>NC_137981.1:30019722-32982222 GCF_963924665.1 Micromys minutus
GTGTTATCCACTTCAATGGCAGGCTTCTGCAACTGGACTTATCAGTCACACAGTGAACTCTATGTGACTTTTGGAGTTTCTTCCTTCTTTCATAATTCTAGCTCCTAGCTGTAAAATAAAGGCACTGAACCATATCAACATAGCAAATAACTTTAATCCCCTATGTCAACTCGAGCTGATCTGTTGTGGGCACCTGGGAAACAGATTTGAAAGAATTCTGGTCTGGAATCAGTTGATAAGTATTCTGTGATCTGTTAGCAATGCCCATGATGGACAAGGAGGCCAATGGCAACTGTTCTGAAACTTTCCAGGCCTAGACACAATGTTCTTCAGGGGCTTTCCTAGCTCCCTTGATTTGTCTTCTGGGTCTGCTTAATGGACGTGTGAGGCTGTAGGTGACAGCCTATCCATCTCGAGGATTCCAAACATACAGTGTCTTTGGAACAGGAATAGAGGCACACAGTCCTGTTAAGAATCTGAAAGCCTGTCAGAAAGTTATACAACTGCCTCTGAATGAGACAAAGGTTTCTTTGAGACCCCATTGTAATTTAAGCATTTAAATAAATAAGTAAGTCAATTAATTAATTCATTAGGGTAATGGCATGGTCCACTGAAGTTCTGCATATAACCCTGTTCCGGGATGCCTTGTAGGTTGGAGTGTCTTATCTTGTAGCAAGCTTTGGACAGTTGCATTTAGCAAATCTAAACAGATATTGGAAACAGTAGTTTTCTGACCTGCACAGGAAGTTAAAGGTTCCAAATGGCTGTTGTATAACTCTGAATATGGGGCACAGATAGAATATGTTGGAAACCAAATTTAGCTACTTTTCTTAGTATTCAGAGTATGAGGCGAAGGGGGATCTGTCTGCAGCAGTCCTCAGCGAACTTCAGCAATGAGATTTGATTTCTGGGAGCCTTGTGCAGGAGGCCCTGGTGTGGATCTCTATTTTTATGAGGCAAAACAAGATGACTCCTCTGTCCACTGACATTTTATCATCTTAAGTCCAAGCTTCTTTTCGCGGGGTTTGAGATACCCACCTTGCCTGGGCAAGCTTTATCTGATTGGTCAGATCTTTATTCCTCATCATCCCATGGGTCTCTCGCCTTCTTCTGCCCGTTTCACTGCAGAAGGCTGCAGTGGCTGTGAACTCAGGTCCCTGCCTGAGCAAAAGTCACCTGCCTGCCACCACAGCATGCCATTTCAGACAGCTTTCTCTAAAACACCACCACACATGCTTTTTGCCCTGAGCGCCTCCTCCAGCCCGGCGTTGTGATGGAAGGACAGGGGAATCTATGAATAGGGCAGCAGGAACAGGCAGCTGAAGAGAATCTATGAGGCGTTTGTAAATTGCCCCTCATGAGCTGCAGTGCTTGGGAAAGATAATTTGCGGTTCTTGCAGAATACCCCGAAAACTGGGTCTTTCATCTGCTGTGCATTTTATAATTAAAACATTTCATTTCTCATATTAGCAAATGATAACTCTCCATTTGTTCATCTAAACAACTTGATTTCTCTTTTTCTGTTCTGAGAAGCTGTTGACATTTCAGAGTCAGTAAGGATTTCACTGCCAACTGCTATGTGTGGTGACTGTAGGCAAATGATAGAAATCTGAGTCCACACATGCACCGTTTAACTCCCTCTGCTTAAAGACTACCTATTAAGCTAGAAGCCCTATCCGTGGGTTATCATCCGTACATCGACCTCTAATAGGATCAGGGTGTTGACAGGCGAGGGTTTGGGCCACGTTCATGGTTTGTGCAGTGTACTAGAAACTCTTTTATGTGCTCGCTGAGGGGAGAGGACAAGACTGATCTGCTGCATCGCCAAACCACTGACAGGGCATAGCACACTAGCAATCCTAACTCGCTTGGTAGAGGAGGCATGTGCTGCTGGCCCTGGGACTCCTTAGGGTGTGTGATAACTGCCCAAGTATCCATGGAGCAAGGGGGCGGGTGATAGAATTCTATGAGGAATGGTCATGAGAACAGTGAGCCATGCCTGCTAACAGTGAGGGCTTGGAAAACATTATTTGGCCAAATCAAGAGGAAGAATAAAGGAACCTTCTCAATTTCCTCTCGAATTAAGTTCTTAGCCAAAATGGAGGGCGGGGGGGAGTTAGGACAATGGAAAGAAATGCTTTTTTTTTTTTTTTTTTTTTTTTTTTTCAGTTTGAAAGTAGTTGCTACATCCTTAAGACTAGAAACTCAGTCACACAGTTGAATGGAGCCACCTTGGCATAAAACAGAAGAGGTGCCAGGGCAAGTGACAGCGCGTGGGGCCTTCCCTGGGAATGCTTGTTCTTGTGTTCTTTTCCAAGTTGTGATTATAAGTGCATATTCATTGCACACATTGTGACAATTCACATTTAAACTTCCCCCGAGAAAATCATCTAGCTAAACTGATACTCCAAAAAGAGAGTCTGCCCTTAGCCCGCTGGTCATGTACAAGGTTTACATCGCTTAGAGCACGCTAGACATCTGTCCATCCCCACATGTGCGTGTCCCGTTTGCATGCCAGTGGAGGAGTAGACAAGTGACTGGAGATCCAAAGCAATTTTTACATGGCCTTGAGGGGTGAAGCCGAGCCAGTGCCCTGAATGGCAAATGTGCTTTATCCTTTGAACCAACTCCAATTGATTAGTTCTGGTTGCCTATAGTGCTGTCTTAAGAAACCATCTGTGGTATATTTGAGGCTCAGCTGGGAAAAGAGCTGGGATTGATTAGCAATGTCTGTCATGGGCTCTAGAGGAACAGCTTGCCCTGTATTTGTCATTTTCTGCTTTTAACGTGTCTTTAACTCCTCTGTGCTCCCTTCCTGTGCAGAATAGTTATAATCCTAAAATGTGCCTGTAGTATAAACAGAAAGAGTAGGTATAGGTATATTCCACTTTAAGAAACCCTAGCATAGAAATGCAAATTTAGAAAGAAAAATGCATCAATCTGGAGCCAATTATTTCCATTACAGAAAAGATTCCATGAAAGGTTCCTTTAAATAGCGAGCTCCCCTGCTGCATTAAAATGATGATTCAATTTATAAAAATTCACTTTGCATGCAACTCTCTCTGAGCAAGTCTACGGACTTAGCAAGCCATACCTGAACTTTTTAAAGTCACGCTGCAGCACTAGCCAGGATGTCTACCTCCCCAGTGCCTCAAGTTCCCCCCCTGCCCCCCCCATCCCGGCACACACACACCAGTAACTCCCCTTCCCCCCCTCAAACATCCTTCTTATTTCCTATCCCAGAGTGTTGAGCATACAATCTGGGTGGTGATCAACAGCTACTGGCTCCCACCCGACACGGCTGCATTTCATTAGTGGGTAAGCTGATTGCTCCGAGGGTGTTTATGTGTGGGTGTAGCTGTGCAAATCCATGCCCTCTGTGCACCGTGAATGCTGATGCAGAGACACAACCGCCATTCAGCCTAAGCTAAATCCATCCCTGCTGTGAGAGTTCTAGGGTAAGGTTCCAGTTGGTTGGTGGATATGGCTTCTTGATGATATCTGCCCTGCATTCTAGTTTATCCTTCTCTCTGTGTTCCTTAACATCAAAACCTTGCCCAGGCTCCAGGGCTGAGTCCCATTATCCAGACATGGAACCTTTGTCTTCCCCTGCAGCTTAGAGAGCCCCAAATGGTTTTCTGATTTAGAAAATTAAATATAATCTGACTCCTGTGGCCAGCTATGAAATTCCCAACCAACAGACATTTCCACTAAATATGTAACATACACAACATCTAAAAGTCCCACCAATTTAGCATGAACTTGAATTACAGAGGCATCCAGTACCAGTCGGGTAAGTGCACCAGCCTACTCCCAGGCACTCCAACTGTTGGCCCCTAGAGTTCCTAAAAATGCCTCTTGGCCCACATGGCAGATTTCTTGTTGCTTTGCAGAAGCAGCTTAATCCAGCGACAGGTACCTAAGAGAGATGGCCCCCACTCTTCTTTGTTTTTCCACACTTAGACTTCTTGCCATATCTTCTCAGTTGCAAGATATGAATGTCTCTTTTTTATCTATGGTAATTAAAAGCTGCAGCATAAATTTCCTCCCATTGAGAACTTTGTCTTAATTTTTTGGACACAGTTTTTTTTCTTAGTTTGGAAGATGAAACAGGGGTCAGGAGCAGTGGAAACATCAGGCACACTGACATTGCTTCTGGCCCTCAATGATTGAGGGCGTGAAGGCTCTCAGGCTGGTGAACTATCCATTGGTTCCTTACTTCCCATCTTTTCAGACTCCCTGGTGGGTGCCAAGGGTCTCCCTTGGTACTGGGCTGTGATCGCTGCGTAGGTGCATCCATAGATAGCAGCCGCCAGCATCATGAGACACACAATTCCACACACCACCCCAGTGATGACCACGGTAGCCACAGCATGGCGCAGGTTGGTTAGCTTCGGTTTGGGTTTGGTCTCACACTCCAAGGGATCTTGCTGTCTTGAGTTACTCTCAGGAGACTTCTGGGCATCTTGTTGGGCAGAATCAGGCTGCTGAACTAGTACGGGTATCAAATCCTGAGATCGTAGAGGACAGGGTTTGTATAGTTCATGCGGAATGGAGAGGAGATCCTTTCCCTTCCAGGGTTCAGGCAGCCTGCAGATGACTCTGTCTGTTTCTCCCCCTTGAAGAAACAAAGCAATGAGAAATAATGGAGCTTTGTACAACAGCATCCCAAAAGTCCTCAGCCTGCCACAGACTAAATAGACAATTATTTATGGCTAAGAATTTGTTAGAAACCAAGTTTCCTTAATATTCCATAAATGCTGAGGGAACCACTGGGCACATTCTGACAGAGTGTGTGGACACCCAATAACCAAGGATACTATGGTCTCTAGCCTTCCTTCCACCCACTGCCCATCTCACAAGGATCCTTTCCTGCTGGATTCCCACTAAGAATCAAAGAACGGACAGGACAGATATTCATTGCTGTCATTCATATGTCAATTCCAAAGACCCTGAGTCTCTATCAACACTCTTTAGAGAGGCAGAACGGAATTTTCTGAGTTTTATGTACCTGAGCATTTGACAATACCAGATGTCGCTCTTGGTATTTAAGTAACTCGTCCTTTTGGGCCTCATGACATTTACTATTATGAGTGCCAAATGTTCCAAGGAGTTATTAAATGTGGGTTTGGATCTCTATAAGGTAACAGATTCCTTGGAGTATCTGTGGTAGTTAGGTATTCTTCCCTAGGGTACAGAACTCCACCTCTGCACCCCAACCTGTGTAACCATTGGTACAGGATTTGACTTTATGGAAACAAATTCTTAAAGATTTCTGCCATCAGAACATCCAACAGTTCAAAGTCCTCACCCTCCACATTAAAGAGAATTGTTTTTCAAATCTATACAGGACATGAGTGGATAAGTCTACACCCTATCCAGTCCCCAGTATACCCCTCCCTCTGTTTCCTTTTCTCAGGTTTTTCCTGGGATTAGGGCAGTGGCAGGAAACCCTACTTGACTGGCAGGACCCATAGGACCTATGGTGAGTTTCTCTCTGGCTTCCCTAAACATCTCAGCAGGGGAGGGCAGTGTGCTCCCTTAGCAAGATCACAGATTCTCAAGGGAATTGTTTTAAGTTAGTGCAAGAAAAGTACATATGGTGGTTGTCACTTCACTGTTACTGCCTCATGCTACTACATAGTAATTTAGGGCTTGGGGGATATATGCCCACCCTTCCTATCTAATCATCTTAAGATGAGTTGTGAGTGCCCGCCCTATAAATAATCAGGGTCACTCCACAATTCAAGTGGTATCACATGGCCCAGAAACACCAGGGTTGGTGACAGGGACAAAATCCAATACATACTCTTTCTGCTGCCATTGCTTAAAGCTGAATGACACATGACTAGACTCCCTTGGGCCCCTCCTGGCTTCTTCAACAACTGCTTGAGGCATGAATTCCAGCTATAAAGCAATAAGATTAAAGTGGAGTTTCCCATGCCACTGGCGTTCATGAAGCTAAAGGCTGAGCAAAGGTCCCCGGCTGGGCTGAGAAGAGGGGAGGCGTTCTGGCTCTGTATGAGTTTATCTCCCTTAGCACCTGGCTATGGTGCCCCTTACTAGGGCCTTTATGTTAAAGCAGAAGGCTAGAGAGACAGATACCCTGGGGGAGCAAAAGCATTTGATCCAACCCAGTTTGCTAGGCCAGGCCACTTCCCTGGCTGATGTTCACCTTAGCTATGGTGTATCTTGTAGTCACTCTAGGCTCATTCTTGTTCTGTATCCACTTTCCTCTCTAGTATTATGCTAAAATTCAGCAAAGGACAGGTCTACAGAGGATGTCCAGAAACAGCAGGAAGGCGGGGCCTGTTCCTGGCACTGTCTCAGTAGCCTCCAGTGCAGCTGTGACCTTAGCCAGGCTCCTCCTCCCACCTCCACCACCTTCTCAGGGACCATGACCTCAGAGGCAACTCTTCTGGTTGCAGCATGAGGGTCTCTCTCCCTTTTTGGCTTAAAAATGAAGCAATCCTCAACCTCCAACTGTCCCCATCTGACAATGATAGCACTTCACCTCTGCCTTGGAAGAAAGTGAGTTTGAATCTTAGGTCTCTATATAACTTAGCGGTGCAGTTCTGGAAAGTTCCTTACTTACTCAGAGTACCTATTTCACAGTTGACTATGAGCATGAATGTATAGGTTCATACATGAATATGAACATTTCCATCCTGCATGCATGTGTGGGTTAAGGGGAAACTGTTCTATGTTGACCAAAGCAAATCATTTTGTCCTTAGGCCTACAGGAGCCTACATTTTTCCAATTCTTTGGGTTTCATTTGAAACCTATGACCGAGTTTTGGCCACTTCCAGTGCACAGAATCCTCATGATGTTCCTCTCTGTGCTGTACTGGGTGGTGACCTTAAATGTCATATGATAAAATTAATGGCATTGCCATCCAGAGGAGGCTTACATTCCCCGAAATGGTCATGTGGAATGCAGACCTGGAATGCTCCCCTGAACTCAGATGTGGGTAATCGATAGACCAGTATAAATGGCTGAAAGCAGGTGCTCGGTAATGTTAATCACCCTGCACTGACTGATCGCTTCAGTGTTTGCAGTTTATGAAGGTTCAGAAGAGCATCTGCTCCCTTAGCTTAGCTTTAGGCAGGGTGAACATAAGCAGACTGTCTCCCGTGTCTTGTATGCTGTTAGTAGTTTTTCTTTCTTGATGCTGGCACACCAGATCATGGTTCCCTGAACTGATTTTACCTTCACCTGCAAAAGGCTGTTATCTGCACTTTAGAAGCTGTAAAGAACAGTTAAGCTGCACTGATGGCTCAGGGGACCAACATCAGCCTTAATATTTTCAGCCTCTGCTTGGTAGCACTAAGTGCTAGACAAAGGTGTTTCTTCACCCAAGTTTGTGGCTGAATAGGAGAATACTGTCCTTGCCTGCCTTATTTTGTGGGTGTCCTGGGTCTAGAAACTGCATATTGATATTACATTGGACAATGTTCTTCTTTGATGAAGACTCTCTTTCTGGGATGGTCTATTTCATGCCTGTGATTTCATCCAGATCTAGCCACCTCACCTCCAGATGTGTATGTTTTTGATTTTGACCTACCAGAAGGATGTTACTAAGTTAGCCTTTGAGAACTAACTTCAGTGTTGGATGCATCCATTGCTCTTAGACTATTGAGACACTTCCAAGTTCTGATGTGGCATGTTTGAGCTTCTACCATATGCAGACTATGCATGCTTCCAGGTGCTGCTTTTCCCCTACAGTCCTCAGGTCTCCCTGGTCTCAAACATACAATCACCAATGATACTTCCATCCCAAAATGTGACAAGTACTTCAAACATGTCCCCTTCTTGAATCTTCCACAGAGTACGTCTACAGATACTCCCACTGCCCCCATTTTTGATCTACTCAAAGCGTCTCCATTTATGTAGTTACCAAGCAGAAGAATCCTCCATAATTACTCTCTCCTTCTCCCAGTCCACCACATTCTCAGGCCTCAACCAACAGGGCACTGTTCCAAATGTCAGTCACTTGTTGCCATCCAGGTCTAGGCCACTGTCATCTCTTCTGCTCCACTGAGATCACCTCCCCCTTCATCCCACTGGCTCTTTTTCAGCAGCCTTTGCTCTGCCCTCTCAGAGCCAGCGGACTGGCATCTCACACAGTGGTCAGATCATACTGTTCCCTAGACAAGAATTCCTCAGAACTTCCCACCTCCCCTAGAATAAAATCCAGACAGGGCACCTGCTCTGCACATGTTTAGGGACTGGGCAGGCACCCAAGATGTGCTGTGTTATCTCCGCCCACTGACTCACTCTCTCCTCTGGCTCTCACTAAGCCAGGCTAGCTACTTCACCAGGCCCTTAAGGCCTGCTGGGGCCCCATCCCCAGTTATTTTCTGTTCCTTCCTGTCATTCTTCTGGTTCTTATCCATGCTGTTCCTTGTTTCAGGAGGCTTTTCTTTCCCGTCCAATCTAACCTGAGCACATTCTCTTCTAACATCACTCTCCCCTTGTCTTCATTGCATCTAGATGCACACATTTATTCATTGCCTTACAGAGTATCTTCCTTTTTACCGTTCCAGTGTAACCTTCATAATGATAAATATTTGCTATTCACTGCCTTTTTTTTCTGGGTCTTGGGTAGTGAGTGCCTGAAACATTATGAACGCTCAAGGAGAGGAATGAGTGAATGGTGCTCAGAGAAGCAATGTGGGGTTCAGGAAAACACACACACACACACACATACGCACACACACACACACACACACAAAGCCAAGGTCCCACAGTCACGTTTTGTAGCCTCATTTCTTCTTCACCTGTGCAACCTTAAGCTGGGTATTGAACTTCTCTGGGCTTCTGTTTCCTGTTGACAACCAAGGTTGCCAAGCTTTTCTCTCAGATAGCAATGTTCGTGAGACATACTATATTGTCTTTTCCATAATGGTCCCACTTTGATATATAGCATAAAATAGCTACTTGGTGCATAACGAACAGGAAAAATATGCACAATTTGGCCCTTCGTCTATACTTAATTAACACCTTGAGTGATTCCCAAAGTTTACTTTCTCTAATATTCTGGGATCTGTTGCTTAGATTTGAGCTTCCGATTTCCTCTCTTGAATTTGAAAGTCTTCCATGTGAAGATACACAAAAGCCTACAGCTGCCTCTTACACTCTCCTCCGCCCTCTTGAGATGCTGAGGCTGGTGACACACAGAAAGACACACTACTAACCTTCAAAGTTGAATCTCTCCAGCCAGAGTTTCAGACCCAGCAAGTGGCAGTCACATTTCCAAGGGTTGCCCTTAAGAAGTACCAGCCTCACCTTGGGCATGGCCTCTAGAAGTTCACGATCCAAATGTAGAAGATGGTTCTGCTGCACGGCAAACACGGTCAGGTTCTCCCAAGGTTTGCTCAGAGATGTGGGAAGGACACTCAGACTGTTGGATGATAGATACAGCTCCCTGAGCGCAGGCATGGCATGGGCTAAGCTGCTTTCTACAGAAAGCAGGGAATTTTGACTTACATTTAAAACCTGCAAGTGTGGAAGTCCATAGAAAGCCTCTGCATCCAGATTCGAAAGAGAGTTGTTAGATAAATTTAAGGTGGTGAGCAGGGATACAGACTGAAATGCAAGAGCAGGAAGCCAGTGAATCTGGTTATCTTGTAAGTGTAGCGTTACTGTCCATGGGGGTAGACCAGGGGGGATCTTAGACAGTCCCTGGCCACTGCAGTCCACAGAGTTTGAAGATGGGTGACACAAACATTTCTTGGGGCAGCTGCCCACACCTGGGAACAGGATACCCACACTGGAAACCAGCAGCAGAGCACCTAAAACAATGAGAAGAGGATGGGATGGAGGCCAGTGTATGAAAATGTGGTCAACCACAACCAAAGAATTCCCAGGCAGTATGGTCCTGAGACAGTAGTGCCTTCCACCAAGCTAGAAAATAGGTCCTCACCCTTAGCAGAATGAGATGTAGTATACCCAGGCCGATCACTAAGGCTATCTCCGAGCTAGCCATTGTCAGCAGCCTTGAAGAAGGGACTTCTACTGTGACTTCATCATCAGACTATATAAGATTGGTATCACAATAAATGGTGAGGATGAGGGGAATGTCATTCTTGGGACACGTGTACTTTGGAGGTCAGAACCAAGTATGTGGGCTGTAGCAGGTAGACGGGTAACAAAGGAGCTTATGCCTTTTGAAAGAAGCACCCCAGGAGAGGGCAGGCCATTTGAGCTTTGTGTGGTGGTAGAAACATTCTGTGCCTGTGCTCCAACATGGATGTCACTAGCCACCTATGGTTCCTGAGCTCCCAAAATGTGATTGCTGCAGCCCAATAACTGACTTTTAATTTTGACTTGGTATTAATTCATTTACACTTCAGTTATCAGATGTGGCTTCATGTGTCCTTATTGACTAAGGAATGCCCTACAAAGAGCTGTCCAGCTTTGCAGATATAACCCAATCTGTGATGATTGTCTTTCTCCTTTTCTATGATGGTTTGAAAAATTACCAAAAAGTACTAGAAACAATATAAGAAATATCCTTATTTCTGAAACTTGTACCAGCCTCTCATAGATGATCAGACTTCTGTTATCTTCTTGCTTCTTACTAAGAAGAACAATGCTTTAGTGGGGCACACAACCTCTGATCACCCCCGGTTTTCCTTACTGAAGGCCTTTCACAGACCTGCTCTATAGAAGCTTCACAGAGACCTGGTTTCTGTCTTCAGACACACTCAAAACAATAGTCACTGTAGTAGGATTATAGGTATGTAGTGCCCTGGACAGTTTTGTGGTGCTGGGAGATAACACTTAGAGTTTTGTGCATGCTAGGCTAGTACTACCAACTGAGCCTGTCTTCTTAATGTGATTCAATAATGCTATTCGATAATAATACTCAGTAAATGATATTGAAATGTTTATAACATTTCTAGTTTAACTTGAAACAGGGAGGTATCTATAGCATATTACCTGAATATTCATTCTTTTGAGATCTTCGGAGTTATCTAAGGTTTTGTTTTTGTTTTTGTTTTTTTTTTTTTTTCCCTGATGCTGAGGATTAAACCTGGGGTCTTGTGCTTGCTCATCAAGAGCTCTACCACTGAGCTAACTGCTCAGATCATAAAGGGGCCATCATGCACTCAAATTTCCTTCACTTACTGCAAAGCCCACCATTTCCAAAGCTGGAAGTATCGGGAGCTTATCTTGAGCATGGGTTGGGAAAAGCCTACTAGTCATTCCTTCTGATTTTGATCTCTGCAATTGCTAAGGATGATTACCACAATAGAATGGTGTTCTGCTAAGCTTTGTGGAATGCAATAAATAATAAGTACAATAGCAGATGAGCAGATGACATGCACTGCATGGCAGGGATCAAGCCTATATTGCCTTGTAGAGATGAATCTACCCTCGTGACCTCTCAATACGGTTGTTTGTTTTCAATATTTTGAAGGAAAAAAAAACCAGGCATAGGGATGCTAAATCACTCCCCAGGGTCACAGAAAAAAAAAAAAAAAAAAACAGTAAACAGTCAAGCATGATTTGATCTCAGCCTGTCTCGTCTGTTGCATTACTCTTCCATAAATTCAACAGGGACATGGTGCAGCAATCAGAGATAGATTTTCACAACGCTATACTCTTTGTTTAACCCACATAAATATAATCATACTTTTATCCTATTCTGCAAACTGTTCTGTTTAGTCAAAACTGTATCCACATAGATACTTAGAAAGCTTCTTCGTTTCTCTTAGCTAACAGAGCATATTCCATGTATGACCACGTCAAACTCAGTGTCCACCCATCCCTCACTGAGGCGCATTTGGGCTTCCAGGATTCCCTACTCACTTATCACAAATGGTGCAACTATATAGGAATGTGGGTGACTGCTCCCCAAAGTACAGAGTGGGTCTCATTGTAAGACTCTGAGAATTGATATTTTCCTAAACGAGGCTGGGCGATTGTTCTTCAAAGTTAAAGTTCCCCTCCCTTTCTCTTGCAAATTGAATTTCTAAGTATGGCAAACATGTGTCAAGCGTGTTTTGCTGAGCTGTAGAGGTGTTGACAGGGCCATGGAATGCTATTCAGAACAAAATGCTTATCAACATGGAGGCTTTCAAGAGACGGTTTGCACCTCACCCAGGGGAAAACACAGCACGACTGTCAAATGTTCTACACCTTGATCTCCCTGCTTTGGCCTCTGCTCCTGGCTGCTGGTGCCCAGACCTATAGGACTGGAAACTGAGGAGCTTTTCCAGGGAAAGCTGCTTGCTTTGGTTTAGTTCAGGAGACATAGAACATCAAGTTCCCTTCTCCTTCTTCAAATAGAAATCTGCAGCCTTATAGTTTTTCAGATATCTAAATAACTTCTTTTAAAGCTCAAAAGCCTTTCCATTAGAAATCACCTGACACCATCACTATGACTTGAGCCACAAGGATTAATTAGTTTCAGGGACTCAATCCTTAAACACCAGGGTACCCACCCAGTCCATTTATCTCTTAATAAAAGGCTTATATTCCTGAAATGGGGGCCAGTTTGCCTCCCACTTCCCCAAAGGGAATAATATATGAGCTCTAACTTAGGGCACCATGTTGTCTATGAAATGGCCCATGACAAGCCCACTACATGTCTACCGCACAGCTATACACATTTGTCTTCAGCTCCCTTTCCCCCTTGCTCAGCATGGTGACACATCTATCTTCTCACTGATATATATGTATATATTATATATTGACACACACACACACACACACACACACACATCTGTCCAATGTTTTAAGACAGGTTGAAAATTGATTTCTCACAGACACTTCTTAGGGGGAATTCGCTCCCCCTCCTTCTCTCAGTGGGGACTTCTGGGGTAGGGCAGTGGAATTCATTTCTGCTCACCTTTCATGGCTCAGGCTCTGCAAGCACAAGCCTCATGCAACATATATCCCGGCGTGTGTACTCACAGATCAACACACCCAGGCTGCGGCAGACTTAGAGCTGGGCTTTCCATTCACATTCCCTGAATCCAGCATGGGCTTTATTCCAATGCAGAAAACAGTTGCTGAATTCAGGAGGTCAGTTATTTAAGCAGCCTATCCCCTTGTCTCTGTCTGCTGTGGTCCTTCTCTGTAAGAGGGTCTTTTGATTGTGTCCGGTCTTTTTTCACAGAGTGTCAGCCTCCCTGGGATCTTCTCTGCTTCTCCCATCCAGACAGCAAACCACATAAAGAATGTTGGTCAGACCGTGGTGAACAGCTGTAGCATTCAGACATGACCCCAATGGCCCGGCCTTTTTGATTATTTAATCTGCTTGAAGTCCAGGGCACCAAAATAAAACAGCCTTCTTAATCCGGCTGTGGCTTCTGCATTCTCTTGACTTATCAACCATGCTGTGTCAACCCTCCCCGGGTGGGGCAATGCTTGATACGGATCCCTAACCTGGGGTCTCGCAACAGAGCCAGCAGGGAGTTTAATATGAGAACAAATTGGCCTGCTAGAGGCTGACAGTTTCCATGGGGCACTTCTTTGGCTATCGAGGGTGTATTCCGCCCACATTTCTGGAGATTAGCTGTGTTGACAGGTCCCCATGCCCTGAAATCCACAGCCATGGTTTCTGTCTGTAGCCATTTCAATCCCTCCTCCCCAGTGCCACAAATATATCTCACCTATTGCTTGCTTGATACACAAACACACACACACACACACACACACACACACACACACACACCTGCCAACACACATTGAAATAACCCTTTGGCCAGCATGCAATACTACTTCATCTTTTTACATTACCTGATACTGAGGTTCAGAAACTTTTCTCAATACTCTTCACATATAGAACAACAAAGCTGGCTAAGTAAGAGCTAGATACTAACTAAGTTGGTTGCCCACCAATAGGCAATGCTGTAAACTTCCTAGATGGGGGTTGGAACGAGCTCTTTGAATATATAAACACCCTGCTATTGGCTGAAGTACTCGTCCAGTGCCCAGAGTGAGCCTTTAAAAGAAAATTACTCTAGAATGTTCCACAGACCTTCTTTGACTGGTCAGGTGACAAAGTTCCTTTTTATTGAGGTTGTATAAAGCAAACCCAAGTGTAGTTGAGTAGTTGAGTGTGGATTCTGCAATCAGATAGGTCTGGATTAAGCTTACCCATACAAAGCCTCACTTCATACAGAAATAATGGTGCCCAATGCTTTACAAGATTGTGTCCAGGATTAGATCTAGCCCGAAGTGTCTTCATGAAGGCTAAAGGCCGAAGGGCACAATGATCCAGAAGACTGGTCCCAGGATTTCTGAGCTGTTCTCATTGAAAGAGCTCTAGTGGAAGCCTGGCTTCTCACACCCCTCTGTAGTCATCAAGGAAGGCAGGTAATCTCTTATGCATGAGACATGATATTAAATTTCTCTGAATAGCCTCTTGGAGAAAAACATCTCCTCTGGACAACTTGCTTCCCACCTCACAGACTTTAACATATGCTTCCTGCTATTTCTGAAAACTCATCTTTATCCAGCCTGTCTCTGTTATCCTTCTCTTTGACACTCTTTGCATCTGCTGCATCTGTCTTTAACCTCTAACCACCCACTTATCTTTATAAGACATTTCTACCATCCTCTCTCCTCATGCAGAAAATGCAAAAGCTTTAGGGCCTGATTATGTCAAAATAGTGTCATTCTGTTCAGAAGGCACAAACAAACTTGAAGAGCAGTGTGCTTGCCAACCTTGCTGGTCTTGGGAAGATTGAGACTTGGAGTGCTTTTTTGGGCTGTTGTGGATGGACCTATTGAACTGTGACATCCAGAAACCAGCTTGGGTCTGGCTCTTGGACTCTGAGGCCTGAAAGGGGTATATTAACAGAATAGTTTTATTAGGAGACCAGAACACCTATAGGGAATATCAGGGGATGAAGGACAGGTACTGTTATACTTAGGCTGTTTTGCTGATTGAAAACACCCACCTGTGTACTGCATCGCTGTCTATAATGAGGGATCGTGGACTCTCTGAGTCCAGTGTCCTATCTGTAGAATTCAGGGAGATGAAGTTCTGTGTGGGAAGCATATAAAGTAGTTCTGGAAGAGCAGGAGATCTGAAGTGGGATCTTTATTTCCAGTGTACATTCTTAGATGTCTAAGAGTCTGAGCTGGCTGCTCCCACCTAAAACGCTAATGCCCCAGGAACACAGAGAACCCCCAGAGTAGATGGGTTCCTGGGAGCAGCTGCTTATAGCCCCAGGGAGCTCTTTGGTTCTGTTTGTTCCTGCAGACTCTCACAGGCAACTCAAAGCTGGGCCAGAGCACACATGGCCTGGAAGGCTCCAGGACACGTTGAAGGACTTTGGATGTGAAGGCTGATTGATTTATTCCATCTGACCTCAGCCAAGAGAACAAAGTGAGGCTGCGTGACCTGCATGCTAATGCCTGCAGTGCCTTCCCACCCCTTCCTGAGCCAGATCCAAGAGGTGGCAAGACAACTGTGTGTGCAAAGGGCAAACCCCAAGAGATTTCTGATGCCAGTGCAGGTCCAAGCCATTACCTCAGAAGGAAGCCAGAACTGCAAGAGGCTTCTGCACCCAGATTAGCAGGAACTCAG
The DNA here is from genome assembly GCF_963924665.1 of Micromys minutus. Classification (NCBI taxonomy): domain Eukaryota; kingdom Metazoa; phylum Chordata; class Mammalia; order Rodentia; family Muridae; genus Micromys; species Micromys minutus. The sequence goes on from NC_137981.1 coordinate 30,035,274, forward strand.
TTTCCCCAGGGGGAACTTAACTTTATTTATGTCTACCTAGTAGCAACATACTTTTTGTCACCCTGGGCTTTCAGGATGGTCCCAGCTTCAAAGACATGTTCTTTTCTTCATTTAAAGTTGCATGTTTTCTTACATAAATTGGTGTAGTTAACATTTCCCTTCCTCCAAAAATAAATCAACAACCATTATTAACTCTCAAAATTGATGATGTTTGGAAATCCAGCATGCACCAGCTCTTTCTTCCAGGCAGCCTTAGACAGCTATTTAAAAAGACTAAGTTAGAACTAATTATATCCATCTGGAGGGAGACTTATAATAAATTATTAAGTGAAGGAAAGCAATTTGTAATGAGAATATGTATTGTATAATCCTATTTATGTAGCAAAAAAATTAAAAGTCTAAAATTATCCCTCCCCATGTGTGTAGGTTTGTCTGAAGATGGAGTAAGGGAGAGAATAGTGACCACCCAACCTGCAATACTGATAATTGGGTGAGCGTGGTAATTTTAGACAAAATGACATTTTTTAAATCCTTCCCCATATACTGAACTCACTGCAACCAAATTTTTAAGGCTATGATTTGAAAGCTATGAAGGAAAGGGTCTGCCTTTGTTTAAATGGTGAGTAGGGATACATTTTATCTCCTTGAAAATTGAAATGGCCTGTTCACTAGTGCCTGGCTAAGCTCTGTGTGAATAGGAAATAGATTCCTATGTCTAACTTACATTCTCTTATGTCCCAGAGGTGACATCTCTTTCTGGGCTGAGGGCTTTCTGCCATGATGACTCCAGATACATCTGAGTCTTTCTCCCAGTTTTAATGTCTGCCTTGGTAAAATATGGCAAAATGTCCCCACATCCTTGTCAGAGGGCATGCCTTGTCAGAGGGCATGCTTCAGTGACTTGATGCCAGGGGGCAGGTGGCCAAACCCAAGAACAGCTGCAGAAGAGTAGGGAGAAGGCCGTGGGCTTCACATAGGCAGGCTGCAGTTCCATTTGGCTCTGGGAGTAGGTTGACATCTCAAAGGCATGAGGATGAGAGTGAAACCTTTCCCCTAGGAATTCTGGGTGATCAGATACACTAGGTGTAAAGTCAGTGCCAGTTGGCAAGAGTTCAATGTGTTTAACTTCCTCTCTCCCTTCTTCCCTCCCTTCCCCCTCTTTCACTCTCTATCAATCCATCTCTCCATAGTCTCCATCTCCTTCTCTGTCACTGTCTCTTTCTGTCTCTGTCACTTTCTGTTCATTTCTTTCTGTCTCTGTTTGTCTGTCTCCCTGTGTGTGTCTCTGTCTGTATGTCTGTCAGCCTCTCAGTCAGCCTGTCTATATCTGATGCAGGAGCTAGAGCTTGCTTCTCTCCTCTATCCCTGGGTCCCCCCCCCTGTTTGAACTTATTCTGTGTCACACAGCAAAAGAGCTGGAAATCCCTCTTTAATGCCATTCCTATTGATCATTTATTTTGTACACATAGCAGGCAAAGTATTGCTACAGATTAGTCTGAGTTAATTAATTTTGGTTATTATACAGAATAATCCCCAGATCTCAATGGCTTAAAGCAACAGCATTGTACATATTACTCTGTCATACTCTAAGTCACACTGGCAAAGTCACAGCCTCCAAGCAGACTCTTCCAGGATCCAGGCTCTTTCCCTACAGTTCCTGGACTCGCTCCCTCTCAGAGTATCTTCCATTAGTTGACTGATGGGAGAAGACAATAAAGATGTGACCTAAGCTAGGTCTCACAAGGGTAATTAACACACAAAGAAATCACATGGACCGTATCTAGCAGGGAGGAGAAATGCGTTGCGTGGAAGAGGAGGGAGCATGGCTTTTGGAGGGAGTTCACAGCCTCTACTCCACACTGGATTTGCATGATGTCACTAAAAGATGGCAGCTTTCCCATCTTTGTGCCTCACATGCCATTTTCCTTCCTCCTGCAACGTCTACAGTGTTCTCAGTGAGTGGATGCATGATGGTTATTGTACTTCCCAGGTGAAATATCCTCACGGGCATATATGTTTTGTTCTCAGTGAGCCCAGTGTTTATGTGCTCAGTGGATGCATGATGGTTATTGTACTTCCCAGGTGAAATATCCTCACGGGCATATATGTTTGAAGTCAGTGATGCTTCAAAAAGCTACAGAACTGTTAGAAGATCTACTGGAGGAAGTAAGTCAGTAGGGTAGGCTAGGGTTGTATAGCTAACTATTTCTAGCATCCACCTCTCATTGGCTCTCAGCTTCCTGACTGTGAGTGCAATGTGACCCATAGCCTCAGCTTCCTGCCAACAGGCTTTCTTGGCTACGATGGGCTGTCTCCTGCCCTGAGTCTGGATTTCATCCCAACAATAAGAAAGGCAACTAACGCTATGGTTTTACTATTAATATCTTTTTCTTAAAATAGTTGACCAAACTGAGAACAAGGCATAGAGAAGGTTAATCATTTGCCCCCAGCTCTCCAGCCTGCTATGGCTGACACATGGTCAGTCATATGTCTAGACACATGTACCATAGGGATGGCAGAGCAGAGACCTTTGTGACATTTGTTTGCTGTGTTTAAGACAGCATCTCACTCAGCTCAGAAGACTTCAAATTCAGAGATATTCCTGCCTCAACCTTCCCTCTCATCCCCCCAGCCTTTTTCACAGCAACTTACCATTTAATTGTGTGTAAACACTACATCAAGTGATGTATACCCAGGTTCCTTTTCAGGCTGTTCAGTGTCGAACTGAGGCTGCTATAATTTATCTGGGGAGAAGGCAGCAGTCTATGTTCTACCCTAAATTTTTTTTTCCTGCTCTTAGGCTAAGGTAAAATTCAGATTTACGAGACATGAAGAGTCAATCATTAAGTCTCATAGTATTTGACGACAGAGAGGATTATGGGGGCATGAATACAAGAGAGATCAACAGTAACTATGAAAACCCTAAAACTAGTGATAACTCAGTTATTTGCCACAATATTTCAGCATCCATTTTTCTCAGGACTAAATGAGATGCTTTGCAGTCAAGGAAGAAGAGACGATACTGCTCTTAACAAGTTGGAGAGAATCCATATCAATTGCGTGGAGTTCATATACCTGAACCTGCTGCCTTTGGGGCTTTGTTGTTGTTGCTGGTGGTGGTGGTGGTTTGTGTATGTGTGTGTGTGTTAATGTGAATAAAATAGTGCTCCTTTGATGCAGACTACTTCTCCAGGGAGGAAACTAACTCTTGGGAGTAGCCACTGGGAATTTCGGTGGCAGAAGAGGCTGAGCTAGAAGCTCTGAGGGGGCACATTCTCAGTGTACTGTCAGGATTGGAGAAAACACAGACTCACCAGCCTCATGTCTCGCCACCTATGGCCTTCCGTATGTTTCTGAGTGTAAGATGTCTGTGAAGGTTAAGATGGGATTCAGATAAGGATGATTAAAGGTAATTAGTGAGCTCATGTGGCTTCCAGTAAACACAGGCAGATGCTGGTGGACAGGGAACTAATGAAAGAAACAAAAAGATCAAGAGGCAGGGCAGCATGGGAACCCTGGGCCAGGCCTCACACTGACACGCTGTCTCACTTAGATCTTTGGATTGACTACTCTTGTCCCTGCCCCAAGAATATAAGTTGGAATCAAATTCATGCTCATGTTTGATGGCTTACTCATGTTGTGCATAAAAATGCAGGCTTTATGTCGTGTTTGTTGTGGATTTTCACTGGCTTTTGTACTTCTATTATGATGAGAGACTCCTGTGATAGATTATGTTTCCTGTTTTTTCAACTATTGCTCAGTGTATGCACGTTGCCATGCAACAGTGAATTGTGCCTTGTGTTTTTTGCCTTAAAATGTACTCCCCATTAGCCCTTTCAAACACATTGTTGGAAATATCCTGGAAGAGACAGTCACCTTGAGAAAGATTTACATTCAAACCCACCAATTACACATCTTGAATTCAAGGACTCCTCATTATCCCAGCTTACCTGCCTGACATTTAAGGTTATAATAATGTCCCTAGACAAGCATGGTAGCAGACACATATAATCCTAGCACTTGGAAGGCCGAGACAGGAGCATTAAGAGCCCTATGCCATGTATAGTGAGACCTTGTTTCAAACAAACAAACAAACAAACAATACAAACAAAAACTGAAAAGCGAAACCAGGCTTGAGAGCTCAGCAGTGAAGCTTACTACTCCCTCAGATGACTGAGTTCCAGATCATTTCTCAGTACCCATATAAGGCAGCTCACGACTACCTGTAACTCCAGCTCCAGGCCAGCCGATGCCCTCTTCTGACCTTCTCAGGTATCTGCATGCATGTGGTACAGGTATACTTACATATACACAAATAAAAATAAACCGGACTGGAGAGGTGGCTCAGTGGTTAATAACACTGTCAGCCCTTCCAAATGTCCTGAGTTCAATTCCCAGCAACCACATGGCGGCTCACAACCATCTGTAATGGGATCTGATGTGCTCTTCTGGTCTGTCTGAAGAGAGTTACAGTGTACTCACATACATTAAAATTAAAATCTAAATAAATATATAAACTAACAAAATAAAATAAAAATTCAAGTTAAAAATAAAAAATAACCCCCAAACAACAACCAACTAAAACCATCAACTTTAGATAAAACCTCTAAACCTAGGTGTTGCTTCTAACCCTTACAGGTGGCATGACTTTGAACAAGTTACTTGACCTCTCTGCTCTCTAATCTCAGCATCTAACCTTAGCCACAGATTTCCAAGGATGGTTGAATGTGGTTTCGAAAATGCAGTTCAAATCTTCGTAAAGCATATTTGCATGCAGCAATATAAATTATCTAGTGTCACCTCTACTGTGTCTGTGTGATATGAACCAACTAGGCCCTTGGCTCCATCTACTTCTGGAATGTAGTTAGGGCTAAGGCAAGTTCAGGTCACAGGGCAATTTGCTCATGAGTGGAGTTTACTGTCTTTGGGGATGTAGGTGCATTTGCCTGGAATGCCTTATGACCTCTGTCTGTCCACACTCTATGCAGCTCTGCTTCGTATCAGAGAAGCCCTTCTAAGGCAAGTTGGTGGTGGTGGCAGGCAAGCACAGCCTCCTAGCAGGATGTTTGCAGGCAAAAGTGAACAGGCCTGTCTCTGCCTGGGTTCATACAGCACAGCTTCCCATTCCGGTGCACTTGCAGTGACCCATGTCCTTTGCATCCAATTCAGCAATCCCATATTGGGCAATCTATTGTGTGCTTGAGATCTTTCTGCAGACCCCCACCCAGTCATGCTCTGTCCTGCTCAGTCCTGGTCCCCGGGGAGGCCCTTTTATCCAATCCTCTCATAATTAGAAAGGGCATGTAGTCATCTCCCCCGGGCTGTTTAGCTTTCATCCTGCAGCGTGACTCTCAGAGTCTGGAGGTTGATAGGAGTGGAAACATTTGTGTTCAACAAGCCGGCTTCTTCATGTGTTGTCAACATTACATTTGTGATTCTAATGAGGCTAAGGAGAAAACTGTGTGTGCTCCCCCGATAGACAGCTTATGCTAGCTTTTGTTTCTAAGTTTCTATCCATCCCCTCCAGTTGTTTCTATCATGAGGTTGTTTGAAATACAACTTGTGGAGAGACAAACAGACTGGAAGGCGGCGTGATGGTGGGGGGAAGTGAGCTGAAGAGGCTTGATCCACTTAGTTGACCTAAGAATGCAATAGCTGATTATTTAGAAACTGGAATTTTCCTACTTAGTGATGCTTTAAATTGCTTGGGAAAGTAAGAACATCGTTACATGAAAGTGAACGGGACTTATCCGGAATCTTCTGTGTATATGACTTATGTGTTAGAGGGGTACCTCTAAAGTGTACCTGCTAACCTTTGTATCTGGAGACATGCTGTGTTCAAAACATACAACAGCCAAAATCAACGGAGCAGAGTCCAGATGGACACCTCCATCCTACAGATGTGTGACAAGGACATCCTGAAGTCTATAGCCACATCATCCTGAACATACCAACTTCATCTGATCTCAGAAGCTGAGCTTGGGCAGGCCTAGTTAGTACTTGGATGGAGGAAGTGCCAGGAAATAATGCTAGGAAGAGGAGATACGTGGCACTCACACTGAGGATGTGACCAGAGGATTTGATATGGGAGGCTAGGCAGGCATTGCTATAGGTTCTAACTAGACTAAGTTCACTCCAAGGAGGGTTAGGAACAAGAGTTCTTTAGGATACAGGCATGGTGTGTGTTGGTCTAAGAGGTCAGAGAGGGGGCTCAGTACCCCCAGGGACTTTGGGAAACTTCTTTGCTCATCATAGTGTGGGGGAAAGAAAGTGGCAATGAAGATTCCTGTGAGTCGAGACCCCATCTTCTGCTCAATTCCTTACTTAGAAAAAAAGTTCTTTTTCTCTTGTGCACACATTGCATGAATCCTGCTGTCTGCCATTTGTGTGATGATTGGAGCCCTGCATGCAACCTTGAGATGCATCTTGCTGTCCTCTGAATAAACCATGGAAGAGGGAGGTAAGATGGTGCCTTTGTGGGCATGTCAGGTGTCTCAGGACATGGCACACATGTTTCACGTCTCTTGTGCTCCATACAGCTGTAACAGAAGCTTCCTCACTTAGTCCAGATGTCCCAGAGTCCAGTTTGACACAACAGCCTCTTCTGGGCCCTTCAGCTTCTCTGTTGGAGCAGAGTTTGCCCTCCTGTGAACCCTGCATATGCTAGTGTGGACACAAACCGCAGCAGAGTAGGAGGCATGCAAATATTAATGTCAACAACAGCAGGATGTGCAGGTTCCTTAAGGCATCATTCAGTAGCCCCAGGGTTCCATACCTGATCCAGGCAGAGCAATGCAACATCACCCAGCCACTGGTACCCTAAGCTGGAGCACTATCACTGAATTCTATCTCTAGCATTTGCAAACAAGACTGATCTTGATGTCTCTGAAGTCTATAATAAAAAGCCAAGTAGAGGTTGCTGAAGTTTAGGATTGGCTGACCAAAGTTACCTGTCCCCCACTCTGACCTCTGAGGAAACTTTTTGTGCTTACTCTTGTAAACATAGTATCAATACACACACACACACACACACACACACACACACACACACACACACACACACACACACACATATTGCAGTAATGGAAATAAGCCAAAAATTTCTTTTAAAATGGCCTTCAAGTGAGAGACACAATTTGTGGGCATGTTGCCAATGAAGTGAAGCCATAGTTCATGCATTTGCACAAGAAACCAAAAGGTTGCCTTGGAAACATGTTTCCAGGAAAGCCCTGGTACAGCCTCATCAGTCAATGCTTTCATTGGACAGGTAGACCATCCCTGAGACTGCCATGGGGCTTATAGTTATGCTGTGAGTGTCCTGGGTGTCATCTTCCAGAATGCCACCCAGCACACCAGCTCTATCAGCCCGAGACATGAAGGAGCCTCAGCAGAAAGTGATCTGAAAGGACCAAGTGTGTCAGAAGATGAACTGGCATCCTGAAGACACTAGGAAGTCAGTCAGCCTCTACTTGTGGTGATGGGGAACTGTTCACAGCAGTTGACTCTCTGCCTACAAACTCACTTTGCTCTAAAGGACTCAGTGAGACTCTAACTTACAAGTGTCATAATGACAAACGGTGGCCTTTGACATGGGGTTTTGAATATGGAGGTCATCATGGCGCTCTCTTCAGTGACACCTGGAAGTGATTACTATCAATTTTATCTTATAGGGGGAAAGCCAAGGCTTTCTAGGCCTGCTCTATTGGCAAAGCATGCAGACTGATGTGCGGCATAGCCAGGTATTAGATCCACACCTTCCTGACTTCACGGCCTTGTCACTACTGTGCTCTCTTACCTTGTCTTATTCCTCCCACCCCTTCCATTTGTGCTTAGGTTAAAAAAAAAAAAAAAGGCACCAACAGAGCTTAGATCCAAGGGATGCAGACTTGGTAGAGACATTCAGCTTATACATGCATTATACATACATGAAGCAGACCATAGTTTCTGGCTTCCAGTGGTCATTGCTTGGGGTGCCACAGCCAGGGAGACATGAGAAGAACTATCTTCTGTAGCCTATAACATTGCGGACAGCTTTCCAAAACCGGAGGCGAGGAGAGAGGACACGGGTTCAGGGAATTGACACTGATACGGTCATCCCTGTGTGGTATTATCCATTGCATCTTGGAAGCGTTTGTTATTGGAGCTCCCCTGTTCAGAAGCTGCCCTTCAGGCTCATGTGACCTCTTTCTGGTTCCTTTGATCTGCTGACAGTAGCAAGAGAGGCAAGGCATTCCTGTCCCTAAGTTCAGCCGATTGTTTGGACAACTCTAGGGGAAAGGCCCCTATCTACCTTGAGTATCCAGACTCCTTTGGAGAATGTAACCTAGAAAGGAAAGAAGTAGAGACCATGCTCCTTACATGGAGGAATTTGAGGTCTTCCTGCACAGGCACAGATGCCAGGACTGAGATCTGAGCAGATGAGTATCTCAAACACAGAGAGGCTAGAGTTTACTGTAAAGCCATCCCACTGGGAAGCAGACATCTGTGGACAGGAAGAAGCCACTTTCGTCATGGAGATTTCCAGCCTCCATTTCATTTACTCTGCACCACAGGAGAAGACATTTACCTAGAAATGGATGAACGAACGTACACATGTGCATTTTAAAGAGCAAGTGGTAGCTTTGGGAGACCATCGCTGTTTTCTACTTATTCTTCAGTAAAAGAACACTTAACCAAGTCTGAGTGGAGCAGGGAATGTCTTTTAAATCCATATTTGGCTTCCCTATAGTATAATATACTTTGATGTGTTAAAATATAGCTCAGCTCAGTTCAGCTCACTCAAATCACTGCCTTGTCCCTAGTGCTATAAAATTAAACTATTCCTCACTGACATTTTATTAAGCACCATAGCATTTCATGATGTAGACATCTCACAGACCTTGGGCCATGTGTTTTATGCAACATGGGACTGAACTCTGACATACATCAGTGAATAAGCCCTTCCTCCAGTCTTTATATATTATAACATTTTTAAAAAGCTTGGCTTCACATTGCTCCCAAGCTTACCACTGTTGGAAATAAACATCCCCAGCTAGATAAATACAATAAAAACAAACAAACAGTGCTTTCACAGACCAGCAAGATAGTTCAGTGGGCAAGAACTTTGCTACACAATCATGAGGACTGGAATTCAGAGTACTAGCATGTATGTATAAGCCCATAACACCAGCAGTGCTGCAGGTGGAGTATATTATGTATACAAAAAATAGAAGAGGAGGAGGAGTAGGAGGAGGAGGAGGAGAAAGAAAAGGAAAAGAAGGAGGAGGAGAAAGAGGAGGGAAGAAGTACGAGAGGAGGAGGAAGGAAAATCTGCAGCTTTCTGGCCAACTAGTTTAACTGAAGAGCATTGAACTCTGGGTCCAATGAAAGATTCAGTCTTTAAGGGAATAAGGCTAACACACACATACACACACACACACACACACACACACACACACACACACACGATAAAATTGGGGGAAAATGGTTTATGAAAAGCCCTGTTGCTTTCATGTTACCTTTACATTTCCTCAGTATATTATAATATTGATGCTATTTTTTAAAGGGAGTCCCTTTTTATTCTGAAATGCCAATCCCCAAAAAGGCACTCATTTCTCCAAAATGAGTTCACCTCTCTAACGGGAGCCAAGAAGATTCTGTGCATTTGCATCTTGAAAAATAAATGCACATAGCTATAAATGCCGATCCTCTTAACAAGACTAACTTTGTCATTTAATAAGGGAGATTATTCCGTAGATTTAAAACCAGTTAACACATTTAAAACTTGATAAGACAAGGCAATCCTGGTATGTTTCCTGTTCTCCAGTGATTAAAGCAAATGGAAGGCTGAGCTAAGGGAGCTTTTCCATGGTACAGAGTAATGCCCCAAATGTTTCTTCTGGTAATGCAATTAGGAAATATTGGCCCCAGTTAATGTAACTTAAACAAAACATGTTGTCCTCCTCAAACTTGTTCAAGTTGTTAAACAGGCAAAGCCTTGTCCAAAAAAGTTAAAAAACAGGGGCATATAGTGTTTCCATGGAAACTCTGTTAAAATACTGATTTGTGGATATGATCATAATCAGGCCCATAATCTAATATGACTGAATTAAATGAAAAAGAATCTCAGTTATGAAGTAAGCCCCCTGTGTAAGAGCATTCTTACACATGCAGAAACATATGGATCCTGATAGACGTTCTGTGCAGACTTCTTGGTGCAGGATAGAGCACCAAGACTCCAGGGCTGGCTGTTGTTTCTTCTCCCCCCTCCCGTTCATTATTTCTCATTTTTATAGAGCTGGGATTATGCAGGGGAGCAGTAAATAAAGTCTTGATGACATTTGGGTTTTTCAATATCTAACATTGCTCCCCACACAATACCCCATATTGTTCTCGTTGTCTTTTGTGACAAGAGTAGATAACCCATAATATTTAACAGCTTGTGGGACAGCACAAGGTCAAGTTTTATGAAGGTAATAACTTCTCCCTGCTAATGGAATCTTGGTAGAACACTATGAGGTATCAGATGCTTGCCTTTGACCTATAGAGGAACGGATGCTAGGCCAAGGGCTTGGTTTTAGACACAGGCTTCAGGATCGTATATTTGACCTCTCCCTATCCTAGAGGTCTGCAACTCAGTTTGCACCTGTGAACATGTCTAGGGTGTGGTGGGAATGGAAGCTGTTCACTTATGAGACAAGCCTCAGCATGGAAAACATCACACACAGCCATCCCTCAGCCAGTTCACTGGGTTGGTTTGGAAACTGCCCCACCTACCCATAATTGCAGGTAATATTCATGAAGTTAATTTCTTTGGAAAAAAAAAAAAAAACAGGAAACAAAACAAAATCTTTGGGCTACAGATAGAGGGGTTGTGCTCCAAAGCAAGACAATAGTTTACACTTTAGTCCTGGCTTTCCAGAACGTGTATTGAAAGACTTCAAGCTGGCTAAGAAACCTGTTCTGGACAGGTAAAGTTAGAGAAACGTCAAAGATGTAGACTGTGACACAGGGCCATTAACCAGTGTCCCCATGGATTCTCACTGGCCCTCCGCTGAGCCGCATCTCTCAGTATGCTCACCTGTAGATTTGGGCACAGAGACACCAAGAGCAAAGGAGGAAGCAGCCTTGCATCCTGGTGCCAGGAGCTTGAATCTGCTCATTACCTCTCGATGCTTCCCTTTTTAATTGACGTCTCATTGCCAAGTTAAATAAAAGTAAAGTAGCTTACAGAGAAACACATAGGCTCTGACCCATCCCTTCGGCCCGTGGTCTCACTTCCTAAAGGCAACTGCTTCCGGCTTTTTCAGGAGCTGTTTCTCATAGGCCAGTGGATATTGCTGCTCTTTAGTTAATCTCAGATGCTGCTGATTATTTTCTTTGGCTCACAGTGAAATAATGACTATTGTGTGTGTGTTTCTTTTTATATTGAAAAATCCCTTTGTCCCCCTATTTGCTCCTATCAGTAACTCCCTTTACCCTGTGTTCTGTCAGCTACCTCAAAAGCCTATTTGTGCATTTTCCTGTTGTTGGTGGGAGTGTTGGTGTTGGTGTTGAAATAGTCAGTCTATATAATTCTGGATGTTCTAGAACTCTCTGTGTAGATCAGGCTTTAAGGATTGAGAAAAACAGTTTCCCCTGTCTTAGAAAAAATCTTGAGAACATTAAGGTGTAAAATGAATAGTGAAGTTGGGAGGAAGGAAGGCTTGGGTTTAGGGAAAAAGGGTTTATGATATAGGATATTAGTGATGGGGTCTCAGGAGGCCAGCAGCCCAGTAGACCTAGCAAGCTAAGAGGATGACAAAGGAGGTAAATGGGAATGGTCCTCATAGCATGTTGAGGCAGGTAGAAATCCCAAAGGGGCATAAAGCAGTTATAGAACTGGAAATAATAGCACATAGCTACAATTCCAGTGTTTGGGAAACAGAGGCCATGGAATTGCCATAAGTTTAGTGACAGCCTGGTCTACATAGAGAGTTCTAGGGCGTCCTTATCTATATGTCTAAGGCTTACTTGAAAGACATAAACCTAGAATATGCCCGCCCCCCATCCAGCAAGGGGAAGGAGGCTGGGAATTGTCATCTGTCAGAATGCCAGAATTTGCTTTCCAGTCCATCCCTTTACTCCTGCTTCTTCTGGACATGGACACTTTCCAGGATTATCTATACTCTCATTTTTGGTATATAAAACAGGACCATTAAGAGGCTCTATTAGCCTATCTCTATCAGTCTAGAATTCTCAGTAAATCTGGTTCTTAAAGCATCCTTCTGGTAAGCCTGGCCTTGAAAATGGCCACTAGGGCCAGTTGTCTCTCTCTCCAAATGCCTTCTCACCCCAACTGAAGCACAATTGTGCCTGTCTCTCTCTCCTGCTTACCTTGCAATAAACTTTTGCATGTGTAGCAGTGAACACCAGGGCCTGGAGTCTAACCAGTCTCCTCCATTGGTTAAACTAAGGAAGCGGTGTCCCATTGCTATCCTTTGGAGTCAAGAGTCAGCATCTCCGCTCTCATTCTATCACCAACTCAAGTTATAGCAGTGATGAGCTTCCCTACCATTCATCTGGAGTCCAGACCCCCTCCCCTTTTCTCTTAGCTACAGGGGTGCTGGGGCAGTGAGGTTAGAGGGATAACACAGGAACATAACATAGTTTGCAGCACATGGAAGAGCTCCTCTACCTGGAAGCCAGTAGGCAACAAGGCAAAGCTGGGAAGAACCTCAGTACCCCGAAACTGGGACATCTACTGAAATAGGGAAACCTGGCCCTTTCCCCACCCCTCCTCCTCACAATGTTCTCTACCACACCCAAATGACCCTTTCCCAACACCAAAAAAAAAAAAAAAAAAAAAAAACATGTCCCCAGTCTCATTCTGAGTTCCCTTGATTCCCAAAATGAAGAAAATAAAATCTAAGACAGAACACTTCATGCTTAAGTGCCTATACTCAAAGCTTCTACAGCTGTCCTAAGGGGTACACCTCCCATGCAGATATTGTTTGCATGACAAGGCGCACCCTGCAGTTTCAGGCTTCAGATGAAAAGCCACGGCCCCTTGATCTTCAGGAGTTTGCAGAGATTCCCTTTTCATGGTTATGTATTAGATATTGCATTCATGGCTTTCCAACCACCATGCATCCTAACAGGATGTGAGCCCCTAGGAGCATGGAAGCTCACATCCTTCGTGGCGTCCCCAAGTCAGAAGGTTCTTGTATGCAACAGAGGAAGAAAAGAAGGAGAGCAAAGGGTAGAGATGATATGGGAAATATAGTGAGCAGAAGATGGGGCCTTTTAGGAATGTCTCTAGCTGGTTTGAAAATGAGGTAGTCACAAGTCAAAGAAGGCTTATCTACATTGATGCCACTCGGTGGGGATGGCAGGGAGCTCATGCTTCCCACACACTGCAAACGTACCCAACTTTGCTCTCTTCCTCACAGGACGAAGAACATTTCTTCCTTCCATAAACACTTGAAACACAGGAAGGCATAAAAAGTGAGAAGCTTAGAGTTGGAAGTAGTGGTTGTTTACTGTTTGGTCCTGGGCTCAGAGTACTCTTGGGACAGAGCTATGGTGCTAGAGATCTTTATCTGAAGTTCCAGGACTCTGAAGACAAAAAAAAAGACAGATAAGCAGCTTGGAAAAAAAAAAAAAAAAAAAGATCTACCTGTGACCAGAGTCCATTTCAGATGACTAGTTACCTGGCCAGCCTTAGGCAGGGAGCTAGGCCTTGCTGTTGCCTGTTGTGGGCTGTAACAATTTAAGGAAGATTGAAGTAGCCTGTTATTGGAGCAGCTGGTGAGATACAGCGGGGTGAGCCAATGAGATCTAGTTCTTAGAGGCCTTGGTGGATCTGGGAACATGGCTTTGCGTTTGGGAAAGGATATTACAAACTCTGGCAGACTGAAGGGTCCTCATTATTCTTTTCTGGAACCCCTGAAGGAAAGTGATCTTGTATTCTGAGAAAACGCTATAATACCAAAGATAACCATTTCTGGGCTTTTACTGTATGCCAGACACTCTGCTTGATCTAGCTTTATCATCTTAGCTTTAAAATTGAGCCGAGGGATATTAAATAACTTGCCCAAATTCCTTCCGTGGCCGGTAAGTGGAAACGCTGGACTCTGATCCTGAGCCCACAATAGTTCTGTGCTGCCTCTTGGCTTTTTCAGTAGACTATGAAACAGGAAGGGGTGGATTCATCTTTCAAGTGCTAATGCAACCCTAAGAGAAAGCAAGAAGTGCCAGGCTTGCAGGAAGATGGTCCAGGATGTGGCTGGGATCCTGTTCTTTAGGGGGAGGGGCATCTAACAGTGTCTATAGAATAGCAGCTGAGACCCTCCGCATTCTGAGTATGAAGGGTTCCCCCCCCCCCACAATGGCCTGGCACTAGAATCAGCTGAATTACAGTGTGGAGATAGCTGAGACTTGGCAGCATATGAAGGACTCTTTGGTGTGGTGTTATCCTATAAAAGCAGGAAGTCCAGACACTGTCACTCAGACCCTGGGCCTTCAAACAGGAGCTCTGTTCTGTGTTCCAAGCATGCTAACTTTGAACAAACAGGGAGTGAGGATCTTTCACAATCGTTGAATTACAAAGGGAAGTGGGTTTGGCAGAATCTGTCCAGGTAGTTCTTAAGAATATAACTGGGAGCTCCCATAAACCTTCAGATCGTGCATCTGCCTGCACTATCCCCAGAGCAACGAGGTCTCAGTGTCTTTGATGCTTTCTAATGTTAGTACGAATCTCATTGGCAAGCTTTAACTGGGATGGTTCTGGGAAAGGAGAGCCTGACCCTCTCATTTTCAATGCAAGGCAGACCACCTATGGAGAAGGTGGGAAGGTCCAAATGGATACCACCCACTATTTTAGACCTTTCTATAACCCCAAGTTATGAAAGCATTTATCCTTGTTCCTCCACTGCCCAGCGTTCATGCCCTTGGCTTTTTTGCTTAAAGAAAGAAATAGGGAACACTGTATCTGGAAAAGCTTACATATATGGCCAATTGAGGCTGACTTGTGAAAGCAGTTGAGACTAGTGGTCCCTTACTGTGCCACCTCATTCTCTACCCTTTGATAAAGTGGAAATGGAATGGTTGTCCTCATTGTGAAAATTAGCAACTAGCCCTTCTTGGGAATATACTTTTGCCTAATTATTTTAAAATATTCTTGTTTTATTTCATGAATATGGGTGTTTTATTTGCATGTGGGTCTGGGTACCAGGTGAGTATCTGGTTCCCCTGGAGGGATTTAGATATCCTGGAATTAAAGTGACAGTGGTTGGTGAGTTAACATGTTGGTGCTGGGAATTAAACCTGGGTCCTCTGAAAGAGCAACAAGTGCTCTTAACTGCTGGGTCATCTCTCCAGTTCACTATCTTCACTCTATTATTCAGCATAAAGAAAAAGCCAATGTGTATCATGCTGGTGAATGCAAAGGTACTGTGTTCCTGAAGAGGTTGTGCCATCTACGGCCATACCACCCAGAGTGAGCCCGATCTCCTCTAAAATGGTTGTGTCATATAAATCACCGTGTGCTCAGCCATGTCAGTCCATTGATGGCACCATGGTCTTCTGGTGCTTTGCATTTGGAGGCTGCCTAAAGTGGTACTGAGGAATTCATGGGTGACACTTGTCATGAAGTAAGAAAGGCAGCATGCATGTCATCAACCTGCCTCCCACTCCATGCCTGTCACCAGTCCTTTCTCCTGTAAGGAAGTCACTGACCTTGACTACAGTTGGATAGGTCAGAAGGTGATCCACTGCACACAACAAAAAACAAATTCAAATGAGATTAAGCTGATATCCATAAATCAAGTGGAACTAATACTTTGAGCATCTGAAGTAGCCATACACTGTTTCACATAACTAAAAAGAAAAACCCAAAGAAACAAAGATTGATTGGGTTTCAGGATCTAGGATACAGCAGACATCAACAAGGCTCCCAGTTTCTTGTTTTCCTTTTGTCTGTGTCGGCCATGTTCTCAGTAGACCCTCTTCTTCTGGTGGCCCCTTGAACCAGCTCAGCAAATGTCAGTGGAAAGAAGAGTTCTTTTTTATCCCCCCAACTTTCAACTGAGAAGCTTAGAGCTAGTTCCTATTAGCATAGCTTAGAGAACTATCTAGGGCAGAAGGAAGAAAGGAAGAGTCCTGTATCTTGGGGATGAAGAGTTAAACTCTATAGTAGAACTCATGGACTACAACTCTAAGCATATCATCTCCTAAAGGAAATAGTTGGGAATCAGTAAGATGCAAGGAGCTCTACCCTTCAAATAAAGAACTATGTATTCCCAGACAAAAATATGGGATATGCTCTCCAGTCCAGCTAGAGTTGGAGCCAACTCTGAAGACTCTCTTGTCATACCTCTGGCTGCTGGTTTATGAAGTAAATAGGCTGAGATCAATGGCACATTCCAGCCTTCAGCCTTGACCCATCCATGGGCTGCCCTAGAGCAAGCATCACTATCAATATGGAAATTGCTCATCTCAGACCTGATTATGCCACACACTTACAAACAGCTATCCCACAAAACTCCCAACATTGTTTAACCACAACCTCAGAAAACTCCAGAACTGGTTTCTGAGGACCACACTCCCAAGAAGTGAGTATGATCTGTGTCGCAGATGCCTCTGCCCTGTTGAAAGCTTCTGCAAGGAAGATTCCATTTGCTTGGTCGAGACGGCCCCCACCAAGCTCCTTTGGCGTGTATACTCTTGGTAGAAGTAATTATTTTTATGAGGCATTATTCATGTCTAGTCTACCCGAGGGCCACCCCAAATTGCGTTTCTCTAGCTATTAAGGGCTTTAACAGGCATGCAGAACCTCAAGCAGCCTCCTCTAGGGGAAAAGAGCAGAATTCCTCTTGAAGTCCACCACCTTCAAGGGCAATTTGCTGCCCGTTTCAGGACTAGGCTGAGGGGTTGGCACCTGAAAAAAGAGGCAAAATCTTTTTCTTTCAAGTGAAGCCGGAAAGTGGGAGTCAGGAGTAAAAGTGGGGAGTCGGGAGTGTTTCTCCACCACGGCTGGAGTCACTTTCCTGTCTTCTTGTAAGCTGGCAGACTTCAACAAGCTGAAGCAATGTTGTCAGAATTCTCTAATTCTGAATATGGCCCTGGCCCAAATGAATGTAGATGTTGTTTTAGCGCTAGGAGAGATTTATTTTAATGTACAGATGTAGCCACTACAAAGGCCCCTTTTAATCTACTGGAGACTGTTCCTTGCTTCCCCCCCCCCTTTGCTCTTAGCTGTCTTCCTTATTTCAGAGACCTGGTGGATGCCACAAAACTGCAAGGCATTCCCCTCACCCTGTCCCACCTCATCTCCTAAGGTGTTGATGACACATGACATTTTGACAAAAATAATTAGGACACTTTTGAAAGAAAGAGTTAGGGATGCTCTGTTCTCTTCTCCAGCCTGCCAGTGATTCGGAGACAAGGCTGTCTGATCGGGTCAAATGTGCCCAGATCAGGGCTGAACTCTTCAGGTCTTTACTGTGAGGGTAGCTCTCAAGAGAGGGGTTCCCTTATCATTCTGGGGTTCTCTATGCACCAAAGGATCCTCTCTTTTCCTGCTTAGCTCTGAGATGAGATAATCTTTTATACTAATGTCAGACACCTTATTCAGAACCCAGAAAAATAAAAGAGAAAAGGAGAAGAAACATGCCATCATGTGAGGTTTACCAAAGCCAGGTTTATGCTTCAGGTTAGGGCCGGCAAAGCTACAGATGAGAGCCCAGGGCAGAAAAGAAGGAATGTGCGTGCAGTGCAGTGGTAAAGCTGAGGCATCTCCTAACCCTATCCCACTCTAGAGCCTCCATCTCTATTAATAATATGGACTACCTTGGCTATATTTCAAAATGAACTTGATATAAAATAAGACTATTTTCTAATATGCCACCAAAAAATAATCTACCAAATGCCCCAAATATAATATCTTTGTAAGAAACACAAAGAGAATATCTTTTTTTCCAAAGAGAATATTGTCTAATGGATCCTTACTATGTAAACACCTTAGGCATTATTGCAGGAGAAGGCAGAATAAACTAGCCAGAAGACATCTAACACAATGACTGCTCTATGTACATCACACCCTGGATATTCAGTCTGTAGACAATGAAAAATGGACCCATTTCCTACTCAGGGGAATCACAGCTAAATGTCTAGAGATTTTTTTTTGTTGTTGTTTCTACATGTGAATCAAAGTTGGATTCAAGGCTCAAATTTGGATCCAGTTTCCAAGTGCATTGGCCTCAGGCAGTGTACTCAAAGCTGTAAGACATAAAGAATCATTTATTATGAGGGAATGATCCATAGATTGTGGGACATCTAGACAACACTGACAATCAGAACATCACCATAGAGTTCCAAAACATCTTACTAGGGATGATGCAAAGGCCAGTGTGAACCAAAGAAATGGACAGTAATGAGGGGTCCACTTCAGAGTCAGGTTCATGGCTCAATCCTTAGTTCCGAGTCCTTGGATCTTCATGGCCCTGACTAAGTCACTCCATAATCCTCTACCTTTCTTCTGTGTGTGCATGCATGTTTCTCTGTCTCTCTGTCTCTCTTTCTCTCTCTCTCTCTCTCTCTCTCTCTCTCTCTCTCTCTCTCTCTCTCTCTCTCTCTCTCTCTCTCTCTCTCTCTCTCAGATGAGAGCCAAAGACAGAAAAGAAGGGATGTGCATGCAGTGCAGTGGTAAAGGGGATGTTGAGCTGAGGCAGTACTTAACCCTATCTGATTCAAGAGCCTCCCTCTATTTTAATAACATGGACTATCTTGGCTTGAGGGCTTTGAAAGACACCAGAATCATCTCAATAGTTAATCTGAAAACAGATTAGTTTGCACAGTTAGAAAAAAAGAAAAAAGTATTTGTGAGACAAACTTATATCCTGACCCATCTTCTAGTATCGATGAAGCAGCAGTCTATTCTCCAGGCCTCAGTTCATTGAACAGTTATTTTTGTAAGTGATTTTAGGTGACTGCTCAACCCTTCAGACACTTCTATGTCCTCATTGCAAACTAGAGGGGATAAGATTCATGTCACACTATAAAGAGTCCAGGGACTCTTCAGGATGGCCCTTTCTCACTACTATATATTAATGTTTAATGAGCCCCCTGGTGTGAAGAAACAGATGGAGATTTGTGACTAAGAAAATGAGATGTGGAAGGTAAATGTGATCAAGCACATAATCTACTGTAGACAGGAAACTCTACAGTAAATTATTAGTAATAGAATTTACTAATAAAAAATTAGTAAAGATAGTATAATTTTTTTAAGATGCTAAATGTGCAGGGCATAGTGACATTGTTAAATATCTCCACTTTTCTCACCTATAGAACATTCTGGACTGATTAAAGAACATTGAATACAGCTGAGACTGTCACATAGTCAGATGGCTCGTGGACACATGAAAAGTGCCAGTCATTACAGTAGGGCTCTGAGAAAGTTCCAGTTTTTCAATATCACCTCTTAGAATAGTTGGATACCCATGATCCTTTCTCTCTGGAAGACTTTTGTCCCAAGCCAAAGGTCTAGTTCCCATGCAATTCGCTGCAGAATAAACATGGTTTGAACTGTCAGATCTGTTGTTTTCTTAGCTTCTCTGTGGACACATGGTCTAGTAGTTGGGACTTTGCCCTTTTTTCCTTTGCAGCCTGTTGGTACTGCAGTATGTTAGAGACTAGAAGCTCAGAGCTGCAGCTCTTGGGCCTCTTTGGGGATTCTCTGAGTAGCCATGGGAAGGGCTTTAAGACTTGTCTGAGTCTTGCTCTGGGGTCACCAACCTTAGTTAAGAACTCCATTGTTTTCTTTGTTTTATTAAATGTCATGAAAAAGTAATGAGCATGACTTGCAGTGTATGCCTTTCAACTACAAGTTCAATGGAGCTCTACCTGAATTCTGTTTAGCTTCCATCTGAAGCTTTTGCTGTTCTGATGGGTGTGTACTCTCAGTAAAGTCAGTTTCTCTTTTCCTTTCCCTCCAAGGCTCATCCAAAGCTGAAGGGGATAAGGCTCTTTAATCATCTAATCACACAGGCATTTCCTGACTCACCCAGGCCCATCTGGTCTTCTGTCTTCAGTTCATACGCAGGCCAGTACCATGGCCTTCTCACTCCAGGGACAGTCACCTTGGAGTCACTTGGCTGTTCTGGGGCCTCACCATGACAAGCCTGTTGGGCAGGGACCCTCCTTCTGTGTTATTTGTTTAGGGACTCTGGCTCTAGTCCAGCAATAGCAAGAGGGTAGAGAGGAAGCCCAGGGTCCTGTTGCCTTTCAGGACTGATAAATGAGTCTAAGTTCTGGAGTGATTGCTTCTACACTGGAAGTTCCATTCAGGGTAGGAAGTGGGCACAGTATGACACACATCTGTCCCTTGGGTCAGCCATCTGTCCCTTAGCTATCCTTGGAATGTCTTTCTTTCCAGGTTATTATTCTTGCCCAGAAATCTCAGCAGGACCTGGAGGTTGGCTGGGGAACACCAGAAAGGCCTAAGTAGTTCTATTCTTTCTCCTGTCCTGAGGTACCTTATGGCCTCATCTTTAACAACTCAAAACCCCAGATTTTGTTCCTTTGGCCTCTAAGTTCCTCTGTGTTCCCCCTTCCCCTTCCCGGAGGCCAGAGGCCTGGAATGCTTTAGTTGAGGGAATGGAGAAGAGCCAGGGGGTGCCAGGAAACTCTGGGAGAAAGAATGCTGGTAATGAGTTTCAAACTCTTATCCCTGAAGAAAGCGTGAAAGGAAGCTGCTTAACTACCTCATGGCTGGACTGCCCTGTGTTGGCTTATTCCTTCCTTCATTCTGTTTTTATTTAATCTCTCCTGGGCCTCAGATGCCCTAGGGAATCCTTGGGAAATAAAGTTGAGGGACATAGAGATCAGACATCCAACTCATTCCTAGGGACTCTGTTGAGCAGGGTCCTTAGGTGTGGTCCTTGCTTACAAAGGTTCAGACTTGCCTGCCAATCAAAAGTGAAGGCAATTGTCCATTGTCCATCTGAGGAGACCTTCCCAGTGTAGACTATTGGAAGAACTCTGATGAAAGTCCTACACGCTGCCAAGCATATGTTTGGGAGCAATCTCTTAATGACAGGAGATGGCTTTTCCAGTCTCTGCATCTGACTGATTAAACTATGGAACAAAACTAGTATCCATCACTCCAAGGCTGATTCCCAAACATCCCAAGGTCCTGAGATTCCCGGAAATTTGAGAGAGCATGCTTGATTACTCCAGAGCACTGCCTGCCCCACTTGTTAATGTATCTCGGTACCCTTCTCCCTCCCGACTCAGTTGCCTTGTGTGCAGATGTTCTGTTGAGCTGGATACATCTGCCACCCAGGTGCTTGACTTCAGAGACTCTGGATGGCCAGAGGGAAGCAGGCCCAGCCCATACATACATACATGCTGTTCCTTTGTCTGACTCTGGTGTAGTCATCCTTTCCATGGTAAATGAAATGGAGATTCTGGATAAAGATAAATTGATGGTCTTTGTTGACCCACCACCAAGAAGGCAATTCTGCTGATGACAGGCTATCTCCAGAATGATCACCAGCTTTGTTTGCACTTTCTTATTAAGTCCCAGTCCCTGTCTTGTAAAAATTAAGGACATTCAACTTCATCACTTGCGTCAGCACACAGATGGACATGTGTTCTCCTACTCTTTATTTTGCCAACTTAGAATTTTGCATCTGACCTAAAATGTTCTCTTCATCTTTCTTATTCTGGCCTTCTGGGTTATTGTGAATTTCCACTCATGCCAAGCAGCCTGTCTCTTCAATAAAGACTACCATATAAGCTGTAGATTCCACTGGATGAGAGAAATCAAGAATAAAGGCCATGTGCTTGTCTAAGAGTTTCAACATGTAACTTCCTTCTGAAGTCCTTGGTCTTCTTAGAGCCTCATATGGCTGGAAGCAATCGTCACTGCAGGCATCCTGAGGATTGTCAGTGAGGTGTCTAAGGCTTCTGGATAATGTGTGACACGTGCTAGAATGCCTAATAACCGTATTAATTACTCTACTAATAAAAGAAAAGGAGCACACACTTGAAATCTCTACACTCAGGGCACTCAGGAGGATTAGAGGGTCAAGGCTATCCAGTACTACATAGTAAGACCCTATCTCCAATCTGAAATGCTAGCAATACTTCTACTGTTATGAGCTATCAACTTTAAAAGATTTATTGATAGTGTAAATATATGTGTACCTGATTTTACATGCATGTCATACATCCAGGAGCCTATGGAAACCAGAAAAGGGTGTTGGGCCCTCTAGAACTAGGTTTTACCAATGGTTGTTAACTATCCAATATGGATAGCTAGAACTGAACTCAAGGCCTCTGGAAGCATAGCAAGTACTCACAAGTGCTGAGCTCATCACTCCCCAGCCCCTGTTTTCAATTTTGTAGCTTGATTTATGAGCTAATTTTCATCGTGGAATGACTTGCAGAATATGGAGAGGTGACTGCCGAGCAGTGGAAACTGTTCCATGCATTTATTTATATGGAAGCAAAAGCATGCTAGAATTTACCAAACTTAGATTCTCAAGCTTTCAGGTTGGTGGCATGTGTTACAGAGGGCAGCAGACAGCATAGTATCTTGCCTGAAGTCAATGCCTCTGATACTTTATAGCAGAACACAGGTCTTCTCATATCTATCACATCGGAGAGCTTGGGAACAAAGGCCAGAACCTTGCCTCCTCTTGTGCTTATTTTGCTACAGTTCTTGCCTCCCTGACTCACACTTTCTCCAACCACAAGTTCAATCTTCCAACAGCTGGTGAAGGAAATCAAAACAGTACGTGCTATATGCTGTCACTTAATGCTAGCCTTTGATGAATGCTATAAAGGAAAACTAACCTGCTGGAACTATTGACAAGAACATCAAAATATTCTGTGGCACCAACAGTCCAGTTGTTCATCATGACTGTAGAAGCACACCCTCAGTCTGTCTGAAAGAGGAAGCAGATATTTCTAAGGTCTGAGCATCTGCTCAGAATCCCCACCAGTGGTATACTTCAAGGCAAGTGAGCCTTTTTGTGATTCTTGGTAAAGCAATAGTTGTTTGAAAATAGGCAGTATTCCTATGAAGCCATACCATCCCAATAAGGATGTTGTTACATCAATCTCTTATTTGAATATAATGGTTTAGGGTAAATTTCTTTAAAAAATAGTTTTACCTACTTTATTTTTCTGGATAAGAATTTCATTTTGTGGAACAATTGTTTACATTGTCTACAGCATGTGAGTCATATTGATAGAGGTATCCTTGGCTTCCAACCCTGAATTAAACTGCTGTTGCAAACTGTCACAGCCTTCCTAGGTGCTTTGATTGCCACAGAGGCCACTGTAGATCACCTGGGGTTGTACCATGTGACCCCAAGGTTCTGGTTACCAGATTTAACAAGTCAAAAATATTTTATCTGGCAATTTTATACATTATTCACAGGGCTTTTTTCCTAGTGAATCTAAATTTTCAGATTTAGCTGCAATGCCAATAACTTGAAACATGTACAAAGTACCCCAACAAGGCACCAACTGGGCCAATCTGAGACCACTGAACATGGGATGGACCCAAGTTACCTTATGTCCTACATATTCCTCAAGGGAACCAGAGTTTGGAAGCTTTGCCATGGACCCAAAGTCTCTCCTGGGAGTGAAGTGTGTCTGGTCAATTCCCCTTTCCTTTGACATGTCCTAAAGCATGAGCTTTCAAATTGGAGGAGTATGCCATCTCTCTCAGCCTTGTAGCCTGCCCATAAGGGTATTTTACTGTTGCTTTGTATTAAACACAGTAACAAACTTTCAGCCTAGAAGTGTTTGGCAAATGCATGTGAGCATTCTATTATGGGTTTTGAAAACTTTGGAGATTTGACCCCTGGTTTTGTTACAGTGTCTTTGGTGAATGTTATTAGGTGGTGACCTAATAAGAATTATTGACTAGGGAGCTATAACGTGGAAGCTTATAATTTTCTTAATAGGCATTGATTTGTGTAGTCTCGATTAAAATACAATGAAACCTGAAGCTTAAGTGTTTTCTTCTGAAAGGGTGAAGGGTTGAGAATCAACTCTTAATATGTTGCCTTGAAATTATATTATTTGAAGAGTTCTGTGAGCATAAAATAATCTGACAAAAACTATTCAATGCCAGGTCTAATAACCTTGGAAAGCTGGGGGAATATAGGTTTCTTCAAATGAAGTCTGAAAAGTGCTTCCAGATTACCTCAGGGGTAAAGAAAAAAATTATTATTCCATAAGTCCTGTTAATTCTTTTCAATGTTGAATCAGTCAAGTAATTATAACCCAAATGGAGAAAACATGTATAGTTGCCATTTGTTAGAATCCACGAAAGGTGACTATTCCCAAGCAACCCTGACCAGAATGAAAAGTGGCCTTGAAACAAATGTGTGAGCCAAGGACACCTGGACTTGCTCCACATGTCCCTAGAAGGTAGGCTCAGATGGTAGGTGGAGAAAGTTCTAGATTAATAGAGACCTGTACAGATATGAGTCTTCAAAGAAAATTCTCTACCATCTTCTTGTCAATCAAAGGATAACATGAGCCCCGTGTTTCGTCCCTCCCTTTCAGCCCAAACATACATCATGCAGCTCTTTGTTATTTAAAAGTGTTACTATACTGTATGAGAAAGTTTACCTCCCACATACCACAGGGAATACTTCAGAAGTGAACTATGTATTTGGTAAAGGGGCTAACAGTCAAAGTGCCTCCTCCCCTTTTATCTTTGTGTTTTTTCACTTGGTATCAGCTGAATTATGTGGAGTGTCTGCTTCTATGAGATTTCCTCCCTTGTTTCTGAAACAATACCAAACTTTAACACTGAGTTCCCAGACGTTACTAAGATTGTGATGAACACACATTGCTTCGATCTGTATTTTTTTGAAAGGTCGTTGATACTTGGTCTCCCTTACTTGCATTATTAGGAAAGCTTTCAGGGTTGTCAGCCTGACACCCAGGGGAACAGTAGAACAGCTGTCCCCTCTTTCCCCCTCATCTTTGCAAGGGTACTCTGTTCTCAGTTTCACCCAAATTAGTCCCAGGATTTCAGTTGTCTTTTTCTGCCCAACATTCCACCATGTGATTCATTAAAGTCTTCACATGAAATACTTTGCAGATGAGCTATGTCATAATTCGAATTAGAGTTTTCAGTTGTTATTCCAGGGGAAGTCATTTCTCTGGACATCCACCGACCCCTGGAAAGGGCTTGCATGGATGTAGCAAAGGTCACAATTCTGTCCTTCAACACTCCAGTGCCACTAGTGGCCCTGCTCCAAAGCCTGGGTTAATCATGAAATAGTCCGAAAAAGCAACATTCCAATTCCTTGTTAGTCCTACTTGCAATTAACTGTTTTGAAAACAAACAGAAGAAAACATTTAAACAAATGTTGCTTGGCTAGCAACTATCACTGTGGTGTACTGTTAATTAAGTCAAGTTGGAATCCCAGCATGCCTGACTTTTTTTTCCCTATCACAACTAGAGTAGGCTTTGCTGTTGTGTACAAAGGATAACAATCCAGGGACACTGCCCAAGTATGGGCTGGGACTGGACAGGAGACATTAACCCAGGAGTCATGTGGACAATCACTTTGTGTAACAAATCTAACAAGCCAGGGGGTGTTTTTCCATAAGAGAACATCTGGGTGGGCATTTGCTCCCAGAAGGCAAAGTTCTACTCTCAAAAGAGGAGAGGTGTGAGGAAACCCTCCATGCCAATCACATTTATTAGTTTAAGATACTTTTGTTTTCCCGGAAAAGGAGACAGCTTTCTGTTCTACACCTCTACCCATTGGTTGAAATCTGTTAGAATTCTTCCATCTGTGGCTACATGAGTACAGAGAAGCTTCAGAATGTGACTACCACTTGTGAGCCAGAAAGAAATGATCATTTCCTTCCACTCCACTGTCAGCAAGCTCCAGGTCTTTAAAAAACCCCATGACTGAATACGTGGTTAGTGAGCATAAACAGCTGATGGTGGCCATGTTCTTCTTCACTCCCTTGCTCTGAGAGGACCATCTGGCCACTTTCTGACCATGTGCCATTCCAGAGCAGCAGCTGATATGGTCTGAATAGGAGAGCAACCCTCAGTACTCCTGAAGGGAAATGATCCATCTGAAGTGTTTGTTTGGAGTGGTGTTGTAAAGCATTTGTACCCCAGTCTTATACTCTATAGAACATTTGGGTCTACAGATAGTTTGGATTTACCATACATGGGTTTTCTGCTTAGTCTCAACATAGAGTCATCAAAGGTGCATTGGTTCTGAAATATAAAAGAATCACAGATGTTGGCATACATTTTGCTATCAAGGTAGGCAACACTCTGAGCCTTTGAGAGTATTATAACACACTTCATGTTTTAAAGTATTATCCTTGCCTCACATTTATTTTTGTCCCCAGAAATGAGGCAGCAAGACTCTCCATGTGGAGAAAAGAAGTAACATGAAGTCCTCAGGGCTCACAGCAATAGTCTTAGAAATAGGCCCCATAAACAATTCTCTAGAAACACACTTTGGTTATAAATCATTGGCAATTCTGGTATGTTCTTCTGTCTCCTGGATGAGCTTTCCAAGAGCATGTGAACATCTATGGCTGGAGGGGCAGGGCATGTTTGGAAACTCGGGTGTTTGTTGGAGCTTTCATGCCAGGCATGGTGAATGCTATTTTATAAACCGGATCTGGACTCCTAGGGGTAGATTGCAAGTTGAGGCCCAGCCTGTAGAAAATGATTTCTAAATGAATACAATATGAAAATGTTATTTTATTTCTAATTTTACATGTGACATTGTTACTTGGTGAGTTTTGGATTACAGTTGAATGTGTGTCTATTAACGTGATATGAGATGCAGGCATGGTTTCATCTTGAGTGCATTTGAATATAATAGCACTGGAAATGTAATTTGTATTCTCAAATTTTATAAAGCAAAATAAATCAATCTTGGGGGTGGTAGCCACGTAGAGCATATTGCGTTAATTTCTTTGGGGGTTTTCTCAAGATAATTAACAGCTTCCCTTTGCAGACCCAAGTTAGTCATGATGGTAGTCCTATCTCATCTGAACTCTATGAGCCCTCCATACATGTGCCGTGCCCATCTCCTTCATGTCTAGGAAGTAGTAATATGGGAAAGCCTTCGCAGAATACTACCTTTAATTCCTCTTATGATTGCTGTCTAATAGAACTTTCTGCAAAGTTAAAAATGCTCTATTTTGAAATAGTGGCCACAGCAGAATTTGGGTTCACAGAGCTATTGAGGACTTAAAATGTAATTCATGTAAGTAAAGAACCCAATGATGAGTGGTACATTTTAAACAGCCACATCATCAGTGGTCATCAATTTATATAGCACAGAATCTGAGCACTAGGGGTAACCACCTCTCCTCTATCCGAGCAAATTAATCATGGGAATTCTAATAGTCCAGTGACGGTCATGAGTGATGCCCTGTGAAGGCCTCTGTCACTCCAAACTTGATTCTTTTTAGTGATTGGACATCCCTCCATATCCTGTAGCCCTTGCCTATTGTATATGCATCCTGATGACAACATACCTCCTACATTGCTGCTGCTGAGCTTCTGATAGAAAAGGAAACAAGAGGTATAGGATGGGAGTAGGTAAAGGGGGTAGAAAGTTACAAGGCAGGGAAACGAGAACAGTCTAGGAGGAAGGTACCCAAGGAAGGTCTCAACTTTAAGCTATTAAGTTGATCTATACCCAGTCCTGCTTGCAACAATGGCAAGTACTGCAAGAACCATCACCTGGGGAGTTCAAGTCCAAAGAGATGCTTGTGCCTGAGATGTCTGAGTACCTCCTGGGAATAGGCTTGCAATGTTATCAATGCTCTCAACAGCAAATGTGATGTTTTTCTGATTTCTGAAGACTACCCATATATTTTCAGGCCATTTTTGCTTTTGGAATGTACTTTGGAAAGAATGGTATGAAATACTGTTTGGGGGTGTGTTCAGTGTTACATGCAAAAGCAACCTGTGTTCTCATGACAGGGAATGCGAGCTAGGGAGCCCTGGAACGTTCCAATCAATTGGAAGTGGGGAATACCACAGACTCCAGGAAAATATGTTCATGATTTTCTGGACTGTCTAAAAAATTTCAAACCCATGGAATGGTGTTTTTATTTTCTGCATTCTCCTTGGGGATTTGGGTTTCGCTAAAGCATTTTCTGCCCTTGTTTCCCTTATTAAATTAGCAAGACCGACTTGAAGCAGAATACACTACCAGGGCTTGAAATGTTGTTGAAAGAAGCAAACAGATGGGCAGGCAAAATATCTCAGGTTCCACTTAGGTTATGGAGAATGGTGTAAGGGGTGAGCTTGCCGAGGTAAAATGCTTTCTCTGATAAAAGTAGAAAAAGAAAAACATGTGGAACAAAACACAGGAGACAGAGTGATGCTTGGCCTCGGGCTTCAGCCTTATTTTCTTTTATTGTTTGGTTTGTACTTTAAATCACTTCCATTCTCAAGAAATGGTGAGCCATATAAGCCACTGGCCAGAGTCTGCGCACTGTCCTGTTGCCCACTGTTTGGGCCTTTTGCCTAGCGTCTGTTCTGAAAGCTTGGAGTGAGTGTTCAAAACTACAAATCTGGTCTTGCTGCTTCTGTAGAGATCTCTAGTAGTACCTACAGCAAATGTCAGCACTGTTTTGCTCTAAAGGGACAGATAGTAAATGCTTCGGCTTTGTGGACCATTCCATCTCTGTTCTAAATCCTCAACTTTGGCATTATAGGTCCAGACAGTATGTAAACAAAAATGACTGTGCCAATAAAACTTTATTTACAAAACGAAGCTGGATTTGCCCCTGAGCTAATCCCCAGCCTATGGGAAAACCTTCATCTGCCTTGAACTAGCACTTAAGACGTCTTATCATTTGACCCCGGGCAAGCACATCCAGGATGCTTTGTCCACTCTTCTCAATCCTCAGAGCTCTGTGGCCTTGAAGGATCCTTGCCTTTACCCAAGCAGTTTGTCTGTTTTCTCTTGATTCCTATCTAGCCTTGAGATAGAGTTCCATGCCATCCACACTAAGCCCTTGGCTGACTTCATACCCTTTGTATTCTGCCTGAAGTATAACTCTTACCATGTAGCAGTTTCTCAGCTAGATGCTGACAGGGTGGATGATCACATTTCAATTAGCACCCAACCTAGCACTAAACACAGTAAAGACCAGAGAACAAATGGTCATTCACTTAACCCACCAATGGGATTGTGAACCTCTGAATCATAGAGAGGTATTTGAAACTCTAGATGAAAATCCTAAAGTCAAAATCTGAGATATAAAGCAAAGCCAGGGCTATGCTGCTGGAGGAGGCAGGGGAGCAGTCAACAGCAACAGCAAGATGGATCTAGGCACACAAGTTACCATCAGGCTACTAGGAGTACTGGACACCAGCCCCATGGCCCAGAGGAGAGAGAGCCAGGGAAACAGTGTCTTGGTTAGGGCATCAGGCCTAGGGCAAGGATGCAGCTTCTTGGAGAGAGATCAGAGAAAGCCGGCCTGCCTGTATGATTAATGGGACAGAGGAACTGACTCATGAGGAAAGATTAAATTGCCTTGAGGAGCTGGGTACAGGACCAATAGAGGGAGATGATAGCAGACTCCAAGTATGTGGGATGGATAAACACCCTGGAGGGAGCAGCTAGACTCATTAGAGAGGTGAATGGAGGCCCTGCCAGAGGATGGGAGGATACTCAGAGGGGTACAGTGAATTGTTGGGGAAACACAAAAGCTGGCAGGTAGATAGGACATCTCTGAAGTGTTAGAAGGAGAGACACCTTGGGGACTTTGCTGTGGGGTGACTATTTCAAGAACCCTCGTGTTTTTTCCTATGACCTGGACCTTGGCCTAAAGAGATGGTATTAAAATTAATGCCAGGGAAGGCAGCAGGGAACCATGAAAAAGACAGAAACTCTTCTTGATCCTCCTAGATACCAGTTGCCTGCTGTAATGGCTACTCTGCGGCTCTCTTCTCTGAAGTCAGTTGCTGTTGGCCACTGCCTGACTTTGGTAAAACCATAGTGTTTTCCCCAAGCCTTTCCTAAGTGCAGGAGACAGCAGCCCTCATCTCCCCACACACCTAAGTGAATTCTGTACTGTGGTATGCAAAAGTTACAAATGTCTCCCAGACTCCAAGAACAGTTTTGTTTAGGCTTTCTCTGACCTTTGCATCAAAGAAGAAATAAGCAACTCAACTCACAATCTGACCAGGTACCCACAGAAACCCTTTCTAAAAGAAAACATCCCCTTTCTGAACACTAGGCTTCCAGACACACCTCTGAGAAGTCTGAGCTATCTGAACTTGGCAGAGAGAGGAAGATGTCCTGCTTGGGTGCTTTTCTTTTTCCTGTCCTACAGAAGCTTCCATTCTGCTGGGAACCAACCACAGAGAATGATTTACTTAGAGTCCCCATCTTTTCCTGTAATTCTAGCTATACTGTCATCTGCAAAATTCTTTTTTAAGCTTCTTGGTGCTGTTATTATTTAGTTCAAAGTTACCAGTAATGTTGAAGGAAAGATAAATATCACCCAGGCAATGTGCAGACAGCATGGCAAACCCTGGAAAGGCCATGTGCATCAGAGCAGTGTGCAAAACTGCACCAGGGTACACCTCCTCTTGCCCCTGTCCATCCAGCCCTATCATTATTTGAACTCCTGCAAAGCATGAATAGCACCTGATGAGATTTGGACCCTGACCATTTCACTTTCTGAGTTATGTGGATGCTGCTTTCTTGGGAAAAATGTGGTGAGTCTACTGGTGTGTTAATTGGAAGATTCCACCAAATGCCACTTCCTAAAGTTTCACTTGGTATCTGTCAACATGGCCAGCCTTTACTGTTGCATTAGGAAGATTTCTACAGACACAAAGAGCTATGTATTATATCCTTCTCCTGGAGAGAAGAGCACTGGGTTGGGGACACTAGGGGGCCAGTGTCACCAGTCCCACCAGAGTAAAGTGACTGGCAAACACCAGCCTTAGAACTGCTACCTTTTGAATGTTGTGCCTCCAAACAAACGTATGAACAAACACCATGCAAGACATATTGAGTTCTGAAAGTAATAGCTCTAAAAGAGAACAGAAGAGATATTTATTTAGCTTCTAGAAATTTTTATGACAAATGTCAACTTGTGTTCTCAGTTTCTGATTGAGCTGAGTTCAGGGACCCTTGAGATTTGCTTACGGCCAACAAGAAAGGTCAGATCTGGGAGATCATAGGTGTGTGGGTCACTGTCAGGTTTGTTTTGTTTTGTTTTTTAATTTTTGGTAAGGCTGTGTCAGCATTTTGCCATGATGGGTATAATTTCCAATGATAATCTGAAATCTGAAAGGGATGTCTGATACTTTCTTTTATTTGTAATCTATCCCAGCTGTAGGCATTCAGATGAAACTTGAATTCTTCCAAAGGAAGTTCTGGACAGCCAGCAGACAGGTAAGCTCCAGCTGCCACCTCGAGGCATTAGTACCACTGTTATACCGGTGTCCCCATATGGGTAGCTGTGGTGCCAGATTTCGGATGAATGTTTGTAAAAGGATTTACCACCCCCGCCCCCGTTTCCATTCATGTCACTGTAAAACACAGACTGTCAGCATGTTGGACACCACATGCTGGACCAAGCTTGGGACTTACTCCTAGGAACCATTTGAATCATGGAATCAAGAGAGTGACTTCACAAAAGGAGGTCCTCTCTTAATATCAGGGCCTTTTGGTGTTTTGTTTGTTTGTTTGTTTTGGGTTTGTGATGTCCTGCTACTTATTTGTGCTTCCCCTTATTTTGTTATCATATGACCTGCTTGTCTAAGGCATGTATCTGCATTTCAGGCCAAAGGAAATCAAGGGGCTAGTGCACTTGGAAAATCCAGGGAGGTCCTCTCCATTGCTGTGCTCTATGAACGGGGACATGTCAGGGACATCTGTCTGGTGTTCAACAGAAATAGTAGCCATTGAGTTACTTCCAGCTGCCCAGTTCCAAACAATAGAAGCATGCTTCCAGCAAAAGTGAAATTAGCACACAGTAGTCAAACCAGCACTTGCATGTTCAATGTGCACTCATCATAATACGGAATCAACCTGGAGAATCATCCAAGGGTGGATGAATAAGGAGCTTATCATTTCGTAAATTATGATATGATAGGAAACTATACTCTAAGAACATAAACAAGGGTTTCCTTTTAAAGTCATTGAGAAATAGTTTTAAATTAAATAATGACATAATTATATCTTTTGTTACCAGAAGATCTGAGATCTTTAAGAGATACCATCAGTGTTGAACGACAACATAAATTAAGAGGGATGGGAAAGAGCCAGCACTCCTCACACTGTGTCTTTTATAGTATGATTCTGAGTTCATATGGACTTTAGAGAACATGGCCAAGTCTCATCTTGAAACGTTTCCTCTGGATGAAACCTGGTACTTGCGTCACAGGCCATGGCGTCCTTAGCTAAGGAGCAGCTGCAGCAAAGGCTGGGGTGAATAACCCAGTAACGTGGTTCCCCTGCTTCCTTCCCCCAACAGTGTGCCTCCCTGGATGGCAAATGCTCCATAAGCTGCGACGATGAGGTAAGGCACTTTCCTGGTCTAGTTTCTGGCCAAAGGGAAGTGTTAGACAGTGCATTTTGACAGAGGAATGCTGCTGTGTATAGAGCCAAGCCTGACACATTACTCTGGGCCAGCCTCCAGAGGGGGAGGAGGAGACAGACAGACAGACAGACAGACAGACAGAGAGGACATTTGTTTTGTCTCTAATTTCCTACCCCCAATCACATAGTTTGGTTCTGAGAGCCAGAGAAATGTGCTTTAGATGTTTCCTAGACTGTGGTGTTAGGATGTTGGTGTCTTGTTTACAGGATGTAATAGACATTACTCACATTTAAAGACTGCATTAGATTTCCCAAAGCTTTGTGGCCATGCTTCATCTCCTTCCCACCATTAGAACAACAGGTTAATTAAGTTGGAAGAATTGCCCCTGTTTATAGGTAAGAGAACTAAAGGCTAAGCCAGCCAATGTGGTGTATAGCTGTAATCCCAGAACTCAGCCAAGAGGTGGCAGCAGGAGGGGCATCCTAAAATCAAGGCTAGGCTGGTCTACATAGAGTTCCCAGCCCCTGGCTGAAAGAAGGGTGTGTGTGTGTGTGTGTGTGTGTGTGTGTGTGTGTGTGTGTGTGTGTGTGTGTGTCTGTGTGTGTGTCTGTGTGTGTGTCTGTGTGTGTGTCTGTGTGTCTGTGGGTGCGTGTGCGCGCGCGCTCGCGAGCTCGCAGAGGTGGAAGGAAAGAAAAGAAGATCAAAGAGGAGATTGAGATGAATGCATGACTTGGTTCATCTGACATAATTTGCACACTGTAAATCTGAAGGTAAAAGCTCCGAAAGTCCCAGTTTTTCATCCTAGCATAGCTGTTTCTACCTAAGATGTCTCTATTATTCTTTCTTTCCCTCTCCATCCTCTGGAGGGAGAAATTTGAATCATTTAGGTCAGCAATGAAAGAAATTACTGTGTCACTGTTTTAAGCACTCATATTGGACGTAGCTTTTTTCATAGCCAGCATAGCACCTCCCTACCCCATGGTTTAAAACAGAATTATGGTGGCCCTTCCTCCTAGGTTGTCCACCCTCTCTTCTTTAGCTAAACATCAGGCAATCTGTCAACTAAACTTTACAATCAGATATTTACAGTTCTTCTGGTTACCACAAAGATTTTAGGAACATTTTCTAGACATAGTTTCAACCCAGAAAGCATAGGACAGGAGTAGAGTTTTTTAAAGTAGACAAATGGAAAACAAGAACATTATTATAAAAGAGAGTCCAGGATAGAATTAGAAAAAAAATTTCTGGTCTCGCTGCCAGTCTTAAAGAAAACTTGTTACCCTAGCGCTGTCATAGTGTGAGTCACCATATCTGCAGAGCAAAAGCCAGTCCATCATATTTTCAATAGAAGCTCAACTTTTTCTGATCACCAGATCAAAACCAATTTTCTCTGAGGAATGTTCAACACCCTTTTTAGGAAGCTTGGGATGATTTTTATAGGCTAAGGGGGGGACTCATATTTCTCCTGTGGCTTTCAGACATGCCAGTGTATTAGTACGAACTGTTGGATTCAAACCCCATCCTCTTGCCTCTCTGGAGTGCTCAAATGGCACCAAAGGGTGTGTCACAAACTACAGTGGGTATTGTTGAAAATCCAAGCTCCAGTAAGAGAACAGAGAATGCCTGGTGGGCTAGCTGGCTGGAAGGGGTGATGGTAGTTGGGAAATTTGGTTAGATGAATGAGAGGTTGGCTATACATGTGCATGGTTGTTTAAACAATGTTATAAAAGCAGGAGGTGGTATTTTTCCTATAAGAGCAAGAGGTGGTATGTTTCCTACAACTAAAGCGATGCAAGTGTATCTTCACATAAAGACAAATGAAGACACATCTTCTGAGCTTAGAGCCAGCCGATGTTTGTTCTTTGACTGGTGGCAAGGGTGGTGCAGGGCGGTATTTAAAAGTACAAGCCATGGAATTAGACTGTTGAGATTCTGTGGCTCCAAACACAGGTAGCAATGTGACCTTGGACAATTTTCCAAACCTTCCTTTCTCCTTGTTTCTTTAACCACATAGTGGGTATAAAAAGTCCTAGAGTCACAGGGAAGAATGTATGGGGGGAGGGTGAAAAACTATCATGTCTCCCAGAAAAGGCACACACTCACTACTGTTGGCCCTAAACCAAACATGCACCAAACTGTTCCTCCAATAGAGTGGTGGCTCCCTGGGCCTGAAGCCCTAGGGAGCAATGGCTCATACACTAAGGCACAATAGTATGCCCCAATGCCTTCCTTAGTTCCATGATCTATAGGATAACTCCATGTCTTAAAGGATCACATACTTCAAAAAGCAAGCCTTAAATTGATCCTTTGTAAAAAAAAAAACTGGATCAGAAGCTCATACCCTGGTGTGCACTTTGAAAATTTCATCTATTCTGCTGTGGACCATTAATTTTGGATCTAGGTAACCAACTGCCATTGTTTTCAATGGAAAGCCAGCCCTGCCTTCCCACTTTAGACCCAATGCCTTTTTCCTCCAGTAGATTCCTGCCATGTGTTACTCTTTTTGTAACTTTGAATTAGGCCCATAGGGTTGTCTCGTGTCCTTTCTCTTCCCCAGCTGCCCCCAAATCATCAAGTCCCCCATTAAAATTAGCTTCTAGGCTCATTCTGACCCTGCGCCTCTGTCTCTGCCACCTCACTAAGAACAGTTCACTTTCTTAGACTGCTCAGACACATGGTGGCTGAGAGACCCTGAGAGTCCTTTGTCTCCCCATTAGCACACACTGGACCCCAGCAAATGTGTTCTGTGAGGGTGGCTAGGTTATATGGACATAGTTTTACCTTATAGAAGGACATCTTTAGTTCTCCAGTAAGAGCTGAAAGCATGTGATTGTCAGGATCCATTCCACCCAGGGTGAATGTCAGGTCCAGAGCCTGCAAAAGAACCGTTCAGGTAGTCATACCTTTCCTCATAATGCATTGACTGAGTCACTGGGAGCAAGTGTCTGGCTAACCTCCAAGGGCAGCGTAGGAAGACGTTGCCTTCATGGTACTTATGGGTAGCAGGAGAGATACACATATGTTTTGTTTGGTTTGTTTTATACCAATTGGACTATATGCTATGAGGAAGCTTATGCCGACTGCTCAGAGATGAAATCTCTGAAGAGGCATCATTTAAATCAGCAAAGATTGTGAAAGAATTAACATTGGAAGAGAACTAATATGCCAGACATAGAAAAAGGACTTTCAGGCAGATAACACTCCTGCAAGGGTATGGGGCCAATAAAGGAGACAAGGTTGACCCAGGATGGAAAGACCAGGCCCAACTCCCATTTCTGTATGACCCAGCAATATGAACAGCCCCTACTCATCTGCCTATCAACTTCATTACCTATGGACAACACTGGTGTTTTGCAAAGACAGAGGAAGGCTAGTTAACTCTTGTCCTGTGAGAGACCAAAATCTTCATGACAAATGAGGCTTTGTTCTCCTTCCAAAGAGACAGGGATCAGTCTGGTCTATGGACCACAGGGACTTTATGAGTCTTGGTGGGAATTTCTTCTGGCATATGAAAGATGCCTTGAATGATGACAGAGCTGAACAGGGCTGAATCCTAGCAACTGGACACCTCCATATCTGGACACCTAGGCTGCTGACTGAGTAGATCGGAGGATGGTTTAATGGCTGGCAAGAGGAGGGACACAGGTGCCTCCTACTAAACAAGTAGTTTTGAGATTACCTCTTTGCTACCAGTGATTTTTAAAAGATGGTAACTGTTTTCTCTTTTTGATCTTTCTGCACATGCATACGCACCAAAAGCTCCAGATTGATGTCATATCAGGAATCATCTTCCTTGATCATATACCTTATTCATGGAGCTACGGCCTCTCAATCAAACTTGGGGCTTATTGATATAGATAGTCCCCCAAGCCAGCTTGCTATGTGGATTTTCCCACCTCTACCTTCTGAGGTTAGAGTTACAGAAGAGCTCCCATGACTGGAAGTTACTTAAGTTCAGGGGGTCAGGGGTTTCTGAGCTGCCCTCCTAATGCTTGTGAAGCAAGCTTTAACCACTGAGCCTTCTCCATATTCCAAAACATGGTATTTTGATTCGATGGTTGGCTATAATGAGAAGACACAGCAAGTGATGGGAAGGTCAATCTGCTCTACAGTGACACACTAGGGATCCCATCAGGAGAGCTGGAGAAAGGGGACTTCTGTGTGCCAGAGACTCAGAAATCCAGGCCTAGCTACTCTCAGATGAAAGATCCCTCCCATTGTCTGTTTGTACCCCTCCCTACCCCCACTCCCCACCTGCCTTAACCATGCTCACACACAAAACATCAACATTTTCATGCTGCACAATGCTGAGCTTAAGTGAATTTGGTCAATTAAAACAATCAGAAGGCACCCTCCCAAAACTGTATGAAGCTCCCTACCCCATGCTTCACCCTCCCACCCTATCCTAGGACCGCCTGTTAGAAACTGCACCTCACACTTCTCTTTCTGAGAAACTGTAGCACTGTGCCATGAGGATGCTCAGCAAAAAGGATACATGGTAGGGACCAGTCTTTCCTGGGGGATTTGGGTTGGATGGTATATGTTCCTTGTGTGGTCATCAGCCAAGGTGCTCGGCCTTCCTTCACAGGGACATCTCACCCAGCTTTCCTGCTCCCCCATAGAGGAGGAGCTGCCTTACCACTTGCTAGGACACCCAGGCATTGTTCAAGGTCACACTGATAAAGACACTCAGAGCCCTAGGCTTCTGGTTAACACTGCCATCTATGCATCCCCATTTCCCATCATTCTTTGTTTCCAGTCTGCAGTTTCTGAATTCCCATCCCAGGATTTCAGAGTAAACACTAAGTGTGTGCCTCAATGTACCTGAGTCAAATTCTCTGAGTAACACTGAATCTGCAAATCATTGTAGAAATATAGGAAAACAAAAAAACAAAAAAAACATAAAAAACAAACAAAAAACCCTTCTTTCTGCATCTCCCTCTCCTCTATCCACATTTTGAGGCCAACTTCATCCCACAATGTTCAAAGATGGCTATGGAGTATGTACTTACTCTGTGTCTCTGAAGGTGAACCTCCGAATCTCCCCAAGCTCCGATTCGGTTAGTAGATCCTTAGAGTCATGGTAGTGTGCAAATATCTTCCACGATACCAGGGTTCATTTAGGGGGAGTGATATGAAGAGGTAAGGCTAGGGAACCATCCTGTTTCTTTACACTGGAAAGGAAACCAAATCATATTTATCATAAATCTATGTGGCAAAAACAACTGTCAGACCCGATTGTGTGTGATTTCACCCCAGGTGTTCCCCACCCCTAGCACTGGGCTCTGACATTCCAAGGGCAGACTCCAGGCTACTGTACCCTTGGCCATAATTCAACCCATGAGTTACTGACAGACAGGTTGTTTGGGCAGTCATAGTCATTCAAATCACCTCTCTGTATTTACAGGTAAACAGAGCCCTGCACAGTACTCAGAACATAAAGACACCTTTTAAATATAATGTCCTATATCTCCATCAGTGAGGAACACCAGAGAGTGTGACAGAGCACTGTAACTTTTTTGGTGACTTATCAGCCCCAGTGTTGGCATCACTTGGCTCTTGCCTCCTAGAGGGAACAATTCTTTTGGTATTCAGCAGATCCTTGAAATTCACAGGAAGGCGTATCTCTGCTCCTATCCTGGTATCCACATGAAGTGTAAGAAAGGTACATCTAAAAATGGTATCAAAATATGTGGTTCAAGAAGGAAATACCTATGTCCTCCTGGATCCTGGTGTACTCGGGAAACAGATGTGTTCCCCAGAATGTGCCCAGTAGTGTATGCCAACTGGAGACAGTACCTGATGTTTTTTTGGAGGCTGGACAGCTGGGGCCTTTTATTTCTTTCAGTCCCTATCTCGTAGAATATAGACAAAATCTGACTGTGATCCAGAATCAGTTTGTGTTTTTATCCATTCTAGCCTGTCTTTGGCTTTGGTGACTTCTTTCATAGCTTCTTTCTCAGCTAGTGGAAAGCACACACAGAAAACCATCTTAGCTATATCTGATTATTCTCTTGGCTTCCGACATTAGTTTAAGAATTGCTTTGCTCAGGGATATCAGCACCCTCTCATGAGGGTTATGTCCTGACCCAGGAGTCCCAAGCACGGTCTCTTTTGGAATTTTGCTTGCTCTCAGAACTGTGGCACACCAAGCACCTGGCATGGAGATGGCCTGACTTCTTTGCTTTTGTTGTGGTCTTTTTGTTGCTCTGTGGTTATTCTTGCAGACCAGGCACGTCTGCCTTAGCTGCCTATAGGCTAAGTTTTTTTATTCTGTAAAGAAAGCATTCCGTGAGCAAGCAGGACCTGAGGCTCTAACCATGTCCAGGTGTCTTCTGGAAGGGGAAGTAGCCAGCCATAATAGGAACAATAGGTCTGAGATCAAAGGGCACTGTGCTCAGAGCACACATGTTTGGTCCTGTGACCTTCAGACTCTCCTTACCTGGCCATAGGAAAAGGAAGGCTTATATGAGGCAAGCTTGCCTTCTCTCTTCTTGTTCCTCCTCCTTCTTCTCTCTCACTTCCTCAGCTTTTTCTCCTCTATTTTTTTTTTTTAAACAATCATATTTTATAGTTGTTAAAAACCTTTCCGGGAGAGTTGTAGTCTGTTCACCAAGGCTTACCAGTCCTCTCTTTGTATATTGATTGTTCATTGTTTTCAAAATAAAATTTATAAATTAGAGAGAGTTGGGGAAATGACTTAGTGGGTAAAAACATTTCCTGTGCAAGTATAAAGATCTGAGTTCAAATCCCAGCACTCATGTCAGAAGCTAAGCAGGGCAGGAAGTTGGAGAGAGGCTGATGCTTGGAGCTCCCTAGCCCACCAGCCTAGACAACCCAGTGAGTTTCTGATTCAGTGAGACCTGTCTCAAGGCAATGGGGCAGAAAGCAGTACCTTCCCTCAGCCTCAGTGCACGTGTACACATGCCCCAAACGAATATACTCCACACTTCACAGATACTAAACTAAGAAGCAGCCTCCACCTGGGATGAAGAGTTCTCAATCTGTTCTTTCTATCCCAGGAGAGATCTGGGCTTTGGGAGAATCATGTCACATGCCTAAAATGCTAGCTAGAATCCTGGTGTGCCCCCTCTTCTAGCCCGCACTGACCACTGTGAGGTCAACAGAAAGCAAGACCTGCAAGGATCACATGTTTCATGCAACAGCAAGTTTTAGTGGCACGTTGTTCTGAGGAATAATTATCAAAATGCATTTAGTTTTAGAGCTCGGGTATAGTTGCAATTGCATTTTCCTAAGAAACAAATAAGATAGGGAATAGGGCCAGTGTGGCAATAGGTGTCTCTTGGTCTCCTTTCTTTGGAAACCAATCTTGTTGGAAGCATTTTCTATGCCTGCTCTACAGTGACAGTTTTCCTTTTAATTCATCCTTATGTGGACTTTTCTTTTATTCTTATTCCCAGGGCTTCATGACATCATTCCCCTCTCTAAAGATTTCTACTTGATTTTTATGTTTTTTTTTTAATTGCCTTGTCCCCTATATTGTGTTGGGTAGTATTTTTACAATATTAGACAGAGAAACGGACCAGACATTAAACAGTGATACCAGAGATGTTTGGATAGGAAATTGCGGCAGAAACTGTGGGAGCATCAGAGTCCCTGTGTAACTGGGTGGCTCATCAGCACATGCCTGTGGAATGTAATTCTGTACTCGGTACACATGAATTGAATGGCATGGGCTAACATTATGACACTGGAATCATCATGGATGTGGATCTACCCATATGACCCAATGTTAACTGAGTAGCACTCACAGCAAACAACCCCAGTCCTGATGTTCAAGATAACTTTCTACAACCACAGATACACAAAAGCACAGCCACTAAGCACAGTACTTACAGTGCACTGAACTGTAATCCGGCAACCTACCAGCTGAGTCTCAGTAGTCTTCATGTTAAACAAATTCTAACTAAATTTAAAAACAAACCCACAGAGAGCCTGTGGCTGCCATCCCAGAGGCATGGCTTTAGGAGATGGCTTCTTGACTGCTGTCTGCTCAGAAGACCTACAGTTTACTGTGATCACTACCAAGATGGAGAGAGTGTCCCTAAAGCCAAGAACTTCTGTAGCAGCAAGAGTGTAAATGGGTAGGACACATCCATCTCACCCCTCAGATAAATGAGCCAAGTTCTGCCATTCATCAAAGTACACAAGTCTGCTGTGACGAACGTTAGCTGTAAACCGGGAGGTGGTGGTACATGCCTTTAATCAGGGAGACAGAGGCAGGGGGATTTCTATGAGTTCAAAGACAGCCTGGTCTACAAAACAAGTTTCAGGAACACAGAGAAACCCTGTCTAGACCCCCTACCTTCTGCACCCCCTCCACCTTCCCAAAAAGAACTGTAACTATACTTTCATGTCCTGTCCAGTCCCCAGGACTAGCCCTTGGATAGAAAGATAACGCAGATCTTTCTGACCCTCACTTTTGTCCTTTCATGCCTGGCAAAACCCAACCCAGTGTCTAGATCAGTGTCCCAGCAAACACCAGCCCCACGGTGGCCTGAAGCTAAGCGGAATTTAGCTCAGGGTAAAGATATGTTACAAATTAAACGTTGCTGTCGGTATGTAAAGCTGCAATAAATAGAAACTGAGTTACATCAAGGACGGAATTAAGCCTTAAGTTTAAACTCCACAGCACTGTAATTAAAACTTCGCCTGTAGCAAGCCATTCACGGGAGATTAAAGGATCGTGGGGGAAGCAGAGGTTTGTTTGCCTTACCTTGCTCCCCACAATTTATAAGTCTGAGCTACCAAAAAGCTACGAGCCCTACCCCCACATCCAGCTCCCAATTAAAAACACAGTTTGAAAACCTTTAGGAGGCCTGAGGGGCCCCTTTTACAGAAGGCTGCCCCTTCCCCCATGCCTCAGTCTATGAACAAATTAAAAAGTATTACCTGGTCCCCTGATGGTCCCCGGAGCTGACATGGTGTTTTCATTAATACATCATTAGAGTAATGACATTGTGCTGGCATTTGGGTTTCCAAATGGCCAGCACTGCAGCCATTCCAAATAAAAGCCTAGGGGCCTCTGAACACTTTCTTCCTGGGAAATAGTCAGGTCTCATAAAGAGAAAACAGAAGACATACTAATTCAGCCTTTTCTGAGCATATCCATTGTATCCTGATTCCAGTCTCTCAAGGCTGGTTCTGTCGTTTGTTTCCTTCCTTCAGGGTCCTGGGTTTTGCAGAGTCAATGCTGGGGTTAGTGCAACCATGACCTTAATACCAACAAGTATTTTCTACTCTTGGGATTCAACTCCCCTCCCCAACAAAAGGGTTGGGAGGCTTTGAGACTGGAAATAGTTCATTCTGTGTGAAGGCAGTCTGAGGCCTGAAAGTAAAGTATGTGTTCTGATTTTCTAGACTGTGAACTGTTACCTCATAGACAATAATGGATTCATTCTGGTGTCTGAAGACTACACACAGGTGAGTAAGGAGACATTTGAACTCCATGTAATGGGATAAATCAGATGGCACTTAGGCCCCATGTAGAGACAAACTATAGAGTTAAGACTTTGAGATAATGGTTCATATATGAGGCAAAAGCATATTATAAACCTAATTTCTCTCCAAATATCACAACCTTATGTCTCACCTCAAAGCATTTTTACTTCCTGGTATGGAGCTACAAGAGAGGCTGAGTCCAGCTTCTATTCCTGTACTCATAAATGTTAAACTTATGGGATTCTTTGCCTCAGAGTTGTCTGGGCCACAAGAGAAATCTTGTATGAGGCTGGGGTAATGGGTCACTGAGTAAAGGGCTTGCTTGGGTTCAAATCACCAGAACCCATGTATAGATGGGTACTTCTGTGCATCTGAAGTCACGGTGTTCTTTACTAAGATGAGAGGCATAGATAAGTGAGTTCTACAAGTTTACACATGTGACCAACAAAGAATGGTAGTCACTATAAGCACCTAAGGTGGACCTCTGTGTTTAATACTGATGTTGTGGCAAACACAGGCACACACACACACACACACACACACATACTTACAAATATGTACATGCACACACTCATATGTGCACATACTCACAGAGTTACACACACACACACACGTACCACAGATTTTTCTTTTTTTCCTGAAGGGTGTTGGTGCTTTAAAGAGTTTGGGCAACTTTAAGATGAGTTTTCTCCTAATATTTAACCTTCATACATGTTTCCATATGCACAGGAATTCTCTTTAAAAAAACATCTAAAATACCTCAGGAGCCAGCGGTTTGATGGGTCCATTCATGCTCAATAAAATAGTTCAATGTTTTTCTATTTGGCTCTGTGAGATCCAGGCATAGAGTTGAGTTTGTTTTAGAAAGAGTGACTTCAGAAAATGAGGAATTCAATTCTATCTCTGCTCTTCACCCCGAGTGTTTGAATGCACTCTAGACTCCTGATGCCCACACACAGTCTCAGTGGCAAGTATCACTAGGCATTGGGCTACTGGTGGCATTAGGTAAGATAAATGACCCCATGAAAGAAGTCCAGTCTCTGAGACAACTGAAAAGACCATCGGCCTAAGAGAATATACCCATTGACCCAGAGGAACATTGAGAGACTGAAGAATCTCTGGGGAAAGAACCCACAGTCCTTACTCAGGAGGAGTTTCTGCAAGTCTACCCTAGCCCACAGGGCTGAGATGAGACTTGGTTCCGGGCTCAGGAAAGATGGAGTGCCTGTCTTCCCACAGTAAACCCTTGCCTGGCCAGGAAACTACTCAGAACGCCATGGCTTCTACAGGAAACCTTTCTCCCTCTGAAATAGGAGCCTGCCAGCCTGCTTGGGTCAGACCTGTTTGATGCTGTCTGACTTCCTGCATCCAATTAGGATAATTCTTCTCTATCTAACAACCAGTTCCATTGACACTGGCATATTTACACACATGAAACACAAGTGCCCTTCTTGCTCATGGCACCTACACATGCCTACAGAATGCCTACAGAACACGTGAGCATTTCCAAACTCACCTGAAGCAGAAAGAAAGTGTTTGATGGTAAATAAGAGAAATCTTTTCCTTCTTCCTGATTTTTTTTGGGGGGGGCTGAAGTGCAGAACAAATTTTCTCTGTCTCTGTCTCTCTCTGTCTGTCTCTCTCTCTCCTTTCTCTATCTCTCTTTGTCTCTCTCTCTCTCTCTCTCTTCCTCCCTCCCGCCTCTCTCATTGTCTACAAACCCCAGAAGGTACTCTCAAGGTCTCTAACCTAAGCCTGATGGAAGTGGGGTTTGGTCCACACCCCATTCCTCTCTTACTGTAACACCACTTTCTCCCCTCACAAGCTATATGTCCAGAATAGAGAAGGGTTCTCAGTGGTGCTGCACTGGTTCATTCCGGGATGCTGGCAGAGGAAGTCTGTTCCTGCAAGCCCGGCTCCTGTGTAATGCTTATGTCCTTGCCCTTGGGACCCTACTAGCTCAGTGAGTCCAAAGATCTGGAGAACATGCAGAGGTTATCTCTTCCACCACGAAGTCTGTATATTTCCTCACAGCAGGAATTAGACATGACAAAGCTTTAGTGTCCCAATGTCCTGAAGATGATACCAAGTATAGGAACAGACCATTAAAGATAAAATTATCTATGTTGTTTCCCCAAGGACCTGGGCTTTCTTATTCTTGCTAACTATATCAACAACCCATGGACAAAATGAGAACATTCTTTTAAAGGTGGTTTAGAGAAAGGATGGATTCTTGATTTTAAGAACTTTATAAGGCTGAACAAATGGACTCTTCTAGCTTCCTGAGCAGATAATCTAGG
The DNA here is from genome assembly GCF_963924665.1 of Micromys minutus. Taxonomy (NCBI): domain Eukaryota; kingdom Metazoa; phylum Chordata; class Mammalia; order Rodentia; family Muridae; genus Micromys; species Micromys minutus. Next base: position 30,079,592 of record NC_137981.1, read on the forward strand.
CATTACAAACCATTATTTTTATCACAGCTTAGGAAGCAATTCCAGGGTCTCATTTTGTCTGTATGAAGTAGCATTTTAATCAGAAGGGATTATGTACAGATTAATGCCTAGCTTGTCCGAGTATATACATGTATGTGTGTATGCACATGCATGTGTGCATGCATGTATGCTCTTTTGTACACATATGTGTTTTAATCTCTGCATTGAGCACATTTGCAACATCCCCCATGTATTCTGGAGACATCCACATCTGCTCCCTGGTTTTGTAAACCCACAGCTGCTGTGACTATTTCAGCCATTCCCAGTTATTTGTAACAGGAGTTTTAAAGGCCTGCCTCTGCTTTCCTTCAACTCCCAGATACACATGCTCACACACACACACACACACACACACACACACACACACACACACACACACCTCTCTGCCTTTCTTCTCTGTTGCCTCTACCCTTCCTCATGTGCTTTCTTGTCTTTCCTACAGACTGGAGATTTTTTTGGGGAGGTTGAAGGAGCAGTCATGAACAAGTTGTTAACAATGGGCTCCTTTAAAAGGTAAGGATTGGATGGTGTTCTCAGTTTATCTGAGTAAAGTAGACCAAGGTCAAATAAAGCAACCCCAGACTGACCCTGGTGCCAACCCTCTGTTTGCACACTTCGGAACTCTGGGCTGAAATTCTACACCTGTCATGGGAACCGGTCTTACAGATTCAGCTCATCATGAATTTTCTGTCTGTTCAGCATTGGGTGGATCAGAGGCCAATACTGAAGTGAGAGCCAGCATAGTCCGTTGATCCTGTTACCTAGGGAAAGGAGAAAAGTTCCTGCCTGAGCAGAAATCGGGGATGGATTTGTCCCACAAGCCAGGGGTACTCCTTGGCAGTTGGGGACTCAGGAATGGAAGGTGGTATTTTGAGACTTACTGACACATTTTTTTTTTTAATATGAAAAGAAGCCTCCTCAGTTTTCTCCTGATCTTGCCATTGAAGTCTACTGGTAGAAACATGACATGAATGTCATAGGTAACAGGCTGCCATGCTGGGCAGAGGTTGGGTAGAACAGCTTTTCTTTGATCCCATGTTCTTCAAGGCTATGCCAACCATACTTCCAGAAATACCAAGGTCCGTGGGGAAAGCCTGGGATGAGTTTCAGGACATCTTCTAGGAGTTGCTTTGGAGTAGAGTTTCCTCGGATGTATTTGGGGCTCTTAGGAGCAGGAAGTTCAGGGGTGGCCCTACATGTGAGTTCCATGGCACCTCCATGCTAGGCTACTTTATGACTTGCTTCATGACTTGTCCTGTGGCTGGGTGGTGACGAATCAGAGTTTGAATCCAGTCAACAAGAGAAACTGACCACTGTGCTGAGAGTGGGGAACACAAAAGAGTGAGCCAGTATTTGAACCCCACATGGCTTATTTGTGCCAGTTCAGGGAAGAAGTGCTCTCTAGGTGGCCGGAGGCCAGCATTCCTGTCATCTTTACCAACCACTCTCTTAACTGGAAGTCTGATGAGCAGATATGGACCCCTGCCTAATTCCAGCTCAGTGACTTTAGTATAGCTGGCTTGACAGAGTTCTTTCTCACCCAGACCTGGGTTTGAGCTGTTCTACACCCTTCTGTGACTTTCTGCAAGCTTCTCAGAACAGCTCCTGGATGGTCAACCATAGGAGTACAGCTGTTTCTGTCTCCCTTTCTATCTTTACATACATTTGTGCAATGTCAACTTGTATCTCAACTCTGGGGGCAGGAGACACAAGATGAAGAACAATCGTACTTGTGTTTCTCATTTAAAAGCATATTTTTAACTTCTTTTAACAACTGCCATCCCCTCCTTTTGCTGGATGTTTGTTTTAAATTGGTAGGAGAAAGAAAAGTTATACTGGGATTTTAAGGGTTTGATCTCCTCCTTGATATGGGATATGTATGGTTGGTATGAATCTAGAACTTGCTATTGTCACTCTAACCAACCTGTTTGAGGAAAGGGAAAGGCTACGGGCCTGATTGGGTTAGGACAGCAACTGATGCCCTCTAGAAGCTACATGACAGGCCCCATGTGCTTCGCCAGAGGGCCCCTCCCTGGAGCCAGGGGAGCAATGAAGAGATAGATTTTGGAGTCACCCATACTAAGGTCAAAGATACACTGTAACACTGACTAGCTGCATAACTTAGAATATGTCATCTTACATTGCCAAGACTGAGTTCTTGTGTGGAACATGAAGATGATTAGGAATCATGCCCAAGGTTGGCTGGCATCGGTGGTTAGATAAAAATGAGCATGATGTTCTCAGTCCATGCCTACTGTCTACTAAAGGTTCAGGTAGCTGTTGTAATGGTTGCTGACTTTGGCTCAGCCATGGCTCTGTGTGTGGTACCAGTTGATACAACCTTTCTGACATCTGCTGATGTCTCTCTTGGCACTTGAAATTAGACACAGGTGCACATGCCCTTCCCCCATTCCTTATTTTCTGGCAAAATAAGACTGACAGCTTCTTCCATCCAGGAAATGTGTGCATCTCAACCACAGTAAAAGGAGGTAGTTAGAGGAAACTTCTAGGCCTCTGGAGAAGACTTCCCCTCCTACCCTAAACTAAAGCATACCTACAGAGGGGCATGCTTACTTTGAAGGCCTGGTCTGCTTTAGGAAGACAAAGGGTAGTACATTTAGCTTGTCCCTCTCTTTGGTAACTTGGATGCGCTGTTGGTGCACAAGGATTGTCCTTTTGATCAACCTCTATTCTTTAATGAAGGTCATTCACTAGAGGCAAGGTCATTTCCAGCAGTGAGCTTACAGCTCCCCTCCCCACTCTGGAGAACAGTGGTTTCTATAATTGTTTAGGTCCAACATTAAGAAATTAAGTATCTCCTAGGAAATTGCTGAAGACTTCCCTTAGTGTCTCTGTGGGTGTTCCCAGAGATGTTATGAGGGCTTGGACCTAGCCAGTGAATGATGAATGTTATAAATGTTATGACTCACTTGATTCATTCATAATAAGACTATTATTATTGGCTGCTAACAAGGAGGAGGATGGGAGCAGTAAGCCACTGGAACATTGGAGGCTGTTGGAGACATAGCCATTCCATCAGCCCCACCCCCTACCACCATGATGGACTGAATGTTCTGAAGCCATGAGCTAAAATAAATCCTTCGTCCACTAATTTGTTTTTCTCAGTATTTGGTTGCTGCAATGTGAAACTCTGACACTCTACTTACCTAAATGGCAATGGGACTTTCTTTGCTCTTCTGTTCTGCCCACTTGTCTGGTGGCCCAATGGCCATAATATATAGTAGCACACCATCAGAAGAAAATAATATCCACTGTTGAGTCTATAATTTCTTGGGCCTTTGATTTGTATGAATAATTAAACTGCTTAGTAGCCTGTGAATTTCATTAAGAGCCAAACTCATTGCTGTTGGTTACATTAACTGAGTCTTCAGCTTGATTATGACCCACTAGTTGCTCTGTGACCTAAGGATCACAGACGAGAACAGATGCATCAACAGTATGGGAGATAAAGAAAGAAAAGAGCAGAAAACAGCCATCTTTTTCTCTGTCAAATACTTGCCACAGCTGAGCTGGTTTGGACTACCATCTCCCTCCTGTCTTCTTTTCTATCTTTCCTTTCTTTTTTTCTTCCTTTTTTCCTCTCTTTTGCTTGCCTTTTTGCTAGAAAGAAGGCACACAAAAGAAAGTAAAAATAATAAGAAAATTATTATATAATTATAGTATAGTATTATATGATAAATAAAAAATAATTTGCTGTTGTTTTCCTCTAAAAATAAATGTTATTCTTTCCTCACTCCTTCCTCCTCATTTTGCAGTGTAGCCCATGCAACCCTTGAAGCCAACCTCCAAAGTACTGAGATTATAGGTCTGCACCCCTCTGTCCCACACAGATCATTGGTCTTAGAACCTTCCAACAACTTTGGGAAACAGGACCAGTGGCCCTGTAGCCAAGGGCAAACTAGAGGTGTCAGATCTTTGTTCAAGACTTTGTAGACATTTGTCATCAGTACATGTAAGCAAGCCTTAGTAAGTAAAAGGCTGATTCAGGCTACAGGCCCAGTCAGGGATAAATGGATCACACCTTTATTCTGTAGACAGGCTTGAAAAGACTAAGAACTGAGCCCACATCTCTGTAACAGAGCTGGATTCCAGTATTCTGTAGTATGGAAACAAGACTTCAACATCCTGTAGTTTGGATACAGACTCCTCTGCTCTCTGCCTTCTGTCCTCTACCCTCTGCCCTCTGCCCTCTGCCCTCTGTCCTCTGCCCTTGGCATGTCTACAGCAGCGCTGTGCTATAAGCACATCTAGCAGTGTAGAGGTGAAGGAAGGTGTTGGCTCAGCAGTATCTTATCTGCAGAGCAGAATTTGTAGGATGGGAGACCGGCTGAGTGAGGAGATCACTCAGTTGAAATTGACAAATCCTCTGACCCACCATGCCCGCAGACTACACTTCCCTTTATCTCTCATGTCACCCTGTGCCAGCTCTGCTTTTGGTGTTGCAAACAGAGAACTTCCAATCGGTTTTTGATCTTATCCATGAGAGTAAGTGGGCTCCCTGGCTCATCACTCACCATCTGTACCTTGTGCTACCCTTTTCCTCTCTCAAGCTCTTGTCTAGTAAAAGTCTTAAACTTACATTTTTCCCCAAACAGATACTCTGTATCTTTCTGTCATCAGCAATGACCTTGACCCTTTGGCAATTGTACTAGAATTCATAGGTCTCCTCCTCCCCAAGTCTTGCTTCCAAGGATGTTAATACAAATTATATATTCAGAGATGATAAATAATAGTCACCTGTAGGAAAAAGTTAAAGGAGTCTTTGGTTTGTTTTGTTTCTTCTCCCTTAGTGCTAAGATAATAGGCATGCCCAGCGGGTTCCCAGTTCATGATGGTGCCTCTGTGATACTCTGTGTTAAAGTAAGACTTTCTATTGAGCAATAGATTTACAACCATGCGGCTATGCACAGGTCCCTCAGTCTCTCCGTGTCTAACTTACTTCCTCCCCGGGTACGTGGATGCATGGAAGAGCTATTGCCTAAGACATGAGCCCTTCATAAAGGGATCAAACCACAGATATCTTGTTAGTTGCTTAACAGGAAGGCTGGGATTCCACTGTACACCTTGAAGGCTCTTCTACTTCAGTGTCTGACGGGCTGAAGCAAGTCATGTGAGTGTGCACAGCTCTGTTCAGGGTTCATCCCAAGAGACTCATCTTACATTGGTATGGGGAAGAAGCCCCAGCATGTGGGCATTGTAAATGCCCCTGTGTGGTTCTCATGTGCAGCCCACCACTGGTCAAAGCCAGGATCAAAACCCACTGAGTAAAAAGCACCCAGGCACCAGTCTCGAGTCTACTATGTAGGATTTGCCTGAACCACTGAATAACTAAGCAACAAGCACCTAGGCACCAGTCTTGAGACTCCTGGATAGAAGCTGCCTGGCTTTTTGCAGCTTTCTCTTGAAATATTTTTTTTTCCTTTTTCCTTCCTTCCTTCTCTTTCTTTTCTTTCTTTCTTTCTTTCTTTCTTTCTCTTTCTTTCTTTCTTTCTTTCTTTCTTTCTTTCTTTCTTTCTTTCTTTCTTTCTGTTTTTGTTGTGTTTTTCAAAAACAGACATTCTTGGTGTAGCCCTGGCATTCCTGAAACACTCTCGGTAGACAAGGCTGGCCTTGAACTCAGAAGTTTGCCTGCCTCTGCCTCCCAAGTGCTGGGATTAAAGGCATGTGCCACCACTGCCCTCTCTTCTCTTCAAGTTGATTCCTTGCTGCTTAGAAATGTCTTGGAGCTCCTTGTCTTCTAGTGCTGCGAGCCTCTACCCTTCAGTGAGTTATAGTATTATTTTCCTCCCCATTGCAGTAGAGTACCTAAGAGATACAACTTAAGAAGGGAGGGGGGAGGTTGTCTGGAGGCGTTCTGGCTGCAAGTCTCATTAAGGTGGTTTATCATGTACATCTTATGCATGTCTTGCTAGATCAGAAAGCAAGGCAGGGCTATACCCCTCATGGCCCACACCTGGTACCCTGTGCCCCACTATCTCTAGGCCTCATGTCCCAGCTAGACGAGAATTCCCAAACAGTGTCATTGGCTGCGAACCACATGTTCAAGCACATGCCTGGTAGAGACATTTCACTTTCAAACCAAAGCAGTTATGATAGGAATCAATCTTTCATGGCGATCCCCCCCCCCAGGCATCCCAATGGGTCTTTCTAGGAGAGTGGTTCTCAACCTCTCTAATGTGACTACCCTTTAATACAGTTATGTTGTGATGACCCCAACCATAAAATTATTTTTGTTGCTCCTTCATAACTGTTATGAATCATAATGTAAATATGGGATAGCCAAAATATCTGACATGTGACCTCCCTGTGAAAGAGCCATTTGACAAACCCGCACGCAACGGGTCACAACCCACACTTTGGAAACGGCTGCTCTAGGATCTCTCAAGCTAACTAGAGCAAAATACCAGGCATACAGACAGAAGGGAGAAAACTCAAGCTTCATCTCAGGAAGGGCAGCCGCAAAAGAACTTTTAGCAGATCATCAAAGAAACATGGTCTCCTGTCTACTGTCTCATCTTTTCCCCTTCCCCAGAAGTGTGGGAGTCCCAGTGAGTTGGGCTACTACAGATTAAAGTGCCAATTGTAAGAGGGACAAGTGTAAATTGGAGAACATTTAAACCAGGGAGGCGGAAGTGAACAGGAAAACAAGTTTGTGGTGGTTTGAATAGGGATGGTCCCCATATACTCATGTGTTTAAATGCACAAGCCTATAGGAAGTGTCACTATTAGTAGGTATGGCCTTATTGGAGGAAGTGTGTCACTGTGGAGCTGGGATTTGAGGTCTCAGATATACTCAAGCTACACCCATGGTGACATACAGTCTCCTTGTTGCCTGTGGACCAAGATGTAAAACTCTGGGCTGTGTCCCCAGGACCATTCTGGCCTCTATGCTGCCATGCTTCCTGCCATGACAATGATGGACTGAGCCCCTGACACTATAAGCCAGCCCAAATTAAATGTTGTCTTTTATAAGAGTTGCCTTGGTCACGGTGTCTCTTCACAGCAATAGAACCCAAACTAAGACAGTGTTCCATGAGAACCGAAGCAATCCATCGCAGTTAGGGATCAGGTAGAGAATCCATTCTCACTGCAGGATATATGAGTGGTGTTGTTTATCCGGTGCCAGGCACTTGAGGGTTTGCCTTCAGATTTCCCTCTTATCAAACATTCCGGTGCTTTCTGGGAAGGCCAGGGCTGGATTTCCTTTGCTCATGCATCTAATTCTGCTCGAAACCAGGAAGAACCAACATGGATATACCTGACTTATAGTTTACAGGGAAATGGGCTGTGGGCAAACAATTTTAGTGTTTTCAAACTGTCGATAGAAACTCTGACTGTAAGCTATTCCCCCATCCTGCCCCCCTTCTTTTTCTTTCTCTGCCATTATTACAGATGTACAGTGTGTGTGTGTGTGTGTGTGTGTGTGTGTGTGTGTGTGTGTGTGTACAGCCCCTCCAGAGGCTGTACACGTTTACCCAGAATCCTTTGTGATCGAAATCACTTTCTAAGTGTTGAGTCATCAAGGCGGATTTGAAAATGGAGACCCTTCCCTCTGGCTAATAGAGAGCCAGGAGCTTTCCCAGTCTTCAGTGATCCTGTGACATCTCAGTCCACAGACACAAACTCAGAGTTGACTGAGAAGGAGAAGCACATTCTTCTTGGGTGACTGATCTCTTTTCATCCCGACTGCCTCAGTGAAGCCCGAAGCATAGCAGCTCCTAGGACTAGTGTAATGGCCTCTTGGCTTCTTGTTGACCAAGCCACTTCCACAGAAGTATTCTTTGTCGGAGATGACACTGAAGGGCATGAACAGACAGACTGGCTTGAACCAGTGTGTTTCAGGGCTAAACTTTCTGGATTGCAGAAATGTAAAGATTCCAACAGACCATGCTGTAGACCTCACAAAGCTGCTGAAACAACAGCAATGGCCATCTTGGTCTTCCTCATCTGGGTGGCCTGCCTCCATGTCAGACATGGACTCTGGTGGCATTTTGCATGTCTGCCCTTGATCCATCCCCAAATCCCAGGAGGAAGCAACTATCATTTCCATTTGAACAAAGAACAAAAGGGAGGCTTTGGGATTTTAGCATCTTCTAAGTTCACCCACAGGGGTGAGTGAGACTCATGGAATTTGAACTTAGAATACATTGTTCTTCTGGTCTTTTGCCATAATTAGAATGGGTGAATTTTTTTAGAAGTGATTTTTTGTTGTTGTTGTTGTTGTTGTTTTTTTTACCTTTATGCATATATTGTGCAAGAGCTAGTGGAGTTTTATAAGGTCCTCAATTGTCCTGGGGTCCTTGTGTTAGCCAGTATGAGCCCACTTTGTGAGAACCATGGCTTTGTTTCCTACCCTCCTCCCATTGGCTTTTAAATACAAAGTTGCCTGGTGGGACAGGAAAGAGTGTGCCAGCCATTGTTTCTGCAGTTTAGGTTGGCAGAAAGAGAATTTATAAGGTCCACAAATTCACAAACGTTCAAAAAACCAGGTTCATTATTCGTTCACTAATATTTACTTTAAGACATTAAACATTTATTGAGTAGCCTCCCTTGCAATATTCCTGCTCCATTGGATGGTTCCTGGGTAAGGTAAACAAGGGGATAGCTGGGTATTGCTTATCAATAGAGTACTAACTCTGCCTCCTCCAGACCAGGCCTGCTGTGGGTTTGCTTTACTGCCTTCTGTAGTTCCTCTGAAGAATGAACCCAACTTCCAAAGATCTCCACCTCAAAAATCCCCAAGGAATAGTCAATGACTTCATCCACTGGTGGACCCAATAATTGTAGAGACTGTTGGGAGGCAGTGGGGCTCTTGGCCCCGCCCCCTCCTGGTAGTCTCCGCCTCCAGGATGCCCTGATGTAAGCAGTATTAGTTTCCTACTCCAGTAACCTGTTCCATACCCCTGACATTGGGGAGAATGCCAAAATTCCTGGGAGAAAATAACAGCTTTGGTCTTTTAGATACCATTAGCACCTGACAACAGGAGGTTACAGCAATAAGAGTGAAGTCAATCTGCTGTGGCCCAGAGCACTGCCTCCTGGGTAATTCAGCAACACACAACCTGTGGAGTGTGCTCCTCAACTAAAGCTTGTGCTGAGTGATCTGCGGTTAGACGACATGAGAGCAACAGGGCCTGGGTGAGGTAAATTCTTGGCTCCCATATGAGTGTGCCTTGTGGAAATTACAGTGTTCTGTGAGGAGGCACTTCACTGGGATGGCCGGATTGATGATGTGGGGTAAGAGAGACAGACACCCTTCCCTGCTGTAAGAATTTCCTGCCATTCAATGCTCCATGCCCTTTCTTGCTAGAGTGACCCCTACAGTGTGTGCTCGACAGGTAAAGCATTTGTTGATGCGACTTTAGGTCAGTCACTTTGCTTCTTAGAGGTTTAGATTAAAACTCCTGAATTATAACCAAAGATGGGCCTTATGCCAGCTTCTCGGGTCATTTCTTCTATAGCTATTTTTATAAATATTAAACTGTTTCAAGGTTGGGTTCAAGGTTGCTAATCATTGAACAAGGGGTAGGGACACTACCATGATTAGACATTATTGTAGGCAACTTTCCTGGACTTGTGACACAGAGTAGATATTTAATAAATGTTTATCCCACAGTTGTTAAACAGACTAGATGAGCTCAGTTTACCACTTTAAAATTCAACCTGCTAAGTATTCAAAAAAAATTGCTTGGTTGGGATCATCATTTTTCTTGGTGGTGAAAAACCAAACCAAAACAACAACAACAAAACCAGTAACATCAAAATGACTACTAAAAAATAGATTATCCTGTCCAGGGTGCATGGCAGGCTCTGAGCTGCTGCTTGGGACGGGGGCCTGCCTCCTTCACAATTTCAAAGAGCCCCATCTAGGGAGTGGGTTGTTGCTAATGACAAGGTCTTGGGCTGTGGACAACCGTGGTTGAAGTGGTCTGGGGATGAAGTCATGGGAATTAAGGCATGTTATCTGTCATGAGGCTAAATTCCCAGAGCTGAGCTCCACAGGGCTGGCTGCACACGGTCTTGGGCTAGGCACAATTCTTGGGGCTTATTTTAGAGCCGAATGAAAGCAGGCAATTATCTTGTTCTTTGACTATAATCAGCAGAACAGGATGCAGGTAGCCACAAAGTGGAGTTATTTAAAACAGTAAAGAAAAAAATATCAATTCCAAAGGAGCAATATTTTCAAAGTCTCCTTTTTTGCCAGTATGTGGAGAAGCCAGGGAAGACTGGCAAAAAAGACTGATTCTCTGACCTCTTTGAGAACAGTAGGATCAAGCCCACCCCCTTCCCTTTCCTTTTGCAATGAGAGGCAGGTGCTTGGCTCGGAAGCTTCCCCACAGTGATTCATTTTGCCCTCCCCAGTGTCAGCTGGGGTCTCTGGAAAAGATCCAGGGAGAATCCTGAGCTTCCAGCCATCTGTCAGTCAGGGGGTTACCATGGTTACCACCAGGCAGCTGGTCTTGTAAGCCAGCTGGTTTATTCTGGCTGGGGACTCCTCAGTAGCCCCTCGGTGGGTGGGTGGGGAGGCTCAAAATGATCCAGCATTTGGTTCTGGGAACCTATGTTGTACAGCATTTGTTATGATATTCCAGTGACAACCTAGCATTAATCTAGGGATGACTGTTTCTGAGACAGTCTCAGAACCTACTTCAGAGAAGAAAGCATAGTTAAAGCCGATTCCCTCAGCTCATTCTAGCCCTACTACCGGTGAGCATTGTGACCTTGGACATGTCAGACTGGCTGAAGCCTGCTTTGCACTTTTGGCAAATTGGGTGATATGCTATGAAGAATCCTCTGCTATTGTAACTACTGAGAGTCCGTCCAACAGCAGCTTGTTACCTCAGTCCTCAACTCAGAAAGCAGGGATAGAAGGCATTATAGCATGACCCCTCGCCCCAGCTTTGGAGGGTGCCTTGGACTCTTGTAATAAACATGGCTGTTCCCCAGTGAACTGTCCATCCTCCGCCCAGCTGACTTCACCAAGGGTAGCGTGGGTCTGGCTCAAGGTCTTTCTTTCTATTCCTATAAACAAAGCTCTGTGTTTGTAGGCAAAGGGGAGACTATTTTTGATAGAGAGTGTCACCCAGAACCACAAAGGTGAGTGTGTAACCACCCCTTCCCCCCTTACTGTGCCACTCACTGGTTGGAGCAGAACTGTCACCAGCGAGTTGTCTCAATAATGTCATTTTGACTGGGGGTTCACCAAGGTGAGTTTGTCAGCAGGCAGTAGTTTATGTATTTCCCATGAAAGACAGAATTCCTTCTCGGATATATACTACAGTAGGGGATGGGGGAGTCAGGGAGGTGAGAGACGGGATACCACATCAGACTGGCCACATAGGGTAGCAGTATTGTATTATAGTAATCTTTCTAAGTGAAGCAGTAAGTGTTAAGCAATGGACTGTTCTAGAAAGGGATTCCTGCAGGAGAGAATTATACACTGACATATAGGAATGAATGTATTAAGTGATTTGAAGTCTTTTCACACCAGGTTGGACTTGGGATGGCTCCCCTTTAAACTGCCAGGAATTGTGTTGGGACAGTGGAGGGTAAGGGATCTTGTCTCTGCCCACTGCTTCTGAGTATGAGACAAGGCACTTGCTCCGTTCACCCTTATTAATTAATTAAAATTGTTGACAGGGAACTTAAATGCCTCCAACATATTATACAGTGTTTCTGGGGCTGACAACTATACTTTTGTCAGCAATGACAACAAAATGTCCACATTCTTGTTTCCTAAGTAATGCTCCCTCCCTCTTTCCCACTGGGCTCCCCCTTCCCATCACATCAGGTCTTGATTCAATCCTGGTCTGTTTCCTAGTGCATAGGAACAGGCAGATGGTTCTGCTACTTTGTATCCTAGAGTGGCTCTTGCTGGGTCTCGTGTAACAAAGTCTCAGATTCAGAGTAGCCTAGGAAGTGTGGTGATCCAGGCCAACTTTGCTTGTTTTGAAGAAAAATAGGGAATTCTTCAAGTTGGATGGGTGTGGGTCTCCCACACTCTTCCAGACATCTCCAGTCCCTCCCTTTGCTAGCCTACAGTGGTGATGTGATTCTGTTACAATACACCACCATGCTCTATGCCTATATTATTCGGGTCTCATTGTGTTTGTGACAATGGCTCACAATGCTAGTGAACTCTCACCTCATGGGCCCTAACTAAGCATTGTGTAGTGGCCGTGTGTTCTCACTTCCTGAAGCCTCTTTCTGTTTCCCCCACAGAATAACCTTGTATGACTACCAAGCCATGTGTAGAGCCAACAAGGAGAGTAGTGACAGTGCCCACGGACTCCTAGATGTAAGTACACGTCGGCTGCCCAGGGAACAGCTGGGTGCGTAGGCCGCCTTCGGGACCTGTGGCTCAGACTTTAGAGGAATCAAATGTACCTTACTCAAAACCAAGAATGTTAAAAGGTATTTCCTGACTTGGTTCACTAAGAACTGTTTCTGTTTAAGCCCGGATCCAGTGATTATATAAGTTAAAAATCAGATCAAGGTCTTAGATGGATTAATGAACAGTCCTCTTTTTATAGACAAGGGGAGGGGGAAGCGTCACTGACTGTTATATAAGAGAATTAAAAGAATGTGGTTTGTGTAACCAAAATTGTCCTTCTGAGGGAGTTGGTGAGATAGCTCAGTCAGTACATTTCCTGCCACATAACCTTGAGAACCTGAGTTTGGGTCCCCAGGACCCACATGAAAGCCAAACATGGCATTTTGTATCTGAAAGCTCAGAGCAGGTGCAACACAGTCTAGCCAGCCTGAATCCTTCAATTTCAAGATCTTTGAGAGACTCAGTCTCAAAAAATCAAGGTGCAACAGAGGGAGAGACATGTGCCATTTATTTCTGACTTCTGAATACACAGGTACACACACAACTGAGTCCTGCTCACAGACACATGCACTGACACACAGGCTTGCAATAGTGCAGTAGTGCTCTCAGGCCAACAGTGGTTTCTCTGCCATTCTCAGTGCCCGGGAGCTGCTTCCACCGAGGGAGGAGCTTACAATCTAGGGGCATGCAGTGCGGTGTCCTTAGAAACTAGCTCCAACCTGTCAGAAATCAACTAGTCTCAGTTTTAAAATGTAATTTTCAGTGTACAAGAAAAATGTCTTTTTGACCCTCAATTGCCTGAAAATACAGATTTTTTTTCTTTAAGGTATACCTTAAGATAGCCCACAGATATATATATATATATATATATATATATATATATATATATATATATATATATATGTGTGTGTGTGTGTGTGTATATATATATATATATATGTGTGTGTATATATATATATATATATATATATATATATATTCCTTGAAATGTGATTTGGGAAATCCTAAAAGCCAATCAAAATGTTCACTTAAAGTACAAGATTTCAAAACCATCTTGTTGAACCTTAGCAGCCTCTGTGAGACCTGACATCTTAGGGGGTTGGTATGGAAGAGTCAAATGTTTAACATGTTTCTTCTGCACCAGAGTGAGCCAGAAAGGAGCTGAGATACAAAGATTCTGAGAGGCAACTGAGAGGTTGAACTTGATAGTAAACACCACTTAATGGGAACTTTACTTGGAATGGGGGCCCTTTGTTTCCAAACTGGCTTTCCTGCACTTAGTGAGACTATTTCCAGATTTGAAATGTTCTCAAGACTGGCTTTCTTCATTCCTTTTTAAAAGTCTCTGGCGAGCCAGTGCCATGATACACAGCCTTGGGATTCCTTAGTCTATCCTCTCAGCTCTACCTCTGCCACCCATCCCATCTGGAACAGAGACACCAAATCGGCCCATGTCTAACTCTGGCTCTGGGGAAGTGATAGTTTTAACGACAACACACCTAATGATCAGAGGATGGGGATCTGAGGCATTTAGTTTAAAGAAACTGTTGAACTTAATTTTTTTTCTGACCTTAAACTTGGAGGAAGAGAGTCCCCTGGTTCAGGGACTTGATGTTGAAAACCATACTCAAATCAAATGGAAAAATATACAGCCTTGCAAAGAAGGGTGGGCTGGGAATAAGCCCAGTGGCTTTCATTTGTTTATTTGTTTATGCTGCTCTCTGGCCTGAGCAAGGAACCTTTCAGCAACAGTTAGGATGCTGTAAATTCGCTCTTGTTTTATTTAAAACTGGATAATTCTTCCATTGCTGGTTCTGGCTCTTATAATTAAAATGCTCAGAGAGGGGGATTAGGCAGCTGTCGCCTCAGAAACCAAGATCTGGCACACATTTTCCTAATGGCAGCCACAAAAGGTGCTCAGGGTTTTCTGGACCTGCTGTCTGGAGCCCAGCTCCTTGCCGGTGCCATCGTCTGCCTCGCAAATCTGCACACCACTTACATATCTGGTATACCTAGTTACAAAGAGCCAACTGAGGGGGACATGGTATTTTCCAGAATTCAGGAAATTGAATTATCCACATAGGAAATATCACAGAGTAAACAATCCAACTGCTTTTTTTAATTAAAATATTCTGAAATAAAGATTAGGCTGTCAATGCCTTCTTTTATAGCATGCAAGGGATTTTCTGTGGGGATAAAATCACATGTTCATATGGTTATCATTTTTTTCAAGTCCAAATATGTAAGTGCGAGAAAGGGCAGCCCAAATCCTCCATAATTCATGGAAGGCATTAAAATCAAGTGTGTTCAATTTGTGCTTCTCTCAATGAACAACACACAGCGATGGAGAACTGTGAGTCACCTTTGCAAAGGGGAGCAGTGAGAATTACCATTTGAAATTAGTTACATGATTCCAGCCCCTCAGCATCAGGCTGCGAAATATTAGCCCCTAGAGGGTAAAGGTTTAAGCATCGTTTGTTGAACTTCCTCCTTCCTCCCACTGATAACCCTTGTATTAGATCATGTTTATTTTACTTGTAAATCACATCTCACTATGGGGGAGTTCAAAGTTTTAAAATGTTAGTTTTAGGATACAGTATCTAAGCATTTTCTTCCTTTGGCTAGACCCTCCCTGGTTTTTAACATGATATCCATCTCTTTCGAAGAATAACATTGTCTCTATGTAAAGCCTTAAGTCAAACTACAAACATTGTATGTAATCCATTGTTTTAATGGAGTGAATTCTTCCCTCCAGCCCTATAAGGCCTTCCTCTCTGCAGCCAAGTGGATAATGACAGAACTTGTCTTGTAAGTACCATCTGCTATGTTCTTTTCAACAAGCACCCTGTTCCACTCTCTCTCCTATAAAGTGAATGGGGAGATGGTACTCTCTGTTCTCTTTGACCTTAGATCCATGGAACACCTCAAAGCACTGAACTCTGAGACCACAAAGTTATCTTGTTTTAGTGTTGGTCATTCGCAAGCCCTCTGCGTGTCTCCCTGTCATCCCCGAGCAGACTAACAGCTTAGGATACATAAGCCAACTCTATTTATTGTGGTTACTGTTAAATTTAACACGGATGCCTGGCTGTCTTAATGCTGCCTGGGTGGGCTGTGGTCAGGAGAACACACAGCTATGCTGTCCACTGTTGCTCTGATGTCTTGGCTTGGGCAGGAGCCAGGTTTAACAAGGGTTACAGAGAGGACTCGGGGCTCTTCCTAGGTATGAGTTAATAAGTTTACCCTATCAGGTTGAGGATCCTGGGAAACTTCTTGACTTAGGTCAGACTGGAATGTGACAAAAACTGCTGGCCTCCAGAGAAGATAATAGATACATTGCAGCAACAGTGCATCCTAGGAAAGAGAATTCCATGACTAGAGTGTTGACCAGAACACCAAACTGTCACTCCTCCTCTTTCTCCCAGCCAGGAGCTAGTGCTATAAATTTAAGGCAAACCCCTAGCCATTTGGTAAATGGAATTGTGATAAATATGTGTGTGTATATATGTGTGTATATACATATATACATAAATATACATATAAACATATATTTAATGTAAACATATAGTAATACAACAATGTACACCCAAAGACAAACAAGTGCTCTGTACATTAAAGAGATGGAGGATACATTAAGTCTAGCGATAAGATTTTCTTGGAGCAGCAGCTGTTAAGAAAAGTAACCATGGATCTGAAAAGTACATGACTAGGTATTTAATCTATCACCATTCATTTAGAACGTGATTTATATTATCTTTGTTTGCATCCTTCACTAGCAATTGAGACATTTTGTTTTTTGTTTTTGTCTTTTTTTTTCTCTGAAGATAGATTATGGCATGGTTGTGTTAAAACTTTGACCCATACTTTGATCCCATACACATTTGCTGAACTCACTCCATGCTCCTGCAGACCTTGGATTTGACCAAGAAGAGTGTTCTGTCTTTAAGTTCTGAGATAAGGCAAAGGACCCTTTAGAGATTGGCTATTTATTGTGGGATAAAACTAGGTTAGAGGATAAGTAAGTAAAGGCAAATTACTAGAGGCTGACTTCTGACCCAATAACAGACATTTCTCAACCAGGAATCCCTCTCAACTAGGATTCCAGGCCATAGAAGGTAAAATACCTTTGTTTTTGTTTTCCAAGTGAGCTGAAACCTAGTGGCAATTCAGTGGAAACACAAGTAGCCACAGCAATGTCCCAAAGTGCAATGCTATTTTTTTTTCAAATGGGCAGAGGTGTAGAACAAATGACATTAAAAAAACAAAACGAAAAGTACTGCTCTCTGCAGGGTTCACAGATCTCATAACCCTGGGCTTTTCACATTTCCTTAGGTTCCTGGTGGAGTTTAATCTGTGCAGTTGGTGGCATTCCGACATGACAGCTAAAGGTAGGCAGCAACTGGGGTTTCTGCTCCTTAGTGTGAGTGATGAGTTCTGGGTCTCTGACGTTCTTCATTGGGGATCGCCTGGCTCACATTAAACCACCCAGGACAATGTGACATTCTTCAGCTCTGTCAGCAGAAATCCCCTCTCTGCTGAAACCTATGCTATACGGTGGGTTGCAGAATGACATAGATTCTTTTAGCCCAAGTTCACTTTGACCTATTTCCTCAACAGAGGCAGAGGAGCTGCTCTTTGGCAGGGTTTGAAACCTCCACAAAGCTGACGGGCAACATGAAAGGCCAAGGAAGGCAGACAATACATCATGTTCTGGCTGCAAAAGTGGATAGGAATGCTAGTTTTGCCTGTATAGCTGCAGACACATGAGTTGAGGATTTGAGTGGTGGTTAGTGGATATTCTCAGAGACCCAAGTCTACTCAGTATGGCTAAAGTTAGGCTTAACATTAGCAAACGAATCATCTCACCAAGGCTTAGTTTCCCTATCATTAGCACAGTGGGAAGAACCTCTGCCTGTCTTTTTCTGTCTCTCCGTCTCCGTCTCCGTCTCCGTCTCCGTCTCTGTATCCGTCTCCGTCTCCGTCTCCGTCTCCGTCTCCCTCTCCCTCTCCCTCCCTCTCTCTCTCTCTCTCTCTCTCTCTCTCTCTCTCTCTCTCTCTCTCTCTCTCTGTGTGTTTTCTGAATTTTTAAATCTGTATGTTAAAGACTGGTAGGCTACTAGCATTCATGTTGTTTTCAACTATTTGTTGTATTGTTAACTCTGAGATTGTTCTGTGGTGTAAAGTAGGTATTGGATGTTGACATTTTATATTATAGGAGCCTTCTGAGTAGATTTTTTGGCTCCCCAGACATTCACTTCTGTTCCTTCCTGAGTTTTTTTTTTTTTTTCACACTGGATGCCTGTTCTAGCTTAATGCCATCTTGTATCAGGCATGACCCTATCAATCCCACTAGGTTAGTACTAGTTTTAAATCGTAGGGAATATTCATTATCCTAGTCTAGACATTCAGTGTAAGCAAGTAACTGAAATTGTTAAGGTTTTACACAGTTGACAGGACACTCACAATATTAAATATTGTGAAATATCTTCTAATGAAATAAGTTTAGGATCATAATTTACCCAAAAAAAGTCTATCAAACTGATACTACAAAAATTTTAATTAAAATTTTAAAATATTGGTATGTTTAGATAGCCATACAGAAGGACTCATGCCTCAGCTTCTCAGAATGCTGAGGCAGGAGAATTGTGAGTTTAGGAAGTAGAGACTAGCCTGAGCCACATAGCAAGATCCATATCCTTTACCAGAAATTGTAAAAAAATATATAGAATGATAAACAAGAGCCAAGACAGAAGACCACTGAGTTAATACAGTCAAAAGTCAACACGGAGAACAGAAAATTAGTAGGTAGAGAGAAAACTATGACTCATAATGACAGAAAAAGAAGACTATTATTAAAGAGATGTTACCTCTGGTAGGAATTTGCTTTTGTTGATATTATACATACTGTCTTTAAAAAAATAAAGGTAGGGCGGGGCAGAATAAAGCAGTAAGGCTCCAGAGCCTGGGTTGCAGCTTGGCTAGTTTCTCTATACCTTCTTGCTATAGTGCCAGTAACTGGGAACAAGGACTCACTTGATTTAAATGAGGCTGTGCTGGCCTGAGGTGGCTGTCTAGCCAGCCAGTTGAACCTTGCCTGTGCCAGCAAGTCTGGGAACCTCTGGGTTTCCAGTTTCTTAGTAAAGGTTCATTAGATATAGTACAGGTTTAAAGTGGGCACTGGAGCACATGTGTATGAGTTCAGTGCAGAAGTGTTCATGCTTGGGGGAGGGTGACTATTAGGAGTAAGCTTTGTGCTAAGGGTAGTAAGTGAGTCATCTTATGGTGGTTAATTTTATCCCCTAGCAGTCCTCTTCACAATGCAGATTCTCTGTGTAGCTGAGAATGATCTCAAAATTTTGATCCTCCTGTATCTACATCTGTCTCTCCAGTGCTGGGATGTTGCCTTCTTTGTTCTGTGCTGAGGAGTACATCTTCCTGAATGGTAGACAGTCCACCAACTGAACTACATCCTCAGTCCTCAAGAAAGACCATCTTTTTGTCAAATTCCACTGTCAGGGCCCCCATTCTCACCCTGCCCTGCCATCTCAAACATCTATGCTAGCTTTATATTCCAAAGACTTCATTCCAAGGACTTGATGATTCTTTTTTCTATCTTCTGAGAGCACTTCGCTGTGATCCTTGCTTTGCTGGAGGCAGTATTGTTTAACTGAAGGGAAGCTCTGCCTCGCAGCAGTCACTGCACTATCTAGAGACATTTTTGATTGTCACAGCTTGCTACTGGCATCTAGTGGGTAGAAGCCAACGTGCTGCTAGGCATTCTTCAACACTCCTGACAGCTCCTACAACAAACTGATAGCTGAGCCAGTAGGGCCCGCACCAAAAAGACCTGGCATTGGTTGGAGGGGTGCAGAACAGGGCACAGTAACATGAATTCTATAAACACTCTAGAAGGTTCCCACTCTGAGCTTTAGAGCCCCAATTTCTTCACAGCTGTCCCAACATGGGTCAAAATTAAACTGTGATACTTTACTTCTCAATGCTCTCTGCCTTGGGGGGGTCTTCTTATGCCCCTTCTAAAAGATAATTTGCGGATGTCCCTTTACTCTAGACCTCCATATCTCAACCTGTGGATTGCAACACCTTTGGGAGGCCAAATATCAGATGTCCGGTATATCAGATAGTTTACATTATGATTCATAACAGCATAATTACAGTTGTGAACCATCAACAGAATAATGTTACAGTTGGGGGTTATCATAACATGTATTAAAGGGTTACAGGATTCAGAAGGTTGTGAACCACGGCTCTAGACTGTGACATCTTCATCACATAGATTAGAAGAAAAACTGGTCCTTTATATTGCTGCCATAGAGTAGTTCACTATCTCTAGAGTGCCAGGAAAATCCTTCTAGATCCCCTTAAAACTCCTTCCTCTACTTTAGCCAAAAGGTGGTCACTGGTATTATATATTACCAGATCTCTCTGAAGACACATGTCATGTGGATAGGTAAGTAGATAGAAGCAGAGTGAGTGAGAGAGAGAGAGAGAGAGAGAGAGAGAGAGAGAGAGAGAGAGAGAGAGAGAGAGAGAGAGAGAGACAGAGACAGAGAGACAGAGAAAGAGACAGAGAGACAGAAAGAGAGAGACAGAGACAGAGAGACAGAGACCATAGACCTAACAGACCTAAGGTAAGATCTTCTATTGTAATGAAGCCTCAGCTGCTTTTCTTTGAGCATTATGTGGACCTGGATTTTCACATGTGAACTCTCTCACTTAAGCCCACTGCCATCTCCTCTACTAGCCATTAATATGAGTTTGCTATGTTCTGTATGAACATATTGAAATGAATGGATGGATGGATGTGAATTTATCCTGGGGATGCTGTTATTAGAACATTTTGTTAAAAGTCTGGATAAATCCTGAATCTCGTGCAGGGGAGAAATGGGCTCTGCACCATCTTGACTTGCAATTCATTCTAAATTTGCCATTCTCTCAATAGATAAAGACTGAGCCGAGACATATATCTTTGTTTTAGCTAAAAATGGAATCCATAATTATACTGTTTATCTGCCTCATTTCCTTGATGAGGGGACTGTGGAAGCCTGCTTCTACTTGATTACTACAAAGGTCTCATTTGGGTGAAATCTCACAAAGAGAATGGAGCTTGCTGGCACCCTGTTATGAATGGGGATGCGACCGCAGAGACAAAAGGAGAGGGAGGCTATTCAAATGGCAAATCTATCCATTCCTGATTTCTTGCACTTAATTACTGTGAACCCAAATCAGTTATTCTCATCGGGGACATTTGTTGCTAAGGGAAAATTCAAGCAATCTGATTGTGTGCATGTCTTCTTGAATGCTCTACAAGGAGCAAGTGACAAGTCATGGTGACTTTGGCTTCAGACACCCCCGTAGCTGGAATTGGAGACAGATCAGAGTTATCAGCAAGTGTGGCTCTGGGGTGAGACTGTCTAGGTCCTCACCATACGAGCTTCGTGCCTTTAAACAGGTGTCTTACTTTCACCAAGTTTTAGTGTCTTTGTCTGCCAAATTATGCAGTAGTGAAGCTTTACTTGTGTGGTGATGAAGGTTCCTCACAGATGCACAATGGCTCTGTGCAGAAGCGCCTCCTGAGCTGCTGCTGAAATGGTTTAGTTGTTCCCATTTAGATAAACTAAAAGCATAGAGCACTGGCCTAGGGTACAGGATGTCCTGGATCCCACCCCATCATGGCAGTCAATCAATATGTACATACATAAGATTATGACGAACCACTCTTTGTAGGTCTCAAAGCAATTGTGTCCAGATTCTGAGGCACAGCTGTCCCTTCTGGGAGAAGTGATCTAGCATCAGCATCTTTGAATAACCTCGCCTTTGTTAGATCACAAGGTTTGAATGCCCAGACTTAAAACAGAACTCAGCAAGTAGATTCCTAAGAAGCTTTGGTTATTGGTTTGCAATTCCAAAGATAAAAAGTACTGGCTGGTAGATATGTGTGGTGTTTTCCTTGTGCTCTAGACAGACAGGTCCAGGTTGGTTAGATTAAATGTGTCTATGGCTTGGTGGGATAATTTGTAAAATTACAACTTCCAGCCTATCTACATTCATGCTGTAAATAGAGTCAACGTTTATCACTCCATCAGCACCAGCACCCTACAATTGTCAAAAGAAAAAAAAAATCATCTCCAGGAAGGATCAGGGCCAAATGAGCTTCGCCATGGACATTTTGGAGTCATTCCACTGGAATCAGGCCCGGACAATTAGAATTAGAGATGGTGAAATTATCAGGCTTATTCGAATCATGTGTGTGTGCCGACTCCCCAGCCTGCCTCGGAGACTCTCCCTTTGTATCACTGGCCTGACTTCACAAAGCCACAAAGCATATTCCTGCTGGAGTGAAAACAGCCCAAGTTCAAGATTTGTCTCTGCCACCTACTCTCTGAGTGACTTTGGCCAATTTAACTCAGTTTTCTCTCTTTTTGCCTCCTCTAGGAAGCAGAGATTTAAGAAACAAAAGTTTCTACTTCCTAGTATATTTTTTAATCTTGTCATATTTTGATGTTAAAGAAATCCATGTGTACCTGGCACACAGGGCAGTTCTTTAACAGAGTTGTTTGTCAGCAGGTTTTACATGCTGTTTGCATGTGTGTGCTTTATCAGTTTGTAATCTACACTACTGAGGATCTAATCTTTATTTCATGTAGAAATGAGCTCTTTGAATTTCAGATACTTAAAATATAAAATAGGAAGCTGCCTGAATTGGATGTTAGAATCACTTGCCAGGCAGAGAAAATGTGTGCAGAATTGTGGAAATCAGATGTGTTGCCAAACTAGAGGCAGGGGCCCCGCCTGCCTCCAGGTAAGCACACAGAGGAAGGAAAGCCCCAAGGAAAGCTTCCTACGATCAGGGATGAGGAAGCCCTGAACCTGGGAAGGAAATAACTTCTCACCTTCCCCCTCAGGGACAAGCAGTTTGTCACAAGTGGCTGAATTTCTTTTACATGTTTTATCTGTTGTATTTGCTTAGAAAAACAAAAACTAACCAACCAAACAAAAACATATCAAAGAGGAGACAATGGAGAGATGGAAACCTTGCTCAAAACATAAGAGCATTTGTCCTGTGTATGTGTGCACAGGTACTCGAGAATGTACTTGTGCATGACAGAGAGGGAGGGGGAGAGGGAAAGAGAGATATTTTTTCTCATGAAAAGCTGTGTGTGCATTAATGCTCACTCCTCAGTCCAGCCCTGTGAAGTGACCTAAGGTCAGTTAAGTCACATGTTCTGGTGAAATGAAGTTGAACTAGACTCTGAATTATTTTGAACACTGCAGTGTACTGTGACTCCAAATAGTTTTTTCAGTGGACATTTGTTAGACACAGTTGTGCTAGAATTTAAACTCATAGGACACAGCTTTTGGATGCTCTAATAATTATCCAACTGGGTGGAGCTAGGTGTTTTGCAGATGTTGTTCTCATGGACCCTCTTAGATCCCACAGCATCCCAGGAAGACAGTTTGCCCTAGTTCTGACATTCATCCATATATACATTCTATACATCACAGTTTAGAAGTACAAATGTAAACTTTATAGACAAGCTCAATTCTACGCCTATATCAGCCAAAACAAACAAACAAGCAACTGGTGGTTGTTGGGAAACTGAAGATATTCCAAGGCACAGATATATATTGGTAGGCCTATTACTACTCAGTGAAGAGTGCCTGAGGCACCAGCATCCCTACTCCCTAGAGGAAAATGCTGAGGGCTGGTTAGAAGCAGCTGAGTGGGGCATCTGTCCTGCAGACGTCCCTCTGGTCGGAGCCTTCCCACCTAACCATGAGCTAATTGGCATCATTTGAAGTTGCAATGCCAAAGACTCTTATGCCACTTTGTTGTCGTTATCATTGCCATAATTAGCCCAACACTTAGCCCTATGTATTTAGTACTCAACCATGTTCTACCTACTCCTCCCATCAACCTCTGAAAACAGCTTGGTATATTGAGACTCAGAGACAGTTTGGATCCCAACTACTGGGCAAAAGTTATCTAAACTAACTACCACCAGCCTATATAGATTGCCTACTATGTGCTCATTCTCATGGCCCCATTATTTAAACTGACCTAGGGTCTTCTTGAACAAGAAACTTCATAATAATAAAGTTGGGCCTATGTTGTACTCCAAAGACACTCTGTGTTTTACCATATAAAAATATCCACAGTTCAGTTTTCTTTAAAACAACAGAACTATGCAATTGAATCATGACATTTGTCTTGCCCTCAACAATATGGTAATATGGTACAGCTTACATTTTTATGTATCCGCTCAGATTCCCAGATGTGTTGGTGCTAAGTTGCTATGAGTCTGAAGCCAGAGAGTCCTTGACTGAAGTTGACCCAGAGAGTAGAATTCTTATGACACATAGATGGTAGATGAAGCCAGCACAACTGCTTCAGGAATTGGAGCTTACAGAGTTGCTTGACAGATGAAATCACTGAACTAATTAGAACGTAATGCATTGTGCTGGGCCTAGAAAAAAAAAAATCACAGAGCTTCTTAAGGAGAAGTGCATCTGAGCTGGGCGTGGGAGTGGGTCGCCAGGCACGGCATTGAGCCTGAATACCAAGCTTTCATTAGTTTCTTCCCTCTTTTCCCTACAGCCCAGAAACTGAAACAGACCCTGGAGCCTTGTGATACTGAATACCCAGCCTTTGTTTCTGAACGCACCATCAAGGAGACCACAGGGAACATTGTTTGCGAAGACTGCTCCAAGTAAGCCACCCCCAGCCCCTGTGGCCCATTGCACACACCTTTCTATTGACTGTGGCACCTTTCCCATGGGCCAATGAGACTGGAGTATACACACACACACACACACACACACACACACATTGAGAACCAGGAAGCATGGCTGCCCTCTGGTGTGAGAGCCTAATTCTATCAGCTCGGAAGAAACAGCCCTTGGTTTTGGTATCACTTTAAGATTGGGAAACATTCAGAATGGATAAAAATGCAGTCAAGAATATAGAAAAAAAGTTTAATTCAATCCGTTGCTACTTGGAGGAAGGCCTAACTGGTATTTCCCCGGCTAACATTTGGCAACTTCAGCAGATGTACTTACATGTGTTAGAGAGGACAGAGCCCTTGTGTATAGCTGAATCCTACCTACAAGACATGGTTTCTCTGTTACCTCATGTTGAGCATCTAAGGTCTGATGACAAAGAGATTTTTAACAGTTTCATTGGTAATTTAGAGACGTGTGTCTCTATCACTATTGCGAACCACTATTCAGGTGGTTATGAAGCCACTTGTTGGGCAGGTGGCTACTGAATAGTTGGGTTCATTCTTACGGATTTAGGGATCCTGTGCTTCCAAGACAATGTTCTTAATAACTACGGACAGTTTCTATGTGCCACCCTGCTCTTTGATCAATTCACTATTGGTGGATGACTCCTAATGAACGTAAGCTTTCTTTTGTTTATATTTAAATATGGTCTCCTTTGTCCTTTTCTGTTTTATGCATTGTGTGCCTTTCTTAAGAAAGTCTTCCCCTTTCCTAACACAGCAACATTTATTTGCATTTTCCTTCTGAACACATTCATGTGTGGTGTTTGTATGTAGAACTTTAGCCCTCTGTAGTTTCTATGTGCTGCCCAGCACAAACAGATGTCTGACTCTGCTCTTTTTGGGTGAGTGGGTGGTACGGTACATGTAAAGGTCAGAGGGCAACTTTGCAGAGTGGCTTCTAGGGACTATCTTACACTAACAGGCTTGCACAGCTGGACCTTTAACTGCTGGACCATCTCCGAATCCCTGACATTCCTTAATCTGTACTTGTGTGTTTTTTTTTGTGCATATGTGGGTACGTATGCAGAGTTGGGAATTGAACCTGGAGTTTCACACTTTTTGAGAAGCTATTCTATTGACTCGCACTTTTGATGAAATAGTCTTTGATTCCCTATCCATTTGTAATGATGCTTACAGCACCTGATCTGCAGAGCTGCTTTGATCTTATGTTATCGGTGTGGAGGCCCTTAGCATAGCCAGGAGACATTTAGGAGAGCATGTATCCATCCATTCCTTATTCGTCCTCCAAGGTATCCTGGGTATCCTTGGCTCTTTAGCCTTTCGTGATAACTTTAGAATTTGCTTGTTCATTGCCATCAGTTCTAAGGTTCTCATGAAAATGGCTGCAGGTAACAGTCAGCTTGGAGAGGATGGCAAGGTTTATGATGTCTGACCTCCCAATCATAAATTAAACACATCTTTTTATTTATATGCCCTGTCCCTGTCTCTTAAGGTAGGTATAAATTATATCAGATTTATACCCAGCTTACTTGTAGATTTTCTTGCTTTTGTAAGAACATATCTAGAACTACTTTTCTAATGTATAATGTGAATACTTGAGGATAATAGAAAGATATAACACTAATACTGGTTTCTGTTTATTGAATATCTTATAGATAACAGATTGCTCTGTGTGTGTTAGATCTATTAGTTCTTACATGGATTCCCTTGACTTTCTGCATAGAATATGTTACCACTTAGGAAAAGTGTCTAATATCTATACTAAATTATTGTGTTGTGATTTGTGCCACTAGACACTATTGAACAGAAAAGTTTCTATTAACCATGTTAACAATATATCATGTTAAATATATTTATTAGATTTTCTTATTATACGATGCAAATAATTTGAAAATTTTCATGTTGGCCACCTTTTTTTCAAACCCTATGTTTTAATTATTTTTAAAGAACTGATAGGCAGGGACATTCCCTGCTATAAAGAATGATTCTGGAATATTCTGGTAGTCTTACTAAATCTCATAATATCTTTGAGAGATAAAAAGTATTTTGAAGTTTAAATTCATATTACTTGTAAAAACATTCTTTGACAGTTCCATACATAGGTATAATGTATCCTGGCAACATGCATGCCCCTAACTCTTTTTCTACCTCCCAACCATCAGCCCTCTTCCTTGAAGATGATAAATATTTATATTCTATATATACATATATATCATACAGGAACATTTGTATAGCTGTTGTTATTGTCCCTACTTAGAGTCACTATGGGCTTATCATAGGTTGGTACTTGCTAGACTTAACATATTTAGACTATTAAGGTAATTTCTTCCTATGTTGTTCTGCTGATTTATTTAATTTTTTTCATTTGAAATATGTATATTTCGGGATAGAAATATGTATTTCAGGTATACATGCAGGCATTGTGCATGCGTATGATCATGTGCTCCATAATGAAATCTTGACTAATGATGGCCACTTTATGATTATATTGCCTGGTGACACTGGAGCATTTTAGTTTGCTCGACGATATTCACTCAGTAACAACCTCTACAAATGATACATCTCTCCTGCAGTGTCCCAGGCTTTATGAAGCACATGGTTCTTGATTATAAATAAAACTGTCATAGCCACTTACTACCAAAAAAAAAAAAATACCACCCAGTCAAAAACACATTGCCAGGTTCATTCATTCCACTTACTTGACTTAATCGACTTACATCTGTGGTCAAAAGTAAAAGTGGCTAGAATAGTCTTTCCTGTATTCTCATTTGGACTTGCCGTTAAGTTATTTGTGCAAAATTACTTAAGGGATCCTTTCTCTTTTCTCTACTGTTTGTAACACTTCTTATGAGACAAATACATGCTTCTGAATTTTGTAGACATTCATGCAGCTCCCAGTGGCTGATGGGATATGTGGGATAAGCATTTACAAATACTTAGGTCACTTCTTTTGTGGACAGATATTTCTGGATTTTCTATTTTTCTTTTGTAAATCTTTTGTTATTTTTAAGTTAGCATGCAAATTCATGGGTTCTGTTGTGTCATTTTCATATGTACATATGGTTTTCTTTTCATTCTTTTGATTTAGTGATTGTATTTCTTTTGATATTGTCTGTTTCATCTCATTTCCAAGTTTATTGAGTTCACTCATGAATGGTGTTTGATTTAAAACATTAAATTTTTTTTTATTTTTGTTTCTTTTACTTTCTTTAGAAAATTATCTGGTATATTTAAAAGTATGCCAGAATAATGGGCTACCATGCAATTTTTTAGCATACATTGTATAATTATTCAGATTAAGATGGATATATCTCAAGTATTTATCATTTCTTAATGTTAAAAATATTCAAAGTTCCCTCTTCTGTCTTTAAAAAATATGCAATACACTGTTCCCTTCCAATTTGTGAATTTCAAATCCTTTCTTTGTCTCCTGTATCCCTGTCTCTGCCTCTTTTTTCCTCTTTATCATCTCATCTTCAGACTGCCAGGGATGTGTTTGTCTTCCCTATGTGTTTACTCTGTTTTTAATCTTTGAATATCTTGTGGTTAGTTTTCACTGTTTTTGAAGTGTCCTCTGCATTTCTCGCTCCATTCCAGAAGTTCTTCATCAATGTAATATCCAGGTTTTCAAATTTAGGCTGTAAAGATTTTCTAACTTGAAGCCATTTATATCTGCACATAGTCAGATAGTGGCTGAACTTTTGTAGATGAATTTTGAGGCTCTTCTTGATTATCATTGACATCTAATTAAATCATGTTGTAGTCCATACAATGTGCTCTTTTTGTTTATTTGAAAAGTTGGTTTCCACTGAAGTACTTGTTCATGAGCTTTGAAAGCAAGGTGCATTTTCAAATAGCTTTGTATGAAGATCAATATTTACCCATTGGATCAAATGTGATCAGTGTATTTCAAACCTTTGCTCATTTTTCTATTGTGTATATGAGTTTTTATGACAGATGTCATGTAATCTCTTCCCAGGGTTAGGATTTTTAATCTATCATTCAGTTCATCTTAAGATCTATATTCTGAAGTTGCGTTACCATGGAAATCCCTGTTTGGCCCAGGATTACTTCCTAACCAGTCATTCCTTTCTCCCAATCAGTGTACGAGCCATCTTTACACATAAGCATCTCACACTTCAGCATCTGCTTTGCTCTGTTTACCACACCGGTAAAGCTGCTTATTCTGGGAGTGTTGCCTAAGCACATGTCCCCAGTCCCTTCATTTCTCAGCTTCACGGGTGTCCTTTTCACACTGGCATTTTGCTCTGTCCCTAGGATACAGCTGGACTTGACATTTTCGTTGCCTGTATCCTAGACTGACTCTTGGATGCAACTTCTGTGCTTTTGGATGAGTTTGGGTTTATTCCTATCATCATTTTGGATGCTTTTCTTTTCCAAGCTTTGCTGTTAATTTTCACTTTTATTATTTTATTTTGATTTTTCTGTAACCACCTTTTCCCCTGTGAGTACACAGGTGTACTCTGTATCCTTCCAGTGACTACCCTTGCTCTGTGGACATTCCCTGATTAGTCAAAGCCTTCCCCTTGCTCATGAACAAACAAAAACTTCAGAGACTTCTAACTGGGCTTATCTCTTGGCTCATCTATACAGCTCCCACATTCTATATTTTTTAATGCATTAACTATTTAATTTAATGTAGCCTGTCGCTGGCTACATCTGCCACCATACTTCCTTGACTATGGTTACTTTAGGAGGGTCATTTTTAGTTTTGGATGTTAGGAATGGTATAGGAGTGACACATTCTCCCATGCTTTATTTAAAGGTTTCCTGGATGTAGCATGAACACTGTCACATAAGCCAAGGCCATAGATGCTAAGTAACGGTGTTTTCTACTGACTCCTGTATCTCAGCTCTGGGATTTGGTGGGTAGTTTGCCCCCTCCTCCTTTTCAATGGAGTACCTTCTCTAGCCTGTTCTGAAGTTTCATTAAGGTGATTTTTAATGTCAATTTATCCATTTGGCTTATTTGCTTTATCCCTTGCGATATTTTTTTTCAACTCAACTTCCTTTGAATCTGCTGCTTAAAATGTCCACCATGTTCTTAATATGCATGACTTTCTGGAAGACTAATTTGCTTCTTTTAAAAGTAGTTCTTCTGTACTTTGTTAGGTTCTCCGTGCTAAACAGCTACCTTTAAAGAGTGTTCTAGTAGCATCCCTTGGAGATCTACTGACTGTCTTTGTTCTTGTGCATGCTTTCTTTGATGGTAAATTCTTTACTTGTGTATTCTGTTACATTTTTTTTTTTAAACTCCGCACTTGTCTTGTATATTAATTACTATTCTTTGGCACTAGCACAGGGCTCAATTTTCTATGGTAGCTGTGCCTTTGGGCTTCTCCCATGTATCTTCTTAGTATTGACTGCCTGGGAATAATTGTGATGTAAATCTTTCTATGTAGGGGCTTCCTTACCATATAACCACAATAAATATTTTCCCTGACTAGAATTCATTTTTAGCTGGAAGTTTGATGTCTCATGGGTACCGCTGTTTCTCCCCACTCAGAGCCCTGCTGTGGTTCAGATTATAGCTCCTTATGCTTATCTGTGCAGTTTGGCTTTCCTCCTCCCATAAGCTCTCTTATAGTCCAACATGTTTTGTTTTCTCATGACATCTCACGTGTATGAGTGTTTATGGCAGGATGGCATTATGTTTGCCCAATCTGTCATGTCACAGGCTTTTTTTTTTCCTTATTGGGGACATTCTACAGCCAACACAAAAAAATTGATGAGAACATGTTTAGCACAGGAAGCCTTGGAAGTACAATGTTCAGGATGTGATCTCTGCCTTCTTTTGCATTTCTTCTTTCTTCTTCATTCCTTTGTGATAATGGGCAAGAAAACTCAACCTGTGGAAGACTTTCTCCTTCTTGGGTAATTTGTGGGATATTAATAGTAAGCTTCTCATGGATTCACTCCAAGAACCAAGTAAGAAAAATTATGTTATGGATTTATGCCTAGGACAAACTAATACCCAGCAAATGGCCACATTCCATGGATGTGCTCTGCAATAATTGTATGTATGTACCTGCCCCTAAAGTCATATGTCAGAACATGTTTCCCAATGTGATAGTATCAGTAGGTGCTGTCCTTTGAGAGTTGATTGGGACCTGAGGGCTATGATGCTCCCCCACACCATAAAATTAATGTCCTTATAAGAGAACCTTGAGAAAGACTGTCTATGACATCTCTACCCATCTTTGAGCACTGGGTAAGCTCTCACGGCAAGGTCAGTCTGCTGGTGACAATCTGCAAACACATTTGTTTTCCCTAAGTTACTTACTAAGGTATTTTGTTAAGTGCCACAAATAGGTGAGATGTTTCATATTATACATTCACTAAGTCCGAATCCTGGAAAACAGAAATATGAATGTTTGTGTCCCTAGTCTAATACCACTCATTTCCCCCACAGAAACAGAAACTGCATGTTCTATTTTAATAGCACATCTTAGAAGTTATTGACAAACTATGACTTCATAGTCTGGGGAAGTGTATAGCTCCAATTTATCAATAAAGAACCTTACAGACCAAAGGGACGTTAACCACCCCCCACCCCTAGGCACCGATGCTGCAAACTCACCAAGGTCACCTTTATGCCTTGGCAATCATAGCTACAATTCTTATGACCATCATCATACCCGAGAAAACAGAAAAAAAAACCCAAGGCAGGAGATTGGTGAGAAAAGCAGCATTTTCCCTTAATACCTCAAAATGAGAAACCAGTGATGCTGTTTGATTAAAATTACCCAAAGCTCTCAGAACAAAGAAGCACTCACCCACCACTTTGCTACTTGGGAGACCATGACATTCTGCTGTGGTCCAGAAATTAGGTTGTTGTCATGGAGAATTCATGGGTGGATGGGATGGACACATGAGACTGGCTCTGTGAGCAGTGCCATCTCTGCTTGGTTTCAGAGCCCGAAGCCCTATTGAGCTGGAAGAGGAAGGAGGCGAGGCATTGAAGTACTCAGGAGTATGGATGGCAGGGCTGTGGGTCTTCTGTCTGTCCGTTTTTGAGTAAGCTTTTGATTGAAGGATGGCTCACAGAGAAATATATGCAAATTCTAAGGTTTTTGGTATAGGCTTGGGGGATGTGGTCAACACATCATTAACAACAGTTGTATATTAATCTTTATTTTTGCCACACAAATCCATCCATACAGAATGTTGGAAGCTAAGACCTCAGAGAGCAGCACCAGCTCCCCAGCAGCTCCCCCCAATGTATCCCCTGTTTGGCATAATTTCTACTTCCCATGGGACCACCACTCCCTGGAATTCTGTCTTCATTGATGGTTTCTGTACCTGTATCCTGCGAAGTGATAGAGAAGTTAATAAGATAAGGTCTTTGTGTACCACTTCAGGTGGTCCTTCTTAAGTTTGTTCTTAAGAACTTGGCCCCAAAGAGAAAATAAAATGCAGGAAGAAAATTAAAGCTAGTTCATGACTTCAGTAAGTACTGTCTTGGCTGTTTGTTATACCCAACACACTGGACTAAACCTGAGGAAGCAAAGATGAAGGAAGCATTCGTGATGGTGGGCTTTGCAGACAGGTTACCAGGTAGTTTGGATGTGAGTGTTTAAAAAGGAACACCCAGGAGCCTAAGAGTGGAGAAGAGGCAATTACTACCTAATAAAAGTGTGTGTGTGTGTGTGTGTGTGTGTGTGTGTGTGTGTGTGTGAACAGTAGTGTGATACATCATTAAGAGACTGGGGGAAGGGATGCTGTTGATGAATTTAGTTCCATTACTCCTGTCTTTAGACACCTTCCCATCTTTTCTAGCTCCATTATCTTTATAGAAATACTCATATATTCATAAAGACATTATTTATCCCTCCATGTGAGCATCCATTCCTGGGATTTAGGCTGTTAAGGAAGAAAGTCATGCTACTTAATTTTGAGCATCTACCCTTTCTTCATGCCCCACAGGTAGCTTAGTCTAGTGCTCAGCACAGTGGCCATACGAAAGCAGTGTCTGACCAATGATGTTCTTTATGTGTAATTAGTAGAGAAGACTGTCACATTGTGCCTGAAGTGAAAATATTTTCAGATAAAGTTATCTAGGATTATTATTAAATTTTGATCAACTTTACAGGTAATGTTGGGTCAGGGGCAATTCCATTATAAAATAGAACAACTGTAGCATTTGGCCAGAAGTAAGCTGGAAACTGAGTTTGGTTAAAATTATAGTATTTCAGAAATTATGCACTGAGATCTTTTCCCCAGAAAAACATCTCTCCTTCCACAATGGAACACAGAGAACAGCACCCATCACGACTGGTCGAGAGGCGGTGATTACTTTCTTCCACAAGCAGTGGCCAGCCATAGAGCCACAGTCCCAAAGAATCCTGCACCTCTCATGGGAACAGGCAAGAGCTGCTGGTTTGCTCCCGGTGTTTCATTAATAACCTTTTAAAGGGGATGAGATGACCCGGACTTGAGCTGTTTGCTAGGACACAGGTGGTTGTAGCCACACTGTGAGTTTGGTTTTGTTCTTCATGGAAGAAGAGCTGCTCCAGACTCCATTTCTATGTGCTGTTTCCTGCATCACAAGATGGTCCAACATGGAACATCTATCCAGGAATGACTCATTTTCTGTAAATAGAAACCTTCAAATTGGCAACTTCAAAAGTGGACATTTATCTGCCTTTAACACAGACAGATATATTATATACTGTAGCACAGAGAGACAGTATGCAATATTTTTTTAAAAGGATTTACAAAAATATAGGGTTGATTAAGAATGCAGGAACCTAAAAGAAAATAAGAATTTACATAAGAATGTCATTAGGGTTGGTGGTTTGGATGCCGTAAGCAATAATTTTCGTTATTCAATATCCCACTGATTATTAAATTAATCTGTTACTCAAACAGCAATTGAAAACAACTCAGCCCATATTTTCTGGGCGTTTGTTACTGTCAACAAGTTTGCAAAAGTGAATGTCTAAAAAGAGTGTGAAGTTTTATGATTTTTCCAGAACATGTCCTTACCTCTTGATAACCCTACCCCCTTGGCTACGGAAATGAGCTGATCCACAGAGGTTTCCCTGGAAGAAGACCCAGTTGTAAAGTATAATGCCTGGATCCTGCTGAAAGTAATTAATCAGAAATAAAACCTTAAGTACATGTCACATTTAGAGGCTTGGATGCCTTGTTCCGTTTCAACGCTGGTAAGCTACTAATTCCTAAGGTAAAGTGGGTTTCTTTCTTTTCTGTTTTTTAGCCTGTGATTTTCCTCTTGCTAACGCCACTCATCACTTTTCATCAAAATCCTACTGCCGTCATTTTCAGTGCACAGATTTGCTCATCTTCCTACGAGCCCCCAAAACCTTGGCTCTGCTCCGTTCTCTCATCACCCCTCCTTATGTGCCTTTTGTTTATCCTGTAAACTGAAGGAAAGTAATTGGTCTCGAAGCTCTGTTGACATGTTTCATGGGCTACAGTTCAGAGGACCTTAGTTCAGAGATGCTGAGTTCCTAGAGAGGACTCCAGTTTCCTGTTGAGGTCTCACACTGGGTGGGCAGTTTACCCTGTAAGTCCAGCCTTTCCCAGGCAAGTTTGCAGGTGTTCCTTCCAAGCCTCTGTGCTGCAAGTCACCTGGAAAATGAACATGCTGCAAAAAAGGACAGCTGGATATTTCCCTAAAACCAATACCAAGAGGATGAGCTCTGGGGCAGGATTGTAGGCTGGGCCACTACACTTAGCAGCACAAAGACCTGAACCAGTTATTTAAATGTTCTGTTAGCTCATCTCTGCATGGGCAATGATAGTATGTGTATGTTGTTTGTTTTTAAGATATATGAGGCTGAGGGAGTTGCTTAGTTGGTAAACCACTTGCCCTGTAAGTATAAGAACCCACATTTTATCCCAATATCCCACATTAAGGAGGAGGAGGAAGGAGGAGGAGGGAAGAGGCAGAGGAGGGGGAGGGGAGGGATAGCAGGATGCCCTAACCCACATAATGAAAATGCCAAAACTCAGGAGGTAGAAACAAAAGATCCCTGGGCCTTGCTGGCCAGGCAGCCTTTCTAAATTTCTAAATACCAGGTCAATGAAGAACCCTGTCTCAAAGGAGTTAAACAACATTTCCAGGGATGACCCAAGGTTGTCCTCCAGCTTCCACATGCATGCATCCCAACAGATATATTCCCACCAGACACTTTAAAAAAGTATATGGTCCTCACACTTAGCACAGTGTTTAGCAGAGAGCAAATGCTTTGTAAATTGGAGAGATTTTAACAGAGCACCATCCACCCTAGGCTCTATGTTGACAGAGAGGCAGGAAAACCACAGGACTCCTGGCAGGCTCCTCTTCCCCAGTTCTCAGTTTAGGGTCAAGCTCCAATTTAGTCAGGAAGAGGAGATGGCAGGAACTTTGCTGCAATGAGCCCTCACTAGATAAAGTAGCTCTTGGTTTCTTTCTCCGTTTTCTGGGTCTACTTTACAGCTCTCAGTTTAGAAAAAGTTGGAATTCTGAACTTGAAACTCCACATAGCCAAAAATGTTCAAATACTTCATTAGCCAAATTAGATACAGACTTTACACTGGTGTCATGAATAATGTAATTTGTAGGTGTTAAAATGTAACAGTTTTTAACCATTTAAGTTGGCAGCCTACACTAATTGGTTGAAATATTTGGTATCTTTTGCTCTAAAGAACCTTGCCAAAGATCTGTCCCCAGTTTTATTTAAAACTAGTAGCTACATGTGATTTGATTGCTCATCAGAATCAATGGTCCTCTCAAATGGACTAACCTTAATTTTAAAAATAAATCAGCTTTTGACCCTGCAGAAAAGTATAGTTACTGGTGGTCTCTCCCTGGTGCCAGAGGCTGGATTTCTGACTCTTCTCATCAGCGTGACAAAATACCTGGTCAAAAGAGACTTAGGGAAGAAACAGTTGATTTGGGCTCACAGTGTGGAGGGGAGACATGGGAACAGGAATGTGGACAAGCTGGCCACACTGTATCCACAACTATGAAGTTGGGAGAGGGAGATGTTGGTATTCAGTTTGCATTCTCCTTTTTGTAGTCTGGGATTACAGCCCATGGGATGGGCTCCCTACAGTTATTGTGGATCCTCTCACCTGGATAAACCAGGTCAAAACCCAGATCTATCTCCTAAGGCTATGCTTCCATGTGGGCAGTATTAGCCATCGCAGGGACACTGCATCTTTCTGCCTTTGTACTCTTCCCTGTGACTTAGAATTGGCGAGCCAAGGATTCCTCACTCTGAATTTTTCCCTGCTACATACAAGTAGCAACAAAAGAATAGCAGACACACACACACACACACACACACACACACACACACACACACATGTACACACATCTTTTTATTTCTCCCCTTCTACATCTCAGCAGTTAGATGGTAGCAAGTAACAGATCCGAAAATTGGGGTCATTCTATCACAAAAGATGAAAACCTTCATTTGTTTTTGGCTTTGTTGTTTATTTATTTTTTAACAATCTGTCATAGGTCAGGACTCTGCACCTTACTCTAAGCCTGCTTTCCTCTTTGCTACCAGAGTGGGGCCAAGCTGGAATAAGTCAGCGCTTGCTCTTACAATAACTAGTGTAATTAGAGCTGTATGTTTGCGTTTTGCCTTGGCTTTAAATGTTCACAAAGGAGAAGCCTAGCAAATGCTTGTCTTTGGGAGTTTTGATGTTGAAAATATTGTTATAAGATAGCGATCTAGTCGACAGGTGTAATAGAAGAAGATTCAGGGCAAGGCACATGAGTGGACCTCACTGGCAAACCAGAAGTGGGTAGGGAGAAACATGGGGATTGCTATTTCAATGGAGCCTGTGATACAGTATGAGGCCCTGACTCACAAGAAAAATAGGGATAAATAAAAATCCAAACCACTCTGATGAACTTTTTCCCAGTCACACTCAGTTCAATGATGCTCCTCTCTGGCACAGAAGCATCACTGATCCCCTTTCTTAGATGCTCAAAGGATGAAGGCGCACCCTAATTTCCAGGTGATTACAACCCTGAGAAGCTGGATAGGGTGGACATTGTTCTGTGGGTGTTGCTGCCTTTGCTTGCTCTTTGATAAGCTCTGTTTGGAGACGGTTTAATACAGGAAATGATGGAAATTACTGTTTTCTCTCCTGAGTCCACTGTGCAAAATAAAGGGGGCTCATGCCTGTAATGATGGGGCATGTCTGTACCTGATAGGAATTAGTCTTGCGAACAGTTTCCCATTTGTAAGTTTCTTAACGTGTGGGAAAGCAGGGTGGGAACACATGTACATTTGGCTGGGCTCACAACACAGGGAGGCTTTCCTCTTCCATGCCGGAGGGTAGGAGACCAGCAGGGCCAGGGAATATTTTTAGAATGTTTATTTGCATGTGGGATGGAGGGCACAGAGCTGTCTCCACACAACTGAGGTTTGCAAGTTGCTTTTCTGCGGCGCATTGTCTGCATCCGGGTGGTGGTGTGCCATGACCCCCGCCATCTCTCTCTCAAAGAGCAGTCTGTGTTCCCTCCCCTACTCTGCCCAGGACTGCACCTGAAGTGACTTAGTGAGTCGCCAGAACCCTATAGATGTGTGTTTACCGCCTCTCCAGCTTGCCCCATTTGTTTAACTTGGAAAGACTTGGTATATTCCTATGGGCATTAAGACCCATCTGATGTGTTAAAGAGACTCAGAGGATCAAAGCCGCAATGCTACTTCAAATGCAGTACACTGCATAGAGAAGCAATTTCTAGTAGGCACAAACCACTTTTATAAGGGACATTCTGTATCCTCAAGAAGAGAATTCATTAAAAAAAATTTTTTTGAGACATAGTTCTGCAATGTAGCTCAGGCTGGCCTTAAACTCACAATCCTCTTGGCCCAGCCTTTCAAATCTTGGGGTCTTAAGTATGTACAAACATGCCCTACAGAAATTCACTTTACTTTGAAGCAGATGTTGAATTTTTTGCTCCTTCAGGCAACCTCCACACACACCATCTTGAGGAACTCTTTTGACTTTGTAAAGAAAAGTCTTTGAAAACCAAGGCTGGGTGAAGGCATCAGTTTCTAACATGCTTCATGCTTAGAAAGACACACCAGGCACCTTATAAACACACTGGTCCCTCACTAGTAATAAAGTGCCTTTGGGGGAAGGGGAGTGGGCGGGTGGGGTGCCAGATGAGTGAACTTGATGGGGACAGAGGAGCATCATAGGGATTTTCTGATGGTCACAGGAAGAAGCAAGCAGGACTATGTGAACATTAAAAAATAATGTGAATCTTTTACTGATTCTGTTTAGGTAGTAAATCAGCCCTAGGACCTTGATCACTTCAAAAGCAGTGTCAGAGAACTCTGAGAGATGAAGCCTGTTTCTGGAATGCCTATTTCAGTTTAATTTCGCTGAGGATTGATTATATGTCTTTCATGATTTATTTTTAATTCTTTTAAGAATAATTTTCTACATGTGTACTATATTCACATGATTTCTATTCTTCCCTCTATCCTCCCAAATCGCCCCTACTCATGCTCAGTCTTAAATTCATAACCACCTTTAATTATTGTGTTCTCTCTCTCTCTCTCTCTCTCTTTCCTGCTGAATCATTTAGTGTTGCTTTTATGCATGTGCATTTTTAAAGATTTATGTATATGAGTACACATACACACACACTGTATATAAGTATACTGTGTTCATGCACACCAGAAGAGGACATCTGATCCCATATGGACCATTCCATATGGACTCAGGACCTCTGGAAGAGCACCCAGGCTCTTAAACATGGAGTCATTTCTGCAGCTCCTTATGTGTGCGTGTTAAAGGTTGGCTTGAGGAATATATAACATACCAGGAATTGCATCCCTGAAGAAAACTGATCCTCCTACTCTCAGGAGCCTCAGTTTCCAGTAGCTCTTTCCATTTTCCCACTTCATCTCCATTTTAACCGAGCAGAGAGCTAAGGCCCACAACAGTGAAGTTGCCTGCTTCATCCTGCAAAGTCAGTGTTTGATGTACAACAGGTCTGTTCTGCTGACCTTGAAGCTGCAGAAAAACATCCCACTGGATATCCATTCAGATGCTTTTTAGTCATGGTCTATGTAGCCACACTGCAACATCAATGTTTACCTCTGCTTTTATTTTTCCTCCTGAGATAGATGCAAGTAAATGTCCATATTTCCTAGATGGGTACCACTGACAGACCAAAGTAAAATTTTACCAAAGTCCAACTTAGTAAGAATAGTGAATAATAGCACAGGGATTTGAGCAACCCCAACTAGCAGCAAAGTCTTAACCTATCATGAAAGCAACCTCATGGAAGCTGTATTATAGTCTCCTGTGTGTAATCCACTTTCCACTTCTAATATAATGGAGCATCTCTCAAGATCACTAACAATGTTGGAGAGTGAGACTCTTGGGTAAAAATTTCCTGACCCTCCCCTCTTCTGCTTACTGGAGAGTGTCAGTCTTCTATTACCATAGACCTGGCTAGTTGCCATGGCTACCAGGAGCCATGGCCAAGATGATATGTTATGTCTAGAGGACATTCTTCCTTACAACATCCTTGCCTACTAAAGACTGGAGCTCAGTCTCTATGAAGAACTTCATGATAACCCCATTGGCAAGAACTGGATGCCATATGTTATGTTAGTCTAATGCTTTCCTTTGCACCCCAGGGCCCAACCATGACCTTCTAGAATTCTTATTTAAGTAAACTCCATTGAAAAAAATTTATGTCAGTTTTCTTTCTGGATGACTACTACTGTTTACTTCTCTTGACAGGGTCCATTCTGGTTACATCTACATCTCTCTTCTGTTTAAGTTGTTCATCTTGTTGGTGTCTTAGGGTTTCTGTGAAGAAGCATCATGACCAATGCAACTCTTATAAAGGACATCATTTAATTGGGGCTGGCTTAAAGATTCAGAAGTTCAATCCATTATTATCAAGGTGGGAGCATGGCAATGTCTAGGTGGACATGGCACTGGAAGCGCTGGGACTTCCTTTGGAATAAGATGTAGGAAGCTAATAGTGCCAATGCTGGGCCAAGCATATTCAAACCACCACAGTTGATCTTTTCTTCTAAAATCTTTTTATTATCATGCAAACATTTATTTTTCTTCTCTTTATCTTTGCTTATACTTTCATTCTTTGATATATGTAACCTTTGCCCTCCTTTCCTGCTCCTGAAGTGCCTCCAGTTTTCCTCTCCTGGTCTCCCATCTAGTTTTATTATGTGTACCCATTATCACACTGCCTCATTTACATAAATACAAACACTAAAGTTAGGATCTATATAGAAAAGAGAACATGTAATTCTTTTGTCTTTCTGAGGTTTGTTCATTGCACACACACACGCTGCAGAAAGAGAAATGTATAGAAAACAAAATAAATATTATATGCTTATATTACCACTTAGAACAAGGTTAGGTTTATACTCAGGTTCTGTAATCAGATAACCTGGGTTTGAAGCCTAGCTCCACTTACTGCCTCAATAGCTGTGGACAAATATCTCATTTCTCATGTATAAGATGGTGCCATAAACAGCTTGCTGCTGCAATTCTAACACCTTTTTATATGCAAACTAGTTTTTTCATATCCAACTGGTTTCCTTGCCCTTAACACAGTATACAGGAATATAATGCCTTCTTTATGTCATGCATGATGACTAGTCCCTTGAAACTTTTAAAAAGGGGACACACACATAATTTGTTCCTTTTCAACTTGCCTTAGGACACAATTGCTGGGCGCCACTATCTCCCTCCTGGAAAAGTGTGCCCTTAACAATATTCTTATCTCTGCTCCTCCCACCTGCCCTAAACTTCACCTAGCCACTGCCAAGCATCCCTGTGTAGTGGCCCCAGACCCCAGCTCCTCCCAAAACCTCACATGGTTGCTGGCTTCTTCTCCCTCCAAAGCATTGCAAAAACTCTTCTTCTCTTTCCTTGAGTCACCTTTTCCTCCTAAGACCTGAAAGTCCTGCCTGTACCTTCTGCCCAACAATTGTCCCATGGCTTTCTTTACTGACAAATCAAAAACCAATTGGGAAACAGAACCTTAGCATCAGAACCACCCCTCTATACTTTCCTATTAAAGTATATACATTTAATCCATACACAGCCTGCAGAAGCTTGTGGGAAGCTAGAGAGTAGTTTGAAACTGATTGTTCCCTCAGCAGGGCACAAAGATTCCAGTCAGTTTCTGGTCATTCCAGAATTTTCACATTACTAGAAGAGGACTCTCTGCAGTCTGACAGTTTGATAGCTCTGATAACTTTTGACCATGCCATCAAAGCCAAGGATAACTCTTGTGTATCTTAGAAGTAACATTAGTCTTATTGTTGAGGTTTACACCAAACTGGGTAATCTGTGTATAAATGTTGAATCCATGTTCAGTAGGCTTGTGAAATGTGTGCTGGAGGCAGGGCTCTCTACCAATGCTCTCAGTATGAGCACATATCAGTTATGTTCTGGCTGTGGCAAGAAAGCTTGGGGATAGAGGCAGCAACTTCTGATTCCTGCTTGTTGATGAAAGCATTTTTTGACAGTAGCTTTCCATAGATAGGAAACCTTCAAGCTGGCCTCATCTCACAATGGACTTGTTTCAGGTCAAAGGTCTTCCCATAGGACTAGCACAGTAAAAGTGCTCGGTGAGCAGGGGTAGTGGTGGGAAGAGGGATGAGAGGTGTAGCCACATTAGTGATAGAACTCTGGCTTGGTGTCCAGCAGAGAAGCTTTGGGGAGTGCTTATGGTGGCTATTGTGTCCTTTGCGAGATCTTCAGATGTCATTCAGATTCCCTTCTGTAGATGCATATCCTCATCTATGAATCATACAGATAATAGCTTTTGTGTGTATGAGTGTGTGTGTGTGAAGGTGAAGAGGGAATTGCTCTTAAAAACACTTGGCACTAGGTAAACACTCCATAAATGCTGGCTATTACTGTCATTATTTATAAGAAAAGACGCTAATAGTTCCAAGGAAAGTATTTAACGAATTCCTGACTCTTCTTAAGGGATTAAAAGAAAATGATTCATGTCATAATTAACATGATTTACTGACAACCCTAGGAGAAAAAAGAGAGAACAAACTTTGAAAAGCTCAAATAATAGCCAAGTTTTGAAAATATCTTTTCTTCTCAATCCTTTTTATAATTTAGTTTCTTCAGTTGAAGGGACTCTGGACTTTTCTGACTTTTTGTTTATGGTACATTGCCCCTCCCCCAGTATTTCCTTCGTGTGTGCTTGTGTGCATGAGCATGTGCGCGTGCACACACACACACACACACACACACACACACACACACACGCTTGTTTGCACACACGCACCCACGCACACACACCTCCAGCTGACTATGCCAAAGAACTTCCTGCCCAATCAAATCCTTGCAAATTCAATCCCAGCAAATCCTTGGAAGATGACTGGAAGGCACTGGGACACCCATTATTGATGCAGTATCATAAATCCCCTCATACTCTGCAGACAAAGCTTTGTTCAGGATTTTTTATGTATTCTTCCCTATCAGCCAGCCAAAAATGCGATGCCATAATATGCCTGTTGTATGCATTTTAAGAGAAATACCCATAACAACAAAAATTACCGGTGCCATTTAATCTTGGTGCCTAATTGTGGAAACCAAACTTATTCCCTACACTAGGAAAATGGAAGAGAAGAACCAGCCCTATGCCAGTCTGCATGTCAGGCTGTCCCAGGTAGATCTGTTAAAAGCCATGCTTATGGTTTCTAAGACTCAGCTCCTTAAGAACAAAGTTTTCCTGACCACAAAATGATCAGCCAGGTGATGGCTTTCACGTGAAATTTAACAAGCAGATTGCTTAATTGCCTTTGTTCATGATGTCAGAAGGTTCAACTTAAGCAAGCCAAGTTAAAGGAAACATTGAGACGTTGGCTTCGGGTAAGGCTTACTCTAGTTTTCCAGAGGTCAGAACCAAGACTCAAGTTTTCTCTAGGTATTTCCCAGCAGACATTTCCAACACTGGGCACATGGGAGCT
Source organism: Micromys minutus (assembly GCF_963924665.1). Lineage (NCBI taxonomy): Eukaryota > Metazoa > Chordata > Mammalia > Rodentia > Muridae > Micromys > Micromys minutus. The sequence goes on from NC_137981.1 coordinate 30,121,732, forward strand.
GCTAGCAGCTTCCGAGACATGCTTTCATGATCTAGTGTCCAGGAGGCAGGCTGCTCTGCCATTTGTGTTTCAGTCTCAGTGAAATCAGGAAGGTGCAATGCCCATCACTAAATCCATAGCTTTCTTCAGGAAGAGGAACTGTACCCTTCTGCCATGCCCAGGTGGCTAGCTTTGACATGTTGGACTTATCACAACATGGCGGCTGCCTTGAGGAAGGGTGGGTTCCTGAATTAAGAGGAGAATGTGTGTACCTACAGAAAAAAAGAGAGAGGGGGAGATCAAAGCAGAGCTTGTGTGGACATCAGGCAAGCAGGGGTCTGTTTCTTTCTCAGAAGTCAGTTTGAGGCAAAAAGGCTTAGGACCTGGTTGAATCTTGAGAACAATAAAAGGGTCCAGAGGACGTATACCTTTTGCAGCTTCTGTAAAATCCATTTGTTCTGAAGCTTAAGATACTGTGTCTTTCTTCTGTTCGTTTCCATTTTTCATTGTTAGAAGGCAGTAGCCCTGTGCTCTCTGAAGTCCAGGGGACAAGACTGCCTAAATGCAACAAAAGAGTTGTCTACCTGCTTTTCTGTTCAAAAAGGAAAGGGGGAGGGAAGGTCACTTCCTGGGATATTTTTGACATTGTGCTATTGCAACCTTTCCCACTGTCACCCAGAAGAAAGCATGTGAGGAAGTCCTTTGGGGATCAGCGTGGTGACCAGAGCATTCCTAGCATTGTACATATGCCCTATAGTTGCTGGTCTGAGTGCTCCTAGCTTGCTTGTTTGGTTCAGGGCTTCCTCCTGTGTGTGTCTGTGCCTTCCAAATGTACAAATCCCTGGAGCCTCTTGTTAAAGACACACTTAGCTGTGCTCTGCAAGTGTGCTGTTGGATTACCAATGGGCATTTTTTAAAAAGTGTCCTAAACCTTCACCTTCAGGACATTCTAACCCTAGTATGCTGGTGTCTGTCCCATCCTTTTCACCTCAGAAGAAAACATTGCTGTAAGCACTGGTGTGCACAGCTATAATGGTTGTGTACTAGTTATGGCCAGTCCCCAACCCACAGCATAGGAGCTGAGTCCAGACTTCCTGTTGTGAGGAGAGCTTATTGGAGGCAGGAGCATCAAGTGACTTAGAACTAAATAGGAGGAGGAAGGTTGCGGGTCTTGGAGTACTAGGTGGGAGCAGAGGTGCAAACAGATTCACCACCCTCACAGAATTTCTGCCCAGACGCTGCACACCAACAAGATGCTTGATTCAGAGAAAAGTAAGTTAAACCTGAGAGACACACATCTGGGCACAGGGGTCAACTACCTTGTAGTGTTTTCTACTGTAGGTTGGGATAAAGCCTTCTGGTCTGTTCTGGTGATGGGGAAGAGGACAGAGTGCAGAGCCAGCCTAACTAGGAGGGTGTATGTACAATGGACCAAGATCAATGCCAAAGCCAAAGAGCATCTTTGACAGTGACTGCTGCTTTGCCCAACTTGTATGTATGCAGCATGTGTATGTTTGTTTGCATGTGTGTGGGTACGTGTGTGTGTGTGTGTGTGTGTGTGTGTGTGTGTGTGTGTGTGTGTGTGTGTGAATGCTTGTGAGGACTGAAGTTGATGTTGGGAGATGTCTTCAATCACTCTCTATTCACTGAGACGGGTTCTCCACTGGATCTGGATTAAACCCCACCTCCATTTCTAGATACTCGCTGTAGCCAACCTGCTCCTAAGATTCTGTTTCTGTCTCCTTAGTGCTATTATTACAGATGGCAGCCAACTTTCTCAGGTTACCAAGAATCCTGAGGACCTGAAAGCTTGTCTTCATGCTTGCTCAGTAGGCACTTTCTCCACTGAACCATCCCTCAGACCCTTTATGACCTAGATTTTAGGCAAAGCAAGTATCAAAGATAATTTGTAGAGGACTGGAATCTACAGAGGGTGAAGACTTCCGTCTAGGTTTGTAGCATTTAAGATTTTTATCTCACACAGTTGTTTCTCATAGCCCAGTTTGGTACCTATGTAGTGAAAAGCAAGCCACCCCGGGTCCATGGCTGTGTGATCTATCTTTGGCTATCTCATCTCCAACCTCCTCTTCTCATTTGCTGGGGTGAGCATTTTGAAAGTTTCAGAGTCAGTTTCCATGTGGGATCAGCAAAGTTCCCCTCAGAAGGTAGCATGTGCCTGTGCCATGCTAGATTCACACCAGATGAGGCTGTCTGGAGATTGTATCCTCCTTCCTTTCCAGCTCCATCTGCCGTGGAGGGAAGAGGCCGGCTGCATTATTTCATATCCAGTAATGGACACATCAATTGCTTTTCTCTCCCCAACTCCCTTTCCAATGTTGGTCTCATTTCATTCCATCCATTTCTGACCCATCTCTGCTTCTTAGCCACCACTGTGTTTTTCTCTCTTGAAGTGTTTCCCTCCTCAGTCTTTTTGTGCCCTAGGCAAACCCACCAGCCCCAGTAACTCTACACTATGATGTCAGCCTGGCTGTGGGGCCCAGCAGAATGGAGGTGTGCTTTATGAAGTTGAGCCATGCACCCTGAGCCGTAAATACATGCCATACACATAAATGTACAGCTAACACTGCCCAGGCCCCTTCAAGGCACCGTGTTAATAAGCAGACAGTAAGTCTTTAAAATATGGAAAAGCAGTTAATCTTTCCGCTGGTAAATTCAGTGTAGGGGGTCGTTTTCCTCTGCTTTGGGGTAGCTACATGCAGGATGCCATCTCCTAGAATTTAAGAACAGTAAAATGGGGACATTCGCTATGGGGTTTTATGGCAATTATATTAAAAACCTTTGTTTGTCCTTAAGCATTTGCACCCAGTGAGTTTATATGGAACCCCTCCCCCACAAATTACCCCAGCCCTGATGGTTCAGTGCAAGTAGTAGAGCCTTCACTAGAGCCTGGCAGGTTTGTAAGTTCGATCAAGTTTCAGCCTTAGTTATACTAGGAAGGAACTCACACTTGTCTCTCTGTAAAGAAGGGAGTGCAGACTTATTTCTACAGCTGCCATAAGTGTACCCTCGTTCTCTGAGTTCTAGTTTTTTTTTTTTTCATTTTGTAAAATGAGAATGCCCATGCACCTTGCTCCTAGTATAGCTCTTTGTATATGCTTTAAAGACATATCCATACACTCTGCTTTTAAAGGTATTTGGTAGCTGAGGTTATGTCACTGATGACAATTATTACACCTGGGTAATTATTCTCCACCCTTGGCCGAAAGACTGCCACAGTCGCTGGTCATTTCGTCCGTTCCATTCTACGTATTCCATATAGAGGTGGAGCTTATAGACATGTGTTTTGATTAGTGCCTACTTTATACACAAATGCTAAGTATTGAAAGTTTTCCAGGAAGTCACAGGATAGTAAGATGCACCAACCAATTATGATACCCAAGATTACAGCACTTACTGGATTTAATTAAAGCACCTTCGAGCAGAAATGGAAGGCTAGGGAACGTCCGTACCTGTCCTCCTTAAGCTTCAGAAGTTCCCACAATCTCTCCTGTATTTTCCCCTTCCTTGTCTTACCTCTTCTCTCCCTGGCTCATGGAATGACAAGGAGAATCAGGGTGTTAGGGGCTATGGAAGGAGGCTCATCATCAGAGATGGATGCAAGGGTTAGGTGGCCTGCCTGTCATAACCTTCCAAGTGGCTGTGGTGCCTGTGAGTCAGGTGGAAAAGGAGCATTATCCATGGGTCGATTGAAAGATGACACAGATCAGCCCAGAGGTGGTGGTACCTGTGCCTTGTGAATATTTAATTTCATGTGATCTTCCATCCTTTCTGTCAGGGGGAGCACATTTCATATAGTCCTGTTGTTTTGTTTAGCCCCATGTGCTAAAGTTACTTTTGAATCATTGCTCACTTGCTGACTTGTACATATCTAGTACATGTGTTGAATTTCATCCCGTTTATTATTCTTGCTTTCTATAGGAGAATGAAGTATCCTTGAGTGTTACTACTTCATGTGTAGTTTAACAGTGGCTTCCTCTTGGGTGATGTTTAAGTGTATGTTCATGACAGTAAACAGATTCCTCCTGCTCCTTCCTTGGTACCATGTACACCACAGAGGGAACACACTTGAGCCTACCCAGATAACCCCCTATTGGTGGTCAACCAAGTAGGTTCTAGTCTTTTCACTTCATGACACAATGCTTCCAACGGCTTATCTAAATACTAGATTTTTAGAGCTTTTCTCAGGAGGTACTCAACAGAGTGTCTAAATGGATTCCACTGTTATAAATATTTCATGCTGGCTTTAAAATTTCACTTTTGAGACCTAGAGACATGGTTAAGTCTCTCAGTGGTTAAGAACACTGACTGCTCTTCTACAGGATGCAGACTCAATTCCTAGTGCCCACCTGCCAGTTGTTAACTGTTAGTAATTCTAGTTCTAAGGGATCCATTACCTACCATCTTTCGGCTTCCAAGGGCACCACGTGTATACATGGTGCTCAGACATATATACCAGCAAAACACTCAGACTCATTGACATAAAATGAAAATCTGAACGTTTCCTTTTTCAGTGGTAGTCTAGAATGCTGTATGCATTTACAAACATCCTCTACGTAAATATTTCTTCAGGCTTTGGGTCACCCAGAGAAAAATGGGTTTCAATCTCTTCATCTCCTTTAAAGTTGGGAGTTTCCAGCCTTTAGTAATTTTACAACTCTCGCCACATATTCACTGTCCGCACCTGTCTTATAGACTTGCTCTTGGGTAGAGAAAATTCCTTCCTTGCTCTTTCTATAAAACCTATTTTTCCTTCAATTTTCCAAATGACTTTTTAATTTTAAAATCACCTCTGAATTGCCACCTCAGCCTCTGTGTAAGATTGATTTCTTTTGGGTTTTTGGTTAAGATCACTTTGAAGAACAAAGATAATTTTGGGACATATATCCCAACTCCTTCCCGAAACAGTGTGCCTCCTTCCAATTTCAGGTTGTTTCTTTATGGTCTGCAGGGCTCATCCTTTTCTTCATGAAAGAAAACATTTTACTGAGTTTATTCCTGGGCCTTCATAGTAGTTATCAGCACCATCAATGGGTTTTTTATTCTGAAATACAATATGTTCCATTGGTTATTGCCAATGTGAGGTTATAGTTTTATGTGATGACAATATAACCAGTCAACTGGCTGGATTCTTTTATTAGTTCCAGTGGCTGGTCAGTGGGTTCATGTGGGTTTCCTAAGAACACAGCCGGATCTGTTCTGTGGGTGATGTGGCAGCTCTCACTTGGGGGTCAATTCCTGGAGAGCATTTCAGTTTTGTTCACTGTAACTGGTCTGCTCCTATGTTTTATAGCTTGTCTGGATGGAGATACTTTGAGCTTGACTCCCCAAGGTGTGCTTTCTCTATGTTCCACATTGTTTGCAGGGGAGTTCCGCATGGTGGCTGAAGATACTTAACTGGTTTTGTTATCCTGTGACTTCTAGGATCAGAAGTGTCAAAAGTTGATCTGTGTTAAGATGGCTTTAATCCACAGACCGACAATGTGGCTTGTTCTCAGCACTCTTGCTTGCTCTTTAGGCTTCCGATTTCATTATTATAAGTTCAGTCATGGAGTCAACACATACTGAACTGGAATCTCTGTCCCAGGCTCAGCTCTAGAACCTGGAGATATGAGAAGATACAGACACTCAGATAGAGCCTGTTTTCCATGAAAATTGTACTTTACCACAGAGGAGGAAGCAAGAAGGCAAAGGAAAGTGCTGAAGTCACTAGTCCTTGGCTGCCACTATTCCTTTTGAAGTAGGAGAGAATAGAGCCAACGTAGAGAGAATTTGTACAAGAAAACGGGAGTGGAGGGAATGAGAGGGGACAGAAAGGGAATCAATAGGTATCATACTGTAGACAATAAGGACACCGCCAGCAGCTGAAGGCACAGTTTAAGGAGAATGGCTTCTGAAGAGAAGTCGTGATGGTGTGCCTGTGGCTGAAGTAGGGAGGGGTGATGGACACATGAGATGATGTATTCTTTGAGGAGGCTTGTATGCCTCCTGTGCTCATGAGGTCTATCTTGCAGCAGCCTAAGTGGTACACTTTGAAGAGAAAACCCAGCCCCATGGGGAAGAGGAGAGCAGGACAAGGGCACAGATGTAAGATCATGTGTAAACGTTATTTACTAACTCTATTAGTTATTAATATGACCTGGCCAGATACCCAGTAATCAAGGCAGAGTTCTATATAACTTTTAAAATCAGCCTTAGTTCAATTACTAGGCTATTACCCCTAATGGATTTTTCTGTATGCTAGACTGTGAAATTCCCCAAGTACTTGTTTAAGTTTCATCCTCAGGGTCCACTTCTCCTGACCATGTGCTTATGATCCATCCAGCATCAGGGCAGCCTCCTTCTCTTTCACTGTTCATAGAACTTTTAGAGCCGTCTTAATTCTTAGCTTATAATCACAATGGGGAAATGGCATTCTAGTGTCAGTCTCAATACTGCCTGTCCAGTTTCCCTTGGCAGAATATGAGTATGCGTGCAGTATCCTACCGAGGCTCTGTACTGTGGGTATCTTGAAGACTCATGGGCTTTTAAGTCCTGCCCATTTTCTGTAATAGGCTATTATTCCTAATCTTTGAACTCAGAAGTGTTGACTATTGGGTTTCATCTCTAGCCACATTGTCCATAACTCTGATGAGCTGAAGTGAAGTTTCTTTTTCCACCTTTGAGTCAGAAACAGATTGCCCAGACTTTTTATATTTACTCAAATACGTGAATATATTCTACTAAAAGGGTTTATCTTTTATACTTTTTGAAATATTTTTTCTCTTCTAAATAAAATATTTCTTGGATTATAGAAAACTAAACCTTTCATAAAATTCTTAATTCAGTACCTATCCTTCCTGGGTTGTGTCTTCTGGTTTTAATACTTCTTTAGTTTTGGTAAGCCTACCATGAATGTTGTTGTCACAGATGACTAAATGCTTTATGGAATTTGGATAAAAAGAATGTATTTGAATTTTTGGAATCACATACAAGAGTCTGTGGGGTAGAAATGCCTCCAAAGTAAATGGAAGTCTGAATTCACAGTGCTTCAGACCTAGTGGCAGTGGCCATATGGTCTAGAGCTTGGAGTCCATTGGGTTATGCCTATAAACTGAAGTTCATGTGGTATAGTTAGTTAGGTCCTATGCTGTGGAAAACCTGACCGTACAAAACTGATAGGCAGGGCAGGCTACATATGTTAGGAAACATGGCACTGCAGTAAACTGACTGATTGCCATGCATTTACTATACTTAATAGTTACAAACAGTAGTAGTTAGCCAGACAGTAGTCAGTTGGTTGCATCTAGTTAATATCTTTTCCTTTTCTTCTAATAAGTTCTCTCATTTTGGCTAGGGTGAGGATGTTTTAAAATAAAGATGGCCCCCGGAAAGAAGAGCATCCGGGGAGGTTTAAAATAGTGACTTGGCAAAAAAGAATCTAGAATTTTTCTTTACATTATATTAACATGAGAGAATCATGTCCGAGGACTGTAAAATTTGCAGTACATAAGCATGCTGGAGTCTTGTAAAGAATGTGAATAAGCAAGAAGGCCTCATGGTATCATCATGCATGGATAGGTGTGATGGCATCATGTCTGAGACCAAGTACAGCACAGTTTGTTATACAGAAAAGAACACTAAGCAAATTCTTCATCTTCCACAACCTCTAAGAGTTCTAACAGTGTCTTTAGGGTGGTAAGGGATATACTTTAATAATGAGAGTCAATAGAGTAATTAGAGGCATGCAGCATTTCGTTTCCTTTCTCAGCACAGTGGGAAATGAATGAGTTTTCCAATGTCCATGTGGACACTTCATAGAAACAAGATGAGGCACCTGTGAAGTAAGACATACTGTGGGGCCAAGAGTTTAGCCATTGAAGACTGACGGGGTCTTTTTCAAGGAAGCCGAGGGAATTTGGCATGAGGTGTCTTTTTCAATAAAGAAAATCACCTGCCTTTACATCCTACTTGTCAAATCTGTTGTTTCTCAGGAGTTCACTATGGAAAGAGCCTAGATTCCAGTGGTAAAGATATTTAGATCTGTTCCTCAATTGGTGCATGTCATCATAAAACATGGGCCAGCCCCGGGGATAGGAGTTGCTCTTTTGTAGAATTCTACAAAATATAGGAAGTCTCAAAAACAAAAATAGTAAAACCAGTTCATGTTTCGAATAGTTTTGAACCAAGACACACTTTATTTTTCTACAATAATGCCAGTCCTTACCAAGGTAAAACCAATCTTTACCCTGTCAGTAAAATAAGATTGGTTTTGTCAGAAAATTCTTTTAAGGGTAGAAGACTGGGTGGTCCAAGAAATGAAAATATTCTTGGCAAAAGACCATTCAAATTTGACAAAGAAATCTGTTTTTTTTCTATTCTTCATTCAATATTAGATTATAATTAATTGCATATAATAACAAGACCTGTCAGGTTTCCAAACCTCTCATATAACTTCGGAACACATTAATAATTTGCTTAACTAAATATAGATGTAATATGTGTCCTTTGAATGCCAGAGTTCCATGGAAATCCAAAAGTTAGCTTCATACCATAAAAGGATTAAGTCTGGAATTTGTTAAGCACATAAATGTTTTAAATATTTAGCTGAGTAGGGTCATTATAAAATAAAACCAAGGTGATAAAATGCAAAATTCACTTGAAAAACAGGTTTACTACAGTATAATTGATAGGCATTTGAAGTATGCCACCTGATGATTCTGACATAATTATTTATATATGGCATGGAACTGTAGCCACAATAAACACAGAAAGTTTGCCCATCACTCTAAGAGTGCTGCTTGTCCCTTGGAATTACTTCCTTCATTCCCTTCCCAGTGCCCCCTACCCCATGGAAACCACTGGTCTTTAATTTGTCTCTAGAAATTTACTTGCTATTTGTATTTTATAGAATTTGTCATTAAGAGAAAAAGCAAGCCATGCATTAATATTCCTTTGTCTTGTTTCTATCACCCTGCACAATTACTCTGAGATTCATCAATGTCAAAGTTTGTAACAAGGAATGTCCCATTGTGTAAATACTAAACAATAGTTTTTTTTTACACTTCTCTTTAGTTTATTTTTAGTAAGACATATTAATTGTACATCTTTGTGGGGTATTATTATGGCAATTCAACACATGTATACAATAGTTAATAATCAAATCAGAGCACAAGCATTTCTATCTCTTTAGCCATTAATCATGGTATGTGCTAGAATTGTAATGCTCCTAGCATTTTGAAGCATGTAGCTCACTTCATCATATAGTTGTGCACTGTGAACAGCTCCTATCCCTCCAGGTCTTTATGCATCCCTGTCCCTAGTGACTACTATCCCATTCATTCTTCTACAAGCCTGACTTCAGCTCCCAAAACAGAGAACATCATGTGGTCTTGTGTTCTGACTTATTTCACATATCAAAACAACCCCCAGTTCTATCAGTGTTGCTACAAATAATACAGTTTGGTTCTGCAGCTGGTAGATGTTCTGTGCCAGTTTTCCTGTGTAGATGCAGCATCTGTGCATGCATGTCTGGGCAGATGTTTGCATCCATGTGTGTAAGCTAGAGATAGAATTTACATGTCTTCCACTATCACTGCTTCAGAAGGGTTGGTTGTTCAAGGAGCCCTGTTGATGGTCCTGTGTCCCTCCTCATCCACTATCATAGATTACCTATAGGTGGGTGCTGGGATCAAGTCATTGTGCTTGCTTAGCAAGTGTTTTATGAATCATTTATATACTATTATATATATATATATATATATATATATATATATATATATATATATATATATAGAGAGAGAGAGAGAGAGAGAGAGAGAGAGAGAGAGTTTTCTTTATTCATTCATCTAAAGAATATCTACTTTGAGTCTATATCTTAACAACTGAATCAAACTGCAAAAGCACTTTAGTATAATGATTCCATTATTTGAATATGACTTGGAATTGTTGAATATATGATGGTTCTATTTCCTGGGGTTTGTTGTTGTTTGAGAAAGCTCTGTATTGCTTTCTATAATGGCCATGATTTTCTCCAATCGTATATAAGAGTTCCCTTTTTTCAGTATTCATTGGTCATTGTCCTTGTTTTTGTTGTTGTTGCAATACCCATTTTAAATGGGGCACAATGATTCCTTACCGTGGTTTCATTTGCTTTTATTTTCTTTACTAGAGATCAAGTCCAGCACTACATGCATATTTGTTTAGCCATCTAGTACTAGGGTACATCCCAGTGTACTGTGATTTGGGTTTGCATATTACAAATGAGACTTGGCATATTTCCATGCCCTTGTTGTCCACTTGTAAGATTTTTTTTTTTTTTTTTTTTTGAGGAATGAACGTCTATTTAGTTCTTTTGCTTATTGTTAGATCTTATTATTATAATCATAGGTATATTGTAATAGGAGCCTTATACACATGAGTGAAGGTGCCTTTGGAGGCTGAAGGCGGCTGGTAGATCTCCTGGCACTGGAGTTATTGTTGGTTGTGAACCTGCACCCTCTGTGAGAGCAGTAAATGCTTTTAACTGATGAATCATCTCCCCAGGCTCTGTTTACTGCCATTTTAAAAATTAGATATTATGATGCTTCTAGATTTGTGTATATTAGGGGTTATTGATTTGCTTTTACTTTGTGTATTTTACTTTTTAAAAATATATTTTGAGAATTTCATCCACTGTGATCTAATTTTGTCCAGCCTTCCTTTCTTTTCTCCAACATATGTCAGACTCTAACACAACACCCCCCTCAACTTCAACACCCCCCTCAACTTCAACTTTATGTCTTCTCATCCTTCTTCATCCTCTTCCTTCCCCTTTTTAAATTCTACCATTTCCCATTAGTGCATACAAAATCTACTATCTTGAGTTATGTTCTTTTTGTGCCTGATTTTGAGTCTTTATTATATTTATTAATTTTTATGTATTTATTGTGATGATATGATTTCTTGCCAATGCCTTACACCACATTTATTAATCTAAGCATATCCAATCATCCATAAATCCCTAGGATGACTTTCTGAGCCATGGGTGTTTGACATTTTGATGAACTAGGGAATTTGGCTTGCTGGTATTTTATTGAGAAATTCAGCATTTGTTTTTATCACTGATAGCACTCTCTAATTTTTTTCTTGTTTGTATATCAGGGAATATTGGTCTAATAAGAATTATGACAGAATTCCTTCCATCTCAACTTTTGGAATAGATTAAGGAGAATTGAGATTAGCCATTCTTTAGGTATTTCTGCTTGAGATGATCAGTATATGTAAAATAATATTTAATAAACTTACACCCATCTTGCTTCAAATGAATGTGACTCAAATTAGGTTCTACATAATTACTGGAGGGTTGCTTTTAATCTAAATCTCTAATGCTAGTCTGGCTACTACCTCTTTTGCTACTATCCTTGGCTGGATAATTTTTATACTTCTTTGGAGGTATCATAATTAAGTATTTGTGCTGAACTCTGTACAGTGTTTATGACTGGTTTCTTACCAGTTTTCTAAAGCAGCCTTTATGAGTTACAGATGCTTTGGACTTGGCTATAAGAGAGATGAAAAGCATATTGTGGGATTACTCTAAATTCAAGTGATCTCAGCATTGTCTGTCTGCATGATCTAGCCTTGCTACAACAGTTATTGAAGGTAGTTGCTTGATCTGATGCTGGAGGAGGGCTTGTGGTAATAGCTGCCACATCTCTGTGGAGTAGGATAAAGAGGTCTGGTTTTTGGTCTCTCAGAGTAAAAGACACCAGGTATTGCAGTACCAACTGTTATAGTCTGACTGTTACACCCTTACCTGCTTTAACAAAGCTGCATGAAATAGTTAGTACCCTGTATAGGAAAGGGCAAGTGGTGACCTTCCCTAGTTTCTATACAGAAGGATTTGAGCTCAAAACCAAAACTGGGCACTGGTACAGATGTCCTAAAACATGTCATCAGTGCCTGCACATACACATTCAAACACACATTAACACTCACACACGCCAAAGAGACGTATCATTGCATGCAGAGAAAAACCTACATTTACAGATGAACCTAAAGCCCTTGGTGTAGCAACAACATTGAACTACTGAACCCTCTTTGCACTGGGCCACTTTCTCCAGTGTAATCTTTCTAACTAGACTCTCTTGCTTTGCTTGCTATTATCAACATGTCTGACCAGTTCTCTTTTACATGTCAGAAAAACCTGGAGCCACTTCTCGGGCACCCAGCAGGCCTCAATATCAGTACAAGAGAAAACCATCTTCTCTTATTTAAACAGATATGTAGATGCACGTTACCGAGATGTTGGAGATGCAGTCTGCTAGGGCCAGTGAAAATGGGAACCATCTTTCCCATGAGCACATACCTATTTTAAGGAGGCTATAGCTAGAACCTGCTCATAAGACCCTCACAAAAAACAAGCAAAAAAACCAAGCAAGCCCCAGAATTTCCTCCCTCCCCTGTTCTTTCTCTATCAAAGCTTCCCAGTTTGGTAAGCAAAGAATCAAATTTAATAGCAATATGAAGTTACTCCCCAATAATGTAAACATTAAGTAGATCATCCTTAAATTTTCCCATTAAGGTGCCATCAGCATTAGACCTAAAAAGCTGTCATTACTTCCCAAATATTCCTCCTCTGTCAAATTTATGCTTCCACAAAGGCTCCTAAACTCAAAACCATCCAGCCTTCTGTGCCAGCATATGGGTCAGGAGTCTTGAGCAGTTTATGTTCTGTTCTGAGAGCATCTTCCCTTCCTCTGTTTTTGCCATGAAATCAGTTCCTCCCACTGTAGTTTGGGTTCATTCTATATGACTGTGGAAAGTGACAGAGCTCAAAACCTTCTACGTGTATCCTCTTGGATTATTCAAGAGTATTTCTTCTGACCCAGGAATCAAGGGTTGTGGGCAACATGACACCACTGTGTTTCTCAAGGTCCCTTGCATATCCACAAAATTCAGTCACTTTCTTAAATGTACCTTTTTAGGCCAGGCGGAATAAGCACTGCTTATCCTGGCATCTTTAGAAGCTAGTACTCATTACATTTCTATACTAAAAGGGGGAAATCTTAATGATTGAGAGAAAGATGAAACTACAAGTATAAATAATGGAGGGGCCACATGAAAAAAAAGCCTACTGATAATAAACAGAAGTTTCAAGAAGTGTTTAGTCAGTAGATACCCAAACATAATGAACTAAGAATAGGACTTATTAATCAAAAACAGGATGCTGGCCCCAGAAACAATTCTCCAATATCCATTTGAGGAGTCATCTCGTGCTGAGGTTTGGGACAGAAACAGTCCATGTTGATGCATGGCCACAATCCAAGTGACTAGCAAAAGTAGATACTCTCTGGGGGTCCATTTTAGGCACCAAAATTGTTGATATAAAATAACATGCCTGATTCAATAAAAATGAGAAGATAATTTATTCTAAACCAAATATGAATGACCATGGCCTGAAAACAGATTCAAGTCACCCTGAATGACATATTCCACCATGGAGGAAGTTACATCAACTTTTGAGGTCACCTAACTAAACAAAATAGCAAGGAAATACATTTTCCAAATACATCAGTGGGGACATTTAACAAAGCAAGGTTTCTGATGTGATCTTAGCATTCTTAGCTCTGGTGTTAATAGGACTTAGGCCTTTTCTGAGCTTATTCCCAGAGAGCATTTCTAATACTCATAAGAATGTTAAGGTCAATACAATGTTAATGAGAATATCTATTAAAAGGACAAAGATAGACCATGATGATTTTAGCTCTCCCCCTACCTCACCCCAAATATTTGCACACTTCCAATGCTCTAGATATCTAAGACCAAGTACTCAGCAAGATCTTTCACATCCATCACATGGTCCTTCAGATCACAGCAGGACAATGACAATGACGCCATCAGGCTCACCACAGTTGGATGCGTGTTCTGACAGATACCAATGTCTGGAGTTGTTATAAAATCTTAGTTCTGCAATTAACATGTGTTCTAGACCCTCTTCAATGTCTATAGCCTCAGTTTCACTGAAAACATTCTCCTCTTTTCTGGGCAGATATACAACAAAGTGGTACAGGAATGGGTCTAGGAAATGAATTGTCTAGTTGGTTATTGGTACACAGCAGATTTGAGGGAGAAGAAAAATAAGTCCTCCCAAAGAAAATCAAGAGCAGAGTAAGATAATGCTTCAGGTTCTGGACTTTCTTTTACCAGACTTGAAGGTGTTTGGTAGAGAAACAGGAAATAACTTGCTTGACTTTCATTGTCAGAGTCCTGAGATCTAGGGAATGTAGTTAGATATGAAGAAGGTAAATTTTGAAAATGGAGGCAAAATCCCAGTTTCATCAAACTAAATGATACTAACTTCAAGTGAATACATCTGTTGTTTTCTCATTCCAGCTTAGTATTTTCAATTAAAGCACTTCATTGAGAAAGGCAACTTCCTGGGAGAGTTCTTCCCACACAGGAGGGAAGTATTCCTATACATCTTTTCACTTGAGAAATGGTGTAGTGGTTCATTTTACCTATCAAGTGAACACAATCTGGAATCATCTGGGAAGAGAATCTCAAGGCATGGTTGTCTAGATCAAATTGGGCTATAGACAAGTCTTCATCTTGTGTATGCTAACTGAGGTGGAAAAATCCACCAACTGTGGGAGGCATCCTTCCCTAGGCTAAGGACCCTAAACTATGTATGTGAGGATGGAGAAAATGAGCTGAGCTAAGATCGCCTGAATTCACAGTTTGTTGTTCCTAATTATGAATATGATATAACCAGCTATCCTGAGCCTCCAAGCTGTGAGTTCCCTGCAAGGATGAACTATAACCTGGGGAAGAAGACAGATAGTAAGTGACCTCTCACCATCTCACTACCTTTTGTTCCCACAGGTCCTTTGTCATCCAGCAAATCCCGAGTAGCAATCTGTTCATGGTGGTGGTAGATAGTAGCTGTCTCTGTGAGTCTGTGGCACCTATCACCATGGCGCCCATTGAAATCAGGTATATCCTTTTGTGTGTGGTTCCAGCCGCCATGGCTACCATTGGAAACGGGAAACAACTGAAAGGCAAGTGGAGGGAGACATGTCATAGAGGGAAAGTTTCCATCTGGATATAGAGGGAAGTGATTAAGCTACTTTAGTGCCATGTTCAGACCCCTGAAGTTCCGAGTGAGAGAAGTCATTGTCAGAAGCATACCTTAACTACAGTCAACATAATGAATCCCTTAAGTGTGAACGGTTAAAGGCTCAGAAGATCAGACGACGTCCGGAATCCTGCCACGGCTTCCATCCTGAGGCAAGTCTGAGAACCATTGCCATTTTTTTTCTCTTCCCATCAGATTTACAATGTTTACCTCATAGTGACCGAGAACTACAGCTAAAACCTTGACTCAGGGGAAAATTCTCAGGAAACGAAAACAAGAGCTAGTAGTTCTGGATTATCAGCCCATCTATGGCTTATTTCATCTCTGCTTAGTAATTGTTTCCTTTGGTGTCCATATGTTTTTTTAAAAATCTTTTTCTATGTTTCCTATTTTAGGTATGTTGCAATTTTTATCATGCACAAGGCAGCTCTATTGTGGTTTATTTAATCTTAAGTGGATGATGAAGTGAGTTCCCACTGCTTAGTTCAGAAAGCTTTTTGTTTACAAGGAATTCACTTAAAGAAGGTGGCAGTTTTGGTATCACATGATCAGCTCCAATGGCAAGGAATGATAAGCAAGAGCCAGGCTGTTCAGCCTTTTGACACTTCAGTATACTATCCTCGGTAAACCTGCTGGACTCATTCATGGCAGTTCTGGGAGGTGTGTGGGCTTCAGGCTAGACACAACTGCATCCAAACCCCTTAATTATCACACCTGTGACAATGAGTGCTAAATCAAGTACGTTCCTGACAGCTGTGAGTTTGCATGCATTCTTCAGGGACATCATTTTAAACCAAGAAAAGTAAGTTTATAACTGAACTCTATTCTACCACCAATCAAAGTAGAAAGTTTGCCTAGATCCATAAGCTATGGCGAGATCTAGTGCCCACTGTTGAAAAATGTCACCTTGGCCTTTTTTCATGTTTGTGCATTTATTTTCAAATAACAAATGATCATAATGTGCTGAAGGCACTCTGGTTTATAAGATGTTAGAAATCAGTATACTACCTATAATAATTAGTGTCAGTATTTCATCTATAATAAGTTTGCTAAAAATTTTTCCTTCTATACTCAAAGGGGAAATTGATAACAACATGTTGTATATATCATACATATATTAAAATATTTTTAATATTTCAATGAGTCTAGCCAAATGTCACTATGCAAGTATAAACAATGAGACGTAAAATCAGGAATTGAGCTAGGTGTGGTATCTACACCTATACTACAGAACCTGGGAGGCAGAGGCGGGAAGAGAGCAAGTTCAAAGCCAGTCTTAGGTACAGAGTGAGACACTGTCGGGAATGCATACTTGAAAAACTAGGCAATCAAAATAAAAGTTACTAGAGCTAACAAGATAATTTTTGGTAATCTGATATAAAATAAACATTAAAAATTGGCAGCTTTTCTTTTTTTCTAGAGTAATCAGATAGGGGTCAGTATAACCAGGAAGTAATTTTATAAGGAAACAGTCATGAAAAGAATATTTAGGTTAGTCTTACATGCCAAAATAGTAGCCTCATGAATAATCTAGACATTAGAAAGATACCATATTATCTAAGGCTGGAAACTATGGAAGAACAATAGACCTGTATAACTCTTTTAAATGTTTTCACCTACCTAGAAAAAATATAACAAAGCCAGTAGCAACTTTAAAGAAGTTCAAATGATACTTACAGCCCAAGATTATTAAAGTAGCAAAAGGTAAAAATACACCTAGTTCTAATTCAGCAAAAGCAGGAACTCAGCCTTATAAATGGTGTGAATATAAAGGGATGGAGCTCTCATGCAGCATTTGATTAGAACAGTCTGAGGTTGGAGAGATGGCTCAGGACTGACAAATCTTCCAGGGTTCACTAGTTCAATTCCCAGCACCTAAACGGCAGTTCATAACTGTCTGGAACTCCAGGATCAGACCCCTTATATAGACATAAAAGCTGGCAAAACACCAATGCATATTATACATACATACATATACAATACATATACATATACATATACATATACATATACATATACATATATACACATACACATATACATTACATATACATATACATATACATATACATGTATGGGTGTATATATATATATATATATATATATATATATATATATATATATATATATATATATATATATATGATCTGTTCGGTAATGAGTTTAATAATGGGGTTTTACAATCAAGTCATACTGGCTTGTTAAAGGACTTCCTGTAGAGTTGCTCATGTTACTATCACAGGCTCATGTCTGTCAGGAAGTATCAGGCCTTGTCACTCACAGCACACAGGTGAAAATCTACTTTTTGTCTTGGAATGACAAATTACACAACTGAAGACAGGAAGGTTTGGTTTGGCTCACGGTCCGAGAAGGGACACCCCACATGGCAGGAAAGGAATGATGCAAGTCCTGAGCAAGAGACAGACCCATCATCATCAAATTCTGTACTCCATTAAAAAAACATTTCCAAATATGAAAGAGAAAATTTTCTCAAACACTGCAAGACTTTTAAGAGGAAGTTGTTCAAACAGAATAAATATGATACTAATAGAAATCAAATAAATAAAGGTAAATATGTAAAAAAAAAAGTCTCAAGTTTTACATCCTTATTCTGGGTACCTTTCCCATTACCAGAGGCACAGGCAAGTCCCACAAATGGTAGAGACTCACATCTAAAAGCAAAAAAGAGTTGAGAAAATAAATGCCCATTAATTAAACACACACACACACACACACACACACAAACCAGCCAAAGAGAATAGAAAAATAGTGAAGCAAACAGCATGTCTAAATGCATTTAAGAGAAAGGAACACATGAAACGATTTTTCCAAACTAGGTCTCTTTCCTCCAAATAAAAAGATGGCTGGAGGAGAAGGTTCTGAGCTGACTGTTCTCTTCAGATTTATCTGGTGCTTAATTCTTCTCCAAATAGAAACTGCTGTGCTTTTATAGGATCACAGCAAACTCCTGTACCAACAGCCCTTCACCTCTTGAATCCTCTACATTAGCAGTTCTCAGGCCATTGGTCACTAACCCTTTGGCAAATCATAACAGTGGCAACATTACAGATATGAAGAGGCAATGACAATCATTTTATGGTTGAGGGTCACTGCAACAAGACGAACTGTATTAAAGGGTTACAGCAAAAGGAAGGTTGAGAAGCACTGCCCTACATACTTTTCAGAGGGCCTGGGAGATGTGGCTCAGTGAATCAGTGACCATTCCTGCAAAGAACCTCAGTTTGGTTCCCAGCACCTGCTTCTGGTGGCTTACAATTGCTATGACTTCAGTTGATCAGCTGTCCTCTTCTGGACTCACAGTCAGACCCTTGACACACACTTTAAAATTTAAGATAATTCAAAGAGTGATCTGAATATTTTGTGCATTAACAACTGCAGTTAGATATGTGGCTCTCTAGCTTTGGTTGGGTTTTAGACAAATCCGTGTCCTTCCATCGCCGAGTCAGAAGACTCTGGAACCCTCATCAGTATGAAAATTGCAAAGCTTCCAATTCTCTCAGCAGCTGTTTCGTTTCTAACCAGCCACTGCTTTTCCCACAGGAGAATGCGAGAGAGTGTGGGGGTGCATCAAGTCTCCAGGCCCAGGGGGCCTTGCTGCTGCTACCCCTGGTTTCGAGTCTCTTCTCAAGGTGACACTAACAGGATGTTCTTTTGGCATGCTATAAATCATGGATAAACTGTGAACCCAACTATGGTGCGACCTAGGAGACATAAGCATAGCCCAGCCGTCAGCATCTCATGAATTTAAACTGTGCGTGATAGAAACTCTAACAGGTACATTGACAAAAAAAAAGTTATCTTTTTACTTTGCCAGTCATGCAAATGTGAGTTTGCCACATGATCACCCTTCATCAGAAATGGGGCTGT
The DNA here is from genome assembly GCF_963924665.1 of Micromys minutus. Classification (NCBI taxonomy): domain Eukaryota; kingdom Metazoa; phylum Chordata; class Mammalia; order Rodentia; family Muridae; genus Micromys; species Micromys minutus. Next base: position 30,140,711 of record NC_137981.1, read on the forward strand.
ACTGGGTAGGCAGTGTCCTTCTGCTTGAAAACCATGGAAACCAATTTAAAACTGTGTACTTTTTAAATAAAGTATATTAAAATCATAATCACCTTTGTTTGGAATTTATCATTTTGTGGGCTGAGAACACGGTCTAACAAACAAATATGGCTGGAGAAAGTCACTTATTCCATAACCCAGAATAGCGTTGGCAGAGAATGTGCCCCCAAAGCAGATTCTAGATAGATAGTTAACAATTGTTTAGATGTTCCACTCAAATCCTAAAAAATATTTATAGAATTAAATCGAGATAGCATTGACATTGGGGAGATTTCGTTACATAGAACCCGGGGTTTGTTGAATTAGACTTCAATAGGAATCATACTTTGGAGGAGAACACAAGCTCTCTTAATAGTTAAGTCCTGAACTATTTAAGGGCAGAAATAAAGAAGTCATAAATCCCAGGAAATTCTTCTGAAAAGGCTTGGAGGAAATGAAGAATGACCATGAAAGACTCTGAAGCTTATTTCTTCAGCATTTGGCTCCTGTCTTTGCCCATAAATAAGAGGTGAAACCAGATCTTAGATATTACAGGACGTGAAACTACCCAGACCTGTAACCATTCCTGAAATGCTGGCTCCTGAACCGAAGAAAACACGTTCACTGGATCACAGTAACCAAATAAGGTGGAATAATTTCCTCACCTAGTAAAGATAAACAAACCTGCCCTGCTCTACAGGACAGCTCTCTCGGGGCCCATCTGCCACTTAAACTTTTAGAATAGCAGCAACAGCAAATCCAATGTTACCAGCCTCACCTCTTTCTAAACTAGTCGCCTAGTTGATGGAAATAATGACTAAGCATTGATATGCTTTTTAAAGTGACTGACTTTGCCCCCAGCTCTGGTCTCAATATAACAATACTTTCACCTGTTTAAAAGGGTAGCCACCCTGGGATCATAGAAAGGTAGCTATCCATATATTCATTTCTCTGCACTAAGAAATGAATAAATGCCCTTGTCATTCATACAAATAAAACACATTATACTTGATACTAGACAATGATAATGTAACTTGAACAAAGGCCATACCATATGGCCCATAATACTCTGCTCTAATTCTAAGGAGCTGGCATACAGAAACCAACTACATCACAGCATATGTAATTCAGCACCGACCATGCTAAACCTGTGTTTATAATTATACTCCTGATAGAGCTAAACAGCAGAGTGGAGTTGCTCTTCTCCATGATCTAAAGATAGTTGAGTTGAGTCACACTATGTTCTGTGGCATTGTGGGTTATCATGGTCTGGTGAATGGAGGGAGGGGGAGGTCAGGGGGTTACACTGTCTGCTCCAAAGGCATCACCAAGCAAGAAGGCTTTCCTGTTATCAGCTTGGACAGTAAGTAGCTTTCTCTAACCTACTGTGTCCCAAAGGCAACTCTCAATCCATTTTTACCAAATGGGTTCTTACCGCTGACTAGACCATGTCTACTAAGGCTATGTCCCATAATTCTGTGGGTTTCAGGACCTCTACCCTCCAAACACCAGACCCAACTGTCTCTTAACTCAAGCCCTGCTGTGGCTGTGATTGTTATGCAGTCCCCTAGCATGGGCCTGGCTCATGCTACATCCTTGTGAACTAACAGCATAAGCCAGTCCACATACCCATTCTCTACACAGTCACCAAAAGCAATGTTTCTAAACAATTGCCCAGTTACATGTCCTTGTCCCATGTGACTCAGTGACATGCAGAGATCCTCGTACTTCTCCATAGTTACTGAAGCACTCTATCTTAGCAACACTTGGGTATCACTCAAGAGTCTTGACTATTGAGGGACAGAACCTAGAAATTTGCAGCATCTAAAATTCTAGGGGATACTACCTGAAGCCATATTGGAGAACTACTAATCCATGGCCCTGCAAGATCTCAGCTCTGGCCTCTGCCTGCCTTCCTAAAGCCACCTTGTAACACTCTATTTCCGTCCTTGCTGATTCTGCTGCTTGGTAATAGCATACTGTAGATCAACATTATGGAGCATTGTGTGCAATACAAGGCAATAGGTCTGGATTGCTTTTAAATGCACTTGGGAAAACATAATAAGATAGTAAAGGAATTTAGTTATCTATGACTAAAGCCCCACCCAGCACTACCTTATGCCTCACCCCTCCTCTGACCTCATCCTATTTCGCTTTCCTTGCACTTGGGCAAAATGACCTCCCTGGTCCTCAGATATGCAGGGCAGGTATAACCTTGGTCAGGGCCTTTGCAATTGTTATTCTTTGCCCAAGGCACTAGTTCACCCCCAGATACCTATAAGCCTCACTCCCTCACCACTTCCAGGCTTCCCATTGTAGGTGGCCTTCCCTGCCCTCCTTTTAGAAAGGTATTTTTACCTTCCCTGCTTGATTCCCCAACCCTCATGGCAGTTATTTGGGGGATTGCTGTCCCCAGTTGGTCTCTCCCACAGAGAGCACAGACATAGAAGAAGAGCAGGAATCCTGTCTGTACTTTACTTCTGCACTGAGTTCAGAGAAGCATGTTGAACTCAGAGCAGACCCTCAATGCTACTTAGACGGAACCAGCAAGCAGTGCTGTAGGAAGGGTGCCCTTGGGGTGACCTGTGGAACAGCATGGCCACAGTTGCAGAGGGTAGGGAACTGAGTGTAGTTGCCAGCAATGAGAAGTCGCACACTGCAGACAACAGGTGTAAGGCAGGGAGATGCTATAGTACCAGACCAAGTGATGGGCTGAACTGGCTGGTTTTCTGTCAACTTGACACAAGCTGGAGTTATCACAGAGAAAGGAGCCTCAGTTGGGGAAATGCCTCCATGAGATCCATCTGTAAGGCATTTTCTCAACTAGTGATCAAGGCAAGAGGGCCCAGCCAATTGTGGGTGGTGCCATCCCTGGGTTGGTAGACCTGGGTTCTATAAGAAAGCAGGCTGAGCAAGCCAGGGGAACCAAGCCAGTAAGTAACATCCGTCCACGGCCTCTGCATCAGCTCCTGCTTCCTGGACTGCTGGAGTTCCAGTCCTTACTTCCTTTGGTGATGAACAGCAATGTGGAAGTGTGAGCTGAATAAACCCTTTTCTCCCCAATTGGCTTCTTGGTCATGATATTTTGTGCAGGAATAGAAACCCTGACTAAGACATGGGCAAAGTCAAAATCTGAAGGCAGAATAGATCGAAGAGCTTGTGTTCCATCTACATTGCTAACAGGTAAGTTCTTGCCAGGTTACACTTTTCAAACCATATGTTGTCAAAACTCAGCCAAGTGCTCTTACACTCAGACATCTACTCTACTGTCTAACCTGCTGGCTCTGGAATCAAGCTTCCATACACTGTTTTCACAGAGACACCTTTGTTGCCACTCCACAATGCATCAGTGCCCTTCTCATGAGCCTCAGAGACAGTAGAATTACTGCACTTTGCATATTTTTCCTGACAACCACTTTGCCAGTGCCCTAAATCTGAGAGAACAATGTGTCTGCCATGCTGAGGCCACCTGTGATCTAAGCAGTGACAGCAGAAATGTGAATCCAGACCCACCAATATATACTGAGGAAATCCTCTGCATGGCTGGCCTTGCTTCCAAAAAGAAGAGACATGAGCTGTGACACAGTTAATTCATCATTATATCACTAAACCTTGAAAATTATTGTAATCAGTAAATTGATTCTTTCCCATCTCTGGTGCTGGGAGAGCCTCCTCTGCTCTAACCCCCACTATGAGATCTTTTCCACCAAGTATTAAACATTCAATGATACACTGAGTACACTACATACTTAATAGAGTAGTAAAACAACATGCTAATTAGTCATACATACTCTAAGTCTCAGTATTTGTAAATTACAGACTTATATAATCGTGATTGTGTAGAATGATGCCAACATTCAATATCATTAATCCCATTATTGGTCGTTCTTGTAATAGATAATAGTGTAGAAAGTGGAGTGTTACAAGCAGGTATTGTGCACCGGGTTCAGTAGAGTGTGTCTGGTGTGCTATGCTGATATCTACATTGTTTCTGTTCTAACAGGAATATTACAATCCCCCCCCGCGAGTAATATACTTCCCAGTGTCCTGAGGTAAATAGCTTTATGTTATTTCTATAATTTTAGAAACAGGAATAATGAGATAAATTGTACTGTCCAAAATGATCAGATGCAGTTGTATCAGATGGAGAAATGCTATAATTATATCAACCTATTATGAGAAAGTGAGACATTTCCCCCTCAGCTCATCAAAGTAACCCTAAGTCATTCATTTATCCAGGATTCCAGAATAGTTCCTTATTAGCATTATTTTTAGTTTAACATTGCTGTGATACATTATGTCACCTTTAACTTTCAATTCTGACAGGAGAATTGAAGGAATATGTATTCTGTATTCAAAGTTAGATTCCTTTCTTTGAGTGACAGCTGCACACCCTGCCCTCTGTGTGGTTTGTCAAAGTTTCAGTTCCCCATCTTTATAAAGGAGTCCATGACAATCATCTCATGACTCTGCCCTGCTTCCAAAGGAACAGTCGTTCGTCATCAAGAAACAGGTCTAATTGCATGGGGTACAATTGCACAGTGACCTCAGTAATTAGAGGGCACTGCTGTAATTACCTTGTTATTATGTTAATAACTTATTCTGAAAACCCCAATAGACACATCAGACTACTTAGGTAAAATATGTCTTTAGTACACTGTCAGTGTCTGTGTATGCATATGGGCATATTCTTGTGGGAGTCAGACAGTCAAAGACCACTATCACATTTTTCCTTGATAAGTTTCCATATTACTTTTATTTTCTTTATTATCCTGTGTATGTGTATATTTACGTATATGATGTGAGATATATATATATATATATATACATATACATACATACATATATATGGAGAGAGATAGACAGACAGACAGACAGATAGATCTTTTCTGTCTCTGCTAGTGTAAGGTTGGAAAACAAGTAATTTTTTAGGAAGGAGTCTTAATTCTTTTGGGTTCAAATACCCCTTAGACAATCTTGTGACAGCATTAGCTTACCAGAAAGAGAGATACCACAATTTCAGATTTTGCAAGAACATTGGAACAACCTTCTACAAATACAGATTTCAAAGATTCAGCCTTGATTTGCTGAATGGAAGCTGCCTCAGCGTTTAGTCACAGGGTCTACAGTATAAGTGGGGGGAAGGAGGGAGAAGGCATGACAGATAGGAGGTAAGCAGAAGGAGGCAAGGAAGACAAATGACTACAAAGTTGAGGTAATTCATTACACAGGGTACTAGATTTAGCATCTTTTACTTCTTATGAACTGTTGAGTTCTTTAAAATGTGGGTTTTCTTAATCATTTATCTGAGTTTGACATACAATTTCAACTATGCCATATTTTCTAGATTCCTTCGGTGATGGATGAATGGGTCAGATTAATGTGTATATCTGAGTGGGTTGGATAAAACCACATTCTCAGAAATCATGGGACTGCTTCCCACACAGATAGGTATTTTCTCAAGACCACACAAAAGGCCCTCACAGGTGCTGACTAGTAGTAGTCTGTGACCAGAAGTTCTCAGAGGGAGCTCATGATGCTGGGAAGCATGAAGCTTGGGACTGAAGGATTAAAGAATCTGAGATGGCTGAACAGCTCAAGAGCACACAGCCTTGATGGTAGCTCCTCAGACCAGCAATGCTTTACAGCCTCAAGGACCTGACTACAGTAACCACATGACCATACCCACCTGCATGCATCTGTGGTGGAAAAGATATATTCTGGAATAACAAAGAGATGACAAGGAAAAGAGAGGGGAGAAAAGAAAGCTGACATATAATGTTACAAATTAGGAGCTGGAGAAATGCCTTGGTAGGTATGCGTGCTTGCTATACAAGGCTGGGGAGCATTCAGATCCGCTTTGGTCATGTAAAATGACTGGTCACACATGCCTGTCACCCCAACTCTGGAAAGACAGAAACAAGAAAAATGCTCAGATTGATTTCTGGCTAGCCTAGCTGAAAATGGAGAGCTCCAGATTCAGGAGAGGTTCTGTCTCAATGGAATTGAGGCAGAAAACTGTATAGCAAGATATAGGATGTATGTAAACATACACACACACCATACATACATGCATACATACACATTTTTAAAAAAAATACTGGCTTGACTTTTATGCCAAAAGTTTTCAGAAAAGTTGGCACCATTTTTTTAACAAAGTCTTGAAGTTTAGAAACCCATAGAAGTTAGAAGTTAAGGGCCTACCTAAGAATGTTGAAGGCAGAAGAAACACACTTTTAGTGCACATCACCTTTTACCATTAAAAGCCATTCTCATCTGAAGATTCTCTTTTCTCTCCCAGCTATCATCCTTGGCCCTGTTCAATGAGATGAGTTTCCTTGGTCAGTATGTCCCCAATGTGATCATGTGTGAATGCCTGACAACTGTGCTTGTATCAGAGTTGACATCAAAGTGCTCATAGTTTAATGACTGTTACTGGAACTCATGGCAATGATGATACAGAGGAGTGTCACTCACTATGTCTCTGATGAATGCCTGGAAAAAATAACTTAAAAGAGGGGAGGCATATCTTTGCTCACAGTTTCAGAAATGTCAACCCTGCTAGTCTTGTTGCTTTGGGCTTGAGGTAAGATAGAACACCATGATGAAGGAACAGATGAAAGAAAACTGTTCATCTTAAGGCACCAGAAAGCAGAGAGAAAGGCCAGAGACAATCGATAATGTACCTCCAATTAGAATCTACCTCCTAATACTACAAATAAGGCCACTGAATTACAAAGTCATCAGTGAATGATCCACAGATGAGGCCAAAACACTCATGCTCCAGTTCCATCTTAGTCATTGACTCTGCCAGCCTCCAACATAAGGGGCTCAGGGGGCACTTCATATACACACTACAACAGGGACACCATTGAACAGATAGGCATGATTAATTCAATGCTAAACCTTGCTATACTAATTACCACCTTTGCTGTAAAGACCACACTCATTCTGATTTCTAAAAGGATGAGACTCAGGCAGGATAAGCAATCTGAGGTCTCAAGATTGATCTTACACAACTTGAATCAAGAACTTCCATCTGAACAACTCTATCTCATGAAATACTCAGCCTGCATCCTTTTCTCTTGCTGAGCTAGAATCATCCCCATGTCCAATAGAAGTATATAAAAAATCCCACTCATCCTATACGTAATTAGCAGCCACGACAGTACTGAATCCTTCAAATGCCAAATGGAGTCCAGACTTCCTGCTGCTAGCACTACCCAACTACTAACTTTCTTGTTCAGAGGATGCATACTTTCCAGGAGTCCCTTCCTCCCTTGGGAAGTTCCTCACTGGACACTTTAGTAGGACACAAAATTATCTAGGGCAGGGCTATCTGGAGGGAGTCCTGCTAATAGTCAAGAAATTCCCAAAGAAAAAAATGCTTCCAGGGCAGAAAGGCAGGAGTTAGGGTGCCAATTCTCTAAACATACACACATACACACACACACACACACACACACACACACACACACACACACAAACACACACACACACACACACACAGAGAGAGAGAGAGAGAGAGAGAGAGAGAGAGAGAGAGAGAGAGAGAGAACTAACTCCTCTCTGTTTTACATATAACCAAGAAAATTGCTTATCCATCTTGTCTAGATATAAAGAACTTGGTTCTCATGGATGATCCAATTTCTGTCTTTGTCTCTCTGTCTCTGTCTGTCTTTAAATAAATATTTAAATTCATTACCAACTACAAAACTCTTTTACAATCCCAGTTTCCTAATTCCATCTCTGCAGATAGCAGGTGTATAACCTGGGGCTGGTGGCATTCCACAAGTAGAAGAAAATTGGACCTACTGCCATGTGTCCCAAATCACTGTCACGTGTCTGAGGCACAGTCACATAAACTCATTAGAATAAAAGGTAGAAATGGCTCTTTGTCCCTCTTGCCACTGTGACTACATTGAATAAATCTTTTTTCTGCTTTCACTCTTAAAAATTAAAGTCAGTCAAATGATCCCATCAAACATTGTTCCTCTTACTAATATCTCTGAACCCATAAAAATGGATGCCCCAAGTATTCCCAATATAATCTTTACTGGCAAGGTAGCATGTGGGCATATCCTTTCTCAAATATTTAATCTTCTAAATAACTCTTGTATTTGTTGGTCCTTTATGTCTAGCTACAGAGTCTTTCATTGGCAAGAACAAGCCCATAGAGGTTTGCCCTCCAACTCAAGTTCTATAAGACTATAGTCTTAACAAAAGTATAGAATGTAGGAGGTTCAGCATTTTCTACTGCCTCAGGATTCACTGGTCCTATATAACTATCCTTGCTAGAAAAGAAGTGCCTTCCAGATATAGCTCCTTAGGTACTATCATTTAGATTGCTAGTGGGTTCCAGTGTTTATAGCTATGCCATGAAATGATCTGAAAGAGAAAACTGGTGTTAGTTTCCCTTATAGATACCCAGCACAGTGCCAGCTGCATAAGAAAACAAACCCTATCTATATGTCCTCATTCCAGTTCTGCTCACAGCCAGTTGCCTGCTGGGATTACATCGTAGGGCACATCTACCATTCATCCTTAGAGGATTAAAATTCCACAACTTCCCTTGAAATCTTCAGTCTTGCCCACCAGTAATAATCCTGTGTTTCTGGTTAAACATGGTGTTCTTCACCTTCCCAAGCAGCTAAGCAAGTTGGAGGAACACATAGTCAGTTCAACAAACGCACACTGAATTCGTGGCAGCATGATTTAAACATGTTTCTCTTACAACATGACAATTTCACCACACTGCCCATCTCTATCACCTATACCCCATTCAAAAAAGCATCAAACAATGATACTGCCATGCCTGTAAAATCTACAAGCCTGCCTTATCTAATTCTCTCTGCTTGCCCCTCTTGTCAATCATCACGAAGTATCACTGTCCCACCAGAGGCAACCCTACTGGTGTCTGTTTTCCATCCTTTCATAGCTGCCCATGGCTAGGCTCCTGGGTGTTCTCCTGCCTCCCTTGAGCAGTAGTCCCTGCTTTCCTACAAGATCATTTGGGTACACAGCCATTCCTAATGCTCCCATTGTAAGCCCCCCTTGGAGAGTTAGGAGATTTCTCTGTGGGGATAGTGTATGCTACACAATATCCTTGTTTTTAATCTTCAGGATGTATGCAGAAGCCAGGTGAGGTAACATATATGTGTAATCCAGTTGCTGCCTATCCAGTCTGGGCAAAACAGTGGACTCCATATCCAGGGAAAACTATCTCCAAAAACGAGGAGAGCCCATAGGGTAAGGCATCTGATGGTGACCCCCTGACCTCCATGCACCTGTCATGGTACCCTTGGGCACATATAGACACACATATACACAAATACCAAACATAATACAGTCACACACCACACACACAAACCAATTACAAACATATACCTACATGCTGCATACGTATCATACTATATGTTATACACACACACACACACACACACACACATACACACACACACACACACACACACACGACCCCCCTCCCCCTTGAAGCACATCTTCTCCCATCATCCTCCACTTCTGTTCTTCTCTGTTTACTTGTCAGGTCTCCCTGTCTCTGATGTCTGGTAACATTCCAATATATGCCAGGGCAGATTCCTCCATCTCTGAGGATGACTCTGGGAGGCAGCCAGAGCTTTAGGAGCCAAGTCTGCCATCTTTCTCACTCAAATGCTTGGCTAAGAGTTCTTAATCCCTTGCCTTCACTTGCCTCTCCTAGCTCAGCTCTTCATCTCCTGTCCCTCCTCCCTACCAGCTTTTCCATTTCCTCTGTCACTGGATGTTCTTCCTCCCTGTGCCCAACACATATGCTCAGCATATCGAAAAACCCATCATGTGTGTCCAGTATATCCCAGTGTCCATGACATATGTCGAGCATATCAGTGTTTGGTACTCAAACCCTTCCAGTTCCATCTGGACTTCCCATTCTAAGCCACATTCTCAATCACCTACATACTGATGCCCACCCCCAGTGAACTCTATGAACTGCCCCTATGCAGATCCAGATATCTTCTTACCTACCCTGTTGGATGTAGCCAGGCGTCTCAATTGTAACATTACCCAGACATATCTGTGTACTATCTTCTGTGATCTTGTTTCTTCATCTTTTCTTAGCTCAGCAAAGAGCCTTGCCAGCCCCAGCAATAGCCTTGAGCAGCCAAGTGCAAATGCTTCTCCACTGTCTTGTGATTCTTCTCCTGCTCATCCTGCAGCAAACTCCCAGAACATCTCTACAAAACACATTCAGAGTTTGGTTGGGTTCTTCTTGGTGTTATTGATGGTGGTGTTTGTTATTTTTGTTGCTGTTGTCATTGTTTTGTGTTTTCTGCTATAGTAGGAAAACATTTCATCTCCATGCTAGTCTTTGTGCAAGTCATGGAAACACTTTACCAAACAATTAAGAGAAATCTAAGAGGATCTTGGCTGATCCTCACAGCTAACTGTGTCCCAAATCCAATTTTAGAAAAAGACAGGTCACCCTGTGTCCCCTGCTGATCTTTCACTGGAAGTACATGAAGGTGTGAAACCACCTCACCCCAATATGTAAAATCCATACTTCGGATCAATGAATAAGTACCTGGGAAAATGGAGAAACATATGCCAATGAAAACTTAGTGAGTCTAAGTGGAGATACATGGGGGTTCCGCTCAAAATTATTTTACTTCCTTTGTGTGTTTGAAAATTTTCATAATAAAATTCCAATACTCAAGACTTGAAAGCAAACATTGCTTCTCTCCTTAAGGAAATCATAGCTGAATTTTTTTCCTGAATTCTTTTGCAAATCTCATTCTAACTGGCACCTGTGTACTGTGTGGGTATCAGTGTCTGGGTGATGGTGCAGTGTCATCCTTTTTGGGGTCACTACATCTAAGTCACTTTCTATTGCCTGCCCCTCTTTCATCCCCATGGAGTCCTAGCCATTGTTTTGTCTTCACCAAGGAGACCAGTTTTGTCAGAATGGGAATTTGGTTTGGCTTATTCATTCTCAGGTCTCAGTGCATGTTCCATGACTGTGACTGAGTGATTGTCACAAGTACCACCACTGGGAAATGAGTCACAAGAAGATTGGTACCCACAGCCTCCATCTCCCTGCTTGTACAGCAAGGATGAAGCTCATTGCAGTGTTCCACAGTCTCAAAACTTCCAAATAGTTCATTCTCATAGTTTCCATTTATTATGCTGATTTTACACTAGGCACCATGCCAACAAAGAGGTTGCCCTCAAAGGGCCCCAGTGAGCATAGTTCTATTTACAGTTTACTGAGGCATGTGGAGTTCCTGTGTAGGACCTTGGGCCCACACTTGAGCTAGACAGCAGCAGAGGCTGGCTTATTGCCCCTCCTACTCTGTATGACCCTCTGCACTCAAAGAAGCACACAAGCTACACATGTGCACTATCATCTCCAAACCCTGGCTTCACTACATATATGAGCTTCCTTGATGGCCCTCAACCATTTCTTCCCTCCTGTCTCCAGTTTTAGTGTATCTTTACAATCCACACCCTTGTGATACAGCACTAACCCACCCTCAACATCTCCCCTGTGTCAATAAAGTCATATTAGAAAGAGAACACCCTTGATAGTGTTGAGGATAAGGTGGGTGCATGTGGAAGAGCAGATCTCCATTCAGATAAAGTAAATGCAAACTTCCCAAGACTGGAAGGAAGAGCAAGCAAGAGCCAAAACCACAGCATTTCTGGCACAGATTTGGAATTCCAAGTACTCAAGAGGCTGAGATTGCAGGTTCAAAGCCTACCTGAACAACAGGGAGAGGTAAAGCCAAGCCTGTTAAGCTTAATATTCTACCTTATAGGGGAAAAAAAATGAAAAATGACAGCAAAAATGGAGTCAGGTCTAGGAATGCAGCTCAGTGGTAAAGTGCTTGGGTAGCATTCAAAAAGCCCTGCATTCAGTCTCCAGTACTAGGGAGGTGGTAATGAATAAGGAGCATCCTTTATTATATGCTTGGCCAATACTTAAATGTCACCAGAATGTGCTTACTGCCATAATGACTGCTGTATTGGTGGTGGTAGTGGTGGTGGTGGTGGTAAAGTGTGTGTGTGTATGCATGTGTGTGTGTATGTGGGTGTGATCCTTCAAAGCATACTGGCTCACCCATTTCCTCCTCTGGTATCCCAAGAACTCTGACCTTTACCTGCTGTCTTCACAACTATATGGGACAACAGGTATTGTTGTGGTCTGGCCATTCTGTAGAGCAAGACCATGGGGTGTATTGTCTGGGGAAGAAAGAACCTCATGTACTGATTGGAACTCAGAAGAAGTTTCCAAAGCCCTTCCTGGAAATCGCCCAGTCTCAACCTGCTTCATCTGCTCTATCTCTCATACACACCACTTCCTCTTCTTTAGCAAGCTTTAGAAACTCCGGTCAGCATCTTATCCTTTGTAGCAGGTAGGGAGTACAGTCATTCTTTGTTGTATAGCAGTAAGAAATTGAGCCTTGACTCTTGGGTTCATTGAGGGGTAGGTTTGGGGTCAATTCCTTAAACCTATCTGAAATGTAAATGTATTGGTTGTGTTGTGGGTATTTATTGACCCAAGTCATAAATTAATGTCAACAGGAACTTGGCTCATGGTTTCAAATGTTTGTCTATGGCCTTTGTCACCACTGATTCTGGGCCTGCAGTTAGGTCTTAATATTGTGATGGTGGGAGTATGTGGAGAAGGAGGTGCAGACAGAGTATTGCTCTTAAAGGGGTGCTTTCAGGAGCCACTTCCTCCAGCTGGGACCACTCTGCCAAAATCCCTACAACTTCCTAAGATATTGCCTTCACCAAGGGGCCAAGCACTCCGAAAATGAGTCTGTACATAGCCATACCATATTCGGAGTCAAAAGCTACCAGGGATCTCTTTACAGGACAGTCAAAGGGAGGGAGTGAGATCAAAGGGGTCAAAATGTCACCAGAATGCTAAGCAGACAGGAAGTACTTATGGATCTCACCCACAATTCAACATTACAGTGTAGATTCTGCAAATAGAAATATTTGTTCTCAAACATCTCAGGTAATTCCATTGCTCTCTTCCAAATGTCCTGGGGTTCTCTGTGACCAGCAAGGGGTACTCGGAGATACCAGCTGGACCCTTGTTTGGCTCATCTTGCTTTCCTAGGGCTCCTGTAGGGCTAGCTCATAGCTTCCCAGCCCCACCACACTCACATTGGGGTGCCAGCCGAGAGATGTTCTGCAGAACCCCAAGCTACTTTTTCAAAAGCTCAATAAAAGTTTCCAACCACTCAGTTGGCATTAGAAGTGAAGTCAGGCCCCTGGCCCATGGATGCATATGAAACCCATTTTGGTGAAAGCATGTGGCATGAGGGCTGACAAACACCTCAGAATCTGCCTAATGAATTACAGTTTGGGGCTGTTTTGGTTTCACAGGGAATGAAATGATATTCAGATCTGGTGATAGGATGTCAGGCATTTAGGTGCCACAGTTTTTCAGAGGACCAGACCTTTAGAAGAAAATTTCCCCCTCCCCCCAGAATTAAAGACTAATCTTTATTTGTAAACTCAAAAGATGATGGGGTTACAAATAGTTTGAGTTGAGTCTTTTCCAGTCATCAGTAACCTAACACTTGGGACTATTATGCAATTGTGACTCAGTCTGTCCCTTTAGAGTGCTCCAGACACGATGGAAATTAAAGCACAGATTTCCAAAATATTTGAAATTGCAATTTCAAAGTTAATTAAACTCATTTGCTAGCTGGTCACTGATGATTTTGCTAGAAAAAAAAAAATTATGTGGGAAAACATGGGAGGGAGGTGTGTGTGTGTGTGTGTGTGTGTGTGTGTGTGTGTGTGTGTGTGTGTGTGTGTGTGTATACCAGGCCACAGCCCATGTAAAGGACAACTTTCAAGAGTTGGTGCTCTCTTTCTACCATGTGGGAATTGAGTTCAGTTCCTCTGACTTAGCATCACCAAACAGCACTATCCACTGGGCCATCTCATTGGCTTAGACCTTTAGGAGTTTTTATAAAATTCACTGTTGAAATGTAATTCAAATATCATGCAATTCACCTATTTAAAGGACATAATTAAGTAGCTTTTGGCATAATCTTGGAGTTGGGCAGTCCTCACCACAATCTGGTTTGAGAATATTTTCGTGACCCTCAAAAGAAACCCAGCTCCATTAGCAGTCACAGCCATGTTACCCCTCCCTCCCATCTTGGTCTTCTGGCAGCCACTAATCTACTTTATGTCTAGAAAGATGTCCAATTATCAACATCCCAGACAAATGGAATCCTGTCCTACACATATCCTTATGCTCGGTTTCTTTCGCTTAGCACAGTGTCTCCAAGCTTCAGCATGATGGAGGCCTGATCAACTCCTCTTTCCTTTTTATTGCTGAATAAAAATAGTCCATCACATGTCACCTCAGTCCTCAGCTCACAGACATCTGAGCCATTATCACCTTTTGGCTGCTAAAACTAGGATGCTAGAAACACCCAGAGACACATTTTTACTTTACAGGCAGGTATCTGAACCTGGTATTGCCAAGTTATATAGTAATACCTTATTTAACATTTTTTAGAAACTAGGACCAACATGCTCTCAAAAGTGGTGGCATTGTTTTTCATTTCTGCTAATATCCTCTGAATATCTCCAGATGTATCTCAATACTTTTGATGTGTGCTTTTTACTCTAAGCATCCTGCTAAGGAAGGTAGTAGCTACTGTCCTGTTTCACTGTGCCTTTGTTTTGCAGGTCCCTGATAGCAAATACCAAGAGAACCTTTTACGTGTGCTTTGGCCCTTCAAGATATTTCTGCTCAGATTCTTTGTCCATTAAAATGTTTTTGTCATCTGTCACTCAATACTGTGAGGTTATAGCCATGTTTACACATGGCTTATAATAAATATATCTCTCATTCTTTGGGAGACTTTGATTTTCTGAGAGAAAATGAAAGAGAATAGGGAGTTTGGTGGGTAGGAAGTATTTGGGACGAGTGGGGGAGGAGAAAACAGGATCAAAATATATTGCACGAAAAAAATAGTGAAAATTTTTCTAAAAAGGAATAGTGACCAGGATACAACTCGAGCATGAAGATCCAAACTCTAATTCCCAACACCCACAAAAAACTCAGGGTGTGCCATATAAACTTCTAACTCCATGCTGTGGAAAACAGACATAGCAGTATTGCTGAAGCTTTCTGGCCACTAACCTAACTCTAAGTTCAGTGACAGACCCTCTCTCAAGGGAATGAGAGAAAGATCAATAGAGCAGGATACCTGGTACTCTCTTTTAGCCTATGAGGCTTGTTTATACACACAGAGGTGTACATACACAACCTACATGTCCCTCACACAGACACCTCACATGCACCCAAACACACTTTTATACCTCACATATACCAAACATGCATACAACTCACATGCACTACACACACACATAACTCACATACACCACCCACAGACATATATACACACACACACTCACACATACACAGAGTGAAATAAAATAAAACACAGAGTAACCTTTTTCTGCTTTCTCCGTAATGTTTCTGGAAGCTATGCGCTTTGTAAAGATTACTTTGCTATTTCTCCATGAAGGTTTCTAAGACCCTCAAACCCAGAGTGTGTAACCAGCCTCCCATTTCCTGATCCGCCTCTGTGTAATCCTTTCTGTGGACACAAAATAGCAACAGTGAACTCCCATACTTCAGCCTTTGAATTGCCTCCAAGCTAGGAAACCATTCACTTCTGCCTCGGTCCATGTCTTTGAAACTGTCATCCTGATGCATGGACCACGGAAGCCTCATTCGTGCCTCCAGCAATCTTTACAAACCCTTGTAGCTGCTTTATCAACACTTTCCCTCCACTTAGACCCTCCTGAATATAAGCACAACAAAGACCTTCCCTCTGCAGGATGCTGGAAAATGGTAGCAATGCTTGTCTTGGAGCCTTTGTAGATCACTCTATTTCTACCATTTA
Organism: Micromys minutus; assembly: GCF_963924665.1. Taxonomy (NCBI): domain Eukaryota; kingdom Metazoa; phylum Chordata; class Mammalia; order Rodentia; family Muridae; genus Micromys; species Micromys minutus. Next base: position 30,156,676 of record NC_137981.1, read on the forward strand.
ACTTCTGGTTCCTCCACAATTTAGCGTGAACCAGACAATGACAATAGTTCTGATTCATGTTAGGTTGTATGGGGATCTAGAGACTTATCTAAAAAGTCTTACAACAAAGTCCCACATAAATAAGCATTTAGGGCTGGTGAGATGGCTCCATGGGGAAACTGCTTACTGGGCAAGAATGAGAACCTTAGGTTAAATCCCCAGAGTCCACGTAAAATCTACTAGACTTGTTTGTAATCCTACTGTTCCTATGTTGAGATAGGAGCTAGAGACAGGAGAATCTCTGAGAACTTTTGGGCCTGTTAATGGCAAACAACAAGACCCCTTTCCGCAAGCAAAGTGGAAGGCCAGGACTTACAGGCAAAATTGTCTTCTGACCACACAGGTGCTGTGGAACCTACTTCTACTAATAGAATAAGTACTAATATTTTGTCATTGAAACTTTTCTAGGGCTTTAAATAAAGTTAAAATGTATTGTTTGGTACATATAACACTCCAAGAAGCAATATCTGACTACAAACATTTTATATATATAACTTATACTGTTTTTCCCAGGTAGCACTAAAGCACTTCATTCACCACCTACAAACATTCATGGGCTTTCTTCCTGGGGTGAAAGGCTAAATTCTTTCTAGGCACTGCCAACCTTTGTTCTCAAATATACCATGGGAGGGGCATCAGATTGGTATGACCAGGTTCCTAGCTGAGCTAAATGAGAGAGTAAGTCTACTGTGTAACATCAGACAATTAGAAAGTGGGGGAAACTGGACATGTCCCAAGTCCTTTGGACATCAAGTCCTAATCATTTGGCTTTGTCCCTTGCAGTTTCTGAAGAGGTGTGCATAGACAGACATTCTCAAAGTCATCTGGGAAGGAATTTCAAGGGCTCATTCTGTGTTTATAATTCCTAAACAGAATGCATCTTCCATCTGGGAAGTCTTCATGTTGTTGTCCAAACATCTGACAATTCCTGGGACTGGGACATTTTAAACACAGTCCCTGGAAGTTCATGCTCAGCAAAAATGATTCTCCCTGAGGGTGTCTTCCATTGCTAGTGGGAACAAGCCTGATTCATCCATTTAATTGAAATACTGGGGTCCTAACCACAATGTTAATCCTTTCCCAGATAACCCTTTACGAGCCATAAGAGACCAGTAGAAATATAACACAAATAGGCTACAGCAAAGACTCAACACTTAAGAGCACTTACCAACTTTTTTAGAAGACCCGTGTTCAATTCTTAGCACATGGTGCCTCACCACTTCCAGGAACTCCAGTTCTAGAGGATGTGATGTCTTCCTCTAATCTGGGCTGGTACTTCAATACACACTCAACAACACATACTCACAAAAGACATGTTTTTAAAGGAAAGAAAACACAAGAAGAGCCACCTTTCCTAAGAAGTCGCTAGGCATGTGGCACTAGTGGTAGACAGGGTTGCCATGTTGATTTGCAAGCACATCCCTTGCTGTGGGCACAGCAGGTCTTCATTACCCACAGATAATTGGTACTGGAAAAATGCTGCTTCCCATGAATCTGTCAGAGAGAGGGACTACATTTTCAAAAGAATCTACAAAACCCCAGATATTTGGGGCTTTGACTTGGAAAACAAAGCTGGTGATTATGAAAACAAGCTTATTTTATTTACTATTTAACAAAATACAGGAATTAAAACTTTTGGCTCTTGTAAAATAGACAACACGAACTGGGTGGGTTTTGGTTGTGACAAATTATGTAATGGCTACATTCAGTTTGCCTTATACTTCAGTAGCTGTCAAAGTAAATCCCCCACCCCACCATCCGGCCCTAAGAATTTATTACCATTCAGCAATGCCTCGAGTAATCTCAGTACTTCAAATCATTCTCCTTCAAAGCTTCCATGGCATCTTCAGTCTGGTTATTTCTCGTTTGTTTTAACCCTGACTGATTGATTTTTGTCAACTTCTGTTTCAAGGAATCAAAAATACACCGAGAGAGCAATTTCCTGTTTCTTTCCCAGATGCTATGAAAACTTGGAAATCTCATGACAGAAACTTGTATCTCAGTTCATGATCTACATACACCAGGGGATCCAGCATTGGGTTCTGACTGGTGCCACAAAGAGAGACCCTATGTTCTTGGAACAAAGGAATGGCAAACCTAGCCAGCATACAGGGAGATCAGGAATCCCTGGTTCCCACTGCAGAGACCTCAGAAACCCATAAATCTAGTTTTTTTTTTTTTAAATGGGAAAACTTAGCAGAGAACTACCCAAGTACATTTTTAAAGGCTTGAAATGCTTTGACATGTGGCTATCATTATGTGTTCTCTGCTGCCTATCTTACACAAGTCTTTCTTTTTCCCTCCCCCAAGGACAGCATTTCAGAGGCCAGCATTTGCCATATTTTATAGGAAGTACTTCACAGAAAGATTGGCTCAGCAGCTATCTTAAGACCCAAATACTGGACATACGTATGCCATCTTGGGACAGACACCTGAATGGGAAGCTATTTAAGATTAGAAAGGGCACACAATTCCTCTCTGAGGTCTGCTTGAGAGAAACCTTAGGTGACCTGAATGATCTAGATGGTAAAGCCAAACACATTGTCCTGTTGGGATAAGAGCCCTTGTGAGCTTCATGCCCCAGGTATAGGGGTTTCCTAAAGGTTGAGTGATAGCATCAAGATGAACTGTCTGGGATGTCCTTGTGGTTCCTTTTGTTTCAAAGACATACCATGTTCCTCCGCCAGCACGCTCCTGTTCAGCTACCTCTGAGATCTGGGGAGACAGGTGGACTCTCTGCCACTTCCCTCCCTGTCCTAACCACTGGAGCAGATGGTAGAATATAACCACAGCACATTCTTGGAAAACTCCTCTCCAATGTGGCTTTGATGTGGTTCCTCTCAGAAAAATCATCCAAAATGTCCCAAGGAAATAAAAACTAGTTGAATCCAACTGTGTGAGAAGGTGGGACCCAGATTCACTCCGCAACAGAGACTATAGCATGTTCTACACATTTTTTCTTGATCTTGGCCCAAGCCAGGATAGGCGAGACCCAGAAGAAGCATATGATGGCCTACTTTAGAGTTTGCCATCTGTCAATAAAATCCATCCTCTGTACCAAAATCCCTGGAAGGAAATTTGTGCAGACATTTGTTTTCCAAAAACATTAAGGGCTTCTATTAAAAGAACAAACTCAACGTCTTCCACTCTCTGCTAGTGGAAGTGTAAATTTCCACACTTTCTGGATGCCACAATAGCTCTCATCTGAAATACATACTTTTAGACTCAATAATTCTTCTTCTTGCAGCATTTCCAAGCATGTCTAACTAAGGAAGCAAGGACTCATCTCCTGTCAAATTTGGACTTCCACAAGCAAAATAAATAAACACCAAAACAAAAAAAACATACAAAGAAACCACCCAACACTGGATTATAACATAGTACTTGTTTAAAGGCATTTGTAGAGATGACAAAGGAGGCCATGTCATCTTCCACACTGTAAAAATGGATAATGAGCCTCTTTAGAGATACAAGATACTCCACCTAGGTGATACCCACACAAATCTCTCTAAAGAAAACGACTGTATTTTCTCTTTGGAGTAGTTTCTTGGTATGTATACATGCATGTGTGTGTGCAGATGACAGTAACAGTTACTGTTCCCCAGGCGACATCTCCCTTGTTTTTGAAGGTAGAGTCTAGCTGGCCAGGAATGCTAATAAACCCCAAGGACCTACTTGTCTCCTTACTTCCTGTCCACTCTGTTGTTGTTTGAGTGTTTTGTTTGTTTGTTTGTTTGTTTTTTGTGGGTGCTGGGAACTAAACTCAGGGCCTCACACTTGTTTGGTAATCACTTGACTGACTAACCTGTGTTCTCAGATGTGCTTTCTTTTTTGAAGAAAGTTGATTTCTCTCTCTTCTGGTTGTTTTTATGTGTTTTCCTTAAAAAACAAACAAACAAACAAAAACATCAAAAAACAGTGGTCAAAGTCTGACTGTAAGATGGAATAGAAGATTACACATGCTCACACAAACAAATGCCTATCACCTACATCTTTTTAAGGTACATTAATGGCTGAGGAACACAATATTATGTATGGTTGTGAAAAATTAACAATGAATTCCAAGTCTCTTAAGCAAGAACTGTTTGAATAAATTATGCTGAATCCTTATAACTAACATTATTCAGGGTAATTTTTTTTTAAATTGTGTTTTCAAGTGATTTTCATTACTTGGGAAATGTAATGGTATATTAAATAGAAAAATAAAAGCTAAATTAAATCCAAATAAACATTGTATTTTCCAATTATGAATAACTATGTGCATCTGCGTAGGAAGAAAAAAGAGGCGTGATTATTTTTAGATGCTGGGATTATAAACACATTTAGCTATATTAATTTCTTTTTGTACATGGTCCTGGTTTTCCAAATTTTGTAATTTTTTTCCTGCTTTACATGAAAGACCTTCAGCATACACTCTAGACGCTGAGGCCTCACCAGAGACAACCGGACATGGTCTGTGCCCTCTGAGTCAGAGTTTACTTTAATATAATGAAGAATTGAGAGTAGTCATATACACCTGTGTTTATCTTTTTAGTGTTTACCTTTTTAGTCAGCATCCAATCATCCATCTAATAAAACAGAATTCTAATTTCTCATTGAGAAACCACTTCCTTCTCATTGCCAGCTGTGTAGGATTTGTGTGTGTGTGTGGGGGGGGGGGTCACGCACTCTGAGTCTAAGCTTTAGCTGCATCTGTGATGACCCTGTTTGCTCCTCCCCAAAAACCCGTAAGTTGAACTCAAATCTCCTATGTGATCATGCAAAACAGTAGGATCTTTAGGAGGGATGGGATGGAGACCTGGGAACCTTGTCACTATGTGAAGAAGAAAGACATACACCATCTGTATCACAGAGGTAATAACCTCGAAGCTGATCCACTAAACCTTGAGCTTGGACATCCGAACTTCTAGAGACTATTTGGAATACATGACTATTGCTTAAAGACACCTTAGTATGGTATGTTGAGTCACTATAGCCCTAGGAGAGAAGCAGAAGGAACAAGTCCCTGGATGGCTTCAATATCTCCGTCACCCAGTGTATCACTAACAGCAGGCTTATGCTGGGTATGTGACCACATCTGACAAACAAGAGAACGATTTCCAAGACGTGCCAGGCTAATGCTAAGGGACAGGGCCTTGTCTTCTGCACTTAGCACTGTGAGGGCAAAAGGTCAAGAATTTTTGCAGCTACACAGGGACTCCCTAGAATGGCTGGGAGGGCCACCAGGGCTAATAAAAACATAAAGGAAGTGAGATTTTGTGTAATGACATTCTTTGGCACCTGGATTAAGCCTTGCTTGAAGCTATGCTTTGGACTTTTCCATTACCTGAGCCAATAAATTCCCTTTATTTTTTTTAATCCAATTTGAGAGCTTTCTGTTGATTGTAGCCTAAGGAAATCTAACTGATAGGTCTATGCAAAGCCAACTGCTAGTTGTAGTGATCGGTACTGTTTCAGGGCTGGGGAATTGGAAAGCCCGGTCCCAGTCTTCTCTTAAGCAGTAGCCTTTTGTTAGGGTAAGCCCTTTTCTGGTCTGAGCTAGCATCTGCAAAGGAAGTGTCTGGACAGACTGGATCTTTACTGTCTTTGTCAAGCAGACCTCACTGTCTGAGAAATATGTGTTCTGCAGGCCTCAAATTTTAAAGAAAAATAAGAAAACTATAACAGGTCTTGAGGGGTGTTTGGTTCTGTTCTGTCCTCTTTTCAGACAGGATCTAATGTGGCCCTATCTTACCTCTAACTCACTATGTACCTAGGATGACCCTAAACCCGATTGTCTTACCTTGCCTCCCAGTTGCTAGAGCAATAGGCATGTTTCACCACATCTGGTTTCATGGGGGGCTAGGGTCAGACCCAGGGCCTCCTGTGTGTTAGGCCAGCATTGAAGTAATTCCTATCAATTTAAACTGTTGAATTGTTCCCCATTTGCAGTATTGTAGAATCCAGGGCCCGAGATTTACATACACACATGCCAGCTGAGTTTTCTAAACCTAAAGACCTTGATTGTTCTTGTTTCCCTTTCTGGTTAAGAGTAGCCATAAATATTGCCAAAATCTCTCTGTGATATTTTCAAATTCACAGTTATCAAAAGACCCACTCCTAATTCTCATTTATGCAGTTGTCACAAGATAATAGTTATTTTCCTTCATGGAAGAAATTCTTTATATTTCTATAAACTTGGAATCTATACCTGCAGGGCTCTCAGTTTGCATTCCTAAAGTGAGTTATGAGTGGTTTAGAAGAACCATAAATCAACCTCCCTGTCACTCTCTGTCTTTCCCTGTCTCTCTGTCTGTCTCTCTCTGCCTGTCAGTCTCTCTGTATTCATTAGATATTTGTCTGAATGGTAATAGTTTGCTTTCTCAGGATTTTCCCCCCAGTTGCATGTGATTCTGATTTCCGACTGACCTGACTTCACATGAAATTTCTTTTTTTTTTTTTTTTTTAGAACTTATGATGCTTTGTAGAAAATAATCAATTCCAGTCTATACAATGAAGTAAAATATCATCGGAAGGCTGGCAAGTATGGATTGTTGCAGAGACAACCCTCCCGGATCAAGCCAGCGACGGCAGCCGCAATCTGTACTTCTGAGGCAGGAAGACTGCTGTGAGTCTGATGTCAGTGCAGGCTACACAGCGAGTTCCAGGCCACCCTGGGCAGAAGAGCAGGAGTGAGGGTCACACTCAGGCGTGAATGCGCACCTACGCACATACATGAGCGAACACACAATCACAGCAGCCTACAGATGAGGGCAAAGACTACCACTGGTGATCTCCAGCAATCGAGTTCAGAACTCAGCCTGGTTCTAGAGCTGAGGATCTAGAACCTCACTTATTTAAATTTGTTTTTGTTTCACTTTACTTGCTTTCTGTTCTTAATTTTGAAAGGACTGCAAGTAACATAAGGGTTGCTAAAAAGTAACAAAGGGCTTTTTCCCCTGAACCTATGATGAGGGAGGTGCTATGTCCCATAGCTCAGTAGCATCTTCCCAGGCATGCCATGGGGAGTTGTCATGGTTGCGAGGCTTGGGAAAGATGCCCATCTTTTCCCTTAAGATCACTCCAATGACTTTTGAAGATTATCCGCTTATTGCTAACTGTATGGCTGGGTGTTTACAGCTTGGGTGTTCAAGCATCAGATTCAGGTCATGCATCCCTGGGGGGAACATCAGAGGAATGTTTGTTTTCCACGGGGTGGTAAAGTCATTTCATTCTATCTTATCATTGCCAATATTAATTTTGATAATTTGATTAAGGTATGCTTTACCCACGACCAAATAACTTCTTTTCCCATTTGTCAGACACTTCGTAACTGGATAATATAAACATATAAACTGCCAAATTAAAAAATCTTTCAACGTATCAATTTTTATCAATATGGAATGAAAGTTTCTTATTCAGTAGAGGGGGCTATAAGTTACTATTTATTTTGATACTCTGATCTGTCTTTAAGTTAACCAGGTTTAATGATCTGTGGAGGTTGCTGAACATCTCTCTTATTTTTATTTTTTTTTTTTTGAGTGATTTCTCACTTTTAGGTAAAAGAAGTCTCATTAATATCTTGGCTTTCTTACATTCATTGTGACTTTCTCCAAGGAGCTCTAGATAGAAAGCAAAATCTAAATGCTAGGTATACCTTTGAGCATAGCTGTCATCAGCCCTTTTTAGGAGCCAGAGCTAAGTAGCAAATACAGACATCCAAACATAGGTGCATGCATAGATGTACAGCTCAGGATTATACCCATACATTTACATATACATACTATACATATGTGCATATGTACACATATGCAAACACACGTGTTTATTACTCCTCTGTGTATCCCTTTGTCTTTAAACTTACGGGTTCACACTGTCTTCAATCTGCCATCTCAGAGCCCGCAATTCTTGCAAACCAGTTTCCCCCTCTTCTTTTTGTAGCTTCTAGGAACAGACAAAATCCTCTGATAAAAATTACCATTATTTGTTGTATTCAAAAAAATATTCTCTTGCCTGTGTGTAAAAGAGCATCTCAGGGCCAACAAAACACCTGCATTTGGGGCCTAGTGTTTCTATCAACCTAGTTTGAGCTGTAATAATAGCACATTGGAAAAGAAGACAGTGAAGTCAACCCCAAAGCCAGCCTCGCTCCTGGCTACCAGGTTGTTTTGTCTGCTGACACACTGTCTGTGGTAAGACCCCCAGCTAGCTGGATGTCAAGGCCAAGACATGGGAGATGACATCACTGGAAAACAGAATGGTGGCAGCCCTCTCCCAGCTGCTACAAATATATACACTAGACAAAGGATCCAGGGTCGGCTCAGCCAAGTTACTGATGATGGTGGCATAAGCCTAATGAGTTCCCCATTTTTTATGCTAAGAGATGCAGATCCAGTCAGGAAAAAGGAAGCAGATGAGGCTGGTTGCTAACCAAGACCCCTTTAGATGTTCTCATAGCCAATGATATGCAAAGATTTCTCTGTCCCAGCTTTTTGCACACTTGAACAGTAGTGAACAAAACTCTAAGTTACAAAACCAGGCATGGTCCTAGTAGCTTGATAGGTCTGGCTCCAAAGTTATATCTGGCTCCAAACAGGTGGGACTTCCGCATAGGAGACACACAGAATTTGAGGGTTTTTGAGACATAGTCATATAGTCTTACTATGTAGCCTTACTTGACTAGGTATTCATTGTATATTACAAACTGGTAGGAATCCTCCTGCCTCAGCATCTCAAGCACTGGAATTACAAGTATAAGACACTCATCCTGGGTTTTGAGACTGCTCTTCTGAAGGGCATGTGGGACCATGTTACCAGATAAGTGTAACAATGGTAAGATTGAATGAACTCAAACCCTGGGAATCTCAGAATTGAGAAGGGCAGAATTGGAGCCATTTCCTACCTGCTTCTGCCTGCTCAGTGAGGACCATGAGCACTAGGTCACATAGCCTATAGCCTTAAGGTTTTCCATGCTAATAAGGTACCTAGCTAATAATGTTCCATGAGCATCCAGCCAATGAGCTTCCTTTAAGCCTGGGCATTCCTTCCAGCAAAACGAATCCCTGGTTCATCCTGAACAAAGTATATGCATTCACATCTACCATCAAATAAACCAGTATGAACACTAAAAGATCATCTCTTCATTATGATCACCACGGGGAAGGCCTTTGTCTTAAAAGCCACTTCTAAAACTCCCAAGGAGGGCTCTCTGTTCTCTTGCCTACTCTGCATTCTCACTCCAACTCAGACTGGTTCTATGCATCCTGGGCTCTGCCTTTCCCCTCTCTGCCTGGCAAGCAGATGCCTGGGAGGGGGTGGTGAGCAGAGCAGACCCTTGGACCTCGGTTCCCCAGTCCCTCTCTCAGCACTATAGTTGCAGTGCTTGGGTACCCAGAGAGGAGACCAGAAACCACTGTGCTTTAGCCTTTGCCCTGCAAAACAAAGGAGAAAGAGAAAAAAAAGGAAAGGGGGATGGGAAGATAAAAATAAAAAAAATTAGGACAAAGAAAAAGCAAGAGCCAGAGCCAGGAGTCAGGTATAAACTTTAGAACCCTGCCCCCCAAGACCTACTTCTTCTAGCTATACCCCACATCCCAATGTTCAGAGTCTTCTATAATCTCACTAGCTGATGAGTAAGCGTCAGAGTACAGCATGAAGGAATTGGGAGGTTCAAACCCAGAAATCGAGAAAGCTAGGATTCAAACCCATAAACCATTTCAACTCCCCAGAACTGGCCCAAGGTAGCATAGCATCAAATCATCTGAGATCTTAGATGTGGCTAGAAAAAAAATGACAAACATTATGCTGGAATAGGCTGGGAGTCGCTGGAGCAGCTACCGTGTGGCTTCTGCCTAGAAACTAAAGGAGGATAGAAGAAGTAGAAATTATGAGAAGACACCACCAGGTAATAGTTATCCCCTTTCTTGCTAGAATTAGCCCCCCTATTTGAGGTGAAACCTCTGGTCCATAGGTAAAACCCTTGAGGCATTCCATTCAACAAGTTCATTATCATATGGGAAAAATGCATGTTTGTTTGAAAAGCCAGGTCCTTTAACGGCTATGACTCTTACAACTTCCTAAAGCCCCGCAGGCTTTTTGCTGTGCTGAAGAACCAAATTAGGCTTAATATGATCTAATGTACAGGTTTGAATTATGCCCTGAGGATACTTTCTGGGAGATGAAAGGACCAATATGCTTATAAAGTTCTATTACTCTTTAAAAGGGACTTTTAAAATGTTGGAAGAACCTCCTGGCTAAGGGAAGGATTAGATGGCGGGCTTTCAGTTCCTTACTCCTAATGTAAACACCGGGTACTCCCAGTGTTCAGCCTCAGCTGACTGTCTTTACACAAAGCAAACAGATGCAAGGCCTTGGGCCTTTGTCTCTGAAGTCAGTTTAATGACTAGGGCAAAGTGAGATGTTTAGTCTGATTAAAGGCTCTGCTCTTCAAAGCCATACCTTGGTCCATGTGGGAAATGACAGTGTTTCTAGTGCCTGTGCTCGGTTGGTGGATAGATAGAGTGTGGGCACTAAGCAAATCTTCCTTCAGACATTAACATGCCAAGCTTCATTTTTCAAAAGAAGGCATAGATGCCCCAGTGCTCTCTGTGTTGAGTAGATCACTCGTGGCTTCTCCGGAGAAGAGCAATCCAAGAGAGCCAGGCAGCGGACAGAAATGAAAACATACTGCTTACCTCTTTAAGCTGTTTATAATTTTAATAAATAATAGTTTATGATAGAAATTTTGAAATTAGAGACTAGTAAAGCAAACAAATTATCACTATGGTCTTATTATCTAGAAATACACATATTATCATCTCAGTACATGTACTTTCATAATTCTCAAAGACCTTGCTAGAAGTTCTATCTACAAAACTAGTAGTTGTTGAGTTCGGTGGCTTCCTGTTTTCTACCTGTCACATCTAGAATAGTGAATGTCACCATGTTTATGGTTGTTTATCCATCACTTGTATATGTCATATATCAGACTTTAATGTACAATTATCATATCTAGAAGTTCTCTTCAATATCCTCCATATTGTGAAGGTCTGAGGTTACAAAAGATAGTATTCAGGAATCTTTTCTGAGTATAAGTGTTTTTCCATTGCTGGGAGAACTGTGTGTTTCCAGGCTTGGCCCCGAGTGAGCAATAGGTGCATCCTCTGAAGACTGAAATGAACCAGGGAAGAAGCTCTATCTATGGTTTTTGAGGCAAAATCAGTGAAGTTATCTCCAGAGAAGCGGACCAGAAGTTGGAAGTACATTTATTGAGGAGGAACAAGGGGGAAGATATAAAGCCTAGAAGCCAGAGTAAGACAGATGTAGAAAAGAAAAAGAAAGAGAAGAGGTGAAAGTGGAGAGACATTGGAGAAGAAAGAAGAGCATGGAGAGATAAAAGGGCTGGAAGGGAAGACAGAGAAACTATGGAAGAGCAGAGAGAAGGATGGGGGAGGACCAGAGAAAGCCAGGTCATAGTTAACTTCATAATTGCATTTTGCATCATGAAATATGTAGGAATATGCTTTTATTATCTTCTATTACTATATTTTTTTAACCTGGGAACATCAGTTTCTTCATCTGCACACTGGGGATGCCATAGAAAGAGTTTCCTTTAAGATTAACTCAAAGGGGGGCAGTGTGTGTTGGTTTCATTAGCAGAACATTGCAGCAGCGGTATTGTTCAAATAGTGACTTACTACAGGAGCTTAAATGATGTCATGTGACCTAGGTGCTACATGACCAGGCCCTCTACCTTCTCTGCTGGCTTCACATCAGGTCCCCTATGATGACACACCTCCAAGACTTACTCCAAATACATCTGTCCGAATGTCTACCTACACGTCAAGCACTGGCAACTATGTCATATGGATGTAATATCCTGATTGGCCAGGCCTGGACCACAAGTTCTATCTCTGGATCCATGATTAGAGGTCAACCTGAAACTATATAGATTGAGTATCAAAGGGGTCTCTTCCCCAAAAGACATGTAGGGTACCGTCCCAGGTAAGAGCAAGTCAAAGCTGCTAAGTCTAACAGGGCTGCTCCATACCAGAGTCTTGATGATGCTGTGAGTCCTTAAAGCAACTCTACACCATGGATGGAATCAGTGCCACTCTTCCCTGCTCTCTCTCTCTCTCTCTCTCTGTCTCTCTCTCTCTCTCTCTCTCTCTCTCTCTCTCTCTCTCTCTCTCTCTCTCTGTGTGTGTGTGTGTGTGTGTGTGTGTGTGTGTGTATATGTGTATGTGTGTGTGTGCACATGCACATGCATGTCTTCATGTCTATGTGTGTATGCAAGTGTGCATTTATCTGGGGATGTATGTGTAGGCCATAACTCAACCCAGGTATTATTTCATAGATTCTGTACACCTTCATGCACTTACAGGCTCTCACTGGCTTGTGACTTATGAAGTAGTCAATCCAGCCAGGGAACCCAGGACCCTCCTAGGTCTAGCTAACCAATGCTAAGATCAAAAGCTCCTAACCCAAGTCCTGTCACTTTCAACTTGGGTTCTGTGGATAGAGCTCAGGTCCTTATTTTTGCAATGCAATCACATTACCAAGTGAGCTGTCTCTTCTCCTCACTTCCCTGGACTCTTTATTGATGGATGACTTAAGAAGCAAAGCTATTGTCTTGCTGATTCTTTTAACCTGAAAGTCACTTTAGTGAAAACCCATTTTGGTCAAGGCCATCTTTCCTAGCAGACCTTTTCAGGAGCAAGCCTGTGCTAACCATGTGCTCCATCATTTCCTTTCTAGCTCCTGGGCAATTAAGTGACTGGACATCTTCATTCTGGTCCCTACTGACTTTGTCCTAGGGACAGACTGGCAGACAGTTAGCTGTGTATGCTGGGGCTCTGTGGAGATTAACTGCCCATCAGCAACACTGGTGGCAGGTGTGCAAGGACTTTACAAAGTGAGCCCAATAGGAGAGTCTAAGGTAGATACCAGGATCTTATCAGCACTGGCTCATATGTAGGATGCAGTAGACAAGAGCTCAGTTTCATATCCAGATGCCAGAGCTTCTACTGGCCAGCTCTTTGATCTCTACAGATCTCACAGTTTTATCATCTGTAAGATGGAAATATGTAACCTCATAGGACTAGCTGCATGCCTGTCTCTTAACTTCACTTTATGGAGTCATCTTTATTGTGCACCCAGGATATGCCAAGCAGGGTTAGAGAGCACCAAACAAACAAACAAACAAACAAAAATCTGCAGTGGCCAGGGATTTGGAGGACCAGATAAATTTCATTATTTTGCAATTCCATTTTTTTTATGTAATAGACTTGGGTTCAGATGACTCCGTGTTCTGGGGCTCTTACTCACTCCATCAGAGATAAGCAGGTGGTGGTGGTGAGAAATTGTCAAGTATTCTCATGAACTGTCATTTATAGACTACTTTAATTTTAAGCCTTGGTAACTCTCCCCCCCCATATCCACAGCTCTGTTTACCCTTCTGCCAGGCACTGGTAGGTGGTAGGCATGTATTAGGCCTAAGTAACCTATACAAGCAGACCATTTGTTCCTTATAATTATAACATTCATTCCTTAAGATCTCTTGTTTTTGCAACTCACACTCAAAGAAGTAAGTCCATAATAAAGTAACAGAAGCAATAATCATTTATGTGATTCCAAAGTTGTTTTGTGTCTATACCAGAAGACTAAAATGTCAACAGACTAAGTACTGAAAGACAGTGAGTTCAACCATTTGATGTAAAGAAGAGCAAGCAATGAATTTATTCAGAGAGACTGAGAGACAAATAACTACACAGGGGCTGCTGAGATGCCTAACAACTTACGTTTGGACTTGTGGGACCCACGCAGGGAAAGAATAAAGTTATTCCAGCAAGTTGGTGTCTGACATCTTCATGTGTGCTATGGTCCCTGCACACCCATACACACTCAAAAAGTACAATAAATAATATGGGAATCCATTGGTGAAGTAATTTGCTCATGAACTCAAAGTCAGCAGGCTGACACCTAGATCACAAAGCAACTCATGAGGCTCCTTGAGTGTCCCATAGGCATTATGGGAAAGAACGTCCCCTGCCTCACTCTGGTACTCTCAGCTACCCGCTAGAAGAGGTCATTGCTCCTGATATTGAACATCGCCGAACAAACTGTTCTGGCCTTCCCATTGGCTTCATTTCTCCAGCCTGAAATAGGAGAGGCTTAGATGGCTTCTCAGGGATAAAAGGCGTTTTTGGTTTAAGGACCTCTATTCTGACCTGCAGCTGCTGGCTTACCATTTAATTTATGCTTGCTCATGGCCAGACCCATCACTGGGACAGAGCTTTATACAGCCTGGGTAAGGCAGTGTATGTGAAAGAAACACAAGAGACTTTAATTAACTGCTCCTTGGATGTGAAGTCTCTGAGAGCTAGTGAGAGGAAGGAGCCTCCATCTGGTTATTTTCTTTCCTAGGTACCCAAAGCCTCCATGTATGGTTTAAAGTTAAAACAAAATAAAGAAGCTGAGTTAATCTATGTCCACATCCTAGCCTCTGTTTAAAACATTAACTGTTTCTTTAACTTATTGGGTGATTTTGAGGACTGACCAATGAGTATTTTGTCTGGATAATATGGTAGCTCTTTATTACCAGGTTTATGCTAAAAAGGGGGGAGGTGTGGGGGGGGAGAGAAAAATTTACTGTGTTAAACTAATCAAAGGTAAAAAGCACTTAACAATGGAAAGGAGCTAAAGAAACCCACAGGACATCTCCTTGACTTTCTTGTACCCATGTGCTGGCTGATTCACATGACAGTTGCATATTAATGAGGAGATCTAAAGGGGCTCTAAGACAATCAGAAACTTATTATTCTCCATGATATTTTGAGCTTCAAGAAATAGCAGCCCATGAATTCTTTGGCCAATGTAGTAGACTAAATTTTAAGCACAGACGCCTTGTATCCTCAGCTGAGAAGAGTGATATCTTTCAGAACTGAAAGAGAACCATTCCTGAGAGTTTCTGAAGGAGGGAACAGGATTACATGGGACAGTATGAGCACCCTGAGTCTACAGGTTCTTACATAGAATGGCTGGGCTCTGTTGTGAGCATCTTACGGGCTCCATTGTTTAAACACATCCCAATACAACAATGCTGGTTTTGTGCTCTGGACTAAATTGAGTTGCTTCAGCATTGCATCTGTCTCATCTGCAAAACGAACAGTAGGCAGTACCATACTTTCCCAGGCATGTTGTATAGCATAGTTGTAAAGATGCATGCCCAAAGGGCCAGTTACTAGCCCTCCCTACTTTTTCCTCTGCTCATGAGAATTGATCTGAGAGTCCTGTAAATGTAGGCTGGATGGGTAGATGTCACACACTCTAATTCAAATCCATATTTGATCACCATGTACCAGCTCTATTCAGTATGTTTTATTACTTCATCCCTAAAGCATGCACTTTCTATAATCACATAGCCAAAGGAGGTTCCTATGAAACAAATGATTCAGACTGGACTCAGGCCCCAGCAGATGGCTGAGGGTGCTGTGTCGGGGAAGACAGTGTGATCCCACCAGGCACTGATGATTGATCTGTTGCATGGAAACAGGCAAGCTGAGGCTAATGATGCCGCACAATGAAGAAGTTCGGTTGATTAATGATCCACTGAGGACCATGAAGGGACTGATGATTAATATTTATTGTTTTCATTGACGATAAGAACATTGCCAATTCAGTTGGAAATGACTACTGCAAATTAGTGTGAAGCCCTGGAACAGAGACAAATGGGGCAGGCCCAGGAGCCAGCTTTCTTGAGTTAAAGGGAGGTATTTATCATAGGATTACCATCACCCAGAGAGAAAGCCTCCCAAATAAAGGTTAAGAGCAAACTAGCTTTCTCACAAGTTGATAAAGCCATGCCCAAAGGGACAATGGAGGCAACCCCATTCTGGAGAGAGAGAGAGAGAGAGAGAGAGAGAGAGAGAGAGAGAGAGAGAGAGAGAGAGAGAGAGAGAGAGAATGGATGGATGAATGGATGAATCATGAATTAATAAGAGACTCAACTTGAGCCAAAGGGTCAAAAATGACATAGGGGAACCCAGCTGTCAGTAGACAGTCACAATGTGTGGAAAAGCAGCCTGGAATTATCATGAAACAATCAAGAGGAAACCTGTCACAGGAAGAACTGGAGTCTAAGCTTGGGGACATCATGAAAACATCTGAGAAAAATGCATTCTTACTTAACTATGCTAAGGGTATGATTCTTTTGGTGATACAGGGTCAAATTCAGAAAATACCCACAACAGGAGAGCTGGCAGGTGACACAGCTGCCTAGAAACAAGGCCAGGTACAGGGATGCTCATCGATTCCCAGCTGGAGACATTCAAAGAAGCTCTGTGAAACAATAGTGTATTTATGTTTGTTGGTGGAATAAACAGTTCCTAGATCATTTTTTTTGCATTTATATAAAGATGGATACAAAGAACAATGCAATATAGAAGGGTATGACCAGCCATTAGAGGTCAATTTTTAGAGTTTATATTACACCCAACCATCCAATACCATTGCTGTCTCAGAGCACAGTATGGATATACCACTCAGTAAGCAAAAAATGCTTGCCCTGTAAAATCTTCATTCTCTTTGTTCTCGAGATAAGAATAACTTCCATCAGATCATGATATCTACTCACCTGAAGGAAAATGCAGACTTTATATTATCTCAGTTATTTCTGAATCCTTTAGCTTTCTTTACAAGGTCTTTGTGTGGTTAATAGCAATTAAGCCCCATACTTCAAAAAAATGGACAAAGAATATGAGTTAATGCTTTTTTTAAAAAAATGCAAATAGACAACAAACATGTGAAAAAAATCCTCAGTATCATTAGCTATCAACACCATGAACATCAAAACTGAAGCGAGCTGCTGTTTTACCCAATTCAAAATGTCATCCATAAAAAATATACAAAGGCTGTAGAGAAAAAAGGAACTTTAATACATTAATGACAAAAATGTTAATTAATTTAGAAATCATGGAAAAGTAAGGAAGATAAAGGGTGGGCAGTATATACATACAATAGAGTGTTATTCACTTATAAAGTGTATAAAATCCTCCTACCATTTATAGAAATAGGGACAGAACTGGAGCTGTTTCCCTAAACGAATTAAGTCAGACACAAGAAGACATGAACTGTATGATCTCCTACTTAGAAGCCTTAGCAAGCCCACTTGAATTTAGAATGCTGGTAATTGTGAAAGGTTTGTGAGCATTCAGTGGATGCAGAAGCGCTGTATTTCCGCAGCGGATATTGTGTATGCTTATTGAAATACAACAGGCAGCCCCATTAATGTGTACAAGTAATATATATTATGCAAAATTAAGACTTGCTGAAGAAAGGGGTCAAGAAAGAATCCTAAACCACCGAAACAATCAGCCACATGCATTAGGTATCCTGTTGGGACATTACAAGGCACCAATGTTATTCCATCATTATTAGCTCACAAAAATAGCCTTGTCAGTTATGTGAGAACTTCAGGTAAAATATTACTGGTTTCAAACAACCAAGCAACCAGTCAATGGTGTAGGCAAACAAAAATCACAAAGAATACACATCTGACCATCTTCCTGTCTAATGAAGACACAGAATATGAGGAAAGTAATGGCCTCTCCCATTAGAACATTCAGGAAATCTGGGGTATTTTCAGATACAGGAGGGTAAGGGAAGTGTTTCTTCAAGACTACAGCAACAAAAATTATTTTTTTAAGATCTAGGTAAATTAGGTCACCATTGACAGATACTAAGCTGAGGAAAATATGCAAACATGATTCAAATCACTTATGTGTATTCCTCTGTCCTTCACTAATAATATATCTTTTTAATCTTTGAGGCATTGTTTATACTTTTTTTTTTAAATTGAGGCAGTTTAAAATCTATTCAGAGAATCCTTGAACCTGAATCCTCCTGCCTCTCTCCTTTGAGTGCTGGAATTACAAGTGTGCAACATCAGGGTAGATTTATGCAGCACTTTAAGATGCTAAACTGACAGACATACCAGACATCATGGGAAGGGAATCTACTGACATGCGCACTATATGTATGCGCACTATATAGGGGAAGCATGTCAGTATTCATCTTTGGAATCTCACTTAAAAAATCCGGGGAACTTTAAAGCCTATAGGATGCATCCTCACTTTTTGTAGCATGCTGGGCACAAAATGAATGGAGAGAAAAATTTGTTGTGAAGATTTTTGCAATGGGGGCTGGAGATGTGGCTCAGTTGGTAGGGTGTTTGCCTATCATGCAGGAAGCATTGGGACTCATCTCTGTACTACAAAGCGCAGTGTGGTCACACTTTGAGTCCAACCTCAGGGGAGCAGGAGGCAGGAGATCACAAGTTCAAGATTATCCTATATAAAGAGATATAGGCCAATTGAGTTTACATCAAACTCAATCTTAAAACAACATCAACAGAAATGTGTCCTGGGCTGAAATTAGAGGACTTAATGACCAAAGGTTCAGAGCAGTTTCCATGTGGAAGCCTCAGTTGGGAAGGGCTGCAATGACGGCTCTTGCAGAGTTTACACACATTATCCACACAGCTCCCTTTTTCCAAATCAATGACCGATGGAGTTCCCTGGCAGCATCGCTACGATCATTTCAGAGACAGTTCATTGGCTGCTTGGGGACATAAACTATGAAGAGTGTTATTTTCTTTAAGGATAAAGTTTGTTGCAAATACTTAGAAAATAGTTCTCCATACTCTGTGTATACAAAAAGGCTTTCAGGTATCATTTTTTTTAAAAAAATGAGTTTCTCTGCTTAAGCTTTATTTCTCATTGTTTTGTTGAGTGTGTTGGTTCTTTCTAAACATCTCGGTGTTGGCTAATAATTTACTAGTGTTTCATAGCAACCTGATTCAGGAGCCAGATCAAGTTCCCTGTTACTCACAGAGAAAGAAGGAGCAGAACGTGGAAGGTCAGAGGCTCATCAGAGGTTCCAGCCAGAGGCACCAAACATTATTAACAAAATCAAACCTCCCAGATGGTGGTTTATGATACTGGTCAAGCAATATCCTATCAAAACTCCCAGACCCTGGGATACTGTAACTTTCTTAGTTCCCCATGGCTATTGTCAAAAGAGCACAGTGTCCAGACAATGTGAATGTCATCATAGGTAGTCTGAGACAACATGGAAGAAGCCTCAAGCAATCCATTCTCTGACAGAGTTCTACACAACTCCAAACCAAAGCAAAGCAACAAAGTTCAAAGCTTTCTAATGAATTTCTCTCAAAGAATACCTTATGCCATTTATATCCATACTTTCATGTGAATTGCTATAAAGATGTTGACATCATGGCATTTCATTTATGTCATTGACAGGACTTTTGAGAGGGACAGATGGAAGGCATTCAGTGCCTACTAGACTCTGAGTTGGAACTGCAATATGATAAGTGTGTAGGGAATGATGTTCAAGAATTTCTGTAAATGGGATGGGTGTCCTAGCTAGTTTTATGTGAACTTGACAGAGGCTAGGGTCATCTGTCTTGACACAATTGAAAAATTGCCTCCATAAGGTCAGACTTATAGGCCAGCTGATAGGACATTTTCTTAATAAGTGAGTGAAGTGGGAGGGCCCAGTTCATTGTGGGTCCCAGATGCTATACGAAAGCAGGCTGGGCAAGCCATGAAGACCAAGCCTATAAGCAGAAGTCTTCCATGGCCTCTGCATTAGTTCAGGCCTTCAAATTCCTGACCTATTTGAGTTCCTGTCCTGAAATTTTTTAAGTAATGTTGAAGTGTAAGCAAAATAAACTTTTCCTTCTCCATGTTTTTTACACAGCAACAAAAATCTTAGCTAAGACAAATAAAGGTATGGCTCAGTGATGAGGAGCTCTAACTGCTCTTGCAGAGGACTAAGTTTGCTTTCTGGTAGGTACATAATGCAGTTCCCAACCTCCTGTAACTCCAGCTGTAAAAAGTCAATACCCTCTGGCTTCTTATGGCACATGCACATATATGCACATAAGTATATACAGACATATATTGCCTAATTCAAACAAAATAGAATCTTAAAAAATAGGGGAAAAAAGGCATAGCGTAAATAAGATAGATTCTTCCCAACTCCTTTGAACTTCCCTTATAAATTAGCCAACAATGTTTAATAGTAGACTAGAAGCTATAAATGGTATTCATCTATAGCTATCTATCAATCAATCTATCTGTCTGTCTGTCTATCTGTGTTTATCTATCATTTTTGGACAGGGCATTCTGTATCCTAGGCTGACGTTGATTTCACTATGTTGTTAAGGATGGCCTTGAACATCTGATCCCTCCTGCCTCCATCTTCAGAATAGAAGGATTGTAATTGTGCAAAATCATGTCTAGTTATATAATGTCGAGAGTGCACCCAGACACTCACTGAGGCAAACACTCTACCAACTGAACTACATCTTCATCCCACAAATAAAACTTTACATAATGAAGGAACCAGTGATGGCATTTATCTTAAGCAGTATCTTTTAGTGAATCTCAAATGTTTAAAATATTGTGGTGTTAGTATGTTATCAATATGAAAATGTGTGATGTAATATAGTGTAGTGTTGCTTATTACCACTTAAAATCTGTCGTGCCTTTTGTCATTTCACTTCCCATTTTGAACCTACCGTTGTCATTGTCCAAGAGCTAGCACACTGATCTAGAAGGAATATGAACAAAAGGGCAGCTGCCAATGCACATACATCTAATAGCATATGCCTCTATTGAAAATAGTAGTGTGGAAAGAGAATGTCTGAAGATGGGAAGGATCTGTGGGGAGCCTGGATCCCTTAAGTGGGAAGAGAACTGCTAAGCTGAGCCCTCGGTGTCTTTATATATTAGTCAGAAGTCTTCTCTTTGTCTGTCTTTTTATACGTCTCTGTGAATATCAAGGAAATTATACAAACCTATAGTCATAGGAGATCAAGTCCAGGACTATGAGGATAGTTTATAGTGTATATGTTTTTCAACCTGTTGGAAAAGTGTCTACTTTTGGTACAGCCAAACATGCACACAAAGCATGCTGCTCCTGGACCTTTTCAAGTGTGGGGAGAGCTTAGTGTGAAGAGGACAGGCATTTCCTGTGTTTCTTTCAGGCTCACATGAGCTCTGAAAGAAGGACTTTTGCCACCAAGTCACTGAGAAGCATCTTTCCCTGAAAAGCATCCCTTACTAGTCTCCGAAGGCAGGAGATGTGAGAGCAGCTCATGGCTCAACCAGAACAAGCTGCAGTAAAAGCATCTCTCTTTCTTCATCTCATCCCCAGTCTATTTCTGATATTTGCCAGGGACTGAATTATTTGTTCTTATGACTATGGAGGAAAAGAAAACACATGATGCAGAAATAGATTGCTAGCCCCTCCCACAACCTCCTTTACTAGGGAACAGGATAAAAATCTGGGGTGATACATAACATCTGTTCCCTGGGAGATCTCACATTGGAACACAAAGTTTCAATAGAACCAGGCAGCCATCCCCAGAATGCCAATGAAGAGCACAGCTCCCCTGCCTTCCAGCAATAGGCACCAGCTTCCTTCAAACAAAGGCAACCACACAGCATGTGCTTAGTGGAGGCCAAGAACTCAGAGTCAAAGCCATTTTGTTTGTGTATTGGATTAGTCTTTCTTTTCTGTAATCATTATGCTCACTCTTGGAGGAATGGTCAGGATGAAATGCAAAAGGCTCAGAAATTATCCCTGTGGGAAACAGTTGCCTGGATAGATGTTTTAGGTCAGTTACTTTATGACCTACGTCTGACGTTCTGAAAGATACACACACTTAACGCACATTTTGATACGCCTGATTTTTTTCTACTTATCCATTAGAAGTTGTTGAGATGCTAAACAACTATACTTAAATTTGGGAGATTTAATAAATATCTTCCACTCAGACTTCTGAAAGCACATCCCACCAGAGATCAACTTTTATAATCCAGTCACCTTTCAAGCCTCATGATTTTTGGTTCATTTTAGATTGCTGTCTTTCTCACGGAGTGGGCTCAACCTCCCTCATCCTGTGCTATTTTACAGAGTGTTGAAGCCTTTCATCTAGGCCTGCCTTTATTCTGCCTAATGATGTCTCCTCTTAGATATGAGAGGCACTGACTTGCAGGACCAGAAGAGAGAGCTACTGTTTCTACACTCTTATTCGAGGTAACATGAGATCTATATAAATGGATATCTGAGTGCAAGTGTAGCTGTACGCTGAGGACAGAAGTCACGTGGCACATCCCTGTCATTGAGACTGGGAGGAACTGACCTTTCCTGTGATATTTAGGCTGGCACCCAAATGCTGAACAAGAGTGCCAAAAGGATAAGCAAGTACTGAAGGAAGGGAGAATTGTGTGAACAGGGGTATTGTGGTAAATATTTGGGGGGTTTCTAACCCACCTTAGATCCCACCAAAGAGACATAAGACCTGTATATTTATAATAAGCCTTAAAGCATTAGAGCAGATATTAGGGCAGATATCAACCATCTGTGTTATTTTGTCTATCTCCCTGCCAATAACCCTGATATCACTTGCCATGTTCTGCCTGGGCTGTTTTTACTATAACAGGCCAGCCCTCAAGGCCATGTAATCATGATCCATCTAACGCCTGGTCACTTCTTCCTTCTTCCTCTCTCCTCCTCTCCCCTCTCATGGTCTCTGCCTTGGACACCAAGTTAGGAACAGAAGCTCCTCTTACCTCTCTCTCCTGATCAGCTGCAGGATCTAAGTATCTTTAATAACCCATCATAGGTAACTTGGAGGCCAAGGTTTATATGCCAAAAACTAGTATATACGAGGATCCACTCATCTTGGAGCAACCAGGTCTTGGGATACAGTGTTTAGTATTTGAATACGCAGCAGCATCAGAGCAACCCCCTACACAGAGGGGTATGAGGAAGAACTGAAATACCAGTGTACACCAAACAGTCATTGTGATGAGGAGAACAGGAACGGAAATAATGAGAATCAACAGTTGGTTAATTCATCGTCTCAAGATGTCCCAGAAACCTAGCATGAAAACCAACCAACCAAAAAAACCCAAGCCAAAACAACAACCAGCGCCAATAACACCAAAAGAACCTAAGCCACGAAGGCTTCACCTAGCTGATAGTCTAAGGAAAAAAAAATGCCACAGGTGTCTTTTTAGAGGTGTCTAAGTGAGGATCCTTTTTTAAAAATACGTTTTCACAGTGGTGGAACTGGAACCCAAGGCCTGATCAGTAAGCACTCTAGTACTAAACTACACACCCAGCCCAGCCGAGTGTGTGGCGTGGTCACCATGCTCACATGAGAGAGCCAACCATGATACTCCAGGAAAGCGGATCTCTTACAGCCAGGGGCCCAGGTTAGACGGCTCCCCTTCTATATTGCATTTCAAACAAGGAAGAAATCGTGAACGTCAACTTCTCACACTGAAGCGATGTTCCTGTGTTCTCAGTCACTCAACCAACCACAGAGCCGTTCTCAACTTCCTGAACAGCTCAAATACTCACAAACATGGGAGACTGGTGAAGGTCAAAAGAGAGACCCAAAGTAATAGAAGCCGCTTGTCATGCTGGTTACATATCAAGCACCAGTCACACAGCTCGGGACAGCATGCCTCCACTTCGGACTCTTGGTTGAAAATATGTCATTCACCATGTTCACAGCTAATATCCCCACTAAAGTAATATTAGGAAATATCTGGGGCCATGTGGAATCATTTAAGCCTACAACACTGTGAACTACTGTATTTGTCAGCCGTGTGAGCTGTTCTCCCACTAATGAACCGTATCATTAATTACAGGCACCTCAAATAAAAATGCCTACACACACGGCAGGCATGGTATACACAATAAATAAAAAGATCGTGATTTGCAAAAGGACAAGCTCATTTCAAATTAATTGTCTCTCATTTTCTTGGGGCTGTGACTGGAGCTATTAATTTGATTGAGCACACCTGGCTGGGAAAGACCTGGCGTCTGCAGAATCAGACAGTAGGGATGTGCACTGCTCCATTCCCACCCCAAATCCCACCAAATGCAGATGAGACATTTCACAACAGTGTGTTATTTAAGTGACCATTTCCAAACAGAATGCTCCAGAAGATGACGTGCAAAACTCTCTTGGAAACAGTTTTCAAATGGCATTTCTCATCTTAAAGGCATGATTAAACAGATCTGGTACACTAAGTAACTAGCCACTGCAGAACCAAAGTTAGGCAGCTTAACGGAGGAAGCAATCCTTTACTTTTAAATTATATTATCTAACCTTCTTATTTAAAACACTCTTTACACTCAAATATATTTTGATCATATTTTCCCCTCTCCCCAGTTCTTTCAGATCCTTTCTTTCTCTTTACCCACCCAACTTTTAAATTCTTTCTCAAAAACAGCAGCAGCAGCCACAACAACAAGGAAAAGACAATATAACAACAGAACTCTCCTAAAGCAAGCCAACAAAAACACTCCAAAAAAGAAAAAGCAAAACCAACAAAACAAAACACCAAAGTGTAATCAAACTTAAGCATACCAAAGCACTGTGGAGTCCCATCGTAGGTTAGTCAACTACTGAACATGAGACCAGTCCTGGAGTCGTCACTATACCCGTGTCTCTCAGCTCTGCTGGAGAAAACAGATTGTCCCTCTCCTGGAAGGTATAAAGGACAATTCAGTGTTAACCTTTGCCCTCGTGGCTAGATTCTCATTCATTTGTTCACCATTCAGTTAGTCTCTTAAAGCCTAACAAAATGAATTATGATAAGATAAAACAAATACTTGTAATCAGATAAAATAGAAAAAAAAAAAACAAAAAGATTAAAAAAAAAAAAATCAGAGTTGGATAAGACAAACCAACAGTAGAAAAAGAGCCCAAGAGAAGGAACAAGATTCAGAGGCCCACATGTTTGCTCACTCAGGAATTCAATAAAAAACACCATACACGAAAAGAACTTGGTGCAGGGCCATGTAAGCTCTGTGTATGCTACCTCAGTCTCTGTGAGTTCATATGAACTTTGCTCATGTGGATTCAGAGGGTCTTGTTTTCTTGGAGTCCTCCTTCTCCTCTGGCTCTTACACTATTTCTGTCTTTTCTTCTACAGAGTTTCCTCAGGGAACTGAGGGAAGGGATTTGATGGAAACGTCTCATTACAGGCAAAGGGATAAGCTTCTTTTTGACTCACATGTTCTGCCATTTTGTTCCTTGGTTACCAGGCCACTAGGAATAACATTACAGTGGGTGCTGTGTTATATAGGGTGCTGAGGCCTATGGGGGTGGCGGAGGGGTAAGAGAGGGAGAGAGGAGGAGAGGGGAGAGGGGAAGAGATAACACAGGCCCAGAATCTCCATATTCTTTTCAGAGCACATGTTCTCTGACCTCAGTTCCTTCCAATAGGCTCTGCCTCCAAAAGGTTCTACCACCTCCCTTTAGCATCATGGAACAGGGTCCAAGCATTTAGCATATGGGTATCCAGGGGTGGATATTTCACATCCATCCAAACTATAATATTCAAGATATAGCTCACTAGTAGAATGCCAGCATTACAGATCCCCAGTATTACAAAAACTGTCAGCAACAATAGCAATAGCAAAATAGGGCTCATAGTACCAAGTCACTACTAACAAAAGCAAATAAAAATAAATGATTAGTTATCTTTCTTTAGTGATAGGAGTACTGAACTTCTTTAAATACTTCAAGGGAAAAAAAAACAAGCTTTATTGCAATATTTTTACTTTTCATATTCAAGTTTTTGCATTCGAATTTGACTTTTCAAATAATAGGCAATGTTCATACACAAGTCCAACCAATCAACTAAAATAAGCTCCTTCATTCCTCATTACCAATCTAAGTATAAACAAAGCATATTAGATGTGTGATTTTGTCAATAGCAAACTTAATTATGATTCCTTGATGACTCTCATTTTATAAGTGGGGGCTAAGCAATTAAATATGAATTATTTGCTCAGTGTGAGAAGAAAGTTGTTCACTAGCTCTTTTGAAGGGAAGAGCCAGCTGTCATCAGAAATAGGTAGGATTAATTATGAGCAGGGAGGACTGTTCTCATGTAGCTCCCAGCAGCTGCTCTACAGCCCCCTCACCCCCCCACCGCCTGTTCTCTTACACATTCCAAGCTGGAAGTTCTAGGACACCTATTTATTTGGGTGTGGCTCGAAATGTTTCTTCCAAGCCTGGCAAATCACAAGCATATAGTATTTGCTGACAGATGGTTTGCACAAATACCTTGGCACTGGAACCCCTCCAAAGTTTGGAGAAGGACCTAGAATACAGTACTTTTTCAGAATTCCTGTGAAGTTTGAAATTTAAAAAATGCATTGAGGTACCTCTAAATATTTTATCCGATCTTTTATACCCCATTTTCCACCTTCCAAGGTTATATTTTGGTATGGCATCAACATTATATATATATACACACACACACACACACACACACACACACACACACACACACACACAAACACACATGCATATGAATACGTGGCCTAACCCCAAGTCATCTTTCCTTTCTCCTACATTTACTGCCACATGGATAAATTCGGGGCATAATGACCGGAACCCCATCCTAGAAACTTTCCAAGAACGACATCATATAGAGAAATCTTCCCAGATGTCTGCCTTTGATTCTGACCCTGAACTTGATTTTTGCAGCAGAATTTTATAGGTGGATCAGCTGCGGCATCACTACCTGGGGACAGTTTTAGTCCAAAAGATGTGCTCTGTGTTTAACATTAAGTCCCAGTGAACAGAGGGACAGAGATGTCTACAATCTGTAGTCGGGGGAGGAACCGGGCTATAAATGTGAAGATGATCCAGCCGGACTCTTTGGAGAGTGAAAAGAAGCATTATCCATTACATCAGGCTAGGAGGCCAACCAACGCTCTCATCTGAGGAGGTCAGAGGGCTGGGTTTATTTCCTTCTTTTTCCTTTCTTTTTAATGTGCCCTGCTGTACTTCCTGAGCACTGAGAAGCACATTAGATGTTGTCCCTAAGGTTTCAATAAAAGTTATAACACTTCTCCCAAGGAAACTTCACAGGAAAAGACTAAGAAAGTAGAGCCTATGATGTTAGGGTCTCATGTAACACCAGACCTCCAAGCATGGCCCTGAAATCAAAGACCCCCATGAACCTTAATATATCTTTAGTGTTTTTCAAAACAACCCCTTCCACACCGTAGTTTGGGAGCACCATAGCCTCTTCCTTCCCTAAGCCACAATGTTACCTTTGCAAATAGAATACTAGACTAACATGCTGAGCCCAGGTTGCCAAGCCAGTGGTTTGTCAGAGGGAAGAGCCACATGAAGATTGAACAGTATCTTCCGTGTTTGCTGTTTGGTGGTTGGCAGACTGGAGGAAAATAACAGCCAGCAGGCATCTGATCTAAATGTACACAAAGGATAAAAGCAACCAACATGACACACTATCTCCACCCATGACTGTAAACAAAAAATGAATTCACGAGAATGTCAGATATTTTCATTTTTGTTCTATGCAAAGACTGAATAATTTACAAATATAAAGAAAGTTTTAAATAAAACAGATTAGGGGACGTTTACTGTGTCAGAGAATGCTGTGACTGGGGGAGAGCTTCCATCAAGCTAAACCAGAATCAATAATTGCCCAGAATCATCTCTGCAAAGCCCAGTAGTATCTCATTAACAGAGCCCCCATTCACAAGGGAAGCACAAGTCAGCAGAGCCGAGCACCTTCTTCCTGAAGAACATCAGTCACATTGCTTGGGCAAGCGGCAATTAAGAACTCTCAGCTTGGGTTTTCTTTTTCTTTTGCCTTTCACTGCAAATGTTTTCAGGTGCTTTGAGAACTCTCCAGAGTCCCAACTAGATCTTTCTGTCTTACTCATAAACTCAGGGCCACAAGAATCTTGGAGTCACTGCTGTTGCTTGGCTGGGTGATTACCATCAAAACAAACAGGAAACGGGTGACCGACTTGCCTTGGATCAGAACCATGAGTGAGAACAGGTACTGGGGGGCCACTTGCTTCCTTCCTTTCACTTTGAACAACTTCCGCTAGTAGAAACTAGCAGTATGGCCACAACTCTGTCAGTAATGAAGGACTAGTCCAGATGTTCTCTAGGCGTGAGCATAAGCTGAAGGGAAGGCCATGAAGCCTGGCAACTTGGTTATCAGCAAAAGAATTTGATCACCTGCAAGTGTCCATCTTACATCATTTTATGAAATAACTCTACACAAATAAGAACTAAATGTGTTCATAGAAGTCTTCAGAAAACATACCCGTCTAACCCCATATGCACATGGTGCCACAGAATTGATACAAGGACACTTGTAGCTCATACAAGGAAAATCTGTCACCATCATTGTCATACATACCTTGACATATATGTGGAGGGGCCACTAACCAAAGCATGTCTCTGAGAGGAAGACATCCTCTATATAATATTTAGACCAGGATTCTTAGAGAACTTTCCCATACCAGGCTTCTGTATGTAGAAGACAAGGGCAAGGGATCAAAGGAACACTTTTCAGCAGCATGGGCAATCAATTAAACACATTCAGAAAATATGAACTTCTGCCACGCAGTGTGTGGGTATCTCCGTGTGTGGGTCTCTTTAGCAAGATTAAATGTTGTGTGAAAGAAAGGTAGTGAAGTGGTAGGTCCTGTGATATTAAAATTAACTCAAAGAAATAGACATGTGATAAAATGCTTGGCTTTGATTGATTCTAGAACCAGGCAAAGCAAACATCAAAGAAGGTGCTGGGGAAAGGAGAAAGGCACACTGGGCTTCGAGTGTGGTGACTGCTCATCTCCTTAGCAATAGTGTTCATCTGTCTTCATGTCTATGATTTATGGCAACTTCAGGAAACATAAATTAATGATCAAACCTGGCAACATGGGAAGAGCACGAAATTCTTCTTTACATCCTGTTTCACTTTCCTATTTGCTCAAAATATTTCATAAAGTTGAAAACAAGGGGCTGGAGAGATAGCTGAGTCAGCAAAAAGCAGGGGGCCAAGTTCAGTCTCCAGCATTTACTGAACAAACCAAACTGGGTGTGGTGGTGCATGCTTGTAATCCAACCGTGTGTGTGTGTGTGTGTGTGTGTGTGTGTGTGTGTGTGTGTGTGTGTGTGAACAAGCGAGTCTCTGGAGCCTAGCATCATGGGTAGTTTGAAGCCAATGAAAAACTATCAAAAAGAGTGGAAAATGGCTGAGGAATAATACCTGCCTGAATTTAACCAAAAATAGAATAGTCACACAATGGGTTATTGAACAAAATCTATTGTATAACATATATGTGTGAAGTATAATTACATAAAAACACAGACACACACTCATATAACTCTCTTTAACTGATTTCCAAGTTATGTTTTTAAATAAATTAAGAACAAGAACTTTGTTGTCTGTATCCTCTTTAATGTGTTTTAATATAGAGGGAAATATAAATTTATGGCAGAGAAACCCATATGCAGTCAAAAATATAAATATAATCTTGTTGATAACTGCACACAGGTACAGAAAGACATGTGAATTTGTTCAACTTTCCTAATTAAGTCACTGAAAAACTATTTTATCTTTTTATTTTATTTTTTTAAGAAGGACCTGATGGGTGTGATGAACAATCTCTTTACTTTTTGGGTTGTATGTTTCTTTAGCATTTAGAGGATAAGTACACAATTACTTTATTTTAGAATTTAGAAGGTAGTTTCAGTACAAACAGTCTGTGTATTCTTTTCTTGTAGTGTTTATTCATTTTCATGTTTTAAAAAACATGATTTTCTGTTTTAAAAACCATTTACTAGGGTGCTTGGGAGATGGATGGTTCAGCCATTAAGAGCCCTTGGCGCTCTTCCAGAACCCACTTCAGTTCCTAAGACTCAACTTGCAACTGTCTGCAATTCCAGCTGCAGAAGATGCAGTGCCCTATCCCTGGCTCCTCAGGTACCGACACACACATGCACACATACACATAATTAAAGATAAACCTTAAAAAGTACTAAGGCAATAAAATAAACATGAATAGAATAGACAAAACTAATTTTAAAACATTAATTAAACTAATTTTAAAAGTAATTTTAAAACATTCCCATAGCTTGGGAAGAGTATTTAAATGGATAAATCCTTACCAAGAATAACTTAAAAACAATGGAAAGAGGAAATTAACAGAAAGAGGAGATTATCAGTCTAAGTCTAAGAGATGCAAATTAAACAATATGGTGTAGCCTCAGACCAATGGATTTAGAAATCTGAAAGATGCAGTTGTATGACCTGCTGTGGTAGGAATGTCCCCCATTGGTTCTGTGTTTGAACAGTTGGTCCCCAGCAGGTGGTGCTGTTTGGGTAGGTTGAAGAACCCTTAGGAGGTGAAGCCTCACTGAAGAAAGTGGGTCACTGGGGACCTTGAGGTTTCATACTGTCCTACTCAGGTTCTATCTCTGCTCCTGACTGTAGGTGCATCAAATGCATCAGGTGTGTCAGGTGCTTCAAAAGCTTCAGGACCAGCTGGCCTCCTGTACCTGCCTCTATTCCTTCCCCACCAGGAGAGAACACAATCCCTGGAACTGTGAGCCAGAATAAACTCCTTTTTCTTGAAACAGCTTTTGTCAGGTATGTCAGAGCTATATGAAGACATCTCTGTGACATATAGTTCACGGATATGGACAAAAGAAGAATACAAATATGAATGGTTTGCTATAGACTAAAAGCATAAATAAACTTACTATTAAAACCTTCCTCTCAAACAAATCTGAGGCATAGATTACTTGACTGTGAGTTTTTCAACAATTTTAGGAAAAGATAAACTAATGTTATACAGATGCTTTTAGATAATAGTAAAAAGGGGCCTAATTCATTTTATGAGACAACTATAAACTGACTCCAGAAATCTTTGTGTTTACAAGAAAGAAAATTATACAAAAACTTGTATGCATAGATGCTAAAATGTTATAAAATATTAACAAATGGAATTCAGTAGTCTATGAAGAGGATAATGTATCATGACCAAGAAGAGTTCATTTTATGCATGCAAGAGTGCATCAACATTTGAAAATAAATCAATGTAATTCAACATATAAACAGAGAGCAAGAAGCTCATTTTATCATCTCAAGAGATGCATGAAGAACCTTTTGACAAAAGTTTGATGTCTGGGTAAAAACAGTACAAACTAAAACTGGAATAAGATTTCTTTAATTGGATTTTTCCAAAGCCTACCAAAAAATTCTATGGGAGGCACCCCACTAATTAGTCAGAAATCAGAAACATTTTGAAATAGTGGGAAAGACACACAAGGAGGCAGATTCCTAGTTAAAATGAAAGGGATAAAATTTATATTTGCTAGTATAGAAAAGAATCCCTAAATTCATCTTAAAGCTATACACACACGCACACACACATACACACACACACACACACAACAGAAAAACAAAACAAAACCATAACTATTTAGTTTAACTGAAAACAGTCTGGAAAGCTATGTCCCAAACTGCTAACAGTGCTTATTTCTCGAGAAGAAAGGGGATTCAGTTGTGCTTGCATATGTAGAGAACAGTAGAACTTAAAGAGAGTTTATCTATGCTGTATGACATGTGACTGTATCATCTGAATCTAATACCATTGTGATAAAACAATGCCATGGCTCAGCTTCAAAAGCAATATCTACTTGCAGAGGGAGGGGTCAATGCATTTATTAGTTTTATAATCACTTAACATGTTTTCTTATGAGTATTAGTGTTGGTGGAGGGAGCTGATGAACATGCTACTTGTTTTTGTATTCCACACAAAGAAAACCACATGGTTATGTTCTGACTAAGAACACTTCTGGTCTTCTGGGAATCTGGAATACACAGATAGGTCAGCATCTGTGATCACCCTGAAATTAGTCTACTATTGCCATCCAGTATCTTGAATCCCAATGGGGGCAAAAAGGAAAGTCAGAGTATGGGTACACAGTATCAGGCATTTGGGATGATCAAGAAAAATAGCTCTCTGGCTTCATTCATGATAATCCAAAAACAAGTCTAGGGACAAATGTCTTTCTTCTTGAAGATGCAGCTGGTGTCTGTC
Source organism: Micromys minutus (assembly GCF_963924665.1). NCBI lineage: Eukaryota > Metazoa > Chordata > Mammalia > Rodentia > Muridae > Micromys > Micromys minutus. Next base: position 30,188,692 of record NC_137981.1, read on the forward strand.
TGACTAGCCAAACAAAAGAGACTCTAGCTGTGAGTCAATAGGGCTGTGGTTGCTCACAAGAGCTTTTTAAAAAATAACCCTGCACACAGATGCAAGCTTCTTTGATTCATTTCCAGACACAGAAATCTCTAGGCTCCAATCCTGAGACCCTGGGAGCCAGAGAGAGATAAAGGATATTGACGGTGCATGTACATCCAAAGGCCACATTTGTACCTCTCTTCCCAAATGGAAGCAAGCAGTACCTGATTCAAAGAGCCCAGCTATACAAATAAATCCCCTTTATCCATTAACTTCCAATAAAATTCCATGTTTTATTGAAACTATATCCATAATCAAGTGATTCACAGAGCAGAGTCAAAGAGAAGGAATTCCTTTCAATTTACCAAGTAGGAGTGAATATTTTGCACTATTGAGCTGTGCTTCAGAATTTCTTCAGAATGACCTGATTAGAGAATAGAAGAGGCTTCATAGGATCCTAAGACTATAGCAGACCATGGGAGTATAGTCTCTCCCCTCAAATGGACTCTTCGAAGAGCACAAGATTGAAATAGAATCCTCATTTCCTCATGACAATCAAACTAAATATTGGAGAAAACGGTGTGGATAATTTAGGGTAGAGTTATTTTTACTCCTGATTGCTTGTATAGATGTGGGTGTGGGGTTAACCCTTTTCACTCTATCTTAATCTCTGGAGTTCCCTACTTTTAGTTTAACGAGCCTGAAGTCAGAAGAGTGACAGCAATATTTCTCAGATCAGAATCCACCTTGTACAGTCGGAGCACGTCTCTTCCTAGATGTAGGATATCAAGAGCATTTCTGTGGCTTGTGCAAGAATATTGGAATCAACCTGCGCTGAGGTTTTGGCAGAAGCACTGAGTGAAATGGACATGCAAATTCATCCCCAAGGTTAAGAGCTTAAACAATAAGCAGAAGGAAAGGGAACTGGGTTGATCTTCCCCGGGCACGAGCTGGCTTTGTGGTGATCTAATTGGTGGTCCTAGGGCTGCCTGACAAAATTGATCCAGACAGCCTTTTCCCACTGGCAACAGCACAAAACCTAGATGACATAATTCACAGTGTAGGAAATTGGGAGCAGATAGGAAAGGCACAGCAGGCTACTGAGTTCCTTCCGAAGGGAGCACACATGCTGAACAGATTACTGAGGAGGATCCTCAAATTTGGCAAAATCAATTCATCAAGAGATAGCAGCAGAGTACCAGAGAGGATGAAGGCCAGAGCAGAAAGGCCAGGACCTTAATATGGAATATGACAAGGACCTCTTGGGCCTTCCCTGTTAGTCCCTGTTCTTCTGTTCCCTCCTATGAATTTAGGTTCAGCAATAGTGTAATTCGATGCTGATATGTAGCCTAATGGGACCCTGTTGTCTGAACATCTAACACTAGGCTAATGTCTTAATTATTTTCCATTGCTTACGACATATTTTTCCATACATTTGAATGAAAGAATTTAAGTTGAGGAAAATTATTTATAACCACTCAAAAATGTGGGCTTCTGGAAACAGTTTAGGGTAAAGCAACAAGGGTAGGCTTTGTCCCTTCTTGTCAAGTCCAGTGCTCAGTCAGTGGATGGACTAGTGGGACTGCTCTCTTCTCCCATGAACAAGGCAAAGTGTGTGTGTGTGTATGTGTGTGTGTGTGTGTGTGTGTGTGTGTGTATGTTTCATGACTCTATCAAACCAGCCAATATCTCTCGTGGCCACAGAGCAGCTGTCTTTCAACACGTCTTTTTGCCTTCTTACAGAAAAACTATGACTAGCCTTTAACAGAGACATTTTTAAAAGCAAGGATGACAAATGTAGCATTTCCTCAGCTGTCCCACACCAGAGGAAGACAAGGCAATAATGGCAGCCGTCACACAGCTGGAATTTCCCACAGGGACACAAGCATTACTTAGGACTGGGAGGGCCGATACCAGGCAAACTTGTCAGAAGTACCCAAGTGTCTTCCTGGAGACGAGCTCAAATGTCCGTGTGATGGGAGTTTTCTCACATGTGTGAGATAAAATGGAGAACCATTCTCTCCCATTAAGGAACTCCCTGAGGTGCCCTTAACCAGGAAAGAAACACATCAGTGATGCCTTCCATTATGTTGAGTGATGTGATACTGGGCTGACTGAATCATTTTGTCCTCTGATAAATCCTTTTGTCCTTCCTGAAAGGCTTCCAGAGTCCTGCATGGCTTGTGAACTGCAGCTCAGGTCTAATATGGAGAATACTAAGATGCTATCTTACTGCCAGACATGTTCCAGTCCTTTGTGAGAAGGAAAGCATGCACTCACTGGAGCCAGAGACAGCTTCAGGAGAGAAGGTGTGACACAGAGGGGGTTCCAATATCAGATCCCTGTGGATTTAGACCATTGCTTGGCATCAGTTAGCAACTAAAATGTGCCAGAATCAAGTCTACCAGCATTCTTACGTGCTTAGGAAAAGTAGGAGAAATATTTTATAATTTTGAGACTGTTCCCCCATTCATAAATGAGGCTATGAATTTTCTCACAGGATTGTTCTAAACATTAAAGCATCATTGCACATTCTTTTTCTCCCTCCCTCCCTTCCTTTATTCATTCCTTCCCTTTCTTTTATCCTCTCTTCCTTCTTTCCTTCCCTTTCCTCTTTTCTTCCCTTCTCTTCCTTCCTTTCATCCTTTCTCCTTTTTCCTTCTTTTTCTCCTCCTACTCTCCTCCTCTCCCACCTCCTTCTTCTCTCCCTCCTCTTCTTCCTCCTTCATGAGGAAGGGTCTCACTGTGTATCTCAGACTGACCTCAAGTCATCATCCTCTTTCTAAAGTCCTGGCATTGCAGATAGCAGGGCACCCAGCTAAAACTAACTCTTAAGTGTCTAGTCTACCACTCGGCACATAGCTCTCTCTCAAAACTTTTCTTGGTCATCACTTTAGGAAGCAACTGAGCCTTTGATTGAACAAATCTTTTCAGTACAGGCCAGGACATGATCTGTAGCTGGTAGAAAGTTTCAGGATAGAGTCTCTGATAAGAGAGAGTAGCTGTAAGCTCATGAAGATGATTAAGTACCTTCCACTTACTCTCATCAGAGGCTTACATAACGTGTGTTTTCTCATAGCATTTTCCAAAGCTGCAATGGTTCTGAATTATTATCAATACAATTATGTTTTAAGATTTATTTATATATCTTAGGTATATGAGTACACTGTAGCTGTCTTCAGACATACCAGATCCCATTACAGATGGTTGTAAGCTACCATGTGCTTGCTGGGAATTGAACTCAGGACCTCTGGAAGGGCTCTTAACCACTCAGCCATCTCTCCAGCCCCAGCAACACAATTGTTAACAAGGATAAATGAAGCTAAGAATTGTAGCAATCACAATGGAAGGAGAGCAAGCTTGGGGGGGTGGTAGATCACTTAGGAAGCCCTTGGCAGCATCAAGCCAAGGAGGAAGTGGCAAGGCAAAGGCAACTATTCCTTCAAAAGATCTAAGACATCTCAAATGTATCTGCATGGAGAACTTCTGCGCTTTCTTCCAAAATTACAGATGTAACCCTAAGTTGTGCTGCTGTTCATTCCTGAACATTGGAGCCTCAGATGTTGCATCTGTGCAGTGGAGAAAATGGAAAGGCTACCTGGTGGGGCTGCGGAGATACTCATGAAGACACAGTAAGGAACTTGGCCCACCAGTACTTGCTACGCACCAAAATGCCCCACTGTATATAAATTGCTTATCGACATCATTATTATGATTTACTTGAAGGAACAAAACTAAGTGGAGACAGGTAAGAGCTAAAATGCTCTTTTAAAAGGGTAGTAAAATAACAATGGGTTAGTGCATGGGGTGTGGGGGAAGGGTTTTGAGATGGGGATACCTAGATGGGGGTGTCTAGCAATAAAGTGAATAAACAAACAAAAAATGCAAAAGAGAAATAGGCTTAGATGCAAAAGAGAATGGCTGGCTTCTTATTCCTTTAAAGGTAAATGAGACCCATTTTGTTTCAGCCCCGTTTCATTCCTGCATAATAATGGGCAATTAACCCAGCCTTTCCTGGGAACAGGCCCATCCCATCCTCCCTCTGGGAGCAGTTCTGTCTAGGCTTTGAATTTGCACTTTGCAGAAGAGGTGAGGTTTGATTTCAAAATTAGATGGAGCTTGCAATCCAATGCTCCTCGACCCAGACCCCAGGCAGTTTATACAGAATGTTGCTAAGCATGTAAGGTCAGCTAGGAAATTCACACTCCCCGAATGACAAGTGGAATGCTGAAGCCCAAAAACCTTTGGAAGCTGTATTTCCTGGGAGGCAAAATGCCTTTGTCTGGTGGGCTCTTTCAATCAAGCCATAAGTACAAAGTGCCACATCTACCCAGAGGGGGCGCTTTTGGCCAATTCAAACTGAGGAACACCCTTGCCTAGCTGGGCACCCAGCCAGGCTGTACCCAACACCAGCACTTCATTTCTGTGGCTCCTCTAGGGAAAGAGAGGTGGAATTTATTTATTTTTTCTTTATTCTCAATACCACGTTTCTTCCTGTTTGCTTTTCCTCTTTGCCCTCAGGATATAGAAGGGTAGCGCAGGTTTTGTGATTCTGTAAGTGTACAGATATATAATTTTTCCATCCTGTCTTTAAGTCATTTTATTGGTCTTTATCTAATACAAAATGCTTTTTCTATCAATTAGACAGGGTATTTAAATGATTTCTTTTTTTCATCCACATGGTTCTTTATTACTTACAGTTCTATGTGACTCGAGTTTATTTGGAATCTTGTATACCTCACTTCTCAGACCAACATCCAAGTTGTTTCTATAAATAAAAGGCCTGGAGCCACTTAACTTAATTTCAAAGACTCCTCTCCATGAAGTTAAATGGAGTAGTCTGGAGTTTTCTGGTATTAATCTATCATTTTCTTTTAAATAGTAGTATTATGTTGCCATCTTTTATTGGGAGTTTTTTAATGTCCCAGGACCACTCTGGAAATCAGCAGAGTTACAGTAATAAATGAGAACTCCTGAGAATGTGAAGACTTCTCTGCTTTCTGCTTATTCCCGTGAATGCTCAGGACAGTGTTGTTGGCCTTTCTGCCATTATCATTTTAGACGAACTGAAGCCATGCTAGGCTATTCCAGATCCTGAGCAATGAAGCTATCTATCTTGGCGCCTCCTGGATCCTGACTTGGCCAGGAACATGCCATCACTCCACACCCGACTCCCTCTGGGTAAGGGATGCTAATGGATGCTAAGCTCTGCTTCGACAAGGCCATGCCCCTCACATCCCTGAGTTCCCACCCTGCAGATGTTCTTTCTCTTTCGAGGCTTTCAGAGTCCGGTAGAAATGCTTAAGTACCTTAAAGTCCACTTTACAAAGGCTTTGTGAATGCCACAAGGGACCAATGCAAGGTCTTACTTATCACTGTGCTTAGCGGCGAATTTCACACTGCCCAAAACTCAATAGATTAATTCTGGGTCTAGGTGAAGTTGCTCCTTAACCTCAGGATAATGTAACAATAACAAGATGCGGGAGGGAGAGTGAAGGGCAGAGTAGTGCCTTGACAGGATTCCATTATTAACTTGTCTGTCCTTGAACTTCATCCTATTGCTTCGAATCTGAAAGAGATCAAGGCAAAGATATAGGAAGACTTGAGAGAGGCAGAAGATATGGTGGGATCCGTAGAACAGTCTGATTCGAGGTTCAAAGATAAAGAAGGTAATAACATCTATGAAAGCCATTTGAGGGTTGGATATTGAAGGTAGAGTCTAGGATGCTGGCCTCTGGCTGGAGATTAGAGGTCATGGAAGAAAATGATTGGACAGGATTTGGAAAGGGAACCTGAAGCCCAGCCATGGTACCAGTTGCTCATAGCCCCATACCAACTCTAAGGAACCAGAGGGTACTCTAGGGCTCACAGAGAGAACCAGTCTGCAGGTGGACAGCCCCAAGCATAAACAGCAGCTTAGGGCACATCCCTTATAGTTCAGACTCTGAACATTTGTGTGATAACTGAGACAGCTACATTGCTTCAAGCTGCCCCACACAGATGTCACTGACACCAAGAGATGTTCTACAGGGGCAGGCTTCCCTCCTCTCCCCCCCTCCCAAACCCTAAGCCACTATGAACAATGTAGTTATTTCAGAACAAAGTACAAGTTGGGGGGGGGGGCATATTCTACATAAAACTTCTAAATGGCAAAATATTTTACTTATTTTTAGTTAACCACGGCTAGTCAGTCATTCTGGAAAGATTCCGGGGTTTTGTTGGTTAGTGTTATACATAGAACTCTTCCCAAGTCAGCGGGCCCATGTTCCAGTGCTCGGAAGCACTCCCTACTTCCAAGTCAAGTCACCAGGGTTCTACATAACCCCTCCCTTGAGTCAAGACAACCGTTTTCCATAGCACAGAATTCCTGAAATAAATAACTCATAAGTTTAATATTGTTAGCTATTCTGAGTAATGTGTTGAAATCTTGTACTTTCTTGCTTCTACCCATCAGAGACATAAGCCATAGTTTATCTAGTGAAGTATCCATTCTATACATGTTATCTGCCAATTTGCCACTTAGTAGCTACCCTGGTAACCAGAGAGACTTTGGTGGTGTCACACTGTTTCCATCAAAGTAACTCTTATTTACCTAATGCTAAGTCATATACCAATGTCTGTCACCTCACTTCAACATGTAACATAGCACTGTGTCATCTCAAGGAAAGAGGAGTGAGCACAACCTGGAATATTGAGGGTCAAAAGACAGAAAAATCATGTAACTTATGTTAAGAGTATCTGCTATAATTATTCTACACATTAACAGTCACTCTCATTAATATCCCACTGTGAAGAATCTGCAAACTAAATAATATATATATATATATATATATATATATATATATATATATATATATGAAAGGAGCATAGTAGATATAGAACTTGAGTATCTAGAAATGCCTCCCCTGTAGAAAGCAAAACTTTTATAAATTGTTTTCTCACTTATAAAGTCATCCATATGACTGCACACTTAATAACTGTTCTTGCTATTAATGATTTATATTACATGAATAGAATATCTTATGTAACTGAGTGACATATATAACTGTCACTTGGTTATTTAGTAATTCACTTAACAGACAGTTATTATTTAAGCACAAATTCTTCACAACATACTAGGTACTGAAGATAGAATAGTGGAAACATTTGTTGGAGCTTAGTGTCCACAGAAAACAGAAGGAAAAACGTGGGCCAAGTAGGCACCACTTCAAGGGGATAGCCCATAGGTCTGTATGGTAGGAGACCATGTGGCAGCCAAGATGAAAGCTGAAACTCTGGGTCCCGAAGTTCCTGCTTTACTTTACTCTTAAGATAAATTACATAGAAAAAAGATGCAGGCAAGACGGGGTGGAGGCAAAAAATACCTTCTTGGTAAAGACCTTCTGAAGTCCAGAACATGGATTATTTGTACATTTGAAGGTGAAGCTGGCTAGAGCTATAACAAAACATCTGATGGGGACTGAATTAATTCCAGAGCTTGGCCCTCCATGTGAACTCAGATGTTCGACAGGCAACTAGGAAACTCCTCCTGCATGACTCAGCTCTGAGTTCTGGAGTGAAAAGAAATACTGTTCCTCCATGTTTCTCATGTGAAGCATGAACTCCACTTTAAAGCACAAGATCCTTTTGAAGTTTCCTAACCTACTTTTCCAGTCTTATCTCTTACCTGATCAATACAGCATTTCAGTTCATTGTGGACCAAGCTAATATTAGGGTACTAGAAGATTATATTGAACAGTGAAACTACAGCCATTGTCTTGTGTCTGTGGTGTTTACACAACAACCAAGTTGCCTAACAAGACACTCTCAAGGCATATCCCCATTGCTAAGTGATTCTTGAGTGTACAGGCTCACTAAACTGGCTGTCATGTTCTGTCTAATGTCATATACATTTCTGTATGGCTGCAGGTATTAAGACATGATTTTTCCCTTTATGTCCAGTGATCCTTTCCCTTTCAAATCTTCACTCATTCTTCAAGATGAAAAGCAATTCAAACTCATCTGTAAGGTTTTCCTAACCTTTGGGTAATTGTTTTGCACTAAGTGAGGTCATGAAAGTAAAGTCTTACCCATATAAGAGAACTGAGAGTAGACTTTTTTTCTGTAATGTGAGGATAGAGAAGGTGCCATGTTTGAACCAGAAAGTACATAGGGCCTCTCTAAACAATGAAAATATATTAGTTTGCTTTCTATTGTTGTGCTAAAACACTGGCAAAAACATACTTGGAAAGTAAAGAATTTATTTGTCTTACAGGTTAGCAGTAGTTCATCTAGGGAGGCCAGGACAGGAACTAAAGACAGGAACCCTAGTGTCAGGAACTACATCAGAGACCACAGAGGATGGCTATTTACTGGCTTGCTTCTTCTAGGACTGTAAACTGCTGTGGACTATATTAGAGCATGGTAGTGAAAAGAGCAGAATGGAAGGTGGCCTGCAGGTGGGCTTCGAACATGCCGGATTTGTGAATGAACAAGCTGAGTGGCGTGAGTTGGAATTTGGAAGACTGTGGTGCGCTCCTCGACCAGCAAGGAAAGACGACCACCACCAGAGGATTCTTCTCAGATCACGCTTTATTGTGGGACCCTCTTCATTGAAGGGGAGAGCAGGAAGCGAGGGGCCCTTAACTACCCTAGCTGTCCGCTTATATAGGGAGAAGTGCATACAGGCTTGCCATGATTGGTTGTCACCAGTCTGCTGACACCAGAGGCCTCGGGATTGGCTGGAGATAGGTTATGTACTGCGCATGCGCAGGGTGCAACGCCTTAGCTGACAAGAGCATTACTATATATGGAGTTGTTTACCTCAAACCGTGAGAGAGCCAGCACCATCTTGTAATGGCGTCCGCATTCAGCTCCCCACCGAAGACCACTCTGGTGTGACAGATTTGGGAACTGACATTTTACAGTCGATATGTGGTGTCACCAAGAACATAAATGGAGGAGAAATGAAGACTAAAGACAGAGCCCAGGTTACTCCATATGAACAGATTATCTATGGTGGACCAATTATTGCATATATTTGACACATGGTAACTGTTCAATGACTTACTTAGGAGACGTAGCTATTTTTGAGTTCATATTTCATAATTGTTATGTCCATACTACCTGGCTGGTTTTGCATGGATCTAAATTACAATGCTGTAATCTCGTATCTATTTTGTAATGACAGTCTGACACCCAAATGCCTTGGTATGGCATAATTGATGCTTATAAAAATGAAGAGGAAAACCAAAATGAGCTGTGTTGATAACTAATTATCCGTACATTTTTCAAATATATCTCCTTAAGAGTGATAAACAGTGGCCATGGCCATAGGGTTTCTGTCTCTAGGGAGGGCATAGCATGGTTGGGATAGCATAGAATTCTAAAACCTCATGGGGACACAACAAAGGGCTTTTAGCACAAAATAAAAGAGCGCTTGATCTTGAGTTCAGAGCATAAGCTGAGGTGGCTGGTAGGTGGGGGTGGCCTGGGACACTTGGTGTATAGATGAATACACATGTATGTTCATGTGCTTTGAAATGGGTGAGATCCCACAGAATGTAGACACAAGATGAATAAACCAATTGGCTGCAAAACCAGTGGTAAGATGTTGTGGAGACCTGGGTGGGAGCAGCGGCAAGTTCAAGGAGGTGTCAATCAAAAGCGGGTTGAAAATAGTAGGGGAAAAAAAAATCAGAGAAAGGATTTAAGACCCACCCAATCACACTCTGAGGCTCTGCCAGCTTGCTTTGGAACCTCAAATTCAGTTTCCTTGTCCTCAACCTCTGGCTTCCAACACAGCAAGAATACCCATTGATCCATTTAGTAATAGTCTTGGGTGGGTGACAAGGTCCCAGGAGGTTCCTGGCAGATGCCTTTGACAGACTGATGGCCTCATGGCTTGACTGCCAGAGGCTTTGGAAGCATCACCTTGGCAAGACCTGGAGGATTTATGTAGTATTCTTTCCCCATGAGTCAAAGGGAAACCTGGGGTCAGAGTGGGAAGACAGGCCCTCTGGAAAGCCTAAGGTCATAATAAGATTGTTCCTGCCCACAGGTGTGTTCCTTTGGAAAGCTTTAGTTCCAAAGAGAGTCATATTTTTTAAAAATCACTGACATATTAGAAGAAGAAAAATTAAAAGAAGAGGAGAAGGAAGAGGAGGAGGAGGAGGAAAGAAAGAGATGGTGATGGGGAAGAGAGGAGAGGATTAAAAAAAAAAAATTCTAGGCTGTAGCAGGAAGTGCCCTGGTGGAGAAATCCGGGAAATGTCAAACATGTATAACAAGGGAAGAAGCAAGAACCTTGTAGCCATGTCATTCAAAACCGTGTTAGAGACGTCACTGGAAAAAAGGAGAAGGAACTGACTTAGTGGAAAGCTCAGTGACGCACCCCTCCCAGTGCCACGGTTGCGCATTTCTGACCACGTGGAGATGGCTGTATTCCAGATGGACTTTGTTCCCTCTGCTCTATATACTGTCTAGCACTGGCACAAACTCCGCTTCTTCATCTCCCCAGCATCATTCTCTCCTGCAGCCATAGCAGGTTCCAAATCTAGCTTCAGGAACAAAAGTAGAAAACATGATAAATTTTTATACACCTATAGCTAGGTACGGGACAAGTTTACAAAGTCAGAGCGGTTACTCAACTCTCTTGAGGCCACATCTGTCCCCAGAGTAGGCATTCATTTTCCTTTGGCAGGAGCTGTGATGCAAGCGCGACCAGCCTGGGTTCTTGAGTTTTTTGTCCCTTCTTTTGCTTAGTCATCCTCTGTACTCAGATGAGTGTGTGTGAGGGGGGAGGGGAGGCGGGACAAATCCTCTTCTCCGCCTTTTATAAAACTAGAAAATTAACTTCCTAGTGAAACATCTAGTTTATTAGAAAATAGAACTCTATCAACTACTCAACTCATTTTAGGTTAAGAAAAAGCTGGTGTTCCTGTCTCTGGAGTCCAGTTTACGATTTGTTCGTTGTCTGCTCTGTAGCTGACACCACACATGTGCTTTCCTGCTCTCTGCAGATCAGTGAAAACATTGTCCCTCCACCACACCTGCCCTTTCTCTAGCCCATAAACCAGATCAAACTTGTTTCTCCCCAAACTCACTCTGTGTGCCAAGTTTGTTCATTTTCTCTCACAGTTTTTATATATCTGAATGTTTGGGGTGCATATATGTGTGTGTGTGTGTGTGTGTGTGTGTATGTGTGTGTGTGCATACTCATATGTATGAATGCATATGTGTAGTGTAGGTGCCTGTGGAGGTCAGAGGGTCAGAGGTCGATACTGTCGTTTTCAACTGTTCCCCACATTGATTTCTGAGACACAGTCTCTCACTGAGCTTGGAGCTTGCAGCTCGGGTTAGACTGGATGGTCAGAAAGCTGCAGAGATTGGTTTCTTTCTTTTCTTTGACATAGAATTTGAGATCTGAAAACAGGTCCTCATCTTGTAAACCAAACTGAGCTACTTTACCAACAGAGCTACTGTGCCAACCCCTAACTTCAGGATTGACAAATGTAGCACACACCATGGTCCCTTGGTGGGCTCTGTCTTTACCACATTCTCTTTCCCCTACTTTCTTTTTAGATGCTTGGTGAACACATCAGTGAACTACAATCTTATCTGTCTCCTGGGCTGACCATGGCCTATTTGAAATGCCTACTAGTTGGCTTCTGTAACAAAGTAACTGCCTGTTTTGTCCTAGTTCCTTAAGGACCCAGGGGTTCAAACCCAGAGCCTTGTACATGTTGGGAAAATGCTGGATTTCTGACTTAAAACCACAAACCTATCTTAAATTTCTTTTGGGGGGGGAATAAAAGTTCACTAAATGGCCCATCCCTGTCTGGCTTTGGACTTGCAATCCTCCTGCCTCAGCCTCCCAAAGACTATAGGCCTACACTACTAGCCCTGACTATGTTATTTCCCTTAAATGCCTTTTAGGATCATCTTATCATTTCAACCTCTGCATGATTTCAACCTATGCATGGAATTCTCTAATATGTCACTTTACTCCAAAATTCTATTGAATCTGGATTTGAGAGTACTATGGAAAATGTCTACCTGAAAGACTTACTAGCCACATTTGATCCAGGATACCCATGAATGAGATCACAAGACCACTTCTCAAACTTCTGATCTCCCAAGCTTAAATCCTTGATCCACACCTAGCATCTCTCACTCTGTGCACCTGTCCAGCCCAGGCTACTAACTTACCCTAGTGGCCTCAGAAAGACACACATATTCTCTTTGTTGCCATGATTGTAAGTCCATAGTACTGTTAACTAATATAAGGCAGCCAGGCTCTTACTCCAGAGGCAGAACAGAGGCTTTCTCCTTATGTGCTGGTGTACAGGAAATTTTTACAGCCGGGTGGCTCATAAAAAGACATCTACTCACATCCTAGTCATCGTTAATCCACTCATTAAGCTCCTCAGAAGGAGAAAGTAGCGGAAATGGTGGTGGCTGTGCACAGGTTGGGCTCAGTTGCAGATGCGACATGAACTCTGGCACACCATTGGCCATGAGTCATTGGAAGCCCAAGCTGTGTACCAGAGGACAGCAGGAAACCACAGGACCTGGTTTCACTCTTGCGGTGACAGTCTTTGGGGAGGCTGAAAGACTGCGGTGGTTCAGCTGTTCCCTCATGGCTGCTTCTCCACCAGCTCCAGACTGTGTTTGTCTTGGCCAGTTAAGATGTGGAACCTGAACTGGCTCAGGCAGTGCTACTGAGGGAGACATATCCACTTCCTATCCCTCAACCCCCACCTCCACTTCCTGTCTCTCTTCCCCCTGGTATAGCTACTACACCAGTTTGTGCAGCTCCTTCCTGCTGTGTGGAGACAGGTTTATGGGTGGTTGGGATACAAGGACTCTTCACTTTGGCAACGGCTTCTTACCACACAGAATAATGATCTTTGAAGTGGTTATGGTACCGGAGTAAACATGAATCTTATGTCTAGTAACAAATAGATTGTTTGGCACACTGAGTCACAGCTTCTTTGATATCAGCTGGCACCTTCAACCTCAATTCCAATGAGGAGTATCACCCTCTCACCCTCACATTCTCCTCTCTTGATTCCTTTCTGTTTGGCTTAGTGCATACCTAGGTCAGATTCACCTTCTGAAAAATTCAGTATCTGCCTTTTCCATTAAAACTAACAAACTAACCAACCAACCAACAAAATTTTCTCCAGAATTTTATCACCTTAGTTAGCTTGTTGCCTGGAGTTGTATGATGCCCACAGGACGTTAACATAGCACCTTTAAATCAAGTATCTAGGGAACACATAATAAATACTAGAAGAGTTAAGGCAATTCCATTGGAGTAAGAGTAAGTGTGGAGTTTGGTTCTAAAGCAAGTGTTGAGGACACCACTTGTCTCTGATGTAGAGTAACTATCTAGTCTTATTCCTATCCATAAAAGAGATAAACAAGGACTCTCTCTTGGGTTGCTTGTAAGTATTTAAAAAAAACAAAGTATAATCAAGTGTGCTGTAGAATCTCTTCCATAACTAAGTAGTCTATAGCTAAGAACAGTGATGATTATATCAGAACACAGAAGCACACACGGGACATGAGCCTAGTCTTTCAGGCTCCTGTTCCAATCAAACTGTATAAAATCAAGAAGTCAAGTTAGAAAACCACTTTAGGCATCTGCCCAAAGCAAGGCTACATGTTTAGAACTTTAGAGAAGTCTTTGTTGAGATAGCTGTAAGAGTTACTAAACTGAGAACACAGATGGCCGGAAGTTTCTACTTAATCCAGCTTCCAAACCTTTCCAACTATATCCCACAATGCAAGGATTAGCCTCTCCACACCAAGAACACACAAAGGCAGAGCCCTGAGTCTCTCTTCTCTTGCAGATGACATCTGGATCTGTTTCATAGACATGGCTGACCCATAAGACTTCTAAACACATGCTAACTCAAAGCTTTTGGACACTGTGAGCCATCAGATAATGTTTTAACATGCTATTCATATTCTGGTTCTTTCTTTGTCTATCCCTGTATGGAAACTCACACACTTGCTTCTGAGGTTGTAGTCTCCAATACTCCAATACCACCAAACAGCAACCCCTCTGGCTCACATACTCTGAAAAGGGTCGGTACCCAAGCCAGGTCAACATGAACTTTGAGGCCTATGTACTGACTTCTGAACCTTTGTTAAGATGTCTGTTTGATGTATTATATATATTTTTGCCCAAAGCTAAGATCTGTTCTCATTTTTCTCAAGATATTTTTATGCATCTTTAATAAGCAAGCTGTTGTAGAAGGCATGCTGCTGTAGTCTAAACATTTGAATTTGCAGCAGCTGTAAGCTTATCTATTTGAAGTCTGTGGATGGAACTTCTTCCAGGGAGGGCATGTCAAAAGGCAAGTCCTTGCGTCATGAGAAAGTCATAAAGGTGGTTGGGTTTTGTTTTGTTTTCAATAAAAGAAAAAAAAAAGGCTAAGCTCAAAGAGTGCAACATATTCACTCTTAAGGGACGCAGATATTTTCTGCTTTGTCTAACATTTTTAGGCTCCTCTTCTTTGCCTTCAAAGTATAAACTTGACTACAGATTTTCTTTTGAGTTTCTTGCTATTAATAAGGCCTAGAGCCAGTATAAAACACATATTGAATATCTAGTTATGCTATCCAAGTGGCATGAAAGTCTTTCTTTATAGGGCATGATGCTTGGTGAACTTGAAAATTGTTAGCTAGCTTAGTAACACACACAGTTAAGGAAGCCAAACACCTCTTTGTTTTTCTCCTTTCTACTTACTCATCAGCAAATACCCATTCTTCCACTGAGCATACCTGTATGGGTTTACATTAATCAGTTCTCATGGACCAAGGAATATACTAGATATTAGGCAATTTGACTTTTAATCTAAGTGGGTGAGAACCATGGAACTGGAAAACCTGGGGAAATTATGAATCTAAAGCACTAATAAGATTTGATAGAAGAGTTATGATCCCATGGGGGAAGAACTTGCTTCTAGAGTCTGGGGCTGGAAACTGTCTTCTGTTAAGGGGACCCATTGCTGAACTCTGGCAAACTTCAGTTTCCTCATCTCAAAATAGGAACCACAGTCATGCTTACTACGCAAAAGCATAGAAAGGACTGGGTGAATGAAATGGGACCACCATAAACTACTTTCAGAAAATGCTTCATTTTTATCTTCAAAATGACATGGCAGTGTCTAGCCAAACCTCACAGACTAAGTAAGTTTGTTTTTGAACTTGGAGAATGAATAGGAAAGTGTAAAGGGGCAAGAGACACTGCAAATGAAGGAAGAACATTTCTAAACCTAAAGTCATACATGTGTACGACATTAGGCAGCACATGGCGGTCAGTGTGGTCAGACAGTGTACACTTATGCATCACTTTAGCATTGGGGATATGTTTTGAAAAATGCATCATTAAGCAATTTGGTCATTGTGCAAACATCAAAAAATGTATTATACAAATTAAGATGGCTGTAGCATCACTAAGTAATGTAACCTTATGGAAAACTTGATGCATGTTTGGGCTAGGATGAACTGAAAGGCCATTACGTCGCTGATGACCGTATTCATGGGGTGAACACTGAGACTGGACCAGAAGCGTGAGGCACTTTTCAAAGGCCCTGTGTTCCAAGGTGGCATCTGCATTTTATCTAGGAAACACAACTCACTGCAGAAAGGAGGATTGAGTCCTGGAGAAGGAGAGGGAAAAGGAGAGTTTCTCAGCTGCCAGTTGACCTCCTGAGAGTTCACATGGACCCCTTAGGTCTGTAGTAATCATCTGCTGGCTCTCAGGGTATTTTCCAATGTGGGCCAATGTATCTGATTGAAGAATGTCATTGCCTTTTCACTAATGATTCCCTTTGTACTTCTTGGTGGAAACAGTGACGATGTAGAAATGGGAATTGCAGAGTCTCTTCATTGAACCACCAAGGGCAAGCCTCATGGGACAATGGTTGTCCATGCTGTTTTCTGAGGTTGTCTTCAGTTTTAATTTGTGATTCCATTTTAACAGCTCTAAGTAATGGGTCCAAGGTCATGTAGTAATTGAATAGGTGGACTAGGATTTGGCTCTAAACACTCTTGCAATAGTCTGTGCTTCTCAATTTTAGTCTATGCTGTGCCTATGGTTTGCCTAACAGTTTTGACCAGGACAATCAAGACAGTTTCCTTTGTTGTCATTTGTATTTTAAGAACTGCAGTTGTTCTTAAATTCAGACTTAGAATTCAACTTGGGAGCTTGTGGGTTTTGTGGTCTGTTTAATTAAAATTCTAGAACACAGAGTCCTCCACAGAGGCCTTGCTCTGGAAGGCATCCTGGGGGTTCAACCCTATTCAAAGTATGGGAGTGTTTACAACAAAATTTTCCCTGTTCTGTGGGATGGCCTATAGGCAGGACCTCTTCTCCTGTTCTCAAGAGACAATTCATTAGTCTGATATCTCCCTTATGGCAAAACTCTGTGTGGCAAGTTTTCATCATTTTAAAGCCCACTGTGTGTGTGTGTGTGTGTGTGTGTGTGTGTGTGTGTGTGTGTGTGTGTGTGTGTGTGTTGTCTTTTATTGGGTGAGATAACACGGCCGTAATGAAGTCTATCAAACTCAAGCAAAGCTTTTTCACTGCTACAGATGACATGCTCAAAAAAGTTTAAACCACCTTTGTCATCCAAGGGCAAAGAGATGCACTTAAAGGTTCAAGTCAGGTTGCTTGAATATCAAATGTTTTTGCTTTTGTGGGGTAGTATTTATTATTGGCTTTGAACTCACCCAGAAATTATGCCTCTTGTAACTGCCAAGAGTCTCCCTTGGCCAACTGTCATTGAGAGGCCAAAGTACCAGATGTTATCCTAAGAATGTGCACACTGGCATCCACAGTGATAATCCAACCTGTTTCTTACTACATAACTCAGGATGGTCAACTCAAAATTCTAACCATGTTAGGTAACTCACTAATAACCCTATGATAACCCAAGTTATAATAACCGGTAAGCCAAGTTAGATAACTACACAGAATCTGTGGTTGCTTTTAAGTATCTATATGTCTCCAGGCTGGGAGATAGGCAGGTGTGGCTATGCATTTGTATCACTGTCTCAGCTGTGACAAAGTCTATACTATAACCCAGCCCTACGCACTCTTCTAGTGTGACAAGACCTTGAGACCTGGCCAGCAATTTGGTACTTACTCATTTCTGAAATATGGAAACCAAAACTACACAAGTAACTTCCTGGTACCAAGCACATCTCTCTTCTTCAAATGCTGAGTTCATGTTATCCAAGCCCTCTGGTCTCTGGCTTACAGTAAATAATTGTCTACAGCTGCTGAAAGTTGGTTTATCCTCCAATAAAGGTCAGGATGGATGACTAGACATCAGAAGGAAAACTTCTGAAATTTGGTGTTTAGACTAGCTTACATCTATGTTTATCTCTTTTGTTTGTGTTGTAACTAAATAGGCAAATGTGGGCTGTGGCAAAGGCATGGCAGAGAATCTCCATATCATGCTATTTTTTTAAGGTCTTTAATACTAATGCATGGAATACTTCCCCACCTTTTTTGCCTCAGTTTCCTGTGTCTTTGCATGCAGACCAGTGTCCAAGGTTCTCTCTAACTTCTGGCCAAGTGAGTTGGTATCTAGAGATATAAATATTCATTATCTAAAATAACCAATATCTGCCCTGTTTATAAAAGTAGAGGTGGTTTGGCAACTATCACCCAAAGGAAAAGTATTTCCATCCTAAAATCTTCAGGAACATCTGATGAAGATGAAAATGTTATTCCGTACAACCAAAGGCCCTAGGTCTCTCTCTAGAGTACATGTTGTAGGGGTGGGGAGGAGGGGTGGCAACCGGTCCTGGTGGTGCATGATCATTTCCCAGGGGAGCTGAGAGGACAGGGGACACCCCTGCCATGCACATCTCCAGATGAGATTTCTATGCTTGGCTTACTGTGGGGCCCACACAAGCTCTCTCTCCAGCTGTGTCTTGGGACTTCAAGGAGGAGACCTATTAACATGAGGAGGTGGGAGGCGTCCTCCCAGTTAAAAAAATTTATTGGGGTAAAAATCTAAGGCAAACACAGTTTTCTTTGGAAGCAGCAACGTAGGAGAAAAAGGATAAGCAAGGATGAGTCCAAAGAAAAGGAAGGCAAGTGTCATGACTGTCTGGGGAGAGAAGGAGGGAGGGAGGGATAAAGGGGAGGAGACCCTAAGCTAGGAACAAAGAACAAGGCACACCTGGTGCTGGTTCACAGGAAATTCAGGACCTCTTAATGGATGCCATGGTACCTTCATATCAAAATGAACTCTGGAACTGGAGCTGGAGTTGCTTGACATTTCCTTATTGGGCATCCATTTCTTTACCTGCTGACTCTGAAAGTTCTTCAACTACCCCTTAGCATACTTGCTGGTGCACAAGAACCCTTTAAATCAGTTATTACTGCCTTCGGTGTCACGTCTCCACTGCCTGCTTACCACATCACCCCTCTGAAGTCTTTCTTTTCTACAAAGTGTCCAAGGCCAATCCTGAGTGACTTTCTACAAATTCTACCTCCAGCTTTTTTTGTAGACCAGAGCTGTCCAGTGGACATTTCTGGGTAGGCCAATTTCTGGAAGCCACTGACTACCCTTGAAACATGATGTTTGCAAAGCAAAATTTTCATTTCCTTTAAATTTAATGACCATACGTGGTTAGTTGCTACTCTTTTAGACAACATAAGCCGTATGGGTTTTTTTTTTTTTTTAAACTTCTCTCTAAAGATACCTAGTCAATTTTTATTTCATCCCTTACTATTTTGCCTCTGGAATTTAAAGCTTCATTCCTACAAAGTTTTGTACTGCAAACGTGGTCCTGGTGAAGGCAGAAGTGAGAGCCGGAACTGGAACAGCACTCACTTGGCTCACCGACCCTCCTATTCCAGCATGGGGCTGCATGGATATAAAGAAGACAATTTTTCCCCCTTCAGTCTCCTACCTAGAAAGAGAACCCCTGTGCTTCTGCGCTCTTTCTGAGCCTGGCTCAGACGCAGCTCCTCCTTCCTCTAAATCCTCAGTACGTTCCTTTATCTGAGAGCCACAACAGCACTCTGGAGTGAGGCATTCAGACTCTGAAGCCATGTACCTTGCTAGGATTCCTGCTCTGTTAGGCACTTGAGATGGAACCTTAGACACATTATGTCATCATCTCTCTTGAGGTACTCAGTCATAAAATGGTGCAATAAGAATAGGAACTCTTACAGAGAGGAACTAAAGAGTTCTCATTAGTTAGCAAACTGACAGTAAGGTTGGCTTCATAGCCTGGGGTCTGGCTCAACAGTAGTGTGGAGTACTTGTTTGCATATGCATTCTTACTTTCAGTAAATATTCATGGAGCATACCATATACTAGACATGCTCCAAGCCCAGAAAGATGCAACATTATTGGTCACTAAACACAGATAAAACCCTGGTCACTTTGGGGGGTGGGAGGTAGATACAGGTACAGCCCAAGTAAAGATAAGTATGTGAACAAGCTAAAGGGAAATCTCCTGGTACTATGACTGTGGAGAGACAAAGACAGACAGACAGACAGGCAGACATATAGACAGATCATAAAAGGCTTTTCTGAGGATGGTCAGTCAAAGTTGGCAGTGTGAGTGAGTAGCTGTTGGCTTACTGAGGAGGAAAGGGAAGAGTGTTCTAGGGAGAGGGAAATGTATATGCAAAGGTTTCAGTTTCATGACATCCAAAAATCTTCCAGAGGAGAAAACAGGAATGGGATGTGAACAGTGGGTGACCAGCCCAAGGGGAACCCTACAGCACAGAAGGAGGAGCAGGGCAATGGGATTGGCTACACCCTGAAGTCCCCCTGGTTTCACCTAACAGAAACAGCTGCACTGTAGCTCTTCATGCAAAAGACAATCTTTCTGGCAGATGTTTCCAGTTGCTAAGAAGGACTCCAGGGTTACTTGGATCCTTTGTTTGTCCAAGTATTAAGGACATGATAATTTTTGATAGCATACTTCTGTATCCTTAATTGAGGATTCCATCACTGTCTAAAATGTACCAGCCTAACAATCAAAATCAAGGGTAAGGTCTTTGTAGACAAGCTCTTTGTTCCATGTGTCTTTGGATAAATTGGATGGTGCCCTGCTTATGTAGGAACTATGAACAGAGACTAGACGAGAGAAATCATACTTCTTTGGGTTGCCACTGAAACCAATATAAACACCAAGAAAGGAGGAAAACGTCTCCATTAGATGAAGGAAGACTTCCTTTCCCAATGGCAAGGCTTGATTAAAGTGACAAGTGAAGTCACCCCTCTAGGGCAACATACTTGTCCCCCAGGCATGTGGAGGCTCCATGTGAAAGCTTGATCTTCCTATATACTCTGCACGCAGAGGTTGGCATTACTCCTAAGGGAAAACACACACACACACACACACACACACACCAAATCCTCGCCTCCTTAGTCTCTAATCTTTCCTCTTTGTATTAAAACAGATTTCTGTTATCAGGGGAAAGCCACGGGAACTGCACCCCCCCAGGTGATTCACTCTGAAAGCTCACTTGTCAACAAAACAGGAAACTAGTCTGGGAGTTGAGCTATGCCACCAAGGGTAAACTTTTTCCTGCTCTGCTTGGTACCTAGACCTCTGATAGAAGTGCTCAGCTCAGTTCAGCATCATAGAGTAAGGGCTGCTGTGCACCAAGTAATATCAATGATTCCTTGCCTACTTGCATACAAGGAAAGAGAAAATGACATTTCACTCATGAACTGAAACCCAGCTCCTTCACGCTGATTGGGTCAAAAGGAGTCACATGGCTCCCCCAAGACCAATAATAGTCTCCTTGAAAAATGTCCATGTTCTGATTGGCTGGCTTGAACTAAATAAGATTTACCACCTTTGCCCAGGCTACAGTGCTTTCCTGAATTTGTTGGGCATGTATTCGGAAGCAAAGGGGGATATAGGGAAGGCAAATGGACTGTGTTCTCTAAGCAGTGAGCCCCTTTCTAGAAAAATGAGATGACTTTATAGCTCTCCTAAGCTCCAGTTCATTCATCTATCCGTTCACTCGCTCACTCAGTGAATATTTATTGGGTGTTTCTCCTGCATGGGGAGCTAGGGAAGCTTATTGAGGCACCTCAAGGATTTTTCAAATACCTCTGCACATATTTTTCATTCACTTGCCACATGTGGAGGCAAGTATCCACAGAAAGAGGCAGATGCATTCACGTGGCACATTTTAAAAAACCCATGTGCCTAACACTCAGGTCTCACATTTAGATCTTCATAAATCTGGATTCCATGGGGACCAGGTCATGGTATCATTTCTGGCCACTGTCGAGGAAGATTTACGATGGTTGTTTGCGTGACCCAACCATATGCTCCGGCTGGGGAAATGGTCTGGTTAGCCTGCTTTGACGTATGTATTGATGACAAAGAAAGTTACACCACACCACAGGAAAAAGACAACATAAAAACATCCCCCCATTTATCAGCGAAGTGCCTGCAGAAATAACGACCTTGGTAAAAATCAAGAGATGATTAAAAAGAATTAATGGATGCTTCATGAAAAAGATGTCAGGGTGGGAGGGTCTGGAAGCCAGCTGTCCTAACATTTCTGGGGCCCAAGGTGCATTTTATTGGATTCACGAAGCACATGCTTTTAGCCCCACAGCAAAAGACCATGAAAGGCAAGCTGACAGCTAGTGCCCTGCCTCCTCTTCTACCCTTTCAAACCGGAGCTCCAGTCTTGAGAATGGCACAGTTTTCAAGAAGACTAGATATTTTCCTACACCCGACCTGAATGAGTTGCAGTGTCCTCCATGGCACCCTGAGAATGGACCCCTTTAGGATTATAGGTCAAGCAGTTTGGGAGGTTCCAGGATAAAGGCAGGGAATGAAAGAGGCAAAACTGTCCCTGGCTGCCTCCTCTCCAAAGACAACACTATTTGTATCCTGTAGGTGGATCTGGAGAGTTAATAAAGCACCAGATCTGAGCTAGTTAAGCAGGGAGCAAAGATACCAAATGATTACTAGGCAGCATCATAAGTAAACATTTTTGTTCCTGTTGTATGTAGTATGTGCAGGAGTATGTGTGTTGGGGGAGGGGAGCAGTGTGTGGCTATGAATGCCTCGGCACTTGGGAGGCTAGAGGAAGAATTGAATATCCTGTTCTATCACTATGACTTAGTATTCCAATCAAGGTCTCTTGCTCAATGCAGAGAATCCTGCAACCTGCAGTGATGCCCCTGTCTCTGCTCCTACAGCAGGGACACGGGCACATGTGTGTAACCATGCCTAGTTTGCTTTATTATTTAACATGGGATCTAGGATCCAAACTCTCAGGTCCTCACATTTCTACAGTAAGCACTCTTACCACTGAGCAATCTCTTTAGAGTGGGGGAATTTAAAAAATGAACCTTCTATACTTGGGTAGAAGGGACAATTACACAGCTCCCTACTCAGTCACAAACCACAGATGTGCACACTGCAAAACATGAATTTTAATTTACACAAATGAAACAAATGAAATGTGTATGCTCACTTTATATATTTTTACATATAAACATTCATATCTGGAATAATAGAATTATTATGATATACAATTTTTATTTATAATAAGAATCATAGTCTCTGGTATCAAGAAGGTAGCCCAGATGGACATGTAAAAGGACAATGCATGAAACTCATTCTTTGACTCTCAGAATAATCATGGTCCTTGGCCTTGTCAGACCTGCTAACTTCCTTGCGCTTGTCACCCACATAGCAGCTACCATCTCCTCTCCTTATGTTTAGCTGCTTAGTGCCTACCTATAAGCATCATGTACCTTAGATGGTCATTTCTTCCAGGAGAATGTTTTCCATGTACTAGATACCTGCTTTTTTTCTGTGCTCTTCAGTACCAACCTCTGCCCACATACCTAGTATGGCCAGAGTCCATACATTGGGGTTTATGGCAATGGATCTTGATGCTTGCTATATCCATACACCAAAGCTACAAATGCATATCTTTGAATATGTATATGACATTGAAGTGACTAGACATTTAAGCAGGTAAATTTAGAGTAGAAAGGATATGAGAGAAAAACTAATTGGGATCTCTTACCCTCTCAAGTATCAGGTTTTCTATACTCTGATAAGTAATAGGAGCAAACCTGAACCAGCTTCAGCTCAAAATCATTGGGTTATACAAGATACTACATAGTCATTGTAACTCAAGTGAGTATTTCTTCTATGTCTAATCTGCATTGTTTTTCTGCAGTGAGAGTTCTTCCCTGTTTCATTTCCACATGGTGGATAATGGTCACTCATTAGCTCCTTTTCCTCTCTTCCTTGAAAGGGACTAGCACAGACTAGTTGGCTGCTTGTGAGCCTCAGTGACAATGAACAAATCTGCTTTGGCATGGGATGTACATGAATTACAGTTGACTAGCCACTGTGTGGGTCTCACAACACACACCATTGTCAAGGCTAAGCCAGTGCTTAGAGAAAATGGGCTCTCTTCCGGTTGAGTAGAAACTCAAATTGGGACCTATTTCTGTGTCAGAGAGACTTGGAGAAGTCACGGCCTTTATCTACAGGTGCTTGGGCCTTGAATATGGTCAGGATCCATATTTTAACGAATAGAACAGTGTAAAAGGACCAAGGTGTATATGATGTCTCCATAGGTAAGACTGTAGCACTGCACTGCTGTTGTCTCTCTTCCTTGCTTCCTTTGTGAAGGCAGATGGTGATACTGGGAGAGTATAAACTGAAGAACTGAGGCTGGCCTGTGGTTGATAACTATCAGGAAATGGACATTCCTAGTCCTGTGGTTATAAGAAACTAATTTTGTTAAGCAACCCAAATAACATGACCAACATTCTTCTCCATCCAGGCCTTAGGTGAAACCATAAGACCCAAGGCAGATGAGTCAGTTAAATCAGGAATGGATTTCTGACCCTCAAAACTATGAGCTGTTTGGAATTGCTAAGTTTGTGGGTGATAATATATATGTCATAGGGAGCTGCCAAAACCACAGCTCCATCTTCAGCTAAAGGGATGTTAAGAAGATTCACAGGTTCTCAGCATATACCTAAAGGTATGCTCCATGTGAAGGTCACACAATTCCAGGTGCTCCAATAATGACATGGCTGATGGGTAGGATATCTTGAACAGGAAGTCATCTCTCACATGGTATATGGGTTTAGCTTTGATATTCAGCTAGGATGATATGTCATGACAGGAGACTTCTGTTTCCAGATCTGGTAGTGAGCTGACCAAGGAGTTTTAGAAAATCATACTGAATATTTCGGCCTCACAAGGAGTCCAGTAGGATTCTACTGCAGTAAGGTAGGTGACTCAGAAAAGAACATGAGAAATTGGGTGGTAAAGAAGAGAAGGTGGGATATCTGAAAGCATCTACCCCAGAGATATGTCTGTGGCATGCCTTTTGAGTGCCTGAATTTCCTCAAAGACATAAGGAGTGATGCCTCTAAATTGGAAGTGAAGAAGGGGAAAATTCCCCACCGGTCCCTGGGAGACTTCACCTCGTATCCTCTGCAGTTAACTTTAGTTAACACAGGTTAACTCCACCCATCCCTAAGTGTACCTTGCTTCTCTTACACAGAACAGGGACACACTGAGTTTTGGTAATATCTTTATCCTTGTCTAGACCTTGATAAGCATCAACAACATTTGCCTTTTAAGATTCCAACTTATGCCCAGGTATTAGTGTTAGAACCGTTAAAGAAGTTTTGAAGTAACTGCTATGTTTTTATCTCTTGAGTGTGTCCTGTGTGATAATAATAGTTTTTAAACATATCAGAGAGGCTGCTGTGGTCCAAGATCAAAAAGAACTTATGTCTGCATACCACATTGAAAGCTCAGAGAATATTCTCAGTAAAGGATATGCTGCTGTACAATTCAGAGGGTTGAGCCCCTAAGACTGGAGGAGTCTTGAGATCATGTTTGCTGAAGGGGTACAGACCAGGACAACCAGGAGGAGACAATATCTTCTTAAGAAAGGTACCTGGCACAGCTCCTGTAAAATTATGGATGCTCATACCTCATAAAACCACTTGGGAGTTCTGTCTCCAAAGAACAAGGCAATGTATAAGTAATATAATGTATAATGAATAATGTATAATTAGCAAGCAATGTATGAGTCAACATCTTAAAGGAAAGAAATCTGTTGACTCTTATATGGAGGTAAGATAAAGGATGCTAGTTTTTGCTGCTCTTGCTTTGTTATTATTTTTTGTCTCATGCCAGCCCTCTTCCCTGGAGCCCTCAGCAGATTCTCAGACCCCACCAAACACAGAGCATGTGTTCTCAAACATACAGATGTGTGTGTGTGTGTGTGTGTGTGAGAGAGAGAGAGAGAGAGAGAGAGAGAGAGAGAGAGAGAGAGAGAGAGAGAGAGAGAGAGAGAGAGAGAGAGAGATGAACCTATAATGTTACTTTCTCTTTGAGTTTTGGTGGAGAATAGGATCAGCCACATCTAACCTCCTATGTAGTCTCTGTCCTCACAGAGAGACTACTCTGACAGCAGGGAGAAAGAGTCTAAATATTCCTCCCTTTATTATCTGCAGCATTTTTGCAATTGAGAAAACAGAGCATCAGAGAGTCTGAGCCTTAGGTTACAGGGTACTCAGTGGCATATAGAATAGGGAAACCTGGGTTGGTTTGTCTGTCCTCCTGTGGCTGGAAAGTGGTCTAGTGAACCTTGCAGTACATTTTCCTGAGGCCCAGAGGGTGAAAGAACAACAAATTGTTTTCACAGTTCATTTCTTCTAAGTGAGTGGCCCTCCTGGGTAGAGCCATTCCCCAATGGCACTGGACATGCTGGCAAGCACCCTCCTGGTTCTGCAAGCTATCAATAGGGCTAATCTAAATGTCAGATCACATCCTGCCTGACACTTGGCCTTCCCCAAGCGTGCATAAAACGAAAACCTCTGAGCACACTGGTTGGCCATTTTCTAACGCATTTTCCAGACTCTTCCTTCCACTCTGCCTTCAAACTCTCTCCTTAGCCTCACTCTGCGAAGGACAATCTTGATATGGGAGGTGGCCAAGGTGTGTATTAACAACCCACCTTTACAGTTAGTGACCCTTGGCATTCTCCATAGCATGGGAGCCTACAAGGGGTTGAAACTCAAGGTAGGGAGGCCAGGAGCCCTGGTAGTGAGTATAGTCCGAAAGTGGGGCTGGTATAAGCACAGGCGTGTCCCCATATTAGGCTGTAAAGGGGAGGGAGAGGGAGGGGGCAGCAGAAATGAAAGACAGCCTTATTCTGTATGCCCAGAAGTAAATCCTACCTCTTGCCTCCTATCGTAGAGTGATACAGATTAAACTACATTAAACGCAGTTATTCGAATGCATGTAAACTTTAAATAATGCATTCTACACCATTTCACAGAAAGCAGGGGGAGAGGCAAATATTTTAACTTGACATCATTATTAATCTTGGACTTTTTAGTTAATGTTCAAGGAATAATCATATTTCCTAAAACATTTATATCTGACATTATTTTTGGTAGTCTTTTGACTCAAGGAATTGTTTTCTCAGTAAGTGATGTTCCTGTGCATAAAGCATGAGCAAGCACCATGTACATGCAAATTGAAGTGAAAAGATTATCAGTAAGCCAGAGTGTGTGAGTTAATGAAGACATTAGACAGGCTTCTGAAGAGGGTGAATATTCCTATATGACATCTGCACTCAGGCAAGATGGCTTTGGCAAGCTTCTTCACACGGCTGTCACTTTTATTTCCCAGGTTTCTGGGATAGAAGGAAACATGTAAAGTTCCTGAAAACTGCATTGCACACTTTCAGAGTTGTCCAGAGTGAAATACATGAACAAAAAATGAATAATGTTTTCAGGAATGAAGCTGATCTTATTTTTACTAGGCGACTTAAGCTTACTTACTTATTTATTTGGCTTTTGTGGTGACTGGTTTCTTTTTTTTTTTTTAATTGAACAACTTTATTTTAAAAAACAAAGATACATGTACAGATTTTAAGCATTTTTGATTTTGATTTTTTTAAAGGTTTGATAGTATGCATTAAAATCTTACTAGATACAATGAGCATAAAGTACATGTAAAACAAGATGTAACCTGGAAATATTCAAAGGTTCTTGGTGTGTAAAGATTAAGCATAATGGTTTTCATTTTGTTTTCTTTTTCTTTTTCTTTTTCTTTCTTTTTTTTTTTGGCCTTTGTTTTTCTTGAACTTCATACAGTCTTTAAGTTGTTTCTAGGGTGTTCAAAGCTTTCTGGGGTTAGTATCCAATTATCAGTGACTGCATATTATGTCTGTTCTTTTGTGACTGGGTTATCTCACTCAGGATCATATTCTCTAGATGCATTCATTTTCTTAAGAATTTCATAAAGTCATTGTTTCTGATAGCTGAGTAGTACTCCATTGTGTAAATATACCACAATTTTTGTATCCATTCATCTACTGAAGGACATCTGAGTTCTTTCCAACCTCTGGCTATTATAAATAGGGCTGCTATGAACATTGTGGTGCATGTGTCTTCGTAGTATGTTGGAGTATCTCTGGGGTATATGCTCAGAAGTGGAATAACTGGGTCTTCAGGTAGTACTCTGTCCAATTTTCTGAGGAATTGCCAGACTGAATTCTAGAGTAGATGTACCAGTTTACAACCCCACCAACAGTGAACAAGTGTTCCTCTTTCTCCGCAACCTTGCCAGCATCTGCTGTCATCTGAATTTTTAATCTTAGACATTCTTGTTGGTGTGAGGTAGAATCTCAGGGTTGTTTTGATTTTGCATTTCCCTGATGGCTAATGATATAGAGTACTTCCTTAGCTGTTTCTCAGCCATTCGATATTCCTCAATTGAGAACTTTTTCTTTAACTCTGCACTCCATTTTTAAATAGGGTTGTTTGATTCTCTGGTGTCTAACTTCTTGAGTTCTTTGAATACCTTGGATATTAGGCCTCTACCAGATTTGGGGTTGGTAAAGATCTTTTCCCAATCTGTTGGCTGCCATTTTGTTTTTTTGACAGTGTCCTTAACCTTACAGAAACTTTGCAATCTCATTAAGTCCCATTTGTCAATATTTGACCTTAGAGCACGAGCCATTGGTGTTCTGTTCAGGAAATTTTCTCCTGTGCCT
This sequence comes from Micromys minutus, assembly GCF_963924665.1. NCBI lineage: Eukaryota > Metazoa > Chordata > Mammalia > Rodentia > Muridae > Micromys > Micromys minutus. Next base: position 30,216,773 of record NC_137981.1, read on the forward strand.
ATGTGTTCTAAGATTTTTCCCTACTTTCTCTTCTAATAGTTTCAGTGTACCTGGTTTAATGTGGAGATCTTTGATCCTCTTACATTTGAGCTTTGTACAAGGAGATAATAAAGGGTCTATTTTGATTCTTCTGCATGCTGAGTGCAAGTTTGACCAACACTATTTGTTGAAGTGGCTGTCCTTTTTCCATTGAATGTTTACAGCTCCTTTCTCAAAAATCAAGTGACCATATATGTGAGGGCTCATTTCTGGATTTTCTATTCTATTCCATTGATCCACATGCCTATCTCTCTACTAGTACCATGCAGTTTTTAGCACAATTTCCTTGTAATATAGCTTGAGGTCAGGGATGGTGATTCCTGCAAATATTTTCTTGTTGTTGAGGATGGATTTTGCTATTCTAGGTCTTTTGTTATTCCAGATGAAATTGCACATTGATCTTTCCAGCTCTATGAAGAATTGGGTTGGAATTTTGATGGGTATTGCATTGAATCTGTAGATTGCTTTTGGTAAGATGACCATTTTTACAATGTTGATCCTTCCAATCCATGAACATGGGAGATCTTTCCATTTTCTGAGATCTTCCTCAATTTTCTTCTTTAGAGATTTGAAGTTCTTGTCATACAGGTCCTTCACTTGCTTAGAGTCACAGCAAGGTATTTCATATTGTTTGTGACTATTGTGAAGAGCAGATTTTCCCTAATTTCTTTCTTTTTTTTTTTTTTTTTTTTTTTTTTTTGCATGACGGTCCTTTGAGTAGAAGAAGGCTACTGATTTGTTTGAGTTAATTTTATATTCAGCCACTTTGCTGAACTTACTTATCAGCTGTAGAAGTTCTCTGGTGGAACTTTTGGGGTCACTTAAGTACACTATCATGTCATCTGCAAACAGTGATGTTTTTACTTCTTCCTTTCCAATTTGTATCCCTTTGATTTTCTTTTGCTGTCTAATTGCTCTGGCCAGGCTTTCCAGTACTATGTTGCATAGGTAGGGGGAAAATAGGCAACCTTGTCGAGTCCCTGATTTTAGTGGGATTGCTTCAAGTTTCCCACCGTTAAGTTTGATGTTGGCTGTTGGTTTGCTGTATATTGCTTTTATTATGTTTAGGTATGGGCCTTGGATTCCTGTTTTTTCCAAGACTTTTAACATGAAGGGGTGTTGAATTTTGTCAAATCCATTCTCAGCATCTAATGAGATGACCATGTGGTTTTTTTCTTTGAGGTTGTTTATATGGTGGATTACATTGATGGATTTCCTTATATTAAACCATCCCTGCATGCCAGGGATGAAGCCTACTTGATAATTGTGGATGATTGTTTTGATGTGTTCTTGGATTCTGTTTGCAAGGATTTTGTTGAGTATTTTTGCATCAATATTCATAAGTGAGATTGGTCTGAAGTTCTCTTTCCTTGTAGGGTCTGTGTATGGTTTAGGAATGAGGGTTACTGTGGCCTCGAAAAATGGGTTAGGTAGTGTTCCATCTGACTCCATTTTGTGAAACAGTTTGGAGAGTATTGGTACTAGGTCATCAATAAATGTCTGATAGAATTCTGCACTGAACCCATCTGGACCTGGGATATTTTTGGTTGGGAAGCTTTTGAGGACTGCTTCTATTTCTTTAGGTGTTATGGGATTATTTAGATGGTTTACCTGTTCCTGGTTTAACTCTAGTATCTGTTATCTATGTAGGAATTTATCCATTTCCTCCAGATTTTCCAGATTTGTTGTGTATAAGCTTTTATAGTAGGATCTGATGATTTCTTGAATTCCTCAGTTTAAGTTGCTATGTCTCCACTTTCATTTCTGATTTTGTTAATTTGGGTACTCTCTCTTTGCCCTCTAGTTAGTGTGGCTAAGAATTTATCAATCTTGTTAATTTTCTCAAAGAACCAACTCTTGGTTTTGTTGATTCTTTGAATGGTTCTTTTTGTTTCTATTTGGTCAATTTCTGCTCTGAGTTTGATTATTTCTTGCCTTTCTTGGCAAGATATAATCTACTCCTCTTGGGTGTATCTGCTTCCTTTTGTTCTAGAGCTTCCAACTGTGCTGTCAAGTTGCTAGTGTATGCTCTCTCCAGTTTTTTTTAGAAGCACTCAGAGCTATGAGTTTTCCTCTCAGTACTGCTTTTATTGCATCCCATTATTTGGGTATGTTGTGTTTTCATTTTCATTAAATAGTAGAAAATCCTTAATTTCTTTCTTTATTTCTTCTTTGTCCATTCTATCATTTAATAGAGCATTGTTTAGTTTCCATGTAAATATGGGCTTTTTGTTGTCTTTGTTGTTACTAAAGACCAGCCTTAGACCATGGTGATCTGATAGGATGCATGGGAGTATTTCAATCTTCTTATATCTTTTGAGGCTTGTTTTGTGACTGATTATATGGTCAGCTTTGGAGAAGGTGCCTTGAGGTGCTGAGAAGAAGGTATATTCTTTTATTTTAGGATGATATGTTCTCTAGATGTCTAATAATTCCAATTGTTTCATAACCTCTGCTAGTTTCACTGTGTCCTTGTTCAGTTTCTGTTTCCATGATCTGTTCATTGATAAGAGTGGCATGTTGAGGTCTCCCACTATTATTATGTGGGGTAAAATGTATTTTTTGAGCTTTGGTAGGGTTTCTTTTATGAATATGGGTGCTCTTATATTTGGAGCATATATGTTAAGGATTGAGAGTTCCTCCTGACAAATTTTCCCTGTAATGAGTAAAAAGTGTCCTTATTTTTTTTGATAACTTTTGGTTAAAAATCTACTTTATTTGATATTAGAATGGCCACTCCAGCTTGCTTCTTGGGGCTGTTTGCATGGAAGTTTTTTTTCCCAACCTTTTACTCTGAGATAGTACTGTTTGTCTTTGTCTCTGAGATGAGTTTCCTATATGCAGCAAAATGCTGATTCTGTTTATGTATCCACTCTGATAGCCTATGTCTTTTTATTGGGGTATTGAGTCCATTTATGTTAACAGATATTAAGGAATAGTGGTTGCTATATCCTGCTATTTTTGCTTTTAGAGGTAGAATTGTGCCTGTGTGTCTTTCTTCTTTTGGTTTTCTTGCCTAGGTATTTTCTTGTTTTTACTAGGATGTAGTTTCTTTCCTTTTTGTGTTTTCCACCTATAATTCATTGTAGTGCTGGGTTTGTGGTCAGATATTGTGTAAATTATTTTTGTCCTGGAATATCTTGTTCTCTCCATCTATGGTGATTGAGAGTTTTGCTGGGTATAGCACCTTGGGCTGACATTTGTGTTCTCTTAGGGTCTGCAAGATGTCTGTTCAGCATCTTCTAGCTTTCATAGTCTGTTGAAAAGTCGGGTGTTATTGTGATTGGTCTGCCTTTATATGTTACATGACCTTTTGCCCTGGCTGCTTTTAGTATTCTTTCTTTGCTTTGGGTGCTTGGCGTTTAGACTATTATGTGTCAGGAGGAATTTCTTTTCTGGTCCAATCTGTTTGGAGTTCTGTAGGCTTCTTTTATGCTCATGGTCATCTCATTCTTAAGGCTAGGGAAGTTTTCTTCTACGATTTTGTTGAAGAAATTCACTGTGCCTCTTCGTTGATATTCTTTGTCCTCTTCTAATTCTATTATCCTTAGGTTTGGTCTTCTCATTGTGTTCTGGATCTCTTTGGATATTTTGGGTTAGGAGCTTTTTGGCTTTTGCATCTTCTCTGGCTGTTTTGTCTATGTTTTCCATGTTGTCTTCAGCCCCTGTGATTCTTTCTTTTATCTCTTGTAGTCTGTTGGAGATGCTTGCATCTGTGACTACTGATTTCTTTTTTAGGATTTCTACCTCTAGGGTTATCTCTTTTAGTCTTTTCTTTATTGTTTCCATTTCCATTTTAAATTCCTTCTTCAATTCATTCATCTCTTTGGTTCTGTTTTCCTCTAGTTCTTTTATTTCTTTGAGTGTTTTTCTTGTTTCCTCTTTAAAATCTTCTATTTCTTTATGCTTTTCTTCCCATAGTTGTTCAAGGATCTCTATTATCATCTTGAGATATGATTTCGGGTCTGAGTCTTCTTTGTGCTCTTACATTTCTCCTGGGCTAAAACCAGGAGGAGACGTCCTATGTGTCTGAATGAAAGGCTAGGCAGCCCCTCACAGGGAGGCCTTTATGAATTTATGGAAATGCCTGTCATAGGTAGATGGTTTCTCCCAAGTCCAGGCAGGTGTGTGTCTGCTCAGTTTTGTCCCTGATCTCAGAAGATACAGACTAAACAGGGCCACCATTTAAGCATTCCAAGGGGAACCTCTGCCTGCTGTTCATTCCTGTCAGCCACAATTCCCTGCTGACATACATTGCTATTCACACACTCTCTCCATCTCTGTCTCTGTCTTTTGTGTATGTGTGTGTGTGTGTGTGTGTGTGTGTCTGTCTTTGTCTCTTTTTCTCTTTCCCACACTCTATTCCCCCTCTCTGTTTCTCTTTCCCTCCCTCCATTCCCTCTATCATTTCCCTCCCTTCATTTCTGGCTTGGCTTCTTAGAGCCATTAAAATTATCATGTGAAGGGCCTTCTGGATTAGTTTGGCTAGAGTGGGATACGTGGTCAGAGAGCCTGCTGCACTGTAGATGGCGTCCTGGACCTGAGGAGCTAGTTTTAGATACAAAGATTAATTTTACAGCGTATACGACATTAGGATTTGATTATTTATATTACATAAAGTTTCTTGTGGGTTGTATGCATATATCAGAATTTTCTCACACAGTGTAGTATTGGTAATTCAAGATTTTCAAGATCCTGGATTAAGTGTGTGTGTGTGTGTGTGTGTGTGTGTGTGTGTGTGTGTAATAGAGAGAGAGGGAGAGAGATTGTCAGAGGCATATGTGTCTGTATATTTATCTCTATGTATCTCTCTCTAAAATATCTCTATCTATAGATATGTGTCATGGGGCTGGAGAGATGGCTCAGCAGTTATGAGCACTGGGTAGTCTGCAGAGGCCTTTGTTTCAGTTCCCAGCACCCACTTGCTAGATCATAGCTGTCATTTCAGATCCAGAGGATCTGACCTCTTTGCTGGCACCAAGCTGGAGCTCTGAGTCAATACTTTGGGCCCTTTCTGACTGCACACAGCTTCCACTGGGTGCTCATGTCCCCTGAGACCCAGGATTCCATTTGCAGCTAAGAAATCAGCTCGTAGTGATGGGCAGAAATGACTTCCTGAGCCCCTGCCCAGCTTAGGGATCTTCACAGCTAGTCCTTAAAAGATCCCTTCTTCAAAATGGAATAGCTACTGTAAAGGTGGAAACGGAAAGTCAGAGAAGGTGGAAGACCTGATGTGCCTAGGTCATATGACTTACCTCTTCCTTTTAGGGAATATTGAATGTTCCCCTCTAAGGGGGGGGGGGGGCAACTCAATCATTCCCTGATCTGCTGTGTCAGGCAAAACGCAGAGTTTCTAAGGATTCTGAGCAGACTAGCAACCTTTGGTTCCACCTTAAGGACTACCCAAATAAAAGGAAGGATTACAGATTTTTAACAGAGCAGTATTTTCCCATGCCTCAGATCTCTATGCCCACAGAGAAACACTAAGAATCCAAGGGAAATAGGTAGTTCCACCACACTTAGAATGGGGCTTACTGTGTTGTCTAGAGGAGAAGTGAGCACATAGTCGGCTATGGGAAAGATGGTCAAAGTTTATTGTATATTTGTGTGGCATTGGGGACATGGCTCCATGGTTAAGAGCACTGTTTGCCCTAGGAGAGGACCATTACAGTTCCCAACACCTACCCAGTGCACAGAACAATCCAGTTCTAGAGGATCTGACTCCTTCACGCAGGGCACCAGGCTCACACACATGGTCCACCTACAGCTATATAGGCAAACTTTTATGAATATCAAATAAAGATGACAACTAAACCCTTAAGTACAGAAAGCTCTGTACTGTTTGCTTCTAGAATCATCTATGTCTAAATGCTGATGGATTAGGAACCCAGCCGGGAATGGAAATCGAGAAATAAAAGTCTCATAGTCCATGAAAGCAAGGTGAAACCAGAAAGCACTTCCAAGAAGATGGGAGCTCTGTGGGAGAGGACAACTGGGCAGGGCTTCTAGTGTGTGAGTTTCTGACCCCTGTGCCAGAGGAAATGTGAACTCCAGAATCCACCCAACAATGAACCAGGGCAGAAGCGGGTCTTTGGAGGAGCTGTCTATCTGAAGGCCAAATCTTTAGTGACAAGCATCTCTAGGTAGATATTTACACTGAAAAGTTCTTTTGTTAATGTTACAAACTTCTTTGGAATGTATAGATGTACTAAAGGAGATATTGAGTTCTAAGAGAAAACTCAATTAAACCCCTTTAAATGTGATACTATGGTTTGGTGGGGATTAAAAAATTATCTGGAAGCTTAAACTTTTATATTAGTATCTAATAAAACATTTATATAGAGAAACTTTGCCTTGCTTGAAATTGAAAATTTACCCATCATTATCAATACCCCCTTTTCTCTGAAAAGCTTTAAAATTAGTATAATTTTATTGGAAAATTGTTTCTCGAAGAAAACGAGGAAGCAAATGGGGAAGGAAATGAAAGCACTCACAATGTATGAACAAAAAAAGATGTTTTTGCTGGATTCTAACTGTCCTGACTTTTTTTTGGAGATACATTTTCACAGATTACCCAGTCTGAAGCTTTTAAACTTAATACAATAGAATAGTTTTCATGTTAATAAATCACAATTTTCAAACCTCTATCCCTCAACCCCCAGGACCAAAATTTACATAATAAAGTTTTTTTTTTTAAAAAAGAATTTTTCAAAATTTCTGAATGCCCTTTTATAAAACATTTGAAAAGATGTCTTGTCACCAGCTCTTCTAAGAGTCTTGAGAGAAAGGGAGAACTGGCACCACAGTTAACACTCCCTTCTGAGAGTGTCCCCCACTCAAGGCCATGCTTTGCGAGAGAGCGAAGAAGACAAGATGGCACCCCAGTCTCCTGGCTACTAACCCATATCCTACCTGTTAAACTGTTGGTCTCCTCTAGACTGCCCAGACCAGAGCTCGTCAGAACCACCAAGCAGCCAGCATCTAGCACCCAGCAGAGTAACTAAGCCCGCCTCACCTCTCTCCTTGCTGTCTCTCCCAGGCCTGGGAATGGTCCATCCTCAAGTGTCACCCTCCGGAGACTGCAGGAGCTCAGTGACAGTTTGCAGCTGCAGTCAAAGGTTGCACATTTCAAATATATTTAATCAATATTGATTTCTCTTTCAAAACAGTTTCTTCCGTTTTAAAGCCATTTTATATATGTGTGAAAAATGCAGGCACAGCTCAGCCAGCTGTCAAAGCATAGTCCTGGACAAGCATCCTTGTAAGAAACATGGGGGCTCTCCTTCCAAGCTCATTCGAGGTGCTGTTGAATTAAATGGGATTGCTTCTTTCTGCCTCTAGGCAAGATCAATGAAGCAAAATAAGATTGCTCTGAAATTTAAATAAAACAACATTTGACCTGAAGACTATTTCTGCAAAATACAGTCAGTGGTTATAAATACATAAATAAAAATCAAGAACCCAGCAAATAAAAAAGCCCAACCAGTCAATCAATAGTTTCATATTATTGAGTAGCCATGTGATGAAGTCCGGTCGGTTCCTAACCACTTACTAACAAACACATTCATGGTAGAAAATGTCCGGGTTTAGCTGTTCAGTTTATTAATTACCCTGTCATTTTTCAGAATGGATCAACAGGAAGGCTCCTAGTGACAACTATGAACTATGAATGCCACCCCTTTCCAAGGACACACACACACACACACACACACACACACACACACACACACATCTTAATACAAAACAGGCTTAGGCTTGTCTGATAGTCCTACATTTGAAATATGTTTGTTCTTTTAAGAACTCCTATCTATGTTTTTGAAACAGTAATTCCTATAGAAAGCAAATTTCTAGATTCTTTTGTCTGATTTAGAACTTGTCTCGCCTCCTGCACCTCCCTTTCATTATCTATCATCTCTCTGTCACCCTTATCTCTTCTTTCTCCTTTACCTCCTGTCCCCCACTTCTGCACCTTTCTCTGGTGGGGGAGGTAGGCCTCTACTGAGTACCCCAGGCTAACCATGAACTCAAAATCCTCCTGTCTCAGCCTCCGGAGGATTGCTGTTACATGCATGTGCCACCAAATCCAACCTATCATTTTGTTTTTCCTATTGTACATGATTTTAATTTCAGATGCGTGTTTGCCTACATGTGTGTACACATGGCATGCCTGGAGCCTGGGGAAACCAGAAGAGGGTTTCAGATCCCCTGACACTGGAGTTACAGCCACTAGTGAGGCACCATGTGTGCACTGGGAACTAAACCCAGGTCCTCTGGAGGACTAGCAGGTTATCTGAACCACTGAGTCCTCTCTCCTGCCCCTACCTGTTTTCCCCAGCAACACTCACCCTACCAACTTGTCTTTCTTTATTCTTACTACCCAGTTCACCCTATGTTCATTAGGTTTACTCCAATTTGAATTGGATTCGTTAGAACAGTAGCATAGCTTTATGCCATCATATTTAGAAAGTATTCCGGATATGTTGATTTATCTTCTCTGAGTGGTACACTAGTGGGTACGCTATTACCAGGAATTACAGTGAGGGAAATTATTTCTACAGACTTAAAAACAGAGTAACAATAAATTACCGTGCTTTTGAAAATATAGACTATAGGCCCTTTGAATTTAGAAAAAAATGTTAATTTTATGCATTTAAGTACCTTTTACATTAAGTCTTCTAAAACCCATTTTCCTTTTTAAAATGTTATGGGTGATAAGTTTACTATATCAGTTAAGGCATTTTAATGACTGTGTGCACAAGTGTGTGTATTTACCTATGCATGTGGGGACCAAAGGACAACTTGGGGTGTTCTGTTCTAGCATTCTTTGTCTTTGTCCCAAGAGACAAGCTCTCTCACTGAATGGAGGCTGAGGCTGGCAGCCCACAGGCTCCTCCTGCCTTTCCTTACCACAGAGCATGAGTTCTAGGAACCAGTGCAGCTACACCCAGTTTTCTTTTATTGGGTACAAGGGATTTAAATCCAGGTCCTCACGCCTATATGTCACACCTGTACCACAAGTGCTCTGACCCCGTGAACACCCTCGGTGACGCCATTAAAGGTAGCAATGGTTTCCTCAGTTGATTGCACCTTTGTATGAAGTCACTCTTTCAGGCTTTACGGTTCATCTGCAGATTAATACAACCCTGGAGCCCAGCCTGTAAACACAGATGAAAGCATGGTGACAACTCAGCGCCTGGTGGGCTTAGCGTGGAGAGCCAGCGCCCCTCTGCCACGATGAAGTTTATCCCCACTAATCCTTTTATCTCATTCCGCCCTATTCCTCTCAATAGATGAGAGACTTTGATCATTTTTCAAAATGAAGACATACACAAGCCAGATGGACTCAGGTTTTCCTGAGGTCTTCTGCACAGAGCTATGAAAAATGGAAGACACCATACATCTTGCTATTTCCATAACACGCCTCATACTTCACTGCTAATTTTTTTTCCAAAATTTTAATTTCTGGAACCTTCTTCATATGTCACTATGAAAGCCAAGTCATCCTGGACATGGACACGATTGTTGGGAATATTATTATTCATTCACACAAAAAATAGGAGTGATTTCCCCTTTGGTAATTTCCATGATTTTCCAATATGGTTGGTATTATGCACTTTTAATAGGGATAATTCAAAGACCACTTATGGCCAAAATATTTCTTTAAGTTCCTTGAACTCAGCGTCCTCATGTACCTTAACTTGGCCATGGCCCTTCCCGCATTTGTATATTACTGTAAAATATTACCGGTTGATTTTGACAACTTTACTTGTGGCTCTGGCTGTAGAGGAAGTGGAAAGTTTTCAACAGGTTTAAACCAAACAGATTAAAGGGATCGCCTCCTGCTCTTGCTTCGTGTGGAATAAAAATTCAACTCTCCCCTAGGCATACCCCTCCCCCAGCCTACAGCAGTCACTTGTGTGACACATGTACGCCACAGGCCTTGTAGTCTTTCCTGCTAGAATATGTAATCACCTAGAGAGTAGATGTCTCCCACCAAAGGAAGCCACCAAAGGCAATTTCTATGTTGAAGGGGTGGGCAGAGTGACTGTAGAAGGGACTTTCTGCAGAGGTCTGCAGCGACTGGCACCAGCAACCAGGAGCTAGACAGCAGTCTCTCGCCAGAATTCAGGATCCAGCACAAATATGGGACCTGTGTGTTCCAGCGGCAGTGACAGAAGCAGCTTCACGATCAGCCAGCATGGCCACAAAAGACACGCACTGGCATGTTTTAGGACAGAAATGATAGATTTGCTGCTAGGAGTTTGTAATTATTTAATCAAAGCCAGGCGGTAGAACCTGGAGGGGCCCTGTGTGCCCTCCACAAAGCAGAAAAAGAACAGAACTTAAATACTGACTGGAGCTGGGGACAAGATGCTTGGGGTATGTGCTTTCCTTGACTGACAAAGGTCCATTCCAGACCAGTGAGCGGTCACATCTTCTAGGTTATGTGGACCTCTAGGAGAAGCCCGTAGGTAATATTCCATGAACCATTTTCTTGCCATGTGGAGGGAAGAGGAAACAATGGTATTTTCTTTCATGGTCCTCCTCTGAACTGGAAACTGCTCACTGACCCAAGGCTTTCTCAATTCACAGGCACGTGTGCACATGGGTCTGCACGCATTCACGTGCACACATGCACTGAAACATAGGATTTGTGCCTGCCTCTTGCTCTGCATGTAAGTAGTTCTATGTCCTACTAGGGTGCAAAGCTTTTCTACCTAATACCCTCTGTGTCCCATATTCAATGAATAAGAGGATGGCCATGTCACCCAGAATATAATGAGACAGGGCAATTAGAGATCATGGTTGTATATGCAAATTAAGCCTTGCTCTTCTGGTAAGCATTTGATTTCACTCCGGTCTATAGGGAAATAAGCTGGCTTGTGGGATGAGGCTGAGACTTTCAGAAGCTGTTGTTAGATGTTAGACTTCCAGGAGGAAAACAGTTAATTCACCACTAATTCACATTCTAGTCCCCAAGACAGTGGGGATCTAAAGGTGCTCTCTTGAATACACTTATTGTATATAAATTATGTTTCTTGATTAAAGCCCCAAGAAACGATGTAGGCATGGACAGTGTCCAGGGTCATGGTGTTTCCAAAAAGGAAACTCCAGGAAAGCATGCAGGCATTAGGGCCCATGACCTAATGTCATCTTGATATCATTAATCAGTGTGTTCATTTTCAAAGTTCTTCTCATGCCTTATCTCAGGTTCTTCATTGGCCACTTCCTTCTATCCAGTGTGTGTACACTGAGATTTTCAAAGAATAAAGACCATTAGCAAATCAATGATTGGCACCTCCCCCTAACCCCTTGTGATCTCCTGTGTGGCATCTGAGCATTGGAGACAGAGAACTTTTGGGGGGGGATATATTTTATTTACATTTCAAAGTTATCCCCTTTCCCAGTTTCCCTTCCATAAACCCACTATCCCATCTCCCCTCCCCCTGCCTCTATAAGGGTGCTCCCCCGCACCCCTTCCACCTCCCCACCCTGACATTCCCCTACACTGGGGCATCAAGCTTTGGTAGAACCAAGGCCTTCTCCTCTCACTGATGCCCAACAAGGCCATCCTCTGCCATATATGCAGCTGGAGCCATGGTTCTGTTCATGTGTACTCGTTGGATAGTGTTTTAGTCCCTGGGAGCTTTGGTTGGTTGGTATTGTTCTTACAGGGTTGCAACCCCCCTCCGTTCCTTCATTAGGGTCCCCGTCCGTTTTCAGTTCAATGGGCAGAGAACTTTTTAAGTTGCCCAGTTGTAGGCCAGGGTGGTGGCTCAGCAGGTAAAGACGTTTTCCATACAAGTCTGAGTACCTGAGTTTGATCCTCAGAACTCAAGTAAAAAGATGCCGTGACAGGCACCTGGAATAGAAGCACTCCAACAGGGAGGTGAGAAAGACAAACAGAAGCATGAGGGGCCGGTCCTAAAGATAACAATGAGGGTGCACACAGAGGAAGAAAGAGGAGAGAACCAACTCCCCGAAAGTTGTTCTCTCACCACCATATGGAGGTCCTGGAACACACATGTGCTCCTTCACCCCAGCACAACATAAGTGATGTTTTTAAAAATGAAGTGGTACAGATATTTAAAATTAAATGTTATCCTCTTAATCAAGTAGCTATACAAACTGCCCAAATGGCACACAAGGATTCACTATAAGTGAAGGGGAAGAGCTATCTACCCTCTTGCTGCCCTGTTCTGCTGTCTGACTCTCTAACCCTGAGGTCATCCACAGTAATAGGTTGGGGATGGAAATTTCTTTCCCCATATGCTTGCTCTTTGTAAGGAACAAATTTCAGAAACAAAGTATGGAAAATATTTAACCTTCTGCCATGATTATTAGGTTTTGATGTTTAAGAGGGAAAAATGCCCAAACACATAAAAGTGGAAAATTCCCAAACAATTTTGATGAGATATGCATTGTAGGTTTCTTCCATCTGAAACATCCTCCAAGGGTTTGACAGACGTGTACTTTTGAACACATGTCAAGACATCTCCACTTTCAAAAAAATAAACCTAAGAAATGAGGTCAATTTAAAAAAAAACAATACAGATGCTTTTATCAGTTTCCAAAGGAAGGAAAAGTCAGAAAGAAAAATACTATTAAGTATATTTCAACCACTCATGTTTTGGATTCAACCACCTTAGTCATTTTTTTGGGTATTGTTAATACGTTTTATAAATGAGGGGAGGGTTAAACCCAGTCTTTTGCTATGATACAAATATGCCTTTAAAATTTGTTTTTACTTGCCATTTTAACAGGACAATAATCATTTTTATTCCTCCTTTATATACCTCCAGTCGTGCAAAAATAGCTTATATAGAATCTATAATTAAACAAAGATGTGGACTATTTTTACAGGTTGCAGTTGGCACTAATTTTGCTTTATAAGTGAATGAAGAGGAATTCAAGGTAGCAGAAAAGGTTGGAAAGACAATGCTGAACAGTCTATTTATGTAAAAAGTAAATAGCAAAGTGGGCAAGGAGGCCACCAAGGGGGCAAGGGCTGCCCAGAGCTTCCCAGCCTTCCCATCATGCTCCAGGAAGGCCCTGAGAATTCCTATGTACCTTTAGGAGAGGCTTTGTGCACTAACTAATTGTTTACAGTTGCTAGCCCAGGCTGAATTTCTGTCAGGGTACTAATTATCAAGAATGCTACTTTCTACTGGGTCTGAGTAAGCTCAGAAACTGGGGGATGCTTTAAGTACACCTTCAGGCTATGCTCTGTCTTCACTTGATGCAAGACTGGGAGAACAAAAGACAACTCAGGCTGTGAAACCACCAAGCCATTCTCTTGGCACCAAGCAGACAATGGACTCAGACATACAGGATTGGCTGTGCAGATCTATTTGCTTTTTAACTACGGCCCTTAGACAGGAGACATGTGGTCATTCAACTACAGAAGGTACCATAGAGGAAATGAGTTATGTTTCTGGCTGTTAGAAATAGAGAACCTGGTACAGAGATTTATTATGATTTAAAAGAAAACAAAATGTATTCTGACCAGCAACTGTAGATTGTCCTGAAGCTGTATTTTAATGCTAATTCCACTTCCCCAAGAAGTGCTGCCTAGTCAGGTACTCAAGATTTTATCAAAACCATCCCATTTTAATTAGTAAAATAAAAGTGAGAGACACTGATTGGGCAGGGAAAAGGAGGTAGAGAGAGAGGGGGAGGTCAGAGTTCAGAGGAGGGGAGAGGACTGAGAGGTTCCAAGATGGAGGTTGAGAAGGATGAATTGGATCCAGGTGGGCTTTATTGGTGTTAAGTAGCTATGGACATTTAAGGATTTTATAGGTCTATTATCTCATATAGAAGGGCAGTTTGTATCTTTGTCGATTTGATGTAATCTTATTGAGTAGAGGGTTTGTGGATTGAGAGTTTGATATATAAACTTGTATGAAAAGCTATCTGGCTTTAGAGTTATGTTTGTGTTGGGATTTGGGGTAAAGAAACACCCTGGGACAGAAGCAGTAAACAGGTGGAGTAAAACCAGGGAGTCATGCAGATGGAGTGAGACCATCGTGGTGGCTCAGACCCAGCAACAGAGCCTGTGCACGGGACTCCTTACTAGAAGCAGCACCCAAGAAGTGAGACCGAGGGGGCCAATAAAGAGATAAGCTATTTTTATTATATTTGCTGCAACAATCAGATCTAGTCAGATCTACCTGAAAGTTCCAAAGGAACATCATGTGAAACACATTCTGTGTAGTTTGGTTTCTGGGCTGTGTTCTCTTTCTTTCCCAGGAATAATTGGCACAATAATGATCGTTGGCTTGCATTTTGCTTGTTTCTTAATAAGACTTTCCCTAAGTAGCTCATTCAGTTTACTCATCCACCATCTCTCAAGTATAGCTATGTCTCAGCAAGCCATTGTTGATGCATCTGCAAAGGTCCTTAGGGCAGGGGTTGTTAGGAAAGCACAGTACTGGAAGAGCCTGGGAATATGGTGAAGCATAGTCCAGAAGGAGGCTCAGTCTCCAGAACTGTGAAATGGGATGTAGCAGAGGTGATCCAGGGAGGATAATGTGAACAGTAACTCACAGACAGGAGCCATTGAGGGAATGGGAAGTCAGGGGAGGAGCCAAACCCTAACATGTAACAGGAACTTCAATGTTCACATCAATAGAAAACCATATTGAATGGAGCTATCATTGTGTCTGCTTACCTAGCATAAATTTTTCTATCATTGCCTGGCAATTTTGAATGTGCGTATCTCCCTGAAGCATGAGTTCATGTAGTAGCTATTAGTGTTGAGAGAATACTTGGATATATGGGTCATCATATAACATTTCTAATGGCTGAACTCTGCTGTGACTGAGTTTTGTTTGAGCTTAAGGAGATCCAAGTGAATCATCCCAAGAGAAGAATATCTCAGATTTTTGTCTGAATTCTGTCCTCCCTCATCCCCAGTTTCTGTGGGAGGAATTAAAAACAGCATGGATTTCTTTGAAGGTTTGTAGAAGTTCTGTGAATATTACTCATAAGGAAGGGGGAAAGAGATGGAAAACAAGTGCTTAGGACTAGAGAGCACTTGCTTGGTGCTAAAGAGACACAACCGGAATGATTGGTGTTGCTGTTTGGACAAGGGATTGGAATGTTACACCTGTAGTCCTTGGAAAAAGCACCAGGATCGGTGGCTGTTGCTTGTCTGACTCATGGAAGGGGACATAGGCTGGCATGTAATTACTGGATTCCTGCCAAATGTCCCAATGTCTCAAACTTTCTGATGGTATAAGTCAAGTTTATTTTAACATAACAAAATTTCAAATATGTGAAGAGAATACAGGCTGTGTTCTCTGTCTGAAGAAAAAATACAAGAGCCTTGAAAGAAAGGAGGTAGGGGGAAGGTTGAACTTGAGCATTGCAGGGACCTTCTGAACTATACTTTTTTCCCTCTAGACAACAGAGACCCATAAACAACTCTAAAGCACAGGAGTATCTTCTTCAGAACTGTTATTAGTAAATGATTATCATTCAACAATCTGAAAGCTAGAAGAGAAGGAAGAACTTAAGCAACAAAGGCCAAGTGGAAAGCTACTGCAGAGTTGGTCAGGATTTATTCAAAGTCAGCATCAGGGCTCTAGAAGAAAGATGTGTACAAGCTGAGGACAGATGCAGTAATCACATCGTTGACCATGCTCAAGGGCAGTGGGACCTTTATCTTGGTCCCAGTTACAGTCTCCAATGGGTCTAGGACAAGAGAGTTAGGGAACCTTGCTGGGTAGAACAGCTCAATCAGTTTCTGCTGTGGGAAAAATACTGACCTCTAGCATTTTCCTAGGGGTTTGACAGCAGTGTGACCTTGACTGGCATGTCCTTTCTCAGTCACTATTGTACTTTTCCACTTCAGGAAGATACAGGCTCATTTACACAGGGGTTCCAGGAAGCATGGGAAGGGAGAATCTTCCAAGATTGCAGACACCTCTTTGATCTGCCCTCAATCCTTGAATCTGGGAGATGGGGAAGGCTTTGAGCACCCAACCCAGCTCTCTTGACTTAAAACAAAACAGTATGCAGAGACTGAGGCCAACCATGCCACAGGCCTCTCATAGCAAGGCAGACATGGTTGTTTGAACTGTGAGTACATCTGGGGACAGGAGGAAAGGAGAATAAGACTTTATATGTCAGTTCCATGTTACACTCTTGCACCATTGCCAGAATAAAGACATCTTGTTTACCAGGAGAAATTTGGTGAAGGTAACAGACTAACATTGTATTATCTCATACCAAGAAAATATCTCATTGCTATAAAAATAATACTTTACCCTGAAAGGGGTCCCTTGAGCTAATTCTTCTGCACTACAACAGGTTAATAGGATACAACACCAATCCAGAGAGTGGTTGAACTCAGATATGCACATGATTACCTAGCCAGATCTGTCCAGTCAGAAGCTGGAACCCTAGTGATCATGACAATGCCCTTAGATGGCTGATAATGATTTCCAATATCTTCTAGTCACAGTCCTATTGACTTGTTATCTTGGTTTCTCGGGTCTTTATACTGTTGACTTAAGCGATGAACATTTTGTCGTTTTGCAGAATGAAAACCAAACACATGCACTCCAATTCCTCCAATGTCTCTACACAGAATGTTGATCGGAGACAGTTGAGGCCGGCTGCCCATTCATGTGCTGCACCCCTTTTTATGCCCTGTCCAGGTGCTCCCCAGGAAAGGAAGTTCTTATGTCTTCAGCTTACCAGCCTGACTGAGTGGCTCAGCCTGTGGAAAGAGTCCAAAAGATCCCTCTCAGGGACCTGCAGTTCCCCACAGGCAGGCACAGCATTGTGAGGGGAGGTCGGGTGCTGGAGCCTTTCTTTTCTCACAGATGTGAATATCCACTTGGGCTTTTCTTTCTAAGCCCTCTGTAATCTGGCCTGGGGTAGGGGCATTTGCAGTACAAGAACATTATTCTGAAATCTGTCACTCCTCATGTTAAGTAGATTCTTACATGTTTGCGCCTGTGCTTATGTTGAAGTAAATTTATGTGTGGTCATAAGAGCTTCTGAGGCAGGGAGATTAATCACAGAGTCACCACACTCATTGAGGATGAGTAGAAAGGGAGGAGTCTGGGCTTCATTGTTTCTGGGATGAGAAAATTCCATGGTGGCTCAGGCTGGTTATAATAGTTCTAGTGCCTGTGTTCACAAACTGTGGTCATCTACAGCAGTCTACCCTAAGTGTGAGCTGTGGGCTAGCAGCCTTGGCACTAGATAAAAATACCCTTTCTCTGACAGTATCTCAGATCCATGGACACAAAGCCCCCAAGACTGGTTCCCAAAATCAGCATCTTACAAAAAGTCTAGAATGTGGAAGATATAATGCCTTCACTTCTGCTCAAAATTGAATGTCTTGATCTTGCATGTAGGTAGTATTTTGGAAAATCAGTCATGACTGGCCTACCATTACCTCTTTCCTCAGATCCTGGCTTTTTCCCAAGGTGCTGGGATACTTTGGAGGTATTAGCCTAAATATAGGGCTAGAGATGTGATATGAATTTAAACATACATATCTCATTGCTCAAAGACCAATGACAACTCCATGTACTAAAAAAAAGACTAATACTAATATTTAATCAGCAGTCTTTTACTTTTTGATATAAGGTTTTAAAAATATGTATCCAAAGCCCATCCCCTGCCCCCCTCAAGTACACTGTTAAGGAAGAGCTTACGTTTTCCCCTCAACACATAGAGAGGAACTGAGCCCCAGTGGACTATGCCCTGAGAACACACCAGTGTGGAGATCTCCCTGTGCTTTGTCATGTTTTAAAACATGCCTGCTAGTACCCATTGCCAGAGGGAGCTGCTTTGGTGAGTCAGCCTGCTCTTTTTTTCTAGCATTCTGTGTGTGGGAACATGCCACTCACAGGAAGTGGGGTCTGATTCCCATGAAGGGTGCACATCCCAGTTGCTGGAGTTTTGCCAGGTCTAGATCTATCCATCTATGGGCAAATGACCCAGTCTCTAGAGGAAACCCATCAGTGTTCTGATTTTAATGACTCTTTAACCAAAGATGTTCTACTTAACCAAGACTGGACAGTACTTAGCAAATTGCCAATGCTTAGACTGGTTAGTCATCTTAAACAATACAGCTATGAATGAATCATAGCTAAGTAATAGAAATGAAACCAAAATTAATGAGTGGCAGAAATCCCTTTGGTCTGAGAGGCTGATTTATAGCCTGCCTTCTAGCAGTTTCAGCACATGTATGCAGATTTCAGGGCACACAGGCATTGATGTTCTTTGTTCTTCCACTAAGTTTAGTACTAGTCCATTGACAGCTGTTATGGGGGATAATCAGCTGGTTTCTAATTGGATGGGAGGCCCATCCCACAGGAGGGAATTTATGGTTCATACTATAAACATATCCAAAAGCCTGTGGTGGGAGAGATCATAGTCACTGGGTAGAATATACTAATTTATTTCACTACATGTTTATCCAAGGTTGTGCTGTTGAAAACAAACATATGAATGGGACCTGTCTTCATGTAATGGTCAGTTACTAAGAAAGAGCAAAGCCACATTCCTTATCTGTAAGTAAGCTATACTCTCTACCACAGCCCTATGCTATGGAATATTATATAGGTCACATAAATAATTTTAAATTTCTCAGTAGTGATATTATAAATAGTTAAAAAAAACATAGTTTTAATAATATATTCGACTTAACCCAATGTAACCACACAACTTTCACTTCAACATGAGATCAATATAAAAACTTAAGTATTGGATCCCCCCCGAATATAAAGGGTACCCTGCTTTCACAGAACATCTCAATGCAGATGTAAATCTTGCATCAGACATATTCGATTTGAATTTAGATATCATGAAACTATACTGAAGAGTAGATTCTCATATTTATTCTAAGTATAGCACTCAATATGAGTAACTATTTTAACTAAATTAATTTAAATTAAAATCAAAATATTAACCAATTAGAGAAGCCACACAGTCATGTTCAAGGACTGAGCCAGTAGTCACTCTAGTTCTTCCTTCTGGATTCTAATTCTAAGGGTTAAGAGGTTTTGCTACTGCCTCCTATAGGGAAGTAAAATTAAAACAATGTCAAAGGAGGCAGGTGGCCTCTCTAGAAAGACGACAGTTTTAGAGAATTGACATAGGTTCAAAAGTGCTTGTTTAAGAAAACTGGGCAATGGCTTAACCTGCATGAGCTCTTGTTGGCTCACATAGAAATGGGGATTAGAAGGTATCCTTCAGTTATCAATTGGAATTGGGCATATTGTCAGGGGATGTGAAGTTACAGGTTCAGAAGAAAATACATCGTGAGAGCATCTGAGTAGGTGTCTCTCAATTCATAAGTGTCTTCATTTCATGGACATAAACATTTCAAAAGAATGGGTCTTTGATAAAGAACTTACAAATGACTAAGAATCTTCCAGATCTGGGGAAAAAATGTTCCTGATGTCCCTGAACTTGGTAGTAGTGGGCAATCAGTGGTGTTGTGAGGCATTGGCTCTAGGTTAAATTTTACTTACGCTGTTTCTCTCCCAGGAGCCCTTTCTGGTACCCCTTTACCCACTTTTTAGAATTCTAGCTCCTGGTCCCTGAAGATAGTGTTCCTTCAAGCAGAATTGTCTAAACCTTTCCATGTTCCCTATAGTTCTTATAGGAAAGCAATGCTGATAAAAGTGTTAGGGAACCAGAATTGTCTCTTTCCCAGGCAAGATTCTAACCCAATCCTTGGATTAGTTTATCTAAGTATGTGACTCCTTTAGAAATTAGGAGTCCTTAGTCAATTAATTTAGGACAAGCGCTCAACTCTTGACTACTATAAAGCAAAGGGTTGATATTTGAGAATATGGCAAACACTGCCATTTCTTTCACCCACAGAAAGAGCCAGAGATTTGTTTGAGGTAATAGTCAGTCTGATTACAACTTCATTTCCAGACTCTCTTGCAGTTAATGGGAGTCATGTGACTAGTAACATGGAGACAAACATTTCTGCATCAGATTCCTTGGACAGAAACTGATGAAAAGTAAGCTTTGCTCCCCATGTTCTAGCTTAAACTTTGTGTTCTACCTAGAGACAAAGCAGCCATCTTGCCGTATGAGGTTAAGAGCTACTTCAAGGCCACAGAGTAAGATGCTAAGAGAAGCAGGTCAGCTACTGACCCACTGAGCTACTATACCCAGACTCCCATTAAGATACCAATATGGCATCTCTATTTGATTAAACCGCTGTGCTTAAATGTTGACAGCCAAAAAAAAAAAAAAAAAAAAAATTCTATTTAGTATAAGTTAGAGCTAGTCAAGATACCCAGATAGCTTCTCCTCTTCCTTTGTCCTCCTCTTTCTCTGCTTCCTCTTCTTCCTCCTCTTCTTCTTCTCTTTACTATCCTCCTACTCTTCCTCCCTCCTATTCTTTCCTCTCTTATTCCTCTTTTCTTTTCTTTCTTCCCCCTTTTTCTCTTCCTTCTCTTCCTTCATTTCTTCCTCTTCCCTTCTCCTCTTCCTTCACAAACTTCTCCTTGTTAAGTCCTCTAATATAGAATTTGCATGGGGCAGTCTTATCTCTATCACTTCATTGGTTGACACGTTTTCTATTGCTTTTCTTCAAACTGAGTTTGTAACCACCAAAACAGTTCCTAAGAAGGCTTATTTTCTTGCCTGACCAGAATGATTATTCCTGGACTACCTGCAAAGTTTTCTACAATTGGTCCAGAAATTCACCTGACAAAACTATAAACCACATAATCATGGTGGCAATGATCCCTAACTCTCTTCCGTCTAGAATTCATGTGGAATAGAAGACAGGCACACAGAGCTTCCTAAATATTCAGTCAATAAAATAAAGTCTTAGACAGCAGTTGACATATACCACTTACAAGGCAAATTCAGTCCCACCCTGCCTCTGTGGATACTTGCGTTTGAAACACAGACATGCTCATTTGTTTATACATTGCCTGAGGGTGTCTTTGTACTAATTTAGCCCTATGAAGTAATTTCCACAGAAACAGTATGGCTAAAAAGCCTTAAATCTTTGCTCTCCTGATTTCCATGGTGGGGGCTCCTGCTCTACCCTGACCCTTACTACAGTATATGATCAAGTAGCTATGGGAGAAAAATGGCAGGCTAAGTAATATGACAAAGAACAACCTCAGCTCTTATCCTGTGTAGCACCTGCTATACTGTTATCACAACAGTGGACTGGATGGGCCTATTTGCATCTGAGGACCCTGCCTGGGTTAATATCCAGTTCTAGCTGCATCTAAACACCATGGTTGTGGTCACTATTTGTTACTGTGACACTCCTCTTATACTAATGTCAATCTGGATAGAAAATACTGATGAGGAATAAAGGGAACATTTTAAATTAAAGACAACCACAACATCTGTGTGATAGAAGAACATCTGCCTAATCCAGAGAAGGCCCAGAACATGGATGGACGGAAGGAAAGAAAGTAATGGGTTCAAAATCTGTAGAATAATGATGGATGGAATGAAGGATGGAATAAGGATAACACATGGAATTTCATGACCCAAGAAACCTCGAATTGAGGGAAGCATTGGTGAGATGGTGGGGGCAGTTGTTAGTTCTTTGCTCAGACTGTTCTCAGGGTACACAGGGGGGTGGAGTAGTGGAATGATTCAATTACTTCTCCTGTTCTCAGGAAACACAAGACCTGAGCCCTCCGAAGCATTAAAAGGAAGTTACTGGGTCTAAGTGCTGAGACTTGATTCTGTCACCATAGCTCACTGCAATATCAATGAGCCGACAAGAGTGGAACATAGTATTGTGCTTGAGACAAGAGAAGCAGAGCATGCTATTGAGGTAGAGCATCCGCATCAAGGACTCGGGGAATATCAGCGTGTAGGCAAGTTACAACCTGTGACGGCATGTTTATCGGGAGCTCTACTCAGAGGAACACTGCTGGCAACACTGAAGCAGTGTTTCAAGGGTGAAGTGTGTGTCATGGTGTACTGTGCTGGGCATCACCGATCTGTACATTTTCCTCCTGTGACTACAATGTAATTATTTCTAACAGGATGGAGTTCCACAACTGGAGCTCACAATAGACATAGGTATGGTCTTCACCCTTTCTCTAGCACTGACTAGCTGATCTCAGTAATCTCCATAACTTCCATGAGAATTGATTTGTAAAAAAGAGGGAATGAAAATTTGAGTGCCTGGAGCAAAAGGTTATGGTGACCACATCAGTAAGTTCTTAAAACTTGCATGTGTTTGGTTAGTAATGGATAGCCCAGGGAATATCTTGACCAAGGAACCTGGCCATTGGACCTGAAAGTTCAGCTCAGCATACCCTTGAAGACATGGTCAGCACAGGCTGCTCAGCCTGAGCCTCCGCTTTAGGACACCTGAAGTGATGGGAGAAAAGCTGGGATTCTAGAATATTCCAAATGTTCTTGCTGCTGCCCTTGGGATGACAATGTCAGGAACGGCTGAATTAAACTGAAGTTCAAACTCACTGCCTGTTTTTCTCTGCTGTGGCTAAGAGGGTCAGACTTACTCTGGAAGCTGTTGAGGCCACAAACTCAGATTATTTTATTCTTATTCAATGTCCACTGGACCCCAAGATTGGCTGGGATAGACAGCTCCCGCCCCACCCTCAAGGTGCAAGAGTAGGGGTTGAGAGAAACAGGATGGAGCATATTTCAGGTGGAAAGGTCATGCCACGTCACGTCTTGAGGGGTCTTTGGTGTGGATGCTCTCTGTCTCCTTGCTTTTCAGATCTGGTTTGGCCCCTGGAGAAGCACTTAAGTTTCACTACCACTTGAAACCATTTTCTTTCAACCCAGTTGAGGGCTGTCTCTGAAGGATTTTTCTCCTCACTGGACATCCCTAAGTCAAGTGCACTTTGTGGGCTCTGTATAGTTTCCATGACTCTCAGTGGTGGTGGAATATGACATGATATATTTGTTTAAATGCCCACACTTTATTCTCATATTCAAAGTGAATTTGAAAGTGCCAACAACACTCCCTAGTACCATGGTGAAGATACAGGCTAAGCAGAAAGGGACCTAAGGGAAGAGAATATCTATGAACTATGATATTTTATAAACACCTGGCATTTATATAAACAAGGGGACTGGAGGTTTTAATAAGGTGGCTGCTCCAAGTTCTGGCACTCCAGTAGAAAATATGCTTATTGCATTTCCTGTGTGCAGGGAATCGCACTGAAAATACCTGGCACCTAGACAGTACTTTTGTAAACATCGATTTTGGTCTCTGGTGTATTCTAAATTAGACAAAACATATGTGATACAGTAATATTTAATAATTCTCCACAGCTTGCTTCCATTTAGGAAGTGATGGATAGGGATGCCATGTTTATATTAAGTCACCTTGAAGGACTTTCCTGTGACAATTGTAATGCTGAGCCCGGAAAAATGGAACATTCGGGTACAGGGAGCGAGGAGAACACGGTTGGTAAGGTCTTCTCCACGGGCATGCCATTTGCTGTTCAGCTGTTTTCCTGTTACCCACATCAGGACTTCCAACAGAAAAATAGCATCCATTTTCGGAAAGGCCTTAGGTTAAAAACAAAACAGGGTCAAAAGTAAAAAACGGTTACAATTATATACGTGTAACTCGGCCAAGTTCCAAGTTCTTGAACTCCTTGCCTTAGTATTCCTCGTCTGTAAAACAGGTAGGATTTGTGGCAGGGATGCTTTAACAAGATTCCTTCTATCTGTGTCTTTCAAGAGGATGAAATGTAAAGAATACCACCTTGATGACATGCTGGGGACACCGTGGAAGCTTAAAGGAGAAAAATACATGGCAACTTCTCTCCTTGAGTTTCATTTGGTTCCCATCACTTCCACGCCATCCTCTCACACACTCCTAAATCACTGCTGGAGTTTTCAGGAATGGTTTTGCCCCCTCTTCCTTGGGAACAGCTTCCTTTCCAAGCTCTGTAGCTCCCAGGAGACACGCAATCCTGAAGCCAAGTTCACTCAGTAAGACTCATCCATGTGAGTCATGTTTTTTTTTTTTTTCCTTCCTCTATGACCTGTGCATGCTGAGTTCATTTCAACATCTTCCTAATCCCACATCACTAGCAACAGTAGACTCAATGGAACCCATGTGTGGTGGGAGACCACAGATCTATTTACCTGTTTGAATCAGGCATGTACCTCCCCTGTTAGTGCTTTCATTAAACTTCTGGGAAAATACTTCCCACACCTGGAAATGTGAACTGGAAATCTCATCAGGAAAGATTTTTCTGATAAATCCCAGGCTTCCACTGCATTATGATTCTCAGGAAAGTTGAGCCTCGCTTTGTTTGGGTCTGGACCAGAGTCAAAAGCATCTCTTAAATGAAAAATCATTTTCAGAAGGACTGAAAATGTAAGGCCATTCATTCCGATCGCCACTGGATCCTTTTCAGTCGGCTAGTCTCTTTATCCAGAGCACTGGAAAAAAAAAAGTCAATGTTTCATTGACTTGAGGCCAACTTGGTTGACTACAGGGGGGGAAGAAGTGTGTGAAATGAGAGGTTACAGCCACTGAGAACTTAAGGAGAGTGTAAGAACTCAAAAAAGAAAAGCTGCCTGGAAATCACACTTGTCTATTTTTTAAGACAAGTTAGAATATGTTTTCCAGACTCTTGAGTTTAATTATTAAAGTCAAAGGACACCTCAAAAGCAAGTGAAAAAAAACAGATCAGGCAAGACTTTGTGGTGGTGGGGAGAATAGTAGAGGGTGGGATATATAGAGAGAACAAGGAAGAGAAAGCAAAGGAGAAGTGGGGAGGAAGCAAGGGGGAGGGAAAGGAAGGAATCAGGGAGGAGGGAAAGGGAGGAAGCAGGGAGGAGGGAAAAGGAGGATGCAGGGAGGAGGGGAAGAAACAAGGAAGGAAAGAAGGAAGAAGGAAGGAGAGAAGAAAGAAGGGAGGAGGGAAAGGGAGGAAGCAGTAGGGAAAAGAAGCAGAGAAGTCTGGGAGAGAACTCGTTTTTCACCAGCAAGCTCCTCAGTTCTTTCTGGATACACTAGCATACTTTCAAACTTCCAGGTTCACTGAAAATGAAGGCCACATCTGCCTCATCTATGGAGACTACCTGGAAGATGCCAGAGCCAAGACCAAACTGTACCGACCCTACCTGATCCCATGGCCAGTGTGCCCCACCGCCTTGGCTTGCCATTTATGGGACTCAACTGTGGGGGATATGAATAGGAATCAAAATTAGCTTTATTTCTCTTTTTCCCTATAAGGGCAAGTCATGTTCACTAGAGAAAAAGAGAGCATGCAGAATCAGTTCAGACAACAGTAACATCTCACAGGCTGCGGGTTCTCTGCATTTGATTCCAGGATACTTGCCCCAAGGGCTTTGTGTCTCTTCATCTTTCCTACTTCACGGAGTAGGGCCCACTTATCTCTGGGAACACTAGACATGCTGGTCTACACAACATCCCAAGGCTAGACAAGCACTTGGATCTTGGCTCAGTTACTGTCTCCTCTCAGGTAGCTCTGGCTGGAAGCCATATTAGGACATTCTGAGAATATCTACTGGCTATTTTATCTATAGATGTTGATGAACCATTATAATACTTCCCAATTGTTGGTGGTGGTGGTGTTTTATTTTCATTTCTGCAGTAATCATGTAGGGTTTTCATGCCGGTTCTAATATACACCAAGTCCTAGGACATGTTAACAGGAATGCAAAGCAATAAAATACAAATTTTAAATATTCATCTGTGGACCATGCAAAAATCAATCTCATGCTTTGTCAATGGTAAGAATATAGTCCTTTCATTGCCACTCAAAACGATACTGTTCCTATTTGATAGATGCTAATGAGGTAGAAAGAGTTGTGGTCACACCTTGCACTTCTAAGTGTGGTAACTAAGAGGCAAGACTGTCTCCTGGGGTCTTAGGTCTCTCACTCCTGATGGCTCAAGCCATCTATCCCCCAAGCATCCTCTGTTCTCTGGACTCCCAGGGATGTGTTCTGTAGGCTTCAACACACAGCTGATTCATCTTTACTTAAAAGGTTGAGATTTTTCTCATTGTGGATATTTCTGTCTGATTTCCTGTATAAACAGTGAGTTTGAATCTTAACATTGATCGCTGAGTTGGTTCATAAGTAATATTAATATATGTGTCTTCATGCCAATGGAGTCATGAAATGGGTTTTGATATTCTAATGATTACAGAGCTCACAAGTATCATATTGTTACTTAATTTAAGTGGATTATTTTCTGCTTCAAGTCAACCCATTCCATCTTCTTTTTTTAGGACTAGGGGACCCCAAACTGGTAGCAGTCAGCCAGTTTTGCCACAGTTTGAGCCCTACAACCTTCCAACTGATTTGATTGCATTTTAAAAGCTTTACCTTGGCACAGAATGTTGCTGAGAAATTCCATGATTTTTTTTTTTTTAATCACTTTACTAACTTTTAAACTTAGGCTTTTAACCTATCTTGGAAAACTTTTCTCTTTGGGGTAACTTTAGCCTCCAACCTTTTATCCCTGATAAATTAACTATTATAATCAACTATTTTGCCTAAGAATTTGAGGTTGCTCTTTTATTTTTTTCTTTGAGAGAGAGGAGCACCAACCATCAAACCAGATGTGGCTGTCTCTAATTTCAGCTCTTAACATACAATAAGTTACAGCTTTCTTATATTTCCCCGGGGGTGGGGTCACAAACGAGAATTAGCACATCACCAGCCCACTTCCTCCTCCCAGCATGTCTGTTTAAAGTTAATGTGAATGCCAGTCTCAAATATCAAAGGCACATTTCCCCTAAATAAGCCAATCAGCTCTGAGTTCAGCTGGAAACAAGAGCAGGGGATAATGTTTTTCAATCACTGGACAACCCTTTGAAAGTTTCACCATGAATGGTAACCGTTTATTTCAAGCTAAATGGATTGGATTGTGCCACTTCCATGGAGGTGGCACATACGTACCCCTGTCACCCAGCTTCGTCTCTGTCTCTCCCGGCTTATAAGAGTACACAGAACCTAAACAGGTGCCTGGTTTCTTCTATTATTATAATGGTTTTTTTTCAAGGGAAGGAAGGACAAATTATTACTAAATCATTATTAAGAAATCAATTTGCAGAGCAACTCTTTTAGAAACAATCTGGTCTGGGTTAATCAGATAAGACAAATAGGAACGGATGTCGCTGGAATTGGCAATCTTGTTATCCATCAAAGAAACCAGTTTTCCAGCTCAGGGGAAGGAGAGGTTCGGGAGCTTGGGGGGTGATCTTGGGTGTCAGGTCTGGGAAGAAACAAGTTCCTTATCTGCTTCTGTCAAGAAGATGCCCTGGACCTCAGGCTCTGGCAATGACCCTAAGGAATTATTAGAGAGACGGCTCCGGGAGCCTGCCCAGCTCCCTCAGTCCTAGTCTGCTGGGAGGATGGAGTGCGCAGGCGTGGGTCTGTGGACCCTGAGGACAGGCAGACTCACGAAACCGCTGCTCCCAGGTGGCTCTCCCATTCTCCCTATAGGACAAAGTCCATTTGCAAGGTTCTGGATTCTTAGAATTTAAACCTAAGATGGGAAATCTGGAATGTAGCTTATGAAGAAAGTCTTTGAGGACAGACAGACTGATCATTATTTAATCATCTGGCTGACACTGTACAAATTAATCACTCTGATTTTTGCTAATCCCATCTCCAAAATAGGAATACTTGCCCTCCAGCTATTTAATAGTATAGTTACTAAAAAATTAATGTGGACATAACCATGCACCAGATTAGCAAATTTATCAGCTAGGGATAATAAAAATAGGTTTTAATTATGTTTCATACCATGGCAACTGAATAGCCATGACTTTAATTTGAGAGATTGTGCTGTTGGGCCATGTAACTGAGCACATCTATAGGTAGGAGGTTCACCAACCTGAGTATCTAACTTTCACAAAGTGAAACAGTCATTCTGTGTAAGCATTGCTAAGATTCTTCATTCCATTGGTGTGCCCCAGACATCACTGTCTCACCAGCAAGGTGTTTAGTGAGGTATTACCATCTTTAAATATCCTGTTTATCTAGCTAGTGTCCAAGTTCTTAATTAATTGTATGAAGATAATGTTCTCTCCATTGTATGTCATCTCTACCACAGATGGCATAGGCTCCCATGTCAAATGGATAACACTGAATTGTGTCTGCCTCATTAGTTCTCTTAAGTGGGTAGAACTGAGTCATGCTAGAGCCAGCAGGGCTCACCAGTAATGTCCCAGTGCTTACCTGCTCAGGAAAAGGGTCTAACAGCCAAGTCAGGAAACAAGAGCACACCTGCCACTAAGGCGATGGGCGAGAATGTTCTGCGTTCCTCTCCTGAAAGGGAAGAATTCAGCAAATCCATGTGGACACAGTGTTGGGGGAGGACACATATGTATGCATAGGGGGAGGTCATGAAAAATGTCCAATGTTCTGTTGTATACTCAATAACTTCTTTCCTGGCAGGGTCTCTCACCGAACTTGGAGCTAGGCTAGCATTCAGAAACTGCAGAGATTCCCTACCTTTACCCCCATACCACTGAGATTACAAGTACTTTTATGTGGCTATTGGGGATTTGAACTTAGTTCCTCATGCCCAAAGCATTCTTACCTGCTGAATCACCACTTCATCCTCCAAACCAGATTACTTAACCAACAAGTTCAATTCCAGCAAATTACTTAGTAATACTAGTTTAGTATAACAAAGTGTTTGTGTGCGTGGGGGCGGGAGTGGGTCCCTTAAGTTGTGTTTTGATGAAAATATGACTACAGTGTTTGTTAGAGTTTTAAGGTTAAATGTTGTTTGGAAATACCTGTAAATTCTCTTGTAATTTAAGGCCCTTTATCTCTAAGGATTATGTGTAGAAAAACTAAGAGTGTTATACCAGTCACCTACACCCCAGTTGTTCAACTGTTATTTAGTATTTGAGAAAAGCCAAGTACTTTCTAGTCATACACAGCCTACCTAAGTACTAACCCCCCCACCCTTTCTTGGGCCACTGGAAATTCCCCTATCTTCCTGGTTTTCAGGAACATAAATGTACCCCTGTTTCTAAGGCTGAGGTCTACGAGATCCCAGGTCTTTCTGTTCTATTCTTGGATGCTCAGCTTATCTGCTTCTTGTGGTTAGTTCTTATACTCCCTAAGAGGGGACCTTCTGATTCACTTTTACCTTCTTACTTTTGAGGTAGGGACTTACCATGTTTCCAAACTGACCTCCATCTCTCAATTCTACCCCAGGATCCCAAGGAGTTAGGGTTTGGGGTATGTACCACCAGGTCAAACCCGGGAAAGAGTTTAGATTTCCAGTTTGTAAACAAACAGTGCCCTGTGCCTACTTTCCACCCAATAGTAATATCTTACACAACTCACATGAGGATACTACTAATAATACATTAAGCTCCAGAATGCCTATATAAGTAAAAGTGTTGCTCAGATTGTCCTTTTCTGGCCACACCTACTTCTTTGCTATCCTCTTTACATCTCTAACACTAAACAACTATTAATATATTTTTCATTTCTATAATTTTTTTCACCTCAATAATGTTGCATAAATAGAACTTGAGTATATAACTTTCTGAAATTAGACATTTTTGACTCAATGTACTTTTCTAGAGGTTAGCCTACATGTCTATGTCAAAGTTCATTATTTTCATTACTGAGTAATATTTCATAGAATAAATACATGACAGTTGGTTTGACAGTAAAGATGATTTTCTAAATTACATGGCTAATCTTATTATGTCCATTTGTTCATGTTTTTCAGTGTTTTGCTTATGTATGTCTGTGTACCTCATGCCTGTGTGCTGCCAGTGGAGGCCAGAGGAAGGCAATGGATTTCTCAGAACTGGAATTGTAGAGTTCAGTTAGAAACTGCCATGTGGGGGGAGCAAATTGAATTGGTTGTCTGGAAGAATAGCCAATGCTCTTAAACACTGAGCCATCTCTCTAACTTCCCTGATTACTAATTTTAAAATAGCACCTTTCAGTACAGAGATGGAAATTGTAGCCTGTAATTTAAACAGGACAGCTACACAATCATCCCCCCTGATCACCCAACTCAAGATCCTGGATCTGCCCTGGTCCCATATTCACAGCCTAGCTTGGACCCTCCTAGTTGTATCAACCCTAATCTCAAGGCTTCCATAAGGAACATCCAAACTTTCCTACTAATTATAATCCTTTTCCATCATGTAAGAAGCCTCTGTGCCCAGCCAGACCTTGGACATCCGTCATCAGGGTCTCTTCGGGTACATACACTTCACCTTCACAAACCCTTCACACCTGCAATGTCTACCTCCAAACTCCAGGATTAGATTAGACCTCACATCATACCCTTCACAGAGTATCTACCTGATTTCATTTCATCTGAGCCCAATATTAAAGTCCCACCTGACTCATACAACCTGATCTATACATTCTGTGTTCTGTTCCAACATGTTCCCAGTTAACAGGGCAAGAGCTAAGAGAAAAAGTTTATGTGCACAGATCTCATCACAGAAATAAAAACATTATAAAGGATCAAGGTATCATCTTATCCCCTACCAATCCATCAGTTCACCAGTGAGAATTATCTTGATGACACAGAACGTAGACTTAAGAAAAAAATAGAGAAAAAGAAAAAAGAAAAAAGAAAAAAATAGAAACTTCAACAAAATTATAGAAGTAAATTTCCCTAACCTAAAAAAAGAGATACCCATAAACACACAAGAAGCCTATAGAACTCCAAATAGATTGGACCAGAAAAGAAATTCTTCCAGACACATAATAGTCAAAACACCTAATGTTCAAAACAAAGAAAGAATCCTAAAGGCAGTAAGGGAAAAAGGACAAGTAACATATAAGGGCAAACCAATCAGAATTACACCAGACTTCTCAACAGAGACTATGAAAGCTAGAAGATCCTGGATAGACATCATACAGAACCCTAAGAGAACATAAATGCCAGCCGAGGTTACTATATCCAGCTAAATTCTCAATTACCGTAGATGGAGAAACCAAGATATTCCAGGACAAAAGCAAATTTGGACCCCATGTGAGAGAAATTCAGTAGGGTTACTTCAGTTAATAAAACAACTTTCAATTACATTTATTTTTTTTGCAAATTTAATAATTTAACTTTTTCTGTACTGCTGAATAAAATTCCATTGTGTATATGCCCCACATTTTTATTATTCATTCATCAGTTAATGGACAGCTGATTCCATTTCTTGGCTCTTGCTAATAGAGCAGCAGTGAACATAGACCTTCAGGTATCTCTGTAGCAGGGTGTAGAATCTTTGGGTATATGCTTAGGAGTGGAACACCTGGGTAATATGCTGCTTCTGTTTGAGAAACCTCCACACTGATTTCTCTAGTGACTGCAACAGTTTACACTTCCTCCCATGATCAAAAAAGGTGAAATTCTGTTCAGCTATTTAGCCCATTTTAAAAAACTAAGTTATTCATTACCTTCTTATTTGAGTTTAAAAAAATCAATATCTATCCATGTATATTTATATTAGAAATATGGTGGCTTGAATGAGAATATCTCCACAGGCTCATGCACATGAACACTTGGTCCCCTGATGGTGGTGCTGTGTGTAGCACCTTTACGAGTTAGGATATTGCTAAAGGTAGTATGTTATCAGATGAGAAATTTGAGGGCCTGTACCTCATCCAACTTATTTCTTTTCTCTACCTCCACCTACTCTCTCTAGTCTTCCAGTGGGGGTCAAAAGCAATGGTGCTGTGTCTTCTTTGCTACTATGGACTCTCCCTCTGGAGCTGCCAAGTAAAACAAAAAGGTGAAAAAAAAAAAAAAAAAACAGTTTTGTTCTTTGTAAATGATTCAGGTTAGAACAAATACCAAAAAAGAAAAGAAAAATCATGTCACAAATCAAGGCCAGACAAATATAGGTAATGTGTAAGTAATACCCTATAAGTCTATTTAACTGTACTAGTCTGGTATCAATAGCAAGAGATAACACAGGAATCACACTAACTCACAGATTAAGAAATGCATTGTTGAATGATAAAAAAATTTAAAAAGGATCAACATTTCCTAGGACTGAAGGAACATGAACACACAACACGTTAAGGTCTATGGCAGATATACAGTGAGAGCCATCCACACAACATACCAAAGGCTGTGGTATATCCACACACAACGAAGGTCCTCCTCACAGGAAAGCTTATAATCCTAAATGCTTACATAAGATATTAATGCATCTCCATTCTGGAGACTAATGATATACCTTAAGACCTTAGGAAAAAGAGGAAAAAAAATCCAAACTAATAGAAAGGAAAAAATAATTAGCATATCAGAGACAAAAATAATAAATAGAAACAACAACAAAACCAATCAAAGACTTAGTGGAAAAAATGCTTTGAAAAGCAGATCTACAACTAGCAACAAGGCCAAAGCAATGGCAGCAATTTAATTTTTTTCCCAGTTAAAAAAAATAAATAAATAAATAAAAAGCCCAAGCTTTGCCACATGATGATGTCCATGGCTCATGCCACAGAAGACTGTGTTGATGCAGTCTCTTCTGCGACTGAAGATCATGCTGGGGTTCATGGCATGTGGTGATGCTGGAAGCTATGTAGATGGATGTCCTTGGTTCATGTTGTTGACCAAAGCCATGTGGAATCCATGATCCATGCTTTTGTTAACTGTAAAGGGCAAAGATGCTATTTTTGCAGTGAATTTGATGCCTGTAGACTCACAGTTGAGAAAACGAGTCAGAGAAGGCTCCTGTGACAATCCCTACCCTGACTCCAACCCCTTACCCCCCAAAAGTAACAGCCTAGACACAAAGTCATGAAAGAGAACTCTTAGAAGTTGTGATAAACCTGCTGAAGTATAGCTCTCCACAACGATGGCTTCTGCTATGGATTTGGCAGGAAAAGATTTAGTTTTCTTCAAAAGGTTGACCACTGGGAGTTTGTCCAAGCCCCAGTGAGTATAGGAGCAACATAAATAGGACGTCTGCTTTTGTCTGTTTATCTAATTTTGTTTTCTTTTTCTTTTTCCTCTTGGGGAGGGGAAATAATAAGGGCAGGAAGGCAGACCGGGGAGTACTTAGAAGGGAGTGTGATCAAGGTGCATTATGTGAAAATTCCCAAATAACCAATAAAAATACTATGTTGAAAGAAAAAAGGCACAAGCCCAGACAGAAACACTGAAAAATTCTGTCAGAGTTGCAAAGAAGAACCAACACTCTTCAAATCACTCTACAGAATGGATAAGATTTTTTTTTTTTTTTTGAGCAAGTGTAAAATATTAAAGAGAGAAACTGATGGCTCAATTGTCAAAGTCAGCCATTGCCTGGCAAAAAGTGTAGCAAAAAGGTCTTAAGTTGGAGAAGGACTTGCACAGGTCCACTACATAATAGAATAGCACATGTATTTATGTGTCAGGTAATGTGCCCTCAATCATTCACCATTCATTATTATCCCCCAGGTAGATAACAAGTGTTACACACTGTACAGGTGAAGACCCTGAGGTTTATTAATTTGCCAAAGTTATGGCATAAAAAGGTAAAGCTTGGCTTGAACCTCTGACCCCATGGCTGAGTTCAGCCTTTTCAAGATTTATCTAGCTGATGCCAAGACAAAATAATGTGTCAGAAACAGGATTGTGCTATGAAATTTTGCAAAGATGGGATGAAGGTAATTTAATACTCCAATGACTTTAGAGAAGAGGAAAAGATGACATTCTGGTTAGATTTTATTGTTAGTCAACTTGATGTAACCTAGAACCAGGTGAAAGGAGAGAATATCAATAGAAGAATAGCCAGTGCTATGTCTGTGAGGGATTGTCTTCACTGATGACTGATGTGTATAGGTCTAGCCCACTGTAGGAAGTGCTGTCCCTAGGTTAGGTGGGCCTGGGCTGGGTAAGAAAGTTATCAGAGCATGAGATAGTGAACCAGTCAGTAAGCAGCTTTTCTCCAGGGTTCCGTCCTTGACTTCAGTGATGGACTATGACCTGGAAGAGTAAGCTTAAATAAATGTTTTATGAAATTGATCTTCTTCATTGTATCTGTCATAGTAGCAAAAGGCAAACTAAAACAGATGGGTACTGGTCATATAGTGACTACCTAGTTATCACTCTCAGCCTTTTGTCTAAGGTGAAATAAGAGTGTTCAACACTGGTGGTGGTGGTAGTGCCAGTGTGTATATGTGTGTGCACTTGAGAGAGACAGAGAGAGAGAGAGAGAGAGAGAGAGAGAGAGAGAGAGAGAGAGAGACAGACAGACAGACAGACAGACAGACAGACAGACATATGAAGGTCAGAGGACAAGTCCAGGTTTTAGTGCTTGCCTTTCTACTTTGTTTATGACGGGGTCTCTACTTGTCTATTGCTGAGAACAGGAGTTGTGAGATTGCAGACCTGTGCTTCCAAGCCTGGCTTTAAATGGATTCTGAACTCACCTCCTCACTTACACAGCAAGCACTTTACTCACACTGCCACCAGAGTTGAAATGTTCATCCTTCTTATGACTTAGCCACCTCAGTGCTTGCTCACTTGCTCTTTATGAACATATTTTTAAAAATTCTTTGGCTAGTGTCGCTGATTAGGAACAACATGAAATCTATAAAATTCATGGCCCTCCCTTTTCAGAACAGACGCTCCATGAATTCAAAGTGTCTGGTGTTCAAGTCCAAATTCAACCTGCTAGAGCAAAGCCCCACTCTAAACAAATCAGTTTTCAAACCAGTGCCTCAAGCTAATAATTTCCACAACACAGAGCCCCGTTTTCGTTTGCAGTAAAGTGCCGTGAAGAAACCATACTTTGTTTGTTCTCCAGATCACATTATGACCTGCTATAAAAAGAATTAATATTCATAAATCTTTTTTACTGCACTAATGTTAATGTTCTTAAGTGGTGATTACCACCTATCCATGGGGGCAGGCAAAAGAGTGAAGGAACCTCCAGATACCATAAGAGCCTGTGGCCACATGGATGTTTTAAGAGGGAAAAGCCCAGGAGAAGGTTTACATGTTGAATTTGGACTTGAATACCAGTACTTTGAGAAGGTTTTCCAGGAGGACTCCAGACACTTTGGGATAAGAATGTCCTGAAATGCAGTTGTTCAGTGTCTGGGAACGTGAGCAGAAGTGTTAAGCATGGGTTATGTCATACAGAACACACCACATGGCCAACCTTTCTGAGATTTTCCAGATGGAACCTACAGTTTGCAAAGCTTAGAAACATCTCCCATGATGTCTACGCTTTCTATAATTAAAGTCCCCTCAGGCTCTGACAGCTGAGCCGTGTGTTGGCTCCAACTGTCCACATCCGAAGCTACCGAGCAGTTGTCCAGCTACCTGAGGAGAAGGGAAAGCATAGCACTGTCCAACAGGAAATAGAACATACTAGAAACTCTAAATGCTCAGCACCTCTATCCAACAAGCAACTTAAGAGCCAGGGAAGAACATGCCCTTCCAGATGGTTCTACCCAAGCAGCAAGGGAACTGAGGTCACTAAACATCAACTTCCTTCGTTCACTGGCAAATCATTGCTCCTGGAATATGTTGATTCCCACTAAGGAAAGTGTATTAGGGAGACAACCCAGGTGCTTGCACAGAGGGAAGTCAGATTCCCTCCTCGTGTTGTGAGTGATGAGGACAGAGTGAGGATGGAGCTGAAAGTTCCAAAATTTGTCTCCAGCCCTTTCAGCACGTCTTGAGTACTCCATCCAGGGAGCAGTTAGACTGATGAAAGCCACTGAAGGAATTGCAAGCTGAACAAGCTGTACTCCCTTCTGCAAGGACCCAAGACACAGTGCCATTCCTCATGTTTGTCTCTCAATGTCTGCTCTGTGGGCCAGACTGGACAGGGAGCTTGTCTCTCCATGATGGCAGACCCTAGCTTAGCTTTGGGAAAGCAGAATCCCAGGTTATGATCCAGGCAAGCTGCCTTTCTCAAGCTGTACTGAGCCAGCTCCATCAGGTGTTTGCCCTGACCCCTAACTTCCAGAAAAATAAAGATCCCACCCTGTGTTTTCCTTCGCCTTTTACCTGCTTCTTTGCTTTCCCATGCCAGTGACTATCCTGACCATGGACCCATTTGTGTCTCAAAGCCAGGGCTCTCTACTTTTTACTGCCTCACCTTCCCCTTAAAGCCTGGTGTTAGATTGCTTTCATACTTTCATGTTAGCCTCTGATGCTTCCTCCCAGCCCTGTCTATACACCGATCCCCACCTCCTCTCATCCAGAAGACTCCACTCACTCCAGTGCTGGCCGGGTCCCCGGATTCCAGTCTAGTCCATGGGATACTGAGAGAATCTTTTAGTCACTGTGAAAAAAAAAATTTCTCAAGCCTTATGGCAGGACCTGGGATGCTAGTTGCCAAAGGAGAGCCATTCCATGTGACATTTGATACCAGATGCAGGAAGGCAGGGGCCATGGAAATTTTGACAAACAGATGCCCAGAGATCCTAAATCCAGCTCCTTTGTTCTTTTCAAAGGCTTCAGAAGTGTGTGGCACTAACTTATTTCAGGGGTCTGGCTCTCTGTGTGCAGAGGCCTCAGCCTCTTACAGCCTAGAGGACCTGAGTGTACTAGGACCAGAAGATCTTGGAATTTAAGCACCATGCCCCAGGCACAGTCCTCACATAGCTACCTCCCTCAGTCAATTGTCTACATTGTCTCTAGGCCTCTGTGAGTGTATTCACACTGACTATAAACTCAGCCTCCTTGCTTTTCTTCAACCAGTACCTTCTGCTTTGCCTGAGATTACCATTTGGAAACTAACATAAATTACCTCACATGAATTCCAGTCTTAGATTCTGTTTTTGAGACCCCGCCTCTCTGAGCAGGCTAAGCACTGTTTCTTCCAGCCTCTAAAGCAACTGCATAAAGTTCATGGCACAAAGTCTCCCCACTATGTTGATGACAAAATGCAAGCTTGGGCCTACTTAGTAAAATTTTCACCACAAAGCCAGTGCCTAGAAAAGCTCTGACTCAACAACAAACTCTTGACTATGATGCTACACCAAGCCTTGGCCTGGACAGCTCCTCCTCTCTTTCCTGCAAACCTTAAGACTGAGGTTCATTCTGGAGATCATCAGTCCAAGGAGAGAGGAGGGTATGTAAGGCAGAGGGTACATTTATACTGGATGTTCTCTCATATACCCAGCCCCCATGATGAACCATGATGAATGTACTTCAAAATTACCTGCCTACAGAAAGGTACAGTATGGTTTCTCACAAGATCTGTTCCTGGGCTTGTCTTTCATCTTTTACCGATTTCTCCTATTTCTTCTCAAGAGTTATATATGGTTATCAATATTCTCTCCCAAGTTCATGAAAGGTAATTGTAAAAGCCTATATCTTTGATACACAATATCAAGTACTACACTTACATTGCGAAACTACTTCAGCAAAAGACACTCAAGAGAAAGTGAGGCAGGGTACCTTGGGCTTTCAGAATACTTTTGTTCTACCTTAAACCAATGCTTCTTAATAAGAACCCACATTTGTTAGGCTTATTATACTCCCCATAAACCACTGAGGTATGCTCGGTCTTGGCAAGTCTTGATGCGGTTCACATTGCACAGCTTTGGAAACTGAGCTTTAGAGGGAATGGGACTCACCGGAAGTACATGGCACAGACTCAAATCATTCATTCCCAGGCCCTTGGCTTGCCCACTACTCCCTGTGGCTCTACACAGACTCGAGCCAGCCAATCTTGAAAACCATGGCAGGCTTCCATAGGCTGGGCAGAACCAGGCACCAGGCCTGATTCGTACACAAGGGACTCGCCCATAGCTCTGCCACGGACTGCATGGAGTCTTATAATTTCTCTGTTTTCCCCAACATGCCTAGCACTACATAAATACTTGCTGACTACTCATTCTGGCCTTGTTTCCAAATGTCTCTGGCCACTTATCTAGAGAGTCTGGTCCCACCCTGGCCTTTTAGACTCTCTGCGCACCATTTCTCTCAACTCCCAAAGTCTGAATTGGGCAAGAGAAGAAATGTGTTTCCTGAGCCGGTACAAAGAGAGCAAGTAGTGAGCAGAGAGAATAGTCTTGATACTTTTTGTATAAAAGATACAATATGAAGAAAAATATGCACTTGCCTCTTAAGAGTTATTCTTGGTATACCACATGATAAATATAATATAATGGGGCCATATAATAAATAAAGACATACTCTCCAGGCTTGGTGTCCTGGGGAAATAGATTTCTAGGTCTCTGTTCTGGGTCTTAGATTTTTTTCTCTGTAAACAGGGTCATAACTCCTACCTGTAGTACTCTTGCCTGACTGGTCATAGGAACTCTATAGATGATGGTCACTTCCTATGCCACCAACGCTTTAACTCCATGAGGTCAGCTTGTCATTAACGTTCTATTGTAAGGAGACAAGGCTGAGCACTGGTGAAGGTGGTACATGAGTTCTAGAGTTAATATTTTAATTCAGGTAGGACTAATTCCCACGTCCGGATCATGTGTACATCCCGTCTACAAACTCAGTCATTCATTTGCTTTGCTTTGGTTATCCTTCTAATGTGAATGAAGACCAACTGTAGTCATTCTCCATGGCACAGCCAAAGCATCTGTTGGGAGAAAGTAATGGGCAAAAAAAAAAACAAAAAACAAAAAACCAAAAACAACAACAACAACAACAACAACAAAACCCTAATTATCTACTGATTCTGATAGATTGACAAGACTCCGAAGTCTGGTAGGTCAATATGACCTCACATGAACTTTGATAACATATAAGATAGTTTATAATCTGCTTATATATTCTATAAATTAGTCATAAATTTCATAGCCATTTTATAAATTCATGGGTTTTGGTGATGGTTGAAAAAAAATCTCATGTACAATGATAAAATAGTTAGGAAGTTTCTTCAGAAAAATTTATTTCTTGCTTAAAATTTAGGTGAGAGGTTTGTCATGCCCAGGGCAAGGGTAGCCTGGTTAAGACAGAATACCTCATTCTCACCCTGTGCTTGAATTAGGAGAAGCACTGAAGAAGCTGAACGGGGGAGTGGCTCATCAGGAAGACCAGCAATGTCAACTTACCCAGACCTCACGAAGCTTCCAGAGATCGAGCCACCAACCAGGGGACAGGAACATACATGGGCCAGTCTGAAGTCCCTGGCACAAATGTTGCAGAAGTCTGCCTGGTGAGGCCTCAGTTCGAGAAGATGCACTTAATCCTCAAGAGACTTGAGGTCCTAGGGGAGAGGGAGGCCTGGTGGTAGGGTAGTACTCTCTCAGAGCTAAGGGGGAGGAAAAACCAAGAAGAGGAACTGTGGGAGGGGGAGTGGAGGGGGAGCTACAATGAGAATATAAATAAAATAATAAAATTGGGGGGGGGGGAGAATACCTCATTCTCCAAAAGAGGGTTGATGATGTAGCCTTTTGCCAACTTCGAGATGGTGGCATCAGTTTGACCAGATCACACCAGAACTGAATCTGAGTCACCGGAGGACTCTCTCATGCCTTTTCCCTTCTCCCCACCTGCTTTGCATTTGGTCAGCACCTCAACTATCTTTAAATCACCCACTAAGTAAAGGCTTCTACCTATTTTATCATGCAGCTATTGAGTGGTAATCACCCCCATAACCTGACCTTCTTTCTTTCCTGTGTCCCCTGCAGTGACCCTGCACCATACTACCCAGACAGCTTGGAAATGGCCTTCCCTGCTGTCTCCAGTGGCTCGGGATTGTACACTAAGAAATTGGCCTGCAGTGGGATTTATAAAGCTCAAGTGAGGAAGGGCAAGAGGCTTAAAGGAAAATGAATCCACCCACCTTCTGGCATACAATTAGGTGTCTTGTGTACAGTAATCTGTATGCCTTTTACCAGAACCAAGTAAGACAGAGATGGTCCGGGTAATCAAAGTAAAAATTAGCAAGCCTGAAAGGTGTGGCTAGGCTATTTTGTTAGCTATTTAATGGCCCTCACTGGTCTCCAATTTCTAATCCCAGGGCGAGTTTCATTCTATCCAGAGGCTTTGAGATCGGGAAGAAACATATATTTGTCCCATTTATTTTAAAATAAAACATTTTTTGCATTATTCATTTTGTGTGTGGCACACGCATGTGTACCATGGCACATGTGGCCAGAGGACAGCTTATGTGGGCTGATTGTCTCCTTCCACTGTGTAGTTTCCAACGATCACACTCTGGCCACCGGGTTTACGGGCAAGTGCCTTTACCCGCTGAACCATCTTAACAGCCCCATGCTCTACTCGGTCTCAAATAGGGGTTTTGATATTCTTAGGATAGTGAGATCATCATATTGGGAGTGAAGTGCCGTTGAGAAGGTAGGTGGCTCTTTGCCAGAGGAGGGGCTATGCTAGGCCATATGAGGCTACATGGGAAGAGTGACAATCAGTCATGAGGCAGAGAGACTGAGAGGACAACATGAGCAGGGACTTTTATTGTGGTTTTTCTTTAGAAGGAAGAAATAAAAATAGAATAAGCAAGAACAGGCAGCTTTTCCTCATTTTAGTAGGCTCTGGGCTATAGCAGCCATCCAGCCTGTAGGCACCTAGTACCTGGCCCCAGTGGTACTGTGGATGAGAGGATAATGCCCACGTGTGAGAACCCAACAAGGTAGGCAGGCATGCCAAGCATGGCTTCTCATACCTCAGAGAAGATGCTTGTTACCTGGCTGGTGGGGAGGGGGAGGAGGGGTCTTTTCTTGCTTCAATCAAAGCACCAAAACAGGATAGATGCTTCAACCGCAGCATTGCAAGCGATAGAGCTGAGGTGGGTTTTGTGTTGCTATTATTGTTTGGTGTTGTTTTTGTAAGAAGAGGCTAACCAGATGGTACCCAATCTGGATGGGTGTGGGTGGTAGGCTCAATGGACTGACGCATATCAAGGTTCACTCTCCGAGATATCCATAATGCAGCGCTAATCTACATGGCTGCTACGGTAAAAGCTTCCCAGTTTTAAGGCCAAGGGAAAGACAGGCTCACAAAGTAACATTCATGGGACCCTGGGCATCTTTTCCACTGCTTCAAAATGAGGATCCTGCAAAAAGGACATGATGGAAAAGCTGCCAGCCAGCATGGCCACCTGGGAGTTCCCATTGGTTGCTATTCTCCCCAAACTCGAGGGCTCAGACATTAGAGGGCGGCTGGTTACAAGCACAGAGTCAGCTCCTTTCCAAAGTCAATATGCAGCTTCTGACTGGGTTACCCGTATCGATGCTAGAGAAGAATGAGCGAGCAAACTAATTGAGAGCCCCATGTCTCTGAATGGGCGCTTTCAGGGCTTTGTTGGCAAGAAGCACATTCAAGAAAACCAGGTTGGTTCTCAATTCCCTTTTAAATAAATTATAAATAGCTGCTTCTGCTACTTAGACATGTGGGTCCCAAATGGCTGGGCAATTCATTAGTTTGGATGGAGAAAGCACACTTCTCTGTCAGTAAGCTAGACTCATCATGCTGTGACCTCCAAGCTCACTGCTACCCAGGAAAGTACTGTGTCGAAACCCAACTCTGCTCAATGCAGAATTCATTCCCTCTGAACTCCTGTGATTGGGACTTTACCTGGTGGGCTATTTTTCCAGAAACTCGTCCCTAAGACAGGCTATTAATTGAAGGAGTTTATTTATCATATAGGTTCGATAATCAATCATCGGATTTCAGCACTTGCTTTGTGGGGTCCCATCTCATCACTTGCTACAGTGTATATTATTATTCATTATAGAAGTTTGTTAACG
This sequence comes from Micromys minutus, assembly GCF_963924665.1. Classification (NCBI taxonomy): domain Eukaryota; kingdom Metazoa; phylum Chordata; class Mammalia; order Rodentia; family Muridae; genus Micromys; species Micromys minutus. Next base: position 30,258,428 of record NC_137981.1, read on the forward strand.
GACCTATTTATTTGAGTGAGTCTCCCTCCAAATAAAGGGGCCTTATAAAGTTTTTTTTTCTTAAATAAAAGGTTTATTTTTACACTGGCTATTTGCTTTTCTATGCTAAACCTCTGTTGACGGCTCCAAGGCAATGTGCAAACCAAATTCCTGAGTCTAAGGCCAGGATGGGGCTACCGGGTGGGTGATAAAAGCATCTGCAAGGCCCTCCAGCAGATTTGGGATTTTTGCAACCCCCCACCCCAGTCAGTCACTTTGTTGTGGAGTTGGGGACAGGGTGGCTGGTAGAGATGAGGAATTGGAATGGGTAACTTTCTACCTGCTGCGCAAAATGATTTCAAATTAATGCAAGCATTAAATTGTCCCTGAGTCTTGACATCAAGCAGATATCAAAGTGTGCATTTGCCTTGATGTTGGTACAAAGTCACGAGGGCAGTGCTGCTGCTACATCCAAGCCTTGGGGTAAAGATGTTTTTAACCAAATTTTGTCGTTTTAGTTGCTTCCCCCACACACACACCCTTGTGTTATAACTTAAATGTTCCCCCACCACACACACACACACACACACACACACCCAAAACAAATTTTGGCAAGCCAATCGTCGGTAATGTGGTCTAATGCCTTTGGGTGTTTTTTAAGCATGTCAATGGCCAGGATATTTCGTTTTCTAGAGGCTGAGGAACTGTGCACCCACTTTTAACAACCTTCTCTGCAGCATTTGGTTTGCATGTTTACCACCCATGTGCATTATGATAGGGGACTGATTAGACTCAGAATAAATTGGGGAAAGAACAAAAATGTGTTCCTAGGGGGGGAATGCCACACAAAACTTTGAGCGAATGTGTCCTCTTGCTTTTCTCTGGAGAGTAAGGGTTTGGGATGAAGAATAAGAGGACATTGACTCATTTTTATTCCTGTTTGGTACCACACCAGACATGACAGCCATGGTCAACCCTCCCTAGTTCGTAAGCACGTCTGTTTTGCCCAGTTAGCCTGTTCCTGAACCTTGTGGACATGAATCTTGGCTCTTCCCAACACTGACGTGACGTACCCACAGACAGAACCGGCACCCTGAGCAAATATTCCAAAAATAATGAAAACGCATTAGAGCCTAATCCTCTGTCCAGATCATTGAAAACTAAGTTATTACCTCATTTGAAAGTAATTTTTAACAATTAGCTTAGGAGAGCATTTTATGATTTTTTTTTTGCTAGCCTGTTACACAAACTAAAACTTTTTCATATAATCAATTAAATCGGGCTGTGTAGCATCAGGCGGTCATTAGGGCAGGCTGTTTGAAACTCGTGTACAATATCTTCCGTATGGGGGTGTCTGCTGGAGCTTTCAAACTTGTGCTGGGATGCTGGCAACTTCCCCCAACATCTCAGACACATTGTCTCCCTGAACCTGGATTTTTTTTTTTTAAATGGTGGTTAAACATGTTGTCTGCTTTAGTTTCCTGTCTATCTTCATCATGAGCCAGCACCTGTTTCCAATAAATTATACACAGAGCTGGATCAGCAACACCTTGGCCACAGCTGCCACCTTTAAAAGCGGAGTGCCCTTGAGGACAATACACCTGTGAACACAGAGCGTGTTTATTTAGCTGAAAGCCAAAACTCCAAGTTACATAAAGCAATTATCTAAAGCCTAATGTATGCCCATTATTAACACAAAATAACCCTGTTCTTAAAAACCAATAAAAATCTATTTAAAGGATTTTTCCAAATCCCACTGAAATCTGGACTTAACTGGAGACCCGGTCTTAACCTAGGATTTAAATTTTCTAATAGTGGGCAAGGCAGAGGTTTGCGTGTGTTCTAATATTCTGAGCTCATGCTCAGAGTCCGGGGAGGGAACCTGCAGGTGACATGGCCACAGGCTTTAGACTTTGCACAAAGACATGTGTATGTAAAGTGATTTTTGTTACAAGTCACTTAAAAAAAATATTTGACTGTGGTCTGCAGGTTAAAAAAAAAAGGAATAGATTGTTCCAATTTGTATTTAAATGTTGGAATAGTTCCTCTGGATTCCTTTATTTATTCAACCCTCCTTAAACTTAAGGCTCATTACCTAATAGTCCTGCCCCTGGGGAATGGTATTAGCAGCACAGTGATGGAAACAGCCAGCATCAGGTAAAAGAAACTTCAAAGGTTCATCTTACCGTGTGAAATATGCCACACAATGGGATTTCTAGCCCAGTATAGTATCTGCTTGATGCAGTTCAAGTTTAAGGTCCTTAATTTGTGGCCTGTTTGATTGATCAGGTCACATACAATATAGAGATCGATGAAAAGATAAAAACCGGGTTTAGGTGGTTTTTAACTTAAAACTAGAATGCATCCTCATAAAGCCATTTTAAGTTGATATCTCAGACAAAAAAAATGCATGCATAAATATATGCAAACAACTTGAACATCACAGCTAGCCCATGAACGTTCTCCGGCTTTGGGCAAACTCATTTGACACAGAGTCCGCTTTATACAAATGTTAAATCTTGTAATGAGGAATTCTCTACTGAGTGTGGAGTGCAGAACTATCAGATGGAATGCCCCAGAACAACTGTACAGTCCAAAAAAGAATCAGCCAAACAAGTAACAAGTCATCTAACAGCAGAGTAGTTATGGTCTTGCTCTTGCAAGTCTCATGGAATATGATTTTTTTACTAATACATCAATCATGTCTGATACATCTGTCCGATTGACATTAAACTGATGGACCTCAGGAGCAAAGGTGTTTTAGTACTTTTGTTTGGCTGAATTCAAATGTACCAGGTCACAAGCATGACAGCTCCAGCTCACTCCACGCCACTGAGGAGTCACACCTTGCACATGGCCATGGCAGAGGCCTGCCTAAAGCCCGAGAACAAGACGCCATGGAAGAAAGGAACTGCAGATCTGTGCTTCACAGTGAGGACCACAGCACAACCCCTCACGCTTTCCTGAAATTAGCTGTATTAGCTGAAGATGGACAGACGGAGGCATAGACAAAAGCCCAACACGTGAGCACCATGGTCAGGATAAGATGGTGGACTCTCCTTGGCAATTTGTTACAGATCTTAACTGCTGAGCCACCTTGCCAGGCCCCATGCTCAGTTCCTAGTAACTGTATTCAAAGACCTAGATGAACCCCAAAGCCACAGCTCCCATGAGGAACTAGACAAGAGCTTGCTTCTTACTAGATGCAAGAGAGTGCCTATGTGTATCAAAAGAATCAGTATACGATTCAAAGATTCACTGTGGGTGTGTCCCTTCTGGGCATAGCTGGCTGGCATATAGCAAGCCCCTTTTCTTTTAGTCCTTTGTACAACAATTCCGGGGCCATCAACTACAGAGAACTGACAGGAAGCTCCTAAACACAAGGAATGTGGATACATTTTTGCAGATTTCAAGCTGAGTCACTTCCTGGCCACCCCTCCCCTCCCCTCAACCCCATCTCAACCCCACTTAGGGAGCCTCTTGAAGTACTAAATCCAATTTTTGAGGTGACTAGGATTGTTTAGGTTCGAACACCTAACATGAAATGCAAAAGGCAGCCTTAGCAGTGGTTTCTTTGTCAAAATCCCGGCAAGCATTCAAGCCTACCCTGCCTAATTCCCCACAGGACTCAGCTAATGGGTAAGGAGATCCTTCAGCCAGACTTCGTGTGTGTGTGTGTGTGTGTGTGTGTGTGTGTGTGTGTGTGTGTGTGTGTGTGTGTGTGTGTGAAGGTGCAACCCACAGGCCTCAGCTAATGGGTAAGGGGATCCTTCAGCCAGACTCTGTGTGTGTGTGTATTCGAAGGTGCAAGATTTCCTTCTTTGATTTATGTCCTTGGTTATGCATGTAAATTCGAGAGGCACACAGTTTGGATCCCAGGTCAGTAGAAATCATCCAGAATCAGGTTAAGAAAGAAGAGTGGGTTTCCATCTTCCTGGAAAATTTGTCTTTATTAAAGGTCAGCAAATTTACAGCTCTCCTTTGCTAATTCACTGTGTGTATGGGAAATAAATAAGTGGGGAGTTCGCACAGGAGACAAGATTGGCTGTGTTTTGGAGACACTGGCTTCTGAACATTGAAAGGGTAATGTAAAAAGCATTTTGAAATCCTATTGGTTTTTGTGCCTGCTTGTCAGAGTTCCCACCGGTGATGAAACCGTGCCAAGTCTAGATTTAGTGCCCGTCATGAAACGAGACCTGGGCTTGTGGTTACTTGATAACTGTGATAATAAATTTATCCATTAATTTCTTTCCTGTTTTCCTACACGAGTAACATTAGACCAAAATGCTATGCTGGTGGATGGAGAGATTTATTTTCCCTCATACCTCACTCTCTTTCGGTGTGTGTGTGTGTGTGTGTGTGTGTGTGTGTGTGAACGAACATGCTCTCTGGGAACTCTGTTGTGCTGTTAATTTCCAAAGAGTGTAGCTATGTCTGTGTAGTACAGAGGTTAAGAATGAAGTCACCTGAGACTATCAAAAGCTCTGAGTGACAGGCTCTATGAACATGCACACATGCATTAATACTACATAATGAAGACAATACAGTAGCCTCATCTTCAAAGTGCCCCATGGATGAAGGGGACTGAGACTACTTATACACTATTACTAGATTTTTTTGCTTTAATTTTTATTTGTATTTAAACACATGGTAGCTTATCATTTTATTATTTATGTATTATATTCTTTAAATCTAAGCCTATGCATAAGAGACACACAGTATTTTTTTTTTTATATAAAATTCTTCAGGTTACATTTGACTTGAAAAAAATGTATCAGCTTTGGTGGGGCACACCTAGGTAGATCACGATTTTCTTCATAAATGAATGATATTTTTATCTAATTTAAAAGTTGCTGGTATCCACACAGTGTGTTCAGCCTGCCCGCCTCCTTCACTTGCTGTCCTGTGCAGTTTATTATCCTGTTCACCTTTCCTCTTCTCCCCCTGCCCCCTTACCTTGAAAGCAGGGTGAAGGATCAAGAGGAACAGAGTGGTTTCCAACCATCATCCACTGCACACAGGAGATGTACTGGTCTTTTTCGTCTTCACAATGCTGAAGAGACAAGAACACAGTCTTGATGTGGAAGACTTGTTCTGGACTTGGCAGAAGCCCATCTACAATCGCTGGTTTGTTCTTTGGATGTATCAATTTTTTGCCGCCTACTTTAAGGGTTCAACCTCTCCTCTAGCCCACCATGCAGCTGAGGTAGTGGAAGAGAAAAGTTATTAGGTTATGAGGGGTGTGGACCTGTTCAGCAGTAGTTCTTTAGGGGCAAACTCGATTTTCTTGGGCAGCAGTTCAGTCCTGTAGCAAACACCAAATATGAATTAGCAGCTGCAGACCAGTCCTTTCAACAAGCAGACACCAGGCAGCTATGGTTTGATCCTGAGGAAACTACCAGGCTCTCCAACTGGCCTGAGGTAAGGCCATTGTCGCGACAAGCTGCTGCAGGAACCTCCAATCAGTTCTTGGTCAAGTTTCTCTCAATGGCCACAAGTGGGTTCACCAACATGTAAGGCAAACCAAATACATGTGTGTCTTTAGTGCATAACAGCGAGGCAGAGCATACCAACCCAAAGCTCAGCGCTTGTCTCCCACCATCTGTGTGGTCATATTTATACTCCTTCATCAAGAGTCATTTCACGTGTCTGCCATAGCCAAGCATCCTTTCACCTGTGTCTGCTTCAGGAAAACACTCTTTCACCTGTTTCCTTTAGCAAAACATCCTTTCACCTGTGTGCCCCAGCAAACCATCATTTGACATAACTAGCTTTCCAAAGAAACTTGAAGTTTCCAATTCAATTCTTTAAGAGTAAACACCTGTAGAGAGCCTGGTGTCAAGACATTTATTTCCTGGAGAATGTTGGGCAGCTCCTGGAAACCCTAGGGAGTGGGGGACAGTATAGGTTGTGTTAAGAATAAGATCAACAAAGTGGGCAAAAAAAAAAAAAAAATCCATATCAACTATTATATTCTCATAGCAAACAAGCTGAAGGTGAATTTAGTAAAACAATCTCATTCACAATCAAAACCCCTCAAACAAACAAACACAAACAAAAACCTAAAAGAACTGGGAATAAACACCAGACCAAGGAACAAAAAGGCTCTGCAGAGAAAAGTTCAAAACACTGAAGAAAACAACCAAGGAAGACACTAGAAAATGGAAAGACTGTCTACACTCATGAACTAGAAGGACTGGATATTTAAAAATGTTTATCTTACCAAAAACAATCTACAGATTCAAGAAAATCCCCATCAAATATCAAGTGACATTCTTCATAGAAAAAAAAATCTTAAAATTCACCTGGAAGCACAAAAGACGTTAGATAATCAAAACAACCCTGGACAAAAGAAAAAAAAATCCTGAAGGTATCATAATAGCTTGAGTTTAAGCTCTACTAGAGAGCCATAGTAACAAAAGCAGCACAGCCCTACACCCAGACAGACAGACAGACACAGCCAGAAAATTAAATAACGGACTCAGATAGAAATCTATCTTCCTATAGCCAAGTGGTTTTTGACAACATCCCAAAAATATGTATTGGAGAGAGCAAAAACAACTTCTTCAAAAAAATGGTGCTGATAAAATTGGATTCCCATATTTGGAAGAATGAAACTGGACCTCTAGACCTCATTGTTCACCCTGCATGTGCAAAATGTTTTCACCTGCACTAAGTGTGATAGTTGGTTTTGTCAACTTTTGATCCAAACCTGGACATAGTTGGGAGGGGGGGGGCTCTTAACTGAGAACATTCCTTTACAAGGGTGACCTGTAAGAAAGTCTATGGGGCATTTTCTTGATTAATGATTGCTGTTGGAGGGCCCAGGCCATTGGGGTTGGTGTCATATCTAGTCAGGTGGTCCTGGGGTCTATAAGAAGACAAATGAGACAGGCCTAGGTGAGCAAGGCAGTAAGCAGCATTCCTCCATGGCCTCTGCTTCAGTTCTTGCCCCTAGATTTCTGCCTTGACTTTCCTCAATGGTGTAAGGGCTGGTTATGTAGTCCAAATAAACTCATTCCACCCCACGTTGCTTTTAGTCTCGGTGTTTTAGCATAGCAGTCAATGCTAGCCATCTGAGAAATGTAAATTCAGCATACATTGAAAGTCTGCTCTTCCCAGTCAGAACAGCAATAATTAAAAAGCCATAACAAGTGGTGGTATGTTTGCAGATGAAAGGGAATCCTTATACCCAGCTGTTTGGGAATGTAATCTAGTCCAACCACCATGGAAACCAGCAGGGAGGTACCTGGAAAAACTGAAAATAGATTTTCCGTATGACTCCCCCACCACTCCTGATAATTGCCCAGAGGACTTCATGCCCATGTGTCCCAGAGATCTGATTTTAGCTATACCTCAGGGGATGAGGGACAATCTCAACAGTCACCTGAAGTTAGGCTATAGATTCCACAGGAGCAGTGACCCAGACCAGGTTGTTACAACATGAAATTTTAGAATAAAGGTTTAGATAAATTCCTCCCCCATGTAACCTGGAAGAACAGGAGAATCGCTCAAGTTGAGAACAGTTTTCTGAATCTCAGGGTTAAGGGAAAACAGTGATCTTTGATCCTCCAGGCAGGGGAGTGTGTTGTGACCACAGGTACCAGACTGTATTCAGGTTCTGAAACTGGGTTCTGATCTTGCTGTTTCCCACCTCTGTAGATGTGGGCAAGCTATACATTGTTCTGCATTTGGGTGTCTGCTTACTAATAAAGACACTGACAATACCTGCTGCAAGGGACTGAAGCGAGAATTAAATGTGATGATGCATATTAAGTAGACAGGATGTCTGGCAAGGTGTCTGGATAATACACGTTAAGTGTTCCGCAAACAGCTCTCATTACTTTAATTCTGATATTGTGTCTTTACACGAGCCGAGACAATATAAATGTCAGTAGAATGAGAGGAAGAAGTCAGGGAGGAAGTTGCTCCATGGTAAAAGCCACACACAATGCCAGAACCCATGTGTCATTCTGAGGTAATAAAGTCAAGGGGGAAATGGAGGGAAGGATACAGAAGGGGTGTGAGAAGGGAGGGAGGGAGAAGGGTTTGGGATAGAAGGGATAGCCAGGCTGTGGCTAAAATATCTACATGGTGCTTATATATCCTACACAGTCTACTTCCTGGAAGCAGCTGTACTTCCCTCTCATTTGAGGAAGCAGAGACTAACTACACACATGGCTCAAGGTCAAACATAGGGAGTCAGGTCAAACTCACCTACCACCCTCACCGAGACCTTTCAGACAGATGTGATGACCAGGCTGGCCATTACTTCTTGATCAGGTTCCTTCACAGCACATCCTCCAAGACTTTCCTGGTCTCCCAGGCGCACAAAGACACAGAGCTCTGCCCAGTTGGTTGTTAGGAACCTGGTTCTTGACTCTTAATGTGGGAGGAGCTCTCTGATAGCCAGTATCCTACCCTCTTGACATGTCTGCCCGGAGGCCATCATAACAGCTCCTGGAAATGTGCTCAGTAGGAAGTTAAGTTGTGAACTTATCTGAGTTGTGACACCATTCAGCAGATAGGTGGGCAAATCAGCAAAGATCACCCAAGTGATTACCACTTTCTTACACGAGTGCTACAAAATGACATGGACAAAGAAATTATGGGATAGAGGTGATTCTTCCAAGACCTAAGCCCTGATTCTGATTCTAAAATATGCAGACATCTATCTAGGTAAAGTGAGCACGGTAATGCCAAGAACAGGTGAAGTGTATGTGTGTGTGTATATCTTGAAGGGAAGTTTTTTTCTTTTTTTTCTTTCTTTTTTAAAAGCCCTATTTTGAGAAGGGACTGAGAGTGATTCTCAGCTGACTACACTGATGCTCTGGTTTTCTATATGAAAACCCGTGTCTGGGTTTCTCTGCCTCCTTCTGTTATAGTTATGATGTGGGTTTAAGCTGTATTTCTGAATCAATATGTTAATCCCATTATTATTGAATATGATGTGGGGCACCAATCAAAAGAAGAAGTGGGTTTTTTTATTATGTTTTCTCGCCACTATGCTAAATATATTCAATTTGATCTTTTAAGACCACTGGGAAATAGATATTATTCTTATTTTTTACATATAAAAACGAAGTTCAGAGAGGATCTTGTTGCTAGCGAATGATGAAACTTTTGAAATGGTTTTGCCTGCCCTACAGAAGCAAAATCAGTAACAGGCTGGGGAAAGGTATTTAAAAGAATGCTAAAAATACTATGAGAAACAGGTATGGAGTGGAGAGACAGCCTGCTCAGTTAGAGTGCTTGTTTATTCCGAGGACCTGAGCTCTGTTCCCAGTGCCCATGTTAGGTAGCACACAACTTGCATCTCCAGCATCAGGGGATCCAGCCCACTTTTCTAGGCTTTAAAAGTACATGTTAATGCCTAGACATGCAAGTGCGAGCACAGACACATGTATATACAGTGGTCTAGTAGTGAGATATGCTATTATATCAGGACTTCTCTGCTTATCAGAGGCTTGTGTCTACCTGCCACTCCTCCCTCCATTCCTTTTCCAGACTCTCTTCCTTCCCCTCCATCTTTTTCTTCATCCTTCCACTTCCCCCTACCTTTCTTCCCTCCTCTCCCCACACTTTTCCTCTTCCTTCCCATCTCTCTTTACCTTACCTATAGCAGGGCCTGAATGTAACAATTCTGCTTTCCATTTCAGTATTTACTGGGTGGTATTTACCACAGAGCACAATTTACTAATGAGTAGCACTAAGTGTATCCAAGAATGTTCACTGTGGCACAAGAGAGTCACAAAGTTGAGCTAAAGCCACCACAGAAGCAGTACCCACAAACACCTGTTGATAGGAGGTAAAAGGGACAAACATTCCAAAGTTACAATGGGAAAATTTTCTTGACCTTGTAGATGATGTTTTCAGACTAATGGGGATACTGACTATCCAGCAAAATGAATACAAAATTATCCACACCTAAAAAGAATGCCACAGAGTCTCAGAATAGCATAAAAGAGCAAAACATTCCAAAAGACAGCAGAGAGGAAAATGGATCCTAACAAAGGACCAACAGTCAGCAGAGCATTGTTCTTTCCTTAGTACCCAGAGGACAGCATCTCAGCTGAACCAGGCTGGGGTGTGGCCTTGTTGAAAGAAGGGAAATTGTTTTCTACAAACTCTGGGGGTAAATTAGATCTAAGTAAATCGAAATATGGTATGGGAACATAAGAATATTATCACATCCTGAAAAAAAAAAGTGTACAGGAAAGGCCAAATGATTATAATATCCCCAAATAATCAGTAAATAATATATTTAACCATATTTTATTTTATTATTATGTTGGGGTGTCAGGGAGAGGAGAAATAGGGCTAAGTGGGAAAACAATTAAATGTTTTTGCTTTATGAATTGTTTCAGTGGTATTTTTAAACTAGTTTTTTAAAAATCAACATACAAAATAATGGGTTTCATTATTGCATTTTATTGGATACATTGTTCTTACTGGCCTTCTTTGCCCACCCCTCCCCCTGCCTATCTGCCCTCCCCATTTCATCCCCCTTCCCTATCCCCTCCTACTTCCTGTCTCATGTATTCTATTACCTTCCTCCTTAAGATCCCCTTCCACACTCGCACAGCTTCCTTTCTAGTTTAATGAGCTACAACTCCTGCTATGCATATTTAAAGTTAAAACCTAGTGTCTGTATTGCATATGGGAGAAAATATGATCTTTTTAAGTCTTCCTTATGTTTCTTAGTGTGCTCATTTCTATACCTATCTACACTTCGTCCCATGAATGTCATGGCTCCCGCTTTCTTGATTCCGCTGTGCTATGCACCACAGCTAGGCTGGTTCCATTTCTAGCTCTTGCACATAACAACGATGAACGAAGATGATCTCTGTGGCAAACTGTAGAGTTCTCTGAGTTTATGCCCAAGGGTGGTCTGGGTGGGTCATATATAATATTAATGCTAATTTCACATACATTTCTATATGACTTTCATAATGATTGTGTCAGCTAACATTTCTCATAGTTAGGGATAAGGCTCTTCTCACCAGACCTTATTCATAATCAACTATAGTTTATTGCCTTGATATCAGCCATTGTGACTTGGGTGAGATGGAATTTCAAAGTAGCTTTGATTTGCATTTCCCTGGTAGCTAAGAATGTTAAACAGTGGTCCTGGTCTGTGTATTTATTGGCTGTAGATGTTTCCTCTTTTGAGAACTGTCTGCTTTATTTCATTAGCCCATTTATTAACCAGGTCAATTTCAAGTGCTTAGTTGTTTTTTTTTTTTTTTTTTTTTTTCAGCTCTTCACAAGATATTAAATATAACCCACAATACAGTTGGCAAAGATAGTCTCTCATTCCATACATTGATTGGCTCTCCATTCTGGTAACTGCTGGCTGTGCAGGGCTTTATAATGTCCTATAATCCTATTATTCAATCTGCATTATTTCCTGTGTTATTGGAATCCTTTTCGGGAAGTTTTTGCCTATGCCTATGTCTTAAAGTTTTCCTGTGATTGCCCCCCCAGCTGTTTCAGTGTGTTAGGTTTTATCTTTTCGGTTTTCAGAAGTCTGCTAATCAAATCTAAAACGGAGTAGAAAAAGAATATCAAAATATTCATGTCATTCTGAAATACAGAAAAAACGGTATTCATGGGAGGTGGTATTCAAGGCTGAGATGGAGGCTGGGTTAAGGTTATGGCACACACCTATGAGCCCCACATCTCAGACCTAGAGAAGATGAGGAAGGACAATGGTGAGTTGGAGACCAGCTTGGCCTTTGTGATGGTGAATCTTGAGTATCATCAGCTTGACTACCTCTGGAATCAAAAGATTTTCTTAACTGGTCATTTGAGGTGGGAGGACCCATTCTAAGTTGAGTTCACACCTTTTGATGGCAGCCCACATAGAGGTTGTGGAAGAAGGAAGATTTTGATTTTTGCCTGCTTGGCAAGTTCGTGTCTCATGTTGCAGAGGCGTTCCTGTGCTGCTGTTAGAATCACTCCTTTGGGATTCGACCATAGACCTAAGACCAGCAGCTCCCTGAGAGTCCTCTGGGACTCCAGCAGGACATCGCTATTAGTGAGAAGCCCAACATCATGGACTAAACAGTTGGCATTTTTGGCCTTTCCATCATTATACAATCACTGTTAAGGCTACCTGGACTGTAGACTGTAAGATACTCTATTGAATCATATACTAGCACATCACACGCACGTGCGCATGTCCACATTTCTATTAGTTATGTTCTTTTAGAGAATCCTAACTAATGCAGTTTATATATAGAAAGAGCCTGAGTCAATAGCAGAAAAGAATACATAAGCAAGCAAAAATCTATACAAACAAGAAAGCTAAATGGAGCTGCCAGAAGCTTTTCAGAATCTTAAAACTTTGTAATATTGTTTTACTTTCAAAGCTACATAACTGAGACCTTGACGTGAAAAGTTAAACTGAAGTTGATTTATTTCATATGTATTGAAAGTATTTGGGGAATAAATTGTAAAGACAATCACAAAAATCACTACAAATCCTATCAAGTACACTTCTCATGTGACCCTCTTTCAGGTTACATGCTCGATGTGATCAAAGTGTTCAACTTTTATAGGCTCCAACAATATCTGACAATATTTTATGGACACACACCCACATACCACAGCAAACTGTGTAGCTACCAGTTTTAATAGCTTGACAGTATTCCAGTCTTAATGTTGTGTTATTATTTAATGGTTAGTTAATTTTATGGATGTTAGCCAGGTTCTAGTCTTTCATGAGAGCACACTATTCTAATGATAACTATCTTCATACATAAACTGTTGCTGCATTCAAGATTGTTTCCATGGGATAGACCCACTAAAAGTTTACAATGGTTCTTTTATGAATATTTTACTAATTGTCAAAATATGCTACATTAGCATAAAATCTATAAGGAACCTATTAGTTCAATACATTAATTTAGATTTTCATCATGGAAGGAAAAAAAAAAGACATCCAGCAACTGAGATTATTTCTTAAGCAGTTTTATAGCTATTTTTCATTACATTTACAATAAACTGTAAATAAATATACAATATTTTATAGGTTAAAATTTCTACAATTCATTCACTATAGTGTTTAACTCTGGAAAGGTTGAGGTTTGGAGACAGGCAGTAAGAAAATTCTAAATTTTTTAGAACATACACATCTTTACCAAAGTGGACACTGAATTGGTATATTTGCTTATAGCTTTAAAATATTACTTATTTTTACATGGAAATCTAAAGAAAAATCACCCCTAACCCCTCCCCGCTCCATTGAATTCCCTCTGGTCTCTGAGCTCAGGAATAAGTGTGTTACCTAAAGTTCTTAGGAGGACTTACATGGCTTACAAAAGACTTTCAGCTACCTTGCTAAGTTATTTATCACAAAGCCTTTATAACTCAAACACTATTTTTATCCCCCTTGGATCTATGAAATGGATGTATGTCTTAGAGGACATGCTATGAATAGTGTAGGTCAACCCCACCCCACCCCCAAAGTTCCTCTTCCATCAGGTGTAAGAAGCAGAAATTGGCCAGTGTTTGTTTCCCAAATCCCTGCTCTGACACTAAGCAGCTCATTCCCTCTCCATTCTCCCTCCCTTCTCTTTTCTTTCACTCAGCCTCCTGCTGTGCCTAAATTTCTCCCAAAGTGCTCTCTCTGAAGCCACAGCCCAAATGGATCTCCTAGACTTTACTGAGGCCTTTGGATCTTTCTGAAATTTGTATTAAGCACTTCCCTGTGCTTAGAGATAAAAACATGTTGTGTTCCCCACAGTGAGACTCTCTGTTCTCAGGTGGCATGCATGCTAGTGAGAAGCACTCTCTGAAACAAAATGAGAACTTGGAGAACAGGCCCTGGAGTGTTTTCTTCTGGGGTGGCTGTTCTGGGGTGAGTTCAGACAGAACCTTTAAGGGAAATCTATGGAGGAAACAGCCCCATGAGCAGACTTCAGGATGAGGAAGAGCAGCCTAAGACTCTATCTTTCCCAGAGTGGTAGGTGGGTGCCCTACTGAGCTGGGGAACAAGAAGACTATAAGGCAGAAGAGATTCAAGTGTTCAATGGACCAGGAGAAAACGAAGTGTCAGTTGTGTGGCTCAGATGAAAATGCATGATATGCGCTGTCCTGCTGAACATCGGAAATGGTGATTTTGCTTGACCTTTTCTAGAGCTTGAGGGAGCTTTTATTATAGGTTAAAAGAAAAAAAAAAACATTCTCTGGGACAGGAAATCTACAAATAAAGGCAGCTGCCTGGAGGAGGAGATGGAGAGGAAAAGGAACCATGTTGTTTGGGTGAAACTGGCTGGAGGTCAGCCGTGTGGTAGCAGACATTCATGTGGTAGGGAAGGGAATTTGGGAGGGCACACTTAGAGTAGAAAGAGAAAAAGGAAAAGTTCTACCATACAGACCCACAAAGCCAGGAGTCTGCACTTCTGTAAGGGAGTACACTGGGCAAGGCTATCGGCGATGGGAAAGTATAGTGCTTTTTTAAAGAGATAATTATGTTTTTAGCATGGCTTAAGGTGAACTTGCCCTCTTCAGGCCGTCCTTCACACTGGTCATTGAATCTGCCTAACTCAATGTTAGGTCTCCCGCCTTGCCAGATTCCATTCTTTGGGCCAGAAGTTTCACAGAAATGAGTCCTTATTAACAGATCTGTGATGCTACTGTGCCTTTTTATCTCTAAAATATAACCCTTGAATTACTTAGAAGTTAGACTAAAGTTGAGGAATACATATAATATATTATATGAAAACCTAGGGATTCAGTTCCAAAGCTGTCCACCAGAAGGGATCAGCCTCTGGACTAGAATTTAGACTGTCACCACCAACAAACATTTAGCCGCTAGGCCGAGGGGTGCTCAATAAGGAGAAAATATAGAACCAGAGCTCCCCACTGGCAATATCTGGCCAGTTTCTAGAGCTGTTGCTTTTCAGGGTTCTGACACAAACTGCCTGCCCAGTTTGTGTCCCTGTTCCCATCACTTTTCCCTCCGAAGAGATGGCAATCCTAGCTGCCTTTAGGGAATTAGAGAAATGACTAATCTGGTTTCATAGAACTGAGGGGTGGGGAGGGGTGACAGTTGGGTACCCCTCCAGTGGGCCTTTCTAAACATCCTAATGTGCACCAATTGTCTCATTCTTTAGCAGCCACGTCCTGCAAGGAAAGGAAGTTCCTGACTACTGGTGACTGGAGAGAGATGGGAGGGGCAAATAAAGGTAAGAGTCATCAGCATTATAAGTCCAGGGCAAGAATTAGGAGAAGCCAGAACAGAAGAAATATATATATATATATTAATGTTGAAGTCAAAGTCCAATAGAGCATCCTGATGCACTCACAAGAACATCCATTCACTGGTCCCTCCTCATTTTTCTTTTGGCTTCCAAGGCTTAACCCTAGAGTGATGAGCCCTAGGATCTGCTTTCAGGCACTTTGATATCTGTTGGAGTGGCTAGAATCACAGTGTGAGGTCCCTCCCAGGTGGCTCTGAGATAGGGAGAGAGAGGAGAGAAACTTAACCATCATTTGATTTTTGGATTAAAATAAGAGCAGGCCTGTTTTTCTTGGCTTGCACACAGGCACTGTATGTTGAATTGAGCCAAAGTCATGACGTCCAATATCTGGATAGCATTTTTCTTATCAAGAAGAAAATCGTTAGTGAAAATAGTTGTCTAAATAACATCTCATGTGGATTTAGGTCTAATGTTTGAGAAGTGTAATCCCATGAACTATTAAAAAACATACCGATTGTTTTAGTCTTTGTTTATACTTTCTTGATGGGCATTTAAGACCATTCAGTTACTCAAAATGGCCTTGGCAGTTAAAAAGGCAAAAGGTAAATTTTAGATATTTACATGGGAGTTTTAACAGCAGAAGAACGTAAGACTGCTGAGGTTTTCTCAGTGGCACACTCCAGGAGATACCACTCACATGGTATATGAAGGGCGTTCTCTGCTCTTAGGCTGCAGGTGGGATGGCTGAGCACTGTCATAAGCGGATCACTTGGATAACCTAACATATTTCTTATAGCAATGCAGGGTGTGCCCTGATTTTGAAGAGAGGCTGAGAACTTGTTGTGATTAGGTTACTCGGCCAAGGTTCTAGAATCATCATGCCACAGGGTTCCCAGTAGAACCACATTCTATCCTGGATGCTCTGATATCAGAGCCTGCTTTGCTTCTCACCTCTGCATATCATTATGCCGTTTCTCATTAGCCTCACATAACCCTGGGAGAGGCATGCATCATGCTGGCAGGAAAGAGCTCTGGTGTTCTCAATAAAGAACACAGTGCATTGCTCACTCACGACATGGAAAAACTTAAGTATCACATCACTCATTAAAATACCGGACAACATAGAATACAAGCTTAAATATTTTTATGAGAAACAAAGAAAGATATTGTATATTAGTAGCAGATTCTCTACAATAAGAAAACGGCAATTGTAAACATAGAACTTAATAAGCGGCTTGAAAAGGAAAAGCTGACAATACTGAGGGAGATACATGTCTACAAAAATAGACTTCAGTGCCATACTCTCAACAGTGACTAGAACAATCATATAGAAAGATGAGCAAGAAAATAGGGCACTGAATTACAACCATGTCAAAATGTATGTTTATGTGTCTCTGTATGTGTGTGCCACATACGTATGTGGTACTCATGGAAGCCAGAAGAAGGCATTAAATCCCCGGGACCTGGAATTGCAGACAGATGTAAGCTACATGACCAAGGTGTTGGGAATTGAACTAGGGCCCTGTGGAAAAGCAGCAGGCACTTCTGACCACTGAACCATCTCTCCAACCCCAAATGCAGACATTTTTTTAAGGTAATATACTCAAAGGAAGCCAGAGTTGTGTGACAGCATGTGACCAGATAATCTGACTTGCACATTCTTGGGAGCTCTCCTGAAACCTCTGGATCTTGTACCATGTCCCCACCCTAGAGAATAGTTCTGGGCTTGAAAGTCAGTCATCTTAAAATATTCCTGAGCATTTAGACAGGAAATAATATCTAGAATATATATATATATGAACATAAAATGTGTATATATACAATAAGCACCACAATATGAACTTTAGCGAGTACACTAAAGCTGTTTCCCAAAAGTATGATCCATGCTCATTGCCTTTCCAGAGGATTTGTGAGTCCACAGAGAAACAACATCATGGCAATGTAGGGGAAGAAAGCATATAGAGAAAGTTTTGCACAAATATATAAATATAAAAATGTCAATGTCTACATTTTGTTAGACCAACAATTTGAGAAAGCCTTTCTGTGCAATGTTCACAGGGTGAGGGTCTTGTCAGGATCTAATGTGCCACCCAAATCACTGAGGTATGCCTATGGCATGATGGGGTATGTCTAAAATGAGCCAAGACAGAGAGAGAAAAACCACAAGTTCTAGGCAGTCTGGGCTACACAGAAAGGTCAAAGCAGTATGATCTACCTTGTAAAATACTAAGGAGAAACAAGAAGAGGAGGTGGAGAAAAAGGAAGAGGAGGAGAAAGGGGAAAGGACAGAAAGGGAAAGGGAGGGGGAGAAAGACAATGATTTGGTTACACCTAGGAAAGTGTAACCAAAAGATGATGATGACCTTCAGCCCCATTTCTTTTTATCAATAATCACATGATGCTAAGCAAGGAGCATGTACATTCCTGTGACAGGGAGATGCTTAAGGTGTCATCCTCTATCATCGACATCGAGACCAGACTGTGATGTAACTCAGGTATCCCATAGAGTTGAGAATGCCCTTACCTGGCTGCCAGTAAGAAGTCCCCAAGCTAATTGCATCTAAATAACTTTAGAAGTAGAGCCTCATGCAGCCAAGTCCAGAGTGAGGCCACAGCCTCTGTTCAACCTTCGAAGCAGAATCTTGGTTTTGTGGGACCAAAACAGAGGATCCAGCTAAGTGATATCTGGATTATTCAGAAAATGAAATATTCTAAGTGTGTATGGTTTTTAAGCTACTACGTTTGTGGTAGCATCACTGCTCAACAGAAAACTCACACACTTGTTCCTTCTGGGGACTGCAAAGTTGACTCATATCTCTGGGAAGAGATCCCCCATGGGGAAGGTTAAGACTAGAGAGCACTTGCCAGTTTATGACTTGTACTGTAGCTGCAGAGCCAAGGGAGGCTCCTGTTAGCCAGGGTCAGACATACTGACTTTTGAGAATGAGGGTCCTATTGCTTTTGCTCTCAAGAAGTGCTGAAATGTCAGCTGTTTTCACATGTGTGAAGGGATCTTACACAGAGGGTTCATGTCTCAGAACATGCACGTGGTGTTTTTACAGCAAAAAATAATGTTGGTTTGCAAGGACTACGTAAATAGGGTTTTACTAGAGCAGGGAGGCCTTGGGAAAACCTCCCAACCCAGCAAGCATGTGTTTTCCTTTCTAAGAAATGCCAAGGGAGCTTAATTTAAATCAATTGAGAAGGCAAAGGTGAAAAGAGGGGAGGGAGCCCATAAGTAGCAGATAAGAAAGGAGAAAGCAGTCAACAGCTTCATTTATGAGAATCGCATTAAAGAAATCATACAGCTCACCTTTCAGTGGTACTAATCATTTCCCCAGATCTGCTGCCCTCTTACAAGTTCATCCAAAGGTGGCCTTCCCCGAGCACCTGTCACTGAGAGGCCACCACATTCCCTCGCACAGGCCCAGCATTTGCTGACTAGGTTTCATGCTTCTGTTCTTAGAAACTTGGGCAAGAACTTGGTGAGAGGAGCAAAAGGCAGAAATATAAGAAAAAAAAGAAATGGTCAGAGAAGATTCAAATAACTTACGAGAATCCAAAGGGAGGCATTAAGTACAGGAAATCTGAAGCAGCTGAAACAGTTCCGTGTGGGAAGACAAGAGAGGTGCTCTCCTACAGGGTGATTCAAAGGAAACTGCACATGTAGCAAAAGTCTAGACACCCACTGAATTAAGTGATCCTGAAAACGGTGAACATAGAATGTTTTTGCTGCATTGAGGCCTCATTTGGTAAATGGATCAGAAAGTTCACTGACTTACATGCTGTTTCACAATGGCAGGGAACACAGAGCGTTATAATAATTCCTCCTTTGGTGGATAAGGCCACTGAGGGTAGGTGCTCTGGGTCACAGGACTACAGGACAGCAGACTGCAGAAGTCAGAATACCTTTCTCCTGTTTTCTCATGTTTAGTATATGAAACCTACCACAGTGGAGCAGGAGCACGGACGTACAGAGCAAGATTTCTGCAAATAAATGCCCACTCGTGGATGTAGAAAGGGCAAGGAGTCGGAGCAAGTGCAAAGCAAAGGCCTCTGTGAGCGTGTAGCACAAAGGCACCAAAATGTGCATGAAGAAGGCTCGGGGTGTGAAGCACAGTAGTGGAAAATGAATTCCCTGATCTTTGATTTAAAAGATACTTTGCAAACCACTATGCCAGGGGTTTCTAGAGCATACAAGAATTGGCTTGCCAGTATCAGAATCACATTGGGGTTTGGTTAAAAATAAGACACATGAGCTCAGCTTTCAGAGCATTTGGAATGAGGTGGCATCAGCCCAGAGGCACAGAGATGCAAGAAAGGCCTGCTCTAGCACTTAGGAAGGGATGCTCACCCTAAGAAAGGCTGTCACAGGGTTCCTTTGGGCAGGTAAGCTCACTGAACCCTAGAGCAGACTGCATGTGCCATGATGCAGTTGGGAGAAAGAGGAAAAGGAGGAAGAAGAAGGAAGGCAGGAAGAGGTAGAAAGCAAAATGGAGGAAAGAGGAAAGGAACTCCAGAGGGAGGAAACAGGGAAAGAAGGAGGGGTAAAGGGGACTAGGATAGGAAGGAAGCAAAGGAGAGGAGAAGAAAGAGAAGGTGGAGAAAGGAAGGATGGGAGGGTGTACAGAAATGGGTAAAGGATCATGGTGACACATCTTATCCCTTCACACCCACCCTAGAGCACAGAGAAATGAAGACATGCTAGATGTTGACAACCTGGGAGGGTCACTCTGGATGAAGTTGTGTGTCCCAAATGAAAATAAGCCCAAATAGACAGACTGTCAGAGAAACACCTGTAAGGGGCCCCAAAATGTAACATCTATAGAACACACAAAGGTCTATCCCACTAATCCAGGTATGCTAAGAGAGCTTTGCATAGCCCCACCCCACACAGACAAGGCTCCCGAGGCAGTGTCAGAGAAGGACCGCTCTTGAACTTAGGGCCTGTCTCTGCCTCTCCCAGCAATGGTGGGGACAACTAACGTTCACTCTCTTTTCTTGTATAGTTCTTTACAGAATAGCACAAAGTACTATACAGATGGCCAATGTGTGACTTTCCAAGGACTCTAATGTGAAAGAAGAGAGAAGGGTAAAGAGAAATTACCCTACCCCCTGGGGCCAGCCCTACACTCCTGAACACATTGTTACTGCTATCACCATAAGATGGGGGAAGGAGATGCTGCTGTTGAAAATAGAACAGTATTGGGCCTGTGTTATGTCTCACAACCATCATGCTGGCCAGAGACACTTGCCCAGACTCCCTCACTGTCAGTAGGCTCGCTTCCAAAGTATCTGATCAGTCATGTCTGAGACATCTGCCAAACCTGCTTTGTTCTAATTAGGTGATGGAAAGGTTGCCACAGGCAAGCATGTTAACTTTACATTGAATGCCAGCAACAGAAAGAATAGAAGAGCACAGAGGGTGCAGGTAAGGTGCTAGATCAGCCTGGAGATGAACAGGTCAGCTAACAGAGAAGTGGACACCATGGGGCTTTTCCAGGCAGTAGATGGTCAGAGACTAAGGATGCTTTGGGGGTGATATGCAGTCAGGGGAAGAACTTAGGCACCTACATTTAAACATATGTGGGTTTGTGGTTGTTACTGTTTTGTTTGTTTGTTTGTTACTGAGACAGGATATCACTCCACATATCCTAATATTCACATATTAGGTCTGGATCTCACCCTGAAGCACAGGCTGACCTTTAATTTACAATCTTTCTGACTAGGCCTCCTGAGTGCTAGGATTACCCCCATACCAGAGCAACTAGTTAACTTTTAAACCTAAGCATACTAACCAGTGAAACCCATGGTAAAACTCTTTGCACCTGTGTCTATGCCAGTAACCCCAGATATCTTCTCTGGGCTTCTGGCTCCAGGGCATGTAAGAGCATAGCTCTCTTTTGCATCTCGTTTCTACCTTTTCATTTCTGGCCAGTGCTGTCAGATCAAAGGAGCAGGCTCCAGGTGACCGTTCAGCACCAGGCTTGAAGCTTCTCAGAGCTGACATGGAAGCTGAGGTCTATCTGTCTAGCACTGCAATGGTTTCCATTAAGCCATGAATCTTGCCCTGTAGGAATGGATCTTTTTTTAAAAAATGCATAAATTATGTAATGTGAGGGCTTTGCTGATGACCGATAAAATCAAATTAGCTGCTTTGGGCTAAGGATGAATTTGAACCAGAATCCCTTTCTTTGAAGAGACAGTAACAAATCTAGTTGATAGGTCTGCATGGCAAAGCTTCGGTAGAAAATTGAACAGATTCCTTTGTAAGGCAAAGTGAATGAGACTGTGTTCAGTTATGAAGTGGGTTTTACAAAATTTCCCTTACAATGATTATTTTTATCTCATTATTAAAGCCATACCCACCCACTGATACCAGTTTTATTTTAAAATCCAGGGGAGGGGGGAAACCACCCATGATTCTCTAACTACAGCAAAATCTGACATTTGAGCAAGCCTTTTCAGACTTTTATCTGTATGAGTATGAATTGTGTTCCAAAATTTAAGTTATATATGCATACAGATAGAGTTTGCATGCATATTTATATATGCATATTATGGACATCTACTTTGTATGTTCATCTTTTAAAGATTTAAGGAATGACTCAGCAGCTAAGACTATGTGTTGCTCTTCTAGAGGACTCTAAGAGTCTACATGGTGCTTCACAACTACCCGTAACTGTAATTCCAGGGCATCCAACACCTTCTAACCTCCATGGGCACCAGGCACATATGCAGTGCAAATGCACACATGCAGGCAAAACATTCATATATCTAAAATAAAATAAATAAGCCAAAAGATGAATGAAATTCCTGGTTTAAATAGGCATCTAACATATTCCACCTTCTGCCCCATTTGGGTTGTGGCTTTGGAATGGTGGCTCCTGTAAAAGACCATATGTACATGGCATCAAAACCTTGTAAAAAGAATTTACAAGCAGGAGAGATGGATGATTCAGCAGTTAAGAGCACTGACTGCTCTTCTAGAGGTCATGAGTTCAATTCCCAGTAACCACATGGTGGCTTACAACCATCTCTAATGGGATCTGATGCCTTCTTCTGGTGTGTCTGAAGACAGCTACAGTGTACATAAAAATAAATAAATAAATGTTTAAAAATAAATAAATAAAAAAGAATTTACTTTATACATGCCCATCATCTTCAACACGTTCCCTGGCTTATCACATGTAATTATGGTCTTACCACCCTTAGAATTGAGTAATGAAATGCATTGATTTCAGGCTTAAAATCAATAACTTTCTATTTTGTAAGTCAAAGTGATGTGGAAAAAGGTCAGCTGCTGCTATGTTTCTCTCCAAATATATGTTTTCCTAATTCACTAAGTGAGTAATTACAACTGCTCTAACCAAGACTGTATGTTTTGAAGTAAAAATGTATCACTTGTAATCTGAATAATTTCCTGCTCACATACAATCTGCTGCTAGTGTGTTTCTCATTCAAATGAGCATGCCAGAGAAGCCAAACTTAATAATAGCTTTAATAGCAGATGTTTAATTTTATACTCTCTCATAAAGTTCCAGTTCATAACCCATTTTGTTACTATTTTAAACTCTTAGCTTCTTCTTCTTCTTCTTTTTTTTGGGGGGGGGGGGTTGGTTATTGTTGTTTTGTTATGTTTTTAGATAGGGTCTTTTTCCTCAAGCTAGCTCTGAACGCAGGATACTCCTGCCTTCACCCACTTAGTGTAGGACCACAGGCATGCCTTGATAGTATTTCTTCTGTTCTCTTTTATGGTTTTTGTAATTATTCTTTGAAGTAATTATATTCAGAGTCCATGAGGCCTTGTACTGGGTTCCAAGGTGATTGTCCTTCCGAATGCCATTCTTAACTTTCTTCTCCTCATACTAAAGATTTGAAATTACAAACATCTACAATTACAAGACAAAAAAATGACTTCTCAATAGGATAGTGATACACACGTCTCCCCACATAGCCCCTCTCCACACATACGCATGTATGTGCACCCATATACATCTTTTCTTCAGAGTGGCATTTTTGAACCCTACTGGCCTCAATGTGAAGGAGGCACATCACTGCACACTGTGGCCCAAACATAAATGGAATGAACACTTACGAATATTAAGATAATAATGTAGATTATTATGAAGTGCCTATGGTCATGAGGATGTAGGTTTGTGTACTTAAGTAAAAGGCCCAAGAAGAATGAAGACTACATGCTTCCTGCTTCTTGCTTGACTTATGCTGGGAAGAAGAAAACCATAGACAGAGAGATAAACTCTCTTTATCAAAATAAAAAGTAGGAATGATTCTAAAGAAAATCCTTTGGAAGAGTTTGAGATCACATGGCTATAATCCCAGAATTTAGGATTCAGAGGCAGGAAGATCATGAATTCAAAGCTAACCTGAGCTATATCAGCCTGGATCAGCCTGGCATACACAGTATGTTGACTAGTGCTATGCCACCTTGACATATGTTAGGGTCATTTGAAAAGGAAAAAAGAAAAACCTCAGATAAGAGAATGATCCCACCAATCTTGGCCTGTGGTACATTTTTGTAATAAGTGGTTGACGTGGGAGTGTAGGGTTCACTGTGGCCAGTGCCACCTCTGGGCTGGTGGGCTTGAGTGCTATCACAAAGCAGGCTGAGGAAACCATGAAGAGCAAGCCAGTGAGCAGCACTCCTCCATGACTTCTGCATCACTTCCTTTCTCCTGGTTCCCGCTCATTTCTTTGGATGGTGGGCTACAAACTAGAAGGTGAAATAAACAAACACATTAACCCAGTGAGACAAGCAATGAGACCCTTCTAAAGAGGTACAGCTATTTTCAGAGAAAAGGTGGCTGTTAGACAGTTTCAGTATGAATACCATGTTTGTTCCCATCATCCATCTTCAGACAGAACACATTTACTATAGATTGAAAGAAATGGCCGATGGACTCCAGAGTTTAGTTCTTCACTGTACCGTGGTTTACAGACTCTAACCCCCAACTTCAGATTCTTCTAAGTTGGGTTTGCTGCAGTTAAAAGTGTTGCAACAAAGCCCTACTGTGGAAGCACACATTTCATCTTTGTTTACTGAATGTCTCCTTTGAGTAACATACTGTGTATTGACAGGGGACATCTTACTGCATATAGACATGTTTCTTGTTCCCAGAACATTACAGGAGGTACATTTGCCAGCTAGCTATGTTTTTGACTTCAGTTGTCTTTATTGTCCCTTTTACAAACCCGCCTAACTGCTAAGACTTTTTCATGTTTCTTTGTAAGATGCCATAAATTCCTGAAAGAAAGCTCGGTGTAAACAAAAGACAGCTCCTATCTAACAATGCGCCAGTATGTCTTGGCTTGCACTTGATTAGCTACTTGAGGATGGGGTTCTGTCTGGTTCATTGGAACATGGTATTTATCTCTGAGCTTGCTGTAATACTCAGCATGGGATGTGGTACAGTCCTCAATAAATATTTGTAGATAAAATCTGTCCTGCTACAATAGTTTCTGTGTACACCCATCCTTGATGAAAACAACACGTCTGCAATCACTCAGCCAAGGGGCGATGACATTTCCAAAATAAAGTCTTTTCTTAGGAACTATTAGGTTTCCAAAAAATCTGCTGGATGGTGAATAAATAGGTATCCAAGGCAGACAACTTGATTGTCAAAGGGTTGGGGGTATGGGTCAGCAACTCATTAAAATCCTAAGAAACCAAGATGGAAATGGTCTCCTTCAGTGATGACAGCATATAGTCTCTAGTGGAAGCTGGGAATCAAGAGAAAACAAGGGCTGTTGTAGAAGTAATGATGTGGATACTTCCTGGTTTCTATTTGACACTCAAAAGGAAGTTAAAAATGAAAGGCCTTGGGTTGGTTTTGGTAATGACCTTCTTTGCTTTGATTCAATATGAAGTACCCCTGTCTAATGAAATAATACTGTTACCAATATAAGCAACTGATAGAGACTTACTTGATCAATGCTACATCCATTCAGTCAGAATCAACGAGTTCCATATGCTCTTATCCTAAATGCTTGACCTCCAAGTAGATCATGTAATGTGGGATGTTCTAGAAACCCTAGATGGTGGTACACACTTGGAAGAATTAGTTACCGAGGTGTATGACTTTGCAGGGGCAGTCTTGGCTCTAGTACTCTCTGCCTAGCATTCTGTATCTTATTCAGGAGAAATTAAGAATAGCCCTCACCACATGCTTCCACTACCATGATGTACTGCCTAATGACAGGTTGAAGAAGCCATTGGCTGAACCATTAGAAACCAAGAGCCAAAGTTGTTTCTCTTAGGTATTTGGCTGCAGCAGCGAGAAAACTAACACACCTCACCTCTTATGCACAGGACTATTCGAAGTCAGAAGGACATTTGAGGAAGTTGGCAGGAAGTAGAAGAGGCAGAAGTGAGAAGCATACAAAAAGAAAAACTCTGGGCCCAGGACTGGAGAGGACTACACAGGGGAGGCCTTAGAGGGTTAGGGAGGCCGATAGGTAGGCAGAAATGGGAAGACAGACAATATTCTAGAAGGGTGAAACTGTGGGCTCTAAGGCAAAGAAATGGGAAACATGTTGTCTCCTGGATAAGACAGTCATACTCTCATGAATAAGTATCACAGTGTCATAAATTTAGAGAAATGTAAGTGACTGAATTGCTTGTCTTGGTTCTACAGAGATATTTCAAGTCTTCACAGGCAGATCTAGGCCATGGAACTGTATCTTTTACATCAATGATAGTTCTTGGAGAAGTCACATATATGCTTCCCTCTTTAATTTGGCTTCCCCATCTCAGCTAACCCAGGTGTGTTTCTACACACCTCTGGGAGTGGGAGCAAGGAAGCTGCTATCTGATTCACTTCACGTGCACCAGTGGCTCTTAAGATATACTCAATGACATCTGACATTTTTTTTAGAAATATTGGTGGTCTCCTGAAGTGCACAGGAAAGTAGCCAAAGTAGGGAGACGTGGAGTCAGCATCCCCCATTTCAAAGAGAGCAGGGTGGCTCTGGCTTTTTTACATATTCGTCCTCTGCATGTGTTTTCCTTGTTTAAAAATAAAAGATTTCACACCTCCAAAACCAACAGAAAAACATTTTGTGTATAACTGAATATTTGGGGAAAAAAAAAACCTTATGAGGTTTAAGAGAAAGCTCAATAAAGCTGACAGTAGAGGAAAGAGGGCGGGGAAGAAAACAATGCCAGTGGTTTTACTTCAATAAAACACTGAGGATGAATTTGAATTAGCATGAGAAATGACCTCCAAGTCCAGACCTAAATATGGCTTCTACCCTTAAGGCTTTGACCTTTTTGAAAGAAACAAAGGAGACCACTGTGTGGAGATAAAGAGGAGAAACCCTTGGGCAGACATAAGCAAATGTCAAAAACAATATGCAAACTCAGTGTATCTGTTTCTTTTAACTATAGAAACACGTCTCAGAAAGCTAAGTAACATTTTCCAAATCTCACAGTTAATTAACAGGGTTGATTAATAAACACGGGCATTAGATTATGTAATGCTTTTGTAATGCTGGCATTGGGACCCAGAATCATTTGGTTATACTGGAAAATTCCAAAGGAAGAACTTTATCCACCTACCATGGCTGCTGCAATTGTCAGGTCGTTGTTTTAGAATTCTTTGTTTTGTAACTGATCTTCTCATGGACAATAAGACAGACTTTAAACAACTGTAAGGTAATTTAGAAAGCAATGAGATGGATGAAATACAACAAGCTTTGACTTGTAAAGAATATTGTTCATGGATCTGTGGTTTTATCTATATTATTTTCTATAATTTTTCATTCTCTTTGGCACTTGCCTTCAATGTTTCTGATAAACATGTCAAAATGTATATTTTTCAAAAAATCTTTATTACAAATTCTTATATTCCTAGAATCAACATCTTTAATCTAAATAGTCTATTAGTCCCAGTTACCTCTAGTTAAAACAGACATAGCTGGCCCACCTTAAAGAACATTATAGGACTTACAGACCTCTGAGAGGTGTGTCTTTCATGTCTTGACCTGTTATCAACACCTGGTGCTAATATTTTTCCACTGTGTAATCCCTCATGGAACTATGAGTTAATCATTTTATCAGACTGAAGTTGTCAGTTTGCAGGTTCATCTTTTGGGTCCACAAACATTCACAACTAAGAAACAGAGAGAAGGTCACCAGTCTGCTATAAGGAAGCATTAGTCTCTGTCTCTCTCTACACGGGGTATGTGTGTGTGTGTGTGTGTGTGTGTGTGTGTGTGTGTCTGTGTTCGTGTTTCTGTATGTATGTGTCTGTGTGTGTGTGTGTGTATGTTTGCACAAATACCTATGTGACTTTTGAATTCTAAAGGTTGGCTTCAAATGTCTTTCTCAACCACTCTCTAATTTATTTTTGAAACAGGGTCTTTCTTTGAACTTGGAGCTCATCAATCTGGCCAGACTGCCTGGACAGTGAGCTCTAGGGATAATCTTAGCTCTCTCTGGCTCTGGTATGCTAGGCTGTTAGATGGCAGCTAAAGGTTAAAACACAGATCCTTAGCAGTATGGAACAGGTACTTGACTATTTGAGCCATCTTCTAGACTCTCTTATCCTATTCCAGAGCAAAGAGAAACTTAAGCAATACTTTTGACGATTGGTGAACCTAGGCATAGGATTTCTTGCCTATTCACTTATTTATTCTTGGGCCCCGACCATCCCTCTGCTTTTCAAGGCTTTACTTTTTCAACTCATTGTCAATGGTTAGTGTTCATAGTAATTGACAGCCTTTGCCCAGACAACGGGTCCCACAGGCCAGAAACAAAATACACCAGCTGAATGCCTACCATGTACCTGAGAGGGTTCTTTAAAAAAAAAAAAAAAAAAA
The DNA here is from genome assembly GCF_963924665.1 of Micromys minutus. Taxonomy (NCBI): domain Eukaryota; kingdom Metazoa; phylum Chordata; class Mammalia; order Rodentia; family Muridae; genus Micromys; species Micromys minutus. The sequence goes on from NC_137981.1 coordinate 30,286,456, forward strand.
AAATCTCCCATCTACTCAGTAATAACTCTGATGGAAAAATCAAGTCTAACAAGTTCATAGATGAATGAATGAATGACCTATTTTGCTGTCTGTTGCTAACCAAAATCATCTTGGAGAAGAAAGGGTTTATTTGTCTTCTAAGTTACAGTCCATCATTAATGGAAGCTCGGGCAGGAGATTGAGGCAGGAATTTGTAAACAGAAACTGCAGCAGAAACTATGGAGGAACACTGCTTGCTGGCGTGCTTTCTCCGGTCTCACTGAAATACCTTTTCTTATACAGCCCACAACTGGGACTATTCACACTCTCACATCAATGAGAAATCAAGAAAATTCCCTAACAAAAACTCTAATAGGCCAGTCCAAGGGACACCATTCCTTAACTGAAGCTACCAATTCCCAAGTGTGTTAAATTTTCAACTGAAGTTAACTACTAGGAGAACCAGAAGTTACAAATGTAGTCATGAGAACTGAAGAAAAAAAAAACATGCAAAATGAGATTGCCACGTAGAAAAGCAGAGGAGGGGATGCTACACAGTCCCAGGAGGCTGGCAAATAAACACTTTACACACCCAGCTATGGGATGACAGTATATTTCAGTGGGGTCTTTTACCCTTAAACACCACCCTCCCATATTCTGTGTCAGCCTAATACTTCCCTAGTCATGAACTTCCTTCCCCTCCCGTCCCTATCAGGTAAGAATATAGACTCATTTCTCTGTTCAGGTCTCCACACATCACTGACACTCGAATCAAGTGTTATAGCTCACGTGACCAGCAACTAAGGTCTCTTTCTTTTGTCCTTTGGATTTTTGGTGTTTCTCCATGATAACATTAGACTCTCAGTCTAGGCACAAGGTTACTTAAGATTAGTCTCTAAGCTACACTTTCTAAATGGGTGAGGGAGGATGTGGGCAGGGTCTCCTGGTTTGTAAAGAAAGGAACATGTTCATGAGTTCTTGTTCCTAGCTGGTGGTGCTGTCTCAGGGGCTGTGGAACTTGTAAAAAGCAGAGGTAGCTATACAAACTTCGCTCATTGATGGGCTTTTGAAGATAATAGTCTGTTCCCTGGTTTTGCTACTTTCTGTCTTCCAAGTCTACCAATAGGTGATCAGCTGATGCTGCAAACTCTCACTGCCACAGACTAAACCACACCCTTTTACCTCCCCTACTATTGTGGAGTGAAAACTCTCTAAAACTATGAGGGAAGATTAACCCTGCCTCCTTTCAGTTGTCTACATGACAAGTCTTTGTAGCAGCAATGCAAACATAACTATCAGAACCAACAAGGCAGAACGTGTAGGAATTATTATTTCCTGCTCCTGGGATGGTAAGACCCCAGCAAGCTCTCATCACAGGATACTTCCCCAGCAGGAGCCTATGTTTATGTGACTGGGAGTCAGGGGGGTCCTCAAGAGGTTCTCAGAGAAGGATGATAAATAAAGTGACAGACAGAAGACAGAAAGATCACACCTGGCTCAGGCCGTAGTCCGGTTAATATCCTGCCGTCTTTAGCGCCATGCTTTCTACTCCCAGTAGAGCCATGAAACCACATGTGAGGGAAGCGACCCAGCTCAAATGAAACAGCATGGATAAAATGGCCTCACGTGTGCAGACCTCCTCTTCTCTGGGTCTTGGCTTCAGATCCAAATCAGAGCACCTGTGTCTTTGCTCTGTAAAAGGAAGTTGTTGTGGGTCAAGGGTGAACTTAAAGAGTTTTGACCTTAAGAGGTACTTGCTGCTTTGAGCATCATTCTATTACTCCGACGGTCAGCACCGTTCTTTGTCAGGACACAGTGTTTGTGAAATGTGAGGCTAGACACTGTGCAGAATAGAGGCAGGCACTATGGATGTCATACTCGATAGCACAGTTTCATAGTGACAGTCTACAAAGGCACTTCACATGGACTTTGTAGATACTATCTGATCTGAGGGTGCATCCCACCCACAGTATAGAATGTAAGTGCTTGGGAGCAAGTATGTCAAAATTGTTGGGCAAGAGAGGAGATGCATGTTGATCTAAGAAGCAAAATTCAGTTTTGCATTCTGTACCTAATTTAGACATCATGTTTCACAAATTCAATGTACAGTGTGCTTTAGAAAGATAGGGGACCTGGATTGTAACTTAAATTCACAGGCTTTTGGAGTAGCAGGAAGTTCATACCCATGGATAAAATCAAAGGCAGGTAAAGAAGGAAGAGCAGTTGGATACAGTAGGGGGAGGGAAAGTCTGAGAAAGACCAGGGTTAGGCACAGTCCATCAGAAAGTCACAGGGGACCCCTTTTCAAGCTATAGAAAGTTTACCCAAAGAAATAATATTAACAAAAAAGCTATTGGCATGGTCTAATGTGATGGTTTAAATATCTAGATAAATCATTTAGGTATGAAAGGATTATGATTAATTCAAGGCAAAAAAAGAATTTCTGGGAGGGAAGGAGGAGCTGGAAACAGAAGGAATTCTAAAGAACCTCCATAAATGTCTCACAGGAGAGAAAAACTAGGCAGGAAACAAGGGGAGGCTCCATTGAGGAGTTAGTTACTCAGTGGACCTTTAGAGCCTCTTTGCTTTACCTTACAAAGTTTCAGGGGACAGAAGCTGTATCACCCAGGTAGGTGTATATCAATCAGATGGCAACAGGCAAGAAGTAATAACTTAGCCGAGGACATTTCCAAGCCGGGCAGCAAATGCTGTAGGTGAAGATAGAAGCTATTGTCAAAAGCCTTTGAGTTCTAGGTTTCTTCTGAGGCTCAGACTCCATACGAGAGTCTCTCTCACATCAGAAGGGAGGAACTGAGATGGAGAAATACCCATGCTTGAGGTGGGCTCCATTCCTTCCTCTCTGCAGGAATTTCTACCAGATTGGAGGCTAACAGAATTGTGGCAAGGTCACCAACAGCCATGGCTGTCCTCCTGAACTACCAACATCTACCCTAGATACCATATCACAGCAGAGGGGTCAAGCAGAGGTTTTGTCTTTCCTCTCTGGCAAAGACAAAAAACAGGCTACACACACACACACACACAAACAGAGAGAGAGAGAGAGAGAGAGAGAGAGAGAGAGAGAGAGAGAGAGGAAGAGAGAGGAAGAGAGAGGAAGAGAGAGGAAGAGAGAGAGAGAGAGAGAACTGAATAAAGGGGGGGGGAACAACAGAAGGAAAGGAGAACTGGTTTTATTTCCTAAACAGAAATATTGTCCCTTCCTTATGCCCACCAATAAATAGATAGATAGATAGATAGATAGATAGATAGATAGATAGATAGATAGATAGATAGATAAATAAATAAATAAAAGGAGATGCCATAAAGAAGCTGGCAAATGAGCTAAGAGTGCACCTCTGGCCTCCATTGCCAATGAAGGTTGAGGAGGTGGGATTCAGAGTTCTAGGCCCATCTAAGCATCATAAACAGACCCTGCCTCAACACAGAAGAAAGGAAAATTGAAAAATAAAGATGGTAGGAAAATCCATAAGGAGTCACATTATTTTTTGTTTACCCCAAATTGCACACGACTCCCAAAGGGATTTACACTATTCATGTTACGCTTGGTCTCCTTCCAATGATTAAGGATAAGGCTGTATTGCTGAAGATACTGTGCACTTTGGACTTAGGACTGAGAAAGTCTAAGCTGGGTCTGACCTGAAAACCTCCTCCCTGGGGACTAACTTTCATAGTACAAGGTGGTGCTGTATAAGCTATCAAGGCTGGAAAGTAAATTTATCCTACCCAGCTGTGATATGGATGAGCCACAGTGAGAAGCATGACAAGAGGACCCTCAGGGTGCAGTGGTGACTCTCATACAATGCCTGTAACTAAGAGCTGTCTAATTGGACCTCAGATCTGGTGAACAAGGTGGAAATCATGCCTGGCCCCGGAAACCTAGCCAACATCCTGGAGCTACTGAGTTCATGGGTCTTAGAGGAGAACCTTCCACTTCTGCTTTATTAAATCAGCATAAGTCCTAAATAGTTCTAAATAGTTATCCTTATAGCCAAAGTAAATGTATCTTTAACCCCTCATCAAAGAAGCTTCTCTTTGCAGCAGAGGGAAACCATTACAGAAAATCACACTAGTCAAAATGCAGACAACAACAGTCATGAATGCTTTCTTTTATAAATTGCCTTGGTCATAGGACGCTTTATAAGCAATAGAGAAGTAACTAAAACACCACCCAAAAGAAATCCTTGTAAAAAAAATAAATAAATAAAAACCCTCCACATCTCTTATATGAAAGGGAATATCAAAACTACAGAATTAAACTATGTGGGAAACAACATGAGAACCTTTCAGCCAAATTTTTATAAGATATAGCAAATCCTAAAATGGTGGAAATCATCTTCCTATGTTTGTCAAAGCAGTAAAGACTGAAAATTTTATGCCAAAATTTTCTCAAAAATGTAGAGACACACCACAAAGATAACAGGAAAGTAAAAGAGGAAAAAATAATAAAGGTATCAAAGAAGACAGAAAGAATGCTGAGTATTTGTGAACCCAACGAAACAGATTAACCAGCATTTAGTCTACTCTATAGCAAAAAGGGGCTGCCTCAGATTTAGAACTGGTCCCAGGAACAGGAAGTAAACTCAAGAGCAAACGAGTAGCTAATGAGACTGCTAATTCATGTAAAACTGACATCAAGAAGACAAGAAGACAGAGCAGTCAGAAGATTGCAATGATGAAGTTACTGCCCGGGTTCACAGGGAGAGGAGCCGATAAGCCCTGTCCTGAATGGAGCAGTAACCAGTGCACACTGTCTGAAGGACTATCTGGGAATGCTTGTCAAACTTCTGACTCAGGGAGCTGTCCTAAAATTTTACACACATAACACTACATGCATGTGTAATATAAGAAGAAAAACTCCTCATGTACAATAAAATATGTCATGTGAAAATGGCATTGATTTACATAAACTTGAAAATACATGGTATACATATATACATACACATATACATATATTTATATAACAACAGTTGATGAAAAAAGGTTATGAATTTGAAAGAGAGCTAAGAGAAGTTTAGGGGAGGGTTTGGAAAGAAAGGTAAGGGAGAAATGATGTTATTAGAATCTCAAAGAAAAACAAAAACAAGCATATGAAATGTGAAATAGTAAATCTAAAAATAAATACATCAAAGTGTATCTATCAAGACATGGGAGGAAGTGGCCATGGGCAAGACTGTGGAAGTTCCTGGCCCCATAGAGGCTGGGGGAAAAGTACAAGCCATAATTTTCTGGGAGTGCATTGCTGGGGAGAGAGGGTGTCAGTGAACAGTAGCCATTTATAGTGAATAGGACTACAGGTTGCTTCTACCTTCTGTTTAATTCCTCTTTTTACTGTGTTTAAGGGTTCATTTTTTCTGTACTTGTTAGATTATTTTAATTAGGAAAAGGCTTTTTTTTGAGAGGCACAGAAGTCATTGGTGTTGGAGAAATGAAGGGGGCAACAGAGATATTAGGCAATGTGAGTACCATTTGTACTTATGTGGGCCAAAGAATTTCCTGTAATGATTGACATCAGTACTGTTTGTGGAGTTTGATATTATTATCAATAAAAGTTAAGATAAGAGTAGTAAGACTTTCCACATAAGAAACACACACACACACACACACACACACACACACACACACACACACACACACACCACAACTGTCCAGATGTAGTAACTCTAGAAAATGTTGTCTGAAATATGAGCATAAAAAGATGAACACCAAAATCCATTCATCACTGCTTGTCTAAGGCCTTAGTCCATCAGTATCCCTGCCTGTGATGGAAGCACAACAGCTCGTGGCCCTCAGTCTGGCTAAGTCCATCACAACACTGGAAGTTTCTTAGAAGAAGCCCATTAGTCTTCCCCATTAGTCATAGGAAGAGCTCCTTGGATTTGTTTGAGTAAGCAGTAAAGTGTTTGTCAAAGGAAAGATCTCATGCTTTACCTCAGCTTACTTTGCTTCCTTGACTTGCATTTGGGGAATACACAGTTGGGGTTTTGATAATGGCATCTGCTTTATGTTTTGATTATTCCTAAATGTGTGCTTTGATTGATGTAAACTTCTCAACTTTTGGATGAGGTCTGCCATCTCAGCCACAAAACAGACATTTCCCCAGAAACCAGGCACGGCAATAATGGGGTTCTATGCCTAAGGATGATGTAAGCATTAGTATATTCTTCCTGTTGCTGACCTCTGAAAGCCACTAGAATCTCTGTAGCTTGAGTCATAGGTTCAAGTTCCTCACACAAAGTTGCCACGGACACCATGTGTTTGTATTATCTCAGAACCCCTTTGTCTACCTCTCAAGGACAGAGATCAAGAGTTTAACTCCCTATCTGTTGAGGATCAAGATGAACCCTTCTCCATTGAACTTTATAAATTGATAAGAATGCATTTCACAGGTGCTTTATATACAAACTAGGAAAAATACAAGCTTTGAAAATAAATGAACTGTCTACCCAATAACTGCTAAGTCAGAAGAGCTTTAAAAAAAAAATAGAAGTTTGTTTTTCAAACAAATAGGAGCGAGTCAATCTGGAAAGTTTGACAAACCCATTAAGGATTCTATTTTTGACTGGGTAGGGCAAGATGGTTTTAAGGTTCTGAACAGCAGAGACATTAGGGAGTCATGGGCTTGCATGCAGACAATACCACAATAGATGCCCCCAGCTCCGGACCATTTTCACATGTACCTCTGATGTTAGATAACAGTTGTCTTTCCTCATGATTCCAGTTCCTCCATTTTCTGTAGAGATCCAAAAGGCACTCAACAAAATAATTCAGTGCTGAGGATAGCTATAGCCACCCACGGTGAACACAAATCTCCTGATCCAGTGATCAGTCATAGAGTTCTTTCCCCATAACCCCCTTGCCAGAAACCAGCTGAAAATCCCAGGGCACCCAGAACGTCTGACTGACTAGCTCTGGATCTAAGGAGCTCTTCCTGTGACTAATGGGGAAGTGAACCGTGTAACAAGACAGAAGAACTGAATAATCTGAGCAAGTCTAAACCCAGGAAAATCTCAGAATAGAAAATGGCAGCATGAAGCCATCTCCCTACCAAACAACTTGATCTGGAACATGAAACCATGACACCCCAGTGAAAGGACCATAAAAACTTGGGGTTCTCCATGCTAATAAGGTTATCTAGATAGGCTCTGGTGTGTTTAGCCAATGAGCTTCCCTTCCCGGGCATTCCTCCCTGCAAAAGTTATTTAATCCCTGGTTCACCCTGAGTAAGATATATGCAGTCACATTCACCATCAAATAAAGCAGTTTGGACAAACAAGTTATCAAGGATCACTGTGGGGGTAGGGCTAGGACTTCATAAAGAGCAGAAGTCTCCAAGAAAGCCTTCCCTCTTCCAGGCCCTCCACACTAGGTACTCACTCAGAAGCTAACCCACCTCAGTCCGAGGCTCAGCTATCCCCTTCCTGCTTAGGGGACGCTCAAGGACCTGCAGACCTTGGTTCCCGGGTCTCAGTGGTCCCCAGCAGCATCTAAGCACACAGAATACTGGGAATCACAACATCCATCCCAGATCCCACTGTTTCTCACCCCTAGGAACGCTATCCCGGAATGTGTTTGCCTTCCCTGATTCGCTTGCCTGTGGTGCATAGGCAACCCAGCAGGGAGGCAGACATGCCACCTGACACTATGGTACATATAGCTCAGGAAAACGCTTACTTACAGTTAAACATCCATTACAAATGATACACATGCCTTACAAACCATGAAGTCTAAGAGTCTTACAGAATGAAATATGGGTGTGGCAAAAGAAAGGCTCACAGACCTTGATGTTCTTACTGAGGCTAACCAACACTAATGCAGCCTGAACCCAGTATCGATGTGGTTTTAAGGGAATCATGTCGGTTCTTGAGTGACAGCAACCTTAGCTTCAAATCTGAGGGAAGTTGAAGTTGTAGTTCATTGTAGGGTGCTTGTCTGGCTAGTCTAACACCTTGGATTTAGTCTCCAGTTCCAGAGTCAACAAGATAAAATTACAAAGAGAACCTAGCAGAGGCCTGAAGAAACGTTACAGGAGTTTGTAAAGAAAGAAGAGAACTGGGTAAGGAGAGTAGGCTTGATGAGGAAGTGGAAGTGGGCAAACCTGGTGTGGGGAGAACAAGTTGCTTTGAGTTTTTGTGTGCTGAGGATTTTGTTGAGGGGGGCACACAATTGTCTGTGGATCTCAGGTATAAAAAGGAAGAAAGCAAATGTGAACCCCATTTTATTACTGTCAGTCTAACTTTTCAGTCAGTTAAATGCCTGTTCTCTGTGGCCTAAAACTCAGGCTGGGCATCCGACATAGGAGAGAGCTTAAAGTGTATTCACTACAGTGGCTTCATCTTTTAATGGTTTTGTTTTCTTTGCTTTTAGTTTTAGCTTTGGGTCAGAAAACACAACTAACTGTGTCTCTTCTCTATCCTTCTGGCTTTGTGATCAGTTCAAAAGACAAAGGTAATGCCCTGGTTCAGCTTTACCTAAGCAGAGATATGCAGGTAGAGGACCTCTTGCTGAAATGTTAGCCTTTGAAGGCTTCAAGATGCCTCTTTCAGCCCAGGCTTCCTCTCTAGTTCTTTACCCCATCCTTGCTTTCTCCCCTGGACTGATGGAATCTTCCAGGAGACCCAGCTTGTCCTTGGTCTCCTCTCTTCTCCCTGGAAGTGAGAGTGTCTAGTAGAAAGTTCTAACACTCCAATCATATAGGTTGGTTTTCTTGGTAGTTAGTCCCTTGTCTACAGATCTCTATGGGTCCCCTGAAGTCTATCACCTTATTAGCATAGAAAAAAAAAAAAAAAAAAAAAACACTGGTAGCTCCTAGAGGTCCCAAGAGATAAGAGCTATATGGAAGGAAACAAGAACAAAGTTCAAATCTTTTTAAAATTATTATACTACAGGCCATGGTTATGCAGACTTGCTTAAAAGGGGGGGGGGGCAGAGATTAAAGAGTAGGTTACATATTAGTAATATCGGTTCTACAGTAGATGTAGGAAAGATAATTCTATGAAATAAATGCACCCTGGTTGATGTAGTTCAACTCAAAACACTCTACTTCATCCTCTCCAAGACATTCCATAAAAATCCATTCTCAGTATGTCCCAGGGAGCTGGGCTCATGATAAACATGGCAATGGTAAATGATATGGGCAAAACTCCTACTATGTGCTCACATCATGCTAAATCCCTCCCTGATCACTGCCTCATCTCAGCAGCCCTGAGCAGAATACACCATTGGGAGGTATATTTCCTAGATGCCGGTCCTGACAATGGAAGGTAAGAGCTATGCTCTGGAGCCTGCAGCTCGTCCGTGATAAGAATGAGACTGCAGACAGGGCCCCTCCAGCTCAGACTGTACAGGCTCTTTACTTGTCACTGTCTCTGGGGTTTATTACCTGGGGGCCAAGCAGAGACTCCCAATTCACAGGAACAGGAAAGGAGCTTGGTTGCATGTCAGTCCTTCCCCAGGACCTGATGGGTACCAGGGTGGATCGATGTCTTTAAAACCCATGGGAAGGAAATGACTATCATTTTTAGATATCTTTTGAAGTGCTTCCTAGTGAGAAGAAAATCTAAAACAATTTAAAATGTATGTTTGAACTTATGAACTTCCTCCACAGCTTTTCTTCATTTTAGTATCCCTAGACGGTTGAGTTGGTCTGCTGAGTAGGATCAGCCTAAGAGGTGATCTAAGGAGCAAGTGGGGCTTTTCTCATTGATGGACTATTATCTGCAGGTTACATGTAGAGGAACCAAGGGTGGCAAAGCCTGGATCCCAGTCAATCACAAAGGATTGTGTCAAGCCTCAGTCAAAGGGAAACTCATTCTTCTGACTGATTTCTCTTTCCTTCTAGACAGTGTGGGCATAATTGTTCCTTCCTCTCTATCTTTCTCTCTAATACCCAGAATGCATGTTAGATGCCAATGTCTGATTTAGACATATGGGAGACAATTAAGGTGTGAAATGTGTTTTCTCTGTTCTCAGTGGGTCTGTAGCTCTGGGACACACAGACCTCATATACCAACCAGAAAACTAAACATAACCACAATGGTAAAACGTGAGTGGATGAGTAAGAAGTGACTCTTGGTTGAGCTCAGAGTCTCAAAAACAGTCTCTACCCACAACTACAGCATATCTTAGAATAAGCTCTTTGACTTCATATCAAGTTCGTGAACAGAAAAGCCACATGACAGCTTCAATTAGTCACCTTTCCCTTTATAATGAAATACTTCACATGAAGCAACTTAATGGGGAGGGGAGTCATATTGGCCCTTAATTAAAAGAAATATAGTCCTCATGGAGGAAAGGGCATTATGGGAAAGATACAATGGCAGAAACCAGAGTCGGTTTGGTCACATTGGATTAGTGGTCAGGAAGAAGAATATAATCTAGGTTAGAGTGGTCTAGGCTAAACCTAAAGTCCCAGTGACTTATTTCTTTCAGAGAAAACCTATCTTGTAAAGGTTCAAGGTCACTTTCACACAAGACCACCAGATATAGTCAAGTATTCAGTCACATGAGACTATTTGGGGCACTTCCCATTCCAACACTATCCTTTTTCTTCAAAATGGTCTGGGAGTTAGAGATTTTCTCAATGACAGAGCAAATACTTAACATAAATAAGGCTCTAGACTCCATGCCTAGATGAGAAATTAGACAGACAGATAGATGATAGATAGATAGATAGATAGATAGATATAGATAGATTAGATTAGATTAGATAGACAGGCAGGCAAACTGATTATATATATATATATATATAGTATTTTAAATGATTTTTAATAATTTTATACAATATTGTTATCCTTTTCTCCTTACCTTAAGCCCTCCTAGGTCTACCCCCATCTCCCTACCATTCCAAAACTTCATGTCTTCTCTTTTTGTTTGTAATAACCTCTTAGGTACAATTTTTACTTCTCATAACTCATAGGTATGGAGCCACACAATGGAACATGCCAGGTTCCATTTTTTTAAAGGAAAGAGAGGCTGTCCAGCAGCCCCACCTGGGAGTAGGGGCTAGAATACAAAATGGCTTGACCATGTGTGGGCAACCCTAGTGGCTGTGACTTTGTGAGTATGACAGCCATCTTGATTCCTGCAGACATTGAGTCCTTCCTGTCTCTGGCTCTTAGAGTCGTTCTCCCTCTTCCATGATGGTCCCTGGGCCTTAGAGTATAAGTAATAGAAATACTCCACTGAGGCATATTCTCTGTACTTTGACTAGTTGTGGGTTTCTGGGCTAAACACTATCTGCTGCACAAAGAAGCATTCATGGTTTTATAGGGTTTCTTTTCCACCAGTGACCCGAACGGAAAAAAGCATACATCTGGCCCAACACTCTTTTTAAAAAAATGATGCATACATGAAGAATGAGAAGACAAAAAATAATAACAATAATAAACTCCAGAGCCTGTCCCGAGAATAATGTTCTACTAACAGGGTGTGTCATAAATATTAGCTGGCCAAGAAAGATGTTCCCAGATTTGTCCTTTGTCGTTTGTTAACCAGACAGATAATGAGCTCCCATAGGGGATTTTTCTTTCTCATTCAAACACGAACTACATATAACTTTCATACTTCTGTGGAAAGGAAGCCCATAAATCACACATTATTATTTCCTAGAAACTGGAACTGTACAAGGGAGAGCCCAACAAAACCCTTTGTTTCATGAGCTTACAACTTTTTAATTAAATACCACTTTAAAGTCACACATACATGAGCCAAATGTTCTTGGCCCATTCATCCCCAGAGCACAGTGCAGAACTTCCTTGCCCTGGCTGCTGTAAAAGAGGCACAATTCTTGCTTTCTTGCTTTTTTATTTTTTGCTGTAATATGTTTTCTCTGTCATTTTGGGTAGTATGAAAGCAGCTCACAGGATAGAAACTACTTCCAAAGAACTTTGGGTAGGCATCATGTGCAAAGAGTCAACCACAAACAGATTCTAAGGGAAGTGGAGAAGTAGGGGGAGAAGAAATGAGGCAAGAGGAGTGTAGAAATTAAGGCAAGGGAGGTATAGCTTGGAGGAGGACAGCCCTTTGTCAAGGGAAACAAACCTAAGGCATTTGATCTGGTCACAGGTCTAGACAAAGAAAAAAAAAAGCAAGACCTCCTGAGCTTTCTTTGTGCAATTTCTTCCCCTGCTTGGTCAATACAATACATTTATTCATTCATTGTCTTTATAAAAATCACTTCATAGAAAATAGCTTTAGCTTTCAGCAGTCTGTTTCTGAGCTCGGAGGAAGCCTGCCATCTTTTGAGCAACTGGATCTTTCTTCTGAGCAAGAGATATTTTGGGACATTTCTATCTCTTCTACTTCACTTCCCTCTTGGGCTTCTTCTCACAGACTAGATTCTCTCAGACAGCAGCATGAGCTTTCTTATACTTCTCCATCATCATGTCTGGAGTCACATTGTTCTTGGTGTACTGAGAGGACTGTTTCTTCTACATTTCTTCATCTTCCTCCATTAGGTAGCGCATGTAGTCTGCAACATTTTGACCCATGATGGGCTGCCAATGTACCTCAGCACTGAGCTTCTGCTTTCAGAATCATAACCAGGGAATCATTTGGTACTATAAGGTATACACAAGCCTCCATCCACAGCTCCCTTTAGGGCCCCAAAAACTTTATTATCAGTTGCAGTTTAGGAAAGACCTGCATCCAAATAGCAAGTGAAGGTACCAGGCTGTCCATCAATGCTTTCTGCAATGTGTTCATCTCCAGTCACCTCCACTTGGCTTTCATGGACCTTGTCTATGCCAAACCTATTCAGAAGCCTGTGGGCCAGAATCATTTCCATGAATAGGGGTCAGTTTTATCCTCTTGCCACCTTCTAAATATCACTTGGTGTCTTTAGAGGTATGTCTTATTTTTGACAGCTTTCACGAACCCTATTCTGTGGAACAGAAATCCAAAATCTTGGCTTTAAGAAGACTTGCATGCCTGTCTGGGATTCCATGTTGGGCAGGATGCTAGCTGCACTGTGCAGGCTCTTCACATATAACTGAGATCAACAAGTGAGTTGAGTAGATTCAGAACCACCTGAAATTCTCATATCTGAGAGTGATAGGCAATTTATATACTTCAAACCTGATTTCTATCCGGGAGCACATGACCATGACACCCCACATGAGGATTGTGGCAACTAGGTATGTAATACAGAGCACACAGTTCTCCATGCTAATAAGGTATCTAGATGAGCCAGCCCTGAGGGTTTAGCTAATAAGCTTCCCTTCCCAGACATTCCTTCCTGCAAAAGGTATTTAATCTTTGGTTCTCCCTGAGTAAGTTGTATACATTCATTTTCCATTACCAATAAACAGTTTAAACAACTAAGCATGGTCTCTCTCATTAAGAACTGCTGTGAGGGGGGGACGTCTTTGTCATACAGTGCCACACCACTTAGGTCCCTCTGCACTTAGGACACCCACCCCTGAACTGAGCAGGATTTACCCAACCCCAGCCCTGGGCTAATTACAAGCTCATGGCCGGTGTTCCTGACTCTTTGGGGTCCCTGGAAATGCCTGGATGCTCATGAGTTAGAGAACCCCAGATTTGGCCCCAGCCTATGTCATTTCTCACTTGGGCTGAGGCCCCCATCTTAGGCTGCATTCTGCCACCCCTGCACCCCATTAGAGGTGAGGATGGAATATAACCTAGTACCTCTGCATTTCATCTGCCTGAGTAGTATTCACACACCCCAATGCCATGTTGGATCCTAAGTCCTGGATGGCTGCATGGAACATGATATCTCCACCTAAGAGAGTGTAGAACAAGAGCAAGAGGTAAAACAGCAGGAAATAAAGGTTGTTTCCTCTACAGCTAGCAGGCATGAAACACCTACCGTCTTTCCATACCTGTAGCATGTGCTCAGAATGGATGCTTTTTCTTCTGGTATTCACCAACATTCATTTCATGTCTCCAAAATCACAGCTGCATGTTCTCCAATTATTAACTTCTAATTTTAGTCAATCTTTAATTTGGCTTTATTGCAATTCCCGTTTTGTGTGTTTTGGTTAGTTTTGGAACAAAGGCATACTCTATGGCTCAGGTGGGCTTTCAACTCTCCATCTTCCAACTTCTCGGGTTCTGGTACAGCAGGTATATACCACTGTACATACACTGTACTACACTTAGTTTGAGACTCCATTTCTTATTGCCTTCAAGAATAAACCAGTGGTTCAAATAAAAATGAGAAAACCAGGTCCAGATCATGGCCACAACTCTTTTACTATAAAGAACCAGATAGAGAGAGAAGTGGATGGAACATCCCAGTATCTGGATCAAGGAGCCACTTTTTTATTGGAGCCTAAGAGAAACCTAACTGTGTGGGCATCACCAAGTAAGCTACATTGATGGAAGCAAAAGGCAGGCAAGCAGGCTTGTGTCCCTGGGCAGCAGAGCCCAACTCTTACACCATCTCCCATTTTCACAGATTATGATGGAGACCATGTGAAGATTCAAGTATCAATCTGAAATGTCATTCCTAGAGCTGAGGCTCATATTCATTTATCTGTTTGTTTCAAGTCTCAAGTCTTCTAGTTATGATAGATGAGGTTGTCAACAGTAAGTAAATCTTTCTGCCCTACCACTTCACTGTGTAGCACAGAGTAAGCTGTGATGGTCCCCTTCATTTCCCCTACTGCTTCCATTGAACATGAATGATAGAAGTGAGGCCAGAATACAAGTCCTATTAGCCAGTGATTCAGATCAGGTGACAAGTCTCTTGCTCCCCCGTCTGTAAATTGAGGGTCACAATGTATAAGTCAAAGACTTTGGGAGACAGAGAGCCCCACTGACTAGTGTATACATTTTGTGAAATGGAAATCCAAGTACAGGAGTAAGAAACTATTATTACAAGCTACCTCTCTCCCTTCCTGGATTCTGAATTTACTTTCTCACTGCTGGAAATGTGATCTTGTTCTCTGACAGATCCCAACAAAGTCCACTAAAATCATATTTAGCCTAGGACAAGAGGCTACAGAGGTCCCAAAGTTGGCTATCAAAGTCCCACCAGTGCTATCATAACTAGCCAGAAACCCAAGCCTTCTTTACAACCAGTA
The DNA here is from genome assembly GCF_963924665.1 of Micromys minutus. NCBI lineage: Eukaryota > Metazoa > Chordata > Mammalia > Rodentia > Muridae > Micromys > Micromys minutus. The sequence goes on from NC_137981.1 coordinate 30,301,503, forward strand.
ACTGGATCCAGGGAAGGTAGTGCTCTGTCAAAGAATGTTGCTGCATCAAAGATAGGAAGCACCAGAGAGGTCATCTTCCAATGCCATTCTCTGGATGGCTTGACCAGCCAGGAACACAAATCACATAGTGCCCAACCCAGTACTGTTTGTAAGCTCAACAGCTGAGATCTGAATGGAAAAAGTGCCTTTCACCCTCGGTAGCCCATCTCAAAACTTTGAACATTCAAAACGAAAGCATTACCATACTGGAGAAGTTTCCTATAGAGAAAACATATCCTTTCTTTACAAATTCTTGTAACAATCCTATTCTATTGAAAACCCCAAACTCCATAGCAATCTTGGGCCTGTTCCTCTGGACATTTACACTAACATCTACACTTACTTATATCAAAGGATAAACAATGCTTTGACCTTCATTGATGACATATTAATAGGACAATGGTATCTTCTCCTTAACTTGGGGGGACTAGAAAAAGCAATGCCTTTCATGGGACTTCTCCACATGTGTCTCTTCTAGTCACCCAGCATGCAAGCCTCACAGTGTAATCAGGACTCTAGGTTTGCATTCTCAATGAAAAGAAGCAAAGGGAAGAAGAACAGTATAGAAACCAGCCAGGGTTCAGAGGAAAAACAGTTCTGCTCATGTTTGGTGGCTTGGCCTTGCCATGCTATGGGGTATGGAAGAGCTCTAATATGTCCATGAGAGAAGACAAAGATGTAAACAGAAAGACTAAGCTTTGGGACATAAGTACCTATATATCCTGCTTCCTGTGTGGCAGCTACCTTATCAACCTGGTGACCAAGTGCTTTCCCATGTCCTGAAGTAACTTCTGCAAAACACACATAGGATCATGACTCAGCAGAACCACCTATTCTAGTACATCCATCATGTGAGGACCATCCAGGGAACTGTGTAGAAGCAGTTCTGGGCCTCCAGGAAGGATGTCTTCCATGAACTGGACATCTGTATGAGGATAGTATAGTATTAAACTGGGGATGGTGTTCAGGAAATTGCCTCTAGGTCCCTTGGAAGGGTGATATTAAAACAAATGTCAACTCAAATACAGAGATGGTAAAAAGTGAGAAGGAGGACAATTAGCCCAGAAGCAGTAAGCAGGTGGGCACCACTCCAGACTGCAAGAGTTGTAAGCTGTAAGACCTGCCACAGAGGTAGAGCAGCAGAGTGCCCAGACTATGGTGGCATTTGAAGAAGCATGTCACCAAGAAGCTCAATGTCCTCTCCAGGCAGGTAATCTACTGAAGCCTCTCTAGGTTTTTCCTGTGGGAAAGAGTCATGTCAATCCAGCCATGTTAAAGTAGCTTTCTAAATCTTCCAGAAATATGTGGAGGAATGGCAGTGGGAATTATGAAATGCCCACCAGACAGCAAATCATATTAGACTAAGTTTCAGATCTGCATGAGGGACAACTCTATCCTTTAATCTTACATTTTAGAAATAGTGGCTGGGTTGAATGAACAGTACAATAAAATGGTACATAGAAGGTAGTGATCGATTACTGATAATAAAGCAAACTAATAGACCCAGGGCTTATGTGGAGCTTATATGTGGGTCTGGTGACAGAAAGCTGTGAGCACACCAGCTCAGACCCATTAGGCCATAACACTTCTATAAAGGTACAAATGACCAGTCAGAGCCAGCCTTGTCTCATATGTAAATATTATTTGTGGGGGGATGCATAGACACACACAGACATACATGTTCCCCATGCTTTTCTCCTCTCTCTCTCTCTGTAAAGTCCACCATCAGTCTAGAAAGATCAATGAATGCACTGCAGCAGACACAGGAGAGTGGTGATTAAGAAATGTTAGGAAACATTCTATACTGCTGCACCAGCCACCCAGCCCACATGCCAACTGAAGCCTGAGTGTGGCCCCACTGGAAACAAGTCTCTATAGACATGACCACTTTGAGGGATTTTGAGGGGAAACTCACTAGATAGGCCCCTTAGTTTAAATTCAGTGACAAATGTTCTTTGTGAGTGCGAGGCAGAAGAAGAATTGAGTCATATGAAGGAAGCCAAAGGTTGACAGGAAAAGAGATGACAGGGATTCAGCCATGAGGCAACCAAGAGGCAAGAGAGTCTACTTGGAGCCAGTGTCTCTAAATTCCACATGCTAGAAATGACCCAGTCATGGTGCAGGGAGGCAAGGCCTGGGGAGACATATAGGCTATGGGGACTGAAACTTGCAAAGAGTTTGTTTCTCAGTCCAATGAGGCTTTTCTCCTTGTTTCATCTTCAAACTAGTTTCTCTTGAGATGTTAAACTCTGAAGCGATCCACACACCTCTCCACTGGGTCCTTAAGTCAAAAACTTAAATATTAGCCTTGATTAATCCTTCAGCCATTCTGTTAACTTTAACACTCCGAATAAATCTCGAATTGCTTCCAACAGCTCTACCACATGGCCTGGGCAGCTTTGCTTCCAATGATCTCAACAGTTTCCTATGTGCGATTCTGCTTCCAGCCTAAGTTCTAAGCACTGTTTCTCAGACTGCTGCTGAGGGATACTACTGAGGGAGAGGCTCTTGGTAGATCCATAAACTACATAATCTAGTACCATTCATTTCCAAAACCATCACAGAAACTGTCCTTTGCAATGCTGCTTCACCAAGCCCTTGCACTGATCTTCTTGCTGGTCTCAAAAGCATGCAACTCCAGGGCCAAATAAAGGTCTTCACTCTCTTTTTTACTATTATTAATTTTCTGTGTGCTTCTGTCCTATGACCTCCTTGGATAAATTAAGATTCTTCAAGTAACTAAAACACCAGGTCCTCAAAGAGAGCCCATTACTCAACTTGACCAATCCTTTCTCCACCATAAATAGAGCCTAAGGCTTCCTCTGAGGTTCCCACCTGTGGAAGCTGCAGCATTCAGAAGGGGAAGCAACCACATTTATAAGCATTTTCCACATCAGGAAACGTTCTAGTGATCCTTTTGTGTTTGGGAATATTGTTGTATGCCTTTTATAGGTAATCTCTGATAGGATTTATTTAATAAGGAAATGCTATTTATCTCTTTACTGGAATGGACAGACAGACAGAAGAATTCCAAACTGCAGGAAAGAACTCCTTTCCTGGGAAGTTCACAAACATTCAGAATGAACAGTCGTGCAGGGGGTAGAATAGATGTCCCTGTTTGAACCATGAAACACTGCCTGCCCTTATTAAACCTGTTTGCCATCATTGTCTTATTCGGGACACCTCAAGGGCATGAATCTGCAGGGTTTTCCCATTTCTATATCCAGCATCAGAAGCTGACTGCTGTTCTATAACCACAGGAATCTGTCTTGTCTGTTGGGTGGCCTAGGTTCACTTGGGGTACAGTCATTCTCATGAGAGGACACCCAGAAAGATGAAACCATATCCCTAAATTCATATTCACTCCATGATCCCATAATTTCTAACAGAATCAGAAACAAAGGACAATTGTGGAAACTCTTTGTCTGCACCCCTCCTCCGAGCCTTGGGAGTATTTCTCATTGCCTAAAATGAGGTTTGGCTGGTGTAAATCCCATTGTTTGTGCTTCCATTGGGGGGACATCATCTCTTTTCCTGGACCTCATGCATTCTTTGAAAATCACACTCACGGGGGGGGGGGGGCTTTCTTATGGAATACATTTTCTCTTAGGGAAAGTTTCAGATGACAGATCGTAAATTTAGGAGGTCCTGGTCTCAGAAGGCATTTTGAGTAATTTTGATAAAGTACAGAAAGGAAGTATTCCTTTAAGACAACTACGGTGGGACCATGAGAGGGAAGAGACTGTGTGTATAAGAAAGGCTGGTTTACTTATTAAGACTCCTGTATTCTCTGAACATCCAAGTCACACACTGGTTTGCATCAATAAATAATCTATGACCCATCAACCTACTTGAGCCATAGGCAGACTGACTCTGGGGCTCTCAGAGTGCAAAGGCAGCCCACCACCTGTAGACAGGAAGCTCAATGGATCAGGATGTATCTGTCCAATGTCTTTTACTTTCTCTTCACTCTTATTCTAGAACCTGACATAGCTAATGCCCAGGCTGACCCATGAATCCCTCCTGTTTTGAATAAAGTAAGCCCACTGAAAGCAAGAATAGATTGTTAAGGCCATCAAAACAGGCTTTAGAAAGAAGGGGGTCATATAGTTTGGGTAACCGGTAGGAATCTTGCTCCAGATGACATCTGTGACCATCAGTTCAATACTGATCAGGTCAAGATCTGATATGGCTTCCTTCGAATGCTGGTGGGGAAACATGGGAATTTATCTTACTTGTTAGCCTTTCTTCCTGTGTGTTATCAGGGACTCCACTATCCACTCACATTCTGTGTGAGACATTCAGGACAGTTCTCAACTTAGAGTAAACACTAAAAAATCTTTCTGAAGCTGTTATTGACAGGTATACTCCACTCACCATTTCACCTGGATCTTGGACTCCTTTTCTAGGAATAAAAATCACTCATTTTTAAAGGGCTTAATCGTTTTCATAGGCAGTATTGTAGGCTGATATATCTCCACCAGACAAATACATTCTGAGCCCACCTGTAGCCACAGCCTGAAGGTGTTCCTTGGTCTCTCGGAAGTGCATCCCATCAAAATGGAGTATCAGGAGTCTCCCCTAACAAACTCTAAAAGATGAAGCTCCACACAGCTGAGTATACAATCCCTGGACCAGAGCCCAGTGAAGTCACTACCTTGGGGGCCCAGGACTGTCATCACTGTTCTCACAAGTCCATGCTTCTGGACTCTCACAGTAGACTTCACACACCTGCAACATCTGGCTTGTGGCTGAGCACTTTGACTACAACAGACCGGAACCAAATTCAGCTTGCCACGGGCAAGTGTGCTGAGTCTCTCTGGACCTCAAGTCTTTCTGACTCTAAAATGAAAAAGACTACAACTTGCTCCCAATGAGTCAGATCATAAACTGGATATGCACATGCTCCGCCTGGGATACTATTAGGTTCCAGGTTCAGACACAGCATGTCTTACATGGTGCTGAGATCACATAGTTCTAACAAGCATCAGGTGATCTAAAGACCACACTAGGAGCAGCAAGGTCAAAGGGTCATAGGGCAATAAATCAGATGAGGGGAATAAAAGTAGATAATGAATAAGCATTGCAAAGCAAATTATTTTCATTAGAACCATTTTGTTTGAAACTCAGAAGATTATCATGAATGGGATTTGAATCTAATTGCTCCTAGCCCTGAATCCCCTTAGGCAAGCTATGCCATCCCATCTGAAGCTTCCTTGAGCCTTTCCCATGAGCCTGGGTGTAACTACAGAAGTCAAGGGCACAGTGGGGAGATATTTTATTACCCATGTATTTATGTATGGGTTTTGGGGTTTTTAAACTGGCAATTAAAACCTTGTAAATTTGTATTATCAACAAAATAAATGTAGACGGGTTAGTTACTCATTGCTAATAAATTTGATCATTCATTTATAAAACGAATGTTCACCCAAGAATCACAGAGCACTCTATAAATATCACTTCACTAAACCGCAAACCACCTTGACAAGGAAGGCATACAACACCCCTGAGGGGTTAAACAAACCCTCCTGGCTGGGGGGCGGGTGCCTGAATTCCAGCCCCCTGGTCCCCTCCCCGGTCCAGTTCAGCTTCAGCCCCAGGGGCCAAGACTTGGAAGTATGATATCCGTTTGGAAGCATTTCAAATCAGCCTGCCTGGAGGCCCAGTCCTCACAACACCCCAGGAACCTGTCTGCAGGAGCTGGGAAACCATCTTTCTCTGCTTGTGAGGTAGGAAGGTTGCCTCTCCCTCTCTTGACTGTGTAGCTCAGCTCCTGCCTAAGAACTCACTTCAGACCTGACTGCCCAGCCGTGCAACTGAGGCCCAGCAGTAAAGGGAGGGAGACAGACGTGTGACCTGAGATATCTCTGGTTTCCCGACCAGTGTCAGCTTCAGGCCTTATCCTGCTCTGACTCCTCCTCTCTTCTCTCCAGTAAATGACTTTCATTCAGGCAAGCATTTTATCTTGATTTCTTGTGCCTTCACAGAGCAGAGCATTATTGGTGGCTGTAGAGACCACAGGCCTTCTGTTCCCTAGAGGTGAGCTGGCATTACTGAAGGCAAGGGCATCTGGGGCTGAGGGGTGGTTGGAGAAGATGGGTGAAAAGGCCCTTTCCTGGGTGGGAATTGGTCACTGACGCAGTGATCACTGAGCACATGGTGTGTCCCAAATGGCAGCATCAGCTCAGTGTCAGACTCCGTTGTGCAGTCTGGAAATCTTAAGCAAGAAAGTAAGGGCTCCTCTGACCTATCACACACACACACACACACACACACACACAATTATACACACACACACATAACCACACACACACATACACACACACACACACACACACATATATATATATATATATATATATATATATATATATCCACAGGCTCACACACAAACATACAAATACCTGCATACACACATACACACATACACACATAAATACACATAGTCTCACACATACATGTTTACATACATATATACACACATGCATACATACATAAAACATGCATATGTACACACACACAGGCATACACACTCATATGTACATAAGCACACATACACACACTCACACAGACATACATATACATACACTCACACAGACATACACACATGCATACACACACATCACACACAGAGCCACATGTACCACAGCACAAATATACTTGCCAGCATCTGTAAACTCTGTAAACATGACAACATGCATGTACTTACATACAACCTTGCACCCATATCCCCCATGCACACATATGCAAGGATATACATGCTTACAGTTATCCACATTTCCTACCACTCATGGCCTCAATTAATCAGATAGCAGTGAGCACACTGTGTATGTGTGCTTATACATGCATTGTACCAAAGAAACCCACAGTCAAATCTAAATAAGCATTTTAAGGAAGAATCATTCAAAGTCTGTCTCTTGTCATTTTAGAGAAGAGAGATAAAGGGGTAGTCTCCTTTGGAGAGTTAATCCCCTAAGCAGAAGGGAAGACCTTTGCAAGTGACCCACCATTTAACCCTAATGGTTATTGAGTTATACTTTTTCCCAAATTCATTTCCCGACCATATTCCTGACTGAAACATCTTCCCTTTCTGTCTTAGTTAGGGTTACTGTTTCTGTAAGGAAATATCATGCCCAAAAGCAACCCGGGAAGAAAAGAGTTTATTTTGCTCACAGTCCCATGTAACAGTCCATCACCAAAAGCAGTGAGGGCAGGAGCCAGGAGGCATGAGCTGATGTAGAGGCCATGGGGGGGGGGGGTGTTACTTACTGGCTTTCTTCCCTTGGTTTGCTCAGTTTGCTTTCTTATAGAATCCAGGACCACCAACCCTGAGGCCTCCCACATCAATCACTAATTAATAAATGCCATTCAGGCTTGCCTGTCACCTGATCTTATGGAGACATTGCCACAACTGAGGGTCTTTCCTCTCTGCTAACTGCAGCTTGTGTCAAGTTGAAAGCTAGCACACTTTCTCTTCCTAACCAATAAGTTATCAATCCTGCCCTTATTGGGAAAAGGAACTAAAGTACTCAGTCCCATAAATATTAAGAAAAAGGTGATCTGCAGTATCCCTAACCATGGCCCACAGAGCCATACACCAGGGACCCCAGCTCTGTCTAGGTTCCAGAAGTATCCATGTGTACTTCTGTGTGCAGGTTAAAAGTTACCTTTCACCAGTGTTGACCTCTTTTAAACTGATGGCTGTGTCTTTGTTATTGTTCATCCTCAGAAAGGGCAGGACTCCTCTTCCCTTATACACTTTACTACATTCTGAAAGGTGGGCTATAAAGCCACCTTGAGATGAGCTGCTCCATTCTGGTTGAGCAACACAGAATCACAGAATTTCTTATAATCAAAAGCACAATACATCGACAGAGGTGAGGGGATCTGGAAGTTCCTAGTAGCTTTGGGTTTTCTGTACATTGGGACTGATTCATCTCCACAGAAGTCATCCATACAGTCACAACCTTAGCCACCTGCTGCAGGAGGCTTCTTTCCTAAAGAGACTAATGTCTACTGTAAGAAATACTACATCCTGCTTTATGGATCTGAACTTAGCCATACTATCCTTCCTCAACCCCTTCTTCCTCACACTGGGGATTGAACATAGGGCCTTGGTTATTTCAGGCAAACCGTCTACCACTGAGCTACATCGCTATCCTACCTTTCATTTTAAATTTAAAACGTGTGTGTGTATATATATATATATATATATATATATATATATATATATATATATATGTATATATATATATATATATATATATATATATATATATATATATATATACACACACGTTTTCAGGTCTTCCCAATACTTAGGAGTAGAATTTCTGGGTAACAGTGAGTGATTCTTTGTTTAAGGTTTAGAAGTTGTCAAGGCGTTTCCAAAGAAGCTCCACCATTTTTTTTTAATTCGCAGAAGCAAGGAAATAGTGTTTCAATCTGGCACATCTTCACACTATTCATAACCCTATGCCTTTTCATGATCAGGGATTGAAAAGGGACATATTTATTTTGATTCTGCGTCTGTGGAATGTGCAGAGGAGAGCTGACGATCATATGTGGGGTGATAGGCTACAAAGGATGCCTTGATCAAGATAAGTGAAGCCCCAGGAAGTCAAGGTGAGATGGCAGGCACTCCCTAGTTTTCTGAGAAACCAAACCCCTTCATACAGCTCACAACCCCCTTGTAAAGTGGCACAAGTCACAGTACAAAATCCCTCCTCTGCATGTGAGGATGTGACCCCACTCAAGACAGAAGCAGGATCACACCCCCAAATATGTCCACAAAGCATTCCCAAGCCCTCAGGCCAAGCCAGTAGGAAACACCTGTTGTCAGACTCTGAACCTTCTCAAAACTATATATTGGGTCTGTCTGAAATTAAAGGTGTGCAAGAATAATTCCGCTGTATGAGCACTTCTGCCATAAGAGCTGTAGCACCACTATTTAGGAAGAGATTTCCTCTCCCGAGGCTTCCTGAACCCCACACTGGAGCTCTGTCCAGCTTGGTGCCTCGCAGCAGTGGATGAGGCAGAACCAGTTTCTCCCTCTCTGCCCTGAGTTCTCCCCTTCGCCTGAACCCACGCACCTAGCCAGACCCAGCAATGGAACAGGTGGAAGCCACTCCCATCCTTTACCAGAGATCTCCGTGTCCCCACCACCTCCCGTCCAAAGTCCCACATCTGTGGAGGCTGGACAGAGTAAATTCCCCCTCAGGTTGGAGTCACAGGTAATTGGGAGCTGCCCAGCATGGTTCTGAGATTGAAACTCTTCTGGAAGGACAGAACATGTTCTTCTCTACTGATCTATCATATTGGCTTCTACAATCAAGGCTGGAATTCTCAGTCTGAACTTTTGTTCCGGAGAATAAACACGAGATGAACGGGAGGATCATTTAACTAACTTTAAAGTACTTTTTCCCTCTGAGGACCTATATTGACCCTGACGGTTGGGTCATGGCACCAGGAGGCCTGGGTTTTCCCTTTCAGTGCTGTGCTGAGCAAACAGCACCACTTTGCTGGATCAATGCCCCACTCTTAGGGGCCACTCAGGTAAAAGGTAGATTTTCTCTATTATCCATCACAATTACTGTATAAACCCATCTAGCAGCTCCGGTGGACCAAAGAAGGCAATCTGAAAAGTTCCCTGGCACACTTGTAGCCCTGTCGTAGTGTGCCCCTATTAGTGCCACTGAAGGGAAAGGATGTCTTGGATGACTTTGTAAATCTTCCATATGTGTATGAGTATAATTATGCACAACACATACACACATGTCAAGCATGTGAAGTATGTAACTCAAATCAGATGTATCGTCATTTAACTGATTGATTAGTTGGTCTCTGAGGAAGTCCTGAGCAGTTTTCATGCTGACTACTTAATAACTCATCTTTCTGTCCACATTTCTGTGGTAACTTCCCAGAGGCCTCCCGGATAATGTTCTCCTAAGTGTTCTGCTCTCTTCCCAAGACCCATAGTGCCTGATAACGATTTTTTAAAACTCCAAGAGCAAAATAATATGGGTGTGTCTTGAGTGAGATATGTCAGAAACATGCCTGGACACGTTTGCATCTTTCTATATGATCCAAATTTATTGAGTAAACAATATAGTCACCAGATCCATCAACTTCATTGGCTTTAATGCACTGAGCACTCTCCGTTTCAGTGGGTATCTTTGGGCACTGGCAAACATGGGTTCTTTTATACCCATCTTAATAACTAATATTACTTCTCAGATTACACATCACTCAATAATATACAGGTTATAGAATGGCAAACAAAGGGTCCTATTTAAGGCACAGGCAGATAGCTGGCCAAGACATAAGAAGCATCTCTATGGTGGGTAAATGGGGGGCTCATCTTCATCAATTGTAGATCTAGGTAGCAGGCACTTTGGAATGTCAGTATTATGTGGGCTATGTTTTAGAATGGAAAACTGAGCTGGAAGCCATGGGTCAGAGGCAATGTTCTGGACAAGGTTCATGATAAGGAACCAGATGATGCCCCAATGTGCCTGCCACATCTCCATCTTGGGATGTTTCTTTTTATATAATTCCATGTAAGAGAGTCCTATCTGGTATGATTAATAATGAAAAGTCTGGTGTCCTTGGAATGATTTTTATATAACAATGTGCCCATGTGTTCCTGCTCTAATTGACAAATTCATAGGTTTGAGTGAATGAAATAGAATTAAAATTAAAATTCATTTTACTTGAGTGAATAAAATAATTTATCACTCTGTACCTTATGCTTTATAGCAGACAGAGATATCGATGAGTTACTTGCACAAAGACGATATAGTTTATACATTAGCATTTGCACTCAAAAGTGAAGTTAACTGTCTTCTTAGCCTCTGCCTGAAGGCTACTGTTCTACACAGTATAAGAAGAAACATCAAGCAGGGGTAGCTAGATTCCCGCAGAGTACTGCGGACTAGGTCTCTATGGAGCATCTGAGAATAGACGCTTAAGAGACACACAGACCCCAGTCTCAATCTCAGGAACGCTGTTTCCCAGTTTATGAACTTAAAGAAGTAATTGAGCCTCAATGGTCCTGTCTATAAACCAGGAAAACTCGGAGTTGTTTCCACCCTTGGAGGCTTTAGGGATTCAATGGGTCAAGGCATTTCAACAACTATGAAGAGCTGAAGAGGACAGCCTAGACAAGCCAGTTCTCCTGGATCCAAGTAGACACCCCTTCAGCAGCCTTGCTGGCCTCCCTTATGTCTTGCTAAGCTCTGGGGAACAGGTGTGTCAGCTCCTTCTGTCATTACAGCATGGCTGTAGCATACAGGACAGAGCTGCTTGACAGCTGAAGGCACCAAGAGATGAGGCACCCCCCCCAGAAGTTACCAGAGGCTGGTAGCTCTCCAAATGTTCCTCCACTGTGGGCTTCTGGTCTGATGACAAAGTAGGTCACAAAACAAAGAGACATGCCACAATAGGGCCCATTTGTCCCACATCCCTTCCTGTGGCCTCCCAGAAGTGCCCCACAGCATCAATCTCACTCTGGGTGGCTACTGTGGCACTTCTTTTATGTCCGGGAAAGAAGGGTGTTCGATAGGATCCAGCTGCCAGATCCCTGAAACCCCGCTCTTACAGCTCCTGTATGACAACACAGCCTTACTGGTGTCCTTGTTCTAAGAACAGAATTACCAATAGTGACTCTGGGATGGAATGCCAAGTAGACCTTAAGAACTTGCACAGTGAATCTGTGCTATTTATGAATAGCATGTGGCAGTCTGGAAAATGAACACTGGTTGACTTGATCCTTACCTTCCTGGTTTTGTATTTTATTAACTTTTAAAAAAATAGTAGTTCACAAATATACTCCCCTACTTAAACAAAAGCCAACCTAGACTTAATAATCAATAAGAATGATGGCTGCTTATTTCTAGCCCATATACCTTTTCTTCTAGTCCTAACTGGCCAAAGTTCCTCTCAAGCTTTCCATTTGTTTAAGTATGAATCATTTGAAAAAAATAGTTTTTTTTTTTCATACAACTGGTTTGAATGTGCGTCTGTTGCCTGCAAAAACACTTCCTTGCCTTATCTACTTACTGGGAGACTTAGAAAATTCTATCCAAGTCCAGGCCCATGTAAAGATAGCATTCCTATAGATGGCTGATGTTCCTCCCATGCTACAGAGCCACCAGCATTCTTCCAGACTTGCTCTTTTGATGGGCACTTGGTTTCACTGGGGGCAGATTATAAAATGGTCACTAATGTTCCCTATCTCCTGGTATTTGCACCCTGTGTAATCCTTGCTCCCTCAATGTGGGGTAGCTTAATGGTTTACTTCTAATAGTCCAAATAACACAAAAGGATGAAATGCTGCATCTGGGCTGGTAACATGGCTCACTTACCTACTAGGTCCTGGGTCCGATCATGACAGAAAGAGAGAGAAAGGTCTGGCAAGATGGCTCAGTAGGTAAAGGTGCTTAACACTAAGGCTAATAACCTGAGTTTGATACCCTGGGTGGAACAAGAGAACCAATTTCCACAAGTTGTCTTCTGGCTTGAGGACATACACAGTAGCACATACATACATACATGCATGCATGCATACATACATACATACATACATACATATATACATGGAAGAAAGATTGATAATGAGGGAATTAGTAGGAAGAAGTAAATCCATCCAATCGGAAAGATTCTAAGTTGTCTCTTGTAGGTGTGTTCTTCCTTGTGGATTACACCAAGTCTGACACAATAACTGTTGGAGAGTCTTAAAGAAAAGCTAAGAACAGCCTATCTCTGACAACTCACAATAACCCCAGCCTGCCAACAACCCTGTGAGTCTGGAAATGTGTCCTCCTCTCTCACTGTCTCAGGCCAGTCTCCAGCCCCAGCCAGCATATCGTGGACACGTATGAGAAATGGACACAGAGGATGCAGACAAACTATGTTGGGTTCCCAGAAGAAACTGAGATTCTAGAGTAGTGTTCTCTTAGGCTGCCAAGTTTATGTAAATGTCATGTATAAATTACAGAAAACGATACAGGCGTTAATTGCTTTGGATCACAGTGCTAAGACAACTGCTCCCTGCAATAAGCGCAGTGTTCTAGGGTCCGTCATTAGGTAAGGATATATACAACACAGAAAGATTTACCAATGAACATGCCAATCGTGCAACAGAGTAGGAAGGTCCCTATGTCTATCTTTGAGCCAAAGGAAATTAATAATTTAAAGAGTATAAGGAGTAAAACCAACAACACACTTCACTGCTTGAACTTGACTAATAAATAGGGTAAACTTTAATGATGATGATGATGATGATGTATTTTTTCTTTTTTTATTGGATGTATTTTATTTACATTTCAAATCTTATCCCCTTTTCTGGATTCCCCTCCATACACCCTATCCCATCCCACCTCCCCCCTGCTTCTATGAGGGTGTTTACCCAACTATCCACACCCTCCCTCCTCCCTGCCCTGCCATTCCTTTACACTGGGGCATCAAGCCTAGGGAGGACCAAGGGCTTCTCCTCCCACTTATGCCCAACAAGGCCCTCTTCTGCTATATGTGCAGCTGGAGCCATGGTTATACCCATATGTACTCTTTGGATAGTGATTTAATCCCTGGGACCTCTGGTTGGTTGGTTTTGTTGTTCTTATAGGGTTGCAAACCCCTTCAATTCCTTCAATTCTCTAACTCCTCCACTAAGGACCCCATTCTCAGTTCAGTGGTTGGCCATAACCATCCACCTCTGTTATGGTCATGATCTGGCAGAGCCTCTCAGGAGACATCTTTATCAGGCCTCTCACCATCTGCTTATGTCTGGTGTTAGCTAGTCTTCCTGATTTTGACAGTGACTTGACCCTCCTGTAAGCCTGTGTGTCAGCACTACTGGGGGACCAGCTCTCTCCTAGGGGGATCTGAGTAGAGAGAGCTATGACACAGGGTCATCACAGGGCACAGACAGAAACTGGAAGGATCCTGTCTCAAACTACTTCTTGATTCCTATGTCCTGAAGGATACGGACAGGTCCCTCAGAGCAGAAATTGTGGTATTACCTGTGCTCTCAGATGTGACAGTGCTCTGGTGAGATTGGCTTTTTCCCAGTGGGGTCTGGGTACAGAGTGCTCTGGCACAGATCAGCTCCAGGCACAGGCAGAAACCAGAAGGATCCTGTCCCAGACTGCTTCTTGGTTCCTGTGTCCTGAGGGCTCCAGGCAGGGCCTCAGAGCAGAAGTGGTGGTCTTTCCTGTGCTCTCAGGTACTTCAGCACTTCTGGGGAACCAGCTCTCTCCCATTGGTGTCTGGAGCTGTAACACGGGTTCAACTCCAGGCAGAAGCTGGGAATATGACTTTTATATACATACCTACCTACAATGAAGCTCAGTGTATAAATCGACAAGAAAATAACAATAATGAAGTAACCCGATTGCAGCTGAACACTATGCTGAAGGGCATGTGGTTATGGTTTCTCTCAGTGATAATGTATATATCACGCTCATAAATCTTAGCACGATCAGCACATTACCTTTTATTTTAAGGTGTAGAACATTTACCATTTTATTTTAACAACTCCCTTTACTGCTTCTCTTTGGAGTATCCAAACTAACAGTAATGCTCCCATTACCGTTTTGTTCATAATTAAATATCAATCCAGCCTTGAAACACTGTGCTAATCAATGCAGTAATGGGGTGTCTGCTGAGTGACTGACAGGTTGCATATACAGTATTATACTCTGGACAAAGGGATGAACCATATACCCAGCAAGATCCTAAGAGACTCATTTGCACTATCAGTATGATCTCAAGATATGTCAACTCTTTACTTCTGAGGTTTTTCCTTTAATATTTTCAGACTGCAGATGACTCTGGATAACGAAAACCATGGGGAGGGAGGACGCAGGTAAGGCGAGGTGATGGTGAGGCACTGCTGCCTGGGGGAGGAAGCTGCAGCTGACATCCCTTTTCTGTTGAGAACTCTTTCTGTACCATTTTCTGTTGAGAACTCTTCTTTATATGCCTGCATTTTCTACCACTCAAAAGAATATGCCTCTAAGGCAAAGACAAAGTCAAATTCCTGTCTCTTCCATACCTAGTACAATAGAATCTGTCTTACTAATGAGATTGCTAGTCCAGAATTTCTCAATTGGGCTATGCTAACTGGCCAGTGAGCCCAAGGGCTCACCTGTCTACACCTTCCTAGCAGTGAAATTACAACTCCACATGAGCACATCGAGATTCCTTTTTATGTGGGTTATAAGCATGGGTTCACCTCCTTGTGCTTGCAAGGTGAGTACTCTACAAACTGAGCTATTCCCAGCCAATTCTACAGAGGTTTAAAAAGCTAATTATTAGCTGTGTGATAAAAGGGATATTTTCTTCAACTGTGTTTCACTAGTAATTCAAGACACAGCTATGCATTTGCAGACATTTAATCAAATAGATTGCTTTCTAAATATATATACTTCTACTGTACACTATATAATATATAACATATAATATACAGTATACATATCACATATAATATTATATAGTATATTATATAATATGCATGTTATATATTATATAATATAAAATATATGTTTATATTTTAAATAAGGCTGTGGGTATTTTATCTTAAAAAATATATGTGTGTGTGTGTATGTGTGTGTGTGTGTGTCATACACCCTTTCTCAAAACTTCAATATACAGGAAACTGTTGACTCTCTGACTTCTTATAAAGTATGACCAATGTCACCCTTGCTCAACAAAACCTGTCACTGGCATTGGGACCACTCAGACATACTGGTCAGTCAGCTCTGTGACATGCACAGTAGCTAAATTCTTTGTATTCCAACTGAGTCACTTTGTTTGCAAAGGTACAATGTTCTTTAATGACTCAGGTATACACAGGGTGATTTTCATGTGTTATTTTCTCCTAAGGATGATTCTTACAGTTCTGAAAGAGAAAAATCAAAGATGGCAGTCATCTGATCAGAATTCAGCTCCTAGCCAGGACATTTTTGGCATTTTCCACTTCAGTTTTATTGGTGTGAATCTTATCTGGGAAACTGAGTTATGCTTACAAGTCCTTACATCCCAGAGCATAATTCTTTTTCTTCAAAAGCAAGCGGGATAGTGTCTTGGGCTTTCTCTGAATGTCTCTTTGAAGCCAAACAACCTTTTCCTTAGAGCCAGAATTGAGCATTTGCACTTGTCAGTGACTGAGTGAAAATGAAAAAGATCTAGCCTTCCAACTGGCTCTTCTCTGATCGCCTTAATTCATGGGAAGCCAAGGAGGAAAACTTGGTAGGTTCAACACTGTTGGACAAGGGTAAACAGAATCATATCACATTAACTGTAATTTATAGCATTTCAACACATTGCTGCCTGTGCCAAAGCCAGCAACAATCCACTACCATTGGAAAAGGGGGAGAACAGGGTGAGGCTGGGGGCTTAAGGAAAGAACCCAAATTTTTATTTTCTACGCCAGAGTTTAAGAATTGGAGCCCCATCAACACTTTCTTGAATGTTTTGCTCATTCATACTGTAAAAATAAATATCACAAAATATTTTCTGGGCTCAGCCTAGTATGTTGCTAAAACCAGAGCCAGCCAGCTTCCAAACAGACTCACCGAGGCTCGCTTCACAAGCACGGACATTTTGAGGCTGGCAGGCAGCCACTAGAGGGGTTATTGAAATTCAATTCAAAATGATGGACTTTGCATGAAAATGCCCATTTATGAGCACTCCAAAGGACCCAGCATTTTACGGGAAGATGACAGCAATGACAGCTTCTAGGGGTGCCTGGAGATGATTAGCCCCCTAAACGCACACTCTGAGAGCTTTGTTGGAGAGTCTTCTAAAGACTAAGACTATTTGAATGCATATGGAAACTTCTCCATAGATGAGGCTGCTTATTACAGGCTGAGAAAACAAACACATGCACAGGCAGAGGACAGGGGAGGATTTGTAGATAAAATACCCCATAGCAGGGTCTAAGACATGGACCCCCAACCATCATACTCACAGCAGAGCCCGGACAGAAAGGATTGTTTTCTAACCTGGGGGTATCTTTACACACTCTGGGGTAGAACATTGGGAAACTATGTTCTTTCTGGAGCATCCCCAGAAACACTATTAATATAATATTTTTACTCACAAATGACCTACAAACAGCTTTTATGACTAAAACTATGGCTATATAATAAATATATAAATCAACAATTCCAAATATATTGTGCTTCTTTAAGAACAATTTCTCTCATGAAAAAATATTGATGAGAACAGGAAGTTATCATTTTCATCACTCCCTTTCCAATGGTTGAACAGTTTCCACTAAAGCAGCAGGAGGCCAAAATACACATGCTCAGTTATTTTTTCTGAGTTCTAGAAAATGCATTGACTTCCGTTAACACTATTTGTGAGGTAAACAGTGTTAGGATTTGTTAAAAAATAAAATAAAATAAAAAGTGAATCAAGGGCAAATGGGATGGCTGAGAATTTAAGGAAAGTCACTCAGAATTGTTGATTCATTTTGGACTTTGGGAGACGAACACCATTATAACATTTTAGAACTGGTGGCTGTTTCTGGATATCTTAGGTCCACATAAATTGGATAGCAGCACGGGTATAAGCAAAGTTTGTGAATTATTGGCTTCACCCATTCTCACCTTGCTTAGAACGTATGCTTCGGATCCTAGTCAAATAAGATTGACTCATGCTCTCAGATTTGGCCAAGATAGATATTGATCAATATTCACAGAATACAAGTATTTCAGGAAGTGATTCCATGTCATGTATAATGTCTCAAAGTCAAGAAGGCTATGAACACAGGGGAGTCAAGGTATCCATGATAGAGGTGATGGGATTCATCATTCATTTGATGAACAGCTAACACAAGGCCTTCTCATTTGCCAGGAACTTGACTGTGCTCTGGCTACACAACAGTGAATACAGTCAAGTCCTCATTCTCATAAGATGATTTTGTTTGTGTGAAGTAGAAAGATATAGATTCAAAATCCAGTCAGTCAGAGGTAACGAGGGAGAAAAATACAATGAGCTGCAGATTTAGAGGAAAGTCACTGAGAGGGTAGTCTGGAAGGCTTCTGTGGCGAGGAATATCTGAGCAAAGGCTCCCAAAAGTGAGAGCTTACTCTGCTAATGGGGCCATCAACATCTGACGAGGCTCTGAAGAATGTTCTGGTTTGAAACAGCATCTTGCAATGACATAAAAACCAACAGACAAGAACAATTTATTGCACAACAATATTTGAATGCCGAAAAATTGGAAACATGTTTCTCCAACCAGGCTGGCAAACACTTAGTGAGGGACATGGAAAAAGAGGGAGTAGGGTCCGAGTAAGTAGGGCACACACGTTCTGACACATCTACGTGAAGCTGGCTAAGTTACTACCAACTCACATACGAATTTTCAAGAAGTCTTGATTCTTTACTCTCGTGACTTAGTCCAGTGGGGCTGCTATAATAGAAATCGCATTAAAAAAAAAAAAAAAAAAAAAAAAAAAAAACCAAAAACACAACTTAGAGACAGCAGCAGAAGTCCACTTTTTTAAATACTGGAGACTGGGAATATTAAAACCAAGCAAGACTTTGGTAGATTTGGCTTCTGAAGAAAAGAACTTCTAGGCCCATAGACAGCCAGGTTTTCAGTCTAATATCACCTGTCAGGAAGGGGGGCGGTCTGTGAAGTCTCTTTCATGTCTTGTTCATGAGGACTGGCTCATCACCGTTCATCCTCATTCCCAAACCTCCAGTAAATACTATTGCAATGTGAAGTGGGTTTCAATGTAGTTAGGAGTGGGGCAGGAAGTCAGTCTCTGAAGACTCCCAGATCTTATTTGTTGAATTAGGCTTTATGACCAGCATTAAAAGAGTAGCCACATGGATTTCAGCAGGGAGAGGATTAAGTTTGAAGCTAAACATGACTGTCATAAGTTTTGATTCTGAAACACCCACTCCATTCATGTGCAGCTTCCTTATGTGTGTCAATTTTCTCACCTGGGAAGTACAGGTGTGACTGTGCCCTTATCTGGTTCATGTGACTGTGCTGAGAATGATTAGCAAGTCCCTCTCAAACCCATCTTCTCGATTATAAGATGCAGTAACATACACAATTTTAGGTTAAAAAATCAGAAGGAAAATAGGATTCATTTTAAGCAATAATCCTAAAGGTGCCTTTTCTTCATCATCCTCAGAAAAGCTAATCTTAAATAGCAGTGCATCAGTACCACTGCCCACAGTGTAGTCTATTCATGGACTGGTCATATTTTTTAAATTTCTTTCTAGAAGGGTATATTATATAAATTCCTGTTTCTGTATTCTGCATGGTGACCTGAGTATTGGTACAGAAAGCCAACTCAAACTACTTGTGAGTGAGTCAAATCTGATTTTCTTGCGTTATCATACAGGGCATATTTTAAGAACTCTAGGCATTCTAAGTGTTACGTTCAGGATAAGATGACCTACAGGAAGAGATTCATTGATAACTCCAAAGGACTGTGAAATAACTAATTTTATCTGGGTATTTATTCTCTGTCGATTAATTTATGAATATATCTATTCAGTCATAGAAATTGACTGAGTTCCTGGCAGTAGCTGTTAGAACTCCAGAAAGCATAAGGAGCGATCAGATGGAGCTTATATTCTAGTGCAGAAGACAAGAAACTCTCTTGTGATGGATGTAGTTCCTGTAGGTGTGACATGATCTTCTCCACCATAAGCAAAACTCTGTGGCAACCAAAAGAGAATCTTGGCTGCTGGTTATAGCAATAACGTAAGCACAAGATAGTGACAGCCTGGTCTATGGCAATGATGATGAGTATTATCCCTACCTCCCAAGAAGAGGGAGAGTCCAGTCACCACTTCCTCCTGCCCCCCCCCCCCCCCCCGCTGCAGGCGACCCTAACCCTAATGTACATAGACTGTCTTGAAAAGTACAGGAGCAGATAGAGTACAGGGAAGGTTCACTAGGGATTGGGACGGTTCAGTGGTTCAGCTTTTCACAAGTCATCATCCATGGAGAGAGATGGACACATTTCACCAATGCTGCTTTTGAGTCCCCCAAGTTCTTCTAAATAACCCAAATAAACTCATCGTTTCAAGGGGCTAGAGAGATGGTTCAGCAGTTAAGAGCACTGACTGCTCTTCCAAAGGGCCTGAGTTCAATTCCCAACAACCACATGATGGCTCACAACCATCTTTAATGGGATCCGATGCCTTGGTCTGAAAACAGCTACAGTGTACTCATATAAAATAAATAATTAAATCTTAAACAAACAAATAAGAACAACTCATGGCTTCCCCATGCTAGACTTCGATGGATTCCTTTCTTTCATGTGTCAGCATCTCATCTAAAGCAGTCATTTTTCTCATGAGAATCATGCAACAAATAAACAAATGACTTCATAAATAGTTTGAGATGTGCATGAATATTATTGTTAATAAGATCTCACCTCTTCTGGCTCTCTCTTTTTTTTTTTTTTTTTGTCTTCAAAACAAGATTTATTTTTTTTTAACATGAAAATACATGGAAAATACATTGGTCTCTTATCTGTTACAAATAAGACTCAAATTATTAATCATAACAAGAAGTGTTTCTTGATCTTCTGGCTCTCTAATCTTATACTGAATGAACTCAGATGAGACATCAAGTATAATTTAGAAGACAGACAGAAAAGGGCAAATACACCATTATTCCAACCTTCTTGAAGAGATATGCTTTGTATTATATCTTAACATTTCTGGACTTTATGGGGATCCATGTGATTGGCAAGCTCATTTAGATTAACTCATAGGGAAAAATAATGATGTGCCTCTGTTCTTTATTAGAGAACCTCTGATACATGATAATCTTACAATGTTATGTCTTTACCCAAGTCAAGAAGTATGATTCAGATCTATTAAGAATGAAAGAAAGAAAACACTTCTTTTACATCTATAAAAATAAAGCATTGCTTGGCCTAGAGAAATGGTTCAGAGAATAAAATGCTTACTGTACAAGCATGAAGGCTAGTGCTTAGATTCCTAGAACCTATATAACCAAGCAGGAGTCTTGGCCTTGGTTATATAGTGGCCACCTATAACTCTAGGAAAGGCAGAAACAGAGGGTCCCCAGAACAAGCAGAATATCTATAATAGCCAAAGCTGGTAAGCTCCAGCTTTCTAAAAAGATATAGTTCTAAGAATTAAGTAGAGAGAGATCCCTAATATCATCAGGCCTACATATGCACATGCATATGTCCACATGTGCACATACATTGGCACCTACACATGAGATCATGCACACATATGATTTCTCACTGCCCACAAAAGTGGGAAAAATAGCCATTATTCACCAGAAAAAAAAATAGCTTTCCTTTTAAGGAGTCTTCAGGTATCTCCAGCATCCTCCCCTTCATGTGGCACTTAAGGTGACACTATTGGGATACTGCCCTCATCTTTTGCATGTTGTTTCAAATTCTAAGGAAGAACAAGGAAGAACAATTGTAACCCCCCCCCTGAAAATTAGTGTGTTCAGGAACAGAGAAGTTGAATTCACAAATGGTTTTCAGGGGATGATACAACCTTAATGTCTTCCAAGCCTTCCATTTTTTAATGAGCTACTTAACGCTATGGGAAATTTTATTCAGGCTACATGGAGAATAAGGCATAGTTTAAGGGAGGTAGGGTGGGACCACTAATACTGTAGCCAAAGAGGTAGTTAAATGTGGTTAAAGATGTGGCATAACCTTTTCCTGCTTACTGAGAAAGAAACCAGAGAAAAACATCCCTTTCACAACAGCTTTAAAAAAAAAAAAAAAAAAAAAAAAAAAAAACCACTAGGAATTCATCTAACTGTGGAGATAAAAGGCTTTCTTCAGTGAGAAATTTGAGACATTGAAGAAATAAATAAAAAACATTGTAAGATGGAAAGACCTCCCATGTTCATGGATTGACAGAATTAAACCTAAGAAAATTGTTATATTATCAAAAGCAACTTTCATATTTAATAAAATCCCCATAAAAATTTCAATTACTTTTTTCAAAGAACTAGAAAAGTCCAACAAAGCTCACATGGAAAGTAAAAAGTAAACAAAAATAAAACAAAACAAAGACAAAAGAACTTGAGTAGTCAAAGCAATGCTTAGCAGAAAGAACAATTTTGGAAACATCATAATACCTGATAGTAAATTATACTTCAAGACACAGCAGCAACTACTGTATGAAACTATGAAAAATGTAAGTTTAGAAATAAAGCCACGCAGATACAGCCACCTAATTCTTCACAAACATGTAAAGGAGTATCCAGTGTTAAAATAAAAAGACAGCTTTTTCACAAAGAATGTTGGGGAAATGGATGCCCATCTGAAGAAGACTAAAACTGTTGGCAGGTATCCTACAGCGAACATTTCTTACAAAAGTCAATTCAAGATGGAACATGGTAAAAAGCATAAAACTTTGAAACTGCTAAAGTAAACCTAGGTACAACTCTTCAAGATATAGGGCACGCTAAAGGACTCAGAACATTGTAGACCAATCATCCTGAATGGGGAGGGAACTACAACTGACTCTCAATAGATCCAGACCCATGAAGTAATTTAACGTTTAAATAGAACTGGAAATTCTGCAAGAAATGGGTAAATCCTTGAACAATATGCTCTACCAAAATAAAATGAAGAAAACATGAAAAATAACTTGGAAAGTACTCAAATTTCACAGAAAATAATCCCCAAAATGAACACACAGAATTATATGAAGTTAAAAATGGTCTGCCCAGTGGACAAAATGATTACCACAGTGAAAATGCAATCAGCAGAACTGGAGAAAATCTGTATTCAGTATACATTGCAAAGGAAATAATTCATAGAATAAATAAAGAAAGATACCAATAAAATATCAAAACCCAAACCCCAATCATCCAATAACAAATAGAATAATGGAACTAAATAGATGTTTTTAAGAGAGGAAAATTACAAATGACCAATAAATAGTTTTAGATGCGTTTGACATCTTTAAACTCTAATTTGAGATCTCTCTCACCCTAGTCAGAATGACTAGTAACAAGAGAATAATAGAAATAAATGTGGATAAGGATGTGTGAGAAATGGAACATTTCTATACTGCTGGGTAGACTACTGCAGTCACCGTGGGGGTCAAAATAGAGGCTCCTCAAAAAACCTGAATGTTAAACAGCCACATGACCCACCTTACCACTCCTGGGTGTATATGCAAAGAAAGACTTGCACACCCATTTCTTTTCCTCTTATATGATTCAGAAGAGCTAGGAAAATGGACAAGCCTAGATATCCACCAAGAGATGAATGAATGACAAATGTTAGGGACATGTACACAAGGGAAGTGTCCTTGGATCTAAAGAATAGCAAAGTCCTGATATCTTCCAGAAAATGAATAGAATTAAAAATGATTATCCTCTGTGAATAGCCCTAACACAGCAAGACAAAGGCTGCATGTGTGAAAGCTAGATTTTAATTTGCATCTCGATGTATACCTGTGTGAGGGGACAGTAGACGATAAAAGTAGAAAAGAGGATCATGAAAAGGGGGACAACTGTCTTAAGGGAAGAGACTATGGTACTGTAATACCTGTGCTATAGAGGAAAGAGCCTGTTAGGAGAAGAAGAACCAATAAGAAATGATTGGAGCTTCCGGGAGGGCACTGGGGGCAGGATGAGTGAGAACACAGTATAAAGCACATAAGCCCAAAAGGCCACCATAGAACCTGTCACATGGGCAAGCTAACTTTAAACAGTAATTTTAAAAGTCTCTAGAAAACTGAGACTCAAGTGCCTCTTATTCCTTGGGCTGTGGGAAATATTTTGTTCTTTTCTCTCTACTTGATTAATTAAAAATAAATAAAATTGTACAGGTTATAATTACTGAATACACATTATTTTTAAAGCATATATGAAGCAACTTCCAGAACAGACAGTTCTGAGAAATTAAAGAATTCCAAATGTGAAATTAGACTACCAATCAAGGAAATAAAAAAAGGGGGGGTATAGAAATGCTTAGAAATTATACGACACACTTCTATGAAATCTCCAGGTTAAAATCACTAGAATGGAGACTGGAAAATATTTTGAATTAGACAAAAATATAACCGCTATATATCAGAATGTATGGGAGGCAGCTCAATTAGTGTTCCAACCTGAATGTGGAGCCTTAAGTATAAAGAAGAGCAAATGGGAATGGAAACAAATTCCTGATGCTTCTATTGCAATAAACTGCAAGTGTGTTGACGAAAGTTAATACTCAACATGAATAGAGAGAACACAGCACAAGCTAGAGCTGAAGCAAAGAAAGAGGAAACAAGGCTGCTAGGAGGAAACATCTAATGAAATCAAACACAGATTGTTTAAGATGATTAAGGAAGCTAGGAAGGAAGAAAGAGAGGAAGGTAGGAATAAGTGAATAAAGAGAGGGAGGGGAGGGGGAAAGAGAGGGCAGGAGGAGGGATGAAGGGAAGGAGGAAGGGAGGGAGAGAGAAAGGGAAGGTCAGAAGCAAAGGGCATAGCTTTGGGGGTGGTGGCTGAGGGGAGTCACCGGTGTCAGGATATAAAAAGCTTAGTTCATGGCATCTCACACAGACATTAAAAATATTATAATGGGCTGTTTTGGATAACTTTTTACCAATAAATTCAGCAACTTAGATGAGACAGATAAATCCCTTGTAAAATACAAGTTTTCCAAACTATCACAAGAGTAAATAAGAGATCTATTAAAGAAACGCAGCTTTTAATTTAAAAAAAAAAAAAAAAAAAACCTTCCAACAAAGAAAAGTCTGGCCCAGATGGTTTCATGAGTCCTGTGTTTCAAACATTCAAGAAGAAATAACAGCAATCTTATATAACATAAGCTCAAGAGTTTAAAGAAAACTTTTTTAGCTCACTTTATGAGGTCACAATAACCCTAGCACCAAAACATCAGAAAACCATTACAAGAAAAGAAAACTACAGGCTGAGCTCTCTCATAAACACAAAGATAATAATATTGGCCACTAAGCACATTTCTCTTAAGCTAGACATTTGTTTCTATCTATTTTTGTTGAATTAATCTAAATTGTAAGAGACCTGAGACATCTTTGATGGCTCAAAGAAAGGATTCAAGAACAGTCAAGAACGGCAGGTTTTCTTCAAAGTTTTGAATTAAAGATGCCTATTTTGGGTCTGTGTCTCCAAGAAACACATTTCCACTCCTAGAAGGAAAATCACTAGGACTCTTTTCTTGGATGCAACCCATCTTTTTGTCCAAAATGCAGAGAATAAAATGATCTCAGCCCAACTTGCTTCACACCATCTGCATGACAAGTATTTGTTGACACAATGGATAATAGCAGACCATTTCTTATTGTAGGGGGATGAGTTGCAATGAAAATACACAATAACACATTAGGACACATTTGTATACAAGAGATGTGTGTAACTACTTGGCACCACATCTTCATGACAAACAATGACTTTATTAGACAACCCACAGCAATGTCTGATCTTGAGTTAGTCTCATATAATCAACTGTTGGATCAAGAGATAGTAGTTCAATGTTATCTTTCATGTTCACCCTTTCAAATATTTTCATGTGCTATTATAATTAGACTCAACACTCCTTAAATGTGTCTACCTGGTGTGGCTATGTTGGTATATGCACCAGTCAGGCAAAAGTACCAGCAACCTAGAGAATAATGTGGTTATTGTTCTAAGTTGGCCAAACATTTTAAATGAGTTTATTAATGGTTGGATGTAGTTGCCAAAGATGAAAGATTCTCAAAGCAGGGTATCCAAACCAGCAACGTGAGCTTCATGTAAGAACCAGCTGTCAATGCAAGATCTCTAAGCCAGGCCCATTACAGTAGAATATGATCTAAAATATAGAAATTGGAGCTTTTGTCTGTTCTTCTGGGTGGTGGGTGTCCACTAAAGACTGAGAACCACTGAGAGTCAATGTGACCCCTCTTTATGCCACACCCCTTTTGTGTCTTATAACATGTATGCCATGTGTGTGTCTCATATGCAATATTCTCCCTAAGACCTAAGTGTCTAAGATACAAAGAAAAGTTATGGGAAGATAAGATGTTTCCATAATCTGAGATCTTTAATGCTAAAAAGTCAATGACTGTTGTTGAGTTTTGGCTGTAACATAGATAAAGTAGAATGGGCTTGGATCTCATTTGTAGATACCTCAGCATTAGCAACCCCCTTTCTCACCAAAAGACTCTTACCATAATCCAAGTAGATGACAGTGATGTATCATGCCCCCATTACACTGCGCTAATGAGCAACAGGAAATATATATTTAAAAATGGGCTCCAAAACCTGGTTATATAACCTGCCCCTCCCTTTAGCTATGAGGGCTTGGGTTTCAATCTTATTGTGCTTTGATTTATTCAGATATCCTTTTTATTTCATGGGGCTAGAAGGATTAAATGTAAGAGAATAATACACACATCATATATAATAATGCATGCTTTGTAAATGAATGGAATCAATGAATCACATATTTACAGAGTATTCTTGGGCTAGGACATGGAATTCAGTAACCTCGCAATAAGTGTTAGCAATTGTCATTATTAGCTTTTATAATATTGGGCTAACAAAAGTAGCTCATTTGTAAGTTTCATCATTGAAGTATCAAACTGAACCCTTTTAATAGCATAAGACAGAGACTCAAAGCTAGTTTTGGCAAGAACTGGTGGGGATGGAGTTACCGGTTTGTTTAACCAAATTATGGAAATGGTAGCCTAACTCAATGTAAGGCTCAAGGATCTTAACATACCTGAAACAGTCTCTGGTTCTTTCTTAATCACTTCATTTTTTTTACAAAATTATTTGTATCTCATACATGTACACAATTAGATACTATTATATTCAACCTAGATTTCCCCCTTCAGCCATGAATCTTCCTAACATGTTCTCCTTCCTCTTCCTCCTAGTTTTGGTTTATATATGCTTAGCCCAGGGAGTGGCACTGTTCGAAGGTGTTGCCTTGTAGAAATAGGTGTGTCACTGTGGGCATGGGCTTAAGATCTTCACCCTAGTTGCCTGGAAGTCAGTCTTCCACTTGAAGCCTCCAAATGAAGATGTAGAACTCTCAGCTCCTCCTGCACCATGTTTGTCTAGATGCTGCCATGCTCCCACCTTGATGATAATGGACTGATCCTCTGAACCTATAAGCCAGCCCCAAATATATGTTGTCCTTTATAAGACTTGCCTTGGCCATGGTGTCTGTTCACAGCAGTAAAGCCTTAAGACACTCCTCCTCCTCTTTGTTATCAACATAGTCATCACAGACATACAACCCATTAATTCAAAAATGTACATGGATGCAGAGCATCCAATAGAGTACAGGAAAACTACTTCCAGGAACACCTTTAAGAAGGAACAATCTTCCTTCTCTGTTCTGATTAACCTTAATTGTCAACTTTATACACTTGACGCGGCCTAGACTGTTTTCAGAGAAAAACTTTGACTGAAGATTTGCTTAGACCGGGTTGCCTGTGGACATACCTATGGAGAATTATCTTGATATTAGTAGATGTAGGCAGACCAAGTCCACTGTGGGTGGTCTCATCCCTAGGCAGACAACGCTAAACTGTAAAAGAAAGCTGGCTAATCATGAGCCTGTAAGTGAGCCAGCAAGAAACAACCCTCCATGGTTTCTGCTTCAAGTTACTACTTGACTTCCTGCCCTGAATTCCCTTAATGATCTGGAAGTGTAAGGCGAATAGTTCCTCTCCTTCCTGAAGTTGTTTTCTGTTAAAGTATTTCATCACGGCAATGAGGAAGAAACCAGAACATTTCCCCAGCATCAACCAACTGCCAATATCTCATCTCTAAGGGGTGAGTCCTAGAGAGCACCTCCCAATCTAAACCTAAATTTTGACAGGCTTGACTTCTTGGGGTCTCCTGGAGATAACCACAGTCACTATGAGTTTACCTTCATCCTGTTGTACAATGGTACCATGTTCTTTCATGTGGCATGGGACACCATCACCATGTGTTTCTAGGTTTACAGACTTTGTGATGAGAGATGTTCTAATTAAAACATTCAAAGGGGAAGTGCTGTCCTTTTTGAGCTCCCACCCTTGTTGAAATGAGTTTAGCTGAAAGGAAAGTGCTGCTACCCATCCTGTCCTGTCTACCCATCCACTGTTCAAGCCAGCAGCAGTCTCTACCTAGACTTTTGCTGAGAATGTATATTCTTGATGGTAACCCTGGACAGTCTTTCCAAGTCATCTGGCCCAGAAGTAACCAACCATGTTATTACTTTCCTGTTGTTGCTGTTGCGCTGAGCATTTCACAATCTGGGACTTAATGAGTGTCCCCATCTTTCATGGCTTTGGTTGAGTTTGACCTCAGGCTAAGAATAAGACATGTGTTTATTTTACCTGACAAAGTAGCCATGGCTGAAAGGCTGAGAGCACTTGAGTACTGCATCACCCCCACACACCCAGATGGGTCTGTAATTATAATTTAACTGTCTGGGTCTAACGTAAGGTGAGGAAAAGAAATATTAAGTTTGCACACATGTTATTTGCCTGCTCCTACCCACAGCCCTTACAAATTTCATAGGCAATCAACTTCTGTAGGAGGGGTGTGTATGTGTATGTGTGTGTGTCTGTGTATGTGTGTGTGCTTATGTGTTTGTATGTGGGTGTGTACAGTCATGTTACAATTCTCATTTCACAAAGTCTATAAAAAAACCAAACACCTGGGTTG
The DNA here is from genome assembly GCF_963924665.1 of Micromys minutus. Taxonomy (NCBI): domain Eukaryota; kingdom Metazoa; phylum Chordata; class Mammalia; order Rodentia; family Muridae; genus Micromys; species Micromys minutus. The sequence goes on from NC_137981.1 coordinate 30,330,217, forward strand.
AGATTTTCCTAAAGGAGTCATCTGAAGTAGGTACTTCATGCCAAAATGTCACAAAGATTTATGTGCTTTCATTTGTGCATTAAATTGAGGACAGGTGGAGAATGCTCGAGCCTAAGAGAACCTGATAGCACCTTTCCTTTCTGCCTCAGAAGAGGGGTGGCTATTATGACTACTGCTGTTTTTTTTGAAAAAAAAAAAAAAGATAGAAAGGGGGCACATGGTTGAAAAATTTAGTATTTCAATAGCCATCTAATAATTTTTGCAATCATGTTTCTTACAAATGGGGTGTCTGTACTGACATCTCAAAGTGAGTTCTAGCTCACACAGTCAATTCTATACCCACAGAGCCAACAAACAGCTAGGCCTTCTTTCATACCTATGGGTAAGGTCTCTAGGACCTCCACACATTCTACTGCAATGTCTTGTGATGGGGTAGGTTACACAAATTTAACCATTCGCTTTTTAATTTGGTTCTTGTGTCAGACACCTTTCTAGGACCCGATACATCTATGAGTTGCCATCACTTGATAGGTCATCCACTACTCTTGAGCCCACCAGGCTTGAAACAGGCCATTCTGTGTACTGCCTCCTCACCGACAATAAGAGTGTGAGTGTGCATGTTAGAAAGAGAGGTATGATCAGAAGACATGAACATTCCAAAATTTTCACAGGGAGAAAGAAAAGCGACATATAAAAAAAACTGGGTAGGCACAGCGCATTGCTTGCTAGAGATAGATTAAATCACTCTGTACACTTTATCCCTTTGAGATCCAAGCTGAGTTTCTGAATCAAATATTTATCAAATTATTGGCTGGATTATGAAAGTTAGAATCTGGTCCACACTAAGCAGAACTATGTTCATTCACGCCGAGGCATGGAAGATATACAATTAGTACCTGTGGTTGTATGATCTCACTGAACTCTAAGCCCAAGAAGGAAATGTAAAGCCTAATGATTTCTTATATTTCTGTGTAGGCAATTATAACAACTATCATGACCGATGAATGAAATGATCAGGGAGTCAGAAATTCCCAGGGCCCCCATGGCAAAAGCTTTTCAACAAAACACTTCATCATCTCCAGAAAATTTTTCATGAGTTTGTTGAGCACTCAGTGTGTGATGCATATATGTTTGTGGACAAGATGGCTGCTGGAGGAAGATGGAGAACAGGAAGCAGTTTTCTAAACTTTTGAATGGTTCTTTATGAATTTCACATCCTGTACCCAATCCCACTCATCTTTCCATCTTTCCTTTCCCATTGTACCTGCCCTCTACCCTTTTAACTCCTCACAACCAAGAAAAAAAAAAATCTGTGATGGAAGTTATAGTATGTCACAGTGTGTCACAGAGTGTACCCTTTTGTCCACACTTCTTTGCTTGAAAATGTTCATTCCAGTGATTCATTTGTCTGGTAAGAAGCTGCTGGAACCCCACAGGGACTCTTCTTGGATATCCTATTGTTGGCCTGTCATGAAGATCCTAAAGTTTTAGATCTGTAGGACTTGCTTCATACACTCCAGTACTTCACTGATGGGGTGGGCCAATTCAAAGCCCTGGATTGAGGTCTGAGAGGTATCTGAGCTGGTCATTCCACTGGCTTTCCTACTCTTATGCCTTTCTGATGGCTTACCAGCAACTCCTGTAACCAAGTTCAGCTCTATCCTGCTACCCACGTGAGCTGCAGAGCCCACTCTCCCAACTGTTACAACCAGTGAGGTACAAGTCCTCTCATTGTCATGACTCTTGGATCAATTCTCTCACCTGCCATGGGTGGTGAGGGATGAGGGAGAAGGGAATCTCTCTTTCTTCCATGCCACTGTCCAGAGATAAGGCATAGGAGCAGGACTGGCTTTCCTGCTCTAATACCCTTGAAGTGGAGGACCAGATCACCTGTACTGCTCAGGCAAGGTACAGGGAAGTGCCTTCACAAATGCTACATTAGGTGAGTGGCAGGGCCAGCTCTCCTGCTCTCATAATTCCAGGGCCAGCTCTCCTACCTGCCTTAGGTGGCAAAAGGCAAGGGTCGAGGAACTCATCACTCTCTCACTCACACTGCCACATAGCAGACAAGGGACAGCTCTCCCATGCTCATTCCCTTGGGGCAGGCTCACCTGTGTTCTACCATCATGGGTAGCTTTACTGTGTTGCAGCAAGTGAGGGGAAGAGCCAGTTCTCTTGCTTTTATGACCCCATTGTGGCCAACTCTCCTACCTACCACCAGTGGCACCGGCAAAAGTGAGGGGTGGGTATCTCTCCCACACTGATGCCACTGAACAGTAGACAAGAGGTAGGGCTAGCTTTCCTACAACTACCACATCCAGTGCCAGCTCTACTGAGTTGCCTAGGTGAGGTACAGTGCCTGCTCTTCTGAGTGCTGTAGCAGATAGGGGACAGGGACAAGTTTCCTGCCTGCTGTAAGTGGCAAGGGCAACAGGAGGTATTGCTCACTGGCTCATGTCATCACAACAGACAGGTAGCAGAGTCAGCTGTCCCATACTCATGATTTGGTGCCAGCTTACCCATGCCCCTGCCACCAGGGTCAGTTCTGTGAGGCTTCTCAGGTAAGGTGCAGGACCTGCTGTCCTGAGTATTGGAGCAGTTGAGAGACAAGGATAGTTCTGCTCTCATGACCCTGTTGGGGCCAAGGAAAACAGTTCATAGGTTAAGATAACTGTTCATAGTTGAGTAAGATAAATATTTCCCTTATAAGGTTAAATCCCAAAAGAACAAACAGTTAAATACCTGAAAGAACCTCTACTTTCTCTATGCCAGAATAGTATGTTATCTTGCACATTGATTAAAAAGTTATGTGTTACAGCCAGAATGACACTGGGCAGGAACTACATCTGATTTTGAGAATCTATACATTTTTTTTGTATTACACTTGAGCTGAAGTTCTGATTAAAATTCTATTACTTAATGTAAAGTACTTAAGGTTATGTGGTCATTGAAAAAAAAAAAAAAACCAGAATCCTCTTCAGGTATATGTATGCAAGCATATGCATGTGTGTGTGTGTGTGTGTGTGTGTGTGTGTGTGTGTGTGTGTGTGTGCATGTGTTTACTATTTCATCTTGTTTTTGATAGATACCTTGTCCATGGTTTGTAGGTGCTCTAACACTAGATATACCACTTCTCTCACAATGGGTTTAAATGCTTCAAATGAGACTTTAACATAACTTCACACAGCTCCATGGCTCCTATTCAGTTGGAGTATATCTAATACCAGCACACAAATAATTGCTTTATAAATGTCAATGGATGGATGGAAGATGCAGTATCTTCTCATGGAAACTATGTAGGTCACCTAGTTGGGTAAACATGTTCAGCTCTATACTTGACCTTCTCTGTCTATACAGATCTCTCTCTCTCTCTCTCTCTCTCTCTCTCTCTCTCTCTCTCTCTCTCTCTCTCTCTCTCTCAATATATCCTCTCTCTCTCTCTGAATTAACACTCAGGCACAGGACCTGTCCATTCCAAGCCATATCTCTAGCTGAACACATGAACCCAAGCATGACTTCTGACTCATCTGTAAGACATGTCAGGCATCCCATTCCTGTTGGATACAATTTGAAGTGAGACTGAGTCTTTAGGGGAAGGCTGGATAGACCATATATAAAATACATTGTTCATGTGGTATTTTAGTTAGGATTTCCATTTCTGTGGTGAAATACTATGACCAAAAAGCAAGCTGTGGAAAAAAGGAATTCTTGGACTTACACTTTCTCATTGTACTCCATTACTGAAGCAAGTCAGGACAGAAAGTCAAACAGGGCAGGAACAGGAGCTGATGCAGGGGCCATGGGGAGGTGTTTCATACCATCTTGCTCCTCATAGTTTGCTCACCCTGCTTTGTGTAGAACTCAGGACCACTGGTCCAGGAGTGGCCTACCTACAATGGGCTGGGTTCTTCTCCACCAATCACTAATTAAGAAAATTCTCTACAGGTTGGTCCATAGCACAATCTTATAGAGGCATTTTTCCAATCAAGGATTCCTTCCCTCATATGACTATAGTTTGTGTCAAGTTGATATAAATCTAGCTAGCACAGGAAGACATAGTTTATGTTACAGAGTGTCCCCCACCTCAACCTCTGCAATGGTAGTGGGTCCAGAGAACCTACTTCCATCAGAATACCTGAATAAAAGAAAATGCACAGTGGCTCCTTTAGAGATCACTTTCCTTTCCATGGTGGTACCAGGAATACCCTGGCCCTAACCTTGAGGATACAGAGCTAGCTTAACTCCCTGTCATTGGTAACTAATCTTGCTGTGTCTTCAGGTAACTAAAACAAGAATGAAGCAAACACTGGCTAAGTCACCAGGCACTGTTACAAGCTTCTATACTAACTGATACTTAATCCTTACAGCAATCTTACCGTTACACTCTCTTCACTAAGAAAGAAACTAGGATAAAAAGAGGTTTTCAGTTGACTGAGTGGTGGTGGTGGTACTGGTGGCAGTAGTAGTGATGATGGTGGCAATGGTGATGATGATGGTGATGGTTGTAGTGGTGGTTGTCGTGGTGATGATGATAGTGGTAATGATGATGGAGTCTTTGTTTTGTTTATGATCACATAACCAGTAAAGAGTGGACCTAGAACTCAAATCCCAGCTCTGGATTTAAGGTCTGACAACATGATACCACATAGGCATGAGAAAATATATACTTCATACATGACCACAGGTACATGTTACTTTAGACATCTGGACTAACATTTCAGTGTCTCTCACAGATATGAGTCTGCACTCCAAAATAGTAGAAATGACTCCATTGATTGATGAAAGCAGAGGTTGAGGAGGAAGCTGAAAGGTTGTGAGATTCAGACAGAAGGAGGCCGCTGTGGACTTGGCATAATGAAAGCTACTGAAGGTCACTCTTTTCTCTTTGTCCACCATCAACAGAATATGGTACCCAGAGACGGCATGAGTAGGGTCTGGCTAGAGGTAAAAAGATGGAAAGAAAGTTCCAGAAGGTAAGAAGTCTGAAGACAAGTCAATGCTTCTTGATTCTCATTCAGGAGCAAATGGAGGGTCAAGAATGCTGTCCATGGAGGACCATTACAACAAATGGTACTCATTGTTCATGTTTAGGCCAACTGCATGCCAGCATCTGACCATGGGCATTAAAGTTTGCATTGTCAGAATTTAGATCTAAAGTCAACAAGGCAAATCTGTTCCTGAAAACCCCTGACTCCACCCACAGACTACAAAAGAGACATACCTTCATCAGCAGATGCTTCATTATAAATCCTTCCTTGGATCTGCTACCAGGAACAGCGGAGATTGAGGGACACATTCCTGGTGAGACTGCACTGCAAGTAGCCAGGATGCAGAGAGGTCTGGGCTGAGAATGCAGAAAGCACACCCCCCAATTAGTTCAGGGGAGCAGGAACTCTGCTGTAGAATCACAGTTTCCACCCGGAGGGCCCTTGCACGTAGAACAAACACTCAGACCATCTGCCACAAGGAACAGCAAAGATCTAGGGACACAGGCCTAGTGAATGCCCATTAAAGCTCTAGAACAAAAGGAAGCAGATACACCAAAGAGGAGTAGACAGCAAGAAATAATCAAACTCAGAGTAGAAATTGACCAGATATGAACAAAAAGAACCATTCAAAGAATCAACAAAACCAAGAGCTGGTTCTTTGAGAAAATTAACAAGATCGACAAACCCTTAGCCAGACTAACTAGAGGGCAAAGAGAGAGTATCCAAATTAACAAAATCAGAAAAGAAAGTGGAGACATAACACCTGAAACTGAGGAAATTCAAGAAATCATCAGATCCTACTACAAAAGCCTATACTCAACAAAGCTGGAAAATCTTGAGGAAATGGATGAATTCCTAGACAGATACCAGATACTAAAGTTAAACAAGGACCAGGTAAACCATCTAAATAATCACATAACTCCTAAAGAAATAAAAGCAGTCATCAAAAGCCTCCCAACCAAAAAAAGCCCAGGTCCAGATGAGTTCAGTGCAGAATTCTATCAGACATTTATTGACGACCTAGTACCAATACTCTCCAAAATGTTCCACAAAATGGAGTCAGATAGAATACTACCTAAGTCATTGTTCAAGGCCACAATAATCCTCCTTCCTAAAAAAAAAAAAAAAAAAAAAAAAAAAAAAAAAAAAAAAAAAAAAAAAAGACTCTACAAGGAAAGAGAACTTCAGACCTACCTCACTTATGAACATTGATGCAAAAATACTCATCAAAATCCTTGCAAACCAAATCCAAGAACACATCAGAATGATCATTCACCATGATTAAGTAGGCTTCATCCCTAGCATGCAGGGATGGTTTAATATATGGGAATGATCAACGTAATCCACCATATAAACAAACTCAAAGAAAAAAACTACATGGTTATCTCACTAGATGCTGAGAAAGCATTTGACAAATTCAACACCACTTCATATTAAAAGTCTTGGAATGAACAGAAATCCAAGGCCCATACCTAAACATAATAAAAGCAATATACAGCAAACCAATAAACAACAAGTAAGAAACTTGAAGCAATCCCACTAAAATCAGGCACTAGACAAGTCTACCCACTCTCCCCCAACTTATTCAACATAGTACTAGAAATCCTGGCGGGAGCAATTAGACAGTAAAAGGAAATCAGATGAATACAAATTGGAAAGGAAGAAGTAAAAACATCACTGTTTGCAGATAATATGATAGTGTATGTAAGTGACCCAAAAAATCCAGCAGAGAACTTTTACAGCTGATAAACAAGTTCAGCAAAGTGGCTGGATATAAAATTAACTCAAAGAAATCAGTAGCCTTCCTCTAGTCAAAGGACAAACATGCTGAGAAAGAAATTAGGGTAAAGATACTCTTCACAATAGTCACAAACAATATGAAATACCTTGGTGTGAATCTAACTAAACAAGTGAAGGACCTGTATGACAAGAATTTCAAATCTCTAAAGAAGGAAATTAAGAAAGATCTCAGAAAATAGAAAGATCTCCCATGCTCCTGGATTCCAAGGATCAACATTGTAAAATTGGCAATCTTACCAAGAGCAATCTACAGATTCAATGTATTCCTCATCAAAATTCCAACCTGATTCTTCATAGAGTTGGAAAGGATAATGTGCAATTTTATCTCGAATAACAAAAGAACTAGAATAGTGAAATCCATACTCAACAACAAAAAAACATCTGCGGGAATCACTATCCCTGACCTCTAGCTATATTACAAAGCAATTGTGCTGAAAACTGCATGGTACTGGTACAGAAATAGGCATGTGGATCAATGGAATAGAATAGAAGATCAAGAAATGAGCCCTCACATACATGGTCACTTGATTTTGACAAAGGAGCTGTAAACATTCAATGGAAAAAAGACAGCCACTTCAACAAATGGTGTTGGTCCAACTGACACTCAGCATGCAGAATAATGAAAATAGACCCTTTCTTTTCTCACTGTACAAAGCTCAAATGTAAGAGGATCAAAGATCTCTACATTAAACCAGGTACACTGAAACTATTAGAAGAGAAAGTAGGGAAAACCTTAGAACACATAAGCACAGGAGAAAATTTCCTGAACAGAACACTAATGGCTCATGTTCTAAGGTCAAACATGGACAAATGGAACTTAATGAGATTGCAAAGTTTCTGTAAGGCTAAGGACACTGTCAAGAAAACAAAACAGCAGCCAACAGATTGGGAAAAGATCTTTACTAAAACCACATCTGGTAGAGGCCTAATATCCAAGGTATTCAAAGAACTCAAAAAGCTAGACACCAGAGAATCAAACAACCCTTTTAAAAAATGGGGTACAGAGCTAAACAAAAAGTTCTCAATTGAGGAATATCAAATGACTGAGAAGCATCTAAGTAAGTGCTTGGCATCATTAGCCATCAGGGAAATGCAAATCAAAACAACCCTGAGATACCACCTCAAACCAATAAGAATGGCTAAGATCAAAAATTCAGATGTCAGCAGATGTTAGTCAGGATGCAGAGAAAGAGGAACACTTCTCCAGTGTTGGTGGGGTTGTAAACTGGTACAACCACTCTAGAAATCAGTCTGACGATTCCTCAGAAAATTGGACATAGTACTACCTGAAGACCCAGTTATTCCAGTTCTGCGTATATACCCCAGATAAGCTCCAACATACAACAAAGACACATACACTACAATGTTCCTAGCAGCCCTGTTTATAATAGCCAGAAGCTGGAATGAACCCAGTTGTCCTTCAGTAGATGAATGGATACAAAAATTGTGGTATATTTACACAATGGAGTACTACTCAGCAATCACAAACAATGACTTTATAAAATTCTTAAGAAAATGGATGCATCTAGAGAATATCATCCTGAATGAGATAACCCAGTCACAAAAGAACAGACATAGTATGCAGTCACTGATAATTGCATACTAACCCCAGAAAGCTCTGAACACCCCAGAAACAACTCAACGACTGTATGAAGTTCAAGAAAAACAAAGGCCAAAAAAAAAAAAATGAAAATAAAAAACCATTATGCTTAATTTTCACACACCAAGAATACTTTGACTATTTCTAGGTTACATCTTGTTTTACATGTACTTTATGCTCATTGTAACTAGTACGATTTTAATGCATACTATCAAAACTTTTATTTTTTAACTTTATTTTAAAAAACAAAGATAAATGTACAAATTTTCACCATTTTTGTATAAAAGTATATGAATACATTTTAAGGTATTTAAGGTAATTAAGTATTTGTGGGTATATATACATACACATATGTATATATAATAACAATATAGGAAAAGAAGCTATTAATTTAAGAGGATAGGAGGGAGACTAGGAGTGATACAGTTCTTTTTAAATAAAAATATATTCTTTTTTGTTGTTGTTGAACTTCACAGTCAGTGAGTTGTTTCTGGGGTGTTCAAAGCTTTCTGGGGTTATTATCCCATTATCAGTGACTGTATATTATGTCTGTTCTTTTATGACTGGGTTATCTCACTCAGGGTGATATTCTCTAACGGCATGCATTTTCTTAAGAATTTTGTTAAGTCATTGTTTCTGATAGCTGAGTAGTACTCCATTGTGTAAATATACCACAATTTTTGTATCCATTCATCTACTGAAGGACAACTGGGTTCTTTCCAGCTCTGGCTATTATAAATAGGGCTGCTATGAACATTGTTGTGCCTGTATCTTTGTTGTATGTTGGAGCGTCTCTGGGGTATATGCACAAAAGTGGAATAACTGGGTCTTCAGGTAGTACTATGTCCAGTTTTCTGAGGAACCGCCAGACTGATTTCCAGAGTGGTTGTATCAGTTTACAACCCCACCAGCAGTGGAGAAGTGTTCCTCCTTCTCCACATCCTCACCAGCATCTACTGTCATCTGAGTTTTGGATCTTGGACAATCTGACTGGTGTGATGTGGAATCTCAGGGTTGTTTTGATTTGCATTTCCCTGATGGCTAAGGATGTTGAGCACTTCTTTAGATGTTTCTCAGCCATTCCATATTCCTCGATGGAGAACTTTTTGTTTAAGTCTGTACCCCATTTTTATTAGGGTTGTTTAATTCTCTGGTGTCTAGCTTTTTGAGTTCTTTGGATACCTTGGATATTAGGTCTCTATCTGATGTGGGTTTGGTAAAGATCTTTTCCCACTCTGTTGGCTGCTGTTTTGTTTTCTTGACAGTGTCCTTAGCCTTACAGAAACTTTGCAATCTCATTAAGTCCCATTTGTCAATCTTTGACCTTAGAGCTCGAACCATTGGTGTTCTGTTTAGGAAATTTTCTCCTGTGCCTGTGAGTTCTAAAGTTTTTCCTACTTTCATTTAATAGTTTCAGTGTACCTGGTTTAATGTGGAGATCTTTGATCCACTTACACTTGAGCTTTGTACAAGGAGATAAGAAAGGGTTTATTTTCATTCTTCTGCATGCTGAATGCCAATTGGATCAACACCATTTGTTGAATAGGCTGTCCTTTTTCCATTGAATGTTTACGGATCCTTTGATAAAAATCAGGTGACCATACACATAAGGGCTCATTTCTGGATCTTCTATTCTATTCCATTGATTCACATGCCTATTTCTGTACCAGTACCATGCAGTTTTCAGCACAATTGCCTTGTAATATACCTAGAGGTCAGGGATAGTGATTCCTGCAGATGTTTTCTTTTTGTTGAGGATGGATTTTGCCATTCTAGGTCTTTTGCTATTCCAGATGAAATTGCACATTGCTGTTTCCAACTCAATGAAGAACTGGGTTGGAATTTTGATGGGGATTGCATTGAATCTGTAGATTGCTTTTGGTAAGGTGGCCACTTTTAAAATGTTGATCCTTCCAATCCATGAGCATGGGAGATCTTTCCATTTTCTGAGATCTTCCTCGATTTCCTTCTTTAGAGGTTTCAAGTTCTTGTCATACAGGTCCTTCACTTAGAGTAACACCAAGGTATTTCATAGTTTTTGTGACTATTGTGAAGGGTATCTTTTCCCTAATTTCTTTGTCCACATGTTTGTCCTTTGAATATAGGAAGGCTACTGATTTGTTTGAGTTAATTTTATATCCAGCCACTTTGCTGAACTTGTTTATCAGCTGTAGGAGTTCTCTGGTGGAAGTTGTAGGATTGCTTAAGTACACTATCATGTCATCTGAAATCAGTGATGTTTTTACTTCTTCCTTTCCAATTTGTATCCCTTTGATTTCCTTTTGCTGTTTAATTGCTCCAGCCCGGACTTCTAGTACTATGTGGAATAGGTAGGGGGAGAGTGGCCAGCCTTGTCCAGTCCATGATTTTAGTGGGATTGCTTCAAAAGTTTCCCACCATTAAGTTTGATGTTGGCTGTTGGTTTGCTGTATATTGCTTTTATTATGTTTATGTATGGGCCTTGGATTCCTGCTCTTTCCAAGACTTTTAACATGAAGAGGTGTTGGATTTTGTCAAATGCTTTCTCAGCATCTAGTGAGATAACCATGTAGTTTTTTTCTTTGAGTTTGTTTATATGGTAGATTATATTGATGGATTTCCTTATATTAAACCATCCCTGCATGCCAGGGATGAAGCCTACCTGATCATGGTGAATGATCATTTTGATGTGTTCTTGGATTTGGTTTGCAAGGATTTTGTTGAGTATTTTTGCATCAATGTTCATAAGTGAGATGGGTCTGAAGTTCTCTATCCTTGTTGGATCTTTGTGTTGTTTAGGAACAAGGGTTATTCTAGCCTCAAAAAATGAGTTAAATAGTGTTCCTTCGAATTCTATTTTGTGAGATAGTTTGGAGAGTATTGGTATTATGTCGTCAATAGATGCCTGATAAAACTCTGCACTGAACCCATCTGGACATGGGCTTTTTTTGGTTGGGAGGCTTTTGATGACTGCTTCTATTTATTTAGGTGTTATGGGATTATTTAGCTTGTTTACCTGGTCCTGGTTTAACTTTGGTATCTTATATCTGTCTAGGAATTCATCAGTTTCCTCCAGATTTTCTAGCTTTGTTGAGTATAGGTTTTTGTAGTAGGATCTGATGATTTCTTGAATTTCCTCAGTGTCAGTCCTTATTTCACCACTTTCCTTTCTGATTTTGATAATTTGGATACTCTCTCTTTGCTCTCTAGTTAGTCTGGCTAAGGGTTTATCGATCTTGTTAATTTTCTCAAAGAACCAGCTCTTGGTTTTGTTGATTCTTTCAATGGTTCTTTTTGTTTCTATTTGGTCTATTTCTGCCCTAAGTTTGATTATTTCTTGCTGTCTACTCCTTTTGGGTGTATCTGCTTCCTTTTGTTCTAGAGCTTTCAACTGTGCTGTCAGGTTGCTAGTGTATGCTCTCTCCAGTTTCTTTTTGGAAGCACTCAGAGCTATGAGTTTTCCTCTCAGTACTGCTTTCATTGCAGCCCATAGGTTTGGGTATGTCATGTTTTCATTTTCATTGAATTCTAGAAATTCCTTAATTTCTTTATTTCTTCTTTGACCCTGCTATCATTTAATAGAGCATTGTTTAGTTTCCATGTGTATATAGGCTTTTTGTTGTTTTTGTTGTTATTAAAGACCAGCCTTTAGACCATGGTGATCTGAAAGGATGCATGGAAGTATTCCAATCTTGTTGTATCAATTGAGGCTTATTCTGTGTCCAATTATATGGTCAATTTTCAAGTAGGTGCCATGAGGTGCTGAGAAGCAGGTGTATTCTTCTGTTTCCGGATCATATGTTCTGTAGATATCTATTAATTCTAGTTGGTTCATAGTGTCTGCTACTTTTACAGTGTCTTTGTTCAGTTTCTGTTTCCATTGGTGAGAGTGGGATATTAAAGTCTCCCACTATTATTGTGTGGGGTAAAATGTATTTTTTGAGCTTTATTAGGGTTTCTTTTATGAATATGGGTGCTTTTGTATTTGGAGCATATAAGTTAAGGATTGAGAGTTCCTCCTGACAGATTTCCCCTGTAATGAGTAAGAAGTGTCCTTCCTTATCTTTTTTGATAACTTTTGGTTGAAAATATACTTTATTCGATATTAGAATGGCCAGTCCAGCTTGCTTCTTGGGACCATTTGCTTGGAAGGTTTTTTCCCAACCTTTTATGCTGAGATAGTGTCTGTCTTTGTCTCTGAGATGAGTTTCCTGTATTCAAGAAAATGCTGGGTTTTGTTAATGTATCCAGTCTGATAGCCTATATCTTTTTATTGGGGAGTTGAGTCCATTAATGTTCATAGATATCAAGGAATAGTGGTTGCTGTTTCCTGCTATTGTTGCTTTGGTAGGTTGAATTGTGCCTGTGTGTCTTTCTTCTTTTGGTTTTCTTGCTTAGCAGTTTTCTTGTTTTTACTATGGGGTGGTTCTCCTCATTGTATTGAGTTTTCTACCTATAATTCGTTGTAGTTGTGGGTTTGAGGTCATATATTGTGTGAATTTAGTTTTGTCTTGGAATATCTTCGTCTCACCATCTATGGTGATTGATAATTTTGCTGGGTATAGCAGCTTGGGCTGGCACTTGTGCTCTCTCGGGGTCTTCATGATGTCTGTCCAGACTCTTCTAGCTTTCAGTCTCTGTTGAGAAATAAGGTGTGATTCTGATTGGTCTGCCTTTATATCTTACATGACCTTTTTCCCTTACTGCTTTTAGTATTCTTTCTTTGCTTTGGGCACTTGGTGTTTTGACTATTATGTGTCGGGAGGAATTTCTTTTCTGGTCCAACCTATTTGGAGTTCTGTAGGCTTCTTTTATGCTCGTGGTCATCTCATTTTTAAGGGTAGGGAAGTTTTCTTCCAGGATTTTGTTGAAGATATTTACTGTACCTCTTAGTTGATATTCTTCTCCCCCTTATATTCCTATTATCCTTAGGTTTGGTCTTCTCATTGTGTCCTGGATCTCCTGGACATTTTGGGTTAGGAGCTTTTGGTTTTTGCATCTTCTCTGACTGTTTTGTCTATGTTTTCAATGTTGTCTTTGGCCCCAAGATTCTCTCTTCCATCTCTTGTAGTCTATTGGAAATGCTTGCATCTGTGACTCCTGATTTCTTTTTTAGGATTTCTACCTCTAGGGTTGTCTCTTTTAGTGTTTTCTTTATTGTTTCCATTTCTGTTTTAAATTCCTTCTTCCATTCCTTCATCTCTTTGGTTCTGTTTTCTTCTAGTTCTTTGATTTCTTTGAGTGTTTTTCTCGTTTCTTCTTTCAAAGCTTCTAATTCTTTATGCTTTTCCTCCCGTTCTTGTTTAAGGATCTCTATTATCATCTTGAGGTAGGATTTCATGTCTGAGTCTTCTTTTTCTGGAGTGTGTGGCATTCTGCTGTTTGTTGTGATGGGAGAGCTGGGCTCCAGTGTTGCCAGGTTATCTTGGTTTCCCTGGGGTACGTTCTTTCGCTTTCCTCTTGCCATCTTGTCAGTGAGTGGTTCTCGTCTTTCCCTTGTACCTGGCCTGTGTCCCTGGATCTCTGCTCTGCCTGCTGGAGGATGTTCTGAGTGGTTGTTTTGCACCCTGGAAGCCGCCGGCTGGGAACAGAGGGTCCAATGCCGCTGCCAGGTTCCTGGATCCCTGGATCAAGCCGAGCAGTGCACACTTTCTGCGTGCTCCGCGGAGATCTCTCTGCCCCCTGGCTAGTCGGAATCCATTCTCACCTGGTTCTCCCCAGTCCTGTCTGTCTGGGTGTCTGCTCTTCCTGGTAGCGGATGTTCTGAGTCTATCAAAACCTTTAAAAAAAATCAAGTACTGACAAAATATATTCATATACTTTTATGCAAAAATGTTTAAAATCTGTACATTTATCTTTGTTTTTGAAAATAAAGTTGTTCAATTTAATAAAAAAAATACTTTAAAAATAAAATAAAATAAATCCTTCCTCCAAGAAAGAAAGAGATATCTGTTCTTGTGATAGTGCACCAGGCATAGCTTGACTATAAGAGACATATTTTTTCAAATGAGATAGACTTTCACATTACATAATTGCCTTCAACATAGGTCAACACATAGGCTAACAAATACATTAGGAACACAGCTAGCAAAGGAACATTGGATTCCCATATCCATTCAATGCCAAGATAAACAGAATAAAAGGGGTAATCCCCCAAGATGACCTGGATGAGTATGGTCCTGCTTGGCCAAAAGAAGCATGTTAAAGAAGGAGTCCTCTCTTCTCCACTCAAGCAGGAATGGTGTTTAAATATTATATATTTGGGATGCTGCACCAGCCAGGAAAACTTCTAACTGATCAGAGACCAAGTATTTCTTTATCTCCCTGTTGCTAAAGTTTTCAATTTTCTTTACCAAATGTATACAGGGAACCACATACATGGAGCTACACACGCAGATATGCAAACACACACACACACACACACACACACACACACACACACACACACCTACATCTCCTTCATTACAGCAAATGCATTGTTTGGAGGCTCCCTAGAGTGTATGGTACATTTATTTATCCTCCAAAGCCTGGCTCAAGTCCCATCTCCTCTGGGCAGACTCTGATTTTCTTCAAACAGACACCATCTCTCCTTCACTTTCTGTCTTCCCTGTCCTTGCACTCTCCCTTTTATTGCTGTTGATTGAAGACCCTATGTCCCATCTGGGAGGTGGGGATTGGCAGTGGAACTCATAGATCTTAATAGCTCCAGCTTTCCAAAGCCTCTCACAAGGTCAATATCATCAAATGTTTCCATGGAAAATAAAATAGCCCAAGAATGAATGAGACCTTGAAATTGCATATTCAGGATGAAGAGAATTGAGAACACTAGCTGCGGGATTTACCTCTGAGGGATTGGTATACACAAACCATTCCAGTCTGTAGCTCCTGTGCTCCCCTTCCAATTCCTTAACCCCACCCTCCACCTTAAAAAAAGCAGAAACCTCAGCAAATAAGAAGCAACAAAACTTCGAACTTGGACTTGACTTTGGTTGAGATGGAAGGCATTACGTCAAGAGCCTACAAGTCCAGCTTTGCTTTATCTTTATAGAAAAGGCAGTACAAAGTGTGTCTTGCCCTTTTTTAGTCCCTGCCATGATTTGAATGTGGTTAGTATAGCAGGAGGCCCCACTGTGTTTGAAGGCTTGGACTACAAGGTATGGTGCTAGTAGAACCTTTGTGAGGTGGGGCCTCGGTGGAAGACTGTGCCATGAAGGGTAGAACTTATTTCTCAGGAGACCCTTCAGGTTTTCCCACAAAGGTGAGTACAGTAGGAGTCAGTCTGACCCCACTCAGAAGACAAACCAACAAGGCTGGCAACCTACAGCACTGTTAGTTCAATAAATCTTGTCTGGCATCTGTCTCAAGTACTTGATTGTAATAACTCAAAATTGAACCGCTCTTTCCCCTCTCTACTTCCTCTCTCTTGCTCATCATAGCTCCTTCCTTCCTTCCTTCCTTCCTTTCTTCCTTCCTTCCTTCCTTTCTCCATCTCCCTTCCCCTTCCCACCCCCTCTCTTTTTCCTGTTTTTAAAGACACAGTGTCAAGCTAATCACCAACTCACTAAGCGGTCATAGAAGACCTCTAACTTCTGATCCTCCCATGCTGGGATTACCATACCCAGTGTATGTGGTGTTGGTGACCAAACGCAGAAATTCATACCTACTTAGTAGAGCTCTACAACTGAGCTACATCCTCAGCACTGCATTATGATTTTACTAATTTCTAAGTTTCCCAATGAGCTATTTCCATAGCAGAAAATAACCTCTTCCTTGTTAGTGCCTTTCAGAGACTATACATCCTATACTGCCTTCCTCTAGGGAAGGCCAAACACGAGAGGTAAGCCCACCTTTCATAGATGGTGGGTATACACAGAGTAGGATTCTGTCCCAAGACTTTGAGAATTGGTCTTTGAAGTCAAGGTCAAGAGGCCAATCTCCAGAGCAGTAATAGAACTTTCTGAATAGGCTGGACCAGGTTATTTCCCTTATGGTCCCTTAAAGGTCTCTACCAGGCCTTTCATACCCCTCAAACTTACACGTTTCCAGCTTGTCTTTTTCCTTCCGTGTTTTTTTTTTTAACTTGCCTTTTAGCCCTGTATGACCTCCCTAGCCTCCCTTTCCGTTTCTACGACCTTTTCAGCCTGTGTGATTCCCCCTGCGTGAACCTATAGACACTTAATGAATTCCCCCAACACTTCAGCGTACCCAGATCTATTCCACTGCCAGCAACCAAGACTTCACCAAGGTTATGCTTCAGGAGGAAGTGTTCTATGGTGGTGGCACACACCCGGTGATGGTTTCAACCACGCTCTGAAAGAGCATGGCCCCAGTGAGCAGCCTGGTGATGACTGAAGAGCTCACATCTGTCTGTGCACATGTGTCAATCCTTCTAGGGGGCACTTCCTGCCAGTCTGGGTCTTATGGGCTTCTTGGTAGCTCAACCAGAGAAACTATTTTTTCTCAAATACTCAATATTACTTCTGTTGTTTTATTATGCACAAGAAGAGTTTTCATATCGTGTTGTTGTATGCCACTCCATTCATTGAGGATAAGTGTTTTGTTTCTTTACTGGGCCGTACTTTCTCACTCAGTCCTCTGGGGCAGAACTCAATGACTAGAACTTAACTACCTTTTGAGGGATATTTTAAATGACTCCATTCAATTGGTTTTCACTGCTTAAAGTAGCCAAATCAAAGCTTTGGCGTTCCAACCCAAATATTTCTTTTTTTTTTTTTTTTTTTTTTTCTTTTTTTTTTCTCCTGGTTCTTATACACATAATTACATGTGATTTACTGTGACGCACAAAATTCCCGGAAATAAAAACAGAAATCTTTGCTCAAAATTTTATCCACTCCAGAAAAAATATACCCAAGCAACAGAAGACAGATGTCACCAACATGGGGTATATGAGGTTGGAAAATGTTTGCTGAGCAAGAACAGCTCTGGCTCCCAGATAAAGACTAAAAATTCAAGCTAGGCCTTAGCCATGGCCCAGAAAGAAATGAAAGTCCTCAGAATGCCTCCAGAGCCTTTTCTGTGACTCTTCCAGTGATCCATTGTTAAACCCCCTCCCACAGGCTGAACTTCTACTGAATAGCAAACTGGAGATTGTGATCTTACATGGGGGCCAAGCCATGGAGGATTGTATAAAACACTGCAAAGGTATTCAGAGTCCCAGGGCCAAGGGATCTGCTGCTCAGTACTGGGTCTCTAGGGAAGGTTCTAAGGTGGATAGTAAGAGTTATCCTGTTGGCCCATAAGAAAAGGTTGAGCAATCAAACATTAAACTGTTTTATGTGAGTTGAACATGTGAGGTGCTAGGATTCTCTCATCCTGAGTAAGAACAGCTGTGTATAATTATCAGCTCTAAATAGCAAGCGGCCATTGAAGGAATCTGGGCCAGGGTATTATAAAGACTTCTGGGTAGAATCAGCTTCCTTCCTTCGGATGATCTTAAGCTGTATTCTCCACTATCCTCACCCTGTCAAAAGGGATGTGATGACCTTGCAACTGTCATCTCTGGGAACCCTTGCTCTAGATAGGTGTCCACACACAACTTCTAAATAAGTAAACAGAGGAAATGCTTCTGTCCTCAGTATAGGACCCAGGAAACAGTATGGGGCCCCTGTCTGCTTTTTCAGCCTCTCTCCCTCCCTCACATCTCACCCATTCCTCAGACTTCACCTACTTCTAGACCATATTCTTCAGTCCCATACCAGGCAGCTGATGACCACTGTTCTGATTCCGATGTTCAGTCCATGGCTAGCTTCTATTATCTCAGTTCTCAAATGTCAGCTTCCAGGGAGAGCATGTGCCTAGAGATTCTAATAATCCCCACTTTGTTCTGTGGCCCGGGGGCCAAATACGGTGGGCTTCTTGCTTTTATCAATAAAGTTTTGTTAGTAGGCAAACATGCTTCTTCATTTACACATGCATGACCTTGTGACTGCTTCCACCTTGAAATGGCAGAATCAAGTAAGTATAATTATAGTCATAACCTACAAAGTGAAGCCTAGTTCTTCACTCCCTGGCTATTTATACATGGCAAGGCAGAGGATTTCTGACCCTTGATCAGTAGACTTCACACATACTGTAACTGGGTTTTCTTTACTTCAAATTTGCAATTAGGCTTATAAGTCCAGACATGCAGGAGCTCTGCCTATAATGTTCAGTGTTTACCCTCAGCATCTAGCTCATTGCCTGGCACAGACATCACATGGCCCTGTGCTGGAGAAAAATTCTTACCCCATTATACACGTGGAAATGCCGAGGGAACTGTACCAATGAAAAGGTACCTCTCCAGATATAAAATGTCATAACTCTTGTTTTAGAAGTATTTGTCTACTTATTTATTTGTTTTTAATTATGTATACGGGGTTGGTATATGTACTTGGGTGCATATACTTGTGGAAGCCAAGGGTTTTAAATCCCCTTGGGCCTGATTCATAGGAGTTATTGGCTACCTTACATAGGTTTTGGAAACTGAACTTAGGCCCTCTGCAATAACAATGTATGGTCTTAACCACTGAGCCATTATTCCAGTTCTATTATTTTTTATTTCTTATTAACAGTTATGCAGAATGGTTGGGTACGTCTGTCTCTACATTGAAATGTAAGTGTCAAAAAGACAGCCTCCATCTTCCTGCCTTGTTTAGTGTGATGTCATTAGCACCTGATCAGCACCTGAGTCTTGGAATGTGTGAATGAGCCAAAGAGTGAATGGACAGCCAACACCTCTGACAGTAGCTTCTAACACTGCCTAGGGCTGCACACTGATGGTAAACCCTGCCATAAGGAGCCATTCATGTACAAACTACTTTTCAAAATAAATTGTCATGTGCTAATCATATCACTGTAGAGTCCTCTGACTCTGGTAATCCTGAATGAACATTTTGCCCCCAGGAACCTGAATGTACATTTTGCCCCAGGAAGAATAAGAAGGAGGAGGAGATAGAGAAGGAGAAGGAGAAGGAGAAAAAGAAGAAGAAGAAGAAGAAGAAGAAGAAGAAGAAGAAGAAGAAGAAGAAGAAGAAGAAGAAGAAGAAGAAGAAGAAGAAGAAGGAGATGATGATGATGATGATGATGATGACGATGAAGAAGAAAACAAACAAAAACAAAACCCACCTTCCTCTTATGTACCTGTGATTAGCAAACTTGCCTGGTGTGAGTGTCACCTTCACTAAATCAGCCATGTTCCCTTTATAGGTGAGATGAGGAGGGGAAAATGATGGAGAAAAGCATTGCAACACATAACACTCAGTCCCAGGCTGGATGCTACATTCAGCCTCACCTGTGCCCACACATGAAATGAAAACACAAAGTTCAACTTTCCAAGATCGCCTGCTTTAAGACAATCAGGATATGAGGATGCATCAGAATTTGTTTGACCTGATGCACTGCTGGTCCATAGGAGCTGCCCCTACCATTTTCAGGACTGTCAGCAATGGATTTCCAATAGAATAAGTGTTCAAATAACTACCATGACATAGAATCGGGCAACTGTAATAGTATATAAAATACCAATAGTTAATGGTGGAGCTTTAAATACCTAATTGCAAATTACAACTCTATGGCTAAGTAGCTACCTGACCATAGGCAAATTATTGACATTGCTGCTGTTGTGGTGTCTAATGATTTTACTTCTCAAGAAACTGCTGGAGATTTCTCTTTAAATTGTGTGGCTGGAAAGTGGGGTATGACTGGGAATATGAGATGGAGTTAACTCCTCATAAATACCTCAGGATCTGCTCTCCAAACCACGTTCAAGCTAGACCTCCTTCCCTATCAAACTCTGCAAACATAGTACCTTTCAACAACAGCTAGGATTATGACCGTAATATATTAAACAATGGGGAAATGAATTTGAAATATAAATAGTAACCTATATGCACAGAGAAGAAAATTGGAGATTGGAGTTTCTCCTAAACTATGAATGTCCTCACCAGTCAACGGCAGTCAGTTGATTAATCCCAGAAGTCCATGTTTCTCTCCTGCTCACTAGACAGGAAGTTAGGACTGGGCTGAGCCTCGAACAGGAAGAGAGGATGGGTGTATCCAGACATGGCTCCCCTCTGAAGGACCTCTTTGCTTCCAGTGGAAGAGAAAGTCACAGGCATGAATGAGACTCTGAAGGCACAGGGGCCAGTCCTGTTCTATATAACCCAAGATTCTAGTGAGCTCAGGGGAAAGTCTTTCTATATTTTTAGTATTTCCCTGTCTTGATCAATCTCACCACTAAATTCTTGGGCTGTCATTGACATTAGGATTTTTTTTCCTCCGTTATTCTGGGTCCTCCTATGTCCCTTTGGCTTTAGTGATACTTCTGGCAGGCATTCATAAATGGGGCATAGAATACATATTCCTGTGTCATATACCTAATCAGTCCACATTTCTCATTCCTGCTGCCATAAGCCTCTTTTATTAATACATTTAGTCAGCACAAGGATTATGATTAGATACTCCTGTTTCTAAAACTTCATCCTGAGGATAAGGCAAACAGGAATTTGCTTCCAAAGCAACTTACTGTTGCTACTTTTTAATAATTGAAGGTTTTAGGGCAGTGATTTCTCTTTAAGCTTCCTGATAATCCCAGCAAAATCCTCATGTCAGAAAGTGGAGGGCAGCCCTCCTGCCTCACACTGCGTGTCTGTGCGACAGGGTGCTGACTGAGTCCCACTTGGCTTGACGACTGGTTCCAAACAAGAGAACAAGCTGCGGGCAAACCAGGGATCCCACACAAATCTCCCTGCAGAACCAGGAAGTGAGCGGCATGGTCAAAAAAATGTGCCGCTTTTCTGCCTCCTTGTTCTCTCCTAGCTAGCATCTTAATGTTAGCTAAGGCCGGAGCCCTATGTAACTGAAGCAGGGAAGAGAACCACAAACAGTAGGCTGCAGAGGACTTTCACAAGAGGGCACAGAAACTGAGAATCTCTTTAACGTACTAGATAACGCAGTTTATTTTGCCAGCCCCTTCACAGACTGATACATATGGGGTGGGGTGGGAATTCCAAAAGCAAACACAGACCTGGCGTGTAAACTTAGCAGCCCCAAGTACTTTTCAGGGTTCCTACCCTGGACAGGCCAGGAGACCGTGCACATTTTCTGAAGGGGTGCTGCTCCCACAGGCAGACAGAACAGAGCTGTCCTTTGCCAGAAACCATTCATCAGACTCCAGAAGAGGCTGTCAGCTCAGCCTCCAGGCCTCCAGCCAGCCTGTCAGGATCCAGGCAAGCAGCCAGAGTGTCAGGGGCTGCGGCTGGTAGCCAACCAGGACTTTGATGTCTAAGGGTTGGCCAGCTGGTATGTGAGGGTGGCCCAGAGGCTCTGAAATCATATACCCAGCTTAGAGGGCAGAGGTTCTGAAGCAGGCTGGCCCTGAGAGTATCTCTCATAAAGATGGAGGTAGACATCTTATATTGTTAAAGAATTATTTGAATTATTTCAGGATTTGTTTTTATTTAAATTTCCATTACACATGCTTTTCATTATGGAACTCAATTAGTATATAGAAGTTTTTTCTCTCCTTAAAATGTTTAAATGAACGTAATTGTTCAATTTGGAAAGATTACAATGCTTTTATTTAATTAACACTGCAATAAATACATCTCTCTGTAATGAACCCCATACTTTTAGGCCATTAACCATTCAATAAATTTGCAATATGGAAGGTCCTATATGCAGAAGAAGATAAATAAAGCTATTTCACTGAATATATGAGAGCCATGATGCCCAACAGCAAATTACTGCATTTTGCTTCTCATCCCTGAGAGCTACACCTTGATTACAAACATATGTGCCTGCAACAAACACCACACATTTCCATTGCTGTTTTGAACATGAGCTACACTGGACATTAAAGGAAAGGTCTAGGGCACTGATGCTGAGTGTTCTCCATGGCACCTTCCCAATGAGAGGTTCTTCCAACATTTGTTCAAAAGGTTCATCTGTCGTGTGCCTTAGAAAACCTACCTAGCCTTGGCCTTCCAGAAAAAAAAAATTACATCTAACCAGCCAGCCTCCCCAAGTCATAGTGTGCTCCTAAAAGCAAACATTAAAGACACATCCTTCCTTAGATGCTTTGTGATGTAGGACCATCCAAGACAGACCTTACAGCATGTTTCCCATGACAAAGAGCTCCCAGCCCTGTGTCCATTCCCTCTTCCCAGCACAGCTCATATTCTCTCCTCTCCACACCTTCAATTCCACCTAAGGACTGAGTCCACAGTTCATACCCAGCCTGAAATGAAGCTCCAAAAAGCTAATTAGGTCATTAAAAAAATTCCAAAAGCACATGAGAATAATTTTGTTTCCCATTCTGTGTACCTTATTGTTGTTTGGCCACTCTGGGGGAGCAAAGTAATCTTGAAGCTTTGGATCGCAAATGCAACACAATATCTCAGGAATTGGCCTGAGCTTAGAAATAGCTCTCCCTTGTAGCAGGACTGATCTGAAGGGGCATTAGCCATTTTACTAGAAAGACTAAACCGGGGTGGTAAGGTTGTCATTTCAGTGTAGGGAAAGAAAGGCACCACGAACAAGAAGGAAAGGAATAGAGGGGGAAGGCACAGGCAAGCATGACCCAGGCATGTGCAAAGCTGTTAAACAATAGAAGATGCTTCCAGCCATCTTGAGGTTTGGACAACAGCCCCACCAACAGCAGTTCTGGAAGCTTCTCTCCGCAGAATCCAACACCTCGTAAGAAGGATCTGGCAAAGAAGAAGCTTTAAATTTCGGGGTGTATGGGCAAGTTTCTTGAGGTACTTGGGTTTTTAAACTAGATTAGGAAATCTTGGATGTTACAGTGTCATGGATCACGGGGCATATAAATGTATCCACAAAGTGTAAAATGGATTCTGACTGTAGTCAAGGACGCAAGCTGGACCAGAAGTGAGGAGGGCTGAGTATTCTGCATGTGTGGTGTAAGTTTGTATCCCTGATGAATTCACCATCACTTGCAAACAGATTCCTTGAAGGAGATTTCCAGTGGGTAATCAAACCATGGCCCAGTTTTAAGAGAAGGAGCAGAAAGATTTTTTTTGAAATCTACTGCCAGTAGTGATTGACAGACAAACTGGAAAGAACACTACAGAACCTAAAGTATCAGAAGGGAAAAAACTGGAATTTTGGAAATTATCAGTTGGAGCTTTGAAATCAGAAGGCTGTGTGAGGGGGTGTCCTTAAACTGAGAAGAATGTAATTTTGCTGCCTGATTCATGCACCTTACTAACATCGGGGACCATAATTAATAGATAAAATGCAGTATTGACATTGAAAGTAGGGGCCACTCTTGGGTGATTACTGTGTGCCAGTTACTCTGCACTTTATAGAGGTAGAAGCCAAGGCTTTAATGCAGAGGGAATCGGACCACGATTACAAGCGAAGCACAGTGGAGCCAAATGCAAGCTCTCGGCTGCCCCATGGCTTCTCTCTCCACATATACCTGGGAAACTCTCTCTGATGGCTTACATAATATTATCCCCTTTGCTTCCCTCCATGTCCCATTCCTATGGTTTAGTCCTGTCCCCAATCAGTGTTATAAAGACCACAGTCTGGAACTCTTTAACCCTTTTCTCTCTGTAGACCAGAAAAGACAGCAGACCACACCACACAACGTAATACTCCCTTGGTGTTTAATTGGCTACATTTTATTTATATGGCAAAGGCCTTTCAGGGACAGGAGATCCAAAACCGTGGCGTTTGTGGAGGCAGCTCTGGTTTGATTCCCATTGGCTATGTACTGAGTAATTTTGACAGGGTTACTTATCTTCTCACTAAGAGAGCATAAGGAAGTTATAAATAATAACAATGATTTATATTTTCATAGAGCTACTGTGAGACGTAAGTCATAACATCAAGCTTAGCTAAATTAGAGTAAAGCATGTAGTATAGCAAAGTGTTTGACAGGCACTAAATGATTCTAGTTTCTAGGCTACAGACTCAAAGGAAATTTAAAGAATCCAACTGATTGCACCAATATTTGTGGATCATTGTGTGATTGTCCTAGTTGTTGCAGCCTAAAAAAAGGCAACTTAAGGGAAGAAGGGTTTATTCTGGCTTACAGTTCCAAGGTTCACAGTCCATCATAACAGGAAAAGCATGGGCGGCATCAGCCTGAAGTGGGTAGCTCCATTTCACCTAGAGTCAGGAAGCAGAGAAAACAGACAGAAAGTTGGGTCAGGCTCTCTAGCCTCAAGCTTCATCCCCAGTGACCCATGTCATCTTCCATGACAGTGATGCTAGCTGGGGACCAAGTGTTCAAGCCACATAATCCTGCAAAGAACACTTCACATTCAAATCTCCAGAAGCACCTACTAGTATCTGGATATTGCTCTGAGTCCTTGTGAGAGATAAAGTTTATATCTTGGTCCAATACTGTCTTAAACTAGGTGGTAAGCATGGGACGTGTCTAAAATAAATCAGTGGACTAAAATAGATGCATATCTGTAGGACAAGAAGGAAAAAATACAAGAGTTGAGTGTGAAGTGGGGGACCATTCAGTAGAGGGTCATTTGCTGAGGTAGCTATGGTATAGCAAGCGTATGTATGGGTTGTTCAGTTTGCCCTCCAGCAGTCCAATGTGAGCCTCGATTTATTCATTCCTACAACATATACATATTTACAATGACCTTCCATCCTCAGAGGAGACAGTGAAACTGGCTTAGAGTCAAACATGTTTTCTGGAATGTGATGCTTCCATTACAAGGTAAGACAGTGGTCCCTTCTAGAGTTCAGTATCTCTCTTCACAGAGGATAAATATAGAGAAGAAAATGAAAAAGGAAGGCAGGATGGTAGAAATGGGAAAGAACTATTAGCAATGGGTAGAATCCAGGCATGGCCATTTGATAGAAGGGGGAGTTCAAAACCCTAACTTAAGCCCCTCTTCTGTAACTTCTGGCAGTGTGGTCTTCCTAAGCATTCACCAGTCCTATGTAAAGTTCACATCTTCTTAAATAAAGTAAGGATAATAATATCCATGTCCATTCTAGGTTACAAGTAAATGATAATGGTATGCTGGGTTTTCAATACTTATACAGTAACTCTTTCCTTACACTTAAAAAGTACAGGAGCAATAAGAAAAAATATGCATATTCCCGAGAC
The DNA here is from genome assembly GCF_963924665.1 of Micromys minutus. Lineage (NCBI taxonomy): Eukaryota > Metazoa > Chordata > Mammalia > Rodentia > Muridae > Micromys > Micromys minutus. The sequence continues at coordinate 30,355,682 of NC_137981.1, forward strand.
AGAGATATGTATAGTAGATCGTGGTTAATTTTGGTTTGGTTTGGTTTGGTGCTGAAATCCACTGTGGACCCTCACATGGCATCAAGTTCTACCTAGAAGTGAAGATAAAAAAGGAACCTTTCTATCCCTGAGGACAGTCTTTTATTCCTGATTTCCTAGTGATCTTTGATGAGATTTATTTTTTCCTTACATGTCTTTGCATCTTCAGCCACAGATGAGTTTAGGAAAAATCCAGGATGTAGCCAATAGTTGGTTTGAAAAATAGAAGGAAGAAAAGGTCATCCAAGAGAAACTTAAGAATGTTCCAGAAACATAAACCCTTAGTCAATTAAAAACCAAAGCAGAGTAATCTGGAATTTTCATAGTTGGGCTGACCTTCTCTTTCCTTTCTGAACCTACTACCCTCATCGTCTCAGACTCCATTCCTTTATGAGCAATGGAGGGATCTCATGAGTTGGAATAGGGTGTCCTCTGTAAGATCTTCTATGAAAGCCCTCTTTCCTCCAGTAACAAAAAATAAGTCACATTTGCATAGTCCTTAAAGGGCATTCCTGTCTCTTAGACCAGCTTTATGTGACAGACAGAATGGCTATTCTAGTGCTTATGGTATAGTTAAGAAAAGCAATAGAAAGAGTTGCTAGAATTGTTCAGTAGATCTGAATGCAAACATCCAGAAGGCCAGACCCCAAATGCCATGCCAAGGAACTTGGAAGATGTTCTCCCCAGACTCCACATGTCTCTCATCTTTCTCTTATCGGTTTTCTCTTTTACTGTTTTCCCTTAACTCCCATTCTCTTAAAATGACTTACACTGGACCATTATTTACTACACTTCCCCACTTCTTCCCTTCATGCTGCCTGACCTCAAGTCTGCTATTCGGCACTGCAGATTAAACTTATTACAGATCTTGCTAGACCTCATGTTTACTCTAGCTCTCTCTCTCTCTCTCTCTCTCTCTCTCTCTCTCTCTCTCTCTCTCTCTCTCTCTCTCACACACACACACACACACACACACACACACACACACACAGGGCTTCACAGCATCTTCCTTCAGTGGACAGCTATCATTTCCCTCCCTGGCATCTATCAGCCCCTCTCTGGAACAGTCAGAGCAATTCTCTTGGAGAGAATCTGCTCTCTCCCCTGCCTCCTTCTATCTTTGTCCTTTTAGGCTCAATGGGTCTGCATGCATCCAGTCACTAGAGCCTTGTCATTCCTGCAGCTACAGGGATTAGGTCTCAGGTGGGTGCATGAGCCAAGATAGGCCGATGAGAGACTTTCAGAGCTTTCCTGCTGGGTTTTAAAGCTGGCAAGCTGTATCTACAGTTGTCAGGGGGCTCTTTCCCACCTCTCAGAAGCAAATTACTTAAAAAGAAACCAGCAGAGTAGTCAACAGAGATAAGAAATTGTGACAAACTACTAAGCATTTTATTTGAGCACCTGGGTCCTGTCATGACTGAAATGAGACTACTTATAGTCTTTGACAAATTCTAAATAACCTGGGGGAGAAGTTTGGTTTAAAACTTGTTGGTAGATTAATGTAGAGGCCCCTTTTAATTCGTTGAAGAAAAAGGAAGAGTGTCTTCCTTTTTATTGTTATTACTATTCTTTGACTATTATGCCCATGTATATACCAAGTCTTCATATATATATGAAGAATATATATATATATAGAGAGAGAGAGATACATATATATGTATATATATATGGCTTTGTTTTATGATTTTTCTGTTCTATGAACCATTACAATGGTTTCTAAATTGCCTTAGTGATCAGCTTAGGAGAAAGGAACCGAGACCTGAGATGTGCTTTCTTGACAGAACTTGTTCATTCAATCTTACAATTCGAACAAGTCAGAGCCAGACGACTGGAGGAGACTCCTAAGGCCCAGTTAGCAAGCCAACCATAGTACGTGTGAATGATCATGATAAACTAAGTAAATTTGTCCACACCCTAGACGTGTTAACTAAATAAAAGAGGTGGCAAAGATTAAGAGTGATTTGCTAGGCATCATGCTGTGTCAATGCATAAACAACAGTGCTAGTTTTCCATCATTTATAACAAAAGGCATCTAAATAAAACAGTAATCTCATCCTTCCCCAGCTGTGGGATCTCATGAATAATATAATCTTTTATAATTGATGCTTGCTATCCATATATCTCCCCAGACCAGCACTGTGCAATAGAATACTGCCCATGTTGGATATACTGTTTCTCTATTGTCTGTGATGAGTGCCACTAGATATATGTAATGACTAAACTTCTAAATGGATGCATTAGTGGAATTAAGAATTTTCTGGAACTAGAGATATATAAATATAACTGAGGGGGTAAAAAGTGCTCGTTATGTAAGCTTACGGACCTCAATTTGGATTGACAGCACTTATATAAAAACCAAAAACAAAAAAAACAAAGAAACAAACCAAAACAAAACAAAAAAAAATGGTATGTGCCTGAGAGTCCAGCACTGGGTAACAGAGACATGGTTTGAAAGCCATCCATGTTAGCTGAAATAGCACGCACACTCCTGGCTTGATGAGAGGAGAGACCTTCCCTAAAACTGTAACATAGAGAATGATGGAGGAGGGCATTTGAACTAACTCTGCCCTTTACACTTATACTGTGTGGGTGAATGCACCTGCACACACGTGCATGCGCATGCACAATTTAATTTTACTTAGATTAATTCAAGTTTAAGCAGGCATATGCAGCTCCTGACTACCACATTTCACGGAGAGCTATAATGCCTCCTGTTTAAAACCAGGAGTTGTGTCAATCTTGTTTATGGTCAGACATCCAGCGAAGGAAAAGGTGATTGACAGGTTTTACGATACAGGACCACACTCAATGACAAATGTGGATGTCCAGATTCTCCTACCATGTGTGTATCTTATGTACAATCTCTCTTACCATGTGTATCTTTTTTTTAATGTGCATTGGTGTTTTGCTTGTATGTAGGTCCAGGTAAGGGTGCCAGATCTTGGAGTTAATGACAGCCATGAGCTGCCATGTGGTTGCTGGGAATCGAACCTGGGTCCTCTACAATACTCCTACTCACTGACTATCTCTCCAGCCCCATACCATGTGTATCTTTATTCAGTGACAAAAGGAACCTTAAAATGCTATGTGCCTTTGGGAGTGAGCAGCAGAGAAAATTCATGAAGGTACAGGAGGTGCTAAGACCCTGCATTGAAGCCACCTGTCTGATCCTTCCCAAAGAGAAGGAGGCTAAAGCAGGTCCCTCAAGCACTGTGAAAAAGAGACGTCCATGAGGCCAACCAGGGAGCAAAGATGAGGGTCAAATTTCTAAGATTGGGATTTTTAATCTCACGAGCCACCAAACCTAACCCCTAATCTAGGCCAAGCCAAAGAAAGAGAAATGTTTTGACATACCTAAAGCCTACCTCAAAAACAAGCAAACAAAAAAAACCAAAAAAAAAACAGCAAAAGTTGCTATTTTGGAACTACATCTTCATTAATCTTGAGGCAAGGTCCTCAGTTAAACAACTATTGGTTAAAGTACAATATCCTCAAAAATATCTTTGCCAGCCATACACCTGCCAGAGGGGTAATGTTGAGAATACACCAAGAATTTTTTAAAAAGCTTTGACCCAAATTAAACAAATAAAGAAAAAGAGTTGCAAAGATAGTACTAATGGCTAAGTGTGTGTGTGTGTGTGTGTGTGTGTGTGTGTGTGTGAAATATACTTGAATAGTCTTAGCCACCAGGGAAGTGTACATCAAACCTTTACACGTTTCTAGCTGACCCCAGTCAAAAAGTCTATCACCAAGGTAAGGAACAGAAACAAACCCAGGAAAAACAATTAATATTGACGAGGATGCTCTCCCCAAAAAGGACCCCAAACACAGCTGCTGGGAATGTCCACTAAAGCAACCACTATGAAAATCACCGTGAAGTTTCCTCATAAAACCAAAACCATACCTCTTGTGTGATCTAGCTATACCGCTCCTGGGCATATGCCTAGACATCAAAATCAGCATGCCATAGAGGTACCCACACACCCAAGTTTACTGTAGTACCATTCACCACAGAGAGATGGGAAAGAAGCAGCCTAGATACCTATCAACAGATAAGTGAATAAAGAAAATGTAATGCCTTTCTACACAATACTGTATTGCTTAGCTCTAAAGCCGAATGCAATTATGGCATTAGAGAAAAACTGGAAGAACTAAAGATAACCATGTCCACTGAAATAAGCAGGCTCAGAAAGACCAGTGCATGTTTCTATTTATGTACAGAATCTATGTGTAGGAAGGGGACTATGATGGCGCAAAGAGATGGGCGAATGTGAGCAAAAATCTCCCATAGCTGCATGAAAATGTCACACTATCAGGAAAGTAGAAAGGAAACTGCCTAAGGAACTAACGGGAGAGGGGTGGTGTGGAAGGAGATGAGGGATATGAGAGAGACTTACACAGAAGTGCACTTAGGAAACCCAGCACTGTGTAAAATGAGAATATGCCAATAAAAAGAGAACTCAAATACTGTTTTATGCATGTAAGAAAAAAAAGCAACATCATAATGACACCCATTGATTTTTACAATAAAAGTGATGATGATAAACTAATTAAAAAAACAAAACAATGCCCACAATGCCCAGAATGTAATGGATGCCTAGTAAATATTTGAATCACAGCTTTAAAATGATTGCTATTCTTCTCAAGCCTTGGTATCAGATACTGGTTATCTCTTAAGAAGATAGATAAGAGGTTGAGTGTTTTTTGTTTGTTTGTTTGTTTGTTTGTTTGTTTTCTTTTGTTTTGTTTTTAAGACAGGGTCAGGAGCTCACTATGTAGACCATGGTAGCTATGAACTTACAGAGATCAGCCTGTTTCTGCCTCCTGATTGCTCCAACTAAAAAGGCATATTGGTACTGAAGAGACGGTCCAGCCAGTACAAGAACATCCTGCTATTGCAGAGGACCTGAGTTCAATTCCTAGCATCTTAAATATTTGATGAGTCCGTGGCTATAAGAATCCCTCCAGGGGGATTATGATGTCCCTAGCTTCCAGCGTCTATATTCACACACACACACACACACACACACACACACACACACACACACCCCATCGAGTGCTCTATTATTATTGTTTCTTCTATAAAAAACTGAAAGTATTTTCTAAACCATATAAGGAAAGTTTTAATCACAAAATATTTTTCCAACCAAACCAGCCCCACCCAGAAACACTTTGGAGGTTTTATGAACTCATTTATCCACGGTCTTTGTCATTGTTCTAAGTCAACTAGAACCCCAAAATTTGAATGTTCCAGTCCAGATGGGCTACACCTGAACAGATAAGAGCTGAATATGAATTTGGACAGAACAAAAATGACTACTTACTACAAAGGAATTATATACCTTTTAAGGTTTCCAGAGAGGCTTGGACGCTAAAATCTCTACACAGATAACAGCATTCATACCAACAAACATAGCACCTAGGCTGAGAACTCACTGCTCTACATACATTCAACCATAGTAGGCACTTTACACACACATTCCCCGTGTTTCTCTTCTAGACAACCAGAGCCATAGGCAGGGGTCTCCTGTCCTGTTGATAAATGAAGAATCTCAGAGGCAGAAAACTGTTCAAGGTCATTCTCCTAGAGAGTGGCATTCAAGACCGAAAAGCAGACCTGTGGACCCTAGGGCACAGGGTGAGGCTGCCGTTGATTCCGGGAACAGAGGTGTCTGACTGCTGGGAAGCCTTGCAAAATGTCTCAGCCATGTGCTTCTCTAGGAGGCTTCTTCCAGTTTCCTTAACAATCCTTAATTGCACCTAAAAACAAGTAAACACACACATACACACACACAAAACAAAAACCAAGCGCTACTTTTTTTTTTTTTAACATCTCAGGAAGTCTAGACACCTGCTTTTGTATATTTTCTGGAGGGGGAAAATAGGCCCATTGTATGAAATTTATTTCAGCCATTTGAAGGGGTTTTTGTCAAGATGGGTTACATTTGCAATTTAGCAATGAGACGTAAATGTTTAACACAAGGTCTTCCTCCTCACCCACCGTTTCTTCTTCGGAGGGCGCTTTGAATAATGCAAAGCCTGTTTTAAACTCTGCTGATTTACTTGAGAGAAAGGATCAGACTGTTTTGAAATATTGTTCCTACGGTCTGGAGGACAGGACGGGAACGTTAAAACCTGGAGTAAAACTCAACAAGCCACTTCCTGTCAGCTGCTTCTCAAGCCTTCATGGGTTCCCAGCACTCAATAAGAAAAACACAAGCTGTAAATAATCCTTGATTTCAACTGCATTTTCCATCAAATGAATGAGACTTTTGGAAGGCTGCTTGGTTCCTGCTGGTGAACACATGCACCCTTTGTACTTAAACCAGTCGTTTCCTGTGCCTTCATTAAGGACCTACTAGGTGCTGTGCATTTTACTCTTGCCTTGATTCTAATAAAATGAATGATATCCATATATCTTTTTGTCTACAAAAAACCCCTACAATGTCATGTAGCTGAACTTAACAGATATTTCACATATCTTATCTTGTATCTTGTAGGCCTATACTAGCTGCTAGGTTAAGTTATTTTAAAATTCCAAGGTCATAAGTATGTCAGCTCAAAAGAACAGAAAGATGTATTTTATCACCTCAACGTCTCCAGTGTTTAAAACAGGGGCTAGCCAAGAAAAGGTATCTGTTAATTATTGGATGGATGGGTGGATGGATGGATGGATAGATGGATGGATGGATGGATGGATGGACAGATGGTGATGGGTGTAAATAGATGAATTGACAATTGTAGCTGGATATTTGGGTAAGTGGGTAGATGAATGGTTATATGTATGGGTAGGTGGTAGTAGTTGAGTGCTAAACAGAGGCTTAACTAGGCCATCCAGGCTTTAAATACAGCTCTGCACATTACTGCAACTCCTGCAAAGTGCCCCACGGGCCAATGGTTTGTTAAAGAGAGAATGGTGCACACTGTTCCTCATTTCTAGTCCACGAGCATATCCTTTCCTCTAAAAGCATGCTTTGTGCCTGTGGACAGAGGAAAAGCTCAAGCCATCCAATGACAACCAGTTGCCACACCTTCTCAGCCCGTGTGGAGCAGGGGAAAAAAAAAAAAAAAAAAAAAACAGAAGGATTATCTTTGCTGATGTGTTCCATGGTATCTTAATCTTGAAAACCTAAGGTTATGCAGAAAAACAATGTCACCGCCGTCAGAGGAATTTGGGATGGTAGTGGGGTGCCCGAGATTGGTACTACAACATGTGGAACTGTATCTGTTACAATGCTTGGTTACGTGGGTCCCTAAGGGTTAACTGGGAAGGTGGAAGGGCAGAACAGAGCTGAGGAGAATAAACCCCAGGAGGAGGAAGAAGGGAAAGGCAACTCAGGCTGGAATCGTTTTGTTTTATGAATAGTTTATGAGGCGTATCAGGAGTCACACTAACGGGCAGGGGCTGGAATGTTTTCTGACTTTAAAGTGCAAGCCGCCCACCAGGCTGCAAGTGTGGGAGAGTCCAAATATGAAAAACACGGGGGCCCCTCTCAGCACTGCCCAGATAGCTTGTAAAACCTGGATCTTGGGGGCTGCAGACACTAGCAAATGTGTCTCACTGGGGACACTGAAACCACCTTCCAGTTTTACATGACCACTGTGCTGCGCTAAATGTTTTGGGTCCTGTCTTCTTCCACTGCCTGGAAAAGTATCACGGAAAAACCCGAGGACTGAAAAGAAATTTGGAGGAAGGACCACAGAGCCCAGGGGGCAGTCTCCTCCACACAAGTGCTTTCGGTACCCAGAACTTCACTGGTCACATGGAGTAAGGAGGAGGTTCAGCCAGGGGTAGGTGGTCCTGCCAGCAGGAGAGAACACACAAGGAGCCTCAGAAAGAAATCTTTATTTGTCCAAATCAGCTTGGCGCCTTTAACAACTCCTTCTCTATTCACAGGCAAAGACATGGGTGCCCCACAAACTGACCCCTCCATCTAAGGCCTCAGGGACCAATTCCTTCCTCCCTTTCTGACCCCAGGGCTCCATTTCTAAGCATGAAGCCTGACACCTTCCGGGATCCACATTCAAACCCCCTCCTTCTGTGTCTGGTCTGTTCCTGGTCCCTCACCCCAACCCCAAGAATTACCTTAGCAACATCTCTTCTTGTGTTCTCTAGGCCAATGTCTTTCCTTTGTCCCATTTCTCAGGCAGGTTCTGAGCCCACATCAGCCTCTGGATTCAAGCCAGCATCTGATTCCTGGCCCCTTGCTTGCATGGAATGTGAATTCAGATGTCAGTCAGCAGGTTAATGTAAGGGACATTCTTGTCACAGAGCCTGACTGTCAGGTGCTGAAGTCTCTCCTGGCTGGGTACACATTCCTGCCTCTGTCTTCTAACCCACTGTTCTCTCCCATATCAATGTGAATCTGAATGCCTGGCTTCCTTAATCAAATCTGTACCATCACCCCCGCTTGATATCTCCTTAGAAATCCAAGTCAACCCGTCTCCCTGATAAGGTTTTTAATTTTTATGTTTTTGTTTTGTTTTTTTTCTTACTCTGAGTTGAAAGGTTTTAGGATTTTGTTTGCTTTTCAGAAGTTTTCTGTGAGGATGGATGCATCCTTTTGTGTTATTAAAATTCATACTACAATGATCTAGAGCACATTGCTCTTACCACTAGGGAGCATATCATGAATTTATTTGTAGAGTCTGCTAAACTCCTGGATTTCATGGTACTGGCATAAACTCCTGGAATATATGGATATTGGAAATAATTGTGCATATATCAAATAAGCAAGTATGCCTATATTTCTCTTATTCACTTGTTCAAGCCAGTACTTTTCACATATTCATCTGAATTCTGAACAACTAAAACAACAGCAACAGGGGGCAGAATAGAAGTTCCTAGAAGAAAATACACAAATAAAGCACATGTGCTCTTTTATGTTGGTGATAAAAAACATGCAGGCAACATGTAAAAGCAGAAAATCAGGCATGGGAAGGAGCCGGGTAGTCTATGAGCAATACCATACAAAAGCACATCAACAATAACCCAACATAAAGCTCACCTCAGAAACACCCTCTGAACAGCGTGGGTCTGAAGAAACAACACCATTAGACCAGAAAAGCAGTTGTCATTTCAGCTTAAGGAAAGAAAGAGTAGAGGTCCAAGCAGCAAAGACAGGTCTATCAGGAACAAAGACAGAGGTCTAGCAGGAAGTGGGGATAATTTGTGCCTATCAGTAAGCTAGCCAGTAGAAGCTGGTGACTACTTTGCTAATATCATAGCAGGCCTAATAGAGTAAACTTTCCCAGCCTCTACATCAACCTACAGAATCACAATCTCTGTGCAGCCTAGAGGCTTGCATTTCAAAATCTCTTTGGTGACTTAAAACAGATAGACAGACAGGCAGACACACACAGAGCAGCTTAAGAATAGCTTAGGTTAGTGATCAGTTTGTCGCAAAGTGAGAGCTTCTTAAGTTCCCAGGAGCTTGAGATCAGCCAGATTATTGGAAATTCTTAAGATTATTCTTAAGTTCCCAGGAGCTTGAGATCAGAAAAATTATTGAAAAAATAAAGACCATTCTCAAGGACATAAGAGGCCAGAGAGACACTTAGCAATGCCAAGACTCTTTACCTGGGCTGGCCATGAACAGGGTATAAACAAAGCTTGTCTCTCCCCCTGCCTTCCCCAGAGACCTGGTTGAAAGTATGGGAGGAAATGTGGGTTTTACCCATAAAGAACAGACCAGATAAGAATGACCGCCCCAAATTTCTCTGAACTCAGGTCCCTGAAACCCATTGATTTAACTGCAAGAAACCAGCGGGAGAGACACCAAAGGAAGTCTAAGGACCACATGAATTGAAGACTTGGATAGTATCAGCAATGAAGAGATGCTATTAGGAGCCTAAAATAGGCAGGAAGGGACCCGTACTATTGAATGCAACTTGTGAAATGCAAGGACCAACCTAGGTTCTGTAGTTTCTTCTTCCCAGGTCTATATTGGAGGGGGGAGTGGTCTTGGCCCTGAATCTGCTTCAAAAGGCCTATACAATGTCCTTTGTGCCACTGGCTCTATCAAAGAGCCCGGTGTAGTACAGTACTCTGTAGGCTGTAGACAGGAGATGCCTTTTGGGTTGATGAGGAGAGCTTTTATCCTCCTACAGAGGGGCTGGCTGTGCCCTGTTCCCTCTTGCCTTTCTGTTAGGCTTTCTGGGGAACAGTGGGCCATTGTATGGGGAAGGTCTGTCTCTCTCCACATGAAGCCAAGGGCAGCTTGGCTTCTATAAATGGTTCCATGGGACTAGTGAACAGGTCTCCCATGGCAGCCCTTTGAAAAGCCCAGCGTGAGAGGTTGAGAGCTGAAGACTACAGGGCAGGTCCCCTCTCTGTGGCAGGACATGGCAGTGCCCCAAGACCCTCATCTCTATTCTTGAAACATTTCAACACCTTTCCTGGTCTTGCCACACTGGGAAGGAACAGTCAGTTTGAAAGAGACATTTTGTAGACTTAGCCAAGGGCAAAATTTTACACCTGGCTGAGTAAAACAGGCCATATGGCAGAGCTGTTCCAGCCAGAGCACTTCAGTTACCTGCTGACACATGGACACACATACACACTTGGCAAAATCAACCGCACTGTCCTCCAGGAACATAACACGTGACCCAAGCTAGTTACACCCAGACGAGAGAAACAGACTCAAGCATGAGACTGAATGATTATGGGCAGAATAAGTGTGTGTGTGTGTGTGTGTGTGTGTGTGTGTGTGTGTGTGTGTGTAGTCATTCTTGGTTTTGTATAGAATTAAAGAGGGGGATAGAGGCATGCTGGATGATGCTACACCTATAACACACCGAGGAAAGCAGGCCTCCCAAGACATGGAACTTGAAACTGGCCTGGAGGAGCATCCCTTCTCTCCAGAAGTGATGCAGACAAATGCAAGAAGGAAGCCCTGAAGGGAAGCTGTGGGAAAATATGGGGAAGTTGTTGGCAGAGTTGGTGGGGGAGTAGGGAGATTAGAAAGCAAGGAGTCAAGCAAAAGTTTCCACCAGCTGCAACAGGGGAAAAAAATTGACACGGAAAAATACCAGCCCAGCAATAATCAGTGGGGCCTCCAGGAGTTTCTGCCATGATTGCAGAAAAGAGGGAAGAGGCTGAGATAAGACCACAGGAGTATTTACTTTTGTCTAGATGAAGATGCCCTAGTGACCCAGACAGCTGGACACCTTCTCCCATATACTGTCTGTCATCTGCTAGCTTCCAAAGGTGTGAGGACACATAATCACATTGGTGGATGTGTCATCTCCTGCATTTGGAGGGGCAAATGACAAAGTTTCATTCATGTGCATTCAGAGGATGGGGAGGAGAGTAAAAAAAAATTATATCCCAGAATCCAAAATTATGCTTTCCAATACAATATATATCTGCATTGAACAACCTTCTACAAAAACTCTTCCATCTGTACATACTGTAACAGCCAATACAGCTTGCCCTCCATGCAGTGGCCCTACTGAAAAGTCAGCTGGTTGGCAGCCTTTCTTACAGGGAAAAAAAAAAAAATGTTCTTCTCTGGGAGACTCTTCCCAAGGGACTTTGTAGAGATAAACTTGAAAGAATAAAGGGGTCAGAGATCATCAGAAAAGGATCAAGCCTTTAATAGTGTGATAATCAAATGTACAGAGGAATTGGGATCTGGGGTTCCAATTCCTGGCACAGATGCTTGAGATGTGGTACAGCATGCAGGCTTCCCATGGGAAGTGAGTGGCTCGGAAGCCCTAGGGATAAATTGTTTTACCAATAAGGGTAGGGAGTCCGTTTTAACACAGGAAGGAAGTGATTTGGGAAGAGGGGATTTATTCAATTAGTGGCTCAGAGACTTTGGAGAGCAGGATGTACAAATGGATTGGGAGGAAGTTCAACCAAGGGAGAGAAGTTTATGAGGTGCTAGTAATGTTGAGGGATGGATGCAGATGGGCGGTACATGGAGGGCCCTGGGAGCCACCTTAAGCTACCCAGATCTGGCCTTCCAAGAAGCAACACGTTCAACAATCTGGCGGCATCAGAGGTGGAAGGCGCACCAGTTATGGTCCAGGACCAACATGATGAAGGAAGTTGCAACATTAGAGAAAGGTTAGAAACATATAAAATCATAGTCCCTTAAGGGACAAGGGAGGGGCAGCGTCCTCAGAAGCAGGACTAGATTAACTGGGCATTCACATAGAGAATAATAAAACTCCATTTCTATTTTTAACAGTTTTAAAGCTTAACTGAAAATAAATGGAAGTTTTAAACATAAAGACCCAAAGCTACTAGAAGAAAACACACACACACAAAAAAAAGACATTTAGAATGGACAAGGGTTTGGACAGGACCCTCCCTAAACAGAAACCAAAACCAAAAGTAAAAAGATTTATGGCAAACTCAGAAGCCTTGCAGAAGTAAAGAACCATCAGAATGAAGATACAACCTATATATGGGATAGGAGAGAATATATGTCTCAAAATATGTAGACTACAAAAGAAATTCTAAACATTTATAAAGTTTTGTTTTTAATCATCTGTGTGCAGGTGTGACTTTGTAGGACTATGTGTACATGAGGACAGGTACCCATGGTGGCCAGAGAGAAGGATCTCTTGTGGCTAGAATTATCTGCCTTTATATGATGCCCAAAGTGGGTACCAGGAACTAAATCCATATTCTCTATAAGACCTTTAGTGCTCTTAGCTTCTGGGCCTTCTGTCCTGCACAGACCCTACTATTATTTCAATATCAACTGTTTAAAAATGAGCAACAGACTCTCTCTCGTGTAGGTGTGTGTGTGTGTGTGTGTGTGTGTGTGTGTGTGTGTGTGTACACAAACACCCATGAAAAGAGAGAGATGGGTGAAAGTTGATCAGTGAGTAACAAGTTACAATTAAATCAGAGAAAGAGGATCTGGGCTTTGTGGTGACTATAGCTACCTGCATCATCTACTTTCCATCCTACGTGGCTACAAGAAAGAATTCTGGGTATTTTCACTATAAAGAAATGATACACGTGCTTTAGGAAGATGATAAAATTTGACTTATACATTGCACACTGTATATCAAAACCTCACCTAAAACTCAATGAATATGTCTGCTTTTGCATTTTATGTAGCATATATATAAATATATAAATTCATAATATGTTTCATGTATATTATAATATATTATAAATATTATATATACAATAAAAATTTGATCTCTTCTCACCCTGCCTTTTGAGAGAGAAACTTTAGTCAAAGAAAAATGTCCAGATTGACTACTGAAGGACTATAATTCACTGGCATCTTCAACTCTACAAATTTTGTTTTGGTAGCATGTGGAAAATGGGGAGCAGTTATGTTGGAGGACAAGGATGGGTTCCTGGGTATTGTTTAGAAGGCACCTTGTCAACTAGCATGGCACACTTGGAAGGAGTCACAGCTGATAGTGTAGCCAGTAGTGATCCTTCTGAGCCTGCTCTTAGGAGGTATAGGAAGATCAGCACTAAGGTTTGCTTATGCCTTGACAGTAGGGCTTGGCTCATGGATTTCTTGATCTCTTTATTCCTGTTCTTACTGTTAAGCTCATCTGGGTATCAGGGACTTAATGAAAGATCATAATAGAGGTGAGAGTTACCTTAACATACTTGCCTCCCTATGAACAGAACATGGGTAAAGAGAAAAATTCAAGCCTAAAATGTAGAGTCTACAATCTCAGCGCTATCACAAGCTCAGCCCCATCAATTCAAACAAAGTGACATTGAGGTATTTATTTACATCCTACTATTAATATAAATGTCCATCCATACCCAGTACACAGCCTCATCTGAGTTCAGTCCATCCTTAGACCCCATCAGGAGAGGAGCGTGTGTCGGATGTATATATGCAGGCACACATGCCATGGTTTACTTGCGGAGGTCAGAGAATGACTTTGGGAAGTAGGTTTTCTCCATCCACCTTTATGTAGGCTCCAGGGCTTGACTCTGGTTGCTTTGTTGACTTGGCAAATTACCACTCCCCTTCTTCAGTCCTCTCAGTGACCTTTGTACTAATTTTAATGAGACAACTATTACCATTGGCAAAAGGAGTGCTCTCATTAAAATCTACTAAGACTGGGAAGACCCATACATGCTAATAAATAGATACATAGGTACACAAGCAATGCCTGCATGCTGCCAAGAGAACTGCAAAGCCACTGTAAAACCACATGCCAGTCACACAGCAATCGACACCATTGGGAAGCAGAGGGATTGCCAAGAACTGCATTCGCTTTCACTTTCAAACTGGCGAAGGTGGTGGTGGTATTAGGGTGCCATGTGAGACAGAGTGTGTGAAGTGGGGAAAAGCACAGGATGTATTTTGCCAATCCCAAGCAACCACACAAGGCAGTGAATGGCAGAGTGACAAGGAGTGGGGGGGGGTGACGTTCCAGACCCATCAACTTGAGACACTTTGCACACATTTCAGCACCTGGTGAGATCTTTATGGTGCTGGGAATTCCAAATTGCCTGTGTGTCAAGAGACAAAAGTAAAGACAGGACTTTTATAGGTTTTGGCTTCCTGAGTCTTTGTGGTGCTCTGTGAACTAGAACTGCTGTGAAATCAGCTCAACAAAGCAGTGTACCTAAGTGTACCCCAGAGCCTGGGAATGGAGCGGAAAAGCCAATCAGGGTGCCGCAAAGAGGGAAGGTGGTGCACACAACACTTTGTAAATTCATGAGGGCCCCTGCAGTCTATGTGTGTGGCCTTAACTGGTTCATGATAGTATCCTGGAGCTTTTATATTTACCTTTGAAGATGATTTTATCCAGGGTGATGCCGACTTGACCTCTCACTGGGACTGAGCGATGCCACATTGCTAGCAAACCATTGAAGGGTTTCACTCACTCTTTCCAGATGTAATTTGCATCAGAATCTGTAGCCTTGGTAAAGATGGCTCTCCCCAGATTGAGTGAGCATCCTACTAACTACTATCCAAGCCATGAAAAAACAAAAAAGTAGGTAAGAACCCATTTGCCCTGGGTGCATTGGAACATCTATCTTTTTCTTCTACACATGGGAATCCACACTCCAGAGTCTCAGGCCTGTTGACTTAGACATCAGACTTTGAACTTTCATAGTTCACCAGCTTTCAGATGGCAGATTTGGGGTAGGGTGTGGCTTCAATAATCCCATAAACCAATCCCCATTGTATACAAATGTATACATATATAAAATATTTAATTTCACTTAAGTAAATAAGAATTATCTATTTTGAAGTTTTCCTCATTTGCTTCTCTTATGACAATAAAACACCAATCAAACGCCACTTGGAGAGAAAGGACTTATTATGTCTTACAAGTGACAGTTCATTGCTGAGGGAAGTCAATGCCAAACCTCAAGAAAGGAATATGGAGTCAGGAACTGAAGCAGAGACCTTGGAGGAGTGCTGCTTACTAGCCGATTTAGCCTGATTTGTTAGGTAATTCCAGATGACCTTTCAGGAGATTCAGCTGCCCACTATGGGATAGGCTCTCTCGCATCAACCATCAAGCAGATAAAAAACAACAACAACAACAACAAAAAAAAAAAAAAGCTCACAGACAGGTTCACAGGCCAGTCTGATGGAGGCAACTTGTAAATTGAAGGTCCTTCTTCCTAGATTACTCCAGTCTGTGTTGACAAAAACTAACCGCCACAAATCACAAATGCTATAGAACGTATCACAGTAAGATACAAACTATCTCTTGCATAAATTCAAGCCATTTCCTACTCTCTAGTCAGTATAAAGATATCAGTATAGGTATGTATTATTTATAGTAATGTATAATAAGTATATTATGCTATAGTAACAACACTTAAACTTACTGCTTTGTGATAGTCCAAGGAAAGTATTTACCAATGTGATCCTTTGCCAACTTGTGTCCTCCAAAGCAATTGTACCCCCAGTAGGGACATAGGAACCATCTTCATTTCACCAACAGAAAAATGGGTCAACAAGTGCAAGTCCGAGCATGCCAAAGCCACTTGGTCGGTGCCTGCCTCTTTAACCCTGGCCTGGGGTCTTATCTTCTTGCTGCCCACAGGACATTCTTTAAAGAAAGACTGTCTGCAAAACACCAAGCTGCTCACTAATTACACTGTGTCATGTTGGTTCCAGACCCTGAGGCTCAAGAAGTTTGCCTCCCATGAAGGCCAGCCTGCTGGCAGAAGGCTGACTCCCCAACCCCATCCACCCCACCATACAAATATGTGCCTCTCCCAGCCATCAGGACTTTATTTTCATAACTTTGTCATTATCTCTGTGCAGAACTGTGAGCTGAGAAGAGGAAGAGGAAGAGGAGGGAGAAAAGCCCGACACAGAGAACATTCTTCCGAAATCACCTCCTTTCATTCTGAAGTTTTAATTACCCCCGGATGACTTTTATCTCCAAGGAAACAGCCCCAGTTCCCAGAACACATGCTCCCAAGCCTCGTTTGACCCCCACATGGTCATGGGATAAAGCGAAAAGCAAGGCTGAAGCTACTGAAGAGTCATAAGGAAATCATTTCTACAGCAGATAGCATCTGTCCACGCGAGTGCTTAGGATACCCCAGCAACAATGACAGTTTCCAGGAACCAAACAGACATGGCTCGTATTTCCCAGCGCCGCGGCGGCTTGCAGATGCTCAGCTAGCAGGAATCACACTGCCCACAACTTCCCACCAGTCCTCCTCATGGTGGTCTTCAAGCCCCACCTCAGTCAGTGGAGGCTTGAATTCTAATCTACCAGGAGTCCAAGGAGAACAGAGCCAATGAAATGGAGACTCGGGCTGCAAATATTCTGCCTCCAAGTGCTAAGCTTAGCATGTAATCCTCTCTGAATCACACTGAGAAACATGGATGACAGCAACGGCTCTCCTGCTGAGACCTTCTGGATGAGATGAGATCACAGGAAGGTACCTGGCACTTTGAACGGTAGATACACAAACTACAGTTGTACTTCAAGGTCTGACCTTGACATTCCATTCCTGTCCTCACTATCTCCCTACTAGTAAAATTATCTCCTTTTGCCCCCCAACCCTGGTTTTTATGCCTCCCTCTGATTCACAGAATGCACAGCCTGTAGAAACATCATTCATTCATCCACTCAGTCAGCCAAACCCATTTTCTTTTAATCCATTTCATTTGTTGACGAGTTTCGTGTTAACACACACTTGTGGGTTCAGGTATTACTAAAATATCTAACTCTGAAGACTTTACCAAGATTTACCAGTGCCTTTGCCTCAGCAAAATCTACCTCATTAGGAAGTTATTTTAAAAATTGAGTTTGTACAAAATCCATCCAAAAGTCTTGTTCAAATGCTGATTCCCAAAGCTTCCATGGTTAGCAAGCTCTGGCGCAGGCAGAAGCAACCCGTTATTGGACTTCACAATCAGAAGTCAAAACGCCAAGGTGGAGATAGAAATGTATTCTTTCTGTTACAGAATTCACCCAGTGGTATAAAGACTGTTATAATTAGAGCATCTGAAAGACCACTGGACCAATTACAACACATCTGAGGTCTACCAGGAGATTCACAGCACAGTAGCTATCAGTTAGCTATACCAGTGGAACATACGTATGGGTCTTGCCGTGCAACAAGGAGAACAGGAACATATTTTAAGTACTGGGAAACCATGTGCTTAAAATTCCTGCAGATGTGGTTCTGATACTACTTTCTCTCACAAAGTCCCAGTCCCCTTCACTCCCAGGCCTCTACAGTCTGCTTCCTGTACCACACAAGCAGCAGTGTGTGGGAGGAAAAAATAACGACTAGAGAGAGGTGGTTGTTAAATGTTCTTAACTGTTGGGAGCCATGTGACTTGATAGCCTTCCCTTGGCCCTACTAGATGTATTTGTACCAGTGAAGGCCACAAAGGCAGCAGACCCGGTCTCCCTGCAGTCCTGAGAGCTGGTTGTTAAATATTTACTAGCACACCATAGCAGAGAGGTTAATTTGCCCCTCCCCTGTTCTCCCTTTTCCCACAGTGCTCATACTGGCTTGACCCCTGCCCCTCAGCTCCAAATCCAACTGTCTCAGAACCATCCAGATGAAACTTCACGCCATGTTTAGCTGTTTCCTTCGGGAGAGTGGTTGAATGCCAGGTCGCCAACCCCACTGGCTAAGACACTCATCCTTAATGAATCCCACCTGCTGGCCACACCCTGGGCCTTTGATGGATTTAAGGAGGGATGTTTCCCTCCAGCATCACCTACAGTTGATGGGCATGCACAGGCTCTCTCTCTTACCCACACCCCTGTTCTCACTCTGTCTGCCTGTCTGCCTGTCTCTGCCTCTATCTCTCTATGTGTCTCTGTCTCGTCATCTCTTTCAGTCTCTTTCCCTCCCTTCTTCCCTCCTTCCCTTCCTCTCTTCCTCCCTCCGTCCTTCCTTTCCTCACTCCCTCTATCCCCACCTCCCTTACTCCATGTGCAACAAGCATTCTAGCTCTGAACTACATGTTCAGCACTTTCTTTTTTATGTATGTGTGTATATATACACTGTATGAGCATGTGTATGTGTACATATTCACATGAGAGTGTGTGTATACATACTTGTACACGCATGTGTATGTTCACAAATGTGGAGGCCACAGGTTGACATGTGTCACGGATCACTGTCCACATTAAATGCTGAGGCAGGGTATCTTCATTAGACTCATGTGTAGCTCAACAATTTGGCCGCTCTGGCTAGCCCTCTGCCCCAGGGATCCCCTCTCCACTTCCTGAGGCTGGGATTACAGAGCAGCCCCCAAGCCCATAGAGCATCTGTATGAGTTCTGAGGATCTGAACTCAGATTGTCATGCTTATAAAGCAAGTGCATTCCCCCAGTCTCGGGTTGACTTTTTTTCAACGATCTTCTACATGTTCACCGGCCAGCCCTCCACACTGGGTCATGCGATCAAAGCAGGTCATTTCTGAGAGTCTCTTTCAAAATTGTGTGATATGAAGGTGATATGCTCCAGCAAATTTTTTCATGGGCCTAAGAGTGGAAAAGCATTGGTCCTGGTGGGTCCTGCAAAACACCTCCTGATCCGATCAAGGACTTGCTCCACCACTAGAGATTCTTTGCCAGAACAATTCCCTCCTCCCTAGATTACTGTGATAGAAATGCAAATATAGAAAACCAGGCCATAGGATTGAGACAGGAGGGCCTTCCACAATTCGCCTCACACTTCAGCAACTTTGCAGTTTATGTTTGTAAACCTCACATATTTACTTGCCCTGGTTTTGTTACAGTAAACTCATTTGGAGTCACCACATAAAAGGGCTTTGTTTACACGGCCTCTGCTTTCAGTTTAGATTCCTGGTTTTATCTATTAAAGTGAGTCCAGTTTTATTCTCCCACAGAATAAGAAAACTCTAAATAAAGCCCCAAGCCTTCCAGACATGGATAACAAACAGGCCCAAGACTCAGTACAAAAGGTATAAGACATCATGGCTGGCAAAAGAAAGAGGAAAAAAGAAGAGGCAAAGGAGGAAGGTGAGAGGGGCCTGGGATTCAGATTTGCCTGGGTTCTGAAGCTTAGGGCTTGGGGTTTATCCAAGCTTTCTGGCCCGGAAATCACAACAGGGTTTTTTCTGGGTGTAGCTGACAGTTTGAAATGTCTGCTGACTCAGTGGGACTACAATCAGGGTTCTAGAGGTTCACATCTATCTGATTCCTTCCACTCTGTTCTCCTACAGCCAATAACCTTCAGGGGCAGCTCGTGGGATACCTTAGTATTTACCTGCCACTCAAGAAAATCGTGATACTTGCAAAGGGGGTGGGGGGGATGCAAACATAACAACAAAAGACAGCTGGCATTGTATCATGTTCTCTTGCACTGAAGTGTGTAAGTATATGTATGTGTATAACACATCTTTCTGCAGCACTGAGGAAGCCCCTATTGGCATTAGTAAGCAACTAACATAGCTTGACAGATACTAGAGTCACCTAGGAAACAGGTCTCTGAGCATACTGCTGGGGGATATCTTGATTGCACTGGGGTAGGAAAACCACTGTGGGCAGCACCATTCCCTATGTGAGATCCTGGACTGTACAAGTGGAGTACGGAAACTGAGCAGCAGCATGCATCATGGCTCTCTGCTTCCTGAATGTGGATGAGCCCCCATCATGATAATGGGATGGGAGAAGGAAAAAAAAAAACAAAAACCAAAAAATAAAAACAAAACAATTCTTTTCCTTTGAGTTGTTTTTCTCAATGTACCTTATCACAGCAGTAGCAAAAGTGACTTAGTGACTTCATTCCTGTATATCCTTTGCCTAGAGCTTGATTCTTCTTTCCAGGTTGTCGAAATAAGGAGTAACCTCCAAGCATACCAACTAATTTTAAATCCCTGAATTAAATCCATTGCATGATTTGAAATTCTTGCTATTAGTATTGGGGGTACTTCTGGTCAGTTTGCTTTTGCTTTGCAGTTCTAGCTAATGGCAACTTAGGGTGATCTTTGGGCCCAGGGCTGAAGACCATAAGCGTGTCTTTGAAAGAAGAGAAATGAATTTATTAGCAACAATATCCTCATGAATATATGCTAACTTTTTAAATTTACAGAATATTATGTGAGAGTTTAGGCGATGCAGGCATACCTGTGTATTCTGAGGGGGCTTAATTAAAAAGCATGTGTGAAACAGTAAATCATGCTTTACAAAGGTTTACTTTTGAGAACAATTACATTGAGAGAAATAAAACAGTACTGTCAAGAGTCTTGACGTGGCCTAATGGCGTAGGTACATTACTGAGGAGACTGCAGAGGTGTAGAACTGGAGAGCCGACCAATGGCTGGCTATGAGATGAGTGGAGACCATGGTGTGGGGAGAAGTATGGTTACAGACGGATGGGTGATGATGTAATTAGAACGGTGTGTTGACAGAATAATTCCACATCTTGATTGTGGTGGTAGCACCACACATCTGCTTGTGGAATCCAGTTTAGAACTATATCAGTGCCCGTCTGTGGTTTTGATATTGTCATGTAGTTATACAAGAAGTGACTGCTGGGAACAACTGGGAGGGACCTCACTGTATCATTATGAAAATATCTTGCAGATCAATGGTTAGTTCAAAATCAAAGTTCAAGCCTCAAAATGGTTCCATGTACACTTGTAGCTACATCTGAAAGCAAATAAGAAAAAGTAAAGGCTACATGCTTACCAAAGCCCGTGGCCCTCACCCTAATGAACCTTGTTGGGATGGGGGCTCCTTGGAAGATACTTCTCTCTATCTGTAATGTTGGAATATTTTTCCAGCAGAATACATTTGTGTATTTTTGTGTGGATAGTTTAGAAAAGCATTATAAACTTTGTAGAGCCAGCCAGAATCAACAAGTATTGATTGAACATGCACTGTTTGCCAAACACCGGGCTTGGGGGAGTTGCCAGACAAAACCCCTGTCCTCATGAAGGGTCAGCCCAGCTATGAAAACAGTCATTAAGCAGATGGCCATTTGTGTAATGGCTGCTAGGACCAAAACATATTGTGGGCTGCATCGACTTGGAGCAGGGACCCAGGATTCCTTTCTGCATCCCCCACTGCCGCGCTGTACCCAGGAGCTACTTGTTTGTGACATTTGCTATGCTTTGCAAGACTCTACCGAGGAGTTGGAGAGGAAGACATGAAGGTCTTGCCTCACTTAGAAGAAAGTATAAGCAAGAACATTACCACTGCTAAGCCTAGGAAGAATGCGAACAGAAAAACAGCCATGAACTAGAGCCAGGCAGAAGTCCCCACCAATGCCACTCCCTAACTTTGGGTTTCCACCGAGTTGTTAAGTGTACTGGTTATTTCTAAAAAGCTATAGCGATGGGCATTGTGGTGCAAGTTTTCAATTCTACCTCTTAGAAGGTGAAGACAGGAGGATCAGGAGTTCAGGGATGATCTCAGCTACATAGTGAGTTTGTGGTCAACCTGGGCTACTTTGCAATCCTGTGTTTAAATGAAAAACTTTAAAAATTACATGCAAACATCAGATACATACATTAGCTACATTTCTGTGGTAGATAATTGACAGAAAGAACTGGAGGAAATAAAGGGTCTGAAATGAAAGTTTCAGAGGGTTCGGTCCATCATAGAGGGGAAGGCAAATGAATCAACCTAGTTCACAGTAAGGATCTCATAAAGCAGAAAGAGATGGAGAAAAATCAAGGCTCTGCTGGTTCGCCCCTCTCGACAACTGTGTTCTGGCTAAGCCTTCAGTCTCTGGGATGGTATAACTCACATACAGGGCAAGATCTCCCTTCTTACCTCATCCCAGTTAATCATTTCTGAACACACCCTCAAAGATACATCTCAAGGTGTATCTCAAACTTCTATGTGATTCTAAAATCAAGGGTACATGGCTTATATTGCATATAAAGATCAGTACTCATAAGTAATTGCTTCCTGACTATTTCTTTTTATCTTGAGCAAATTGACAGTTTGTGGTTACTTATACCCTTTGTGCTGAAAGTATTGACCATGGCCTACAGTTGGCTGTCTCTGCTACCTCTAAATGTGTTGAGGTTATCTTGGGAGAGTTTATACCACAGAAATGAGCAAATGCCACAAATCAAGGCTCCCCCTGGTTATGTTTAGCTGAATCCTAAACATATTTATCAACCCGCATCCTATCCAGGTCAAGATTTACTAAGGTAACTTGGGTCCTACACATTGAAGTTGGTGTGTGAGCTTCAGTCCTTCTATGTCAGGCAAGGACATGGAAGGCACTCAAGATCCTGTTGGTAGGCAGGGCCAACACCGAGCAGGACTTAGTTCTTCTGCTATTCTTCCTAATGGCTTCCAACAATAGCCATGTTTCTCTTGTATTGTCCTTTCATTTAGTATCTTTTTTTTTTTTTTTTTTTTTTTTTTTTTTTGCCCCTAGGAGAGGCAGAGATAGTCTACCCTTCAGACCCTAAAATGGCTCTTTCATGAATCAATGCAGACACCACTGACCATGGCTTTGTTTGCATAACCGTACAGACACCATGGGGTGAAACTCCTATCTGAACTGGCTGGAGATATTAAGAATGTGCAACACAGGATGGTCCACACCTGCTTACAATTTTATCTGAAGTGTTCTATAAGTCTCCCCTTTGCCCTGTTCCTCTGCTTTTCTCATAGCCCTAAGGGCTTCTTACTGCAACCATGACAGGTGCTTTTGCTACTGCTTGGATCTCAAATCCACCCATGCCCCAGGGTATCGTATTTCTCATTTGTCTCCATTAAGAGATATAACATTTTCTAAGTTTTAATTAAAATCCCCACATAAAACTGGTACGTATCCTTCCAGTTTCCATGTGCACCTGGAGCTGACCTGGTGCCAGAAAACTCTGTACCCAGACCTCACTGGGAAAGAGTCAATCTCACAGGAGTGCTGTCACATCTGAGAGCACAGGTGAGACCACCACCTCTGATCAAATTCCTGGCCCAAGAGGAACCCGCCCAGAGCCCTTAGACAGAAGCTGAGGACAGTCTGAGACAGGATCATTCCAGTTTCTGTCTGCACCCTGTGCTAACCCCAGGCACAGCTCTCTCTACCCAGACCCTGCTGGGAGAAAACTGGTCCCCCAGTAGTGCTGACACACAGGCTTACAGGAGGGTCAAGCCACTGTCAGAATTAGCAAGACCAGCTAACACCAGACATAAGCCGATGGCAAGAGGCAAGTCCAAGAACCTAAGCAACAGAAACCAAGGCCACTTGGCATCATCAGAACCCAGTTCCCACATTCTCATAGAAGCAGGGGGAGGGATTGTGGGATAGGAGGTATGGGAGAAATCTGAGAAAGGGGATAACATTTTAAATTTGAACAAAATACATTCAATAAAAAATAAATCAGAAAGAATAGATTTCTAAAAAAACAAAAAAACAAAACAAAACAAAATCTGGTTAAATACCAAGCCACTCTCACAGAAATGAGACTTGAGAAAGTTGGGCAATCAACACCTGCATCCTGTACCATGTGAGCAGTGACTCGAGGAGTAGGTAATTTGGTGTTTCTATTTGTTTGTTTGTTATGGGGTAGATGAGTACTCAAAATTGACCCTTAAATGCTAGGTAAACACTCTACCAATGATTTATACCTTTAGCTCTCTTTTTACTTTTTCTTTACATATAGTATGTCAGTATATTACCCAGGCTAGCCATAAATTTGGCAATTTTTTTGCTTCAGCTTCTAGAGTAGGTGGATTACAGAACTTCACCAGAAGGCTCTGCTTCTGGTTCTGAATTTGAGAGTCGAGATCCACTGAGTCCTTTCTAGTTTGTTTCCAGCCCTGCCCAATATCTTTCTTCCTACTGGATTCTACAGAGCTCAGTTTGAGGGGATGTCTTTCTTTTTGACTGGTTGGTACCTACCATCCTCTCATCTCCTGGATTAAGTGCTTTGTTTTCAGGGTAAACAATTTCCTTTCTCATAGAACCATTTTCATGTTACTTAACATGGTCCAACTCTTGAGCTAAGATTTAGGAGCTAGATGTCAAAACCAGTAGAATTCAACTGTAAACCTCTCATGACAATTGTTGAAAAGAGGCATTATTTCTACAGAAGATGTAAGAAGATTTGTGATGCATGAATGGATATCTTATCTGAGAATAGAATGAACATGGGGAGAGATAGGGTAACATCTGAAGAATCTTTAACATCATCCTTCCAAGTGATGTACTTGGCCTTGCCTAAAGACCCAAAGCTAAATGGTTCTATTTTTTTATTTAAGGGAGCCAGGAAATCCTAGTGGGCTTTATCCTGTGAGTAAAGTTGTCTCTAAAGTTTGAAAGCTTCTGGGGAGTCAAGGACCCTGGATTCATAGCAAGTTACTACAGTTGGCCCCCTCATGTGGTAATTTCATGCTACCACAGTGGGTCCTTATGAAATCCTTCTTAAAGCTGCCTTTTGGTTTAATAGATTAGATCAACCACAAAAGTCTGCATTGTTAATCAGGACAGGCAGTGTTACCCAATTTACCTGAACATGAAGACAAAACCTATCATGTCTATGATTTTGTGGTAAATGTAGTAAACCTTGGGGTTAAAAACAGTGGCTTCTGTCAAGGCCAGCCTTGGCTAAAAGCCCTACCTACCTCTTCTAACTCACAGACAATAGCTTTTAGCAAGTGATCTCACTTCCCTAGGAGGTGTTTTTCTCACCTATAAGATGGAATCCCCACTGTCCTAGTCACAGTTCTATTACTGTAAAGGGATACCATGACCTGAGCAAGTCATAGAGGAAAACATTTAATCAAGGGCTTGCTTACAGTTTCAGAGGGTGAATTTATGATCCACTACGTCTAGCATGGGTTTTTGAAACCTCAAATCCCACTGCCACCAACAGACCTCTAACAAGGATGCATACCTAATCCTTCCAAAAATTCCTCATGTGGAGACCTAGTATGCAAATGCATAAACCTATGGGGCCATTTTCAATCAGACCACCACACTGACTTCAGAGAGCTATTGTGTGGAATAATTAAGAAAAATAAGTCATTAGTGAATCTGAGGGAAAAAACTTGCTGTCCACTGGTACTGCCAGTATCATCACAGCCATCTCAATAATCCACAGGTTGACCTTGTTACTTCACCCTGCAGAGGAAAACATGGGCTCTCCAGGGGGCTGTGGCATTTGCTTTGGTTTCGGGAGCCTTAGAATCAAATTGCCCTAGAAATCACTCTTACTACTAAGAACACCCATAGAAATGGCTCAGTACCCAAACATGATGACCTAAGTCCAATCCTTGAGACCTACATGAAAAAAATAATCATTTCCCAAGAGTTGTCCTCTGACCTCTATGTGTGTGCTGTGGCATTTGTGCACGTGTGCACAGAGGCGCGAACACACAAATTAAAATAACTGCAACTTTTAAAAAAAAAAAGAAAACTCCCCTTACCCCCATGCTAGAGGTCCTGAAGCAGTCTGCTTTATTTTGAGAGGAACCCAAAATGTAAGTATAAACTAGAACAACTTCCAAGTCTCCTGCCTGCTGAATCAGGGAGATTAATCTTTAGA
Organism: Micromys minutus; assembly: GCF_963924665.1. Taxonomy (NCBI): domain Eukaryota; kingdom Metazoa; phylum Chordata; class Mammalia; order Rodentia; family Muridae; genus Micromys; species Micromys minutus. The sequence goes on from NC_137981.1 coordinate 30,381,651, forward strand.
ATTTTCAATTCAGCCCTCTCTCGGAGGCAGCAGGCCTTGGACTGGACCAAGTGAAGACAGTTATGCAATCTGGCTCATTCCTCAGATACTTCAGCTGCCCACGTCCTGGGAAGGTTTTGGGGAAAGCCCATCAGAGTTGCATAAAGCATGTGTTTACATGGACATAGAGAGGTTCTCAACTGAGGTGAAGGCACCAACTCATTTCTCATCACCACAGATTACCCAGCCCTCTTAGTGACCCCCACCTCAGCTGGTGCAGTCCACCTCCTCTGTCGAGGTCACCAATACCTTTTTGTCTACAAGGAAGACAGGTAACCACAGGGATGGCTCCTGCCAGCCTCTTGCAACCTGTTCCATCTTCTATGCCTATAACAGTTCTCATCCACAGAACACGGATCAAACCCCCTCATTCTCAGGCTAAGGAACCATCGAGGACTTCCTGTTTCAAATATAATTTAAAAATGTCCCCCCATCAACTGATACCCCATTACTTACCTCCTGACATCCTTCAATCCAACCACATAGGGCTCTGAGAACCCTACCCACTCCCAGCCTTGCGCCTCGACTTAGCTCTTTCCTGTGCCCAAGGGACCTTTTCCCACTGCCTGTCTTTCAAGTCCAGTCAGGCACCTGTGCTTTCAGGGTCCACACATAAAATTCTGCAGAAGTCAGAATCGAAAATGAATTACTGATGTCTGTCTCCAGTGAGACCAGCAGAGAAGAGGGAACACGGTACTTTTGGCATGAAGACCTTACAACACTCACCCAGAGGTGAGTCTCTCTCACCAGAGTCTCTCAAAGAATAGAATCCTAAATGATATTTAGGATAACAAATTCAGTACTTTCCCACATGCCCTTGACTTTGCTTCAAGGACTCTGTGCTCATTAGACAAAGTCCTGGGGGAGATATTCTGCTAGAGAAGTATGTATCAGTCCACATTTGGGTCTCAGGGTCCCATTGTTAGCTAAAGCCACATGACTATTTACTTCCTTATACAGTGGGCAAGAAACAGTGTTGTGAGCACATCAAAAAGCTGGAAAGCACCAGCCAGCAAGGGAGCAAGGAATCTGGAGACAGTAAGGTCCTAATGATGCAGTTGCTTTCCAGTCAGCTATAGCGCTGCTCATAAATTTCACTTCTAACATAATCTGCATCATTGATAACACCATCAACTCATCCCTGCTCTACAACATGGGGCTGGTGCCCAGTAGCATCAAATGTGGTGGCCATTGTCTTCTTATCAGCTTGCAAGAAGAGAGGTGCTCACATTATTTGGCGTTACCACTTCTTCCTAACCAGTATCTCTTATGACCTCCTGCTCTGTGCAGAGTGACATACAGACAGCCTGACCTGACACATAAGTGGATCAGTCCCAGTATTCGACCCTTTATTTGAAAACAGTTTTTAAAGATAACCATTAACAATTCCTCTGCCATGTAAACACAACTACAGTACTTAGAAAAGAATCAGAATCTAAAACAAAGAAGCATCAGGAGGGTCCACTAGAGATAACATTTAATGTTGAAAGATGTGATACAAGAAGAACCGAGTGGCCTCCTCAGCTTCATCACTGGTGAGGTAATTCGGATGTGTGTACACATTGGCCTCACCTGAGCCTTTGCAATTAGGCACTCCTAAAGAGAAAGACTTCTTCTACCTTCTGAGTCCAAACACTGATACTCCATTTTTTACCTTAACTTGGCATAGGAGGTCTTTAGAAAGTATGGTTTAATTTCTACACTTCCAGGTGTGAAGTGCTGGGGGAAAAAAACTGAATCCTGGTGAAAAGGCCCTGCCACTCACAACTTATTTTGACCAGAAATTTTGAAGAGAGATCAGGTATTTGCGAGGGCCTGCTGGAGGAACTCCCTGCAGTCCCAACCCCAGCTCAGCTCAGACATGCCAGGCAAGGCTTCTTCTGTTCCTTCAGTCAGTGTCCTGAAGTGACCATGCCTTAGTGCTCTCAGGGTTACCTGGAAAACCGAAGACTCCTTGGCTACCCAGGAGGCCCACTTCAGCCCCAACAAAGTAGGCTGGCACTAACCGAGCAGATGTTTCCAAGCTCCTCTGCCTCCCAAGGACTTGTCTATTTCTTGGATCCAAGTATCTGTGCTGGGGATGACTGGGAGGGCTCTTCCTGCTTCTGGGGAAGTTTGGGATCATGCAGAAACTATGTGTACATGAACTGGTGTGGCTCTGGGCAATAGGAGAAGGAAGTGTCTTCTCATGTGTGTTGACACACACGGAGAATTATAGCCAAATGGAGAATTGCCCACACTAATGTTCTCCTAATGAAAATATGCTGCCACCAAACCAAGTTCAGAGACAAATAGAACAAAGAGAGCTGGATGTCCCCCAACCCTCAATTTCTGACTAGACAACCAGTCTAACTCCCATACCCAATTATAGATTTAAATAAGTGACCCTCACTTTCAGCTGGGCCTGACTGCCTGCTCCAAACTCATGAGTACCTTCCAGTACTGGATGAGCATCAGTTCTCTGCCTCATCTTTTGCCGACATGGTGAGAACAACAAATATGTGCATAATCCTCACTCCCCAACATTCTCTCTCTCTCTCTCTCTCTCTCTCTCTCTCTCTCACACACACACACACACACACACACACACACACACACACACACACACACACACACACACCAGGCATCACATATCATGTCAATTGGAGGCAGGGTATCAGGGGAGAGCAGTGAAAAGCTCAGGTGGTCCTTTTTCCAATTCATGAACTCCACCTCCATCAAAGCAAGTGGAGAAGCAACAGCCTCATTATATACGGCAGTGGGCCTCCCATTTCAGCAGCTTCGGAGTCACCTAGAAAGGAAATCTGAAGACAGCTCATCAACCTCTCCTAAGAGCTTTCAGAGGAATTGGTGGCTGATGCTGCTGAAAGCATGCTTGCTGAAGGACTGGCGAGGGCTTCAAGAACATGGTTCTGCAAGGTGATGTTTGGTGTCACCAGCAGCCAGTAGTAAGTGCTGAGTGATGTCACTGAGATAGAACATTAGTCCCATAGGTTCACGGTGAGGTCATGGGTCTATGGGCAATAGCCACCAAACTATGGGTCACCTAGCCAGTCAAAACATCATGTTGCATTCAATACCCCTATACCTTGCCTCATTTCTCTATTGTATTGTTCATTTATATCCAGTACGATATATCCCTGTTATGTCACAATTTAAAGACTATAATTAGTAAATGTCATATTCTAGGTAATTTTCATCATCATTCTCTTTTATTACCATAGCAATGCTGTGAAGCAACAGTGATATCTGACATCAAAATATGGCCTCTTCTGAGAAGGGGACTGCTCAGTACACTGTAGACAATAGGGATTCTCAGCCTTCAACATGGGACCCTTTAATATAGTCCCTCGTGTTGTGGTGGTCCCCAACCACAAAGTTATTTTCACTGCTATTTCATAACTGTAATGTTTCTAATGTTATGAATTGTGATGTAAATATTTGATATGCAGGATATCTTATATGCAACCCTTGTGAATGGGTTAGATACCCCCCCAAAAACAGGTTGTGACTCAGACTGAAAACCACTGCTATAAATGAATGATCAGAAACATACACCAAGGACCAAATCCTGCCTGCGACTGTCACCGACAGCTGCAAGGAGTCTCAGCTGAGGAACTGCCTCCATCAGACTGGCTGCTGGGCATGTCTGTGATGAATTTACTGACTACTAATTAATATAGGAGGGTCTAGCTCACTATGTGCAGTGACACTGAGTACTGTCATGCTTTCATATTCTTACTGGCCATGAGTATGGTTCAGAGAAAATCTACTTTTGAAATTAGAGTGCTGGAATTTGGGCTTTGTTTCTGCAATTTTTTTTAATTGCATTCTAGAGTTTGTTTCATTTTGTCTATTTTGGACAACATAACCTATTATCATATATATGATTTGAAGATAGTTTTTCCTCCCATTCCGTGGCTACATTTTTTCTCTCTTACTAGTGATCTTTGCTATGCAGAAGTTTTTTATTTAATAAAATATGCTTTCTTCCTTTTTTACTCCTGTTGCTTCTAGTTTGGAGGTCATATCCAAGAGGTCATTGCCAAATATGAAGTAATGAGGCTTCTCTTCTGTCTTCTTATCGTGTCCTTATCTTTTACACTTGGACTCTGATACATCTTTTTATACAAGAAAAGATACAGCCCCAGCTTTTATTTATTTCATATGGACATCCAGGTTGCCCAACTATATATTCTTCCTGGGAAATGCACATCATTTAAGTATAGCCAAACTGACATGGGCCTGTCTTCATGAACCTGTCTCCATGTTCTTCTGCTATCCCTTTGGTCTCTTACCTACCAGTCTTTGTGTCTGTTCCATCACTCCAAACTGTGTTGCCTTGAGATAGACAATGGAGCCAGGAATTTCCGGTGACACTTCTTTCTCTGGACCCTACCCCCACAGTAGTAGAATGACAGAGGTGCATGTGGTCAAATCCAGTTTGTATACAGGAGCTCATGACTTGAACTCATGCTTGCATAGCAAGTGACCTTATTTGCTGAACATCTTCCCATCCCCAAATAAAAAGATAAAAAATAAAGAGCAAATGTACTAGTATATGCAAATGACCATGGAATTCGACCTTAGCGTGACCCCTGAAAGTACACTGGAACTGGGATAATCCATGTGTTGATTTTCCCAGGTAGCCGAACATGACATATGTGGACTACATGTGTTTTGTAATGACTCCAGCCAATACTCCCTCAAAGAGTCTAGAATTCTAAGTTGAAATTTAAGGACAGAAAAGGAAGGTGACACCTAAGCCAATCTCCCCGGCATTCTCCCAGCATAGGCTTTACAGCTTCCCCACTAAACATTCATGCAGAACTAAACAGTCAATGAGGGATTTCTCACTTTGTGCTTTTCAGAAACAGCTCCAAATTCTGAGAATCACCCAGGCTTCCAGCCTTTCAAGCCAAATGAAATGACACCAACTGGCTTCATTTGAAACCATGGGACTCTTAAGCTGGCCAAGAGGTGGTCACTATACCTTGCAATGGAATGCCGTGGACTCACCCTGCGGTCCTGGGCAGAGATCCCAAAAGGTAATGAACTTGAATTAAACAAGCCTCCTCATTGGCTGATGCTGTTGATGTTGTAAAAGACTCTGCCCAATGGCTTTGGGCCTGAGTAAACGTTGGCTTGGCTGACCTGGTCCACTGAGATGAATTGAGCATGAGTAAGGTGTAAGGATGCCAGCCCTTCCATTAACTGGGAAGGCATGCAGGGGCAGCAGAGAGAGGCTGCATACCAAAGCCACAAACAAAGACTCCTATAAGCAGGCCAGTTTGGGGGAACAGCTGGGGAGAAATGGGAGAAGACAGACCTTGAGGACTGTGGGGTAACAGGCTTCTTCTGAACTACAGCCCAAAGAAGTATGTGATAGCTCACAGCAGATGAGAACCCAGCTTCCCTGCCTGTGAAGTGAGCTTAACATTCACTTGTGTTTCCTGGTAACAGAGAAATCACCGTAAGGACCAAGGAACAGGGCATGGGAGAAGAACTAAAAACACATCCTTAGCAGGGACACAGCAACATCACACAGCACTGGGTAGGGGGGTAGGGTGGTAAAGGGAGGGGGACACATCAAAGGGCTTCCATTTTGAGGACAATATTTTAGGGTGGAAGATCCCTTCATGATTCCTGTCCTGTACATTTCAATGACCCCTGTGTGTGTGGTAGATAGATAAATCAACACATTCACAGAGAATTGCAGCTCTGCTAGATGCCAATGCATGTCCCTCTTCCCTCCTTTTCCCATTTAATCCACTTGTAGGAGTCAGGTACTTTATTCCTTGGAAATTCCCATAGTCCTGGGTGTTTTCAGTTCTGAAAAATAGGTGACATTCTTTTGTTACAGTTCTTAGAAGGTATGACATTTTGGTCACGCATGTGCAGTGCCATACTATAGTCAAAATAGCACTTAATCCTTCCACTGTCCTGGGCTCAAAAGGCCTCCCACTAGGACCTACAATGTAGATATATAACATACTAATTCACCCTTGTTTGCTGCTTTGCTTCTATCTTCCTTCTGACAGTGGTGGGATTTCTGACTCCTGGGGCCTTGGCATGAAAAATCAGAAATCTGGACTAATATAATGGGACACTGGAGGGTTTATAGTCATGGAAGATACTTACAGCCATCTCCTTTTCTTGGTGCAAACCTGGGGTTCTAGTTGACTTGACAATTCTTCCTTCACCCCCAACAGTGGGTGGGTGAGGGAGTCCTGTACCATAGTCCTTTTGTAGGCAAGCATGTCCTTCCCCCCTTTATCCCGTGATTTTTCCCTTGCTCTCTGGCAGAGGTTAACCCATGCAGGGTCTTGCTGTTGGCCACCCAGTATCCCTAAAGTTGTGGATGCTCCTCATATGGCACTCTCTGATCAGAAAGCAGTCAGCTCACTAGAAAGTATCTCAGAGCACATATCTCCCAAACAGGCCCTGCCCTCTCCCTACTTCCAGGCTTTTGGGGTACAAGCTTGGAGCTCCATCCATTTACTGGGGATTAATGGGAAGCACCCCACAAATGGGACAGACAAGGGGGAAGGTGAGGACCACAGCATCCCCTACTTCAACCACTCAGCACCTTCAATTTTTAATTGTCTTCTATCCTCCAGTGAGGGCTAATGCTTACAAGCCCATTCTACCTATTGCTAATGCAGCACTGAAGGTCCAGCAGATGCTTCCAAATGTTACACAATATTAAAAAGCAATCTTCCTGCCTCTTATCTATTGTGCTTTCCCCCTTTTAAAAAAATCTGGTTTAAAATATGATCAGAGCTTTTTTTATATACAAAAAGGGCATTTGATATATCAGTTATTAATTATAAGCGATGGAACTATGAAAGATTCTTATATGTCTCTAGTTTTAAAAAAAATTAACTTATAAAGAAAATTGAAACATACCTTATTTTAAAAACTGTCTTTTCACAAAGTCAGATTCTAGTTTTGTTTTTTACTTTATTAATTTAAAACCCGTGGAAAAAAACATAAAAAGCATCATAATCAAAATTGAACAGACCTAAAACTATAAAATGTGGTGAATTTAATACTGTTGGAATTTGCATTTGAAATTGAAGTTGTGTCTTTCATTAAATTTATACATTTATCTACCCCTCAAAAAATCAATGACAGAATTAGAACTAGAAAAACATATATATACACACATGTATAACTCACATTCACACACTCACTACCTGCATTCAGTCTTACTGACATTTCCCTTTTTTCATGTCATATACATCAGACATTTACATTTGTTTAAATGTATACACATATTAATGGCAGGATCCCTCAAATGAGAGAGAACATGTGATTTATTTCTGAGATTCTGTGACCTCACTTAATATCATACATTCTGCAGGTATCCATTTTCCTGCACATTTTTATTTTGAGTTTTATAGAGCTGAGTAGTATTTTCACAGATCCACAAGTGTAGTCATTCTATTTCTGATAAAGGGCAAAAATATCCTATAAAGTAGAGAGAAAGAAAAAAAAAAAAAAAAAAAAACAGACCAAAGAGAAGAGAGATGGAACGAAAGAGAGCAGGAATGGAGAATAACAGTGAGAAAGGGTAACCCTCCACTCCTCTGGGATAAAAGCATGGCATAAAGGTGGTATAACCACAGCTCACAATTTCCTTTCTAAAGCAGGCTAAGTGTCCATCTTTGTAAGCCAGACTCGAGCAGCCCTGAGAAAGCAGGTTTGCAATACCCACCTTGTGAGGGGTAAGAAGGTAGCCAGAACACACTACCTTCAGCCACATTTGAAGAGAAATGAACCAGTTCATCTCTGCATGGAGCCCAGCCACAAGCCAAGCTCTCATGGGACAGGTGTGATGTGCAGTGTGCAACCAGCAGTGTGGACAAGACTTGGGGAAGCTAATGAAAACTAGCTACACAAACAAGGCTGCAGAGACCACCTACAAGCTCTTTAAATAACATTAGCTTAACAGCATCCATTTGAACTACGTGCTAATCTCAGAAAATCTTCTCATAAAAGCAACTTTTGGCAGCATCTCCTTGACGATCAGCATCTTACTGAAGCTGGGAGAAGTAAGAAAGCCATAGCTTTTTCTTGAATGCAAACACATTGACTTATCTCTCATTCTCTGAGACAGAGAGTGGGCATCAAGGGCAAACACCATGGGCTGGAGCTACAGTTCAGTGGCAGAGTGATTACTTAGCATGCCCGTGATCCTAGGTTCAATCCCTAGTACTGAGACAGACAGGCAGAAAAAAAAAAGACAAGAAAGAGACATTGAGGGTCAGAGATCTGAGGCAGAGTTGTGTGCAGAGTATGTTCTGGATGTGGCTCAGATCCCTCTCTATGCTTCGCCAGCATTCTCTGAATCCCAGAAGGCTAGACTATACAGAGGTCATCTCTTAGATTCTCTTGCTCTCTATATTTGAGTGGGGTTTAGTCCATGGAAAGTTCCAGAAGGACATGGTATCAAGAGAGAAAGAGTGTGCAAGGTGCTTATTCATGATTCATTCATTCATTCATGCCCTGTAGGGTTCCTGGCAGATAGTCCAGTCCTATAACCACAGCTCTGGTCAGGGTTGGTCTGGTAACCACATGCCTGGCTTTCACTTTCAGATCATACTGGCTGCAGTAGAGATGTCCAAGAAGACTAAGAAGAGATGTAGCAACCTTCACTGAAGGCTCTTGTGTGTCTGAGACGGTAATGAGATGGTAATGGGTTCTTCCAGATGTTTGCAGTGGCGATGTTGAGCAGTACACTAATTCCAGAAGCATTCCAGATATAAAATCGACACAGCATGCCACAGCCTGGAAATGAGAAGGAAGAGCAAGATTCATAAGCTTGAAGTCCAGGAACTATGGTGATAGATTGATAATAAAAAGTTTGCAGCAGGGGGCTGGTAAAATGCAGCAGCAGGTAAAAGGCCCTCTTATCAAGCTTGACAACTTGAGGTCAATCCTCTGAACCCACACGGTGGAAAGAGAAACAAACTCTCCAAAGTTGTCCTCCAACCTTCATAGGTGCGCCATGTCACATGTGCTTGTGAGAGTACACACACACACACACACACACACACACACACACACACACACACACGAGGTTTATAGCACAGAAAACTCCAGAATGAGATGGATTTGAGGCTGTATCTTACCAAACCTTCTAAAAAGCTACTCTCAGTTCTTCTCATGCTCCCCACAGAACTAAAATTCATTCTTCCAGGGAAGCAATACACCATTACTAAGATCAGACAGGAACACATCAATCACTGACCAGTAACTTCAATGAGCACACTTGTAAAAATCCTCAACAAAACAAAAGTTCACGTTCAACCCAGGATGAAAACATCATTGACCACATGAAGCTGCTTCCTTTCCAGGAACACTGGGACAGTTTAACCTCCATAGATCAATAAATGCCGCACAGTAAAGGAACAGAATGCAGGGTAAAACCCTGTGCTCATTTTAATAGACAAAGAAAATGCAACTTTGTTCCTGACAAAAGAAGATCCTATGTTAACAAATCAAATCTGTATATAACAAGTCAATGGTCAATATTGTATTAGATGGGGAAAGGTAAATGCATTCCCACTTAGGTCAACAATAAGACAAAGGTGTCTTTTCTCTCTGTCCTCATTCAATATAATACTGAAAGTTTTAATCTAAGAAACAAATAAAAACAATACAAACAAATTTTTTAAAATTAGCATAAAAACCTTCAAAGCCCCATCAGGACTATTAGAACAGATAAAGAATCCAGTAATGTGCAGGAAAAAGAATCACTAAATGACTTTAAATAAATTAACTGAAAAGCACTCATGAGAGTGATCCTACTCACAACAACTACAAAAATTAAGTAAATTTAAGCAAGGCATTGAAAAAGAACAAATATCCAAAACAGAGAGGAAACTCAAGAAATTAAAACAAACAACTAGTTCAATAAAAATGGGTGTTTCAAACACACACCTCTCCATAAAGGAGATACAAATGAGCAACAAGTATGTAAAAACACTCAATATAATTAGCAATCAATAAATGTAAATCAAACCTACAAGTCCACCTCAAGCCATTTAGAGTTGTTTATAAATTTATTAGTTAATAAATGCTAGTAAGGATGTAGAAGAACAGTCATATACTGTTGGTAGGAATATAAATTATGATATAGGAGAACAGTGTGGAGGTTCTTCAGAAAAATGTAAAAATAGAACTACCACAAGATGCACTTACACACTCCAAAGCATACAGCCAAAGAAATCTGCATACAAGCAAGTTACCCTGGACACCATTCAAGATAGTGATCTCAGCTTAGGGAAGATGGACATGGATTTGTGAACAAAGCAAATGTCCATATAAACCCAGTGGGCTATCAAGCAACCAAGAAAAATGACATCATGGCATTTGCAGCCAAATGGATAGAGATGGAAGGTACTGTGTTAAGCGCAATAAACCAGGCACAGAGAGGCAAGTAGTATAAGTTTTCCCCCACATAGGGAAACAAAGCAAAGATGGTCTGAAAGCAATTGGTGAATCCTAGGGATTTGGAGAGATGTGGAAGGAAAGATAGAAAGGGGACAGCTGGATAAGATCTTTGAATGGTGCATACAGATATGCTGAGATCACACTAAATCTCATAAAAAGTAAAGTAACTTGCATTCACACTCAAAAAGAACTATGGGTGATGAGCCTACAAAGCTAAAATGCTCAGACCCAATAATTACTAGTGGAAACTCCCTTAGTAAGTTGCTGTGTTGGAGTAAAGAGAAAATAGAGCCCAGGACCTAGAATAGAGAATAACCCATTATGAGGGAAATGTTTGCAGCAGAGACAACCCCTCTCTTCCCCTCTCCTCCCTCCTCCCTTCCCCTCCCCTCCTTTTCCTCCAAAGCAAGGTCATTTTCTAACTGCTCAATTTGCATCTGCACCAAAGCCTCATGCTGTTTTTCTTACAACACCTAATAAAGACAGATCTGTTGGACCAAGTAACTTAAGAGCATTCCCAAGCACCAAAGGAGGGAGAAGAATGAACGCTGGATTTATAATTACTGTACATTTTGAGAGAAAAAGAAAAACTCATACTCAAAGAACATTTTCATAAATCATGCCTATGATTTTAAAAATGTGGCTTGGAGAGACGTAGCCTTCACGCCGCATCTGCTTCACATACACAAATGTGTCAGGTTTACATAAACCACACTGATAGAGATGAAAAATAAGGGAAGAAGAAGATAAAAATAGTTCTTATGGTATCAGCAACACCTCTTTTATTATTATTATATATGACGATGGTGCAATCAGTCACACTCATAGATTGCATTGGCTAATGACCTCAAACACTATGGAGAGAATGAGCCAACATCCACAATCGATTCTTTCCACTTACATAAAAAAAACAATCAGTATTGTATGCATGACTATTTCAGAGGTAGTAAAATAAAGTCATCTCATCCCCCAAATGCATCCATGCCTTGCCCTTTGGCCTGATACTACCCCTGGGATACAGAGGCAAAAATACATCCTACAACCACCTTTCCTTTGCAAATGCCACCTTGTGTAGCTCAACTGTAAAGGTAACTATCCACTCATCCAGTAGCTTCCCAGTCCTGAGGAGTAACTGACGATTGGTCCCCTAATCAACTCTAGACAACATCTTTGTCTGTGGCACTTTATTTTTCTCTTCAACTAAGACAGTGGTTCTCACCCTGTGGGTGAGTCGAGACCCCTTTGGGAGTTGCCTATCAGACATTCTGCATATCAGGTATTCACATGATGATTCATAACAGTAGCAAACTTTCAGTTATCAAGTAGCAATGAAACAATTTTAGATTGGGGGTCAGCACAACATGAACTGTCTTAAGAGGTCACGCAGCATTAGGAAGGTTGAGAACCAGTGGCCCAGGGAAGCATTGAAGCTTTTTTACTCAGCAGTTGTAAAGACCACTGGTGTCCCCAGAGCTAAGTCTTTCTGAAATGCATGTGAGCCTGACCCCTAAGTAAGGCCCATTCACTGATTCACTGACAGAAGCATTCTTTTATCTCACCCACCTGTGTTATTTACAGGTCTCCTAATTCTTCAGCTTTATCTTTGGGGCTGTCACCAGCTTGGATCTTGAAGTCCATTGAGCCATTAGCACACACTTTCTTCTCCTGCCAGGGGCAAACCAGTCTGGTGATGAAGAATTACTTCATGATGCAAACATCTACCCCCAGATAGAACATCTTATTGATATTAATTTCCAAACTCCTTTCATCTTGATAGATTGTTTCTGAAGCCTTCGGAATTTTTGTGGGTTTTGTTCCTTAAGAGTGAGTTCCTATAAATCTGTTTAGATAGGTTCATTTTGCAGTAGTTCTGTTTAAAGTCCTGCATTTAATGTTTGAGTGTCTGTGTGTGTGTGTGTGTGTGTGTGTGTGTGTGTGTGTGTGTGTGTGTGTCCACTGTATTTTCATCACAGTCCCCTTTAGCTCCCCAGGTTATCTTCCCTCATTGCTGGTCCCATTTTCTCCAATGACATCATGCCTGTGACATGGTCCATTAAGATCTAGAACCATCCCAGTGGAAAGTGAAAAAAAGTCAGCTCCCTTAGTTACCCCACAGCCTCAGAAACCATGGCTTCTCCCCCACCTAAGAATGACTCAAAAGACAAACTCTCCCAGACTCAGCTACCCTGGCTCCTATCAGAGCATAAGCACCCTTCCTTCCTCGAATTTGTAAATCATGAATACTCTGCACAGGCCCGAGGACATGACATGTTCCTGGAGGCTGAGTAGCAATGTGCTTGTCTCCTTGAAGACTCCTCCCTCGTGATTGAATAAACACAGCTTCCTTCCTTTATCACCACCTAGCCATGGAAAACAGTGATAAACATGAAAGGGTTTTAAAGCCCCACTGTGTCTCCCATCACCCGGTGGCTGGCACCATGCAGATTCCCCTCCCAGGACAGTGGCTGGCACCATGTAGGTTTCCCTGCCCTCTTTCTTTTGTGCTCAAGCTGCTTCTACTAGGCTCTCTGACCACATCTAAAATTATGGCCCTATGTACTTTTGGGATTATCCATTCTCCTTTCTGGAATTTTCATACAATAAACTAGCACATGATGTCTTTCTTTGGTACCAGGTAGTACTTTGGCGCATTTAATTTGCAGGTACCTAATTTGAGTTCAGGTCCTCACGATGTGGTTCCAAAAGACCAATGTGAAGTCTCAGTCTGGGAGTCAAAGGCCACAGTAGCTTTGGTCTTTCTCCTTCCTTCATCTCTATCACTGATTTTATGTCCCCCCCCCCCCCCGGAAGAAGGAAGAAGTCTTTGTCTCAGATTAGAACCAAGTGCCGTTGATGTTCAAGCTTCCAGAATCTTATGCATTCTGTCCCCCAAGCCCCACAGAACCTGGATATTTCCTATTCAGTCTCTAGGCCTCAAGTGAACTTTTACTCCCTCTAAGGGAAGATGGGTCCTATTGCCATGTTTCTTCTTAATAGGCAGTGAACTTCCCATTAGTGTCCCATGTACTAACCATAACTACATATTCTTTGCCAGCTCAGGACCTCCACTTTCTATGTTTTTCTCCTGTCTACCATAGGGTGTCCCGCATGATGCATGTACATGATCAGCATTTAATAGAATTCCTGAGAGAATTAATGTGTTAATCCACAAGATAAAACAGGAGAAGGGAATTGAAATATTTCCAAAACCTTGCTTTTTCAAGACAGTGATAATCAGCGTGCACAGGGTAATGCTCCCTGACTTAAATGTCCCCTACTAGTCCTTCTCCCCTTCCCTCCAAACAGAACTTCAACCTTCCCATTTTAAAACCATTTTCCCCTACTCATGGGCCATGTGGATTAAGTAGCCTGGCTTCATACCTTACTTTGTGGGTCACTGGCTGAGAATAAGCCTTGACTATTTTACTGGATCTTTCGGGAAGGAAGAATCTTGCTTTCTGTAACTGAGCTGCTAGAATAAGGCTCGGGTTTTTGCTTGTTTGTTTGTTTGTTGGAGGAATCAGAGATATGAGTGTATGATGACATCATTAAGCACACAGCTCTGTAATCATCTGTAGTAATCACAGCTGTAAACTTTTCAAATACTTTGATCCCTTTTAACTGTACGACTTGGATTTGTTTCAGTTTGACCTTCTATCGAAATAGATTCTCACCATCTTTATTTTGCTCCTTGGACTATAGACAGAGACAAGATCAACCAAATAACTCTCTTGTCCCTCTCTAGGCACTGCCCCTCCCCTGTGAGACCAGATGAGAATGGATCACTTGGTGACTAGATCCATTAATACTCCATTTCCTGGGGGGGGGGGGACAAGCCACCTCAAGTGACTTTTCAGCTCACGACACAGATGGCACAGAAGCAGGAAAAAGCCTGGGCCTCTGCAAGAGAAACATTTATAAGCAAATCATAAAATCTACCTTGCCAAACATTTCTGTTGAGAGACAAATCCAGATAATCTCTTCCCTATGGGGCTTCTGAGACAGTCTTTGAGTTCAGAAATACAACACTTACAAAATGTTAGCTGCATTCCCGATCTTTTAAAGCCCTGCAAGGCAGCAGACTGGGCTCACTTCTCAGGCCAGGCCAGCATTAGCCACTGGGAAGAGCTGGGCTACCTCCAGGTGAACTCGCTGCCTCCATTAGAAATGTGGATGTTGTACTTGGATGAGAAGCCCTGGGAAGAGACATAAAACTCTGCTGAGAAACAACCACACCCTAATACCATGGACCCACAACGATCCACTTGGCAGAGGAGACACCTACATGAGGAATTAGAGAAGGGAAGTTTTCCAACAGTCTGCTAAACCTTAGGAAACCTAGAACTGTCCAAGAAAGTCTCATAAATACAGTGATACACTTTTGTACAGACACCGCACATGCGTGTTCGAGCACACAGATATTCAAGAGAATAGCAGAAAATAACAAAATGAAATGTTATGGTATATGTTTAAAAAAGATTGCTATAAAAGAATAAAGTTAAATCTCATTTAAATGCACCCAGAGTTACTTTTACTAAAATAGGAGAAGTTTATGTAAAATTTGGACTATGGAAAAAGTTCAGAAAAATGCAAAGATGATCATTACCTGTGGGTATTGTATCCAAAATGACAAAGATTGAGGACATAAAAACAGAAGTAGGGTTTGGGCTTTCACACACACACACACATATAGACACACACACACACACACAGACACACACACACACACACAATCTTCTTGTAATTCATTAATATTATATACTAGCTTTTGGCAGAGTTATTTACAAATGTAATGCTCTGCCCCTAGAGACCCCAATGTGTATAATGGTCTCATTTAGTAACATTTGAGATAACTCTGATCTTTGAAGTAGTAAAGAACAAAAAATACAAAGGCCTTAATGATGATACCCATAAGTCTCCACCTGCTATGACACCCACTGAGGTCTATGTACAATCAAACTGCTTTATCCACAAGATCTCACGGCACAGAAATGTTCCTCATAGACTATGAAGTTAATTCCAAGTCTGAGGCAGCATCACTGTGAATCTCACAGATGCCACCTGCTGCCCTATGACATTTGGGAAGTGGTGTAATTGCACTGGTCCTTGGCTTCACTGTTATCAAGGTACAGGCATGGTTGATAACAGTACTTGATTATGGGTGTTGTGATAGAATCACAGCTCGAGTCTAGACAGACCACACCAAGCCAATGAAGCTCCACTTGAGAGAGGTTTATTGTGGGGGAAGGGGACAAAAGGGGTAACGGAGACATATGGGGGGAGAGAGAGAGAAGGGGCAAAGGTCAGGAAGGGTCTGCCTTTTATTTAGGCTGTGCCGCAAGTAAAGATGAGAGGTAAACCAAATGGATACTGGGAACGTATGGCTACTGCCAGGGCAACAGATAAACGGGTCCCTGCCACCTATGGGTGATGTCACCATCATCGCTTGGTTCTGAAGCTATCTGCCACCGTAAAACCAGTTCCTGATACCAACAATGGGAGTAACTGACAATATCAAGTGAGACAAGTACTTGAATCATCAGAACTACCATTCATCTTCCAAATGTTGTCTTTGCTGCGGAGCACTTTCTAGGCACTAAAGCCTTTTGTGGCCACAGAAGGAACGAGGTTTGCCTCAATCTCCTGATATTTCCCTGGTTTAGGGGTGTTGTTGTTTCCAGGCAGATGAACTCGAGATATTTTCACTGAGCTGAAATGGAATAGCCCTGAACATTTAGTCTCTGAAAATTATAATCATGGGGTAAAAAGGGACACCAGAAGCTGCAAGCCAGTAGAGTTATTGTTAATGAGCTGTGAGCTCCACAAGACTAGGACCAGACCACTTTAGTTCACCACCATTCTTGTGGCTTTCAGCAAAAGGCCTGTCACAAATAGGACCCTGATCATCAATGTGCTTAAAACAACCAAACAAGCACACAAAACATAACAAAACAAACCAGCCAAGTTGTGACTGGCCAGGTGAATGCCAGTTGGCAAATCGCAGTCAAGGCAACATTACTAACATTCTTGGCAATGGGGCTACTGAGCATGGGCAAGATAAATGTCACTTCATTTCAGCATTGCTGCTTCACAATGATAGCAGATAAATGGCCTTTTTAAAAAATTCATGGAGCCTATTCTTAGAGCTCACCAAGTATGGGGCATTAAAGCGGCAAGGATGTTGGTAAAGTAACTCACTACCTGTCTCAAAGCTGACCTTGGCCAAGCACTGTGGTAACTCTGTGCCTTCACTAGTCACATCTCCATTGGCTAGTCCAAAAGTAAAGGAAAACCAGTTCCTGGCAGTCTTCTGCTCTCTAGCCCATGGTAGACATTCTGACCCGTTATTATGCCATGTCTTTCATTGGCTCAGTATGAGGCTGATTCTCCACACAATATTCCAGAGAGCTGCTGCCAATAACCGGATGTGGCCTCTGTGCTGTGGCTATTTTGTCATTTCTGGTCTAGCTCCTTTGTTGTTTTGTCCTGTTCTTACACCATTCTAAGAGGTATTTGCTATTTCCTCTCTATCATCTTCCCTTTCTTTGTGTGACATCCTGATTTTCATTGGAGAGCTCATTTCTCCTACTTCCCAGTGACCAGGATCTGGGAGTACAGTGTACAACATGCCCTGGGTAACGAGTTGGCCCAGGTGTGTTCTACAGCAAGCTGATCCTCTAGATCATGATTACCGGACTTCCGTCAGAGTGCCAGAAAGGCCTCACTTGGTCTAGACTTGTTACAGGCATAGAACTGAGGGGATCTGGAGGAGGACTGGATGGGAACAGTTAGATCGGAATATGCAGGAAAGAAGAGATTGAGTCTGTGAGGTCACTAAAGTTCTTTCCGCTAGTCAGACTCAAGCTAGGACTCAATGGTTACAATGGTCTTTTTATTTTCCTTTAGCTGGCCTGAGCTGGAGGTAATACTGCTTGAAACCAAGAGAGTAAGGCTTAATACAACGCCGATTCTAGTGCATTCTCTGGTTCTCTAAAGTCAGATATCC
The DNA here is from genome assembly GCF_963924665.1 of Micromys minutus. Classification (NCBI taxonomy): domain Eukaryota; kingdom Metazoa; phylum Chordata; class Mammalia; order Rodentia; family Muridae; genus Micromys; species Micromys minutus. The sequence continues at coordinate 30,399,157 of NC_137981.1, forward strand.
CAAGAAATGACTCTGGAGGCCCACCACTCGGCCAGTTTAGCCTTGGTGAAGAAAACATTGAGGGCCACCATCTCTTTTCAGTAGGAGAATAGCATCTGGTACAACAACACAAGTGTCTCAGAGGCTAAGCCACACCAACAGGGTCCCAAAGGGCCTAGAGACCCGCTGAATGACTGGTTCATGGAATTCCTTCCCATACTATTTGCAACCTGGATTTCTGTAGCACAGAAATACTCACCACCTTTCACAAATATTCCTCCGAATTCTGACAGCTCTGACCCTTCAAATCCTTTGGTAAATAGGATCCTTGGTGGGGAGGGCTAAGTCTGAAGTCCACAGTCTGAACCACTCTCATTAGCAATGAGAGCTCACCTATTAACTCTGTGCCCACCCATTCTTCCTGCATCAGGCATGTGACTTCAAATAGGTAGGTGTTTAAGACATGTAAGTAAAGGAAATGAATCCCCAAAAAGCTTCTATTATAGAGATAGAAGTATAGCAATAATTAAATTATGTGAAGCACTAGGAAGTGGCAAAGGCCAGCAGGACCATATAGATCAGGCTGAGAGCTCTTGAAGGCAGTTCAACCATTTTAAACTAGACCTTGACTGTGATCATTGATATTGAACTTCCACTTAAATGAAGACATAACCTTTTGTAAAATCAGGACATTCATGCAAAAAGTAAACACTTTATTAAGATCTTTTTTTTTTTAAATTATCAAACTTCCAAACATGGCTTCAACAGGGTGGCATTTGTTAATTATTCAGGACCATAGCCTTACACAAACGAGTCCAAGTGAGTTACTTTGTATCTTTCTTCTTTACATGTTTAGGGAGGGGATAGAAGAGAACTGTTTGGCCATGAGCAGCCAGGAGTACTGCTTATGGGAAGTGTGCCGACCTCACAGTTTGCTTGGGCCTCATCCTGCCAGGGCATCAATTCCATAAACATCTGGAAAATGAAGTTAGTACCGGAGGATTCTGATAAGCAAGCAGACGGCCACCCCTGACTGGGTCAGTTCAACTATTTTGCTTTTTGCTTTTCCAACAGCAGCTGAGGATGCTGCTTCCCAGGGCTGCTCTTTGAGTCCCAGGCTAAGGAGTGGCTGCTGGGAAGGGGTTCCTTGGACTGGGATATCCAAAGAGGTGGGAGTGGGATGGTGCATTGGGCGCATTTCTCATGTGTGCTGGGGCACATTTGTTCTTAATCTGTCCTCCCTCTGGCTTAACTGCTTGACAGAGATTTATATGCCAGCGTCATGATCACCCTGGATCCTTTGAGGAAAACATAAAACAAATCCCCAAGATTGGGGCAGGAGGGGGCAGCCATCAGTTACCCAGAGGGAGGAAAGGCAGGCAGCTGTACAGGACTCCTGTGGCTTAAGGTGCATCTTGGGGCTTCGGGCCAAATTCCAGGTGCTGCCAGAACCCCAGCCAGAGGAGGCTCTGAGCTCTTCCCACAGAGTCTAACCAAGGGACCACAACCTCCCCACCCTGATAAGACCCTCCTGCCTGCCCAGTCAGGGTCCCAGGAGTGGGCAGCAGAAGCAAGGACTTTTCAGCTCTTCAGATTTTCTCAGACCTCAAAGAATCAGAGTTGAGAATGTCACTGCCTCTTCTATGCTTTCTCCCGAGAAATGGGCAAACATATGGAAGCTTGCCTGCTGTATTAGTCAGGGTTCTCCGGAGTTATAGAACCTATGAACTGTCTGTATTAAGGGAAATTATTGAGTGGCTTACTGTCTGCAGTGCAACTAAGGGAAGTCTAAGAATCTAGAAGTTGCTCAATAACCTGAGGCTAGATATTTCAGCTGGTCTGCTGTCTAAGCTGGAATCCTGAAGAAGTAGGCTCCAACGGACATGCTAGCAAATAAATCTAAACAGATGAAGGATGACCCCTTCCTTTTTCCATTGTTCTTATATGGTAGGAATACAGCAGATGGTGTGGCCCAGGTTAAAGGTGTGTGCCACCACACCTGGATTTGGAACTTGATCTATCCCAGGCTGGCCTTGAACTCAGAGATCTGCTTGCCTCAGTCTCCTGGGATTGAAGGTGTGTACTACTTTGCTTATGCTTTTCATGACCAATATGCCTCAAGATCTGATTCACATATGTACCCTCCATTTCTGGATTAGAGCTCATTCCAGATGTAGTCAAGTTGACAACCAGGAATAGCGATCACACCTGGTAACAGAGAGGGCTAAACTGTCGATGAGATCCTTGGCACGTGCTAAGTCCTCACAACACTGGTCTCCAGCATTGAGACTAGAGACTTGGGTTTTTCCTATTCTTTGCTCTTAAATTCTCTTTGCTATTTTGAAATCACTGTAGACTTTCTTACTTTGTTAATGTAACAATAGGTACAGACATGCTTACTCAGGGTGCATGCTTTGCCTGGGATGTGGACTCTCATTAGCTCTAAAAATGGCTCCCAACAACAGTCTTGAGCCTATGAGATGAATTAGTGGGGCTACTTTTGTGAAGGCCAATGACCTTGGGTTCAATCCCCGGGACACACATGGTAGAAGGAAGAAACTGGCTGGACTCATGCAAGTTACCCTCTGACCTCCATGCATTCTCCCTGACCCAAGTGCTCCCACACCCATACATGCATACAAACAAATAAAAAAAAAATAAAACAAAAAAAGTATTTATTTCAAAGGACTAGTCCCCTAGGAATCTGAAAACAAAAAACTTCAGTTTTATTACTTTATTGTTATTCTACAACCGCAGTGGGGTGATGTGCCTTGCACATTCAGGGCTGTCTACACCAGGGTAGTTAACCTGTCTCTTTGTGGGGAGTGTAAACCATATACACTGGCACAAGCCCAAAGCCTGGGAGAAATCAGTCTGTGCAAACAAAGTCTTTAATGGAAATCATCCTTTTGTCCCTGCAGTCATGACCTGGTCATTTCAGCACTAAAGACACATAAAATTTGGAACGAAGTCCCACGAGAATGATTGGTCTGCACCAAGACATAAATCCTACAGGACCTTGTTCCATATCATGGGATACAACACACTGGTCCATGTGTCTACAGAAATTCAGCATCCGCCAAGTACAGTGCCAGATAGTGATGTTGTCTTAGTGAAAGCCATGTCCAAAATATGTTCTACCCAAAAGGAGGGCAGAAAAAGTACTAGCGAAGAACAAAAAGAAAGCAAAGTCACTTCAGACCTGGGAGAGGGGTCATGGTTTCCTAGAGACTTTGGCTTCGGAGTAAGCTAGACAAAATAGAAGGAGATATCCCATTGCATTAAGGAGTCGTGGCTCTATTTAGAGACATAGAGGACACATAAGACACCCTCACATTGAGTGAGTGGATACCATTGGAAGTGTGGGACAGCTCATCGGGAGGACTCGAGCCACACAGAACAGAACATGCACCTCCCTCCCTTAACAAGGGGTGACCCTGGAAGGACCTATTCTCTCTCTGAGCTTCAGCTTCTCCTTTGTAAAATGACAATACAGTCACACACCTCATTTGGGTATGTCGAAAACTAGATGACTTAGTTTGGTTTAAACATTTAGAACAAGTCACAGCATGTGGGCCATGCAAAAATCAGCTACAATGTCCCAATATGCTCTATGCTCCACTTCTGAGGTAGAGCCCTTCACTGAAGCATCTGGTACCTGGTCTAGAGGAGCGATGGTACTTTCTGCCCAGGGACTGCTGGCTGGCTTGACACTGGGGTTTCCTATTCCTTTTCATTAAATTCCCTTTGTTATTTTGAAATCACTGTAGACTTTACTCACATTTTTAAGACATGATAGTGGGTGTATCTCCCCCTCCCAGGGAATTGGGGGGGGGGGAAGGCAAGTGTGCTACAAAATTGTCCTAGAGTCACACGTTACCCAGCTGTCTGACACAGACAGTGACAACATCCATTGGGATGGAATCTCATTCAGACTTCCAGGTGTCCCTTGAGCACCTCCTCTGTGTGTTTCAGGGCTCTTTTCAGGCTGTTTATCAGACATGTTGCATTGGGAGTGAGTCCACGGTTACAGTCAAGAAAAGAGAACAGAAACCCTGATGCTGTGTTCACAGCCGTTTCCCTCACCTCTGCCCAGTTCCAACGTCCTGGAAGTGACAAATCAGTTCACTGTGACTGATACAAGTCAGTTCTTTTTAAAAGTTTGTTTGATGAATAATACAGGGGGTATGTTTAGGGGTATTGTGTATGTCACAGAGCATGTGGCAGGGGGGTGTCAGAGAACAACTTTGTAAAGTTGGTTCTCTCCCATGTTTTTAATTCTATGGATTAAACTCCAGTCACTGGGCTTGGGAGGCAGGATCCTTACCTGCTGAGTCAATTGCATTGAGTCTCATGCCCGCCTGCCTGCAGGGGCACACACACAAACACACACACATACACACAAACACACACACAAACACACATATACACATAATCATACACACATACACACCCCCCACACACATACGTATACACACACAATCACAAGCACACATACACACACAATCACACATACATACACATACACACCCACACACACAATCACACATGAACAATCACAAGCACATGTACACACACATACATACAATTACACACATACATACACAATCACAGATACAATCACACACACACATACACACATAATCACAAACACACACATACACACAATCACACACATACACACACAATCACACACATACACACACACAATCACACACATACACACACACACACACACACACACACACACACACTTGCCATACACAACCTGTGGCTATTTGATCATAGTGTGTTTTATAAGGAAGGGCCAAGCTGTTTTTCCAGACTGGCTCAGGACAACTCTGCATTCCAACCAGCAAAAGATACTTTTGTCAGCAGCCTCTCAGTCCTAGGTGGAGAAACTGACTTCTCCCATGTTACCCGTCCTGACAGACATACACATTTGATTTCCTGAATGGTCAGTGATGTTGGACCTATGTCCCATGCTTATAGGCCACATGTTGAGTAAAATGTCTGCCCATTTCAGTGGAACACCTTTGTGCCTGTATTCTCGGTGCATTGTTTGGATCTTTTAATGTTGAGACTTTGGGGTTGTTATATATTCTCAACCATACTCATATTAAACGTATGCTTCGAAAACATTTTCCCTCCATTGGCAGCTTGCCTTTCTCCCCTTTGAGCAAGGTCTTTCAGAGAGCACACATATTTAATTTTAATGTGGTCCCATTTATCATTTAGCCGTTTATGGGTTATCTTAGCTCAACCATAATAAAAAACCATAGATGTAGTATCTTAGGCAACAGGTATCCACAGAGTCAGTGTATAGCAAAAGCTGTCTCCTCAGGTTGCAGACCACTGACCCTTTGAATAGATTTTCTTAAGTTGAAGTGGGTGGAGGCGGGGGAGAACTCTTTGCTGTTCTTCCTGGGACGTGAAGCCCTTTATGAGGGCCTCATAGCATGACATTATCTAAATCTCACTAGCTCCCCAAGAGGCATAGCTTCAATATCATGGACGGGTCAGGGCTTCGAAGTGAAAACCCTGGTGGAGAGACACAGTTCAGCCCTCAGCATGTCTTACACTCCGGCATCAGCTTTAACTCTGCCTAGCCCTGTGTCCTTCCTGGACATTCCCTCCAAAGTTTTATGGTTTTATCTGTTACATTTAAATTCCTGTGCCACTCTGAGCTTTGTAGAATGAGGTCATTTCTTGCCTTGGTGTCCAGTTTTCCCATTGTTGAGGTGATTATCTTCCCACACTGAACTTCCTCTGAAAGTTTGACAGACAGCACTGGATGTATCTATGTGCATCTGGGTTGCCATCCTGATCTCCTAATCTTCTATAGGATCTAAGCTCCACATCACCCCCATGCATGCAAACACACTGAGAATCATAACCCTGCGGAGAACTTCTCTCACTTTATTCTTCCTTTGAAAGATTGTTTTGGCTATTCTTAGGTCTTTCCATATAAATACTGGAATAAGCCCATTTATGCCTACATAAAATCTTGGTGGAATTTTTTTTTTTTTTTTTTTTTTTTTTTTTTTAGAAACTAAATTAAAAGTATAGGTCATTTTGTGAAGAAATGACATCTTGGCATGGCATCATTCCTAGTTGGTTTTCTGTTCTTGTGATGGAACGCCCTAATCAAAAGCAATCTGGGGATGAAAGCTGCTTATATCAGTTTCTATTTCCAGGTCACACTCTATCCCTGAGGGATGTCAGTGAAGAAGGCAGGAAGTGGGGAGGGATGCTCTTTGCTGGCTTTCTCTCTGGCTTGCTCGGGCTTGTACTCATCTTCCTCACACCGTACAGGCCCACGTTTGAGGAAAGGTTAACCTCCATGGTGAGCTGGGCCCTTCCGTGTCAGTGAACAATCAAGACGATCCATCACAGACATGCTCATAGGCCCACATGATAAACACAATTACTCATCCAAGACATTTTTCCCCCGATGGTTCCAGGCTTCATCAAGTGGACAGTTAAAGTAAGAAGAGCCCTCTACCCCTTGTCAGCTTGACACAAGACCACATTACTCTGAACCATAACCTTTCATTTCCTTGTCCCTAAGAACTCATGTTACTGTTACGACATAAAGCATGGTGCAGCTTTTAAAGTCTTATGGTCTTTAAATTTTTGAACACTTTAAAATTCAAAGTTTTCTTTTAATATACAGAAATTCTTAACTTTGGGTTCCTATAAAATCAAAATTAAGTTCCATATATTCTTATTCCAAAATGGAAGAATCGGATTTTTTTTTAAAGTCAAACAGGCAAAAACCAAAACCCAGTAGCATAAATCCAAATCCTGTTGCTAAAAATACTGACATCTGAAACTCACTCATCTTTTTGCTTCAAAAGACATGGGCAGTTACACCTTTCCAGGGCTGGCATTCATCACACACACAGCTTGTTGCATAGGATCATGCTGGTTCTAGTTGACACCATGATGGTCCCACACTCCTTCAACCATCTCCAATACCCTGGGATCTCTACTGCAGCAAGGCTTTACCTCACCAATGGCTTCTCTTCAGGGAATCCAGCCCTGCATATGGTGCCAAATCTTAGCCTCACAGCATGACTTCCCCAGTCCTGTAGCTTTCATGCCTTCAAAACCATTATCCTATGGGTGACTCTTAACACACTGCCAGGCTCTACTGCCAGCTTGAGATGCAGTCATTGATCCCTTGGACCAGAGCTTCTGAGTACTGACCATGGGAAAACACATTTCTGTTTCCCTAGGGAAGCATAAAATATATCACTTCATTAGTGACATACTCAGGTATAACTACCATGTCATATGACAACCCTCAATTGAAGAATTGCCTAGATCAGATTGACTTGTGGGCATGTGTGTAGAGACCTATCATTATTGTTAACTTGATATAGGAAAGCCAAATCCACTATGGGTAGCACCATTCCCTGGGAATGTAGTTCTGTGCTGTAAAAGAAAGTTAGCTAAGCATGAGCCTGAACATGAGCCAGAAATCAGAATACCTCTATTGTTTTTGTTTCCAGTTCCTATTTAAGTGGCCTGACTTCTCTCAATGACATAGTGTGAGCTAGAAGTGTAAGATGAAAGAAACTCTCCCCTCCTGTAAGTTTCTGTTGGTCAGAGTATTTTATCACAACAGAAACCAGACCCAGTGCCTACCCCCAGGTCAGACTATTTTTCTAAGGTGCTACTGCAGACATAGTCTTTAGATGGGAAGCAAACATACAAAACAGTCAGTTAAAGCAGTGGTCGTCCATATGGCACTATTTTGTCCAGAGAAAGGAGACCAGGAATAGCTTTGAGCATCCTACCAGGCAAGAGTAGAGAATTATTCTGCCTCAAATGTCAACAGTGCTGAGGCTAATACATGCTGTGTTAGTGAGATCCCATTCATCTGTCCTGACATATACTCAGATTTGGGCCCCAGTTCTGTGCCTCCATTGGACAACAGTTGAGAATTCCATTTCCTTGACTTATTCTCTTCGGTCCCCAGGTCTGGCATTCTCCACTGGTTTTGAAATCTACCTTTGTAATTCTATATGATTCATCCCAAAACCATTTACTAATTACCAACTTTCTCGTAGTTAAGGTAAAATCAGTATGTCTCTAGAACTACTACATCTACAGGGTTATCCCAGGTTATATGTCTCGGGGCTTTCTGATATTCTGCCAGAAAAGGCCTTTGAATATCATCCAATAACAAGAGCACCCAGAGACATGTGCCTTCCTTTAGGTTTGAATCATTTTCTCCAATTATTGACCAACCACAACCATGTAGTATATTCTAAATAAGAAGGGGCCATCTCGCCATCAAGAAATGGAGCTCCTTCAGCAAGACTGGAGATCCCATTATAAAACTTTCACTACACAAAAAGTAAGTAAGTGCTCAATCCCTAAAAAAACCCCTAAGAACCAGGGTACATAGATTCCTTGATCAGGACCCAGATAAAGCTTCATTAGAAGCTATCAAGATCTAAATTATGATTTGGCTGAGTTAAGAAATTGAAAACCCCCACGGTTAGTAAGTTTAGGCACAGATGGATCTAGTTCCTCAGAAAGAAACTTTTGTATCTCAATTCATCTGCTCTCTCTCTCTCTCTCTCTCTCTCTCTCTCTCTCTCTCTCTCTCTCTCTCTGTGTGTGTGTGTATGTGTGTGTGTGTGTGTGTGTGTATGTGTGTGTGTGTGTGTGTGTGTGCTCCATTGTTCTCAGGGTAGTAAGAAAGCTTATGAGAGAGTACCTTTTTCCTATTTCTTCATAGGCCATGGCTCTGAGGAAAATATGATGTGACTCTCTCTTCTGATAACTCAAATAAAAGTCTCAGTGTGCTTCTCACCAGAGCACATGCCCATCCCTGAACCAATGTCAGAGCTCAGAAAAACATACCAGCCCATCTGCCTGGGCTGTACTAGAGATTGGGGATGGGGAAGGGGAAGGGACAGCTTCATGATGAACTACAGTGAGCAGCCAATAACAAAGCAATGGCTCTCCCCACTCAGAATTCTGGAGCCTAAAGATCAAACACATACGGATCTTCCCACTCAGAATTCTGGAGCCTAAAGATCAAACACATACGGATCTTCAACAGGAGGAACTAGCCCACACTTCAAGTGACCTCATGGAGGACATTTGTCCTCTCTAAAGAACCCCCACGTTCTCTCAATTGAAGACTCAATTTCTGTATGGATGTCCTCAACCATCACTATAGTTTGAGACCAAACTGTTCTATATATCACTGGACAAGAAGAAAAATGGAGATGGGCCAGTGGAACATGACCACCACTATATATCTTTACCAGAAGTTCAAACAAGCTCATGGCTGGGGAAATCTTCGTGGTCATTCAATTTCATTAAGGAAGAAATTGGTCATCTAAGGGGATTCTGATTAAAAACCCTGTAACACCAAAAGGATACAGTGCCAAGGGTAGTGGCCAGAGAAACCCTCTAGAGTCTAACAAAGATGGACAGGGGAAATGAGGAATCAAAGAGTATGTGTGGGCCAGAAAGGGTTGTCTTTTCCCACTGGAGAAAATCATGTGGCCTGTGGAATTGTTATCAATATTATGATAAAATTATATTCTTTACTGAAAGCATGAAGCCTGTAATTGGTGATTTTCTCCCCTGATGTGGTCAATTACAGATACATACACTGGTAGAGTTCTTGGCTAGAAACCCTTGGGTCTCTTCTGAGAGCAGAATAAATATGCACAGTGTGACTGCTGACCCACTGAGACTCCATGTCTATCCAATCTGTGCACACCTCAGAAAATCTATCATCTCTGAGTCTGAAACCGAGATCTGGTTTCCGCCGAGATGCTGACAGGGCATCCCATGCTTTCCTCGGAGGCACATCACTAAGTAGAGAAAAGCATTGTGATGTTACAATGTGAAGTCACATTTCAGCCAAAACTTTGGAACTGGGGGGTGGGGTGTTAATAAAATAGCCAAAGGAAACATTTAAAACCCAGTCCAAAGACAAGGAGATAGATGATGTGCACAAGAGGTTAAGAAACACAGAAATCCAAGGAAAGTGAACCAGAACTGAACAAGATTCCTGGAAGATGGGAAGACAAAGGAGCTATCAAAGAGGACATGTTACTGTATTTCAGGTACTATAGGTGTCTAGTGAAGAACTAAAGGATGGTCTAAAGGCAGATGGTGACCAAGCACTGAGAGCCCGCAGAATAACTGTCAACTTCCAGAGTGAGCATTTCCAGTGGGACAAAAGGGAATCAACAGATCTGTAAGAAATGGGTACAATAGTCAGTTTCCCACTACTATCACAAAATACCAGATGCAGACAACTGATGAAATAAAAAAAAATATTCAGCATGCAGTACAAGTAATTACACACGTTATTCAAAGCAAAGGAAGTTAGAAGTACCAAGTTTGCTCTTGAGAAAGGGTAACCTAGAGAAAACATGCAATGTAAAACATAAGCACAATCATCCATAAAACACGATGCTACCAAATATCTCTATCACTGTAATTTTAGAGGTTGAGTGTTGAGATGAAACACTATCCAAGAAAATAGAAAAACAGGTAGAAGAAGAGTGAAGGGGGTGACCAGTATGTTGGGCAACCAGGCCAGTAGAGATTGTACACAATCTTGATGAGCACTTTATCCGGTTGGTGGAGTAAAGCAATAGGGTAAGCACGTGTACATATCATTAAAATCTGAAACAAAGATCTCCAATCAGTGGTTTGTGGGAGAATGCAGAGCTGAGCGCATAAAGGCTACAACACGCCCCGATCTAAGTACACACGCTTGCCTCACGGGACTCCAGAAAGCAAGCTTCCCAGGGACCAGAGAGATATCTTGGAGATTAAGAGCACTGGCTGCTCTTCTAGAGGACCTGGTCCCATTCCCAGTACTCAGATGGAAGCTGACAACATCCAAGACTCCAGTTCCTGGGGTATCTGACGCCCTCCTCTAGCTTCCATAGGCACTGCATACATATGGTGCACAGACTCACATGCAGGCAAAACAACCGTACATATAAAATTTGAAAAACACTTCTTTTGAAAAGCTAGTTTCCAAAGCCTAAAGAGAGAACATCTTTCATGTCATGCATGACCAATGTCACCCCAATTAGAACATGATGGAATAGATTGAGAAATAATGAGAAAAACTATATTACACTTGAAAATTTTTAATGGCCAAAGAATAACTATGGAAATCAAAAATATAAGCCCGTGAAAGGCATATAAAGCATTATTGCAGGGGAGTTGCACTGCCAATGTTTAATTAGAAATAATAAAGTCCCAAGAAGCATGGTAGTTCATGACTGTAATCCCCACACTCAGAGAGTCCGGTCAGGAGGATCTTTTTTCACCCATGTGCCAGCCTGAGTAAATTAGGGCTTTCCAGATTCTAGGGAAACCCTGTCTGCTGAGAACAACATCTCAGGAAGACACCTGATGCCAGCCAATGTTGCCCTCCAACATATGCACACCCAAATATACATGTGCAGATGTTCAAGCAAGTACGCACACATATATTACACACGTTAAAGTTAAAATGATGCAGGTGGACATTAATGAAAATAGAAATCGAACATGTAAGAGTGACTATTGGTAAAGTTAACAGCTATTATTTGGAAAGCCAAAACAGAAAATTAATCATTATATCAGTAAAGAAGATATGAGAGAAACACTACTAGGGGTGAAAAAAAATCCTAAGAAATGTTTATGATTAACAGTTTATGGATCATTGCAAATAACTATTGCTAATAAGCATAAACTTCTAGAGATATGCAACCTAAAAATGTTGATTCAAGAAAGAAGAAAAGGCAGTCAAAATATTTTATTGGGGCTTAAAAACAAATCATATCAATGGCTTCAAATGTTAGCACCAAGAAACATTAGACTAGAGGGCTTCACAAGCATGTTCTACCAAACAGAAAAACACAGATAATTCTAAGTTGACATAAACGCTTCTAGAGAACTCTTTTTATTAGACCAACCTGACCTTAATTCCAAACAAGATAGACACAGTGTACCCGGCTCACTGTGCTCATCTGCATACTCGGAAAAAAACGTAAACAAAATATTGGCCAACCAAATTCAGAAACATGAAGGACAATAAAATGCTATTTTCAACCTGAGTGTGTCTAAAAATGTAACACCGATGGGACATAAAAAATCATAAATTAATGCAGTTCATCATGTTAACAACATAGAACAAAGGCCGAATGGTTATCCCACTAAATAAATCCCCCACCCCAAGCCCATCCATAAAATGAAATCTGCAAAATATAACACTGAATCAAAGCTATCGCAAACATAGCCCTTAGTGAGGAAACACAAGCTGGTCGGTTTTCTACTCTACCAAGGAAAACATCTCAAATAGACAGAGAACACAATCAGCCAAGTGAGAGACTGAAAATGTTGACAACTTAAAAATCAAGAGCTTTATCATGTTCATCTTATTTTTCAATAGGAAACCTCGAGGTTTGGGTATTGTTTGTTTGTTTACAATGATTAGAATCAGATTATCTCAGATAAAAATGATTTTCCAAATCAAAATTTAATAGAAAAAAATTCTAAATGGAAGCAGCATAGAGAAACCTAGACAGTTAAGGTTCCAGCTGAGCTACATAGCGAGACATTATCTTACAGAAGGGGAGGGATGGGGGGAAGGGAGGGGAGCTTAGGGGAGAGAGAGACCCTCCTCACAGTGAGACATCATCTTGTACTGGGAATCTAGTAAGAACATATTCTGACATTACTAAAGGCTGACTGCTGCCACACTGTTGACACAAACTTGACTGGCAGAGCGACTTTGGAAATGGACTCCACACAGTTCTATGGCAGTGGCCACATACAAGCCCCAGAATCTAAAAAGGCTAGTCATTGGTCAGATAATGCTTCCAGGAAGCTCTGAAATCTGAAAGGATAGATATAGCCATGGGAATGTATCAGATCCTGCTTGTTAAAATGTATCATGATGCTTTCCCATTAAAAACAATGTATGCCATGGCCAGGGTGTGGCAGGACCCACTTTTATAATCAGAACTCAGGATACAGAGGCAGGAGGATTTCTCTGAGTTTGAGGCCAGCCTACTCTGCATATTGAGTTCCAGGCCAGCCATGGATACATGGTGAGATACATACTCAAGTGTTCATGAAATATTAAACATGAGAAACTTCCAAATGATGCATGCATGGATATTTTACAGAAAAACCACAAGAGACAAAAAGAAAAATCACAGACACAGAAGTCATGTTTGTGACCAACCTGATGGCATTGTAACCAGAAGCTAATCCTTCAAAATGGGTCAGAAGAGAATCCAGTAATAAGCAAGAAATAAATGGTCACCCTATAATTCAAACGAAAACAGTGTTGTACAGATCTGCAATTTTGCCTTTACAAAGACCCCCAGCTGAAAGAGCTGAGGAAGAGAGGGATCCCGGGGCCAGGGCGGGGTTGGGGGGGTATGTAACCTCACAGGAAGAAAATGAGAAAAGCTAGGGAGGCCAGAGGCCAGAGGAGAAGGTCTAAGCAGGTAAGCAGCTCCCTGTGGCCAAATAATCATAATTATTATTCACCTGGCAGGACAAAGAGGCTGAGACAAGCATAGGTTTAGCGTAACATATAATTAGGGGGTTGATAGGAGGGAAACATACACACTTTGATTGTAAGTTAAGCAATCATGTTGAAAAACATACCTTTAATATACATAAAAGGAACACACAACTTTGCAACTAGTGAGAAGATCAAAGAAAAACTGTACAGAAAGAACTTTGAACAAGTCAATAGAAGGACATGAGAAAAAGATGGAAGGGATAAAAATTAAGATAATGAAAAATAACCCAAATATATAACTTTTACTGTATTTAGAATATAGAACATGATAGATCATTTCTCTTGTGCAAAAAGAGAAAAGAAGAAAAGAACATATTAGGAAAAAAATAAACTGTTTTATTCCACGGAGCTAATAAAGAGGACTTAGAAGCTTGAATACGTGAGTAAGAGAGGAAAGATATTTGTGAGCAGAGGGGCCAGCTCCTGTTTGGTACAGGCAGACAAAGAGGAGAGTCTTCCTCAGACCAAAGTCAAAAGGAACTAGCCAAGCCCAAATGAAAACACAGACTGGATCAAAACACAGGGACAAATCCCCTGACCCAACAATCTCCACCCCTTCCACATATTCAAATATTACCAAGAAAGTGTCAACTCAAGGTAGACAAGAAAACAGGATTAAAGAGTTTGTCTCCAGTTGAGTTCAAAGTTGGTTGAAATTACAGACCAGCCTCCTTCCTTATTCAAGCACTGATACCATATGACAGGAAGGAATGAGGGTAATAGAAATGAATAGCTTTTGCCTACCTCAGTGGCTTTTGTCCCCCAATCCCAAAACCCCTTATAAGAAAGCCATCAAACAATACTAAATGTAGTGTGTTCCACAAAATACCAGGCCAACAATTCTCAGAATTGTCAAGGTCATAAGAACAAGGGAATTCTAGGAAAACAAAGGGCCTGGCATGGTATCTGGGCTAAGATCCTAGAACAAAGGACATGATGGGAAATTAGTGGCATCATGCTAATGAGTTTAAAATCAAAGTGCTGTTGAGACGCCATGCCCCCCAAATTGAATTCCAATCTAAATTCTTGAAAGCTTTTTGGTAGGATGTGCTCAGCCGACTAAATCTTAAAGGATGAACAAATCAGAAAGCTCTATATTGCCTGGTTGCCAGAGCCTTCCTAGGAAGTCATGGTAGATAAGATAATGTATAATAGCAGAGACATACATATGTCAGAGACCATTACACATAGAGGGCAAGGTAGGGAAACAAGAACGGTGTTTTCAACAGATGATGCTGGAATAACTGGGTATTTTTAGTGTGGCAAATGAGCACCAACTTCTTTATCATACGATATAGAAATTTACTCCTAGATACATGAAAATGAAACTTATTACAAAAGTCTTATATGCAACATTTTTCATGTGCATTTGGTTGTGTGTGTGTGTGTATGTGTGTGTGTGTGTGTGTGTGTATGTCAAGCATGCACTATGAATATGTGCATGTTTGTGTGGGGGTATTCAAGCACTTGTGTGTGAAAGACAGAGCTGGACATTTGGTGCTTTTCTGGTTGGGTTGCCACCTTTTGTGTTGAAGGAAGATCTCTCCCTATACCTCTGATTCATCTGGGCTATCCTTGTTTCTAACTCCCAACCCCCAATGCTGAGGTCACATGCGCATAACACAATGCTTGGCTTTTTCCATCGGTTCTAAGTTTCTGTGCTCAGGTCCTCACACTTGTATGGTTGTACTTGACTGACTGACCATCTCTCCAGTCTTACCATCTTTTTAAAAATGAACCTTCCAGTCAGTCCATTCAGAAGAATAAAAACCTAGGATTGGAGAGATGGTGCCTCTGTTAAAGGGGAGGTTCACAAAAAAAAAAAAAAAAAAAAAAAAAAAAAATCTAAGAATCAAATCTAGAAACAATTCAAGGACCCACCAACCACAAAAGAAATTAGCAAATTGTGGCACATTTAGATAGTAAAACATAGCTTACCAAAATAGATGTCCTAAACAGTAAAAGGAGTCCAGTATCTGAATCTATATTACAGAAGACTAACATATACTTAATGAAGAATTACAAAAGGCAATCACCTTATGGTAGAAGAAATAGAAGAATTCTCTTGTCTACTACTAATGCCTAACACAATACTTGTCCTTTGTAATAAGACAAAAAATTAAAAGTATCTGTTCTTTATTCATACAAAAATCCTCCAATAAACCACTACTGTCTTCTGGAAGACATTCAACATTGTTCAGTCTTTATAGGAGAAGATGGAAAAATATACAATAGGGGACAAACGGTTTGAAGAATAATTTGGAAACATTTGCTAAAATTAAAGATAGATTTGCCTGTGACCCGCACTCCTACTTGTATGTCCTGGAGAAGTTCTAAGACATGCTCAAAATGGTCTTTTGCTTTACTACTGCCCATGCACAATGGTGAAGAAGAAAGAAAAGCTAACAGGAGATGAAATAAAACAAGCATGGAGGAACAGGCAAACAGGGGAAAAAAGAGAGAGGAAGGAAGGAGGGAAATTGTCTGTGTGGGGGCACTGGAATATTCCTGAATATATATGAAACCACACGCAACAGCATGGGTGCATTTAAGGAAGGTATCGGTGATAGAGAAAGCCCTATAAGCTAGAGACAGTAGAGTCATATATTTTTAAATAATTCTATTTACATATTCCATACTAAACACACAATAAATTTCTTAAACCACTAATATCTCTCATTTCAGTATGTTGCCATTCCCTTCAGCATTTGTAGGTGTCTGGCGTCATGATAGTCCAATAACTCACACAGTGATTCCTAAACTATTCATGTACTTGCTACTTTTGCTTTTATAATTTTGTGCCTCCCATTATGGAGTTTTACCAGTCAAATAATAATAATGATGCTAAAGTTATAGTCAGTCCATCTGTAAAAATTAAAAAGTGTTTAAAAAAATTCTATTTAAAGCATGACTAGACAGGGTTCTTTATAAGGAATTTCAATGTTTCATCAAAAAAAAAATTGGAGGATTACAAACCTCCACTGTGGGTTGTTTGCTTTTTAAGAAAACTGAGGGTTGGAGAGATGGCTCAGTGGTTAAGAGCACTGACTGCTCTTCCAGAGGACCTGAGTTCAATTCCCAGCAACCACATGGTGGCTCACAACCATCTGTAATGGGATCCAGTGCCCTCTTCTGAAGACAGAGCTACAGTGTACTTATATACATTAAATAAATAAATCTTTTTTTTAAACTGAATTACCTGATGAACTGAGATTGTAAAAGATCACAGGCGGACTGGAAGTGGGTAACACACAACAGAAAACTGTGTCCTATAAATATGAATCTATGGCAAAAATGCTAAGAAACATGGAAGGAATGCTTTTAGCATGTTCCAAAAGATGATGAAAATGATACGGCTCCAGGTTTCTAAAGGAGAATCCAACATTCCAGAAGAAGAAGAAAAAACAAACAAACAAAGAAAAATTTACCCAGGCCCATTTATTTTATTTTCTTCTTGTTGACAGGACAAATTCAAACCAGAAAAGACAGCTATTTTACTCTAAAAGACATGAAGAAGAAAGGGACAGCCCATGAAATTCATACTAACATTAATGCTTTATTAGCACTTAGAAATGTACATCAAACACAAATTTTGTGCCAGGACATGGAATATAAGGGTGAACCAGACCAGCAAAATCATTCTTTCTGGGGTTCATATTCTAAGCATGTAAGCATGAGCTAACAAGGAAATACTGCTAAGGGCTAAGGAGGGAAAAAAAGGATAATGGGGAATAGCCACCAGACTAGGAATATCTGCTGATCAAGTAGAGGTATGAATGAGGCCAGAAACCAGAACTAAGAGATATTCCTTTTAGATGGACAGCTGGAACAAAGACTACTATGAACATGATTAGTGTGTTTAGGTCCATAGGGAGACAATGTGCATAGAGGATGCTAAGTCTAGAGACCTCTGAGAAGGTGGAGACCAGATCATTCAAGCCTTAGTAGATCTAATGGTGGGAGACCATGGTTATCTCAAGAAGTCTGTGTGACCTTTCCTGGGAGGAAAATCCAGATATGGTACCAACAGCAGAGAGAAGAAGCTATCCCACCCAAGTCTAGCTTAGTGAACAAATGACTTTTGGGGGGATGATTATAGAAATACGGGTGAACAATTACTTTAATAAGCATAAATGACTAAAAAGTAGTTGCTTTGATTAACAACTCATCCAGTATGGATACTGACTCATGAAAATCATGTTCTTGTTCCTCACTGTCCAAACGGCAGGAACCTTGAGTAACTGGAGAGTCTCTTTTCCCGGGAAACTTTCACTTCTTATACAACCTGGGAAAGAGACCTTGATTATCTGTAATTTTCTGAATTTCCTGATCCTTGTAAGTTTCGTTTACTTCCTGGGTCTTGTATATTCCTTTGCTTCCTGAGTCTTACAATTCCCCAGGAGGGAATGTCTTAATTCTAAAGAGATAGCTCCACAAAATAGAGGAAACACATATCTTCTATGTTTGAAATTAACACTGAGCAGAAAATACATTGTAATGAGAAGGAATGACCAGTGGAGGAGAGTGGAAATGGTAAGATAACATTGGCAAGAGGTTGCTCAGGCTCAGACTACAAAAGTGACCCACTGAGAAGATATGAATCAGTCCACCAAATGCAGAGCCACCTAAACTGTAGATGAAAATGAATATCAGGGGGAGGATATAAGGAAAAGCTAAGGATACCATGTCAAGACACTGAGTCACCAGTGCTGACAATTACTGAACAGTCAGAGAGAAAGCAGTCATGGTGATGGGCCAGATAAATATAAATATTCTCTGATACATATGAAGTCTGAGAGCCATATTTATCCAAACAGTCATGAAAAATGAAATGAAGTTAAAGCCTGTAAGTGAGATCATAACTTATGATTTATGTTCAAGGGTCAATGGAAAATAACTGATATTCACTGACACAGTGAAGGATAGATTCACTGTGGTAATAGTGCAGATAGCCTAGGACCCATCCCACAGCCCTCCTGAGACTGAGGTGGGATTCATGACACAAGCGGGAAAATAATTCTCTAATTCCATCTTGACAGTTCAGACTTCCTTCCCACTTTATATAGAAACTCAGACTCTTTTCTTATTCTTTATTAAACATCCAAGTTTAAGATTCGGTGAGTCTCAGAGTTTGGGATAATTTATGCACATAGGCAAAGGATTTTTGAGCAAAGCCAAGGATAAATCAGAGGAAAGACGAGCAATAATTCTCCATTGTTTCCAAAACCAGAAATGGTAAAATGTTTATAACACAATGGCAAACTGGTTCTAAAGCAAGGTGATGTCAGGGTTGCTTGTGAACACTTCGAAGAGAACACAATAACCAAGCAAAGCCAACACATGATGGGTGTGGTGGCACCGGCTTGTAATCTCAGCCTGGGAACACTGAAGCAGGAAGACCACTAGTCTGAGGTCAGCCTAGGCAACTTAGTGAATTTTTTAAAATAAAATAACATCGAAGACATAGATGTTTATTTAAGGGGTATGAATACCTATTCTACACACCCTAGATTACTGAATAAAAAGCTCGAATGCCATAAATGGATTATCTTTTTCTCAGTTGTTGGTCAGTAGAATCCTATAGTCAAGACACCTAACTACAAAGATTACAGGTCATCGCTGATGTTATTGCTTAACATCCAGAACTTGATGGCAAGATTCTACTGCTGAAAACAACATAAACATGTGACATAGAAAATAGAAAAATCAAGCACTGACCTCAAAGTTTTATTCTTAATGGGTAGCTTTCAAGGAGCTGGAAGGTCCTTCGAGAGTAGAGAATTAATCAACAATCTTACAAAGCTGTAAACTCTCTGAGTTACAAAGGACTGGCCTTGTTAGATGTGTCCACTGGTGTAATAATGGCAAAAATGCTATGGTGAAGACCAATCACTTCATGGATTTATTTAAAGATAGAAGGAATGCCTGATGCTATTAGTTACACTTTAAAAATACAAAACAAGCAACAACATGGCTAGCTAGATCATAGGCCCTGGGAGAGCACCTAAAACTATTTCATTCTGTTAAAGGAACATAGAAATAAAGTGCCCTCAAGTTACTATCTATATATCCATTGATTAGTACATCTTTCAACCCTCACCAGAGGTATTTCCTTTCAAAGTAGACAGGATTAATCCAGAGATTCACATGTAGTAAATCCACATGTAGTAAATAAGACAACTGAGTTTTCACCTCTAAGTAGGACATTTATATCTAACCCGCTTCTCCCAAAGCCCATCAACCTCCATGGAAGAGAGGATAGAAATACTGTAAGAGCCAAGCAGGGTAGATGACTACAATGAAACAGTGTTGGCTAGACAGGGCCAATACACACATGAACCTGTACACAGTAAAGCCAATTAAAATTCCAGTATAAATAGGGGAGGGGCTTGTGAAGCCCCACCCCTATCTGATAACTATTGGCAACTGATGGCTGCTAAGAGAGGTGTCAGTTTTCTTAAGGATGCACTTGGGAGGCCACCCACACCCTAGTAGATGGTCCTCCACTCATTCACCCATTCACACATGGGCAAGTCTAAGAGGATTCACTATTGTTTTATTTTTTTTTTAAGGGCACATGAATTTTGGAGGGAAATGAAAATATATTATATGCATTATGGAATGTTCCAACAACAAAAAGATTATAAAACTATGGATTTATGGACAACAAATCATCACAACTTCATTTACTTTCTTCTTTCTAAAATGTCACAAGAAGTTTAAAAAAAATAATGAGACCTAATGATATCAATATTAACAAAAGAAAGAAACAAAACAAAAGAAACAAAAGAAAATTTAAAAAAAAAAAACAAAATCATTTCCAGTGTTTATTAAGGTCCATGTGTTGTTTGTTTGATTGTTTGTTTTTTAGGTTCCCTCTCAGGTTTAGTTTCCCTGTTCTTCTATGGAAACTAAGATGCTAGTGGTAAGATTCTATCTCCAGGTGACCTAAGTTGTTACCTAGAATTCATGAGCACGTTTTAACCCCTACAAATGTCCACCTGTAGCCCAGCGTGTGGCGTAGGTAGTCTTACAGCTTGCCTTGCTACCGTCATGTAATATCTCATCTTGCTGCAACGCTGGACCATCCACCTAACCAGGAACTGACCACACAAAGCATGGTGAGCAGCGATAAGCACAGGCGTGCTAAAGGCAGTGAACTAGGCATGAAAGTGCATGCTTCTGAATGTCTTCATCTGGCCCCAATTTTAGAGACATCCCAACTCATCACTGCAGCTAAACCTGTCCTCAGATGCTTCCCCCAATCACTGTAGAGGGTTAAGGAACTGGAGTTAGCTATTTAGCTCACAGTTGATTGACACCACCTTTTATCATCTTACCAAACTGTCACTTTCAAGAGCAAGAAGTCATGCACAAAGCTTCACGTGTTGATAAATGCCCTTTTCTTAGAGAAGACCATTAAGGACCTGATATGACTAGACACTAGCAGAGATGTTCAAACTTGAGACTTTCCATTTTGGAGGTACTTCCGAGGTGTTCTGCTAAAAGATTCTATGTGGTAGTCATCTCTAACTGCACAAAGGTGTCCTGATGAAAAGTCTATCTGGGTGCTGACTGCTTGAGATTCAGTTCATCCTGCATAGCTTACATCATCTAGCCACTGTAGCTGCCAAACATTTCTTCTTATTTATGTCTCTGTGGTCTTGTCTCCTGTACCCTAAGTGGAGGAGGGAGATTGCGTGAGTCTGTGAGCAAAGCTGAGAGTTCTTGTGACGAGCATGTGCCATACACTGTAGTCATGGAAGCTAAATATTAGTCTTGACAAACCACCTTTGTAGTTCAATTAAAAAAAAAGGGGGGGTACAGAGACTTTGGACCCTGACCTATTAACCCCCCCCCCCAAGTTTACCACCTGTCAAGGTGGAGCTGAGATGGGGTATCTGAAGTTCATTAGTCTAGAACCTGTGAATTCCAAAGGGAGAGTGGTCTCCAGCCCGCCTTCATTCACTCCACTTCATTCACTCCACAGGCTTCGCTGAGTGACAAGCTAGGTGCTGTTGATATGGACACCAGACTTGACAACATAGCCACAACTCCACTGCTCGTATGCCATGGTGGCCAAAGAAGTCTGGGAGTCTAGGAGACCAGTTAAGAAGCTTCTTCTTGTTCTCCTACCTTTTCTCTGTCTACTCTACAAACTGCACAGCCTGGTCCTCCAGCTCTGGAGAGCATTCTGGGTCAGTGTGTTAGCTGTTTGTGTTGAAAGGAAAATCTCTTCATGGTCAAAACACTGATCTTCTACTTCGTTTTACAACCTAGAAACCCAACAAAGCATACAGCCCCCCCCGTCCATATAAAAACCTGGAGATTTGAACTCTCCTCCTCCACCTGAGGGAAGGACTCAATGGGATGCTGAAAGCACTAAACTCAGTAAGTCCCATCTGAAGTAAACTCCTCCCTTGGGACACTTTTCTTCCATGTGTTTTAAAGTTAATCTTTACTGCTGAAAAACGGCACTGTATTACAGTACAAAATTTGTGCTGTGAATGATAACCCTTCAAGGTGAAACTTAAGTTTCAGCAGGTGATTTGCACAACCATACATGATGACCTTATTTGAAAAAGAAAGAAAACAAATCACACCATACTAGTTAAATCCTTAATGGAGGTTAGTACAACCTACTTTTCTGTGAACTCCTGGAGTTATAATTTTACCTAAGCTCATTGAACCTATGTAATAGATGAATCTATGTACATGTGTGTGATGGAAGCATGTGGGGGGGGCAATGGACACTCGTTTACACACATATGAAGCATAGATGAAGATGGTCTGTGGTCTGCTCTTCAGACTACCACCTTATACCCCAGACACAGGGACTTTCTCTGACCCTGGAGCTTGACATTTTCTTAGCTAAACCCCAGATGCTGTTTTGTTTCTGCTCCCTGCTCCCTGCCACTAGGGTTACAGGCATGCATGTCCATGCTGACACTTTTATATGAACACTTGGAATCCAAATCCATGCCTTCATGCTTATGCAGCAAGCATGCTTATCCCTTGATCCCTCTACCCACTCCTAAGCATTAGCTTTTTGTGGTTTAAAAAGAATTGATTACAGAGAATTGGGGGTAGCTCCATACTACAACCTTTCTGCCAATACCAAATTTCAGCCCCACAGCTCCTCCTGACACACCCACACATACATACACACATACACACATACACACTGGCCAGAAAAAACTTCTTTCTCAGTCTGTGTTAAACCTCTGATGAATTTCCAGTCCTCAGACCATCACTCATATGCAAAGTTGGGCATGAGCAGATATACCAGTAGTCTAGAGCCAAGTGAGAGTGACTGCACAGATTGCATTAGGTAATAGAAACCTCGTCCCTGGAACAGGGCACACATTCTTACTTAAGGCTTTGTCTCGGGGTCAGGATCTAGCCACATGAAGAGTCTTGTTCCACTTAAGGACAACAGTTGATCATCTAATCAACAAATCTATAGTACTAAGGTCACCACTAGTCAGAGCCACTTTGAACATGTACCTGCCAATGAGGAAGATACTCATTTTACTCAGAAAAGATCTCCTTAGCATTGCCCATGTCAGGGCTCTCTGATTTAAATGTTGACTCAGGAGTCCCAGGATAAAAATGAAGGTACCAACTCCCTAGGGTATTACCGACATATTAATATCCCTTGCCCCATCATTACTCTGAGAAGATTGCCTCACTTACCTGTGTCCTCATTTATTAAGAATACATGAACCAGGGCCAGAGAGATGGCTCAGTGGTTATGAGAACTCACTGCTTTTCCAGAGGATACAGGTTCAGTTTCTAGTATCCACATGGTAGCATGTAATGTTCTGTAACTCCAGTTTCAGGTGATCTAACATCACCTAGATGTACATATAGGCAACACACCAATGCACACAAAACAATAATAAATAATTTTTTAAGTTATAAAATAAAAGAATATGTTAAGTATGGTAGAGTCTGTGGTGGTCTAAAAATGGCTCCCACAGACCCATAGGGAATGGTACTATTAGAAGGTGTGGCCTTGAGTGAGTAGGTGTGGCCTTGTTAGAGTAAGTATGCCGCTGGGGTGAGCTTTGAGGTCTCAGATACGCAAGCCAGGCCCAAAGTGTCAGTCTCCTGCTGCCTGCTGATCCGGATGTAGAACTCTCAGCATCTCCTCAGCACCATGTCTGCCTGTGTGTCACTTTCCTGGCCAGATGATCATGGACCAAACCTCTGAACTGTAAGCCAGCCCCAATTTAATGTTTTCCTTTGTAAGAGTTGCCATAGTCAGTCATGGTTTCTCTTCACAGCAATAAAACTCTAAGAACACAGAAATCTAGACCCCCCCCCAAGCCAAATAAACATCTCCCCCCACCGTGTGTGTGTGTGTGTGTGTGTGTGTGTGTGTGTGTGTGTGTGTGTGTTTGTGTGTAGGAAGGGCTTTTGCCCATGTGTGTACTTTTCCCCATGTGTGTGAATGTGTAACCAAGAAGTCAGTGTTAGAATGTCTTCCTCTATGGCTCTGCATGTTGTTTTTGTTTTTGTATGAGGCAGGGTCTGTC
This sequence comes from Micromys minutus, assembly GCF_963924665.1. Classification (NCBI taxonomy): domain Eukaryota; kingdom Metazoa; phylum Chordata; class Mammalia; order Rodentia; family Muridae; genus Micromys; species Micromys minutus. The sequence continues at coordinate 30,423,259 of NC_137981.1, forward strand.
ACTGAACCTGGCACAGATCGATTAGATACACTGCCTGTTCATTGAACTCCAAGGATTCATGTGTCTGTCTGTGTTTCCCTGTGCAGGAGTAAGAGGGACACACCTGGATTTGGGTGGGGAAGATGTCTGAGCACAGATCCTTCTATTTACACAGCATGTACTCTGTCTACTGAGCTATCTCATCAGAATTTAAATGTGCAGAGCACTTTATAGCCAACCCATTGGGAGAGGCTATGCAGAGCACTATCTCAAAACCAAAGAAAGCTCAAGAAGGAACAAATGTATAATTGCTAGCCATCCTAACCACACCCCAGCGTGGATCATAGCTGTATCCTTCTCTTCTCTGTTGATATGATAAAGCATTCTGACCAAATATCAACGTTGGGAGGCAAGGTCTTATTTATCTTAGAATTTCAGGTCATCATTCATCATCCAGGGAAGTCAAGGCAGGAACTCGAGCAGGAACTAAAGTAAAATCTGTGGAGAAGTACAGCTGGCTAGCTCACTCTTCGCTCGCTCACCAGCTAGCCTTCTTAGAGCTCAGGCCCGCCTGTCTAGCTTGGCCCTCCCACACCCATGAGCAGTCAGGACAGTCTCTCACAGACATAGCTACAGGCTACCCTTATCTGAACAATGCCTCAACAGAAACTCCCTTGGAAGCTTGGTCCAGCTGACAACTGGAGCTTACCAGAACAGTGGCCATAAATCTTTGTGTAGTATTCTCACACCAGACATGACATAAGGAAAAGACCATCTTTCTACCCTCCCTAGAGGTTTTCTGTAAAAAAAAAAAAAAAAAAAAAAAAAAAAAAGCACCCGTTAGCTGAAAAGGTCCATTGAGAAATGTCAATTCAAGCATAGAAAAGATAGTATCAGGCACCACCTTCAGGGATTCAAGCACATGGGGAGGAAGAGAGGAGAAAACAGGAGGGTGAGTGAGATTCGCTACCCTTTCCTAGGAAGAAAACCAGGCTAGACTAGATTGTGTTAAAATTGCCTTGTTTGATTCCTGAGAAGCTACAAAAGGCCCAGAGGTCTAGAGCCCTGACACACTCTCCAGAGCACACACTAGGCAGTTACCCATGGTGATGTTAACTAATGTAAGTAGCCTTTTAGTGAATGAAATACCCATCACTTTCAGAGTCCTACACAGGACAAGTGTTGAAGACTGGACCAGAAGCCTCCTTTAAAAATTCAACCCAGGAGGCTGGAGAGATAGCTCAGTGGTTAAAAGCATTGACTGCTCTTCCAGAGGACCTGGGTTCAATTCCCAGTAACCACACGGTGGCTCACAACCATCTGTAACTCTAGTCCAAGAAACTCCAGTTCCAAATGATCTGACAGTCTCACACAGATATACATGCTGTCAAAATACAAATACACATGAAATGAAAATTAAAAAATTAAAAGAAGAAAATTTGACTCAACAAAGAGATGTCTTTTATGATCAGCTTGAATGTTCCATATAAAATCATGGCCTAGAATCCTGGGAGCCAAAACCATCACCTGAAGGATGAGACAGGATTGGGATTGGTGGCTGATAAGCATCATTAAGTCCAGCTTGAACCCCCTTATACTAGTCAGGGTCAACAGCCACTCTGGCCCTGCAGCTCTGAACCTGTAGTTTGAATGCAGAATTCCACATCTCTAGAGGGCACCCGAAGAGGTATAAAATACATGCAAACACACAGCTGCAGAGAAAATTGCTTGGCAGAACATATATTTTAATTTTTATTTTCAGCATTCCAAAGCAAAAACTAATTGTCGTGGGGTAATGATGAGAAACACCAGTGTGCTGTGAGCATGCCTGCTGGCTCTCAGAGGCTTATACCATAAGGAGGATTCTAGGGGCCACAGGCATGTACTGAAAAGACTAGGCTCTAAATTCAAGGCAAATATTTTGTCCACAGTTCTGTCAGCAATGATCATAAACCTTACTTTTTCCTTTTCCTTTTAGCTATAGACATGTGTCCTAAATGCTAGGATAACTGTGCTTTACTTGCATAGAAATGTGTCACATGCTCAACAATGAAATGATTGCTCTGTGTCTCATTCCTGATCTGGCTTCTAAGCACCCAACTGTCTGCCTGTAGAGTGGAGTTCTTCAAGTCTGGGAATGGTCAACTCAACTGCACACAGCCACCCAGTTGGGCATTTGAAAGAAGCAATGGAGTACTGCCTCCCAGCCCCCACCCCCACGACCTTCATCAGAACCACACTCCCCAGGCTTTCTCCCTGCCATGTTTTCTCAGGTATGTGTTCAGAAATACCCACCTCATGCTGATAGAGAACACAAGAAGTGGCCATATAATAAGGCTGGAAGGATATATCCCGTGAAAGATATGATCCTTTATCCTTTGCAGTGTTATTCCCTCCAACTGTGTTTCACACCCCTTCAGGGACAAGCCCTTCACTGGAATCTTGGAATGATGCTGCAAGATCTTTTATCTCAAAAAGCTTGTCACTGTAGTTAATACAGACATGTGGCTATAATAACACAGCTAAATATAAAGGGACCCATGAAGCTCAACTACTGTAGTGCATGCCTGTAATCCCAGGGCTCCAGAGGCTAAGGCAGAACCTGTCTCCAAAAGTAACACATTGTGCATATGTTTGTATATAAATGTATATGTACATGCTCAGTATGTATATAGAAATGCATAAAACCATATTTAGTACATAAATGAGTTGTTTAAGCATGTATGTCTAGGTATGCACAGATATAAATTTGTGTGTGTGTGTGTGTGTGTGTGTGTGTGTGTGTGTGTAAATACATACAGCATATATATGGCAGCTTGTAAGATCAAGGGAAACCCTGACAAGCAGAGACTGAGAAGGGCTGGCTCTGGGAAAGTATAAAGTCCTTGGCAGCAGAAACTACCTAAGATGTCAGCCATGTTTAGACTTTGGTCCTCTTGGCTTCAGTGTTCAAACAGCAGGTAGAAAATGTACTTAATGGTCTTCTTTGAAGCTCCTGAGCACTCCCTGTACTGTTGAGGGACAGCTGTCGCTTCATGGCTACATGGGGTAAGGGAAGGTTACCTCTCTAGAAGGAAGGTGAGCATTAGGAAGTTTTCAAAAGAGCCATAGATGTAAAGAAGTGAGCCAACATTCACCAGAATGAAGACACCAAATGCAGACCTGCTAAATAGTGCATTATTTACCTGCATAAAAGTGACTGCAACTGGATAACCAGGATTAATAATAATTAGGTAGACTGTGCTTCGTCCCATTTAGAGGTGGAGTGTTGGGATTCACACTGACGCATCTGAATTTAAATCCCACACTTCCAACTACTAAACATAGCACCAAAAACCTATTATATACATACATACATACATACATACATACATATATACATACATATACACACACAGACACACACACACACACACACACACACACACACACACACACATATATATATATATATATATATATATACCCACACATCCTTCAGGATAGAAAGTCAATGAGAACAAGCACGCTCAGTTCGCCACACTGTCACCTATCATTCATCAGTAAACGGCTCCCTCATCAGGGTTGGGATATCCCAGCTCCTACAGCAAGGGTTAAATGAAGCCACATTAAGAGAAACTATTGGAATGGTACAAGGAAAAAAAAGATGCCTGTGAAATAAAATTTCATCTCCATCCCATTACCAGAAAGAGAAATGGGGCTAGTGTTGGCCCTGACCTGGGTAAATTCAGGAAAATGAGCTGTCTATTTCTAACCCGCTTATATTTAATTATTAGAAACACTTCAGGTCAAAGTTATGTGAGTCTCACAAAGCATCATGGGTCTACTTTATAACACTTTTAAAAAGAAAAGAAGAGGAAACTAGAGCTGGAGAAAAGTTAAGAGCACTGACTGCTCTTCCAGAGGTCCTGAGTTCAATTCCCAACAACCACATGGTGGCTCACAACCATCTGTAATGAGATCCCATGCCCTTTTCTGGTGTGTCTGAAAACACATTCAATGAATTGACATACATACATAAATCAAAAAGAAAGAATGAATGAATGAAAGGAAGGAAGGAAGGAAGGAAGGAAGGAAGGAAGGAAGGAAGGAAAAAGGAAGGGAGGGAGGAAGGAAAGGAAGGAAGAAAGAAAGAAAAAAGAAAGAAGTAAGGAAGGAAAGAAAGAAGAAAAAGACTTAATTTGCCTCAAATGGTTTGCCCATAACCTCAAAATTGTAAAATCACTTCCAAATTCAGAACCACAGGTCCCTATGTCCATTTTAGAGTCTGTAAATACAGCTTTCCAAGCACCTTAAGCACACTTGGGCTGTCAAGCCTTAAATGGAGGTTCTTCTAATGGGACAATGGAATCTAAAGGGGGCTCTGAACATAGATCATGGGAACACTGGCCTCTGGATGTATGGCCTCCCCACACTTACTGCCCCTCTCTGAGCTTTGGTATTTTTCTTTAACCAGACATATGTTTTTATGTTCTTCCTGCAGCAGGGTGACCAAGGAACAAACAGATATTATCTGATGTCTTGACCAGAAACAAAGCCAAGTTTCCTTCATTAACATTGCTATGATTGTACAGGAAGTAGAAATAAGTAACTTTGTAAAGGCTTGACTAAATATAAAGGATAATTTTCATTATAGTCATTATACAATAAGGAGAAAGACTACATTTAAAATGGCAGACAGCTTCAACAACACTCAAAAAGATGAATTTTCTCAGTTTGTATGAGGACCAGCTTGCCATAAAGATTTGCTGAAAAGTCTTAGTTTACACATGTCAGCAAAATCCACACTAGGGTGGAGTCCATGGGCCCATCACTGTGGCAATAGGTTGACCTGAGAACATGCGTTTGTGTGTTCAAGAATCTGAAACAGTCATAGCATAAATCGTGAATAAATTATCCAAATAAATCTGACTCCTGCCCTTACAGCTAAGCAATAAAGACAGGCATGAAGCATGGCTCACATAAACCTCCCCTGAATTTGATCATGATGTCATTTTTATTTCGGGATCAAGCAGGGAAGGTTAATGGTAGAGCAACTGCAAGAGGAAAGAGGCTAATTCAGGTAAAGTGTTAACTTGCTCAACTCTCAGACTGCAGCAAAAATATGACGGTTCATTTCACATCTTTGTGTGGAGTAATATGCAGACCTGTAGTGGCTACAAAATCATCCCAAAAAAAAAACTTGGAAATAATTCACCCTTTATATTAAAAATGCACAGTGACGCATATCATCCATCAACTCAGGTGACATGTATTCCTCCTGGGAGATCCAAATTGTGAGGATTACATTTGCTCCTCTGTGTGTTCCATGGGACAATGCCAGATGCAAGTTCAAGCAACAGAAATGTCATAGGGTTTTCCACATATTTTTGTGAGCTAAAAGAAGCTCCCAACCAAGACTGTGCACTCTGGTGGGGAGAAGGTCGCCAAGGACAACCTTAATGCTGGAGGGGATTACTAGTGGGAAGATTTTTTTTCCTTGTCAAATGTTCTCAAGTTTTTGGTCATCTAGAACTGAGACCAGCAGATGAGGGGTGGCACAGGCTGTGGCGTGTTATAATACAGAACCTCTAGGGGAGATTCCTCCTTCTAGAAGCCTCAGTGAAGTGAGAAACAAAATCACCCTGGTCACTAATGTTCTAAACTAGGTTTTGCAAATATTACTATCAGAGGGTCAGTGGTAAATAGTTTGGACCTTATGGGCCTAAAGGCAGGTGAAGCACACCACAGTGACCCCTCAGTCCATTATTCCCAATATAACACTCAGACAGAAAGCAGTATAAAAAGCAGCAGAAAGGATTTGGCCTACAGGTATAGTTGAAATTTCATTGATAAGAAGGTTTTGGATGCTAGACTACCCAAAGATGGAATCTATCCAAGGACTCTGTATCTTTCTCTGCTCTGTTCTCAATAGAAGGAAATGGAAACAGTGTAGATGTCAATCAACAGAAGAACAGATAATGAGAATGTGGTGTGGGGGAGAATACATGCAGCAGACACACATATGTGGAATTTTACTCATCTATAGAGAAAAGAGGAATGTGCAGGAAAATTCAAGGATCTGGAACTCATTAAGTAAGGTAACCCAACTCAGAAAGACAAACACATGTTTACTCAGACATCTGGATCTTAGCTGTTAACGTGTGTGTGCATGTGTGTATGTGTATACATGTATGTATATGTATGGATGAATAGATGGATGGACATACATATGTACATAGGTGTGTGTATATGTGTATGCCTGGGTATGGGCTTTAAAACTATGAAGGAGATCATGAAAGGTGAAAGTAAAGTATTGAGGGTGGCAGAAAGCGTCATAAGATGCCTGGAACATGAAACCAGAAAAATGGGCTTCTAGGAGTGTGAGTGTACAACTGGAGACAGGAGAAGGAGAATGGAGAGTTTAAAATTTTGATGCAAAAGAACATAATAAAATCTCATACTTTGTTAAACATACAAGAAAAGAAAAAAGGAAAAGAAAGAAAATGGGAGAAAAGAGAAGGAGGGGATTGAAGGGAGGAGGGAAAAATAGACCTAGTCTTCTAAAGCAACTTTTTGTATAAGATTTTGGAATGGTGCCTGATGCAGTCTGCTTTTTTTCTCTTCTCCCTTCTCTTCCTTTGGTCTTTTATTCAATCTACTCTAGGTTCATTGTCTTAGACAAGATAAGTCAACAAAATAAGAATAATCTCTTCCTGGCTTTAGACATTCAAAGCCCTATCATGTCTTTTGTTTTCCTAGGAATAAGAAAAAGTTCCATGTAAGGACAGACATGGGAAAGGCAGTAATATGTCCATCTTTGAGTCCTCAACAAGTGACTAGTAAGGTAAGGGATGACCTGAATGCAAACACACATTGGTGTGTCATAGAAAGAGAACCAAGCCAGAGCGTTCTGACATTATCCTGGGCCAGGTATCATCAGGAAAAGAAGAAACCTTGGGTCTATAGAGCCAGAGTGTTGGATATGAAAAGAGATGAATTCTGAATCCCAGATTCCAGGCAGAAGCTTAAAGCATCAGAGAAGAGTCCACTCCCTTGTGGGCAGAGCAGCCTAGAGCTATGGCCAACTCGGGTCCTTACTCTAAATGAACACAAAAATAGAACAGGTTGAACCCACATACTTGGAGCATGAGTGGATGTGAAGCGACTTTGTAGATGTTGACAGGGGATGACTAGCTCTATGAACCAGGACCAATGATTAGAGGAGATGAGGGACACATATAAGGGTGCAAACAAGTCAACAGAAAAATGGCCATTGAGAGACAGGGTTTGACTGGCAGCTCATACCCTGAAAGAGGGACTAAGGAAGAAAGTCATAAGATGACCTATGCCTGCCCTTATGCATGTTGAGACTGAGATGTCACAAAAAGAGATTTCAAAGGCTATGACACTGGCCCCATGCAGAGATGACTGGATCCAGAAGCCAAGTATGAGTGATGGCTACGGACAACTGTTCCCCTACTGGAGAGGCAGGGTGCTAACAACTAAAATGGGTGGACAAAACCAAAACATTCTTCTAGCTAGTTAGGGAACTTTGACCTTCTTTCCCAGATGTGGTAAAACAAAGACTTTTCCAAGGTGGAGAAGCATGTTTCTTCTGTGTTGACTAGACTCTGTGAATCAGGAGCTCCTCACCAAGCTTGGGGCTAACGAGCGTTCCTTGATTGCACTGGATTCTTTAGGAAAAGATGCCCATTTGGATGGATGATGCCCCAGGAGGTAAGGGAAGCATAAACGTGCTCATCCTCCTGTGGAGCTTAACATTTGATGATCAAACATTTGATCTCTGAGATCCCCTTGAATTGAGAACACCATTTCAAATGAATGATACCATCAGTGGAATGGAAGCCTTAATTGGGAAATAGGCATATTTCCTATGTATATACAGCTTTATGTATAGACTTGATCCAGGTGAATACAGGCATTCTAGATAAAAAACACCATGAGCAGGAGACCAAGCTGAACTAGAACTCTCTTCTTGATTTCAAAGACTCAAGAAGAATTGTAGAATGAGCTCTCCATAAGGTTTCTACAAGGGGATGAGGTGCTGCTGGCCTCCTCCCAGGGACTTTCTCTGTGTAGAAGATACCAAGCTCTGGAGAACAATAGGGATTTCAAAAAAAGATAGCAACTAGAAAATGTACGAGGCATACAGCAGGCACATAATAATTGCCTTGTTTCCTCCCTTACACAATAGGAGCTGTTTGCAAACAAGGAGGCACTCTGCAATAAGTCTTTGCTTGTGTTGTTAATTACTTTCCAGGTTTTCAAGGTACAATCAGTTTAAAATGTGGTTTGCTTTTCTAAGTTGAACTTGGACCATCATAGGAAGTATATGAAGAGCTTTCTAGAAATGCAGGTTACAAGACACAGACATCATTGGACAGAATGTGGTATCCCTTTGGGAAACTATATGTTACTACGATTCCCACATCCACTAAAACTCCAGACTCCAGTTCAACGGAAACTTAAGATGTGTCTCAATCTTCACCTTCTCCGTGACCCCTTTCCCAGCCACAATCGTTAACACACAGCCATCCTTCATCCACACATGCTCTCTCTTTCTCCTACCTGTTATTTGTGCATAACAGTCTTCAGGTGACCCACCATGTGTTCTGTTTTCTCATCCAACCTATCCTGAATGTCAGTGTTACAAGAAGAAATCACTTTGCTTTATTCACTGTCATTTCACAGAGTCTAGTCCAGTGCCTGGCACAAAATAAACACCAGATAAATACTTTACAATAATCTTTGCTGCATCTTGAGCTCTCATTTAATTCAGAGGACCCCAAAGGGAAAGTGTGGAATCCCTGTGATCTTTTGAGGGAAGAATAAAGTAAATGCTTCCCTCAAATAGCCTCTAAACAGGGTCCTTTTCTCTACTAAATAAACTACATAATCAGTGTTTATCTGCATCCAGAGACATGGCCTATCTTGAGCAATAGATGGCTGAAGCCTCCTGTCTTAGACTATCTGTGACTATGTTCCTCTTCCTACTTCTTTGGTCTGCCTGCTCCCTAGCTGATGCCCTCAATGGCCAAGCCCCACTGGGCACCACCCTCCTTGCCTTCAACAACAAAAAGAGAGGGTGTGGTTCCAAGCATCTGGAGATGAGGGGGAGGCTGTGATTTCACAGAAGAGACACATCATTATTTTCTTGTGCCAGGATCATGTTTCATTTAGCTGACTTGGCTCCATAGCTACACAGCATCCCTCAGGCAAATAATACAATTAAACAAATGGAGAGGAGATTTAGTAACAATAAATTCCACGGAGCCACTCATTGCTTTGCATGCTGTTTTAAAAGTTGCTCAGCTTTTAGAAGGATCAATCACCCTGAATCTCATGGGCTCAAACATAGTAAAAATGGATGGAGACTTGAAAACACACACACACACACACACACACACACACACACACACACACCACTCATGTTTTAAGAGGAGACATTTTTTTTTACAATCCAATAAATAAAAAACAATTATAAAAATAGACAGGATATGCATGGAAACATTCAGGCCAAAATGGAAAATAAATTAAAGAAATCAAGTTTGAGACAGTAAGCCCACAGATTCTCAGGAAAAGAATTGTATGCTAGACAAGTCTTGAATAGGAAACAAAGAGTTGTTATCTCAGTTGTACCAATCGTGCCATGCATCCTCATAGGTTTAGACATTGTCTTTTGTAAGCTTTTCGTGCATGAACCATTTTTAAAGCTCATCATCACCATTATGACCAACTCTGAGCACCAGGTGTATTGCTATTTGCTTCCTAGTTTCTCTCAAGTCCACTGACTTCATTTAAACACAGCCTATATGAAAGGAAATGGGTATTTATTACAATGTTTATTATATTTACCGAAACCTGTACATCTTCCATAATAAATACAATTATTGAAAAAGAAAAGTATCTTATGAATATTAAATGGAAGGGTAGGATCACTGTTCTTAAAATAGAATGCACAGAAAAAAATTAAATATAAGAGACTCCTGCTTTTGGTCATAGTGAACAAGTTTGCTTCAGACTAAATCCTTTGCCAAGAACAACTTTAGACATGGGATTAAACATATGAAATATAAGAAGAGAAAAACAAAGAGCCTCTGTTTGGAGACATTCAAGAGATATTAAGGCAGCTAGGACTGAAAGAACCAAGAAAAGAGTCAAAAACACAGAGATAGATCTAGCAAACAGAGCTGCAAATTGGTAGACATCACAGGACTCAAGGTCTCAAAAGTTAACCATTAGGAAAGAATAATTGAGATTTGCAGGCCAGGAGGGAGTCTGGTAAGGGTCCAAGTATTACCATGTAAAGAAAAGGCATGAGAAACCAGTGTTAAGTTGAAACAACTCAACAAAGACCAAAACCAAATTTCTAAACCACCTCAAAGCCAAATGAAGTATGGTCACATACCAGTGCTGAAGATACTGGACAGAGGTCAAGGTTGATGCAATTTCTCCAGAACATGACACGAGCCTGAGATCCATATTGCATTTATACTTACAGCGTTTTCAGCTTTGATCAAAAAATACCAGACAGTCCAGGAGACCTAACCAAACAACCAGCAACTAGGAGTAAAATTATGCAGACCCGTATGTGACCCAGTTATCATATACAAATTTCAAACATCCACAATTAATAAGTTCAAGAAATCAGACACGAAAAGGTTATGAGAACTAGAATATTCTGACAAAATAAAAGAAAGAAAGGGAGAGAAAGAGGGAGAGAGGGATTGCAGGAGGGAGAGAGCGAGGGAGGGAGGGAGGAAGGAAGGAAGGAAGGAAGGAAGGAAGGAAGGAAGGAAGGAAGGAAGGAAGTTGAATGTTAGTAACTGAAAATAAGAACTCAGTAAAGGGAGTGTAAGGCCAAATGTAAATCTCACGAAGTAAACATGTAGGAGACTAAGTGTGGAGACAGAGGAAACACAAATTGAAATTACACAATCAAAGTTAGAGCATGTGTGTATTTGGAGATCTTGAAGAAGAAATGGGGAGAAATGGAGCAAATCCAATACTTGGGTAAATATTAGATAAATAAAGACATCAAGTTAAAGATTCAAAAATATTTACAACCCCAAATAGGATGAAAAAAACCACAAGACATATGATAGTCAAACTGAGGGGTGTGGGGGGGGGGAGGAGGGAGAGAGGGAGAGGGAGAGGGAGAGAGGGAGGGAGAGAGAGAGAGAGAGAGATTTAAAAAACCTTACAAGCAGCCAAAGAAAAGAAACAGTACCTTTAAGGGATCAGGAGTGATAGTGAAGCTGGCTTTCAAACAAAAAGGATGGAGGCTGAGAACAACAGGATCCCATCTTCAACATGTGCAGAGCCGATCATTGCCAACTGAGAACTCCTTGCTCAGTGAGAACGGTCTTCAAAAACGTCTGCAAAGAAGAAAAAAAAACATTTTCAAACAAACAAAACCTGAGAGAATTAATATCCAACAGGCATTTGCTGAAAGAAATGGCAGAGGGAAGCCTCGGGAGACACAGGAAAATAGACCAAGAGGAGCATCAAAGTGAAAAGGGGAAAAGACAGCCCATGTTGTGTAAAATTAAACCAATATTGGCTTGACAGGTCTTCGGCCATGAAAAATACAGGTTTTAAATGGCAGCATTAAATAGGTAAAATGTTGATACCAGAACAGAGAGGAGCACAGGGGACATAAAGCCATCCAAGAGCCAGCATTAGTCAGGTAAGAGGACTCCTTAGGGTCCCACTCTGATAACCTAAGGGTAGATGTTTTCAGTTCTAGGAAAGCCACTAATAAAAGAAATAGGAAGAATATCATCTAAAGGGCCAGTAAGAGAGGGAAATAAGAATGAAAAATTTATTTAAAAGACACAGAAGAAGAAAATTCAACAGAATACTGTGAAACTGTAAGAAAATTATCAGGTGGTCATTTTAATGTACTAAATACTCTCCTCTAAGTACACAGTGTGCAAACTTTTTATTTTAAGTACATGATGCTTAAATGTGGCTTATCTTTAAAAAAAACAGTTGAAAATGGAATGATGAATAAAAAACATGGAAACATTGGCAAAGAAAGGAAGGAAGGAAGGAAGGGAGGGAGGAAGGAAGGAAGGAAAGAAGGAAAGAAGAAAAAGGGGAGGAAGGGAGGAAGGAAGAAAAGAAAAGGAAAGGAAAGAAGAAAAGATAACTAGCTAGTAGCACACCAAGTACATATTTATAAAGGAAGCATGCTTAAAAGCAGAGAATCTTTTTAACAATATGGAAACATCCCTGGGAAGATGTAAGGACTCTAAAAGTGTATACCGGATGACGTGCTGTTCTTAGTTGCCAATTTAACTACATGGGGGATTAGCCAAAGTAGAGAAATGGAAGGAGTTTTGTTTAACTTGCAGCAGCAAGAGCCACTTCTAGTCCAGATCTTTGAAACAGGAAGATACAAGCTTTAATCAAGATCTGGGCCACAACTTCTGCTGGAAGACAGGGAAGAAGAAAATTTTTGCACTTTGCCTTTTTAACATTGCCTTACTAGCAAGTCCATTTCTCCTCTGGCATTAGAGCCTATTTACTGGGATTCTGACATATTCTGAAGACCATCTGAAGACCATCCAGCATTGTGAAGTGAACAACAACTAGATTTGGGGGACTTTCCACTCACAGACAACCACTGTTGGCCAGACCAAAGCTTGTAAGTCATTCTAATAAATCCTATATATATGTATGGATTCATTTTGTAAGTTATGTATATATATATATATATATATATATATATATATATATATACACACATATATGTATATGTACATATACATACATATATGTGTACACACACACACACACACACATATATAGTCAGGGTTTCTATTATTCCTACACAAAAAACATCATGGCCAAGAATCAAGTTGGGGAGGAAAGGGTTTATTCAGCTCAAACTTCCACATTGCTGTTCATCACCAAAGGAAGTCAGGACTGGAACTCAAGCAGGTCAGGAAATAGTTAATGCAGAGGTTATGGAGGGATGTCACTTACTGGCTTGCTTCCCCTGGCTTGTTCAGCCTGCTATCTTATAGAACCCAGGGCTACCAGCCCAGGGATGGCACCACCCACAATGGGCTGGGCCTTCTCCCCTTGATCACTAGTAGAGAAAATGCCTTACAGCTGGATCTCATGGAGGCATTTCCCCAACTGAGGCTCCTTTCTCTGTGATAACTCCAGCTTGAGTCAAGTTGACACAAAACCAGCCCGTACATATGGGTAGACAGCTGTGGATCATATCATGACTTCAGGCAATATTACAGCATCTGTTGATGTTCATGTAAGATAATATTACCTAGTGATAGCTGAGTTTGTGTAAAAAGAATACTCTGTGGTGTCTGTGCTATGATAAAATAACTAAAGATGGTTTAATCACCAATGGAGTTTGGAGAATTTTTTCAAACACTTCCTCAAGGTGTAACAATATGTGCTTACATACACACTTGACTGGACAACTATAAGAATATTTTTTTCTACTACACATTGAACATTTACTAAAACTGACACTTTGCTTTGGCCAAATCTAAACAAGCATCAGCAAACTGAAACCATGGGATGCTTACTAGTTTGCTTCTGTGCAGGTAACACATTTTCATAAACCTAGAAACTAAAACAGCCCAAATGAATTATCTTACTAATATCCAGGCTGGAAGTTCAGGATGGGAAAAATATCAAAATTTAAAAATAAACCCATTTATGATAACACAAACACAAATTGAAACAATGAATACAAAATTTGCACATTGCAAATGGTCAAACATTCTTATAAGGAATGGAAGAGTGTCTAAGTAGACAAAAAGGCATGTCACAAGGCTTGAAAGACTAGATGTTATTAAAATTAGCATGTTCCTCAAATTCATCTTTAGTTTCAATATAATCCCTATCCAACTGCCACATTTCATAAACAAAAAAGCAGATCTGAGAATTTACATGGAAATGGAGGAAGATCTCAAATAGCCAAAAACAAACCCTGCAGAAAAAATGAACAAAATTGAAATACTCACATGTTCTAACTTCTAAATACATATAGTTATGCAAATCAAAGCAGTATGATACTTCCATTAATAACAGGCATAAAGACCAGTAGAACACCTAAATCCTTCTTTGATAAATAGACTGTCAATACAAGCCATCTTAGTTACTTTTCTATGGCCATGACAAAGTACCATCATCAATGCAACTTAGCATTTAATCTGGTGGCTCATATTCCCAGAGGGTTAGAATCTGTGACTGTCATGGCAGGGAACACGGCAGCAGGCAGGCAAGCATGGCACTGGAGAAGTAGCTGAGAGCTTACATCTGATCAGCATGCATGAGGACAAGCTAACTGGGAATGGCATGAAATTTTGAAACCTCAAAGCCCATCCCAATGACACAACTCTTCCACGATCCTTCCCAAAACATTCCACCAACTTGGAGCCAAGCATTCAACTATGTGAGTCTATGGGGACATTCTCATGCAAACCACACACTACCCAATGGTGAAAAGAACAGTCTTCCAAATGTGTTGTAAATATCAAGTTATGAAAGGATGAATTGGGATTACATCCTTCATCACACAAAAATTAATTCAAAATTAGTCTCAAAAGGACTTTTATTAAAAAGCTAGATATAGGGCTGGAGAGATGGCTCAGAGGTTAAGAGCACTGTCTGCTCCTCCAGAGGTCCTGAGTTCAATTCCCAGCAACCACATGGTGACTCACAACCATCTGTAATGGGATCAGATGCCCTCTTCTGATATGTCTGAAGACAGCTACAGTATACTTACATATAATAAATAAATAAATAAATAAATAAATAAATAAATAAATAAATAAATAAATAAATGTTTAAAAAAAGCTAGATCTAGAGAATTCTTCTGGGTTTTTCTCTTTTTGTTAGTTTTGTTGTTGTTTTGTTTGGTGATTTGCTTGTTTTTACAGTTTTGCTTTTTGTTTTGTTTTGTTTTGTTTTGTTTTGGCTGGTTGGTTTTTGAGACAAAGTCAGAGTACAAGCTGACCTCAAGCACAATACTTTGCTCAGGCTGATCTTAAACTCCTATTCCTCTTGCCTTTGCTTCCCAAGATTTAAGTTACAGGCAAGCACTCCCACACCCATATTAGATCAATTGAGCTCTAAAGAACATATAGATGTAATTCTTCATGGCCATACAGTAGGCTACAGAGGAAATAAACAAAAGACCATAGGACAAAAATCAGAAAAATAGTTATTTTTTTTTTAAAAATCATTTGTAAAGTAGAGGGCCTTACTAAGAAAATTTACAAGTTGGAGAAAATATTTGCAAGCCACACATACAATAATTGCTGAGCATCAAGAATACAGAGAGGATCTTGCAACTAAAATCTGGAAGAAAAACCTAGTTTTTTCTTCCCCTCCCTCCCTCTCTTCCTCCTCTTCCTTCTTCTTTCTCTCCCTCCCCCTCCCCCCTGGAGTCCCCTATAAGCCCAGGTTAGTTGGTTCTACAGGTTTTCTTGTGGTGTTCTTGACTCCTCTGCCTCCTATAATCTTCCCTCCCCATCTTTTACAGGATTTTTCAAACTCTGACTAATGTTCGGTTATGGATCTCTGCATCTGTTTCCATTCGCTGCTTGGTGAAGCCTCTCAGATGACAATTGGACTAGGCACTGATCTATAAATATATCAGAATATCATTAGGAGTCATAGGAATCATTTCATTGACCTTTTTTTGACAGTTGTGTTTGATTCTATCCTAGGTCTCTGGTCTATCTAGCCTCTGGATACTGACCCTCTAGGAAGTCAGGGGTGGGCTCCTTCAGGCATGGGTCTTAAGCTGGACCAGTCCTTAGTTGGCCAATCCCACAATTTCTGCACCACCTTTACACCAGCATCTTGTAGGCAGGACAAATTATAGGCCTACGGTTTTGTGCCTGGGATGGTATTCCAATCCCTCCACTGAAAGTCTTGCGCGGTTATAGGAGATGGCGGGTTCAGGTTCCATATTCCCCATTGCTAGGAGTCTTCTTAGCTAGGGTTACCCTCAAGTTCCCGAGAGTTTCCATTGCACTAGGTTTCTGCCCTGTCCAAGATCTCATCCCCTACTTCTAATCCCAGTTGTTCCAATGTTTCAAAAACGAATAAAGATTTTGAATCAATATTTATTCAAATGAAATGAACAAATGGCAAAAACATACATGAAAAACTACCCCAAAGCATTATCATGAAAATCATGTAGTATTAGCAAATCGTAAAAGATGAATGATAGGCTAATGTAACAAATTTGAAAGTCCAAAAGCTAGGTCTTCAGGTACTACTATGTCCAATTAGTAGGCTGATTTTCAGAGTGGTTGTACCAGCCTACTACCCCACCAACAGTGGAGGAGTGTTCATCTTTCTCTAAATCCTTGCCAGCAGCTACTGTTATCTGAGTTTTTGATCTTAGCCATTCTGACTGATGTGAGGTGGAATCTCAGGGTTGTTTTGATTTGCATTTCCCTGATAACTAGGGATATTGAACATTTCTTTATGTGTTTCTCACCATTCGGTATTCCTCAGTTGAGAATTCTTTGTTTAGCTCTGTACACCATTTTTAAAATGGGATTGTTTGATTCTCTAGGGTCTATCTTCTTGAGTTCTTTGTATATATGGAATATTAGACCTCTATTATTGGTAAAGAATTTCCCAGTCTGTTGGCTACCATTTTCTTTTCTTGACAGTGTCTTTAGCCTTAAAGAAACTTTAAAATTTCATGAGGTTCCATTTATCGATTCGTGATCTTAGAGCATAGGCCATTGGTGTTCTGTTCAAGAAAATTTCCCCTGTGTCTATGTGTTCTAAGCTTTCCCCACTTTCTCTTCTAATAGTGGTACATTTACACAATGGAGTACTACTCAGCTATTAGAAAAAATTACTTTACGAAATTCCTAGGCAAATGGATGGAACTAGAGAATATCATCCTGAGTGAGGTAACCCAGTCACAAAAGAACATATAGTGATATGCAGTCACTGATAATTGGATAGCTCTGAATACCCAAGAAACAACTCACAGACTTTATGAAGTTCAAAAAGAAGAAAGGCCAAAATGTGGAAGCCTCATTAGTTCTTAGAAAAAAAATCATGTATTCATCATATATTATTATGTAACAAATTTTGTGAGATATAATAATATTTTATAAAATAAATAAATTTTTAAAAGATGTCTACAAGTGAAAAAATATAGTGAATTGATCATTTATTTTTATATAAAAATAGTAAAATGGCTTTATATAATTAATATAAATCAACTTACATATAACATAATTCTAAAAACAATTAAAATTCTATTTTCTAAATTTAAAATGTAAGCAAACATATAAATAAATTATAATTTTAATATTAATAAAACATTCTAGATCATAAAAAAGAAAGTCCAAAAGCAAGCCTAGAAACATTAATTACTCCCTATAAAAAATATTTATCAATTGGGTGACAATATCCTCTGGTATATATAATATATTAAGAACATATAAGCCAATTTAACAAACACCTATTTCAGATATATTTAATGGCTAAAATATCAACCACATATTTTGTGAATTGATGAATAAGCAGGAAAAAGTGATACTACAGTCCATTAGTGAAAGGAAGTACAGCTCAAATTCAATAAAACCTTTTTTTAATTAAAAATCTACCAAGCCAGTTGTGATAGTTGCATGTAATGTGAGTAGAGAGACAGAGGCAAGAGGATCACAAGTTCAATGCCAGCCTTGGCCACACCATCCTGAGTCCTATCAAGCTGGAAACTCTACAAGCTAAAGTTACCACTCTGAACCACTTTTGGCACAAATGCTATGGGATTGAGTCCACTTTCTAATTGGACTTAAGACCAGCTTCACAAGACAGAATTTAAGCCTGGGAGCACTAACAGGTCAAAGGCTGTGCCTAGGTAAATCATAGACCCTAAGGAAAAACCTATTGTTCAATTATCATTATTATCCTGAAATAAATACAGTGTTAAACAGTGTCCATTTAAATAAACTCCCAATAACTTATGACCATAGATTAACACATGTCTTAACCCTCTTCAGAGAAGCTACTTTTTGCACTAGGTGATAATTAACATGGAGACTCACAACTGATAAACATGCAAAGACTAAGAGACTGGCAGAGTACTCAGTTACACACGCACATGCACCTGCACACACATATACACATGCACACACACATACACACAAGCATGCACATAGAGACTCCCAAGAGTCAAGAATTGTCATAGAAGAAAACAGAATGATTCTAAGGGCCAGAGGCAGTGGATGACTCAACAAAGCAGTGTTTTCCAGACACAACAGTCCAGTTGCATATTTGAATTCACAGCAGCTATGCCAACATGCACAAGACTTTCACCAAACCAAGCCAGGCAAAGTCCCACTATGGAGGGGGGAAGTGGTGGCAAAGTCTCACCCCTGTCTGAGAAGCTATTGGTAACTGAAGACTGTTGGAAGAGAGAAAGCCAGCTTTTCTAGAGGACATAGATATCCAAGATCCAGAGATGAGTTAATACCCATACACCTACCAGAAACACTACATAGACTCAGTGGTTTGGTTTGGTTTGGGTTGGGTTGTGTTGGGTGGGGTTGGGTTGAGTTGGGTAGGGTTGGGTATGGTTGGGTTGGATTGGGTAGAGTTGGGTAGGGCTGGGTTGGGTGGGGTTGTGTTGAGTTGGGTTGGATTGGGTAGGGTTGGGTTAGGTAGGGTTGGATTGGGTAGAGTTAGGTTGGGTGGGGTTGTGTTGGGTGGGGTAGGGTTGGGTTGGATTGGATTGGGTTGGGTTTGGTTTAGTTTGGTTTGTTTTAATGAAGTTGGGAAGGAATGATGCAGTAGGGGTAGGGATTGGGACAGAATCAGAGAGGAAGGAATAGGAGAGAAAGCTTGATTAAAACACATTGTAGACAAAGCACCAAATTCTCTAACAACAAAGCAACTACCAATTTTTAAAGTAAAACCTCAGTGAGATGTAACCCAATATCTACAAGAAACATGAACTGTATACCTGCTAAAAATATACACAGATCTATCTGTATCATTATAGCACTAGCTACATCTAACCACGAAACAAATACTGGCAACAGTGTTAACCTATGTCAGGTAAGTGTATTTAAAAAAAAAAACATATATACAGTACAATAAGGTCTAGGGAAGGAAAATAATTAATTAGTATGACAATTAATTCCCAAACTATACAGTACCTCACAAAAAGTGAAATGTCAAAGAATTTGCACCAACTGATTACAAATACACAAACTGTGTTAGAAGTCATAAAGACTATACTGACTTGGGAAGACAGGACTGAGAGAGTACATAGGTACAGCAGGGAGGGCTGTACACTGATTAAAGATATTGAGTGGTTTGTAGGAAGGCATCAGCTGTTGGCTCATGAGCTCTAAGCTTCTCCTTTGATGATGCTCTCCCAGTTTGTTCTTCACCAGCTACAGGTTTATTGATACTAATCGTCAACCATGTTAAATACATCTCTGCCTTAGGATCTTTACATTTGCTGTTCTTTCTGCCTGAGACTCCCCCTCCCCCCATTAGCTATCCATGGCTGATTCTTTCTCTTCCTCCAGATCTCCACTCAAAATTCATCTCAATAATAAATCATTCCATAATAGTCTTTAAAGAAGATTGCTACCCCTACACATACACAACCCAAAATCTGTGACTATGCCTGTTTGTTGTACTAATCACAGTATATTACCCTTCGTTATGTCCTCTCCCCGTTTTGGGAACACTAGGCCACTTATTTAGAGCGGTGAGGAAGATAAACTACTGGACATGAAACTCGAGAGACAGTTTAGCCAAGAACTTGAAAATGTACTACCTCCTTCTAGCTTTGGAGTGGGAACCGAGCCTGTGGTTACAATTCCCTTAGTAACAAAGCCCCGTTCATGCTCGCTGGCCAGACAAGCCAGAACGATAGGCAAGCTGCTAAGACATGATTTCTGTTTATCTGTCAGACCACACCACTCACCCCGATTCCTCCCTTCTAGTTTTGCAGGCACCTCTGATTTAGTGGGGGTGGACTCTTTGCTCGTCCTCTCTCTTCTCTCTCCTCTCTCTCCTCCCCCCTCTCTGAGCGGAGGGGTACAACTGTCCATTCAGCAAATATTTATCCACTGCTATTTATGTACCAGACAACACACCATGTGCCAGGAACAGAAAAAGTCGGTCTTTGCCCAAGTGCAGTTCAGTCTGGAACATCAGGAAGGGAAGAGCCAGCCAGCTCAGCATCCTGGTCAAGCCTCAGTCATAGCCCTGATGTACAGCATCCTGCCGGATCCTGACAGGTGTCAGGTTGCTGCCAGGAATGCACAGGCAGCATGCTGTGCAGGTTGGCAATCGTACGCTCTTTCTTCCTAATCGACAGAGACTTGACACTGTAGCTCTCCTGTTCCTTTTACCCCCACTACATGGCTTAAATGAAAGGAAACAAGGTCCAGGGAGAAATGAGGCAAGAGCTTGGAACACCCAACAGTGGTTATGCCAGGCACCAGCGCCTCTAGGTGTAGATCAGAAAAAGGATGGGTATGTCTACTAAGAACTTCTTTGCCTTAGCTTATGTCTGGTTTAAATCAGAGGGGCTCTGAAGATGACACTTATGACCAGGCTCCGGTGAGTTTACACTCTGGTTAAGTTAGCTGAGTAGACATTACTACTGTAGAAATTACTACTGTAATTTAAGTCCAGCTTGTACTAAGTTGGCACTAAAGCCAAACATGTTACAGAGCTCCCATAGGTGATCTAAGTTGGAATTTGAATTCAGACCCAGATTTGTCTGAGTCAAAAAATAAAACCCCAAATCCTTTTAACAACACCCAACTTTTCTAGTGAGGTTCAAAGACTTCAGATTCATGCTCTTAGGAGGAGAAATTTAAGGCATCAATGAACCTGAGTGATACTGGCGAACTGAGTAAACCAACTAAAATAAAGTGGCGTAGAGTAACCCAGGACCCAACTGTAACTCACAGTGAGTGACATGTTTGGTAAATCATTGCATTCTTCATAACTCTCTAACTGTATCCTCTTCCTCTCTGTCACTCTGTGTCTCTGTTTCTGTCTCTGTCTCTCTATCTCTTTCTCTCTCTGTCCCTCTCCGTGTCTCTGTCTCTCTCTGTCTCTCTCTGCCTTTCTCTCTCTCTCTCTCTCTCTCTCTCTCTCTCTCTCTCTCTCTCTCTCTCATATACACATTGTTTCTTACCTTAAACCAACTATCATTTATGAGTCTGGATGTTGCCTGAGAAGTTCAGAAGATGCTCTCAAGCCTGGGTTTAGCAGATGACATCTGTCTAAGTTTGTCAACATGCCTGCAGTCCATTAGCAGGTCATCTAGGTACTGGCTGGTCCAAGATGACCTTAGTCATATGTCTGAGTTAGGCTAGGTTTGAACCCTGAGAACTATCAGAAAGTCAACCTATGCCTATTTATCTAGTGGCAACAATGTCATAAAAGAAAGGAGTACAGGATTCTAATATGCTATATGTGTCTGTGAAAGTGTCATGAAATCCACTCTTCTATACTATTAAAATATTCTAAGAACATGGGCTGAGAAGAGATAAAGAAAATAGGTGAGAGCTCCACAGTCTGGCTAAAAATTAGCATTCCATTGGTTTTATTCCTGTAGCAGATTCAAGTGACAGGCCAGCTCAGATTCAAGGAGCACACAGACAGAGACAGCCTCTAGTGGGTGAAGCCAAGAAATCACAGCACACTAGGCACATCTCCTTTCTCCTAACAGAACCCACACACAACCCTCCCCATGTGCTTCCCATATACACAACTCTCTATACCCAAGATCACGTGGCAACCTATTGGTTGTCGAAAGTCCCCCTTTTAATTTGGACTTCTAGAGACAGTTCAATGAGGTTGGTTTCTGATCTCTTTAAATATGGACAGATCTTTACTATCCTTCCCTAGTAGGGGTCCTACTGTTGCCCTTTCATTGGGAATTAGTCACATCATATGATGTGAGACTCAACCATTGTAGATAATGAAGGCGGGGCTCTCTGAAACAGGCAACATCACAAGGCATCCCCAAGTCAAAACTGTTCTATTGGAAAAACTCTACAGAAGTTCATGCAAGCTAAACCTATGGCTTGTGCCTTACCCAGGCAAGGTCTACCCTGTATCTCCTTTCTGCTAGGAGCCCATGTGCACACTTCTGCAAGCTCCCAATGTCCTCCTCACCCCACCCCAATGTGGCGTGTGTTCCTAATTTGTACTTGCTGTGCCTGCTGGCTGGAGCCAACATTCTACCCTCTCTTTTCCATCCACCGAGAGCCATTGTCCCCTAGCAACTTGCATTCTCAGATTCTCACACATGCAATCACTCAACAAATATTTGCTGGCCCATTGAGCCCAAGGGATCCATCAGAACTAGAGCTACACCCAGACACTATGCAAGGATCTGTCACTCTCACACAAACTCCCCAGCTCCCAAGTCCCTGGGTCTGCTTGTTCTCGCAGGCACATGTGTAAGTGACTGTGCATTCAGCATACACCATGTATGTGCATAGAAATATTTGCATACCTCCCACCCACTCGTCCTTTTGCAGCACTGACTACTCTGAGTTCTGATGGTTTGCTCATGGATTTTTCTTTTCCCTCAAACTCAAAGTTCTTCACACCTTCTTATTCTATTCTTATGATTATATCACTCAGAACTCTCCTTACATTGAAATTCAAATAAACATTTGCCGAAATGACAAATGAGCAAGCTCTGGATGAAAAAGCACTCCTGCGTTGTATTTAGCTCATCCATTTCCTTCGTCCTGCAAGTGAGGAAAGTTAACTGCCAGGAAGATAACAAACTACTTCTCATGACTTCTACATTTACAACAAGGTAGTGGCCCAATCTCAGGGTCAACGTGAGGGTGTGTTCCACATTCTAAAAGCAGTTTCTAAGTTTAAGAAACTTTAATTGGTATTTTAGAGAAACTTGACATTTGGAGACCTGCAAGGTGGTCAATTTTCCTCTGACATCCATAGTCACACAACCATTTTCCTATTCTCTCTCTCTCTCTCTCTCTCTCTCTCTCTCTCTCTCTCTCTCTCTCTCTCTCTCTCTCTCTCTCTCTCTCTCTTTCTCTCTCTCACACACACACACCACAAATATAAAATACAAAAATAAATATAATAAAAATAAAGCAGCAGAAACCTTTTAAATTAACAAAATGCATTACAACAAAAGGGACCAAGAAACTGGACTATTAAACCAAACAGACCTGAAGTAAAATCCCAGCACTGTTTGTCCTCGGACAAGTCATTTCTCCTTACCTCCAAGTTTCCTCTTTTGTACCTGGAGCTACCCTGGAGATGTATTGGCAAGCTATAGAAAGAAGACAGCAAGCCTGACACAGGACTTAACACTCTGTGGCACAAGCCACGGACGTGTCAAGCTTTTCCTTTTCTGTTTGTTGAAATTAGAGCCAGTGGGTGCACTGGTAGATGATTGGTGTTTCAAATCTAACCATAATTATATTCAGGGGCTCCCCACAGCTGTTATTAGTGACAGAGAGCTAGAGGTGAAACCTAGCATCTTCTGGTTAGGGCTTTGGAGTGCAGTCTTACTTTTTATCACAGGATTTACCTGTAAGAATAAAGGCATTAGTGGGTCCTAAGCATAAGAAAAGGAACAGATTCCTAAGTATGACGGTAAGCCCCACGTCTTTGAGTGACGCAGATGCTATTACACACAAAGCCTGCTTCTAATGGCCAGAAGATGTTCCTATCCTGAGGCTGGGGCGAGTGTACTCAAAAGTCTGGTTTGTTCCAGCATAAAAATTGAAATGTAAAGGTTAGGAGACTATGGTTAAGAATGATTTTAAACAAGATTTTATGGCAACTGTAAGAACCCCTTTTATCTTTTATATCTTCATCTTTATTGTCTGGACTTTTATGAGCTGTGTGCTTGAATTTGACCCAAATCCTGGGTGCCACACTCCAGATCATGTGGAACATGTGTTCCACTGACTTGGGGCATACGATCCCGTGTACCAAACTCTTCTTCTCACCACAAAGACAACACGCTCACCCTGGCTGAAAATAAAGAAAGAAAAAATGCCACATCTAGGTCCCGTTCTGAGGAAAGGTGATCTTACCACATTTTATGGGGACAAAGGGCAGGCCTCAACCAGACTCACCAGGAGAACGTTTGACACCATTCTTACTGCCCAAGCTTCCTTTGTTTTCTAGAATAATCTTCAATGCTGGCAAGCACGCAGCCTTGACCTTACCAATATTTCTGAGTGATAAGGTGGTATTTTTTTTTCTTGGTTCCCATTACCTCTAATAACCCCTTGTCTGCAGACAGCAGCTCCTCATGCCTGGTGTAGACCATCATGGGCCCTGGTGTAGATCATGAGTTAGGCTTCTTATTAGGTATCCTCTTATCTGTATGATATGATTTCACAGCATCTCAAAATTTACACATGCACCCTTTCAACCTGTTCTCAAGCTTGAAATAAATTCTTCTTTCGTATTATCAAAGTGCTTGTGTATGGTGGTCGTGGGGTAAAACCTGGAATTTCACATAAACTAGGCAACTGCTCCACTGCTAAGCTACATCCTGAGCCCCAAAGAATCTTCTAATAAAAACATTTTTAAATTAGATGGAAGTCAAAGAAGGCACTGAAGCAAGAACAGGGGTCGAAAGGATTCTCCTCTTTTTATGTGCAATTGAGTGAAATTTGCCAGGCAAAAGTGGTGGCATTTATATTGATTTCTCTCTCTTTGTGTATGTGGTATGTGTGTGTGTGTGTAGGTGTATGTACATGTATGTGTGTATGTGTGTATAGTATGTGTGCATATGTGTATGTATGTGTGTGATATATGTATATAAGTATGTGTGTATGTATGTATATGTATATGCATGTATGCATGTATATATGTGTACGTGTATATGTGTGTATAAGTGTGTATATGTGTGTATGAGTGTGTGTGTGGTGTGTATATATAGTGTATATGTGTGTATATGTGTGGGGTATGTGTGTATATACGTATGTATGCATTCGTATGTATGTTATATATGTGTGTTGTATATTGCGTGCAGGTGTTATACATATGCATTTATATGTGTATATTTATGTATGAATATGTTAGTATGTGTGTATGAGTATGTGTGTGGTGTGTATATATAGTGAATATGTGTGTATATGTGTGGGGTATGTGTGTATATACGTATGTATGCATTCGTATGTATGTTATATATGTGTGTTGTATATTGCATGCAGGTGTTATACGTATGCATTTATATGTGTATATTTATGTACGAATATGTTAGTATGTGTATATGTATGTATATGGTGTGTTTGTACTGTGTATGTGTGGTGTGTATGCTGTGTGTATGTGTATATGTATGTATATGGTGTGTTTGTACTGTGTATGTGTGGTCTGTATGCTCTGTGTGTGTGTATGTGTATATGTATGTATATGGTGTGTTTGTGCTGTGTATGTGTGGTGTATATGCTGTGTGTGTATGTGTATATGTATGTATATGGTGTGTTTGTACTGTGTATGTGTGGTGTGTATGCTGTGTGTGTGTATACTTATGTGTTCACATAGAGGTAGAAGAGGACACCTGGAGTCTTTTTCCATCACCCTTCATCTTGTCATTTGAGCCGAGTTCCCTCACTAAGCCTGAATCTCACCACTTCTGCTGGGTGAGTTGGTCAATGACCCCCCAAAAATACTCTGTTCTCTGCCATCCCCCAATGCTGGAGTGACAGGCAAACAGGGGCAGGTTTTTAATGTAGATCTTTGGGGATTTGAACTCAGTTTCTCTTGCTTTCACTGAGCTACCTTCCTGGTATCCTCTTCTTAAGGGGTCGGCTCAGGTTGTTTATTGTTGTTGCTTTGTTGTGTTGTTTGTTTATCTTATTTAGCCAAATGGTCGATAAAGGTCTTTGATTCTGCTTTAGCCCATGTATTTCAGGGCTGTGCTGTTGAAAGTGAGCCAAACTCAAATGGAGTGATCGGTGTATAATGTGACAAACAGGAGGATAAAAAACCTGGGGGAGGTCATTGAGAACAGTGGAGGAGCGTACAGGCCAAACTGAAAGAAACGGTTGGAGGTTGTCCTGGAAACCTGTGTGGCAGGAAAAGCATGAAAGGAAGTAATTTCAATGCCAGGCTAAAAAAACAACAATAACAACAATAAAAAAAAGTCCTCTGAACGCTACATATAAGCTACTATACCCACATGGACTGGGTGGCCCGAGTTCATTCTAACCTTTCAGCAAGTCCTTCCCCATCTCATGCCAAAGAGCCAGCCCTGCCCTGCTGTCACCTGTCCTTCCCAAGGTGCCTGCCTCCTTACCTCTTAAACACCTGTAGAGCTCTGGGTTTTCCAGTTCTCGGGGACATGACTTGCTCCACCCCCACAGCAAGTACTTCCTGAGAGCGTGTGGGTCTCA
Source organism: Micromys minutus (assembly GCF_963924665.1). Classification (NCBI taxonomy): domain Eukaryota; kingdom Metazoa; phylum Chordata; class Mammalia; order Rodentia; family Muridae; genus Micromys; species Micromys minutus. The sequence goes on from NC_137981.1 coordinate 30,449,643, forward strand.
CACCTGATCTCTGGCTCTAACTCTTCCCACCGGACTAGTCATTCTGTAGAGGAGAAGGCTGGAATGAGCATGATGGAGATCTGGCTGTTTCCCTGCTGGCTTGGAGGCATCCTTTTTGCTGCCTCTTTGTACATAAGAAGGAACTAGGGACAGTTTGAAGTGGATGGCTATGTTGTCATCTCCACATGAAAGCATGAATAAACCATCACACTCTGTATCTGTTATAGCCTAAGACAGAATGAAATAATAAGGGGGGGGGACAGAATAAGGAGGCACAGGACTCTAAAAACAAACTTACAAATTTGGGGAGGCTCTCAGAGGCCCTACAGGAAACATCTTTGAGTAGCCTGGAATTTCCTTACAGCTGGTTTACCCCAAGCAGCAGCTCTTGGGAACGATGGTTGTTTCCTTGGTGACTAGCAGCAGGCTAGCCTCTCCTTCCATAATGCCTTCTTGGGTTATTTCAGGGATGTAGGAAAGCACACAGACACCCCATTTCCTGGGAAGGTAGTTGTAATGTGCAGACTAATGACATGTAAACAGCCAAGAAGGAGTGGGAGTTGGGAAAGCCTGGCCTTACTACTTGTAAAATGAATTCCATGAGATAAAAACAGCTGTGTTGATAGGAGTGACTTGGAATGCAGCCCTGAGTAAGGAGGTAGTGCCTGGAGACACGGGGTTATTAGAGGTGATGGCACCAGGGGGAATATTTTACCTTATCACACAAAAATAATGTCTTTTAAAATACCAAATTAACAACTTGCTTCACAGCTGTTTCGATTGCTTCGTAAACAAAGGTCCAAAAGCCTGTCATGTACCAAACAAGTACTATGTGGCCAGCAGGCTGTCCAGGACCACAGGCAGATGAGAAGCAATGTGGCAAAAGGACCCAGAGGTAAGCTTCTGATTGGTGGCAGAGACTTCAGTGAGTCCAAAGGATTCCAGATATGGGAGGGAGCCTTGACCTGCAATTCTAGCACTTAGAGAACAGGGCACAAAGACCAAGAGGTCAAGGTGAACCTACACTATCAGAATCTGTCTGAAAACTTCCCTGCTAAATCTGTCTTTCCTTTTAAAATATAAATATATTTTTATAAATATTCTCTTTAAATAACATTTCTTAACTGATGACATGAAAAACATATGAATTGAAGAAGTAAACACTAAGGAATATCTAACCAGACTAGTCAAGTATAGCTACTACTAACTTTTTGGTATTTACCACAGCTGTTAAGTCTTTTTCAATTTAATTTTCTCCTTTCCTTCCTTTGGTAAATACTTGCAACCCACTAGGTGGTACATGATTTTAATACCAGCACTGGGGAGGCAGAGGCAGTTGGATCTATGTGAGTTCAAGACCAATCCAGTATACAGAGAAAGTTCCAGAATAACCAGGGCTACAAAGAGAAATCTTGTCTCAAAAGAACCAATAAGCTTCCAGTTTCCATCTCTGCCCCAGAGCTAGCCCTGTGCCACAGCTCTTTGTATCCAAATCTGAGAGGATCAGAGCTGGTCTCCCAGAGGTGCTGACATATCTAAGACCACAGGCTCGCAGGAAGGACAAACTACAGTCTGAGACAGAAAGACCAGCTAACGCCTAACACCATAGATAATCAGATGGCTAGAGGCAAGCACAAGAACATAAGCAACAGAAACCAAGGCTACTTGGCATCATCATAACCCAGTTCTCTCATCACAGCAACCTCTGGATAACCCAATATACCCCAAAAGTAACATATTGATTTAAAATCAAATCTCATGATGATGATAGAGGACTTTAAGAAGGACATAAATAACTCCCTTAAAGAAATACTAAAGAAGGAGCTGAAGGGGTTTGTAACTCCATACAGAGAACAACAATGTCAACTAACCAACCCCCCATACCTCCCAGGGAATAAAACACCAACCAGTGAGACACATGTAGGAACCCATGGCTTCATGTACCAAAGGATGTCATTGTCTGGCATCAATAGAGGAGAAGCTTTTGGTCCTGTGAACACTTGTTTCCCCAGTGTAGGGGAATGCCAGAGCAATGAAGTGGGAGTAGATGGGTAGGAGTGGGAGCATCTTCATGGACACAGGGGATGGGGAAGGGGAATGGAAGAGTGTGGAGAAGGGGATTACATTTGGAATGTAAATACATGAAATATCCAATAAAAATGAAAAAAATAAAAAAATAAATAAATATAGAAGAACATGGATAAATAGGTAGAAGCACTTAAAGAGGAAGCATATAAATTCCTTTGAGAAATACTAAAAACCCAACCAAACAGGTGAAGGAATTGAACAAAATCATTTGAAATCTAAAAATGAAAATAGAAATAATAAGGAAATCACAAAAATAGACAACTCTGGAGACAGAAAACCTAAGAGAGAGATGAGAAGTCATAGAGGCAAGCATCACCAACAGAATACAAGAGATAAAAGAGAGAATCTCAGGCATAGAAGATACCATAGAAAACATTGACACAATAGTCAAAGAAAATACAAAGAGCAAAAAGCTCCTAACTCAAAACATTCAATAAATCCTGGAAACAGTGAAAATACCAATAGGTATAGAAGACAGTGAAAATTTCCAACTTAAAGAGCCATCATCAATAAAATTATAGAAGAAAGTTTCCCTAATCTCAAAACAGATATGCCCATAAAGGTACAAGAAGCCTACAGAACACCAAACAAATGGGACCATAAAAGAAATTTCTTCTGTCAAATAATAATTAAAACACCAAATGCACAAAACAAAGAATATTAGAAGTGGTAAGGGCAAAAGGTCAAGTAACATGTAAAGTGAGGCCCATCAGAATTACACCAGACTTCTCAACAGTGACTCTAAAGGCCAGAAAATCTTAGGCTGATGTCATACAGGCCCTAAGAAAACAAAAATGCTTCAATACCCAGAAAAACTCTCAATTACCATAGTGGGTAAAACCAAGAGATTCCTTGACAAAACCAAATTTAAACAGTGTCTTTGTACCAATCAAGCCCTACAGAGAATAATAGAAGGAAAAGTCCAACAAAAGTAAGAAAGCTACACCCAAGAAAAAGCAAGAAATTAATCACACAAGAAACCCAAAAGAAGAGAACCACACAAGCATAATTCCACCTCTAACAACAAAAATAACAAGAAACAACAATCACCATTTCTTAATATCTTTTAACATCAATGGACTCAACTGTTCAATAAAAAGACATAGACTAACAGGTTATACATGTAAACAGGACCCAGCATTTTCTGCATACAGTAAACATACCTCAGTGATAAAGACAGACACTATGTCAAAGTAAAAGAGTGGAAAATAATGTTCCAAATAAATGGTCCTGTGAAACAAGCTGGAGTAACAATTCTACTATCCAATAAAATAGTCTTTAAACCAAAAGTTATGGGGAAGGATACTACATACTCATCAAAGGAAAAAAATCCACCAAGAGGAATTCTCAATTCTGAACACATTTGCCACAGATGCAAGAGCACCCACATTTATAATACAAACTCAAGCTCAAGGCATGCATTGAACCCCACAAAATAATGGTAGGAGACTTTAACACTCCACTCTCACCAATGGACAGATTATAGAAATATAAAGTAATCAGAGACACAATAAAACTAACAGAAGTTATGAACCAAATGGACTTAACAAATATCTACAGAACATTTTACCCTAAAACAAAAGAATATACTGTCTTCTCAGCACCTCAAGGCACCTTCTCCAAAATTGACCATATAATCTGTCACAAAACAAGCCTCAACAGATACAAGAAGATTGACATAACCCCATGCATTCTATCAGATCACCACAGATTAAGGCTGTCTTCAATAACAACAAACACAACAGAAAGCCCACATTCACATGGAAGATGAACAAGTATCTACTCAATGACAATTTGGTCGGGGGAAAAAAAATAAAGAAATTAAAGACTTTTTAGAATTTAATGAAAATGAAGGGACAACATACTCAAACTTATGGAACATAATAAAAGCAGTGCTAAGAGAAAAACTCATAGCTCTGAGTGCTTTCATAAAGAAACTGGAAAGAACAAACGCTAGCTGCTTAATAGCACATCTGAAAGCTCTAGAATAAAAAGAAACAAATATAGCCAAGAGGAGTAGATGGGAGTTAATAACCAAACTTGGGTTGAAATCAAACACATAGAAGCAAAGAGAACTATACAAAGAATCAACAAAACCAAGAGTTGATTTTTTTTTTGAGAAAATCTACAAGATAAATAAACTCTTCACCAGACTAACAGAGGAAATAGAGAGAGTATCCAAATTAACAAAATTAGAAATGAAATGGGAGACATAACAATGAAAACTGAAAAAAAAATTTAAATTATCAGATCCTAAAATAAAAGCCTATACTCAACAAACTGGAAAATCTGGATGAAATGGATGATTTTCTAGACAGATACCAAGTACCAAATTTAAATCAGGATGAGATAAACCATCTAAAAAGTCCAATAACTCCTAAAGAAATAGAAACAGTAATTAGAAGTCTCCCAACCAAAAAAATTCCCAAGACCAAATGGTTTTAGTGCAGAATTCTATCCAAGCTTCAAAGAAGACCTAATACCAATACTTCTCAAATTATTTTTTCAAACAGAAACAGAAGGAAAACTACCCAATACATTCTATGTAACCACAGTTATTAACACCTAAACCACACAAAGACCCAGCTAAGAAAGAGAACTTCAGACCAATTTCCCTCATGAATATTGATGCAAAAATACTGAGTAAAATTCTTGCAAACTGAATCTAAGAACACATCAAAATGATTATTCACCATGATCAAGTAAGCTTCTCCCAAGGAATGCAGGAATGGTTCAATGGAAATACAACAATGTAATCCACTATGTAAACACACTCAAAGGAAAAAAAAACACATAATTGTGTCACTAGTTGATGAAAAAGACTTTGACAAAATACACTACCCCTTACTGCTAAAAGTATTAGAGATATCAAGAATTCAAGGTCTATATCTAAATATAATTAAAGCAATATACAACAAGCCAATATCCAACATCAAACTAAATGGAAAAAAACTTCAAGCAATCTCACTAAAATCAGAGACAAGACAAGGCTGTCCACTCTCCCCCAATCTATTCAATATACTATTTGAATTCTTAGCAGGAGCAATTAGACAACAAAAGGAGATCAAAGGGACACAAATTGGAAAGGAGAAAGTCAATATAGCCCTATTTGCAGATGATATGATCATATACAATAAGTGACAAAAAAATCTACCAGAGAACTCCTACAGCTGATAAACAACTTCAGCAAAGTGGCTGGGTATAAAATTAACTCAAACAAATCAGTAGCCTTCCTCTACTATCTACTCAAAGGATGAATAAGCTGGGAAAAGAATTAGGAAAACGATACCCTTTACAATAGTCACAAATAATATGAAATATCTTGGTGTGATTCTAACCATGCAAGTGAAAGATCCGACAAGTACTTTAAGTCTCTGAAGAAAGAAGTTGAAGACCTCAAAAGATGGAAAGATCTCCCAAGCTCATGGAGTAGCAAGATAACATAGTAAAAATAGTCATTTTACCAAAAGCAATATACAGATTCAATGCAATCTCCTTCAAAATTCCAACTCAATTCTTCAAAGATAGAGCAATTCTTAAATTTATCTGGAATAACAAAAAAAAAAAAAAAAAAAAAAAAAACCCAGGACAGCAAAAACTATTCTCAATAATTAAAGAACTTCTGGGGGAATCATCATCCCTGACCTCAAGCAAGCCACACTGCAGAGCAATGATGATAAAAACTATAAGGTATTGGTACAGAGACAGGCAGGTAGATCAATGGAATAGAATTGAAGACCCATAAATGAACCCACATACCTGTAGTCACTTGATCTTTGGCAAAGGAGCCAGAACTATCCAGTGGAAAAAAAAACTATTTTTAACAAATTGTGCTGGTTCAACTGGAAGTCAGCATGTAGAAGAATGCAAATCGACCCATTCTTTATCTCCTACACAAAGCTCAAGTCAAAATGAATCAAGAACCTCCACATAAAACCAGATACATAGAAACTAATAGGAAAGTGGGGACTAGCTTCGAACACATGGGCACAGAGGAAAATTTCCTGAACAGAATACCAATGGCTTATGCTCTAAGATCAACAATCTATAAATGGGACCTCATAAAATGGAAAGGCTTCTGTAAGGCAAAGGACACTGTCAATAGGACAAAATGGCAACCAACAGATTGGGAAAAGATCTTTATCAACCCTATATCCCATAGATGGCTAACATCCAACATAAACAAGAACTCAAGAAGTTAGATTCCAGAGAACCAAATAACCCTATTTTAAAAATGGAATTCATTGCTAAACAGAATTCTCAATTGAGGAATCTCGAATGGCTGAGAAGCACTTAAAGAACTGTTCAAAGTCCTTAGTTATCAGAGAAATGCAAATCAAAACAACCCTGAGATTTAACCTCATACCAGTCAAAATGCCTAAGATCAAAAACTCAGTTGATGACAGAGGCTGGCAAGGATGTGGAGAAAAATGAACACTCCTATATTGCTGGTGGGATTGCAAGCGAGTACAACCACTCTGAAAACCAGTTTGGTAGTTCCTTGGAAAAATAGAAATAGTTTCATGTGAGGACCCAGCTATACACCTCCTGGGCACTACCCAAAAGATGCCCCAACATATAACAATGATACATGTTCTACTATGTTCATAGCAGCTTTGTTTATAACAACCAAAAGCTGAAAATAACACAGATAGTCCTCAACAGAGGAAGTGATACAGAAAATGTGGTACACTTACACAATGGAGTACTGCTCAGCTATTAAAAAATGACTTTATTGAAATTTGCAGGCAAATGGATGAAAGTAGAAAATATCTTGAGTGAGGTAACCCAGTCACAAAAAAAGCCACACATGGTAAGTACTCACTGATAAGTGGATATTACTCAACATGAAGCTTGGAATATCCATGATACAACTCACAGACCATATGAAACCCAAGAAGAAAGAAGGGAACACCACAGTATGAATGCTACAGTCCTACTCAGAAGGGAAAAATTAGATTAGAAAAATGATTTCAGGAAGTAGAGGGAGAAAGGAATCTGGAAGGGAGAGAGGATGGGGGAAAAATGGGTCAGAATCAGATAAGGGAGGAGATGGGGGAGAAGTCCAGAGGGTCAGGAATTTGAAAGGAGGAGTGTAGCAGTGGGGGATGGGGAACTGGGGTAGCCACTAAAGTCTCAGATGCCTGGGACCCAAGAGGTTCCCAGGACCCAACAGGGAGGACATTAGCTAAAATACCCAACAAAGGGGAGAGAGATGCTCTAGAGACCACATCCAGTGGATAGGCACAGCCCCTGGTTGAGGGATGGGACCACCCACCCACCTCAAAAATATTAATCTAGAATTCCTCTTGTTAAAAGGAAGTGCAGGGATAAAATGTGGCACAGAAACTGAAGGAAAGGCCATCCAGAGACTGCCCTACTTAGGGATCCATTCTATTGCTGAGTCAGGGGAGAAGGTAGAGGAGATGGCAGTTTGTGGAGGGGAAACTGGGAAGGGAGATAACATTTGAAATGCCAATTAATTAACTAACCAATAAGAAATGAAAAAAAGAAAAAAAAAACAATAATACTGACAAATAACAATACCTGAAGCCCTGTAGTAAACATAATTTTAAATAGTCCTTTCTTCTGATCATAAAAATATTCAAATTTATTTTTTGTCTACTTTAGAAAAGATTTGAAATGCACTCAGGTATAAAATAAAAGTCACCTGCAACTTTCCACCCCCAGGTCAATACCACCTATATTTTGAAATAAATTCTACCAGAACACTGAAAACTATAAATGCACTGCTTTAGGATTGGGGGTTATAGTAATTATGATTGGAAGAATCAAGAAAATAGCATTCACTTTTTACAGGTTTACTATTATTTATTAGTGTGTGTTGGGGTCTGGGGTCTGGGTTGGATGTATACATGTGACCTTGGAAGCCAGAAGAAGGCCTTGGGGTCCCTGGAACTGGAGTTGCAGTTAGAAGCTGCCTAATATGAGGGTCGGGGACTCAGCTTCCTCCTTCCAAAAAGCAAGTGCCCTTGACCCCTGAGCCATCTTTCCATCCCCACGTTGTTATGGTTGTGAACATGTCACATTCAATTACGAAGTTCTAAACGCTCTTCTTGTTGGTAATTCTTCTACAGGTATGCTTATAGAGCATACCCCGGAGGACATTATTAAATGGTTTTATCCTCTAAATGAATGCTAAAGGTTTATGAATGAGAGGTGTTATTTGTAATTTATAATCTGTTTGTTTAATAATTTTTCACTGGGGGCTCCACCCTATGTTAGGAACTATTGAGGTCCCTGAGTACAGAAGAGAAAGACCTCTAGTTACAGTTTTTCTCTACAGAACTTAAATTAGTTCCTGGAAGTACAAACGCTGGTGCTGGGGCGGGGGAGGGGGCGGCTATTTAAATCATTAAATTCACTATTTATCAGTTTGCTGCACAAGCCAGAAGTCTGAAGTTTAGATCCTTAGCACCCATGCAAATGTCAGGGGCTCCAAAGGCAGAGAGGGGATCCACAGAGCAAGCTAGTTACCCAGACTATTCATATTGAAGATCTCTGGATACCATTAAGAGATCCACCGCCCAAGAAAAATGTTTACAAACATGAGCCTCTTAGCACTACTGCCCAGAGGGTTCTGCAGCAGGTCGGTGAACTATCTCTAAGTTACTTCCAGTAACTTATTTCCTGTAAGATACATGGGATTCCATCTTGCCTAATCTCTGAGTCCCTCGACCCATGATGCTTTGCTTCAGAAATAAACCACCGCATTACTGGTACTATTTAAGCCAACAAGAAATGGAGATTGATCCAGAGACAGTTTCCTGTGCAGAAGTATATGCTGGGTGGGCGGCTATACAGCTGTGTACCTAACTCTATCAAACAAAGAAATGTCATTGTAGCTTTATATAGAGGGGGGGGGGCAGAATAGGTAGGAAGGGGGGGAGAGGAAGCAAGGCTACAATATGAATGATGCTTGCCTTAATGACTAAAGCAGGAAACAATCATGGATGAGTCCTGAGAGCAGCCTCTGCCTTCCATACCGTGCACACTACACATAACCCCTTACAAATTCACATAAACCACACAAACATAAAACCTATGTATAATGTTGCAATTAAGGAGCAGACGGGGTTCATTTTTATTAGGGAAAAATATAGTATAAAGATGACCTTATCCATCACAAATAGTGAGTTTCTAGCAACTTATAAGTTTGAGAGATGAATAAACATTTGTGGGAAAGATAAGTAAAAATGAAGACCTAAGAGATATGCCCTATCAAAACTATCAGAAGTACAGAAAAACCCTCAGAAAAATCAGTTATAGAAGGGAAACCCAGCTGTGTACCCAAGCCCAGAACTACGATGTTTTAATCCTGGGTGTGATTCCCATTAAGGAGAAACTCTGTAAGTTCTACAGCCTTTCCATGTCTCCGTTGCTTTATCTACAAAATGGACATAGTCATCAAACCCACCTCAAAGAGCTGAGGAAGAAAACACACAGCACAGTTAGAATGCCCACTAGAGATTTGACCATACTCCAATGAGTATATGGACAAGATAAAATGAAGTTGGTTTGGTATTGGCTTGTTTGTTTGTTTTCATGGTTTGTGGAGTGATCAAGGAGGAGGGGGACAGACATGGGAAGAACGGGAAATGAGCATGATGTAAGGTTCCCAACTAATAAATAACAAAGAGTAATGTCATCCGTATTTCCTAAGTAGTTGGTAGGTCATTTTTGAGGATAAAGTCTAATTCCTTGTCTCTGTTGACAATTCATAAAGAGAGCAAATCTAAATATCTAAAGTTCAAATAATTTCAATGTGTTGATCTAGAAAAACATCAGGATGGATGGCTGCACACTAGATCCGCAAGCTATGAAGCTTGAGTTGCTTTCTGTTGCTTAGGAGCTTTAGTGTTAGGACAGAACTCAGGGTCTTGCAAATGCTAAACAGCAAGTGCTCTGCCCCTGCGCTCCACCCCACTCCTTCACCTTTGAGTTCTCTCTCTCTCTCTTTCAGGGCTGACTCTACTTAGACCAGTCTTCATGTAGGTTTTAATAGTTCAAGTCCTTCATGGCCTGGGGACCATGGAATGTTCTCTACCCCTCAGTGTGTGACCCACAATGCACAGGACACAGTAGGAGAACTTCTCTGTGTGGGGTGCTTTTCTGAAGAAAGTATCAAAATTCAATTATCTGAAACTCTGGGTGCCATTCACTTGAAGGAAAATGCCGAAATCCAGACAGAATTGGCCTTCTGAGTCTCATGACACACAACACACAGAAGTCGGATTTCAGCTGTGACTGCTGACATCCCTTCATTGGTGATTAATGGCACGGGGAACACAAGCCAGCAGGTCCTGACATTAAGAGAGAAAGCTATTTTAAATACCACCATCCTAATTAAATATTTCTTTTCAGAGCACTTGAAACCTAAAAATAGTTTTGATCTGTCCACTGGGGGCCACATCAAGTCAACATGGAGTTTAATTAGATTGCTTCAAGCAAGAATGTTATTCTCCAAGCTTTTGACAAGAGTGCTAACTCCAGACCTCAGGTTCGGCTTATCTGTGCACAGTGTCTGCTCAAGTAGAGGACTCTGTTTGTTCACTTGGGTTTTTTAATTAATTAATTTAATTCTGACTGCAGAGAAGACAGAGAGAAGCATTTGCAATTGGTTTCATACTTAGGTTTCCATAATTGGTGATGAAGAAGTCTTTAATTATCTAAAATAAAAAGGGTTGGCGTGCTTCCACCCAAACACCACATGGAAGCCATTGGTATGTTCCAAGGGCCTCTGGCCCCATGGAAAACAAACACTAAACACATCGTACAAGGTCCTTCATCAGGGCTTCACTTTGACTATTAGTGTCAATTTTGCCCATCAACTAATGGACGTTCATTAAACGGGTGGTGTGACATCCTGGACTCTTGGTATTTAAGCAGCTTGCTACAGGCGAATGTAGAAAGTGTCCCCAGTGAACCTGCCACTAGGAGCATCCTGACAGTACTTTCTCTATCACAGCTAGTCTTTCAGTCACTCATCTCTTCATTCAGCCATGCAGGTGAGGCACAGCTCGGTGAGTTAGGGTTCTCATGCTAATGGGTTGACCAGAAACTCTTAAACATAGTTCTCAAAGAGAACTAGAGACCCTGGAGCAGTGGTTCTCAACCTTCCTAATGCTGTGATCCTTGAATACAGCTCCTCATGGTATGATGACCTGCAACCATTAAAATTATTTTTGTTGCTACATCACAACTGTAATTTTGCTGCTGTTCTGGATCGTAATATAAATACCTGATAGGCAGGATCTCTGCTAAGTGACTCCCAATGTTGGGATCCACAGGTTGAGTACTACTGTTCTAGATCTACACAGCTTTGTTGGCCTCTTCACATTTAAGCACACTATTCACTATTATTTGTGGGGGTTTTTGTTGTTGTTGGGTTTTTTTGTTTGTTTGTTTTTATCTTTGCCCGTTTGATAGAACATACTTTTCTCGGGATGTTTCATTTGTGGGTTATTGTATTACAAATAAGATTGGACATTCTTTCCAAATATTTGTTAACTAAATGCATTTATTTCTTGAAGAATCTGCCTAGATCTACTAGTATCCATCTGCCCTTTTATATATATATATATATATATATATATATATATATATATATATGTATATGTATATGTATATGTATGTATATATATGTATATGTGTGTGTGTGTGTGTGTGTGTGTGTACAAACATATATAGGCATACATACCACAGATCTTTTACACTTCTTAAGAAGGTTCTCAACCTTCTTAATGCTGAGACCCTTTAAGTTCTTCATGTTTTTGTGACCCCCCCATAACCATAAAATTACTTTCGTTGCTACTTTATAACTGTGATCTTGCTGCTATTATGAATTGTAATGTAAATATTTTTGGAGATAAAGGTTTGCCAAAGTAGTCACAACCCACGGGTTGTGAACCACTATTCCACACAGTTTTTAGCTGGAATTCTCTGCCCTTGGTGATTAGAACATTCTATGTGTTCTCTGATTTGCCAGGAAATAATTCTGCAAAGTTATGGTTCTTGGTAATTTTCCTATTGTGGTGGGAGGTCTGAACTGAAATTTTATTTTAATTATTCCAGATCAGCTCTGTCTTTGTAGTGCTGTCTCAGTTGTGTCTCTGGAGATACTATGGCTTCTAAATTATGTCTTTTAAATGTTCATCAATCTTTTTTTTTCTTCAAGCCTGACTCAGGATAGATTCTGAAATAAGATGAAACATGGGTTCTATTTATATTTTTCCTCGAATTCAATAAGTCGCTAGAGTTTTTCTTAAATCCAAATGATTCCCCTGATGTCCAGAGAGACAACCAACCCAAAAGGAGCCTCACTCAGCAGTCCGCAGAATCAAGTGACGGCCAATGGAATGACCACAAGGCAATAAACAGGCTCCATCATAAATTATGAAGCAGAGAGCCAAATAGTTTCCCTCTGAGAATATTTTTAAGAAAAGCATTTTGTCCCAAATCTCTTGTGGAGGGACAATTGCCATCAGAGAAGAAGAGAGATATTTTCTGAGGGCCACAGTAAGAAGTGGTCTGGGTTAAACCAGATGTAATAAAGGATGAAAATCCAGGGTAGGAATAAAAGGTTGATCTTCACTGTTGAAAGATCAGGAAGAATTTTCCTTGGGAAAGCATTTAAGTGCCAGCAAATTCAGCTTGCAGCTCCCTGAATTTGCACAAGACATCTATGACTTTATCCGGATTGAAGAAGACTCTTTGCTTAGAAGTCTCTGGGCCAAGAAAACAAGGCCCATGGCCAAATAAGGTTGCTGGAGGTCTAGGGACTCTGCTTGGCCTGTCTTTGGATGTCCTATCCCTATTCATGTCTTCCCTTTGTTTCTTGTGCTTGTACTTATTTCTGCTTCTCCAAAACAAGATGGCCTCATATATTCTAGATGTTCAACCATTTGTACAGCTGTTATCCTTTCCTTACCCCTTCAGGTTTGTAAAGGGCTTTTTCCTCTCCAGCAAGAACTCTCATACAAGTGGGATATATTGAAGGACTGTGGATCCCATGGGACTTAGATTCTAAACAGAAGTAGCAAGCCACAGCTTGTAGTCCAAATTGCTCCCACTATAGCAACAAGTGATTCCTACAAGTTAAAGACTTTTGAAGCCAGATGATATTTGTAAGATGTGAAATTTTATATCTCAGGGTTTACAAATAAAGTTTTACTTAAACACAGTCCTGTCCACTCATGTACATAGTGTCTGCTTCCACATTGAGGTAGCAGAGGTAAGCTGAGTGACAGAGCCTGGATTTGTCCTGAAAACACTGAAAAGTTGTACCATTCTAATAGGCACCAGAGTGCATAGGTGAACAAGCCCATGAGGTGGTAGCTAACAATGTGGACCACATGACTGGGATGGAAATATGAGAGAATGTGAATGATGGAGTCAAGGGAGGCATCTCCTGAAATATGAAGGTTGAACTGAGAACCACAAAAGAGCCTCTTGGGAAAATGTTGTCAATGGTGATTGCTAAGACTAGCACTCTAAAGAAACAGCCAGAAAACCACCGAATGCTTGGAAATGATGGGGAGATGTGTGTCTGGCAAGACCTAGTCTGGCACCTGAGATGTTGGTAACAGGTCCTATTGGAGTAAGGTGGAGTCTGGGACAGCTGCCTCATCCAGTGGTCCTGTAACAAAATGAAGGGGGACCAGAATCCTCACAGGCTGGATCTGACTGGGAACATGGAGAATGGTCCTACAAGAGTGGTAATATAAAACATAGACAGGAAATAGAGGCACACTGGGTTCTGGGAGTTAGTTCAGTAAGACGTAGTGCTTGATTGGATACAATGATAAGAAAGTGTCAAAGGGTAAGGCCAGCTTTCCAGTTTAAATGGAGCCACTAATACCTTTGTAGAGCTGAAAGCATTGGGAGTTAGTTTGCTTGGGAGAGGAGAGAACAATTTGTCTTTCAGATGTCTAAGGAAAGATGAACAAAAAAAAAAAAAAAAAAAAAAAAAAAGCATTAGATCTAAGGGCCACGAGCTCTACAGAAAGTCAGTGGAAAACCTGACCATCCTACCTTCTGAGGCCAAGTACTTAAGAGGATGTGTGATGGGCCTAATGGCCTTCTCATGAAGGCTTCTGGATAGCAGCGGCTGCACATACCATTGTTCCCTGACCAGCATCCTCCCATCCCCTAGCCTGGCACACAATCATCTGGCCCTTTGACAAACATTTATTAGCCTCCTTTTAGTCCCATTATTTCAAGTCACACGAGTCAATCAGTGCCTATGGTCTCCAGGCATGGTGCCACGGTATAGACAGGGTTCCTGCGGGTAAGATGAGTTTTCATGACAAGAGGTCACCACACCTCATTATGAAGTGCTTAAGAAAAATGTTTTTCTGCCCAACTTGAAGCAACCTTATGTCTGTGGAAGCTAGTCTATGCTTTCAGGATTACTCAGCTTGTCATTGGCCAGAGAGTAGGGAGATGTGAGTGCTCTAACAATTCCTGTGAGTGGTTTGACTTTTTTGGAGTCACCAGAAGCCTAATACAAAGGTCACTTCTGAAGCAACACTGTCACTGAATCCCTAGCTTTCTACAAGCTCCATCTTGCAATACAAGAGCACAAATGACCCAATTTGTACATCTCTCTACTCTTTCAAGTTTCAAGTACACTGGCCAAGCTCCCACCAAAATCAGTTGTCAGCCATTTCATGACCTGTGTAGAAGCAAAGACACGAAACCTTCACTTCAGTGAGGAACAGTCATAGTAGAGCCTTCATCAGGCCATTGTGAGGAGCAGATTTCACATGCCAGAGAATAACAAACACTGCACAAACATTGCACCTCAGTGTACAATCAACAAGCACCTCTGTATGGCAGACCCAACTCACCTAACTCTGGGGCAGTCAACATTTTTATAATCTCCTGGGGTTGGGGAATCTTAGTAGACTGCTTTTTGAAGGGTAAATTGCAGCTGTTACTGGAAATTACCTGAAAAAACTATAGCAAGACATGGATAGTTCTGGCTCTGGATATCTGAACCTCTCCTTCCCCAGTTCTCCTCTCTGAGAATATAGAGGGAGTGAAACAAAGGCTTTGGGAGAACAAACCTGGAAACGAGGTTCTCTGTTTGCTTATTTGTTTGTTTTGTTTTGTTTTGTTTTTTCTGGGTAGAAAGGATCCTCTCTCAATGGAATAAGATGTATACACACACACACAACACACACACACACACACACACACTTCTTTATGTCAACCCACTGCTGTAGTAGTATTATTGCTATTTTATTTATTTATTATAAATAAAGACATAGAGGTATAGAGGGGCAGAGTAACTTATCCAATGTTGTACAATCAACTGGTAGATGGTGTGGGATCTGAGACAAGACAAAAATCTCTGTTCTTACACAAAACAGTCCAGCTTCTCCATGGTGGTCCAAAATGATGACATAGTTTGCCCACTGCATCCAAAGTGCTGGCTGAGGTTCTGACTATGTCCTTAGTAGTTAACTACACAGTATTTAGCACTTGGGCTTGTTGATCTGGCCTGTGCACCTCATATTTGATGGTACCAAAGATCATCAGGGCTTCTCTTCAGGCCTCTGAAACCTACTGCCCACCAGCCTGGCACAAACACAACACTGCTAAGTTCTAGATGGAGCTCCTGTACTAACCCTTGAGACTAAGCTCAAAAGGCCAGGACATACCTGCTTAGCATGTGCTAGGCCTTGAGTTCAGTTCTGAACACCATAAGAAACAAACATCAACAACAACAAATTCAGCTTAAACAGCCTGTTGACTTGACTTTCCAAATCTGGCTTCTAGAGTTTTCTCTTGACTACTCCAGGGTACTAGGTGCCCCTCACCACTGAGCCTTTGCCCCTGCTTTCATCTAAAGGGTTTTTTGATCCTCTTTTGTTTTCAGCCGTCTGTCCTCAAACCTAGTCTAACTTTCATGCTTCAGGCTTGCATATACCTAAGTGAGGCAGGTAAACACGGGAAATATTTTATCTTGGATCTTTCATATCTGATCCATACACAGGTGTGTGTGAGTGCGTGCGCGCACACACACACACGCACACACACACACACACACACACACACACACACACACACACACACCTTTGTAATAATCCACACTTGGCAGCATAGCTTTTTTGCCTGCACCTGCAATACATGTGCATGCCCTCCCCCCAACTCTGTCTGGAAACTGTGCTAGCAAACCTCAAAATCCCTGCAATTTCCCAACTGCACCAGGATACACGTACTCCCATCTTTGAACAGTGACTTGAGTTTCTCTGCCCCTGAAAACAATCATATCTAGACAGTTTCTATTTAGGTATATTCCAATGCATCTGGGTTTAAAGACAGAAGGGCCAATGCGGCCTGAATTAGTTTTGAGTGCACATGCAGTAAGTCAAAACAGCGTCCTCTAGTAACCTTTTAGGGAGTCCCCTATTTACCATCTTATGCCTATGCATAACTAAGCAAGCATACGATAAAAATCAGATCCCTCGTGGGAAGGGACATGTGCAGTATAGAAATGATTATATAGTCTAAACTGATCCAAATCACAGTAGAGAACCACACAAACAACAGCTCCTTAGAAACTAGCCCTTCCTTTCCTTAGATGCCATAATAGGAGACTCTGAGCTATAGCCTGGGGCTCCTTAGAACCCTCATTCTGGTGGCCCACTGTTTAGCTCCACAGCTGTGCCTCTTTTTAAATATGCCTTATCTGTTTGCTTCACATAAATTTATCTTGTTTCTTCTGCAAATCTTTCTGAACCCTTGTTTTCAATTCTTAGCCTAAGAGGCTAATAACCTGGAAACACACCACCCAGACCCCAACCACCAGTAACAAAGGAAAGGCAAAATGTGCATTTCCTTTGAAATAGCGCTTCCCAAAGTACAATCCCTGAACCTCAGAGAGCCCTACTACCAAGATTTACAGAATCTTAAGAGACCAAAAGCACCATTACATTGCTAAACATTAAGAAAATGCAAGTCAGGTCATGGTGGGTGCTCAGTGGGTGTTCAGAGGCACTGAGGAGATGGCTTAGCAGGAACAATAGTTACTGTAAAATTATTAGGACCTGAGTTCTAGCATCCACATGAAAGTCAATGGAAGTAGTCAGCCTTTAAAACCTCAACACTGTGGGGTGCAGAAGGTGTGGGGGGGCAAGGATGAACCTCAGGGTTACCCCTGGTAAGTCAAGGTTTATTGGAAACACACACTGGTCTTTGGAGTCATCCTTGGGGCTTTGACTCACTCGTTCATAAATATTTACTCTTTCCTTTAATTTTTTTATTTGTGTATAGGATGTGTGTATGTTTGCACCTCTGTATGTGGGTTCCTGCACCTCCACGCACACATATGGATGTCCTATTGTGTTTCTGATTGAGTTGTTATAGAGTGTGAGTTATTATTGATTATGTTTTACTGTGGCTCCTCGTTATTTTTAGAGACAAAAACATCTCACTTAACTATAGATTGGAAGTCTGGCTCCAGGGACCAATGTATACTAAAACATGTGACTTCCCCCAGAGCCCATCATTTCTCCTTTGCACAGGTGCATCCTGGACACATCAGAAGGTGACTTGGAAGGTGTCTCTGGACATGGGCAGTGAAACTCAATTCCTGTGGGAAGATGGCACTTGGGAGAGTCCTTGGTAGCCTGGGAGCTGAAACGGCAGCTTCAGACAAGTGCCAGGCTGCTCCTCCTTGCCCTGTCTCTCAGAGAACTTTGAGTCAACCCTTCGAGACTTGGGTAGGAAGGCCTCCTCCCCACCTCCCTTCCCATGCCAGCCTCTTCCCAGTGCCTGTTCTGACCCAAACCACACACTCGGCCCAGGCTTGCTCTGGAACACCAATGATAAAGGTTACATCAGCAACCACACCCCATGCTATTCCTAATGACTGAGTCCTCAGTTGCAAGACAGGAGCTTTACACATTCTCTCTTCGATGTACCCTAAGCAAACCCTCAAACTGTAATGTTCATGTTCCCACAGCAAAGACAAGGAAATCAAAGGTTAATAGATACCAGACTTCTCCATGGTCATAGAGAAGAAACTCAAACTCAAAATAATACAGTTTGGCTTCCGAAGCCCCCTAGCCTACCAGTACCTGAAAACACCAACCAACCATCTCTAGGCACGAACATCTTTTCTCCCAAACCAACTGCATCTAGAAGCTTGAATTTGGGATGGAGAGGTGAACTCCAGACACAATACCTACTTACGTATGACAACCAGGGGGCTGTGTTTTAAATTCAGTCTCCTCAGCCTGTAGCCATAGCTTCAAATCTAGCTTTCAAATGAAATACCCAACACCACCCTCACAAGTTAACACTATGTAAGCAACCACCATGAGCTTGTCCATGGGCTCATCCACAGCCACCCCTGGAGAACCGGGGTCCTTCCGAGCAGAGGGAACTGCATGGATCTGGGGATTGGTTGCATTTTTTTAAAATCTCCCTCCACTAGGGATATCTCCTCTGAGAAGTCCAGGGTTTCTATTCAGCTTGATCCAAGCTGCAGAAACCAGTCCATGACCTCAGCAAAGTAATGAGCAGAAAGATTAATAGAGTCCCCAACCCATCTCAGTCCAAGGAAGACACAGTTCTCCATGGAACTAGAAATCGGCAAAGGTGTCACAGAGGTCAGTTTGATACAGTGCCTGTAGACATAGGCCACATCATCCAACTCTGTAAGCATCACTCTCATCAGGACTGAGATGAGTTTTGTGACATCCAATCAATCTGGGGGGGGGGAGTGGCAAAATGTGAAATACATTAATAATTCTTTTCATACTAAAGAATGGAAACTTTTTATCTACAGTAGGCTAAATGAAGTTTTTAGGTTAATTTCCTCTGCTCGTTTATTGGAAGGTACAAGGAAAAACTTGAAGTGCATAGATCACTGGCAGAGTACTTGTGAGCAAGAGCACCATCCTGGAAGAAGGGCAGAGTCAGCATTAGAGTTCCACAGACTTTGGATACAGTCACACCTGGATGTTCCTTCCTCCACTCGGAACCCAGCTGCACAGTCACTAGACTGCCCCTCCCTCCACCTAGAGCTTACCAAGGCTCCCTGGTTCAGGTCCCATCAAGCCCAAGACCAGGCAGGCCTCTTTCCCTTCCTGGCCACCCTGGTTGATTCACAGCACTGTCCTGACCTTAACAAGTGACCCCTGGGAGCTGTTTCCGTCTCCTTTCATGCCTTCCGCCTTCCTGGCATGCCAAGGCCCCAGGGAGAGAACTCCGGCTTCTGCCCCCACTCCTCATGGTCTTTCCCTTCAGAAGTCTGTGTGTAATTGTTCTTTGCCCTCCTCTTTAATGAGCTACTGGCTCCTGGGTGCAGGGTACATGGCCCAGACTTGCTCTTGTCTGAAGCTGGTTACTGCCCAGCCACACCCATCTTGCCCTGGCACTAATGCTCAACAGATGTGAGGCCAGAGTCTAGCCTCACACCCAGAGCTGCACACCTGCCAGTCTCTGACCATGGCAGCAAATGCTCCTGGGAGCTCATTTCCGGTGGTATCCTCTCCTGTTTGGTGGTGCATGCTCCGCCTCCTTGTCCTTTCCATCCATCCTCTGTGGCCAATCTCTATCAGATACATTAATAGAGATACAGGAAACCACTGCTCTGAGGGCACTTGATGCTCATAGGAGTGTTAAAGTCACACAACAATCTTAGGGAGCCTTATTGGCTAGAGAAAGGGACTAGAGGCAGTACAGGCTAAGAAGCTTGCTTTGGCTCTGAACCTACAGGGCTTGTTCATCTGGATGCATCTGGACCATAGCATGTCCCAAGAGCACACACAGATGGATGACATTTTGTGTTGCTTCTAGTCTGTGACTTTATACTAAAAAAAATAATAATAATTAGTATTAACTATTAATATTTATTTATATAGCTCAATACATTGCTTATTAGCCTTTGGCTAAGATAAAGTGCTAATTCACATACATGTAGTGTAATGATCAACTCAGAGTAATTAACTTATGTTAAATGCTATCATTTCATTATAGTGACTACATCAAATTCCAGGTTCTACTTTGAGAAATGTAAGACTGTTAGCATACTCACGACACTGTGCCTGAAACACTAAAACATATTCCTCCGATCCAGCTGAAACACAACATCTGTTGCCTGGCCAACAGCCCCTTCCCCATCCTCGACACTGCTCAGACTCTGGCAACCTCCATTCTCCTAATTTCTAAAATAAATGAATAATAGCAAACACACATTTGCTCCTGACTTATTAGACTCGGGTTTGTGCTTTATCACACTAAGCCCAGAGCATATTCTATTGTACGTATCTGTCTCCCACGTTTCTCTTATCCAGCTGCTGTGGGTACATACTTAGGCTGACGCCATGTCCTGACACTTGCAGACACTGCTGCACTCTGCATGGATGCTCAAGTCTTTCTTCAACACTCTGACTTCATTTTAAGCTTCTAGATGTCTCTATGCCTCTCAGTTAACTCACCTGCAAAAACAAATTGTTCTTCGAACTGGGAGAGTTTGGGGGACTGAGGGAGTGCCAGCAGGTACCATGGCATGATCATGCAATCAAAGGTAGCTGGTAAATCCCCTGCTTCACTGTGGACTCTGCAGAGTGTGGGAAGAGGGTCTGGGCCATTCTCTGTCTCCCTGTCTAACTCTCTAGTGATGGTCCATACGGCCACTAAGTGTGTAACAGTGGGACAGGTTTAGGTAGATGGAGGTTTCATGAGTCAGAGGCCAGTGTCCCTCCAAACTGATATGTTAACACACTAACTAACCCTTGGAAATAGAAACATTGGAAATTTTTGTATTCCACAACTTCATCTACAAGTTAGGAAGCCCTCAGCAGAAACAAACTCTGATGGCAGGCTGTCTCAAGCTTCCTGCTTCTTGAACGGGGAAAAAAATACTTCCTCAGTTCCAGGCACTCATTCATGATCTTTTGTTAAGGGAGCCCGAGCTCAGAAAGTGTAGAGGGATGGCAAACCTCAGACTCCTCACAGGGGTCCCCTGCTGCCTCAAGCAGGCCAGCAGCCTTCTGCCACAAGCTTGGGGCCCAATGGTGCTGGACACTGACCATGTGTGATTCTCTACATGATGTTATCATACCACATGGAGCCAGACCATGTCTCACCAAACCACCCCTTTGCTGTCAGAATATTCTGGACTACAAGGGATGGCAGCATTAACAGAACACAGATACTAAGTGCTAAGACGTCGAAGTCGGTGGCAGAGCACATCACATGCCCAGTGGGTACAAGGCTCTTCATCTGTTCCATGCACTGCCAAAAATAACAAAAATAAGGACAATCTGTGCAAATACAGACAACTGAGACCAAAGGAAAGCGATGTTCTGTTGCTGATCCGCCATTATCGAGGGCCAGTCTAAAGAAAGAAACCATCTTAGAGAGGCTGACACAGCTCAGTTCCTGCTGCATTTTCGAGGCTGTGGCCAGTCTCTCCCCTCCAATGTCACATCAGAGCTGTTTTTCCTTGTCATTAAAATTCTTTGTGAACCACAGTTTAAGGGCAGAATAATATTTTACCATTGGGTTGTGCCGTGATTTATTTAACCGTTTCCCTATTGTTAGACATGTAGGCAGTTTCTGGTATCACATGGCCATAAATAATGTTGCCAAAAACACGCTGCTACATAAATTTTTATGTACCCACCTATCCCTGATTGTTTTCTTATGAGGGATTCGGAGCAGTGGGAAGGCTGAGGTAACTGCATGAGTGCTTTTATGGCTCATGCCCCACACTGAGTGGCAGCTGAATGAAAAGAATACCCACCTGCTTGAGCACCTACCAGCATTGGGTCTTATCTCGTTTTAATCTGGGGAAGCGTCATGGTGTGTCTTTGTGCATTACCTTGGCAATAGATACACATGGATGAGTCACAGACGCTTAGGTTTTGGGGGTTATGTGCATTGGTGCTTTGCCTGCGTGTATGTCTATGTGAGGCTGTCAGATCTCAGAGTTACAGACAGTTTATGAGCTGCCATATGGGCACTGGGATTCTAACCTGGGTCCTCTGGAAGAGCAGTCAATACTCTTAACCGCTGAGATAGTTCCAGTTCTGGCAGTTGGGTTTTGATAAAGTGGATTTAGTGGTGGAAAACACACACACTGGGCGGGGGGGATGGGAATAGAGTGGCCAGGATTAGATACTTCATTTTCAAGGACTGTTGTGCTTGATTGTTTAGCTGTGGTTTGTGACAGTGACTCGTAGCTGGCAAAACAGCTGAAGCAGAGATCTGAACAGCATAGCTTCATAGAACAGATCCTTCTACACAGACAAAAGCCACCCCTCTAGGGGCAAGTCCATCTAAGGGCTGGGTCCAAGCATCGCGTTCTTCCCAGAAGGCTTCATAGCCTTCTTTAATACTGTGACACAGCATTGCTCCTACATCTGCAGGCAAACAAACTGAGGCTAGGAGAGGGTTTGGAGCTGACCCCAACCCTGATCCATTCTATTTGGGGTTTCAGCCAGGTAAAACACTATGGCCCCAGTGCAGGACACGTGATGGCAAACAGTAGGTAATGCCGGCTTTTTTTCAAGTGCTTACCACAATAGGGATGGAGCCCAGGCTAGCCAGGTGCTCTATCACAGAGTTATAGCACATTTCAATGTGAACTGTCACACAGGACAGAGAAACCCCATACAATCTGTTTATTTTATTAGGTCCTTAACAAGGTCCTCTATAGCATAGAAAGGGACCTTGTGTGGCTCTTATCTAATAGGGTCTCATGAATAAGCCTGTACATTTGTGTGCAGCAAATTTCTTAAAATACACATAAAAATTAAATATTAAAAAATGCCCAGTAAAGGATACATAAGGGGAGCATCACCTACACAGCTCTAACTTAATGACTCCATATTTTAGGACATAAGTAATGTATGAGCTTCCCAGTTATACTGTCACACAAATAAAATCACTCTCAATATACCAAGACATATTAAACCCTGGCACAGAGAAAAATAAGATTATTTGGTATTGCCACATAGCACTAGACTGGAGGGATTTAAAGTAACATACAATACACTGATTTCTATTCAGACAATATAAATCTTTAATCTTTTTGGATTCCCTTCAGAGGATACAGAAGACGTACCCAGGATAGACTGGACAGAAAGGACTGTTGGCAACAACTTCAGATCGGCTAGAATGGAGGATGAGTAGGACATGGCTGCCATCGGCTTTAGTTGGCTTTTTGTTATGTTTTATTTACCTTCCAGGCAGCTGGATGAAGAGAAAACTCAAGTCAAAGCAATAACATCATCCTCACACTGATACTATCCTCATTATCAGTCAAAAGAGCAAAGACAAACTCCAATACTGAAAACCAAATGCTGAAAACCTGAAGGCACAAAGCAGTTGAATAACAGGACTGGAGGGGATGAATCTCTAGTGGAAGCACTAAGACATATACAGGAGACAGGAAGACAGACTGTGGTAAGTTGCCCTTCAGGAGAAAGATCTCAAGTGAACACGTGTGTAGCAGCTACCTTTACCTTTGTGTCATTTAGAAAACTCATCATAGAAAGGGAACACGTCTTTCCACACCAAGGGGGAAGCATAAACTTGGCTTAAGACACATCAAGCAATCATTCAGTTAGGAGCCCTGGCTGCCCCTTTGCCACCATTGTGGAATACTGTCTACTGTGCACGAAATTATTATCTTGAAATCAGACCATCTGTGCTTGCTGAAAGCCAAATGCCACAAGGCTGAGGCTCATAACTATTCCCTCGAAGGAGGGGAGGGTCATCGGATCCTCACCTGAGATTATAACAACTCACCCATTTCAGCAGCATGTAAGTAATTCTGCCCAATTGTATATAGACTCACGACACTAGCAGGTGTGCCCAATCTATAGCTCAGGGAAACATGTATCCCAGGGCATCTATGAATATGGTCTAACTTCATGTCACCATGGCCAAAGGTGAGAGAACCCTGTCACTGTTTAGCAGGTGGTAGAAGGTTAGATGATAGGGGTCAGTACCTATGCAATTATGGGGATACCATCATCCATGGTCTCTAGGGTAACAGTCTTCAGTGATGTAACTGTCTGGAGAAGGTCACCCATATTCTTCTAAATAATCTTCCATGGTCCTATATGCAAGTCCAATAAAATCACTGGCTCACCGATTTGGAACTGTATGGTTTCATATCTTTGGTCTGTCACTATTGCCTAGTCTTGGGAGAGTGGACATTCACCTGTGTCTCTGCAGGGGGGGCGGGGGGACCACTTAACACTTGGTACCTAAACAGAGACAGGACTTAACCAAGGATGAGTTTTGGAAAAGCAGTCACATTGCCCCTGATGTGGGTAGAAAGGCATGTGACAGAAGCTAAGCCATGAGGATGAAGTGGGCATAGGTACAATCCCAATATAGCCATCCCTTCCTGGGTACGCTGGACCACTGTCCTGATCTGGAAGCTGCCGCATTGCCTCTGCTATGGGTAAAGAAGACATTCACTTGAAGCTGCTTCATATGAGGCTGAAGTGTTTGTGGTAGGAATCCCACGGAAGCCATCTTCTTCCATGGTGTAGAGAATGGCACATCTTGATGAATGTGGACTGCTAGGACAATGTGGCAACATTTTGAGATCCCAAGTCTGAGGACCTGAAAATGTATTGCAATCCCTGGAAGGAGCACAAGAGGAATGGGCTCGTTAGGAGCTGAGGTCCTGCCCCTGCACGGGTGAGAAGAATGCTGATGAAGCTTAGCTGTCTGCCCAGAAGAAGATTGCCCACATCAGGAAGCAATTATGAAAGAAAAAGCCCTGCTGATGCCATCCTCCATATTAGCCGATGATTTGCTAAGTCAATCGGATAAAAGAGAGGGTCAGGTGGAGGTTCTTGTTTGCTGTTTCTCACAGCTTGGGTGTGACAAAGAAAAGGGGCTCCAAATAAAGCTCTGCTAAATAGGCCTCTCGAGGATCCAAAACCTTTGAGTCTATAGAAATCAGTGGGGAAATGGGTAAGAGCAATAATGAGTGAGCTAAGCAGGAGAGAGCCTCTGTACAGTGCCCAGTTAGTTACCCAGGCCAGGAGAGTTAAGAAGGAAGAGAGTCCAACAGAGACTGGTATGGGCTTCTGTGACTTTGCCAAGACCCCTAGTGGGTCATGATCTTCATGAGGTGGGAAAGGCTCTGGTGGATCTGAGTGACTTAGACCAGCATGTAAATCAGGTTTGTAAAATACTAAAGCAATCAAGAGTGGATGAGAAAAAGAAAAAGCAGATGAAGGGGGCTGTCCAGGTCACTTGAAAGCAAATGTGGCAAGATTGGTGTGGAGCCAGGCTTCCTAGGGAAAACCTGACAGAGAGCCAAGCGCTGTATTTGTGAGGTTCTGGAAGGCTTTAAAGGCTGAATAGTTCACCAAAGAAGTGCAGGTGATCCCTGCTGCCAGCTGCTGTGAAGGCAGCAGATCTCATAGGTAGGCACTGGGCCAACTGCTTCCCTAAGAGGGAGGCCAAGGCCGCCTGCAGGCATAACCATTCAGGGTGACCAGAGGCTCCACATTCAGCTGTAGACTTACTGGTTCCTTTCTAATATGTTTGGGTGGATTCAGGGTCCAGGCCCTACTTGGGTCCCAGTGGCCTGGAGAGGCATAAGAAGGCGTGAGCATTAGTAGTGGATGGGTAGACAAGGGATGCAGGTGAAAGGGGAGAGACTGGCCTTGTCCCAGAGGATGTGGAGTTCACATCTCCCCCAAGACAAGTCACATGACGCATGCCAATCATTACTTCA
Organism: Micromys minutus; assembly: GCF_963924665.1. Classification (NCBI taxonomy): domain Eukaryota; kingdom Metazoa; phylum Chordata; class Mammalia; order Rodentia; family Muridae; genus Micromys; species Micromys minutus. The sequence goes on from NC_137981.1 coordinate 30,475,483, forward strand.
TGCATCCTGTCCATTTTTATAGTTTACAAAAACTTTAATTGTACATAAGCAATTCGCAGTCATCAGAAAGATCAATGAGATTAAATAGTTTTGGTTTTTGTTTTTTGTTTTGTTTTGTTTTGTTTTTGCCACTTAGAGATGGGAACTAGAAATACTGTGTACTGATTTTTCTTCATAAATATAGGAGGCAGAATTTGCCTGCTTATTACCATTATAAAGCATGAGATCAATGCAAAAAGAAGATGATACCAGCAAGTCAGATGCCTGACATTACCCTAATTAGCTCATAGTCACAGGATTAACTATAAAGGCTTCATTAAGACACCACACAACCAACCGCACCACAAATGCATAAAGAAAAAGCCTTCAAATGACTCCCTGGAAAAGAAATGAACTAGGAAGCAAAAGACCTTCCTGGTCCCTAGACATCACCAGATAAAGCAAGTAACAGACATTTCCAGTGGAGATAGATTTGCAAATCAATTAAAATTCAGCCAGTTGCCTCACCCCCACTCCCATTTCCTCAGAACTATCAGCAAGTTTTTAAGCACATTATCTAATCATATTGTTCCCTACTGGCAGGTACACAGTGGTTCACCTCCTCCTCTTCATCAGCCCGGGAACTCCTGATGATTCCCCACTAACTACCATTGCTACAAATGTGGCAATTTTAGATACTCTAAGTGAAATTGTATCCAGTATTTGTCTTTCTGCACCTGGCTTTTTTCACTTAGCTCAATTTCCTCTAGACTCATTTACATCCTCTCCCACAGCCAAATGGCCTTCTGCCTCAAGTTTGTCTAATATGAAGTTAGTCTGTACCTACCCCTCCAACATGGTCTGTCCGTCTGCTGCACACTGAGATTGCTTCCATGTCTTCAGTTTTCAGTAGTCTTGACAGCAATATAAATATAAATTGCAGATGAAAGAGTAAGTATTTCTTCAGGGACATGCTCTTAATTCAGTATAAGGATGGATATGTGATAGGATAAGTAAAGGAATTTAGTCCTCAGGAACCACGCTGGAGCCTCCATGTTCCACCCCACCACTGCAACCAACCTCTGCTGATGCGACAACAGGTGCACATGTCAGCCAATCAGGTCCTCTCACTGGGAACTTGTATGTATTCATCTTGAGATCAGAGCACCTGAGCCTATTTACATTCTCTAGTGGAAGGAAGGGAAGGCCCCTCTCCACCTTGACCTAAGAAAATACGGACTCCCTGGGAACCACTATCTGCTCAGTGACTCTGAATAACCAAAGGAGGGTCCTAGAACTGCATTCAATTTCGCTAATGTCTTGTGTTATCCCATGGCGAATTCATGGATGCTTTGCTCTAGGCTCCTCCCTGGAGCCTCGCAGGTTCTTCCTCAGGTTCAGGCATACCTTCTTGTCATCACTTTGTAACTGTGGCCCCACCCCCACCCCACAGCCGGCAGCCTGTAACAACAGCTAACAGGTCCATGATTGAGGCAACCCAAGCTTCAGGTCCCGCTGCTGCAGAATAGTCCAGCCTGTGTAGTCTCTGCAGCCTGTGCCTTAGAACTTAAGCTGCCTCTCAGCCCCTCGAAGAGTCTTCTCTTGTTTCAGTGTTACTAAGGGCTCTCCATGTAGTGGAATTTGAAACCAGCCTGCCTTCCATAAAAAAAAAGCCCGTCTCAAAAAAGAAAGAAAGGAAAAAGAGGAAGGAAGAGGAAAAAACGGAATGCCCAATGCTAAGACTGAGTCATGGTCTAAATTCTGAGCAAAGGGCTCTCGTGTGTGTGTGTGTGTGTGTGTGTGTGTGTGTGAACTCCGCACTGGTCAGAAATGCTTCCTGTGCTCGCGGAAGATGATGGAAGCATCTTCTGGATGCTTATGGAGAATCTCATGCGCAGGCGCACATCGAGACCTGTACTCAGGAACATTCTACACTGACGGGAAATCCTATTGCTAGTCAGCCATTTCGTTTCCGGGCTATGCTGAGCCCCTGCTATACGGCTTGGTGCACTGAAGAATGAAACGCTTTAAACCATCCCAACTGAGCTAGTTCTTCACAGCAGCCGATGGCTCTTGTTGACGCGACTGTTTTAGATACTTTGCCTAATTAATTGTGCAGAGTAGGAAACACCGGCTTAGTTTTAGTAAACCAGGAAATTGATACTCAGAGATGGAAAATGGCATGCCTGAGGTCACAGGATGAGGCAGGGCAGGAATCCAAACGCAAACTGATTCTGTGACACACCATAACTACTCCACACTTACACACATGGGCGTGAAACTTTGATAGGGGATAAAAATAAAATGGGACCGTCCCATCTCTCAGGCATCAGCTCTGTTTTAGTTACAAAGCCAAAACAGAAAGCAAAGCCAGAGGCAGGACCCACACTATCAATTCCGCCTACCCATGTATACTGCTGGCCAGCGGGCTTGGCGAGCAACTCAGGCAGCCCTGGCTCAACACAAGCCTGTGGTCAAGTATGTTTTATTGCATGCTGAAACTCAAAGATCACTCAGCCTCCAAGACCAGAAGTGATTGCAGGGCAACTAGGGAAGGGAGGCTAGAGACTGCCCCTCCTGACTCTGAGGGTGGTGGACACTCTGTCTGGCAAGTTGCCTTCTGCCTTCACAGAACCACGCCGCACCCCACTTCAGGGAGGCCCCATTGCCTGGGAAACATCTCCAGTGCCTAGGCTCCCACGCCCAGGGGAGCCTCCACCTCTAACAGTTAGGGCCAGCCATTCAAATCATATTACACTGTAAGTGGTTCTACAAATTGTCAGCCCTAATGAAATTTGGCAAGAATCGGCAGCAGAGGTGCAAAGAGTTTAGAACTGGTTTCTTGGGTTTTGAGCCCCAAATTCAAGTGGTTGAAGCTTTTTCTAGGAAAAAAAAAGGAAGCAGGGAGCACACATTTCCTGTTATCACTGGGGCACCCTCTTAGTGTTCTTTCTTTCCTCATCCTAAATGTTACCAAGCCAGAATCCTTCCCCAAAAGAGAAATTCTGAGTGATCTGTTTACCCAGCACAAGTTTTGGTTGGTCGAGGCCCTGGGGAAATGTGGAGGGGAAGAAGAAAAGTGGAGAGCTTGGGCCCCCGCCTGGATTGTGGACCTCAGGAAAGGCCCTGGGTGGGAAACCGTATCTGCCTGCCAGGAATCCCTTCAGGAAACCAGGCTGCTAGACTAGACCTGTGTTCTCTGCACTGCGATCAGTCCAGAGATGGCGAGCTGCATCTAGGCTGCGTCGTCCTGCACACAGCACTCAGTCACATCCCCAGATATGTTCTCCATGGCCAACAACTCAGGTGCAGTCCCTGCTTGCAGATTAAGATAGAAGACTTACCACTTATAGTTTATTGAGTGAGTACTACATCCAGGCCAGTCGCCTGCACAAACCACTTCCTAGGGGAATCCCCGGGAGCCTATGCACGATAGATGGGAATTGCCCCTTGCCCAGATCAGACCCAGGAAGACCAAGAAAAGGGCTAATACTCTGTGGACGTTGAATTTCATGATTGATGCAGGAGGTGGGGGAAGCACCTAGAAGGGCAAGGTGAGGGCAAGACACATGGACATATGGACAGAAGGACAGAGAACAAAGGACAAGGACCAACCAATGTAGACCAGGTTCCATTAGCTTCATTTGCCCATGTTCTGTTTCCCACCTCAGAATATGATCAGCTTACTGGGGCACGCCTTGCTGAAGGAGGAGCCCAACACTTTTGACTCTTTCCAAACCACTATGCACATGTTGAAGGAGGTTTCAGAGAAGGCACAGATTTTGCCCAAAGCCACACAGCAAAATAGCAGACCCTGGTGAGCCAGAAAGCAGACCAAATGGTTTGGGTCCAGGGTAGTGATGCACCTTGGTTTGTGCACAGAAGAAAATTCCCAGCTTCCTGCTCATGGCACACTCCAATGGAGGAGGAAGGAGGGACAGCCAGATGACCTCTACTGGACCAGAGTCCTTGTAAAATGTCAGGTGGTGAGAGTGTCTGGACCTCCAGTGTTCTACTAGGACCCTGACACCCTGAGCATAGTGAATGGGAACCTGTGCTTTGGTCCCTGGGCTTACAGATGAGGCGGCTGAAGCCAGGAGAGAGCCAAGAGTCTGTCCAAGGAATACAACAGCTCCCTGCAGCATCTACCTGGGATGCCAGGGTCCTGCCCCTGTTAGTGTTCAGTCCCTGCTACCCTGGTCTCCTATTTCTCAGCCTCCACCCAGCCCTCTGGAGCTGCTGGATTTGGGCCCTGCCCAGTAGCCGTGGTCTCTTCAACGGTGGTGGGGGTTGAGGGGTGGGGGATGGAACCTGGAGGCATTGCTGTGAAGCCCTACTGAGTCATTTGAACGGAGCACCCTGAGCCTGTGGAACCTTGAGGTTCTAGAGTAGCTGAACCCTGGTGCTGAGAAGGGGCTGATTTCATAGATGCCTGTGAGGGCCACAGCAAGAGTACTCAATGGTGTCAGACAGACAGGATCCAAGGGCTCATCTCATCCATAACACTGTCACAGCCTCATAGGTCACCAATGAAAATGTTGAACCTCAGGGAGGTTCCGTAGGTGGCCAAAGGATGCACAGCTAATGAGAAAAGTTACGAGTCAGGGTTGTTTTGGTTTGGTGGGGGGAAAGGGGGGAGACGGTGATTGTTCTTTTCTTTTTTAGTTGAAAGCTTTGTCCTTCCCTCTGAACCACGCTTGTGGTGAGTGTGTGGGAGTAAGCCCTTGAATCTGTGCTGTCCTCAGATCTGCTAATGTAATGAGAATGATAGAGTCTAGGTCTTAGGAGGTCTTGAAGAGCCCAGAGTGCTTTACTGGAGATGGAAGATCCCAGAGAGAAAAACACATTAGGTTCATTACCCCCTTCGGAGTCACAGGGTGCAGGGGGGGGGGGGAAGAGCACTTCTGGGACAGTCATAGCTGTTCTTCAGGACATACAACAGCGCAGGAAAAGCTTCCCTCTCCACCCAAATGCGCATGGATGGAATCGTCCTCAGGTCTGTCCATGCCTCTCCTATCTGGAGTAAGCAGACATTCTTTATGTCTCTCCAGGAAAAGTCACTAAGGGCCCATGTCCCCTGAAGATGGGCTAACAAAGATGTTCCAGGGACTCATCTGGTCTGATTTTCCTTCTGACTAAGAGACCCACATCAAGTCTGGGGACACTGTGATGGCCTTGGGAAGTATCAGAAGAGCCAATGAAGGAGGTGGAGAGAATTACTCATCCCAAACCTCATTTATAAGGAAACAACCCAGAGTATGCCTGGTGGATGTGTGACCCTCTTCCACTGGGTTAGTCAGGGACCCAGGTCTCTCTCCCTGGGGTTCCATCAACTGTTGATGTTCAGAGTCAGTGACAGGAAGACACAGAAAATTCACAGTGGCTTTTCAAAACCTCAGACTCCAACCTCCCAATCTCTCACCCTGAAGTATACGACACTCCCAATCTCCTCAGTGGATAGAACAAGTTCTCAGGTTATATATATGGAGATATATGGAGACTCTGACAATACAGTGTCCCATTAGGTGGCCATCTTCCCATAACAACCCCATACTGATGCAGAAGAGAGACTGGAGTCGATGGATGAATACTTGGGCCAGACTTAAGTTCTTCAAATTGTCCATTCCTTCATCTACAAAGCAGAGTCACACTGCTAACTCAGGTGGTCCTTGAGGGTCTTAAACAAATGAAAGAATGAACCTTTAGTATCCGACAAGAATAAATGTTATCAGGCACAGGCGCACATAACTATAATCCTAGAATTCTACCTTGAGAGGTGGAATTGCAAGTTTGGGGCTAGCCCAGGCTACATACAAATGATAGACTAGTGAGTCAGAGAAAAGAAAGAAAAGGCCAGAGAGAGAGAATGAGGGAGAGAGAGCCAAAACTTACCTTCCAATAGCACTTTAACATTTTCAATTTCCATCTTGAAGAAATGGGTCTGTGCAGGTGCCTCCCTCCTTGCTCAAGCAACCCAGGTTTCCTGGGAGCAGAAGAAACCCATCCCACCAAAGGGATCTCAGCCTTGGCCTCTTTCCTGCCTACACTGAGGCTACTGTGCTACCCTGTCCTACATTAATGCCATTGTGAGTCCTCCAAAGGGCAAGGGTCTTCCCAGGCCAGGAGTGCTTCCTGCTTGGGGTCTGCAGGGTGCCTCACCTCACACACCCAGTTTAGCCAGGTGGGGGAGGGGCAGGCTGGCTAGAACAATACCACTGATGGTTCAAGGTCTTGGTTTTTCAACTAATCCCACCTTTTTTGGTAGGTGGTAGGGCAGCCTTGGGGGTTAGATCACATCATTTAAATATTAGCTCTAAGTGGGTGGCTGCTTTTGTTCCTTGTTCTATGTGAGGGCTGAAATCAAGACTTCAGAGGACATGGCCTTGACTGGCAGAGCCAAACCTGGGGAGGGAAGGCCTCTTTGAACAGCCATGGAGCAGTTAATGAGATCCCATGATACGTGTTTGCACAGGAAGTCTTGCCTTTCATTAATTCTTACTTACACTGCAAGTATCTAAACACACAATAACAACTTCAAGGCTTTCACTGTCCGGTGCCCCCACCCCGCTGGGACATCTAACAGTATCCGGGGACAAAAGTGTGATTGACATACATTGTCATACATGGGAGATTGCTGCTGTCTTCTAGCAGAAACCTGTCTGGAGTGGCACCAAATGTCCTATGATGGGCAAGAGAACCCCTTATAAGAGAAACATCTGAAACAAAAATGTCACCATGCTGAGGCAAAGAGCCCCTGAGGAAGGAGCAGTGGGGGTTGGGGGAAGGGAGAGTACTCTGTTTAAAATGAAACAAACTAAAAGCAAAAGGCAATGGATGGGCCAGACCAGCTACAGTAATGACAGCTGCTTGAACCTGCTATACAAGTGCCCAGCCCCCATTCTTCCTGGCTTTCAAGCCAGAAACCTAAATTTTAATGTGAAACTGTCTCTTTTTAAAGCCCACATCTAATATGCCTTCTTTAGAAATCTCATGCAGGTTAAACAAAACAAATCAGGAGGCACTGAAATCAAGGCATAGTTAGGAGCCAGGGCCACTAGCAAGGAGAAAGGCCACTCCCACAAGGGGCAAGTATTAACAGTACATCTTAGAGGAACCCTCAGGCCTAGGCAGTCCCTTGCCCTACCTACTCCCCTCCCAGGCAACATTTGTTGTGCTAGGAGTCTGTAACAGAATCCTGCTTCTGTGGGTTTTCCTACCCAACAACTCTAGGAGCTAAGCTTCTATTCTCCCGCACCACACCCCTTTTTTTCCAGGTGGCAAAGCAAATGTCACTGTGAGAATCTGAGCCCCACCTGTCAGCTCCGTATCTGCTCTTGGCGAGGAAGCCAGCTTGCTGGATCTCTGGTGTCTGCACTGAAATACAAACAACAAGCTTAGCCTACTCTAGTCCACATACAGTGAGCGGTAAATGTCTGTGGTCTGATCAAGCCACGTTCTCCCAACTGCTCAGAACCTCAGCCCCACATTTAAAGCTGCATTTTCCCATTGGGAGTGAGGTCCTTCTCCGGGTCACCATCAGATCTTTCAACCGCTGGGAGGTGGCCTCGAGTAGGTGGAGGCTGGGAGTATTGGTAGAGCTGCACAGGGCAGATTTCCTCCAGAGAGCCACCCAGCCTGAAATTCCAGTGGTGCTGGGGTGGAAGAACCCCAAGTTAAGAAGCTCATGACAGTCTCTGTGTCATTAAGCAACCGGCAGAACATTCCAGTTGATTCTGTCTGCTCTTCCTCTCAAACATGTTACTTCTCTCTCCAGCTCATTCTTTTGTTCCCTGACCCTGGAATTTTATGGTAATCCCTTCTCTCCACTCCAAATGTCTACAGAGGAGAATTATCTAGCAAGAATCTTTACATCTCAGCTGTAGCAAAGCTAAGAAGGAAAAAGGAACAATTAACTGGAGGGTAATGAAAGACCAGCATTAATCTACAAAAGACATCCTTGAGGTTCAAACATAATGATCTCTCATGCCAGAAATCTTAGTGCCTTTTTAAAATTCTGAGGTCCTCTGCTATTTCCAAGCACATCACAGACTCAGATGAATTCAGCCTCTCTCTGCTAAATACACACAAAGGAGCATGCTAGATTTCATAAAATGATTTTAATAGAAAAGTACAAGATATGAACAAAAATAAATAATCTTTATCTTCTTTCTAGCTCAGCAAAGTGAAAACTGTATAAAAATTGGTCTAAGATGTTTCTCCTTTCTTTGAAAATGCTATCCAAACGTCTAGATTGGCTCACATCGACCTTTATTTGCATCTACTTTATGAAGTTCACTAACAAAGGTATTCCCATAACATAAAACATTATCCAATCATCAGATTTAAGTGTAAATTCTATGTTAACAGGCAAATTGGAAGATCCCTTTTATAAGTTTAAATTCTCGGGTCTCTAAATAGTTCCGCAATAAGAAAAAAAAATCATCTTAAACCTTCACAACATGGCATCTTGTTTACCGCTCCACAAGGAGAGGGAAGACTAGAGAATGCTTTTTAAAACAATAAATATTTTTAAAGTATGCTTTACAATAACAGTGCAGTGCTTTGGCGCTATACCTCCAGGCCTATGTGCATTAAATGTGGACCAGAAGTTACTAGCAACTTTGCCATCCTCACCCTCTACCTATATTTCAGACCGAACAGTTATTTCAGGTTCCTTACACTGGTGACTATTAACTAGTATTAACACTAGTATTAATACTAGTTAATACTAGTTAATACTAGTGATCAAGTCAATACAGCTCTTGTCCACAGGTTGTGCCATCTGGCTCTGGGGCTCTATCTGAAAGGTTCCAGTGGCTTGAGTAAGGTTGCAGAAAAAGACACATTGGAACTGGGTACTGGGGAAATCCTCTGGGGGTGGGGGAGAGTGTGGGCAGGCAGCTGTTGACCTAGGCAGCCCTGGAAGGTCAAGAGCACAAAGAAACAGGACTGGAGCAAGATATAGCCTTACCCTGGAGCCCAATGCTGACCATTTTGGACATGGTTCTGCTTGCCACTGCCTGTATTTAAATGTTTCATTGATGTTCCTCTACTGGGAAGGTCTTGAATGCTCTCCAGGATGGGAAGGGAAAAGATGCTGACATTGCTACATCGAGTATATGTTTTAGCAATAAAGAACACTGGTCAATATACAACTGAAGAAAAACGGAAACAGATGTGTGTCCTAGAGCCACAAGCATTTGAATTTGCCCAGAAATGCTATTTTAAACACTCTATATGTTGGTCTACTCTATTTTTGTGTGTGTGGAATAATACATTCTTGGTTTCCTTTAAAGGTTTCAATATGTTACAAGGTTATCCGGAAAGAAAAGGATTTTTTAAAAAAAAAAAAAGGCAAAGAGGGCTAGCTAATGTATCAGTCTGCAGTCCTGGCCAGATGCTAGTCTACATTTCCAGAAAGCAGAAGGCCTTCTATTAACTGCATGGCACACGAGGAATCTTATGTTCCTGTTCTCTGCAGATCCTTGCTTTCTTTCCATAAAGACTGCTTTCAAATGAGACATAGAGATGCCTGGTCAACCCAAACAGAGAGGCACAAGAGTTGTGGTGGCAAACACAAGGATACACACAGACATGCATGCACACATGTGTATCATACACATGTACAAGCATGTGTGTGTCTAAGCTGAAAAGCTGCTCGTGGATGAAAGCCATGAGCCTTTTTGGTTCATCTCTGAGATGTTACAATAGCAACACACTCTAAAACAATTAAGTCACATGCATAATGCCAAAAGAATGTGAGCAATCCTGTGACCAGCTTTAAGCCATCTGCTTGACTTCTTTCTCTCTTTTTGAAGGAACATATATAGGAGAGGAGAATTCCAATTTTGTTCTAATATATATACAGAGACAGCTCTATTGAGATTTCCTAACAGTTCACTTTTGGTTAAAAAAATTGCTCTTCTGTTATTTGAACACATAGCTGCCCTAGCTGTCTCTTGTGGCTTCAACTAAAAATATTTCTCTACATGAATTAGCTGAAGGACAACTGAAACCTCTTACCCACATACAAGTAACATTTTATTTTATAGTCTATCTTCCATTGGCATAAGCCTTTCGATGTTTTTTTTTTAACCAGTGAAATATACAAATCACACAAGACAGAAATATGTACATTAAAAGTACAGAATAAAGGCCATAGGGGATGTACAAAATATCTGAATGTCGCGTAGAATATCTTACATTAAATAGTTTCTTTTAAAGCTAGGATTGTTAAATTCCACTCTGCTCATAAAAATGAATCACTAAAAAAAAAAAATCTGATTTAACAAATAAGAAAGAGAGAGTACTTCATGGTTTTTGTAGAATAAAAACCAAAAAGTGACATTTTAAACTAAATTAGTGCTTTTCTTTCCATTTCAAGATCTTTTGCTTGCAGTTCACTGTAGCTGAGGGGAAGTGAATATTTTTGGGCAATAAGTTAAAGGCCACAGGACTGAGGTGACCAGAAGGCTACCAAGCCCATGAATGGATACATATATCTTTTCAAACCTTGAAAAAAAGATCAGGCCACAAAAACAACAGAACAGATGTTACTTTTGAAGCAGAGGTGCCCTTCTTTTAAAACATTGTTTAAACTAGCTATCTATGTGGTGAGCTGGTTTGTTTCGGGAACTCAGATCAGTCCTGTCTGACAGGACAGTCACAAGTCCTCCCTGGGAAAGGAGGTAAGCAAACAGAGAAGAGGCTGGTGCTCCTGGGTTCTGGGAGCCTCACAAAGTCCAGGACTGTGACGAACCACAGTGCCCTCCCCACAAAGAACACCAGAGAGAGGGTGGAGAACGGGTGGTAGACAGGAAACAGAAAGGCTACTTTCTAACCAACATACATTCAGGACAGGAGCCCCGAGAGCTTCTTCCCAGTCTTAGCTTGCTTCCTGGTGTTTGTGGTAGGATCGTGTGGAGTCACAGGCCAATGTCAAAACTCAAAAATTTTGGACAAAAAAAAAAATTCCCAATTAGAATGCAATGAAGAACAATGCTCCAGACAGAAAGTCTAGAGCAAACTGTAAATCTAGATCCCAGACTGTACCGAGATATAATAATATCTATATTTATATATGTATATTTATATATATGTTATATACAAAAAAAAACTGAGATATCAGGCACCATTAAACCACATCCCTCCCCCTTATAAATGCAACTGTTCAAGTACACTAGGAACAGTTTTAGGGTACACCTGCAAGATAATAGGAAAAGCACAAAAAGAAAGTCAAAACACAGAAATATAACAACCAAACAGACGCAACCCCTTTGTGGACTCCTTGGGCCAAGTGACATCAGCAAAACATGTCACGTTACCGTATCTCCAAAGAAAAGCCGTAGAGAATAATCCCTAAGTAGCTGGTTTTGAGCATTGCTCCTCGGGTACAGTTTCTGCCCTATCAGCCATAAGCTTTCACCAGAGCTGCCATTTGGAAGCATGGCCAGCAAAGTCCAGAGAGGGCTTGGGGTCATGTAGGAAGATGACTGCCAATATCTCCCCAGAGAGGCGTTCTGCCCTTCTGCGGTGCCCAACTACATGGGATTTTCTTGTTGTCTGTGTAAGGGATTCGTGGGTAACGTTTCATTTTTAAGAAAATAAGATGGCTTTCAAAATAAGATTTTTTTTTTGTCAAAATCCCTTTGTGGACAAAAAGTATGGTATTAAGAATCAGCTGGGCTAACGCCATAAGATTATGGCCTCAGTGTAGAAAATTTCAAGTTTTCTAATTTCTGGGGACTGCCCTCCCCCGACCCACCAGCTCCCCAGGTTGTAAGAACTGTTAGAAAAAGGCACATCAATGAACGGAGTATCTGTAGATGAGATATAGTAACATACATGATATGCCTGATTATGAAAATATGAGATGCTTGCTCGTACCTTCTTAAAGATCATTCTAGAAATACAAAAAAGAAACCCAGAGTGTCTCATATTCTATATTTTTGGCATATATGTATATTTAATATATCTATATTTAAGATCTTTTGTCTTGTACCAGGGCACCTGCAATTCATTTAGGTCACAGGGACTGAGTCATTCATGGGTCTGTACCGCCTCTTTCCCCTGGATACCACCCATCTCATAGGACTCTCTGTTTCAGAAGAAAATAGTTCCTACACCTTCTAGATGTGAACCCCAACTGCACAGATAAGTTCAAATACGTGTTATTTCACCTTTATCCTGTAGCATCAGAAGAAAGAAGTTTCGTACTAACTTTGCAAAGATCCTCAAAATAAATATTTGTCTTAGTTTCCCCCACTATTGCCAAATATTAATTATAATATTAATAATAAACCACAGAGTTCTTAGATGGTAACAGAAGGAAAAAGAGAAAACCAACGCATGGTTCCAGTTGCAATTCTTGGGGGAGAAATAAAAAGAACCAGAAGCACTGTACTTTCTATAAATAAGTGAGTCCTGGGAGTGGGACTGGGTGATAGGCAGGCACACCACTATTTGCACACGAACTGATCCACAATCTCCGTGCACTTTTTGCACTTGACGTAGCAGCACCAGTGAAACTTGCAGTGACAGCGTTCGGTCTGCACCGTCTTAAACTGGTCATAGCCACGCCCACAGCACATGAGCTCGCAGCCGTCCATCCCCTCTGAGGTCTTGTTGCACAGGCGTCCCTGCGTGCCCAGCGAGCCAGTGCTCTCGTTGCGCACACAGTAGTCCGGACTTGGGTCGATGTAGACCAGGTCCTGCGTGGTCGGGGAGTTGAAGCGGCTGTTGACCTGTACCAGCTTGCCCCGGCTGTTCAACCTCATGGCCGCTGCGCTGTCATACTTCTCCTTGAGGGCATCGCCCACCTTTCGGAAGTCTGCCAGCTGCAGCCAGCACGTCTTGAGGCTACACGAGCCAGACACTCCATGGCACTTACAGGCTACATCTGCCAGGTTGTATACTGTCTGTAGGAGGAGGAAAAGGGGAATGTTACTGTACTATTCCCTAGAGGAGCTAAGATGCTGGCAGGAGCCTTTGTAGAGGCAGCCCTAGCCCTTGGCTGAATTAAGGGCTGTGTTACTCCTCCATTCCCCACCGCTATTGCATTGCCTTCTTTGAAATCCTGCAACGCCTTAGTGTCTATAATTTCATCCACAACTATCACATTCAGAGAGCAACAGAGGAAAAAAAAATCCCATTGGCCTCCAGTTTTGTGGGAGGGAAATTTTACCAGTACAATGAAATCTCCATTTCTTGCCTATTCTATCTGAATGCATACCCACATCCAAGCCTCTGAGGGACATGCTACATTATCTGAGGAATGGAGGCCTAGAGAGATGAGTTTCTGCCCAACTACTGGCCAGGATTTGAACCAGACGGTAGGACACAAAGCCCATGTTCAGTGACTTGGTAAGTGCTGAGCTAGAAAGGGGTCCATCCCCAGTGGGGTCAGGGTTTCAATGTTCACCCATTCTACTATTGACTATCTAACTATCTTACCATCTAACATATTACTGTGTTATCTCCACTGTCGGGACACCTGCTGTGACACCTGTGACCTCATCCAGTCATGCTAGCAGCTTCTGGCATGTGCAGAAACAGATAAAATAACACCCACCATAGCGAGAAGGCTCACGTAGGTCACACAGCCAGATTGTAGGAGAACTTGGTCTGGGTTTCATGTCTACCGCTATAGGACCTATAGTTCCTACTCTGTCTTATCCTACCCTAGGTCTCACCCATGGACATAGGATGTCTGACTCTGCCCTTGAACTTAGGCAACTAGCTGCCTCTTTCCAAACCTGTTTGGCAGCTTTGGATGGTACCAACTTCCTACACAGGAGGATAAAATTGAAGGAGTCAAAAAAGCACTTGGCACTCCAAATTCACTCAGTAGACCTGTCTTTCTCTAGGGTGATAGGACCGTGGCCCTGGGTTTTTGCCCAGTCACCTCAGGCCTCCCAGGAGCAGCGCTCATAGGTCTGGCCCCACAGCCGTGTGCCCAGCAGTCTGGGAGGTGGTGGTTGTCTATTTATAGTCCTGACTGCCCACAGTTCCTCATGCCAGTGACCTTCTAGAGTCATCATGGTATGGCAGTGCTGGCCAGGGCCTGTCCAGAACCCAGCGATGCGTCCGCCCAAACCTCCTTCCTCCAAGGAATTATAAGGACTTTCTTTTAACAGGGGCCCACAGCGCTTGCCATAAAGAGTTCCAGACTGTGGAAGGTTTTGCAAATATATTTAACCTTTGCTCCCTTTTTAAGGAAAACCAAAAGCTAATGCCCTAACAAGTGTTAATATCATTTCCTGGCATAGTGTACTGTATAAGGAACCCAATGTCCACTTTAGAGAAGAGCTGGTTTCTGTGCCTCTTACTAACTAAGATCCTTCGGTTCATCATTCCCATGATGGAACAAAGCCAAAGACTCGGCACATCAGAAGATGCAAGTAACAGTATCAAGGGCAACAAAACCAGCAAAGTCACTTTTCAACTTCTCTGGGGGTCCCTCTTGCCACTTGGAAAGACTTGACCCTCTCCTGACAATGGACAAGCCCCTCGGGTTTTTCTCTCTAGGAAAGAAGAGATAAGGAAGTTCCAAAGATGGCTAGGGATAGTTCTGGTTGGATGTGCCAGTTGGATCCTACACAGAGGGGAAGATGCCAAGAGGGTGGGATCTTGGAAATGTGCCCTTAGGGGTTTCCAGAGAATGGAGCTAGAGCCCTCCCCTGCAATCACACATGGGCTTATGACAATGACAATCTAGAGAGAGGAGCAGTCCCTAAGGTGGGAAGCCTGAGCCAATACATGCTGTGCTTTCTCTGTGGCAACTACCTATCCCCTCAGGGAAGCATAAACAAAATCTCATTGACACCCTCAGATATGTAGCTTTCACTTCGACAGGAAGTTAGCCAGAATTATCTCCATGATCTGTGGCTTTCCTAGGGCCTAGTACTCTGCAGTGTTTAATAATTAATGTATCATGTATCAAACACTGACTAAGCTAAAAATCTGAGATCGAACCGAAGGAAGCACTGGTCTAAGTCAGATTTCTAACAGTGTGGCCTTAATGCCTGACCCCACGTCGTCTTCACAATGACTGCAAGTGGGAGTCATCACCACAGCCACTGGAAGGTGTGCAAATGTGGACACCGAGGATCTGATTTTTAAGCATCTCCAGCGGCCACTCCCCGGGTGTTTCGGCCCTAAGCTCTGATGCATCTGTTTAAAGTGTGTCAGCTGAGGCTTCCAGCACTGCTTTCCTTACAAAGCCGGTAAGTAGTTGGCCTCAGTTTCCCAATCTGAGAGACGAGGGCGTGGAGCCAGAGGTTCCTTCCAATCCTCCGTGTTCTACTCTGTGATTATCTTCCTTTTTCCTCACCCCAAAATACAGAAGAGTGAAACCTCTGACCAGAAAGTCCCTGGCACCTACCCTGGGTTCTGTGAAAAACTAATGACCCTGGTTTTCAATGCTGCCAAAGTTAAGAAACATTTTCACCCCCTCATTTTAAAGCGGCCATAAAGCGCCATGTGTTTAACCGCAGGGGGAGAAAGGGGTCTTTTAAAATATCTTGGAGTAGCTTTTCATATCCCTACCAGGGAAAGGAAAGAGGGGGAACCAGAAGGCTCAAGAAGCTGGGGACAGACTGTCAGTTTCTCTTCCTGTAGAGCCATCCTGGATTGGCCTGCTGGTCAGACTTAAGAAATGCCAAACTGCTAGAATGTCTGTCCTTTCCCTAAAAAAAGCCCTTTGGAAAAACTTTCAGCCCATCCGAACTGCCACATAATGCCACAGACAGACAGGAAAAGGAGAGTCCAAGCTAGAATGAGGCCCTGCTCCTGTGCTTTCCTCAAACTGAAACCCAGCCACAATTGGTGACCTCTACTACCCATCAGTGGGACCAGCTAAAAAGATACACAACACACTTCTCAGAAAACAGCTGGATCTCCGGAGTACATTATAGATCATTCTATCCTGAGGCCCATAAATGAGGAAGTGACTTGAGAGAGAAAGAGAGAGAGAGAGAGAGAGAGAGAGAGAGAGAGAGAGAGAGAGAGAGAGAGAGAGAGAGAGAAACCTTTAATCACAGCACTCATCAAAGAGGCAGAGGCAGGTAAATCTCTCAGTCAGAGGCCAACCTAGTCCACAGAGTACCCTGACTTAGGAAGTGGGGGGCAGGAGGAGGAGGAGGAGGAGATGGAGGGAGGGAAAGAAGAAAGGGAGGAAGAGAGAAAAGAAGAGGGAGAAAGAGAGAAAAATAGAAAAGGAAAAAGAAAAAAGCCTGGGAGAAGCAGAGCCGAGGAAGATAGAGGATGCCAAGCATACACAGAAACCCCAGACATGAGTATCCCAAGAGACCTAACCTGAGCTTTAGCGACAGGAAGCCCTGGCCCAGCTCCTTAGTGTGTGGAGAAAGGGTGGGGATAGGGGTGGAGATAAAAGGTAGTGGGGGTTGGTGTGTCTTGGAGAGTATGGCACTCACCCTGCGGCCTGCTTCATTGTTGTGCAAATTCATGAGGTTGCGTGCGCTCTCATAGGAGCCCTTGGCGTGGATTCGCTCCCTTTCTCGTGCGTCCACGAACTCCTTGGCGAAGCGGTAGCCATAATCGATGTTGTCCCCGCAGCCACCCCACAGCCAGTCCCGAGGCAAGTCCTTGGGGCGCGCAGCACGGCTGCAGCCACAGGTCGACAGCTCGCCCTCCCGGCATGCTCGGCTCATGGCATTCACCACCCCAGCAGCGCTCACCGCGTACGTGAAGGCTGTCTCTCGGCTGCCTGCGGATAAGGATGAGGGGTCATTAGATTGCCTGCCCCACACAGAAGTATAGATCCTGCTGGGAAGAGGGGAGAGAAGACGGAGTGCCACTAAAGCCCCTAACACACTGGCCTGTGCAGGCTGGAGAACGCTGAGAGAGCCCCAACATACACCAATCCTTAGAGAGGTAAGGGTCCCAAGCACATCAGGTCTTGGACACAATTGTGCTGGGGAAACCACTGGTCAAAATACCGAGGGCAGGCAAAAACTAGACAGCAACCCCTGGGGAAGCCCCAAGACATAGAAAACCTGGATTATTTGATAAAGGAGAGAGAGCGCCCCAAACATACCTCAGCTGCTATTTAAATAACTGAACAGGCAGAGAAAAACCTCAAGCTGGTGTCCCATACCCGAGCCCCACCCAAATGTACACCCAGACCCTGGGCCCACCTTGAGGCCAGCTCAGAAGGATGGATACAGTCACACACAGCATCAACAAATAACAAAAGAGATAGGGATACCCGTATCTGTTGGGATGTTTTAGAACCTAGGCAGGACCCCCAGCATTGCTGCCTTGGTTTTTCATTAACCCCATTTGAAGATATTCAACATGTCCTATTTCCAAACACATGAAAGAAGTCATTGAAGGAAAGCTCAGAACTGGGCTAGGCTTTTTTGCCCTTGTTCTGATGTTGATATTATTTTTTTGTCTTGAACAGAACACAATTCGCTAGGCTTAGAAACCTCTGTGACTCTCAGGTCCCCATCCTCAGCCAGAAAATTCCCTGGGGAGCCACAGATAGTTTTCTCCTGGCACCCTCTTTGTGTAGCTATAATCTCTTCCCCCGCTGCTGTGGGACCCCCTGAGCTCTCCTCTCATTTCCACTCCATATAACAGTTCTAACCCTGCCCTAAAATTTTCTCATTTGAGAATGAGCAGGTAAGTTTTTTGCTGTTTGCTGTTGTCTGGTTGTTTGGGTTTGTTTTTTTTTTTTTTTTTTTTTTTTTTTTTTGGCTTGGTTTGGTTTGATTTGGTTTCTCAAGACAGGGTTTCTCTGTGTGGCCCTGGCTGTAGGGAACTCACTCTGTAGACCAGGCTGGCCAGACTAAAAGATCTGTCTGCCTCGGCTTTCTGGGTGCCGGGATTAACTTATGTACCACCACCCCCTATACAAGAAGGAGCAGTTAAGTGTAAAACAGCCTCCTCCTTCATCTTGGTTCCATATCTACTACTGCCGTGCACCACTGGACTGTCCTAACCTATGCTGGACCCATGGCCTTTGCCTTAAGTGGTGAGAAAGCAACAGAAAGAAAAAGGGAACAGACTCCAGTTGAGTGGGGGAGCGGAACATGTAAAGGTCATCTTCCCGTAGAACACTCATGGGAGCCTTATCCACAGACACCAGCCTGAGCTCTACTTGCATAGAGAAGTTTCGAATGTAACAAGAAGCAACTTGACAGACAGCTGCACAGTGAGAGAGGGTTAACATTCTGCCACTTGAATGAAACTGGGCCTGCATTTAGGGGAAAGACTGGTATGCCTCATGTTCAAAAACCAACTGTAAAATAAGGGTATTGATATGGATACCCACAAAATAAAGGTCCCTTCTGATGCTAAAACCACCTGTACCAAACTGGGTTCCTCATACAGTTAGAAAGCTTGCAGGCCATCTTTATGAAACAGGGACAGAACAAAGACAGCTGATCTCAGCCAGATTCAGCCAGACCCAAAGAGAAGGTCTAACCAAAATGGTCCTGCTGATTCTCCTGCCTGCCCTCTCCAGGAATAGTTCTGTCACAGAGCTCACTGGGGCCATTTGTGATCCCCAGGAAGTACTGTGGTTTCAAGTCTCACACACACACACACACACACACACACACACACACACACACACTCCCCTGCTGCATTTAACAAATGAATAATTTGAGGAGTATGCTGGCGTTTGGCAGGAAGATCCAACCAGAGAGTTCCAGTGGGGCTTTACATCTGTCTAGTTCAAATTAGACAGCAGAGTGCATACATTGGGGGAGTTGAAAATAAGGAGGAGGGCAGACAGATGGGCGGAGTTATTTGAAGATTAGCACTGATAATACGGAAAGTGTGGCTGGAGCTGCAGAGGGTTACAGAATAAAACTCTTGTGGGTGGAGAAAGAGGAGATAAAAATGATGCTCTGAGGACAGAGGAGGATGAGACAGTGCCCTTTGGATGCACAGAGCCTACTGGAATACAAAACACAAATCACACACAGCTTTTCTCCTCCCAATAGGTCTAGCTCAATCATTTCGATTTTCATCCAGAATACAAAGCCTGGGAGGAGTCTCTAAGCTAATTGTTGACTGTGGAAAAACAGCAGTTTGAAGAGCAGAGCGCTGCTTGGCTGAGGGCAGCCTCTGTGTCTTTATGGTTGCTCTTTTGGTTAAGTCTCCCTCTGCATGAAATCTAGGCTGACTTGGATCCTCACATCCCTTAAAAATGGTGCCTTCCTGACATCTTTTCACAGTTTAGAAACAAAGACAGGAGAGAGACAAAGGCTGGTAGGAAAGGCGGACGTGGTGAAAAATGAGAATGTTTCTAAAATGAAGCTAGGGGCCCTTTAGGAGGCGGCTGTGAGCAGTGCCTCCCGGGCAACTGGCACCTTAGAACAATGAGCCTGCAAAGGGGTCAGAGGTGGCAGCAGGAGCTTCTCAGACACTGGCCCCTCACAGGGTCAGGATCTCACAGGCCAGTCTCACTCTTCACATCCCTGAGACCCTGAGGGTTTTGGAGTGACCTGGGCACACCTTGGGCACCAAAGGTGTTTTCAACTTGTCCCAAAATTCACTGACTTCAAGCAAAGCCTGAGCCAGGAAAAAGAAGGCCAAGACTTCTTTGCATTCTTGGAGTTCAGTCTCTGTTCCTTCTCATACCGAAAATGTATTATAGTTTTCCTACTCTCCTTCCCTCCTTTCCAATATTAAGAAAAAAAAAAAGAAAGCTGCCAGGTGGTTTTCTGCTTTAAGACAACCAGGTACTTGGGAACCTCTGGCCAGTGAAGATGCATCCTGTGCTTCCTGGAGCATCAGATGACCCACCCACACTGGTCACTCACCTCACCAGACTGTGAGAGGGCGCCACACAGGCAAGCCCCACCAGCCAATCCCTACCAGAAAGTATCACACAGCCAAAGGCCAAAGAGGGGACTTACAAGGGACAATTAAATGCAGGCATTTGGCCTTGAGGATGCAAGCACTTTGAATCTTGAACCACGTTTAAAATGAATCTTTCAGCAGAACTTAGATTCACTCAGCAAACGAGAGCTTATTTGGTACACTCTTGCCTGGAGCAGGCCTCTTGTCAAGGATGAGGAGGGGGAGGAGGATGTCAAATCAAAGCTATGTTCAACTGAGTTAGTTCAGTTAGAGCCCTTGCAACTGCCACCTTCCTCTGGCCTTTTTTGACTTCTGTCCCTGTGAGAACACAGTGGTTTTAAAGGCAGCAGAGGTGCTTATAAAGGAAATACCCAACAACACTTGACATTTAGATAGAATTTACAAGGAAGTTTTAACTTTTCTCTTGAACTTTCAGAAGGCAGAAGTCCCTACCATATCCCCTATTTGGCTACCTTACAACAATCTATATCCAGGGACCATTCCTGGTTCCCTAGGCTTTGCTACTCCAATCCGACCCCAGTATATACATTAGCACATTTTAATCATTGACAGAAAGGACAAAGCCCCGTGAACCTTGCAGGCTGGGGCTGCAGGCTGTTCCCCCTCTGGATTAGAGGAGTGGTTTCCAAACCTGTGTTATTTTAGTTTATGAAGTCCCTTGGCTCAAGCATCCACTGACAACTCTTTTTTGTTCTCAATGAATGCACTTTTTAGGGTTTTCTTTCGAAAGTATTTTATCCATCTGTGATGGATATTAAGCCAACTCTTTATCTCCAGTCAGTATAAACAGTTAATTGCCTTGATAAATTGCTTCTTACTTTTGGAGTCACTGCAGTGATATTAATTATAAGGGCTTGTTTGCATAAAACTAAAGAGACCTAAAATATTCACACTAGAAAACACACAGGGCCCATCTGTCAAGAAGGATCTCAGAACCACTGCTCAAAACCACAAGCAAACTGAGTTTTCAATTTCTTTTTTCTTTTGGTCCAATTTAAATGCTATCTCCTCCCCCTGAATGGAACAACAAACTCAACAACATATTTAAAAATTAAAACTCAAGCTGTACGCAAAAACACTTAAAATTGTTACTTCAAAGTTTCTAGGTTAAAAGCCGAAGTGTGTATTTTTCTGCCAGTTGTCAAAGATCACACACACACACACACACACACACACACACAAATTGTATCATTTCTTATTAAAATTCTTTCTTGGAACTAAAAATAAAGCTTTTAACTTTATATATCTCTGTAGCCCCAGGAAATGTCTATATTAGGAAAATTAAAACCTTACTGACTGCATTGCCAGTGTTCTGAAAGATGACAACTTGGGCCATTTGGGTTGTGGCTTGAGACACTTATAACCATCACAAGTGTTTTTAGATTTAAAGGGGTTTAAATGGCTCAGCTTTGCCCTATCTACTTTTGATCAATTGAAGCATGCATCCCGCTTCTACTTTAAACAAGCTGCATTTTACAAAAATGACGTGTCCCAGGGAATGATGGGACCTGAGGTGTCCCCCTCCTGGTCTTGTTCAAGGAGTTAGAAACTACAATCAGAAGTGGGGATCAGAACTAATACCATTCTGGAAAATGACACAGTTCCCCCAAGCCATCACCCAGGCTGTAAAGCAGACAACTCATCAAGCATTCAGGCAACTGTGCCAACAAAATGGATGAGCGTCACAAACGCTGTCCTACCTATTTGCATCACCCTGCCAAAGACAGAAGTGTTGTCCACGGTGCTGCAGTTCCATCTCCGGTGCCTGAACTGGTACTGGCATTCCTTGATGCCCGTCTTCGCGCCTTCTCCAATGTACTGCATGTGGTCCTGATACAAGTGGCAGAGTTTCTTCTGTCCTTGAGAAAGTCCTGCCAGCTGGCTGCAAAGAGGCTGTGCACCTATGATATACACTTCTGACATCTGAACAGGGTTATTCATACCTAGGGACCTGCAAAGGGGAGGGGGAGATGTTCATTCAAGATTTACGTGAACTCTAGAGCTCCCTCCTCCCTGAAAACATGTCAGCCATACAGGGCTTGGAGCAAACAGATGCCTTTTCTCTCCTGTTTGTCCGAATGACAAAGTATGAGAAGGGCTTCATAGAACTCCTCTGTTTAAACTCTGCAGAAAACAGAGGGACTGTGCACTCCCTTCAGTCCGTGTTTTCATTGCCTTTTTCTCCAGTCACCGCATACCTGAACCAGTATTTCTGAGACTCACTAAGAGAAGGGGAGGAAGGGGAGGTTTTCAGAAACCAGCCACGGCTTTAGAGAAAATGACTCCATGCCTACAAACTAGATGAATCCTCCTCAGAAAATTCAGGAATCAAAAGTAGAGATAATTAGGTGGAAGACAGCAGTACCTTCCGAGAAATGGAAGTTCGGATGGAGATGTGTACACAGACTGAAGAAAAGCCCCAGTGTTTTTCAGACGCATTTAAGGGGATTCTTGAGTGAATATAAAGGCTCCAACCTAGGAAATCCAGTGACCAGATGGCACATTTGACAGAAAAAAAAAATTCTACTCTATTACCAGGGAGAAAATATCTAGAATGCCTACACACACAATCCCCACAATATACTGCAGTCCAGAGAGAAACCATCATTTAGGGACATTTGACGATTTCAAGTTCACCCCCCTTTGATCAAATTTCAAGTGCAAATACTCTCTACTTGGGGGTCAGATGTCTCCTAGGGCTCCATCGATTCAGATACTGTGGGTTAATAACCTCAAACGACAGAAAAAAAAATAAAAAGGGAAACTCATTTTTATTTGACCTGGGAGGAGCAGCAAAAGTAAACTTTATAGAGAGGCTTTCGATTATTAAAGACGTGCTTTTCCCTCTCGGTACACGACGTTACTGCAAGCCCACGTCTCAGCAAGGGCCTCTTAGAAAAGGGCTGAGATTTAGATATTCGGGTTCTCCCGTGGAACTGAGTGTATGGTTTTCAAAATGAGGGGGTTACAAGAAAATTCACATTTAAAAGCTCATAGAACATATACCCATCTATAGTAAACGAGTGTACCCATGTACACTCTCCGGCTTTCAATTCTAAAGCATAGTGCAAAGGAAGAATTAACTTACCACCAAGAATTAGCTTCTATTACAACCTGGGCGAAGGAGAAAAATGTGGCCAAAGCCATTAGGATGAACTTGGAAGACATGGCACCTCCAGCGGTCCCCAAAGCCATTCCCGGGCTTAATATTCCAATGGGCTTCTGGAGAGGGAAGAAAGGAGCAGATGTTTATTGCCTTCAGATAATTTTCAAGCATACAAGTTTAAACAACGGAAACATCCGAGGTCTCTTAAGTTTACTGTTGATTGACTGCGCTTCTCCTCAGTGAGGTTTTGATGGCAAGATATAAGCAGTTTCTTTTTCCAAATTAATCCACCCACGCAACCTCACCAGGAAATCTTATTTCGCTAGGATCCTGCGCGCGGGACAAGCCAGCGATTACAAACATGTCTCAATGCTGTTGAGTCAAAGCCGGGGTACCAGGTTTCCTGCGACTTCCAGTCCCGCACCCCCTGGCTTCCCTCTAGTTTCCCCGCTGTGCTCGGTCCCTCCTAGAAAATTCACTCGGGAACTCGCCACCCTCGTCCTCTCCCGGACCTGGGCCGGAGCAACAAGTGGAGCCAGAATTAATTCCATGGGCGAGAGGAGCGCAAAGGCGAGTGGAGCGCACTGCCGGAGGCTGCCGAGGAGGCGGGGTGGCCGGCGCGGGGGTGGGGGTGGGGGCAGGACGCGGGAGGGAAGGGCAGGGGGTGGGGGCGAGGCCCCAGGGACCAGCGCGGCGCGCGAGTGCCCAGCTGGGAAATGCAGCTCCGAATTAACATCGTATGTTTTATAATCAGTTTACGGGGCCGATTTTGGGAAAGCCACTTCCAGATGGGGAAGAGCAGCCTGGATTTCCTTTAGGATCTGCTTCAGCCAGTTTGGGGCGGGGAGTAGATGGAGTTGGGGGTAAGGGATAATGAATGGGAAAACGGTCGGCTCTCCCACCCCAGGGAACCCGGAAAGCCTGCCCCCTCCTGCCAGCGGCCTCCTATCTGTCTGAGAGGTAGAAAGAAGTATCTGGCTTCAGTGCTTTCAGGAGAGGATCTTTCCTCTACCCTTCCCTTCCCTTGGACCCCATTATTCTGACTTTTTACTCTCCCTCTGGCCCCCACGTCCAGCAGCGGCTGGGGGCGGAGCGAAAACCACCGAGAGCCTGTTGTTTCTCTTGGAGCGGTCCCCATGATTTCATCGCACCACCGCGGGCCTGTGTCTTGAAGCACACCGCTACCCTGCCTCCAGTCTAGCCTCCCTGGCCCAAGTTGGGTTCAGTTCATTCAGTTCCAAAAGGTTGGCAAACGGGCCGAGGCGACAGATCCCCAAGCGGAGCCAGCTCCCAAGCATCAGCAGTGCCCCTGGCATCCAGGGCGCGGGGAGCCCGGCGAAGTTTCCTTCCTGAAGATATTCGGGAGCAGAGAGTTCTCAGGCTGCTCCCACTGGTGATTTTTCCACCTGCAGGCGGCGGCGGAGAGAGAAGAGTGTGGGAGTGTGGGTAGGAGGAGCAGCTTTCCAACGTTCCCCTTTACCGTCTCTGATAAGTGTAACTCTGTGATGCCCGAAGCCCCCGAGGGAGCCCCTTCTTTTGGAAAGGCAAAAAAAAAAAAAAAAAAAAAAAAAAGTGAACCTCTTCCAGGCGAAGGCCTTGCCGAGACCAGCTCCGTAAAAGGAATGGAGGGGACCCTGTAGGCAGTAGAAACGCTAAGGGGCCCTGGAGCAGGAGGTAACTTTCCTTTTCGAGCCACCCCTTTGGCTTGGACACCTCCGGGCTTCTGGTAGAGGAGCTTTTGTGCTTCCCGGTGCCAGCTAACCAGTGCTCTGAGCCTAGGCTCGGCGGTCCCCAAAGCAACGCAAAGCTGGGAACGCAACCTGGAGAGAATGGAAATCTGGAGTTTCCCCAGTCTAAGAGAAAGAAGGTTCAGTCTCCTTCCCTACCCCCGCCTGAAGTGTCAAGTTTCCTCCAGGGGAGGGGTGGGCTTCAGGGTCTTTCTTTGCACGCGGCCCAGGCTGCAAAGGCTAGAGTCCCCAGTGGAGGCTAAAACCATGCACTAATGTGTGTGTGTGCGCGCACACACACACGCACCCCACATTCATACACACCCTCGTGCACACTTTTACACACATATGCACAGACACACAGGTTGCAAAGGGCTCCAGCTCTCAAATCGCGGCGGGTCTCTCTAACTTTTGGAGCTTCGCAGCGGGTGGGGCGCGCGGGGCGGGGCGCGGGTGGTGGAGAAATTGATAACAGATTCGGCGGATTACAGGGAATCTCTTTGTTAGAGCCGAAACCACACAAACCGAACCTATCTCGGCCCGACACCCCCGGGGCAAATCCACCAGTTCCCAGAACCCCGGCTAACAGCGAGTGAGCCACCCATTTCACTCAACTCCCGTCTCCTCGGTTACAGAATAGGGGTATCCCAAGGAGATTGAGCGGAGAACCCCGTGAGCTGCATCTGCCTTGGACCCCCTGCACTTGCCTGGAAACTACTCGGTTTTCTTTCCTCTCCAGTCTGTCGCAGCCCCACAAATCTGAGCGATTCAAGGAACTCACAGCGAACTCACTAAGGAACACCTCCACTCTTGAGTGTAAAACATCCGACCGGGTGAGTTTAGGAGAGATCCGAAGCGAAGACGACGATGTGGAAGGAGAACCCCGCAACAGGGTTAAAACAAAAGTTCTGGTCAAAATTATCCAGAAAACGAGCCAAATGTTTTCCAATAGGGGCTCGGGAAAGCCGACCGAGAAGCTGGGGCATCTGTCCTTGCCCTGGCGTACAGTGGAGGGTGCGGGCTTTTAAGAGGTGCAGCGCAGGGGTGAGTGAAGTGAAGGAAAAGCATTTGCGGGTCTTGAAGCCAAGGCAGCTGAGTCTGGATGCTGCTGCTTTCCCACAAAGAAACCCCCAGAGCCTTCAGACTGGATGAAAGGTGCAGGCAGTAGTGCTGAGCTAAGGTACCAACACGAGGGAGAGGGAAGTTGGTGGGAAAAGGCGACTTCCTCAGTCTAGATAGTTACAGGATACACGCAAAAGTGTTCAGCTACCAAGTGCAGAAACAGGCGGTTCCTTAAGGCGAACACCAGAAAGGCTAGGCACAGAGTCTCTTTTGAGGGTCGGGGCGCGGGGCGGGAGGTGGTTCGGGAGGTAGGGGACAGTTGCCCTACTTTACAGTCCGGCCATTTTCTTCTGCTAGACTCTACATTTAGGGGCCACGTCTGGGAGTGAAAATGAGAGATGCCAACTAGGCGGAAGACGAGTGACCCAGGCTCTGGGTGGCGAAAAGGAAGATGGGAAACTCCCAGATCTCCGTTCTTGAAGGGATGGAAATTGAACAGTATTCTCCAGTCTGCTCTTTCTCTGAACCAAGAAGACGAATGGAGAAACGAGGGAGGGAAACTACTCGGTCGCTGGCACAAACTTGGTTCTCCTGCTAGAGAACAGCAGAGAGAAAGAAGACCTTGAAGAAATGACCAGTAGGGTGTCTACTTAAGGGGGAGTAGACAAAGGAAGCATTGCTCCCCATCTTTCTGGCCTGGACCCAGCTGAGCTGTAACTGTCCCACTCCATGAGTACGTGTGGCCAGGGTACAAGCAGCAGGCAGAAATAGCCAGTGAGATAAGCCGGAGGTTGTCTGGAGCTGCAGTCAGGGTAAGAAACCTGAAAAGTTCCCGAGTGACCCAGAATTGCCAGGAGGTCACAGAACAGTAATAGTCCAGAAGATAAACTTCGCCTCCCTTTCCTAAGCCTTGCTGATGTACCCCAGGGCTCTCCAGGGCCCACACACAACTACCTCGCCCAACTCATCACAGAGTCAGCTGTCTAAAACTGAGTTGTGAGAAATTAAAGATCAGTTCAGTCCCCAATCTCTACGGAGAAATTTTTTTTTAACAGACGAAGTTCATAAACGAAGACAAATCAGTTTTTGGTTTTTATGTTTAATAGATGAAGAAGCAGAGGCTGAGAGGGGGGAACAACAAGCTTCCAGGACCAGAGAGCCAGCCAGGGCCACACCCGAGGCCTTCTGCGGTGACACCCCCTCACCACTGACTTAGGGTCCAAATCCTTTGTCTAAATTGCCCAAGGCCTCTTTGGTGGTTTATTCCAATTGTCCTTTTCTATTCGAAGTTCAGGGCAACACAGATTGTCCCCTGGCGGAGATCTTAGAAGGGTCTTGGGAGACTGGGGCTGAGTAGTCGCCGGGGTGCCAGTAGAAGTATTGAATCTCATAGGGACCTTACTTCTAGATGGCCAACAGGGGGCAGCCGGCACCGCGCGGTCGGTCAGAAAGGCCGTGTTAAAGCTCAGTTTTACAGGCACGTAGCGCGCCCCTTGTGCACAGGAGCGCTCTGGAAGGGAAGACTAGGGTGTTGGACTGGGCCTCCTTCGGAGGATCTAGGATCGAACCGCCAACAGGGCTAAGCCGGCTTGTCAAAGACTCATCTCCAGCTCCCCAACCTCCCCCTCAAGCAGAGCAAGGGGTCTCAACATGTCACCCATAACTTACTGTCGCTGGGTACTCACGACATCACGACATTACGACATTGTCTCCCCCACACACATACACACCTCAAAAAAGCCTCGCCTGATGGAAAATGTCTTGAAACCAATTCTGGCTAGGTGTGCTAATATCGTCAAGACAGCGGAGAATAAGGAGGTGCGACCTTGTTGCCGGGCCCAAGTTACTTCCCAAGAGCAAATTGTCCATTTAAAGTACGACCACGAAGCCGTGACTCGGACAGGACATGGAGGGTAAATCAGGGCCTTAGAGGCACCAGAGTTTAAAAAACCCTTTCTTTGAAGAAAGAAGGTTGTTTGCTTTTAGGAAACAGTTTCGTTCCGATTTTCATCTTACTCCCTACTAGAAAGCTGGAAACGCGAGATATGAAGT
Source organism: Micromys minutus (assembly GCF_963924665.1). Classification (NCBI taxonomy): domain Eukaryota; kingdom Metazoa; phylum Chordata; class Mammalia; order Rodentia; family Muridae; genus Micromys; species Micromys minutus. The sequence continues at coordinate 30,503,266 of NC_137981.1, forward strand.
AGAAATGGAAATTGTTATCGAGACGTGGAGGGCAACCAGAAGAAAAGTTGTTTGGAAAATTGCTAGTTATATCCCAAGACGAAACGTTAACTCTTTTGTAAAAGTGAACTCTCGGTGACCCTCAGAGTGTGTGACTCGGCTTTAACATACAACTGACAATTAAAACAAACACGAGTTCACAAACTAACCCCCGCCCGCTCTCGCAACGCAGAGGCCCTAGACTCTCTAAAGCACTAGGCTGACTCCGCTCAGGGGGTAGGATTAAAGCCACTAGGACCACTACTCCCCGCCCCCAATGCTGCAGTAAAGGACCTGAGCTCACCCAGAGGCCGCTAATAAAGCTAATAGCGCGACCCCGCTCCCCGCGCGGGGTGCGCTCTGGCCCCCCGCCAGGCACTCTTAAAGGCACAGGGGCCGGGAACGCTCCGGTTACTCGACCTGGAGAGCCGGGAACTGGGCCCTGATCGGAGGTTGGGGGTGGGGAGTGCGTTGCTCTAGGATAGGTGGCCCCTAGTTTCCCTCGTCTCTCAGCCTTTCTCCTAACCCAGTCCTCATCCGGCCTCAGATCTCCAGCCACACAATCTCCGCGTGCCGGTGAAATGAGAGTTTAATATATACTCGATGAATCGAATCATTATCCTGTTGCTGAAATACACATAGTAAAACTACACTCCCGGTTCTCGAGGTAAAAAGGAATGCCATCTGGGACCAGAACTATCTTTTCTGCCCTCGCTCTTCTCCATAGTTAAAAGGTTTGAAGAATAGCCTATAGGAAAAGTCTCCAAGGACGCAGAGGCAGTGTCCCCAGAGTAAGGGAGGAAAAGATAGGAGTTCCTGCCAACGATACTGGAGTGTAGCTTTCTCTAGGTAGTTGGAGAAATGGAGGGGATAGAGAGAGAGATTTAAAGAGTTCGGTTAACTTTGAAAAGAAAAAAAAAGAAAATAAGGAGCGTCGGTGCGCACAGAACACTTACCTTCATGGCGAGGGGGAGGGGGCGCGGAGAGGAAGTCGCCACCCGAGCGAAGGAGGCCGAGGAATCCAAGCGAAGCGTCGGGGTTAAGCCTGGGGGGACGATCCAAAGCAGGACTGTGGAGTCCTCCTGGGCGCGTCGGGTGGGCGCAGCGACCCGGAGCGGAAGCTAGCACTGGCACCCGGGCTCGGGCTGCGGAGCTGGTATAGCGTGGAGATGTGCCCAGGAACCGAGAGGGCGCCGGCGCGCGCGGGCGAGCAGCAAACGCAGGGCCGAGCGGGGACACTGTGCAGGAGCCGCGGGTCCGACGAGGGCGCGCAGGCGACTGTTCCGCGGCGAGGCGCTCCCTCTCTAACGTCCATCAGCGACGGCAGTAATTAGGGCTTTCCAACCCCAAATGTGGGCGTGATTGTGCAAAAGACTTTACAACAAATAATAAAAAAAAAAATTCTTCACAAGAAGGTGAAAAAAAATGCCCCACTACTCAACTGTGGCCCGAGGCGGGGAAGGAGGGGGGCAATCCCTGTGCCCAAGATGCCCCCAGTTCATTCACACCACGAATTCTGCAGACTCCTGGCGGCTCACGCCTCCTGATTGTCAGCTCCTCCTCTCCGGGTCTGTGGCCGAAACGTCTGCTTCCAGGGGCTGCTCCTGCAGCGGAGTTAGTTAGTGGACGTCTGTGTACACACAGATACACACCCAAACACACCACACACACACACACGCACACACAGAGAGAGACACAGAGACACACGCGCGCACACAGACACACACATACACAACGGCAACAGCAGCAACAGCAACAGCAGCAACGGGGCCACAGAACAATCAGGCACGCATGTTTTTTTCTCCGGGAGATGCCGCTGAAATCGCACAAGTCGCCATCAGAGCTGCAAGAGTCAGCGCCAAATTTTGTCCTTTCATTTTAGAGTCTGGCAAAAACCAGGCGCGAAGAAAATGGGTTCAAGGCAGCCCTGAACTTTCTGCCACTTGGTGGCTTAAGCCGATGATGGACAGCTAGCCCGTGAGGGAACGTTGGCTTCCCCCGTCTGGTCCCCTTCTTTCTTCTTTCTTTCTTCTGGTTAACCTTCTTCTTTCCACCCCCTCCTTTCCAGGGCGAAGAGAGCGAGAGGACGGAGGGCGCGGAGCTCCGCGGCGGCGACTCAACTCCAGAGGTCCATGGCGGCCAAGGCTGCCCACCTCCTCGGTGGTGGCGGCCAGGGTCGGGGGGTGGGGGGCGGTCCTGGGGCCCGGCTGGAGGCCGCGGAAGGAGCTCGCGATGCAGCGGCCGCACAATCTGGACTCCGGGCGGCGGAGGCGGTTCCTCGGAGCCTGCAGCAACTTTCCACGCGATGCGGTGCCCCACAGACTGACTGCCCCAGCGTAGGGACCGCGTGCCCCCCCACCCCCCGGCCCTTCTGACCAGCTCCCTCACTTTCGCCCTCCCTCTCTCCAGACTCCTCTTTCCCTTGGTGTTCTCAGCGGAAAAAAAATATTTTTAAAGTTGCAGAACCAAACGCGGCTGGAGAGGCAAAGGGGGGTGGGGGGGGGGGAGAAAAAAAGTCAACTTTGCCTATGCGCATGCGTGATGAGGCTGTCCTATGACAAACTTCGCAGGGTTTTAAAGCTGTACTACGGGCCGGGGTGCCGGGAGGCGGGGTACGCTCCCCCTTGGGCCCCCTCCTCAAGGCTCCCCATCCCCCAGGCATCTGTTGAACGAGGTCCATTCTGCTGTTGTTGCCTGCCCGCCTCCTGACTGGCTCAGCTTCTTCCAAAGCCGTCGACCCGTTTGGGAGGCTGAACCCCAACTTTCTGAACTAGTCCCCTTGGCTTAACTATCTCAAACTGCATTTACTGAGGCCTCTACAGAAACGACCTAACTGACATGGATCCTGGTCGGGATGTCTCCTTCTTACGCCATGGGGAAAGTACTTAAAGCCTGGGCTTGGAGTGTGGGGTGGGCTCCTGCATCTTGCAAAGTCCCTGGTGTCCTAGAGGTTTGCTAGACAGGATTGCTCCTCACTCCAACGCGGCCAGGCAAGAGTAGAGGCCGTGCTGCTGATAGGGTTCTAGGTGGCAGCTCTCAGGTGAGAAGACTTCCTTAGGTGAACGGGGCGGAGGGAGGGGGGAGAATCCAGACTCCAGAACTTCTAGACACTTTTGCTAGCTGAAATTGTTAAAACATCGATTGGACAGAGTTGCTGGATATGCACCACCCCATCCTCCAGCATACCATGGGTATCCATGGGTATCCTGCTCAAACAGTGTCTCACAGAATAGTGTGATTCTTTTCTTCATCTTTCCCATCTTCCAATGTTCAAGGGTAAAAGATACACATACATACACACACACACACACACACACACACAAACTCCCCACCCCCACACATACCACATACACACTACAAGTACACACCACATGTACACGCAAAACACACAACACATACATACCACACACACAGGACATATACACACATGTCACACATCACACTCACAAGAGTCAGTTGTCTTCATCTACTGGCTTGCCTTTGACTTAAGCACTTGGTGCTGACAGCTTGGGTTTGCTACCCTGCACCTCACCCTATCCCCAGCAGCCCACCCTAGAACATGCATAAGCCACAAGTTCAGCTCTAGAAATGTGAGCACTCCTCCATTGTCCCAGCCTTATATGTACCCACTGCTTCCCATCACTGCACTCCCTGGTTATTTTGATGACAAAGTGCAAACTGGGAAAGATGGGTAGATTGGGGGCCATTCCCCCACTGGGTTTCTTTTGCTAAGGATGCGTGTAGCCCCAAGGAAGACCAGAGTTCTCCAAACCTTGGGCCTCTTTCCCTCCAGCCCTCTCTAGGCTTACATCCTTTATCGATCTCCAGCATTTCATAATTTTCCATGTAGCTTTAGATCTGCACACTTGAGGGGGGAAAAGTGAGGTGGGTTTTTTTTTTTTTTTTTTTTTTTTTTTCCAATCAGGAGAATTGCTTCCAGGCTCTCTCTCTCCTCTCTTTGCTTCCCTTCCAGCTATTCAGTTCTGTAGCTGCAGCTGCAAAGAAATTCCCATACTCCTCCACCCCCAGCCCAGGTGTCCCCAGGCAGACACCCCAGCTCTGCCCTGGGCAAGCACATCTCCAGGATATAACTCACCAGTGGCTGTTGAAAACAAGCAGGGAGTAGCTGTGAACAGAGGCCCACAAAGAGCAGAGAAGCCACCTGGCTCCCAAGTGCCCTGGATTCCAGAGGCAGGCTACATAATGAACAGGACAGAAGACCAAATCCCTTCCACTTAACGGTCAAAGCAAAAAAACACAGAGCATTTCCGTTATTTTTTTTTTTTTTTTTTTAGCTGTTGCCTACGAGACCTGAATAATTGCTTGCTTCTGTACAGTTGCCTTTTGGGGTTAGATCCAGCCTTGATGGTTCATCCTTGATCTTCCCTCTAGTGGAAGATGGAGCCTGGAGTCCCGGTTTCTCCCCTGCTACTTTGTACATGTGTTCACAAGACCTTTCAGCACTTCCATACTTTCAGAAACACACACACACATACACACACACACACAACCAGACAGAAAGTAGATGGGGTACCCAGGACAGCACTTAGAGTGGAATAGAATGGCTTTTACAACTAGAGACAGGTAAAAGGACACCGAGGTGACCACAGGAACACTGAGTCTGGACTATACACTCTATGTTGCTAGACACCGACTTCTCGGGGGGGGGGGGGGAATCAACTCTGAAAAATTGAGGATTTTTTTTTCAAACCCCCTCCATGGCATGCAAATTTTGACTAGACCAGTCCTTTATTTCACTGCCAGAGAATGTTCATCTTTCCAACTGAAGAAATACAACAGATTTCATTATTAGCTATTTCCCCAGACATCACAATTGCTATTTGAATCATATACTATATTTTATCATTCAGGAAGAAAGTTGGCAAGATTTCCAGCAAGTCTATCTGGTCCCAATGACTTTAGATAAAGGGATGAGAGGTTCAGAGCTGGTGGTTTTAATAATGGTTGCACAGAACTATGCCATTGGAACCCTGAGCTCCAAGAACTAAAGACCTCAGTCTTGTACTTGAGACCTGAACAAATGGGAAATCCCCTTTGAGTCTTTAGTGAGGGGCCAAGCAAGGGTGAGTGCACTGGAAAACTAGACTGGGTTCTAAGAAGCAGTCCCATTTTGGGTGCTGGCTGGTTTAGCTCGGAAACTAAGAGATGGAAATGGAGAAATCAATATCTCTCTACCTGGAAAGGTCCCCAAAGGAGAGCCTCCAGTTTGTGGAAGTCCCTTACCTCCTGGCAAACTATGGCTGCACTGGGGTGTGTGTTCTCTGATTAAGTCATCTGAAGACACACGGGCAGGGCATTGCCATACTTCTCTCATTAAAAATGCTTTGGACTCCGAGGAACAAATAAATCAATATTTTTTTGGCTGCTTTCCCAACAGTGTTTTTTCCCCCAAAGCACAGTGCAAGATAAGGAATTTATGAACGACGGCATCCGTGTGCCGCCTTTCCCAGCGGGAGAAAGCAGGGCCCGGGTTGTCATTCTGGGAAAATCTACCCTCTTTTTATGCCTGGCAAATAATGTTTTATGGCCCTGGGTTTATGGTGGGTGTTTTAATGATCTGCTGTAGAAAGCGGGGGTTTCTCTCCAGTCACTAGAAAAAGGGCCTGGAGGCCATAAAAGAGGGCTGGGCCCTAGGGACAAACAGGCTCCATCTTCTGAAATAAACTAATAAAGCGCCCCCAAGATGTTTACCTCTTTGCTTCAGAGTCAAGAGCAGCAGGACTGTGTGAGGGCCCTGCAGATGGGACACTAGAAAAGGGACAAAGAGGCCGGAAGGGGCTGGAGGGGCTTCCCAGGGCACCACATGGCCACAGTCAAAGTAATCCCATCACATAATACTGACTGCCACTGGCCACTAGCCTGCAGGGGACAAAGGCTCCCTTAAGGTTAGGGGGCATTTGTGATCTTCTGGGTAGAGTCATGGAAACGCCTTAAGAATCTCAGGCAATCTCAAACTCAACTGGGAATGGTGGCCATGGTACACATTCAATCTCAGCATTCCCGAGGCAGAGGCAGAGGCAGGCAGATCTCTGAGCTCCAGGACAGCCAGAGATTCGCAGAGAGACCCTGTCTTGAACAAGAAAACAACCAAACAAAGAACCTCAAACTCTCTTCTTACTCTCCGTGGTACTTTCTGATGATCTCCAGTGGCTATTTTGTTCCTGTATCAACTTTTTTTGTTTGTTAGTCTTTAAAGGCTAGCAGGGTCAGAATGGGGGAGGGGGTGATTTGGGGGTGGGCTGGTTCTGGCTCTTATTGGGTGAGTGAGTACCACAGTAGCCTCATGTTCCTCCCTGGGAGTCTCAGTGTCCTCCCAAGTAAAGGGGAAGTAAGCATAAACAAAGGACTAGAGTAAAACCCTTGTATTCACTAACCATGTACAGAAGAAGGCTTTGGTCCAACAGCTGCCAGTGGTGACTGCTTCAAAACAGCACATGCTGCCATTTCACACGTGGCAGGCAATTTCAGCATCATGTGGCCTGCTACGTGGTGGGGGGATTCTCTAAGGACGGGACAGGTAAGTAAATGCTGGGATAATGGCAAAGAGTGAATGAGAGTTCTCTCAGGGGACATTCCCCAGCTCTTACTACATACTCATTGTCTTACTTCAGTCCCCACCCCCACAGAGCAGATCATATTAGCTGTGGGAGGAGGAGAAAGAAGAAAGCTAAAGGAGGTCACAGAGCCCCAAGGCCTAAGTGTTAGTGTCAGGACTTGGAATCTTAGCAGCTTTGGATTCATGCTACACTGAACAGGGAATATCAAATCAGCTGCCTCAGAAACACCCTGATGCCTGTTGAGTTTTAGCGTGACTTAGAAGCCAGAACTCTCCTTTCTCTCCACTACCAAGAGTAAGTAACACATCCTGATCCAGATCCAGCACCCCAGCACCCTAGTTCTTAACCTTCTTCCTTGCTCTCAGGACACAGCTTGGAATGGGGGGTTTCCCCCCACACAGTCCTGAGTGCTTGCTTTCACCTTGTGGCTTCGGCCATGTCTCTACCTTGCTTAAAGGTCCTTTAGGGTCTCCTCAGACCTTATGGGTCAACTCTAAGCAAGTTTACAAGGCTCATTGGGGTGTGCTCGTTGTGTTTGCTCTTCCGCAGGTGTGAGATACTGCTCCCTTCCTATCTGGATGACCTCCCTGTCTTGCAGTTACCTCCTCCCCGGACACAATGATCTGAAGCAGTCTCTGTCTCTGTCTCCGAGACTCCCCACACCTGGCCCTGCTATGGGGATGATATTCTCCCTCCCTTCAGGCCAACAATGACTTTATTGAGTTCACATGTGTATTTGAACCACTTTTTAGTTGCCTGCACTAGAATGTAAATGCAGGAAGTGGACCCTTCTCCTTAGTTTTCAGACAAAGTGGACCCTTCTTAGTTTTCAGACAGTTAGTTCATCCTAACACAGAAAAGTTGACTCACATACTAGGGTTGAGGAGAGAGGAACCTGGAGGGATGTCCATCAAAGCATACAAAATTTCAATTGTACAGATGTACTGTATAATATGTTGATTACAGTTAATAGTGTATTTTATTCTCGAGAACTGACGATGACAGATTGTGTTAGAGTTCTTTGCCTTGCTCAGAGCTGTGCTTTCCCATGACTGATATGGTAAACATGCTCTGAAATCTGAATGAAGGGCTGTTCTCACCATGGTGTTGGCCTAAGTGTCAAGGAAGTAAACATCACAGTTCATCTACTTGTAGTGCCATAGACAAAGCTATCCTCTAGAAGGTGTCTCCCCAAGTTCCACGTGTTTTCCCAACTTTACTCTCAGCCCCTTTCCCTGAAGTGGAGAGAGTCCAATAAGAAGTAATTTTCTTCTACAGATAGGTGACATTCTACTTTATTGGCTCATCACCATGGCTTATGAATTTGTCCTCTGGGTTGGCATTTGCTTCTGAAAGTCAGACATCATAGCTGGTTCTGGAAGGCCACTCAAAGCTATTAGCTCTGTATTTAACAGGAGCCACCAAGAAGTTACTGACTGGGTTGAGAAAAGCAGAGACTGACCATTTTCAGGGGGAAGGTGACCCTTTTCTTCACTCTAGAGAAAGGCTGGGTTTTTCTTTTGTTCTATTTTATTATTAAGCCGTTTTGCAGTTGTTAGTATTGTGGGTCTAAGTCTGCACAGTAAGACTTTGGAAGTCAGGGTTAGCTTCCTCATCAAGTCCACTGGTTTTCCCACAAACCCAACACACAGATACTCTCAGGGATGTAGTAAGAGGCTGCTCTACCCTTCAGCTAAGATCCTCTCTCTAGAAGGGATATCCAGACACACAGAGTTTATTTCCCATTTATTGGACTTGAACATGCTCTGGTACCTGCTGCAAGAAGCATCAAAATCCTTCAGGGAAGAGCTGGCACAGGGTAGACTTGGTTCTAACTAGAGTTCTGTATGGATCAAATCTGTTCTTTCTAGACTCTGCCTTCTCAGGAGTCTACCTGTCAAGCTGACAGCTGACCTGAAGACAGCCTGCAGTAAATGCCAAAACAGGCTCTGCAATTCTGGGTGCCGATAAAGGTAAGCTATACTTCCCACCCATTCCATTTCTGAGACATTATCTTTAAGTATTAGGCATACATTTCATTCATTTCTAATCTCCTTACCAGTCCCATCCCTGAGACATTATCTTTAAGTATTAGGCACATGTTTCATTCATTTCTAATTGGCCAGATTTTAAGTTGGTATTTCTTTACGGTAAGAGAAAAGAAACTGCATACAAGTTGTGGTGTGCAAATGCATTATGGCTAATTCAAGCTCCTTAGCAGTTGCACAGCTATCCTTCTTGTCTATGCAGAGGATGTCTTTGTTTCCTTTTGTGTCTGCTAGAGATCTAATCCAGGGCTTTGGTCATGCTAGGCAGGTGTTCTCCACTGTGCTATAATCTCAGCCAAAGAACTCTAACACATTCTGTCGTCATCAATTCTCAGGGATAAAATACGCTATTAACTGTAATCAACATATTATAGAGTGCATCTCTTGAATTTTTCTCTTGTACAATTGAAATTTTGTATCCTTTGATAGACACCACCCCCAGGTTCCTCTCTCCTCAACCTGAGTATGTGAATCAATTTTTCTTTGTTAGGGTCAACTGTCTGAAAACTAAGAAGGGTCCACTTTGTTTATTTGGATGGGCGAGTTGCTTTAGGCATGGGGTGAACTAGAACATCCTCGCAGGGAGAGTGTGGCAATGTAAAGCTTCTCCCATGACAGCAGCTGCTGGGGGTTGGGGGGCAGAAGGCTGGTCAAGATACAATAGTCAAAGGCAGACCACCAATGGTCTACTTCCTCTCATAAGGCCCCACTTCTTACAGTTTCTACAACTTCCCTATAGTCCACTCAGCTGTGAACATGAGAGATTAATACACAGCTCCCACAAGCCTACTCACCTCAGAACTCCTCTGCACAGGAGATCATGTCTTCAACTCACAAACCTTTGAAGACATTTCCAGACCCAAATTATAGGACCTTATTACCATTATTCCTACAGCACTTCTAGAAATTTGGTTTAAAAAAAAAAAAAAAAAAAACACAATACAGATGTAATTAAGATCATTGACTGGTTGTCTTTTTGTGACTGGCTTATTTGAGTCCACACAATGTCCTTTAGGCTCATCTTGTACTAAATGACAATATGTCGTAAAGCAGAAAGGTATATCATTGTGTATATGTGTCATATTTTCTTTCTTCTGTATTTATTGCACAATGATGGGAATTAGACCCAGAGCCTCACATATACTAAGCAAGTGCTTTATCACTGAGGTACTTCCCCAGTCTATATGACATTTTCTTTTACAGTTTATTTGTTGGTGACTCATAGATTTATTCTTATATCTTGGTTACTTTGGCTGCTCTGAACATTGAGTTTAGATATATCTTCTAGTCATTGATTTCAATGGACATACAAGTGTGTGTATGTGTGCACGTGCAAATGTGTATGTGATCACTAAATCACACATGTGATGGTTTGAATGAGAATAACTCCCATAGGTTCATAAATTTGGATAGTTCTATGTCAATTGGTGGAACTATTTGGGAAGGACTAGGATGTGTGGCTTTGTTGGAAGAAGTGTGTCACCAGGGGATGGTGTTGAGGTCTTAAAACCCCCACACCATCCCCAGTTAACTCTTTCCTCTTCCTACTTGAAAATGAGAATGTAAGCTTAGTAGAACTACTGCAACTCAATGCCTGACTGCCTGTTGACATGTTCCCACCATGACATTGTCTAATACTCTGAAACCGTAAGCCCCAATAAACCCTGTCTTCTGTAAGTTGTTTCAGTCATAGTCTGCACAGTAATAGAAAAATATTTGTTTCTTCAGGAACATGTTGTCTATCCTGGCCATACCAATTTACATTCCTATCAAGAGATATGAAATTCAATGTTTTTTTAAAAAAGATTATTTTAATTGATGAGTATTTATGTGTACCTGCATGAGTTTATGATCACCATGCATGTAGAGGTGCCTGAGAGACCCAAGGGCATCAGATCCCCTGAAACTAAAGTTATAGGGAGTTAGGAGCTGCCCGATGTGCTGGGAACAGAACCCAGGTCCTCTTCAAGGGTAGTAAGTATTCCTACCACTGAGCTGCCTGGTTTAAGTTGTACAATTCTAAAATGTGTGTGTGGTGTAGTATATGCAGGTCTATTTGTGTATGTGTTGATTTGAGTGCAATCACTCACAGGGGCCAGAGATGATAGGTGTCTTTCTCAATCAATTTTCATCTCAGTGTTTGAGAAAGGGTTTCCCATTGAACCTAGAGCTTGCCTATTAGGCTAGGCTGACTGGCCAGTGAGCCCAGGGCTTGCCTATCTCTATTTCCTCCATGCTAGGATTTCAAGTGTCTGGTGCCTGACTTTAAAATGGGCTTTGGAGACTGAACTCCAGTCCTTATGTTCCCATGAGCATCTCTCCAGACATAATCTTTAATTTTGGTTACCAAATCAACAGTAGGAAAAAAAATGTTAAAAGAGGGCCACATACTAGCAACACTTGGGTCAGATATCTGGTCTTTGTGACCTCACCATTATGCCAAGTACCCAGGAAGTACCCGTATTTTAAAATTTGTCCAGGATGTTATGATTTACCATCTCAGTTGCATATTTAATTGAATTTTAACTTGAATTATTCTATCTTAGTCTATGTGAACTCTTAGTCTATGTAAATATTTCCAGTCACCTTTTGGGGGGAACTTCCTGTAGTTCTAAGTAGCAGACTGTAATTTTGCATAGTTTGCCATTGTGCTACTCAAAAACATGACTGTTATGACTTCCCAAACATATATCGGTAAACAATTGGATTTTGAGTAAAAGCTGCTTTTCTTCACTTAGTTTAACTCCCAATTGCAGTGATCTATACACGTCACTTAAGGTCAAGTGACGATCCATTGATTTGGAGAAGCATGAATAACATTCTCTCCTGCAAAAGATCCCACGTATTTAATGTAAGTGGTTTTGAATTAAGCAAAGATTTCCACTTCACCCAGAAGAAAACCAGTTGCTCCTTGGTAATACCACAGAACTCAAAGAAGTGAAATGAAAAATTGCAAAGGATTAGATTTACCTATCCCAGTGGGTACATATATCTACCAAGTATATACAGGAACTCGATGGCTCCAGTCATGTGTCATCTGTGGACAACCCTCTTCTCCTCAGCCGAGGGGCATGGTCCTACCCCCATGGCCCTTACTCCTTAGTCATATGGATTTGTCATAACAGAGATTAGCTGGTACATAAGCGCCATCCCTCTCTTGTCTTGCCTATTCCATTCAGGGAGGTTTGAAAATATTCCTTAACTATTTGAAAATGGGATTCAAGGCATAGCTTGTCAGCCTCTATTTCAAAAGTGACCAGTAGAACATAAAAGCAAATCATAAATTTAGAGTCAGTTTGTTGGGACTGCATTATGGCTACAGAAAATAAATCAATGGGCAGCTTAAAGCACATGGAAAGAAATGGCCATAGGCGCCACTGATAGTCATTTGCTATTCATTCATGTATTTGGTGTAGGCTAATTCAACACATATTTCATACCTTCACCCACTCACTTACCAAGCACTTATGGGACACCACTCATCCCCTTGTTGGGTTAGGACTAACTTGGCCAAATCCTGATAGTTTGTCCATTTTAGTCTATCAATGAGAGATAGCTCAGCAGTTGAGAGCACTAGCTGCTCTTCCATAGGACCTAGGTTCAATTCCCAGCATCTACACAGGAGTACACAACTGTCTAACTCCTATAACAGGGAATCTGACACCTTCACGCAGATACACATGCAAGCAAAACACCAATGCACATAAAAACACAACTGTGAAGTGATTAGACACAGAAGGTGGAACGAATTGCAGGAGGACATTTCAGATGTATGGGACTAAAGCTCAGCAAAGTTGGCACATGCATACATTCTGAATGTTACTGTGTGTTAGTAAGTCCACCGGCTTGAGGTCCTACCTAAGTAGCAGTGCTGGAAGATACATGGCTAAAAAGGCTTAGAGTGCAAGTCCAACATTGGATGGCTGGGAAATCCTAGAAAATTTCCAAGGAGTCTATCTAGACAGCAGGTCTGACACCCTTAGAAATTCTTTACAGTGGACCTTTTATTGTTGTGGAGGCTTAGAGAAAGAGGCACTTTGGACATTGTGCAAGTAGTCTACATTGAGAGAATAACTTACAGCTAAGCTCTCTCTCTCTCTCTCTCTCTCTCTCTCTCTCTCTCTCTCTCTTTCTCTCTCTCTCTCTCTCTCTCTTCTCTCTCTCTCTCTCTCTCTCTCTCTCTCTCTCTCTCTCTCTCTCTCACACACACACACACACACATATTAAGATTTAGACCCATGTAATAAAAAAAGGTTTGTATCCCACTTTTATCCAGAAACACTTTAACCTGAGAGGAACATTTTACCTACAGAATGTCTTTGACCCCAAACCATTGAAGTTAGCAAGAGGCTTTGTCATTCTGACATTTCAGGGGAGCAAAGCGAAGAAATGAAAGAAATGAGGAAAACAACTTACTTAAGGAGCTGCAAGAGCTGTAACTCAAGAGTCCTGATTCCTTGGGGCTGAAGTAGTGGTCAAAACCGGAAGGAGATGAAGGGGGTGGGTTGGAGAACAGTGAAGGAGGGGGGATGGTTACACCAAGAGGGTCAGAAAAGATAGATGAAAGGGATGAAGGAGGGAGATGGGTATCAAGACATTTATCTGAGAAGAGTAATGGAAAGTCTACCTGATGTCTTCTTTGTGACTATAGATGACAAACACGGATGTCTGGCAAACCAGGGTTGTGTGTGTCTTGCTTACACATGACAATGTATTCCCTGCAATGCATTAGACCATCTTCTTCTGGCAGCAGGTGTGTGGTAGCATCATGGGACACTATTTTTCAGTTTGCTTCTGCTTGCCACATTTCCATGAAATGGGTCACTGCCCATGGTATAGAATCTTCATCTGTATCTATGGTGATGACCAGTGTCACCCAAAATAGGATCTTGATGAGCAGGTTGTTCATCCTTAATCTGCTATGCATGCAGATAACAGTAAACACTGTTGATGCAGAGAAATGGACCAGTGTTCTCCCCTCAAAGGAGAGGGCGCAAAGTAAAGTGACTAGCCAGGCACACATATAATGACAAGGAGAAGAAGATTCTCTAGTGCCACACGATGAGGTATGTGGGTGACAATGGGAAGCTGATTTGCTTCTAACAGGGAATGAGAAGTAACTTCGTGTGGTAGTGGGGAAGACAGATCATCTAGCCTGGACACCTTCACATATCATTTCTCCCTTTCCTGAACGGAAGTCCCTTCTTCTCAGCCAGGTGATTGGGGAAAAGGGTTCCATCAAGCTAAAGGCATTAGCATGTGACTTAAACCTGGCCCATAATTCAAGCCTCAACTTGTGGCTGGTCAGGTCAGCAGAGAGAGAAGGGGGTGTCTCAGGAGTTTGGTGGCCTGCCAATAGTGGGAGGGGAACCACCTCTACTTTGAGGCTTGTAGCCTGGCTAACTGTGGACAAGGAGACCCCGAGTGAGGCACTGAGGAACACTACTAGATGAACGGTAGCTTCAGAGGTGAACACAGTGTGTCTATTCAGATGTGTAGAGAAAATGAGACTCTGCCTTTGACCTGTTACAGCCTATGGATCCAGCTGTGCTAAGACCCCAACACTGGCTTTAACATCTGTAACTGGAAATGTTCTTGCTGTGTTAGTCTGTTTTAGGGACATTACCATAGGCAGAATCAAGTTTATGATTAAATGAAAGCTACCTGTTTCCTCTGAGGGTTCAGACTAGCCTCACAGATAGACACTAAGGGGAATTTTCCTAACATGAGGCTGTCAACACATTATCTTGAGGCAGAACACGGCGTGGGAGAAACTACATCCGGTGAATACTAATGCATACACCAGCAGAGCTAAATGGGAGGAGATGGTACATGTGCCAGGAAGGTCCACAAACTCAAGTAAAAATTAGATACGCTACATGCCCTTCTGGAATTTACACATCTTCTTTGCCTAAGAGGCCTTCTTCCCCTCTGAAAGAGAACATATTCACACATTCATTTATTTGCTCCAAGCATATGTAAATATACATATCATATATTAATAAAGTGAACGCTTGGACCACAGAATGTTTCAGAAATATGCTCTTGTGGGGAAAGCTCTTTGGCAAATCAAAAATCTAAATGTTAAACTTCCAGCACAGACCCGAATGTGCCTTTGGAATTCATTACATTTGCCAAAGTTGCGTTTGGTCCTTACTTTCCTCATGGCTGTGACATGATGCCTTAACTTAAGGGAGACAGGGTCTGCTTTAGTTCCTGGTTTTTGAGGGTTTGGTCCATGTCCCTGGGATCATCACAACAGGAAGAACATGGTGAGAGGAGGGAAATGGAGAGCAGAGAAATACAAGAAGGAGCAGAGTGTGATATAGTCCCCAAAGACACTGTTCAAAGTGACCTCTTTCTTCCAACTAAGCCCCACCTACCACTTTTCCCCATTTCTCCACAATGTCCACCCAGGGTTAATCCATTCATTAAGTCAAAGCCTTCATGAGCCAACTGTCCCTGAACTAAAAGACATAAAACATGATATAAAATACACAGATGATGTGTACTTATTTTTTTTTTTCCTATCAGACAGCAGTATGTATAACAGAACTCTCTAGGGTCAGGTAAGAACTGGAATCCAGGCTCTCCTTGAAATCACTGGGTGACTTCTTTAATCTCACCAAACCTTGGCTCTATAAATGGGATTATTCAAGGTACCTGGCTGGGTTTTTACAATGATGGAACAAGAAAGCACACTCTCAGTGTTTAGCATAACACTTTGCATGCATCTTGTTCATAGTCATTGTGGTAGGGCACCTGGAAAGTCAAGAGACTGGGCTAAATCAGTAATGACAGAAAGATAGACTGTGGAAATTTGCACAAATTCAACACAAAATTTTTGTTTTGCTTTTGATTTGTCTTTTTTTTTTTTTTTTTTTTTTCATAGATTTGAAGGGCTCGAAAAGAAAAGGAGGCTGCTGTTAGTGGATGGCTGCAGGGTAGCCAGGCTCCTGATAAGCACACGTATTGATGGTGGTGGGGATGGGGGTGGGATTGGGGGGGTAAGAATTGGGTGATCATCACACCTGGTAGTGCTAAGAGAAAGATGCAGAGACTGTTACACAGTCCATGACTGCTAACATCTCCTGACAGATTGTCACATGCTCTTGCTGGGTGTCAAGGAGGTAAAGGGAGAACAAGTGATATGCTTGGGATCACCCACCCAGGAAGTAGCAGAGAGAGAGATCTCAGTTCTGGTCTGTGTGATACTCCCTCCTCCACCAGTCAGCCTATGCATTACTAGGGCAGAAAGGCTCTGAGGAATTGTGTGTATTGTTGAAAGAGCGGCGCAAGTGTGGCTTACCACAGCAGTTCCCTCTTGTTGCACCAACAAACACACCAGAATTTTCAGGGTGATGAAAACCCTGCTTTTAGGTATGGAGATGAATATACTACATCCCTCCATGTTAATAGTTCACTGAGCTCAGCTCTACCCAGCCTAGAATATTACCAACTAGAGTTGCCAAGACACATGGACATTTTCTTTCTTGAGAGTTTCCCAGGGCTTTGCAAACATGACCCTATTAATCCACTCAGTACCCGGATGAGATAGGTAGTTGGAAGTTATTCTCACTTTCAAAGTAGAAGATCTGAAGCCAAGAGAGATTAAGCAATTAGTCTGAGGTCAAATGGTGAGCCAGGGACAGACCTGGGAATGAAACAATTATCTTCTGAAATTCCAATCGAATGCACAGACTGACTGGCTTTTCATCAGGACGGCTAAGGTTGCAGCTGCCTGCATTTGTGTGGGTTGCATTAATGCCAACACCCACACGGACATAAGGTTTTCCTAGAGGATCGGCTGAAAACAAAGCAGAGAAGCCGGCAAGTTTCCTACATAATGTCTTTCCCCTAATGGGTACTTTACTTAGATCCGAAGTTTTTTATTTCACCTGCTAATAGTTTTGGAGGGCTAGGGGCCAGGAGGCACAGAGACTTCCTTCCTGTCTGTGGCTTCCACTTTCTAGCCCTCATATCCACCCTTTTGTTTGGAAACAGGGTCTCTTTCCGTTTACCTCACCCCCTTTCTCCCCTCCCTCTCCATTTTAAAATGTTTTTTTTTTGGGGGGGATTTCATAGCATATATTTTGATCAGATGCTTCCCTCTCCCCAACTCCCTTTCAGATTGTCTCCTACACACTAAACTTCATCTTCTTTCCTGCTCTTAAAAATAAAACTAAATCAACTTCCCCCCTCCCCCGACACACATTCACAGAACATGCACACATAAGTTAAAACAAAACACGGGACCTGGTTTGTGTAGACTATCTAACCTTGAGCTTAACTGCCTGCCTCGAGAGACGCTTGAAACACCCAATGAAATCCCACTGAAGAAAACTGAATTTCTATCTCCCAGTGGCTATCGATTGCAAACAGCTTCTTGGTGAGGAGTGGGATTTTATATCTGCTTCCTTTTTTAGTCCTGGGATTGTGTCTGGGTTGATGCATGCTGCATGATGCATGTAAGTTCATTTGTGTTGTCCGTCCTGTTGTGTCTGGGAGATATTGTTTCCTTGGAATCAATCACCAACTCTGGCTCCAAAGTCCTTTCTGCTTCCGTGTAGATGCCTGAGCCTTTGGGGAAGGGGTTTGATATGGGCAGAGTGCTCCAAAGATGCTCATTCTCTGCACATTGTCCAGGGTGACCCTCTATGTTAATGACCATGTCCTACAGAAAGAAGCTCTTTGATGAATATTGGTCAGTTGGATGACATGCCATTCTGGTTGACACTCCAGGCTCAGAGACCAAGCAGTCTCAAGATAGGCTATTTCGAAGGAACCCATACTGGCTTCAACTTGTGATCATCTTGCTTCAGCCTCCTGAGTGGCAGGATTATAGGAATAAACTAGCGCTCCATTTTCTTTTCTTTGGTGTGTGTGCATTTACATGTGAGCATGCATGTGCATGCTCACAAATGCATGAGTGGTATGTATGTACTTGTGTCTGAAGGCCAGAGGTCAACTTAGGGTGTTATTTGTTCTTCATGACCACTTTGATTGTGTGTGTATGTGTGTGTGTGTGTGTGTGTGTGTGTGTGTGTGTTCTAATAGTTGGTTGGTTAGTTAGTTTGTTTGTTTGCTGTTACTGTTACTTTGTTTTGAGAAGCGTCTCTCACTGGGACCTGACGCTAGTTGATTCTTCTCAGCTAGGCAGCAGTGAGTCCCAGGGTTCTTATCTTTATTTCCTAAGGTTATTATGAACCCATTTACTGCCCCTGGCTGTTGGGTGAGATGGGAGGAAAGGACTCAAGTCCTTAGGCTTCTGTGGCAAGCATTTTACTAGCTGAGTTGTCTCTCCAGCCTCATTTGTTCTTTTCTTTAGAGATAATCTGTACCACAGAAAGAGTCAGGAAACATCTTGTGATTTCTCAGATGTTGAGACAGAAAAGATGAATAGAAACTGTTTCAAGCTGTGTGAAATCTAGACTCCATCTACTCAGCTTTGAGCTCCATTTCAGTCTTTAAGTGCTTCTAGTCTTGGGGCTGTACAGTTGTGACAGTAGATGACATTAAATGGCCTAGGTGAGGAGAAGTGAAGACTTCCTGGTACCAGGAGGGAGCCCTGCTTCAAGCAAGCACTTCTAATGGTATATGAACAGCACATCCATCCCTAGCTCTTCAGTTCTGCACAGATCCTGGCACTCCAAATACCTGAAACAATTTTTCCCCCTTTTCTGATTACTTCAATTTTTGTGACTCAATTTCCAATCAACCATTCTGTTTTGATTTTGTCTCATTTGAGTTTATTGAGTTTGTCAATGAGCTCGTATCTATTGGCAGGAAAATATGATCCTATTTGATTCACTCCGTGGGACACTCTCTCTGTATAAGCTGCTATGTGCAATGCTCAAGGATTTGTTTTCAGAATTTCATGGCAGCTGCTCCTGGATCTGTTGAATTTCAGTCTCTGGAAATCCTCATCAGACTTTTGGAGAAGTTCTCCTATGACTTCCACAACTTCTTAAAGTGCTTCTTCAACTTGTCACCCCCTCAAAAAAAATTCTATTTCTATTCATATTACTTTCATACCCTCCTTGGGTCTCTCTCTCTCCCTCTCTCTCTCTCTCTCTCTCTCTCTCTCTCTCTCTCTCTCTCTCTCTCTTTTACACACACACATTACCACCACCACACAAATAAGGCCTGAGCCTGCACAGGAATGCTAGGAAGAAAACAACTTCTAATTTATACGGCATAACCATTGTTCTTCTGTCCAGGAAATGAAACACCGGGGAAGTCCTGAGGCAGGAGGATTCCTTTCCTGTATGCCTAGAATTCCTTTTCTTCTAAACTAACAATACAGTGGTCAGAAGCCAGATCATCCGTCACCAGGCAGGGTTTGGGGCTCAAGTTCAGAATCTTGCCAGGGATGCCCTTGAGCATTTCCACATGGAGCTGAGGTCAAAGTATCACACATGTCTGAACCACTCTCTTGGGCTATTTTCATGGAATACTTGAAAGTAGCTTATGTAAAGGGTATCTCACAGTATAGCAGCATGTGCAAGCAGTTCTGCTTGGGACTTCCTCAGCTTCTAGGCTTAGGTCAACTGTACTATAAAATCAACCAATCACATCTTAAACTGTGGGTACTGGTTGCCAAGCAACCCAGAGCTACTCTTGAAGATGTGTGAACATCTGTGCAGGGAGAAAGGAAGTGTGCAGCACCCAACAATGTGTATAACACCCCAGTGTCAAGTCTGCTACCATTTTTTCCCTAAGCAAGCTGACATTTCTTATCACGTAAGTTGAGCAGATTTCCCTTCCTACTTGTTTCAACCCAGTGTTTTAGCGTCCCAAACCCTTGCTCTTGACTTGAGTTCATGTGCTCTGTGGCAGTACAAGTGGCAATTACACAAGTCTTTCCTTCCCTGTCATTGGCAACAGTCACCAGGGAAATTTACAGCCCCCAATATCCAGATCTGGAAACTGGTTATTAAGCACAGTTGAGGAAAACCCTGACGTGGCAAATGGCATGTGAACAAGGGCCAGTTCCAGCGGCTCTTGGTAGAGAACGGCTGGGAGTGAGCCAGTGACCAGCAGCGTAATTTCACTGCATGCTTATTATTTATGATCTATTACTGCTAATAATAGCTATTATCTCCATCTTTGTTCATAACCTAGCATCGTAGCTGGCATTGCGTGAACTGTTCATTTCACTCTTTTTTTTTTTTATTATTATTATTATTATTATTATTATTATTATTATTATTATTATTAATTTTTTGGTAATAAAACAACTGATAGGTCTGGGTGATAATTTTAGGACAAGAAAAGATCAAATAAATTAAAACCAAAGAAGGAAGGAAGGAAGGAAGGAAGGAAGGAAGGAAGGAAGGAAGGAAGGAAGCGAACCAGCAGCTACTCCTCAGGCCAGTGCTGAATTGTTTGGCATGGAGTACAACGGGAATTCTAAAGAGGGTTGTAAACTCAGGCCAACTCACATGCAAGCAGGCAACACAATGGGTGGGCTTGGCCAGGTGTCAAATTTGAGAGACAGGGAGGACAATGGAGAAATGGACATGGCTTCCCACCCTCCTAGACTAAGAGCCCTCCATAATTACTCTTCCCAAGATTCTTTTTAAAACAGTTTATTTTGAGGCAATGTCAAACTTACTGAAAAGGTGGAAGAGTATAAAAGCAGCATCTATATGTCCCCCTTGAATGTCACTGCTTCAGATCCATACATAGGCTTTCTCTCTTTCATGTGAGTATATAAATCCATTATTATCAATTCCTCTGAGCCATGAAACCACAAGCTACCAAACACTCTAAACTCCCCAGTACACACGTCTCTTAAACAAAACCATCTCTGTATCATAATAATTTTCAAATAAGAAAGCCATCTTGATCCAACACTGTCATCTAACCTCAAGTCCTCTTCAAATTCCAATGCCTGTCTCAATAGGTGGTCCACAATCTCATTGAGAATCATGATGTTGTGGTCATGCCTCTTTAGAGCTGCTTAATATGGGTAATTTCTCAGGTTTTCCAGTACTGGGCACTGAACCTAGAGCCCCATGCTCACCCGTCCAACACTCTACCAAAATATGCAGCCTTAATTCCCAATTCTTCAAGTGTTAAGTTGAGACTCTTAAGGTCAAACAAAAAAATGCTTGATGCAAGATTTACTACCTGCATTTCTGAAGTCTGTGGCATGAAAACTGGTGCACTAGCATTTCTTAGGGCAAACCTTTGAAATGAAGAACATACACAAAAGGTAGATAAGTATGTTGCTTGATGAATTTTTCACAAAATACACCTAACCTTGTAAGTGATTTCCAGGATAAGGATTCAAATCCTTATGCCCACAGGTGGATCTTGTCTTTTTCTGAGTTTTACCTAAGTAGAATTAGGTGGAAGGTTCTTTTCTGTCCAGGATTATATGAGATATTGTCATGTTAGGGCACATGGCAACAGTTTCCTTTGTAGAACATTTATTTGGTCTCAAGTCAACTATTTAGTACAGTCTCTCTGCTGGTGGGTAAACACCTCAGCAGCTCCTTAACAATTAATCAGGGAGATATACCCTACTACTCCAAGCACACCCCTAACACTGTTTAGGATACTCCCTTCATACTTCATGACTGGCAGCTAGGAGTTACATTGTTCCTGTTGGCTCTAACCAGAACTGAGGCCACATTCAGTCATAACGTGACATACTTTCTCCCAAAGCAAAACAAACAAACAAACAATAGCTTCATAGTAGACTCTGAAGCAGCCATCCAGTTTGCCAATCTCATGTTGTTTAATTGAGCTGTGGTTTTCTTTGGAGGTCTCAGTCTAATGCAATGTAGCTTTGCTGGGAACTTTCCTTTTTACTATTTGCATTTGATGTCTGCCTCCCAGCACTCAGTTCTTATTCTTTTGGGGGGTTTATTAGAGCCTTTTCAATACCTTGGGCAGGGGACTCCAACCTTAGCAAGGAGATAATGAAGAATAACGAATAATAAATAATAACACAGTAATAATGATAATGAATCTTCTCCCCTTCACAGAGGTATAAAATGTCTGAGCTCTCACCTGTAGAGTTGAGAGTACCCAGGAAAAAAATTGTGTTATGTGTATGAGTGTGCATATGTGTGTTTGTTTAATTTTGTAGCCCATGCTTGCCTTAGCATCTCGAGCACTTTGGATATAGGTGTGCACCACAATGTTCGATTGTGCATTTACTGTTATTCATGATACTTTTTCTTTCTTTATAGGAGTAGTATAAGAAGAGGAGGAGGAGGAAGAAAGCCCTAGCCGTGATGTTTCTCAACTAGAAATTCTGGCTCTCCTCTGTACTCAGAAAGGGGTCTAGTCCTCTTACACTGGCTGTTTCTGTCATATATACTCACATGATCTAAGTGGAGAGAGGACCGGACGTAGGAGGTGTGCCTTCTCCCCAGAGCAAAAACCTAGCCAAGCAATCAAGCTGTTGGTTGAAAGACTTTGCTCCTAAAACACTGGGATTTAAAACATAATCCACGAGTTACTGTATCTTCCACATTGCCAGCAGAACAATCTAAGGCAGAGAGTTAACCGTTTATCTCTCTGTACCTTGTGCATGTAGTACACGTGTGGATGTTCATAAACCTGTACGGAGGCCATAGGTTGCCCTCAGGCATCTGCCTCTCTACCACTTTTTATTTTATTCTTTTGAGGCAGGGTCTCTCAATGAATGCAGAGATCATAGATGGCTAGAACTTAGTAGCAGCAAGACCCGAGATCCTCTTGTTTCTGCTTCCCAATGCTGGACTACCATAACACCCAGCTTTTTACCTGGTTGTTGGGGATCCAAACTCAGGTCTCCATGATTACCTTGCTGTTTCCCAGGCCCCTAAAGCAATGCTTTAAAAGTCCAATGGAGTGGGAGGACAAAAATGACCTTGGTGGCAAAAAAAAAAAAAAAAATACTGAAAACACTGACCTAGCCAAAAGGGCAAGGCCAGTATCAACTGTGCTAATTCATGTTGCAAGTATGAGCCCTTCTTGATAAGCTGTTCTAAGGATGGCTGTTATCAACTCAGTGGCCTTCCTCCCAGTAGCCCTCAAGTTCTCCAGGCTAACCCTAAACAAGAGAGAGCAACTAAACCCCAACAGAAAGAGCCCTACAATATACCCAACTAGTGACCTCCAAAACAGTCAAGGTCATAAAGAAAGGACAGAGTCAGTGATGGGAACTTAGGTGGCATGACAGTTAAGTTAGCGTGGTGCCCTAGATAGAAAGAGAAAACAGACATGAGGATAACATCAAGGGAATCTGAATAAAGGCTGTACTTCATCTCTAATGTGTAATATGATTGTAAGGAGTGACATGCATCACTAACCTATCATCTTAACAATCACGGAAACCACATATCTGTGGGCATGGGGCCATGTGTAAGCTCTGTGTAATGGGTCCTTTTACAAACTGGTCTCCTACAAATACAGTTTATGCTACACTCGAATACTGTGAGGGCTTCCTAAAGGCCAGAGACCAAAGCAGGTTCTAGAAATGGTTTGTGGGTTGAACTTGTTAAATATTTCATTGGGGGATAATTTAGAAGCCTTCCCAATCAGAACAAGAGAGACCCTAGGTTTAGGTTTAGGACTTCCTGTTGAACACTGTCAGGTTCCCTTTCTGATAGAGATTTGACTTGGGGCTCAATGTGTCCTCTCCTAAGCAGGAACTCTTGCTTGCACTGTGTTCAAGCCTGGGGAACCCCAAGCAATGCACATTAGCTCTGTGGCTTTTTACTGGTCTCTAAAATGAAATCACAGAAGCACCTGCCTTATAGAATTGTGATGAGGGTAAGTTCACACAGGCATAGCATTTAGCATGATGTGGCAGTAAGTAATAAGCAGTCTAAAAGTACTGCACCTGGTCATGTCTGCAGCTCCTCTTCTGTTAGTAATGTGGATCAGGGAAGTACTTACCTCCCAGAGCTATGGCCAGGGTCACGTTCACAGCTCTGATCCAAGCAAATCCTCAGTCTGGTTCAATTATTTCCTACCTATGATTACCATCATCACGAGGACTGCAGTTCCGGATCCAGAGGCTGTCCTCTCTGGTCTTCTGTAAGAGCAGTTCACGGGTGGTAGAGGCAGTCATGGGAAACTCAAAGACCCAACCACAAGTATTCCCAAGTCTAGAGGCCTCCAGGAGCTGGAGATTCAGAGTCCCCTCCAACAACTTGTGGGCTACTGTCATTCTCACCCAGGGCCTGGGTTCATTGGTTAAGATGGAGAAGTTTCTGCTGGCCAACTGGACTGTAAGCAGTCCTGAACAACAGCTGGTTGCTTCAGCAAGTCTATGATGTAAAAATTCCTTTCCAAAAGAAGTTCTCTTTCTACAAAGACAATAAAATGAGAAGAACAAACAGATTCCCAATGAACCTGACTGTAAAAACTCATCAACCCAAAGTGTAGAGGCCAAAAGTATCTCCTATGTTGTAAAGGATCAACTGGAGGAAGACCTTGGTCTCCTTTTCTCTTTCCAAACAGCCTCCCAGGGACACACATTCCTGTCTTGGATGGCTAAAAGGCTACCACATTTGCTTAGATAAATTATTTATGACTCAGCCTCAGTTTCTCCATCTGGTAAAATACAGCTTCTTCTAGCAACCGCCCAAATGATTTCGTTCTTGGGTAAGAACTGGAATTTTCATTGTGAAATTGCAATTCAAAGCTTGAAATGAAGCAGGATCTGGTTCTGCAGGCTTAAAATGGAGATACAGCAAGAACCCACCATTGTGAAGGGGCATGGTCTGTCTATGGTCCAAATCCAGCTGCAAAGGGAACTAACTGTGTTTGCATATGGGTGACTGCATACATCCAAGTGGTAGCAGTGCTGGTCATCATTTTTCCTTTCTGCTTTTTCCATCTCTCTTTCCTATAGTGGAATTCATGTTTTCCCATTAGAAACTTTCTTCCTACCAGCAGTGAGGCTACCACCTGACGTCACCCTCTCAATTCCCACAAAAAGGGAGGATTCAAGATCCAAATAGGGCTAAAGTATCTTTTCCTCTTGGAGACACCTGTACTGAAAAGGTGAAGGTCTCTTCCTTTGAAACCCCAAATACACAGAGACATCTCTGCTACCCAGGGGAGAGTTCAGCAGACATGGAAGCCATCACAATAAGGGATAGAAAGGAGCAGAGGGAATAAAAAGGAGGAAGAGGAAGGAAAGGAAGAGGAGGAGGAAAAAGAGGATAGACAGGGAAAATGGAGGGTGTAGGTAAAAATAAAGGAACCAGATAAGGAAAGAGATGGCTCTTGGTCTAACTTCCCAAACTGAACCTGTATATGACTACCTGTCAATCTTGGCTTTTCCAGTAAAGAAAACAATGAATTTTCTTCTTCCCTCACCCCTCTATCTTCTTCTTTTGGACTGTATGTTCTTCAAATTATAACCAATGCCTCCTCCCCCAACACGAGTTAGAAACAGCTACACTGCGCATTTATGAATGACAAGATGAACTCACTTCAGAAAGAAACAAGGTTTATTTGATGAATATAAATAAGACAATCGGCACAAAGTACTCCTCATACACACAATAACAAAGTTATGAGCTGTACATACCTTGCACATGGTTATTTCTACTAGACACGAGGTTACAATGACTGGCTGATACATGCCCGTTGGTAGTTTCGAGGGTTCCTTAATTGTATTTTTTATTTTATTTTTATTTTTTTTCATACCGATGTCCATAATCACATGGATCAATATCACAACCCACATGCCACTCACTTGAAGAAATATTACAAGAAGCACTATCAAACAAGGGTCTCGGGGAATTAGATACACGGACCCTTGGCAGCATTCAAACAGCGCTCTACACAAAGACAGTGCAGCTAGAGTTTAATGTCAATACGCTTGAGGGCTCATCATAAACACTGTTTAAAAAATAAAATCCACTTCTAAATGAAAGTTGACACGCTGTTAACGTGCATACTCATCACACAAAAAATCATTAAATACAAAATTGAGACTGTATATAGAAATCAAATAGGGTATAAATACAAGCCAGCTTTTGCACAAGGTAAGACTTAGACCAACTTCTCCTAAATGTTAGCCCAAACTGTTTTTGTTTAATCCCAACTACACCATGATTAGAAGGGGACCTGCTAAAGTTTTTTCCCAAAGGAAATATCTTCTGAACAACACAGTGTTTGCTGTAAACCCAGACACTCTTTTCAATGCGTGGAAAGGGATGTTTTTGTTGTAACTCCCAAATATCAGAGAATGTTACACAAAACAAGAAAAGAAGTTTTCTTAGATCTTGATTTTGCAGGGACTGAATGATATGCTTGCATGAAAGTAAAATCGATAAGACTTTCAATCAACAAAAGTGGGGTAAAGAAATGATCCCCAAACATTAGCTATGTCGAAATTGGCACAAATGCAGAGATAGCTAACTACTCAAAATTGACCACCTTGCTGCCACTTTGTTAAGGACCCTGCTTACCATCCTGGTTCCCCTTCTTCCAATTTCAAGTATTTAATTGCAGAGTTCAGGTCAGGACCTGGTGGTAAGAGGGTGTGAGAATTTCTTTGACAACACCCAAAACCATACCTAGGGGACTGGTCTGTGGCTTTCACTGCAACCCTCTGCCAAATGTACCAAATAAACTTGCAAAGAACTCTGCTCCCATCTGTAACAAAAACCTACATCCTTTTGATAGTTAAAGGACAAACTTTCTAAACATGAATGTATTTGGATCATTTATGTAACACATAAGCTTTACACAAGTCACTATTTACTGACAAGAAAGAAGCCCAAAGCAAGAAACCAGCTTGAATAGATTACCCCCAGTGCACCAGGAACAAAGGGTGCAGCCTAGGGACAGTTCCCTTTCCCCAGCAAATCAGGGGTTTGTCTTTTAAATATCTCTATGGCTCATGAGAGAGGTCCAGAGTTAATTGCACCAACATTTTGGAAAGTTAAATGATTAGATTCGATGCAAGATTTCAGCAACTTCTGCTTAGAACCCTTTCCACAGCAGCAAAGAAAGACAATGGTGTTTATTAAGGCCACCCATGCTTAAATTCATTGTCTGTCCTTTAGGAATGCAGGTGGGAGGGCTTCTCCCATTGACAAGAAAATGGGTCAGTACAAGAGCTGCACATTCACCAGGCTCAGTTGTGTGTTTTTACAAAGTTGTAAGGACTAATACTTTTTCATCTTCAGAGGAAGCAGCAGGAGTTGAATTAGTACCTTGTCCCTGTATGCAAAAGACCTTGGAGTTCGGCCTCTTTCCCTGGCATGTGCTTTAGGATAAGGACTGTGTAATCCACACGGGTTGTGTAATGCTATTTACAGACACAAAACTTTTGTGACTGCTCTCATTCATCAGGTGTTTTCATGTTTGATGCTGAAAATGCTTTGGAATCCGTGTTGGAGACATTTTCTTAAAACCAAAACAAAAACGAAACGAGAAATGACCCCTCATTTACAGAAGACCCGAGCTTACGTTGCCTGCACAGCGTTTGGATCATGAGACATGGATGAACCTCAGCTTCATCATGGAGACCTGCATGTATGAGAACGAGAAGAGCCCGAGGGGTTCAAGGAGCATGTGGAGTGGATATGCAGGTGCCTCGGGCTTTTGTCATTCTCTGGTACGTGAGCAGGACAATAAAATTATGAATGACCAATTTAGATGTGCCATGCACTGTCAGAGACACACACCATGTTCTCATAAGGCGATTTCTTGGCAAGTTATTAGTGGTTTAAAAAAACTTGATTTCATTTCCAACCTGGCCCAGAGGTAACTGCTGATAATACCGTTCGATGTGGTTCCTTGACCGACAGACTAAAGAAATGGAGGAGGGTAAAGGCTCTCGATTTTTGGTCTTTTGGTTTCTTTGTCAAACACTCCATGCACTGTGGCGTACAAACACCAGCAGCGGCGCTCGTCCACCCGCAGCGAGCTTAGATTGTCTGATAATCTAGTGTGTTAGGACCACTTAGACTAGCCAGCAGGACACTGAGGGATGGAGCTGGCTGTCCAACAGAAGCTGATCCCACCTTGAGTCCTGTGCAGTGTCCAAGTGGCCAAGCAGCGGGAACAACACACTCGGTATGCAGCTTTCTGCAGAGAAGCTCGCTTTGGAAAGGTCCAAATCCTTGATAGAAGGGGTCGTTGTTTTTCTCCTTCTTCATACTCTTTCTTTCCCTTACACCGAAATCTGGACAATGGGCAATCATCGAGGAGAACAGAATCGAGCAGGAAAGCCAAATCGAATATTCCCCTTCCTTTCGGACCTGCTGCTGCGGCTGCTGGTGGACAGTGAAGAGAGCCAGGCTGCAGTATGTTATCAGGATATTGCTGCAGTGCTGAGCTATCCTTTTAGCCAACCCTTCTGACAGCTGCAACAAGAAAGCACATGATTTAACAGGGAAAGACACTAGTGGTGATATCAGCCATCACAGGGCAGAGGCTCCCCTACCCTCTCCCTACCCCTCCCCCCAGCCCCACACGCACTCCCTGCCAGCCACCATCACTCTGGTTGGGGGTCACGTTTTTTCTACAATGATTATGGTTTTACTTTTTTAAAGACTCAGCTCAGGGAGATTAGAATCCGAAAGGCAGTCAATATGCCAAAAGCTTTAACAGTCACTTATAAACATGTGGCAGCAACAATTTCAAAGACCTGTGAAGCGTGCTGTGACTGTTGGAGCTGGCAGTTCTGTTCACATGTGTACAAGCAAAGGAACCCAAAAATCTGGGCTCAGACCGACTCCCTCGCACAAGCACTCCAAGTGTCACTATTCACAGCAGCCCAACTCGTCTGTCAACAAATGAGTGGATAAGCAAAATGTGGTGGTATATGTCATACGGCCACTAGGACTGCAGCGGTGACATGCTCAACTGTGTCATTACCATTCACACGCCCTTAGGGTCCTGGGTGTTTCCAATATACAGGCATAGGGTGGCCATCTAGAGACTATGGCGGTGGAGAGTGCAAGTGTGTATCAGGCACATGCATGGGCGGCGACACACACACACACACACACACACACACACACTTTTGTCTCATTTTTACTTTTTGAGACAGGTTCTTGCATTATGGCCTGGGCTGACTTGGAATTGCCTCAGCTTCCCAAGCACTGGGACTGTGAGTGTGTCCCATCATGGCTTGCACCACACACCACTTTTTATATCTACCCTGGTATTTCTGACTTGGCAGTTGATGCGCAGGTCCCACCGGCTGATGAGAAAGTCAAAGATCTCTTAGTCGGCTCAGAGAAGCAGACATAAGCAATGTCAATGGAAAATTAGAGCTTGGATGAACTTAGCCAATTCATACTTTGAGGAGTCTGGTGTAATTCTGGTTAAGAAACTTGAATCAGGGCACAGACACACACACACTCACACACACACACACACACACACACACACACAAATGACTTTTGCAGAGCCAAAAATTTAGGGAGTTTCTAGGGCAGATCATATTACTTACTCTGGCACATAAAATCTCTGCAAACTTTGTATGAAAATTGTAAGTCTGAGCACGCTTTCTGTTTCATGAGCTCTGCATAGCTCTCATTCTTTTGTGTGCTAAGCATTCCTTAATCATCCCTTTAAAGGGCTGACCAATATACTAAAAGGGCACACAATGAAAAGAGAAAAGGAAACCTGAGGTAGTATTAAAATGCACAGGTTGCTTTCTTTGCAGATGGGGGGCTAAGTGAATAATGATTATGGGTGATGTCCAATGTCCGTGATACTTTTCCAAGATAAAGTAGCAGAGAACAATTGTTTATTCTGTTGTGCGGTGGGCTTCCAGCTGGGCACCAGGTCACAGAGCAGAACTCAGGCCTTGAAACTACAGAGTTCTGCTTGGGGAAAGGTAATCATTGTTTACAGATAATCACATTGCATTTCAAATGTTGGATTAATATTGATTAGTTATGTGTCGATTCTGTAAACACAGAATATGTCAATTATGTATTAATTATAATAATTAATAATGAAACCATCCCTGGTGGTTTAAATGCTGACTTTAATATGCCAAAAAAAAAAAAAAAAAAAAAAAGATGTAAGCAAGAGAAAGAACAAGCTGCACACCTGCTCACACATTTAGTGAGGGGCACCTCAGAACCCTTATGCCAACTACATCTTTGGCCACATATTTGAGGCTCTGCAATGCTTCTTTTTTTTTTTTCTATTGGAAAGACAACAGAAATAACCAGTCCCATGGTTATAGTCAGAGGACTGTCTTGAACAGTCTACCATGTGAGTCTAGCTTGCAAATGAAATTATTTGTTTTTAAAGTGTTGCCACGCTCTGGCAAAATAACCCCTTCGCCAAGAGGTCTTGACGAGCCTGCAGGAAATAAATCAAACCAAACCCAACCAGACAGGGCATTGCCGGTAGTGACAAGTAAGGATCACCATTCCATGAGACACAAGCGAGAACGTACTTTTAAAACATTCCAGACTGGGAGCCAGCCTTCCAACAATGGCAACCAGGGCCACTATCCACCCACTGTAAGAATATTCTCAACTTGGGTGATCCTCTCTCATATGGATGCACCACGTGGCTGGCCCTAACTTCTTTAGTCATCTCTTGCAAGTCCCAGGTTCATGCTCTGTGGCAGCTGACAGCTCTACTGTCATGGTGATTGCCACTCCAATACGCGGCTGTTTCTGTTGTACCGTCCTTGTCAGTAGCTCTTCACGATCCTGCTTCACTTGGCAAGATGGAGGACCTGTGGACTCTTGCTGCCAAAGTCTCCTCTAGGTTCCGTCTGCCCTGATGCTCTGTCATTTGGTCTGTCCATGCTGTACCCTTTGTCATCACTACGATGCTCTCTTCTCCTGATTGCCCACATACACTTAGATCATTTCTCCAGTGGATTGATCCCTCATTCTCAGCAGAGATGGTGTGCAAGCCAGGAGGTCTCCTGTATGGTCCCTATTGTGAGTTGTCTAGACTTGCCCTTCCCAAGATGGTAGCGGCTGGCCTCATGTGGCCACTGAACACTCAAAACATGTCTAAGTCAAATTGAGACGTGCTTATAAGTGTGAAATGCATACCAGATTTTGAAGATTTAATATGGAATGAAGGAATGTACACTATCTCGGGAACAATTTTAGGTACTGACTTCATCTCAAAATACTTCTGATGTGCTGATGCCAATAAAATCCACTGCCTTAAGCCCTACCTGCTTCTTATCACTTTAAACATGTGACTACTAGGAAACTCAGCGTCACTGTCGCGTGTGGACTGCTGTCTGCCTGGGCTGTCATTTATTTCTATTGGACACCTCCAGCCCAGATGGTGAGTTTGGTGAGGACAAGGACAGGCTGCTCTTGTTCACTTTGCATCCCCTGAGCCCTGTGCAGTGCCTGGATCCGGGTGATCTCCTCTTTTCGTCCACAGATAGAAGATTAGAGTAAGTCCTAAAATGTCCTCCCTATCCAGCCTCCCTGGAAACAAGCCATTCCATCCTAACCCTTAGGTTTTTGAGTGAACTACAGTAGACCATGGTTACATTAACCCAGAAAGCAGAAGAGATCTTCTAGATGGGGAGCTCATTAGCATAGTAAAGCACACTCTGATATCCAGGGTCTCTCAACATCACAAATACCAGTTACAGAGTCCCTGCCCACATCCTGGCTCCTCACCAAGCCCCTTACCCAGAGTTCTCCAACTTGGAGCTTCCCTCCCCCAGCTTCTCAGTCCTATATAAGCCTGCTATTTTGACCATAAGCTGTTCTTTGCTCTGTCTTTGCCTCTCTCTTTCCTCAACTTTGCCTTCTCTCTCCTTACCTGGCCTGCCCCCTACCCACCATGGTCCAGCCCTGATATGCTGGTCATATTCAGCCTACTTCTTTCTCTCTGCTCCAGACTCTCCCACACGCCTCTGTCTGTACTGTGACCTCATCTCTACAATACAAATCTTCCCCTCAACCATACCTTGGATGGTCCTGTCCTCTCTTCCTCTACGGACCTCTCACAGAGGCACGTGGGCAGTGTGCCTGGTGCTGGTGACAGTGATATTAAAGAACACAAAATGTGCTCACTGAACCTGTACTCTCATGGGGAGACAGACATATGCAGACATACAAACTGACACATGAGGGAGATTTTCAATCTTTGTGCCCTGAGGGAACATGCGTCTAAGGTCAGGAAGTATATATACTTTATTCATTGATTATGGACAACCAGGAAACAGATATCTCTGATTTTGGATGGGGGAAGGTACCTAAAATTTCTGATGGAACTGAAGGAAAAAAAAGGCAGACTGACATCTTATTTATATAATTTGACCTCATTTTTTGCACCCAAGCAGAAATAAATACAAATATTTGCAAGTGTATGCACAGCATAATTATTAAGCATCAGTATTATTGATGTTTATCATAGGATGCATTTAAATTTTTCTCTATTAGAATTTTTGCAGTTTTTCGGACATTTTTAACGAAAGAATATGGAACTGGCATCATATTAGACCATAAAGCTAGTTCCTTCTTGGGAAGAAAAATCCCTGTTTGGTGCCACAGCAGCCTTTGGCTTGACTCCAGATAGGGTGCACTAGAGAATGGGACAGTTGGGCACAGCAGGGAGATTGTGGCAAAGGACAGATACCCCCAGGACAGCCAGCTATAAATGTGCCTTCAGACTGTTTTTCTTTGGAATAAAGACACCTGCCTGGTTATAGCTTTCTTCTCCTGCCCTCTCGGTAGTGATTTGCAGAAACAGGCTGGGAGAAGGGGGTCTTTGGTAAACACAGAGGGGTTAAAGGGGAAACTGTTTAATAACAGTAGTAAAATGCAGGCTATTTTTGACATCTGGGTTAATGTCCACTCCGTTCCATGTGTGTCCCAAATGTGTTCAGTGTGCCCCAGGTAAAAAAACAGACACCCATTCACAACAGCCACAGATGCCCTAACGTGTTACACATGGTACCCACATAAAAGGCCAGCTCATGATAGACTAATTAGCCATGGTGAGGAGAGGGTTCCTTCTGGGCCTTGAGCATCCTACAGAATAGCTCCTCTGAGTAACGGTGCACAGGAACGCCCAACACAGTTATTTCTACACACACACACACACACACACACACACACACACATCCCCATAACTACATCTGTGTTATGACTTAACATCTTTTAAAATGGGACGGAATGGGTTTCTCGTTTTCTTCACGAAGATTTATTTATTATTGTTGTGATCAAAGTGGCAACAAATTATGCTAAATCATTTAATTTTCTTGATAGGAGCAAACCACCTTGAAGCCATAACTCAAAAGTATGAGTGGAAAGCAACATTTTACCTTGAGAGTGGCCTCCTCCAGCTCCACAGGGCAATAAAATGTAACACTTCGGAGCCCAGAGGGCTGTCTGGGTGGGGGTAGGGATAGCCTGCCAGCCCCATTTTGAATCTGTTAGGATGAGAGAGCTGCAGGAGGCAACAGCAGAGGGAATCTGCATTTCATCTCTGCCATCTTCCCTGCTGGGTGTGACTCGCCCATATTTTAAATGAAGGGATTCGGATTTGCTATGCGACCTATACCTGGAAATGGCCACATACAGGGCTGCGTCTCCTTAGGATTTATTTTTGTAATTATTATTTTGGTCAGGAGTATGAATGGTTCGAGTTTGGGGCAGGCTGCCTGCTCCAGTATCTCTGAATTAATTATCTCAAACAAGTCCCAGGGTACCACACACTGACTTGCTTGGGTAGCAGCCCCTCCCTGGGAGGAAACAGCAGAGGGGAACTGAGAGTTTGGGTCAGATTCCTTCCTTTGAACCTACATCTATTTTTTTTTTCATTCTTAGGTCAAAATTTCTTAAAAAAAAAAAAAAAAAAAAAAAAAAAACCTTGGTCTTTGTCTCGGATTGATCCGGTTTGTGTAATCTCTCTCTCTCCAACGTTGGTAGCATTTCACTAACATCTTTCTGTTTAAACAATCTCTAAAGACATCTCTATCTATGAATATGTGCACATAAATTACTTCAGAAAGCTGTATTTTAATACTTTAATGGAACCAACTCTTCTCTATTCCACATGTTGATAAATGCCTGGCCCTTGTAACATGAGGCCTTATCCCCAAAATCAGCTTGGCAACGCCATGTGGCAGAGTAGCCTTGCCTTGGGTCTGAGATTCTGAGATCCAGCCTTCTCTCAGGGGCAGCACCTGATACGGCCATGCTGGGTGCTATACTTCACTGGCCACCGGTAAGTTCTGATTCCACTCATTTGGGGTCAGAGTATTGTGGACTGAGTTACCTCCTTCTCAAAAGCACATTGGAGGAGAAAGAAAACACCAAAGTCCCTAGTTCAGTACCAGCAGGAGGTACTCCATCTAATCTTTAACATGCTGGTTGAATAGTAATGAGCTCTGTTGTCATCTTCCCCCCCCCCCTTGAAAAAACAGGGTGAGTCTGCCCACATTTGTGTCTCCAGTCTCAAACCTATGGATATTTGTGGCTGATAAGTTCTTTGATATGGGGCACTGACCTCAATGGAGGACGGCTTGCAGTCTCCCTGGCCTCTCTCAGTTAGAGGGAGACAGCACATCTGCTCGCCCAGTCACAGTGATGAAAAGTCTGAAGATACCACTAACATATCTCAAGGAAAAGCAGTGAGTCCCAGGTGAGAATCCTTGATATTGGCTGACTGTAGATCTTAAGCCTAGAAATACTTTGCTAGAGATATATGTGCATACATGCATTTACCAACCCACCATAGAAGATTATGAAAAATTTTTCAAAAAAAAAAAACAAAAAGATTTATTTCTGAGCGGCTACGTGTTATTTAACATACAGCTGCCTGGGCTTAAAAGTTCCTAGAAGATGCTAAAACCCGAGTACCAAACATAATGAAAACATACAGTGATCTGACATGAAATAGACAGGCTGCTGTGCAGAGATAGAAAGGCACCTAAGACACTTGCTGAGCTAAGTGGAAAGGTAAAATCTAGTTTAAATTTATAGCATTCCTCCAGTGTCCCTCTAGGAGTTTGGCATTTTGCCAGGGTTCCTTGTTAAAAATTTGTTAAACGTGTTTGGCATTAACGCAAACACAAAGTGGTCATTTGTTACAAATTCTATTGGAATGCATTCATTTAAGGCAACGGAGTAGTTACTAGAAAAGAAAAAAAAAAAGTTCATTAAGTACATTTCAAAAATACAATGATGTATGCAGTGTGTAACTGTGGCGCCCCTGTGGCTATATAAATCGCTGACAGAATAACCACACATTGTGTTCAGTTTGAAACTGGAATCTTTTAAACATAACAGATAGAACAAAACCTTGTTTTGTTTGTTGTCAAAACTGATGTGAGCCTTTCTTTTCTGAGCTAGTTTAAATAACCCAGAGTTTGGCATGTATTTATGTATTTTCTAACATCGCCAATCAGGAAAGCACACGGGTCCAAACAATGCTCTGGGAGTCTTTGAGGGGTGCTGCAAATGACACTATAGATGAGGGGCTGATTCAGCAAACAGAACTGTGCCCTGGAGAGAAGGGAACTGTCCCTGGGAATCCTGGAGAAGTCTATTTCTGTGGGGCCATACTTCCACACCCTCCTAGTTGCAGGAAGCTATTATGTTACCCATAGAGGGGAAACCAAATGCTTTCATCAATGAGTATGGAATCCTATGTGCAAATATCCTAAGCCTGTGTACAGAACTGCCATCTTCCCGCCCCACCCGGCCTATTCACAACCAAGGCATTACTGCTGAGCAATAGTTCTTGGCTGGCCAGGAACAGTCTTGAACTTGAGCTTCAGGAGAACATGGTTACAGGTCCTGCTACTACCCATGGGCCTGTGACAAAGCTTGCTGAAGACATTAACATGAAACATGTCTTTTCAGGACTCACTGGAGCTTACTTGTGGGGTCTTAAAATTGAGTTAAAAAGTTAGACTTGGTAGTCTTAAGAAAGTCTGACCCAACTGTTCTTGTTTCTGAATAACAGAACCAGAACTGGAGAGTGCCCCAGGATCCTAAATCCAATAAGACACTGACACATCCTCCCCAGTTCGGTTCTTTTTTTTTTTTTTTTTTTTTTTTTTTGGTTCTCTGACCTTGGTGTAACCTGGGCTGCCCTCAAAGAAGATAAAGCCAGGATCTCCTGGTCCCAAGCCCCTTAAAGCACTCTCCCAGTTCAAGTGTGAATTGAGAAGAAAGCTAGACTTCTGTGTGTGGTCTGGATGAGTCTGTTTTTCCACTTACAAGTGCCAAGTAGGACCAAGAGACAAGACTGAGCAGAGGGCATGTATCTCCAAAAGAGGCAAGAACATGAGATTCAAAATGGACCAAAAGAAACACAAAGCCCACTTTCATTTTTCAAATGAAAATGTGTGTTTCAAAGTTCATGCCATTTGGGAAGACCCCTTTAAAGAACACACACACACACACACACACACACACACACACACACACACACACACGAGGGTTTCAAACTTGACAAATATACACAGCCACAGGAAGTGACATAAGGGCCCCTCTTAAGAGTCTCAGAAGCATCTGTAGACTTAGCAGGTTCTGAAATGGAAGGTTCGCTCTAAATTCTCCATAAAGACTCCATGATAAATCCCCACTTTCTCCAGTACAGGCTTGTTCTTGAGATACAGTTTTTCAAACTAAGATGAGAATAAAGTAAGACATGTTTTTACTCCCTTATAAGGATTCTATGTTAGGATGATCTTGTCATAGGTACAAAAGGGAGACCTTTCCCTAAACTAGACAGAAAGATGGTTGCCATGTTCAGCAAGGAAGTAGGAGGGCTGGATAAGCATTTAAGAGAAATTAAAATATGAAGGAACAGTGTGATGACTTAGGTCTACAGACCAGAATTGGTTCAAATGACAAGTGTTTCCAGCAGGATCTTCATGGAGCCACTCAGGGTAATTAGGTTCTGGGATTTGAAAGCACCCTTCCTACCTTGCTGAGGTGGAATGCCATTTACTCTTGGGCTAGTGACTAATTAGGGGTCTTGTTTGAAGATCAAGGTTTTGCTATTCCTGCTTCTTAATAACATGGTTTGCCTGTCGGCCACCTGGGTCCAAGCAAGACCTCCTTATCCCCCTCCCCAAACTACCAAGCACTGCCTTAGGCCAGAACAAGTGTGGGCAGGAAACTACAGATCCAGCCTTTTGAACAATTTAACCTCTTCATCACCAACATCCTGCAATCCTATACTTACTTGATTGAGCTGTCCTGAGATGAAGAAGTCTGAGCTTGCTTCTAAGACAAGTGAAAGACTTTGCTTCAGTGCAAAGGAACCCCTTGAAGGTGCAAACCCTGTGTAGCATGTTTCCTTGATGGAGGAAAGGGGAGGAGACTCTACTTTTCCAGATGAGCAGGGAATCAAGAGGTTCTTTGCGTTTGCTTGGAGTTAGGTCATTTCCGGAATGCACATTAGAAGTTTCTATCTAAAGCAGGAGATACAGAGGACTGTAGCTACATGGCATACATCTCACCTGGGTCCAGTGGCCATACAAACTGAGCCTGGGAGGGCTGCTACCATCTTTAAGATAGGGGAGGGGAGAGGCCAAAACAGCAGGACAAGTTAGCTGCAAAGCATGAAGCTCTAACAACTCCGGCAAAGCACAAACATCACTGAGGTTGGTTCTTTGACTGTTGACATACTCTGGACTGGGTAGGTTGTGGTCAGTAAGCCCATTAGCGTTCCAATGTGGCAACAGCTAATGCAGCAAGTTCAATCTGGTTCTGTTTAATTTCTAAATGCTCGTGCGCCATCAGTGACGGCCAGCGGAAGGCAGGCAACCCCACCACTATGAACACAGCCGTCATTGTCACCGGTGTGAAATTCATCTTAAAAAAAAAAAAGATTCACTTTTGGCAGCTAGAAGTTTCACATTTGATTAATTGGACTTTGATTTCAATTTACTGCAAATTGCTTTGTGTTTTTAAAGCAACCACCAAGAGCTTCCTCCAACAAAAGGAAGTAGCCTTCCCTGGGGGAGGAGAAACTCTTTGGTAGGTGGGAAGGAAAAGAGAAATAAATACAGGCCAGTAACAAGCGAGGGGCCTGGCTTTAAAGGTATTCTCTAAGCGCTAATAATCTTCACCTTCAACAATTACGGGGACAGGACAAATGCTATCTCCATCTGGTGTGGGGTTGAAAGTGAGGCAGATTCTGGAATGAGCTACAAAAGCAAACTCAAGCTGGATTTTATATTGTCTATTAGCTGTGTTTATGAAAAACACAAAACTTGACCCATGACCTTTTCCCTTCCTTTCCTTCTCTCCCCCTCTCTTCCCTCTTTTTTGTCTGTGGGAGTCCTCCCTTTCCCATATGTGGGGGTCCTCCCATTTTTCTATCCATTTACAGAGCCATGCTAAAACAGTTCCAACATCATGCAATCTGTGTTGAGAGGCATGCCAGCCACTACTTTATGCAAACCATTCTAGGGAGCATGTGATTATGGAGTTAAAGTCATGTGAAGAATCAAGGTTGAGAATGAGCCACTTATTCGCTCTGATTTTTAGCAGCCCTTATACTCTGAAGAGATGGATGTCATTAACCTATTACTTGTCTGGTACTCACTCTCAGCGCAGAAAAAGCAATGCTAACAGGTGGTAGGATGGTGCAGTGAGCTTTGTTTCTAGACATGGCAACCCCATCCCCTGGCATAAAATAATACCCTCAGCTCTGAACTGATCTGCAAATCAGAGGGAAGAGTTTTCAAGGAGAAAGAAAGTCTTTGGTTCTTCCATGCATGAAAGGGAAGCACATGAGTCCTGTCTTCTTATTCCTGAGTTGACCGACAAGTGCTGTGAATTTCTCTGTTTCCAGGGGATGCTGCTTTCAGGCAGATTTCAGTCAGTAAGTAGTCTTAGTGTCATAGGTCACCTAGAGCACCCTTTAAAAGCCTCTGCTGGAGGGGATCGAGATATGTCTCTGCCTTTCCCGTCAGGACTCTGCATTATGGTCTTCTGACCACATGGTATCCTGGATGATTAATCACTTTTAAATATGAAAAAAATGAACATGTCTGAAGTGTTCTTCCAAACTGTCAAATGTTTTACCTTAGCATAGATCCCATCTCTCCCTTTCCCAGAGAGTCCAAAGCAATACATTTTCTGTTGGAAAGTCAACCCTTGAAATCCCATGCAAAAGCCCAGAGCAATATATCTTCACATCTTAATTTCATTTAGGAGGAATGCAACGATTGATCATTTATCATCCCAGGATTGAATGAACTATCTGGAGCATTCCAATCTATTGCCTCTATACAATTGATGGGGTAGCCACATGTCTTCTGGCTGCATGGGGGCTTTGGGGTCCAAGTTCTCTTTGAAGGGGTAGAATGCTAAAAGGATCACTGAGGGAGGGTCTGCCTTTAAAGATGAAGCAGAGCTCCAAGCCTTGACTTGTTCCATTCTCGAACCTTCCTCAGCTATTGCCAGGATGTCTGCTGCTGGGTTACTCCCTCTCTTCTATCTTTTATGCAGAATCCTGTCTTCCTCACTTTATCCCCTCAT
Organism: Micromys minutus; assembly: GCF_963924665.1. Lineage (NCBI taxonomy): Eukaryota > Metazoa > Chordata > Mammalia > Rodentia > Muridae > Micromys > Micromys minutus. The sequence goes on from NC_137981.1 coordinate 30,542,347, forward strand.
AGACAACCTAGAAATGCTTAGGGAAAACAAGAAACCCACTGGTATTTGTGGGATTTTTTTTCATCCATTCTTTGTCTGTTTAATGTATAGGTACTTTGTCCAAAAGAATTTTACTACATTAGAAATGGAATGGTGCCTTCCTGGGACACCACGTTGAGGCTACAGTCATTGCAGCTACTATCCAGTTCCTGCACAATGTATCATCACAATGTCTTTATGTTCATAGGCAGAACTCGCCAACACGCTATAGAATGATGCTTTGCAGGCAGGCATGTGCAGTGTCCTGGATCTTGTGCTACGGGCATGAATAGGAGCAAGAATTAATATCCTCAAGTCTCTGAGCTCCACAGTAGTGTTTCTAGCATACCCACTATGTGATTTCCATAGGCATTGTATGAAATGCACAAAGAAACTGGTAGTTTCACACATCTCTGAAAATCCATATATGCACAGACTTTCTTCATAGGGGGACACACTGCCCAGTGGGCCACTGAGAAGGAAAACAATGGTGCCCCACCACACACAGAATAATGAGGAATATGAGGACAAAGTCTGACCTTTGAGGTCTGAACAAGAAGTGCAGGGACCTAGGGCTGTAGCCTTACATCTCCCATCTCTTCTCCAGGTCAGGAATCTAAGTGAACTCTAGAATTGTCCTGGGGTTTCAAGGCTCCAACCATAACGAGGGCATATTAACAATGGGCAATGGGCCTCTTGGATGGGCCTTTTTTCTCATCATTATGGGGCTTCCTGTTATTACAAATGTTTGACACATAGATTTGCAGATTCTCTGAGAGGGAATTTCTACACAGCTTTTGTTGTTGGTCACTTTGAAGAGCAAAGAGAAGGAAGTTGTGCCTTCATAGTGCACAAACTAGCTAGAAGGTTCCTTATTAAGTTCTAATACAGGGCAGGGGCTTGATGCTATTTTTCTATGACAGGCTCAGCATCCAGGATAGGAATTATCCAGAGACTAAGGAGATGAAGCCTTGCAGAGTAATTGCCCGATACCAGCAATTGTTAAGAGCAACCTTACAGCCCTTGCTGTCCAGGGCAGCTGAATGCTGAAGTCCTTCAGCAGCCCCTTCCTTAGAATCCATCCCTGAGAGTGGGAAGTACTTCTATCCCCAACAGATGAATTAATCCTCTGCTTGGGCACCAGTCAATGAACAGGAGGCTCATTGGGTCTTTGCACATAGTTCCTTTGTCTTGAGCACTGTGGCCCTGGTCCTTTACCTGGATACTCTCTGCCTATCCATAGAGGTCAGCTTTAGTGCCATTGTTTCAAAGCCCTTCCTTCACTGTGGCTCCTGGTCTCTGCCAAACCCTTTCCTAGTTCTAAGTAGGGAAAGGCACCACACATCTGCTCTTTTTTGGCGGATGCCTACCTGCCCAAGGTGTTCTTCCTGGAGAAAGTCTGGGTGTGTGTCAATTACTGCAGTGCTTCTAATGTACCTACAAAGAATGGACTAAGGAGAGTTGAGTCCATTGGTGATAACAATTGTTTGCTGACTGCTTGTCCAGGTATTCATAATGCTGAGTGCCATAGCGTTCAATATTCTGGCCTGGAGAGTTTGCTGTTTCTCTGGTCCTGAAATGTAACACAGGGTCCCACTATGTCTGTGTACCTCCTGTTATCTCTTCCCCCTTCTAGTTTGGGTGAGAATATAAATAAATCCTCTAGCATGGCTAATATTGTCCGTCTGACAGAGTCACCATAAACACAAGCTTCTGAGCATGCCTTTGAGGGACTGACTGCCATGGGAAGACATGCTCTTAATGTGGTGAGTCTGTTTTGTGTGGGCTGCAGTCCAGGATTCCATAAAAATGAAGAAGGGGCTGAGCACCAGAGTTCAATGCTCACTGCTTCCAGACTCCAATGCAGTGTGGCCAGTTGCCTCTCACACCTGTCCTACCCTCCATGATGGACTTGTGTTCTTCAAACTGTAAGCCAACACAGCCTTTCTTCCCTTTATGTGCTTACAGTCAGGCGTTTTGTCATAGCAGTGATACAAGCAGTGATAGACCTGCTTAGATATAGCCTCCTGCTGGCATTAGAAGTCCAATTATCAGCAATTCTTATATGTACTAATTTTATGGACCCAGCTTGATCAGAATATAGAAGGAATCAGCCTTGGGTGTTCATACTTAGAATATCTATGGCCTGGTCACTAACCTTGTCACTTTTCTGAAAGTATGTGCAGGATAAAGGGGTCAGGAAGGACAGCAACAGAGAAAGCACAAGCTCTCTCCCAACGGTAAATTATGTGTCTCCCACCTGGAGCCTGCAAGCTGACAGCTCTGTTGGTAGCCTTCTGGTTTTTCTTGGGTTCTTTCTGTTAGCATGGGCCACTTGGCTTCACAAAATTTCAGTGAAGGGTGGGGTCATGGCTCCAGCTATTAGGTAAACTTTCAAAGATATGTTTGTGCCAGGTACATAAAGGATGCCTCAGGAAGAAATCTTAAGTTAATTAATTATACCTAGATAGTTAAGCCACAAGAAGGAGCAGTTGTCCCAAGTTTTTGGAAGGCTGGCCTCCAGTTTTGGCTGTAAACTGGAACACGCTCACTGACTCACTTGGGAAAGGTGTCAACAAAATGATATATTTTATATGATTTCACAGCTTGTTTTGGCTAAACACAGTGAAAAAGGAGATAGGGGATTACAGCTTTTAATTCTTTAGTGGGTAAGGCATTCCATCTCGAGAATCATGCCACACATGCATCAAAGCACAAGGTCTTAGGTGAGGTGGCCCACTTTCTCAGTCTTTAAGAAAGAAAGGGAGCTGAAAACTCAGAAGGAGGCCATGAGCTATGCCTCACAATTCACAGTGTGGCCTGTACTAGACATGTCTGATGACTTAGACAGCAACTGCCTTACTGCTCCTCCCACCTCAATCTCAGCCAAACCCTATTGCCTGGACCATCTAGGAACAGTGTTTCCAGAGTGTGTCACTGGTTGAGCTGGGTGGTAGGGAACTTTAGCAGAGAAGCAGAAAAGCTCCAAGTTTCTACAAGATTTGGACGACAGTTGGGATACTGTTGTTTTTGCTTTCTACTTTCCAAAATGCCCTCTTCCTACCTCCCTTCCCTTTCCATTTAAATACAAGTGATTATTCAGTACAGCAGATATATTTTCCCCTGGCATGAAGCAGGTCTAGGGAGTCAGTAATACTTAGCCTCTACTATTCAATGTTTACAGAAATTGGGTTGAAAAAGCAGTATACAAGAAACTGCCATACTGCATAAACTATGAGCTAACTGGGTGGGTGGGCACAGAGATGATGCCACAGGAAGTGGGTGCTATAGTCAGAGAGTGAAAAAAGACTCTGGCTGAACACCTAGGCCGAGATGGAAGAGTTAAGGAGTTGGAGCCCCAAGGAAGGGAAAGAGAGGCCAGAAGCAACACAGAGTAATGGCAGGACCAGAGACAGCTGGGCTGGGGAGTCTTATCACTGATGTGGTAGACAAGACAAAGAGGCAACCGAAGCAAGTTGGACCTTTTGGCTGCATTATAGAGATGGGATGCTTCTTTTAGGGCAGAGGGATATCACTGAAATGTGGAAAGATGAATGCTTTGGGAAGGTCTACTCAAACCATATGAAGATTGAATCAAAGAGCTAGGAGGCTAGCTAGCTTCTCCCTAGGAGACAAACAACACAGGTCGTCTTTTCAGTATGTTCTAGTGTCCCAGCTTGCCCTCCATTGAGTGATGGCGGTAGACAATCAATCTCTTCTTGTTTTCTGCTGACTTTATCATTCACTGGCTACTGCATCCAGATGATTATCTAATTCAATAGAATCTATGCAGATGACACTGTTTAGAAATAGGGATATATAGACAGAGGTCATTCCCTACTGTCATGATGGATTAGGACAAATCTTAAATAACTAGGGCAGGTAAGAAGGGAACGGGGATATGAACAGAGACACGGGATTCCTGCCGCACCAAGTGGTGAGCCAACTGGAATGAGGCACCGGCAAGGCAGGGAGCACTAAAGAGTTCCAGGAAGGCTCTTCCTCTGGAGCCTTCAAAGAAACCATAACCATGCTTGCACCTCAACATTGGACTCTGGTCCTGGCACAGGCATTTTGTGTGCTAATTAGATTTTGTTAATTGACACAAACCTAGACATACCTAGGAAGAGAGAATCAGACTGGTCTGTGAGCATGTCTAAGGAACATTCTCTTGATTGGTAATTTGTAGGCAGGCCTAGCCCACTGCAAGCTGTGCAGGTAGACCAGAGCTATGTAAAAATGGCAGCCGAGTAAACCAGGAGATCAAGCTAGTAAGCCTCTTCTTGCCTTAGATTCTCTAGATGATGAACTTGTAAACCGCATAACCCTTTTCTCCCCCAAGTTGCTTTTGGTCATGGGATTCATCTTAGCAACAGGAAGGCAACATAGGAAGAGCATGTGGAAGCATGTAGCCTGCGGTATGCTGTTATGGCAGCTCTAGGGAACCTCCACAGAAATCCATGGGATCTTGTTACTCTGGCCCCAACAACACTGAAACTTCAAGGTACTTAGAGGCTGATATTGTTGGAGCTCCTGTGGCTAAAGGTCATCTGGGAATCAAGAGGCCTCTCCTCTTGTTCCACACTCCAGTTACCCAGTTATGCAGCATGTGCTCAGAGGCCTGGGTCAGAGCTCTCTCAAGAGTAGCCATCTGTGAGAGAATTTGTACCCAAAGTCAATATTTGTTACAGGCAGCTGTTGTGTTTGCAATATGGAAGATCCAACAGGTTTTTCTTAAGATATCAGCCCGTGTGGTCTCTAAACCATAAAGTACCCTTGTCCCTAGGAAACCCCTGAAGATAAGCCAACAAGACAGTATCCCACACAGTGGATTCTGGCAAGCAGCAATTCATGAAGCTTGAGGGGACAGCCCAGGACGCGGTCTTCAGGGAAGCTGGGCACACAATTGAGGTACTTGTACTGCTGTGGGGTGCAGTTAGAGCCTCCCTGGCCCCCCTTGGTGTTCATCAGCTGTTCCCAGTTGGAAGCAGTAAGGTCATCCTCTTCCCAGGGACATTAGCTGACACAGCTGAAGTACTTGGGGTCAGCAAGAGCACACATGTCACCATACCTCCCACGAGAAAGAGATTTTGGTCACCATGGTTCAGTCCTGAATGCGGTATCTCTGGGCAGTACTGTTCTGGCTTATTGTGTGAACACTAACTGTCTTTGGGTAGTTTACCACAATAGAGGATGAGCTTTGTCTGGGTCTTGCTGATGGTTAGATTCATAACCTTGAACCAGAATCTGGTCTTTACTGAGCTTCAAGAGCCTTACATGTAAGACAAACAGAAAAATCTAGTTAACACATAAAGCACTTGAAAGCAGCAACAGACGCTGAACATGTTAGTGACTTTCATGGATAGTTTGAGAGTAAGAAAGCCTTAAAAAATATAAGCCTATAATATGTTTGTTTCTACCATGAAGTCATGTGTTACTATCTTGGAATAAAACTTGGGAGTTGGGAAAGAAAAGGGAAGGGGAGGTAAATAAATTCTCATAGGAGTCCTGCTCAAAGACCCCGTTATTTTCCTTGATCTTTATTGGTTATTGTGACAATACTATGCCATCTCCAATTCTGACAAGGGAATCTGGTATTGAAAGCCAGGGAGGGATGCAATGATTAGAAAAAAAAAAAAAAAAAACTTCAGCCAGGAATCTCTCCTTGGCCTCACCACAGAATATAAACCCTTCCCTAAGTGGCTTTAGAACAGATTTAATTGCAAATGTTTGTCAGGCACTGGAGAGAATCTAGAGGGCATTGCTTCCTGGTGGGTTTTGGAAAGCCTTTCTTTGACCCCCATCCCTAAACGGTCCAAAATCTAGGAGGCACATGAGGCACAGCCAGAAGCTTCTGACTCACTCTCTGGAAATTATTTTGCTGAGCCTCAGTTTCCTTATCTGTCAAATGGAGATGATTGCTCACCCACAGACTTCCTGAGGCTTGAGGGTAATATGTACATGAAAGGGTCCCATCAGCACTAGGGATGTTAGAAAGTATGCTGCACAAAATTATGGCAGATTGGGGTGGGGGGAATAACCGGAAGGAAGTTGCCCAGATAAAAATGCATTAATATTAACCAACAGGTTTCTTCAGAACAACAAAGAAATGAAACAATAATTTTTAGAGAAACAAAACCCTGCGGAGAAGTCTGCCAGGGGAAAGGAAATGAAGGCACAAGCAAGTGGCCCTTGGCTTACCTATTTGAAAAACACAAGATGAAACAGATTCTTTGTAAACCAATATTTGTAAAAGCCCCACTGGGCTTTTTGCCTGCACAGACTGCCTATTATCTTGGCAAAGGATGAAAACAAGTGAATTCTTATTTAAAATGAGCATGAAGCAAAGTCAGGTGAATTTCCTGGCATGGCTCTGTTCTCTGAGTCCTACTGTGTGCTTAGCACAGTGCTAGGCACTGGAGATGCATAGTTCATGTGACAAAAGAAATCTTAGTATTTTGTAAAGGAGGGTGTGTAAAATTTAGTTATTCACCTAATCATCATTTATGTGTTATTTGCCCCACAGATGTGTGTTGGGTGCATAACATGTACAGACGTGGTATTCTATATCGCACATATGATGTATGATAATGAACCACAGTCTGGTTCTTGTAGCTAGGTTGGGTTCTCAGCCTCAGCACTTCTGATTTTGAAGAAAGATGAGAGTTCTTTATTTGATAATTCTTTTTAAGTTTTTACATTTAGTGTGTGTGTGTTTATGTGTGTGTGTGTATGTGTGTGTGTGTGTGTGTGTGTGTGTATGTATGTGTGTGTGTAGGGAGAGTGTATAGGCCACCACCAGCTAATGTGAAAGTTAGAGTGAAGGTTAGTGTGAAGGTTGAACCTCTCCTTTCATGGGGTCCCAGGAATTGAACTCTGATCCTCTGGCTTGTCAGTAAACCACCTTATCTGCTGAGCCAACTCACTGGTTCTGCTTTATAATTCTTTGTATAGGAAGAGACCATTCTGTGAATGGTGGGGTATTTAACAATGTCCCCAGCCTCTAACCACATAGATATCACCCTGCTCTAATTACCAAAAATGCCTCCAGATCTTATTACATGTCCCTGGTGGTTGGAGTGGGGATGAGACAGAGCCTGCTGCTTTTGGTTAAGAGATGAGAGAAGTGAATCTTGGAGAGACCGCACTTGCAGTAAGGGAGTTACATGCACGGAGCAGAAGCCAGAGCTCATCTTTGAAGTCTATAAGCCTGGTGTCTGCATGATGAGGTTCAACCAGAAGGTGGGAGTTCCTGGGCCTGAGCCAGCAGGACCCTATCTCCTTTACAATCAAGGCATGTCTACCCTTCAATTATGCATTTGGATTCTCTGGCTTTTTTCCTCTCTTTCTGTCTCTGCCAGATCACATCAGCCACAAACATTTCATTCTTGAAAACAGGAGGAAACTCTAGCTTGCCTGTGTTCTGGACCCCAGATATCCTTGCATCTTGCTACGACATGTGAGTGGACCTCCACTGAGCTGCTAGCTTGCCTTTGTAGCATAATTCATGTTTTGACTCCTGAAACAGTAAGTCAGTTGGGGCTTATGGAAAGTCCTCAAGGAAAAAGAATTGGGCTTATTATATTTTCTCTGCGTAGCCCTGGCTCAAATATCTTAGAACTCTTAAGCCTCAAGGTTGGGTTCCAATTCTAGGAGTGGCCTACCTAACTTCTGCAAAGGTTGCTCAGCAAATACACTGGAGATAAAAGATTCCTCCGTAAAATGTCTGCCAGGCTCTAAGCCTGCATTCATAGCTAATTTATAATCACCCTTTGAAAAACAAAACAGGTTCCTCTTTCAAGGAGATCTTGTTACCCAGGTCTGGTATTGTGCAGGGGAGCGACAGGTGTAATTTTATGTGAATAATCACCCACAATCAGCTGCACTTAAAAACCAACCAGAAACATGCTCTTTAGAGGGCAAAACTGCTGAGTCACATGCTTCCTTGCCTCCCCAACGGGTGCCAAGGCCACCGGCTGCCTATTATGATTCAAGTGCGGTGACCCTGAAGGCCTGAGTTCATGCCAATATGGCTATGAGCTCATTGTGTGGTCTGGGAGGAGAACTTTCTCTTCATTGGGTCTCAGTTTCCTTTTTTCTTTATCTGTATAAAGTCAGGTCTAGGCTATCTTAGATCTTAGACGGGAGGAGTTCTTCTGCTTGACAGGTCAGTGATGATTTGGCAGCAGTAGCATCTTCTCTTCAGGAGTTGCCTGAGCCTATGTGTTCTAGGTGAAGAGACCATCATGGAAAAGACAAAAACACTAACAGTACCATCTTCCTGCAGGTACTTCACTCCAGGAATTCCTGCATTAACAGGAGTGTGTGTTACCTGCAAGGAACACCCTGTTCTGCCTCTGCCATCTAAGTAGATCCAAAGCCAGCTAGTCTGGGATGTAAGAGACTTACAGGTTTAGGCTACAAACCAGAACTCAGCAAGCTGGTGAAGGGCCCGAGAGCCAAGACTCTCGTTTCTGCAGATGTCAGAATCTCTACCACAGCTCTGTTCTGCCATGGCAGCACAAGAGAAGCCATAGCTCTTCTGTGAACAAGCACAGTGTAAGCTTGTAAAGTAGAAGAGGTTGACAACCCAGATTGGGTTGTGGCCTACTGTGTGGTTCTAAACACCCAACCTGGGTCATCTAGGTTTCTGCAAGCTCCAGTACTCTGGACCTGGAGAAAGACCCAGGTGCTTCCTAAGAGTCATGCACATGTTGTAACAGCACCATTTCTCCCTGTGTTTAATCTTCCTTCAGTCAGAGCCTAGGGAAGAAAACCTTCAAGAAATTTGTCTTTATCTGAGGAGGAAAGACCTTCAGGATAATTGGCATAAAAGTCACACCATCCATCTCCCTTTACCAGATGGGGACCCCAACTCCAGGAGAACAAGGAGGAAAAGATCCTGGAAACAGCCCTTCTCACAGGGACTTGGCTCATCCTCTCTGGAAAATCAAATTCAAGTGGGAGGAGAGTTGCTTCCGGTAGCACCTGGAGGTGGCGTGGCCTTTCCTCCCACCAGAACACCTTTCTGGCACACACGTGTGCACGTTTTGGATTAGAAGGGAACACTGAAGGAATAGTTTGATTGTGAGGTCATCACTTGAAGCTCCAGAGCCCGACTGACTGACCTTTTGAAGTCTGAGCGGGGAGCTTCATTATGCTGCGTTTCTATCTGGGATCCTGTCTCTGATTTTTCCCATGTTCCTGACCAGCGTTCCTTTGATGATGAGATTTTTGCCTTGATAGAGAGGCATAAGCAGAGGGAAAAGGGGGAGGGAGGAAGGGAGGGAAAGAGAGAAAGAGAAAGAACATGCAATATGCAGGGAAGCAGGGGGAAAGAGCTGCTTATTTAGTGGATAATGCACACCAGGGCTGCTGGCAACGACGGCTTTAAAGAGGTGCGATTGTCCAGAGAATGGGATTCTCATAGGAATCTAGCACTGCTTCCAGAGAATGGAAGGGAGCATCAGGTCACGTGGGAACCTGGGCCACCTCAAGTGTGCAGTCCTCAAGAGTTTCCAATCTTGTAAAGTTGTAATTGGGAGTCACTTCTAGAGAAGTGAAAGTTGGTCCCTTGTCACCTGCACATTAATATTTGTTCAGCCCACTCTCTTTGCCTGATGTACATTTGAGTACTTTCTGCCATTTTTAATGCCAATTTCCTGCTAACAGAATATCACTGCACAGAGAGCTCTCCATGATGAAAAAGGGCGCTAACACACACACACACACACACACACACACACACACACACACACACACGTCGCCTTTGCTCACCATTGCGTCATGGAAGGAGGAAACTGACTTTGATTATAACTTGTTAATGAAAGGCTCAGCAGGGCTCAAGGTCCCCTTGTATGGCTGCCCTCCCCTGTGCAGTGGCAAACCTGTTCCCAAGCCACCAAGGTAAGGATGAGAGGCACTTCTTCTCTCATTCCATCTTCAACCAACTTGAAGAGTTTCAGGATGTATAACATGGCAGTGAAAGGAGTGTTTCTTGTCGGTTTGAAAGGTTTGGGAACTTCAGTGATCAATCATGATAGTAAAGGGGCTGGGCAGATGTCCGAGGCTTTGCATACCGATAGTCTGCATCCAGGGTAGATTCATGCCCAGATCCCAGGGCCACAGGAGACCTTTGGTTTGTCTTCTATTATCCTATGTATCTCTGGCTTTCCGGAGCTCCTTTGTGATTGAGAGATGATGAGGGTCATTTCAAAGTAACTGACTAGGAGTGTCCTCACATGAAAGGGAAGAACCAGGGGTGATTTCCAGTCCTGCCTGGACCTGTATCCTGTCCTACCTTTCACAGTGACACATACAGTGATTGGAGTGACTTGCTTCACGTTTCAATGCCTTTAGCAGGGCTCTTCCTACTCTACCTCTAAGCTTTGTGACCAGACAATTTGATAGGGAGCTTTCATCCTTCCTCACATTGTCTAAAATAAAGGATCTTAGTGTATGTTAGGCATGGGCCAGTCCTGGCTTACAAAGCCCAGAGCACCCCTCCTGGCCCTGAAACAAGCAAAGAAACCTCTCTATCTAAGGCTATCTCAAGGATGTCATGCTAATGACAATATTAATTGAGCTTAAACTAGGTGTCAAGTGTGGTGGCTGAGGCTTTTTGTATACATGGATTAATTTAGTTCTTCCCAATGCTAAGAACAGACTGCACTCTCTCTATCCTCACTGGAGACATTAGAGCATGTATGGCCTAAAAGATGGTGGTTCAATCACGTGGGAAGCCACTGGTATCCAACTCACATGCAGGGCCCTTGAAAGCTGAGTTCTGCCTCAAGATAAGAAAAGTAGCATCAGGCCCACGTTCATTAACAGATTAATTTCCCCATTTGTTCTAAAACACTTCACTGAACTTCTTGTAGGATCCCTACCCAAAATGAAGTCCTGGGATCCCAAGAGCAGCAGAGGAAGACAGCAACCCTGTTATCTCAGGGCTCCCTACATCACCTTCCTAAATCCTCTCTACCCAGAGCAAAGCCCTGGGAGTCCTTCGGTTAGAATCAGAGCATCCTGCCAGCCATTAAGGTTGGCCGGCCTTCAAAGCCAGGAAGAACTAAGGGTAACCAAAGTGGCCTCCTCTTATTAGAGGAGGGTGTTTTTGAAAAGCCAGTCATCTCTCACAGGGAAAACAGTAGGCTGTGCAAATGCTTTACTGACAGGAGCAGCCAGATTAAAGCTCCTGGCAGTAGAGGATAAGTCTAAGAGGGGCATGTGGTACTGGGTAGTTCTGAAACCTGGGGTCAAGAACTCATCTCTCCAAAGGCTTCAGTGTCCAGCACCAGGCACAGAGAGGAGCTGCCCTCCTGATGTATTCGATGACATCAAATCATCAGCACTGTCCTCTAAGACGGGGTCACTTTGTCCCCATCCCAACCCATGCACCTGCTGTCCTGGCAAGAAGAAGCAAAGGAGCCAGAAAGTAGATGGTTGCAAAAAAAATAATAAAATAAAGAGGGAAAGAGGAGGTGAGCAGAAAAACTAGAGTGGTGAGAAAGTGTGTGGGTACAGTAGAGCCCAGGGGTGGGAGCAGTGTGAGATGCCCACACGTCTTCCACAGAGCCTTTCCCTATTGCCTACCTAAGTTCATAGACCCATGTCCTTCCCCACTAGCCCTCAAACCTACCACCTTGGCACTTCCCTGATGTCGTTATATATGGATTCCCAGCTAGAATGGCTGTGCACTTTGCCAGAACAGGGACCCTTCTTCTCAGGCCACCACTGTGCCCCTGCGCTGTGCCTTAAGCGGTGTGTGTGCACGTAAGAAGTATATGCTAATCTCTTGAACTGAATTGATGTGGGGTCTAGAATCAGACCGAGGTCAGGGTGTGCTGAAGGCGGTTAAGTCATAGGCTGAGAAAGGACACAATATAAAAGCTGCAATTTGCTGCAAGAGCTTGTCAGTACTGAATATGGAGTTCTTGCCAATGAGGAGCCATGCTATACAGAGGGTTATGGGAAATGGCTATGTGGGAGTCCGCTGTCCTCTTGCTCAGATATTAACAGACCCTGTTAGAAGTGGGGGTAGCCCTAAATGTTGAAGGTATGCTGATGGCCCGCCCAGCCCTTCTGCACAACGGGAAGGGGCTATGAAAACTCAAGCTCTTGCCTTGAAACTAGAAGCATCTTAATCCATTGCTTAAGAACTTTTGCCACATATAATTATTGACCTGAAATATTAGTCACTCTCAAGAATTCTATGCTGACAGAGGGCAAAAGAGAAGCGTCTAGAATATCAAAAGGCAAGGATCCAGATTAAAAAGAGAGATGCGAGACGGGCTGTTCCCAAGTCAAACCTTTAATTGAGTCCAGTCTCTACACTGTACCTTGGCCCCTCTGTCCTCATGCTGGGAGGCAGCTGAGCCCTGCTGACGCCATAACTCACTGCAGACCCTGTGGCCAGCCGGTCACATTTCCTGGAGAAATCACTCCTTATTGCCATTTGGAGTGCCATTAACAATCAGTGTCTGGAAGTGACAAGGCCGTTGAAAGAACAGGGGTGGAGGTAGACGGGTGCCCCCTGAAGGGACAGACTCCAGAAAGCATCTAGAATATCAAAAAGCAACACTAGCCTGAGATGAGACCATGTCTGGGTTGGAGATGCTTTCTTTTAGCCAATGGCAATGGATTGAGTAAGTCTCAAAGGAAAGCTAGCTCCTATCTGGGCCCTAGTTTGCCAATCTGAAGGCTTTTAGAAGGTGATGGATATCTCTGTCCCTTGCACCCATTCTAGGGCTGGGTCATGCTTTAAATACAGAGTGGAGTCCTTTTCTTACAAAGTAGAATTTGGGGTAATACGAACAGTCTTGGAGAGCAATCACTAACTCTGGATCATGGTAACGTTGTTCCCTCTCAGATATAAAGAAATCACAGGGTGGCTTGTAAGGAAATTAAACAGAAAGAACAATTTCCACAGAAAGCCTTGGAAACCAAAGTCTGAAGAGAACACAGGCCTTGGGGGCAAATGTCTCAACCCCCTCCCCCCACTCTGCCCACTCTTAGCCTCATTAGCATTTTACTTTTCTGCAAAGAACTCCAAATGCCCAGACCAAAGGGCTTTGAACCACAAATGTAGGTGGGACTGCTGGTCCTTCAGAACATGGCCTCCTCCCACAGTGTACGGAGCCTCCAGGAACCTGCTGGTCCCTTTGGAAGGTTGGGGAAGACAGTGGGAGGACCTGCTCTGTATGGTCAGTATGCCAAGTCCTTTAAGGTTATTTAGGATGTAAAAGGAGCGTCACTCAGGGAATCTAAGCAAGTGGACTGTTGAGCGGCTGTGAGCCATGGCCTCTTCTTCTTTGGGTTTTTGTCTTTAGTCTTTTCTTCCTTTCTGAATTCCCCACCAGCCCAGGAGACTGCTGAGCAAACCTCAGCTCTCGCCCTGTCACCAGGCTGTGCTTATTAAATGTGGGTGAATGTCAATGTCACCCAGCTCATTAATAATTGATTTCCAGCCCTGTCTCTATTTGCAGAGCAGAAGCCACTTACAGAGTCTATTATTCCAACTCTGTGTGGGGGTCATGAGGCCAAAGAGGTTCCACCAGGGGTAACCTTTGTTGACAGCGGTCACCATGACAACACCACACATCTCCAGTCTCAACCCTGCCTGCCTGGAAGGTGCCAGGCCAGCCCCCTCCCCCCCCACACACACTGTGGGCTGGGTTAGTTTGCTGAGCTAACGAGCTGTATATATGAACGATGCAGCTGGCAAAATGGGATTTTTCCGTTTTAATTTTGGTCTTTGTTGAACAGCATTGCATTCTTTAATGAACATTTTTGGAAGCAATCATGGAAAAGAACATTTCCTAATTCAGAAAAATGAGACCCTGTTTTTCTTCCTGCCTTGGGCCAAAAATAAAGGGAAGGTAGTGAGCCCACCCCTGGCTACTTGTGGGTCATTTTAAGTCCATGAAACCTATATAATCCCAGAATATATGTTTGTGTCTCTTCGACCTCAGCAAGGGAGGAAGCTTCGATAAGAACTACTGTTTTGCATTTACCTACTAATGTTTTGTCCTACCAGCCAAGTTTCTTCTATCCCTTCTTTGAAGATCTCCTCAACACTACATTAATGTTTAACAATTAAATGAAGCCAACAGAGTTTTAAAAGATTCACACAGTTACGGACAGACGGAGAGCTGTGAGCAGTCTTTAAGTAGGAAATGTCTCTCAAATTATGGCCCGAGACCTTGGAGCGAACTATGTGATTTTCTGCATCTGGAAAAAAAATCCCAGCATAATCGGAGGTGAAAATACATATGAAGAATCCCACTGATAACAAGAGTGAGAAATCTAGAGGTGGGTCTATCTGCTCTCCTAGGAAATGGACCTACTGAGGTGACACAATCCTTAATGGGAGTCAGCATCTGCCCCATGCTTGATCAGCTGGAAGAGAGCTTCATCAAACAAGGTCCTTGTGGCTAAATGCACTCAGAAAACGGTCTATTTCAACCCCACGCTTGTAGATTTTCCCATGTGTGGTTTTTTTACTTAGGGCTTTCCTAAGCCCTGCAACAAACCAGTATGCTTAATTTTGTTTTGTATAGATTGGACCAGATGTATGTTATTATAGTTTTATTTAGTTGTTGTTGTTTGTTTGTTGGAGTTTTTTTTTTTTTTTTTTTTTTTTTTTTTTTTTTTTTTTTAAGAACAACAAATTCTTGAAGTTTGGGTGTATTTCTGCTTCAGAGCTTGTCTAGCGTGTGCAAAGTCTGAGTTCTATCTCCAGGACTTGAAAATATGTCTTTAAAAAGAGATTAAAAAATAATTTGTAGTTAAGGAATGTTTATTTGGATAATAAAGGTTACTTACTACAAATAACACTGATTTAGCATATCCTGTGCAAATATTTGCTTGTGGGTAAGCTCTTCCTGGTACTGTGGAACCTGTTTTTCCCGGAATATTCTTCTGGAAAGATTGGTTGAATTCTGTTACTTATAAACAAAGGTACAGAAAGAGAAGAAGGTTTGGATCCCTGGATAGTATTGGGGCATCTTAGATAGTTTCCAAGTCTGTGCTCCGTGGGGTACACCCTATTGCGGCCTACCTGAAGTCATGTTCTATCCTAATCAGGGTGTTCTTGGAGCCCAGAGTTGAGTTCTCATGTCTGTGATGATGCTTTTAAAGTACACCACAGAGGGGAAAACACATTTGAGGACTTGGGGTGTGTGGTTCATCGCAGCTGGTACCCACTGAATGAGGCCCCGGGTCAATCAATCATTTTATACTTGGCTGTTGGCTGAGAACTTGATGTGGGGAGAAGGATTCGGATGGGAAGCTAGGGAACTGGACTGATGGAGCCCAAGACAGACAGTGAGATGGGGAAAGAGCCTTTCTGCTTTCAGAAAGTAGCTCAGAGAAAAGCTTGGTCACTGACTCTGTGCATGAGCCCTGAACGTGTTTTCTTAGACTCAACTCCCATCTAGAAAAGCAGGGAGTCTGCTGGAGAGTCCTGAAGGCACCAGCCAGCTTGGCCATTCTTTATCCTTTTCTCCTGGGAGTTACACTCCAAGCTGAACTCACACAATGAATAGATAGCTGATTTAAAATCAAAATCCTCTTCTCTGGGAAAGACATGTCTCTGTTCCTTTAAGAACTGCACCGCCTGGGACTGGCACCCCACAGTCTACTTGCTTATGCAAAGTTCATGCCATTCCTGGGAGATACCCAGGGCAGTACTGGAAGAGTTGACTGCCTCTTTTCCTCCAAGACTGCCAGACCCTCAGCCACCCTAGGCATTGTCTTTGCTATAGGTTTCTACTCCCTATGGAGCAAGCTAGAGCTGCAAGTATGTGCAGAATTTTTCTTTTTCTCTAATCGGAATTTCAGAAACCCTGAAAAATTAATTAGGTTCAGAGTTTGGGTTAAGCTCAGATCTTCCTACTTAATAAAGCGCTCTGCTCCTGAAACAGCACATGCACATGCGTGTGTCCGTACGTGTGTGTGTGTGTGTGTGTGTGTGTGTGTGTGTGTGTGTGAGGGGAGCGGGAGGAAAGGAGAGAGAGAAAATGTATTCAGGACATCAGCTGTGAAATCATCTAGTTTTCAAATATCAACTTCCCAGACCTACCACCCATTATGCAAGCTATGTGCAACTGGCTTTTTTTTTTTTTTTTTTTTTTTGGACAAAGCTTTAAATTCCATGTTTTTAAAAGCAAGATGGCAAATACTTTGCCTTTTCCAGAGGCTTGGAACCAGCCATCAAACAGTCTGGTCATTCTTAGGACCCAGCAACATCACAGCCTTGCACAGTGGAAGTCGTAGTACTGCGGATGCGCGCTCCCACCATGCAGGCTCTCACCAGGAGAGTCTGGT
Source organism: Micromys minutus (assembly GCF_963924665.1). Classification (NCBI taxonomy): domain Eukaryota; kingdom Metazoa; phylum Chordata; class Mammalia; order Rodentia; family Muridae; genus Micromys; species Micromys minutus. The sequence continues at coordinate 30,558,694 of NC_137981.1, forward strand.
AGGACCTCAGAGGAGAAGCCACTGGCTTCCCATCACGAGTCAAGGCTAGGAATGACCACTCTAATTCTTCGTGCTTATCTCACTGTATATCTGATTATCTTAGGCGGAGAGAGTTCCCGGGACAGTCTAACATTTCATCAAGAGCGGCTTGCACAACTTTTACATTGTTTTCCCCAGCATGAACCTCTCCACTTCTCAGCGCACACCATCCACACGGTCCAAAAACTGGGAGTCTGAGTGTGGACAGAAGACGAGTTGTCTAGAGAGCCAGACGGGGACTGTCGTTAGATTCCATATAACAATCCAAGCAGGAATCCTTTTCTTGCCCTGGTTAGTTTCACAAATGTTGAAAATAGATAAGCCTTTGTGGTCATGTGCCAAGTCAATGTGCTTGTGTTGCTTCAGCCCAAGACATTCGAGGTCGAGTGACCAGACTTGAAAGAATCTTAAGGACGTTTGCAAATTCTGCCAAAATACTCTTTATCAAGCATCTCCTGTGCTCCTGTGAAAATGGATGGAACACACCATCTTTAACCCCTCTGAGCAAACTCTGCCTAGTCAATATTGTAAGAAAAAAAAAAAAACCATTTTAGAATCTGGGAAATTGAGGCTTACAAAAAAAATCTGAGAATTTAATCCAGGATCAAGTTTTAAATAGAGACTTGGATTAAGACCAGGGCTTGTCTGCAGTGGAGCCAAGATGTGAAACCAAATGTGCAAAGCCTGGCTCCTTCCCTGGACCCTGGAGATGTGAGTTTGTTATTCTTTTCTTTAAGGCTGTAGCAAAGGTCACTACTCCTTGAGCTCCAATTCTGAGATCATCCAACAGAAGCTCATTGGAGGCTCTGTGGAGAGAGCTGGGAGGTCAGGGTGCTGGAGTGCAAGAGATCTGCAGCTAGAGTTTCTCAGTCTACCTATAGGACTGCCGAGTCCATCTTGACTTTCAACTTCGTTGTGTCGGTAAATACTTAGACAATTAAAAAAACACTCACTTTTGGAGGTGCATTCGAGGCAGACATCTCTGGATATGTCTGTGAAGGTGGTTTCAGATCGGATTAATGAAAGAGTGGGGGAACTGTTCTTCTTCTCATAGAATGGGTGGGGTCGTGGAATAAAAAACGGAAGGAACAAGTGAGCATTTGCATCCTCTCTCTCCTCCTCTCCCCCTCCCCCCTGTTTCCTGGTTTCCATTAGGTGAGCAGCTCTATTATACCCTCCCCCCCATGCTGGACAAAATCCTCTGAAGCTGTGGGTCAAGACCAACTCTGCCTCCTTTAAAACCGCTTCTATGGTCAAGTTACTGCAATAGAGTGTTTAGTTAGAGATACCAATACTGTAGGGTCCCCAGCTCCCTCTGTTCCTCACATTTGAACGTGCAGCTCTGTAACACCCAGCCCTGAATTCCCTCCAAGGACCTTCACCTGCCCAGAAGGTGGTGCAAATATCCTCCCAAGGGAAAAAAGAAGAACCTAGAAGATTCATTCCTTCCCTGCCCCCTCCGCCCTGATTTCCCCTTTTGATCTTTCTCATTGCCAGACATTTTTGGGTCATCTTTTCCATTAAAGTTTGTGTGTACTTCAAGGAGATCCCCATAGCTGCCCTAGAGTAGACCAGATGTCTCTGTTTGATATGCAAAGAGATGCTATAAGATTCCTCAGCCAAGCTTCTCATAGATCCCACTGTAGCCAGTATCTCCTCTCTCTTCTTTATGACTTGCACCTAGAGAATCATCTAGTCCCCCCACACATACTCAGATTCTGGTCCTCGGAGAAGGAGATTCCTCATAGAGATCCCTCCTGGGTTGGACCATAGAACTGGTTTTCTAGAACATACGTTTGCTCAAAGCTTCTGTTGTTTTTCTACCAACCCAAGAGTCCTGCCTTCTGGCTCTCCTCCCCCTTCCTGTACCCACTGTGTCTAATGAATTCTTGCATATGAGGTCCTTGAGGTCCCCTCTCTGAAGGGAGTGGAAGAGCAAGGCTGAAACAACAGGCCTTGGGGAAGTGGCCTGGAAGGGAGGCAGCAGCAAAAGGCTGGCTGAAATGTCTGAACTGGGAGGGAGCGCTGCAGGCAGACAGGGTTTATATCAGCCAGTGATAGAGAGGGCCAGAGCAGGGATTCATAGGGAGAAATAAAAAATGGGAATGTTCGGCAGGACATCAAGAAAAACATCCTGATGAAGAGAAAAGGCTCCCAAGAGGGGGAATGTTCTCATAAAGATGAGCAGGTGTCCAGGTCACCCCAGCACATCTCCAACGGTACAAACCAGGCCTGGCTGCCCTGGTGGCTATGGGCTGACCTCCCTCCAGGTCTCTTTTCGTGGGGAAGATGATAGAGGTGGGTCGTGTAGTTGATGGAGCAGAGAGGGTGGTTAACTGTCCCCTGTAGGACTCCTTGGTTGTGAAACTGAGACAGTGCCTCCCTCGGCTTTATCACTACAGTGGTGGTCTTGGAGAGCATTTGGCCAGTCCCTTAGGGGTTGGACAAGTGTTAGGAGGTTGGCCAGCAAGAGAGTCCTTGTCCTTGATTGTGATTGTTGGCTCTGTATGCTGTTGGCTTCCCCCTGTGGAGCCTCTTCTGGTTCATGCTTGCTGCTTACTCATGACTTCAGCCTTTGAGTTGTGGCTGCTTGGTTACCCTTCTCAACTCTGAAAGCCCCCCTTTCACAGCCAATCTGCTCTACTCTTGCTCCTCCATTCTAATCTCAAGGACAAGGGCATAGTTTCTCCGGTTCATCTGCTCATGGAGGGGAGGTCACAGGCCCCATCCAGGAGACTGGTTGCCAATTCAGGTACCACCTAATGTAATGGTAGCAGGACCAGACAGGATGAATGACTGCCTGAGCAGCAAGAGTCATAGATGGGAAATTTCATTAGGATGATATGGGCCCTTAAGTCTCACCTTCCTGTCTGAGGCTTTCCCTTTCCCATGTTCTGAGCGCTGAAGGCAGTCTTCCAAATTTCAAGTCTCAGTTTCCCCTTCATCAGTTTTTCTCCCCTCTGAGCTCCAAGGTGGTCCTGCTTGGGTAGGTAACTGCTCACCAGACGGAAGAAAGGCCACCCTCACACTCACGCATGAATGTCCACTGGGTTTATTAGGCCTCAACGACAGTCTTTTATTGGTGACTGATGTGCCGTTTGTCCTTCCCCTCCTGACCCCATGCCAGATTCTACACATTTCCAGCCTTTGCTCTGGTTGTAAAAAGGACAATCCTTCCCCACCTATCATGCCACTTGCTCCCCCACCCCACCCCAGAACCAATGGTGGGGGAGGGACATCCTTCTGTGACTTGTCCCCTGAGATATTATTTATTTCCCTCGTATTTGTCAGAGTCATTTAAGATAAATCTGAATTCTGGTCTACAGATGAATGCTAGCTCCCTGCATTTCTTAAAGAATTCAGTGTAATGTGGAATAGCTTAAATAAAGAAGTCATTTCTGAGGATCATATCAAGGAAGGAAGGAAGGAGGAGGAAGGGAGGGAGAGAGGAAGGAAGGGAGAGAGGGAAAATGGAGAACAAAATGGAGGGAGGAAGGGAGGAAAGAAGAGTATTGGAGGGAAGGATGGAGAGAGGAATGAAGGATGGAAGAAAGGAAGGAGCAAAGAAAGGAAAAGGCAAGAAAGCAAGGAAGGGAAAAAAGGGGAGGAAGGGATATTACCATAGTCATAACATTAGACAAATTAGCATGGTAGTGGACACTGTCTATCATATGTCAGACAACATGCTGAAGGAGGTAATTCACTTTGTTCTCTAGTAACCCTGGGAGCTAGGACTCATTGCCTTCTTCAGTAAAAAAGATGAAGAAACATCACATAAAGTTTTGCTTTCTTATCCAGGGATTTATGGCAGCAAATATCAGATATATCCATCTAAGTCCTAAATCCGTATACTGGTGTTGCTACAGTCTTGTTACTGATATGAGCTCCTGCTCCTCTCGGGTGTAAAATGACACCTTCACCTGTATGGTGGATTGTTTTGTCTTGGCCATCTGAGTGCTTCTGCTTCTTCCAAAGAATCAATAATACTAGGTCCCCTCCTCTACTGTGTGTACTCGTGTGTGTGTGTGTGTGTGTGTGTGTATACATTTGATGTAAATACACGTGTATTAGCAGATGGATACTCATGCCTGTGCTAAGACCAGAAGAGACTGCTGGGTGTCTGCTCTGTCATTCTCTACCTTCTTACTTTAAGACACAGTCTCTCACTGAACCTGAGACTGGGCTGGAAGCCAGTAAACCTTCATAATCCTCGTGTCTCCATTCCTAACGGTGCTGGGGTTACAGACACAGGTACAGTCATGCCCAGCTTTCTAGATAGGTGCCAAGGATTGATTCCATGCTGCACAGCAAGCACTGGTGGCCGCTGAATCATCTCCCCAGTCTGTACGTCTATCTTTAGAGTATCTTTGCAAACCTATGTGGCGCCTGCAGCCTAGCTTCACAGGCACAATGGCAATATCTCTCCTGGGCTCCTTCCAGGGTTCCTAAGCAAGATCCCTTGCATCACAGTTTTCCCTATCCATACTGCACCCAGCCAGAGGGCTTCTTCTAAGAGGCAGACCCAGTTATTCTGTAATAGAAGAATTGGGATGATGAGCAGTGAGACACAGTCCTGCAGTACTAGGGTGCAGTCACAGACGACACTTGGACTGATCAGATGTGGGGCAGAGCAGTATGCCAGACATCCAACCCAAGAAATCTGGTCCCCGAGCATCTCAGAAGTGCTCATCCTCCAGGTGGACTCTGAGAGAACAGTTCTCTGAACGGGCTGCTCAAGAAGCTACTGTTACCTTCCAGGAAGGTGTCACATGGAGCAGAAACAGAGCACAATGCTACAGGGTCCAGGGGAGGGTGAAGCTGTCAAGAGCAGCAGCAAGCAGCACTCAGGTATGCCCCTGGGATGGGCTTCCTGCCAGGATTATAAGAAGTACAGCCTACAGTTCCTCCTGTGATTTGGCCATGGCTTGGTTGGGTACCTGAGAAACCCCTATTGTTGCCAGAAAAGCCCAAAGGACAGAGGAATTAGAGAATCCTTTGAGGGGCCCTAAGACACACCACCCCATTTTTTTGGTACCTTCCTTCGTGTCCTTGAGCATGCACAGGGGCACTCAGTAGGTATCTGAGAAATGAACAGGTAGACAGTCCTGAGGCAGAGGTTTCCTCCTGGCTCAGGTTTACACCTCACTGTGGTTCGTTCTGTTCTTAGACCAGGCTTATTCACAAGCTTCTCTGCTCTCCCTACTCTTCTCCAGGAGTACCCTGCCCTTGATCCTTCTAAGTCCAGCCTTCCAGTCTCCTCCTGGGTCCCCCTGTGGATCCTATTCCTCAGTTTACCCTGCCCTATCCTCTTATTCTGGGCTTAACTTTTCCCACAGCGGGTCACATTTTCCGGAACACCGCGTCATTTCTCTCTCACTTTTGTTTATTATCTGCTTCTTCCAAGGGAATCCAGGGCCTATAAGGGGCAGATTTTGATGTCTGGTTTTCTACCACACTTCTAAGGTTCACTTCAGTACCTGGTGCGTAGAAATTATTCAGAGTGCGTGTCACTTAACCATCACAGTGCGGAGAATCAGCATGGTGTGCAGTGACTCTTTATGTTGCCGAGCTGGGGAAACTGAGGCTCAGCAAAGAACAACTGGGGATAGCGAGTGAAGACTGGGTGGGGAGGCTATGCAGGGATGTAGAACACAGGGAACTAGGTTCTAATCCTGATTAACTTCCAAAGCTCTCTCTCCTGAAGTCTGGGACTCAGTTCAAGTTCATAACAATTTTCTCACAGGAGGTAGAGCTGCAGGTGGTTTGGGGCACTTCCTTCCAAAGGACTTTGGGTAGTTCTTAAGGGTTGGTAACAGCGCCCAGCTTATAAGGAGCTTAGCTGTGAAGGCCATGTGTGTCTGTTGATTGTCCAGGAGAGCTCCCTGATCCTCAGGACTGAGCCTCTGTGGTTGTTCCTCCTGGCCGTGGAGACTCCTGGTCCCTTTATTCCCTTAGCCCAGCTTGTTTCGGACTGTGCAGCCTCTGAGAGGCAGGGCAGGACCTGGTGGGCCATGTTTGCAGCCCAGCAAATGTTCCCGGAGCCTTGTTTTTTGTTCTGTTGCTGGGCCATTTGTTTTTATAGCTTATCATTCCTGCAGGGGGGCTTTGAAAAGCTGCCATTGCTCAATGGATGTTTCCGGTTCGCTTCCATCAAGCCGCATTTAATGAAAACCAGTTTAAGGTCGTCTTTCTCATAAAATGTCTCAGAGCTGCTCCAGCAGCTCCTCTTCAAGAATAATGAAGATGAACGCTCCCTTCCTCCTCTGGCTTCTTCTCCCTGGGGCAGCATACAAAATCCCAGCCATGGGAGGAAAGAAAGCAAACCCACCCTCTAGGAGCAAAGGAGCTAGGCTCCAGAATCTCTAATGCTCCACACCAAGGAGCAATTTGGCTTCTTCAGACGACTTGAGGAGTTAGCAAATCACAAATAAATGTTTTTAAACTCCTCAAAAACCTTTGAGAGTCAGAATATTGAACCCAAGACCTAGGGTCACAGAGCAGGCCTGGCTTCTCTGGAATGAGTTGAAACGGAAGGTAGTTGGCTCACCTAGGCCTCATCCAGAGGTCCCTCTGCTCTGGAGACCCCACAAAGCATCCAGGGACTCCTCCTCAGTGTCTCAGCCAAATAGAGGAGATTCCCGAGGAGAAGTAAGTATGACCTGGAGGAGGGGATGAGGAGGCTCCTAGTGACTGGTTTCATCAGCAGAAAGAGGTCCTTCTGAATCTCCAGGCAATGCCTGGGTGCCAGCAACCCCAGAAAAAACACCTGCACAATAACCCAAGGTTTCCCTTTGCCCTCTGGGTTTGCCAAGCCAATGTGTCTGACTGTACTCACCGGGGTTCTCTCTTCCTGCCTATATCACATACTTTGAATAAGGGCCACTGCTTTTGTCCTAGACACAGTCACTTTTTGATTTTGCTTTGCTATATTAAGATAATTTCTGTGCACTCCTGGAATCTTAGCAGGGAGCAGTTGAGGCAGGAAGATCAAAAGTTTAAGGTCATCCTGTGCTACACAGCTAGTGTGAGGCCTGCCTGGTTACACAAGACCCTGTCTCAGAAAACCAAAGTCAAACCAAATTCCAGATGGTCTCTGAGATACTAAGGCCCTTCTGCATTATACTCCTGGTTGACTGGTTTGGAGTGGCGGTAGGTGGTTAAGTGTGCTGACTGCAGTGGGCCAGTCTGGGTTCTTTGCCTTGGAGCCATGGGTTCTCTTCTTCAACACGTGTCTCCAGAGTCACCCCTAGCTTGCCTGTCACTCTACCCACCCCACATGCTCCTTGCTATACCTTTGGGCCAGGAAATGGAGCCCAAGGAGAGATGGGCACTCTGATGATGCCTTGCTTGTAAACATGATGTTTGGTTGTTCATGGGGAGGAGTGGAGACCTGCTGAGAGTGAGCAAGAGCTGAGCCAGGAAAGAGGCGATCTCAAATCACTGTACCCTACTTCTGGCATTGAAAAGCTATGCATCTTCTGGAAGGCACTGGCATTTTCTGGAACTCATTTCTCCCCCCACTTTAAAACAAGGTAGCTAACCCACATGGGAGGATCTCCATTTTGCCCTGCCTTCTTGGATGGCATACAGAGAGGCAGGCAAGAATCAAGCATGGAGAGGAAGCATAATTGTCATTCTAGAGGGACGATCACCTCTCCCTCCTGCCAACATCGCTTCAAAAAAAAAAAAGTGGCCAAACTCCACATTTTATAGAGAAATGGAAAGTTAATGTGTATATAGACAGGCAAACTCTTAGTGTTTGGCAACAAACTCGGATGTGGAAGATACCCAGCCTGCTGCAGGTCCATCAAAACATGGGTTGATCTCAAAAGTGACAGTAGTTTCAAAACTCTTTAGTAGGAATAACAAGTTGGCCCTGTGACTGAAGGTCCCTTCACACCAAACCTGATGACCTGAGGCTGATCACTAAGATACTTCCCAAGTCGTCTTCCAACCTCTACCGATGTACTATGGTTTGCATGCAGCCAAAATGAAAAATTTAAATGTAGTTAAAAACAAAATAAATATAATTTTAGAGTGTAAATTAAACACATAATTGACATTGCTTATTCAAAGAGTGGGCAAGGTCTAGTTCCAAAGCTAATGGAAGGGAGCTCCATGCTTCTCCCATGGTGCCCTCAGTGTGGATGGGGATCAGATGAGGTCCCTTTGTGAGAGGACTCAATAGAGGACAGAGAACTGTGCCCTGGTTATTCTCATTATCTAAAGATGCTTGTCTGTTCTACTGAGACCCTGAGCCCCAACCTGGAACTCTGCAGCTCTCTGAGGCTGTGCTCCTGAAGCAAGATGCCTGAGACAATATGGAAACCAGATGCGTGCACCGCCTTACCTCCTTTTTTTTTTTTTTCGTCTTCTCTGTGCTTTTGTAACTTTCAAAGCTGTTCCACATTCATAAGCTCTGATATCACTAAGCTCCCAGCTGCCCTGCCAAGCTGCTGGGCCAGTTATTACCTTCCAGATGGGGAAACTGAGGCTCAGCAATTGTAAGAGGTCAAAGAGGGTCAGAGAAAGCAAGTGGCCTGAAACGCAAGGCCTATGACCTCGATGCAGTCCTCTCCAGAACGCTATGACAGACCTACCGTCCTCATGAACTTACACTGTGTATGTGCAGAACGGTCCTCCCAAGACTAAAGGAAACCAAAGCATCCTAGTAAATATTACCATGACAGCAGTAACGAGAATGGAAAAGTAGCAGCTGCTTCTGAGCACTGTCTTCTCCCTCCCACTTTCCCTCCCTTCCCTCCATCCATAGCCCCTTCCCTCCTACTCCCCCCTCTTCTTCTCAAGTGCGATAGAAAACCCGTGCCCATTATTGCTTATGATTTAGACCAGACTTCAACTTGACCTCTAGCCTAGCCCAACCTGGTCTCTGCACCTCTGCCCTCTGCTGTCCTCCCTGGCCTTAGGCATGCTCCTTCCCTCCTTCTTGCTTCTATGGTACCCATTCCCTTGCATCTCTGTGTTCCGGCATCCAGGAGGCCTCTCTGAAATCTCCAATCTTGGTCACAGTCATCATTCGTAGAACCGTGGTCCTTTCTCTCTAGGTCATTATCTGAATGATTTCATTTAGCTTCATCTCTTCCACTGGAATTAAAACTGCTAGAAAGCAGAGGTCTCAGAAGGTCATAGTTCAATAGCAAGGTTAGCATATAACAAATATTCCACAAATCAATTCACAAAGGAATATGGTAGTTAGGGGCCACCTAGGCTATCCCTTTAACTCTCAAGCCTGATGAGACACCCTGTGCTACAGAGAGATCGTCTGTAACAGACTCCTAGAAGGCTATTCATTGCCCAAGATCCCACAGCAAGGTGGAGAGGCTGTCTCAGTCACAAGTCTGCCTGATTTCCAAATGTTCAAACTAATACAATTCAAAAAAAGACTTGAAGATCTTTGTGTCAGAGATCTCCAGAGAAGCAAACTTTGGACATGTTAATGTAGAGAGAAGAACTATTTCAGGAACGTTTGTCCTAAAGAGGACAAGCTAGATGGCTGGAGCCCCAGAAGAGTCTGAATCCTAAGCTGGGGCACCGTGGAAGATGAGTTCAGTCTTGGTTCTGTCAGGGCCTCTGTTAATTGTAAGAGACCCAGTCACATCACAGAAGGCAGGTTTGCTTTGACCAAAGTCCACCAGTTTAAATTTCTAACTCATTCCAAACAGACCCTCAGAGAAACATCTACAAGAATGCTTCAGTAAAAATCCAGGCATAGTGGCCCAGGCAACATAACACAAAATTTAGCAGCACAACCTCTGGATAGTCATTGTTCTAAATCAACCACCGGTAATAAGCCATGACGTTTGCCTCATCTTGCTCTTCTTCTCTTTTTCCTGTTGGTGAGCTATTTGGATATTCCCAAGGCTCACACTTCTATCTGCTTCCTAACTCTAGCTGCCAAGATTCCTACAGCAGCCAGAGATCTGCCTGCAGACAGGGCCTCTCTATGCAGAGTAGGCTTCCTGGCACTTAGGCCTGGCAGTACCATCCGAACTGGGGTAGCAATGCACCTTGGCCACCACAAGTAGGAAGTCAGTTCTCCGGTTTTCCATGGATATCTATTATCTTCATTCCCATGTTGGGGCTGCCTGCGCCCATCTATTTCTTTTCTTCTCCCACCCCTAACCCCATACCCCAGCCATTTCCTGCTCCTCATTCTTCTCTGCCTTTGAGGTGTCTGGACTCATGCACACCAAAGAAAGGGACCTATTTAATCTACCACATTTACAAGCTCTGTAAACAAGATCTAGTGGCTGAATCATGGAAAATGTTCCTTATATGAAAACGGTCATTTATGACTTTGTTCTATTAAAACTGTCTTGTATAACTAACCCCACCCAGCAAATTAGGGAAAAAAAGAAAAAGAAACCTTAGTGTGCCCCACGGTATTCATACGTCTCTTTCAGACAGCCATAGTCATGTCATTTCTAATGATTTAAGTTCCCCTGAATGGAGTTCCCCTCCAGGGGGCAGATAAAGGGTCCGTTTCATGTTGCTTTCGAACAACCTCTTCCTTTAAAAACAAAACTACATTAAAAATTTCTCCAAATGGCCTTAAAATAAGAGGTTGAAAATCTGACCAGCTTAATTCTTTTCTGGAGTAGCTGAATAATTTATTAACATTATTCTCACTGAGACTCATTCTGTTTGGCCTTTGCGAGTTAATAATTGCTTCGGCATTATTACTGTGGGGGCCTCCAGCTTCGACTATTTTCCTTATGCTCACAACAATAAATTATTAAAATGTGCTCAATGTCTTGTATTAATATTGTCTGAACCCTCTAGGAAGCCCCATGAAAAGCCAGAGCTTTGGAGGGTTAAGTTACTGGCCCTAGGTCACAGCTAGGAATTGGTGGCTTGAAACTCAAACCTCATTGTCAGATCTCCACCCTGAATTCCAATTGTCACAGAAAGAGGATGGGATCCTGTGATAATCATAGTCATAAAACTGAGCAGGAGGGGACAGGAATAAAGATGCCCACAGGTTGCTCTTTTAACATGTACTACAATGTCTACATGGTCCATGGGGAAGTGTGGAGCTGTGCTCTTTCGAGAAGTTTCTTGGGAATACCAAGTAGCCTTTCCTAAGTTTATCTAGGGAGGACTGAGTGTCCTCACAAGTATCTGGAGACACAGGAGAGACCCCACTGTGTGTCCTTTCATATTTACTCATTTATACATTCATTTATTGGTTTTGCTGGAGTACAGTGTACTGTGCTGGGGTACAGGACACCAGGAGAGTTTGTCACCCATGAAGCCCAGGGGCCCTTTTCTGTTCCATCTTCTAGATGAGAGTGACAGATTGAAGTAGTTTCAGAGACACACCCCCGCCCCCACCCCGGGCTGGAAACATCAACCTGGTTGAGTTTGCCTGTTAGCAACACAGGCCCGTTTTCAGAGTACACCTAATAGATAACTCTCTCCTGGGATGTTGAGGGTCCCAGGGTGCAGCCATTGGCCCTTTCCTATTATGTGGGGATGGTCTCCAAATCTCCAAACTGTCTGTCCTCACTGATAAGACAAAGCCATCTGGAAGCACCCTGCTGGGACCCTTGCCTACTGCTTGCTAGGTACTGCTTTTCAGGCAAGCCCCTAATGCACATGGGACCTGGTTTCAGGGGCAGTGCCAGCCTTAGTTCTGGGTCAGCAGAGAACCCTCTGCTCAGACTACAGAGACTGTGAGGCTGGATACACAACCTTTGATGCCTTCAGCACACAGGGACTCTGAAAAGGAAGAAAGGAAGCAAGAAGGAGAGAGGTGGATGAGTGGGGCAAGGAAGGAATGAATGGAAGGAGGGGAGGGAGAGTTCTTGGGCTTTAGCTGGTTGAAGCCAGTCCAGAGCACAGGCTCCTAAACAAAAGGATCCCCAGGGATCTAGTGATTCTGTTTGCCATAACCACATCCAGCCACCCTGGGGGAAGTCAACACTAGGTACCATGGTCAAAAAAAAAAAAAAAAAAAATATATATATATATATATATATATATATATATATATATATATATATATATATATATATATATATATATATATATATATATATATATATATATATCAAAACACATTCACTAATAATAGGAGTACTTCTACTAGCAGAGACCTGACACTCCTGCTAACGGGACCGACCATAAAGGGCATTTGTTTCTAATTAAACACCAAACCCCTAAACCTTTCAACTCTGCATCCACAACTACTGTAAATGTTTATGAAAAACGGGAAATTCTCATTTAATTCAAACCATGCCAGAAATGCATTTTCGTTGTCTTAGCCGAGAAGCCCTCTGAGCCCAGCTTGAGGCCAGCTGAGCTTGAAATTGAGAGAGGCACAGACCTGCAGTGAGCTGAATCCCTGCAAGCCTGGGGAGGAAGCGGCAGCCCCCTCTTGCTGCTCTGAAGGAGCAAAATCCAGCTGTCTTCCAGAGAGAGATATGACCAACTGAGAGTTAAAGCTTCGGGGAGGGTCCCAGACATCTAGGAAATGGATTAGGTAGCCCACAAAAATAATTAAGATGAGAAAGTCTAGAATCAGATAAGCCATAGCAACAGTTCACTCCTGGAGGACTGTGACAAAGTAGTTTAACTCTCTGAGTCTTGAATGCCTTAGAGACCGGCGGTGGCCATGGAGGAAATGACGCTCCAGAAAGGGAGTGGTCAGATGAAAGGGGGAGTTAACCAGGTGCCTCATCTCTGCTCTGATAGGCTGCTCATGCCTCGGAGGTGCTGAGCATCTCCTCCCTCAGGAGGCTGGAACTGAGAAGTCTCAGTAAGAGAAGGCAGCTCTTCCAGTATTCCTAACATAGCTATTCAAAAGCCTGTCCCCAGAATCCCAATCACAGGGCTATGACACCTGGGAGCATCACACCTGTAACCAGTGGGCTGTAGAGTTTCCCAGAACCCTGATTCTTACTCAGAGACTGGCCATGCTTCCCGGAGGACAAACATTTCGTTTGGCTGAGACACATGGTGTGGAGAAGAAGCCTTGGGGGGAGGGCAATTGGACATATTTCCTAAGTCTTCATTAAGTCTTCCACAGTGGGGATTTCCTGAGCAGGTCTTTGGAGAAGATTTGAATCTTTGTCACTCTCTCCCCAAGTGAGCATTCCCTAACACTGCTAACAGTGATCCTTCAAAAATAGACAGGCTGGCCTCCCTGTGCCTCAAATTACAGCAGCCAGGAAGGATAGAAGGCATAGCTGTAGCCTGACAGCACCTATTCATCGTACCTACAAGGAGGGTAGCCGGGCTCCTACCTCCTCCAAATCACAGGGAGATCTACAACTCACCAATCACAGTGTCATAGTCCTTGGACCTCTGGGACTCAGTATAATCTTAGGCTCAGAGCTCAGCATTCTGTCAAATTATAGAAAAGAGGTTCCTTCTCAGTACAAGTTGGGCCAAAGCTGAGAGCCATCTTGTGTGGCCTTTCGGTGCCTCAAAGTTTTCATCCTCAATGTTGACATAGCAATAGAGGAGAAGGGCAGTGGTGACAAGAATTTTCCCAGGTAATAAACTGCAGTGAGGATGAGTTATCACCCCATACTTCAGAGAAACTCTTCCTCTCAGAACCTCCTCACAGCTCCAGTTTAATATAGCTGCGTGCCCCTTGGATTGTCATGTACCTTTGCCAACTGCTCTTTGAGGCAGAACAATGTCTGGCTCTGCTTGTCATTTAACTTTTAGCACTGCCTGGCACATAGTAGGTGCTCAGTAAATTACTTGGGCATGAATAAGAAAAACCAGAGGAGTCAAAACAGGGGTCCAGATATTCTCACATTTTGTACAAATCCCTAATCTCCAACTGTTCCTCCAATGAGCTCACGAGTGTGATTGCCAGGTTGCAAATATATGTACTTTCACAGAAAAAGAAATTTCCAGAGATGCTCTGGCCATTGATTTTTTTAGCTACTCATTTTCTCCTTAGAAGTGGAACAAGGCTCAGAGTAAACATGTCGGGCCAAGCAGATGTAACGGTCCTGAATGTGAAGAAGTCAGTCTGACATCCACCACTCCATTCACTCTTCTAGAGCTCTTGACAGTTCCAGAGAAGTGTCTGTGTATGTGACCTTTGGCTCAGATTTTACATAATATTTTGCTTTGCTTGGCAATGCTATTGTCTGAGAGCTAACATGTTTGGGGTATGTTTTTAATATGTGCCTCGTACCATATAATGGGCTAAGGTCTCCTCTGAGATCCACGCTGGCTCTTGGAAGTATGGAATATGTTATAGATCTGGGATAAACAATATTTTCCATGCCAAACTTCCCATCTATCCTAACTCCATGACCCTCCAGAGATCAGGGCTCTGCTTGCAAGTGACCAAAAGGGAAGATGGTTTGTGAAAGACACTACTCATATTTTCTTTCTTTGGAACATTCTGGATGCATTCTTTGAGTCTGCAGAGCAGAGTCCATAGAGGCAGGACAGGCAGATCCTAAAACCCTCATCCCTTACTCACAAAAGCGCATAGCTCTGAGCAGTTCTTAACCACTCAGTGAGCTCAGCCTCTCTCTGTAGGTGTGAACCAGACATTCCTAATTTTTCAGCCCTCTTTAACTTGTTTGTCCTTTGCCTCCTCTAATCCTTCTCACAAAGACAGGCCTCCACTCTGGTTCTGGCTGCATGAGGCACCAGTGGTAGGTAACTCTGCACCACAACTCTTGGTTCCCTATACCTCTGAATGAAGCAGAAAGTGCCAAAGGCTGAAGAGAGTTGCATGTATGGACTCACGAAAGGTCCACATGCTACACGGGGACTGAAGCCAATGACCCCAGGCTCCAGAAAGTCCATCCCACCACCAGCCTGCCACCACTGCCAACCTACCTGGCCAAGTCTCTAGGCCCTATCTCATCACCTCTGTTCAAACCTGTTTGACAGCTAAGTTGTCAGTTTCTTGCATTCTAGAACTCAAATTATCTACATTAGACAACACATGTGTCCTCTGGAGGCCCAGTCTTGGAAATGAAGCTGGAAGGAGTCCCTAGTAAGTAGACCTAAGCCCTAAGGGTTGGCTAAGTTTGAGGTATGGTCTAGATCATTGTCATATTGCTCCTAAAGAGGCCTTGTGGGACAATGCCCTCAGCCTATCCATTATTGTCTTCCTACCTTTGTCTTCTCCCCTTTGGCAATGGTATGAAAAGCATAAGAAGGCTAGTTTCTTTTCGATCCTTCTCTTTAAGCAAGAGCATGACCCTGAGCTTGGACCTGTTTCTGCTTTTTCCTGGGCAAGGCCATAGGCCATAGGCCATATTTCATGTTGAGTCATCTGTTCTGGGGGAACGTAGTACTACTGAGGCATTCAGGAGACCAAGGGTGTCCAGGCATAATCTCATCATCCTATCCCATGACCACAAGAAGGTGGACTGTTATCTCTGAGAAGCCAAAGAAGGAACTTAGTTCAGGGCTCCAAACTTCTTTAGGCCAGGGAAGTACCAGGAGCCACTGCCCTGGTGCCAGGCAAATTTTTGGCAGCTTTCCCTCCTGGGTAGGAAAACCATAGGGTGATGAGGTTCTTTTTGAGCATTGAGTAGCCAGGGACCCGAAAGGCAGCTATGGGTACACAAATGGGCATGGCTATTTGCTATAAATAACTTTGTTTGTTTGTTTATTAAAGAAAGCAGGTAGTTGGTGGCATTTGGCATCCTAACCACCTTTATCTCCTATACACTCAGATGGAAAAAAGACTTCTCACTCTAGAAATCATCTGAAAATGCAAAGTAAGAGCAGAGGTCACCAGCCTCCACTCTCTTGACAGCTAGCCACCGCTAGCCAGGGAAAGGAGGGCTGCCCCATCTGCTGCTCAGCAACATCTGTGGTCTTAATTTTTAGATGGCGGCATATCCTTGATTCAAAAACACTAAGAATGTCTCCAAACCTTGTACGACAGCTCCCAATTAAGCTAAATGGGCTGCAGCAGAGAAATTCTGACATGAGGCCTTCAGTGGTATCCCTGTCTGGTGTTATGCCTGTTTGTACATCTGCTCGCAGAGATGAGTCTCCCTAAGACACTCCTTCCACGTGACAATTCACTGCTCCTCCAAGATGCTTCACGGCAGCTACTTTCTCATTCTTTCCTACAACACGCTTCACCTGTATCACTTCAACAGCCCTCCTAGGAGAGCCACTCATAAACACCATGGCAAAGCTGTGTGGGCCTCAGATCATACAGCCAAGGAGATGGATGGAGGATTTCTTTTCTTTCTTTTTAAAAGAGGTATCGCCATGGGGTGCTGTCTCTTAGGTGTTCACCTTTGTAAAAGACAGGGTCTCTCATTCTGACCGGAGACTCACCGATTAGATGTGGCTGGTTGGCCAAGAAGCCTCAGGGATACCTCTAGGTCTGCTCTTCTACTCTGGGACCTACAAGCACATGCTACCATGTTCTTTTTTGTTGTAGCATTTGTTTTCTGGGGACTGGGCTCAGATCACCCTGCTTGGGGGGTAAGCACTTTACCCACAAACTATCTCCATCACTGGAGATGTGGTGATAGGTGATATTGAAGCTTCTGCTTAGGCACCATCTTCTCACACAGACTCCCCCTCCTACTGCCAGGACTTTGCATTGGAGGACTACCTGTCTTCCCTGTATGCCCCACTTTTTTGCCCATTAACAACAGAATGCAGAGACAAAAGCCAGACCATTCCAGGTCTACTCAGGTCTCTGCCCTGCAGCAAGCAACCCATCCAGGTCTAGTCCTAGATTCTTTGTCAACAAGGCACAGACAGTGTTAGTATTAACCTTCACATGCTGCTGGAAAAAGGAGGGACAATGCAGGTTCAAGGTTTTTGCACCCCTTACAATGCTACTAAAACACTAGTACTCTTTCTGATATTGGAGTCTAAGCTGTCTCTCCAAAGCACCAGTTCTCAACCTTCCTAAAGCTGTGACCCTTTAATGCAACTCTTTATATGGTGTTGACCCCCCACCTATAAAATTATCTTTGTTGCTACTTTATAACTGTACTCTTACTACTGTTATTAAACGTAAATATCTGATATGCAGCATATGAGAACTACCACTCTAAAGGTTCCTATCCTAGACTCCCTGGACCCTTCTCTGGTATCCTCTGGTATATCATTGCTCCCAACAGGAACATCTCAGAATGACTTCTTACTGCTCAGTTTGGGAATTACTTTGTAGACTGGGATGAGTTATGAGAAAAGTCAGAAACTATCGCTCTTGGGCAGTGTTCCCTAAGAGTTCAGCTTGAACCACAAACAGTACCTGGGAAGTTATCGGTTAAGATCTCATGCCATACCAATTGGGCAATGTCCAAAGATCACCCAGAGAAGCATCTCTCTGCCAAGTATGACAGCTCTGCTCTTGGCGTTCCCTGCTACAGGAAAGCACTTTTCAAGGACCTAGGAGGCTGTAGCCTAAAAGCACACAAATGGGACTGACTGTCAGAAGTCTATTCAAAGCTGCCACTAGGAAGCCCTTCAGCTATGGTGACATCATCGCAAACCAAAACAGCACATGTTGTAATGGAGTAGGTTGATTCTCCTCTGTTTCATTGCATGGTTTGAAATGGCTACAAGAAGGGGGTTTGTTGTTCAGCCCCTTGACATTGCTCGGGCTACCATGATTGATGTGTCTAGTAGAAATTGTCTATCTCTGAGAAGAGCAGCTTTTGTCTTAGTCTTCAGAAGCTCAAAGCCAGCATGCAAGGGTCCAGACTACCCAGGGTGGGGAGACCAAAGGAACATCTAGGGGAATGATGTGAAAGAAAAGTCTGGCCTTCAGCATCCCTTCTCCCCTAGGACACTAGATAGCACGGCAATATCTCAGATGCTCCAAAATAGCAACTTATTGTCACCAAGTAAGATCCCTGCATACCTCAGAAACAAACAGCCAGCATAGCTTTGATGGAATTCTTGAACCTAATAAGCCTAAAGACAAGTTTGGGCTTGTTCCTTTTGCAATAAGAGGTAACTAGAAACATTTCAGAGATGACATGTCACAACCCAGCTTAGAGATATGACCAAGGAAGCTGATGAAGGAATATTATATTGTGTGACTCAGTCACTAAGGCCAACTGCTAGCCCATAGAGTCTCTAATATTCTTTTCTAACATCATTAAGCCCCTTTTCCTAGCATGCCTCAGAGTGGCAGGAGAAAACATGACTCTGTGTCTCAAGGCAATCAAGAGGTTGGCTCAGCAATCTTCTCTGCAGCTAAGTGCAATCCTGGTTGCATCTAAATCATTCTGGCATATGCTCAGTAGAAACTGTACCAAGCTATCACCTTGTCTTTTGAAGAGGAGACCAAAGAATTGAGGTCTTCCATGAACTTGGGTGTAGAAGTAGGTAAGACAAAACATGGAGCAAACTAGACTCTGGACTCTTCAGTTCTGTTTCAACCAAACGCATGTATAAACCCTTGGAATAATGTTAAGATTAAAGTGAAAGCTGAAGCCATGTTTGTATGTATCAATCTTCATGTTTTATAAAGAACCTTCTAAAACCTTCATCTCTAAATTCCTTACTTGGAAGGTATTAAAAAGAATCAAGTAGCATTGTATGTATATATGGCACACATTGTTCCTTTTAGGCAAGCAGGCATGATGGGCCACCCTTTCTACATTTTATTCATCCCCCCTCATAATAAGTAACACAGCCAATGTCCTTGGAGGAGATTATCCTTCATCTGGTCTCATTTCATGCCCCACACGAATGTAAACACTTGACTAGATTTGGCCAGCTGTATCAGTCTCTTCATTAAAAAATGCACAGGTATGGGGGTGAGGGGTGGGGCAACAGAACTCAAACCAAACCAGTGCAGGTCTCTCCTGAGTGGTTATTAGAACATCTAAAAGATAGTCAGTCACTTGTTCATGGAGCGAAAAATGCCAGCTTCCAGATGATACCAGCCCATAGCTACTTCAGTGTTAAAACTGGACCAAAATAAACTCAAACCAAATCCAGCCAAGAGATGAAGAGAGCCCAGGGATAGAGAACATGGGCGTTTTGATAGTGTCATATGGATTCCTGGGCTTTCTAGTTATGTAAACTATAAAACTCTAGCTCCTCTCCTTTTGAAATCAAGCCAATTTGACTTGAGTAGTTGTCACTTGAAGCCAAGAGTCTCAGCTAACAGAACAAGTTACATCTTAATTGAGTTTCAGGATATTATCTGGGAGAAGTCTGTGTGTGTGTTCTGCACTGTGTACTCTGCCCACAGAGAGATGAACTTCCCAGGCTAGGGGTGAGCACCATTCTTGCTAGCCAAGTTGCCTCTTCTTTCCAGCTGTACCTTGTTTTTGTTAGTTAGTTTGTTTGTTTTTTAATGGAGCTCATCTTTCTCCAGCTTAGACATCCCAAATGACAAGCCATTGGAAGGCATCTCTCTCTATGCTAATACCTGGGTTTGAGTGGGTTTTTTTTTTTCATTGTTGGTTTTCTTAAAAAATGTTCATGATGTGATAGCAAATGAATGTTGGCGAATTACCAAGTGACAGGCGTAAAATTTTATGAACATGCACATTCCAGAGGAATGTGGAAATAAGCCATCCACTGTCGTCCACTTTGGCAGAACTATTACAAAAATATAAGTTTGGCATATATTGCAATTCATTTAAAGATGCTTAAAAACTCATCCATCAACCATGTACAGAAGGTCAAAGAAACACATGAATCCCAAATTAACAGTATACAAAACAAAGGCCCGAGAATCAACTCTGGCTAACACAGAAGATGCACACTCAAAGAGAACAGTGGTCAGCTTGTTTGAACAAAACAAAGTATCTATAACCTTAAAAAGAAACAATAACCATCCATTAGCAGTAAAAAAAAAAAAAAAAAAAGAAAGAAAGAAAAGAAAAGAAAAGAAAAGAAAAGAAACAACAACAACAAAACATTATCCTGGAATGACCCTCTCAATTTTGTTCCTTGAAGAGGGACTCAGGCTGGTGAGAATATTTCCTAAGAGTCTGCATTATATATTTTTTTACTTCAAGGACCACAGCAATAAAAGGAGCAAAGAGTATAATTGCTTGCTAGTGCCTGTCTAGTACCAAGTCCCACTCTACCCTGCCCTAAGCTTTGAGGAGTCCACTTTTACTTCTTCCCAGCCCCAAGACTTAAACTTTGCTGATCAGATTACTCAATCCTTGGGTTACGGTGATTGGTCCAAAGATGGGCGAATGTCCTGACCAACTCATTCATATGATGTATGATATGTGAACGTTGATCCGGGAATGGAATCATTGCCAGAGGTGGATTCTTCTCTAGGATCCCTGAGCAGGCATTAAGGATGAATGTAGAGAAATGGCTGCTTTCCTTGAGGCCACTGTGTGGAGAGAAGCGAAGAGAGCAATAGAGTGGGGGTGGGAGAGATGAAGAGAGAGAGAGATGGAGGCAAAGGTCTGAGATCCGTCCAGCTGTGCTTGTAAGCAGACCCAAGCCTGCCTGGACTCAGGAGGAACATTAGCTAATAAATATTCTTTTCAGCTTTAGCCAGATGAAGCTGGGCTTTTGCCACTTGGAATGGAACAAAATTTCACTGACATAGTTACCCACCATATTTAAAGCATGACCAGGAACATAAAAGAAGTTGGATAGAGGGGGAGAGGGACACAGTTCTTACTTCCAAGGAGTTTACAGTGTGAGTTCAGAGCAGTATGGTTTACTGGGTACCTACTCAGGTCTAGACAATTCCACGGTGGAGGTGAGACAGCCTTCCCTCTCCAGGCTTTCCCTAATTTCAGCAGAAAGGATGGTGCTCTCCAATAGTTTGAAGAGGGGAGATTTGAGGTTATCAGGAAGTAAAAAGGCACCATTTTGCCCTTAAAGAAGATCAAAGACCAAGGAAAGAGAAAAGGCTTGGGCCTTATGGATGTGGTGATCATTTACTTTAATACGGGAGAAGCAGCAAGAAGAGATCACAAAATGTCCAGTCTTTCTTAATGCCTTTTAGCCCCAGGCTCTACGAAACCCTGTATTTTAACCCTTTAGGACACAGAAGTATTTTTTAATAAGAACTTACACAGGGGCTGGAGAGATAGATCAGTGGTTAAGAATACTGACTGCTCTTCCAGTGGTCCTGGAGTTCAAATCCCGGCAACCACATGGTGGCTCACAACCATCTGTAATGAGCTCTGATGCCCTCTTCTGGTGTGTCTGAAGACAGCTACAGTGTACTTATATAATAAATAAATAAATCTTAAAAAAAAAAAAGAAGTTCCACAGATGCAGAAGATCCAGCTTCAGAGACTGAAAAGGCAGAATGACCATTCCCATCTTAAAGGTTCCTTTTGATAAAAAAAAAAAGAAAGCATAGCTAGTAATATAACCTACTTGTCCTTCCCTGCTTTTAACGATGAGACTTTTAACTCGACTTCTGACTACTAGAGAACTGTCTACATTTCCCAGCTTCCTTTGAAGCCATGTGTGACCATCTAGTTAAATTCTGATGAATTAAACACAAGCAGAAGGATTCTATGGCTCTCCCTTTTACTTGCCTGCATTCTCATGTCCAAGAGTAAGGTCCCAAAGGCCATGCTGAGCAGCCATTGGCATCAGAAGATCATGCGTACATGCAGCGCTCACTCAGTGAGAGCTCAGTATATTGGAGTTTGCTTGCCACTGGCTTTTCATGGTAGTTGCTTAACTCTGCTGTAGAGCAAAAGCCACACACTGCACATGTCTAAGGACGGTTAGTTGCACAGGCAGGTGCTGTGATGTGGCTGTCACTTGTTGGTCCCTTTCCTAGAACCAAAGAACAGCTTGTAGAGGGAGCACATGGTGTCCCACTACCCATCACCCTGATGAGGACTTCATTCACCAGATTTATCTTATATAAGAGGAAAGAAGTGTCCTGGTCAGGCGAGAATTTCTGCCATTCTAGGCAAAACTTAATACTAACTAAAATTCACTAAGAAATAACACAGCTTTAGGAAATGATTCTGTAATGTAACATTATCTTATAACAGACTGTATTTCATGAAATATTTGTTTAGCATAAGCATCGGAAATAAATATTAAAGGAACAAGGAATTTCTTCATGATTAGATCATTATATTAATTCCCCCTCAAACATTTTATCACCTCCAAGATGGGAACTCTGTGGCCAAGGAGCACACCAAGCCAGCTGGGAAGAGAGGGAAGATACGGGCTTCAGGCTGAAGGGGCAATTAACCCTCTCTGCACTGTTGGGTTCCCCTCACTCTAGATAAGGTCTGCATGTCAATCCTTTCTCAGCACACTCTGCCCTCTGTTAGATGGAGCTGGTATGCTTTTCCCATCCACAGGAAAGAGGAGCACTAAGCTTCCCTAAACACCATAAAGAAGATGTGGCTGGTGAGAACCTCACAGGCTGACGTGGCTTTGAGCTCCCAGGCTCAGCCGTAAGTCACACTCTGGCAACCAAAACCACATGAAACACAGTGTTGAAAACTTGCTAAATCATGTGTCACTCAGAGGCTGTTAAAATAAAATACCCTCAGAAATTGTCATTTGATTTCAGACCCTGCACCCCAGGCTGTGATGTGCAGGGTATAAATACTTGCTGTTTGGCAGGCTCGGCACAGGAGTAGCCATGGGGGCTGGGCCGGGGGAAGGGGTCTGCTGCTGTGAAGCCTCCTGTTCCGGGTATTTCTGTTAAATTCCACATCTCTTCATAAGGCTCAAATAAAATCCCTGTATCCAGCGAGGAGCAGAAATCTCTGAGAGCAATGTCCTAGGCCTAAACTTTCTAGCTTTGGAATCAGGTAGGCACTCTTGACTTTGATACTATGATATCCATTCCTAAAGCCTCCACTGTGTGTTAACAGCAAGCACTCTTTTGTGACTGCACGGGCTGAAATCCCAGCCTCACTACATACTAAGTGCATGGCTATGGGGAAACCCAGACGCTCCCAGGGGAAAAGTAGGCTCCAGGAAGGATCAAACTCATTTATTCACTATGAAGAAAAGTTGAAGCACCTACTCAGGGTCAGATTCCATTTGATTTAAGAACAAAATAAGCAGGTATCCTGTATACATTAGAGAGGTGGTAATTAGCTAACTAACATTTCTTGTTACATCAACAATTTCAGGCACGTGTAAATGCACTGTGTGTGTGTGTGTGTGTGTGTGTGTGTGTGTGTGTGTGTGTGGTGAAACATATTCTACATACTGGAAGTCCAAAGAAAAACCAAGTCTCCATTTATATGGTGCTTGTATATTGTGGGAAGAGAGACAATATATAGGTATATAATCAAGACCAGTTTCTACAGTCACCACTGCCACAAAACAAAGGTTCAGGATAATATGATGTGGAGTGCTTACTTGGAGATGGAATTAGCCAACTAGTCGGGCAGGAGAAGGTGACTGGAACTACCAAGTTTGTATCTTGGGAACACAGTCCAAGCTGTGGACTTGTCCCTGCAAAGGCTCAGAGGTGAGAAGAGTGTGGGTGAAGGCTAACCAGTAGTAAGGTGGATCAGCATGGGGCATGGTTGGAGAGGTGGGTCTGCCCCAGTCTGTAGGACTTGAATGCTCTGGCAAATCACTTGGATTTTATCTAAATAAAATGAAGTTCTGTTGGAGAGTTCTCATGGAGAGCTTGATGTGACATTTGTTTCACAGCTTGATCCTTTACCAAGGATCCAGACAGGACAGAGGTAAACTTCGAAGGACCCTGCTGGGGGATGGGTGTAGCAGGAGCTGGTGGGAGGCAGGAGGATAGTAGGAAAGAGACAGTGGTAGGCTGATGGGAGGAGACTGAAGATGTGATGGGGGTCAGAGGTGTTTCAGGGGCGCAGTACATCTGAAAAGAGGATGTGAAGGCAAGCAATGGATGTGGGTCTGGTGCCCTGACTGGGAACCCTAGAGACATCAGTCCTGGATAGGACATGAAGCCATAGGCAGGATGAGGTCACTCGGTGATTAGTGGAATAACAGACAGCAGCCTGGAAAATTTCCTTCCGGCCCTTCCCTCCCTCCTGTTTTATCACTATCTGGTGGGTTTCTCGAATGGTGATGGCTTCCCTTCTCGGGCCTTCTAGTCTGTTTCTTTTTAAAGGTGGCTGGGTTTGGTGCTCTTTTCATTTTTCTCTGGACTAATTTTATTGCTCCTAGCCTGCTCTTCAGCTGCCTTGGCAGGAAGATACCGTATATTAAAATAGTTATTATTTTATTTTATAGCTCAGTCGAATCCATATTCGGCTCACTACACGTACGGAGGCCCCACTGGCCAGGTACATTTTTGCCACGATGAACTCTTACCGGCGGAGAATTGTTCTTTCTCTCCAGATGAAGAACCGCACGTGAGCACAGCTGCCCTGCAGGGTGAGTCAGTGCAGCTGTGCTGCTGTTCTAGACCAGCGAGGTCACATAGCAGGGACCCACGGAGTGGGAAGATACCAAGGTGTGCACAGCAACCAGATGTCAGCCAGCTTCCCGGAATGCAAATGTCTCACTTTGACTCCCTGACTATCCCCAGCCCAGAGTTTCTTGTAAGGGTGTCCTATGGAGATCACTGCAACACCCCTCATGAAACCAGACTGGTCTTGAACTCATAGAACTCCATCAGCATCTTCCTCCTGAGAGATGGGTTAAAAGTGTGCACCACCATCCTGGGTTTTGACTTAGCTTTCTCTCACACAACCTCTCCTTTCAAATTACGAGTTCTCTGCTACAGCTACAGGTCTGTCTACTTCCCCTCTCTGTTACTGCTGTTTGCTGGGCCCCCTCTGGGGTCTGTTTTCTAGATTATTTCAAAAACCTTCCTGTGTGTGTGTGTGTGTGTGTGTGTGTGTGTGTGTGTAGTTCTCCTAACTAGTCTCAAATAAGCCAGAGAAATCTCATCAAAATGATGTTAGTTTGTGGCAAAAATCTGCTTTCTTTCTTAAATGACTTGTACTATGCCACTTGCTTTATCGAGGCCACAGGTGTCTCGTGCTATCTGGCCCTGGCTCCCCCTTAACTCACACAGTATGACCACTCTGCCTGCACTCACTATTATATGGCGAAAATACACAGCAGATACACTTTCTCAGGGCCTTCCGTGGACCGCATCTGGCCGCCAAGAATGTTCTTTCCCAGATACCAGCAAGGCTTGCCTCTACCTCTTGCCTTAGCAACTGGTGGCCAAGAGTCCCTGGTGATAGCTCAGCTGGTGAAAGCTGATGACAGGGTGGGTGAGGCTACAGGCCATTTAGTTGTGTCAGGCAGAATGGCACAGGGTATCCAGCCACAGGGCCAGGACATAGCATCCATTTCTTTAAATGCAAAAGCCTCATAATGGCTAACTAGTCCGTGGCTAACAGATATTCCCTTTTTCCTGATGGCTGCTCTTAACAGGGATGTTGCTGTGTGGGTAATTTTATGAATCTTCGAATCTCCACGTGTCATCTTGACAAACTGTTACCAAGTATCTGCTGTGGGCCAGGTACCTAGAAAATGAGATCTGTGCCCATGAGGGTTGACAGACATGGAAACGAGATAAATGTGTATTCTCTCTGGTGTGTGTGTGTGTGCAAGTGTACAAGTGTGTGCCTGTGTGTGCATATGCCCATGTGTGCCTGTACATGTGTGAAGTGATATGAGAAAGGCAGAGGGACGTTGAGGAGGGGGCTTTGGAGCGTCGGTAGATCTGTCGATACCCAAAGCTGCAGATGATGGGGTAAGCTGTCCATCGCCTGTGGTCCAGGAGGCAGACAGAGATACTGTACTGATCACTGTGAATGCTGCTCATGAAGATGCTGCTCAATGCTTCTCATCCTTTTAGAGTGGTAAACAGAATGTGGGGGTTCCATTTCCCTCACTGTTTGTCCTTTCTCCGGGGAATATGTCTGAGGAGAGGAGCTAACCCTAGCCTCTGGACTTGCTTCCAGGAACTAGCACCTGAACCTCAAATTCATTCTCCTTTTGTGAGAACAGGTGCTCTTGTCTCTGAGTGAAGTGAGCAAGGATGTCCCAACTTACCGGGTCCAGCAGACACTAGCAAAGACCATATTTGGTAGCGACAGAGGATTAAGAATTCTTCCATGAATATCTTGGACTACATCTAAAGAAGGAATTAGAGTTAATGTCCATAGGATGATCAGGTTTGGTGGCTGAAAAAACAGCAGAACGAGCTAGTGGCTGAGTGGAGGGATGGACGGAGCACATGGGGCTCTGCCAACAGGGCGGGGGAGGGGGAGGAAGCCAGGGAGGGGGAGATATGAGCCAGACGTGTGGAAATAGTTCTCTTTGAGGATATTCTTTGTACTAATTACTCTTCAAAGATATCATGTTAGCATTTTTGGCACAACCTGACAATTAAATTAGTTGAATGGTTTTCGATGTTTTTGCATCTGCTATGCCTGAACCTCTCCTTAAGCTAACATTTTCAGCCTGTCACACACACATTAAAAAAAAAAAAACTTTGGCAAATCATATAAACACTGATTTCAATTAGGCAAAGAATTTAAAAACACTTCACTATTCATCTTTTTCAAAAGAAATGACACGACAAGTAATTAATTGGGCTTGATTATCATTCTCTTGTGGTCTCAGTCTGGGGACAGAAAGACACATACAATCAGCAAGCCTCCTGGGAGATGCTTTTTAAATGGTGGCTTCATTTCTCCTACGCAGAGAGCCATCTTTTTCCTCCCGAGGACTAATGCCTTGATGCCAATCTCCCTCCACCAGCCCCACCCCCACTTAATTTACTCCTGACAGAGATGCTTGCTGCTCTGTACCCTGTTCCTATGTGACAACAGGGAAGGCTGGGACAGATCCCACAAGGAACCCAGGGAGAGAGTGGTCAGAAGCAAAGTCCCAGTCTTTTCTCCCAGTTACAGATTCCCCCACTTGCTGATGCTGCAACCAAGCTTGATTTTCATAATGACTTCCAGATGGTTCCCAAATGGTCTGGGACCAGAAGGTGAGCACAGAAGGTGGCACAGGGATGCTGATACTGACAGGGGCAGGGGCAGCCATTATGAAGCCCTGCGTTCAAAGGTTTCAAAGGGTCCTGCCAATACCACACTCTAACTCCAGGGCAGAACAGATGGCCTATGGTCAGATAAGCCACCAGGCCTTGAAGGTGATTAGGAAGTTCAAGGAAAATTCCAGACCTTGGTGCTTCCCTTTTGTCTCTGCCCTTTCTCCATGCTGGCCTTTTCCCCTTGCAACCATTCATTGCTTTGGGTTTCCCTTGTTTTTGACATGTTCCAGCTCTGAATTCAGTCGACTTTAACCAGCATCAGTAAAAGGGTGTTCTGAGCTCCATCCTCACTTAGAGCTGAAGGCTTTTCTCATATCACCAGGAATAACTGTTTCCAGTGTGATCCTTCAGCACAGTTGAAAATGCTCAGCAGTTTGCTGTTTCCTTCCTTGCTGAGAGGAAAGCTTTTTGAGATAGGGAACTGGTGCGTTTTGTGTCCTAGGGACCCAGGACCTAGCTTTACTATATACCTTTCTATTTGGATGATATAGTATCTGAAGCTTTAGTGGCTAGAGAAACTAACTGCCTTAAGGAGTAACCAATTCCTAGAGTCGACTTGATTCAGGTAGCCTATCCACCCACAGCCCATACCTAAGACATTTCTTTTGGGGGAGAAGGAGCTCTGCAGGGCTCTTACACCCAGAGCACAATTTTTCCCTCTCCTAGTGACCTTGGGCCAGGTACTAGATGCCTGAAGAGGCCATGAAACTATTCAAATGAGTTAATCCTTGGCTTAGCTTGCCAGCCCTACAGAAACCACTACAAAGGTTCTTGCCATGTTTTTCCTGGCTCCCTCTGCCTTCTGATCATTGGCCCTTCCCAGGTGGCCCCTGCACCCCATGCTGAGGCTCCTCCTCTTGAGACTTTGAAGAACAAAGTATCTTTTCAGCGGTCCTGGTTGTCTTCGAGTGTGTTGGGCCTCCGCACATCTGAATAATAATAAAATCCACAAACTCAAACACTACCACCACCGCTACACACATAGTAGGGCCTCAGTTAATGACCTCTAAGGCTTGAGAGTTGATAGGCTGATCCCTCAAAACACACAAGTCCACAGTGGCGTCCTGGCTATTGTTTCCCCAGGTCTCTTCCTTTCCCAAGAGATAATGTCAGCAGCTGGCCACCCAGTAGGTGGAAATTCAGGTGGTCCCTCCCTCTAAGCCTGGAGAACTGATCTCCGGGCCATTGGCCAGCGGGGTGTGCAACCCAGGAAGGCGAGACTGACAGAGCTGCTGAAGGGAGGTGGCACAGGGACACTGAAGGGGCTTTTCCTCGCTGCCTGTCACTGTGAGACATTCCAGCTCAGAAGAACAAAGGCTGCAGCCAGGGAGCCTAGCCTTTTATGGCTCCCTCCTGGCAGTGCTTCAGAACTGACTTGGAGGGTGGGGAGGCCAGGCAGGTTTTGTCACCGGTTCACATGGACCTGGGCCTCTGGTCAGCAGTGGGTGAGGTGTTCATCCAGAGCCAGGAAGAGGCTGGGAACCTAAAGTGTAGATTCTATTGCCGAGGGAGCATCGTTCCTGCTAATGGGCTTGCCTCATGTCCGTCCTTCCAACTGCTATGCTGGCATTTAAGCCCATGCTTCAATTACTCCATTGGCTATTTTCTTTTCTTTTCTTTTCTTTTCTTTTTTTTTTTTTTTTTTTTTTTTTTGACACTTGAGTTGGGGTATTTGAAGTTGTCTGGAAAACAATAAGTTGAGCAGTCACTCCACACCAGCTGCCACAGGAAACACCGTGAATGTGACAACCAGTACCAACAGCCCTGTAGAGGGAGGAGTCACTATTCTCATTACTAAGATAGTAACATGGAGTCTGATTGGGGTGAAATGACTGGCCTAAAGTCACTCAGGGGAGGGTGGGTTAGGTTTAAACTTCTGCTTTCTAATGTCAAAGCCCACCCATTATGCCACAAAGTGCCCTGTTTGTGTGGGCCTATGAAAATTCCTTTTATATATAGCAGGCGTGACTTTGATCACGTTGATTAACTTCTCTGAGGCTCAAGAAAGGGAACAAACAGTACCCAAAGCAGGCTGTACTGGCAAACACCAGCTGACTACCCAGCTTCTTGCCACACCGACTTCTCCACCGACTCCCTTGTCTCAAAGTAAAGACCTCTGGGACATTATAGAATCACAGGATATGATTCATGGTGAGGAACAGGTTTGGACATTGGACAGACCTACACTTATCACTATTGCTTGTTACCTATAAGTACTTCCTTTTCTCTGGGCCTCAGTTGGCTCATCTGTCCAATGGGCACGGGTGTTAGTATGGCTGCACAGACAGGACTACCCGAGAGCTGCCTGGGAGGAGGCTTTCTGCACAGAGCTGGGCAGCAGCAGGCACTCAATAAATGTCAGCCATTAAGATGCTCGTCGAACTTTACGATTCACTCAATTCCTCACATGCCTCTGCATCTGGAAGGGCGCAGTGAAGAGCAACAGATGCTGGAGAGTCAGGACACTGGGGGCTGCCGGATGGGCTCAGCGGCAATGTTAGGCCTGCTGGAGGCACGCCATGAATGGGGAGGAAGGGTAGCTGGAAGACTCTGGACCTTCCTAAGCCCTCTGTTTCTGTCTTCCTGTCTACCTAAGTGTCACAGTGGAAGAGGGGAGAGGATGTCTGGTGCACACCACAGTCTAAGTCATGAGTCTGTCAACCAGCTTTTGGCAGTGAGGAAGAAGGCCCATGGTTTCCTTACTCGTGGGTGGTCTGACTTGACTTCCCCGCTCTCTGAAAAGAGAAGGCAGCTAACTTTTGACCTGTGTGTTCAATGTACCATGCGTTGTTGTCACCAGCAGAGGCTGGTTAATTAATACAAGGGGCATATTAGAAATGGGAGGACAGACTCATTTATGTTCTTTCCAGCATTCCGTCCTAGCTCAACACTGCCTCCTTAACAGTTAACAGTTACTGCTGTGATGGGCAGCTCCTTACAATTCTTCGACAGGCCGAGAGCTGTGCATAGATTTCTCCCATCAGTTCAGATATCCCCATCTAACTGATATAGTTTTGTCTGTCAAGCAAAAGCTGGGGCCTCCATAGCTCTATGGTAAGAACACTGGATCTAAACATCCCAATACCTCAAGCTTTATCCACATCCTGTGGCGGCGGCCATTTCTCTCAAGTTCCTGATGTAATCTATCAGAATGTTCCTTTGCCAGAATCATCATGAATACTCCCCTGAATCAGAATTTCATCTGTGAAGAAGTCTCATGGCCTTTGGAAGGGCTGGACCTTTTCCAAGGAGAAGAAATTCCAGTCATAAAACACAGGAGAGGAGGGGGATGACTCCAAACCAGAATGCCAAGGAAGATGCCTGCAGCCTTAGGAGGAACCAGAGCTGTGGTTCGAATCTCCTGTCCTCTTAGTCCTGGGCATAGGAGCAAATCATAGACAGAAGACTTTGCTGGTTCTGGATTCTGTGTATATGCCTTGAGGGTTAGATAAAAGTTGGGGATAGGGGACTGCACGTTCTGTGGGCTCACAGTTTAGAGAAAGGACCTAGAGGAAGCTGCATCACCCCCGAAGTGTAGCAACCTGTGTGGTAGTAGAGATGCTTAGCAAACAGAGTCCAATCTGCCTCGAGTTTCCAGGGGACCTGAACTGTTATACCTAGAACTTTGGACGCTGAAACAACAGTCTGAGTGGTCAATATACAACCATCCTGAGTGGCTTTGCTAGAAGACACTATACGATGCACCTGTACATACCTGGGCTCCTCAGACATGTTACTTCTGTTTCTGTATGTAGGGCATGAGCCCTGGCCCAAGGGTATCCCCACTAGCTCCATCCATCCTCCAGACAGCTTTGACCCAAGGGCCCCTCAGTCTCTACCCAGGGCTCAGCACAAGGGAAGAAAAAGGAGCTTCACGAAAAGCTCGCCTACCCCCAGGAGAATCCAGCTGCAAAGGAAGGTCAGAAGAATAGGAAATGACTGCCTATGGCTGGAGCTGCAAGCCAAGCCTGGGCTGCCTGTCACGTACCAAACTGCTTCATTTCTGACCCCAAGCAGAGGTCTTTTGACAGAGGAATGAACCTGAGGTCTAAAAAACTCTAGGGGTGATTTGAAGACCACACAGCTGTAACTGAACCAGACTCAAACTAAGCTCTTGGAGACGCAAAGGCTTCTTTCACTTACTTTTATATGATCCCCCCTCAAACCCTACCCCTGAAGCCGACAAGTTCATGCCACTCCAACCCTATCCTATAGCATCCTGCATCATCGTTCTATATCGGCATGGTTGAAACCTAGACTCCCCCATGGCAGGGAACTGTGATGCTATGGTACGTATTGAGAGAAGTGAAAGCCAGGCCCCAGGGCAGTGTTCTTTTGGTGATAGAACCTAGACAGCTTGTGAGCTGAACATTGGTATGCCTCTAGTCCCTGGCTTCTTAGTATGATATGGAGACTGAAGTACAAAATCCCCACCTTTCTTTTGGGTTCTGAGCCAAAATGGGAGATGAAGGAGTTGTTAGCAAGCCTCCCACCTACCTGACTATCCAGTTGCCAGTCTAGCTTATGTGCCCACCCCACCCTTCAAGCTCTCTCTGGCCATGGCTTCTGTCTTCCTCCAACTTCTCATCTCTCACTTTCCTGTCTTTGGCACCTTGAACTGGTGACAATGGTTAGTCATACAGCATCTTGCAAGGCTGAGGGAAAGACTCCCAGGAGGGAAAGGTCCCTTTCTGGGTCCCTGGGCCTTTTCCTCAGCTTACTGAGAGCTCTAGGACCATTGTGTCCGTGTGCAGAGGGGAGACATGCCACGCTTCCATCCTAGATAACTCAGGCTGATAGGAGATCAAAAGACAAATCAGGTTCTGGCTGCCAAATAGACTATTTACCGACAGCCACTTCCCAGGCCCCAGAGGCCTCTGAGGTCTCGTAGAGCCACTCTCTGAAGACCACCTTCTCTTTCACAATTGCTCAAAGAAAAAAAAAATCCCCTCCTGCTCTTAATTGCATGCTGTGTGTTCAGATTTCCTGAAGTTCATGAACTGCTGTGAAATTCAAGACAAGCTTGCTTTCCCAATGGTTGCTACTTTTTAATCCTAAAATTCACCCACCCTCACTAAGACACACACACACACACACACACACACACACACACAGAGAGAGAGAGAGGGGGGGGGGTCAGAGAGGGGGAGAGAGAGAGAGAGGGGGGGAGAAAACAATCCAAGTAGAGTCAAAGAAAATTTATGTCAGTTGAAAGGAGAAGGCCAGCACTGAATAATACCTACTAATAAAAGGGCAGGGGGAGGGGCAGCTATAACAGGGCCACATCCTCATAAAGTGCCTGCAGTTTTTGGTTCCCCGGGCACAGGAGGAACTGTTAGCTCATCAGGGCAGAGTCTCAAATGCAGCATGTGCTCCCTGGCCACCTCATCCCTCTGGGTGCTCCATCAACACTGGCACACAGCAGGCTGGCCGCAGCACTGGCCCTTGAAGGTGGGTTGGTGGGAAGCCCAAACCAGAGGAATTTCTCAACAGTGAGAAGGGGAGCCAAGAAGCCCAAAGACTTCCTCTGGGTCACAGGATGAGTCAGAGGATCCTTAAACAGAGCCCAGGCAGGAATTCATCCTGCAGCCTGGGAGAGGAACCCACTGGGCGGTGGCCATGGGCCATTAAGAGAGGATCAGTAACAAAAGCTTCGACCTGCTCCCAGGCCTAGGAAAGAAAGAATGGAGGCAAGCCTTCGAAGTTAGAGCTTTATCAAGGCCAGCTTCTGTTAGTGCTTACTATATGTCGGGCCTTGAAATTGGGAAGATAAGGGAGGTGTCCTCCAGCGTCCCCCTCCAATGGCCTGAAGGTCACCACTAGGTTGATAAGCAGCAGGTGTTAACAGGGATGAATAGGGTTCCCCAGCGGCAGCAGACCGGGAGCTTTGCTCACTCCTGGTCAGATGTATTTGAGTCCCCAGCACCTGTCCTGTGACCTCTGCCAGGGTCCTTCAGATGGGCTTCCCGTATCCACCCTTGCTAGTGCCACTCCCAAGAATTCAAGTCCTAAGTAAAGTAGGCACAGCCCTGGCTTCTTTCCCTTATGGCTTTACTTTCATATAGACAGCCCTCCTGTATTAGTTAGCCAGGATGTGTAACAAGCCTTTCCCACAACTTACTGGATTAAAGGTTTATGCAGTTGTTGTTGATAACGAGTCTTGGTCAGTAGGCTGCTTGGTCTAGTCTTGGCTGGGCTAACTCAGGTTCCCGTGCATGTTGATGAGGTGGCTAATTTTGCCTTGACTATCTCACATGTTTTGGGAGTTGGCTAGCTGGGACAAATTCTCTTATTTGTGCCTAGCCTGGGTTTGCTTTCACACAACAAGACAGGGTTCTGAGAAACGAAGACAGGAGGAGAGATCATGGGGCTCTTGGGGCCCCATGCTTTCATTTCCAGTGCCTTCTCTAGGTCACTGTCTCAAGGAAGTATAGACTCAAGCAGAGGGAAAACTGAGTCCAACCTCTTAATAGAAACAGCTATCAAGTCACGGTGTAAAGAATAGAAGGAGCTAGGAGTGGGGGATAATTTTACAAAAAACAAAAGACAAAACAAAAAAAAAAAGCAAAAATAAAAACAAAACTACATTGTCTCCTCCACAGCAAGTTCTATTACAGAAGGGTCGTCATTGAACACAAAATACATCACATACCACAGAAGTTTTCATCTGCCTCTGTACATAGTATGACTTACAAGCATATGTGCCTGCTTTGTGTGTGTGTGTGTGAGTGCATGTGTATGAGTGTGTGTGTGTCAGGATGTGTACTCGGTGTGGTTTTTAATCTGAAAAAAAAAAAACCCTCAAAAATGCAAATGACAAACCTTTTATCATACTGGTTTCAAGGACAAGGTTGTATTCTGGGTTAGACAAGTTACAGCAGGCATCTGCAGCATGGAGTTCTTCTATGCTGGGAGACATATTTGCCCCGTGGGATATCAAAATCCACGTAATAACAGGTCACGTTATAATGAGGTTTCCCTGCACATGCTTGCTCTCAATTTAGACAGCAGGCCCTGCCGGGTCTTTCTCCAGCTGCTGGCTTCAGACCTCTCTTTCCAGAAGGATAAGAACTACCTGTCAAAACGCAAAGCTCTAACAATGAAATATACAGCGCATGCTGTGGGAAAGCCGATGGTTTACTTCCACAGGCTGCAGCTGGTGTGCGTGGCTGAAATGATTCACTCTTCCAGCTAGCAAAACAAGTACGCGTATAGGGGCTCCTCAACAGAACACGTCCTCCCCCTGTGACATGCTCCGTCGCTGAGCATGACTTAACCTCATTTGCACTGAGGAGCAGCCGGCTGGGGGCTAGCACAGGATGCCTTCTCCTCGGCTGCTCCCTGCTCTCAGGCAATATACTGTTACAGTTCTACGGAGTCGGAATGTCCTTTAAATCCCGCTTCAAGTATCTACACATTCCATGCTAAGCTGCAACTCTTCATTTAGAATCTCCATGGCAGTGGTAAAGGTTCTGAATGAGAGAGTCTCTAGCCTCTCGGGCATAGGAAGAGGACCCAAAACTAATGCTCCAGAGAAAAAGAAGGGCTTTGACACCGAGGTTGGGTATATTCACACCTGCTTCCGAGCAGTGGCCAGGGCAGGTTGTTTTCTAGAGGGATACCTCAGGGCTGTATCCGAGGAACCACAGCACTGCCAGAGGCCCTAAGAATGAAAACTATCATTTTGCTTAAAAAAAAAAAAAAAAAAAAAAAAAAAAAAAAAAAAAATCTGAGAGCAAGAAACCCGTTTTAAGCCACAAACAACAATAATGGCTTTTCAGGGTCAGTGAACCCTCGACCCCCGAGTTCTGGTGACTAGAAGATGTTGAATTCATTTCTTTTGGGAATGACTGGATGAAGGAGCCTCGGATTGCTACCGGGTCCCAGGAGAGCGCTGGAATCATTTCTCTGAATCAAAGGTGCTAATTGCTTTCATAAGGGTGCGGGCCGAAGTGGAATCCAAGAACTTGGCAAATGTGGCGTTCTCATTTCTCTGGGTCTGCGATTTGCTTGTGCTTTGGAAGACAATCTGTTGACTGACTCCATGCATGCAGATGACCCTAGAGGTGCTCTTCTTCGTTAAACTGGAGCACTGCCAGCCCACGATTCATAACATACTGCGTAAGGGCTGGTGAGATGGCTTAGTGTGTAAAGGTCCCCACTGCCAAGCCAGCTGCCCTGTGGTAGATCCCCAAGTCCCACAGGGTGAAAAGGTGTAAGAAGAAACCAACGTCTGCTTGTTGTCCATTGTCCTCTGACCTTCACAAGGTCACCATGGGTCATATGTCTCACCCCTATTTCTCTCTCTCTCTCTCTCTCTCTCTCTCTCACACACACACACACACACACACACACACACACACATATAATAAAATAAATATAATTAAAATTTCTTTAAAAATACTGACTGAATGCCCCAAGTACAGGAATGGAGTACTCTTGTAGGCACAAAGCAGCTCACGTGCTGGACTGTGTAGGGTTTATAAACAAAACCAGGAGTCAAGCACACAGCTTCTGGCTCTTGATAAAGGCAGGTAGCACTTAATCCAAGGGGAGGGGCTAAATAGGGCAGGTAAAAGAGGCCTCACTGAGCAGGTGGTGCTGGAAGGAGGGTTCCGATGAGGTAATGAATAAATACTGGCATTTGTCTGGCAGAAGGGAATTTCTGGCAGAAAGCGGAGCTGTCACAGACAGCCCAGGCAGCAGGCATCTGGGCAGATGAGGAGGATTCTAGGAAGCCACTGACTGTGGGAAGAGGGAGGTGAGGAGGAAAGGGGCACACTGTTCGGATGTTGGGTGATGCCAGGGTTAAGGAGGCAGCTCTGGGGGACTTGTGTGAGTCCCACATTTCCTTTCCAAGTGTGAGTCATACTGTTAGCCCTCAAAGGAATTGGTTTTAGGCTGAATCAGTCAGTGGAGAAATGAGGCATCTCTTTACTGCCTGTCTTTCCCTTTCCTCACAGCCGAGCCCCACTCTTCCCACCGAGACTTCCTCAACAGAGTGAAGTACCTGAGAAAGAGAATCACACATCTAAAAATATACCCAGCCTGTGGAGGAAAGGGGCGGGGCGTATGTCTGTCATCCATCCAGGTGAGTTATGGACTTAACTTCTTTGAGGCAGCGACGCCTCTGGTGGCTGATTAACTTAGGGGAGTCCGAATGCCCAGGAAGAATGCTGGGGTCCCTACAAAGTGAATTTCGTATCTGTGGTCAGCACGATCTCCAAGTGGGAGTCAAGGTGAGGGCGAAACAACCAGAGGTTTTGGACCGTCGGTCCACAAGTTCCGGGACAGGCTCTTGAAGAAATGATTTGTAATACTTCATGCACTAAGTATGCTTTCTTGGAAAAGGGTCCAAAGCCTCTGAGAAGTTTTTGTGAGCTTGAATTCACAAGGAATAGCCTTTGTCCTAACTTTCTGCCAAT
Source organism: Micromys minutus (assembly GCF_963924665.1). Lineage (NCBI taxonomy): Eukaryota > Metazoa > Chordata > Mammalia > Rodentia > Muridae > Micromys > Micromys minutus. The sequence continues at coordinate 30,595,087 of NC_137981.1, forward strand.
GACAGGAGAAGAGTCAGCAGATAATGCTTCCTTCCTGCCCCAAGGAGAACTCTGTCATCAGGAAGAAGGCACCCATGCATGAGTCTTCACTAGAGTGAAGAGGCAGGAAACCCATGGAATTCATCTGTCCCCTCGGACACTCCAATTGGCCTGAACACTGTCCAGTCCTGAAACTGCACCAAGGTTCTCTCTAAGCTTCTCTTTTGCCTCTGTCTCTGTCTCTGTCTCTGTCTCTGTCTCTGTCTCTCTCTCTCTCTCTTTCTCTCTCTCTCATTCTCTCTCTCTCTCTCAGCTTGGCCTCCATCATCCAGCTACTTAACCTATGGGTTGCAACCCCACATGGGGCCATACAACTGAACACAGGGAGCTTGAAATATTTTACAGTGGTAGAAGGTTTTTCACTTCTGCAACAACAACAACAACAACAATCAAGTGTATACCTACTCTTCTGGCAGTGTTTATCCCTGCTGTCTCCCGTGACTGCCCTGCCTTTGTTCTGGGTCTTTCCTGATGATGACGACACCCCCAGTTTCTGGAAACACCTTGGCTCAGACCTGAGATTCCTGTATGCTCTGACTACAGTGCTTCTACCGACTGCACAGAGTCTTCTGTTCTTATAGAAAGCTGGCAGCTTAAGAAGGAAAAATCATGGTTTTCCCCACATCCTTCTTTAGACTGTATGACAGTATATCTTTGAACTGTATTGTGGTAGAATGTTTGGTTTTTAAAAAATTGATGTTGGAGTTGCTGATGTAAGTTTAGATTAGAAAAAAAAAAGTCACTAACTGAATTTCCGTTTGAGATTAGGACAGAATTTCCAGCAATTTCTGAAATGGTCCTAAACACCTCTCTGCTATTTTGTGCTGCATATTTATGCAAGGTGGTTGTCTTGAAACTCATGATTATAAAGTCAAATTATAGATTGACTCTGAAAAATGTTGAAGATACTCTGTTTCCTGCAGAATCCGGTGTTCAGCCACAATTTAAGTCTCTTTGTAAAAATACGTCTCATTGGTATGCAAATCTGCTTTCATCTCTAATGAGTAGTGATGTTATTTGTGTATCGCTCTTTTAAAATACATTTTATTGTGATTTATTATCAGCATATATCTGATTTATATACCTATTCCATATATCTATATTCCTGAGATCATATAAACATTTCTCAGGCAAAAAGGTGTGCTGCATGTGGAAGTGTTTTAGAAACCACACTCAGTTACTCCCTATTTGGAGTTAACAGTAAGCTATAGGTTCACAGAAACTTTCCCTGGTACACTGTCTCTGCCCTATGAGGGCAGAAGGCAGATTCTCCCCTGTAAAACAGTGCCCTGAACCTCTAGGCAGTCAAGATGCATCTATAGATGGATATGCCGGTTGATTCTCTTCTTAGAGAAGCAACTCTATCTATCTGAGCACCAACCCACGGCCAGAACAGGAGTGAAAGCTGGTCTATAGCAACTTAGGTTGCGGGTTCTCAAGGACCCAAGGGGTAGGGGGAGAGACGCTATATCCACAAGCGATCCCATGAGGTAGATTCTTTAGGAATGATTGATCTATCTCAATGACTTGATTCTGCAGAGTGGATTGATTCCCAATTCAAAAGTTTTTAAAGTTGGTCCAAACTGCCGACTGCCTTTTTATCATGTGCCTCTTTAGGACTCCGTTCAACAGTTCTGCTGTGCTCCACGCAGGCCTGTCCTTGTCTACAGGAGAACTTGTTGAGCTGGACTTGAAAGAGCTAGTTAAAGCGGGGGACAGGTGTATCCTGAGCACACAGTTTAACTTTGTAACATGTAACAGAGGGGCATGGAAGTCCATTCATCATCTCTGTCTCAATTTCCTAGCATATTGCAACCTAGCATGGGGCTTTGGAGAGGAAGCCCTGATTAGAAAAAAGTGACTAAACACTTGCCAGCCAAGTAGCTCTCTGCAGGTTGTTTCGTCTATGCTTGCCCTACCTGACAAGATAGGAATAATAAAGTTTTATTGATCAAAAATATGGGACTGTTTAGCACAGAGTATGAACATAGTAAGTAACATCAAGTTATTGACTTGGTATCATTATTGTATTGAGTTTACGATTGTTATTATGCTATGGTGACCAAGACCATGAGAGACATCCTTACAGCTAAATCAAAAAGATAGTGGCCAAGGATATACCAGGAAGTATCTGTTTCTCTAATAATCTTCTAGGTACAATTGAATGCTGGTACTGTGCTTGGTACCAGGGTGGTGTTAAAAGCTGGGAAATGTGCTCAGCTCAGGTGAGGTGACGGGAGAGTCCCTGCTCTTCCTAAGCATCCAGGGATAGCCTGTTTCCCTTGTGGCTTTCAAAGGGCAGTAGTATGTTTTAATAGGAGCCCTCACTAGCAAATCCAATCACACCCCACTCCTGCCCCTCCCTAAAGACATAGGGGTCCCTTCTAGGCTCTCAAGACCTCCTGGGCTAGACTCTTGGCTCCTCTACTTTTTAGTAACGCAACTCTCGGAGTGTCACCTAAGCCCTTGCTTTTGTCATTGTAAACCTGTAAGGGGCTCTATACCAACTCCAGAGAGGGGCTCCTGTAACAGCACACTGCTTCAGCACTGGCAGCCTCAGAGAACCCAATGCAGCCTACAGGATAAGAGCTGATGCGCTGGAGACCAGTGACTGCTGCTTCAAGCTGGGCCTGCTACTTAGCTCTGTGGCTCTGCAGACTCATTCCCCATCTGTAAAGTGGAAGTGAAACCAGTACCCACTCCCTGAACTCTGTCTAGAGACACAGTGAATTACCAAGCATGAGTCCCTCAGAGCCATGCCTGGTTTATCCAGGCCATAAAAGCATATCTGATCTTTGTGCTGAAGAACCAGGTATCCTGGGCTTACCTCCCGGCTCCACCCTTGCCTTGCTGGGACTGAGAAAAAAGGCAGACACCTCCTTGCAGAATCCTCATTTAAGGGAGCTTCTATTACCACATTTCTTCCACCTTCCTATTGAATGAGGGGGCTCTAGGGCCTTCAGTTCATTTGCTTCTGCTGTGGTTTTTTTTTTTTTTTTTTTTTTTTTTTTTTTTTTTTGGCATGAGACACTTAGAGCTTGGTAGAGATGGAGTTTAACAAAAGACAGACAGCCACAACTCTTGGGAAGATTGACAAGATATCTCCCCCAAGCAAATTGGAATCACCCGCATAGCACTTGGGCAGTCCAGTCCAGTCCTGAGAGGGAGGGTATTCAGATGAATGGCTTGTCTTAAGCTAAGCAGAGGCCCAGATTTTATCTCAGAGTCAATGGACAACGAGAACCAGACCTTCCTGTAGCACACCCCGGGAGTTACAAATCCAAATATGGCCTTGTCTCGGCTGTTCAGGGAGCCTGATGGATGTCAGTCTGTTTGGTGGGAAGTGAGAGACACTTGGGTGGACGCTGGCTTCTTTCTGGCTGGCTGCTCCTTCAACCCCTGTGGTGCCGGAGAGCCTGCCACCTGCTCTGCCCAGGTTCTCAGCTTTGCTCTAGAAAAAGACCCAGAATGTTCTCTAGTCTGTTTTGTCCCGTCTACTGGGAAGCATTTTGGAAAGATGACTGACCCACTTTAGAAATGACAATTCTAAAAGGAACCTCCATGAGGGTCTCAGCTCCTCCTGCTTTAGGGCTGGTGATTTCAAATTGCCCCCCACCCCTACCCACCATACCCAGTGTCCCAACAGGTTAAAGGGCCGCTTACTACTGCTGAACTGTGACTTCATTCACTTAGATGAGCTCCAAGAAGCTACTTGACAATGTGGCCAAATGCTTAGTAGGTCTTAAGTGTCCAACTAAGGGGTCCAGTTATAAGTTACAAAGAAAAACTCCAATACCTACACTCTTAGTTGTTTGGTTTTTCTGGGGTTCTAGCCTTTAAAGTAAGCTCTTAGGCATGCGGTCTGTTGTGTTTACTCAAAAATCATAGGCAAGACCTAAGAGAAAGCAACAGGGAATGGATGCAACATATTATAACCATGCATGAAAATGTCATAATGAGATCCATTATTACACACAATTAATATTGGCTAATAAGAAATTAGTCATGAAGTTTTTAAAAAAAAAAAATAAAAGATTTCTGTATGAATTCCTTGTGAGGCACAGCAACTTGGAAGGCAATAGACTAGTTGGATGCTGTTATTAGCTGTTAGGGCCAAGGATAAGGCTAGTGAACATGCTACGGCTCTGAGGTCTTTTGGACTCCCAGTCCTTCCTCTGTAGCCCTGGGAGTGACTACCTTCTTGATTATTAAGAACACAGCCTGACCTAGAAAAATCTGCAGGTTTCATGGAAATAAAGGCTCTACAAACAAACCCAGCTGGGTTCAGCTTTGATGCCGATAAACAAAGTGAAGCGGGGCAGAACCACAGAACAAAAATCACAAGGCACACTGGGAGAAAGAAAAGAAAGGCTTTCCCTTCAGCCTGCAGCCCTGGGAGCTGGGCTTCCTGACAGAAGTGTGGGAGCTCAAAGGCACTGCCATGGTTCACTCAGAGGTCTCCACTGTAGGCCTAACCTGGAAACATGCTGGTGTACCCCAAAAAGCCTGGTGGGAGAAGGAGCAGAGGTCAGAGACAGTCAAAGAACAAGTAATCAAGGGGAGGTGGATTAATGCCCCAAAGAGAGAGGACAAAGTGGGAGGGACCAAGGGAAGAGAACAACTTGTTCATACAAGGGGGAAACAGAGGCCTCAACGTTCTTCTAAGATGTAGAAGGAATCCTGGCCTTGGTGTGCTTCCGAGAAGTTCTGGGCAGCCATATGCAGGGCAGCCTATGGACCCATTTCTATGTTTTCTATGTTAGTTTCTTTTTTGTCAAATTTTATGTGTATGTAGGTATGTATATCTGTGTACCATGTGCATGCCTGGTGCCTGCTGAGGCCAGAGAGTGGGGGGGGGGATGTCTTATCTCCTAGAACTGGAGTCATATAGATATATGTTTACTATCATCTGTGTGCTGGGAATTGAATTCAGGTCCTCTGGAAGAGCAGACAGTGCGCTTAACTGCTGCACCATGTCTCCAATACCCAATAATTTCTTTTAAGATTAACATTCATTTATATATTTTGTGTGCAATAATACATACATGTACATGCATATGTTATAATCACATGCATATGAATCATAGTTTTGATGTCAAGTTGTCTCCTTCAACCATATGGAGTCTGAAGATTGAAGTTGGATCATTAGGCTTGGGGCAGGTACCTTTACCCATTGAGCCCAATCTTAAATAATAAATCACCTCTGTCTAAGACCAAAGCAGATTCTAGCCACAGTGTATACAGAAATATTCTTCATAAAACCATAGTGCTAAATGAGTGTATATATGTGCATATGTGTTATATGTGAATATGTATTGTTATATGTGCATGTATGTGTTATATATATTTGTATTATATGTGCAAGTATGTGTATTATATGTGCATGTGTGTTATGTGTGCATTTGTATGTATGTTCTATGTGTATGTATATGTATGTTCCATGTGCATGTGTATTATATATACATGCATGTGTTATATGTCCATGTATATGTGTGACATATGTGCATGTGTATATGTGCATGTACACACATGTGATTGTGTATATGTCTTCTATGTGCCTGTGTGTCTGTGTTATATGTGTATATGTGTATGTATGGTGATGTGTGCATGTAGAGACCAGACAAGGGCATCAGTCAGGTGTCCTGGTTTATCATGCACAATCTTATTCTCTTGATACAGGGTTTCTCCCCTGAATCTGGATCTAAGCAAGCAGTCCCAAAGACTCAGCCATTCTCCTGTCTCTGCCACTTACTCCAATTTTAAAGTAAGTTTTGGGGATTAGAAACCAGGCACTCTGAACCATCTCCCCAGGCCCCAGGAGCTTAGATTATAGTATAAATGTGCATTAATGTCCCAGACTGTCCCAGTACAAATGCCGTTTTTGAGCATACCCCATGGGAAACCTTCACAAGCACAGAAACAAAGCTGAACAGGTGACAAAGCTGGGATCTAGTCTGTCACTGTGAATTTCTTTAGCACACTTGACACAACTCTAAGTTCTATAGCTGTTCTCTTCCACTAAACAGCTTTGCGACTCTGGCAGAGTCCTTATGATCTAAACTTTCTAACTGAGCTCCCTAGCCCTTTCCCTTCTGGAAGAGAAGTGATGTGAGTTTGTTACTTTACCATTTCTTCTCTGTACTAAGCAGCCCAGTTGTATTTATTTAAAGTTTTAATGAAAAATGTTTCAAATATGTTGAATAAAGTGAAAAATAATATCCCAAACACCTATGTTCCCATCATCCAGTAGAATAAAGCTTAACATTTTGTCATAATCCCTTCACATCTGCTCTACTAAAAATAAGAAACAGACTGCACTTTAAGTCTTCCTCCACCATCTTTATTTTCATGCCCTTCCCCTATCCTAAGGGTTACATACACATTACACCAAGGAACATCATGTTTGTGCATGTCTCTAACACAGTCAATATTCTACTAACTCATTCGTGGATGGTTATATTTTGAATCTTTAAATTTAAGCAAGCGTTTTCATAAGGCATGCATCTCTGTATAGCCTGCTTCATTTTCAGAGGAAAGACAGTCTCTTCACCAGATGGAGCTGACAAAACTGGGTCTCTTCCATATAGGTGAGTGAAATTTGATCTGTATCTCTGAGTCTGGACAAAATCAATTAGAACTGGATCAAAGGCCTTAATGCTAAGACCCGAAAATCTGAGAGTGCTGGAGGGAAAGATAGGGAGAGAACTTCAGCAGACAGGTACAGCCAAGGGGAATCCAAAAAACTGACAAACAGGATTACAAGAAATTAAAAGGCTATGCACAGCAAAACAGAGAAGCAACAGCCTCCAGAGATTTTTGTCAACTCTTCATGTGACAGGAGGGTAATTCCTAGATTATAGAAACTCTCAAAATCAAAGACTAAAAAATAAAATACAACAGATCACCCAATCAATCCACAAAGAAATTGAAAATGTGTTGTGTGTGAATATGTATTGTTATATGTGCATGTATGTGTTATATATATTTGTATTATATGTGCAAGTATGTGTATTATATGTGCATGTGTGTTATGTGTGCATTTGTATGTATGTTCTATGTGTATGTATATGTATGTTCCATGTACATGTGTATTATATATACATGCATGTGTTATATGTCCATGTATATGTGTGACATATGTGCATGTGTATATGTGCATGTACACACATGTGATTGTGTATATGTCTTCTATGTGCATGTGTGTCTGTAATGGAAAAATGTAATGGTCAATAAACATTGGAATTTTTTTTTCTTCCAGTGCCTTTAGTGAATAGGATAAGTGAAAATTAAAACTTCATTGAGGTTCAATCCCATTGGATTGGAGAATAGGTTCAGTAGTTAAGGGAAGTTGCTGCTCTTCTAGAGGACTAGAATTTGGTTCCCAGCACCCATGTAGGGCAGCTCAGTACCACCTGAAACTCCATGGGATCTTATGGCCTCTTCCAGCCTCCAGGGGCACCTAAATACACCTTGCATATAACTACACACAACAACAACATACACAACACAAAATAAATCTTAGGAAAAAACATTGAATCTCACTGTAGTCAGGATGTTATCACTAGGGGGATTAATGCAAAGAGATGCTAGCACAGGTACTGGGCAAGAGAACCATTTATGTACTAGTGGGAATTATAAGCCTGTGGAACAACCATGGAAATAAGATTAAGGTTCATAAAGAAAGGCATAAACAAAACTCCTAAAAATAGAACCACCATATAGACCAGCTATGTAACTTCCGAGTATACTACCAAAAGAACCCATTTTAAAAATATCTCTATTCACAATGACTAGGATACGGGGCCTCCCTAGATGTGCATCAATAAATGTAATAAGGGAACATGGCCTATATAACACTGTGACGTTTTGCTCAGCCATACAAAAGAAATCACATCATTTGCAGAAAAAAGAATGAAACCGCAGGTCACATTATGTTAAGTGAAATAAGCCAGGCTCAGGAGATTAAATATTGCACACTTTCTCTCATTTTATAACCTAGACTTATATATATTCATACATGAACATATGCACCTGCATGTTACATAAAAGCAGAAGGTAGGATAAGGAAATAGATCAGTGAAAGGAGAAGGAGAGCATGTGAGCAAATACAATAAATGTAAGGATAAGTCAAAACGAACCCCATAATTTTGTATGCTAACTAAAAATACTAATTAAAAATAGTGGGCTAAAAACATAACTCAGACACTAAAGTGCTTGTCTTCCAAGCAAAGAACCCAAATTCAAACTCCAAAGACCACATAAAAAATTCTAGCTATGTAGGAACACCACCCATAGTTGTTCTCTGCCCTCTGTGCACATGTGCACACATGTGTAGACTGATATGCACACACATGCGCATACATGTGTATGTGGTTGTTTGAATAGGTTTGGTCCTCATAGACTCATATGTTTGAATGCTTGGCCCTTGAGAAGTGGCACTATTAAGAGGTGTGGCCTTGTTAGAGGAAGTATGTCACTGTGGAAATGGGCTTTGAGGTCTCCTCCTATGCACAAGCTTCTAAATCATCAGAAGGCAGACTGTCTCCAGGAAATGGGTGCCAACATTTTCTTCCTTTTCCATATTTGGATAATGTCTAAGGGAAAATTTTCCTAGATAGGTTTTCCTTTTTTTTTTTGTTGTTGTTGTTGTTGATATTGGTGTTTACTTGTTCGTTAAGCAAATATTCTTGGACAGAGCAAATGGAAATTGCTGGAAATCTTTTATTCTTCTCCTCTTCTTTTATGTGGAACTGATTGTCTTGTGTGACCTCCTGTCTACCACTTTCTGAGACCTAGACTTGTGAAAGTGAGGTCTTAAGTGCAGAGAGCTCTGTGCCAGGGCAGAGCCCCAAAGCTGGATCAGATAAATGAAAGTCTGCTGGCATGTTCTGCTTGCCAGATGTGGACAGACACTGAGAGCAGGGCACAGGCAGGGTGTGGAAGATGCCATTACTCATGGAGGCTGGAGTGACTGACAAGCAGCGTGGCCACAGACAAAGCAAGGTCTGCATGGCTCTGGTCAGAGCAGCAGCTGCCAAGGCTGAACCAGACATCTGTAACAAAGATGAACAGTGGTCCCTGGGGGCTCTCCAGAGAGGGTCACCCATCCTTCTTTGCCAGACCCCTTGCCGGCAAATTTATCTTCTTTATTTTCATTCTTATTACACCCCAGGAGACTCAGAACAGCTAATTTGGTTATGGAAATCGCAATGCCTGTGCTTCATAGAAAGAGACTAGAAACTTAGGTATACTTGCCCAGTGCTATGACACATGCTGTTTAAAGACACACACTGATGTCTGTCCCTAAGGCCTTTTCAGAAGAATGTTTATGGAAAAGATGGGTACCTGTAAAGATGTTGTTCTAAAGCTGGTCTGGTGAAGGATAATGTGTCTACTATGCGATGCTGTCTGCCAAGGACCGCTAGGTGAGGCTCCTTAGGTGTGCTCTTTGTGCAGGGAAGGGATGGAACTGGGGTTCAAACAGACACAGGTGATAGGAAGGGTACCAGGCAAGCCTTCCTCGAGGTTCCTGAAGCTCCTGGGTTAAGTCCTGCTGATGTCTCTCCGGGAAAGAGAAGCAAAGCTGTGCCTGTGGAGACAGTGTTCTGAGCACCGTCTCATGTCATCATTCCTGGATATATGACCACCTATTCCATTTTTCTCGGCTGCTGATAAGCATCTTATTAGTAAGCTTTTTGTTTTGAAATAAGTACCTTGTGGGATCTCATAGTCTATGGGCATGCCGGAAAGCTTTTATATGTGCCCCAACTCCCCTGGCTGTACCTTGGGGCAGATGTTTCCTTATTGCTGTCTGGGGATGGTACTGTCAAGAAGGAAGTTAGGGAAGGGTGGGACAGCCAGGAGAGGGACAGTGTGCAGGACACTTTGGACTGCCGACATTCTCCCTTGCCAGCACCTCAATTTCTTGTCTGGAATAATGATGTGCACTTGTTTTCAACAGCTGGAGTGAGAGACAATGAAATGACCTTAGATCAGATCGCTGAAGGCATAAGCACATTGAACTGAAAGGCGAACTCCAGCCGTAGACATTAAGGGGCTTAAAATCGTTAACGTTCTGACCTGTTCCTACTCAGCTCTGCTGAAAGCAGCCCCCTTCACCTGTCTGCCACTGGCAGTTGACACTGGGCCATTAGAGAGTCATTACTTCTTGCTCTGATACTGCGTATGCTAAAATGTATGTGGGAATGATAGTCCCTCCCATTTGAAAGGCTGACAAGCCTCTTGATGGTTTCTCTTTCTCTCTTCCCCATTCACTTTTCAAATAAGATCTACAAGCATCTCATGAATGTCTGGTTTTGGATTAACATGCTGGTTATATAGTGGCAAGTGAGCAAGATATAATGTCATCCTACACTACAGGAAAGCACAGGGATAGGTTGGCCGATTAGGCTTCAGACTACATTCCATGCCCCTGACTCCTGATCCTCTTGCTTCTTCCAAGGACAGAATAAGGTCCTAGTGCCTGGCCACTAGCCACATCTCAGCATATCATCTCTGTGGGTGACTTCTGTTCACTCTCTAAACAAAGGTGGAGATATGAGACAGAGAGACAGAGAGAGAGAGAGACAGACAGAGAGAGAGAGAGAGAGAGAGAGAGAGAGAGAGAGAGAGAGAGAGAGAAGTTGGAATGTAGGAGCACTGAGAGCCAGATGTGGGATGTATCCCAGAACAACAGTAGGAGGAGAATTGGAGGTGGGGATGCAGAAATACAGTTCCCACACAAGGCTCCTGGCAATTTAATTCATGACTGGTTATCTTCCTGTTGTTAAAGGGCTGTTCTTCATGTCTGAGACAGGCTCTGCTGTCTTCTGAACACTTCTTTTTGTAACAAGTGTCAACTGATTTTTAAGAGGGTCAAGACCATCCAAGAAAGACCTCACTTGGTAATAGCCCCGTGTCCTTAGTTTTACCAGACAGGAATGTGGGAACATCGTATGTGCTTTAGACCCAATGACCTCCTTTTCGAGGCCTCTTCTCACATTTGAACATTCGTTCTCAGCTTCCTCTGGTTTTTCCTCTTGGCCCACAGAGAGACACCATTCCCCCTTAGCAAAACAAGTGTTGCTTCTTCACAGTTCCTCGGCTTCTCTCCTCAGTGCCTGTAGCTCCACTACTTAACAGGGTTGGTCTTAGAGTAAGAGCTCAGAGTAAGAGCTTCCCCAGACCTTTTCATCTTCCTCTCTGTACTCAAAGCTTCTTCTCTATGAACTGTCTCCCTGTTTTGTCTCAGTGGCGCTATGTTCTACTCTACCCTTCCTACCTTGATGCTGGCCTTGGCTTCTCAAGTCTCATCTTACCATATATATCCAGATGGCTCTAGAAAAAAAGGATAGGCAAAGACATTACAGGGGTGCGTCTTGAGACACAGAATTCCAAAATGCCCAATAAACAGTCAGGGTTAGGGAGACAAATGTGATAAGGAGAAAATGACACAGACCAACAGATGACTGAGCAGTGTTCCTGTGGCTTGTGCTCTGTGGTAGAATTTTATTTAAGAAGATCTCGTAGGGACCAGAATTGCCCAAGTAGAAGCTTGAAGACTATGGACAAGGTTAGATGGACTCTTTTTCAAACTCTTTTACTGCATGATAATGTCCCAGCATTTCTTCTACATCTTCATCAGGATTACTTCCAACACCATCAACATTCTCATCCCTAGCACCTCCGTCATTGCCATTATTATCCCCTTCATCACCAGTATCCCTACAATGCCAAATTCTTTATCTGACATCCTCCTCCTCCTCCTCCTCTTCCTCCTTCTCCTAATCACCATCATCATCATTATCATCATCACCATCACCACCATCATTATTATCATTATCAGATGATGGCAATGGAAAGACATGTTCTATGAACCAATTTCTGTGTTGTGCACTTTACAGAAATGACCTTACTTAATGACCATGTCAAGTCTAAAATAGTGGTTTCTTATCTTGGTATTAGAGATGAGAAAAACAAAGCATATATTAGTTCATTTGCACATGCACAGGTCCTATACTTCAGAACACACATACTGACCCTGCTGGATAAAGCTGCGCCTCCCTGTCACACAGACTGCCTCAAGTGGATAAAGCAAACACATATTCAACAAACCATCCCAGAGATACTTTGAAAATGAGCAAGCCACCAGTCTTGCCATAAATTGCAGATACGTTGATACCAGGGAAGTTCATATCCAATCCCAATCATATTGAGGCAAGTCTGTCTTTCAGCACATGCACATTCCAGCTTGTTAAACTGAGATGTCTCCACATTTTTTTCATGGAAATTGTTATGTTTTATAGATCTAATGCAATGATTGGAAGATAAAAGGGCTCTCTTTTCTCATTTGCTTAGAAAGACCTGGCAGTTTAAATGCTTTGTCTGGTAACATATACAAGGGGGTTTATTAATGACAATCAAGCTATCTGTTTAAATGTCAGCTGAGCGATTGAGGGAAAAGACAGATATGACTGCTTATCTTCAGCAGGATACACTGAAACCAAATAGAGGTTTAAGAGCATCATTGTCTTCTGCAGATGACTCTGTAGCTTTACTTTAGGCTGAAATGGTTTTTAACTAAAGCTCTTCAAAGACTCAATCCCACTCGCTTTGGAGACAAGGAGAGAAGAGGAGATGAAAAGCTCCCTTATAAATAGTTTCCCCTCAAAAAATCTTTGGCTGAGCAAAGACATGTCCATTTAAGAGCAGGTGACAGAAAGAGTCCCCCCATAGGCAGCACATTAAGACTTTGCTTAGAACTAAACAAATCAGTTCTGATGAAAGCTGGACATTCCTTGTGGCCAGGCTCTAATGAAAATGTCAGTGTTTTATGCTGTTTAAAAACTGACAATTCAACAGCTTCACGGGAGCTATTCAATGTTTATCATCACTTATAAGAGCTCAAATGCAGACAAAGGAAAGGGCAGCAAAAGAAATCAAGTCACTTTTCTTAGAACTGCAAAGGGACCATGATCCAAGACTGTCATTTTCAATGACAAGTGAGTCCCAGGCAACAGAAGGCCTAGGCAAAGGCAGATAAGGATCTATCCTATTTGATACAATCATTGTGATGAGCATGTTTACACTTTCATTTATACTTCACCCTATTGAGGACACAGGCTTAGGGAACCAGAATGCTAGAAAAGATCCTTAAAGATAATTTATGTGAGTGTGTTAAGAGCATCTATGTGGGGTTGCCAAATTCTGCTTTAGATCTTATCTAAGCTACTAAAAAGGACAGTCTATGTAACTTCAAAGTCAATAGAGGGGAAATTAGGAAGCCTCAAAGCCAAGAAAGCACCATCAACTCAAACAGGACAGTAAAGGAGAGAAAAGAAAAGAAAAGTAAAACATGCAAAATTGTGTACAATAAACATGAATAGCTTAAATTCAGCCATTAAAAAACAGACATAGGTAATTTTCCTTTAAAACTATTTATACAAAAGAGACCATTGAAAGACAAAGGCTAGAAAAGCAAAGATGAAAATACATAGACAAACCAAAATGATGTTGCATCAGCAATGTTGTTTGTTAAAGTTCAATGCTAAAGGTATCAATAGGGAGGAAGGGTGATTTAAGGACTAGTCATAAAGTGTGGCAAAAGTAGACAAGAAGATTCCTACTCCTAATGAAGTATATTCTAGAATAGAGAAATTGAAATAGACAGGACTACTAAAAAAAATTGACAACATTCTCAGCCATTTTGAACATTTTCACTTTATGTCTCCCTGAAACTGAGTAGTTAATAATGAAAGCACTAATAGGGATTTGGAAGATTTCAATTACATAATTTAGTAATTTTAATAGAAAAACATGCATTATCTTCACATGCATGTGGAGTGACACTGAACTGTGTCAACACATCCTAAGACACAGAACAACATACTTGATACCTGCACTGTGTTAAATCTGTATTCTGGCTGTTCTAGAACTTGCCTATAATCCCAGTACTCAGGAGAGTGAGGTGGAAGAATTAAGAGTTAAAAGTCAGCCAATGATGAATTCCAGGTCATCCTGGGATACATAGATAGACTTAGTCAAAACAAACAAACAAACAAAAAGAATACTAAACTTCAGAGCTTTACACATTAAGATCAACACACACAGTTATTAGTCTAGAAAGCAAATTTCACTTCCCAAGTCATATTTTTGCATTCTAGCTCTTCATAAAAAACATTTCTGACCAGCTTAGGACCATTTGCTTCTCAGGAACTGCACTATGCTTTCTTCATGTAACTTATCCAAGACAGCACTATGTCATTGACTTCCTCGTTTACTCCACTCAGTCTCATTGAAATGGAAGTGATTTGCAGTACCTATTCCCTGCCTTGAAGTCTTACACATAGATTTACAGTGAACATTTGCAAATGCCCGTCTGCCTCTCTGTGGCCTGTAGTGGATGCGGCTCTTCAAAGACTTGAAAACCTAGATGGTGCAGTAGGATTATCTCTGATGGGTTTTCAAGAAGAAATGGTGAGTGAATCTGTCATCATGCCTGAAGTATGTCGTAGGTGCCAAATAAATGTCTGTTGAGTAAATGATTAAACTATGATTTCCATGTGGCAGTGGCTACCTGATACTGTAAGAAGCCATTTTGCCTGTCTAAAGCTTTAGCATAGTGAAGTAAGTGAGGAGTCTGATTCCTGCCTGTTTCTCCCATGTGGCCTCTATCCCTTCATTGTATCACATCCTGCCTTGCTGGGGGCTTCAAATGTAGACAAAGAAGACAACTTGTAATTTCGTTTTCACTAACCTGTTCTGTTAATACTATCTAGATAGCAGCCTTTGCCAAATCAATTAAAGTTGATGCATTCGTTTCTTAAAACAGCCACACACCAGCATTACTGCACTGCCCAATTAAAAAATGTAAAACCACAGCTTGATAACTCAAAATCAGAAGTGTATTATGATGCCAGACCAATAGGTAAAGGACGAAGAGGAAGAATCACTATGTGGCTTTAGACAAATGCTTGCTGGCCTCTAACTCTACAAAATGGTCATAATGTTGGTACTTACTTCAGAAGCTGCAATAGGGATTAATGAGATTACTCCATTAGTCTACTAAATACAGTATACTCTAACAACCTTCATAAGACTTCTGGATCCGACATAATGAACTCATAGCCACTTTATATTAGTTTCAAAGTTTTCCGAAAGAAATGATTTTTCATCTGGGCATGGTATAATCCACCAGTGACCCCATTACACAGGAGGCTGAGGTGGGAGGATTTCAGTTCTGAGGCCTTATCAGACTGGGTCACATAAGAAAAACCTTGTCTTAAAAGACCTAAGGGTTGTAAGCACTCTTAAGAGTGGAACTCTTGCCTAGCTCAGGCAAGGCCTGCGTACCCATTCATGGCATTGAAAACCAACCATAAAGCCCCAGTCACTCTGTTAAGCTGTTTTCTGAAACTCTTCTGGAGATTCACTACTAAGATGGAATGTATCTAGATGCTCCTTTGAATCTGACTTAATCTGTTCTTTACTAAAGCACAGCTAGATCAATTTCAGACAATGTCACATGTATTTGTTAAGTGGCCTTTTGACTGAAGACTCTAAGAAGACAGAAATGGATGCTGGAAGGGTGGCCAAGATAACAGCATGGATAACAAAGGGACAGATTGTCTGAGACAGTTTTTCTCTAGCTTACCCTCCTTCCTCAGAATCAGGGTAAAATTGTTTTAAAATGCAAACTTTCTATCATAAATGTCTGCTTGTCAGATGTGTTCCAATACCATGACCATAGGTGGGAACCACTGGTCACCAAGGAGTCACCTAGATTGTTGACAATCCAAAGAGTCTGAATAAGCCTTACATTGGTTTCTGAACCCAGAAGCAGAGCACAAACTTTGTGTGTGTGTGTGTGTGTGTGTGTGTGTGTGTGTGTTGTGTCTTTCAAAGGGCTTCAGATTTCAGGTAAGGAAATACTGATATAAAAGGCAGACTATATTCTCTTCAAGCCAGAGTCTTCAAATGCCAGCGCTGGTGACACTTTGGGCTAGATAAATTTGTAAGAAGGTTATTCCCAGTCATGCAATGATGAGCCATGTCTTTCCTTCTTTGGATAATGAGAACGCATGCCTACTCCCCAAACTTTGAATTATGACAAACAAAAATGACTTGTAACATTGCTAATTATAATTATGCCAGAGGTAGGCAAAAGAGTTCCCAGTTTCAAGTTTTCTCTTTGTTATGACACTTCTGATACCATGGTTTATTGAGAAGATCTTCACAACATACAAAGAAAGCAGAAATCAGTCTGAGCTAGGTAAGTCTCAATTACTACATTCATCTTTCCATGTGTGAAGATTTGGTTAGTTTGGCAGTACGGGTGGTTTTTATGTCCTTTGCTCCTCAGGTCTGCTCTTTTTTGCGAGCTATGGGGAGGAAGCCTGGTGCTGTTCCACCCCTACCAAGAGCCAGCAGCATGATACTGATACACCACATCCATCTCTGGGACTCAGTTTCCCTGTTGCTGACAATGCTTTTATGGGGTACTGATTTTGTTGTAGGTCCAAGATGGGAAACAGAAGAGAATTTCTACCATTTACCACCATTAGAAAGCCAGTGATGGGACCACAGCCAGTGTTAAAAGCAATAACCAGTGGAATCAGTAGAAAATATTGAAAAAGAGGTCATCAGTGACAGGAGTTGTAAATTTGTAAATTTATTCTAGAAGATGGAGATGTAATCTAGCTCTCCTAGATGATGGATGAATATAGGAATTAGATACCAAGAACCCGAAGATAAGAGATGTTCCAGCAGACAAGGCCCAAACTGAGCAAAGCAGAGATAAGCGCATATAGATGGAAAACACATGGGTCTAGGGAATAGCAGGCATATGGAAAAGAGACAAGCACTAGAAATAACTTGGCATAAAGAAATAAAGAAAAAGAAAACATCCATAAGGATCTACTCAGCAAATAGCAGGTGGCTTTGAGGAGTACAAACCCATGGTCTTTCAAGGAACAGCAGGTCTGGAAGTGCTACCCATCACATAGAAAGCTATGTGGGCATCTGTTCCCACTACCATTATGGTCCAGCTTTCACCTGCTATGATTTGGGTTCATTTCACTTGGTTACTGGATTATGAAGGTTTGACTGAGAATGTCCTTCCATAGGCTCGCCTATTCGAACATTCAGTTTCTAGTTTAGGTGGTGCTGTTTAGGGGAAGTACAGCCTCGTTGGAGGAAGCATGTCACTGGGGCTGAGCTTTGAGATCAAAAGCCTCATACTACTCCAGGTTCTCTCTGCTTTGGGCTTGCATTATAAGATGTCAGTTCTCAGTTCCTTGCTCCTGTTGCTGTGCCTGCCATGTGCTGATACGCCTTCCTGCTTTGACTGACTCCTATTCTTCTGGACCTGTCAGTTAAAGGAAACCCTTTTTTCTATAAGTTGTCCTGGACACTGTGTCTTATCACAGCAATGGAAAAGCAACCATTACATAGAGGAAGCTGCTCAGCCTCAGCTGGAGTTCTCAGACAGTAGAGTCATGGCATGTCTGCTTTGCCTGTATGGTATTACCACTCAGAGGAGTGGGCTGGCCTTATGTGAGCAATAGTGAGTTTCTCCCTGCCCCCACATAGGATGGTAAGTCTTGGGGTATTGAGGAGATGCTCTTCTCCTTTCCAGGGAGGAAATTCTGAAGGTACTGGAAACCATACTTTCCCTAAGGCCATGGCTCATTCTCCCTCTTTCCAGCTTAAACTGACTCTGGTCTTTTGTAGAAGATCACAAATAAGAAACATCCTGATGAACACATGCTGTGCGAAACCAGGGATGCTGCACTCATAAAGCAATAGCCTGTTACTATGGATACATAGCTGGAGAGACTCAAAACCGAAACAACACCCAAATCCATTGTCCTTATTCTCAGAGCCCAAAGGTCTAGATCTTCAAGAACCCCAGTTCAATTTGAAGCCTGGAATCTAATCTGCCTTCTAAAAGACAAGTCAAATGTTAAGTTTTTCTCCTTCAGAAAGAAAGAATCCTGAGATATGATATTTTTACATCCTATAAAAATCCAACTGGATCCTTTACTCCCAAAATGCATGCTTCCTTAATGCTGTGAAGATCCACATTCATAGTTTTTTAAAAAAGCAAATTCTAAGCAGACGTGGTGGTCATCATTTTTACTAAAGTTAAGTTAAAATGGCAAGAATCCATCATTAGCTCCACCCAGGTGACAGTGTGACACAATGTCCAAGTGGAATCTCCTGCCCATTGATCCAGTTTCTAGTGCTCCTGACTCAATCATGAGATACTCATGAGGCCAAAAAAACTTATACGACTAAGAAGAACTCCACTATGCTTCCTATGTTCTTAATGACTTGACAATTAGCCTCAATGAGGCTAATAAAGCAAACCTTTATACAGTTATATAAATGCATCTCAATATTTGTATATGAATGTATCAGCCAATGGGGACAAGGGGATTGGGCATATTCTACTTCCTGAAAAGAGGTAAAGTCCATTACTGGTGCTTTACTGTTTTCTAATTCCTCCTTCACTTCTATGCTGCTGCTGCTGTACCACACAAAGACACATGCCTGAGGGTCTCATGAAGAAGGCGGGGAGGGTGCTGAGAGCATTGGAAGAGCAAGAAAATGGTGTGAAAACAGATGGGAGAGGCGGAGGAGCATGGCAGGCCCTGAAAGACAAAAGCCTTTATATCCACAAGAACAAAACAAAACCACCCAGATGAGTTTAGAGAGTGAGTCCATAATATAATTTACATTATTTGAAGATCACTCTGACTGATGAATGTATGCTTTATGCACTTGAGGGATCTCAAGCTCCTGGAGAAGAATAATTGGTTATGTTTCTTCAATGTCCTCATAACACACACTGGTAACACACTGGCTTTGATAGTGTTGTGTACACCTGAGCACCAAAGATGCCTCCAAACTCAGGTTGCTGGGCCTCAGCAAGTTTCAGAATCACTAGATCCAGGTGAGTCTAAAGGTTTATATATCTGAAACATTCCTATGTGATACAAGGTCTAGGCATTGCACTTGTGTTAAATCTAGTGAATAAATTGGGCACGGATACTGTGTAAGACAGAGGGTGGAACTAAGCAGTGGTTTGAGTGTGACAGAGACCGGTAACAACTAATTTTAACTACTCCTCTTCTTTCCCAAATTATTCTCTTTGTCAAATCCTATGATGGTAACAGCAAAGGAGTTAATGTGCTCCACACAGAAGTCTTCTGACAGGAAACATCATCGTGATGAAAAAAGACAAAGCACTTCAGACACTGCACTGCCTAGTTTCATTATATATTAAGTGCCATTTATATATATTTTCAAAAGACTATGATTTACATGTGTAGGCATTATTAACTGACTCAATCTAGAGGGGGTATGAGGCGGTGATCCATCCCTTGGGACTATTCAAAAACTAGCAGTCAAATTGGACTTTCCTGAGAACTCGGGAATAAAGGTCATCGTGGCCCATGATATTTGACTCAAAGTGCATGGTGTTTGTGAGTACACAAATTAGACAACAAAGTAGACTGCAAATGCTTTCCTAGAAGGACCATTTAGAATGTCAAACTCGGGAGCTTATTTCGCTGAGAAGTACAATCTCAAGACTGCAAAGTAAATGAGACTTGGAGCATGAGTACATCATAGAGACATAACAAAGGAATGCAGGGGGAAGCCCAGTGCAGCCTGCCACCCAAGAAACCACAGCCAAGGACCTGCGGCCTCTGTGGGTTTACTCTGTTCTGGTGGAGCTGTGATTCCCACATGAAGTGTGGTAGATCTCCCCAGAAATTGGTATTGTAGGCTAATCAAAAATGTACAGTTAACACTCAGGGACAGTTTGGAGTTTAAGAATTCAGTTGGCTGAGGCTTGAAATGTCATGGGTTCATTTTTTTTGTTTGTTTGTTTGTTTTGTTTTCTTCAAGGAAGACGCTGGTTAGACATGTTTCAGGCTTGGGCAAGGCTGCACTTAAACACAGAGGGGTGTTCTTGAGTGAAATGACATCAACTCAGTAGGAACTCAGGATGTCTCTATTATGATGTCATTTTGGCTGGGGGTGGAAGGTTGAAACACAAAAGGCCTTGGCAAGAAAATAGTCAATGTAGCACTGACAAGTGGTTCTCCTTTCTATCAGCATAGCAAGATGCAGAAATGGCGCAGCTACCAAGGGGGCACTACAGTAATTTATAGTGTGTGTTTGCTGGGCTTGGATCCACATTCCAGAATGATGGAAATCATGGAACAGTCTGGCTATACATTAAATATAAAAATAGAGCATAATCCATATACTCCAAGCCAAAAAAAAAAAAAAAAAAAAAAAAAAAAGTACAAATGAGTCCTCAAATCCAAAGTCATTATTTGCTCTCTCTTAATCCTAGCACTCTACATTAGCCACAGTTACCCACCTCCAAAAGGGTAAAAGTGAACACTGGACCCGCTCCAATGTCACAATGCCACCGGATCCTCCCCGCTGTCTCCCTCCTCCTCCTCTTCTTCTTTACAGACAGGTAAAGTTGGATCTCTTGAAGGAACTGGGGGCTCCCACTCTAGGCAAAGGTTGGACAGGTGATCAATGTACAGCATGAGATTTGGCTGTGCCTACACGTGCCTCCGACAGAGCTGGATCATCTAGGGCAATGAAAATTGTAAGCGACAAGAAAGTAGTATTAACAGCACGGGTTGGGAACCAGCAGGCAGCACACGCCACTCCCCAGGATCCCCAGCAAGCATCCTTCCTTTCATTTTTTCACGCCACACACTCAAGCAATGTGCCAGGCTCTGGGAGGAAAGAGAGGTGGGGAATACACACAGAGGCCCTGCCCTTGTGGGGCTTATGGAGTACCGGGGAGACCATGAGACAGGCGATCACAGGACAGCAGAGTTGAGAACCTAGAGTACAAAGGCAGCCAGTCCAGAAACAGAGAGGTATCTAAACAGTCTGGGGAGGTTTCCCAAAAGTGACATTTAGTATCAAACCTGAGACTTAAAAGAATTGGGGTGGGCCAGCATGTGCAGACTTCCTGAGATGAAGATCAGGGAAGCATGGCCAGAGGCCAGAAAGTCTATACCTCATAATTCACAAATCTGGAGCTCCCGGATTTGGCATCTGCTGACCTCACCCTGAGTTGTTCCCCATAAGCCAGTTGCATTTCTACCTGTGGTGGATCTCACCAAAGGAAATGTCTTAGGAAGTCACTGTTCCTATAAGAAGGGAGATGAAACCCATAGTATGGAGTCTGTTAGAAAGGTCACTTAAAGGTGTACGCTTCTTCTGAGGTTGTTAAGTTTAGAGGTCCAACTCAAAGGCACCAAGGGTCCCTCTTCCTGGCTCTCCTACTGGGCACTCTTCTTCCTAAGTCACTGGGAAATGGCAAAAAGAGCATTTCATGCCTCCTAACCTTGGTGTTTCTCATCTCTAAAAGCTCATCACAGGCATAATACCTCCCACTTCCCTGTAGGCAATTAAGAGAAACCAGACAGCTGATGAAGCCAGTGCTCTGAGGAGCCTCCACATGGGGATCAAACCAAACCAAACCAAACCAAACCAAACCAAACCAAACCAATCCAAACCAAACCAAACCAATCCAAACCAAACCAAAGCAAAGCAAACCAAACCAAACCAAACCAAACCAAACCAAACCAAACCAAACCAAACCAAACCAAACCAAACCAAAAGCTTGTTGGCATCCCAGCAGCTTGAATGTTGCCCTATGGTTCTAGTTGCTATGGTTGCTCTAGGGTTTGAGCTGTTTGTACTTCATGAAAGAAACCATTGTAAGGTGTAGTTTAGGAAAAGGCAACCAGCACATGGTCATCATCACAGAAGCAAACAGCCCACAGCGGCTGTCCTTTATGTTCTAATATTATAATAAAACACAGGGCTTGAAAACATCTTTGACTGAACCCGGAAAGAAACAAAACCCTCACTTCTAAGAAGGGGAGCAGGCAGTTACTTTGGAGACAAAGAAAGGATGTCTTTTTAACCCATGACAACACAAATTTGTTTAGGTTTGCCTTCCACTAAGTAAGTAAGCAATTAGTTTTTTTCCAATAAAAATATCCCTGTGCATGTGCAAACACCAGGGGCAATCATATAATTACCCTGCCCAATCAGATTCAATTGCTGACAGTTGAGTTCCCACTGCTCATTAACTTCAGATCGCAAGGTCTTATGGAAGCTCTTGCCGTCTCCTTACAAAGGCTTCTATACACAGGCGCAGAGTTGGCACTACCTCATGCATGATAATCACCCCTGAGCCACCAGTGCCAAGGCAAGCCCACTCTGGCTTTCCTCTGGATAAAGAAAAATCAAAGAACTTTGAAGACCCACAGGTTTAAATGCCCTGGCTTCATTTGGGGGAGCTCGCTGCTAAATATAAGAGTAACCTTTCACCCCCACACTTTAAGTGGCATAATTACATAATTAAAACCAATTATGTCATTTAACAGAGACGTTTTCAAGCCAATTACTGCAATCACTGACCTCAGAAGATTTCCCACACTGACCTGTGACAATGAAGATTGGGATAAATTTAGACACGGGCTTCCGAAAGAAGGCTGGCACAGCTGTTTGGGTGGGTTGGAGTCAGTGGGAATACTTCTCAACTGCAGAAGTTGAATGGAATTGATTTGTCCTCTTGTCACAACCACTGTGTGTATTTGCACAGTCCTTCCAATAGTCTTAGATAGTGAGGTAGTTGATTTTTCATCCCTCCATGACAGGAGCTTCTACATGTCGCTGAGAAGGGAGGTGTAGAGGTTCATAGCAATGTATGAGTTAGGCAGCCAGCTGAGTCCCGTGTTGGGGAGAGACCTACGGTATGTCTGTGGGCTGTAAACTCCATATTTTCTAGCAGTATGGCATATGCGTGTGCATGAGTGTATTCATGTGTGCATATATACATGCGTGCATGCTTGTATCCATGTGCATTAAGCTGTATTTATTATTCTGAACACCCTTTTCTTTCTTTTGAACTGTCTCACCCCAACTACCTTTTGCAGACTCACATCTGCCAGATGTCCAGCTCCAGCTTATAGATATGGCATCCCTAGGTCATAGTGACAGCCCATCCCATTGTCTCCTAGGATTCTTCTACCATCAGCACTGGTTCAAGCCAAGGAAACACATGGAGCCTCTGCTGAGGGTCTCAGGAAGGAGTCTCACTCTTGTTTGCTGTACTTGCAAGTGGAAAGAAGAAAGCATTGGTGCTCAGTAGCCATCTTTGCCCCAATAAGAGAATAAGAAAATGGAGACTGAAGAACTTGGCTTTGTGAAACAGACCCATGAATCCAGACATGCAGACAGCACATTGAGAAAACTGGCCAGTTCTAAAGCACAGGAGAGGAAGGATGAGAGCTATCAAGACCCGCAGTTGAACACACTTGCAAATAAGGATAAGGACAGAATTAACTCAGCATGGCTGTGGGCAACAATCTTGCCCCCGCTCCTCACACCGCGGTTAAATGCAGCCAGTTTCTTAGTTATTTAAAGAACATACCATTTTATGGGCAGGAAGAAAGACTTTAATCTGCAAATTGATTTTTATCACAAACTAAACATCCTTGTAACTTTTTGGTCCTCTGCTTTTGTCAAAGTTGTCTCTCCTTAGAGTTAAGGCAGCTGCTGGAGCCGAGAAGACCTCCCTTGACGTGCACTTTTCTCAACTCAATGGCGCTCCTGTTCTCTCTAATGCCTGGATCCACATGGGATGTAAGAGCTCAGGACACTGAATTCATTAAATGTGCAGCATTTTCTCCCTCTTTTATCTCAGACCTTGAAGACAAGCAAGATGAACAAAAATTCCTTAACTGTCAGCGTATTACCTTAGAATTCTGTAAGTTTGGGACAAGACCATTTTGTGCTATGAGGATTAACTGTGTGCACTGTATCCCTAGCTACACACCAGATGCCAGTCATCTCCCATTTTTCAGCTTGTGGCAACTGGAAATCTTAGGAAACACAGGACCAAATGCTCAAGGATGGGGCCAGCACTGGTTGAGAGCCACTGCTTTAACGCGACATTTGGGGAATGACCAGGACTCACTTGGTGGATCTTGGAAAACCTTGGTGTCTTGTAGTGCTGGGGTCTCAGTGAGAGGGAAAAGCCACTTTCTTTAGTACTTTAGAGAAACCACATCCACTAGCCCTGGGGTGAAGTAACTAAGAAATAACCCAAAACCTAAACGAATGAATGAATGAATGAATACAACAACCAAACAAGAAATAAAACAAAACAAAAACCAAGGTAGTGCTAGTGTTATCTATTACAGGTATGGAGCCCTGAAGACTCAGAACCAGAGCAGAGGGAAAGCATTTCTGGCAGAAATTGTATTGGCTAAACCCAGAGAGGCACACACAAGAAGGGCATCTGAAACCAAGGCCAGGCCTCTGTATGGCGAGCCCCACATAAGCATTTGGCTTCTTCTCCCGGAAAGAAAACAGAACTTTAAGATTACTGCTGTGATCTTTACACTTTTGGTTGGGCTGAAAACATGAAATTGAGGTGGGCGCTACAAACATGGTCACTTCAACAAAGACCTAAAAGTCACCCACTTTATAGGAAAAAAAAAAAACCAAATGTGGGTAGCACTTGCTTATTTGGACACATGTGGAAGAAGACATTTAAAAGCATCAAGTATCAAAATTGATGGTTACGTGGGATTTTTTTTTTTCCCTAAGAAAAGCACCTGGTTGTGTTGTAAGAATAGACTGGACAAGGCGCCTCACAAATGGTCTGAATGGGAAAAGAAGGCAGGACTCACTGAGCCACACAGGGAAGAAGACCTTTGAGTCAGCTTGCCCTCCCTTCAGAGAGGACAACTGATTAGTTTTCTGTTCAGCAGGAAGGTAGCCAAGGGGGCTCCCCAGAGAGATCTTGCTTCTAGGCACAGATTTCTGTGCATCTCAGGGGCCTGAGCTCTGAGCAAGTGAGGAGAAAGACCCATGTTAGGTTATGTGTACAGACTGGGCCTTGCTGGGGCTTCTGGGATTGGAAACAGTTGGGTCTTAACACTATCTAGCTAGGCATTGCCCAACTTGAAGTGCTCCAAGAGTTTGGTCACAGCAGGGATGCCTCAGGGCCCTCAATTCTCAGGCAGCCTTAGCTCCAGCTATCTAGTTGCTCAGTTTTCTCATTCTTCTGGTTCCTCATTGACCAGTTCCCTTCATGTCTCACTGACTGCTAGAAAAAATCTGATTATACAAAGACACATGGCTCAAGTGGACAAAGAACATGAATAAATGGGTCTCTGAAGGCCTTGCTGCCTTTCTTATTGACCACCCTCCACACCCCCTCCACACACACATTGTGTGAAATAACATTTAGACTAGTCAGAGAAAAGTGAAGAGCTTGGCTTTCGGTTTTTGCCACAACAGTTCTCAACCTGTGGGTTGCAAGCCCCGACAGGGGTAGCATATCGGATGTCCTGCACATCAGCTGTCTGTCCTGCACATCAAATGTCCTACACATCGGATATTTACATGCAGCAGCAAAATTACAGTTATTAAGTAGCAATGCAATGATTTTAGGGTTGGCGTGTCCACACAACATGAAGGACCATATTAAGGTGTCACAGCGTGAGAAAGGCTGAGAACCATTGTTCTAGCTAAAGCCATAGCAATCTTCTTGTAAGTCAGATAAGCAACAGTGGCTTTCAGAGGCTGGAGATTAACTCCTCCAAAGGAGTTAGGCTGCTCAAGCTGAGAGTTTAGTAGGCACTGTGGTGTTCTTACAGACTAGTGGTCCACGGGTACTCTGTTCTTGTGAACATGTTTCTATTTTTACTTTTATTTTTTTCTGTATGAGTGTTTGGCCCACAGGCATGTATTTATACCATGTGCATAACTGGTGCCTGGGCAGAACAGGAGGTGTTCAGATCCCTTCAAGCTGGAGTTACAGCTTGCTATTCGTCCCCATGTGGATCTTGAGAAAGAAACCACAATATTTTTGCACATAGAACATGCTCTCCAGCCCCCAAGAAAAATATGCATATACTGGCAGCCAACCCATATCTTCCCAAGGACTCTGACAAAAATTATTTGTTGTTCCTCTGAAATTCAGCGATAACCAGATATCCCATACCTTGGAGTTTTTATTTATTTATTTATTTTGTCATATTTTATGGTGGTGGACATTTTCAGTGTAACTTAGGACCTAGTGTATGCTAGATAATTGCTCTAACACTCCAAAGCCCTACCTATAATTTGTTAAAATTGGGTAAATCCTAATCCAGTACCAAAGCAAAGTTAAGTCAAGAAACGATTGTTCATGGTTCAGAATGAAAGGAAAGAAACCGGAGTTACTTCAATAGATTTGAAGCATCTCAGCTCAAAGATGGTCAGAACCTGGCTCTGGTTAGAATCCAGCTTCAGAGATAACTTAAGGAATTCACAACCCAATTGCTGTTTTACAAGCCAGCCTGGGACCCCAGGCACTCAGAGGATTATATGCCACATTTGCCTCGAAAGGTTAAAGTGGATGTAATTGTTAACCTTGCAGCTCACAATCTGAACTGGAAAAGTGGCTTTTAGGGGCACAAATTATAGGGAAATCATTCTTGACCCTTTTGGGGAGGGGGGTCACACATCTTTGAGAGCATTTGGTAAAAGCTGTGGAACTCATTCCTAGAAAAGTTTGTATATACAAATTTCCAGTCTTTCAGAGTATCCTTTTGGAGGTAGGAAGGTCTTTAATAGATCCAATGATTCATGAGTCATTTAACAGTCTAGGAGACTTAGAATCCTTAGGTTTTCTCTTGGTATTCCCTTGTGTTTGAGAGGGAAGGGAAGAGGCTAGGGTCACAGTAAGAAACTGTAGAGCAGAAAGCCATGGTGTCAGCTATCAGCAGAGCAATGGAACAACTCTCTGGGCTCCTTGGACTCTGGTTTCATTGTTGGGGAATGAATAGTCCAGCCTGACTGTTCGAATAGGTCATGTCCTTCCGACCCAGCAACCAGGTTTCTGGGAAGGGCTCTCAGGTTCTGGAGCACTGCCCAAGATTCTGTATTTGAAAAAAAAAAAAATGTTTTCAAGCACTGGCTATGTGGTGCCCGAAGTCAACAAAGCGCCCTTAGTTCTAAATCATCTGATTATCTGATCCTGGATTCTGTAGCACAGAGGTCAGGAAGAAGTTGGAGAGGTTCTGGGACATTTTTCTTTGAGTCTAAGAGAAGACATTTGGCAGGGGCAGAAGAGAATGGCATCCCAGCCTGACCACTTGCCCATTTCCCTCTTGCCCATGCCTACTGTCCCCTTTCCTACTTAGGGCAAGCCGGCTACTGCTCCAAAGTGCCCGCTGCTCCTCGAAAAACCCACAGAACATTTTCTTTTCGTTTTATGAAGTTTCCTTTTTTTCTGGGTAACCAAGGGATCCAACACAGACTGCTGTGTTAGTTAATAGCCTCAATGGGAAAGAGCAAGTGTGCCCAGCTATGAGCCTCCTAGAGCTCCAAAGCTATCAACAGATTAAACCCTGGTACTTTTTAATCAGAAAAAAAAAAAAAAAAGCTGGGGGCTTGTTGGCAGTTAAATGTCTTATACAACTTTATCCACATAGACAATATATTGAAGAGATGAATCATACAGCCTATAGCTGAAGTTAAACAAGAACTAATGCTTTTGCCCTACTCATTATATTTCTCAAAAACAATCTACCACTTTAAGAAAGTTTTTAATGTCCCCTAACATAAACCATAAACCTAATTTGAATGTTTATTGATACTCACTGACATCTAAGAAGATGTAGTATGTTCATGGTTATCACCTCAAAGGCAAACAAAGAACTCGGTTTTTTGGGTTTTATCTTTATCTTTCCTTGGTTCCTGAAACAGCATGAGAACTGCACACCCTCTGTTCTTACTTGTCAAAGGATACCAGCGGCCTGCTGGGAAGAGCATGCTGGGAAGTAATGTTCTACACTTTGTGTTAAGATTTGAGGGGAAAAAAATAGAGAGCTCGTGTAAATTACAGACAAAGTTGACAAATTTCACGGCTTAGTCATGGTTAACATATCGGATTTCATGGTTTGACAGAGATTAACAAGAAAATCATATTAGAGTTACAACTATTAGTCGATTCTTAGGTATTTGGTAGAGAAACTCCATGTACTTTGAGTTGTCTCTGCCCATTCAGTACCCCCTTTGTCTTTCATGAACGTCCACCCCCTGCCATTCCAGAGGGAGCAAATGGGGTCTCTCCCAAGTTCCTGAGTTACCCACAGTCAAGGCAGGAGTCAGCAGAGCCCAAGGGGGAGCTCTCAGCCTCCAAAGAATACAGCAAAGTTTAACATTTGCAACCCAGTTCATAGAACAGTAGGGATTAAAAAGCAGCCTACTTCCACGCACTGCAAGTGTATGTACTAGGGAGAAAAATGATGAATCACTGTTTTGAACTACGATATTTGAGTTGAAAAGTAAGTTTTCCTATCTTTATGAGGCCATTCAGTTGAAGCCTTGCTGTTAGAAGTCACATGCAGGCCGGGACTTCAAAAAGCCTGCTGCCTGCCTGCCATTTGGCCTCAGGGCTCTGCATATCCTCTTTCTGCTAAAAGGCCTGCTTGCCTGTCAGCTTTGCATAAAAGATGCCAATTTGTCAGCCATTTGCTTTCCTTCTCTCTCGGAGCCTTCCTAAGGAGAAATTCTCTACACCTCCAGTCTTCAACATGCCATGTCCCACTAGCAGCCAGAAATCGACTCTCTCTGTCTCAGACCCATTTCCTTCCCAGGCTGTCCTCCTGGGTCTTATAGGATGTCCTTAATCAGAACCACATTACTCAGCCAGAGGAAGTCCCCCAGCAGAGGCTGGCAAGACTCAATGGCAAATTAGTTTCAGAACGTGGAAGGTCACTTTGGGAATAAAAGGCGCAGTTATCTATTGTGTTTTCTTTAGTTGAGAGAATGGAGGCAGAGTGCCAACTCTGAAGAAACCCTGGGTTTGAATAAGGAGTGGCTGCTCAAGACATGAGTACCATTAACTATGAGCACAGCCCTCCGCCTCGGAAAACCTGCAGACCTTACATTCTAGGTATCTTGGGCGGCAGTAAAGATTTTCTCTCTAAACAGGCAGAATTTCTACACTGCAGTAGTACCTCATGTGGGTAAGATTAAAAAATAAACTGTTTTTCTTTTCTCTTTTTTCCCATTGTAATTATCACATGATTGTATGTTACACACACACTACATGTGTATGTCAGATGAACACATTTATATAATAATAGCAGCTACCACTGATGGTCTCCTGGACCATGATAAGTACTTTGCACATTCAGTTTCTCAAGTCAGTCCTTGTTTTCAAAGACTAAAATTGACTGAACCCACAAAGTTACACAGAGAGCCCAAGATGAAACACAGAAATACCTGACCCCTCAAACAGGGAGGAGGGTAGGGTGTTTGGGGGGGGGGCTTGTGTTGGTTTGTCTTTCTTGGTCTCTTTGTTTTTTTTTTTTTTTTTTAGGTGTATGTGTGTGTGAGAAAGAGAGAGAGAAAGAAAGAGGATGAGAAAGGGAGGGGGAGGAAGAGAGAGGGAAGGAGGGAGAAGGGGGTTCTGTGCATGCACATGTTTGTCAGGCTGTGTATGCACACACGTGTGTAAGTGTACATGGAGACCAGAGGTCCTCATAGGATGCCTTTTTGTTCACCACCGTAATTCTTTAAATTTTGTGTTTATATATGTCAGACCACGGTCATGTGTCTGCCGTCCTGAAAGTGTGGAAGTCTGAGGACAAATCTGCCCTCCTGCCATGCGGGTTCCTAAAATTGAACCCAGGTCGTAATGCTTGGTGGCAAGTG
The DNA here is from genome assembly GCF_963924665.1 of Micromys minutus. Lineage (NCBI taxonomy): Eukaryota > Metazoa > Chordata > Mammalia > Rodentia > Muridae > Micromys > Micromys minutus. Next base: position 30,624,901 of record NC_137981.1, read on the forward strand.
TTAAACAGATGTGTAAGCTTTAGTTGACTGCAAGTCCTTCCTCACAGGAATGTAGGCTACAGCTTATGGGCATGCGGGGAAGAGGGAGAATGGAGTTGTGTAGAATGCCGAGATTCCTTTCATGAATTTTTGCAAGTCCAGCTTGGCTAGAGAGACAATGGGGAGAACCAGAGGGCAGGGGGCTGAGTGGAAATCTACCCCCACCCCAAACTGCTGGCAATCCTCTATCTTCAATGTGTGTTTACTCCAGGGTTGGGGGGGGACATTCCAGGGTGCCCCCACCTTCACTAACACCTTGGGGCATCCAACAATTAGAATGAACCGTTTTCATCAAATGCCCCTCCATAAAACCATTTCCCAGGAAATGGAACACAGCATGGAGCCCGCAGACTGCATTTTCCACCAACAATGAGCATTGTGGGGAACAGGTACTACATTTAAATGATTTTCCTCCCGCTTTCTGCCAAGTCTGTCTTTCAAGGAGACCTTGCTGTACTGAGGCCTCCTTCCCCTCTGGCCATCAAGATTAGAACAGGGAATAGGCCCCTGTCTCTTCAACACCCATGTGTAAAATGCCAATAAACAAACCAGCAAAGACCTACAGGCCTAATTGCCTTTTAACTCCTCTGGAGATGATAAACTCCCAGAGCAAGAAGGAAAGACTCCCAGGGATTTAACAAGTTTATCTGCAGGCCACTTGAACATTTTCTGTCTGCCTACACTTCAGTGAGCTCACTAATAAATGGAAAAGGAGCCTGAGCCTCAAACCCTTCAATGACTAAGAAATGGCAGATTTAAAATGTATGGCCAGAAAAAACAAACAAACAAACAAACAAACAAAAAACAACCCCAAAAACAACAACAACAACAAACAAAAAACCCATTAGCCCAGCTTTACTTTAGGTGTTTGTAAAGGCTGAAGCAAGGATGGAGGGCCAGCTCATTCCTAGCGCTGGTCATTTCCCTTCAGAGAATTACTTGCAAAACAACCAGTCTTCTCACATGGAAACTGCAAATCCTTTACGTTTAAACCAAGGGACTGTAGTGACAGGTGGGAGCAGAGGTCCACAGTGGTGATAGGGGAGGGTCCCCAGGATCTTCTTAACTTCCAAGAGGACATTCTCCTTGAAGGAAGGGATATCTTAGTTTCACTTAGTGGCTGTTTCTGTTCATTTACAACACGCCATGCAGAAAACTAAGTAACTAACTAACTAACTAACTAACTAACTAACTAACTAACTAACTAACTAACTATTCCCAAGCGTTCTGCACTTACAAAAGTTAAACTGAAACAAAGCAAACAGAACTAAAACACTTTCAAGTAAGTAGGAAGACCTGAGACTGAAAGCAGGGGCATGGGAATCTGTTTCGAAATGATTACCTTTTATAAATGTAAAATTTCACTGTATGGGTTTCTAAAGAAATGATAGGATAAATAGAGCTTAATCATAATGAGCTAGAAGAAACTAACAAGCCCTCCGCCCTTCAGGGCTGGAGAGACAATGCCGATGCATTGGAGGCACACATTAGATACAGGCAGGCATACAACATTCTGTGTGAAGTTCTAAGAAAAGTTATAAAAACTTCCATAATATGATCTCATTCCTTTTCGTCAAGCTAGATACAGAAAAACTAAAATCAAACATACACACAAACAAACACTAAACAACAACAACAACAAAAACCAACTAGTTCCCTGAGATCTTAGTATTCCTGTAGGTGGATTTGAAGGGATTTGACTTTCTTACACAGAGACTTGAATTAATTGATAACTGATTAACTTTTGCAGTGCTGGGCTAAACAAGCACTCTGCCACTGAACTTTAAAATTATTTAATATTTCTTATTTTATATGTATTTATTTATGTGTGTGGCATGTAGGGATGGCACATGTACCTGGAGGTTAGAGGACTTTTGGGAGTTGGGTCTTTCTGGCTAACATGTGGGTTGCAATGATCACACAGGTACATCTTTACTTGCTAATCCATCTTTCCAACTCCAATTATTTAAAAACTTTGATGCTAACTATATATACCATGTGCTGGCTAGTTTCATGTTAACTTGAAATATGCTATAGTCATTGGGAGGAGGGAACCTCATTGAGAAAATGCTTCTGTAAGAATAAGCTGTAGGCAAGCCTGTAGGACATTTTCTTAGTGATTGATGTGTAAGGGCTTAGTCCCCAGTAAGTGCTGCCACCCCTAGGCTAGTGGTCCTGCATTCTATAAAAGGCCGAATAAAGCATAGAGAGCAAGTCAGTAAGCAGTACCCCTCCATGGCCTTTGCATCAGCTCCTCCCTCCAGGATCCGGCCCTGTTTGAATACCTATCCAACTTCCCTCAATGATAGACTATGATGTAGACGTGTGGATGGGTAAAATAAACTCTTTCATTCCTAAGTTGCTTTTGGTCACAGTGTTTCATTAGAGCAATAATAACCCTAAGACTTATTGTCTTTAGAATTTAGTTAATATACTGAAACTGATGAGCAAATAAATAAATACATAAATCAATCAATCAATCAATCAAAATACCCCATACCCCCCCAAAAAATCTTACCCCTTATATACCAACACCATTCTCCTGAGCAACAGGAAGAAAACCATATCTGAGATGTCAGGGAAGACCTTGCTTCCTTTCTTCTGAGAGACACGGACACAGGACACATGTGATGACAAAAGACTTCAGTTGGAACATAATCAGTGAACTGAAAACTCAATGGAGACACTAGTCACAGGCTCAACAAACAGCAGTGACCACCATGGGTAGCCCCTGTTTCTCCTTTCCCTTCCATCAAGGGACAAATACCCTGAGCTCTTCTACCACACAGGCTTGCTCCACTTCCTCAAGCCTGAGCAGCCCTGGAGTAGGGAGATTGCCAAGTGAAAAACCTGGGCTGCTATTTTTCTATTAAAATCTTTTCCATGTTTTTCCTATTGGAACCTGGAAACAGGACAAATTCTGAAGAGATCCAAAGGAATTTCTTTAGAAAAGAATTCTGTTAACACCAAAAGCTCTCTGAGCGCCACACAGAGCAAATGCTAGACTTCATTAGGCTGAAATGTGTAAGCAGAGTTCAAACCCACAATGAGCCGTCCTTCGCAGCAGGCTGGGCTGCATCAGGGCTCATTCGTTTGCACACTGATCCTCGCACAGGCCTGTGACTCCCTGCTTCATCGGTTCATAATCAGCTCCAGATTTTCTATTGCTCCCACAGTGTGGGCCGCAGAGCTTCGGATTTGGGAGAGGTACTGTTGAAGAGTATGGAAGTATACAGGAAATCTGAACAAAAATACACTCCCGACTGAAGTGACAGTTCCTACCCTTGAGAAGAAATACATGGAGCACATAACTTGGAAACTAACTGGTCCCAAGAAACTGTTAGAACAGGGACGTGTACAAGGACTGTATGAATAAATAAATGGTTGGGAGGTATTCTGACCAATGAATGGAGGAAGAGGAAGATGAACAGATTCTTCTGAGCAATGATGCTTCTGTGTTTTAGGTGTATCTGCCAGAGACCTAGAAGGCTTAACCAAAGGATCAGATTTATCTGGGGTTAGTTTCATCCCTGAAGTTCAAACACAAATGACCTGTATGGGGATTTGAAGGGCTGCTCTTAAACTCAATAAAGTTTCATTTTATAGATAACAGTATTACATAGCTCTCCATAGCCAAGCAAGTGACAGTCACATTGGAAACCTGCAAATTGGGATTAGACTGTTTCTCATTCACCTTGAAGCCAGCTCTACTCCATGGGTCACTGTATGACTGTTATCAAATGTCTTTAAAATAGTCATTCTTCTCTAGACTGGGTTGGTTTTAATTTCTGTTTTCAAAGTGATAACTCTGCCTGATATCAATGCGTATCTCTTCTAGTAAAATGACTAGGAAGCGAATCAAAATTTAAAATCTAAATGTCATGCTCAACCAATTTGAAGGCTATGCAAACTGTTGGGATGCACACACTCATTTTACAATTCTGCCGTCAATTTCATGGACTCCAGATCCAGAGACAGTGAGGCATTTTCTCACAGCCCACATGAATCTTGGGACTAGCATCTACTTGCTTTTCACAGTGACTCTGCACATTCCAAGGAAGCTGGGGCATAAACACACAGGCTTTCACCCTCTAACCCCACTAGTCTGCTTCCTCCAAAGCCCATCATCTAAAACATCTCTTCTTCACAGGTATATGGTCTTGGATTTGTCACGCTGAATGTGAGACTTTACAAGGCCAATAAAATGACAGCTGGACAGAGGGGACTGGGTGGCTTTTACCAACTATGAAACACCACAGCCTTTAACTCCTGAGGATCAGGAACTTGAAAGCACTGAGATCCACTTAGCTTGGTGTCTGTCATAAAGTTAAGGCTAATCCGATCCCCCCACCTCCCGACTTGCAGCTCTATCTTAAACCCTCAAGCTTCTCCTAGGCACACTTAACTGATGGAAGACTTGATTATGCCTTCTCAGGCCATAAATTCTAGATATTTATAACATAACTGTTGTCATTTGGGTCAATTAAGATGCTTTTACTGGCTTGGAACAACTACCTATGGGGCTTGTCAAATACCCTGACAGTGGTTTATGACCCTTTATGGTGATTTTATCTTGCAGGGATATGAAAGATGGGTGCATAGAAAAATCACCAGGAAGCTTCTACAGCAGGTTTCCCCTACTTTGTGATAACCCACCCCTAGTCTCTACTCTGTCTCCTTTTCTATTCACACAGAAACATAGTTTGGCTTTCAATCTTTTCCTAGAGTTGGGCATCTGTGATCACCTTTTCTCCTCCACAGACCTAAGAGGAAAAGATAAACATCTTGTGAGACACTCTATCATTAAACACAAAACAAAACAAACACCTAAGAGGTGGGCTGGCTGAACACCCAGCTAGGACATGCTGGGCTTCCCAATGTCCAACCTTTCTCTGACAAGTGCTTGCTTTTACTTGAGGGACAAACACCCCCTCATGAAAAGCAGAATAGAAGACAACAAAGAATGGAATTTATTAGGGGATTTCACCCAGACAGGTTGTAGCTTCTGCCTTTGTGGGATATTGCATCCTGCTGTGTCTTCCTTTAATGGAGCCCCTAGGCACCTACTGTTTCCCAGGCACTGGAATAGGCAGGGAGCAGTAAGCTCAAGGAAATCCCAGGTGGGGGTGGCGGAGGTAGGGTGGAGAAGCAGACATATTCATAATTACTATGCTGAGTGTTAAAAGACTCCAGGAGAGTTATGTGCAGGAAGGCTAAAGGCCTTGAGAAGCGATATATATTTCTTTTTAATGGGAGGATTGTTCGAGAAGAAGCATTTCTAGTTTGAACCTTCACAAATGCAAGGAGACAGGTAGGCCCACTGAGTGGGAGAGTACTTCCTGCAGGAAATGCAAAATGCAGAGGACGGATTTGAGGAGACAGGACAGATCCATGGGGATTTCCCACAGGTCTTTAGTTAGCAGTGGAATGAGCTGGGACTGACAGGATCCTACAGGACATTGCATTCATTCCTCTGCCATGAACTTTCTCCATCCTTAGTCAAAGGGCATGAAGCACAATGGCATGCTCTCCCCACAGCCAACTGGATGGATAGGTTGGAACCACTGTTCCATGTCGATGACCTCCATACCCCCAAGCATACCCAGTTACACCCTCCAGGCTAACTTGGCAAGCATCATTCTGACCTGTCACACTTCCTGGGTTAGAGAACAGTTCAATTTTGATTATCAAAATAGAATGCTTTGTAGAAGCCCTGAGGTACATCTACAGCTTCACCTGGTAGACATACCGCACGCCGCCGACACCAGGCGAGACACTGGTGAAGATGAATCAGAAAGGCCCAGGGTCGGGGAGGCATGGCTTCAGAGGGGAACATGATTCTTAGGTACTCAGAGACATATGCTGGATGATCTTTAATGGTCATTAATCTTTCTGATTTCTTCATCCCATAATATTTATGACAATACAGCTTCATTTGAAATGAAACACCAGGAACAAACATCTACCATAAAAGGAAGACAGCATGCAGAAACTACATACATCACAGCGTGCTAATAGTCTACATCCCAGATAATGCTAGCTACTGGCTACCATTAATTTCCCCAGACTTGCTGCTTTAAATGTGTTATGTAAACCCAGGCCCAGAAAGTGACAACATGTCTCACAAGCCACCAGACGACAAAAAAAATTAATTTTCAAAACTATTATGAAGGTCTTTGCTGCTATTACAAATGTAAAATATTCAGCTTTGTCTGTTTATACTCTACTTTGTTCCAAAAAGGATTAAAAAATCTAAAACCAAATAGAAGAGGCTCATGTTTCTAAGGAGGGAGGAGGAAGGGCTGGAGTTACAGCCATTGTGCCTATGCTGGGCTGGTTCTGAATGGGATTCAGACAGCGCTCACATCAACAGAGAAAGCTTTGAAAACCCAACATCAACAGCTCTCTAGCTCTTCAGCATCAAGGGAGGTGCAAGACCCATTCCTGCAGAAACCTGGGAACAAAAGGTTTTAACCTTCTCTCCTTTGTACCCAAGGCTCAGATGCAAGTGTCCTTGGAAGTAGCAGAGGATGGCAAAAAGCCACAGAGCACAGGGGTCACAGTTCTTCTACCTGCTTCATGTTGCAAGGGAGAAGACCCTTCAGCCTCTGCCTCCTGAAGATGAAGCTAACACCAGTCTTTGGGCTCAAAAGTGCTGCAAAGATTCTAGGAAGACATGTAACAGTGCCCATTTCTAGTACCTTTGCACTGTTCAATGAATAGTAGATGTGTTATCATGTAGTCCTCTCCAAAGAAGAGGCAGAAGAATAAGGTACAGAGCATGACCCCATCATAAAATCCCACAAGAGACCGAAGGAGAGATATTTGAATTATAAGAAAGCTCAGATGAATACTGGCTTCTAAACTTTCAGAAAATTGAGCTAGCACTTTGAGAGTTTCAACAGGTCAGGAGAGGGAGATAAGGCCAGCTTGAAAAACTTAGATTAAACTTCTGAGGAAGCACTTCTAAGCTGACTTTGAAGGAAGGATTCATGAATATAATAGGGCATTTTTGGGTAATGGCAAGCCATAATCACAAGGACCTGGAAAAAGCAATGAATACTATTTTTAAGAAGAGGAAAAAAAACATTCTATTATCTGGGAGTGGTGGAGAATTCATAAAAGACTGCAGGGAACCCATCTCAGAGAGAATCTGAGAACCAGGCACTGAAGACTGAAGCTGAGCAACTGGAATCAGAGAATGGACTGGTGGGGTGTTAAACTGGCTGAAGCCTGTGGATTAGACGTGCTCCCAGGGTTGAAGCTGCAGCTATCTGGCTCACGCTAGAACTATGCTAGGACAGACAGGAAGTAGTGGCTGAAAGAGGCACTCTGTGGGAAAAACTGAGTGACTTCCATCAGTGATGACACTTGAAGTCTAGCTACACAGGATCTGGATAGAGACTGCTGGCTCTGAGAGGTCTGTCACCCATCAGCCATGGCTCAGGGCATCTACTCATTGTAAATACAGCTTCCTCCATAGAGAATAGACTAAAGACTTCTGACTTCACATGAACTTTTGCTGGACTCATCCTAAATTGGACCAAACAACAAAAACAGTGACAATTTCGGTGATTTTAATATGACAAGTGGCCAATCCTCAGGTTTATCTTTCAGGCTTATTTTTTGATGACTTTAAAAACTATATAATTATTTATATATCTTATGTATGTGAGTATACTGCCCCTATCTTCAGACACACCAGAAGAGGGCATCAGACCTCATTACAGATGGTTGTGAGCCACCATGTGGTTGCTGAGAATTGAACTCAGGACCTCTGGAAGAGTAGTCAGTACTCTTAACAGCTGAGCCACCTCTCCAGCACTCTTTAAGGCTGACTAACATATAACATCAGACATTCAATGTTCATTCGAGAAGTCACGATGTCAGCACGAATGGAGAGTCAGTTACCGTGTCCCTGTCACCCATCTGGCTTGCTTCCATCTCTTCCTGGCTGTGTCTTTCAGAAAACATAAGGCTCAAGGACAATGGTAATGTTTTGTCTTGGTTTTTTTTCTCATTTAAAAGAAATAATACATTGCTTTAAAAAATTGAAGGCTAGTACTTTTGTCTTATTTCATAAGAGGAAGGAGAGATGATACACTGTACTAGTGATCACCTGCCTCTTTTAAGCCCTGTCAGCAACACAAAGGCTTAAACTGAAGCTTAATCCAGGGCACATTATCCCTCTAAGCCCATGCCTTAACACAGGGGGACCAAAAGGAATGTCTGTGTTTCTGCAAGAGTTTGTTGTCCTTAACTTTTTAAGGAGCACCCTCTTCTCCCAAGGAATCCAAATCTAAACCTAAATTGTTTTCTTCTTTGGCTACCAAAAAGCATTTCTCATCTCTTAGGTTTCCCAAAGTTCATCTTGCACAATACGAGCTGTATAGATGAGTTTGGTCTGACCTGGTAAGTCTGGAATGTACAGCTAAGGATGTGGGTTGCTGGGGAAATTCTTGCTTAGCACACCTTTTTGATCCTGAAAAGCCATCATTGAGGGCCTTGAACGTACATGCCTTTGCTTCTCCTGTAAGCTCATGGTATTTTGAAACAAAGTTTTGAGAAAACCCACATAATCAAAGGAGATCAGGTAAATGACCAACTGCTGACTTCAGTAGCCAACCCTGGGAGCCAATGGACCTAAGGACTTCAGATGGTCCAAGAACACTGCTGGGAGAAGTGGTGAGGCACCTTCTCTAGGTATCTTCTCTGAGGGCCCTGTAACCCACCAGGACCCTGTATGGCTCTTTTTACTAAACCTCTTACTGTGCAACAAATGAACATTACAGTTGAACATTAGCTTTGACTGGCCAGCTTTGCTTCCTTGATGAATCAAACCCAAGGTCAGTGGTTGCTTGGATTATAGAAACAAGTGGTTTACTGAGCTTTTTTTTTTTTTTCTTCTGAGTTTACAGTGCCACTGTGTAACACAGGGAAGGTAACCGCTCAAAGTTGGATATCATCAAAGAACTACTACTGTTCTGGGGGTAGATGGGGAACCCCATCCCTTCCCCCAACACAGAGAAGCTCCATGGTTCTCATGAGTTTCAGTGTATTCAGGATAGCACAGGCTGCAGGGTTTTCTGCAGGAATTCTGTATAACCCATGTGTCCTCAGGGAAGTAGCAACATCTCTGAGTCCCTGTTTTAGTCGTTATAATGAAACCTCCAGATAGGCACTGGGTTTCTGCCTCGGGCACTGGGTTCCTGTCTCTGTGGGAATCAGCCTACAAATATTCTCTACTGTTATTGATAAAAAGTTTCTAAAAATCACATCTTCTATCTTTCTCAAGTGTGGTTACTCAAAACTATGGATAAGTTCTTTGGACTGGAGAAATTTTTTCTTAGCAACACAGAGACAAATAGAGACTTGAGTTCGATTCTATTGTATTACTGGGTCAAATGTTTAAACCAGTGTTCCTCTCCTCCGTATATATGGAACACAGCAGACTGGCCATTTGGGTGAGTGAGCCAGTGCTGTTTCTTTATGAGACGAAAGTTGTAAATCATCTAAATGAGTGAAGAGATACCATCTTAACGTGACAAAGCTACAGGGTCACCAAGCTCCCAGGCTAGTCAAGATTCTAAGTTCAGATATCCCTTCACATTTCAGTAACACCCACCTCAGCATCACCTGGACCTGCTGCCATATTTTGGTGCAAAGAAGAGACGCCAAAGTCATATTATAGCTACTGATCCCATTCTTCTAGTGACTGATAAATTCTTTCTTATTTCTTTCTTAATTTTGTAATTTTCAAGTAAATTTCTCACTGAACCCAAGTTAAAAAACAAAAAACAAAAAAACCGGCCAAACAAAACACAAAACCCCAAGCACTAGCACAACATCTGTATCTTCTTTACTTCCATTTTCTTATAGAAACAAAACAAAGGGCAGACTTATAATTCCAGCAGACCCTTCTTGACAATGAAATTTTCCCTGTTGAGAACAGATAGGACTCACTAGCACTGCCTAATGCTGAAGCACTACCTCCCCGCTTGATGTGGCCACTAAGTCTCCTGGAAAATGACCAATGTGACAGAGAAACTAAACTTTGCTTCCTGTTCAACTGTAGTAGATTCAGATCTAAATAGTCTCTAGTCTTGTGTGGCTTATAAAAGCCTTGAAGATTCACCTTTTAGGCTTGTCAATGACCTCTTCCTGTTTTGTTGTTGATGATTTCTATTTTGTATAAATTTATATCTTTGATTTACATCTTCTTGTCTGTACTTACTCTTACTGTTTTTATGAACACCAGACATTGACCAAGAGACAAGTTACAACAGGATCTGTCCAGCTGAAATCCCTTCTTCCTCACATCTCAGTTCTCAGGTTCAGAATACACACACACACACACACACACACACACACACACACACACACACACACACACACACCATACCACGTATATGTATGACTATGTGTCCATGCATATGTATCTGTATATGTATGTGTATATTTACCTGTGGAAATGTGATTGGAAAGAGAAAATGAGAAGCTTAGGAATCCCACTGGCAAATAGGCCAGACTCTGTCTACTATGATGGTTTCTCTTCCCCAGAATGAACCATCTGAATCCAGTGTGACCATGAGAGGGAGGCAGAAGTGCTGGGTGTGCAGACTGTGAACTTGAACTCCCATGTAACTGGTAACCTCCTGGGAATGGTAGGCTCAGACAGAAGACTTTGCAGAGTATCCCGCTGGCCCTGATGAACTGGGGATACTATGGAGCATTTAGGTGGGAGAATTGTTAATATGGATGGAGCTGAGAATTAAGAGGACAGCTTGTGGGGATTTCTGCCATTTGAGATGGAAACAGCAGAAAAGAATGGGTAGTTGACTGTAAAGAGTCTTTAGTAAGGAAATGCTATTCAGGTTTTCAGATAACATCTCCCCATAAAACAAGCACCCACTACAATCCCAGGCCTTTCTACCTGCTTCATGCCAATGCACAGTCTATACAATGAAGTTGGATATCCATGGGGTAAGGGACAGCAGGGGTGGATGAGACTATCTCCCTGAGTAATGAACTCTAGAGGGCTCAGATTGTTTCATCTTTGATGACTGCACTTGGGTAGTGTTAAAAGACTTTCTCCAAAGGACCTCCAAATCCTTAGAACTGAGAGAGACAACTTAAAGCACAGGACTTAGTGATGTGGGGAATACTTTAGATGATGTAACCTGGGATTTTCCTGGAGTTTTTCATAGTTCCTTATACTATTCTTCACTTCTTACTACTTCTGGATTGATTCTAAATGGACAAAGAATCCTAAGCACACGCATTATGTAACTTTTACACATAGAGCCATTTCTGCCATAAAGCAACTTAGCTGCTCAGCCAGGTACCAGGCTCACAATGGTAAACTCTACAGAGCTACTAAATACTGCTGCCTATGGTGAAAAGTAATAATTCCTATAGAGAGTTTAAAATAGGGGACAGCCACAGATAGGACCTGGGATATCTGGATGGCCCTGGGTTGCTGTTGTCTATGTAGGTCCCTTTAGGAAGCAAGAGCTAGGCTGAACCTACATGATGGGGAAACAGCCAATCATTGAGATAGAGGCTGTGGTGAGCTCAGATGTAGCAGACTGTGAGGTTTTAGGGTGGCAACAAGCTAAGTTCGTTGGCAAGAGGACAGAGAATAAGCTATAAATCTAGGAGTGGATGAATGTAATATATGGTTATGTGACAAGAGGGTTGCATCTTACATGGGTCCAGCTGGAAAGTCCCTAGCAAGCCAGAGTAAGGACTGTGGATTACCAAAATGATAAAGCTCCTGAGATATATGTAGATCACCTTCCTTTAAGTATACTGTGAGCAGAAACGCATTTTCTATTGTCTTTCTCTCTCTCTAAAGAGAATAGACACCAATTCATCAGGAAGAATTTCCTCAAAGAAAGGAAAGATTACGCTAGTACCTTATGTTCACTGAGCTTGGGGAAGGAATTGAGTTCTTCCAAATCCTCACCAAGCATCTGTAACCACTAAAGTCACCACCACAGGGGCTTCACGGAGACCAGGCCCCTCCATGGTAGGCACTTAAAGTCAACTCAGGTAGACCCAACCACCTCAGAGGTCATACCAGCCTCTGGGTTTAATACAAAGAGTTTTCCTGCCACTGAGCAAATCAAAAAAAAAAAAAAAATTACATGTGCCCCTTGAAAACTAGACAGAGAGCAGATATGGAGAGCATCCGTCTGGGATCTAGATAAGGCTGGAGAAGCTAAGGGTGGGAAAATCACGTAAGACAGAATAGAAAGAAGGAACTGCGGCAGTAATGATTGGTTTGGGGGGAACAGCTACATGGAAAGAATTTGGAAGGTAAGAACTTCCAGATGGTCTTGCTGGTGAAGATAGCTATATATAGAGACAGAGGGGCTAATTAGTTCCTGGGCCGAGGCCCTGGTTTCTGTTGAGTGAGTGATTGTCTTGTGGTGGTTTAGTTCAATACATGCCACATCGTGAGTAAATTAAGTATTTGAGGGTTTTTTTTTCCCCAAGCAATGGGAATTGCCCAACCTTAATACAATTAATTAAGAGTCAATGAATGTTTAATTTAGTTCTGGTGCTTGTACCAGCAACACAATGAACTCTTTGTCGTGGCCAAGGCTCCTAAATATTGGGAAAGAAAGAAAGGCTGGAAAAGAGCAAGGGTTAGTCAATAGTTTTCTCCCAAGTCCTCTGATCCACGCATTGCCTCCCCAGTGGAACCCAAGAGTTTACCCCTGAGGGAGGCTGTGGATCCAGGAGGAATGATGTTGCCTCCAAGACTTACAAGTTATGCTTTCCAAGTCCAGTTCAGTCAACTGACCGAACCATCTTACCTGGCACATGCTCAACTCCACTTTCACTTGATGTGCTCTTAGTTTTGAGTCATCAGCAGTTAAAAGATGGTTGAGAAAAGCTAAGATCCTGAGCTAGAAAGAGTCACTGGGACATTCTTTCCCGGGTGCTACAACCAAATGAACAGATTTGGCTAGCCTCTGGCCATTACCCGGCAGATGACGAGACAGGGATGTGTGGATTTTTATCACTGCAGAATTCCCTTTATTGGCTTCAGAGAAAATTCTAATAAAGAAACACCAGGACAAGGTGCTTCTGCTTACTGTGTCCCTCGCATGTCAGCCATGTGGATTGTATTTTATTGACATCACTGCAGTTAGTGCTTGCAGCAATGTGAAGCAGCCAGTGCTCTTCCCAATCCCCATCGAGCACACAGTAGATGAAGCTTGAGGTGCTCTCCTGGTTGGTAAATAGAGAAACTGGAATCACAACACAAGACGCTTGGTCTGGCAGTCTGCATTCACTTGTACTCACACCTGATCCTGTGCCAAGTTATTCTCTAAGTAGACTCTTACTGGGTGCATGAGTTGGAGAGATGACCAAAGAGCTGGGAGGTTCTGTGTACACCAGCAGAGGAAGGCTCAGATTATTTTTATATCCAGGGAAGAAGCACAGGCTTGATGCTATTTCCACACCAACCTGCTTAGCTGGAAAGGAATACAAATGATACCAGGATCTTGGAGCCACTGGCTTCTCATCCATTCAATCTCAAGTCTGATTGAGAACTAACATGGTGGAGAAAAGAAGGAAGGAGACCCAGAGTACAGAGGGATACAAGGTTAGAGTCATTTCCTTTTTGGGACCTTGTTTTAATACACTTCTGGGGAGTGGCGACACTGATGAAATCATGTGAGAGGAGACAGGGAGGTGGGGCCCATTGGTCCACACTCTCACGTCTCTATTTGCCTAGTTTGGTTTAAGTAGAAGCACAAGGACATCAAGCTGGACCCACAGCTAATTAGCCCTCATTCCTACCACATCCTGTAGGACTGCGACCCTTTAATACAGTTCCTTGTGTTGTGGTGACCCCCTAACCATAAAATTATTTTAGTTGTTGCTTCATAACTGTAATTCTGCTACTGTTATGAATTATAATGTAAATCTTTCTGGAGATAGAGCTTTGCCAAAGAGAGTCACAACCCACAGATTGAGAACCATTGCTGTAGGCTATAAACATCTCAAGATGACATCTAATGTGGAACTTTATAGCAATACAATAGAAAATGAAATGCATCTAAATAAACATTGTATCCCAGACTCTAGGGATGGTAAAATTCTTGGAAAATTTGATAAATATAATTCTTACTCACTAATACCAACTTGTAGCTATGATGCCCAATGCAATTATGTACTGGGGGGTTAGTTTCAATTACCCACCAGTTAAAGGATTTCAGAGGGCTCCTGACTTAGTGACCAGGAGAGCCCTCAGCATCCAAGTTCTTGAGGCATCTTCTTCCCATTTTGTATCTCATCAAGAGTTTTTGTGCATAACATTACTGTCTGTCCATATGCTCATCTCTTCATCCAATTCAGATAGAATCCTTATGGCCCCCACCTGCTAGGCACGGAAGAGTTCAATGGAATTCTCCTTTTTAATAGGCTTTAGGATAAATAACCAACAAGGGGTACTTCGCCTGGCTAACAGAAGCACTCAGTAAGTGCTTGCTTAAGATCTTCACAGAGGAATCAAGATAACACAGTCCTGGGAAGGACCTTGGGGACCTGGTAACCCTTTGCCAGTCGTAACCCATAGCACTGATTAAATGAACGCATGGTGAAGTTGTAGACAGCTGTAAATCCAACAAACTCTGTATGGGTGGAGAGGGGGCTTTCTAGGAACACCATGCAATAGTGTCTGACTCCTGGGTAGGGGGTCTTGTCTCAGTTCAGGAGCTGTGATCTCAGGACTCTGGAATGAGAAGAACCCCGATAGGAATCTTGCTCAGCCATCCAATTACCATACATCCTGGAGCAAGAGGGCTATTTGTCTTTCTAAGACAAAAGAAGAATCTTCCTCTCTAAGTTGCTGGGAAGATTAGAAATGGAAAAGCACAATGTCAGGGAGATACAAGCAAATCCTAGGAAGAATTCCTGTTAGGCCTAGAAGCTTCTTTCTACCCAGCACCTATGTACACTCCCCATTCGATAGGCATTAGCTAAGCACTCTAGAAATGTCAACATACTCCTTGCTCACAATAACCCTGTGAGTCAGGTACTGTTATCTCCCATTCTGCAGATAAGGAAAATGGGAGCAAAGAGGATAAGCATGTCAGAGTCACATAGCCAGGAAATGGTCTAGCAGGGATTCCCACACTAGCAACCTGGGCAGTATCTGCGCACTTAACCCCTGTGATGTGCTGTCTGCTGACAGAGGGTGCAGACTCGTTTCTTTCTCCAAAGCAGGGGGAGGGAGGGTATGGGGAGAAAGAAAGAAAAAAAAATACAAAGAGGTTAACCAGTGATAACCAAACGTGCTACAACCCTCAAGGACATTATGTGAGATAATATATTAATTAAAAATAAATAAATGTGATTCTCAAAATGGTCATATTAATATATCTGTCATTCTGACTAGGTATGGCTTGTCAGGGACACTAGTTTCTAGACAACCTTTCCCAAGCTTGAAACTGTTTCTGTGCCATATTGGTGTGACCATTTTTGATGATTACAGTTTTGTTATTGAGCTGGTATGATTAAAAATATATCTATTGGAGGTTTTATATGATAGAAATTAATTTTGTGACCACTTAATAAATTAGGTGTTGCTGTCTATAATTTGAAAACAACATGCAGAGAATTTCCTTCACTTCTCTGCCTAGGCCTCTTCCCAATCCTAACACACTGTGAAGCTCAGTAGAGCCAACACAGAGCCTACCATCTTGGAGATGCATAAACAAATTCTACAAGCAATGGAAGCATGTCATAGGAAGTGTTAGGTTGGACAGAGGAGCCATGGTCTGTGAGAACATGAAGTAAGGAAATCTAATTGTGCCATAAGGGAATTTTTCCCTGAGGAAACAGAGGTAGGCATGATTTGGAGTTAAAGATCCAGACAATGGGAAGAATGCTCCAGAGACCTACTGGGCTCACCCCTATCTTTTCTGTGATCATGTATTCTAGGTACTACTTAGAAGCCCAGTGTGCAGGAAGGCTTTTGGGGACTTCATAAAATAATTCCATGTACCTTACTCCCGAGAACATAAACCACTGGCTAACAAATCTAACTCCCTTTGCTGGTCGGGCACCTTAGGACAGCCCCTACTCTAGTCCTGGCAAAGAACAGGTATTTAATATAATGTGCACTGATGGCCCGGGTGCATACAGGACTCCTCAGGTCTCTGCCATGCAGTCATCAAGTATTAATCAGTGTCTACCATATGCCAGGCACTGTACTAGTCCCTGACGCTAAGGCAGTGGTGGAAACAGGTAGACAGCCTGTCCTGATAGAGCTTACATTTTACTGATTCAGACAAAATTAACACATCTCTTCTCTCACACTTCATTCACGGGCATAACTACCTTTTAAATGGACATCTCCCTGGAGTTTCTTTTAAACATATAGATCCAACATCAATGCCTGATCCTCATGCATGTTTTTTCTTTCTCATCAGGAGTCAAACTATGCTTAGCAGTTAGAGGTTCTGGGTGACAAGGGCCACGTGCTATGCTCACTTCCCACATGGCCTTCCAGTGGCTCCATTTGACTTCTAAGAAATGGGGACTCAATTATGGAGCACGTCAGATGTTGTGAGCATGTCAGCTGAAACCCCCGCAAACCATAGCTTAGCACAAAGCTTCCCTCCTCATTGGTAGTATGTGGCTTTGAAGTGGACTTGAAGATGTGGTTAGGAATTCAGGTGGTGAACTGGGAAAGCCAGTTTATAAGGATCTGTCCATATTATAACAGGCAGAAGCCAGAATAACAAACTGACATTGGTATTACTTACTAATAACAAGTTGCTATCAGTATTACTCATCAGTATTACTCTACATATTAGTATGTTCTTTATCCTTGCATTCTCCTGAGATGTCCAATCCATAGACAACCTTGAGATGACCCAAGTAGCATGTAAATGCCCACACTTCTACTATTCACTGGGACCAGCTGGCTCTACTTCCATGATCTTGCTTGAATTCTACCTACTAAACCCTCTTGGTCCCGGATGTAGCTTGATCCTGACAGAGCTTCCCATATGAGGTATAATCTTGACAAGCCATTTGGGATTCCTTCTGGAAAGAAAAAGAAAAAGTATGAGCTAGCCTTCTTCCAAGGAAATGAATGAGTCTGATAAAAATGTCTATAGGTGAAGTGTGAGAGGCCCATCCTCGAGCCTGCCTGGAGAACCTCTGCTTAGGCCCTAGGATTAGATTATCTTCATAAATGGTCTAGGGAGGAAGCGTGCTTCATTCTGCTAAGGCTCCATCTCCTGTTTCCAGTTAGAAGCACTACCTTGCATTTATTGTGCGGAAATGCTGGCAAAGCTATGTCTAGAAGGAGCATTAAAGGGATCATGAGATTTGACTCTGCAGTAGGCTCTTGCAACCCAGTGAAGCAGTTCTTCTCCCCAGTGCTATAGCAACAAGAGCTCCCTGAGAGACGACCTGCCTGGATTTATTAATTCTTTTTTTTTTCTAAATATCCCTCTTTTGACCCCTTATCCAGATAATCAACCACTGCTTATTTTTAAAGTATGCTAATATTTCAACAAATCCTTCTAGATCTCTCTCAGGTTGGAACAGGAAATGCTTTGTGTCATTTTCATGTTGATCAACATTAGTGGTGAAATCCTATCATACCGAGAGAAAGCATTTTCAGATGGGTTTTAATATGACTTTATCAATTAGGATGTAAGGCCAGGACCAGTCACAGAGAAAAACCACCTAGCTGTTGATTGAGGGTAACTTGGCTCACCCTCTCTTCAGAGCAACTGTTTCTACCATAGATTTTTTTCTTTAAAATCCTTTTTTTAAAAATCCTTTCCCCCATTCTCACACTTACCCATACTAATTGGGGGTGGGAAGAATAACAAAATACAAATGAACACATTATTAGAGGTGAGGTTAGCAGCCCACTATTTGGGGACGAACAAGTCTGGTTGTATTCTTTATTTTGGCCTTTGTTGGCTGATGACCATGGGCAAATCACTTTACCTCCATTTTGCCATTCACAAAATGGATAGTAACATCACCACCCCACATGGCTGGCACAAGGTTGAATGGGCCTCTCCCAGTGTATAGGGCGTTGTAGATGATCCACAGTCATCTAAATGAATGAATGGTTCCACAGATTCATCTGTTCTCACCAAACCAGTAATGTTCTAAATCAGGGTTTGGCAAGCTACTCTTGTGAGAAGCCAGCAAGTAAATACTTTAAGCTTGGCTGGCCATATGGTTTCCATCACAATGACTTAATTCTACGATGCTGCCTGAACCCAACCACGGAAAACAAATTAATGGGAGTGGCTGGTCTCTAATAAAACTTTATTTACAAAAACAGGCAGGCAGTAGACTAGACTTGCCCTGTGGGTCATAGTTCTACAGCCTTTGCTTGGCAAAGTCAAACCCTGGTCTGAACCTACATAACTCAATGATGGCTTATTGGTTCAGTGATGGGCCAAATCCATCAAAGAGAGATGAGGAGGTGAGTCTGTTATACCAGGTTCACTTGCAACACTTGCTGCTTTCTATTATACTTCACAGTGTAGCAATTATGACAGTCACCTGCCTCCCAATCCATCTCCTGGCTATTCACCCACATAGCAAGCTAACCTGTTGTGTACCCAGTTCCTTCCAGAGACCAGGCCTGTTGCTGATGTCTTGGCAGGCCAGAAGCTCTCTCGGAAGGTTCTCTTTCTCTTCTTGTTCAAGTTAGTGATACCCATTCTCTGTCTACATATGCAGAGACGAGTCAGTAACTTTCTTGCCCATGTGCTGGTGTAAAGAAATGCTACTACTTCTTTTCATCTGAGAACGAGGGCTACACTGTGGGGGATGATGGGCATGAACAAAAGCTGCTGGGAGCATTATTGAACTTATAACTCATCTCCATGCTGAACAGCTACCAGGCCCAGGCTCTGCATGGAGCTAGCTCAGTAGAGGGTCAGAGCTCAGAAAGCATGGAGGGCTTTTCCTTGCACAAACACTAGGGACAGAGACGGGTACCCAAGTTGTCCTGACCAACCCCAAAGGCCAACTTATTAAGATCTATATTATGCTCATAGGTGAAACTGCTAGTGCTAATCCACTCCATAGCTCCTGTTCCTGGTAGTCTAACTTAGTACAATCTGCAAGCATTTTACAGATTCATGTGTTTGCTTTTTGGTTGTGTGTATGTGGAGGGAAAACTCTTCTACTAGACCATGAACACAAAAGAAACTGATCTCTATATCCATTATGGGCCCTGCTACACTGGAGGCTTTTCTTGTGTGTCCATAGAAGGAGACTGTTGATAGCAGTAAAGGCACTGGGGGAATGATGTGGCACAACCATCTCTCTGACTTCACAACTTAGCGGTTGTTACTTTCCCCATTTTATGGATGATAAAACTAAGGATCACAAAGGTTAAGCCTTTTAGTCCAAGGTCAGAAAGTTAACCAATGGCAAAAGCAAAAACTGAACTTAGTTCTATGAGGCAGTAACTTGGACTCTTCTTACTCCATTCAGTTTCCCCCACACAGTGATTCGCCTTGTCCCAACCCAGACAGTGACCCCATTGGCCCTGTTTATATGACTAAAAAAAGAAGTCACCATTTTCTTTTCCCCTGACTGTGTTTGTTCCTAGTGCCTAGAAATTACCCTCACCTATAAAGCTAGGATAATTTTCCACTGTCAATAACATCCCAACTTCCTCCAAGAGATTGCTATATGAACTACCTCTGTTTCTAGCATTCATTATGTTGTTAATAGTACAAGTAGCATTTTCTCCTTCTTTCCATGGCTTCCCAAATGGTGAATGCTGAGTTCTTTCTTGGTTCAAACACAAGGAGCTCATAACCTTTCAATGGATTACGAAAGTTATTCCCCCAGGGTTTCAGCAAGGCAGTTGTTGCTAGGCATAGACTTCAAGTTACGTCAGTGATTCAGTTCTTGCTAAGCTAATGATGGTTCTTAATAATATTATTGGAATTATTATTAGCTTCAATTAAAAAGTTGGCCATGAATGACTTACTACTTCAGAGAGACTCCCTAAAGAGTCACGTTAGAATTTGGAATCTTTTCACCAAAGGGTACTGTGAGAGCAGGAACCAGAGTCCCCCCCCCCCCATCTCCCTAGTAAATACATTATTTAATAAATACCCTACTTTTATGTTGCTGGCTGGTTACCAGATTTTTAAATTAGCTTCCTTAAAGGGTAGGTAGAGCTGTTTAATCACTACCACTTTGTTCTACAGCATGCAAGGAAATCAGGAAAAGTTTAAGCATTTGTTCAGTAAGGCCTATGAGGATCATATCAATCATATCACTGTAACCTTCACAGCAGCATCCCCCTGGAGATGGCGGGCAGCACAGCGATGAGTGGTCTGTGATATAATTACTACCCACTTCCTCCCGTTGACCACACCTTGGAAGCCAGGAGAGCACTGCTCGATGGATACAAGTCCTGTGTCTTCTTATTCTGCATGTATGTTTACAACTAGAGGGAGTTTCTAAAGTGAAATTAGGAACACATAGGCAAGCCAAAAGCAGTCTTTGTTGTCCTCAGAATATGATGCTCAGGTGCCATATGAATAGGTTCCCAACCCAGGAAGACAAAGTTCATGGGCTATGAGGAGAATAGTACCTTCAGACCTAATGCAGAGAGAAGAGACTAATCACCTGATGTGAGGATGAATCTTGGGGACCCAGGTCTAGAACTCTAGGAGGAGGGATCTCTGAGGTCAGGAAAGACCAGAGATAGAGAAGTCAAGGGGAAATACAGTCAGGAGAAATGGTGCAGGCTCAGGGCTAGAGATAAAGATGCAAAGACACATTGTTTGACTCATGATGTATATATATATATATATATATCTCAAAAATATGTAAGGAAATATTTATTTAATAAGTGAATGACTATGTGTGCCAGATTTAGCATCCTGCCTGGCCCCAAAGCTCTACCAACTCTACATCAGCAACTACATTCACTTTTATTTTTACTAAAAGACTTTCTCTTCCCACCCCAACCAAGGCCAAGGCACTGGTATGAGCAGATCGTACTCTTATGCCCACGGAGCTTGCGACTGGTTGCATATTTATGCATAAGCATGCACACAGGTTCCATTTGTGTTTTAGTAAGATGACTTGCTTCAAGATACATGTTCTCTTGAGTTCACAGGATGGGAAAAAGAGGGAAGATGGCTGGTACTGCCTAGCAGGCATCACTCTTCCTCGACCTAGAGTGCTGAAGCCCAAGAAAGTATGTCTTATTGGAGGATATAGCTTATGAGAGAGTCTCTGATCAGCCCTGTCTTGCCTAATATAAAGGTTGCTTTAATAGTACAGATCCTGTGGTTACATTTAGCATGCCCAAAAGGAAATTAAGACTGGATGGGAGCAACTTTGTCTTCTTATCCACACTCCAGGTGATTTCCTTGGCTGTACTGGTCTTCAACAGCTTATTCCTGAACTCACTTTTGTCAAGGAATAAGGTACCACAATTATAACAAGGCTTCGACTCTAGAAACAGCCTGGCAGCCTTCTCTGTCAAACTCTTTGTTGTAGACACACACACACACACACACACACACACACACACACACACTCATTGCTCCTGCTATATGCCTTTTGAAGGTCCTGCCTCAAACTCAGCCTTGGAAACAGAACCCACAAGCAGCTTGATCTGCCTTAACTTGTAGACTTGAATGTACAAGTGAGGACTCCGGCTTCAGGCTGGCTGGTGATGTGCCCTTGTGACCCAGTGCTGAGACAACCAAAGAACAGCTTCCGGTCTAAAGACCAAGGGGAAAGAAAAGATCCTAAGACATGAAACCAGTCACTGATCACTGAGGGAGATGTTGGCTTTGGCAAGGGCAGGACAGAGGTACAGAAAGTTAGCTGGGACAGTCTCTGTGTCTATGTCTAGTACAGCTGTGCCATCCAGTTCCTGACCACACACACAGAGCTTTCCACAAGCTCTCTGCAGGGATGTTTTCTCCTTGCTTGCAATTAGCACGGAAGCCTTCTGTGGCCTTGATGGTCTTTTGGAGACTCACTCTGCATTCTCACACTTTACAGATGGAAGGTAGACTCAGACTCTAGGGAAAGGAGGTTATGAAATAAAACAGGCCAAGTAGATGAAAATAGTGCACTTCATACCTCAGTTCACGGAGAGGGAGTGTGACAACGATTCATACAGTGAGGCTCCATGGGCTGGGAGGATGTTGGCTCCATCCATCTGGGTACCTATGCTGATGCCTGGGGTTAGTAGGCGTGGGGAAGGCAACTCTCAGTAACTGTTTACTATCTTATGTAATTTGGTGTGAGTCCCCCAGAGACCAAAGTCCCCTAGGGAGTATAAAGTGGAGTTATCAAAAAGCAGAATGCTAATGAGCTAATGATCTTAAAGCCCTGGATCCAGATATTCATAACATTTTTTAAAAGTTTTTTAAAAAAAATTTTAAATGTTATTTACTTATTTATTATATACGAATACACTGTAGTTGTCTTCAGACACACCAGAAAAAGGCATCAGATCACATTACAGATGATTGTGAGCCACCATGTGGTTGCTGGGACTTGAACTCAGGACCTCTAGAAGAATAGTCAGTGTTCTTAACCACTGGGCCATCATCTCTCCAGCTCCCAAACATCCTTAAAATTATCAGACACTGCTTTTTCAAACTTAAAGCTGATCCGGTTTTCTTTCCCCCTTTTATTCACAATTTAAACAGGTACAAGGGCTCTTCCACATTCAGATGGGTGGGAGAGGCTCCTGTGCTCCGCTTCTCTGCCTCCTCCAGGTTCTTCTGATTAAAAAAACAAAAACAAAAACAAAAACAAAAACAAAAAAGAGGCTATACTAGAAGTTTCTTTTTAACTCACACCCAGTGCAAACAGCGTATTCATCACCGGCCATATTTTCCACCAGCCAGCTAATCTCCAGTCTCAGTTTGACTCAAGTGCCTCTTAAAAGCTGAAATAACAGGTGTTACACACCGGGCCTTGCTGAGAAATAGTGTTGACCAACAGGATGTGGTGCTCAGCACTGATTTTACTCAAATCCTAAGGGCCAGTATATAGCAGAGAAGTAGAAAGTCTCTCTTTCCCAGGCTGGAACACCAGTTCAGGCACATGGACACATTCTGGGGGACTCACACACTTCCTGCCTTGCCGCCCCCAAAGGAGTCACTCAATATCTACTGGATGAGTGAGGAGGAATTTGTAGAGTTGGAGGCCATGTACAATTTGTGCCATTCACTAATAAGTTTCTCTTCTAAATATCTTATTTACATGTGTGTGTGTGTGTGTGTGTGTGTGTGTTTGCGCGTGCGCGCACGTGTTCCTGCATGCATGCATGCATGCACGTGCATGTAGAAGCCACAGAGGGTATCAGATCCCCTGGAACTACAGTCACAGCAGGTTATAAGAAGCCCAGTGTGGCGCTGGGAACTGAACTTCAGTCTTCTGAGAGAGTAAAGGATTTTTAGCTCTGGAGCCATTTCTCCAGCAGATTTCTTTTTGGCTCTCATGCTTTTGGCCCACATGTTGACTTTTCAGAACACACAGTGCAGCTCTTGGCCAACTCCACCCATGCTGAGCATTCCCTTTGGTGGGATGAAAAGAAGAGAGGAGAGAATTGCTTTTATGCACAGATTTATCCATGATTTGCTTTTAAGTAGCTCAAAAAAACCAGACGAAGTACAACCTTTCTTGACAGGAAAACGGAGCTTTGCAACCCCGAAGCCTGGGGGTGCCTTTATGTGCCTGGAGGGAATAATTACACAATCTTGTTACCACTTCAATTACCCAGTCTTACATTTTCATGAACAAATGTGGCTCAGGAAAATAATTCTTATGAGTTTTAGGCTGAGAAGGAGTGGCCTGTTGGCTTAGAAAACCTCCTCCGAGGGACTGGGCTACTTGAACTGACAGATGGGGCTCTGAGACAGGTCTTTCTGACATCCACTTCAGGTTAAGCAAGAAATTGCATCTGTCTCAGAATACACGCCAGGCCTCCATGTAAAAGCTTCCTGCTTTTCCTCTCATTCGTGGGTGTCCCTTTCAGTCTGACATTAAGCCTGGAAGCCTCTTCTTTTGATTTAACACCAATGATTTATGGCTTTTAACAAATTGTCAAGGTGAACCTTGTCCTGTGAATATGAATTTTCAATCCCTCCTTAAGGCTTTATTAGGTCAACATAGGAAATAAAATCAGATGCAAATTTCTACCATAAACTAACTTTTCATCAAGGCCATGGTAATTTGTTTTTTTCTTTCTTTCTTTCTTTCTTTCTTTCTTTCTTTCTTTCTTTCTTCCTTCCTTCTTTCCTTCCTTCCTTCCTTCCTTCCTTCCTTTCTTCCTTCCTTCCTTCCTTTCTTTCTTTCTTTCTTTCTTTCTTTCTTTCTTTCTTTCTTTCTTTCTTTCTTTCTTTTGAAAGGTTAAATTGTAAGTTAAAAATCTGGATTAGCAATCACCAATTTAGAAGGCATATATATAAAAATCAAACAAACAGACAAACAGAAAACTGCCCCTTTGGGTTCTACTTAACATTAATAGCTGTCAAGACTTTTCAAAATCTTCATCTGATGCCTGGAATTCAGGAGTCTCTACACACTGGCTACAAAGAATTTGAAGCTCCTTCTATAACAGACGAGGCTCTTGTTGGAGGAGAACTGGGCTGTGGGTGAGAGCACCTGCTACTTTAACAGAAGCAATTTCATAGTAATGACCATTTTTATAGTAATAAGTGGGAAAGAGATTAGGGATTACATCATTAAAATAAGACATTTGGGGGAACAAACATACATAGATTTTTTTAAAAAATAAAATTTCCCCTATTGGTTAGTTTTATAAAGGGGGAAGAGTGACACAGTTGTTGGCTTATTTGGTCCATCTTTCTTTCCTCAGTCAGATTGTCTGAGGGTGTGAATGGCCATCCTTGTCTTCTGTCAGTCCCGTCATTAAGAAAGTAAAGAACAGTACAGACCATGGTGCCATAGTCTCCCTCCCTCCCTCCTTTCCTCCCTCTGAAGTCCCAGGGTTATCATCAAGCTTATTAAATTTTCCATTTTTAATTGATACCATTTGATATTCCAGTGACATAAAGCAGCCTTCCCACCTCCCCTTTCATCAGCTCCACGAGGCCTCACATCCTCTGAAAACTTCACAGCCTCACTTTGAAAGTATTGTGCAGTCGACTTTCACTGTGCATTTGGGTGTTGAAAATACCCAGATAATCTAGAAAAAGTTGGGCACTGAGAATTCAACATCAGCATGGTGGAAGGCCTAGCATCAAATGGGGAAAAAAGGACTGGGGGGGGGGGTCCTCAATAGATATGTGGTCAATTAGCTCACAGATGTTTTAACATAATGTTGAGTTTGGCTCACTTGCAATCTTTTTAAGCCCCAGCCCTGAGCCCCGAGTTTCTGATATGGAGAACCCAAGGAAATCCTGGTGCAGTTTGTGCTGCAGTGAAATGAGTGTAGGGAGAGGAGGCCGTTCCAGTCAGTCTCCTACAAAAGTGCTGTGGCAGACTGTGGCCCATGAGGGGGAAATAATACATTTCAGGCAAGTGTAGGTTAAATAAGCCCTTGAGGACCAGTCCATGAACTCCACTCTAGTGGAAAATGAGGCCCACATTCCAAAGCAATTTCACAACACACCCATCCCCCCTTTTAATAACAGCCCGTTCTTACGTAGGGGGTTGCCTGTTCTGCAATTCTGCAATAGTGAATTTCTGCTCATTGTGTTTCTGGATCACAAGGTGTGCCTGTTTCTTTCCTGCATATCAGTTTGCAAGAAGTAATTGCCCTGCAATTCTTAATCCCACCGTTCATGCATTCCTTTCTGCATTGTCCCAGTTTGTCATGTCTGACCTGTCATGCAAGTGCTGATCTTCCTCAGCTAAAATCCATTTGAGAGCCATCTTTTCTCTTCAAGATGTCTGGCATGAAGGTGCTCTGTTTTGACTAAAATAGCAAAACATTTACAGAGTGTCTTTCCCAATCCCAGGGGGGGGGGGGGGGGAGACTTGTCTACAAATAAAATGGTAGCACTTGGATTTGGGACTAGAGAGATGATAATGTTGTAAGTATGACCTAATGAAGAACAATCTTGATATTTTCCCCTTTCTGTGCCATACACTATGCTAGGCATTTTACATGCTCCATCTTTTTTTAATCCCCCTGATGATCTTCCCTGTAGGGTTTGCCCCTCCACTGTGCCTGTGGCCCTTGAGTGTCATTAGGACCAAGAACTGTTTCATCCCTTTATCAAGAACAGCATCTGGAACACAGCAGGTACCCCACAAACATCTTCTGAATAGTAAAATACATACACACCACTTTACAGATGCAAAATCTTCATCTGATGCCTGGAATTCAGGAGTCTCTACACATTAGCTACAAAGAATTTGAAGCTCCCTCTTTAACAGACGAGGCTCTTGTTGGAGGAGAACTGGGCCCTGGGTGAAAGCACCTGCTACTTTAACAGGAGCAATTTCACACCACACACACACACACACACACACACACACACACACACACACACACAGAGAGAGAGAGAGAGAGAGAGAGAGAGAGAGAGAGAGAAGCACTCTATTGATTTCTCAGAAGCTGGCCTTGTCTGTTTTCACCTTGGATTACTGGTCAACCACTGAAGGACATATTCATACCCATCTCACCCAACTTGTTCTTACTCTGTTGGTATATTTAACTGTTTTTTTTTGGGGGGGGACATCCCTGCCCCTCCCCTGTGGCATGCCATGCCACTGTGCTCCTGGCCTATGGACTATTAATTACAACCACCACAAGGTCTATAACCAACTAGCTTTGGAGAATAGCTTTTTGGCTGCAGTTTCGAAAGCTGAACAAAGATATTTGGAAATTAATCTGAGGTTGAATGTTGCCTCACCGGTCTGGTTTTGGGGGGAGGGGAAGATGAAAAGAGCCTTTGCTGGGGTATATGTGTAAGCTTATATATATCATCCAGGCACACCCACCAGTCTGCCGACTGAAAGTTAAAGCAAGATTATCAAAGGATAAGAGGGACTTACAACTGTGATGTAAAACATCAAGAAATATGTCCTGGATTTCTGTGTTCTGCAGGGTTACCAAGTATGCTCTGAGCTAAGGAGAGTTAAAAGGGAGAGCTGGGGTGAGCAAATTGAAATATCTTTAGGTAGACTTAAGTATAGCTTCTGAGATTACAATGCAGATCAGGGCTCAAGATCCATTTCAGCATTCCTCATTTGCTAGTCATCTGACAAAGGCCTGCAAATAGGGAGGAGGCAGGCTGCCACTGCCTGGGAAGGGATGCTTATCTGATCTCAGCCCATCTTTCTTCAGGTTCCAATCCCAGCGCAGCTGGCCTCTACTCATGGAGAACTTTGGCAGTACAGTACACACCCCAGCAAGCTGAAGGCTGCTGCCTGTGGTCCTGCAGGATCCCTTCTTTGTGGGATGTGCCTGGCTGTGGAGGTGCTTTGAGATGCAGCAGGGGCTGTTGACTGGCAGGCAAGATAGTCCCAACTTGGACCCTGGTGGTAGGAGACAAAGCCATGGGGGAAGAGTCCACAGGGCCACAAGAATACAATAAATGATGACTCAAAGGTGGCAAGCCCCTCCCTTTCTCTCCAAAGCTAGAAGTGGGAGGGGTTAATGCTTTCATTTAGTGCTCCAGCATTTGCTCATCTACTCATTCAGTGATTAATCCACTCACCATCCTTCAAAGGGTAATGGAGAGTTAGGATTTAAATGGGAAGTGCCCATAGCATGCTCATGCTTTAAGCATTTGGTTCTAAGCTGGTGATACTAGTTTTAGAAGGTCATGAAACTTTTGGGACATGGTCCTAGATGGTCAATGTTGCCCTCTGGGAATGGGTTTAGGACATATTTGGTAGCCATACTTCTTCCTTCTCCACCCCTCAACTCATGACAGTCACCACCATGAAGCTATTGCACCATGGCTTAGTCTTCTTGGTAGTCAGAACTAGAACTAGAAGCCCAGATACATTTTTTTCTTAGAACTATTTCTGTTAGGGGTATCACCATAGTGACGAGAGAAGATAACACATGGGAAAAACCAGAGCTATCATCAAGCACATGCTTGGATATGTCTTTTGTGAAACTTCCAGAGCACCCCTAAAGCTGACCAAACTTCAGCATTTTCATCTATACAGAGGAAACACCAACACAACTCACCACTCCAGGGGATATTGCTCAGAGGCCCCGAGTAATCCCAGAGCCCCTGATGTATTGCCTGATGATGAAGTACTACAAAGAGATGTGGTTAGTAGTTCTGTGGAAGCTGCTGTAATGCAGGTGACTGGTGCTTGTCTCTGAGTGCCAACTGAGAAAGACCTCTGCTTTGTGTAACTGTCATTGGCCCATAAGCAAGATGGTATGTATAAAGTGAAAACAACTATAAAGAAAGGGCCAGAGAAAAGTCTCTCATGAG
The DNA here is from genome assembly GCF_963924665.1 of Micromys minutus. NCBI lineage: Eukaryota > Metazoa > Chordata > Mammalia > Rodentia > Muridae > Micromys > Micromys minutus. Next base: position 30,653,376 of record NC_137981.1, read on the forward strand.
AAGTGAGGAACCTAGGGTCTTTGTCAGGAGAACATGTCATGCCTGCCTGAAAAACCATGCCTACATGACTTCTGCAGGGGACAGAACATTTTTCCCTTATGGAAGAGAGCTTACCTAGAGCTTCAATTGACTCAAGGAACAGAGAAGTCTAGCTCCTTCTGAGACAGCCTTATGGGTCACTATGAGTAGGAAAGGGAAATGTATTATTAAGAGATGGGGTGTTTGCTATTCTGTCCTTTTGTAGAGTGAGGCTAAAAAAGGACACAGAAGACATTAGTACCTCAGGATTATTCACATGCTCTCTCTTGAGACTGTCCTGAGGAGCACACATTCTGTAAGGTTCCACCCTACCTTCTGTTCAGGGCCATCTGCAGATGCACATCTGTGACCATCTACAGGGACATACAGTATAGGCTGATGTCTATATGCAGTGAGGGCTGACACTAGTTAGGTCAAGGCTATACATAATTAGACGGTAGAAAGTGGGGTGGGGACAAAGTTTTGGTAAGGGGGAAAGAAGGAGAAGGAGGGAGAATCAAGATAGAGCCAAAGGAGGAGGTTCTAGACCCAGGTGGTCTTAATTGGCAATAGGTAGATATGATTATTTCTAAGAGTTTCTATAGGTCAATTTGTTTTATCTAGGTGGGCGGTTTACATCTTTGTCAAATGGTTGTAAGCTTATTGTGTGGATGTATTGTGGCTTGAGAATTTAACATATAAATCTGATTGCTAAATTATTGATTGTTGAGTCATGATTTTACCAGGCTATGGGGAATGTGACCTAAGTTCCCTGCTAGCAGGGAGACAGCTGTGACAGGGCGGCTCGAGGTCCATGTGGGTCTGAGAGTACATGGGGGTGGCATGTAGTCCCCCGAAATAAAGATACCCTGCATTGCCATGTGGCCCTAGCTCGGGATAAAAAGTTACCACATTTTATATTTACTACAACAGAGTATACTTCTGTCCCAGGAGTCTAGCATTGCTCATTTGCATATTTAAAACCCTGAGAAGTTCTACAGAATAAACAACTTTTTTAACTGGTTTAGTTAAAAATTATCTCATTTTAATATACTTGTTATAGTCCTGTATTCTCATGATATACACCAAGAAGTATAGGTCCAGATGTCAGGGCTTAGTCAGGGTCATAGTCAGGGACCAAGCCAACCTGGATTCTTGTACTGGGAAATAGCTCTCAATTGTCTTTCTCATTTTCCCATGGAGCAAAGGTACCCCTCTCATGTGATACTGCTCTGTGGGATCAACGGTGACACTGTTGACATGTCTTTTAAGCAAAAGTCACTCAAAGTGACTGCCCTTTAACAAGCGACTGAAAACAAACTGCAAAGGCACGCTCTTAGATGTCTGATGGGTAACAGAGTTTCAAATCTGAGCTGCCTGCTGAAGGATGGACTGGTGGGTATAGAAGTAGAGGCAAGGGAGAGGATTCAGCACTCCTCATTTGGGCCAACCCTTGCTGGCCTGTGCCTCAGTTTCCTCATGTTAAAATTAGGGAATGTGCCACCTTTCAGCTCTGCCCAGTTGTCACCCTAAGGTGAAAGGCTTTGTGGAATTCACCATGGCCATGTTTCTAGGGAACCCCAAACCAGGACCAAAATGCCCTCCTCCGGCAAAGTGATTGTTATGATCTGCCTTGTCTCTCGGTCATCACTGCATGGCTCCTAGTCTTCATACATTAGTAGTCTTGATTCTAACCCAGAAGCTGGCCCACCTCTCCTCCATCACGGCCACACCTTTCCCTTGACTTTTGGGATTGTACCTCCTTTGTGCCAGCTCTGTCCCAGTCAGGGAGTCTCCTCACAGAATTTTACCCGAGAGAGTATCCTTGTTCTTCTGTTTCTCATCTCTTTCCATTATCCCTTTGGACTCACCACTATCTAAAATAAACTCTGTGTTCATTTATGTGTTAGTGAGTGATTCTGATTTCTCTCAAGAATGGAAGCTTCTCAACTGCTCTATTTACTGCTTATTTGCCTGGCACAAAGACCTGGCCAAAAACAGGTGCTTAGTCAACTTCAATTAGAATAAAGGGGTGATTGATCTCTGTGATGATACAGTTTGCTTGTCCCTTCCAGATCCATGGCAGACAGAGCAGGCTAGAAGTTACCCAGGTAGAATGAAGAACCATACCCCAGCACCCCTTCTTCCAAACTTGTTCCAGATGCTTTTATGGCCCCTCACAGCACAGTGTATGCACCCTCCTTACTAATGGAAAGAGGGGATCTGTCCTTGTATTCTGTGAGTCAAGGGTCTCTACTGGATTCCCCAGGTCCTTCATGGGGGTTAGAATCCAGATTGCTCTTTTGTAACACAAGACTTGCTTCACCATGCCATCAAGGATTTCTTCCCATCTAGCAGGGACTAGCCATTAGGAATTTTAAAGTACACTGAAATGACGGGTGTCTTCTTCTCCATATGCATCACCTGAGAGAAAGACTGTACAGATATGATAAGGCCTAGCAGAAAACATACCCATGGAAGCCTTGAACTCTGGGTTGTAGTTTGAGACAGGGAGACCCTGACCCTAAGTAGGCTTTTTCACCTTTAAAAATGGTGATCTCTCCAGTATATAGAATGAACCTGAAATGCACCATTCCCGTTTCCACTCTGAAGCTCAGGCCTCTGTATGCTCCCTGTAAAGGTCCTTAGGCGTGGGTCTGTTAGGGGTGAATCTAAAAATTATAGCCAAACAAGTGTTTTGCCAAGGAAACCTCGCACTCAGGGAAAAAGGAGAACAGGCAGTACTCTCTAATTGGCATTCCAATTCAGACTCAATCTGCCATGCACAAGCTTGTACCAAATGAGGGGATTTTCATACCTGTTAAAGATTCAAGACTTTCCACAGACTGCAAAAATGTCAAAATTATAGCAGTGCCAACCCTTTTCTGTCTCATCATACCTGCTCCTGTACATTATTAGCTCAAAGCGTGCACAGTCAGCAGACTCTGCTGCTGGCCAACGCGTGCAAAGATCTTCTTCACACAATGCCACAGTCCTGTGGAGGAGACTGGCCATTCCCTCTCCTGCGAACACTCCAGAGCTAGAGGCCCCGCTTTCTTTCAGATCCTGCGGGCCTTCACTAAATTGTGTGACAGCTTCAATGTAAATAGGACACATCTGCATGGGTTAAAAAAAATAGCCACATGCCACAAAGGGCAGTGGACTGTGTTTATTTATCATCCACAACTGGAAATTGGGTTCTGGTCTGGGTCCAGGACAGCCGATGGTTTGTGACAACCTCTAAGACATTTTGAAACAATTTCAGCTGACTATTGACTGCCAAAATTATTCTCCATTTATTTTTTCTTTAAGTATTTTCTCCTACTACCTGTCTGAAAGAAGACAGCCAGCATCTGCAAAGGCGTTTGGTCATCTTGGACCAGGACCTGTCAATATACGTCTGATAAGACCTTTGCTTCACGCTGACGATAATGTATCCTTGCCTGCTTTGGCTTTCTACTCTGTGCCTGGAGACACATAGTGTCAGCTAAGAGGGCTTCTGAGGCATACCTTCCTCCAGTCCTCTTTACCATTCAAGCAACTGGTTGTCATTGCTTTGTATCTAGAAACGAGGAGAGCAGATGTGAAGCTCAGTCTTCATGTGGGTCCTGAACAACTGGAGCAGGGGTAGGAGAGCTCTCCCTAAAGCTGTTGCTCGTCTGTGGGATATGTTCTTCTAGCTGGACCGCCTTGTCTGGCCTCAGTGGGAGAGGATGTAACTATCCCAGCAGAGACTTGATGTGCCAGGGTTGGGGGATACCCAGGAGGGGCATCTACCCTCTCAATGAAGAAGGGGATGGGGGATGAGGAGAGGGACTGTGGGAGGGGTATTGGGAAAGGGGCAGTGAGTGGAATGTAAAGTGAATTCAAGACAGAGAAATAAAGAAATAGAGAGAAGTGGAGAGAGAGAGAGAGAGAGAGAGAGAGAGAGAGAGAGAGAGAGAGAGAGAGAGAGGGAGAGGAGTAAAAGTCATAAAGACATTTAAGCATACTAAAAAAGATCATATCCTGGAAAGTATTAGAATTAGAACCTGATACCACCATGGCCTATTCTTCAGCATTGAGAGTCAAGAAAAACAGACAGACAGAAACATGCGCACATATGCATCCAAACACATACATGTCTACAAAGAAGTCTTGGCGATGGATAAAGAAATTTTTTAGGAAAATTAATCGGTATGAAAGTGGCAACTTATGCTTTCCTTAGACATACCACTTTACTTCCAAATCTCATTATCTTACACACACACACACACACACACACACACACACACACACACACAGAGAGAGAGAGAGAGAGAGAGAGAGAGAGAGAGAGAGATACTGGACATCAAACATGGTCATTTTATACTCTGTTTTTCTCACATTCCTACAGAATTTTTAATTGTATTGAATTAAACAGGTGGATGGTGAAAAAAAAATCTAGCAATAACCCTGACGGTATGAGGCATGGACCTTCTGCCTTGTGGACAGTATATTGGTATTTGGGGGAGTGGCCTTAGAAAACACTTGAAAGATGTCAAGAGATTATGGGTAACCTATCAAACCAGCATTTCAAGCAAAGGACAAGATTGTATTGATGTGAAAAAATACCCATTAATACAGGACCATACAAGAGACACTACAAAAATTTTTATAGCTCAGCTTAAATCTGATAAAAATCAAGTGTTTGTGTGCATGGATGTACATACACTCATTTGTGTGTTTTGAAAATCTGCAGAGTAACATGGTGGGGGAGGGGCTTGGGGCTGTTAGGGGAACTTCCTCGTATATACTCTTTCATCCTGAGCCAATCTAACTGTTAATAGGCTCATCATTTAAAACTCAATAAAGAGAGACATTTGAAGTATTGATGGACAGTTGACACAGGAAAATCCAGTCACCTATGATGAGTGTTGTATGGTGATTTTGTCACCCAGGCTACATCTTCTCTCTTGGATCCCCTGCCTGCTGATTCCCTATGTCCCCCAGTGTCCATATGATTTTAAGGCTGCCTACCTTACTTCCTGGCTTTGAGCCATTCTCATTCCTGATTACATATCCCAATGGTCTTGCCTTCTGTAACCATGAAAATCAAGTCAGTTGAGAACAGCTTATACCCCAGAGAAAGCTACTGAACTAAGTTCTGTTGCTAAAGTAGGCTTACTCCACTCTGGTTGTTCAGAAAGTGGTCAAGGAACTCACAGGTTTTAGGTCCCCAGCAAAGCAATGCCCAAAGCTTCACTTGGCTTTTGAGCCAGGCCGGGCCACCCACACTCAGCATGCACAAGCTCAGTCTTTCAGAAGACAGATGTCCTGACTCATCAGTGGGACACAGAGCAGGTCCTGGGTAGTAGCACCTGCCAATCAAACTGCTTTTCTGGTTGATCCTACTTTCCTGAAACTTTTAGAGTGTAGTTTCCAATCTGACTTTCCTGTTTTAGGCTGAAGTTTCAAGGACGCATCTGGACAAAATATGCTCTCCATATAGGCCAACAATTTATTTATTTATTGCTTATGACATTGTACTTGGCAGCTAAGAAGACATAAAACAATCTGAACCACTATGAAGAAAACGGGTGCAGGGTTGTCCCCAGAGACCCCGATGGAAGATACTGAAGGCCAATGGAACGGTACGGAGCTTTCTGTGATGGACAGACAAAGCTTTGAGAGGCTAGCTCAGCAGTGCCATTCCTGCCGGGAGCTCCCATATCTTTCTGCCCCAGCTCCTGCTTTGGCACAGAAAGAAGACAAGAGACATATGTTGAAAGCCTCATCTGTTGGTTCAAATGGAAACTAGAAAGAGGACCTTTGTCATCTACCTCTGCTGCCACGGTGCAAGGACAGTTTGAAAACACAAATCCAGAGCTACATTTGCTTCCTTCAGACTTTCTCCTGACACCAAAAGGATCAGCCTCCTGGCCTCTCCTCTCCTTGGCAAACAGAGCACATCCAGGGGACAGTTAGGAGTAGGAGAAAATGCGTATCCCATCTCCTCACTCTTCTGATGGAAGATGCTCAGGCCAACATACCACAAGTCCCCTAGAACTTCCTAGCAGGCCTGAGATTTGTCAACTCCCCCTCATTGCTTGCCTTTGCCTTCCTGCCCTGTCCCACGCCATCCTCTTTGTGCTTCTTGGGTCACACTTTGTCATTGCCAACTGCTCGTGTCACATCCCTGTCACCTCTGTTTATGCGAGGCCCCATTCAGATACTTCCTACCACAGTCCTTGTTAGCTTTTAGGGCAGAGGCCCCATGATTATTCCTGGCACAAAGGCACATGGGCCTACACAGTGTTTAAAAGAATCCAAATCAGTGTCCTTTTGTTAAAAAAAATAAAAAAGAAAGTAAGATTTAACAGATAAATTTAAATTCTTGACTTTTATTGAAAAGGCAGTTACAGCTCTCCTGGACCTGCATTTCTTTATGGCACATGGGGTAGGAGCTGGCTTCCAAGCTTCTTTATCTACTTCCTAGAGATGAACCTACAAAACTATGCTTTGCTGAGAGCCCAAGGCACTGCATATGACAATAATGTCTAGATCGTACATAGGAGAATGTGGGCAGAGTGATGCCTTGGTCAGGATGTCAATCATAGGAAACCAGCTCACAGCTATGAAGTATCTGACAGGTGACTGGCCACGCCCTTCCCTTTGGGGTTTGTTCCTAACATACAAAGTAGCTTTTGCTGTTTTGCTTATGTTTTGCATAAAAATAAAGATTAAAAAAAAAAACAACCCCCAAAAGCTGGAAAGCATGTTCGAAGGACTAGTAAAGATGAGTCTGGGACTCTAGTTCAAGGTCTTACAGCTCCACGGTGCTGGTTGTTCTTTCTGCCTGTAAAGTGGCTCTGTTCTTTGATACAGGCCATCTGCGAGTGCAGGGGGGACAACAATGTAAACAGAAGCCATGACATCATCATCCATGCCTGACCCTGAGTCTGAGAGGTTCTAAAGCTAGACTGGCCAAAGCCAAGGGGAAATCCATGGAAAAAGGAACAGCCTTCGAAGTGGTTAGTCTCATCAGTCAACATTGCAAACCAGGGCTCCCTGGGATTGTTTTACTGCAACAGATATATGGACCCAAGTACTTGCCAGCTTCAGACCAACCCAGCCTCTCCTTGTGAGAACAGGCCGGGGAAACTCCGTTACACTGTGAAAGCTAGTTTCATTTACAATGGCTTTGGGCCATGCAGAAGCTGGAATGAGTATGCAGGGCAAGTGCGGTCCTCTCGCTGCTCAAGCACTGGCTTAAATATATGAGCAAAGGCTTAAAACTGGCTTACAAGCACAAGTGGGACAGATGGTGATGAAAAGGAGGGTAGCATGGTCCAAAAATCTGGGGTGTTGGACAAATAAGTCCTTTGACAGTGTCAGAAGAAGGGATTCGTTGCACTGATTCATGGTGGGATGACAGCTTTCCTGGAAGGTGACTACTGCATTCTATGGCCCCATCCCCCACCCACCACCCTGCAGGGAGGGTCTGGCTGTTGGGAAATGCCATTCGATAGTGGTAACACACATGGTGTGCAAAGGGCTAAGGGATATCAAAGTAGGGGAAACGTCTCTCCAATGGATTCATATTTATTGTCATTATCAGTATGGCTATCCCATGCCTTACATTTTCTCTATAGTTCTGAGGTGTAACTCTCCCCATGAACAACAGCAAATAAGCTTACCATGGGGTTATGGTAGAGGGTATCTGATTGGCTTCAGTGAGTAAATCATGGAGAGGTAGGTTGAGTTAGGCTATGAAACTATTCAGGGTCTCAGATGATATCCCTCAAAATCCATGTCTGCCTCTAATTACCCTTGTCTACGTCCCTCTTTTTTTTATGATCAACCTCAGTCAGAGTTCTATTCCTGCTATGGACACTCCATGCTTTTCCATCTTGTCTTCCAATCCCAAAGGCTACTTCAGAATTGAGACTTGGTGGCCAAGCTTTATCATGAGCTCATCATTGATGTAATCACGAAAGACCTAATATCATTCTGGTAGGGAGCAAACCTAGAGAAAGTAGACTACGACTGGCTGATTTGAACCACAGCAGAATAGAATTGGATAAACTCTACAACTGCTGAGGCCACACAGAATCTCTTAACGAAAACCCAGAAGCTGATATCAGAAGAGGGAAGGAAAACTGTCCAGCAGGGGACAGCTGTATAGCGCTCTGGCACATCAAATGGATTTTGTGCACAGACTTGTGAACTGCTCCACCTCCACAATGGGTCACAAGAAGATGGAAACCATCTGAGTACCTGGGAAACCTTAGTTATGGAGTTATAGCAGCCACAGGCATGTAACCAAGCAAGGGTCACCCAAAGCTAGGTGACCTGCTGACTCCAGCTGACTGGTCGCCCTGCTGTGACACATCCAGTAAGAACCAGAACACCTGTCAAGACCTCACCGTGCCTCTGGTCACATAAGACTGCAGCTGGTCTGACCCTACTAGGGGCTCCCAGAGCACCTTGCACCTGCCACCATCTGTGGGCCAGCAACCTTCTCCAAAGAAAACAAGCCCATGGAAAGCCTCCAACATTTGAAACTGTATCTTTCACTGCTTCTGTGAGGATTTCCGCTTTGTTTTCTTGAAAGCTTTTGTTCTTCTGTCATCATATTGAAACCACCTCAGAGGAGTAACCTGCTCTGATCCAGAAGAAGTCAATTATAGGGCTTCCCCTTGCCCTAGAAGGAAGACCTGCTTGCTCTGCTTCCTTATGCCATGGACTTTCTTTTCTCCTTCACCTCATAGCTTCTGAAGCTCACTGGTCCTTTTTGGCAGGTATCTCCGCAGTCTTGCTGTCTTCCTCAGACTAATACAACACACCCTCTATACATCACTCTCAGTGGTCTCTGCGTCTCCGAGTTCTCCAACATCAGCTCTGATTCTCCCCACCAGAGGGCTTGTTCTGAAGCACCGGCTCTAGATTCAGGTGACGCTCAGTGTTCCCCTATTCATTGCCTTACACGGAAACTCATTTCTCTTCTAAACAGGAGGACCCTTTTCTACTATTTATCCTCTGAGGAACTGGGACTATAACATCTTTAGAATTCTTCCTCTTACCCTCTATTGAATGCGTTTAAAAACTGAATCAAAATTCATGTCAACACAACACACACATTATAAGTCTGGCTTCTGTTATTTCTGGAATTGACAGGAGTTTAGCTTGGAGCTTTTTCTAAGTTGTTTGTTTTCTTTGGCCTTGGCCATTCTGTCTCTTTTGCCTTTTTCTACAGTCTAGATACGTTCCTAGACATTTATATGCTTCCATTTTACACACACACACACACACACACACACACACACACACACACACCATGATGACATTCCTTTCTACCTTCTATGTGCCCGGCTAACACTTATGTTCCTTTGACCTTCAGCTTGGGCGTCTACTTCTGGTATTCAGACGCCCTCCAGCACTGATCTGTAACTGTTAGCTTTTCTAACTGTCCTTCACTTGCCCGGACGATCCGTGGATAAGGAGTGCACTTTATTTATCACTGTATATACTCAGCTTCCGGGGCAAACCATGGTATAGTGCAAAAGCCCAGTTCCTACATTTACCCATCTAAATGCATGAATGAATGAACAAGGAGGAGCATGGTGCATGCTCGCACCTTCCCTGGCTCACTGTAAGATCATATTCTAATAAGGACAACTGAGGTTACAATGGCACAGCAACATCCTCCCCATGAGATAAAATGACAGCAGTGCTGGGTATTTGTTACATTGGACATTCCTTTTGGTTCCTGATGCTATGTCCAAGGTATAAACATGTCTTTGTTTCAGCTTTTACCCCTGGACTTGAGTGGTTGGTGTGAGGAAGGCACGATCTTTGAAACTGTCTAGAGTCGAAGGGACCCCCAAGGAATTGAGAAGAAACCTGAGTGTGTACTATCTTCAACTCGAAGACCTGTTGTAGTGGCTATTTCTGGTTGTCAACTTGACTATATCTGGAATGAATCACAATCCAGAATTGGAAGGCTCACCTGTGATCCTGACCTTGTGGCTGGGAGATACAAGTTTCTGACTTGGATCTTGGCATGGAGATCTTGAGGCATAGTGGCTATGAATCCCAGGACTCTAAAGCAAGGAGATCTCTGAGTTCAAGGTCATCTGAGACAAAGCAAGTCCCAGTTCCAGGCATGGTGGTACATACTTTTAATCTGGGACACACCTTCTGTTGGTGACCTATATAAGGGCATTGGAAGAAGGAAGGCTCTCTCTCTTCAACTTCTTGCCTTGTGGGACTGAGCAACTGGGAGATCCTTGGACTTCCATTCACAGCTGCTGTTGACCATTGTTGGGGATTTGGACTACAGACTGTGAGTCACCAACAAACTCCCTTACTATACCCTTACTATACTGAGACTACCCATAAGTTCTGTGACTCTAGAGAACCCTGACTAACACCAGGGGAGGGAAGTGGAAAGTATCGGTTTCTTTGACCATTTCACTTAGAAATGTCTTCCTTCCTTGCTCACAATCTGATGGTATAATATTCCAAGGGCATTAGAACAGGTTCAAAGGCTTTACGTGAAGAAGAAAGGCTTTCTTGATAGTGAATGTTTGCAATACTTCAATATATTTACTGGGGTGGTTCACTGTATTCACATCTGAAGTCTGAGTGTGATGTCTTATAGTTGCAAGCCTGAGACAGTTTTGCTACTTGTTTCATGGACCTAACTCTATACCTCACAGCTCTTACTAGTTAAAATAACAACAACAACAACAACATCAACAGCAAAATAATAGAAAAGCTTCAGCTCTTCTGGGGCTACTGTTAATAAGAAAGTACAGAAAACATGTACTTTAGCCCCTACCATGCTGACCATCCTTAAACATAGTGTTTGTCTTCAAAGCATATCACTAAAGATCCCTGCTTCCGGGACTGGAGAGAAAGAAAAGGTGCCAGCTCATCTCCACACCTGTTTCCGCTCCTCGGAACACGACACGGCGATGCTAGCCCAGTCTTGTGCATTACTTTGCTGTTGCTGTTGTAGAAATGACCACATATTTAAGAGCTTAACACCGCCAGCCCACCATCGATCATTCCCTCCCGAGTTCAGTGGGACAGGAATGTGGCAGAGTATGGCTCAGCTATTTGTTCTGGGTCTCACAAGGCCAAAGGCAGGGTGTCAGCCAGACTGTCATGTTTTCTGGAACTCGGAGAAGGTTTCTACTTCCCAGCTCCTTCAGATCATTGGCAGCAGTCTGCCCCACGTGGTTGCAGAGCTTTTGGGGATTGGTGGTTGGCCGGGAGTCCCTCTCAGCTTCTAGAGGCTACCCAGAGCCTCTGCTTAGGGTCCCTTTCTGGAGGAGCTTTCTATTCCTCGCTTGGAATTCTTTGACCTCTTTTGTCTTCTGTAACTCTCTTCTTTGCTCTTCCATAGTACCTCTTTCTGCTCTCCTGATCCATTTTATTTTCCCCTTTGGTGCTGTGGTTCAAATCCAGGCAGTAGTAATTGTAGAACACGTGCTCCCCCGCTGGGTGTACGCCTCAGTTTCAACTGCCTCCTCCACTTTATAGTGTTAATATCTACTTAAGTGATTCAGAACACTCTGTTTTAAAACAGCCTAGTTTCTTAATTCCTTAATGGTATTCAAATGAATTTTTCATTCTCTCTGTAAAGTCCTTGCACAGCATTAATGGCTGAGGTCATGTTGAGCCAATAACCAGAGGATAGAGGTTATAGGGCAGAATCTTTACATCATGCTGATCACCCTTTACACACTGCATTTCAGAACCGAGTGAAAAGCCAGGCCAGCATAGAACACAGTATCTGCTCTTTTTATTTATTTATTTATTTTTAATTTCTGGATCTGGTTTAGCTTGAAACTTCATTTGAGCCTACCTCCTTTCTTTGTGAGACTGAAACTCAGTTCAATTTGGAGTATTGTTTTGTTTTTAAAAGACATTTATCAGAGAAATCCTCTTTATTCTTCTCTTTTCTACTTTTCTTCAATGAAGTCTATGGCATTTCAATGTTATAAATTTTAAGGTTTTATGTATGGATTTTGACTAGTGTCACAGAGTCTAAATCTAGGGGGTGGGGGTGGATTCTGGCTTGATCCCAGCAGGACAGCACAGGCTAAGAACCTTGAGAATCAGAATGCCTCTTCCCACTGGCAAACAGCCATGTTTTCATCGGTTCACCAGATCCATCTCACAAGCAACATTAGAATCCCAAGTATCCGTTCTGAAGAAATGATTGCAAATACACCTACAATGAGCATACTAAAGTGCTTAGGACAGCCTCAACTGTCACACCAAGAACAACAAAGTAAATATCTAGTAACTGTGGACAGTGAAGCTACCTTTGGTAGGGGATGTCCCTATAATACTGAAAGCACTTACTGTGGCCACTAGAAGACAACAAAGTGGATCCAAGCCCTCTGAAGTAGAAGGGTTACCCAGAGGAGCTGTGAGGAGAAAAAAAATAAAAAATACCAGGGACCTGCATCATATGATGTGGTGAATGCTTTGTGCAGTGCAGAAATGAACCCATGTTGTAGATGCACACTAGGGGCACATGTACTAGTCACCAGGGTCTAGTCCCTGGTAGACAGCCTTGGGGTTGAGTTCTGAACAGAGAGGCAGTGAGAGAAGCCCTTTAGATTCAGCACACAGTAGGTGGTCAACACATACTAAAAGAGTAAAGCAGTCTTTTCAAGACAGGGAAAGCATGTCTCTCCCTACCTGCCCTGCTGCCAATTAAATCAAGTCTACTAAACTTATATATACTCAACCCAGAATATACAAGATTCAGCCCAATCTTTGCCGTGGATGAGCAGGAAGGAAATGCTTTTCATTATAGAGTACAGGCAAGGAAGATTTGGAATGTAGGCAACCTTGTTGTATTTTAAAATAGAGCAAAACAAGAGGGCTCTGAGAAGCCAGATCCTACAAACCAGATCTGAACCACGTGTAGCCCCCTGGGATCTGCCTCTTGTGCTGCACAAGGCAGAAGAGCTGGGGGGGGGGGCTCATTCTCTGTAATGGCTGCCCCCTTTGGCAGAGAAATTCAAGAGCCGGGATAAGTTCAGGCTATGTTCCCTTCCTGCATCGGCCTTCAGGACATCTACAAGTTGCTGTTCTGGTGGCCTGGTATCCTCAAAGGAGCTGGAATATTTCTTCATCTTCAAAAGCAAAGGGTCTTGGCTTTGCCTGTCAAACATCAGTGTAAATGAAGCCCCCTCCAGTCCCCGCAGATCACATGTCAGGAGGCCAGGCTATAAGGAGGCTGTCTGCAGTGGCCTCTTCATCTTAAGAGGAAGGACCAGACCAACTGGCAGATTATGACAGAATGTTGTTAGTATTTAAGTAGTATTTTTGAGTTCTTTAATGATTTTTTACTTTTGGATTTGACAATCCAACATGTGGCTAAGTAAAAGAAAACAGACAGAACCCTCCCCCACCCCCAGTGACTCCCAGGATCAAGAAAGCAAAGAACCTGTTCTGGAAGGATAGATGCTTGTCTGCCCCAGCTGCTGCTGTTTTGTTTCTGTCTGTAGCCAGTTATGGTTTGCAGTGTAACTACCTTGTAACCCATAGCCTGGGTTCTAAATTGTACCAGATGCTCATCTTGGCCTCACTGTTTCATCAGACTTTCATACTTTTCTGATATACGCCCTGGCCATTAAAAGTGTGGTCCTCACGTCAGCATGAACATCACCTGGGAACAGAGATGCCCGAAAAGCAAAGGATGCATGGATCTATCTGGGTATGTTGTCTTTTGACTTTCCTACCTCTTTCATTTTCTCTCTAACTCTGGCGAATCTGCCTGGACAAATGGCAGAAATGCAGACCATCAGGCTCTACCTGAGCCCCAGAGGAATCTGAATCTACATTTCACAAGATTACACATCGTTGTAAAAATCTACTTGGGTCTACTTGATTTCTACAGTGTTAACCTTTTAGGTTCTGCTGCTAAATTCTGACCTCACTTGGCACCAAAGGCCAATGAAAAGACTCATTTGTCAACCACTTGAACTTTATAATATGTTCTATATATAAACCTGTATTTTTTTTTCAACCTGCACACACAGAGTTCCCCCACGTTCAACTCCCATGAGTCAGAACTGGTCCTGCGCTGAGAATCACCATCACTACCAAGGAGCCGCCAGGCTGTGTTAATTGCTTTCTGGGTGGTGAGGAAGGGGGTGGGGACAGCATCTTGCCTTTGATCAGGAGGGAGAAGTAATGGTTTTACTTACATCCTGCTTTGTCTCTGCACAGACCTAGAGCCGGGGATACATTTCAAGCTCCCTCTTTCTTCCTGGTATTCCGTTACTGCGTACATACCTCCACCCAGGGCTTGGTGGTGTAGAAAGCAAATGTGCTTTGTGGTACACCCACATGACAAGCTTCAAAATGGAAACAATATTTAAGTTAAACCTGGAAGATCAAGTTTGCTCAGAGCTCACAACACAGGGATCTTTTGAAAACTTTAGCAGTAGGTCCCTGCTGGATGGAGAGAGGCAATTCTTGATGATGAAACAAGGCCCCCGTGAGCAGATGCCAAGTTCCCACTCAGCCAGCTCCACCCCACTTTATTCTGTATAAATACTGGAGATAATAACAACACACCTAGGCAGATTCTTGATAGTTTTACGGTGATTTTTCTTTTTAGGTATATAAGGAGTCTTTCTGGAGAAGGGTGAAGATCTAGAACATGGGTCCAGGAAGGATTCCATGAGAAGATAAAGGTGGAGAAGAGGAGGGTAGAGTACAAGCTAAAGAACAACAGAGGAGTTTTCCCACAAACTACCAGAAATCTAGGGTGTACAGAACAGAGAGACATCCTCTCAGCACTAGGAGGACACCACTCTGTCTGCATCTTGGTCAAAGTGTTTGGTACTTGACTGTGGTAGCTACGGGAAGGAAAGATGCTAAGGGGAAGCATCATCCTGGTTCAGATGCTAACAAGGTTTCCTGCTGCTCAGCAGTGGGCAGGACGCTCCTAATTATGGCATGGCTCAAAAAGATTAACTCTGGGAGATAGGGCCTAGGAATGAGGACCCAGAGGCTGGAGTCTCTTACAGGCTGAGGTGCTATGTCAGGATCCCACAGAGAGCACATGGCCACACTGGGTTTATACTTGGGCAGTCTAAGTCCAGACTCTATGTTCACAGCCACTTAGTATCAGAGCTTCAGGTCCAGTGGGCAGGGCACATGATGAAAGCCTATGGGATATGTCAGATAATGATGTTAGGAACCCCCACCACTGTACTGTAAAGTAGAAACTAACATTATATTGTTTATGTTGTGTAGGAGAAGAAACAGAGGCCACTTAAGTTAAATACATGGCTAAGGCTCTGAGAACAGCTAGTGGTAGAGTGGGGTTTAAACCAGTGACGTCTAGGGATGCCCCCCAGTCACTGTCTAGAGCAGGAGCTGTGTTCTACTATTTTCTTGTGTAGATTGCTCCCTCTTCAGAATCTCACCCCACTCTCTGCGCCTCTATCAATAACGATACCCTGATTAGTATTCCGTCTACCATGCCCCTGTGTGCACACTGTATCTCAGTGAATTCAGGAAGCTTCCTCACCTTCCTCTGCTCTACACAGGACTATGTTTCCTCTGAACAGTGAAGCAGCTGGCTGTCTGGCTGTAAAGTGTATGAGGTGGCTTCAGCTAGTGGGCCAACGTTCAAGAATGGTCTAAGTGAATTCCTAGAATTCTTCTGGGCCATGCATGTATGTGCTTCTATATACATATATAATGAAAGCCTATAATATGGTATTTTCACTTGGGGGTGACTTTGCTCATAAGGGAACATTCAGCAATCCTTGGAATCGGTTTTTATTGTTACATGGGGTTGGGGGGTCAGGGATGCTACTAGAGTTCCGTATTCAGAAGCTCAATGATGCTCCAATACACCTTATGCAAGACCAAGAAGTATCTAGTCCTGACTGTTAATAGCTCATAGGTCATAACCCTAGAATACTGCATTCCAGGGGCCAACTGCCCATTCAAAGGAGAAACCAGCTCCACTGTTCACTGTAGCTCCTTGGGGACAACTTTCAGGAACTCCATAGGGTTCTAGTTATCTTGAAATTAGAACTGCTAAGAGGGACTGCTTCACGAGTTTGTTTGGGGCTAATAAGTTGGTACATAACAAATGCTAAGCTACGCAGCAGTGTAATGGCTCAGGGAAGTTGCCCCTATTATTTCTGAAGCTGGAAGTTAAGCATCAGACAATGAAGCTTCAAAAGCTATTGTGTGATATGATTTGATCATTTTAGCTAGGGCAAGAAATCTTAGAATTAAGAATGGCTGACCTATGCACTTATGGTGTTTGTACACACAGAGCAGGGTTTAGCATAGAGGAAACTCTTGTTTTAACTGAAAGCAAGCATAACAATTAATTTAGTTGACCCTCTCTAAAATTTTTCAAAGGCTTCAGCAGTTTTCTTTGGAATATTCTCAAAGGTTCCCATTTATCAATGCAGCTAGCATGTTGCTTCATTCACAAAACGACCTCATTAAATGTATATTAGCTTCCCTACCTGTTTTGTTTTCATATTCTTTAATTAAGCTAAATCAGTTCTAAAATATCCGGGCCAGAGAAAAAGAAATCTTTATCCAGTGCTACTGTTGGCCCTACTATACTGCTGGCTCTCATCTTACTTTATATCCTCTATTTGAGCCCTTCCACAAGTAGAGTTTTAATAACATGACATAGGCTTTTATTGGTTTGATGAAGTAATTAGCACAATGCTTAACATATAACATACTATGTGTATTATGTAAGACATATGGTGTATAATTACACACACACACACACACACACACACACATCACTATTTGATTTTCCAGCTGACTCATTATAAGTCAGGTGATGTATAAACTCTTAGACATTAACCTGTGTGGGGACAGACTTTGCATGAGGCTTAGGAGTCAGGTCTTCAGAACACAGTTCCTCTATGATGGCTCCTAGCAGTCACACAAGTTTGAAGATGAGGCAGAAAGTAGGGTGGCAGATGGCATAACTAAGTTCCAAACAGGCTTCCGCACCTCCTTAGAAACCCTAGGTAACCTCTCTTCTTCAACTCAGGGCAAGAAAAGACTTACATGCTAAGACAGAAGACAAGTACAGGCTTCTGTGGACAAAGAGAGCCTTTGACGTAGGCGTCCTTCCACCCAGGACAAGTAACAACATCATTGTTACTCAGGATCCACGACTATGCAGCTCACTGGACTTCAGTGGGGTCTGCCGGTTCCTACTGTCCCACACTCTAACAGGACTGTCATATTCCTGCCTTCCTTTTACTTCCTCTGTACCTTAACCTTTTTTTTCATCCAGTCCTGGTGTCCAGGCCACACCATGCATCTCTCTGTCAACTGCTGGAACTCTTCAAACTGATGTCTAAAAACCCATTGGTGCTAGTTTATTCATTATGAAGTCGCCTGACACTAAGCAGGATGGTTTTGAATTCTTATGGTCACATCCTTACCCAGACATGATTAAGAACATTGATTGTACTCAGCAAGTTAGTACATGCCGATAATTTCAGCACCTGAGAAGTAGGGACAAAAGCTCAAGTTTAGCCTTGGGGCTACATAGACACAAGGGTATCCTAGGCTACCCTTAAGACTTTGTCTCAAAGGAATAAAAGAGAAAGAACAAAAGAAAGAAGGAAGAAACAAACAAAAGAAGAAAAACAAGAAAATTTATTATTTGAGTAACATAGTCAAAAGAAGGGACTTTGTCTAGTTTCTGTTGAATTGCACATAGTAGGTACTTAGCAAATATTGGTTGAACTAGTGATTAAACACATGGGCATTAGTTAAGCCTCATCTACTGTGGTATGTGACTCTTTCCCCTCCCAGTATCCTCTTTCATTTCTTTTCAGATAATCTGAATAATTTGTAGGCAGGCGAACAGGGGCTTAGCCTTTAATCTCATCAACAAAGGACCTTCCAAAGAGGAGACATTCTTTTGGCTGTGGTTGTGGGCATTTCAGATATAATTACATTTTTCACCCTAAAATTTCCCAATGAGATTAAGACTTAAGTACGAAGTCTCCTTAACCCTCTCTCAGAAGTCTGCACTAGGAGCTCTACCCACTTTCACACAGCTCCTGTGGGATGCCAGCTGCTAGCAGCCATGCAGCATGAAGCACAAAGGCCTGTCATCTACCAGACTATACCATGCTTGCACAATTGCTTGAAGCCTCTTGCGAATGCGTCGCCACCAACAAGTGTGCACACGCTTTTCTTCGGGCAAAGAAAATAAGATCCAGCCCTTCACAGTGAGCTGTTTCCAATATTTCCTTTATCTCTTCAGGGTCAGGAGAGATGACAACAGCAGTGTCTAGGAAAATTCTTTAGTATTCATTTTTGTAATCTTGCTGGGTTGCTGGTATGTGGTAGAACCTCTCCTAATTTTAAAACATGGTGGTCTTTCTCAAATACCTGGAAGTTCTAAGCTTCTTCACTAACCTAATTTTAACAGGCCACTGGTGGTGCTAGTTTATTGTGAATGCTTACAGGGTCTGGAACCTGTGAGTATACAATTTTTATTATTTAGACTGCCCCTCCCCCGAATTTGATATGACCCATTCTTAACATGAAAATTGACAGGAAGATGGGTTCCATTTGTCCCTTTGGCAAGATGTGCCATTGTGGAGCAGAGACAACAGGTAGATCAGTGCTCAGTCTCATCACAGCACAGGAGATGGGCAGTAAGATCCTCAGTGCCCAGTATTGCTTAACTAGTGCTCACAGTATCCTGACCCTGCCCTGCCATGCAAGAGAGTATCAGAGGAGGGGATGCTCGAAGCTAAAAACACAGTTATTTTATTGGAGCCTCATAAGAACTTCAGAGAAGAGGAGAGGGAAAGACCAGATCCCCATTTCTAGATCAGAATGTTGAGATTCAAGGTATTAAATAATGTGCCCCAAAGAGCAAGCTCCAGGATGCACAGATTCCATTTTCAATCCCCCTAACTGTCTGTAGGCAGAATGACTATTCTATGCATGAAAAAGGATGAACACAAAGAGGAAAAGGTGTTGGAAGAAGTCATGAGATTAGGGAAATGAAGTGGTTAGTGGCAAACAGTCTGTCTGTGAAGAGGAAGTAGACAGAAACCTTGGTTTACTTCATAGTCTCAGCACAAAAGGCCTGTCTTTCGTTGCTCATGGGAAAGGGGTAGATGGGAAGCCTGAAGTAGAGATCTGGAAAGGTCATGGGAGGGATACAACTCAAGCCAATGCAGCAAGTAAGATACCCACTGAGCAGCTTTGAAGATACATGTGCCTTGTTGCAACCCCGGATCTCAGATTCTGGACTCATGTGCTGAGCAAGGAGCTTCCCTTCTCTGTTTCCACATGGCAGCTACCAGGTGAGGAGGTGAAAGCCTCTGGGATGGTTACAGATAGCAGCATGCTGGGCTAAAGCCAATCATGCTTGGCAACTGATAAGGGGTGGAGCCTTTTAAACAATGGGGGAAGAAGATCAAAAGAACATTTTGTGACTCATAAAATTTATACGACATTCTCTCGAGACACTGTCCACCAATTCAGTTTACATTAGAATCTCACCTTCCTGTCTCTCAGAGTTCTGCTTTGAGAGCACTGGCCCACTCAAGCCCCCCAAAACTGCAATGTAGAAATCTATAGGGTTCTATATAGTTTCATCTTGTCTCAGCTCATTTGGACAGAGTGGACCTTTACTATTATTTTAAGCAACAGCAACTCTTCTTATTCAGAGTATCCTGAGGAAATGACAAGCCACGTGGGAGGAGGATCTGAGCAAGGGTCTCATGTTTAAGGTTCAAAGCTGAACCGTCGACAGCTACGGGGATGGAAACCTGTCTCGTAAGCCCTAGACCAACATTAACTGTCTCGATATCATTTTATTTGCCCACGGAGTAAGTATGGTATGTATACCCTTCTTCCCTCTATCACAGAGAGACTCAGCTAGTGTAGACAAAAATCAGAACATTGGAAATTTTCTCCACAAGAGTGGAGCATATTGCTTTCTCAAAAGATGAGGGTCAAGATGAAGAACTTTGGGGGCCGGCTTGCCTGCCCTCATTCCTCCTAGAGCCTGACCCTGACTCGTACAGGACACTCAACATGGAACAGCAAACATATGTGACCCTGCAGGCTACTGGTGTATGGTGGTGTACCAGAGCCCGTCCCAAGCACATGCACGCCCAAGAAGCAGACCTATAGCTGGCTTAGCAGCCTAGCCACCATTAACCTGTGAACGCATTTATAATTTTTAAGAATAAGAACATGAAAAAGTTGTCTGGGTTGTCTCACACTGCCAACTCCTTATCTGCCTTATAAAATCTCCCCAGCCTAAAGACTTGCATTTGCAGGGGCAAATGCTGCTTCTGGCCTCTGCTGCCCCTTTTCGACTCTCCACTCCAAGGAGGTAAATTCTCTACTGTGCCAGTTGTACCAAGGGCCTGGGAGTCCGAAGAACACTGGAGATTAGCAGTGGAAAGGCTAAAGCCACGCCCTTCCCTTCTCAGAAGAAAGCAGGCTGCTCTCTAGTTTCCCAGCACGTTGCCCATCCTCAGACATACAAGACTGAGAAGGATTTCTTATGACATGTTTTCATCATGCTCCCAAGCTAGGGCCCGGTGCCAAGGAACGAGAACACAGAGAATAAATAAAACCGTAAAACCAACCAGAATCAACAGCCGCCAGAGCCGGGACTAGAAGAATCAGTTTACAGACTGGTTCTAGGAGGCAAAGGAGACCTGCTTTATAGTGGCAGCTGTCCTCAGAAACCACAGTGTATAGACAAGGGAGGAGCTAGGTGCTCGTCGGGTCTACTACGTATACTACAAGCCAATTCAAAGCCACCATAGCCTATCTCTCACCCAGCAGGGACAAGGACCCTTTAGAACATTGCCAGGGATAGATCAGCTGGGCAGTAGTAATCCTCTCTGCTCCTTATATGCCTAGAGGGACCCAAAGTGCCGATATCAGCCTGCATACCAGAGTGTGCCTTGGTTCCCCAGTCTACCTGATAGCTAAGCAGGTGTCAGTGTTAGAAAGAGATGTCAGTTCATCCACAGGGAAAGGGAGGTATGTGGTAGGAGTCTGTGACATAGGCACTAGTATTACTGCCTTCCAAGGCCAAAGAGTGGAAACACAACTTGAACTAAGTCTGCGCTGCATCAGAGCCTCTGCACTTCCCAGTCTCGCTGCTCCTGGGACCATGGAGAGTTGGCCTCCTGGCCCTACCTACCTCAGTATGTTACAAGGCCTTATACAAGGCCTTAGCCCTACCTCAAAAAATTACAAGATTAGAATTTGGAGTTTCTCCACATGACAATTTTTAAAATTTGTTTCTGATTCCTTATTAAACTTTCTGATTTTTCCACTATTTATAAAAAGGTAATGAACGGTAATCGTGAAGGGTGGCCGGAGGGAGCCCACGCTGTCCAGTGTAGGTGGCAACTGGAACTGGTATTCTGGAACTCTGTCCTGGGGTTTCCTCCCGTCACAGTTCACTGAGATGTCTTTATTCACAAGTGACATTCCCTTTTTATTCTGGGCTGAATAAGAGGGAAAATGACATTTCCTTTTTGTTCTGGTTTTACCAGGTTCATTGAGAGACATGACCTTCTCTTCCAACAAGTATAACACTTTTTCTTCTAGATGTTTCTGAGAGAGCAGTCCCTACCACTCTGACAGAGGTCCTAAGATTTTTCTTGGGGACAGGCAGAATCTGAAGTTGCCTATACCCTGTGACCACCAACCAACACACTCACGAGGAGGACCTGATTTATGAGCATGCTCCGTATTGTGCTGATCAAGCCAGAGTGGGGAGGGGTGCCTCCTTCAGGCTCTTTCTAGTGATTTTTTTTTTTTTAAAACCTTGGAATGGTTCTGAGAGCATCAGTAAAGCAACTGTGGTCCAATGGTTGCTGAACAGGATATGCCCAGAGATTGGGCCCTGACTCACCCTGTAAGGATGAACCACTTTGCTTAAGGCCTGGCTCAGTAGAAGCTCTTGGTTGTGATATACTGTTCTTCCTATGAACACTAGCTTCTGGAAAACAAAGGGAAAGGAACAAATATTCCGACTTCAGTGTCTTGTCAGGGCAGAATAAAGTCACAGGAAAGGGGTTGGGAGTACCTCATGTGGGAACCACCAGCAAGGGAGGCTGGGAAGCAGAAGGGAAAATACTGTTCTGGTTGGTGTAGACGGTGGGGCATGGAGCCATTCCTTATTGTGGGTGTTGTCTGGATTCCCCATTTGTTGGAGAACTCATGACCATCTAGAACCCCTGTTCTGTAAACTCTTCATCTTTCTGGGAAATGGGGATCCTCTGAGAAACAATACATACAATGCATAAGGTCCTAATTATAAGGCAAGAGTTATGAGGCAGGGTTGTTACAAGTGACCAAACCTGCTCTTCCAGTATCTACCAGTACAGTAAGGGCTCACTGACCCTGACATTTCTCAGCACTGACTCTGGGACCTCCTCCTGCTCTAGCCTATGGCACACTTACAGGGTGGACTTTCCAATGTGTGCAGTTTTCTCCCCTCTTTTTGGAATTCGGGATTTCAAATTCCACCTACTCATCTCCACTTCATTTGGCCAGATGTGAGCATTTGGATTTCTCCAAGATTTGTACCCTCCTCCACATGCTTACCCTTCTCTGGGCCATTGAAATGATTTTTCTAACCTCACACCAACACCTCCCAAATTAGTGTCATCTGTGGCTTCTCTCACTTGCTCTTCAGGCCCCTTTACAGATCATTAATAAAGGGGTTAAGTAAGACCAGACCACCACACAATGAAGCAAATGACAAGGGAGCCGGGTGGCAGAGTTTCTTATGCACTACCTCTGGCAGAGGAAGGATATAGCATAATGCCACAATACTCTGGTAGCTCTCTCTCAAGTCTAGCCCATGGTCATTTGTCAATACTACTTGTTTATGTGTTATTAGCTAGGCTCCAGGGTCTGAGAGTGTGATCACATCTAAGCCAATATGCATAACCGTGCAGGTACCAGGTCATACTGATGAGTTTCAGAAAATCCACAGCATGAGTGTCTTGTTTCCTCTATCCTACTGGAGATCTACCCCATCCCTAAGCAGCCCAGCACACTGGAGTCCAGGGACAGCTGGCCTGAGACATAATGACCCTTTGCTCCCTTTTAATTCACTGCATCAGAAATGACCATTAAACATTCACTGGCTTTTCATATTACTAGTTAGATTTCTCTCTTATTTGAAAGAAACCTCTGGCTAAAACCATGAACAAGACAAAAATTCTGTAAAATTCAAGTATCAATGACAGAAAATGAAAGGTAATTGGAACCATTTTGTTTTGTTGGGTAAACATACCTGCTAGAAAACATGGAGGTAGCTCAGGTTTATCTGTGTTCACAAGCATTGGTTTTACATTTTGAGTCTCCTTTCTTCTGTCTTTTTTTTCTCACCTCCCCTGTTTACTAGCCCCAAGGTACCAATGACTTTTCCTAGCTGCCAGATAGAGTTACACTTACCTGTAACCAGGAGCAAAAAATACACGTATACTCAACCCAGAGCTGAGCCCCAGGCATAGTGAGGTACCATATCTAGCTCAGCTATTTTGGTCCCTAGCACAGCCTTGTGAGCTGTGTACAACATCCACCAAAAGAGGAAATAGAGATCCAAACCATTAAGGCACCTGCACAGGTCCCCCAGCCTAGCCCAGCAGAGCTGAGTCAAAGCCAAGGCCTGCCCACATTCAGAAATCATAATGGAACCTAGAGGTGAGTGGCTCTTCCCTAGACCTCTGAAAGTCTACAGAGGATCACAGATGCTATTTTGAAGAAACAGGCCCGCATCCACATGGGTTTCTGTGAGTCACAGAATCAGGTCTATAGACTCTGGCAGGATTTAATGACACAAATGTAAAGGCAGAGAATAATCCTAAATCCTTCCAGGACAGCAACTGTACTTTTTCCCCTCTACCTGTTTCCATTACTGAAATGAGGACAAGTTTCCTCCCAATAAAACATGGAATTCAAAGACCATGAATAGGTTCAACCTCTGAATAGCTTTACTATCTACTCATATAGGTGATAAAAATATATAGATGCATTCCAGAGGAATAATTTAAAAAGAGAGAGTAGCCATGGGGAGAGAAATTAAGCTTAAAGCCACTTCACTCTGTTCAGAAACTGATTTCGCAACTGGAAGCAGAGACATCACCATGGCTATTCTATAGCATCTCAAAATTGCTTCTGCGTATTTCCCAGTCTGGGTCTCAAAAAGAAAGTTGAAATCTTCTTCTGCAGAACAATACTGATAGCACTTAAGTTATCATACTTACATGGGAAGCCAAGCACCAGAGACAGTCCCCAAGAGTCATGCTTGAGGACAGACAGCTGGAAGTCTGGTGGCTTTGTTCTTTGCTCTTCAGGGACCTGCTGGTCTCCTACAACCTTGGGACTTTGTTTTTCTGCAGAATACCCTCTCCAAATGCATCTCCCAGTCCCATTATTTATTATTGCTACTATTATTAATGTTTTGTATGGCGCTGAAGAGTACAGGCCTTGTACATAGCAGCGCACACGTTATCACTGAGCTATAACCCTAGTTCTTATTTGTATTTTTAAATTTTGAATAGAGTTGTCACTGAGTCACCCAGGATGACTTTGAACTAGTGATCCTCCTGCCTCAGCATCCCAAGTAGCTGAGATTGGCAGCCTGTGCCACAAGGAGGCACTATTTCTTTGCGATCATTGGTTCTCTCCTTTTCTTCAGAGTCAGAAAAGCTGTAGTCTCAAAATTGGACTCCAGCCATGCTTTAAACTCAGCTTGCATATCACTGCAACAAGAGGCCAAAGATTCCCATGCTGCGACACAGACAAATGGGAAAGCACAGGTCAGAAGCCTCCATGTGCCTTGGCTAGGATGACGGGACATCTGGAGAAAAGAGAGCACTGGATCCCTGTTCAGCATCCCTCCTCCCCCCAAGGCCTCTTTGACACCCATGGAGGCCTCAGTCTCATCCTTTCTCTGACCTCCTCATCCAGTCCTCCTGGCTTCATTCCCTTGTCTTTTCTCCAGCGTGCACACTTGTCTGCATCTGCACTGCTGCTGCCCTGGCTCAGCATCATCAATTCCCTGAGATGCTAGAACGGCCTCTCCTTCTGTGTTCCTGCCATGAGAATGTTGCCTTTACATAGCAGCCAAGGCTGTTCTCCATCCACAGCAAAACTTGAATTATGACATAGCCCTGCTTTAGATCTTCCAGTGTCTACTCATTTTTCTGAGGCTAGAGTCTGAGCTTTTTCTTTGACCTCAAAGGCCTTATGTGGTCTCACCCTTTCCCATCTCCCCACTCTCATCTGGTTTGTCCTCTACTCAAGAGCTATGGTTTGCATACTAGTTTTCTTGCTCCCAGATCTCTGTGAACCTTCCTGTAACTACTTCCTAAGCACATAGTATACCTTGACTCTCCCTTTACAAGACTTGGCTTAAAACCCACTTTCTTATAGGAAACGCACAGAATATCCTTATCCACTTAGTTCCTTCTGCAATCTGTATCATCCTGGTATCTACCCAAGCAACGATCAAAACTTATAAGATGACTACTGGTGTGTTTAATCAAGTATGTTCTATTTTCTTTAATTGCATGGTAAGATTCACGGGGGATCATCACAGCTAGTTTATTCATCATCATTATTCTTGCAGGTAGCCAAGAACTTAACTATTTGATGAGTAAGTAAAAGTGAACTTATGAATGAATGAATAAAGTTCTTAACATCCAGTAGTACAGGGTACAGCAACATCATCCCAATGTCCATAGGAGAGCTAAGTCACACAGAAGCACAAGCAGGCATTTCACAGAAGAGGCCAGAGAAAGAAACACAAAGGAAGAGGAGGGGCAAGAGGCTGCTTGTGAGGCTTGTTTCCAGCCACTCCGTTCTTCCAACTCCAGGTCAGGCACAGGTCTGCTGTATACAAAGAGAAGCAGAAACTGTACAGACTCCACAACTCCAGTGGCCATCTCCCCCTGGGGGTTGATGTGCTGGGAGTTCCACTGGCCTTTCCAGCACTGCTTCCACGTGTAAAAGCCTCTGCCTGTATTTGAGTGTTTGATCTGTGGATCCTGTCACACAACTCCAATTCTTCATTTGCATCAAGATATAGCTGCTAGCTTCAGGGACCCCCCCCCCCCCACAGACCAGAACTTGCCAATGTCACATCTGCATTTGAATCAGTCAGGCCCTAAATTTACATATGCTTTCAATAGAGAAAGGCATTCCTTTCTAAAGATTTGACAAATGAAAATGGTGCTCAGTGCCTGCTCAACTTATAAGAGATCAAGAGCTCAAACGACTCAGAGCAAATGGGGCACTAGATGTCAAGGTATTCTAACTGGTCTCCTACTGTCCCATCTCCCTGAGTGTTCACTGGTAAGGAGTTCTACTTAAGACCCTAAAAAAAAGCACCCTTATCAATGAAGATGAAGAGTTATTTGTTATTTGTTGATCCCCAAAAGGAGGGAGAAGAGGGGTGGTCCCCTATGGAAAGCAATATAGAATGGAACAGCTGCTTTTCCTGTTTTTGTGAAATAAAGAGATGATAGAGTTCAGGCTCCTCACACACATTTGCATATTCAAAAGTGCATTTGTAGAAGGGAATAGTCCAAAGACAATGATGGCAAACACCACAGGAATGGCTGTGAAGACAACTTGCTTGAAAGGCATTTCTGAGGTAGATCCTAGGCATAAGGAAACAGGGATGTTCAACCAACTGATGTGGGGTGGGGAGAGCAAGGGAGAACAGAGCAGCAACCAGTCAGAGGGTGAAGAAATGCATGCTGGGTACAAGCTGCCCTGACTGGAGTTTGTGGAACCCATTGCAAAATGAAAATATAGAGTTCCCTCATTGGGAAATCTTAAGCTTTCACAGTGCTAACATCAGACCTTTAAACTAAGAGTGGAACCAGCCCTTCAAAGTACAAGGCCCTTGGACTGTATGGGCCACAGCCTGATAAAGCCAAGCCTGACCATGAGGATTAAAGGTGGAGCAAGGTTAATTCTAGGGACCATGGAAACTCCTTAGCAAAGCAAACTTCTCCAGTACACTTTGCTCTCATAAAACACCACCCTTGGATGATAGGAACACAAATAAATCAGGCCTGGCCCGGGCCTCCCATTTAGAAGTGGCGATAGAGGGAGGAGCTGGTGGGCTGTTATGCTAATTCCAATTTGTTATAAATTTTAGAGCAATTTGGCCCAAATTATGATTCATTTCAGCACCAGGACTCTAGTTTCAAGCAAAGCCCTCCAACGCTGTTATAAGCATATAACCGATGCATACACAAAGATCATAATATATTTTTATAAGGGTTATAAATCAATACATTCAAAACAGTTCATTTTTAAATGCACCATTATTATCCCTCTTTAGTTATAAATTTAATGCCTCTTTAGACCCGAGAGACAGTACTACAACTAGAAACATGTGATAGTTGTTCAAAAATAGAAGATTCCCCCAGCATCTCATTATTTCAACTCTTAAAGACACAGCTTTCGAAGCCTGAGGATATCGGAGAACACTTGTTTAAAGGAATCTTAAAGAAAGAGAAAAGTTTCCCCCAGAAGTCTATAAAACGCATTACACCATATTGAAGTGGAACAATATATCCACTAATTTTCTGGGATGCCTAGTGTTTAGGGGAACTAAACGAGCAATAAGGGACAGGGACAAAATGCTATTCTCTGCATTTGCTTTGAGTAAAACAAGATGTTCTGTAGATCTTAGAGCTGGTTTTATTCTGAGAGCGACACAGGAAACAGCAGGACAAATGTCCTGAATCCCGTGTAGACCAATTATCCTTCCAGAAGAGATACAAGTACAGCCTGGCACCCTAACATTTGCTTATTGCAAAAAGAGCACTTCACAGAAGAGCCACAAACACCAGGCCCCTTATAATTGTCCCCCAATCTGTGGAGCTGTCCTTTGTCTACACATCCTTAGCACATGTGATAATAAATGTCCCATATTTGATTTTCAATGTTAGAAACCTTTTTCACTTAACACTGCCCCAGGTAAGTGCACCTGTTACTGGATTTCCTATGTCACATTTTTCCAGTGCTATGTTTCTCTTCATGTCTTCCCTGGACAGGCTTTTAAGGTTTTGACTCTCGCTGTTGGTGACATCTTGGTGTCACTACCTCCTCATACTGACAAGCTTTCATCCCGATCTCATCAGCATCTAGAGTGTTCATGCCAGTACTGCCTTACCATTCACTCAGGAAGAAGATAGTGAATTCTGAACCACTTTAACTGGTATGGTGTGGCTGTATGGTGACATCTTTACCATGCCTATAGATGTCCTACCCCCAAACTAGTTCCTGTTATTTCCTGCCACCAGAACCACCAAAGCCAACAGGCACATCCATGAGACTTACTGCAGGTTAAACAAAGAACTGAAACTGGCAGCCAAGGAGGTTAAATTTTCACGAACTGTGCTGCTATGATGTAGGAAGGCAGGCTTTGAGAAAACACGCACATCTCGTTATTCAAAGAGTTGTCTCAATGTCGGTTAGCCGGCACTGTGATATTTCCTGTTTATCCCAGAACAAAGAACTGCATTGGAAATATTTTCTGACCAGAAAAAATCACCCTAGCACAAAGTCTACCACATCCCTTGTTCTGAACAAAATGACATATGCAGTGTCACCAAGTTCAATGGCATACCCATGTCACCAAATCCAGGGAGCTCTGACTCAGTGATAAACATTCATGGTGTATTGGAGAACAGCAATTCCCAGCAGCCCGAGTTCCGTGTTCCATTTCTAACTGTGTGGTATTCATACACACCCCTACTCGATTACAGTACAGAAAACAAAACTTCACTGCTAACTGCGGCTTTTCAAAAAGCAAAAGCCCCCTATAAAATGTGATGCACATCAATAATGCAAATCCTCTTAGAGCACAAGTTTTAATAAAAGCCACAGATTAAATACCACTAAGACCTCCTAGAGCAACATATCCATCCTAATGCCCTGGAAGAGTTACAGTTACCCATTCACCATGATTATGCCTTGATCTTCATGTCTTCTTCAGAACTGCCACAGACAGGACAATACAATCCATCCAACAGGCTTCTTAGAGATGACAGTTTCAGCTCCATGGAGATATATACTTTTATTGTCCTTACTCCTTGCCAGACATTTGACCCGACTGGAAGGACACGAGCATCACACCATACTGGTTTATCTGGTAAAGCAAGCAGTCATCTGCAAGCCGCGACTGGAGAATTATGTCAACTTTTGAGTCTCCAATCATGCCTTAGAAGTGTGTATACAAATCCTAAGGGCATAGTTTCCATTTGAAATGATATAGAAACATTTGGATCGTGCTAAACCCAGCCCCAACAAGGCAGAGCAACAATGTGGTGGTATGGAGGGGTAGGGAGGCAAGGTGGGATGAACTGGGTTCTTGGGAATGGTCAGAGCACGCGGCCATTCTGCGCTCATGGAACACAGTAGCAAACACAGGTCACAATCACAAACATCAGCGAGCACAATTGAGCACGCACACAATGCAACACTAGAATGCAATTTTTTTGCTTTTTTTTTTTAAAGAGAAATGATAGAAAAGATGGTTTCTCACCCCTCAAAACAAAACTGGAACTTTGGTTTACAGGCCCGGCTATGCCCATATGCCCTCCTCGTCATCCTGCGGCCGGCCCGAGGTGGGGAGGAGCCCAGAGAGGAGGAGCACCAGAATGAAAGAAGAGAAGGTTAGTCACACCGACATGCACTGAAAGGCACATGAATCTGCACTTTCTGTTTCATCTTAAAGAGCAAGGGGGAAAAATGTAGTAACGTAAGTTTCACATCGTTGGCTTGTCAAATGCATAACCAAGTTTGTGTCTATGGCAACCCCACACAAAAACATTCCACCCACTCAAGCTGTGACTCTGTCAAGATTGGATTAGGAGATTAAAATTAGTCTACATTAGCAGATGATTATTTTTTTGGAAAGCATGCCATCTGAATGGCATATGCCTAAGAAGTGGATTAAGTCCTTAAAGTAAGCAGAGAAGTAATTATAGTAATCAAATACCCCTAATTTCTCTTAAGCTTAAAGTATCAATAAAAGTTGAAGAAGAATTTTTTAAAAAACCCAAAAAACTATGTGCTTAGGTGAAATATACTCTTTAGCAGGTAATAACTAACATTGGTTATTTTACAATGTTTCCAGTACTCTGCAGTCTTAATTGTCGGGTTCTATTTGGTAATTGGCATATAGAAAGGTAATCAAAAAATTTATTTTTGTAAACGAGTATAAGCTTTCATTTCTGAGGAATGCCTGCAGAAAAGATATTTAATCTAACATTGCGTTCAGCTATTGATAGAGAAAAAATAGTTTGGCTTGTATTCTGATTGAAAATAGTTTTGAAATAGCTCTGGCCAATTTCTTCTCGTAGAGAAGTAACCAGTAAAGCAGGGAAAGCAAATTCTTGAAGATAATAGTGTTCTCTGTGGCAAAGTCTCCACTGTGAACAAGTCTCCTTGTTACAGGGTATATCTGAACAAGCAGGTAAGGCAGAGTGGTCCCCACGCTCTCCCCACACATCATCTGAAAGCAGAGTGCTTTTAACAATACCCCAAAGACAATTGGGATTTGTTGTTCTTATTCTTTGTTTTGTTTTGTGTTGAGAACAGTGACTTGGAATGCTCTTTCACACTTGGGTCTGTACCATTGCAGGTGTTCTGGGGAGTAGTAGGTTGAGTCATATGGAAATGACACTCACTACCTTAGACCTCCAAGACCAGGAACTTCACACAATTCAACTTGTGGTTTCATAATGCATCAGTAAGCAAAGACAATTTTTTAAAATCTACTTGATCTTTGAACTGATTCCCAATACAGCTTTCTTTCTCTTTCTTTTCTCTTATGCTTTTAAAATATTATTTTGAGGAAAGGTCCAGAGACTTCAGACTGCCTAAATAATCAATCAATCAATCAATAAATCAATCAATAAATAAATAAATAAATATCAGTGTTTCACAAATCTTGAGAATCCCCCATGAGACTTGAGTCAATCAAGAGAGTTTGAATTGGATAAGTCAGTCTGACTCTTCACTTGAGAGTTTCCATAGAAATATCCTGACAGAAAACAAGTGTAGTGATCAATCTGGGGGGGGGGGGGGATGGATTGTATGCATTTACTAGCCAGTGTTCTGGCAATAACTTCTTTATTCCTCTTGGACTGAGGGGAGTGTATTGTCACATTCACTGAATTTCCTCTCTATCTCTGGAGAAAAGCAAACTTGATGTTCCTTTTCATGTTAATAATGAGGAAACCTTTCCTGCAGGATACCCCAGGGCAGTATTAAGTAAGCTTTGAGGACCTAGCAACCTGTACAACTTAAGGCATAGGTTTTAAGCACGTGTGTGTGTGTGTGTGTGTGTGTGTGTGTGTGTGTGTTTGTATGTGTAAACATAATGTTTACATATTCTCTGACTTTCATCATAAGGTTCTTGATCCCCAAAGTCACTTCTGTAGAAAAACTGCCAGGCATGGAAAGATGCTACAATCTGCCAGTTACAAAACAAAATTGGTGGTTTTCTGTAAAATGCAGCCCGCAGCCCCTGCTGACCGCTTCCTAAATGACTGTCAAATAACTTGCTTGCAGGGCAATGGATTTCATTTTGCATTTAAAACCCAACAGTACATTTACATGGAGTTTGCTCCAAGTCCATTCGAATAGGATTTCAACTTCAAAAGAAAAAAAAGAAAGAAAGAAAGAAAGAAAAAGAAAGCCAGTGCCACCCAAATCTGCCCCTGCTTTCCTAACAGTGAAGTGTGGTCCAATGCAAATCACTTTTAGCAAATTAAATACATTAAAGAGCAGTAATTAATTATGATTGAAACAGACAGGCGCTGTAGCTTGAAAATATACACTGCCAATATCACTACTGTTCCTCGTCCACCATAGGAATAAGAAGGAGCTCCCAGATGTCGAGAGTTATTAAAAACCAGATGTTGAGATCCACGTCTTGTATGCTAGTGGATAAAGTAAAGAAATATGACAGCCCAATATAAACTCAGCGAACATTTAACATGGTAGAAACGTGGACAAATTCCTCTCATGAACTGAAAATATTATGTATTTTAAAATAGTTCATTTTCAACGTGGAACAAGGTTTTAGAAGAAAGTAGAAAGGTTTATATGGTGGCCATTTCTTGTCTTTCTTGTCTTCAAACATAAACATGAACTGACCCTCATCGCCAAGTGCTTTAGGTCAGAGTGAGTGTCCACTTGAAGAATACAAAACAAAGATGCAGGCGCTAATCCGAGAGGCAGCTCCATGTCTTCCAAACATTTGCAGCTGGCTGACTGCTCCCTGCCTGCCTCTCTCTTTATGCAAATATTAAGCTCTTCAGAAACCTTACCTGACAGGAATGTAAATCCAAAGATCAGAAAAAAAACAAGAACAAACACCAGCAAAACCTATATGGATGCTTGATCGCTAACTTGCTACCACATCATTTAGAGATGCCTGGAGTTTTAAAATGCATTTGTTGAGCCTGTTTCCTCTTCTGGTGATTCTGTTTCCAAAGCGACTCTGCTTTTCTAGATACTGACTGCTGCTCGATCCCTGGTTTGTCCTCTGTGAGCAATCTCTCTGCCGGAAGTTGCCAAGCTATCTGGATGGGAAGAGACTGCTCTGGTCTATCAGGCATCTGTTTGCTTTTGTCTACAGCATCTGAGCCTGGGAACATGCTCTGTGGATTGAAGCCCAGAGAAGAGAGACCACAAAACAGCCAGTTCTGAGGTTTAGGGGAGGTTTAAATGTCAAACAACCCCAGGATGCTTCTAAGGCTTCAAGGACAATCTGAGGGACAAAAGGCCTGGATGGAAACCCTGCAGTCCAGACGCCTGGCTCTAATGGGATTCTCTAAATACTGAGATAAAACAAATTCCTGCCTAGATGGGCTGTTCACTGTGGGTTTGTTGATGACAAGATCTAGAAGCAGAGGAACTAAGCCATTGTTGACAAGTCAAAAAGCTTGCTGTTGTGTATGTGTGTTTTGGGGGTGGCATTTATTAGCTTATCAAGAAAACTCTGAACAGGAACCCAATAGCTTAGCACAGTAAACAACCCAGGCTAAGCCTTTAATTGATCTCTATCTTTAAATGTTAGGTACAGCAGCAGGTAGGCAAAACCAAGCCTATCCGTGGGGATGTTTTCTAAGACATCCATAGTCCTTGAGTTATTAGATTGATTTTTTTTCTCTTAAAACTAGAGGATTAAGTTCCTAATGAAGACTTTATTGTCATACATATCTTAAGTAGAAAGGAGGGTGAAATCAAGGGAAGACACTTTTAATGCATAGCTCATGGCATTTGTGGGAACTCAACTACTACCTGTAAGGAAGTTAGCCTTGCCTCCTGTTCAGATCTTACTGCTTGATATAAGGTCAGTGTGAACCATTTCAAGACTTTCCCTGACCCATTTTTTTTTTATCATAGGTTCTCTGACAGTTCAAGTCACAAAAGCAGGGCTATGGTGTGAGGTTCATAACATGTACTGAGCCTAGGTTCCTAAAAATTGGATCCTCTTGACATTTCTACCTGCAGAATGTATGGGGGCAAAAAGGCTTGCAGAAAGTTTGTTCAAGTCCAAATCTTCCCTCTGAAGACTGCTTAGTCTTTTATCTGTCCTGTTCAGGGACACCATGGATCAGATCTTTACCCAGCTGATGGAATCAAGGATGGCTGTGACCTCATATCTGACTGGCATTTGCAGGACCCACTGGCAGACAAGTTTCCCAAAGGCTAAGAAAGACTCAGCCAGGCTCACATACATGTTCTTGCTGTTGCAGAAATGCTTGCTCATTCATGAGCTGTTTTAAAGCCATCAGTGCCTCCTCTAGGCCAGAGAGAATGCTGACAGCCTTCTACTTTTCTCCACCAAGTTTCAAGGTGGGCCCCAGACACAGGTGTCAGGTAGCTTTTTGTACAGGCATAGGGAGTTGAGCTAAAAGGAAGTCGAGGCCAACCACCAAAGAACACCAGGCACGGTGCTGGGGAGCCAAGGTGAAATCCCAGACTGCTCAAGTGCAAAAGGGTCCTGTTTTGACTCTGCCAGGGCGGAGCCCTCAAGAGCCCATTTGGATGGTGTGGGTTGACTCTGCCTAGCTCAGCTCTAAAGAACCTTGGAATGTGCCCTGCCCTCCTCCCCGGAGGGTGATGATTCTGGCTGCTGTATGATGCTACAACCTTAGTCCTCTGACTCTTGGAAGAAAAAGGTCCTCACGGGCCATGGAACTTGTTCACATGGCCATTAACAGCAGTGCCTCAGCAAAAAATTCAAGGTCCCTGTTGGGAAGGACAGTGTCCCTTTGGCAGGTTCTCAGCCATAGGAGCCAAACAGATATTTTATAAATGAGTAAGGATTGAGGCTGCTGAGAGGGAATGCTGCCTGGCTTCCAGAGTTGCCCAGGTGAGGATTACTACCCATGTCTCCACAGAATGTTCAGGCCTTTCCATCCTTCTCTGATTTACCCTTCTCATCCTTCCTAGCCAGGGAGGACAGTTCCTGGCTGATTGGGAGATGAATGCTGTGGCCCATGTTTGAGAAGGACACTGGGGCACCTCTCAGGGGAGAGAAGTCCATGGAGCCAAGTACACTGGATCTCGAAAAGCCCGGGGCAAGGCCACTAAAGTGTCATTCTTACCAAGCCACCAAGAATATTATAGATGCTTTGGTGGCAGTCCTTCCCCCTCATTTTGAACTTGGCCTCTTTGGGCACTCACTCAAAATCTTCAGTACCATAAAACTTTTTCATATTTCTTTCAAGAGAAAGAAATTCGGAGAAGGCAGTCCCTAGTGAACAGATGCAGTTCTCTGGGCCGAAGAGGAAACTGCTGGAAACCTCTCTATTGGCTGATAATATTGTTTGGGAATGCAAAGTCAACATCTGCTGAGAGCCTAGCCACTGCCAGATAGCCATAAAAAGGGACAGGAGTGAAGACAGCCTTTATTTTTGCTCCTCCATCTAATAGTCATTAACACTTGGCTTTGTTAAACACAGTAAAAATTGTGTTTTGAACATGGCTCTGGTTGGCTTATTTCTTGGCTGGTGGGCTACCAAATCTAGATTTTTTTTTTTTCACTTTTCTTAGTTGCTTACAGAGAAAAAAGTGGGATTCATGCAGTTCCCATAATTCATGGGGTGCTGAGAGATTTACATTGCAGAATGAAAATTTAACCACTTCCAACTTAGCACATTGTTTGTGTTGGGAGTCTTCTGGAGTGTCTCGCTATGAATTAACAAATTGCTTGATGTAACCCTAATAGCATTCTGTATAATGCATGTATAGAAACAAGCTAATACTACAGAGAGCCATGCTTAAGCATTTTAATATCATCTCCAGGCTGCACAAAGCTAGAGTTTTCTCCTCAGATCATTAGTGGATAGATCCAGAATC
Source organism: Micromys minutus (assembly GCF_963924665.1). Taxonomy (NCBI): domain Eukaryota; kingdom Metazoa; phylum Chordata; class Mammalia; order Rodentia; family Muridae; genus Micromys; species Micromys minutus. The sequence goes on from NC_137981.1 coordinate 30,688,815, forward strand.
AGAATGTGTCCGGTGCCAGTATTTTGTGATATATATATATATATATATATATTGGCTTTCAGGCTTTGTGAGTGAGTGCAGTGTACATTAAAAGATGCCTCTAGCTCCTTTTCCTTAGCCGTTCCCTTATCTCTGAAGAGCTACAAGTGCCTGGAGTGTGTAAGTCAAACATGATCCTTATTACATCAGTTAAAGGGGGTTGGGGGAGAGGCAATGGTATTCAGCAATATAAAATGGATTTCCTGGCTTCCCAGCACTTCAAGGTTGGCCACCCCCTTTCAATAGAGAGTTGACATGCTGCCTGTTAGACAAATGTGACTGGATTAAGGCACATTGAAAGAGAACCCAGCCTCTGATGTTGCCAAGCCTGAGTTCCACCTACAGACAAGCTGGGGAGTGTGGGCTGGGCCTGGAAGCCCCACTGACTGGAAAGACAGGGCAACAAATCTCTTAATGAAGCCCTAATACTTCGAACACAATGTAAAACTAAAACAAACCAGTAAAGAGGAAAAAGCCCTGCTTTACCCTAAGCAGAGCAAGAGCAGAATCCTGAATAGGCGCTAGTCTCCTTTGACTGAAACTCTTTTCTGTCCAGAGTCTCAGCACATCAAGCAGCAATGTTCTTTTTCCCACACATTAAGACCATCTCTGCTGGGTTTATCAGGGCTTGCCTCATGTGCTTACACAGGAGGAATTAACATCACACCCAGATTAAAAGAGCTCTGGCAATAATCTACAAAGCCAGTTTCCCAGTGCCTGCTAACCTGCCTATTTTTCTGGGCTTGTAAAGATTGTGTGAGCTTGCATGTGAATACCAGCAGAGGAAAGAGGCCCTTAACTAGTTCTTGCAACAGCAGCATTTGTCCCATGTTCCTCTTTACCTTCGGGCCCCAGAGTGTCACTCCAGAGTGTCTGCTTTTGAAAATAAGCAAAAAATAGACTTCTACCTTTCCTTCCCAATGGCAAGAAGATGGCACAGGCCATTTGACACACATTTTGGGGGCTTCGAGAACTTCTGATCAGCATTGCGAAGATCATGGAAAGGTGATGTTTGTGCTGTCTTTTTAGTTAACATACGCATTTTGTAGTCTGCTGAGTTTCAAATGTATCTTCCCTTCTACCTGTGACCAAAGAAGTGTTGGGAAAGAAGCAAGGGGCTCATAGACCTCAGGTCTATGGACATATGAGGTTATCACTGGCTCCAGCTCAGGGAGGTCTGGCCTGAAAATGGCAGTGGAAGAAATCTCTGAGCCTCTTTCCCATTCAATAACCAGCAGCATCCAGAAGAGAGCTCTTCATGGGCCAATGGCTTTGAGGCCAAAGGTCAAGGCTTCTTTCAGAAAGTAACCATCAAATCATCAAATCAAATTTGCAATCCACGCAACAAACAAACAAAAAGAAAGCTGTCTCTCAGGCAAACATTAGACATACTAGCTAAAGTGTATGGAGAATCAGAAATGATCAGAGTGAGACTAGAGTTTCATCTCTCTTCTCCTCCACTTCCCTCCCTTTTCTCCTCCCCCTCCCACTCTTTCACTCCCCCTCACCCCTGCTGTTCTATAACTACATTTTTTGTAAGTCTGATACACAGTGGTTCAATTTTTCTTCCAGGTAGTAAACATGAAAATATATTTATGCACACACATCTACAGGAGCGAAATTTCTAGTTAGACATGATTGTGTGAGATTCTTCCATATGTGGAGACGTACTCAGTTCATCCTGACACATAGCGATACATACATATATATACACACACAGGACTCTGTGTATACATTTGCCCCACACCCATTTAACCTCAAAACATAAATTCTTTTTTCCTTTCCTAAGCAAAAGCTAAGAATAACAACTTTATGGGTAGAATTCATCTTCTGGGGGCCACAGAGCACACTGAACTCTGTCAGAACTCCAAGGGCTTTGTTCTGGCTACTCTACTATTGAGAGCACGTGGATTCCAACCACAGGCTCCAATCTCACATTTCACAAAGGGCAGAGGGATCTCTGGGGTTCTCCAATGGCTTTGTCAGAAGTCGTAGGGACCAGAAGGCAGACTGGCACTGCTGACTGCATTTGGGGGATGTGGCTCTATCAAATTCACATTGACTGCACAGAAATGTCAAAAGGACACTTGTGGGGTTTGCCAGTCAGAAAGCCTATGGGGTCTGGATATGTCCTCAGAGTGTGGCCAGGACCTTGAAAAGGGACTACTTGTCTAGTTGGCTTTAAATTCCTCTTTTGTGGGAATGCTTTGAGGAGACTGAGAACTCTACCTAAAGCAGGTACTCAAGGCTCAGATGTGAGCTGTATTCGAGGCAGGAGGACAAGAAGGTAATACTTCTCTGATTTCCAAAGTTAAGCGAATTTAGAGATCTTTGGTGTGGGGAAAGAAAGAAATGAGGACACATTTGGGATCTCAAAGTCTGAAAACGAAGGCAGTAAGTGCTGCAGGCCTTGAAGTAGGTCATAGGTCCAGTCCCCTAGGCATCAGGCTCTGAGTTAAAGCACCACAGATCAGAGGCAGGGCATGCTGGGAGCATTCAAAGTAACCAATGGCAGCAGAGAGAGGACTGATGGTCACTGTAGCTGAAGACAGAGTCTGGAGACTTGCCAAATGAAGTGGGCCAAATATTTATGCAATCAATTTTCTGGGGATAGATTTGCAGAGCAAGCCCTCTAAAATCAGAATTTAAAATGAAAAGGGTCATCTGCCGGGACTAGCCACTACCTGAACGTAGCCCAACATCCTAGTTGAATAAAAGATAGGCCTGGACTGATGGAAAAGACCTGTACTTTGCCTTGAAAACCTTGCTTTCTATCGGCTCACATGTGTGCTAAGGTTCAAAGGGGAATCTGCAATGGATTGAGTCCTGGTAGTCATCGACTAAGAGCACTCATGGTCCACGGAATACGCCCTTTCTGGGTCAGTTTTGCTTCTATTTGGGAATCACTATCTGGTGATCCTGTGGCAACAAAGTGACAGCTAGAATAGAGAAGCATAAAGGGGGGTACGGTCCAGGGAAAATGCTGTGGGAGTGGAGCAAGGGGACTAAGAGCACACCACAGAAGATTAGACATGAGGCAGCAAAAATCAGAGCAAGTAGGAAAGAAACTAGCAAAAGTTGGGGCAAAAGGAAAAGAAACTGATGAGATATTTTAATTCATTGTGGGGTGGGGGAAGATCACATTAATAGATAAATATACTGTCTAGTTCATCTGGGAAGGAAACAAAGACATTTGCATTCTAGAAACAGTGGGGCTTATTTGGCCATACAAGCACAGATCTGCAAAGCAAAATCTATAAGGATAGCCAAAGAGTTTGCCACCAATGCACTTAGAGGCATGGACAGTTGCCTTGGGCTGGAAGCTTTTGTGTTTCACGTGTTTGTTAATGATTTTATACATTTATTTATTTATTTATTTATTTATTTATTTATTTATTTATTTATTTAAATCTATGTGTGTCTGTGTATGCACGTCTGTAGGGGGCAGGGTATGTGCATTGAGTGCAGGTACCCATGGAGGCCAAAAGGGGGCATAGGATCCCTACAGCTGGAGTTACAGGTTGTTCTAAGCCACTCGACCCAATGCTGGGCATTGAACTCAGGTCCTCTAGAGGAGCAGCAAGAGCTCTTAATCACTGAGATGTTTCTCTGGTCCAGTTATGTGTCTTTAGAGCATGAATAATCTCTCCAGGTACCACTTTTTAACCTGTTTCACAAGGACACTTTCATCTGACCTTTTTCATAGACATTATGTGAACAGATCACTCAGGAAACATTTATTGAAGGTGTACTCCAGGATCAGACAGATATATACGTGTTTTGCAAGAGGCAAATAGAGCATTAATGAAGAATGCAATCACCCGTTTTTCTATAATTCTAATAAGTACTGTGTCTCCGTTCTTGTGAAATCTATGTCTCTCCTAGAGAAATAGGAATTCTGTATATAAACTTAAAATTTCAAGATTTGGAAATCATTTAGGTAGCATGAAGCACTTAGCCTTCATTTCCTGTGCCTGGGTATTTTCATCCGGTGAACAGGGGCAGGAGACGACAGAGGATTTTTCTCCTGGGCTTCAAAAAGTGGTGCCTAGTCCAGCTCTAAACTGCTCAGGTTCTGCATCCTACCTCCTCACTATAATCAGGCTGTCAGGTCCCTTCCACGTACAGGCATCAGCATTAGGAAGCAGTGACATCTGGGCCTGCAAAGATTCCACTCAGTACCGAGCACAGCGATGTGGGGATGCCTAGGCACACAGGGGCAGGCTGACCTGACATGACTATCCTGCATGTTAAGGTGCTATGCAACTTTCTCAGTGGTGGGGTTAGAATAAACTTTAGGCAATGAAAAAAGTTTACAAAAATATGGCTTTTTTTTTTTTTTTTTTTTTTTGTGCAACAGTAAAAGTTATAAGATGCCCTGCCCCCAAGGCAGAAAGACTTGATATTGCTGATAAGCTTTAAGGCAGAGAAGGACACTATCTAAATTTAATAACAGACAATACTGACGACTGTACATGTAGGGGACATTTAGGGGAAATTGTGCTGCCACTTGGTTTTGCAAAATCAATCTTGGTAATGTCAATAAAAGTTGAATCACTAGTGTTGCCTCTAGCATGTTCATTTACTTTGGTCTTTATTATGGCATGGGAAATATTTGTTCTGTACTTCGTGGCTATTTCTTGGCTTAAGGGGGTTTCTTACATGATCATTGCTACATTATTGGCATGCTCTTTTCTGCTTGGAAATATCTGATGCCTGGAGTCATCCTGAGGTTACTGGTCTCTAGATCTTGACTATTCCATTGTCAGGTAGAAGTTAGATGGCTTGACCCAAACTCGGTCCTAGCTTCTCTGATGTTGTCTTCAAGTCCTCCCATCCCCCTTTACCTGCTTTGTGAGTCACTGAAGGATGGCATGTTTATGACTGTCCTTGATTTCTGTGGCCTCACCATAAATGACCCCACAATTCAGATCTTCACTGCTCTGATTGAGACCACTCACTCCTCAGTAAATGACCAGCAGAGACCCGCTGATGTTAATTTCCATGATGTTAATGTCTAAGGAGAGTGCCGAAAATCTCCTTCCCGAGAAAGAAGACTTCCCATGACTGCTCCAAATTGGATCAGTCTTATTTTAAACTAGGTAGTCTCTTCTTATCACCTCAGAGCCCGAGAATACCATTTCTCAAAGCACAGATGTTGTAAAAACTTCTTTAAAACCATGATCAAATAAGTCTGGGAAATGCAGGATTAAATAAAATTATAGAGCTTTCTCTCTTATATGCCATTTTAGATCTCTTGATCTGCTAATGGCACCAGGATGCTAGGAGACAGAGTTAATATGTGCAGTACTTTTCCGAAATTTTTGGCCTACCTTGTCCAAGACTTTTCTCATGAGACTAATGTCCTAGAAGTTACTTGGGGGAAATGTGAGTTTGGACTTATAGTGCTTAGATTCAGTTTCTTTCAAAGAGAAATTTAAAAAACCACAGTAAAGGGCAAAGGGACAGGAGGGAAATGGAAAAAGAATATAATTTTGCTAGTGCCTGGCAATACTTGTGTTTCCTGAGGGAGGGGGCGAAAATGAGTTTCTTTGGAACTGTAGCAAAATGACTGATTTTTCACAGTTCCTCACGTTCATGTGTTCAGAGATTGTCCTACACTCCAAGAAACAAGGGCAAGGGTTTGTGGCTGCTTGTCTAGAAGACACAGCTGGTTGGCCCTGATGGCTATTGGAAGGCCAGAGCTGGAAGACTTTCAGGAAGACATGCTTTCCCTTTAAGTCAGCTCAGCTGGCTTAGCACAGTGGACATTAAATGGAATCTCACCCAAATTAGCTCCTCGAATAGACTGTCAGGATGGCACATTCAGATATATGTCTCTCACTTTCTGTTAAGAAGTAGCTCTAGCCTCTGGGGCATCGCTGTATATGGCCTACAGAGTCATGCATGGGGGCTGCAATCAGTTGGGAGAGACTTTGTAGGTTTTCATAAGTGCTACACTCCATGGCTGAATTCCTTAATGATGCCCCTGTTGATTTTAGGTTGTTGATACACGTGCAGAGGAGGACACCATTTTCTAAATCTGAGGCCATGATCTAACAGGGAATCAATTCTATTTCTGGTGCCAACCAAATTTCACACCATAGGTCCGTGTTTAAGTCTCCTTTGCCCACTGAAAGAGTGAAACATTCTGTTTCTACCATAAACTGTAAGCTCAGGAACCATGGTCCTAATTAGCTTCAACCTTTAATCTACCTTGTTCTGATTGACATGGACAAGAACAAAAGAATAAGTAGATGGGTTGTTATGCTAGGATTGAAGAGCAAGTAAGTGTGAGGACAGGGTTTTATCTTGCCTTCATGGTACTCTTTATGGTACATGTATAGGTCTGGCAGTGACATTTGCCCCAGGGATTAGCTAGCAGAGCAAACTACTAGTAACAAGCATCTAGCCAAGTAGCCTTTGTTCTGGAGCATGGGATTTTTTCCTAAGGGAGGATGCAGGTTCTACCCCTATGCCCAAGTGTTCAGAGCATTCAGTGACTGTAGTAGTGACAAAGATGTATCCAAGGGCCCTAGGAAATGTCTCAGGTAGACACTGTTCTTGGAATGTTAACTAATTTTGGAGCCCCAAAATTGCAGGACCATTCCTGCCCTGTGGAAACCTTTAATGATGTAGACATGGGAGGGATCATCTGAGCAGGTAAGACACTCCATTGTCAGTCCACGGACACATGTCAGAAGGTCAGATTTTGTGAGACATGTGCTATTCACAAAGCAAACAGATTTGATCTGGTCACCTTTTCCAGTAGGGCATATTAGGGCACATGTCTCTGTTATATCAATAGGTCCATGGGTGACTCACTCCAGTTCTTCATGCTGTCCCTTCCATGATTTCTATTACTATGTCTGGGGGAGGGGGGTGTCCAGGGTGGCCTTCTGGCATTCATGGTTCAGGAGGACAGCCAAAGTGAGGTCTTCAGGCCTCACACCAATGAAGCCTCACACTGACTATTCATGGGAGAGTACCAAGAAACAAAAGGCAGTATGCCAAAGGGTAGTAACCCAGGGCAGTGACCTCAGATATTCAGGGATGTGGTGGTAGAGGCAAAAACTGATACATAAAACCAAACAAAGCCAAGGACATGTAAGGTAATGACATACAGTTAATCCTTCTACTTTCAAGGTTACCAAACAGAGCTGTTTCAGAGGGCTATAGTCCATGCAGGGGAGCCTTTTTGCATGTGGCTTTGGAGATCTGCCAATCCTGTAAGGAAACCTACTGCAGTGCTGGGGTCTCTGAGGGTAAGTTCTTCAGGGTACAAAGGTCACGATTTTCATGATTTGTGCTCTGTATAACTGGCTCCCCCTGGAGTCTTATTTCTGACAAAACGTTCTAAGAACTAGACCTTAACTAACTTCTTTGGGATGCCCATGATGTGAAGGGAGAGAAGGGAGGCCTCTGAAAACAAGCAAAACCCTCCCTAGCCAATTCTGACGTGCTCACTACACACAGTTAATACCACACAGCTTCTTGATGATGTCTGAGATACTCTGTCTTCCACAAACGATTCTGTGCCTTTACCAAATCCCACTCATCTTGTGGAATAACTTATTGTACAAACCATTTTATGATCCTACATTACAAAGGTGCAGTAAAAGGAGAAAAGAAAAAACCTACTAATATTGACCATATTGTTTTGATTAATTTGCACCTAAGTTCATAATTTGCATATGAATCACCTTTGGAGTTTTATTACTAGACAGTATAGTTTTTGATTAATGCATGAGTGTGAACCCAGTTGAAACCTGCAGGTATTTCTCTCTTTTCCTTTTTCTTTTCTTTTTTTCTTTTGGTTTAGTCATTTCGTCTTTTAATTTACTTTACTTAGTCAAGGAAGAAGGTAGGCTCCAAACCAAATAAACCGGACTCCTTGACTTCATGGACACAAAGGGCAGCAAAAGAGAGGCTCCTTTTGGCATTTTACCTCACTACTAACGCACATCACTGAGAGCTTCTGCAGGAGAGAGCTCAGCAGACTCAAGGTTTCTCTGGTTGTCAGGCTCTTGAGAATCGCGTGCTTTCTTTTAAAACTTGGAAAGACGCATTCCAGAGTAACTAGCCATTAGATATGAGCCAGCAATAAGCTGCATATCTAGGAAAGAAGAAAGAAGGGGAGGAAAGAAAATGCATAATATAAACAAGAAAAGACAAAACCTTAAAGAGGAAGGAGAAAGGAAAACATTTAGATTCCCTGAGTGATGGAAATAAATACCGAAGCTATTAGTTTCAGTTCAAAGAACGTATCACTTTATGCTGTTTATTATTTCTTGAGGATTATTTATTTTATCTTAAAATATCCAAAGTGTAAGAGGGGTCCTAGAGGTAAGCAGCAATGAAACTGACCTGGTCCGGAGAGGGCCTGTGGTTGGAATGCTGTGACCTCCCAGGAGACCGGTGGTGGTGGTGATGGTGGTGGTGGTGGTAATGGTGGTGGTCCTCATCATAGTTGTCTGCCATCAGCTTCATTCTATTCTGGGTCTGTGCAGAAGGAAAACCAGGGAAGACTCCATCAGGAGCTAGACGACAAGCTCAGTAGACACAGGGCACAAGGACAGCACCTACAAGGAGTGCTCCATTTACATCACTCCAGAAGTTCTCCTTTTTAGGCACATTTAATGTAATAAAGGAGCTATGCCATTAGCTTTGGTATAGGAAGCTTTGATCATTCCCTTGGAGCTAGCTAGGTAACGCCTGTACATGTCAATGCACTTTTTGAGAGGGAGACGAACACGTCGTAAGGTATAGTCAAAGAGATCCAGAATGGACTTAAAATCACAAGATGCCCACAGTCACTTTGCACTTTACAGAAGGCCCCCAGGAGGCCCTGGAAGGAATGCTGGGAAAGGGATATGTGGAGACACAGAGTGACAATGATCTCACAGAACAAGGCGGGGAAGTGCATGTCCAAACTGCCAAATGCAGGGGCACTGATAGAGCCCGTGCTCGGCTACGATGGAGACTTCTCAGGAAAGGTGTCTACAGGTTTTTTAGCTGCATTGTTCTTTGAGAGAATTGGTATAATGGCGGCAGAAAACCAACTGACCGCTCTAATCCTGTGGTGCTCATCATAGGGGAGTCTCGGAGTCATAGTTTAATACTGAGAGCCATGGGGCAAGAAACAGAGTAAGGATGAACTGGCTGCACAAAGCCATAACATCAACAATGCCCACAGCCCGCGGGAAAGAGCAGAAGAAGGCAGCTGCCCTGGAGAGTCGGAAAGTGTGAGTTTAAGGAAAGGACGTCCTACGTACAAGTGTTGCTCCACCTGACTTTATAGGATGTATTATTGTCCTAAGATGATTAAATGTCCAACCTTCCATACCCTTCCCTCTAAAATGGGCATGATTCCTCTCAGGATTGCTGAGGAGCAAGTGTCAGTCAAATGCCTTTACCACCATTATTGTTGCCATTTTTTTCCTGTAAGAATGTTCTTTTTTGTGTTTGCTGGGTCCTTTGCCTGAGATTCCTGTCCTTGCCCCCCTTTCCATCCTAATTCCTGAGCCTCACTAATTCATAGCACTTTCTCTAGGAGCCTACTTTTGTCCATCTGTGTGTCTATCTCCCTGATCCATCCATCTGTCCATCCATCCATCCATCCATCCATCCATCCATCCATCCATCCATCCATCCATCTATCCATCCATCCATCCGTCCGTCCATCCATCCATCCATCCATCATCTATCTCTATCTATCTATCTATCTATCTATCTATCTATCTATCTATCTATCTATCTATCTATCTATCTATCATCTATCTATCTATCTATCATCTATCTATCATCTATCTATCTATCTATTTATCTATCATCTATCATCTATCTATCATATATCTATCTATCATCTATCTATCCATCTATCATCTATCTATCTATCTATCTATCTATCTATCTATCTATCTATCTATCTATCTAACTATCTATCTATCTATCTATCTATCTATCTATCTATCTATCTATCTATCATCTTTCCATTGAGCAGTGCTGGGGATTGAACCCAGGGCACTGTAATTACCAAGCATATTTTCTATCATGGAGCTACACCTTTTCCAGCAACTTTCTTTATGTCCACCCTTGAATCTCGGGACACAGAAGCAAACAGCAAGCCGATACTGCTGCAGTGACTGGAAGGGCAATGGGTGCTGCGTGTCTTTCTTCAGTAGAAAAGGTCACCAAGAGTTGAGGACATAATGTAGGTTGCCATAGTGGTCCCCTGGTGGTTCAGGATGACACTGACCCATTAGTACTCCCAGAGCCTGAAGTTGGAGGCCATCAGACTTTCCAAGCAGTCAGATTTTTTTTTGTGCAAAATAATAATTATTTAATAATAAAGAGTTTTATGGACCCAAAATAGTGCATGCTCAGTATTTCTCATGTACAACTGTGCTCTCCAAGATTTCCTAAGAGGAATAATCACTATTGCAATTTGGCAGCAGTAAAGGAAGACATAGATTTTAGCCCCAAGAGCCATTGACAAACGGCACGGACATTTCTGCATCTTCTTGTTTTCAATCTCTGAGCCCCCTTTCTTGTTTGGCTGCTAGTAAAGACGGCAAACAGCCGAACAGGTAGGCATAGCTATCCCATAAGTACTCAGGGTCTGTTAAGTTTTGGAAACACCTAATGTTCCAGCTCTACCTGCCAAAGGGATGCCTTGTGATTTATTCATTCCATCTTTTCAAATGTGTACAATATTTGAAAGGTCCCAAAGTGAGCATAAAAATGCATGTATATGATAAAATAATAAAAATATTAAAAAGACCCACTTTAAAAACTAAATTAAAAAAAAAAAGCTCAGGCAAACTTTGGCAGCTGCTAGCATTTCCATTCTTCATGTCCACGTAATGCATCAGAAGACCCAGTGGACAAGTCAGGCCTTCGAGAAAGAACAGGACAGTAGAGCCCTGTGGATAAGAGCCTCCTAAGTGCCCCTGCCATCTCAGACATGAGATGCTGAAGTTCAATGTTCACACCTAAAATCCCAGTCTTGCCGCAGGGGACTGTACTCTTGAACTCATGGATTAATAAATCTGGAACACTCTTCCACATAGAATTGTGGGGAGGGGGCTGAAGTGAGCTATGAGACCCAGGGCAGTGGCAGAGAAGCAGGCTAGCCCGAGAATGAGTGATAGGGGCTAAATGAACACACGAGAACACGATAACACTGCTATTGTAAACACCACAATGCCCTTATCCTTCAGGGGAGCCCCTGTGACTTTATGAGGTCATTTTCTGACCAGCAACAATGCTCAAGCCCCTACCTTTGAACTGTGTCCCATAAAAGAATGCACAAGCTAAACAAGATGCTCTATGCAGCCCTAAATGTGTCTGCCAAAATGAGGTGTTGGAGAGTAGGCATGTCATGAGATGGGGACTGTAAATGAATGATGTCATCTTTCCAATTTGGTGCTGAAATATAAATAAACCACATTGTTCATATGAATACCAGATCTGGGAGAAATGTACACAGAGCAGTTGTGAGCGGAAGGGGCTTCTTTTGATTAGTCTGGGAGGAGAGAAGGGTGTGAAACAGAGGTGAACTCGAGTTTGGTCCCATACTTCAGACTGTTTTTATTTATCTTGCTGGTAACATATCTCTGAAACTGTGGCCGATTTCTTGCAGCCTGGGTGATCATGTTATGTCCCATAAAACAACTGAGCAATCTGGCTCCTTTAATGTAAATGTAATGTAAAGACCTCTTCTCATCGCCCACCCCTGTGATCCACACTGTTTTCTCTCATCCCTGCCCAGTTACATTGTTTCTCTACCACACAAAGAAAACCCTGGGAGCTACAGTAACCAGCATGCCTTAGTGGACAGCAAAAGCAACCCTGGGAAAGTTTTAAGATCTGAACAAGGATGCTATCTGTTCAAACTCCACACAAGTTCAACGATGGCTTTCTTAGGATGGCTCATGTCCCTAACCAAAAGAATACATAAAGGCCCACCACAAGCATGTCTTCTGAATGGACCTAACTGGAAATCCAGAAAAGCTCACAGGGAGTTGGAGAGGCACAGCCTTTCCAGAGCACAGAGCTTAAAACACGGGGACTTGTTTAGTGATTCCCCGGGGCCCATTTTCACTTCACCCATGACATCTCTATCACCCTGAAGCACCCTTTTCTGGCCACCGTGTCAGACTCTCTTTGCTATACACTGAAGCATCCCTGCTGAGACATCATGACTGCATGCTCCCCGCCTTCTTGCTTCTAGAAACTGTCTGTTTCTTTAGGGCCAACACCTCATAACAGTTTTCCTTTTGCATGATTGCCTACCATAGGATGTTTCCTTTAGCCAGTGTGACATAGAATTCCGAGTACTCTCTGAATTTAATGTCCCTAGAGGCTCCCACAGCCCCCAGGACATTTGATTCTTTGATTCTCAACATGCTTGCAGGTTTCTTGTTAGGTGGCTTTTTAAACCTCTGTTCTCTTCTCCTTCTCTTCCACCTTTGGAAGTACCGCTTTCTGTTTCAGCCCTGCCCTTTGTCCTCTATCCCTTTAAGTGAGCTACATCCTTGAATTCTTATGCTCTTAGCTCCAATGCCACCACTTCTAGATATATCTTTCAGAAGGCCACATCATAAGGAACCATGTGTTTTACCATCTCTCCCAGAACCCTTCAGTGGCCCTTTCCCAACCTCCTGCCCAACACAGGGCTTACCCCAAAGAATGGCAAATAAAACTGCATGCTGGCTTGGCTTCCTGAGGTAATTTCTGTGGTAAGAATCTCTTGAAGTATGTACTGTGTCTAGATATTCCTTGTATTCATCACCTACTGAAGAGTCTAGAAATGTGTGCCATCCATGTAAATGAATACGTGCGTGAATGAGGACAACATGGGTTACTTTGGGACACATGAGAGACTTCGAGGACCCAGTTGAACACTTACACTCTCCCTGATGGGCATGTTGTTGTGTTGTTGTTGTTGTATGGTCTTTCTTGAGAGTGGATACAGAAGGATAAATAAACAGCTCCTGATCTACTAGACACATAAACTTGCTCTTCTTTAAGGAATATTCTATTTCTCAGTAAAGTGGGCCTAGAGCCTACCTGCCCAATTATTTAATCATTAATAAGAAGTAACTACATCTTGTGATGTGCATTTTCTAACTGTCCCCTGGCCCTTGAAAGAGCAGGGGACTTTGGAAGGCTTTTTTTTTCTTTCTTTTTCTTCTTCTTCTTCTTCTTCTTTTTTTTTTTTTTTTTTTTTTTTTACCAGTACCAAAAGTCAACCTGGAAAACAAAAACTAAATCACTGAACAACCTGTGCGCAAAGGTGCTAGATGCTCTCTGTATCCCCTCTGACATTTCTGAACACTTTATTTCAAAAATTTCTGAACCAGGAGCTTTCAAACACGATAAAAAAAAAAAATCCTTGATTGACTAGTAGAAGATGTCATAGCTTAATGGCAATATGTAGCTATAAACATGTGAGAGGAGAAACGGGAGGGAAGGGGGAGGTTTGGATAGATAACCAGAGGCAGGAGAGAGTCCCCCACAGCTGAAGGCAGACTTACCATGTTAAGCTTCTTTGCAGCTAGAACTTGAAAGTTGTCTTGGCTACAAGTATAGAAGGAGACAAACACGGCCAGGTGCCACAGCAAACTGGCCTTCTCCTAGCCTTGAACAAGAAATGCCACTTAAGACATGAGGTGTGGATGCTCCTTTCTTTTTCCCGTTATTAAGTAGGGAAATAGCAGGGAAACACCTATCTGAACAAACCACTCACCCTCTCTCTTGGAAGAACTGAAGTTCGGAGTGTAATGGGAAAAGTTTAGGATAGAACCCAAACTGTGTGTTATGTACTGAGACATCTTTGAGGAAACGGGCCAGGGTCTTGGCGTCTGTTTACAATATTGGCTGACCCTCTCTCCCTCCCGTTCTCACTTCCGCATTCTGCTGTCATGCTTCTGTTATCAATTCCCAAAACATGCAACACATCCTATCAGAATTTTGTTTTCAGAAATTCCAGATAAACTCTCTCTAGATCCTCCCAAGCTCATACCTGCCTTCTGTGTAGGATTAATATACCCTAGAGCTTGACTCCTTCCTCCAGATACCACAGACTTCTCACTGAACTATAGAGCTGCTGTATTCTCTGCACACAGGCAGCTTCTTTCTGTCAGATAGTCGTTATAGTGATCGTGAGCCCTACGGGGTCCCTGCCCCTCTAGATTGGGGTGAGCATGAAAATGAGGTCATGAGCGCAGACCAACTATCACAGATCAGTGCTGACACCTCTGTTGGTTTCTCTAGAGAGCAGTCTTGGTAGTTTGCAGTTTTTCTTTCTTTCTTTCTTTTCCCTTCTTTTGCTAGAGCTGTGAAAGGGAGATTATCCTCTCACACAGCATCCCACAGCCGTCTTAGTAGGCTGGGGAATTCTCTGAAAGGTCACTTGACAAGGACGTTATCTCTGTCCCCCTACCAGCTTCGGAGCTTCCAGGAGATGAGGAGGGGATTGATAGAGAGACCCCTATACTCTGTCCACGGTATGTAGGTATGCGCCTTAGAAAGAGCATGGGCATTTTAAGAGGGAGCTATATATTAAAGTTGGTACACGTCACTTTGCTTACGTGGCCCTTGCCGTGTTAGACAACGATGCTGTCCTGTGTCATCTTAGTCACATGGCACAGCAGCCCTGTGACCCAGGCTGGAGTGGAGGGGCTATTTTAACAAGGACAGGATCCTATGAAAATGTGAATTACTAAGTACTAGCCCATAAAGGTGTTTCTTACCCCGGCTTACCTGAGGAGGAAACAGAGACAGAGAGACGCAGTCTAAACCAACTGGGACTGGGGCAGTCTGATGGGATCCCTGGGTACTACCTCTTGAATCTTTGTGGATTGGCTCCCATCATAAAAATGGGGGGAAACAAATCAAGTTTGGTCTGGAAGTGAGTTGGGGCCTCTGGAGAGACTCCAGTCAGAGCATAAAAAGTAAAGCAGTTCACAGGCATTTAAAGTTCCTGGTGAGAAGGATGAAATCCACAAAGCCTCCGCTGAGGTTCAAAGGAGTGGTATGCTGCTGACTAACCCTACTGTAAACTCACAAGTCATCCTCTGCAATCCTCAAGGTTCAAAGGAGTGTGTGCTGTTCACTAGCTCTGGTAGAAATGTACAAGTCACCCTCTACAGTCCTTACTGCCTCTTGATGCTTCCACCCAGCACAGAGGTTTGGATCTGGCTAACTTAAAGTGCTAACAACTACCAAGGAATTCCTAACATCCTGAGCACTGGTCCCTGCAGTGGAGTTTGGGGGAGGGGGAGGCCCTAGACCTTTCCCCCATTAAGCTACCAGGCTGAGCGCAGGTCTGTCGAATTAAGTAGTGGGCAGCAAATGCTATACTTAGCTTTTAAACACTTGTAAAGTCCTCTTCATTCATTTATCTTACTTGTCACTGACAAGCTCCTCAAGGACTGTAACAGTATGCAGAGCCTGGAGAGCCTGGGTAAACAACACATATTTTATGTGGAATCTAAACCGTTTCAACCCAGAGAGTCAATAGAGGGTCTCAGAAAAACCCAGGACTCTTCTACTGAGCTGCGAGGGGTTCTGGGCATGGTCTGTTCTGAGCTTCTCTACAAAGCAGACTGGGAGATCAAATATCCTTAAAAAACAAAACTGCAAAGATTAAAAAAAATAGTTAGAAAAGAAAGGAGGACAGGAAGAGGGAGAGAATGAAAGAGAGACAAAGATGGATGGAGGGAAGATGAGAGAGGAAGAGGAGGAGGAAGAAAGAGGGTACAAAAGCCACCAAGGAAAGAAGGGGAAAACAAGAAAGGAAAGGGATGGGAAAAGGGGAGGTGGTAAGAGGAAGGAGGAAGGAAGAAGGAAGAAAATGATCCTGCTATATGTACATTTTATGATTTAGATTACATTTGTGCTGATGAGGTGGGCTGAGATCTTCACTTAGTGCATAAGCGAACAAATGTTTGCCCACACTGGCTGAGATCTGCCCCACCAGATCATCTCTACCCAGAGATGAGAGCCAAAGGATGCCCAGCCTTAGGGCCCAGCACAACGGAAGGGGTCAAGTCACCAGACAGGCACTGACCACAGGAGCTCTGAGGCTGAGTGATCAGCCACAGGTTAGGAAGGGACCCCAATATTCTTAGATAAATGAGGGAGATCCAGAGAAAGAACAGGAGCCCACAGAGACTTCACAGAAGAGTCACAGAGAGGAAAGGGCCCTCTAAGTTACGTGTTCATTTTAAAGTGCACTATGCTAAGTTATAGCACACACCTCTGAGAAAACATCTAAAGAAAGTACAGTCTTGTGCACTGAAGAAACAGAGAAGGCCATCCTCAGGATGATGGATGCTTGGGAAACTATCATCGGAATGAAAGAGAAAAGCAACAGCATTGGTCTGGGTGACTGAGGGTAGAGACTAGACACTCTTGGCAGCCCAGGGAAAATGAACCACTCTGTGGTAGAGGACATTCTTCCACAGAGGCTCAGACACTTGTGCTGAACAGGGAGATGGTGCCATTTGGACCTGCTCCCAGTTCTGAAATCGGTGGGCAGAAAGGCAAAACCTAAGACCACTTCTGCGCTCCACCCTTCAGAACCAAGTAGTGACAACACAAGGGGAAGGGAGGAGGACATTGTGAGCGAGGCAGGGTACACGTGTAGTAGGGCTACTGGCCATGCCAAGCATAGCCTGAGCCAGGGAGAGGGGCTGACGACTGGGGGGGGGGCAGTTTGGCAGGGCCAAGAGAACCAGGTAGCCAGGAGAGAGAGAGGGAGAGGGGGAGGAAAGGGGGTTACTGACTTGGAGGGAGGCATACATAGCTAGTGCCTTGGACAAGGAACAAATCACTCTCCCAGCTGGTCTCCAACACGGGCAAGAGTAAGAAATGTAAACATGCTCATCCATTTTCCAATCAGTCAGAAAGCAAATGGGAAGAGAGAATTCACAGCAAGTGTCCCAAATCGCAAATCTTCGAAGCCTCCCCTGAGGCATTTATCTTCCCATGGTGGCTAGGAGTCCCTTCTTTCCATTTGAACTGGGATCTTCTGGCTGGCTTTCTACAGCATACTATGAACCCATGCTGACCAGGACCGCTTTAGTCCTAGGTGGAAGGAGAGGCTGAGTCCCCTATTCTATTCAGGATGGGTCTTCACAGGCCCCATACAAATGATCAATCATGACAGCTCATCACTTGCAGGTCTCACAGGCTTCTAGCTGACACATTCCTCTAGGACACAAAAATAATGTCTCATTTGTAAGCTCACATCTCCTCCTCTGTTTTTTTTTTTTTTTTTTTTTTTTTTACCAGCCTACACTAGAGGCCAAGCCGGGGCCGGTGAATTTGATAGCAATCCAATGAAAGGGGCAAAAATGGAAGGGGAATTCTCTCCCTTCCAGCTCACATTCCTCATTAGCATATCAGATTACATCCATCAAATGGGTACCTTAAAAGTATTCTCTTAGTTACCTTTAAACACACACACACACACACACACACACACACACACACACACACACACACAATTCTGGCTTTCTATAGCCCAGCAAATGAAACAGCACTAGCTCAAAGCTTGGACCTGCACACAGAGATTCAAGTACATATGGGATACATGTCTGCTCACAGTCTAGGGAAAGCTGACTGGAGAATGGGAGTGGTCTTCCTGAAGATCCTAGAGCATTTGAAGCTCTCAAATCCTTTCCCTGCCACCAAGGGCTTCCCAGAATACAGGGCTATTAACTGTTAGTGCTTGGTTACATTTCTAAGGAAGAAATTCTAACTTCACTTAGAGGAGGGGCCAGGGCTTCCAGATGGTGGCGAAATTCATCACTGACAGAATCAGGACTGAGCCAAGGACTCTTTTCTGTTGGCAGCACACAGTTTCTGTTTGCCTTGTTACTGCTGCTCACCAAGTAAGGACAAGCCCACCCTGCCTAAAGCCTGTATTACCATCAGCCCACCTGAAGACACAGCAGTGTGTTCTGAGCACAGTGGTATGGATTCTGATTCCAGCCCCACAGTCTGGACAGTATTAAAATATCCAATCACTGTATTTTGGGTGGCTACAGACATGTTAAAGAATTTTTCTTTTTCATTGAAATAGGAGGCTTAGTTCTCTAAGTGCATTATTGATTTGGTTTTATAATTATCTTCTTTTTTGATACCCATAAGTTTTTATACTATGCAAGTCACATAGACAAGTAATAACATGAAGCAGGACTAGAAGCTGATTAAAAGAGAGAAAAGCCCAATATCCTGATACTTCTGAGGCTGAGGTTTCTTAGTAATGTTTCTAGAAATGTTTCGATAACGCAAGCAAACAGATGATGTATCCACGCTATTTAAAATAAAGTATTAAGAAAAAAAGTATTTTGGAGATGGCTCACTTGCTAGATAAGCGGGAGACTCCAAGTTCAGAGTCCAGCATCCATTTACACTGGGCACAGCCTTGTGGGCATCTGCAACACCAGTGTAGGGAGGCAGAAACATGAGGATCCTGGGGGTTTCCCGACCAGCCAGCCTAACTGAGAACAGAGAGCTTTGGTTCAGTAAGAGGGATTGTGTCAAGAGTATAAGGCACAGAGCTATACAGCAGAGCACCTGACATGTTTTCCTGGCCTCTGTATGCATGTATGCCCCCACACACATATGCACAAACATTTCTCCCATACACATTATAAATAGATCAAACAATTGATTGAAGCAAACGTCCACTACATCTTGCTAGTCCTACATCGATCCATTAGTATGGAGACTTGGGAGGCCAGGGATCTTCATTTTATTTAAAGAGATAATTCAAAAAAACCCTACGTTTTTGACTGCTTTATAGTAGACATACAGTAAACACTGACAGAATCAGTCACTTATGGACATTGGGGCCATTTTCAGCTTTTCTTTTGCCAGTAATGCTTTAAGGAATACTTTGGCAAGGGAACAGCTTGCCTTCTGACATGAGTTTGTTCTCAACAAGGATGGATGCTTCAACACACCACAGCTGTTTCCAGACTACGTTAGGAAAAGAGAGATTCAAGTGATAGCCCTGGAATAAAGTATAAACATTTTAAACTTGGAAAGATACCACCAAATTCAACATCCAGGCTGTACCTCTTCCCCTGGACTGTGCTTCCACGGGCTTTCTTCAAACCCTTTCATCTTCAAATGTCCTGTAGGTGAGAAAGTGCCCCACAGCTCTGTTTCCCTAATATCCCCTCAGGTGAGAACCTCCTGATTCATGTGGCATCCCTTACTAGTTTGTTAGCTAGAAGATTCCTTCTCAAGTTCTTTTCCACTTTTGGGTCACTTGGAAGAGACTCTCCTTACTTTCTAATGAGAGGAACTGTACATGCTAAAAACATCTGCAGGGGCAAAGTTCAGGAAGAACAGAGCAGAAGCAAGATGGGAAAGGGCTGGAAGAAGAGCCATTCAGGGGCACGCAAGGGACAGGGGCTCTGAGATGGCAGAGCTCTCCTTACTGGGCTACATTAGTGTCTGACGGGCTCACTTAAGAGGGGCAAGATTAGGAAGGCATCAACTTAGCTGGTGAGCATGATGCAGCCAACCCCCTTTTCTTTCATCAACCACCAGGATGGGTGTTGGTTATCCATAGACTATTAGGAGTTATGGGTACACACACACACACACACACACACACACACACACACACACACACATAAGGAAATGGATTTAATCTACACTGGCAGAACTGTAAACTGGTACAAATGCTCTCAATGCTATTTGGGACTGTTAATCTATAGATTCAAACTATGGACTCCATTCATGACTGTGTGTGTGTCTTTTCATGAAAGGAAACCTGGGCAGGTACTCAAGGTAGGGACAAAAGACAAAGGGGATGTTGGTGAGATGTTAATCACAGTGTCAAAGACTGGTTTTAACATTACTTGATCAGAATTTGTTTTAACAAATTATTGAATATTTATTATTGCTATAATAGAATACTTACCAGCCCTCCAAGAGAGTGGCAAATATTTATATTTATTAAAAGGAAAACATAGCATATTATAGAGTTGAATAGGAAGAAAATAAAACTGGGTTTTAAAATAAGCTGTTCATATCACACAATATATAAGTGTCCGTGTGAGTTTTTTAGTCACATAGGAAGAGGATCCACAATATGAGCAGAAACTACTGATGATCATTGCTAGATACTTAGATTTCAAGATTATGTTTTGTCTTTTAATCTTTTATAAGAAGTAAATATTTATTACACGTCAGGACATGATACATAAAATCACAATGATTTGCTCATACTGTACACCAAAAAAAGAAGAGACGGGAATTGCCCCTTGAATTATGAAATGCCATGTTAAGCATTTTAGTTTTGGAGAAGACAGATTTGGGGGAGAGATGGAGGAGCTTAACTTTTGGGGACTCAGGCTTCTGGTATATTCTGTTTTAGTGATCCCAGACAATCCAGAATCAAATGGAGCCCCCTAACTAGCCCCTGACTAAATGATCACAGTCCCACCCTTTTCTCCTCTCCCAACCCACCTCCAAATGCTGATGTTTCTTAGCAACCAGCATCAACAGTGTTTTTCTAGTTTAGTAAAACAGCAACTTCCTCTAGGAGGTCTCAGAAATACTCAAGAATTCATACTTCAAAACTGTAAGGAGAGGCATGGCTGGAGATATGAACACACAGCTGGCTAGAAAAGAAAATGTCCCCAAGTCCATGTCAGGCTCTGAACCAAGGTTCCAGTGCCAAATTCAAATCCTCCCCCAGGAGCTCGGGGGACCTCAGCTGGATCGACTCACTGCCCATCTGAATTCTGTGGGCCAGAGATTAGGACTCTCTCTTTGCTTCGTCTTTTCAAGTTGAGAATAAAGCTTGGAGCTCAAGAAGTTTTTGAGTACAGAGCTATAGCAATGTATAGGGTAAAGTCATACAAGAAATATTTGTCTCATTCCCACACAGTCAACATGGTAATTATATAGGAGCTTGGACATTAAGGACCCAGACATAAAGGGCTGGGTTAAAAGTGTAATTACAGCTCAGATGCAGCATGTGCCTGGGGACATTATACTACAAAACAACAACAAAGAGAGAACACACAAAGTCAAGTGGTACATTGGGGTCTCCCCTTTACTATTGTTGGAAAAAAAGTCCCATTAAAGAATAATGTACCATAATAACTATTTGGGAGCAGACAGGAGTTGGAAACTGTTAATAAACTAGGTCTTTAGTTCTCCAGCATTTTAAGGTTAATGGACCAAGGTTCTCTCTGACCCTCAAACTTTATGGAACACTTTATTTGACATTTGTGCTACAGAGAAAAATCTTTCTGATACCCACATCTTATAACCGCACAAAAAAAGGAAGCTATTATTTTATTCTTGGGGTCACTGGGTGGAAACGCCTTAAAGCAAGAGCCAAGCCATACCCAACTGACTTTTATAAAGTTTATACACAATGAGGACATGCCCTGGGTGGTGTCTAAGACTCAGCAAGCTCTCATGAGCTGAAATGACCCTCATATCTCAGGAGACATTTTATCATTAGTTGAAAATCCTGGTTCCAAGTTTGCTCTTCGCTGACAGTTTTCACATCACACTTGCTTGAGAGAGCAGAGTGATTCCCTATTGTCTTGTGCATCAGATAGAACTGGCTCAGTTGCTGGGCAGGGCTGACCCCTTTCTCTCTAAACCACTTAGTTCTTTTCAGCGTCCTCCATAGCAATTCTCCTGAAGATGACCTGTCTCTAATTGCAAGTATATACAGAATCTGCTTCACTCTGAGGCTCCTCTGGTCACGAATAGCTCTCTCCACAAAACCAGGCTCCCTGGCTTCACCATCGCTGGACTCAAGATGTGCTCTTTTGAAGGAAATTATTGTGACTTGGAGTATCCTGGTGATTAAGAGATCCAGAAGTGGGATCAGGAGTCCTGAGTTTGTCTGGTAGGTGTGTGGCCAAGCAGAAGTTCCTGAACCTTTGATTCGGTTCTAATTATAGCTAGTCTTTATCTGCCTGTGTATGAGGGACCATATGGTAGTCCCGAGAATCTAAGCTCAAAACCACTGTGCTTAGTATGCCTCTCTCCTCCCCATCAAATTCTCATACTTCCTCCTTAGCAATGTCTCTCAGAGGGCGGGAAGCTTTCTTAATCATAAAGACCTTAGGTCCGAAGACTGGCATGATTTTGTACCGTCTTTGCTCCAAGTCAATCCATGATGCTTTCTGTTTGAATGATCAGTTCAATTCTTTTGCCTTTCACCTGTGTCAAGGAGATGACATCCTCGCATCCCACCAACATCCCAAAAGAATGTTATGTTCTAGCAAAAGGAAGCCTCTGTTGCCCTTTGCTTTCCTTGAGCTTGGGTTTAAATAAAGCACAATAACTGAATATAAAAAGCAAGTGCTAACCAGGTCTCTACTACAATGTATCTAAGTGAGGAGAAAGTTCCACAAACCAATCAGCAGGCCAAGAGATGTTGAGTGGTTTGTTTGCTCTTTTGTTTTGCTTTGTTTTTTTTTAATCTTACCTTGATTCCAGGGAACCTTCAAAAATAATTTGAGTCTGTACATAGTACACAGAAACTGTTTTTGTCTTTGCTAAGTCCCATTTTCATATGGAGACAGAAGATACATTGGGGTTCTTGGGAGAAGCAGGTATAGACAAGGCCTTATATGACTACTCTCCTGACAATCAGGATTGAAGAGTTAGTTATCTGCTTTCTCCTCGTAGATTTGCCTAAAAGGATCCTAACTCATAAAACCTACCAAGCAGCTCTGCTGAAACAAAGAGTAAATTTTAATCATGAATACAACAATCCCACTCAACTGAATGTGCACCTATATAACTCTAAGTGATTCAGTAACCTCAAGTTCAGGCAGAGCCATCCAGTTCAATAGATTCCAATGCATCAAGGGTGACTGACCACCAAACTATGTGAGATGCTGATCAAAGAAAAGGAGAGGAATAATTGCTTCCAACCCAAGCAATTTAAAATATTCAACAGCGGTTTTCAGGATGCAACTGTCTGGAGCTGAAAGAGGAAACCCTATTTCCAAGCTTTTTTTATTTTTTTGATTCAACACCAGAAGTAGTAACAGAATGATAGGATGTGCCTGAGGTGATGCTTAAATGGATGACCAGGTTCAGGAGTGTGGAATGCTGGGCTTCCAGCCAGCATTGGGCCCTTTCATTGGAAGAAGCAAATACCAAGGTCAGTAGGCCACTCCTGCTCCCGGCTGACTTCCTCTGGGTTCATGGAGTTGCCATTAAGTGGAATCATCACACAATCTTCAAACACGTTCCTCAGAGAAGCCGTAGCTTTCTGCTTCCTCCGCTCTTGGTCTTTGGTCAGAACATTAGTTTTCTCAATAGCATGGTCTCATTTTCTTTTCTTTTCTTTTTTTAAAGTGGAAAGAAATTTCAAAACTCAAGATATTCTGTTTCGTTTCAAAGACTATGTTCTCAGCCATAGCCTGATATTTTCCTCCTGTGGGGGTGAGCCATAGTTGGCCGTGATTCATCAGTTTCCACCAGCTAACAATAAAAAATTATGTCCCATTCTAAAGAAACAAAAGAAAAATTATAGTGGAGTTGTGTATTTCCTTTCCTGTCCCTGAGGAGAATCTGAAGAATGGATTCAATATGCCAAATTAAGCCATGAGAACTTATCCATATCTAATAGGAGTTAGCACATGGTCTAGCACTGAACGTGGCTTCAACATAATTTATATTCCAACTTCTAAGGCCCTGGGTTTAGCATGGTCTCATTCCTGTCCTGAGTCAGGAGCTGTTGTCTTTGTGTCCTCTGAGAATCCTTATCATGTATATGACAAGCTGAAGGCTCCTCTTGTGACAAAGAAAGTTTCTTTATACAGCAATAACACCCACAATTCAGAACTGGTAACTGACTTTAAGGAAACAACTATCATAGTGTAAAGAATGGCCAATTCCTTGTAAGTCCCAGCAAATGTCCTAGAAACAGACCGCTTAATGACAGAGCCCTCTTTGTCTCTTGCCAGAGCAATGTGTCCACCTGCATCTTTAATGGCTCTAGAAGAAAGAACCTTCTAAAGCATATATTTAAAGCAGGGAAGATCAAGACTTCTAAACGTTGGGCTTTGGTTGGGTCTGTTCCACTTGATTTCGTATCTACCCTTGCCAGAAGCACAAAGAGACAACTGGGACATTTGCTCATAGTATCTGCTATTAAGATAAATCAGCAACACTTGAGTGTCTCAACTTCATAAAAAACAAACCCTTAGCAAGAGCACTTCACTCTCCAAAACAAGTCTTTGCTCCCTGGCCTCACCAAGGGTTGCATCACTAGAAAGCTTAGGAACTCAAGGCTCTTCCTGCAAGCCAAAACCCAGCTCAAAAAGCCTCAGAAGGCCTTAGCCCAATAGGTCTTTTATTGCCTGGACATGTAAGATCAGTGGTGGGAGAGATGAGCATTCCTTTTCCAGAAGGAAAAGGGCCATACTTATCTAGGTTCACTTTGGCTTCTGTTGAGAGGCTCAGTAGACACCGGGAACGTCATCCTGCAAGCTCATTACATTCTGTAGAAGCCCATGGCAGCTCCACACCTTCACATTTTAGAACTAAATCCAATGCCCCACACAGCTGTAGAGCCCTTACAGCTGCTAAGAATCAAGTCCCTTAGTAAATGTTTCAAATAATGCCTCTCTGTGAGTCAGCAAACAATGGACCCATTCTATAGGAAAGCAAGTCCATCCGCTCACTCCAATTAGCAGGTGGAGATGAGTCCAGATTACATTTGCCAGAGGAGTAAGCTTTGGATCCTTCCCTACTCCCCACTAATCTTTAAAATCTAGACACCTCAAAGGTTGGCAACCGAAAGATGCAATTGAATTCTGGAGGGGAAGAAACAAAGTGAGGAGTGAAGTTCTTTCCAGAGCAGCTGAACCAGCACACCAGCTCCGCAGCGTCATGACTCACTTTACCCATCTGCAAACGGAGCACGGTGAGGATGTCACATCTTCCAATTTCCACGAGGACCCCAGTTTGTTACACAAGAAGATGCCTCTGTGCCTGGCATAGTGTTTGTTTAGGAAATGCTAGCTGGGCTAGTCGTCTGTGGAATGATGTATCCTTCCCACTCAAACGGAAGCGTCATAAAAGCAAACACTGCCCCTTGCTTGGGTACCCTCAAAGTCACAGTCATCCCTCAGGTGCCCCCTGTGTCCTAAGTGTGCCTGTGCTGAATCAATCTCAGACCACCAAAGCTCTGAGGATCTGGGAGCTTGGTGAGCTCTGCGTCTCTGCCTGGAAACAGGCACAGAGCCTCCCAAGAGACAAGTAAAGTGCACTGTCTACGTTTCACAGGAGTCTGGGATCAGAAATGAACCCTGCCTTCTAGGTCCATTTCTAGATCCTGAACTTTCCATGTCTTCCAGGACCTTCCTGGTGAAGTGAACCATCCTGTTTTCTTGAAACAGATTTACTTCTATTATTTTAATGATGTGTATATCTGTGTGGTGGTAGGTAAGTGCCTACAGAGCCCAGAGGTGTGAGGTTTTCCCCTGAAGCTGGGGTTTACAGACAATTGTCAGCCACCTGATAGAGATGCTGAGAAGTGAACTCAGGTTCCTAGGAAGAGCAATATTGGCTCTTAACCACTGAGCCATCCTTCTAGCCCCTCACTGAAACTTTTAGAAAGGTCAGCCACAGGGCCAAAGAGCCCAGGAGGCCTGACCACAGACACTGCCTGGCTTTATGACCTCTGCATCTGCCTCTTACTCCGGCATGCAGAAGGCTGAGTTGATAGCCAGCCAGCAAGCTGTGTTTGTAATTCTAAGAGTGGTTGCCCAAGAGGAAGAGGAAGTAACACAGCCACAAGATGAGCAGTTAATCGGAGGTTTCTGGACACATACACACAGCCCTGCATTTTGGCCTTCTGAGGTGTCATTCTTGTGAGGTCTCATTGTTTTCTGGGATGATAGCTTTTCTTCTTATCTGAACTTGTAACCTTTTCACACAGTTCCATTCCCAGACTGTGCCAAAGATCACTAGGATGCAGACTTGGCTGGTTGTGTACAACAGGCATTTCCTAATGACCATATTAGGACAGAGATAAAGATAGCAGAGTTTAGGTTGTTGTGTGCACTAATCGCCACCCCTCCCCATCTCATTTAAACAGTGGTGTTGTAGGATTCTGGCTCCCCCACCTTGTCAATTTGGTAACTGCATTCTGGGAGAAGACTGAAGAACAGACTTAAGCTTCCTGGCTAAATGTATTCGCTAAGTGCTCCCTTGCTGCACTGTGCTCCCCTGAGTGCTCCCATTCCACACAATGCTCCACATAAAGCACCCTTTACTTAATACAAAATTTCTTTCAATGTATCTCTCTCAGGGTGCCTCCACCCTGAAGTTTTTCAGATAACAGCACTATTATGTTTTTTCTCATACCACACCAATCATTACTCTGCATCTCATGTCTCACATTTATATTTTCTCTCTTTTTCTATCCATCACTAGGAGACAAACTCCCTTGGGTTAGTAGTTTGTTTGTTTTGCTTACTGTAGCATCCTCAGAGTTCAGAGCAGTACTGGGAACATAGTACATGCTCGATTAGTACTTGCTTTCCTACACCCTGCCTGAAAACCTTCCTTCTCTATTGGCTCACTCAATTCTCTGAGCATTGGAGGAACCTGTGGTCCTGTCCTGACCACAGTGGTTAATGGCATGTGTTTAGAATAGAGTCAGTCAGCATTTAGCTGTTGCTGCTCGATTAAGCATTAGCAAATGATGGGAGTATTTGTAGGAGAGAGCTATTTCTCAGTTCTCCAAAATCTTCAATAAACAACCCTGGCCAGTAATTCAATTTTAGGGCAGTAATCTTAAGGAACATAATTTTAAAAGGCTTCATATTCAAGTGTTCATTATAGTATGATTATAAAAGTGAAAACTAGGAACAAAGTAAAATCCCAAGTATAGGGGAATGATGAAAATGCATCTGCTTCTGATGGCCTTCAGGGACTCAGGAAACACACACAATACAAGTGCATAGAGATAAGAGAGCTACATTCTTCAGTGGGTCGTGTACTCACTAAGATGTGCACAGACCGTGGAATGTAGGAAACTATAAATCTTAATGACAGTTACTTCTGAGTGCTGAGGTTATGAGTAATTTGAGATGTTTTTCAATTATATTTTTTGAGGTTTTTCTAATGAGAACATTTTATTTCTATGTCAAAATATTTATTTATATGTTCCATACCGTGGAAAAGTTCATATAGGAACGGCTGCACAAAGAAATAATGATTAAATTTTAACCCAGCCTCTGAGCAATAAAAAAAAAAATCATCAAATATGAGACTGAAAATTTTACACTTGCTTTTCAGCTCATTGTATAAAAGCAAATCAAAACAAGACAATCAATCAATCAATCAATCAAACAAACCAAAACAACCAACAGCACAATCTGTATCTTCTTGAGATGGAATCAAGTTAATAGGAAGGGTATTCAGTTCAGCTCCACCTACAGCTCTCTGTTTTGGTGTCTGTCTGTCTGTCTGAAGCCCAGGAAAGCACAGACTGATTTGCAGGACAAGGCAGGTCCATGGCAGTATGGCAGGGACAGTTATGAGGGGACGAGAAGCACAAACCCAGTGAAAAGAGCTTTTCATCCAGTTTGAAGTTCAGAACCAGGGGACACAAGGGCAGGTAGCTTTTTTTCTCCCCATTCATTTGAAATGATAAGGTGAAGACAGCTTGAAAGGACTTTTAATTATGAGGAGCAGGGAGGGGTGCAGGCAGGGAACAAGGGAGGAAGAGAGAGTGGGGGAAGGGGATGGACAGGGACAGGGAGAGAGATATTGGTCAAGATCAAGAGATGCCTGATATTTAGTTAATTACGCCAAATGATGGAAAAGAAGGGAAACCAACTAGAAAGAAGTTTTCCAAGCAGTCTGAGGATTAAAACCCTGCTGGCCATGGGCAGACAGGCAGGTACCAGCATCTCAGGAAACCCTAAGTCCTCATGGAATGCTTTGGGAAGCGGTCTGGTCATCCAGAAGAAGGGGTGCACCACCCTGGATGGACATCACAGGGGAGCCTCAGATCAATAGGGGCCAGTTGGAGCCAGACAGAGGGACTGGGAGTGAGTGGAAAGATTCTGAACAAAACCTTTCTGTGTTTCTCTTCCTCACTCATCCTCCCCCTTCCTCTTTACCCTCTTCTAAGTCTCTGTGCACCAGCTCCTCTGAAGAGAAGAGCATGCAAGCAGTCGGGTTTGAGACCTGCTTCTTCCCAACCCTATAACTGGCCCTACACATTTCCAGTACTTTGTTTCTGCATCACTAGGGATATTACTTGCACCTGGTTATCAGGGGTTCCATGAGGATTAAATGGGAAAATGTATTCCAAATTCCCGACTCCAGTACTAAGTTGAATATATTCCTTCTCCTCAAAGCACCAGTGCCTCAAGAAACCCAGCACCCTGATGGGGTCTCTTGACTCCTGAGAATTGATCTGGTTATTGGGATCATCTTGGGAAATTTCTCTTAGCTCCGCTCTGCTCTGGTGGCTGATGTGCATTTCATTGGAGGTGGTCATGAAGAGGTTAAAGTTGAGGGGATTTCAAACATGTCTAATCCAATAAGAGGCTTGGTAAAACATGCGTTATCACTTAAAGAATAAATGTTTAAAAATAGAGCACAGATGTGCAATTTGAATAAGAGAGAGAGAGAGAGAGAGAGAGAGAGAGAGAGAGAGAGAGAGAGAGAGAGAGAGAGAGAGAAGGAGAGGGAGGGGGAGAGAGAGAATGAGGAGGAGGAGGAGGAGGAAGAAAAGGAGAGAGTAGGGGAAAGGGAGAAAGGGAGGGAAGGAGAGATAGTGTGCAAGAGATCTTGGTGTTTGCAGGAGGTTCTGGGTTTGGTCCCCTAAGTCAAGTATCCTGTTGTGTGCCAATATGTAGGTATTACTGTCTGGGGCTTCAGATTTCTGAAGTGAAGTTGGCAAATGGCTTGGAGCCAATCCCTATGCACTTATTATTTTTCTTCCTCTGATTCTCCTCTTTCATATTTCATTTGTTATTTTGCTTGTGAAACATATGGCTAGGGCTGTCCTGGAACTCAGGATCCTTCCGGTTCATCCTTCCACAAGTGTCCAGATTAAACAAGTATGCCACCCCCCTCCCCAGATGCTTGCTTTTTCTAAAAGCAGGATAGAGTACTGCTGATGCTGCTTTCTTCGAGTTGGTCTACTGAAAACAACCAAAAGTAAACGCTAAAAGCATATATGTTATTCTATACCTACTATGCTAAACCTTTTGTTGTGACCAATACCAGAAAGAAATGGTCTGGAAGAGGAAATATTAACTTGGCTCACAGTCTCCGTGTGTCTCTTGACTGCACCATTTCTGGCAAAGGGACAAGCAGAACAGAGTCGCTCCCTACGATGCAAACAGGACAGAAAAAGTTTGTATTTTAAGGGCAATCCCCAACTGACATACTTTCTTCAAAGAGGTTCTAGCCCTGCTTCCCTGCACATTGTATTACAAGAAGGCAGAGCTCTTGTATTAAAGTCGACTCTTCACCAAGCTTTCAACACAGGAGCCTTTTAAAAGTGGGGCACCCCAAAGCCAAACATGGGCAACTAGAAATACTTATTCTAGGAAGTCTGAAACATAACAGAGAGCATCCAAGTTAGACAGGCCTTTGTCACAAAACACATGAACTGCCAACAGACAACTCTGAAATTTCTGCTTCTGCAAATATTCTTTGACCCTGTGTCTTCCTGTGTCTTTCAAGAGCCAACATCATCTTTATTGGTGGTAGAAACCATAAACTCGTGATCCGTGCAAAAGGATGAAGTCAACATATCCGGACCTAGAATGCCAGCACTCTCCAGAGGTGTGCTACCCATACTTAGAGGCAGGGTAGCTCAGGTAACTGTTTACAATGTGTCTACCTCAGTCCCTTTCATCATCTGGGAAGATGCCCTCCTACGGAGTAGAGAAAAGCATGGTTTAGCAGAGAAAATGGTTGGCCTCCAGAGACTTGGAACATACTTAGGTTCCTTCTGGTGGGCCAAATGGATGCCTTGAGTATTGGGGTTGAGGCATTGGCCTAGGGGAAGGAAAATATCCAGATTGAGGCAGCACACTGGAATCCTGTCCAAGTACTGTCCAAGTACTGGATATTACAAAACAAGCTTTTTTTTTTTTTTTTTTTTTTTTTTTTTTTTTTGGTAACACCAGGTTTTGCCTCCTTAGAAGAGAGCCTGCCTTTGACCTGAGGAGGAGTACTCTGTTTAATGTTTTAATGGAGTACTCTGAAACATACTTCAGACACACAGGAGGCATCAGAGTCAAAGATAGAGATGTGGCTACGTCCTACCAGGGGACCAGGAACAACTTAACCCAGTAAGAGTCTGCTGAAACAACCCAAGCTTTTTCATGGTGGCAATTCGATCTGGTGTGGGTCTGTGATACATTACAATGCTGGGATCAAATCAAGCTTTTCTGGACCTCGTCCAAGCACAACAAAAGGCTATGGGAACCTTGCTGCATGGAGCTGCTCTGCTGCTGTTTAATTATGCTTACCTCAGGAACCATAATGGTCATCTACATGCAATGCAAGAAAAATGTAAGTGGACAACAGAGTTCCTTGGTCTCAATGGGAGGGGACAGACTGGGGCTGAGCAATGAGTTGATTCTGGCCCTTCCTTCAACATGCTCTACTCCTGCACATATCCAGTTGCGAATAGGGTCGCAGGCTCAAGAGGATCCATCTCTCCTGCACACTTTGCCACTTTGCAGGGTGGCCTCTGCCATTCATGGCCATATCTATTAAGCTAATTCTTGAAGACAGTCCTTCCTTTCAACCCGGGGGAGGCAGGGAGACTGAGTACTCTGGTGATGGACTGGTATAGCCATTCGAATGTTTTCAGAGACACAGGCACTCAGTGCCAACTTTTGGGGAGCCGCAGCGAATGAGTGGACCTGTCTTCTCCTCTAATGCCTTCCTGCTCCCAACTGACCTGTGCATTTCCTGATGGCTCAGAGCGATGCCCAGATCTGGGAGGGAAGGAAAACAAAACCCAAGCTCAATCTATCTCTGATCTCAGAAGGATTCTAACTGGTTCTGAGAAATAAGCTGGTTCTAATTTTCACTAAACAATGGTGTCTGGCCCTCATTTACAAAGGCATTTTCATCAAGGATGTGCCTATTGGTGCTTCAGCAACAAGGAAACATTTGGGAATAAGGCTTAGGGGGTAAGATTTAGATTTAAGCTTTCTTCAAAAACCTTTTAGCAGCAGGCAGATCCAATGGTTTCAGAATTAATCATTTTGAAGTCAGGCCTTTTTTCAAGGGCAAAGGAAAGGAGTTGGGGGTTGGGGCTGGATTCAAGACACCAAAAACCAAAAGATAGTAATTTTCGATAAATTTTAGAACTCCCTAAAGGAATTAAAAAACAAAACAAAACAAAACAAATCCCCCAAAGCAAGAAACAAAACTCATGCCCAATGGAGAGCCACTCCTAAAACTGCACAAATTTGGAAAACAGATTTTTTTTTGAAGGTGGAACATAATATAATATTAGAGGTATATGCTTGGAAAGAAGGTGAAATGGGAAGAAAACTAAAGTTAGGTTGACTCAAATGTCTCCTCTACTACACTATGTCTAATATTTTATCTGCTTTTTAAAAATGCAACAAGAAAGAGAAGGTTAATCTGCATGACTCCCTTACTTCTAGAAATAACCCAATGTTAACACTTGAGAAGCATCATAAAGATGCTTACATTGTCAGGCATAGTTGGAATTTCTGAACTTACTTCATATCACCTCTGGTTTTCCTGACAGCTGTTCAGGAGGAGTTAAGGTATTTCTCAGCAAGTTGATTTATGAGATAGTCAGAGTTGCCACAGATAGAATGGAGGGGTCCCTGAGTAATGAGAATTCTCTGCTACATCTGGAATCTGAATAACATTTTACTCAAGAAGGATCCAAAACACAGGAAGGAGTTAAAGGCAGAATAGGGTAAAGAGATTTTGGATAAAGGCTCAGATTAGCCACTCTTTAGGCATGAAACAAGGTCCCACCAAGGGTCTTATGATGCAGCAGGAAGGAGGATATACCATTGTAAAGCTCTCTACTTTCTCTTGTAGAGCCCAGGATACTAGAGTAAGACTTAGAAGGTAATATATTCTTTGATAAAGATGTGATACCACTAATGTTGTGTTCCTTCTAAAGGTACCTTAGTGGTCCTTTAATTCATTTACCCTATCATCAAGAGTTTGATAAAAGACTATTATAAGCCTGCAACTGTACTGAGTCTGGAGGTAAACAGCCAGCAATAGAAGATCACAAGGTCATCGTTTTTGGTGATTACGAACACAGGGCGAAGGTTCATCCGTTATAAGGGCAAAGAAACAAACATATGCATAGGATAAAGGTACAAACTGGAGGATTGATGCAGTTGAGAAGGTTCTAGAAGTCTTACATGGAGTGATATTGCATTGATGTTGAACAAAAGAGCAGGTAACAACAAGAGGGAAAGTGTTACAGGGAGAAGGAATGGCATACCCAAGGCAGAGAGAACAATGGTCCCAGTTTATCCTGATGTCAGGGAGAGGCAAGCAAAGGTTTCAGAAGTGAAGGCTGGGGGTGGTGAGAACAAAATGAGACATCTTTAGGGGAGATTCTGTTCTTCTCACTGATGCAAAGAATGGCTGGACCACCTACCTACCTGCTATACTTTTACACTTAGACAACACCACCATAGAAGGAGAATACAGCAGTCAGACTGTAGGCATAGTGTATAGAGGAGCCTTTAGCCAGAAGATCTTGTTGTAGCATCAGCTGAAAATCCTTGGAGCTGAGATAGGCTGTCACGAGTCTTTACTGTAGCTTTAATGAAAGTGCCAATGCTTTTACATTCACAAGCTGACCCCTGGGAATCCTTGGAAGCTGCAACACTGGATGCTGAACTATACGTGTGGAGAGATTTAGCTCTGCTCTATGGCTGTTAGTATATTCCACTTCGTGATTACTGAGACTTTCTAGCCCAGAGCAGGTGTCTCTTAGTAGATCCCACACAAGAGTCCTGCATAGCTCACGTCACCGCTCGTGCCTTTCTCCATCCTGCTGTGGCCCACTGTGGCTGACCACTGTCTGATCTGCCACACTTCCGCTCTGGCAGGTCACCCCATTTTTACTCCCAGAAGCCTAGTGGCTTGCCCTCTGCTCCTGAAATCAAATCCTGTCTAAGAGTTGTACAGAGGTTGTTCCTTCCATGTAATGTTCCTGCCTCAGGGTCTGCAAGGATCCCTTTTCTTTTCTTGCTTCACCTAATCTCAAGATTCCCTTTCCTTAGGAAATTCTTCTTGCTTACCGTAATTTCAATTCTCTGACCTCAGTCTTCCTCAACCCACTGTTCTCCTGTTCTTCCTTACACTGGTCTGTATGCCATTTCATTTCCACCCTATAGTTACTAATTTTGCTGTTTACTGCCTTTATCCCATGATTAAAATTAAGTTCTATAAAGAAGGTGTCTTCACTCATTTTAGTTCCTAATTAATATTCCAAAATTGTCTAACACTCTAGACACAGCAGATACTCAGCAAATACTTGCCAAGTCAAATGGGGTATTTCTCAGCATGGAAAACAGGCCCTCTCTCCTTCATAAGCTGTAACTGGCTTCCTTGGATGACATCTGTGAACTGTGGGACCAATGGCCTGTGCAAAGTGAGGAGTAAACTGGTTTGGGATGTCTTCACTTTAATTCCTAGGAGAGTTAAAAAAATAAAAAGCCAAGCATAGTGCAGTGTTCAGCCTAGAAAGAGCTAAGTCATAACATCCACCAGCCTTGGAAGCCAGCAGAGCTGGGTGCTATGACAGTGGTTAAGTCAACTGGCTTCTGGAATATAGGCTTGGTCAATTCGACCCTAAAAACGATGCGGCTGCCTTTCTCATTATGGTAGGAAAACAGATGAATCACCAGTACCTAGCCGAGAGCCTATGTGTGTATGTGTGTTTGTGTGTGTGTGTGTGTGTGTGTGTGTGTGTGTGTATTTGTGCACATGTATACATGTGCATGTATGTCATTTAGGATTGGACAGTGGAGAGACTTTCTGTAAAGATACATTAAGTGTGTATAATGTGGTTTGTACAATATGGTATATAAGTTTGTATAATATGGTTATCTCATGAATCAGAGAGCCTCACTACCTGTTCAGACATAGGCAGCTGGCCCCATATTTTTTCTTTCTTTTCCATCATCCATGCCTCTGAGAGAGCTAGGCTCTCCCCAGCCAGGAAAGAGCTAGAAAACAAGAGAAATCTCAGGCTTATCTTCCCTGGCTGCTCTCTGTCTCCACAGGCTGCACCCACACACCAAGCACATTTAATGAGCATTATGGACTATGACTGGGGTCTAGGGCACTTGACATGTTTGCTTGATGTTGTCCAAATGCTTGAGAGTTAGGAAAAGGGAGCAGGGAAGGCTAGATGCCAGTATCTGTCTTCTCTCTCCACCTCACTTCAAAAGTATGTTCTCAGTGAGCTGTGATTCCCATCTGTGTGCAGGGCAACGGCAGTGTAATAAAGATTAAAGTGTCCCCGAGGACTGGCAGTGATGATAATCAGTTGTCGTGGCAATAGTAAAGGGGATAGATCGGGTGTATGCACAGGACGCTTGTTATGTGACAGGCACGAGCAAGGCACTCTGTATACCCTGCACATCAAGTTTTTGAGTTCGTTTATTAGACTCATTGACAAAGGAGAAGTCTACAACCACCCAAATGCCTGGCCTAGAAAACGGATGCAAAGGAAGCAGTTCAAGCCAGGATATCCTTGGTACAATCTGCTTAAGACTGTGTGGCCTGAGCAATGTGCTTATCCTCTCTGGACATTGTCTTGTCTCTAAGGGAATCTTGTTATGCCCCAGTTATTGGGTTTTAGTGAGTGAATATATGCAAAGACCTTAGATTCATTCCTAGCTCAGGGTGCAAGCTCAAAGCTACTAGACATTACTTATGATGTAATAGAACTAGGTAAGCCTAGGAAATCCAGGCTGGCAGTGTTTTGACATGGGTATCTAAGCGACTACTTCAGGTGTGGAAGGCATAGGGACTTCACCATTTCTAGAAATATCACTTTATTTGTCACCCAGGACTTCTTCCTGCGTGTGGCAGAGTATATGTGTATGGGAGGAGGCAGGTAGACATAAGCCTGAGACATACTACAAGCATTGGGGCTTTGGGCCATATAGTTAAACATTCCTGGGCCCCTACTTTAAAAGGGAAAGAATTCTGGCTCCTCTGTATGGAGCTGCGGTGATGATTAGGGGGAAACATTCTTTGAGGGATCTTGAACACAAAGCCTATACCACAGCAAACACTCAATAAACAGGAGATGGGAGGAACTTTACAAGGAAATTAGCATTTTTCAGACTCATAATCACTTGTAATGAAGATATCTTAATGTGAGATTTTTATCACTGTCTAGTAGGTAGGGCAGGAGGAACGATTTTAAGGCTGACTATATCAGCAGGAGTCTGGTCTTCTCCTTTGCTTTCTCTTTATAAGAACCCTTCTAACTTTGCCCCAGTCTAGGTGGGAGACGAAGTCACACAGCTAGGGTATACAAGTCCCCTCTATCTCCAATCTGAGCCTGTCTCAGAATGAAGCTCTGTACAGTTGCCCTCTTTTTTTGCTGGCATCTGAGAATGCATTTTTATGAGGCTGAGAAAGAAGAACAGCTTAAAAGTTTTGTACTTGACAAAGTAGAGGGTGATATAAAGAAAAAAAAAATGTACCTAAGAGATAGAAAAAAAAAATAAGGCCCATGTGATTGGTAGTAACATTTTGGCCCCTCACTGGCTTCTCAGCATGACCAAGCTATTTGACCCTGAATGGTGACCACCACATTTGAAACCACTGGGAAAAATAAAACATACGAAATGATGCTGAACATCATAAAATGATGCTGTCTTCTCCGGTCCCAGACTTCATGGCCACCAAATCCTAGAAATCTACACAAGAGGTGATGATCAAGATAAGAGGTACATCTTCTGTACACCCACCCCACAATGAGGTGTGTTTCCTTAGCAACTGACTGACCTGAGGCCTTTGGGCCATGTATGCATCGTAGCTGGACCCGTGGTACTTGGCCGTGAAATCTGGGCTGTAGCCAGCATCACAAGTGCACGGAATATTTGAGCACGGGGGCTGTTTCCTAGGTCTATAGACCTGTGGGAGAAAGCTACAATGGTTAGGTGCAGGAGGGGAGGGTGCTAGGTACCTAGGGAAGGACGTGGGGGAAAGCAAAGGATGCTTATCTTGACTTTCTAAGCCCAAGTGATTGGGAAAACCAGTGTAAAAGATGCACAGCCCCAAACAAAGAGGTCAGATGTAAGCGGTTCCTGAGCCTGGGGGCCAGTGATAGCAAGGCATGCCATTCTGTGGAATGACCCCGATGTCTGGTAGCAACCGAGACCCCCCCTCTGCAAGGAGAAGGTGCCCAGGCATGGCAGTGGTCTCTCTCTGTCTTTCAGCAAGGCCATCCTATAGGAAATGGACTCAGGCTCACAACTAAAGAATGTCTTCTCCCTCTTGAGGAAGGGGAGAGTTGGCATTATGTAGGGTGGAGAGGTTTATTCCCAGTACTCTTTCAGCACGGTTCATTTCAGCGGGCAAAGTGCCAGTCCCAGGACCCAAATAAATGTAGACACTACATGGTAACCATGTGCCGTGGAGCCTTTCAGGGCCACAGGTTTTAGTTGAGATGTAGCGACCACCATATCACCTAATGGGGCTGCACACCACTGTGTTGAATAGGCGTTATGAAGTAAGGTTTTGAATAAATATTATTGGCACGGTTTTACCAAAGTCCTCATCATATATGAAAGTGATTTCCCCACCCTCCACGCGTGGTGGGGAGAGAACATAGAAATAGGCAAGTTCTCTCTATCACTGGGCTACACCTTGGTCCTTTCCCAAGTTACATACAGAGAAGAAACAACATCTGTAGATTTTAGGAATGGTTTTCCAGTACTCCTCAGATAAGATTATTTCTACCTAAGCTGCTTCCAGAAACCCCTCCACAAAGTAAAGAGCTTTCTGTAAAAGTTAAAACCCCTTCCATTTCTCTAAGACAAGCAACATGGCCTAGAGAGAAGGAAGTAAAGAATAATGGGGTCAAATGGGTGATTATAAATTAGAATGAATAATGGCAGTCAGGTCTCTAAGCCTAGTCTAGTGGGACTAGAGTTGGGAGATGCTCCTTCCCTGAAAGATCCTAGAGGAAACAGCTGAAGAGCGAATGCTAGAGAAGGAGAGAGCGAGAAAGGAACTTTTGGAAGTAGATTAAGGGAGTTCTTCGCAGAGCCCAGAAAATGAGCGAGATTGAAGGGAAAGATAGTCCCCAGAGTTCAATTAGGCGTTTCTAGGATTTAATTAGAAATGCAAGACAACTGAAAGGAAGAGAGCCGAGAGCTACTTCTGCGGAAGATGATGCTAATACAAAAGAAAGGAAAGCAGTGCCAGTTGCAGGCCACACAAGCCCAGCCACATGCGCATCAACATGGAGAAGCGGGAACATGGTATCTTAGCAACAGCTCAGGCTGTTTGGCTCCTACCTGGTTGTAGCTGCGTGAGCCTGCAGGATGGACATGAGACAATGAAGAATGGCAAACCCCAGGGAAAGCACCGAGGCCCCCAGACCCAGCAAGACACACCTGGCGTGCAGGACGCCCCACCTGCTGCTTTAACTGATGCACCAGTCGGTCTTTCTCCCTCTTCAGAGCCATGACTTCTTCCTGGGTCTTTTTCTTTTTGGAGGCAGATAACTCCAGCAAGGCAATGTTTGCATCTTTTTCACTGATGGCCGCAAGTAGCGCTTCCTGTCTGATAAGACAAAGATGATTGTGATATGTCTTTTGTAGAATGAAAAACAAAACCAAAAACACATCCTTAAATAGTTGGCACTTAGAGTTCAGCTGAGCCACGATGTACCATCTTTACGGAAAGGACCTAGGAAAAGTAATGAAGATGCATTATACTTTGCTCTCAGATGGACAGGATAGCTGGGTCAGAATCACTAAGGCTGGCCCATCGTATCATCCTAGAGAGGGTTTCTTCAAAGGCTTCATGAATACAGCTACAAATTAGAAATGGAAAGGGATCAAGATAAACACCTACTCCTAACACATTTCTATCCATCCATCAGCCCGTCTATCATCTGCCAATTGGCTCCATGTCTCCAAGGCAATGAAATTAGGCTGCAAATTCAGTATCAGGTGAGATTTTACATATGACATTATTCTTCTGATGTCGAGTAGGGATTGTTACAAGATTCTCTCCATTTTCAATTTATTTAGGGAATGTGACCCTCCTTCTCATTTCATAGGCAATGCCTATGACACACACTCCAGGTCTCAGCCCAATGTGTCTTCTGCAGAGAAGTTTCTCCACTGGCCATCATTCGAAATTATGTCCCCACCTACCACCTTGTATCCCCATTTGGATTCTGTCACATCCTACTGTCTAATTTTCCCATGGTACCCTGTGCCACTTGACAGGAGAGTGTATATTTATTACTTGTGATCATACCTCTCAAATTTAAGGCCTCATTTATTTTTCTCAGTTCCAGCTTCAAGGAGCTGTGGGTCATCAAGAGCATCAGTTCTATAGTAGATGTGTTCACTTTTTAATTTTCATAAACTTTGAAAATATAATTCACTATCATCTTCTTCAAAACAAGAAATCTAGAGCCAGCAAGGTAGCTCAGCAGCAGATAAAGGTACTTGAACCACAAACCTGAGGTCCTGAGTCCAGTTTTCTGGAACCCAGATCCACAAAGGTGTCTCCTAGCTTCCATATGTACACTTTGCTACACATGCTGCCTCTATGCCATCATGCATTTAAGGGTATGCATTACATACATGTGTACATGTGTACATACACAGAGACATTAATAATAACATTAAATATTAAACATTTCCCTCTGGGTTTATTTATCACCTCTGATGATTTGGAAGTCTCAAGTTGTTTCTTCCCATCTTTAGATCCTATTTTCAGGAATGAACTTCTTACAAATTGCAGCCTGGGACAATTTTTTTTTTTTTTTTGACAAGCAAATGGCTTTCTTGGCCGTGTTTTATGAATTCCTTCTCTGTCCCTACCACCTGGGGCACTTAGGTTTATTCTAGATGCCTCAGAAGACCTCACAGCTTCAGGGGAGCCTCAATATTAGGAATTTTTCATGCCTTTAAGTCTCAAAACGAAAACTTGGTCATGCACTTGGGCTGCAGTTTCTTATCCCTATCATCAGAATTGGCTTCTTCTAGATGTTTGAATAACGTGGTCACTATTCTCCCAAGCAGCTTTCTTAACGTGAATATGTAGGATCTTTCCGGCCTCTACTGATGCCGGCAGGGTGAGCTTCTGCCAGAGGCTCAGGCTGGAGTCTGTAAGAGTAGAACGTATCAGGAAGTGTCTCCCCTTTTCAAATAAAAGTTGGTAGAGCTCACACTAGAAGCTTCAGGAGGTAATATCTTGAGATGGCAGATCAGCTCATCACTCTGCTACTGCATGTCCCTCTAAGATACTGGCTGGGGAGGTGACGTGGACTCCAACAAGGGAGAGTCCCTGGGCTCAGCTCTATATCCAAGTCTCATCACTCCTGGACTCTTCACAAATACATTTTTTTAAATGGTAACTAAGAACTGTGAATGTTTTCATTTAACTCTTTGAATGGCTGGAGCAAATTTCTGCACATGTGGAGGAAAGCAGAAAGACATTATTTAAACCTCCCATAATCTGCCAACGTTAGTCATTTTCTCTGATGTGCCTAGACACACCACCCAGGTCACCACAGCATTTTCCATAGGTAGGACTTAAGTGAGCAGTTTTAGGAAAGCTTGTGGTAAATTGTGTTCTCTCCTTCTGGGTATCTCTTTACAGCTATGTGAACCATTTAAAATGCTGATAAAAGTTTCAGAGATATGTGAAAACATTTAAGTTTGCTGGGAAGCTGTTCATCGGGAATCTTGTGTTTGGAAGCAACCGTGTTACCTTCTTTTCTGATAAATCTTCCCAGTACAGTTCTCCAGCAATGAGCCTTGAAGGACAAAGGTGGTCTCTCTCTAGGTCAAAGGGTAAAATGTACGTGCTATGCCATAATCTAGTGATTGGTAATGGGCCAGCATACCGTTACCTATTACAAAGTTCAATTATCCTAAGACTGGAGTTGCTCTCCAGTAATACAGACAACTGCATGGATGTGGTCATATGGTCTCTGTGGGAGCAAGGGGAATAGATGCAAACATGCTAACACTGATCCCTGTGTTCTCAGCAATAAAAGCATTTATCTCTGACACAGAAGTCTCTTCTCATCTCTTGCACACATGACTGCTGTGGGGCTGCCTGCCACTAGAGGCAGCTTCAAACGCTCCATAGTTGGAAGTGAATATCCAACAGGATCCCAAACAGAGAAGGGGAGAGTCATGGACTTACCTTTACTCATTTTCTGTTTATTCCCTGCTATGTGGTTCCCTCCTTCCACAAAGCACCATCAGAATAAATGTACTGTAAGTAAATCCTTGAACTCACCAAGAAGCAGCAGGTACCAGCTCCCAAACCTTTGTTGATTTAAACGTTTTCAGCGAAGTTATTTATGTTCTGTCTATCACTCTCAGCCTTGATGTTTGGATAGAGGCACACAGTTTTCACATGTGCAAGCCTGGGACAATCTAGGTTGACTCTCACTTGAAAAATGTCAAGAATCTCCTAACAAGGCTTTCTGAGTCTACGTTTGCCCCCTTTGCCGATTTTCCTCTTCCAAAGTTTGATGTTACACAGCTTTACTAACATTGCTTAAATGTTACCATAACCCAGAGACTGAGCACTCAAAACTTCCCTTCCCCATGAGTCTATAATGCAGGCTGTTCAAGGATTTAATACTTTTTCTTTTTATAATACTATTAAAGGCTCCAAATAATAATGATGATGATGATAATAATAATATGAATTTGTTATTAGTATTATTGCCAGGTATTGAACCAAAGTGTTATGTCTGCCCAGTAAGCATTCTGCCACTGAGCTACAAACCTAGTCCCAATAAATTAATTTTTAACTCTTACTTTAGCATTAAAGAAAAATACAAATTAGTTTCTAATTCTTTATAGATGTTATTATGAAATATAGCTTATAAAATGTTTATAAGATATTTTTCAAAGTCGCTGACCAACATGAATATTCATGAAAATAATCCATTTGGTTCTCCATTCTTGTTTATTTTGGTTGACCAATATGTCTTATATATGTTTGTACTATACAACTATAAAGCTCTCAGTAAAATTCATTTAATGAAGATCATATACATTTTGAAACCCTTGCTTAAATACTGGCCAGAAACTAATATGATTTTCCTGAAATTATAGTGAGATTTACAGTAAATATCTGTAATCATTCCATTAAAGGAGCAGTTATCAGAAGATAAGGAAAATATATGAAGATACAAGAGTGGAACTCATCACCCATCAGGGAACTGGAAGGGTTAAGACTGTCTCTGGCTGCATTTGTTCAGGCGAAGGCTCCAGGGAGGCAGAATCATCTCATTGCAGTTTATTCTACTAGCTTTACAAAATGACCAGCAAGGGGAATTCAAACACTTGCTCTACTATCCACAGGGTTTTCAATCACTATGAGCTAAGCTGCACTCTGTGCACTTACGGGTTTTCACTATCTTTGCTTTACAAGGATCTCTTTCTACAGTGATACAGAGTACTTCAGGGAAGGAGGTGGAAGCTCTGCTTGAGAGAGGAGGTTGGGCAGCTTCAGTTAACAATCTCTGTTCTTCTCACCACGTGGAGAA
Organism: Micromys minutus; assembly: GCF_963924665.1. Lineage (NCBI taxonomy): Eukaryota > Metazoa > Chordata > Mammalia > Rodentia > Muridae > Micromys > Micromys minutus. The sequence continues at coordinate 30,730,660 of NC_137981.1, forward strand.
GTTGGGTTCAGTCACTTGAAAATTAAAAAAAAAAAAAAAAATCTGCAAGTTCCAAACAACCATCTTAAGAAGCCCAGTTTAGAAGACTACCAGGAACAAGACACTTGGCAATAAACAGAAAGGAAATTTCCTATTTTTCTAACAAATACATTGCCTCCGGAATCCAAGGTCTGATTTCCTCTGCTTTAGAAACTGATTCTGTCCCATTAACCAGAAATGTTGCTAGATCTTTAAATCCCTCCCAGCACTCAATCCAACCATTTTCTTACTCAGAGACAACACATCCTTAGCCATTTAGTAGGGTTAAGTATAAGCTGGAAGTTTGCATTATTATCTGTATGACACTGTTATACTTTAGTATACAGTTACTGGGGTGATCTGTCTGTGCACCGAAATATAGCTTAAAATATGAAAAGGAAGCCCAAATATGCTAGCAAAGGAGATAAGATAATGCAAAGAGAAATAAATCTACGAGGTCTGCTGTGTGCCAAGCTAAGATCGTGGAGCATAGACCGCATTTTATCAAAGTGCAGCCTAAACAAATGTCAAAGAGAATAACTTCTTTAACAAATATGGGCAACAATGGAAGGGAGATAGGAGGAGTCCTGTGCCCCTCGTGCATTTAGGAGGGGTTAACAATGGATAAAAATATGCACAGGAACACACTTAATAACCCTAAACTGCCATTCACTTTGTAGGAGGTAGTCAAGACACAGCTAATAAAACACTGAGAAAAAAAATGATTTTAGCCACCCTGCAAAACATCCTCCAGAGACCAGCCTAGAGGAGGGCTAGAGGCTACCTTCCGCTGGGGTAAATGCCTCCTTTTGTGTGTTTGTCCACACAAACCCTCACCAGGAGAGCTTCAGGGCAGCCGAGGGAACCACAGCTAGGATGCGTCAGTTTAAAAGGGCACATTGTAAACATTTCTATTTCACTCTCTGCCACTCTCATTCTGCTAATGATGATTTGAGCTTGAAGATGGGGTCTAAAATTAATTTTAAGAGTTGCAAGTGCAGTAAGCCAATTAAAGACTGTTACAAATCGGATCGGAGCAGAAACATGAACACTTCTTCCCCCCTGTGGGTTCTTGTTTTAGTTAGCTGACCCATCTTTAGGAACACATTCAATTACAAAAGCAGATGCTTGAAAAAAAATGCATTCCATTAAGGAACCTTTAGATAATGACATATGAAGGCAGACCTACATTATGTATGGTGCTCAGCCCCAGGCAGTCATGTTCCAATCAGACTGTGGGAAAAAAAATTCCGCTCAATCAACTTTTCCCAGTTAATTGTTGTTTTCTTTCCCTCATGACCCTGAATCTTCAACCATAAGTTCAGTAGGAGGTGACTTAAGACAGCTGGTGACGAAAGATCTTGTTCCAAACAGCTTCTCTCTCACCCCTTGGTGAGTGCTGTGGGCTCACTTGCCTCAGTTTTAGAGAGAGCTTTTCAGGCTGCAACTGAAGGTAGAGATGGTTAATTAATTCTTGCCCTGACTACAGACACAATGATATGTAAAAGCATAAGAACTTTTTACCAAAAACAAACAAACAAACAAACAAACAAACAAATAAATGAAAGTGAAGTGGCTTACTGGAAGTATGATGTACAAGGTAAGACATATTTGAGTTTCATCAAGAACAAAGAATAGAGCAGATTCATAAAGGCTAGGCTCTGGCAGGCCAGATTCTATAATGTGCTTTGCTCTGTCATTCCCCTAAACCTAACCTCAGGAAACAGCATAGTCCAGTTACCAAGGATTCATTCTTTGAAACTTCATAGCATCTGATGGGAATTTCTTTTAACAGAGGCCAAGGGTTCTTTTGAACGTTCTTTACTCTCTATCGTGGCTTCCGCCTGGATTCTAGTTTAACGTGTGACCCATGGAAGCAGCTGGTCTACCTTGTTGCTGCTTCAAGTGCAAGTGCACTGGCTCTCAGACAGGCACACCCGTGGAACTACGATGGCAAGTGCCAGGATGCTTAGCATTATGTGCCAAAGGGATGTTGTGAATATGAAGCCTAAATATTTCCCTACCTGAACAAGGTTCGAGGCTGGAGAAAGTGCTAGCCCCACTCCGAATCATCCAGATAATTTCTATCCCTTTGATAAGTTGAAAAGGAGGCAATGAAGAAGTGTGGGAGGAGCTGTTGTCTACTTGTCTAAGTCTTGGCAGTGCAGTATGATAGATTACTGTATGCTAGATCCAAAAGTAACTGGGGTAGGGGAGAGCAGGGGAGGGCAGGGAAAGGTAGGGAAGGGCAGGGGAGGGCATGGGAGGGCAGGGAAGGACTGGGTAGGGTTTCTTTTGAGTACCTGATGTTCTTAAGAAAAATGTTATCCTTGGGATGAAATATCACTGGGGTCATTTAGAAAAGCTATACATTCTTAGTGCTTGAGGTTTGATATCAAACCTTCCTGGATCTGCATGCAAGCAATGCTTACTCTTTTTATAACTGGGCAATCATTGAATGTCTCTGAAACTTAAACTTAGTTGTAAATGAACCAAGAAGAATAACTATAAAAATTAATGTGAAATATATGACATAAAATAAAAACTAAACGTGATAATGCACACCGAGGCTTCTGTTTAGTTTCTGATGTTACCACGTGATAAATGCTAGCTACTGCTCTTATAGAACTCAGACACCACCAAGTGTAAAGACTTGAAAGTTTTGTACTATCATATACCAGGCCCCTATTTGTATTAAATATATCTAAACTTGTAATGAGTCTTTTCTTTCAAGACAGAGTTTCAAAGAAACTTCTAAAATTGGTTTCTGTTAAGCAGACATTGACTTTCATGAACTGACATCTGTTTTGAAAACAAACTTAAAGGAGAAAACAGATTCAGAGTGTGGAAAGGGCTCTGTGGACCACAGAGGAGTTGCATCCCAGAAAGCCAAGCCTGAATTGTTTAATAACTGTTCAGTATCACTCTAGCCAAAAGGCCACACAGAAGTAGGAAGGGTGGAATTTTACTCAGCATGAGGAGAAGGATGCTCTGTTGGATCAACATCCACCAAGACCACTCTATGTGAAAAATAACACCAAAGACACTGGGTGGTTACTGATGATCTATAGTGATAAATTTTATATATCTACACTTCCCAGTGAGCAAAGCTTTGCTTAATGTCTACCCCAAAGAAATATATTATCTATCATGATCAGTTACTACCAAGTGATTTATGCAGTAGGTTGACTTTTTGTTTGATACTTGGCAATTGTCAGAGAATAAGTCACTTGACTTCAAGGCTTACCTATTGGGCACTTGCTAATTTGTTTGTTTTATGGTAAGCGGGGATGTGTATGTATACATTTGTGCATGTATAAAATTATCTGAATATGATGGACTTTAATTTCTTTATGTTATACATTTAGAACTATTCATTTATTAGTTTTTACAGGAAGCAACAAAATGCACTCCTGTATCAAACTAGGTATCTCCATTTTAAAAATTCAAAGCTACTTTTTAAATATGTATGTATAGACTGCAAGTGTGTGTGTGTGCTGGTGGAGCACAGGGAAGGGTGTGGAATTTCCTAGAGTTTGAGTTACAGGCAGTTGTAAGCTACCAGATGTGGGTGCTGGGAGCTGAGCGATAGTCCTCTGAGAGAGCAGTTAGTACTCTTAATCACTGAGCATGTCTCCAGTCCTGATAATTCTCTCCTTAATGTATTTTTTGTATTAAATAAAACCTCCTTTGTTTATGGTACATGGATTCCACTATTATCATAAGTAACTTATAATGAAAGAAACAAAATCAATTGTCATTTTATGGTTGTGAGAAGGCACGGTGGAGGGAAAGGGAGTGTAATATAGAATTCTGTTAAAACGTCAGAGGAAAATGGGATTAAGATCCCATGGGGAGGATCTTTGCAGATAAAATAATGTAAAATTTAGTTTCCTGTAAGCATTTTATTTAACGTTTTATTTCTCTCATCTATGAGAGGGAAAAAAAAGACAAATGTAAAGAGAGAGGGGAAGGGAACAGTGTGTCACATCTGTGTGCTATGGGTGAAGATGGTGGCCAGGCAAAGTTCAGGGTGCAAGGAGGGCTAAGAAGATAAATAACTACTAGAAAAGAGGTGGGAAGGGTTGCCTAGAGCTGAAGTCTGTGCTCTTTTGCTGTGCATGCTATGGGTTGGCTCATAATTTAGAATGATCTAGGAAATCTTTTTCTTTGGGAAGTTGATGCTTTGAAGACTTCCTTGTCAAAGATGCAATTGCTCATAAGGTGTCTAGGTTGCTTTGAGAAGTCTAGATTTTACATCTCCCATCTCGTGGCCAGTACAATAAATATTGACATTTATTGCCATCCTGGCTCTACCCAAGTGGCTTCGAGTTTAAAACTTATATTATTCAAAATTATCAAAAGGCTTCATTTTTAAAAAGAAAAGGACATTGTCACAGAAGGGATTCATTTTGAATTCTGATTCAAATGTTTCTGCCAAAATTTTTTCTTTTGATGAAAATATAGATTCAAACGTTTGTCTATCAATTACCAATGTATTCATATCAGATTAGGCCAGATGCTGTATCGGTCACAGGTAATAGACTTCAGTTGACTGTTTTTTGTTTGTTTTTATTGACTTTATTTTAGAAGGAGGTCACTTGGTGGATACAATGTTGGTTCAGCATTTATGTACTTGCCATGACGTTGTTGAAACAACATTCATAATAGAACAGATTATAAGTCTTATAAAGGACTGCCAAAAGAAAGGGCTTTCCTGAAAATTTTATGGGCCAAATGACTGAGATCACACACACACAGACACACACACACACACACACACACACACACACACACACACATTTGAACACTGAGAGTAAAAGAAACAAGACTCTATGTATAATGATCCTTACCAAAGTGAAGAAAAACCACTAAGATGCTACCATGAAGACACAAGGAGCCCATCAGATGCATGATCACTACCATTTGTTGTGTGTGTCAATAGAAGTGAAAAAAAAAACACTCAATAGTTTCTGGTGACATTTTGCCAATACTTTTGTAGCCTTAATCTATACAGTGGAGGAAGAACTTTTCAGGGGCCAAGAATGAATCTCAGAGCCCAAGCTCCAGAGGCAGGAATTGTGCTTCTGCCTCCATCTATTTGCGCTTCTGCCTACATCCACCTTAACATTTAAGATGCTAAGCAACTGATTAAGAGACATCAGTTACGAGGAACTGCAAAAATCAGCCAACAAACCCAGGAAAAAAAAAAGGAGGAAAGTTTACCTGAAGCCTCTAGATTTATGACCATGCTCTATAAGATCCTATTAGAGAGCTCCATGTCAATGGGAAAGGGAATCCAAAACCAGAAAACCATCCCAGAATGAGGGTCTGCTAAACTACCTGAATGTTCCACATCTGGAAAGAATCGTGAGGGAACCAGCCCAAAGCACAATGGTATAGAAACCCTTCTCAGGTTTACAGTATGGGTGGCCCTGTGGCTCATGGAAGTGAAATCTCCATCCTGGAACAAGCAGTCACTACAGGGGGCAGCATCTGTGACACAAAATTATAACGCCCAATCTGACTGAACGTGCTCTGCTGGGGTGGCTGTTTTCTGACTATATATATATGAGCAACACTAACCAGATGGATGACCAGAATGTCTGGGTCTTTGATTCTTTCAATTCATTCAGCATATTTTCATATGGGCTTCTGTGAACCAGGTACTAGGGATAAATGGACAAACAGGATAGGTACTATTCCTACTTCAGTGGAATGTCTGATGTTGCTGACCTCAGAGACCCTCTACACAGACCTGAGGCAGATAGGATGATGCAAACTGCCAAGGAATGGCCCACTATTATGAAGAACAAAAGCAAGACCTTATGGAAGACTAGAAACTTGTACATTCTACTGACTAATCCACTGACTGGGCATAAGAACCCACATGGCATCCCGCTTGCAGGTGCCATATGTTTGAATGAACCACAGCAAAATTCCCTTAAGCCCTATCATCTGTATCCCAAGTATCTAGCATAAAGCCCTGCCTTCCTGGAATTCACTGTGTACAAGTTTGGCCTCAAACTTATAAAGATCTGCCTGCCTCTGCTTCCCAAGTACTGGGATATGTGCCCCCATGCCCAGCCAGGAAGTTCACTTTTTTAAGGGTCAGATTTAGATGAATATTGACTTTTTTTTTTGTTTCAATCTGAAACTTTCTAGAATAAAAGTTTTATCGGCCTCTTTGTTTTTCTATCTGTCTATCTATCTATCCATCCATCCATCCATCCATCCATCCATCCATCCATCCATCCATCCATCCATCCATCTATCTATCTATCTATCTATCTATCTATCTATCTATCTATCTATCTTTGGTTTTTGGGAGACCAGAGTTTCTTCATGTAGCTCTGGCTATCTTAGAACTCACTCTATAGACCAGGCTGGCCTTGAACTCAGAGATCCACCTGCCTTTGCCTCCCTAGTGCTGGAATTAAAGTCACTACCTTTTAAATAGTGTCGATTTAGCTATTTATAACACCTGCCAACAGATTAGGGTTTTTTTTTTAATCCTTGAAGATTTCAAAGATTGAGGCAATTTACTCTCCATCATTTTAGGCAGTTAACCCAGTGTTCAGCAGAGCCTGTACACAAATTGGAGGAGGGGACTAGAAACCCACAGAAGTGATAGAACTCAGCCCAATACAGAAGGGTCCAGATCTGGGAAAACACTTGGTAAGATAACATCCCGGTGACCAGACTCCAACCTGACACTGATTCCCATTCGTTGTGATACTGATCTATTGAGTGTTTGCTTTGAGGCCAAATAATCCATCTCTCTGGACAGCCTTGAGGCTGGCCCGCTCACAAGCAGTACTTCTCTGTAGATCTGAACCTCAAGTCACAAGACATAAGGCAGGTGGCAAAGAAGAATCAGACTGCACAGTTTTTAAGTGGTCTTTCCAGAGTCCCACTGAAGAAAGGTTCAATAAGAATGTGTTTCTTAAAGACAGCTGCATCCTACAGGTGATGTCACCAAAATGCAAGCTAATATTGCCAACAATATCCTAGTGCATTCTATAGTCATAGCAAAATCTGCTAATAAGCACAGAATCCATATTGCATGCTATGAGTGATAAGTAATGCACGAGACTTATAGATTATTCTACTTAACAAAATAAAGGAATGTGAAAACCTAATTAGTAAAAAAGAAACAAAGAACGGTTGACTTTTGACTCTATTAAAATAAAAAGCAATTACTGATAATCTTCATTGTGGTTACTATACTAAAAGGCAAGGCACAAGGGAGCACATTGTTTGATATAGCCCTTTCAAGACAGCCTTTAACAGAGTTAATACTATGGTTAGTTGAATGGTGAGCCTGTGAGGCTCAAATAGAATTCTCTTAAGATATTACTGCCTTTAAAAGAACTAGGATTTGAATCCAGATCTGCTTGTTTCCAGAGCCTGGACTTTTGTACCTATCGCAATATGTTTGGTTATAGAAAGAAAGACGTGCCACTCTGGTTCAGGAGGATGGGGCAGGCTTTGCAGAGGATGCCCATGATGTCTTAGTACAAAGGCAGGAAGGACTGAAAGGATTGGGGAGGAAAATGGAGGTAAGGTGGCGTCCAGATGGTTTGTCCAAGGAAAAGCTAAGAGGAGTCTGACGTTTAAATTGTATCTCTCCTACTGATATGCATGTTTTAAAGATGCATATGAGAGATGCATCACTCTCGGGGTGTTGGGAGATCAGCAAAGGAAAAACGTGGTCAAACTAAGTAATGTATAAGTACTCACGTACACAAGTAATAGGCATTGTAAGACTGCTCTCATCTTTTCTAGAGAGGAAAAGCCTTCTTTCTCTTTTGAAAGTTGGTAATTGCTTTCCTCATTTTTTGTTGCTCCTTTCGTAAATGATGTTGACGGTAGGTAGTTACTATTTGGACAGTCACATTTAACAGCATAATTATATTGTCAAGCATATGTTGTTTTAAAAACTGCTACCCTGTGTTTTGCTCCATGATATCCGAAGTCTAAAAAGCACTCATTCCATTCTTGAATATTTCTATAATTAGGCTGTATCTAGGAAAGCATGTTTGGTCCTCCTCTATCCCACACAGATGAAGGCCAATCTTTCTCTTTAAAAACTGGTATTTTTCTTTTTTAGATGTTAATCTTTTTTTTAACAATTTTATTTTTAAAACAAAGATAAATGTACAAATTTTAAGCATTTTTCCATAAAAGTATATGAATACATTTTTGGCAGTGCTTGGCATCTCACCCCCCCCCCATGGTTGATAGTGTGCATTAAGGTCTTACTAGTTACAATGAGCATAAAGTACATGTAAAACAGGATGTAATCCAGAATTAGTCAAAGTTTTCTTGGTGTGTAAGGATTGAGCATAATGGTCTTTTCTTTTCTTTTCTTTTTCTTTTCTTGAACTTCACACAGTCTGTGAGTTGTTTCTGGGGTGCTCAGAGTTTTCTGGGGTTAGTATCCTATTATCAGTGACTGCATATTATGTCTGTTCTTTTGTGACTGGGTTATCTCACTCAGGATGATATTCTCTAGATGCATCCATTTTCTTAAGAATTTCGTTAAGTCATTGTTTCTGATAGCTGAGTAGTATTTCATTGTGTAAATGTACCACGATTTTTGTATCCATTCATCTACTGAAGGACATCTGGGTTCTTTCCAGCTTCTGGCTATTATAAATAGAGCTGCTATGAACATTGTGGTGCATATTGGAGTGTCTCTGGGGTATATGCCCAAAAGTAGAATAACTAGATCTTCAGGTAGTACTATGTCCAATTTTCTGAGGAATCGCCAGACTGATTTCCAGAATGATTGTACCAGTTTATAACCCCATCAACAGTGGAGAAGTGTTCCTCTTTCTCCACATTCTCGCCAGCATCTGCTGTCATCCGAGTTTTGGATCTTGGCCAATCTGACTGGTGTGAGGTGGAATCTCAGGGTTGTTTTGATTTGCATTTCTCTGATGGCTAAAGATGTCGAGCACTTCCTTAGATGCTTCTAAGCCATTCGATATTTCTCAATTGAGAACTTTTGTTTAGCTCTGTACCCCATTTTTAATAGGGTTGTTTGATTCTCTGGTGTCTAGCTTTTTGAGTTCTTTGTATACCTTGGATATTAGGCCTCTATCTGATGTGGGGTTGGTAAAGATCTTTTCCTACTCTGTTGGCTGCCATTTTGTTTTCTTGACAGCGTCCTTAGCCTTACAGAAACTTTGCAATCTCATTAAGTCCCATTTATCAATCTTTGACCTTTGAGCATGAGCCATTGGTGTTCTGTTCAGGAAATTTTCTCCTGTGCCTATGTGTTCTAAGGTTTTCCTTACTTTCTCATCTAATAGTTTCAGTGTACCTGGTTTAATGTGGAGATCTTTGATCCACTTGCACTTGAGCTTTGTACAAGAAGATAAGAAAGGGTCTATTTTCATTCTTCTGCATACTAAGTGCCAGTTGGACCAACACCATTTGTTGAATAGGCTTTCCTTTTTCCACTGAATGTTTACAGCTCCTTTGTCAAAAATCAGGTGACCATATATGTAAGGGCTCATTTCTGGATCTTCTATTCTATTCCATTGATCCACATGCCTATTTCTGTACCAGTACCATGCAGTAAAAAAACTGGTATTTTTTAAAAAAATAATGATGATGTCAAGTTGGTTCATTTAAAAAAAAACTGTTGAAGGTAAATAGGTTACTTAATGACTATTCCTATGATAATGTCTGCTTCATATATAATATTTTTAGGATATAGATAGACTATCTTTTGGTTTCACAAATAGCCCACATTAGGCATGAGCTTGAGGAACCCTCTGGTTCCCCCAGTAATCACAGAAGAAAGTAAAAGCTGAGTTGGACAGTGTTAACTCTTGGAAAAACCAAACTTGAAGGCAGATGGCAGGTCCAGTGTGAAATGTAATTCTTCCTTTTGGTACAATTGGGCTTTTAGCTCAATGCCACGTATAAATTGCTGGAACTTTTCAACTAGGGGATGGACAGCAACTCTGAAATATAGCAGTCACCTCCTTACCTCTCTGCTGGAGAGGATTTTTGAGACACCTTTCCAAGAATACCCTAGGATTTCAGCTATGTCTCAAGGATAGCAACCAGAGGTAGGGAAGAAGGAAGTGAGCCAAGTTAGTTGCTGAGCTATACTCAACACTAGTGAGTGGTTGTCCCTGAAAGCTTTTCTGTATCAACAAAAGGTCAACTTGGGTGATCCCTAGAGAGAAAGTTCTAGCAAAGAATACACTGTGTAACTCAACATATGTTTTCATGAATTTCTTGGGACTGAAGCTGGTAGTGATTCTGACTAGCTGAGCCACCATGGTAAGGATAAGAAGGGTACATGGAGAGATAAGGGAGAGAGCCAGTGAGGAGCATTTAGAAGGTGGAAGATAATGTTACTCCAGTAGCAGAAAATCCCAAAGCTTTCTAGGAAAGACTGACATTTATATATCATAAGATTGTTATGATCACCAAGCTTAATGAGAAAAAAAGTGATATTTGAAATTTCTAAAAAAAAAAAAAAAGAAAGAAAGAAAGAAAGAAAGAAAGAAAGGAAAAATCCAGTTGATCAGGTACAGGTCATGTGACCTCCATTTCCACCATTGGGAACATACTAGGAATAATAGGGTCACACCAAAAGGAAAGGGGATGTCTATGAGCTAGAGGCCATACAAGTTGGCACATACTGTAGTGATCCTATTACCCACAGGATCTATTTCCCTGTTGTGCTGAAACTGGTTGTTATTAGCTAGTGAGAACTACCCTTGCCATTCTAGAGAAAGAACTGTCATTGACCATGGTAGAAGCATTTCTGCTATAGAATTAATAATCATAACCAAGTAGAGCTTGTTTCTCCATGTATTTGGTTTACAGAAGTCTAGTGGTCAATTTCAAATTAGCTGGACAGTGTTGCCCAGAATTGGTAGCTCTTGTAGATCCTGCAATTGGAATCCAACAGCTAATATACATCAGCCCTGGGTGCTGAGTGCTCTGAGTGTATTAACCCACTCAGTCTGTGCAACAACCTACTAAGGCAGGTGTTATTTTTGCCCCACTTGACAAATTAGAAAGAAAGAAAGAAAGAAAGGATAGAAAGGTGTGAGTCAATTTGACCAAGCTAAAATGTCTAAATTGCAAAGTGAATATTTGAACCAACCCAGGCAGTCTAGAGTTAATATATTTTTAAGAGTTTTAAATGGTTTTCAAGTATGTGTCTTTGTATGCAGGTGCCCTCAGAGGCTAGAAAATGGAGTGGGATATTTTGCAGCCGGAGTTCCTGGCCACCATAAGTTGCCCAGTATTGATTCTAGGAACTAAACTTGTCAGTACAAGCTCTTTAATGCTGAGCTAAATCTCCAACCCAGTTTGACGTCATTTGTTATTGGTTTGACTTGTGATTCCCCTTCCTCAACATAGAAAAAAAAATGCAACATGCTCATTTTAAATCCAGAACAGATCTCAACAGGAGTCTTGTCCTACAGTCACAATGCTACTGTCAGTGGAAAGAGACCAGCACAGCTCTATACTGGAACATGGATTATTACTGCTTGGGTTGCACAAGGAATGAAGCCAAATCTACAAGCTTCTAAATAAATTTCTTGAAAATAGTCTCAGCTTGTGACAAGACTCAGCAGGCACAACTTACCAAAAAATATTCCCAAATAGACCCTGAGGTTTCAAGGCCAATAAGAAGGTAGTGAGAAATCTGAACCTCCAATATACTTCTTTTGTTACTATAAATGTGTGGGTACCTAAAAATTAAGACAAAGGGGTTGTATAGAAAGCCATATGAATTATATGTATAGTTTGGATCAGTCACTTGATTTTAGACATCCTAGATGTCAGGTCTATATAATAAAAATGCTACCTAATACCAAGTCTACTAATAAGGTCACATAAGGTGGCCCACAGAAAGGCATTTGTCAGTCTTGAAGAACCTGTAATGACTGATGGGTATTACTCCAGTATCTCTGCCTACAAAGCTATGTCTTCTAAATTCTAAGTAGGAATGATGATATAGGATCAATCTCAGATAGTATCTGTATTGACATGCTTTGTGGCAGACACTGTTCCATCATTTAAACCAAATTTATCAAGCCACTGGTAAATCAATAAAGAAATGGGATTATAGAAATCTCAACTAGAAATTTATGGAAGGAAAAACAATGGCTGCTTCTAGACAGACATATTATTAACCCTCCATGTCTCATTATACATATGCAAATTTCCAAAACACTGGAAAAAGAACAAAATCCAAACTATTTCAGGTCTCACACTTTTTGGATTTTGGATAGATTCCCAATTTGTACTAATCCTTTCATGGGGTATATATGAGAGAAAACAGATAAACCAGTTAGCATAGTTAGTTTCATTTATAGTAAGGACTTGTTTCTGTTGTAAATATAAACTTAATTATTATAACCATTGTTAATGCACTTCATAAATTTACTACTATCAGCTAAAAGACAGATTTATTAAAATCATCACCCAGGAGAAAAAAATTATCCTAAAGATAGATCAGGAAGATTTTTAAATAATAATATTCTTAACTTATAATATTTCCCTTGACACATTTATTTGTTCCTAATGTTTACCACAATTTCCAAACTTCAGCTCCATATACTGAAGACAGTGTGAGAAAGAGCGGGCAAATTTGTTTGATGAAAAAAAAAATCCTGCTTTATAAAACTAGTGGTATGTCCAAGACAGTGTTTTCATTTTGAACTTTGATTTCATCTTATAATTTCTGAGCAGGACTCTCTTGAATACTTAAGCCCCATTATTTTAGTGAGTGATCATAGCCAAAATACATTCTGGAAAGGGTTTAAAGGGTTGGCAAAATGATATTAGAAATATTTATTTAATTTGCTTTAAAAAGAATAGATGTGGATAAAGAAGTTACTCATTTTTACCTAAGGATCTTTAAAGATCTCTCCACATAAGAGAAGAACTATCAACAGTCTGATATAGTTAAATAAACAAAAGATGTATCTATTTATTTATAGTTTCTCTTAGAACTGCAAGAGGTGCCCACTGACTCTCTGTTGTGATTTAAAAAAAAATCTGAAAATTTTTTACCTTTCAATCCTAAACAACACTTTGTGAGCCATGATCATTCTCAGCTCAAACTGAATGAAGCTGGCCTATACGTTCTCAGATGCTGATGCAGGAGCTACAACAGCAAAATAACTGCATTGCAAAGTCCCAGTGATGCTCTTCTGGTCATTCCCTCATTAGATGAAAGGAGGAAGGCAGCAGGTGGCACTGCAACTTTCCTAGGATGCAGACAAAATTTAACCTCACATGTGTGCTTTATAAAATGTCTTACGAATACGATGCTCATGGTTAATTGGCTGGTATTCATCACTCTCATCTCAGCATTTTGCTCCAGGATCCATCTACACCTCGTTCATTTATCTCCCCGTGAAGACTGCTTACAATTCCCTTATTCCAAACTTGAAATACTGCCCTGTCTGTAAATATAGGAGCCTACAAGAAGTCCTGGTAATTGGTGCTTTTAGCTGCCCACTTAATCTTGCTTAAATTGCCAGCACACATGAAAGGGACTGATGGAGAGGCCCAGGTTAAGTAACCACCCGATGGCTAACACAGGGGATAAAGTTCATAAAGAACATCAGTGATGTTCCAAATCATGGAAAGGAGCAAGTCACAGGTGAAGGGCACTCGCTGGCTGGAAAGAAGGTGACAGCCAGCTGTGGTAGCTAGGACATTATTGCTTCTGTAAAGGCTCAACCCAAGCACAAAGTGGACATGTAATCTCCAACTCCCCAAACACCCCAATTTGGCCACTAAAGATGCTGTTTTACATTTCTAAACATTTTCCCTGTCACTACCTTTTATACTTCAGCTCTCAGGTTGTAAGTATTTGTTACTTGCAAAGCAGCCCCCTTTGAACACTGAATCAGGGAGGCATTTGTAACTAACTGCCAATGGGGCCTGCCAAACAAAAACTCCCTGCTGGTGACATGACCACCTAGTGACCTCTAAAAATGTTGTAACAATGTGAAAAATAGCTCCCTCTTGTAGGAAACAGCAATTTTTTAAATTAAACGTACATCGAATGTTCACTTATATACAGATAAATGGTGTTCAGAGTCACCTTCTCTGTTTCCAATTTCAATCTTTTGAAACCCAGCCCAAACCTAAATAAATAAACGTTGATACTAAGAAGAAACTAAGAACTCAAGAGCCTTGCGATTTCGCAAACAGCTTTTTTCCATTTTCAAAAATCTAAACTCCCGGGCCAGACAGAGAACAGGTAATGAGACAGAACAGGCTTGGCAGTCCCTGTGCGGGTCTAAGCTGGAAAACATGTCAGGCAGCAGTAAGTGGCTATAATTTGGCAGGCTTAATGTCTTTAAAAGTTTGCAGCTTGCATGAGAAAAAAATTTAAAAACACTTATAACATTTACAAATTGAAACACAAACACCAAGCTAAAAAGCCATCCTGGTGAGATCTCTTCTTCCTATGGCTTTTAAAGACCATCTCTAACTACACCTTCCCCTGTGCCTCTGTGACAGGTAGCAGTCAGGATTAATAAAGCTGGGTCGTGGGAAGCTACCGGATGCTGCTGTGTTCTCTGGGACTAACATTAGTGCTTTCTGTTTATGCCCCTGACTTCGGGACACTCAAGACCAGTCTTTAAAAGGTAAGATGTGTGCCCAGTGAGACAGAAGGAAAGGCAAACCCAGTATGACCACTAGTAATTTACAAGGCATTGGAGTGCAGTCTTCCAGCATAGTTTCTCCTTCTAGAGTTCCCAAGTCAGGAGTCCTGGAGCAACAGGGGTTATGGCATGTCAGGGGTGTTTGATTCTCATTTGTCTCTAGTTCATTCTGATGGGTTTGGATGCATTATTTGCAAACACTTGCCCAGGCCATAAAAGTTCAAATCACTTCTGAAAGAATGTGACACCAGCCACTGTTTCCTTTCAAGCACCTGATGGGCCCTGGTCACTCCATCAAAGTTACTTACAGTTCCAACCCTCAAAGAGAAAGAAAGGGAATTGATGTTCTTCTGATTTAATAAATAAGACACAAAAAGAAAAATAAGACATATGCTTATATTAAAACACGCTCATCCTTTTTAAATCTTAGCTTTAAAACTTTATTAATCAGTTGACACGCCAAGTTCAATGGGCTTTAGCTGAACATGACATACACCGAATTAAAAACCAATTCCTCTTGGCACAAGTGTGTGAGGTATACTCAGAAAAGAAGAGCAAACCAGAGCCACATGTAGACACTGGGAGTTACTACCAGTTCAGTGACTTCTTATTTTACAACATAGTTTTCCAGCCTGATTTCGCAAATATTAACATGTAGTTTGTTCCAGGGTGAGAGGCTGACCACTGCAAGAGAATATTGCCACACTACTAGGAACATTGCAAAGATGGAATTTTAAGGGTATTTGAGAAGTAAGGCCGGCCCTACCCTACAGACGGATCTATTTCAGTATTTGAAATGAGGACGTTCTCCTTGATAGTCTAATTAGATCAGTAGTAAATACGAGTCTACCTAATCCCCAATGTCTTATGCTCAAGCCTCAGCAAAGACACTGTCATAAGACTCACCCAATTCGTGTCACAGTGAATTGTTTCTGAGTTGAGCCTCATACTAATTATCTCCCAAGATTGACAGGGAGTCAATGAGAAATTGCATCTGACACGTTTCACACGGTGCTTGGCACGTGCTCCCTGATGAAAGGATGAGAGACAGAAGGAACTGGAGATCTATAAATGTTGTTTCTCTTAGAATTCCGATATTTTACACTTACATAAACTATTTGTCAAATAAGCTGACGATTTAGGAAATGCAATCACCACTCTTAGTGAGGTTTGACTGTGTGTCTACTCTTTTAGATCTTTAAAACTATCTAATGTGAGGGTTAGGTAATAGTTATTTTTTATAAGCAGCAAGTTAAATGAAGATATACATACATACATACATACATACATACATACATACATACATACATGTGTGTGTATAAACAAATGGCTGCACCTTTAAGTTATCTCATTTTCTATTATCAAAAGAGCTGCTTCCCTTGTCTACCTAGAACTGTGTTTCACTTGTTAGATGGAAGAAGATGCTAGTAGTGTTTTAAGTCTCTTAGAAATCTAATATTTCCCAGCAAGTCTCTGAATTAGGCCAAGTGACAGTGATCCTTTGGTGTTCTCCAAAAGGTAACCTGACTTGTTCTAAAAACCAAGAAGGAGAGAATGAATTCATATTTTACTAAAATTTCTTCTGGGCAGAAACTATATCATATTAAGCATTCAGATGGGAAGGATCAATTAAAGGACTAGAGTCTGGACATGAGGTGGTCAGGGACTCTGAACACGGGATGAGTGGAGATCCATGGAATGGATTCCATAACCAGAACACTCAGCATCTACCTTCCATCCCCCAGAAGATCACACTCTGCTTCAGGAAGCTCAACATCCTATAGGATCAATTCTTGGGTATTGTGCAAGGTGAGGAGGAAGAAGTCCCCCTGACCTTCTCAGACCTCTGGTAGCCTGGTGTGACCTTCAGAGATTGTTGGCCTTTTCAAATTCAAAAATCTTGGTTTCCTAGGGCTTGCTTAGCTTGCATTAAGACAAGGTATGCCAGCTCTGTAACCAAAACAAACCAGCCATTTAAGCTGAAGAATTATATACTGGGAACTTTCTACTCTGATTATTATATGCTAAAAGCTGAAGCAACGCCTTTGCAAAAAGGCACATACCATATAGTGTTTTCTAAGAAGATTGCAGTGAGTTTTTAAGATCAGTGAAACTGAATGGGTCAAGTGCCATCTCCAGTAAGTTCTCTACCAAATGAGGCATAAGCATATGATAATAGTTGAAGAATTCAAACTACTAAGATTGCTAAGGTGAGCACTAACCATCAGTTTCCACCAATAAGATGCCTCTTTCCAGTTCTTTTTAGTTAGGCTTTGACTAATGTTTTGATCATTTTAGTCCTTTGTAGTGGAATTTCAACTTGGACCATCTTATACTCCCTAACAATTAAGCCACACAGCAAAAACAGCTGTTTTATAACACTGATGAGTGCCCAGTTTACCTATCTGTGCAATACCTCACTCCACATTCCCAACCGAGTGTAAGTCAAAGCACATTGTGCCCAGTACTTTAAAAGAGACATAAGCCCTAAGTTGAAGCCCTGCTGTGTCATTGATGCCTGTCCCCATGGCAGGACAATCTTACTCCACTTTGACAGAGGCACAAGGATTCCAGAGTTCACTGAAATCTTTCATGCCCGAGCCTTGCAGAGGAAGAAGGGTTACCACTATCCCTGCACTTGCCCCAGGGGCAGACTAGCTAGGGCATTTTAAATCTCTTTTATGTAAAAGCAAAGACTATGGTAAAATACAGTAAACATGGCAGCTTCAATTCTCCATACAAAAGACTAAACAACAGCAACAAAAGTAACATTAAAGTTTGCTAAAGTATGGAGAAGACCATTTTTTTCTTAGCTTATAACATAATCAAGACAGAAAAGAAGGGTTTGGAAAAAATCTAGTCTTCAGTGAATCTAGTAGTTAATTTCACAGCTGCACATTCCTGAAGTTTATGTTTCTAATTATCTGAATGACTGACACTTTTAAGTTTTACAGTTGATTCTGAGGAGCAGTGCACTTAAATTTACACAAAGTCTATTTTTGCTCTTAACGAAAAATAGTAATTAAGACATGCTTGGCTTTAATGAGGTCTTCTTTGTACTTCTGAAGTTTCAGCATGCTGGTTGAAAGTTCTCTAAAAGTAAATTTAAGCATGTTGCCTTTTTATAACGCAATCTGGGCCATCAAGGCTTAACCTTTTTCCTACGGTGTCAGCATCCCTCGCTGACACAAACCCCATACCAAACAGTAGTCCGGGGTCAACGTTATCTGCAAGAACAACACAGGTTCAAACCCATCTTCTAATAGAAGAACAAGGTAAATCACAATCGCAATGCTGACACAGGAGAGCCACAGCATCATAGGTAAATTAATGTGCTTCTCACTGCATAGGGTCAAGGGGCAGGCCGGACTTTCCAGAAAGTTTGTTTTATCTTCCAACCACCATCCTCTTATTGTCTACAAGGAAGCAAGTATTTTGATGAGGCATTGGACATTTGATTAGGGGCTTTAGAGTCCTGTCTCAGTTTTTTTAAATAAGAGTTAAATTTATCAACTTGATATCTTTTGGACAGATGAGTTGAAATAATCTTTAATTCAAACCATAAACAGGGTAAGCAAGTCTTAACTTATGTAGTCCATTGGCAACACAATGAGACACATACCTACACATGCTAAACAGTTTTTTCATACATATCTCAGAGAGACAGACAGATAAAATATAATGGTTGCCCATGACTGGACCATAAGGGTAGACAGTTGGAAAAATGCCCTGAGAACAACACCACTAAATGTGCATTTATGATTGAATTCATCTGTGTCCAGGCTGTCGTATATTATTTATAGGGAAGTAGTATGGTTTGCACAAATAAATACTAAAAGAATGACTCTCAGATAAATAATGCTACAATTACTTGACACATCTAATAAGCATAGACATGTGAGTTAAGCAAAGAGTGACATATAGACCAATGCCCAGATTTGGTTCTGAAATAAAGAGTGCCTAAAGGGTGTGATATAAGCCTGTGAAACAAAGAATCATGATGAGAGACACATTTTAATCCAAAATGAGAATACAAGCCCAAAGCAGGAGGAAGCATGCTGACTGAGAAGGCAGGATTCAGGCTAGAGCATTACCATGGGCCACTGAGTAGAGCAGAGCCTGTGCCAACTTTCAGAGACATGCTGATAGCACCAACATTAATGGCTGCTACTGTCCCTGCTGCTCTTATTTGCTGTCCCATTTACCATGTCTGTTAGTGATACTGCATCAATGTCAGCTAAAATTCTCCATAAGGAACCAAGTAATTGAATGCTAGCTAGGCTTTGTAGGGACCTCTGCCAGATTCAGGCATCTAGTAAAACAGGAACTTCAGATAGACAATAAATACTTATTTTTTAGTGGAATTATGTTCACTTAATCATGGAGATACTTAAATGGGAAATCTATTCATTGTTAATGTGAGTTTGCTTTATCCTCAGCTTCTTACATTTATTTGACAGCTACTTTGATGGCCCTTGGGTCTCTGTTACAATTGCTTGCAGTTGCAGTGTGAAAACAGTCAGAGCAAATGGGAACAAATGATTTTATGCCCTAATAAAACTTTACTTATATAAGAGGACAGCATGGAAGAGTTGCCCATGGGCCATACATAAATCCAAAGCTGAATCCATCCTGAACAAAACACTAGGATTTATCAACAGGATGAACAACTTCAAGCATGGTGGATGTCACATATTTTTGTCAGCAAAATAAACAAAATTAACCTTTGCTACTGCATGCTCACTATTTCTGAGTTTTCATAGTTGCTTCTTTGTCTTAAAAAGATGCTTCTTATTCACCGATAAGTGGATACGAGCCGCAGAAAGCTTTGAATGCCCAAGAAACAATTCACAGACATTATGAAGCTCAAAAAGAAGGAAGGCCAAAATGGGGATGCCTCAGTCCTTATTAGAAGAGAGAACAAAATACTCATGGGAGGAAATGCAAGGTCAAATAGAGGAACAGGGATTGAAGAAATGATCATTCAGAAGCTGCCTTACTTTGGGATCTACCACATATGCAGCCACCAAATCCAAGCACTATAGTTGATCCCAAGAAGTAATTACTGGCAGGAACCAGGTAGAGATGCCTCCTCAGGACTATGTTAGAGTCATATAGATACAGCTGAGTTTGCTTGCAGCTAACCATCAGACTGAACTTGGAGACCCCAATGAGGGTGCTAAAGAAAGGACCTAAGGAGCTGAAAGGGGTTGCAAACTCATGGGAAGAACAACATTATCAACCAAACTAACCCTCCAAAACCCCCACGGACTAAAACACCAACCTTTGTGCGTGCTTTGAAAGACCTATTGATCCAGTTGCATATGTAGCTGAAGATAACAGTGTCTGGCATCAATCTGAGAAGATGCTTTTGGTCCAGCAAAGCATGTTTTCCCAGTGTAGGGGAATGCCAAGGCAATGGGGTGGAGAGGGTGATTAGGAGTGCACCTTTGTGAAGACAAATGGAAGGGGAGCAGGGATGGGGGCGGTGCAGGGGAAAGGGATAACATCTCAAATACAGAGTGTCTAGCAAAAGAAAGAAAGGAAGAGGCTTCTTAACATCACAATGTGCTGATACCATTGCCATACTCTATACTATTGTAGAAAAAAAATCAACATTTTACAGGCATGTACGTTCCTACAACATTGTACCTACAGCAGACAAATAAGTAAATGAGGACCTATCCACGAGGACATATTCATGCCGTCAAGGTCTCAGGGTGTGTGGAGGGGTGGAGAGATGGCTCAATCAGTTAAGTGCTTGTCAGTAGCACCTGACTTCAAGCCCTTCATCCACCTTAAAAGCCAGGCATGATGGAATGTATCTGTAATCCCAGTACTAGGGGCCAGCCTAGCCGAATTGCCAAGTCCAGGTTCCAGGGAGAGACTATGTCTCAACAAGTAAGACTGATGACATGAAAAAGAACAACAGCTCCCAAGGTTGTATCCTGGCCTCCACATGCATGGGCACACACTTGCACATATAAATACGTGCACACCCATATTTGCTCAATCACATGTGTGCATGTCTGAACATAACACACACACACACACACACACATATATATATATATGTATGTATATTATATATATATATATACATATATATATATATATATATATATCGGTATATATAATCCAATGGTAGCTAATATTGTAAACTAGCTTAGCTAAGTAAATTCATGGTCAAGACTGATAAAATGATCTAAAAGATTTTAGTCTCATTTAGCTTATTAAGGCCTGTGGGTGAATCCTGATGACAGGTGATATGAATTGGGAATGAGCCAATAACAGAAAGAAGCAGGAAGGAATGCGTAAATATCTAAAGGGCTGAGAGAGAAGAGACAGTTAATTCATATAGCTTCCAGGGGATGTGAATTAGCTAAAAGATGGATGAAGAACAGTCCATCTCCACTCAACTGAACAATTCTCTACTGAGGACAAAGAGAGTAGGTGCATAAGAGCCTGGCCTGATGGTTGAAATCTCACTAGGAAGGCAAAGGTAAGTGTGTCATCATGCAGACAATCAAGGGAGGGTTTCTAAGAGAATGGCATTATCTGAGACTTGAGCAATGTCCCCGATTTCACCAGACAAAAGGAAGGGAGGCAGATGGGAAAGCCTGGGCAAACGCCGGAGCATAGAAAGGAATAATGAGAAGATTGTTGTGGCTACAAAGTGAGGATAGTGGAGAAAAATAAGGTGTCTCTGGGACCCTGAAGAGAGAACAAATGGAAACCAGTGTCCCAATGAATGGGTGCATAGTGGTTGTAGAGAGGTGGGACACAGCTTTACTCAGGAAGAGGTGTCCAGCATCTCCACAATGAAGCTTTCATCTAATCCTCCAAGGCCTTCAAGGGCCTTTGAGGGAGGCCACAGAGAGAGTTCTGCCATGGAGGAGATTGCGTTTGCAAGAAGACACAAGTACTGTGGTTCAGAGGAGTTCAGCCGCCTGCCAACTGTGTGGCTGTGGGCTTTGGGCCTGCAGGCTTTAAAGGTGACCATTTTACTGTCTCCGGGGAACTCCTGTGAAGGAAGTGAAGGAAAGAGAGTAAAGTAATACAGGGTAAGTTTGGAGAAGTGGGGTGTATTTTTCTGAACAGTACACACAAAGACTTTGTGACTTCCTCAACATTTTCAAACACCCAGAGAGACTGCCTCCCAGAAAGACTGACATCATGAAGCCTAGGAGGCCATCCCCAGACTTCACAATGTACCATGCTTTCTCATCTTGCATATCTGAAATATCTTAAACTTGGATATCAGGATATTATCCTATGGAATACAGCACTTGGAGTTTCTAAAAATTAAGAACTTTCCCCTACATAATAAAATCTAATCAAATAAAAGCACTTTTTAACTTTAGACTTTTTTTTAAAAGAGACACTTGATGCAGTTTCCTGAGGTCAACTTTAGTTCACTCACTAAAGCGCATTTCAGACAAGATTCAAGTCTTAGGAAGTTCCCCAAACAAATTCTCAAGGATTAACATCCTTGGAGCCACGTTTTCCTGTTCGTCTTCGCCCTGCTGTGTCCAGAGCATGCTCTTGGCAATACTTTCCTTTGCCTTTAAAACAGGGGACACGTCTTCTGCAGGCTTCCATTACCAAGGGCCCTGCAATGCTCTCCAAATTTAGAAAAACCATGTACCTCTCCGAAGACAGATCATTTTAACTTAAATCATGTTACCACGATAGCCATAACAGATGAGAAGCACATTTGTAATTATGGTGCCAACTTATAAGCCACTCATTTTCCTTTTTAGACAAGCTTTACTTCCAGGTAAGCACCAGGCACACCGTCCTTTTTAGAATGGACTTCAGCCATATCTGCTATAATGTTCTCCCCGCTGCAAGGGCTTAGGTTCTCTTCTCCCGGAACTATGTAAGCCAGGTTTGTGTTCATCCCAGGCTTTCATCTCTAGCTGGCTGGGGAGAATGCTAAGCCCTTGCTTGGTAAGTGGTTACTAACCAAGGAGAAACCTCACCATTCTGAATAAGCTATTATTTTTTTCTTATATGTAAAAGCGGTGTTCTCTTTATATGTATGCTATGACTATAAATTAACAAATTCTAAACTAGTAAGATTTCTTGATTTTTTTTTCCTTAAATTAGATTGTGTATGCAGATTTTGGCAATGATTTGACTGAATCTTTATAGGTACCTGATCAAATACCTGCTCAAGGATTTACCCACCCACCAACTGGCACCTAGAAGGATTGAATGGCTAAGAACAGAGCAGGAGGTATTCTGTCTCGGCACTTAAATGAGAAGCCTGCATCCACACTGTGTAGAGCTGAATGTGACTTCAAGCAGTGGAACATGTGCCAGTGAGGCCCAATTTTGGTGGGGCTACCCCCCCCCTTTGGCACATGCAGTGTTAGAGGCAGCTGCCAGATTCTACAGCCCTTCAACTCTGTGCCAAACTTTGTCAATTTTGAGAATGACCGATTAAAGTAATTTCTAAAAAATCAGTTTCCGTCCAACCGAAGATAGTCTTAGCAGTTGTCAGTGCGGTACTGTGTTCCCAAGCTCCCTCTGGCTCGGAAAAGTGAGTCATGATCTATTCATCCCAGCCCCCTCTCTCTGAGCTCAATCATCTTTCTTTCTTTCTTTCTTTTCTTTCTTTCTTTCTTTTTTTTTTTTTTTCTGAATGAAGCTAGAATTCCTACACTAGAGATTTCAGATCAGGTACATATTCATTGACTACAGTTTCCCCATAAATCAAATTATGCAAAACACTCCAAATCACACACATTACCAACTTGAAAAAAAGACTTTTTTCCCTTCTTAAGACCCTAAGAATGATCTGAAACACACTTTTCTTGCCAGATTAAGTTGCCCATCCATCTCCAGCTATTGGGACTTGTTCAAGCTGGTGTAATGGTTCTATAAGGGCTGAACCTAAAGGGTCCTGAAATTCTTATTTAATCTAGAGATAAATGCAGCAATCAATCTTTCCCAGGGTCTGAGAGAGCCATTGTATTCTCCCCGCTGACATAGAACATGCAGCCATTGTGATAGTTTTCTGTGTATGACTCACTCCGACTGAACATTTTCAGACAAAGCCAAACAAGCAGAGGCATTCTGGATAGAGGGAAGTCGGCATCAGGGAGTGGGCTGTTACTTAAGGGTCTTCCTCAAGGTTGAGGGAACTGCAGTCACTGGAGAGGTTACCTCCTGCAGACACACTAAATGACTACCCAACACTGCCAGACTGTCTAAAGGCAGAGACTGTGGACTTGACTGAAAGCAAGAGGACCTCTTGCCTTTATGTCTAGCACCTCTAATTAGTGTCTGCTCTTGTGAGCTCAGCTTAAGTGCATTTTGATAAAGAGACCCCAAGTCTGCCTTTCCCTTATCAATCTCAGAAAGAAGATAACGAACAACAGTATCCAACCTTCCAACGGAATGAGAGGCAGAGGTTCAGGATTTTGAAAGGGTTGGCCTACTGCCATGGTAGGGGAAATGAATATGCTCAGGAGCTCCAAGCTCTGGACATAGCTGGGACCCAAGTCCCAGAACACTATACTAGCAGACTATGTGGATCTATGGCCCAGACAGCCAGAAGAGCAGAAGACCCAGATCTCCACAGACCTACTCAGTGCTAGCCTCAGGATGGCTTATTATTTCAGGGCCACCAGCTACTGTGAAAAGGGACATCTGGCCCACTGAAAGGCTAGAACATGCAGGCTGAACACACAGAAAGGGAACAACACCTAGACTCAATGACAGGGAAGCTGTGATGATCAGTCCAAGGCTACGGTTCCAAACTACTACCCCGCTGCTTCGTTGCTGACATGTCTGCAGTGTGGGTTGAAAGGCTGTCAGAGACCCCAGAGTTGACAGTAAGGTAGCTGGCTTAACTTGCCCTTGCTGTCCTAGCTGCAGGAGCCTTGCACCAGTGAGGAAAGAGAGATATGACCTCACATGACAGACACCCATCATTGCTCATGCTCAGTCACCCATCCTTCTGCCTGGCTTCTCTTGGATGCTTCAGCTGCCAAGAAAAAAAGAAGTCTAGAGTCTTTAGCTCTCTAATCAGATTTGCTAATGACACCCACAGTGTCATGAGCCAGCAACAGCAGGGGGACTCACAGGTCTATTCTGATCGTGGATGACCCACTTCAGGAGGCCTGGGGTGAAAGGCATTTTGAGGATGAACAGAGATGTTGCAAGATGTGTGGTGGAGCCATAAAAAAATGGAGCATTCCCTGGGTTTTAGTCAACAACTATTAAGAATCTACACTGTGTTCCAAATGTCCACAGATGGGAAAAAGGCTCATAAGCAAAAGTAGCACACCCCTAAACAGAGACCAACACACACCTGTGTATCTAGAATTTGGTCCTTTGTATAATTTCTCCCATCTCCTGATCACCAGCTCTGCAACCAGTGCTGTGCTCTACCCTGGGAAGACCATTCAAATCCTTTATCTATCTGCTCAGCCCTGGGAGGACTGCTCAGATCTCACCCATGAAGTGTTTTTGTAGCAGTGATGTCAACATTTCAAGACCCCCCTTTGTTATGTTTGGGGTTCCTACTTATCACCATCAAAATGTCATATTGCCAGGTCTAACTACACAAAATTTTTCATTTTTTCCCTTTCTTCTTCTTCTTCTTCTTCTTCTTCTTCTTCTTCTTCTTCTTCTTCTTCTTCTTCTTCTTCTTCTTCTTCTTCTTCTTCTTCTTCTTCTTCTTCTTCTTCTTCTTCTTCCTCCTCCTCCTCCTCCTCCTCCTCCTCCTCCTCCTCCTCCTCCTCCTCCTCCTCCTCCTCCTCCTCCTCCTCCTCCTTCTTCTTCTTCTCTCCTCCTCCTCCTCCTCCTCCTCCTCCTCCTCCTCCTCCTCCTCCTCCTCATCTTTTTTCTTCTTCTTGAGACAGGGTCTCTCTCTGTATAGCCCTGGCTGTCCTGGAACTCACACTGTAGATAAGACTGGCCTCAAACTCACAGGGATATGCCTGCTACTGGGATTAAACACATGCATCACTACCACCCAACTTCATTCTATGCAAGTGGCAATTTCATATATGCCAGCCTAATATTTCCCTTCCTTGCCATGTTCATCTCCCACCCCATCTAGACATCAGCCAACACTGTTAGTTTTGTTTAATATATTCTAACATCTAAAACAGTAGTAGGCATGGACTCCAAACTAACACCTATGCCATGGACAAAGAAGGTGCCTAGGAATTTCTGGTTCGATAATAATAATGGTGGTGATAAAATAAACCAGACTGTTGGCAGGTACTCCCAGGAATGGCGATTTGGGTGAAAAATATTCTGGGATCATTGCACGCACACAAGGGGAAACTTTGAGTTTGTGTTTTGGTTCACTGACCACCAGGGATAGACTCTAAGGAACGAAGATTACAGAGGAAAGAAAGTGCCCTTTGTGTATATTCTTATCCAATTGAGATTCTTGTCATTTCAGTCTCCTCCCTCCAACTCTGTGCTGCTACCCCTGCCTGATGCCCAAATTATTCTAACTAGAAGTCCATAATCATAATCTTTAAAACACACACAAACATCCTTTTGGTTGTAATGCTGAAGCTCGGCACAGTAATTAACCTCCACTGCCTTTTGAGACCCTTATTTAACCCATACTTTCAATATGCTATGTTCGGACTCCAGAAGGGAGGATGAGGTAGGGTCCTTACTTTGAGGAAAGAGGAGGCAAGAGGGCACAACCTCAGAGTAGTTCAAGAATCACTCAGCCTGGTTGAAAGAGTTGTGCATAGGATTTCATGGAGAGGTACTGTCAACCTCAGTTCTTCTAGTAACAGTCCCCCAGTCCACACATTCAGGCAACTAGAGAGAAAATCTTCCTAGAGTGTGGCCTGGAATCGAGCAAAACTGTCCAGAGACTCCTAGACCCCATGGTCTTTCAATGGTTTCATAAGAGTGCTGGTCTCTTGGCTTTCCTGTAACCCTACACTGTCCTTGGGCTCTGTTCTCTGTTACAGTGCTATGCTACTGCCTTGGTTTATGAGCAGGGGGAGGCTGTGTGTGTGTGTGTGTGTGTGTGTGTGTGTGTGTGTGTGTGTGTAAGATTTGTGCTCACTCCACAGGTGTGACTCAAAGATCCTTCTGAGGTGGTGGGGGTTCCCTTTAGACCTTTGGCCCTCAGCATGGGTGGCTGTTACCAGGTAACGGGTACAGTCTGGCCCAGTAGCTGACAGGCAACTTTTGACTTCTCTGGTGAGCCAGGGGAACATAATCTGTTTTTTCAGCTAGCTTCCTTTACTTCCCATTTAAAAAGCAAGCCCTTCGTTAATACTGACTAATTACTAGTATTTGTTTGGAAAGAGTTAGGAGAATGACACATGTTCTCGGTTTTAGGGACATAAAACATAGGTCCATTTCAATTCTTGCCTCATTAAATTTGTTTTAGGTCAATGCTTACCCCAACAGTGATTTTATTCTCAAGTACAGCTAGAGAACACATTGTTTTCTTCACTGTTTTAGGACAGCCAGGAGCCTGGTAAAGCAAACTTCTGCTTTCTCTGAAAGGTCCCCACATGTTCTCCAGCTGCCAGTCTCCCGCTCAGCTTCTAAATTGTCCACTGTCAGGGGATCTCTGTCTTTAATTTACAATTTCCTTCTTCTCCCACTGACTAATGGTAAAAGGAATGGGTGGAGAGGGAAGGAAGGGATGGGGGATCCAGGGAACAAGGAGATAGAATAAAGGAGAGACCAGGGCAGAGAGAACACACTAAGTCTGCCCTAACCAGGCCTGACCAAAATATGTCCAATGGGGAGACCCCTTCCCTTCCTGGCCTCTGCATGAGCTGGGGCAGACCAGAGTCCAGGAGCAACCATAGCCATGGTAACCTGGATGATGCACCTCTGGTTAGAGAAGAGCAGGTAGGTGAGCCTGGGCAGCAGGGATAAGGGGGCAGCAGAGGCAGTCTGGTAGTAGCCTTTGCACTGGTCCATGGAGCTAGGACAGAAACTAGTTCTCCCCTGAAGCTGGGCCAGAGGCGACCTGCCTCTGAGGGTCTGCATATGGCAGAATCTTTTATGTGTCATCTCTTCAGGAAGTATATTGTAAGGCTAATGGTTGTCCAGATAAATTCCAATTACCACAGGCACACAAGCTCGCTAAGCTGGGTTTCCATTCGTGTTGTCCTTTCAGGCCCAGAAACATCAGAGGCAGGTACCCGCATCCAAGATGGAGGAAACATAAATGAGTACAAGTTATCGACAAAAGGGTTAGACAGATGGAGCTGTCACTGCCTCCAAAATCCTCCCCGGGCTAGGAGCTGGACCTAGACCTAGGAACCTGGGTTTTTCATTCAGACTTAACTGTGTCATGTCCTTTTGTATAGGTGGTAGCCATCCCATTAACAAGGAGAAATTGAGAAAGAACACATACACAAAAATAGTATAGTGCCAGACCCACCCAACACACATTCAAAAAAAAAAAACACTGGGTATTAGCACAAAGTTAGAGCCTGCATTGTACCAATTGCAGTCTTTCTGTGACTATGACTCCATTTGGTCAGAGAAGCCTGAGAAAACAGTGGCAACACCGGAACATCCTTATCGCTATCTTTTCATGAACCTTTTGCTTACAAGACAAATGCCTCTCTTTTCTTCTTCCTCGCCTTTTCCCAAGAACCGTTAAGAAAGAAACAGCAGCAGCAGCAACAACTATTAAAGCAACAATACAGCATCTCAGAGAGAAATGTGATTTCCCCTCATGGACAAGGACACTTGGCACCCAGTTTGTACATGATACCAACATGACAAGACATTAGAAAAGAATCTCTGATTAGCAAGGAAAGCTTGGGACTTGAGTGTAGCATCTAAAAGCCACACAAACCAGGTTCTCAGGCCACGCCCTGTTGGACACTGCTATTTCCAGCCAGAACAGGAAACAGATGCAACTCTGTTGTGAAAAATCTAACCTCACAGGGTGCTCATCAAGCAGGACTCAGGAGGCCCCAGCCACACCCAAGGCACACCTGGCGGGCCATCTCTAGAAGGTCAGTCTAGCCACAGAACTGGACACACAGGCACCCACCCAGACCAGGGAGAGAAAGCACAGTACAGCTTTGAGGCTACACTGGCCTTATTTACCGCAGCCTTCCCAGCCTCTGGAAATGTTGTTCATTACCCAGAAAGGTGGATTTACGTGAGTTAATTTACAACTTGAAGATGTGGTGTTATGGAGCAGACTAGACTTTGATTTACAGTGCATTTCCTACTGGCATGAGTTTTTATACACCAGG
This sequence comes from Micromys minutus, assembly GCF_963924665.1. Taxonomy (NCBI): domain Eukaryota; kingdom Metazoa; phylum Chordata; class Mammalia; order Rodentia; family Muridae; genus Micromys; species Micromys minutus. The sequence continues at coordinate 30,759,581 of NC_137981.1, forward strand.
CTTTAGCTGATCCTCCAAGCGACAAATAATTCTCAGCAGTCATACACCGCTAGGCAACCAGGCTGCAGTGCACACTTTTACCCTTAATCCTGTATATACATTTGACTTGTTACCTTGTGTGGCTCCCCTCCGAACAAGTCTAGGAACACAGTGCTCCTTTGGCATGCTGTTTATCATGATAAAATGTGGCACAATTGACTATTTCTTTGGTGAACCACTTTTTAAAGTTAGTTTTATGAGGTTTCTTAATTTTTATTTTTAAAAGGGAATCAAAGCTTTTAGGGTCTAGAAACATCTTGATAGTTCTTTGAGTAAGAATGTTGGCATTCTTTGCAGTGCAAGGCATGCAAGTGCCTATGGAAAATATAGTTTGAAAAATTACCCAGAAGAGGTTTCTGTAAATTAGTGCCGTATCTGTAAATGCACAGATTACATATAAGTAAAGGTATCTGTGGGCATACACTCACACACAGAGGAACCCAAGATCACATTGTTTCTTAACTCCTGATAATATAAGTGTAGAGATGTCTGCTCTACCAGCTTGATTCCATAATTCTGGATCTTTCCAAGACTCTACTTTTGACATAATTTGAAATGGTGTGATAAAGAAGAAGTGAAGAAAAGAGGAGGAAGGATGAGGCTGAGAAGGAGTATTTTTGTAGACCCCTAGTATAAGCACATCATGGAATTAATGCATAACGCCAAGTTATTTTATTCATCAACATTACTTCCAAAATCGTGGTGTTGGGAAGAAACAACATTCAGACGCTATGAAAGCAATGATTGAGAATAATATAATCTTAAAATTAGAGTAAGTTTTTTTTTAAAGGAAGATTTATTTATTTGTTATATGAGTACACTGTAGCTATCTTCAGACACACCAGAAGAGGGCATCAGATCCCATTACAGATGGTTGTGAGCCACCATGTAGTTCCTGAGAATTGAACTTGGGAACTCTGGAAGAGCAGCCTGTGCTCTTAACCCCTGAGCCATCTCTCCAGTCCCCCATAAGAGAGTAAACTTTATGAGGAGATCTTTTTGTGAGACAAAAGCAACAACGTACAACAGCAACCTGAAACTAACAGTTGGCAAGACGGCACATAAATTGGAGTTCGAGAGAAAAGACACACAGATCAGCAGATTTTAGGTAAAATTTATGTTCAAAATGCAATCTCGTCAATTTAAGAAGAGGGTCTGTAACAGCTAAAATAGGGACGAAAGATATGAACCACTGAGAAGACTTGCAGGTAGTGGATTAATGACAAGACATCCCACAGCAACAACTGGAGAGTGAAAGTCAAACAGGGATCTTGCGTTGAAGGCTAAACTTTGCTACATAACAAGGTGGAGACCAGCCTGGGAAACACAGTAGGACTATCTCAACCACCCACCAACCAGACAGACAAAGAAGTCAGTTGACAAAAGCCCTGCTTCTCATAAAGCTTAGTCAAGTAATAGGAAAAGGAGTAGAGACAGAATTCAAACAATTCTAAAATGTCCAAAGGAAAAGGGACCATGACAGATAAGGTTCTGGAATAATGGCTCTATATGAGTGAAATGGGAAATACATCAGAAACAATGGAATTTTGCTGCAAAAGTTAGAAAACAAAATGGGCATAGAGTGTCATGACCATGAACTTTATGAAATAAATGTAAAAGTATCGTCAAATAATTACCTTAAAAATAACCTTGGTATTGGGTTATTGAACAAGAGAATACCTTTACATTTTCAGGAAGAGAAATACTGTTTTTGTCTGCTTAAAGATTTTCAGAAATATAGGCTGCTCGACAATTTTATTTTTAAAGTTGCAATAGCTTTGATACGTAAAAGAAGAAAGCTCTGGTGAATTCAATTTCAGATACAACATAAATGCTATAAGCCATAATGCCTGCACAGGAAGTCTAGCAACACATTAGAGAAAGAGGGACAGCCAAGTAGAGTGTACTTGAGGAATGGAGGGATGGTTTTATCATCCAAGTTCTACATCCCAACACTCTAATAAGTCAACAGAAGCAAATACTTAGGTGTCCATACAAGCCAATACTTCTCGTGATATATATCAGAAGCATGGGTCCGATTCCTACCATAGAAATTAGCCTCTAGTGTTATCTGCAGTGACTCTTTGTCTGTTTTGTAAGTACCCCTTTAGGAGCCCTTTGATTTTTATTTATTTATTTATTTTGTGTGCATTCATGGTTTACCTGCATGGATGGATGTGTCCCACTTGCATAACTGGTTCCCACAGAAGTCATAGGAATTTGCCTAGAACTGGTGGTACAGACAGCTGTATGCTCTCATGTGGGTGCTGGGATCTTAGTGCTGGTCCTTTGCAAGACACATATCTATGCAGCTCCAAGAACTCAACATACAATTTATTTGAAACTGTGGATTGAGAAGAATATTCAAGAGACTTCTCATAAAAATCTAAAAAGTTGAGACATAAAATCATGGGAAACTGAAAAAAAGCATGCACAGTTCTTTAATAAGTGCTATTTCATCTGAACGATAAACATCGTTGTGGTGAACCACAGGCAGAATCCTTGTCTCCAGAAAGAAGACATAACACAAGAGGTGCACTGTAGCCACTAAAGTTCCAGGGATCTTAACTGAAGCAATATGAAAAATGCCCTGTGATTGTTTACAGATATTATAATTATCTATTTGGAAGTCATATAAGTTTCGTAAAAAGCAATTTGAAAAAAATATATCAGATTAAAAAATATCTTCTAAATTCTTCTTTCATCTGCATCGCTAATTCAAAGAGAGTGGGCAAACTTTCTACTCACAATAACAAGTGTAGGGACATAATAAATATACGTAATAATTAATCACAATGTCTAAGTTTATAAATTCAAAACAAAAAAATGTATCTCAGACTTTAAATCATGCAATAGAGAACATAAAACGTAAAAGAAGGTCTTGACCACAAAATGTATTATTTTGGGGGACTGGAGAGATGATTCAGTGGCCAAGAGCACTTGCTGCTCCACCAGCGGACCTGAGTTCAGTTCCCAGAACTCACATCCAGTGGCTCACAACTGCCTGCAACTAGAGTTCTGGGGATCCACCTCCCTCCTTGTTCTACAGCAGATGAACGCTGTGCACAGGCCCACATAAAATTATGTACAAATTAAAATAAATTTTTATAAAGTGGTAGATTTCCCTTAAATGTATGATTCCTTATTTGTGTTGTGTACAGATAAATATTTTATGTATGTATTTCTTCTCCTACTCTGAAAGCTCTCCTATTTGGTACACACCAGCACTATACCCATTTCTTGATGTCTTTTTTGCCCAATGTCACAAAACTGCTGGGGTTGGGGCTCCTGGAACTGGGTACAAATGGGTCTGCCATGGTCCTCACAATAGCTGTGGTATATTTCTTCTGTGTTGGCATGGTCCTGTTTTATGTCAGAGGTGATATGTCCCCAAAAGGAGCACTGCATGGTGGATAAGACCTTCCTAACTCATATTGGCCCTAACTGGAGAATAGCAACAGGGCCTGTTGTTAGGGGAGTCAGAAGTGACATCCGAGGCCTCTGGTTGTGGTATGTCACCCAAACACATTTCGACATTCTGTCCTGGATGTTGATTTGGGCTTTTGCCCAAAACTTTGTGTGAAACCTTGGACAAGGAGGTCTGTCTCTGCTGTAGCAGAGACTCTGTCAACATTCAAAATAATGCTGAGGCAGCAACAGCATTCTAGAGAGAGATGCTCAGGGCTGTGACATTTTTCAGAGGACACCGCACATCCATCACTGTACTTCAGCTTCAAGCCTGACCTGGGGACCTTTTCCAGGGTTCTGCATATGAGACTGTATGTAGCACTTAGATGCTGGCAGGAGAGGCACTAGGAAAGGAGCTCTGCTCCTGAGCTCCAAACCACAGGTACTTCCTTACAGACCTGCTCTCCAAACTGGGTGTCAGCAAACATTCCAAGACTTATCCCTTTGACCCTAGGGAAGCTTTGAGGGTGGAGCCTCTCGCCTTTGTTCCTTGCTTGATTTTCATCTTTCAGAACGTCTAAAGTCATAAAACTGTCCTTAATTCAAAAAGAAAAAATTTTACTCAAAGGAGAAAGAGATTTAAACACCAAAGCAGTTCAGGGCTTACAAGTCAGTCACTGAAGCAACCTAACAACCAAGGATCTAACAATGGACCAGGGGTTTGTTGGCAACATACAACCACCAATCTCCGAAGCCTGCCTTTCAAACTAGCCTTCAAGCTGTCTTTCTGAGTTCTAATCTCCCCACAGTCATTCCGAAGGCCATTTTCTAAGCATGGGTTCCTAGTAGACGTAATGAGTGGTCTAATTATGAACATTGGCCTGATAGGAAGATGTTGCCATGGCAAAGTCACTATGGCAGTGTGGCAAGAGAGCTGCAGTTAAAATTAGAGCTTCTGAACTTTAGATAAAAGTTCAGTCTCCATGACTCTCACGAAGTCAGGACTCTGCCCCTAATTAGAAGTGCTCCTAGCCCCATTTTATAAAAGAGTAAAGTCACAGAATAGTAAGTGGACACAGCTGCCAGGCACCAAAGCCAGGTTCCAAAAATGTGGCACTTGGCTTGGAGTTGCAACCAGATGTGGTCTGCATCAGAGGGCTTAATCTCCATCCACAGCTGCAAACGTTCCTCCACAAAGAGGCACCTAGAGGGATACTGAGATGACTCACCGCATCCTACCGTGATGGAGTGACAGCCCCCTCCCCAATGCTCTGTTTCACACAGAGAAAGTATACTTAGTAAGATGGGCTCAGAAGGCAGTCTGTATTAGATCCAGTGCTGGCGTGGCCACTTTAGCACAGAACCAGTTTGCACCTCAGTTTTCCCATGATTAAAACAGAGGCAATATTCATAGTACCGAGATGAGAGGCAAAAAGAAGTCAAGAGCGTGGCCCTTGATAAGCATTCTTAGAGTGCCTGGGTAAGCTGGTACTTTCTGAACTATCATGTACTGACAATTTTGATTTCTTCAAAAACCCAGTTAATGCTTTTGTTTTAGAAAGCTGCTTCAGATTGTCCACAGCTGCCATGATTTGTCTCGTGCTCTAGGACGGGTGTGAATTTCACCAGCTGCAGATACTTTATGGTGGGAATTCTGGGAACTCTTAAGAGGGTATAAATGTGAGAACCCCTAGAGGGCCTGGGGTGGCTACTGCTCCCCTGCTGCTGCCCCCATGGCTCCCTCAGCTGCTGGAGGTTCTGCTGCTGCCGCTGCCGATACTGCTGCTGCATTTGCTATTGCTGGGTTGATGTTTGCTGATTTGCTGGACTGCTGTTTGCTGATTTACTGTTGAATTGTTGGTAGGAGAATCCTAACTAAATATTTGACTTTCCTTTAGGAACTTGGTGCCTTTAATCAGCAGGAAGTAGTCTGAAGTGATCTACACCCTCTTTCCCCCTCTAACCTTCTTTCTCTGCTGCCTAGTGTTAGGTGGTTAGAAGGGATTAGGGTAGAATAAGGGTTGGAAGGGAATGAGATATAAGAACCAAGTAAGGTATCCCCAAAGTACAGCTACACCATCACATTAATAAGCATATTTATTCTTATCCTGATGGCTTATCATTGTTAAAAACTCCAGTGTATTTATTTGATCCAGTCTCAAGAAATGACAGATATGGAATTTCCTGTTTGAAATAATGTTCTTTCTCATGGAATGATAGCCCTAGAGAAGATCTCATGTTGATCCTATTCTAAAATATCATTATCTGCAAATTAAAGACAGCCTGGGAGTGTCTTCTCAGTGTGTCCACCATTTGGACCTAAGGGTAGGGAATGCCATCTATGACAGTCTGGGACATCATTTGTCCCTTAGATGACCACACCAGATAGACATTCTTAAGGTCCCTAGGGTGGGGCCCAGACTAAAAGTCAGATGTAGCGATTGTAGAGACTTTAAGGTCTGATGACACATGCCTGCAATCCCAGCACTAGGAGTCTGAGGCAGGAAGGGGATGAGGTGAGGTAGCCTGGGCCTCATCTCAGAATTTTTAAACAAATACTATTTTTTAAAAAGGGAAGGGGAAAAAACCCACAAGTTATAACTGTCACATTCCTGAGGTGCTGGGGGGTTCCACATCTTTCCAACCTTCCTTGAAACCATTGAAGGCACTGCATGTCAGCATTTCACTGTGAACATATCAAAAATAAGTTCACATGATGACAATACTCTGCTAAATGGGGTCATTTTCATTGTAGAGAAGAAAAGAGTAACTTTATAGTAGACACAACTTATCTGAAACTAGGAACTATTTCTTACACATTGTATAAAGGGAAGCAAAATTGTCTGTATTTGAGTTTTTATGTGTGCTTTCTTTTAAATAAATAAAGAAATCTCTCATTTTGTCTTCCCTGCTTTTGTGACCCCACAACCTAGATTTCCTCAGAGCCTGAGAGTGGGGCTGATAGGAAAAATAAATTTCTTTCACAAGAGACTTAAAACTTACAGAAAATGTCACAGAAGTTCATCATTCCTGTGTTCTCCCCAAAGCACGGAGTTCCTATAGAGCTTGTCAAATGTCTTCATTTGGGTTACCAATTTGTGTAACAAAGGCTGCCTGGTGAGGATACAGGAACTCATGTCCACAATAGAACTTGTGAGGCTTAGAAATACTTCCTAGAAACTCTCGTAAATTACTGTAGCAGGAAAAAATTCAAGGCTGTCTGTTAGTTTTCCTACCCTTTCCCCCCTCTTTCATGTTGCTGGAGATCAAATCCAGGGCTTTGCTTATAGGAGGCAAGGGCTTCACCCCTGTGCTATAGCTCAGCCCTGGAGGTGGTCTGTTCACTGTTTCAAGTTCCCTTCATCCTGGGCTATCACAGGAAGCTTTCCTTGTTCTTTATGGTTTAGCATTGGCGATTTCCCTGTTCCTCTCACGTTCTCTAGGTTTTCTGGATGTTATTAGCATAGCATCTCCATGAAGTCCTTTTTTGTCTCTAGGTATATGTAAGGGATTGGCTCTTACAATGGTATAGAATGGTGTGTGCGAATGTGTGTGCGTATGTGCAAACTTGTGTGTGCAAACTTGTGTGTGCACATACCCATGGACATGTATATGGAGCTCAGATATCCTGTGTGTTCCTCAGTTATTCTCTGCCTTATTTTGGACAGTGTTTCACTGACTCTGGGCCTCGGTGACTTGGCCAGGCTGACTGGCAGAAGAACAACAGGGATTATTTTATTTCTTCCTTCCAAGTGCTGGGGTCATAGAAACACAACACCGTGGATGTTGAGGATCAGACCTCAGGTCCTTGGGCTTGCATTACAAGCAATTTACCTAACAGGACATGCCTCCCACTCTACATGCTAGTTCCCTTAACTCAGGTAGTCCCTTCCAAGTACCAAGGAAGGACAGAGCAGCTCTCAGCCCACTGGGCTTCACCATGTGTTGCTTGGCAATGACTATATTTTAACCCCCTGAGAAGAAGGAAGATAAAGACAGGGTGGGAAGCCTGGTACAATGCAGTTGTAGCAAGAACAATTTTAGCTTACAAATAAATAAAACTCAGACTTATGGTTATTTTATTTGGCTTTGACCATTACTGGGGGTCACCCCTAATCTACTTTTCTAACTACAGGCCTGGCTAGCTCCCCAGTGGTGTACCCAGATACTTGCTATTTCTCCTGGCCACATGCTTATGATTCCTCTCCCCTCATGGCAACTTCCTTCTCCTCCTCCTCCTCCTTCTCCTCCTCCTCCTCCCCCTCCCCTTCTCTTACTCCTTCTGGTCTCTCCTCCTGCAACCAGTTCACTCCTCGCCCACCAACCTCTTATCCCTCCAGGAATTGGCTGTAGCCAATTTTATTTAACCAATGGGTTTAAGTTAAGGAACAGGTTTGCACAGCCAAAGCTGGTAAACATGAGAAGTCACTGGTAGGCCTAGACCTTCTGGTCTAGAATTTTGCATTACAATACATAGCCATAGACCAATCCTGAACATGCAGTGAGAGTGAAGTCTTCAGAAAAGACTTCTTGGAAAGGTTGTCACAGATGTAAATGTTGAAAGGAGAGTGAGAAAAGTGGTTCTCAATGGGAGTAATGAAGGAACACATAGAGAGTGATGCTCAGTGTATTAATGAAAACCTCGAATAGTTCCTGATTAGAAAATTTGTTTCCTGCATCTCTGAACTCAGGCATTGAATGTTTAGGTGATACATGAAGCTTTACAAGTTAGCAACCTTCTTTGATTTCTCTCCAAATCTCTCTTCATCTTATTGGAACAAAGGAACTGCCTAACTTGTAGTGTTCCAGGTTATCTGCACTGGCTTTCCTCAACTCTTTCCTTCAGCTGATCTCCACCTTGATCTTGTAAATGTGAACCTCAAATTTCTTACTGTCTTCATGGTTGGACAACAGATAGTCACTATGGCCTGGTATAAATATACTTTCATGTTAGCTACTAGTCACAACTTGTCAAAGTTCTGCACTCATTAACAGCAAATTGCTCCCAACACTGGGGCTTCCTGATGACTCCAGTGGCAAAGAAGGGTAGTCTATAGTGTGCTAATGAAAAGTCAGTTAGTATAACTCCACACTGTCCTATCAGGCCACCTGGGAATGCCTCACACTTTGAAATCTTGTCTCACCTAGGTCAGCAATCTGGACAGAGGCAGCTCTACCTAAAGAGGGACTCTACCTCAGCAGCTCTGTTTTCCCCTGCTTCACTGAGGTCCTTCTGATTGTTTCTGATGACTTCTTTAACCATAGGAAGGTCACAAGGAATTCTAGCTTTCTTACAAGGTGTTACTTCTTTTCCATCGCAGAGATATGAGGACTTAGAAATCAGCCACGTGGTTAAAATATTGAGCAAAGACTTAGATCTTGAAGTGTGCATTTATCCTTTTATTTTCTTCATTTATGAAGTGACTACAGCTGTAGATCTTGCCTGTACATCTGTTTTTAAATGTGGAAAATCTTCAAGTTCATTCATCCCTTGAGCTAAACTCACCATAGTGTCTCACACATGGCCTACGAAGTGCCAACTTACAGTAGGACCATTATCTCATCCGTTGCAGATCTGATGAAAGCCTAAGCTGAGGCTCATCCTGCTGTGGGGTGTGTGTGCATTGCACTGTGATCGCAGGGAGTAGTAAAGGAAGAATAGATTATTCATTTATTTCAGGAGTGATTTCAGAGCCCTCTACACATTGAGCCATGAAAATGATTCAGTTACCCATTTGGTGCCAATGTCCCTGACTACTGAATATAGTCTAAACATACAAAGAGTTTGGCCTCTATTTTAAAATAAGGACGCACAGTTAATTCCATGTGTCTGTGTATAGGAATCAGTGAAAGATGTTCCCTCATTGCCACCACTGAGGGCATATAATCATATCTGTAATTTTCTGATGAACTGGGCACTGTGCTATGCAAATTACATAAATATCTCTTTTAGCCCTGTCAGATCAGGATTTCCCATTTTAAATATGACTAAACAGGGAGCTTGGAAAGGTAAAAACTCATATGGCCTAAATAATAGCTCTTTATTACTTTTATCTAGAACAACGTAAGAGAGAAAAGGTTTATTTTGCCTCATAATTTAAAGAGATATAGCCTGTCACCGGAAGGCCAAGGGAAGGTAGGCAACTAGGGTTCTGACTATGTATCAGGAGCTTGTGGCACAGCTTGTTAGCCCTCAGAGGGTTAGGACCTGGAAGGACAGAAGGGAAGAAAGGCAGCCTATAGTCCTCCAGGCTCACCCCAAAGGACCTATGCCTATTAGCTTGGTTGCATGTCCAAAGGCTTCCACTATTTCCTACACAACATCACTATAAGGATTAAGTAGTCAAATACACGGGCCTGTGATGAAAGAGACATTTCACATTCAAACCTCGGCCACTGACACTGCCATTCTGAGTACATGCGGCCAAGTTTGGGAGTATTGGCAATGGGTTTTCGCTATGGCTAGAATAGAGGATGAGTTGAATAAGCTCCATCCAAATCAGTGGCAATAGTTCCCTCAAGATGAAGAATAATACAAGATGCTACTGGCCTCTATCTAGAAAGAAACATCTCTTCAGTTCATGCTCAACCCTTAGGAAGGTGTGGATTGCTGTCTATATGTAGGTGAGGAGGGCAGGCGAAAGATAAGGCTAGAGCCTGTGATTGGGCAGTGGAAAAGGAAGGTGGGCTCAGAGTTTTAGAGACGGGACAGAGAGAGACAGAGGGAGAAAGAAGAGACAGTGACGAGAAGCTGTATCAGTATCAGTTGAGTTTTGAGTTTGTGGTGTGGGCATTTTAGGGATTGAGAATTTACTGCTATAAATCTGACTGATAAATTACAAGCCTCTAGAGTTTTGATTTTACTGGGGTATAGGGATTTGTGACAGCCCTCTCAGGGGGGTGGGGAGCAGATGGCTGGGAAGATCAGAGGCAGGTGAACCGGATCAGGAAGACTGCTGCTTGTAGCTCCCAATGGGGAGGGGAAACCGCATTACTGGAGTATATCTGGCAATACTGTGTATTGTGTTTTAATTAATACACGAAACAGGAAGGCCACACCTAGCCTCCCCAGTACTTCCAGTACATCACAGGGAAATATGTTATTTCTTCTGCAGCAGGATATTTCCCGATTAACTTTTCACTCATTTTGCCTTGGCTTCTAGTTTTCAACATTTAATCACGTTTTATTTTAAATGCTAAACCCCAACAAGAAAGATAAAGAAATCCCTCTCAATAAATGACCAAGATTTGAACTGAATCTCTGAGCCATCAACATTCTCTGGAATTACTCCTTCCTACCTCAGCACATCAAATCTATAGCAAAAGAGTTGCAAGGTTAAGTCTTGCAAAAACAGATCAGAGCTTAATGCCAAAGAAGTTTCATGGCAGCCTCCAGAAGGCAGGGGCTTTCCATGGTCTAAGATATTTTGGTTCTTTCGGGGGAAGAATATGCATGTTCTAGAAACTGCCCCTCCATCTTCTGGAAGCTGCCTCTCCACCCTGAGACACTTCTGACATGGACCCACCACATAGTCCTTAAGATCAACTGTGTTCTGTTCAGATGACCTATAGTTTCTGTTTTTGAATTGGTTTTAAGTAAACAGTTATTGAATTCTAAGAATTTTCTCACATCATAAGTATATAAAAATCCATGAATTTTCACAGAATAATCATATATGTGGACCAAGTGTATTTGAAGACAAAATACAATTTGACCCTAGAGACTTCTTGTGCCCCTTCTTGTCCCTCCTCAGTTCGGGAAACCACTATCCAGTTCTTTCATAAATTACTTTTTGTGAATTAGTGCTATGAACGGTCCTACACACTTCTCTCTTTCTCCTTAAGGCCTTTTTGACTCAACATACTGGTTGAACGCATCCCTGCAGCAGTACCTTATAACAGTTTGTTCTCATCCAGAATGCTGCACTGCAAGAACATGCCACTAGCTCAAGGCTTACTACTTGTGGTTTTTACCAGATGTCTTCAATTGTATTCTACTTGTGTGGGTGGATCCAGAAGGGGATAGAGAGGGAAGGAGGGGTGAACAGGATTGAAATGCATCCTTTGCATGTAGGAAATTCTCAAAGAATCAATAAAGCATTATATGTGTGTGTGTGTATGTGTGTGTGTGTGTGTGTGTGTGTGTGTGTGTGTGTGTGTGTGTATGTATATATATATTTACCTTGAAGCCAGCATGGTAGCATATGCCCTTGCACAAAGATTTCAGGTTCAAGGGCCAGCTTGGGCTATAGAAGAACTTGTCTAAACAAATGAAGCCTCTAAAGCAAAATACTTGTCTTCATAGCTTAATCAAGACTTGGCCTACTGCCTCTTGAGACCATGGGCATAATGTTTTTATTCTAAATCCTCAGGGCAGCAGAGCATCTTCTAAGCATCTAGAGAAGCTAACAGTAAAAGATCAGCACCATCAGCAAGTTAGTAGGTCTTTTATACCTGATAGCGTTCCACTGGAGCAGTGGTTCTCAACCATCCTAATATATTCCTTATGCCGAGACCCCCAACCATAAAATTATTTTCATTGCTACTTCACAACTGTAGCTTTTCTACTGTTATGAATTGTAATGTAAATATCCCATATGTAAGATATCTGATATGTGACCCATGTGAAATGGTTGTTTGACCCCCAAAGGGGTCATGACCCACAGGTTGAAAGCCATTGAACTACCAGCATACTCTTCAACAGAAAAGGCCAAAAAATGGCCCAGATGCACAAAAACACTACAGACTCAGCCAAGAAACAGCACAAAGTCTAAGATGAAGAAGATACACTGAAGATGATTGAAAGAAAATGTTTTGTTGAGGGTGTGGGGTTATGTGCGAAACACCATCATTACTTCCCCAAACAATACACCTGAGAAGAATTTCTAGGAACACTAGAAAAGAGAAAAGTATTGTTTTATCTTGTGGTAATAACTTGGATAAAATTTCAAAAAAAATTTAGCCTCCTTTTCCCCAAAAATGAACAAAACCATCCCTATATAAGAAACATGGAGGATAAAAGGGGCTTCCGTGTTTGCAGAAAGACAGAAGTCATCATACACATCTCTTGATGAGGCCAGGATGCATGCTGGCATCAACATGATGTGAATTGGCAGCCAGTGTAGACAGCAGTGGGGTGTGCTAGACCAGAGACATTCTCTGGTCATCGGAAAGCAATGCGTGAGCCTAGCTGCTCTGGCTGACTGTAGTACATTCTCAGCTGGGCTTCCTGCCCACAGCTAAGGTTCTCGCTCCATTTCCTCATATGAAGCCACAAGGTTTTTCCCCAAAAGCAAACCTAATCACTATAATGTCCGCACCTAAAATTCATCCCATGATTTCGTATTGCTCATGGGATAATGTCTGGAGTCTTTTGTGGATTTCAGCACTTAGTAGATCTGACTTCTGAGTATGTGGACCTGATCACCCCTCCCACACTCCAGCCCAATGGAAGTTTTTAATGCTTCTCTCTGAGATGCTCCTTCTATTGCAGGCTGCTCTAGCTACTTCTGCTTGCCCCCAGGTCTCAGGCAACTGCCATGTTTCTAGGATAGGCTTCTTGTGGTCTCTCTGTGGTCTGTAGTCTAACACTCAAATCACCAATCAGACTGGATCTCTATCCCAGCTCCCTCGGTCAGCATCTTTGCTTCATACCCTTGGAGATCACTAGTACAACACTGATCAGCACAATCCTCTAGGAGACACCTGTGACTCCACCTAACAATATCCTCTTCACACGCCCTGTCTTGTAAGATTGGCACATTGCTATTAATGGCCCACAGCTCATGGTGGGAGAAAGACAGCATGTGAGTACCTCTGCTTTCTGTCCTTCTCGGTAAGCAACTTGCACTCAGATCCTTAGAGACTGGCTTCTGAGGAAATCCAAGCCAGTCACCAAACCACATCCCAGCTGCACTGTAAGCTTACTAGAGCTAGAAGCTGAGATGGCCCATCTGTCAGCAGACATCACAGCCTGGTGCTGAGCAGAGCCATGCTTACTGGGGAAATGCATATGACCTTCTCTGTGAACATTTGTCTCCCTGCTGCTGCCTATTTAAAAGCAAGGAAGTCCAGGAAGGAGCTCAGGCTGGGTTCCATTCAGAAATGGGGGTCCCCTCCTGCTGACTAGGTAGCCTGGAACAAGAGGACCTGAGGAGCAGGTTAGCCTTAGATGCTCTTAGTGAGGGTTTCATGAGGGGTGAGGAGAAGAATCCTGAATGGTGGCTCACACACCTAAGAATATGCTTGCCTGGGACATGATTCTTTGTGAACAAAGCCAGGAAAAGGGGAGTTGTTTTATTGTTGTTTGTTTTGTTATTTGTTTGTTTTTTTCCCAGAACTCAAAGGCACTGGCGGTGAAAAGGGATTGATGGTAAAAGCAGGAATGTGTAACAGTCTTTACAGGGTCTAAGTTCTGCTTTTATAAAGATAATTTATAAATTCCAGAATGGAAATCAGGAAGACAAATAAGATTAAAAGTTTTCCAGACATAATTACTACATATAAATAGATATAAAAAAATCAGTTGTGAAGTTTCATACTTTTTATCCAAAAGCTAAGGGAGAGATCCTGAGATTGAGGCTAGCCTAGGCTACAGGATTAAGACCCAGTCTCTAAAAATAAATATACAAGCAAATAAATGTACATAAAGGATGTGTATATATCTATATCTCTTACAATATGACAATAAACATTTAATAAGTCATATTATGCATGAATATTTAAAGCTTTTTTAAATTTAAAAATTTTTAACAGCTCCAAACACAAACCTGTGAAGGTTAAAAAAAAATGCTTAAAACATTTTAAGATCACACTAAAATCCACTGCCACCACACTGGCTCAATATTGCCCTTATTTGGAAGACACGTAAAAGCTCCATTAACCCACCAGGTTAAAAGCGTTGACTATGGGACCAATGAAATAAACAGAATAAAAAATTACAATATGGACTGAAACGGTGAGATTTGTATTGGTGGCTGATGATGAATTAACTGAAAGTCTTTTGATACCTTAAGTTTAAGGAGCACACTTAATAGGCAACATGCAGAAACAGGAGGAACCACAATTCATTTCTTTCCCTTTATCTAGCTATTTCATGTGGTAGGGAGGGAAAACTCGGAACTCTGCAAGAATGAAGAGTATGTGAAAGTTTTCACCCCTGGGTTCTCAAAGTTAATGCCGTCAGGGCTGGGCTTTCTCTCTCGACCCTCGCCCACGACTGTGTATCTTACGTATCCATGCACATGGAGGACATAAAATACATGTCAAACAAAATAAAGCAAGTTATTAAGTACCACAAAACCTTAAATCTTAGTGGAAGTCAACAGATAAACAGACTATAACAGCAGAATAGTCTAAATACACAATGCATAATTCATGGCTAAACCAAGGCTAGGCTTGGGCAATATTTCACAGGCTCCCCCTTTCAGTGTTAGAGGTTAAGACTTGGTAAATTGCACTGCTGTTGCTAACTCAGCAAAATATGGACAATTAGAAAGGAAATCTCTAGTCTTTCCAATAATGAAAGTAGGCAGAGAGGCAGAGGCCTGAGATGGAGTTCTTTTGCTCTAAGATTTTATATATATTAAAGCCTCTTCAAATATGAGGCCAACAATTGCTATACTGATAAATCATCTTCCTGTTGACTCATGTACGTGTCCTGCTTAGAGAACTGTGCTTCTAAAATTAAGAGAGCTGAGCAGCCTCCATCCTAGCACATTATACCCACTGGGTTCAGTTCAAGTAGGGCTCTAGTAAGCACTGTGGAATAAATATCCTTTTGATTCCAAGTTCTTGACTACCAGATGCAACAGTGAAATGTGCAGGTGAGTGTATGGCCTCTTTGATGGTTGCTATGGTCACCTCACCAGGACCGAGGATCATACTGAGATTGATCTCTGAGCATGTCTTTGGGAGAGTTTATAGATTTGATTAATTAAGGTAGCAAGGCCTACCCTAAAAATACTTCGCATCCTTCCATGAATTGTGATCCCTGACCACATCAAAAGACAAGGAGAGCCGAGCACAGCTTTGGCTGTGTTTTGCTTCCTAACTCCAGGATACAGTGTGACCAACAATTTCTCAAAGTCATATAGCCATGTCTCCACCACCATGATGGACTTTCCTTTGAACTGAAAGCCAAACAAACACAAACAAACAAAACGTTCCTTACTAAAGCTGCTTTATTTAGTTGTTTTGTCTCAGCAATAAGGAAAATAGCTAAGGCAACATCCAAGAAACAGTGGTAACATGAAGTTGAATAGAAATGAGGATATTTATGCAAACCTAGATCCTGATAAGCTCTCCCACTTATTTCCTAAAACATAGACAAAGCTAACAAAGGCGAAGAAGGCAAAGCAAATCCTTGGCAGATAGCCAATGGCCTCAATGAACCCCAGTGCTGCTAAGAACCAGAGTCTTATAGAGACCAGAAAGCCACATGGGCAACAAGATTCAGAGTAGAAGATTGGCAACTAAGAAATGAGAGCAGGAATGCCAAATCGGTACCCAGAAGCTCATGTATCTCCTGACAAAGGGGAGGAACTATATGTGGTGATGCTCTGGGTCCATGCTTTGGGTCCAGTGAGATGGATTAGTCTGAGTTGAGGTTACTGGGTGCATTTTCATGTCTTCTGGGCACTTTACAAATATTAAAAACAATAAAGTTTACAAGAAGGGCAGAGGCAGAAAAACTCCATTCAGATGGTCAGCATCTTTTGGAAGTGCTAAGGTGGAACCCGAGGGTCAAAACAATCATATGAATACGCTAACTGAACAGTGTTTTTGGTAAGCAGTCACCACTGACTAATGTGGCCTCAGAGTCAGCAGAATATCCTAAGATTTTACCAAATTCCAATGGAGGGCTTCATCCACTAATTCCTAAAGCAGCTGTGAGACACTCGCCAACCTCTAGACACTTGTCCTTTGACATTCTGATGACATAAACCAACAACAGATCATTACTGTTAATATGAATATCAAAACTCAAAACTAATAAGAAAATTAAAATACAGAACCTTCTACTGAGACCTATTAGTTAACAGGGATAGTGCTTCCCTTCCAATGAATGGCCAAGCTTGTAAAAGACTCTGTCTATAGTTAGCCAACTTACCACAGTACATTATTCATGAATCAAAAGAGCAAAGGTGGCAGAAAAACTGTCACTAGCTCTAGAGGATGGTTTAAATGTGGTGGGCACATTTAAAATAGCGGGCTGGGCACACTCTGTGGGGAATTTGCCTACATACATAAATAGTGCTGGGTTTCAGTAGCATAGACACACAAATTAGAATTTCTTTCTAGACCTGTAAAAGACATATTGAAATCAAAACCATAGACTTTTCACGACATGGAAATAACCCCACACATGCTCTCTGTGGGCTTTCTCTGGGTTGCACCTTAATGACATGAGTTCAGCTTGTATTTGGAAGCTATTGCAAAAGACGGCTCTATGAAAACCACATCTGCACTAGCTGGAAAAGGCTGGGGAGAACATTATCCATTATGTGGTTCAATACTCCTATAGAAAACGAGGCATAGGAACCTCCTGACTCTCCAGTGCCAGGAAAATCTCTATCTCCACAAACCAGTCCACTTCCTCCTTTCCAGTAACAAGAATGGTACGGTTTATTCTGTTGCCCTTTTTTGCCCCGGCTGCCAGGGATTCGGGGGCCCAACTGGATGATCAATTGCAATAATTATAATGGACCGAAAGAGCGACTTCCTCCAGGCTTTCAGGGAGTTTGTTTTAGACTGGTAGTTCTGTTGATCATGTTTTGTGTATCAGAGTCCATGGCGTGTACACATAGGAGCACACACGTGATTTAACTGCAATTTTTTAAGTTGTCTTTTCAGAAAATGAGGAATCGAATAGAAATGATAAAGGTTAAAAGCTTAGGGGCCATGTCAAAATAAATATCCATTTTGTGGTACAAATGATGTTGGTAGATCCAAGTACAGGGACAGGTTGCATCTCTTTCTCTAAGTGTAGTTAGTAATGGTTGCACCAGTTATCTGCTGGCTGCCATTATACCTAGACACATTTTATTCTGCCCATGGATTATTACTCTGACAACATAATACTTATTTGGGGTTGGTGCCCTCCAGAGAATTAATGCCATCATTCTGTAGAACTTGGTTAAGCTCATGGTTGTTGTGAGGCCCTGAGAGTTGGCTCCGAAGGTTTGGCCAAGCTTATGAAAATCAAAGCAGACAATTCTTTTCTGTTACATCCTCGGGGTGTTTGAGATGAACCTTCATGTCACTTTGACTTTACTTCCACGTTTCCTCTTCTCTTAAGTAATACATTCAAAATTAATGGCTGATTTGCTTCAAATGGTCTGTTTTCCTGCCGCAAGCCTGTTCTATTAGCTAGCTTACACTTAGATATATTTCAGTCGTATCGATTTTTCCACTGACTAATAAGCAAAACACGGCTTCCCACAATCCTAGGGAAAGTAAGTTAATGTTCTTTCAAATTGTTGTTTGAAAAATTGGAAAAAAAAAAAAAAGTTCCACATTACATTTCCAGGCTTGGGACAAAGCGTAGAGACCCCAGGAGTTTTGAAAGCATATCCATTTCCTTGCACATGGGGGCTCTACATCCTGGATGGCACAATGCACTCAGTCCCCCTGTCAGTTAGAATTTAGGAAGTCATTTCTCTTTAATGGTTGCCAGACCTCCTGGATAAGCTGGGGCACTTTGCTCCGCCCTAGATCTCCACTGAGAATGGAACCTTCCTACTTACTTTCCCTGCACCACACCAGGAACACTGGGACCCTGCTGGCATGAAACTGTTTTGACCCTGGATCACACTGCTGTACCTTAACAGTGGGGTTGTTGCAATTTGGTAACTGATCCTTTCCTGGTGAACTTGAGTCAGCTCATTTGCCTCATTTGATACTAATGCCAGGCTTCTGTAACTCCACCTCGCCATCCCCCCTACCTCTTACTTACATGACCCAGCTCCAAGACTAGCCAGAGAGCCTTGTTCTTCATCTTTGCAGAGGACCAAGAAACCAAGGGGTGCACACAGGAACTGTGCATCTGCAGAGAGATCCACCTCAGACTGAACTTGAAGCTGGCAACTTCTTAGCAGCAAGACTTTGGGGAAGCTATTCAATTTCAGAAGACCTATGTTAGCTGCTCGGGCAGCTGTGCCTTCTCATTCCTGAAGCTGCCTTGGCTATCAGGTATTGTGCTAAGTGCTGGCCTGAGGTGAGACTACGCATCTTTCCTACACTCACGAGCTTTCTTTCCTGTTGGAAGCTGAACAATTAGATACTAAGTGCACATGTGAGAATTACAGTCAAAACCGTTGGGAGCTGATGTAAGCCAAGTGGGCTACGTGAGAAGCAGAAACCCCTAACGTGAGGATGAGTAGACATTTGGTACGCAGAATGACTTTCCCCAGAGTTTAGAAGAGACAGGTCAACAAAGTAGAGTGCATGGACCTACCACCCTGCTCTGTAATAAAAGTTTAATTGGAAGCCGGCCACATCCGTCTGTTTACATCCTGTCTCGCTGCTTTTATACTAACCCAGCAGAGTCCAGTGGCTGTAGCAGATGCACGCATCCCAATGGTCTGGCCCTTTAACAAAATGGTTGTCCTTTCTAAAACAGAGTACTCCCCAATGAATGCTTAAAATAAAAAAAAAAATGTCATTTAGATAGATATTCTACTTAAAACCGATTAAGAGAATAAATGTATATTACATACCAGAACTCATTGAGAATACAGGTTTTAGGTACCATTTTCATACATTCAAAGGAATATTTAGCAAGTAAGGAGCTTTAATTTAAGGAGATTGACCTATGGATTAAATGGAAAATCCCAGAAAAATTGAGAAAACATGACTATTATAAAGATGGCCTTATCTGGCATCAGTGGGAGAAGAGTCCCTTGTTCCAAGGGAAGCTTGACGTCACAGCATAGGGGGATGCTAGAGCTGTGAGGGGGGAGTGGGGGAGTGGATGAAGGAGCACCCTCATAGAGACAAAGGGGAGGGGAGATGGGATGGGGGGATTTCGGCAGGGAAAACAACCTGGAGGGGAATATCATTTGAAATTCAAATGAGTAATAAATGATTAATAAAAAGAGAAAAAGATAGATGGGGGTCAAAATATTTAAAAATTTTTCTGAAGTTATGGTATTACTAGTGGGTATACATTCCATATTTAAAGTCAGCTGCCCATACCTAAGACTGGGTAGCTGCTACAAATGGCCTTCTTTAAACATCTGAGCATGACTGCATTGGCGCGTTCACAGGAAGCCAGAAGACTTTACATAAGACTCCAATAGACAGGAAAACGCCAAAACAAGACTCCAAGTCTGTGCTCAAACCGGAAGTGAAAAGTTACAGGTCAAGGAATACACAGGGTCACACTAGAGCAAGCTCTACCATCATTTGAACAACTGGGGTGCCAGTCCTAGCAAGTTGCAAGAGATTAACCCTGAAATCCCGACAAACAGTATTTCTTGGGAGCAAATGTGAATTGGCTTTGGAGGAAAGCATTTTTATTTTAGTCCCTCGGGGAACCCACCATGATGTGCCAAGTATAAAATGATCCTCATTGATCATCATGGAGCAGATACAGATGGAATGTGAGCAAGTGGACCAGGCAAGTGCTTGTCCTGGGAGAAGACATTAAGATTATTGATTGCAGAATATAGGTACTTTTAAAGTGCTTCAAAGAACTTATGTGTGTAGCATATCAGAAGCCTCTCAAAGAAGTTCATTTTAGGCTCACTTTATGTCCAGATGAAGGAATAAGGAGTGCAAAGAATTAAACAAAAATAAACATGAAACAAATATGACCAAAAAGGGCTAAGCCATTTTAGAATCCCAAAAATGGAGAAAATATCCTTGTTAATATAAAAAGCTCAAGGGAGGTGCTCAGCCGTATTTTAGAGGCAGTTGGGGAGAGAATAAAGGAATTGGAAAACCAACAAGCCATCCAGAATGAAGCTCACAGAGGAGAAAAGAGGGAGAATGAAAGTGGAATGTTAACATGGTACGGAGAATAGAAAGGAACGCTCACACAAGCCATCGGCATCCCTCAAGGAGATGCAGAAATATGGAGGAAGTGCCAGATATTTGAAGGGATGACAGCTAAGAATTGAAACTGGTGAAGGATAGAACATTATGCACATAAGAAGCAGAATAAATAAAACAAAAGTAATACCAATGCAACGTAGCAATGTACAGAGCTTCAAGGAAAGGTATCTTTGAGGCAATCATAGAGGAAACGTCAGCACCATTCAGCTGACAGCAAAGCTGTCTACAGAAACAGCGGAACCAGAAGGCCGTGAGAGGAGAATCAAGACAGCTTTCAAGACACAAAAATTGAACTGTTTATCACTAAACAGGCTATGTAAACGTTCTTCTAAGAGAGTAATGGATTGCATATCTAAAGAGAAGCTTGGCATATAAGTGGAGATGATAAACAAAGAGTGCTTTTTAAGAATATTATTTTTACAAAAGCTAAATATGGTGGCATGGGTCTGTAATTCTAATATTCAGATGGCAGAGACAGGACGATTCCAAGTTCTAGAGCAGTCTTGAATGCATACCAAGACTCAAGACTCTGACTCAAAATGTGCATGCATGCATGAGCGCGCACACACACAAACACACACACACACACACACACACACACACACACACACACACACACACACACACACACAGTCCCTAGAGGAAATAAATGGACAACAATTAGATCAGCTAAGAACATCAGCTGGATTTTGGAGAGGGGAAAGGATTTGCTTTAAGTAGGATAGAAGCAAAAGCCTATGGATTTCCTATCTCTTTCCTCAGCACTTCAGCAGAACCATAATTCTTACATTTCCCAACAGCTTTTCACAGCATGTGGAATCCTGCACAGACAGCATCACTGCCAGTTACAGGAAAAGATATACTGCAATTGGTATTATATAAATGACTCTCTCAGCTGGAAGTGATAGTCTAGTATCAGCTGGGTAACAACACAGGGAGAGGTTAGGCTGCTGCCCCATGGAAATGCAGAGTATGTCCCAAGCCAGAGCATAGTATATGGTATCATCTCCCTATAGTATGAGCTCATAGATAGTTCCCAGGGTAAGGAAAGAGTCCTTCCTTACCAAAACCCCCATAACTCACTGGAAGAATATTGCTTCTTACAGAGAGTAATACTGTGGTTACAACAGATTAGAAGCTGACACTACCCTGTGGTCATTCTGGGCTACTCATTCATTCATTCTACTAACCCAGCAATAGTAAAAGAGATCAACATCATTGCCACCTAATAGGGATGAGGAAGGAGACACGCACAATAGAAGATTCACAATGATGCCTATAAAAAAGTTCATGGTCACTGAAAACAGTAGTTGCAACAACTCCAGCCTATCAATGATTGAGATGCCCTTCACCATCAAGGGGAGACAGAACATGGAAACCAAGTTGACCCAGGAGGACTTACAAACAGCTACAGAAATGGGAGTTGTAGATGTTATGTTTTAAGCAGCGTGTGACAATTACCTTCATTTGTCAACTTGAAGAAAGCTTCAGTAATGCATTGTCAACACTGGGTTTGCTCTTTTGAAAATCTCTGTAGTAGTATCATTTTAATTAAGGTAAATGATGTGGGAAGGCATTGCCTACTGCAGGGAGAACCATCCCCTGAGCAGGGAACTGTGTAAGAGTGGAGGAATAAAACTGAGCACACGCCTTTATTTCTCTCTGCTCTTGAAAGTAGAACTGTTTTGAGTTTCTGGCCCAATGGCTGCTCCACTAGGATGACTATAACCTGAAATTGTTAAATTAAAATAAATCCTTTCTCCTTTCAGTTGGTTTTGTCAGGATATTTAACCACACCAACAGAAATAAAGATAACACACTATTTACCAATTATGTCTTTTCTTCACTTTCTTGTTTATCTAACATCAAAAAGGACAAAATTTTGACCTATTTATGTTGATTTATGGTTAAAATGTCACTGTTTCATGATCACATAGCATTCAAGGTGACTTTACAACTTCCCTGACGCAGGGACACAAAGGATAACAATACATGCTATTTTAGCTTCTTTCTAAGCTTTTGTGATAAAATACTCTGGCCAAAGCAAAAGAGAGTAGATTTCACCTATTTCACAGTTCAAGTATAAAGTCCATTAGAGCATAGATTTGTATGATTTCTATAGAAATCTAGAAAGGGGTCAAAGACTTATCTAGAAACCAAGTAGTTATGGTGAAGAGAAATATTAACATAATCTACTGATACCTTCTCTTGGGACTAATTTTATCTGAATAATATGAGTAGGCTTTACTTTATGATCAAATGAGCAACTAGGTATCTGGGAACAATCTGTAGGTTTCTGGTAGACACAAGTTTTCAAACTGGTTCTCATTTGGCAGGTCCAGGACAAATTAAAAATACAAAAACCATAAGCTCATTGTTATGGGATCTTTACAAGTTCCAAGATGGTCTGTATCTCATATGCATTTCAGGATAGCCATGGATGTGGCCCAGTACACTTGTAGATGTTATTACATTGCAACAGGAAGGTTGGACACCAATTGCACAAAGGCTTGGACATGGATATGTGTACTAGTCACCCACTTATAAGGACTAGTCTACAGAAAGACTTGCTACAGCTCTGTCTGGTGCATCCTCCTCCCAGAGCCTCAGGTTCCACATAGATGGAGTCGGTCTGAGTTCTGTACCCCTAACAGGTTTCTAGGAGATTCTGAGGCTGCAGGTCAGGAACTACAACCAGAGAACCATTGTCCAAGGAAACATAATCACCAGCAGGAAATCTCAAAATAAAATGAATACTTAGCCAAATAATCAATTTAGAGCCCAAATTCTCCATCTGAATAGATTTTTAAAAAACGGAATACCTAGCATATCTACAATTTGAAAACTTTGTAAAAACACCCTTTATAAATTTGTAGGTATAAAGTAATGCGAATTTCAGTATTATTTATGCAATAGTATTATGAAATATTAATGTAATATTTCAGTTTTCCCTTCTTGAGTAAATACTCTCTTGTACACTGTCAGCACACTGAACACACACACATTATATGCAAACAGGTCATAACCAAATAGGATGTGAAGTAGAAACTTCTAGTTTCTTTGGAAAGCTAGTTATGTCAAATGATATTTTGCTGGGGCACACAGGTGAAAGGATGTCTTGCTAAAGCAAACATGTGAAAAATGTTTTTCTGAACCAGACACAGGTGAAAGGATGTTTGGATGTAGTAAACATGTGAAAGGACAATTGATGAAGGAGTAGAAATATGACCGCACAGACAGTGGGAGACAAGCACTGAGTTTTAGGTTGGTATGCTCTGCCTCGCTGTTCTTCACTAAAGACACACATGTATTGGTTCATCTTACATAGTGTTGTTGAGCTCAACATATGGTAACGTAGCCATTGAAAGAGACTCACCAAAGGACTGCTCACAAAGTTCTAGCGGCAGCTTGCTGCTTCCACGGCCTTGCCTCCTGTGGTTTCTTCAAGACTGAACTACAGCTGCTGGTTCGTGCCTGGTGTCCGCCTGCCTAGAGAATTGTCTGCAGCTGCTGAAGACTGAGCTTGCTCCCAAAGAACTATTGCTAAACAGGTCCACTTCCTCCATATCCTAATATCTTTTCTCTTCCACTACCTCTGGGTGATGGGCTAGAGGAGAGGTTGAACTCTTATTAAAAGTAGACTGCAAAAATTGTGTGCCTATAAGGATGCTATTTAGAACAGAGATCTGAAGTTGGAGGAAAAAGGCACAATCTGGGATTTTGAGTGGCCATGCCCAGGTAGAAAAATTAAAACATTAAAAGACCATATCATTTTAAGTCATCTATTAGTGGTCCAGTAGGAAAATACAGATCAACAAAACATTTTTGTTTTAATATAATTTACATGTAAAAATTTAAAAAGCACTGTAAGTGGGTGATTTCTTAAGTATTATAAAATCCTTCTCTTCAAGAATGATGACAAATTAGGTTTTCCTGGTAGCTTGTTTAAAATGTATTGAGAATTATAGAATTTTGTCCTGTTCATACCTAGTCTATGAACACCAAACAAAATATTCAGAAGGTTCATATTATTAACAAGAAATAAACAAACTACTGGCTGGGAAAAATTAGTAAGTTCAAGGTCCGCGGGCTTTTTGTTACTGTTTCTCTATAGGAGTAACACAAAGTTAGAAATCCTTCTATGGAGAGTAAACCATTGCACTGTTGCTGAGGAAGTGTCTCAACACCTCTCAAACTTTATTTGCACAAACATCCTCTGCCTGCAAGAACCATTGCCAACTTCAATGTTGTGGTTTCTTATCCTGAATCTCCAGCGTGATGGACTCGGTGGCACCTACCACTATGATTCTAAAGGTTGAAAAGTGTTCCCATATGGAATGTAGGGACTCTGCACCACTGTTCTGCAAGAAACAGCAAACATAGGCACCGTGGTGGTATTGAACAAATTGGGAATGGTCATATTCAACTTCAAAGAGGAACGGAGACCAGTACAAAAGCAGCTGCCATTTGTACTATACTCTGCCCTTTGAGACCTAACTCCTGGTAATTAACTTCATGCTATTCTGAACTAAGTCCTTTACCTTCCAATTAGTTTGCATTTGGATATGAATGTAATAAATATATGCCCCACATTTTAAAGCTGACTGTGAATAACAGTAATGAAAGAATGCTAAGAAAGTATCCTACTACACTTTGTGTTAAAAGGGGGCACTACACTGAAAATCTTTATGTCAAAGATATTTTAGAAATATAAATATTTTCTGGGATGCCTTGGTAATTTTTATTTTTTCTTTCTGCAAAGCATTATTTTAAAGCAAAAATCAAATAATATTTTATATCTGGTCCCTGTTGATTTATATCAGTTTAAATGCTGATATTTCTTAATTCATGATGAAATTGCACAGAGCTCAATTTATAAATATTTATGCATAAAGCTAACAACTGTGAACTGTAGTAGTGTGTCAAGCCGTAAACACAGTCATGGAATATTGGTTCTTTCTAAGAACAGATGTTGGGCCATCTCCAAGATGGGTCTGATTTTCATAGGAAGCAAAATAATAAAGTATCTTTCTTTTTAGCAACAAGTCAGACATACAAGTTAGTCTGCAGAGAACAAACCTGGCCCCCAAGTCCCTGTTCTCTCTGTTCTTGGTATAGTGGTAGACATAACCAATCAATACAAAGGTAGACATAACCAATCAATGCTAGAAATTTTCTTTTTGGATCTTAGACTGAACTATGTACACTTCTCCACAATAGCCCTGGATTTTACTTCCTACTGATTTTGAGCGATAATAACAATGAACTTATTTTCTATTTAGCACATAACCTATGTTGGCTCTCAAAAATATTCCTGTGGAGCATATTTTCAAATGTCACAAAGGTATAATATAATATAATATAATATAATATAATATAATATAATATAATAAGTAATGAAAGAACTGAAGTGATTAAATAAGTTTCACATGCTGGGGTTATAGTTCCGTGGTAGAGCATGTGCTTAGTATGTGTGAGACTCTAGATTGATCCCTTGCCCTTGGAAATTGGTAGTGGTGACGATAATCATGACTAACCTCTCTCTCCACCTCTCTTTCTTTCTCTTTTTTCTTCTCATTAAACTTGTTTTAATGGGTCTCAAAATTCTGTGACAGATTTTTGGTCAAGTTTTTTTTCCATTAAAAAGTACTAATTTTGAAAACTAATAACTTAAAACTGCCACACACACACACACACACACACACAATAATCCACAAAACATTCTTTCCTTCTGAAGGTTTTACGATGCATTGTTATCAGTAACCAGTCTTTTACTATTAAACATAAATGGCCAATTGAGACAACAGTTCTGAGAACTTTCTTCCACCACTGATTAAGACTATGGTGGCAGGTGTTAGGAATAATATTCATCTAGCTTTCTGAGCTTTCTGGGCAGACTTGGTGACTTTGCTAGCTCCAGCAGCCTTTTTGTCCACAGCTTTGATGACACCCACAGCAACTGTCTGCCTCAAGTCACGAACAGCAAAACGGCCAAGTGGAGGATAGTCAGAGAAGCTCTCAACATGCATGTACTTGCCAGGGACCATATCAACAATGGCAGCATCACCAGACTTCAAGGATTGGGGGGCCACCTTCCAACTTTTTACCAGAACGATGATCAATCTTTTCTTTAAGCTCAGCAAACTTGCAAGCTATGTGGGTTGTGTGACAATCCAGGACAGGAGCATAGCCTGCACTAATTTGTCCTGGATGGTTCAGGACAATCACCTGAACAGTGAAGCCAGCTGCTTCCATTGGTGGGTCATTTTTTGCTGTCACCAGCAACATTGCCACGCCTAACATCTTTGACAGACACGTTCTTTACATTGAGGCCCACATTGTCCCCAGGAAGAGCTTCACTCAAAGCTTCATGGTGCAGTTCAAAAGACTTGACTTCAGTTATTACATTGACTGGAGCAAAGGTAACCACCTTGCCAGGTTTGAGAACACCAGTTTCCACTCCGCCATGGGGACAGTCCCAATACCCCCAATTTTGTAGACATTCCGGGGGGGGGGGGGCAGTCACAGAAGTTTGTCAGTTGGACGAGTTGGTGGAAGGATACAGTCCAAAGTTTCCAGCAGCGTGGTGCCGCTGGCACTGCCATCTTTGCAGGTGACTTTCCATCCCTTGAATCATGGCATATTAGCACTTGGCTCCAGCATGTTGTCACCATCCTAACCGGAAATTGGCACTAATGCTACTGTGTCAGGGTTGCAGCCAATTTTCTTAATGTAGGTGCTGACTTCCTTAACAATTTCCTCCTATCTCTTCTGATTGTATGGTGGCTTGGTGGAATCCATTTTGTTGACACCAACAATTAGCTGTTTCACACCCAGGGTGTAAGCCAGAAGATCATGCTCACGGGTCTGCCAGTTCTTGGAGATACCAGCTTCAAATTCACCAACACCAGCAGCAACAATCAGGACAGCACAGTCAGCCTAAGATGTACCGGTTATCATGTTTTTGATGAAGTCCCTGTGTCCTGGGGCATCAATGGTAGTCACGTAGTGTTTGCTGGTGTCAAATTTCCACAGGGAGATGACAATAGTGATACCACTCTCACGCTCAGCTTTCAGTTTGTCCAAGGTCCAGGCGTACTTGAAGGAGCCTTTTCCCATCTCAGCAGCTTCCTTTACAAACTTTTCAAGCTTTGTTTGTCGACTCCACCACATTTGTAGATCAGGTGGCCAGTTGTGGTGGACTTGCCAAAATCTATGTGTCCAATTGCGACGATGTTGATGTGAGTCTTTTCCTTTCCCATTTTTGCTTTGAATTAGCAGTGGCTTTCACAAAAACTGCGTTCTGATGGCAAACCCGTTGCAGAAAAAGCTCTCCATCTCTTCTTGACTATGATTACATAGTTTATTTCACACCTAGTTTACCCTTTAGGCAGTATACAACTCTTGCACCTTTATGTCTTCATTGTGGTCTAGTGGCAGCCATTCTTTAGATGGAACACTTGTGACCTGAATCTGTGGTCACTCCACCCCAGAGATGGGCCTGTTAGAGTTTACCTGGTTAAACTCTATTGGGAACTTACCAGGTAAACACAACTGATCACCAGCTTAATCTGACTTATTTCCTTCCATGCCTCAAGTTCCATAAGAGAAGGAAGGTTCAGAGTCAGTTCATTTCTACCTCATGACTTCTACAAAGAAGCTATGTCAGACCCAGGACTATAGACAAATTCCTTCAGAATCAGCAATCTTAGGCTCTCAGTGAATGACAGGTCCAGTCACCTCTGCTGCATGCATGGACATTGAAAGCCACAGCCATAATCCCGGGAAAGCATCAGTCTTTCCACATTGCTTCAGGCAGAGGTGGTTTTATTGAGGAAGGGCGAAGAAGGCCTGTTTGGACTGGGTCTCTGTGGGCTTACCCCCTTATGCATCCTTCAGGAAACCCCTCAGAAACCATTGTTCTACTTGGCAAATGATAATTCACAGGAGATAAAGTAAATACCAGAGCTGTGTAAATATTAAGAACCACAGTGATAACAAATGTGAAATTAGCAATATGACTAAAATGTAGCGCTCCCCTCCTCCACTTTCTAATGGGATCAACATTGTTTTTTCTCACTTTTACAGGCAAAGAAGCCAAGAAAAAAGAGGTTCCCTCTTAACCTTTATAAACTCTTACATGCCAGCTCTGCACAGACATGTGACACTCATGATCACATTGAATCTTCACTACCGCCAGTATGAATGTATTGTTATTTTCTCTGGCTAAGTTTGACTGCCATATCATCAACCATATAATTTGCCTACTTCAATTGTTGATTATTGTGCAATTCACCTCCCACTAAACTCACTGTTCATAAACCAGTCGGGATCTTGGTCTGATTTATTTAAATAGTGCATCCCTAACAGTGCACAGGATATAGTAAATGCTTCATAAACACTGGTTGTGTATCTAAACAAAGGGTAATGTAGTAAGCTCTCCAACATCAAATAGCTCAGCACTTAGCTTCATGTTCTACATCCAGTGGCCATAAGGCAGTTCTGGGCTTGGGGCTAGTGGGCTGTGGGCAGTGCGGAGGCTTCTGACATATCTCTTGACAGATAATTTCCAAGGGAAATAGTTGGTAGTTTGACCAGATGCACAATAAAATTATCATCTACTTATAACTTTATTTTTAAAAATGAAAGTTTAATGTTCCTAGATTGGGAAGACCTGAACAAAATACAAATGATCACCATAAGATGGTGCCAGCAAGGGACCTAAGCAAGTCCCAATTCCTTCTTCATACCTCCTTCCCTGTGCTTGGTCCTCACTTGGTTCAGATGGCTTAGTGACTAGTGATGGCCAAACTCTGTCACACACAGGGGGTGCTAGGTAGAGACACCCTCTTTCTCAGGCAGCTCATAAGTAGTAGGAAACTAAAGGAATAGTAAATTAACACAAAGCTCCAGATCACACAACAAGAGCAGCAGCAGCAACTACAACAAGAAGAACAACTAAATGTTTCGAGTTGTTGAGCGGGCCGTAGGCAGATGTGGAGCCCCTTTCACCCCATTTCCTGCTCCTGTTTTCTCCTTCTCCCACTGGCAGGATGGCTTACAATCAGATCTACTACTTGGACAAGTACTTGGACAAGTACTACAAGCACCAGCATGTCATGTTACTCAGAGGTTTCTCTGAACAAGTTCCTCAGACTCATCTGATGTCCGAAGAGGAGTGGAGGAGACTTGGTGAACAACAGAGTCTAGGATGAGTTTATGACATGATTCCTGAGCCAGAACACACACACACACACACACACACACCCTTTGTAACTAAGCCCTGCTTTAATTACCACATGGATTTTCCAAGAATCTTTGGATTTTAGACTCTCCTGGGAACCTAGGAATGGTACCCACATCACAGAGTCTTTTTTAGATGTGACATCAGGGCACCAGGTTATCTGTTTGTACCCAGGAACTGTTGTTTCAGCATGTTGGGTAACAGTTCAATGCTTGACACTTTCTCTCCACAAAACTGAGGGATGCAATCTGAGAAACACAAGCCTTACAGAAAAGGCAAAAGAAGCATTTCTTCTGGATGTCTGGACCAGTCTTCTAAGAATTCATTATCTCAAGCTTGCTCTGTAGCTGTTTTTGCTGAAAAAGTGAAAAGGCAATATTACCCCAGGCAGACTTCTTCTAAGAGTATTGAAACACAGTACCCATAATTTTCTTTACATCCAAAATTTACTGCTACATTTTAGGCAACTTGATCTAATAAGAAATTAATCTAAATTAATCTAAATGCCAAATCTAAATAATTCTGCGACCATGACAAAGCAGAGCTAAGCCAACCTGAGTTAGGGCCAATACACTTGAGCTGAAAGGAATTTAGAAAGTATCTGATTCTCCCATTTCCTAGGTGGGAAAACTAAGAACACAAGAGGTTAAGCAACCCAGAGAAAAAAATTTAGTTAGGCAATAGTTTTAAGAGACAAAGCTATGAATGCTTGTATTTGTAGCCTTTTTCTTAAGTAGGAGAAAATGTCTCTTTTGATTTATTTTCCCCTTTGTCTGAAAAAAACCCACAGTAAAAAAACATCAATCAGAATGTATTTTATTGTGTACATGTCTATGTATGTGTGTGTGTGAGTGCATGTATGCATGTGTCTCTCTGTGTGTATATCTGTATATGTAGTATATGTGTGTAGATTGTGTGCATGTGCGGAGACCAAAAGAGGATGTTGGTATACAGTTCTATCACTCTCCATATTATTCTTTTCAGATGGGTCTCTCCCTGAACTTAGCACCAGGCTGGTACCCTGCAAGCCCCTGGGCTCTTCTCATCTCTGACCCCTAGCTATGGGGATGGGTGGATGGTAAAGGTGCTTTTTGCCACTCCAGACTTTTTTACATGGATATTAAAGATTTAAATTCTGTTCTTAATACTGTGCAGCTGTCTCTCCAGTCCTGCATCTCAACTTTTTAAAATAAATGATCAAATCACAAACTGTAAAGTTGAAGTTAATAACATTTCCAGAAATTTGACCAATTTCTTACATTTACTCAGTTTTTAAAATAAATTATTATGAAAGAGAGTTATATTGGTGCTTGTCAAATAATAGCAGCTGTGTCTTCCCAGGAAATCTTTCCTCACATCTCTAGAAAATCTTACAGCTCTTACAAATATGGAAATGGGGAAGCACTGGTCATATCAACTCAGATATAAAGAGATTTTTATGGGTGAAAAAAATTCTCATCCCTCAAATTTGTACCTGGCTTCCGAATTCTATTATGGCATATTCTGAGTGCAGGGAAAGAGGCAGCATTGCAAGGCAGCTGTCCCCTGCAGCCACTGCACGCAGCCAGCCATCACTGAGGACCTCCTCTGAGCAGTAGACGGCACATAGGGAATTGGGAAGGCCACCTTCCCAAGCTATCATGTCTGAAAAGTAAAAGGCAGGACATGAAACAATTAGGTAATGGGTCCAGAACTTTGGTTGCTCTTAAGCCAAATAGTTTATATAACAAGAAAGAGTATAGATGATCCTCAACTTACCACAAGGACATAAACCTCTCTTAGGTGAAAATATCACCTCAAAAACACATGTAATATTCACAACTTACCTGACGTCATGGCTCAGAGCCACCTACCTTCCCTATACTCACAAACTTACATTAGCTTATAGTTGAGCAAAGCCATGCACCTCTTATCCAAAGCCTACTTATGCTCAAGGGCAGAATGTCATGGGTAACTTATAGGTTGCTGCACAGAAAATGAAACTCAGAGTGGCTGGGTATGCATGCTTTTGGCACCATGTTAAAGAAGAAAATGTGTGAGCTAAATTATCACAAGTTGGATACCACTTTATGTGCCTAATTGCCACAATCTCACAAAGATGAGGTTAGCTAGGAAGTTCTAGAGCCTCAAGGCAACCTCTGGGAGAGCACACCAGGAGCATTTGTCTATTGACACAACAGAAGCAGTGAAAAACCCACTGAGATTTCCTACAAGTTAGTTGATGGCCATGCCTCAAATCATCAGGCTTTGTGGTAAGGAAGCAGCTGGACAACCTAACCACTAGGCACATTTGATCTCCCAAACTGCCAGAAAAGCATCCAACCTTTTCACCACATATTTAGCTCTACCAAAAACCTTGTAGTAAGGGGCATCTCAGGTATAGTAAAAGTGCTTCTGCTCCCCTGAGCCTGGTGTCAAGGGGCTGGAAGGTTTCCTCGGTGAGGACTAAGGCATACCGCACACTGAATAATCCATGATGACAGTATTTTATGGAGATGATAAATCCCTTTCTTCACAAAATAAGCATAACTCCCATGTCTGCAAATCACCAGGCACCTACTGTATGCTCCTAAAAAATGTATCTCAGCTGCTGCTCAGGCAAGCGTTTTCATATCCAGTCATGTGCAAACACTTCTCTCTTGCTCTTTTTTTTTTTTTTTTTTTTTTGGTTACACGAACAATTTGAGTCAGAAGATTCAGAATACAATATAAAGAAGAAAATGTAAAGAACACACTATTTAATCAACTTAAAGTAACTTCCAGGTGCTAGCAAATGTATCACCGCAATGGGTCTGCATCTCTCTTACCCAGTCTTCCTTCCCTCTTCTCTTCCATGTATACAACATGTAGAGATACATTACTAATATCAATCCATTCCTTTACTATGTGGAGAAGATGCTACAATGAAAGTAAACATATTCACATATAGCCACTCTTTAATTTCTGCACTGGATTTCACTATGTGCCCATGTAAATATATGGTATATAAACACAATACTATTAGATCACAAAGGCCCCATTACTGGACAAATAAGTCTTCTTACCCCAATATATTTTTATAAACAATGCCTTAAAAGATATGAATGTCTGTGTACCTGAATTTTTATGTAAGTATTTAATTGTTTCCTTTAGATACACTCCATAAAGTAATGGTCACATCAAAAAATGTGACTGCATAGGTGCTTCAGGCCTACAATCTCTGTATTAGGATAAGTCCCCTTCAGAGCTCTCTGATAAGACACGGTGACAATGTAGACATCAAATATTTGTACAAATACAGTAGCCGGGAACAACCTGTGACTAGTTTTGCATTTGAAATATGAGTAGGACCAGTTAAGCAGGCTGGTTTCTAGTTTTAATTTTAATCTAAATAACTAGACTTGAACACAGGCTATCATATTCTAGATCAACTTCTTTCTTAAGCTTTTAAGAGTACATATCCATTACATCTCTTAATGAGTCCCGTATACAACCTTTCAACCTTGAAATTCAAGGACACTGTCTTTCCTATCAAAGAACGTTATGTCCTGTCCTTGACCAGGTCTTTACAGCTTCTGAAGGGAAAAAGAGGCAAACACCATTGTGCTTTGTTTTCCCCCATTCCATATATGGTAGAAACTAATGTGGGGAAGGAGAAGAGTCTGCCCACAATTAGTCTGAATATGCAAATTAAACATAATCCATGTTTCCTGCTCTTTATCCACTGTTCTTTGTTAATAAAGTTAGTTCATCTTACTGGAGCCTTGGGCAAATGGAGTTCTGTTGAAAATGCATGTCGGATATCCCACACCTCAGCCTTGCCTCTCCTGGGCACACTGGCTGAGTCTTCTATCAGTTTACACATTCTTGTATTCTTCATCTTCTCACGACATCTATGTTGTCTAATTTGCTGGAAACCTTCCCTGCCTGGGGACTAGCTTAAGCGTCTCCCTCACAGGCTCCTTGAGCTCTCACCCTACTCCATGCCTTGTAGCTGCCTTTTTCTTGATCTGACACTCTGCAAGAGCAAGTGCTTTGACCTGCCACTGAAGTTCACTTCCTCAGCAATTAACAAAGCAATTGCTCACACATTCTGGCCCTGGGGAGCACTTGCTGTATCAGTATGGGGAAACAAGATATGTTCTCCTCAGAGCATGTTCATCACTAAAGGCATAAGCATTCTGAGTTTTAAAAAATAGTCCCATATAATTTACCAGTGTAAATATACATATTAGAATAAAATTAAAATACATATAGTCAACTACTCAGATAAATGAATCTTTCTGGAATATTTAATGATATATCCATGTATTATGTGCTATGCATTCTAAACCCTGGGACTTCCGACGGGAATGAAAAAGACAGACTCATTAATATATGATATAACAATCAATAAATAAGGCAGTTGCCAATTTCAAATGGTGGAAAGTGTGAAGAATGAAGCCAATGGGTCTGTCAAGAAGATCTAGAGATGCGTAGAGAGTGCCTCATTAAAGGGCATAAATAGATAATACCTTGCACATGGAATATCAACATTTTATAATACTAGGGAGATAAAAACACAAAATCCAAGTTGTGTTAGGAAAGGGGTAAAATCCAAGCAGACATTAAGCTATAGTTAATGTTCTGGTTCCTGGAGTAAGGGGAAAGTGGCAAGGAAGTGGGTCGTGCATGCTCAATGATGTTTCTGTTTATGGGACTCACGGGCCTGCGCTAATGATGTGTCCTGTATCCAGCAGTCTATCTAAAAACAATTCTATAGTCTAAGGTTCATTAAAATAATGAAAGAATAGCATGTGTGATATTTATATCAATCCTCACAATGGTCCAGTGAAGTGGATGTAATCTTTTTCTTTATTAGGTATATTAAGAAAACTAAGGTATAGAGAAAACACATACCTTATCCTACAGCAAGTGAGGGTCAGGAACTGCACCAAAGCAAGTTGACTCTAGGAACACGAACCTGCTGCCTTCTATTCCACAATCTTCTCAGACTACAGAAGCTACCTATACTTTCCATAACCACCCTGGATGGTCTAAAGTAACTCAGTTATGTACAATTTGAAATTTAGTGCCAGACTCCCAATGACCACATCCTAAGCTCTCAAGATCCATACAGATCAAGTTTCCACTATCCAGGTGAGCTCAGTACGAAAATTTTTCACCACGGAAAGTTCTATCAGGCAGATAAGAACAAGATAACTAAGTCCATTCACGGCTCCAGGATCTTTTAAGTATTCTGCACTGCCTTACAAACTTAGATTCCCCTTATAAACAGCCTTCCAGAAGCTTTGCCTAGGTAGGCCCTTTGAATATTGACCGTACTCTGACAGAATACAGGTGACCCGGTGGTCAGCCATCAGTGCCAACCTTGTGCTTTGTACTGCCACTGCTCCTTACAAGACCCCAGACTGTGGAACACAGAAATGCTCTGCATGTGTAAATAGTTACATGAAAGAAAATAAAAGGCTTGCCACAACATCTTCAAAGAGCCGACCTTAATAGAAACACCAAATTTTTATCATTCCTTCAAAATTATTTCTCCTATTAATGTGAGCCCCTCGATCAAAGCCACACATGCTGGGTTAGTCAAGTGCTCTCCTCGCCTTGGGCAGCACACGCTTCCCCGAGTCTTCTCATGTAACCCTGTTGGCTACTATGAATGCTACAAAACCCACTTCAAAGCTCTGGGAGACAGGAACAGGATCTACAAGGCCAAGGGGGGGAAAAAGACTCCAGGGATGGGCTAAGATACAAAATTTGGAAAAGAAGATGAAAGCATTTATGGACATCTTCACAAGGCTATCTGCATCAGTAAACTGCAGATGAAACAAAATTATCCACAAGGAAAGTGCACATTGGGCATCCTCATCTAACCCCTTGTGTAGGAACTCAAATGTCTTAAGACGCAAGGAGATGCTTTGGGATTGTTAAATGTACGTCAATGGAAGCTTCAGGTCGGGGGTGTGTACATTTTCTCCTTTGGAGTCTCATGATAATCCAGTTAGTATAAACCAAGCTAGTATCATAAGAATATGCTCATTTTGTAAGTGTGAAAACCAAGACAATTTAAGCTCAACGTTGCCAGAGAACCTACACATGATCTGGGATCAAAGCAAGATGTCCTATTGTCTACACTGAAGGGCTCATGACACGCCATGTACCAACTCATGTTACTCTTGAATCTTTAAGCCATTGTCATATTTCATATTCTTTCCTCTCAATTCAGACCTACACCAGTAGGGCTTGGATAAAAATAATACCTTTGAAATTCATAGCTTAAGAATAAAAAAAAAAAACTAAGACAAAAAGAGAAAATCTGGCTGATAGTTATTCTTTTTGTTCAATGAGTTACAAGGCAGATGCCATGCTCTGTGTAACCGTGGGATGGAGAGTGTAGGGTCCTCATTTAGGAACCTGTATATAAGCTGGATAATGGCTCTGACTAATCTTCTTCATGTCCTACATAGTATTTTCAGGACGCCAACCTTCCCACTCAGACTCCCAAGTATAAGAACACATGCTAGAACTCAACTTGGCCCCAAGAGTGACAGTAAAGCCACTTAACATGGTTGATATTTGTTGAAATAACACCAAAGTTTTTATCATTTTTTTCAAAATTATTTCTCCTATTAATGTGAGACCTTCCATCAAAGTCACAAAAGCTGGATTAGTCAAGTGCTAACCCTGCCCCTAGTTTCTTAGACCAGCTAAATGTTTCTCACCGATTAGCTCTGTCTGTCTGAGACATGCTGGGCAGAATTCTCCTTTGACTCCATAGTACTCCAGCAACTTCTAAGTCCACCTCCCCAGGCAGTCCTTGTTAAGGCTGCTTCTATCACTGTTGTATGAACAGTTCAAAGGCAGATGGCTTTGACTCCTGGTAACAGGCATAACAAAGATTAATTACCTATGATATCTGTTGAACCAATGGGCACATGAACAAACAAGAATCTAACCAGTAGTTTCATCTCCATGTAGGGTTAAACTATGGCAAAATACCCCCTTAAGAGAAATCTGTATGGGCATGTGTTCTCTTGGAGGGAAGTAGCCTCCTTCATGTATGGCTTTGTTGCCTGGTATTACATCAGAGAATGTCTAGCAAAAGAGACCTTGCCTATGTAATTAATATCGTGGATGGAATGACTTTAGAATGAACAGAACACTTGGGTTTATTCTGGCGAACCGATGTGATCATCTAACCACTTCAAAGCAGAAGAGGAAGCCACAGATACCCTGCAGGGAAGAGGGCTAAAGAGAGTTGAAAGATAACAACTCTACCTGTCTTCTTGTCTTAAAGATGGAGAGCCCATGTGAAAAATCAGAGGGAAAAAAATCAATTCTTCCAAAACCAGGAGCTTGGAAGAAGTGGCCACACCCAAGGTAAGAAGCATAGACCCCACTTACAGTGAACCCCTGCGTGGACCACGTTGCTCAGCTTGAATTCATTCTGACATGCAGATAGCAAATCAAGGTGCTAAGCTTCTATATTTGTGATAATGTGTCATGTCAGCACTAGAGCACCAGTACAAAGCTCTCCAAGGTGGAGCCGGCCCCAACAGAGGAAACAGTCCAGCCCAAACTGTTAAGACTGAAGTGTGATCTGAAGAACTGGAGATGACACACATAAAGCATGTTAAGGGACAGGCTCCATAGTTCTTCACAGCCCACCGCAGGTGTCTCTGGGAAACACACAGACTCTGCCTTAGCAGTCTCTCCTGAAAGTAGATTCTGCTCCATCAGTTCTTCCGTGGCCAGGCACAGAAAGCCTCAGTACTCCCAGGCTTTCTATATCCCCCTCTGCCTTGCAGCCACTTCTGGGAGAGGAATACACCTGATAAAACAAATGCTCAAAAGACTAGAAACTAAAATTTGACCCCTTGGACTGCTATGCATGTAGACAGTGGCTTATAGAAAGTGGGTAATGTTTAGCTTTCCCAACAGTATATCCCCAGTGAGGGAATTCTTCACATGTATCTGATGGAAGGAGCTTTCCTTGTAAATAGTGGACGTAATAGATGTCATTTCCCACTGCATCTCCCCTCGCCACAGTCTGCTTCTACACATGGCTATGTCTACTGGAGAAGTTCATCTTTTCCTGCAGCTGCTGGCCATTGGAATTTAGTAGTGACATGCCTCTATAAATACAAGCAAGCTCTCTAAACGATGTGCCTGTGTGTAGCCCTTCCCCACAGCGCTGTGCATGACTTTATCCATTCTATGCTTCTCAAGTTAAAGTCATATTACAGACACAAAGCATCTTACTTACAGATGATGTTGGTGGGAACTTCAAGAATAAGAGTGAGACTTGGTACACAGTACCTGGGGAACGTTTCAAGGATACAGGTGACCCTTAGATGGAACCAGTTGGGTTGCAGAGGCATAGCTTTTTGTTCCTACATCATTCGTATTGTTTTGGGAGAATCCAAGCCCTACATGTACTCAGATAAATAATTGTGACTGTAAAACAAGTCGGTTTCCATGGAGAGAATGGATCATTCTATGCAATGACAGAATCTGAAAACAGTACTCCAGGTAAACCCACACAGGAGACATATGATGTCACCATGGGCAGGCAAAGATGGCCACAAGGAATGCTCTACATAAGCTAGAAATGGATTGGAGACATTTTCTGGGATCTAGCGCATGGAACAGTTCATATGCATCATACACCAGACACTTCCATTATGTGTATGACAAGGTTCCTCAGAACATTTCTACACTTCTCAGAGGGGAGGTACGTAAGACAAAAGGGTTTCCACTGCCACCTGATGGCCTCTCTGTACTATTTCTTAGCTCCGGGCAAAGCATTCTTCACAAAGTCCCTCCACTCTCACTAACATTACTTCCCAGTTCGCCTATAGTGAAGCTCCTGAGAGCTCAGGTGAACTGCCCAAGGTCAGGAAGAGCTGAGGTAGGACCTACCAGTCTAGTCTCAGCTGGGAGCATTTCCTGTCTTTTACAGGGTTTGCATTCAGTGTGTGCAATGCTCAGGATCCCATGCCTTGATCTTTGCAGGATCCCATGCCTTGATCTTTGCAGGATCCCATGCCTTGATCTTTGCAAACAGCCTTCTGCATTCTCTCAGCTCTAACCTGTGCCAGGGTACTTGGATACCCTTCTGTGCTCACAGGAGGGATGGGCAGTCCTCAGCTTACCAAATCCTTCCTCAACTGCTTCATTCTAGAAAGCATTTCAGTTGACAAACGTGAGATTTATATTATAATAGTTTTGAATCAAATTTTATATACCTAGAGGGAAAAATAAAACAAAACAAAACCAAACCAAACCTCTGCTGAGGCATTTCTGGGCCCTGGTCATATCCCTGAATGCTGAAACAAAACAAACATATGTGTCCTCCTATTTTATTAGTTTACCTACTTTATTTACTAGTGGTTCTGTGGTTCAGAGGTGTCCTGCCAAAAGTGTGCTGCAAAGTTAATCCCCAAATGCACAAATACTGGTGGATCTGTACCAAGAGTTCTGGATTCTTACTAGACTATGGTAGCTCTCAAAAAGTCTCCTCAGCAGCACTACCTTTGTACCTTTTCCCAGTCCTATATTATTAGTGGCAGACATCCAGCCAATGGAGACACACCAGGCCCAGCTAAGTCAGGATAGCTGCCTTCCAGTTCTCTAACTGGATAACATCTTAGACTTGGCCTCATATATTGACCCTTTGAGCCAGCCATCTGATTGCTTGTCACCGCCTCTTTCAGAGGGCACCAAACTTCTGGGGGATCGCTCCTAAGATTTAAGGTCTGCATGATTAGACTGTCGAGTAGAATTCCTCTTTTCTTTGGCAGAACTGCCAAGACCGTCTACAGCTGCCCTGGAAGAAGACTAAAACCTGAATGTTTCAATTCATTACAATGACTTTGGTGAAATGTACAGTCTGTGTAACAAGCTTCACACTCAGAGCTTGGAACTCAAGAGTCAAGTCGGCCTGATCCCAACTACATAGGAACAAGAAATATGATGTGGAACCTTTCCCCTCACCAGAATAAAGCAGGACATGGGGCGACTAAATAAACCCAACAACCAGAATCCAGAGCAGTTCCTTTCATTTTGAAGATGAACAGTACCAACGTTAAATGATCTCGGGATCAAATATTGCCCAGTTGTTTTTACTGACCAAATGTTATTATATGAACAAGATGTCTATAAAAGCACATAACAAAAGGCTTCAATCGCCTTTCTTCTTCCTGAGGAAAAGGAGGATCATAGAAGCTGACCTCTGGCTTGGATGGATGGACCATGGCTGGCAGATAGCCTAGGTACTTAGTTCTATCCATCTGTAGCTATGGAGACCACCAAAGGCAGAGGGCTGTGTGATCATCACAACAAACCAGCCAATGCACTTAGGACAGCCCCTGGTGTGTAAAACTTGCCAGATATCCCATTGTCTTATTTAAATGCCTCAAAACACACTATATAAATTTGTTCAT
Source organism: Micromys minutus (assembly GCF_963924665.1). Lineage (NCBI taxonomy): Eukaryota > Metazoa > Chordata > Mammalia > Rodentia > Muridae > Micromys > Micromys minutus. The sequence continues at coordinate 30,799,757 of NC_137981.1, forward strand.
AATTCAACATAATTCTCCGAGGAATATAGGATTAATGTTCTCTAATGGAAAGTGCTTCAGAGTTGATGCATCCTCAGTTCTGTGAATGTCTGTGTACCTGCTTGGGCCTCTGGGAAGGGCCAGCTTTTGGAAGGATGACAGTACGTGTGCTTAAAGTTGTCACTGTTGTCATCTGAAACTTCCCTATCTCTTTGTCTTTCTCTTCCCTCCCCCTCCTCTCCTCACATTGTTTTTAATGGTCCTTCTCTACTGGGCAATAAGGGCTATGGTTTGAAGTAAATGCCTTCAAATAAACATCTCTTGGTGCCAGAACTGCCTTGGGCACATATTTTTTCTTTCAATGGTCCTGGGAAGTGGTTTGTTAAACTATTATTCTCGATTAAAAACTCATGTGTTTGTTCTGTCCAAAGTGGGTCAGCACTTCGAGTGAAAGGTCCCCTTAACATGGCAAAACCTCTACTTGTGACAAGCCCATGCCAAGTATGCCTTAACCAGATGCAGGCCCCGGGTTTCATTAGCAGCCACTGGATTCCATGTAAAATCAGATAATGATGGTTTTTCTCCTCTCTGCTGAGCAAATATCCTCAGCGTTTAATCAAGTCTCTATATGAGAAACCTCTATGTAAATATCTCCACGCAGCACAATGGTTTTAAAACTATGGTTCATCTCAACTTTCCTGACCTCTGACTGTTTAATCTGAGAGGGACCCGTGCAATGTCAACTAAAAATAAAGGGACTACAATATTTATTTTGGCAGATTCCATACAAATATCATCGGGGGGACATGTGGTGTGTAGAAATTCTCTACCACACACAGAGAGAAGAGAAAGGATAGGCTCTGGAGCCCATTTCTCATTTCCCACTAGTGGGCTAGTATCTATTGGATAATGATGGTCTTAGGCTGCAAGGACACATGCTGCTTTGGAACACTCTGCCATACTCTGTGGCTGGTTACAGGAAACCTCCCGTTCCACCCCTTTGGATGTTCAAAGGGTGCAAAAGAAAAACCTGGGGAATGCAAACCTCTTTGGAGGGGCTGAATCTCAGCCTGGGCTTCCTTTCCTTTCTTGTGGGCACAATTTTGGGCGTCTGAAGTTAATTATTTGCAGGTGCATTTCAGTTGCGTGTAACGGAGTGGGTTCCCAATTAGGTTCTCACAGGTGTAATTAGCAATTTCCACCTCACTTTGAGGGGGCAAGTGGATAATTATGCCCACAAGGTGGTAACCATTCCTTGTGGGGTCTATCAGAATGCCCATTCGAAACTGTTATCTGGCTATCCGGCCTCACAAAATTGGACCCTGGGCATCAGAGGAAAATGTCAGGTGTGCATTAAGGATACAAATGTGGAAATCTACAGGGAGGGGAAGTTGGGCATTTTCTTTCACTTGTTACATCCTTAAAAGAGTGAAGCCAGGAAATTTCATAAAGAAACAAGGACTATGGGATGCACAGAAAAAAGGAAATAAAAGCCTATGCAGATGTCAAGAAGAACTATCTGTGAGGTGGGAGTTAATCAAAACCATGGAGTTAACTTTTGGAGGCACAAGAAAAGTGACCCAGTAAGAAAAAAAAAAAAGAAGCATCTATTGACTCTGCAATGCTTTACAATTAAATCATTTTCACATAAATCATCCCATGTAAGCTCAGATGTTAAAGGCTATAATACTCAAAATTTTAATAACACCAAAGTGTTTACTCTTTTTGTTGGATATCATTCTAAAGTTGTATGTGTACTCAAGTAATGTTCTTAAAACTATAAACAATTACTATAGTATTTTTAAAGATGGGACAGTTGAAGCATATGGTGGTAAAGTGATATGACCACGGTCACATGATTCAAGAAGCCAGATCTCAAAAGGGCTGGCATTCGGGAGCTAGCTAGTTTGCCATACAAGATAAGGCCGTTTTCAAATGAGAAGAGAGAATCAGAAAAAGAAGGGTCTACTCTCCAGGATATGTCTACACGAGGTGATTCACTTGTTTAAACATTCATCCATCCATTTAGTAAACTAAGGGGCAGCCAGCAAGGTTGCTTTAGCCAAGGTACTGGGTACCAATGTAAAGAGAGGTGAAGACATTCTTGCCACAACTGTTAGGTAAATGCTTTATGATCTAGAAGCTTCCAGGGATATGGGGAGGAAGAGAAAAGGGAGTAAGAGAAGAAGGAAGGAAGTGATGTGCAAAAAGGGGAATATAAACAAGAGAAGTCCAGTGAGGTTGTGGGTGAGTAGAGGTGCCTGTTGTCCAGCCCCTTGAGTTGAGTTCAATCCCTGTAAAGCACACGATGGAAAGAGGGGGGCAACTCCTAAAAATTAACTTCTGATCTCTGCAAGCACATCATCATTCACGGGCATAAACATACAGACACACACAGTAAATTAATAAAAATTTAAAAATATTGATGAAGTAAGTGACAGGGAATGACGGGGACCTCAAGAGCAGAAAAGTAATCATTGTGAACTAGTTTGTCTTCTGAAGATGAATCCCTTATTAGTAAGACAGAAAAGGTCACTTTTTGAAGTCTTTAGCCATTGGAAATGGACTGATCGAACTGAGCTGCAGAGTCATTTGGCAATTGTCAACACATATATTCTTGCTTTAATGACAGGAACAGACAACCCTGGCCATTGCAGCCTATGCAGGAGACAGTTGGGAGTGAGTTCTGGACAGTCCATCTGATGCATAGAAATGGGCTTGCTGAGAAAGCCTTGCATAGCACAAGACCAAAGGTTACTGGGACAAGCAAGTTTTATCAGCATAGTTCTACATTTACCTGTTGGTAAGATGAGGGTCTCAGACTGAAGGGTGGCTGTAGAACCATTGTTCTCTTGGGGATGGAGAAAGATTAAGAGAGCCCCAAGACCAAAAGAAATGTAACCATTGTCACCTGATGAGCTGAGAGAGTCAGTAAAGGAAGATATGACCTGGTGTGCAAGTCAAATATTTCAGCTGTTCTGTCACTCAGTTTTTATAGTGGACTTAGGGGTATCCTAAATCTACAACCTTATTAGGAGTACCCTGAATCTACAACCTTATTAAAAGCATGTACACACATGGATACACACACACACAAACAGACACACCACACACACACATACACACACACATACACACACACACACACACACACACACACACACACACACACAGAGCACACTAAGAAGAGTTCTTTATAGGACTTTCTGGGAACAGATGGTCTTATATCTTAGAACTCACAGGAGTTCAATAGATGCTATTGGCTAGGGCTCAGAGAATTCACACATCATGCCCAAGGTGCCCCAGCTGGCAAGTATCTCCACAAAGAGGCATCTGAGCACTCAGCTCTGTTCACTCTTAGCTGCTGGAGTACACATGGAATTGTTTTGAGAGCGATCTTTCCTTTGATGTTTCCTAGGACCGCACTTAAAACTTCAAACATATTTTCTTTCTTTCTTTTTTTTTTTTTTTTTTTCCCGGTGAGGGCGTGAAGGATACGTCCACTGTAGGAGTCCCTTTCCAGGTTTCACGGACTCGCCGGACACATGTTCAGCTGGCTTATGAAAGCCTTGCAGCAAAGTACACCGGAGACTTCCGGAATTTTCAGCCTGGCATGGGCTGCGCACAGAGGACAATTTGAATTCTGCAGACCCAATCTTGGCAGGTTGATAGTTATCTAGAATACGGAGCTTTTAGGATCCTCAGTTATTCCTCAAAGAATTTAAGATCAATCAGCACTTGAGGCTCATTCCTGAAGTGTGTGCTTTTCCAGTGAAATCCTTAAGCCATCCTGAGAGCCAAGACTGTTACATACCTTAGGGCCATGGGAAGTCCAGGACCCTCTCGGGGAGCATGCTCAGTTAGGGCCATGGGAAGTCCAGGACCCTCTCGGGGAGCATGCTCAGTTAGGGCCATGGGAAGTCCAGGACCCTCTCGGGGAGCATGCTCAATTGTGCTTTCTCTGTTTCCTTGTATATTCAGATGTACTATTTGTGACTTAAGGAATTTTGAATGTTTATCATTATGACTTTACATAGCCTCTCCCCCTATTTCACTCTGTCCCTTTGCCTCTTCCTCCCTCCCTCTTCCCTCCCTCCCTCTTTCCTTCATTCTCCAATCAAAATGTTTTTGCCAGGATCATTTTTTTTTTGGCTCAACTTGGAGGTCAGGTACTGTGCAATGTCATTCATTTCCACTTTAAAAGACATGGAGGAATAATCTGGCTTCTTTGTGCTGAGTTAGTGGACCAAGACTGGGTCCATTTTAATGAGACACTTTATGTCCATTGTAGTCATGCTGGCTTTATGAGAAAGCCGGTCATGGGCAGTCACCCATCTGAGTGATTTGAAGTGACCTCAGCAACTTCACCTGCCCCAGAGCCTTAAGTTCCCATCATTCAAGATGAGCCACACGCAATGCTCTTGAAAATTTCCCACATTCTCCCAAAGGGAATTATATTCTTCAGCTTTGTAGAGGGCACTCCTTGTATTTGTTGGCTGAGACCCTTCACACTTTGGCACAAGCCTTCCTCTCATGCCTTGCTGTCTCTGTGAAGATCTTAAGTGCAGGCCCTCAATTCCTCCCTCCTTCGGGTGGGCATTTATCCAGCCCGGGTCATTCACAAATGACTAGTTCAGAGATGCATCTCTAAAGCATGTGAGACTCACACCGAGATGAGAGAAGTTTAGAGTTATAACACAGCTGGACAGAGAAATGCATTCCCAGTGGAAGGGAAGGAAGATGCTATGTAGAAGGAGATGCCCTGAAGGTGGCCTAGAGAGACAAAACAGTGACCACTGAATCCTGAATCTCCTCGGGTCCTCTAAGTGATGGGCATGAATTCCCTTGAGCTATCGTGTATGCAGAGTTTCTCTCCAGCAATATACTGACTAGAATGTTTCATAACTACTTTGGAATCTATTTAACTTAAAACTTAAAATGGGACTAGAGAGATTCCTCAATGGTTGAGACTACTGGCTTCTCTGCCAGGAGACCTGGCCTTGATTTCCAGCACCCTTGTGGCAGCTGCCAACCATCTACAGCTCTGGTTCTAGAGGATCCAATATCATCTTCTGGCCTCGAGAAGTGCTGCATTCGTATGGCACACAGCCTCCTCTGTAGGTAAGACACCCATAGATGGAACATAAAAGAAGTAGTGAAATTTTAAAAAAGACCCAAGTGAACAAGACAGGCAACAAGCAAGTGTTAATGGGAGGTATCCAGTGGGTGTTAAGGGGGCAGCTGGCGCAGGAGTGGTGACAGCTTCCGATCCTGGGGATCAGGGGCCAGGGACAAGTGGTAGGAAGAAGAAAATGGTGCAGCAAAAGAAAAAAAATGGAATTTAAAATAAATATTTAGCATAACCACTTAGGAAAACAGTTTCATGGTATCTACCAAGGCTGTATATACTCTTCTGGCTTATCGAATAAAGAGCAGTGGGATTGTAATGGCTCAAAGTATAATAACAGTCAACTATCTCTCAAGAGGACAATGGATATTTGAACTATGATATAACTGAGCTGATATAAGTGGTCATATAAAATAATAGGAAAAGTTTAAGTACGTGGTGAATTTTATAAATATGCTGAGATAGGGAAAACAAACATACAAGAGTACATAACATATAATCCCAATCTTTTTGAGTTCAACAGGCAAGCTTAATCTATGGAGTCCTAAGTCTGGCAGAGATTAGTGCTGGTGAGTAGCGGCAGTGCGTGAGACAGTCCTACAGTGGGGCTAGTCTTCGGGTTTATAATCTAGATGCTTGATCTGTGGGCCACAGGAATTTTTCCAAAGATCCTCAAGCTCTACACTTGGTTTTGTGTTATATATTTTGTTATATATATTTTCTTTGTTAAATGAAATTAATAAAAAGAGGCTCTGGAAATTACTCAGTGGGTAAGAGACATTTCCCAGAAAGCCTAGAACCTAATTTCAAATCCTCAGCACTGATGTTATAAAACAAAACCGGAATGACTGGGTGCCCCTGCAATCCCAGCATTAGGTGGGAACAGGATGCTCCTAAGAACTCTCTGACTGGCCAGCCACTCCAGCTGAAAGAGCATCTTCTAGTTGAAAGAGAGACCTTGTCTTATGGAAATGAAGCTCCTGCATTCATGCATAAAGGCACATACATTTGCATATTGAAGTACATATAAAACACACACACATACAAAGAAAATAATCTCCACACAACACAACTCCTCAGTGGCTATGTTTTGTTCTTGCCTCCAATTCTGCCTGTGGGACTTTCTTCTTTCTATCTCTCCTTCCTTTCAGCAACCAGGGACTGGGCCACATGGTGTCCCCATTCTGCTGTTCTATCTTCCTTATGTCCTTGATAGTACTCACCCCACTCTCTCCATATACACCTAAGGAAAAGCTCTTATAGAGCTGCAAATGCAATGCCAGGAACTAGTCTACTAGAAGTGAGGCATTTCTATGGCCTGGTAGATGAGTGGCTCAAATACCAAATGATGGGGCAAAGGGTATGCACACACTATTCTACATTAGTCACACAAGCTTATCTTATCTTCCTGGTATCCAGGTCTGTTTTTATTCCAACACAATAGTGCCCTTAGGAAATCATGGGTGGAACTGGGACTTTAGCATCTAGTAGGGAGGGTGCACTGTCTAGCCTATTTGTGATTGTTAAGACTCTTCCACAATCTGAATGTCAACACACACATGTTAGAAGCCATGGATTAAACATGGACATTCCTCACCAGCCTGCACCCAATCATTCTGAGCCTTTGAGTGAACATGGGAGAGTGGGGGCCCCCTCAGAGTCCATCTTTAATGTGAGAAAAACACAAGCTTCTGTGTGGGCAGGAAGAAAACTTCAGAATATCTCACTATTTGTACATTTTGGGTTCCAAGTGTTAAAGCAGTTAGCTGACTTCAGCTGATATAAAGGATAGTACTTTCTTGTTTCTATTTTCCAACATGATCCTGGTAGAGTAATTACTGATGTTGAAGACTGCAAGAGTCTCCACAACATTCTAGCATTTCTACTATCATTGGATGGCTTATATCAATGTTGCGATTATATGTTGTAAAAGTAGATTATTAGGCCTCAACACACACCTGCTAATCAAAACCTCAGTGTATTCGGGAACCTGAATATTTAAAAATCATATATATGTCATTCAGATTCATATTTAACATTTAAGAAGCACTGATCGATTTAGTTTATTCTAATTTGAAGTGAACATCATGTGGGTCCAGCTTGGCTGCTCTCGCCTGATCGTGGTTAGCATTGAAGTCACTGTATCCATTGTTCTCCATGGAATTACACAATATGCCCTCTCACCCGTGTTTCCCCCATTCCACACATACACACACACACACACACACACACACACACACACACACACACACACATATATATATACATATACATATAATTACTAGTGTGTGTGTGTGTGTGTGTGTGTGTGTGTGTGTGCGCGCACGCGCACCTACATTCTAGGGATTAAACCTAAGTTAAGGACCCCACCACTGAGTTGTACCAACAGCCCTGTCTAATAATTCTTATTTTAAGAGTTGTGTCATATTGCTTCTATAAATTGGCAGATTTATTACTGCAAAAATAGTAAATTAGTACCATTTTCCATGTATAACCATTTGCTAATGTCAGTCATATCTCAAGACATTTTTCTCTGTAAAGCTACCAAATGAACTACAGTAGCATCACATCGTCAAACCCATTGGCTGGTGTCAGGACCATTATTGTGTTTGCTGCTTAGTTTAGATTACTGTTATAAAGAGCAGCACTATTTCTACTTCTACCCCTCTGCCACAGTGTTGAGTTCTGAGCATTTCCCTTTCTGGGGACAACTGCTAATGAAACGAAACAAAAATGAGTAGGAGAGAAAGGAGGAAAAAGCAGCTGCAGAAAGCACAGTGCTTCAAAGAGCCTTGGGCACCTCAGAAAAACATGTGTCTCTCCTCAGCCATGAAAGCTACTTAACTGTAGCAATGCTGGCTGCTTGCATGGTGGGAGTGTCCTCGGAACTGTCTGGTACCACCCGGTGCCTTCACTCTGCCACTCTGTCCAGGATTGCCAAGACCAGTCAATCCTGGGCTACTCTGGAGCACACAGCAACCATTGCTTCACAACAACCCAACACAGTTCTCCTGGATGCCACGACCACATGATCAGAGAGATGGCTCCTCCAGTTGACCCAAATGTTACCGAATAATAACAAGATATAGGGTCTGAGGTCAGAATTCACTCACGTCGAGCAAAACTATTGACATCAGCAAATCAGGAAACTTCCTAACTCGGCGTTCTCACTCAGGAACGGCAGCTTGTGACGATGATCCCATCACTGGGGAACTTGAGGCAGGAGAACTGTTACTAGTTTAAGGTCAGCCCAGGCTACCAAGTGAGTTAAGGCAAGCCTGGGCTACATAAAGAGGTGCTGCCTCACGAGGTGGTATGGATTGACACTGCAGTTTGTCGTGAGGTTCAGTAAACTCATCCATTGCAGTGAGTACATCACACAACCACACAACTACTTAATGATTCCCACTCACTGCTGGCTCTGTCAAACACAGTGCCTTCCCCCCAAAGTATGAAACTAGATCCAGAGACCTTCGGGAAGCATGTCAAATTAGCAAGTCTGACGACATTACTCTCTGCATTCATTTTTATCCTTCTGTATTCATTCTGTAGAAAGTTTTTGCTGAACCTGAAAAAAATTCAATAATATATGTTTCTTTATTGATAACTACTTAAATAGCTACCAGAGGGCTTAATATAGCTTGCAGCTAGAAGGGCTGGTGAGACATATTCTGGTCTGGGTTCCAAACTTGTGCCTGTCTCTCCTTGGGGCCAAAGAGCTGGATGGAGTGGGAAGACGCAGAGCAGAACCCAGTCTGCTTCATTTCACCAACAGCCTTCACTTGTTACTGATGATACCCTCCCTTACATTAGCTGTGACACTGCACGCTTGCCTTAAAAATAGGAAGTCACATGCCCTAATTGTTCAGATGCCTCCAAACAAGTCCCTTTTGAGTAAGGAATATCTTTCCCTGGGTTCTTTGTGCAGACCCCTACCCCTGGCCTCTTCCGGTCTGTTCACTCTTTCTTGAAGTGTAAAAACTGGGTGGCTGTGATATTAAGAGACAGAAATGGGGGTCATGCTCTCCCTGGCTTCTGCTCTACTACGTCTAAGTGGTCATAAATACCATGATGCCGTGAGGGTAAAGGCAGTGATGATGGTCACTAAGGTAGTGTTTCTATAACGGGCATCAGGCTGTTGCTTTCATATGCCCGTCTCCCATGAAACGAGCACAGGGCTTCTCTGGAAACATGACATCACCTCTCCCATGGTTGCTGCTCTTTACCACTCTTATTCTCATCGACAAAAACTCCTGTGTTTGAAGCTGTGAAAATGTCAGGAACTAGAACTATACGACTTATGCTTTCACAAAGAAGGACTCTCACATGGAGAAATTTCTAGAATCCACAATAAATGCAGAGCTTTTCAGAAGAGACTGTTGTTGAAGGAGGGGGGGTGGGCAGCACTTACAAACCTATTCTGCTCAGAAGCAATGTAAAGAGTCATAGGACATTGGCTGTATCCAGGACAAGCCATTGCTCTGGCTAAAGTGATTGAAACCAGCTGGGCAGGTGTCAGCCATCTTAAACGCTCTCTAGGGTCACTGCTGAGCTGCCAACTATGGCTGGAAAAATCACTTATGCTCTGAGGGGCACGAACGAGGAAATTCTGGACTGAACTTGTAAGAGGGAGGGTGGGGACAGCTCCAGGATGGCAAACAAAGTTAACCCTTAGGACAGCTGATGTCTTTTAGCCATTACAGCTTAAAACTCGGGAAAATGAAAAAGCGGCTTCCTAAAGACAATGCTGTGCCACCAGCAAGTGATGACGCTGACATTTGTAGAGAAACTTCTTTTTCTTGCCTCCTAAGACAACGAGAAAAAAAACACACAGTCTCTAAAAAACTGTGGCAAAAGTTTTATACGGTATTCAAATGCAAGTAAAGATATAATACGAAAATCTTAATGAAAAAGTTTGTTCTTTGAAAAGATTAATAAATTGTTCTACCTCCAGATATATTGATTGATGGACCGTGTGGCACAGTCTACATATGGGTCCAGTGCTGGGGAGGCTAAGGTAGGAGGATTGCAAGTCTGAAGTTACACAGTGACCCTGTCACATATCTTTTTAATCCACACAAAGTCAACAAAGGAGGGATTAAACAAAACAGGATAAAAGTAACAAAAATAGAAAGATGATACCCTCAAACTAAACTATAACAAAATATCGCATTGAATCAATTGTTCTAACCACCCACAATTAAAAGGTAGGGGTTTTCTTATTGGATAACAAGATTCAAATATATGCTGCATATAAATAAACACACAGGAAAAGGAGAGACATTGTCGAGGGGCACACATGCTAATACTAGTCAGAGGAGAATTAGCACCAATAAACAGAATAAACAGTGTTTGTCAGGACAGAGAGGACCATTTTATAGTTGCTTAAGAAATCCTCTACTATTGAAAGGACATGTTGTGAGAAAGTACTTGCCAGCCAGCTATTTAATAAAGACACAAAATCCAGACTATCCAAAACATTCACAAAATACAAAAACAAGAAAGTAACCTAATGCAAAGTAGACAACGTGTCAGAAAAATTACAGGTGGTAACTACACACACAAGGAGTCAAGCTCACCAGCCATTAGGACAGGCAGATTAAAACTGCTCTACACGTTGCACACCTATTAGAAGGACTATGGTAAAAAGACAGCCACCACTGGCAAGCACTGGAGCTGGAATTCTCATGCGCTGTGGCTGGGGAAAGGTAAAGACATGACTTAAGGAGCCAAGCATACCTTATGTTATCACTCACCCGCTCTACTCTCAGGTATTTATCCACGAGAAAAGGATACACACACATACAGGAAGATATCACACACAGGTAATGGTAACTTTATTAATAATAGTCTCAAACTAGAAACAATTCAGATGTCTAACAAGAGATGAACGGATCGACACTATGCCAATATGGATGGCATATTAGTACTCAGTGAAAGGAATTACCCACTGACTCACATAATGTTCTTGAGTGGAAAAAATAAAGTAAAAAGGGGTTATTATATTCTATCTGATTCTATCCCAGGCTATTAAACATTTTAGAAATGACAAAGTAATCAGTAGCATGGTGATTGAGAATATGGTTCTGTGCTTGGGGTGGAGAGAAGCTTGGCAAGGCCGGGGCGATGGGTTCCAGTGGCATTTCAAAATCCGAAGTAAGGGATGGAGGTATATACATATGCATATGAACATACATACGTACGTATACACATACACACGTATATATGTATGTGATTACAGTGGCATTTCAAAATCCAGAGTAGTAAGGGATGAAGGTATATACATATGCATTTGTACATATGTACATATACACATACACACACACATATATATGTATGTGATTACAGTGGCATTTCAAAATCCAGAGTAGTAAGGGATGGAGATACAGAGAGAGAGAGAGAGAGAGAGAGAGGGAGGGAGGGAGGGAGGGAGGGAGGGAGGGTGGGAGGGAGGGAGGGAGGGAAGGAGGGAGGGGGGGAGAGAGAGAGAGATTGGATTACAGTGGCATTTTGAAATCTGGAGGAGCTAGCGATTTGTTCACCTTGACTATTTTACACATCATCCATGTGTCAAAATGCATCAAGGTGCACAGAATATGTACATGTTGCTTGTTGTAAGCTGTTAAATTCTGTTAATGTGTAAAATCTAGTGGTCATTAACACAATACAGCAGTGGTCTTTTTTTTTTCTACCTCTGCTCCATCGCAAGTGCCATGCTAAGTGCTTCCCGTGTATTCCTCAACGTAGTTGTTTTTGTGAGCAGGTGCCAAGTGATGCCAAAGCCCCTCTGGGAGGGAGAGACCACAAAGTCACATGGCTTGATAAACTCACGGTGGGGGTGAGAGGTGGGAAGTCAGGTGGGAGGGGTATGTCCATCCTAGCTGGAAACTCCTCGTAGATCTAACTTCTGATTACTTCACTGTACTGCATTCCTTGCAGGAAACAAGAATTAACATACAATGCGTATATATGTGTGGATTAAATGCTGTTCTCTTTCATCGGCAGGGCTGAGACTCAGCTTTATCTTTTCTCGGTTTTCGTGCAAACAACCAGATGCAGTGAATTAACTCAAGGCAATATACAGAATTACACTTTCTTTTTTTAAGTGGAGGCAAAGAGCAACTTTCACCATAACTCAGTTACAGAATTGCAACTGGGTTTATCTTCAGTCCCCAAAGGTTGAGGTGACAGAAAATCAGAAAGAGATTAAAAAGTATGTCTAATGCCAGAAAAAATAAAATGAGTATTGTTAAGAGCAGAAGTTAAATTCAGGTTGGCTTTTTTCAAAGCCCAATGACAATTGACTCTTCAAAAAAAAAAAAAAATGTTCAAAATTCTCTTGACCTTAAGACAACCCTGAATGGTTCAGAAGTGTTAAAGGTTTCAGATGAGCAGAGGCATACTCAAAGGAATGTGGCTGTCCAGTCTCAGTAACAGCAATGAATGCCCAGCTCTCCCTGTCCCTGAAGACAATGCATTCCAAGCTTTCAGACCTATTGAACACTAGAAGGGCTCTGCTATTCAGCTGTCCGGCACCCTTGCTATCTCAAGGTTAACTAATCGTTTTCCTTTATAATTCACTGGAGACTGATAACTATTATTTCCCTGTCCAACACATACTGACAAGTACTCTGGTTAAATATAGGTTGCTAGGAATTGGAGTGCAGAATTTTTGTAGCTCAAGTTTATCAAGGATATATAATCTCATGATTCCAGGCCATCTCAGTTATCTTGGTAGGGGACCAGAGAGAGCAGAGGAAGGGAGTGATGAATGAATATAAACACGAATATTCTGTTTTCCCGATTAAGACCCAAGGAAATAAGGAACGGTGTGGGCCTACATGGCTTGCCATCCCCCTGCTTCTTGATTGGCAGAAAACTCCCAGTGATCAAAAAATGTGTGTGTGTGTGTGTGTGTGTGTGCGTGTGTGTGTGTGTAACATAAGGAGGAGACCAAAGAAATGGCTCACTGCAAAAGTGCCTGTCACAAAAGCACAGGGCTTACATTCAGATCCCTAGTGCCCATGTAAATGTGGACTATGAGGCTTACATCTGTAAGCCCTAGTATTGTAGGGCAGAGGCAGAAAGATGCCAGAAACCCACTTGTGAATCATTCTAGCCAGTCTATAAGCTCTGGATGCTCTAAGAGACGCTGTGTGAGAAATCAAGACAGAGTGGTTGAGGATGATACCTGATGCTGACCTTTGTTTTCCATATGTACATGTACCATTCTCCCCCACACACACTCATACATGTATTATACAAACACACAGATACGTGCATGCATGTGCAGGCACACACACACACACACACACACACACACACACACGCGCGCAATGAGGAGACTTAAGAGATGAGTTTTATATATAAGTAAGAAAAATAAGAAAAAAAGAGTAAGAGATGAAGAAAAATTTATAAATAAATATGAATGATAAAAGTGCATAAAATTTAAGGACACATACATGCAGAAGTGCTGGTAGTTCTCCAAGTTTCCCTTTTGAGTTCTCAAAGTTTCACTTGTCTGTGACACTCAACTAAAGACAGCATTTTTCAGCTTCCCTGGAACTAGATGTGGCCCTGTGTCAGAGATAGCATTCAGACTATACTAAAAAAAAAAAAAAAAAAAAAAAAAAAAAATCTGTTTGCCCTCACCCCTTGTTCCAGGGGCAAATACATAGACTACAAAGAGGTGTGACCAGGAACTACATCATGCTGCCGAGGCTGGAGCAGTAATAACATAGGTCTTGGTCCTTTGTGTCTCTCCAAGTCTAAGTCAGTTTTCCCGGCCTATACAGGAGAGAACAAGTTTCCATTTTATGTAAGCTAAGCCTCGAGACTTCAGGGTCTCTTTGTTATAGTGGACTGTTTAACTTCCAAAAGGGCAGAGCAGATTCTATGAAATTGTTCATTTGTATAACATATTGAAAAGACAGAAAATAGACATTCATTGCATTGTGTCAAACTCCTTTAGGACAGCCTACCCCAAGCGATGGTTGACGAGCTAAGTCCAAGAAGACATGAAAGTGCAATGTGTTGTTGCAGATTTAGAACCCACAGAAATATAGGCCAGTGACTGAGATGGTTTGACTTTCCACTGCAGTTTCTTTCTGGGGGGTTGAAATATTTCACCTCTACTGTGGGCTGCATGCAGGGAGGACTTCCTGATGAAAAGCACAAATTCTTCTATTCCCATAATCCCCCTGCAAAGCTGTGTGGCCCCCAGCACTAGCAGTCAGACCTGTTGGCTCCTTCCCTTGTAAGGCTCATTATTACATCAAAATCACACTAGATCATATTAGTTCTCCCTTTCAATTTCCTTTTCTAAAAGCCCGAAGCCTCATCACATCACAATGAACTATTGTAAAAATATACGGTAACAAGTGTTTTCTGCCAGCCTCTACAAATTGGAGTGAGGCAAGTACCATACATTTGCACCAAATTTACTCCAGACCGTATTACCTGTGGAATCACTGGTGAGTTCTCAGATAAAAGCAAATACTGGAAACCGTGCCAAAACAAATGAATAGTTTTCAATTCTTTCAAATATGAAATAATGATATTTTCCTTCATGAAAAAAAAGAAGAATAAGACATAGCAGTGAGTTCCATTTTCATGAAAAATTAGGTATAGACTCTTTCTGTGTCAACACCTTGAACTGACATATTCTACACATGTCTTTTATTCCTGGGTATATGTGCTATAGAAAAAGTGTGTGTATTTTCATCCAAATACAATCAGTGAAAAAGCAGAGAGGCACTCTTTAATAATAGCTCCTGGTTTGATCTGAGAGAGAAATGCCCTCCCTTCTCTTGTGCATTAGAACACTTTGTCCCTGGCTGCTGGCACTGTTTGGGGAGGTTTAGCAGGTGTAGCCTTGCTAAAGAAGCTCATTTCCTGGGGAGGCTTTGGAGCACATAGTCTCGATCTACATTTAGTTTATTCTCTGCTTTGTACCTGTGCTGAGACATAATCTCCCAGCTTCCTGCTGTGGCTGCCATTGGTGCATACCATGGATCAGTTATGTTTGAGGCAAACAATGCCTGGGGTGGGGCAGACTTCTGGAATGCTCAACATACTCTGGTACTTGACTTGTGTGTTAATGTTTTTTACGTAAGTGCACATATGTGTTCATTCCAAGCAAACTTACCAAGCTGAAGTATAACAAGTTGCATATATATTTATTCGATGAAATACATGATTTTAAAAAATTAAAGAATATAGTAATTCCAAAATACAATCATTATAGGCTAAAATCAGAGAAAAATATGAAGTGACTGCTTCTATTTTTCATCTAAAACAGAAGCACAAGTTTGGCAGTGGTGGTTCCTGCCTTTAATTCCAGCAGAGGCAGGTGAATCTCTGAGTTCAAAGCCAGCCTGGTCTACAGAGTAGGTTCCAGGATAGCCAGGGCTACACAGAGAAACCCTGTCTTAAAAAAAAACCCCAACCAAACCAAACAAAAACAACAAAACCATAAGCACTAAGAAATGTTATGAATGTGACTGTAAAATCAGAAACATTACATTGCAGGACTAAAGGAGACACCAGAGAGAAGAGGAGAAACTGAAACTGAAGGGTACTTAGGAAAAGATGCTAAAATGCTAGGATTGGACACTAACAATACAGAATTCCAACACTAACTGCTGTACTGACGAGTTGCAGTTTTTACTCTTAAACTTCTCCCACCGGATGACTTAGAATTCATGTCTGTGCCACATCTCAAAAGAACATCACATCACTTCTCCTCTAGACCATTGGTGGTGAAGCAGAAGCCTTTGGGCTTATATTGCCTAGACCCTTAAAGACAAGAATCTTGTAGTACTGTGATGAGTTGAAATAACTTGGCCACAGAAGCCCAACTTATTTTTTTCCATGTAGTAGCCACTTACACAAAACATTATACAAGCCAGCCAGGCAGGGGCATGCTGTTCAAGGTCAAATGAACTTGACTTTTCAGGGTCAAATGCAAAACACCAACCAACACCAGCTCCATGGATGGAATGGTGTGCCAAATGTCAGGGGGAAGAGCAGCTTCAGAATCTAAGGACTGGAGTTAGAGCATCAGATTCTCTCTGCCTCCTCTTTCCCTGGCCCTGTCTCCTCTGTATTGGTTGTAATGTCAGGTTATGTGTGTATGGTGTGTTTAGTGAGCAGAAAGATGTCAGGGAAATGGGCAGCTTCTGTTCTAAGACAAGGAGTGTTCTTAGTGACATCTCGCAACCAGAAAATTTAACAGAAAACTTAAACCACAGGGTGAATGGCAAGAAGACAACCGAGTAAGTTTCAGATCTTGTGCTCGAGACATTTTTTTTAATCTGTAGTTTTAAAGGAATGTGGTTATCTTTTAAAGTGACAGAAAAATGAGTAGGTTTAAAAATGAATGACTAAATGGGAAACACACACACTGCAAACTCGCACCGTCGATGAGTGAGCATGATGAAGGGAACACACTTCAGTGTTCCACCCATCAAACAAAAGCAGGAAGGGGAAGATAGAGGTGACTCATGAAGAAAGAGAGACACAAATATACAAACTTGAAAAGCATCCCCGTTTACTATAAATTACTCAACCAAACCAGGAGACAGATAGAACCCCCCCCCATTTCTATTAGGAAGGGGGGTTCCAATTAAAAATACATCTTAAAACTTACCAAAAGTTCTGGTTGGCAAGTGTTTAGAAATGGACTGTTTCATATATAATCAGGGCAACACAATCTGGAGACAAACCCAGCATTTATTCACAAGGAATAATTAGGTATGTCATGATGTCATGCATAAAGAAGAATACTCCCCAGCTATTAAAAATAATAGGAAAATCCCTTTTCATCTACAGCACCAAGTTCATATGATGTTGTTAAGAAACCCAGGTCCTGCAGCAGAAGCAAGGAGGGAGGAATGTTGGGAGGGAGGGAGAAGGGCATGGAGAAAACCATTTCAATGGCTGAAACATTAACAGTGACCATCCCCACAGGCTGATGGAGGGGATCCAGCAGAGCTTAGATGCCACCAAATGATTGATGCTGTAATAATAGTGACCCTTTGTTTTTATACCTAGTAAAGAGGATATATTCACTTAGAAAAAAACAAGGATAAACCAAAAATAGCAAAAGGAAAATATCTGAAACACACTTGGAACTCATGTTCGTGACATATTCAGCTGTCTTTCATGTCTTCCTCTTCCCACCCCCAAGGCAATCTATTTCCATATGTTATTCGTTTGACTCTCACTCAGCACGCAGTGTGCTTTTTCTGAGGCCTCTTCTGCTTAGTGCTCCCCTGTCTACCTTTCACTATCACTTTCTCCATGAGGTTCAGCTGAGATCCTTGGCCAAGCCTCTTGACCCGAGCCTGGGTTCCTAACATACTTTCCCTCCCTGGTGTCTTTCACTTTGCAGAGCCACCCTCCTGTCACCTTTCATGGGAACCCCAAAGCTCCCTCGGCTCCAAACTCCTTACTGTGACATTCCATTTGCTGGTCCTATTCTGCACCGCCAACCCAGGCACTTCTCCCTCGGTTCTCAACACCCTGTGACTACTTGCCCCTGACTCCCTCTGTTCACGTTTACAGTCCCATACCATTGGCCATAGTGTCTCCTAAGATCTAATGTCTGGTCCACCTGCCACAGACACTCTAATTATTTTTCAAGATTCCTACTTAATTGAGTCATCCCAATGAAGTCTTCGCTTAATCTCCAATTTAGAAAAAATAGTAAACACAAAGCAATCGTTTTTCTTGGTCGATATCCTATTCTTTTAAAGAGCCCTCCTCTCTTTATTGCAATGCAGACCTTTTGCGGATTTCTTGAAACTTGTTTTTGTATCCCTTGAGGTGCCTTTGGCAGGCATTTCATGTGTGTGTGTGTGTGTGTGTGTGTGTGTGTGTGTGTATGTGTGTGTGTTTGAAATGTATGTATATATATATGTATATACACATGTGTGTGATATGTATTATGTGATGTGGTATATACATATGTGTGTATATATGTGTATATATACATATATATATATATATATATATATATATATATATATATATATATCTTAGACACTTCAAAAGACATGTATATATATATATGGTTAAGGAACTCTGTAGCCTGCTAGGCAAGACTGTATCTGGCTGTTCTCAAAGCACACCCTACTTGTGGGCACTGTCACTCCCATTTTCCATGTGGCTAGAAACAAAGCCGAGAAAGGAAGTGACTTGTCAGAAAGCACTGGCATTTAGTAGATCTAAGATTCTATTCCCAGGCTGCCTTCTGACTCCAGTCAGTCCTCTGATCATGTGATCCATACGAAAATATACAGAACTGGACGGATCTCAACGCACAGAACATGGTAGTCCCGGTTCCAAATATTGTCATTGCATAAAGACTTCAGTTTGCTGTAAGCTGAAAATCCTGTACCCCAAGGTCTGTTATTCCTCTCAGCCTTGTGTCCCTCCAGGAATACCACTACTTCCTAATCAATGTCCACAACTGGGTGTGGTATGTTTCAAACTTCTCTGTGTGAGCTTGATATATATATATATATATATATATATATATATATATATATATATATATATATATATATATATATATATATTACAGAATTCAAATTCCTGCTTTCTCTCACATTTCAGTGCCATCAGTGGTGTCTGCACCAGCTCTGCCTTCATTCTACTGCCAGCCAATGCCTTTCCATCTCACGAGCTGCCTGTTCTTCTCCTTCTCGGTCTGTAATTTAGACTTAGGACCCGGAAAGGCTGTTGAGCTGGAAGACAGAGCAGACGCCCAAACCTGCTTCTCACTACATTGTAGATACAAGCATTCCTGTCCACTGAACCTGTCCTAGAATCTGGGATTCTAGGTGACTTCTAGGATTGCCCAAATTGTGAGATGCCTGGAACTTGGTCCATACAGATAGCAAATTCTACCCATTCCCAGAGCTACCATAGAACTGTCATGGTAGTAACTTCAAGCATCGTAGCTCTGTAGTACAGAGTCAAGGCTTTAACTAGGGTGGCTCCTTTCACAGGCTGCAAAGGTGCAACAAATCCACAGACCTTCAGTTTCCATTGACTCCTGGGAATTCCTGACAGCCTATGATTTATAGGTGCAGCATTCCAGCCTCTGACATCTTCCTATGAACTTCAAGCTCGGTCTCCATGTGTTGCCTCTTAGTCTGATTCGTAAGAACATCCATTGGTGAGTTTTGGAGTCTATCTCAAGCCAGGGTAATCTCATCTTGAGATACTATTCTACTTACCATCCTCAGGTCATATGCTGAGCTTTGTAATGAATGGCAATTCACTAAGGAGCTAGTAGTGATTTCATGACAACATTGGCATAAGGTTTATTGTATAGCAGAGCTCTTGTAAATTATTTGCATCAGCTAATTTTACTCTGACAGTGGGAAAGTAATAACTTCATTTTATAAATGAGGAAGATAAATGCATTGATAGCCCAGCAGTTTTCTCAGGTAACATTACCAGAAACCCATCCTCTTTTACCAGAGTTACCGGTCTGAGAGTTCATCAGGATCTTACCGTCCTATTTAACAGCTGGGACCACTCTTACAAAATCACATTGTTAATCTCAGGGCCCCAAACTAAACCATCATTGGCAAAGCATACCATATATAAGATCACAGCTTCTACCTGACCATGCCCAATATCACTAGTAGATCCTAAAGTCTGTTTCAGTTTTCCTTTCCTGTGTCTGCAATAAAATACCCTGACAAGAGCAACTTGAGGGAGAAAGGGTTTATTTACTTTGGTTTATAGTTCAAGAGTGCAGAAAATCATGGTTGAAAATTCAAAACAAGAGCCTGAGCCACATCCATAGACCAGAAGAGAGAGTAGGGAATGCATGCATGTTTGCACTCAGACCCCAGCTCAAAGATTGATTGGTGCCACTCACAGGTGGCAGGATGCCAATTAAGGTGATCAAGATAATTTTCCACAGTGATGCCAAGCCCCTTCTTCCAGGTGGGTGTAGATTTCATCAAGTGTCAATCTCAGAGTTCTTTCCTACAGAACTCTGTGTTCCATATGTTCACCAACCACCAGCTCCAGGCAGTACTCAGAATAAAGCCTCTTTGTCCTCTTAGTTCTAGAACTTTCTGCACACCTTATTCCTTTAGCAGGGTATTTTTAAGAAGCAAATATGAAGAAAGAAAAGGATTGTGAAGAAAGCAGAAGGGAGGAGTGAGGGAACGATAGGAAGAGTACTGAGGTTTCTTCTTCTGTGTCTTTGGTGGCCAGCTGCCATCTTCTCAGCTTCTAGCTGTCCTCCCCTATGATGTGTATCTGCTGACAGACATGAGCAAGACTGGATCACATCAACACAATGGACAGCCAGACAGAAGCCCGGGCTCAGAATCCAGACCCTACCAGACTTTGTTTGAAATTCAGAGACAGTCTGGGATTCAGGCACATTCTTGGAAAAGCTCTGGTGTTAGGGAGAAGCCCAGTTTCAATTGCTGAGGAAAAAAAAAAAAAAAAAAAAAAAAACCCAAAACCAGATAATGAGTTTATTTCTAAGGCAATGATGGCGGCTGGCAGTGGATTGGGACATGCATGACAAGAAGATGGCAGGTCCTCCTACTGCTGTGGCATCCCCAAGTCCAGGCTTTGCTTTTTGTTAAACGTTTGCTGGTTTGTTTGCTGTCTTTGTTTCACTGTAGCTGGTTTGTTTGCTGCCTTTGTTTGACTGTAGCTATCCTCAGACACACCAGAAGAGGGCATCAGATCTTATTACAAATGGTTGTGAGCCACCATGTGGTTGCTGGGAATTGAACTCAGGACCCCTGGAAGAGCAGTCAGTGCTCTTAACCACTGAGCCATCTCTCCAGCCTCCCCCTTTTCCCCAGACTTTGTTCTTTATAATCCAACTTTTCTCCCATGAAATTTTCCACAGAGAATGGCACTTCTCTACGACTTTTTACAACCAGTCACATAGTCGTAGTTCTTACTTAAACAAGTATACCAACTAGAGAGAAAACACTAGAAAAAGAGATGGTGAATTCCAAGAAGACAACTAAATTGCTATGGGCTGTATGCAAAACCCGAAAACCTGGGGTCACAAGGGACTTGTTCAGTTTGTGTCACACTTTTATTATGTGACAAACATCAGCATCTAGACTTGGGCAGTGTGGCTTAAACAATAGTTTCCCATCTCTTCTTGCAGGTCTAAAAGTAATGGTTTAACCGAATGCATTTTGATTCCTTTTCCCTCCCACCAAACTTTTGAAAGATCTATATATGCCACTGACTTCCATAGTAGAAGTAGACCACAACAAAACTGCATTTTTAAAAAGACCTCACTTAGTCATGCAGTGTTGGCTTTAAGCTCCATTCTTATGAGATATTTCAATTTAGAAAGCCCATAGGTCCAGTTGCCCCATTGTAGAGGGTATTGTGTCTTAGTTGTGAGTCACTCAGCACTGAAACAATACTTATTTTATTATACACTATATATGTACATATCCAATATGATTATATATATACTTATTTAATCAAAATATAAACTATTAAATGTAACATACAATATATTATATGATATAATATAGATATCCTATATTTCACATTATGTGTTATATGATAATATAAATGTATTTATAGTACACTTATTTATTTATATAAATAAAATATAAATTGTGTATATATAATTCACAGAAACAATTGACTATTGACCTGACAGACGTGCTTTATATCACAACTGAAAGCCACTTTTACACAAATACCTTTTCTATTTTATTCACACTGAAGACAGATTCTTACACAGAGTCAGTTCTCTCACGGGTGAGACAAGCTTCCCCTAGAAAGATAACCTGAACCACTGAACACCCCCTGCCTATCAGGGACAGACCAGGAGGGTCAGGAGCATGTTCCCAAGCCCCATCTCTCCCCATTACCGCCTCAGAGACAAACACCACTGCAATAATGAATAACATCGCCCTCGCCGCCGAGTTACTGGGCATAGCTGTATCTGTTCTTTTGACTCTTCCCGGTTCTTCAGCTGGAGTCATTACCTGACTTTATCAAACTCCTCCTGCATATGCTCAGTTCTGTGTCTCCTACACTCACTTTGCTTCACGCAGTAATAACCTGGTGGGAATTCGGTCATTGCTTCAAAACTACTCACTGCAAACATGGTCTGAAATTTCTTCCATAGCCTCTGGCTACAAATGACTGACATGCTCACTAACCTTTGTGAAAAGTCCTTGTATCTGGAATGCTGACATTTGAGCACCATGATCCTTGTTAGGTGGGGTTATCCTAAGCAATGTCCTTGGTTTCTACACCACTGATGCCAACAGTCCCTCTCGATCCTTTCTACTCCCCCTCCCCAGTTATAACAGACTAAAAGAACATCTCCAGTGGTCAAATGTTCCCTTAGGGGACACAATCGCCCCAGGCTGAGAATAACTGATAACCGGAGAGACTATTTCAAAAAGGTTTTGACTTCTTACTGGCTCCCACATCTTAAAAGTTCTACCCCCAGCTGACAGCGCCAGCCAGAGAGATACTCAGCATACAGAATACAGCAACTTAATGCCACTGATCCGATCACTTTAAAATGCTTGAAATGCTAAATTTCATGTCTAGTATATTCAACCCCAGTTTTAAAGCTGATCCCATGCCCCAACTCCTCAAAGTACTCACTCAGTTGTGTTATGAAACATTCCTGCCCTTGTACTTTATTTATTCTGTTGTTGCTTTATTTTACATTATTTTATTTTATGTTGTAAAACACTCTTGCTCTTACACTTTATTTCTTGTGTTGTTGCTTTACTTGTTTGTTGGTTTGTTGGCTTGCTTGCCTTTTTCGACACTGAACCCTGAGCTAAGGATTCCAATGACTACAATCTTCTTTAACATCAAGACTCTACAGCTGCTAGAGAGCATCGTACAGACACACCAGACTTCTGGGGGCTTCTGATTTAAGAGCCTTCTTGTGAAACACATCAAACCCAGATCCCCTAAGGAACTGGCCTGTGGGCCACAGAAGCCCAGAGACCTTCCAAATGCCGTGATGCTCTTGACAAAAGATGGTCTGGCATTGAGCTGTGAGGCCATTATTTTCATTTAAACCATACATGTCATGTCCTGTTTGTGAGAAACACGTTAAACAACTCAGAAACACATTCACAGTGGGCTCTGAAGTGGGATTCACATTCCTATGGGCTGCTGTACTGTAAACTGTGGAAGGCTGCTAGGGAGGGTGGGATGGCTCATCCTCAAAGCTCTATTGACAATTAGGCCTTCCTGTTCTTGTCTGATGTGTGCCTTACAATTTTCTTCTGCTCCAAAATATGGTGACCCCACAGAATCTACAGGAGCTAGAGTTCCTTAGAGATTCTGCCTTGGGGTACATTTTCTCTTCATTACAATGTCAAGACTTGGGCTAAGGAAATACCCAGAAGGAAGAAAACTGTACCATTTCCACATACACTGCAGGAGTTAGTCTGTCCATGGCTGAAAGGCAACTTAAGGAGTGAGCACCATCCAAGTAAAAGCAGACTCTGGACAGTGATCCATCCCATAACAAAAGCACCTCAGATGGCATTGTTCCCTGGACAGTGAGACAAAGCATCATAAAAACACCCCAGACAGCAATGTCCCACTGAAGAGGGTGACATTTGACATGGAAGATAGTGTTATTTGAACTTTGTGATACACTTACCAAAAATGTAGTATGTATATGCAAACCTCTTAGAGTAGTACAGTCGAATATATTAAAATTAGAACCTAAATCTCGGACTGCAGCCAAGTCAAATAATAAACAGTGTGATAACTCTGTCTGCTTGTGTGTCATGACATTTCTTCAGAGGTATCTTCAGATTTATCTTTTTAACCACACATACGACATCCTGTGGATGTTTTTTAAAAATTAAACCATTTCCTTCAAATGCATAACAGCAGATTAACTTATAAAGGAAAACATAATCAACCAGGATAAATGTACTGCAGAACTCATAAAAATATTTTCTAAAGATTCATATAACCCGCTAGGTCAAGGATGGAGCAAGGAGACATCTTGACAGCCAACACTATACCTGTTAGGATTTGTTAGGTATGTGAAGGCAATGTTTGCTTAAGAATACGGCCTCCTTTTCTCCGGGCTGATAGTTCCCTTGTCATCGGGGCTTTAGATTTTGCTTTGGCTTTGCATAGCAGTGTCCTGGTTCTCTTCTGTGGATCCTGCGAGTGACAATATCCATCACTCTGTGTTCTATGCTGCTCTGAATTCCCCTCCAGCCAGTCTGCCAATGAAGGTCACATCCTTCTTGGCACTCTTAGAAGCAGCCCCATCTCTGCCTTTATTTTAGATGCAGGAGAGTGTCCAGCATATCTATTAGTGACAGTAAAGTCAGTTAAGGATTTTGGCTGCATCAAGACACCCCAATTTTGTATCTTTGGACATCATGGCAGGGTGTCTAGTGGAGTCAGTTCAAGTTTTATTGCGATTTTATGTGGTAGTAGTTTCTTTGTAGGGTAAACCTCAGTGAATAGCATATATCACTCAAAGGGTGTTTTAAGTCAGAGAAAGGCTGATAACACACATAGTTCTGGAAGAGCTCTGTGGGATATCCAGTACTAAATCCCATTCCTTCTTCATTGAAGAATTCTTCTAGGAAGTTCTTACTCAGCCTGGTGCTATGGAGAAAGATATGAGAAAGTCTAGGTCCCCCCAGAGCAACCAGTCTCAACAGGGGACAGTGAAAAAGTGAAGCACATAATGGAGACACATAGATATATATGCAGAGATACATGTATATGTATGTGTGTATCATATATACACACATATATGTGCATACTGTGAAAACATTATATACATAAAAATTTTCACATGGATGTTCAGAGAAATATTATTTAAAATCACCGAAGAAGGGAGATGACTCAAATGTTCACTAACTAGTGAACAGACAAGAAACCTTAGTGTGTCTACAATAGATGTGATTTGGCAGTGAAGATAAACAGAATGCTGATACATGCCACAGACTACAGTGACCTTGGGTAACTATGCACATTGCCAACTACAAAGGCTGCCCAGTATATAGTGCTTCCAAGGAGCGTACCAGAAAGACCAGTGCAGAGGCACGGCGAGGGAGGTGCTGCAGAGACTAGCAGTGGGGCGAGGCAGAGGGATGATTAGTCAGCATGAAGTTTGGGTGCAGTAGTGAAGTTTTAGGGGGCTTGTCAGTGAAGACGGTATTACAGAATTGAGAAAATACTGGATATCACTGCATGTGCATTTTAAAGCCGATTAAAATGGTGAACTTGTGGTACACCTTTTATTTCAGGTGCTAATTTATGTTCTGTCCTCTGCCTGCTGACTCATCCCTCAGCACCTTGCTCTCCTTTCCCCTTCCTGCATTTTTGTCTCCTCAAAATGACATTTTATTTTCTATTTGAAACACAAGACTGTTCCTTTACTCATTTTGGCCCTGCAGCTAATTCACTGGCATTCATTGTATTTGTAATATTACTTGCTCAGCCCCATTATCCATTTCTAAAAGTTCTTACCAGCCACAGTAGAAATCTTTTCCTCTTTTAATGCTACAACCATACTGTGTTTGTTGTTTTGTTTTGATTGAGAGAGTGTCTCACTGTACATCCCTGGCCGGCCTTGAATTTGCCGAGTAGGCCAGGCTGGCCTAGATTCATAGATGATGTGCCTGACTCTGCCTCCTGAGTGCTGGAATTACACACTTGCACCACCACATTCATACCGAAAATGAAACGAACAGAAACTGACAAAGTCTTAAAGGGGAGCAGGGGTGTTTGCTTTCATTAGATGTGGGGGTCTATGGTAAGAAAATGATGTGCTGCTATTGGGCAGCAAAGAGGGAAAGCCCACGAGTGGAGAAGGCATGTCTGGCCAGATTAAGCTTCAGGTGTAAAGGTGAGGACACTGCATTGGAATGGAATGGACCGAGGAGTCAGCAAGTACAGATTCACCTCAGGAATGGTTCGTTGACACTCTCCACTACACACTCTATGCAAAGTCAGCCACCAAGCCACTTTGGCTCCAAACTGCCAGGCCTGGCCTCTCCTTTCCATGGGACATTAACTTAAAAAACACTATGCAACTGTTGCTCCATATCTTGGCATCATCCATGAATAGTACACAGGAAGAGCAGCCTATTTTCACTGATACTAACCTAAGAGCATGCATACATACATGCATGTACACACATCCACACAAACACACATACACATACACAGCACAGGACAATTTGAATACTTCTAACAGGGAACGTGCACCACTTAAAGAAAAAAGGAATCCAAAGATAGCAACAGTCTTATTAGTAGAATTAAGTATTGGTTCCCATTGAGCACCATGTCCTCGCTTTATCTTCTCATGTCATTTCTTCTCTAAGCTAAAACATGGTTTATACATTACATGTCTTTGGTCCATGTAAGAAGGAATTTAAATTTACTGTGCTGGCAGGAGAAATGAATTTATAAACTCTACATACTTAAGTGTGCTTAAAACACTAGTGATAATAAGCTGCTCCTGGGCAAATGTGTGATCTAAATGACTCTGAGCAAAAATATTTGTCTCTGCTGCCGATCACAGAAGTGCAAGGCTGCTCACGGTGAACAGAATTGGAGCTGCAGCCCTGCCAAGAAGCCTTCAGGATCAGGCAGAAGGTGCACCGCAGCTCGTAGTCACAACTCACAAGCAAGCAGGAACTGAAAAGCACTCTGTAATACAGCCACATCCAAAATGCAATTCTTGGATGAGTGGCTTTTGCCCCATCATGTGGTTGAGAGGACAAGCAGGGAGAAACCATTCTAAGCATCACATTGCCTTTCGGCCAACTTGGATCCATCCTGTTTCCCTAGCCTGTTGGACCGAAACTTGAACTAAGTCTCTTGAAGAGGTCCGCGGCATCAGCAAATCTTCAGAGAGTGAAACTTCCTGCTCTCTGCCTAGTCCCTGTGCCCTCCTGGTTCTAACCCTGCCTCTTTGATCTTGTACAGACCTAGCCTGCCATAGCCTTCTAAAAGCCATGCTATGTTGTAGGTAGCCCAGAGACTCCGAGTGTACTCTCCTAGCAGGTCCCGACTCACTGATCATTTTAGCCTCCAGCTTTCAAACTTCTCTAGATGGCTATTGTGACTTGTGATTATGAATCCTGGGCATATTGTGTCCCGCAGAGACTGTGAGACTTCTGGAGCCGTGTCCCGTGCTTACTCTCAGGGCTCCCAAGCCATGAAATCATTTCTCGGGAGTTTTCTCTTCCTCTTCTTCCCGCTACCCCATCCCTTTCTAATAGCCTGGAGTAACTCCAGGGTACATGGCCCCGCTTCATTCCCCCGGAGCTTCAAACACTGAAGTCTGGAAGGCTCGCCCTGCCCAGGCTCTCTCAATCACTGTCCATGCCACTGGGCCAGAGGGACGGAATGGCCTGCATCTCTAGCTTACTCTCTCACTGACCTGGCAGAGCTGTACCCAGTGAACACCAAATGGACCTCCTTGATGCTTTGCTGGGCAAGGGCAGCCATTATCATCCCACTTGTTTTCTCAGTGTTGTGGTAACGTATCTTCTGGCTTGGCTGGAGGGTGTCACAGAGGTGACCAAATTCATGTACATGCTGTCCACCCACATCCAGCCCGTCTTCTGGAGGAAGAGAAGCAAGTGTGGGCAAACTACTTAACACTCCTGTTTGGGCCTCCTGAGCCAGCCATACCTGGACCCTGCTGCAGGTCCCCCTCATCTGCTTTAACCTCTCCCTGTGTTGAAGAAGATAAAAGCACAGATAGAAGAAAAGGCACCAGAGCTGCAGAGGATGGTGCTGTGCTTATACAACTCACTGCAGGATGGTACTGGGGTAGAAATGCCCCTTCATCCTAACCTAAAAGAAGTAAATAAAAAAAAAATAACAAAAAATCATACCTCGAATCACAGAGAAAAACTCTTTCCCCAAACCTCTACATTTCACAGATATTTAAAACATGTATTGTGTTGCTATGGACAATTAGCCTTTTATCCAATTTGACTTGAGAGTTTAACTCTCCAACCCGAAGGTTTTAATTATGCCCTCAGCCCAGTACTTAGGCCCTGGTTCCTGCAGCTGGAAATCTGCCCCAGTGATGTTGTAACCTTGTTAATGTAACAAAAGAGGAGTTTACTTAAAACTGGACTCACTATGGACTTAAGCCAAATTTACTTGAAAGAGGAAAGAGTCTGTCAAAAATCCTACAGTAAACACGGCAAAGCAGCTCTTTCAGAGCCTCCCCTTAATTCACAGCGACAAGCAATTTACATGTAAGTGGATTCATATGCTCTACCAAGAGGCCGAGGCTCGATGACGCAGGCGCAATGCACTCACCCTATACACACCTCCCGTTTTCCTTTTCTTTCCTCCCTTTCAGATATTTTTTTTCCCATTTTAGATATATACAGTAAGCTGTTCTCCTGAGCAAAACAGCATAAACCCACAATGTTTTAATCGCTCAAAGCATAATTAGGAGCCTCTAAACATTTACCAAGCAAGTCGCTCTGAATAAAGGCCACCAGAATTTTTGAAAGCTGCTCACAGACCTGAAATGTCGTCCTGTCAAAGACGTACTTTGCATTCTGTCTAAGCTGCCTGTCAAGTTCAAAAGCCTCTCCAGCTCTCGAGGTATAAGTGGGAGGTGCTGGTGAAATACCCGAGCCCGAGTTTGTCATGGTTGCCAAGATCTGGCAGGCTTCTTACCTTCTCTCTTAATTAGATTTACCTTTCTGGTCCACACACTAACAGAAAGCACACATTACACTGAATGTGCTGTGACCACAAGGATGGGATTGAGGGAGACCCTTCTGAAAAAGTGCTAAGGAAAATGACCACTCCTAACACCTCTGGGCACGTGGGAAGGAGGCAATTCCATGGGTGATGTCCTGCTGTAAGGAGCCGGGAATCCCTGGCATCTGAAGCACAACCCAAAAGACATTAACTCCCCCTACCCCAAGTAGGAAGCCAGGCAGGGCCTTGCTTTTACATTCATTATTTTTAACTGTGCTCCTTGACAAAATCCACCCAGAGCAAACACTGGCTGGCGCTCAACTTTCTTTCATGCTCTCTGAAAGCTTAATTGGTTCTAACGAGATCAAAAGTTGTTTTCCCCCTTTGGCATGTATCTGTATTGTTTCTGAGATATTTGGAAGCTGCTAGACACCAAAGGCAGATCCATCATTCTTGGGGCAGCTCCATTCTAGGCCACATTTCCTGCATGCTTCTCAGGGATGTCAGAGAATCTGAGTGTACCCCAAGAACAGCACCAAATTTCTTCTTAGTGCCCCAACAATCCATTCCCCATGGAAATGGTAAGGCCAAACCAGAATGCCCAGGCATAACATTCTAAGCTTGAGATGGTCCAGAACTCAGCCCTGTTTGAGCTTCTCAGCACACCTACCACAATGGAAATCAGTTTAGGTGCCTCCAAATTAGTCTAACAATCCCCCTGTCTCCTTCCACATCTCTTTGGGGGGGGTGGTGGGACGGTGGGGGTGAGTGGGTGGGTGTTTGTTTGTTTTGTTTTTAATTTGTTCATGTATAGAATTTGGTTCCACATTTTGAAAGAGGTGAGGATGTTGCCAAGTCAACCAATCATCTTGGGCCTTTGTAGCTCTAGGAGAAGCTGGAGGGGACAGAACATAAATAACAAAAGGCAAGGTCTAGGAAGCCAGTTCCCATCTCTAGCTGTATCCCTTGGGTAACTGCACTTAGCATCTCTGAACCCTGGCTTCCTGCTCTGTAGCTGTGAAGAGTACAACCTTCTCTGTTGGGCTATTACAAGGAAGCAGTGTGAAGGGGTGCAGTGGGCTACACTGGGTCATATGGGCAGAGCTCCTCTGTGGAAGGAGAGGCAATGGAGCCATGTCTACCTTTCATGGCTAGAGTGTAGCATTTTCAGATCAGCTCTTATCAAAACTGCACTGTATTATTATACACTGCCAAGAATTAACTTAGAAACTGTTGAGTCTAAAAGCATCATATTTCTCTTTGTCACACTGCTAAGCATGGAGGGCTCCAGATTCTGGTTGGCTTTTCACCTGCTGTTTTTTGGGAGTAAGGATATGGCCACTTTCCAACCAATGCTAACACCATATAGAAGTAAATATCCCTTGTCCTGGGTGGACAGGCACTTAACTCTCAATTCTACTGGAACACAGACATAATACCTGAGCTCCAGAAGCCAATTTGAAAAAAATAAAGACAAAACCTGGCTATGACTGAGGATAAAACAAAGATGGCAGCCATAAGATATCCTCCTACATTTTCTCTAGAAATCCACCTTTTCCAGCAGTAGAAGTCACACTTATTGCTTTCTTTATTCTTGGCTATTACAAACCGTGTCTATTACACAGAATTTTTCTTTGGCTCAGAGACTGTGGCTACACAGAAACAGGGACCCTAGGATAAACCGTAGACATAACTGGACTTAAGAAAGGATTAGATCACAACCTGACATCCAGACTGCCTGCTACTCAAAGTGGCTACTCCTCTCCCGGTCCCAGCATACCACAGGGCCACATGGCACAGCGTGGCTTTACATCTGCCTGTGATACTCTGGTTTCCCTTGGGTTCCAAATTACTATGTTTGGAAATCTCCATGCTTGCTCTTGGTCACATTCCAATAACACAAGACTTCACTGGAGAATGTGTGCCTGTCCCAGAGTATGATGAAGGCGACTTGAAGTGGGTATGGTATTGTGTCCTCAAAATTCTCCATTTGCC
Organism: Micromys minutus; assembly: GCF_963924665.1. Taxonomy (NCBI): domain Eukaryota; kingdom Metazoa; phylum Chordata; class Mammalia; order Rodentia; family Muridae; genus Micromys; species Micromys minutus. The sequence goes on from NC_137981.1 coordinate 30,830,583, forward strand.
ACTTTCCAATTAGATCCGCCTTTATGTGGCACCCCAGGATTCTCCATAAATTGCCCTCTTTGTAGAGATTAGAGACATGAGAAGAGCCCATGGTACCCCATCCCCAATAATTCAAGCTGTCAGCACCAGTGGTAGACAGTCATACTTTACTACACACTGGTCCTGAAATGCGAGGCTGGTCTCACTTTTTCAGCTGGTCCTTGGACACTTAAGACTCCAAGCTGGAGCTGCATCATCCTTTGACTTGAGTGTCTCCTTGTCTGAGCCTCCTTGTAAGATCCTTACTAGTTGAATACAGTGTTGACAGATGAGCAGGGCAACTCAGAAGCAATAGCAAAGGTGAAGGTTTAGGTGTGGAAAATGGAGAGCAGCAAGAGTGTGTCTTGTATGTGACAGGGAAATAGGATTCCATAGTACATTTCCCCAAATGGGGGGTCAGGGGGCAATTCAGAGGCCAGATCTGATGTCTTCACCTCTTCAAGGAAACTGTAAGAGACTCCAGTTTAGAATATGCAAAGATCACTTGGTAAAGGCTGCTGCAGGTTTTCTCCATCCTGAATCTCCCAGAAACATAAGACTGTGTGTCAGGATCGTCAAGTGATCCAAGAAGCAAGAGCTGGGAAGGCAACTGGAAAGGATGCCAAGTCTCCTTCTCTAACAACACTTTCACATGAGATGCAGCCTAAGTCAGAGCTTCCTGTTGCTATGTCAAAAATGTAAGAAGTAACAGAAAATATTAACAGTCTTGTAAGTAAATGAATACATTCAAAGTATTTGAGCATGTAATCAATATAAATGTATTGCTGAGATAATGAATATTCCTTTTGTTCATGTAAACTGTTGGTACCCTGGTATTCATTTCACAATCACGGCTAGTTCAGCTCAGATGTGCTATGTCCTCAATGTTCAGCAGTGATATGTGGCTCAGCCTAGAGTACTAGGTAGCAGCCCGGCACACCAGTTAGCCTCCCTTCGAACACACATGCATATATACATGGATATATTCATAAATATATGAAATCCACTGGCACAGAGGGCAGGGAACAATATATATCCTTTTCATCCTGTATTACTAAGCTACTATATACATGACACTGCATTAGGTATATCTCAGCATAATCCAGGAACAACTGCTAAAAAATTACCCATGAAAGTGGCACTTTTGTATGGCTAAAATGCAACCTGGGGGTTTCACAAGGGTGGTCACTGTGAGATACAGCATCATTGCTCTACCCTATCACCACTAAAACTATCATCACTACCACACCTCCTGGAATAAGCCCCCTGAACACTTATTTATTTTGTGTAGGTAGAACGGTGCACATGTGGAAGCCAGAGGAAAACCTTGGAGAGTTGGTTTTCTTCTTCCATCATGTGGGTTCCAGGGATCAGACTTAGCGTCACTAAGCTCAGGAGCAAGTATCTTTACCTGCTGAGCTGTCTTATTAAGTAGTTCTGGTAGCTGCTCCCCTGAGAAATTTTACTTCTTTAGCTGTTCTGCTTTTCACTCTTTAGGACCCACTCAAATCCCTCTCCAGACAAATTTCTCTCTCATTTTTATGGATCTGCTAGAAAATACCCTCTGCTGAAACACACTCTTTGTATCTATCTAGCTTAAAATATAATGATGTAATTATGCAAACTTATCTATTTTCAGCTAGTAGAACCACGCTTCATACCTACATGGGACTCAAAATAAATATACGTTGATGGCCGTGAAATGAATGGGTTGAATGTCACTGTTTGCTGACTGCTGGTGCCTTCAAATGCTAGCACCTTCCTCTTGCTTGTGCATTCCTTGGATGCTGACCTAAAACCGACTTTTCAGGTGTTAATTTCATATTTCCAATCATTAATGTATATTTCATCTTCCAGCAGATTATAAGCAAATATAAACAATTAACAGATGTCTTAGCTCAGGCTTTATTGCTGTGAAGAGACACCATGACCAAGGCAAGCATTTAATTGGGGCTGGTTTACAGTTTCTGAAGTTCGGTCCATTTTCATTGTGACAAGAAGCATGGCAACTTTCAGGCAAGTATGGTGTTGAAGAAGCCCAAAGTTCTACATTTTGATCTGAATGTAGGCAAGAGAAGACTTTCTTCTGCACTGGGAAAAGCTTGAGTACTAGAAGCCCCCAAAGCCCACCTATACCATGATGCACTTCCTCCAACAAGGCCACACCTATTCTAACAAGTCTGAATCTCCTAACAATACCACTTCCTGTTGGCCAAGCATAGTCAAACCACCACAACATACTTATCCTTTCGGATTTCACGCTACTGTATAGAAAGCTCTCTGTAAGTTTTACAAATATATGCATATGTCATATGACTCTTCCATTTAAAGTTTACACTCAATGGGGTTTTGTGTGCCACAAAACTATACAGTTTTTAGAAAACTTCATTTACACGCAAAACCAAGTCCTATGCCTGTTGCCCAGTCAGCACTCTGCCTTATCCTCTACTGGCCTTAGCTCCTCAATCTTCCATTTTCTGACTATATCTGCCATATAAATATCTACAATATGAAATTTGGTCCTTTATGACTGACTTTGTCCAGTCAGGATTTAAGGGTTGTCCACGATATAGCCTTGGTAAGTAGCTTGTTCTTTCTTGTCATCATATAACAGGTCATATGGGCATACCATGCCTGATCATCCATAAAACATACATTGCTTTTTTGCATCCTTTCTACTTTTTGGCCATTATACTCAATGTTCTTTGGAACATTAATGTACAATTTACATTGCTGGGGCCACATACTCAAGAGTAGAAATAACACATTGTATGAGAACTCTGTCTTTTGCATCCCAATAAAATACTAAACTGTTTTCCAACAAGGACACAATTTTATTAAAATGCTGGCAAGTGTGTTAGGGCTGTAGGCCCTCACATTCATATTGATGCTTGTAGCTAGCAGTCCTTTACTGCCATTGTAGTGAGTATAAAAATGGGATCACCATGGCTTTGATTTGTATTTCATAAAGTAACAGTTTTGAACCATCTTTTAATATATGCATTGGTTATTTGGATTTGCTCTTTAGTAAAATGGTCTACTTACATCCTTTGCTTGGGCGAGACTGAAGATAGAGGCTGTCTTTATCTGACACGGTAAATGATAAGAGGATGGATGGATACTAAAGAATAGACTTCATTCCAAAGAGAGTAGACATGTGTCAGAAATCACACATGTATGGATGACAGGGTAACTGAAAAGGCAGAGGAACAGAAAGACAGTGCAGTTCAAATGACAAATTTCTCATAGCTCTAGCAGGGTCTGGTACTTCTTGTTGGGAGAAGAAACAGAAGCCTAAATCTAAAATTAGGACAGATCGCACTGGTCAAAAGAGTTCTATCCAGAGGACAAAGTCACAATTCTCAAGAGACTTGAGTCTACTGAAGCATCTATTGAGGTAGGGAATACCTACTAGTCAGTGGTGAATCAGGAGTTTATTTTGCCATACACAGTATCTTGGAGGGCTACAGTCAACTTCCATATAGAGCAGAAACCTACTAAGATTAAACTACTGTGGGCCTGGCAACAAGGACAATAGCAAGTGAGTCTCACAGCATGTTCAGTGACCTGGTCATGTCTTAAGAGTCACAGATGACTACTAAAGACCTGTCACCCAATTGCCTGCTGAGTTTAAATAACCGGTAGCCTGTGACTGATCAGTTTTGTTCTAGATGTCACTGAAGCTAAAGTGAATAGGCCTAAGAGAACTTCTAGGGACAAGGACATCAGTCATGATGTGTCTGGAAACCATTACCTCCTTGCAGTTGCCCAAGCTCTCTGGCTCTTACAGTCTTTCTCCTCTTCAGCATAGTTCCCTAAGCTCTGTGGGGAGGGGGCTTCCTAGCCTTAATATCCCCCTCAAAACCTCTAGGTAAGTTCCTAGCTTTTTAAAAGACCACCCTACCCCCATGTCTGTCTGTGTCTCTCTGCCTCTGTTTTTCTCTGTCTATGCCTGCATCTGTGTCTCTGTCTGTCTGTCTGTCTGTCTCTCTCTGTCTCTCTGTCTCTCTCTCTCTCACACACACACATATCAGGGTTTTTTTTTTTTTTTTTTTTTTTTTTTTTTTGTATATCTCTACCTGTCCTACAACAAGTTCTGTAGACCAAAGCTGTACTCAGATCATGGAGATCCACCTGCCCCTGCCTCCCAAGTACTGGCATTAAAGGTGAGTACCATTGCTATCTGGTATCTTTTCTTATTATAAACATATAAATTTCTAATGCAAAATGCTAAGAATTCTATACCCAGGTACCAAGAAGTAACATGAATGTAAAAAGTCTGCTTGGAATCATGGTGATTAAACCTGTAGTGGCAGCTTGAGAAAGTGACTTGGTTAATAAAGGCAACCTTCCATGTCTATCTGTGAAGAAAACACATCCAGGCAAGGGGGTTCCAACTCTACTTGGAGGGGGCTATTTTTCTTAAGGCATAGACAAGATTAAGAGTCAAGTCAAAAGTGTAGCAGATGATCCCTGTTGCATATTTATGGGGTTGGCATTTTTCTACCTTCTGCCAAAATTCCAGGTGCTGTTTTTCCCCACCAGCACAATGGCAACCATTCAACCACTGAACTGATTGTTTTCATTAACCACTTGAATAGGATATTTGATTGCTGGTCACACCTGAAATACGCCTACTTCCCTTCTTTACCCCAAACATTTCTTTTATCTTTCCAACTCACATGTTGCTCCTTTCTGCAGTTCTAAAAGGGAATTTCCCATAATCCCCATGGAAGCTTCGTACAACCCCCAATGGGAGCCTTCTATAACCTTCATGGAAGAATCCTATAACCCCATGCTTCCTCTCCATCTGGAACATATACTCCAAACTTTCCTGATCAGAGTACTTGGCACACTGCATAGCAATTAGCAGCTTATATTGCCAACTTCTTCATTACATCATGAGCTTCACAAGGCAAGGGTCATGGCACCATGCCCAGCCAGACACTGTGTCCTTCCATAGAAAATACACAGTAGGTAGCTACTTGTGGAACATGCAGAGGAATAATGAAGACCATCATCCAAAGGGGATGGATCCTCAAAACCTGTCTCAGAAAGAGAAGGGGAGCTGAGCACACACATGAAATGGGGTTTATGCTGCAACCTGGAGAGCAGTAGGGAGAACAGGGAGACATAAGAGTAGCTTTGGACACTCAGGGGTGTGAAGGAAATTGCTTCAGTGCCAAATGGAGAAGACACAAAAAATCCGGGTGTAAAACTATGAACGTAGAGTACACCCCCCGAAGGCAAACTTTTAAAAAGGCAGAGTTGGTTTAGTGACTAGAGGATCCATCTCTCTGACTGTTGATACAGACTTCCTAAGACTTATGAAGCAGCAAATTTGGCCTGATACATAGGTGTGTGTCCGTGAATGTCTGCCTGTATGTATGTATATATGTATTTGTATGTATGTCTGTATGTATTTATTGACTTGATCTTAGAACCCTACAGGGGACATGATGTCATCATATGCTCAGCCAAGTTTATACAGTAAGAAGACTAAACACAGGGCCACGACTGAAATCCAGGTTAGCCTTCCCTGTTCCCAAACTCCAGTTACATTATCCTTATCTATGAAACTTTATTACCCCAGGAGCCAGGCAGAAACTAAGTACTCCTTCCAAGAATGGTTAATGAGAATTAAAGAAGGCCACTAGATGAAATAAGCTGGATACCAGGAAGCCCTGTTTCTATGGTGACATCTCATTCTTACTTTGTATGGCCTGGCTCAATCCATCTGGGAACTGGAACTTCCTAGATACCCTGTTTTGAGAAAGACTTCAGCCTTTGCATGCTCCACTCTTCCTGTGATATCTTCTCTTTTCATCGTTTTAAAAAAATAATTTTATCTACCTTTTTGTGCTTAAGTGTTTTGCCTCTATGTATGGCTGTATACCACATGGGAGCCCAGTATCCTCAGAGAACAGAAGAGAACATCAGAGCCCCTGGAACTGAAATTACAGACAGTTGTGAGCTTCCATGTGGATGCTGGATCTTCTGAAAGAGTAGCCAGTGTTCTTAACCACTGAGGCATCTCTCCAGTTACTTTTAACTTCTGCTGAAGCCTCTGGTACAATGCTTCTAAATTCTTGACCCATCTGTAATGTTCTCTGGAGCCATTCTCCTTTACTCCAAACAGTTTTGAAAACCATATATTCCAACCCCCAAGTCTGGATCACCTAAAAGAAACCACATGGTTACCTATATGTGGATTATTTGGATATCAAAGTCACTCCATGACCTCTCTTCAGTCACTGAAGTGCTGCCAAGGTTGTGGACATAAAGTAATCAAGACTAGAGTATAATTTTGACAATCAGAGATGATATTTATCTGGATCAGCATCTAGCATAGTAGGAGGTCTGAGTCATTGCTCCAAAATTGATGAATGACTTACTAGATAGTATGATGTCACTGTTATCATTAATAAGAAACAAGATAAAAAGCTGAGTAGACATATTTGCGTGTTACTTGATTCAGAAGCTTAATATCAGTATGCATGGATGTGATCTTGATCTTGCTCTCCAAAGTAATGGTTCTCTTCAACACTTGGGTGCAAAGCCTATTATTAATCACCAATTAATATTTACAAACTTTCCAAATCCTGTCATCATTTGGTCAAGAGGCAAAAAGTAAAATAAAGTAAGAAATAAACCAGGCATAAATAGAAGACCTTCTCTTCTTCAGGCATGTAGAAAATATCAGTAGCCACTAGGAATAAAGAAGAGGTGAAAATATGTCAATCCCAAGAATAGTATTTAGGTATAAGTCCAGGAGAACAAGGCCATGAATTAAGGAATGAATCCTGTGATATAATTCTTTCCAGTTCCTTCATATGAGATTACCAAATGCTTCATATTCTTAAAAAGTAGAAGCCTTTTACATTAGGCCCCAGGGCTTCCAACATTATGGAGAAAGTCCTTCATTAGACGTCTCCTCCACATTAAGTGTTTGTAATTTGTTGTACAAATGTTTATCGGAAAAATAATGTTTATACTCAAGTATTTATGGATAAAATGATATAATGTCTGGTATTTGCTTCAAAATAATCCACGTAAGGGGTGGAACTTGGCAAGGAGGCAATTTCTGAAGTTGGACAGACGGCATATGGGACTTCTTTTTGCTTTTAGGAATAATTAATATCAGAGGAAAGATTTTGCAGTAATTTATTCAAGCCCAATTGATTTACCAATTGGGAAATAGATGCTTCTCATAGGAACACTCCACTCCATTGCACAGAGGTGTTTTCTACCTTTGACAGAAGAAAAATCCAAGCTCATCAATATGAGATGGATGGCTATGCCTTACCCAGGGGCTTTAGACATACTGTGAAAGGCAAGGTCTTGTGATGCTTTAAAATGTCTGACTTTGTAGAAATTGTTATAACTATATTCTAAATATAAGCATTTTGATAAATTCTACTTTCTAAATAGTCCGTTGATTTAACAGTAACAGAAAGGCCTTCTCAGTAAAGGTCAGTATGCAAGGGTGGGTTATGGGCTGTGCAGGAGATAGTCGCTGCAGAAACAGACTGTGCAAGTAACACTCAAGACCCAGGAGATGGCAGAAGTCTGTTGTGATCAGGCAAGACCTCACCAGGCTGTGAGGGATACTAGAACAAGGGAGCCCATTCTACCATGGATCTCTGCCAAGGTGAGGACTCTCAACTTGAAAGGCAGCCTCCCCCCTCTATCAGCTCTGCCCCTTCATCTGCTTTTCCACTTGACACAGCTCACTGCTAAGTCTCCATGATATTCTTACAGCAGCACCAGCTTCTCCTTTACTATGTGCTGATCCAAGCTATAATCTGGATCGTTCTTTGATTAGACAATCGTTAACCAGATATTTATACATCTCTAGGATGCTCTCTTGCATTACACCTCAAGAACTTCTCCCTTTCATACAATCGACTTAGAGAGGGAGACCCAACCAACCTTCACCTGGGACACTGCAGAGGTGGCTGCTGCTTTCACTGATTGTGACAGATGATGGCTCTCAGACCCTCAGATAGACATCTTTCTAAGGTAGGGGCTGCAGGAATCATTCGTGCCAAAGGGTAATCTGAAAGCTATTCATTTTAAGAAATAGCAGTGTTGTTTTAAAGTTCTGTCTTTAACGTTAAGCAATCTGTTTCTCTTCCCCGATTTATTTAACATATGAAATGTAAGCCTTTTTAAACAATACTTTCTTAAACCGTTGAAACAAATTTCATGTACTTGGCCATGATACCACAGCTTTTCTCACTGTGTCCCTCTGGGTTCTGGAGGAAACAAAACTCATCATACATTTCCAATGAGGAGACATCGATGAAGGAGAGGTGCATAGTGGTAATGAAACAGAGAGAGGTGCTGAAGCACTGAGAGATTAGCGACAGCCGGCAGCCACTGCCAGGCCAGGCTGATGCACAATGTGCTTGCTCTGATGACTAGAAGCATGCAGCCAGAGAGGAAAGCCCTAGGCCAGGCATATGCCACAGGGCAAATTAAGAGTGGCCTTTTCTTTTCTCATCCTTCCATGACCAGCAGAGCCTCTTGGTCTTCCCAGATCCAACAACAAGGAAGCTAAGGGATATTTCCCCACAGGGCTGGCTTCAAGGAGAGCAACAGAGAGAGGGTAAGCAGAGAGCAAGTGGCATCTCCATGTGACCTACAAACACAGCATTAGCTCACGGAAGCCTTGTACAGGAGTCTAAGGGAAAGTTTTGTTGTTGTTGTTGTTGTTGTTGTTTGTTTGTTTTGTTTTGTTTTCTATGAAAACTTCTCAGAGGCAGAGCCAGGAGAAGAACACAACTTCAGACTCAGGAATGAGTAAAAGGAACACAAAACACCAGTTTCATAGCAGCCTTATTTATAATAGCCAGAAGCTGGAAAGAACCCAGATGGCCTTCAATAGAGGAATAGATACTGAAAGTGTGGTACATTTACACAATGGAGTACTACTCAGCTATTAGAAACAATGACTTTACGAAATTCCTAGGCAAATGGATGGGACTAGAAGCAATCATCCTGAGTGAGGTAACCCAGTCACAATAGAACCACATGGTATGTACTCACTGATAAGCGGATACTAGCCCCCCCCCCAAAAAAAAAAACTCTAAATAACCAAGAAACAATTTACAGACCTTATAAGTTTAAAAAGAAAGAAGGCCAGAATGTGGATGCCTCAGAGGGTAGAACAAAGATCTCATGGGAGGAGATAGAGGGACAAATAGAGGAGCAGGAATCGAAGAAAAGATCATTCAGAGACTGCCTCACCTGGGGATCCACACCCCATATGTAGCCACCAAACCCAAGCACTATTGCTGATGCCAAGAAATGCTTACTGGCTGGATCCAGATATGGATACCTCCTTGGAGGCTCTGCCAGAGTCATACAGATACAGTTGAGGATGCTTGCAGCTAACCATCGGACTGAACACGGGGTCCCCAATGAAGGAACTAGAGAAAGGACTGAAGGAGCAGAAAGAGTCTGCAATCCCATGGAAAGAACAACATTATCAACCAACCAAACCCTCCAGAGCTCCCAGGGACTAAAACACCAACCAATGAGCACACGTGGAGAGACCCATGGCTGCAGTTGCATATGTAGCAGAGGACAGCACTGACATCAATAGAAGAGGCCTTTGGTCCAGTGAAGGTGTATTTTCCCACTGTAGGGTAATGCCAAGGTGCCGAGTTGGAGAGGACGGTTGGGAGAGGGAGCACCTTCATGGAAACAAGTGGAGGGCAGGGGAGATGCATGTAGGGGGAAAAGGGATAACATTTGAAATGGAAATGCAGAGAATATCCAATAAAAACAAACAAGAAAAATTAAAATTAAAAAATAAGTAAATGAATAAATATAGATCCTACATTAATTAAAGAGTGAGATGGTTTGTTTATGGAAGGATTTCTCTGGGCTCATGGTTTCAGAATTTCTGTCCATATGGTCAAGAGGGCATGCAGGAAAAAGAGAGAAAAGAGACCCATTGCTCCAGTTGCATATGTAGCAGAGGATAGCACTGTGTGGCATTAGTGGAAGGAGAGGCCTTTGGTCCAGTGACAGCTCATTTTCCCAGTGTAGGGAAACACCAAGACACTGAGGTAGAGAGGGTGATTGGGAGAGGGAGCACCTTCATGAAAGCAAGTGGAGGGGGAGGGCCATGGGAGTGGGTGGAGGAATGAAATAACATTTGAGATGTAATGTAAATAGAGAACATCCAATAACATATTTTTTAAAAATTAAAATTAAAAAATAAGTTAAAAAAGAGGAAAAAAAAAAAAGAAAAGTGAGCAGAAAGAAAATACTTTAAGTGTTATCACAACTTTGTGCTGGCTTCACTGGGCATCCTCTCCAAGTTGCTCAAGAAGGGGAGGCATGTGACTGAATAATAGCTCCTTAAGGTGGGTTCCCACTCAGATCTCAGGAATGGTAACATAAGCTGAAGATCATGCCAAATGCGGCATTTCATTTCACACCCTCTGCTGCTTCCCAAACTCTGACAAACAAACAAACAACAAACAAAACACAATAACAACAACAAAACCCAGAGACTGTGGTTGGACTTGATTGGAGGCTTGGCTTTTCCTTTCTTTTGGGGGAACTAAATGGCAAATACATTTCACTGCCCAGACAAAAGCAACAGGTTCATCTGAACCTCTGTACCTGGCACTCCTCCCACCCAGTCTTTCTCCCCATGAGTTTGGACTACTGGCTGCACAGCCCAATAATCCAACCTGAATCTCACAAGGTATGTTGGGACAATATAGAAAACCTGTGGAATCCTAGCATACTGTTCGGGGACTAAAGAAGAGCTGGCAAAGGAGCAAAGAGGAGGGAGGTCGGGAGAGGTGATGTGAAGAAGAGGAAGAAGAAAAGAGAGGGAAGGGAGAAGACGGAAGGGGAGAGAAGGAAGAAAATGAGGCGGAGTCAAAAAGAACAGGAGACTAAAGAGGCAGTCTCATACCCAGGGGAGTCAGGACACATCGCTGCACCACACCATTCATTTCAGCAAACTTGTTGAATGCCTATCAAAGCCTTCTCCTCCAAGCTGTTCTCTGTAAGCATCTCCACTGGCTAAGAGCCTTTTGTGATGCTCCGTTCCTGTAAGGATGCTCACTCTCTCCATGCCTAGGGTTATGGTTTTTCTGATGGCTGCTCAGGGGCATCCATGTACCCTCAGACCTTCCTCTGGCTTACACTCTAGCCTCGCTGTGGTTTTCACTTTCACTCTGTTCTAAACGAACTTAGATAAAATGTTTCTCTGGGTAAAGACCCTAAGGATATCTCGAGATATTAAAAATGAAAGAGAGGAACAAACGTAGTGGGAAGATGTAGCTAGCATTTGTAGGGTTGGCCTATGTCTTGAGAATTGATCAGTGTCATACTTTAATGCATAGCTGGGGGAATGGAAGCTTAAAGACAGGCACGGATTTAAGAACAATGGAATCCTGGAGCTAGACAAGACTGTGCAATTTATCAAACATAAACGATCAACGGAGTAGTTCTTTCAGATCTCATTGAGAACTTAGGAAGTAAGGGGACCTCAGTCTCTAAAGGCTTGGCTCTGAGTCCTGTACCAGATCCACAGGGGATTATTATGATCTACAATACCAAGATGGCAGGCCAGAATCAGAAGCTCAAGTTCATCCACACAAGCTTTCACACTCCCACACCTTCTGGGCCTAATCATGATCTTCAGTAAGGCAAATGTGCTATGAAGCACCCTTGACTGAAAGTCAAGTTGAATCACATATCAGACCCTATAATGCTTTTTCCTTTTCTTTACATTATGAAACATCAGTCATTAAGGAGAGACTGTTATGGGGTTTCAAGCTTAATATCATGAGTGTCTTGGGTTGGGTGCTATCTCAAGCCTTGTAGGACAAATTCCTGGTCCCTACCTACTAGATACCAGTAAAAACTTCCCTCCATGTGACAACCAAAACTATCTGTAGACCTTGCCATATGTTCCAGAGTGGTAAAGTCATCCAGATTGAAAGCAGTGGTTTTAGAGGATCATAGCCTATCGGTGAGGTGATCTGAGTCTGTGGCAGACATCATAGATGGATACATGGATGAAATGTGCTGGGGCTTTCCCTGCTACCCAAGCACATGACACCCACAGTTCTCATCCCTTGATTGCTGTGTGGTATCCCTGTCCTGTTTTTACCTCGGGGGTATACATCTGAGGGTCTCTCCTGTAAGCTTTAGGTGAGACTGCTCAGATTTCTGCCAATACAATGCTGCTCTCAGTGGGAAGAAATTGCCTTTTCAGGGAGGCTGGAAGACTCACACAAGTCTTTTTCTCATTTTTACTGGATGACCTTTCTTAAGGCCCACAAACTGCTGAATAGCTAGAGATAACATGAAGTAGAGTGCTTGGAACTGCTTACGTTCTACAATTCCCAAGCATTTGGATTATTTAACTGCTGATTATGATTATTTAAGCTGAAAGCCTACACTATTCTAACTCAGAAAATGTTTGTATTTCCACTAAAAACCACCAGGCCAATGGCCTTTTGATTGACACTTTTCACTATTAAAACTATATATGCATGGTGTGTTTTCATCTAAAGTACATGGTGCCCCTTACTTTATTTTAAGATAAGAAGCTGACTTGAAAGGTTTCCTTCAGCCCACTCCTTTCCGGTCCCTTCATTCCTGTTCCTGTAGCTGTTGCCCTGCGTGAAGAAACATCCATCTGAAAACTGGTACCTCCATCCCAGTTAGCAGTGATCTATAGGACATGTACAAAATATCATGCACATGTCTCTTGCTGAGTTTAACTTTACGGCCTAAATCACAGAACAGTACTTTTACCTGGATTTGATTCTCTGAAGGCATTTTAATCATATTGCACATTACCTCATTGTGGAAATGAGGAAAGGCTTTTGATCCTATATGACACACAACTTAATCCATTTCAGTTCTTTGGCCATATTGATTTTAGTATCATTATTTCTGCTTTGTTCATTTATTTCATATCTAAAGGGTGTTGTAGGGTAAAGGCAACACACAAAATACAGGGGAAGTCTACTCTTGCCTTTAAGAGTGGCAAGGTTGAACCAAACTACATTTTTTAGTGTAGTGGATCATAGAAAACACAAAGAAGAGTCTGACAATTTCTAATTGATTCATCTTCTAGGTCATTTTGCAATTTATTAATAATACTGGAAAGAATATTTGAGATCATATTGTATCTGTCTGCTCTGTCTGTCTGTCTGTCTGTCTGTCTGTCTCTCTCTCTCTCTCTCTCTCACATACACACACACACACACACACACACACACACACACACACACACACACTGGGGAGGTCAGAAACAGACAGACAGAAAGGCAGGCAGAGACTGGATGGGTTAGGAATAGTCTGTCTGAGGTGAACTTGCAAAGATGCTGTGGTGTAGTAAGGTGGCTTAGCAGCTGGTCTATTTTTGTTTTCTGTTCTATAAAGAATTCTCAGTTTCCCAAAGCCACTTTCCTATCCCTCCTTAATTTTCTTTCCATGGTGTTAGCTGTTCATCGATCTACTCACACAAAGACTACATCTTCCTGCTTGTAGAGGTGACAAATGTGACCATGTGACTTAAATCTCTGGTCAGGGAATCGGTCCTTCCTGCATCAGATTATGTGGAATATGGGGTCTATGAATAGGACCTTTGTCCAGAGTCTTTTCTATACCTTAAAATAAAACTTAGAGGAGTGCCCAGCATGCGGAACAGCCCTTACTCATTGCAGATGCTCAGTGAGTACTTTTTGAATGAGCTGTTAACTGACTAAGATGTCGGTGGCAGATATGTGTGACCTAGAGACCGGGTAGGTTCCTTTCTTTTTCCTTACTTCTGCTGGCTGGAATGTGGGTTGGACACTTAGAAATGAGGCCAGAGTTCCAGCACTCTAAGGTGGTGGCCAAATGCCGTGAGCGGCAAAGCTTCAAGACAGAAGGAACTACTCATATAGCCTGCTAGAATGTGTTCCTTATATTAGAAGCTCACTAGAACATTCTGCTCTTGTAAGGTTTTTTTTTTTTTTTTTTTTTTTTTTTTTTTTTTTTACAGTTAAATTCTACTTCCACACTTTAAGTTTGATATGCAATGAATGTTTTGTCTTTTGCTATGGGCATTCAGCTACCAATTTCAGAATTAAATTGGGAAACAGAAATCATGCATGGCAACTAATTGTACTTAATATCACCACCTATAGCACAAACAAAAATCGACCCTGAATGAGCTATTCTTCACAACATCTATTCCTGGCTTCTGTGTCTACTATTTCTCATCTCCACATGTGACTCTGGTAGTACTACAAGCCTTCTGAGAGTCCCATTTAATGTGAATGCTGTTCAAAACTGGCAGAAATTCCAGGACATTCCAGCCCATGTGGCCACAATACTTAATATATTTTAAACTGGATTCTAAGTTCTTCTTAATAACTAATTGCTAAAGAAAATGTTTAAATGGATAAAATTAAATTATAATCTGAAGATAAGATTAGTATGTATGTGTTACAAATGAATTAATAGAAAAGCATTGCTTACTTGAGCTTGAAATGACTTTTTCATACATGAGAGTCCCATTCAATCCTCATACCTCTGGGAAATAGTACAGCCCCCTGCAACTGAGTTTATCAATTTTAAGTAATGGTTGCCTTCAAAACTCCTCTCCCAGACTCCATTTATCCTGTGCAAATTGCCAGGCACTTAGAATTCCTCCCTAAAGAAATGTGATTTATCTTTTCTCATGATGGCACGGAGTACAGAATAAATTGATTTTATCATATTCTGCGCGTAGCCTCTGCTTTGAAGGGCACTTACCTAATGAGTGGCTCTCTCAGAGAGGATCTCAGATCAAAGGGGCCAACAAGATGATGTTGTAGCTCGAGCTGCTGCCTTACCCCAAGGGAATGTACTAAAACAACTAAGTGTATACAAAGGCTTGCAAGACTATCTGGAGGAGATGTCAAAAACATAACAGTACCCAGGAAATGAAGATGGAGTCCACAAAAATCACCAGATGGGTTAAAATGAGGTTAACGTAGAACTTCTACACAGGTATAGGAAAACATCAGCAAACCTTCAAAAGGCATACTTCAAATTACGGAACTGTTAGGTACTTATTAAAGCATTTTTGTGACTTAGGATTTTATAAGTGAAAAATATCAGCAGGCTGTCTCTATTAAATTACTATGACAGGCTAACCTGTGTGAGAAAATGCACAAGGAGAGCAGTGCCTCACAATCCTCATTCCCTTTAGCTACAGATATCAAATTTATCTGCCACAAATTAAATAACCAAGCTTACTGGAATGCAAGATTATTAAGCCATGTTTAAGGCAAACTTAGAACATTCTTAATATTCTGTTAATAAAATTCTTTTTAAACAAATGTAAACGTAACAAAGATGAAACATCATAAAATGTCTGAGCCAAAGCTTTTAGACTTTTAAATTAAGTCAATATTCTTATACACGGAGAAAGGGTCTACTGTCTTCTTGAATGGAAATACGTGGTTAGGAAATGTCAGTTCTCTTCAGTATCAAAGTGATGCCTGGCACTTAGGATACAAACCAAGAGAAATCCAACTGAAGGAGGGTTGGGGGAGAACATGATATGAAATAAATCCAGGGCTCTTCCTCCCTTCTAATGATATCCTCACTTCCTGTGATATTCTAGAAAATAAAGTGTACACAGCATTGTTCCTTGTCTCTCTGTGCCCCAAATAATCAACATGTTCTTACATTTGGAAATGGCTTTGTAAGTAAGCTACCAAACAGCTTTAAAGTCACATAATAAACTGCTTTAGTCATTCCTTCCGTCACCCATTTGACTAAGAGTGTAGGGTTGACAAAGTCAGGTGGCATTTCTGTTTCCACCAGGTTAGCACCAGGCTGCCATCCCTGCTTAGTGAGAAGCTGTAGGTTCTGTTTATTTGTAATTTAACCAATATCCTTTGATTCCTCAAATGCTTACTGGTCCCCAGTACACCATCTTAAAAGGAACCCTTACTATAAAATTACAGTGTGAGAAATCTTTCAGTTAGAAGAACCAGACAGCATTTCATCCTTCTGATTCTCATCTAAATCTAAGAGAAGGGTCTCTGCCCCGCAAAGTAGAACATCAGAGGAAAATAGATCAGTGTGAAATGCCTCAAGATGATAGAATACACACACATAAACACACACATACACACACACAAACACTTACACACATACAAATCCACTTAAAAATGAAATAATTGGAAACTGGAGAGGTGAGTGCGACATTAAGAATATTTCTTCCTTTTCCAGAGTTCTGTTTCCCAACACTCAGGCCTGGTGCCTACCAATTGCCAGTAACTCTAGCCCTAGGGAATCCCTCCATACATGTGTGGCATGCCTGCACACACACACACACACACACACACACACACACACACACATACACACACACATACACACACACATACACATACACACACATACACACACACGTACACACACACACATACACACACACATACACATACACACACACATACACACACACAAACACACACACGTGTGCATGCACACACACAGACTTCTACAAAACATAAAGTGGCCAAGAGTAACTGGCTACCAAAGATAGGACCAGAGACCCTCGTGGTAGTGGAAGAAGCATAAATCTTCACCGTGGTAGCTGCTGTAGAGATGTATGCATGGGAGAACATTGCAAAACATGCAACGAAACAGTGCAACTAAAGCTAGATCAGTCTTTGTGAGGATGTCAGGTTGTACGCATGCCCATCTGAATGATGCTATCAGTGACTAAATAATTGAGATGACAAGAAGCCAATCCCTGTTGTTTGTTTCTGTTCCTTATAGCTTCATGTCAATCTTGATTACTCCCCAAAATAAAATAAAAGCAAATGGCAGGACCTTTATCAAAGCTTTCTGTACACTAGCAAAACCTTGGGACGAAAATAAATCAGTAAACCTATATGTTAATACACTAAGTAATTTAAAATAGCATGTTCTATCTTTGTGATATAGAAAGTATTCATATTAAAAAAATAACCAAAAGAAACTTGATTTAAAAACTATAAAGGACAATCTAACTTTCCTGAAAGAGGAGGAAGGCATGTTTGTAGCGTATACAGCAGAGTGGCTTCAGTGACTCTCTCTATTAAGGCCATGGGTGATTCATGGAGCTTCTTTATGCTTTCTTTCATTTTCCTCTAAAATGAACAATATTAGTTAGCAAATACATAAAAGGCCATCTTGTCTATGGTTGACAGTCATACAGTATTACATGGAGACACACACACACACACATACACACACACACACACACACACACACACACACCGAGAGAGAGAGAGAGAGAGAGAGAGAGAGAGAGAGACAGAGACAGAGACAGAGACACAGGTAGAGACAGAGACAGACAGAGAGAGACAGAGACAGAGAGACAGAGAGAGGACATTTAAAACAACAAGCCCAACAACAACAACAAAACATGAATGTGAAGATGAGCTTCTACATGTTCATGCAACATGACCTACTACCTTCTGAGGCCATGGCTAACAAGAATGGCCTGTCCATTCTAGGGCCTGGCCAATTCTTCATTGGAAATCCAGGGCCTGGCATGTTCTTCACTGGCAATTATGTGGACAGGAGTCTGCTTCTGCAAGCTGGGAGAGTGGACCCAGCTCCCTTCCAATTCTAAGACTACATGCCATTTGGTTTTGTAATGAATTTAACAGACACACCTCTCAGTTTTAAAAGCCCAATGTTAGATTTCAAAGTACTTTCACATATGACATTTTATATTAGTCTTCTTCCAGTTACTTTCTTTATATCCTGACCTTAGCACACTTCTATAAAGCAGGCTGGGCAGGCATCCCTACCTCCATGTTAATGAAAAGAAAATGGAGACAGCCAGAAGGTGATCTCCTTTCATCTCCTGATGTGAGAAAAGAATGTCTTCATCTTCTCTCAGTAACCCATCCTTATTCCCTCTAGGGCTGCATGGTGACTCTCTGCCTCCTGGGTTAAATATGAGTACCAGTTGGATGAAAGCCCAAGCCTTAGCATAGCATGAGCAACAAGCATCAACAACAATAATGTATTTGATTGTTCTTGACAACTTAAACAGGGCTCAGTCAATGTTCTGTAGCAATGTATCAATTATCAGCTTAAAAATTATGATAGATAAAACCAGTTGTTTGGCTTGGGCCGCTGTAAAGGCTGATGAATCTAGTTGGGAGCCTCAGTCAGTATGTTTGTCTCATACCCAATATCTCCTTAGTCCCAAGGAAGATATCCATACACTGGTCTTCTTCTGGGTGAGATAAATAATAATTTAAGTTCACATTGGGCTTAATGAAGTAGGACTTTGTTTCTTTTACCAACAGAATCAACAGAAGAATTCTGTCTTTATTATGTAGTGGCAGCAGATTAAACCCTCCAGAAATAATGTGGCAATTCACCAAAAGAGGCCTTATGTAGGTGCTATCTGAAATCATGAAATTCAGTGGGAAAACACACACATGGAAATGGTTTATATGTTTTAGAAAAATAAATCCAATTTTAGATAAATGGTACTCCTCACAAAGTACCTTAAACACATGACATGAGGTCCACTGGCCAACAGAGCCTTTGTTTTTTTTTTTTTTTTTTTTTTAATTGAACAACGTTATTTTAAAAAACAAAGATAAATGTACAGATTTTAAAAGCATTTTTGCGTGAAAGTATATGAATACATTTTTGTCAGTACTTGATTTTTTTAAAGGATTGAGAGTATGCCTTAAAATCTTACTAGTTACAATGAGTATAAAGTACATGTAAAACAAGATGTAACCTGGAAATAGTCAAAGTTTTCTTGATGTATAAAGATTAAGCATAATGATTTTTCATCATTTTTTGGCCTTTGTTTTTCTTGAATGTCATATAGCCTGTGAGTTGTTTCTGGGGGTGTTCAGAGCTTTCTGGGGTTAGTATCCAATTATCAGTGACTGCATATTGTGTCTGTTCCAACAGAGCCTTTGTAGGCATGCACCATTTCTATGTGTGTATGTTCTGCTCACAATTATCCCCTTGTACATTGTTAGATGGGGAAGCAGAAAGGTCAGAAGGTCAAAGTCAGGTCCTTGTCGGTTACCAGGTAGAATAGGATGTGATGATTTCTAAACACTTACTGTCCATTCCTACTCCTTAAAAATTATGGAAGTACATGCTCCTTTTTATTTTTAAACAAAAATCAAAAAGAAGCTCTTATGTTGGCATACTGTATCATTACAGATGTAGAGTTAACATGGAAGCCTTGAGGGAGAAGAATAAGGCTGTCTGAACAAGCATCAGCACACAAGGAGACAGACACCAGTAGGATGTGTCTGTGGCCTGTGGATCAAACGCATTTGTGTGGTTACAACGTTAGCGTGGTCACCACCGTTACTACTGAGCACACGGACAACAGGGATGCCTGAACTGTTTGCCTTCTTGGCTACACAAGACCCCGTCTTTCCCATCTAGTCTGCTCATTTGCCCAACAGTAAGAATGCACCTGCCATACACCCCACTCTGCTGATGGCAACAAGATTTCAGCAGAGACTCAGGCAGACCTGGTAAAATGCATATAAGGCTCCATGGGAGAATGAGGTAGGAGCAAAGGAGCCTGAAATAGAGACTTTGCTTTAATCCTGGCCAGGTGTGGCTTTAAGCAAATTATTTGAATCTCTCTGAGTCTCAGTTCCCTGGCTTCTAAATGGTGCATAATAATATCTGTTTTTATTATATCATTTTTTATTAGACAAAAATGCTAGTTTATATGTGAAAAAAAATCTTACTCGTTCTTTGGTCTTGGAGAAACTGAGGTAGTTGAAGAGACATAAAAGTTTTATTCTCATTTATTAAACCCTTCAAAATATTTCATTCCATATTTTCCATGATCTAAGCTTTCTCGGTTTAATGTTAACCATGTGTAAGACTTGCTGGGTCACCATGAGGTCACTCTTTCATACCTAGCCACCAATTTCAAAGTCTGTGTTACTGGCTTAAGATGCCACAATTATGTACGCTTCCCCTTATTATGGGAGGGAGAGGATTTAAATTATATCTTACTGGCTGTTTAATTTAAGTATTTATAGAGATGCTATTTCTTGACTAGTTTGTTAGGAACAAATCCATTGCAAGGATGATTATTATTTAAATCATTTAATAATTGTCCTTCCTAGTTTCCTTCACAATGATCTTTCATTCATTGATAAAGGAAACAAAGGAGCTGGGTAGTTGTAGGTGGGTGTATCACAGGGCTACAGAAAGACTGCTTCAGAGCACCAAACACCCTTTATTAACTAAAGGAGAGAAAGTAAGGAAACATCTCCTTTTACTTACCGGTTCCTTTCCACCTGAACCAACGTGTGAATGGTGGGAAAGGAAGTCCATCCTTCATTTTATCAACCTACCAAATCTGAGTTCTGTTTCCTTGACACTATGAGAACCAGTACAGGCTAGGCACTGAACAGGACTGAAGGTAACAGTCAGCTAAGTCCTGGTTCCTCTGCAATGCTCCCACTGACAGCAAGCAGCACTCAAATTACCACTGTGCTTAATGAGGCCACAGTTTCTGCTGTCGCAGACCTCGGCGACAGATCTGTGAATACAGTGCCATTCACAGAACACAGACACACTCACTACAATGCTGGGTGTACAATCTCAAGATGTAAGAGATGTTGGAAATCGGTGCACAACGAGCCACCACCTGAGCAATCATTTAAAAAAATATAGCAATATCTCAAAACTCACCCATTTTCTCTGGGTTTTTCTTCTTGTTTCCAGCCCCTTCCTTTTCCTACCACCAAAGTGGAGTTACAGAGGACCACGGAAACAAAAATGGGTACTCACTTCATCTCCAAGATCTCCTCTAGCTGTTTCCTCCTCTCAATCCGGAGGTTGGCCAGGTGCGCTTCTTTTTCAGCCAGAGATTGCTGGGTAGAGGCGAGGCGTGCTTTGGTGGCGTCCAGTTCCTGCCGGGTCTTCTCCAAGGCATTCATCAGCTCCTCAATCTGAAAGGCACATGGAAGGTCATATGTCATCTCTCTCTACTCAGACCCAAGGAACATCTTGTTAGGAAAGACACAGAGGGACAGTGGGACTTCTGAGACTGCACACAAATGGAGCTCCTTTATTCTCTGTCTCTGGTGAAAACACAGCTTTCAAACATTAGAAGATCCTCAATGCCCCCAAGGTCTATTCCACTGGATTGACCAATGAATGATCTTTACAGAAATCATTTAACATGTCTATTGATCCAGTTTCAACCTGTGGTTAATAATCTCAGGTAATCTCCTCACAGGAGGAAAGTAAGACTCAGATATGCTCTGGCTGGCACTACATTCTTTTGTGTGCAGGCCTCAGGGTTCTCTGACAGAAAGCTAATCAAGTGTTTCAGATTCGTTCATGTTTTAACCTATCAAACCCTTGTTTGCCCAAAGATATTTGATGATCACAGAGCCTTGGGAGCCTTCCTCACCTCACTTCCCTGCGTTACAATCAGGAAGCAGGGTTTGGCCAAAGGTAAACAGAATTCTGGCCACAAAGGGTTCAAGTTTGGTTTGCCCCTGAAGTTTGAGAGGGTTCTAAACTTGAAATAAATGACATGTAACTTTTATAGAGTGCTAATACACCATAGAAATAAGTCAGACTATCAAATATCTAGGATTTTCAGCCAGGTATCCCCAAATTGAACCAAGGATCTCTGAAATAAGGCCTAACCCTCTTTAAACCATTGGGGGCTTTTAAATCGAACACACAACAAAGAGGGTTGGTATTTATGGTCATGTTCCAGAGACTTCCATGAAGAAAGCTGGTAAAATGTCATTCCCTGTACAGATATAGTCTACATGCACCCTGCTGATTCAAAATTCAGCTCCAGGAAGTTTCTAGATTCCAGAGCTGATGTGTGGATTTCTAAGACTCTCCCTCCAGCTGAACTTGGCAGCATGTGCCCATCCATCACTAAAGTCAACAGAGAACCCTTCATAATGTGTCAATGACATGTTAGGTCCCAATTCATAAAGACTTTCTACACAATTTCTGCAGTTTTACATGGACTTCATTCAGAACAAGCATTAAAGTTCATGTCCAAGGGAAATTAGATGCTTTTAAGGCTCAGAACACCTTCCATCTTGTCCTGATAAAAAAGGGAAACTTAATGACCTTGTAAATCAAAGCTAAAATTAAAAAAAAAAACACAGAATATCAAGGCAAATCTACAAAACTCATAGATTCATATATATTTAACCATAGGCAAGTATTTGCAAAGGGATAAAACCTAAAGAACAATTAATGAGTTTAGTTTTACAAGAAAATCAACAAATACAACTAGGAGCCCTTTTGAAAAGCAACACATCAAAAGAAGCTTATGCCTTCCTAGATTTATGATTATATAGCAGTATTTGAAAAAGATATCCCATGCTAGAAAGATGGCACAGTAGTTCAGAACA
Source organism: Micromys minutus (assembly GCF_963924665.1). Taxonomy (NCBI): domain Eukaryota; kingdom Metazoa; phylum Chordata; class Mammalia; order Rodentia; family Muridae; genus Micromys; species Micromys minutus. Next base: position 30,853,034 of record NC_137981.1, read on the forward strand.
CGCACTGCTCTTGCAGAGGACCCCAGTTCAGTTCCCAGCATCCACTGCAGCATCACAACTACCTGTAACTCCATGCACCTCGCCCCCCCCAAGTCAGCATGTGTACTTATGTGCATGTACATGCATGCACACAAACATACACATATTTAATTAAAATAAAAATAAAGCTTTATCGAAACTGCCATAATGCAGTCATTCCAAAGATGAATTCATAGAATGCGTGGCTCTCCATATGGGATAACCTGTGTCCTCTAGAGCCCTATTCCTGGCAGGAATGTTCTTTACATCAAGCATACTACTTATTCCAGGGAAGATGTGATTTGTACTCATTCTGATTAATTGAGGCTGAACTGTCTGAATCTGTAGACCCACCCAGGAATATTAGACTTAACTAGATTTACAAGTTGTTAGTTCGTCTGCTGCTAATCTGATTGTGGCAGATGGCAGCTAACTTAACAACAATCCAACCAAACAAACATTCAACCAGTAGTAGTTGACAGCATTGACTTGCTGTTTTGGCAATGCTGCAAGAAGAACCTGGACACCAGAGAGGTACAATCCAACATTTGAATCGTAGCAATATCATTTGTTCCCAACATCCATCTTTCCTAAGATCTAGTGAGACTGAAGTTCCCAACATGTTGCAAGTAGGGTTTTCGAAATAGGCTATGACAACCCTCCATCCCAATTTATGAGTTCCTAGTCCAAAAGTGCTGCCTGCTGTGGCACTGGCCTCTGACCCACAATTCTTACAGCACCTGCAAGCAATCACTGTCTCAGAGTGTGTTTCTGAGCATTGCCCATAGTTACACTAGGCTTAATGTTTTAGAGTTCTGTGAATGGCTCTCTTTACTCTCCAAACAGGAACACTAAAGAGTTAGAGGTATTCCCCCCCCCCCCCCCCCCCGCTGTAGTGGTTACTAGGTCAGGTTTCAGTATTCCAGCTCTCCACACAATCTGAAGGCTACAGATATGAAAGTGTAAGCTTCCTTTTCCTTTGTAATTAATAACATTAGTTTTAGTTAAGACACCCTCAAGTCCCATCACCTGGAAATAAATATTGCAATATTTTGTTGTTGTAATTTTCTACCTCTATACAAGTATATATATATTTATTTATATACACACATGAATATATATTCTTATAAATAATAAATGCACTTTCTTTTGACATTAAATAATCTTTGAAAATAGTTTATTTTTTAAATTAGTAGTTCTGTAGCCTCTCTCCAGTGTCCTAAATATTATACTTTCCTTAGTGTTAATAGTCTGAGGTTTATGACCCCCATCCCCAATTCACATGCTAAAATCCTAAATCCCAAGGACATGGCATTAGGTAATAGGGGCTTTGGGAAAGAATTAGGTCAAGAGGGCAGACTAATTCATGACTAATCTTTGATTAAAGAAGACCAAGGAAGCTTGTTTCTTCTGCCACCATGTAAGGGCATAGAAAGAACTCAATACAATACCACCTGAAAGTCAGCCCTCTCCTGAACCAGACCATTCTAGTACTCTGGTTGTCAACATCTCAGCCTTAAAAACAGTGAGAAATTAATTTCTGTTGTTTATAAATCACTGTGTTCTAAGTAACTACTCAAGCACACTAAGGCACCTAAGAGCTTATTTTTCAATTTCTTTTGGAAATTCCTCATCACGCTCAACCTCAATCCTTTGCTCTGTGATTCTGAGCCTAGATCTGTCCATCTCTGGGCACAGACACTGAAGGGGAGGACTGAGGATTCACAGCTCTCCGTGCTAATCTGCAGTCTCTTCAGTCCTTGGCTACTTGTGTTCACTCAGCCTCCACACATAGTTAACCACCTGTGGTCACTACCCCATGGAAGTTCTAACAGCACTTTAAATTGGCCAGGCCCTACAACTAACTCTTCATCTATATAACACCTGGCTAAACCAAATCTAGCACACTACCTGATCCAGGTTCAATTTGCCACTCCCTAACACACCTACCATATAGGACCAGTGCTTAACCATTTCCTAATTATACATGTTTAAAACCTCAAAGTCCTATGTGCCTCTTTCTTCTGCTCTCTCTGCCCTCTCTCTAACTCCCCACTCTTCACCAAGTCCAACAGTTCTATTTTGAAAACACATTTTGGATCCATCAGTCCATTATAGCATTGCTTTTGACCCCACTAGCTCAAGTTCCTTCTGCTCTCTTTTGTAGCACAGGACATATATATATATATATATATATATATATATATATATATATATTCATATACATACATAGTATATAAATGAATACAGGCCTAGCCTCTGTCTGTAAGCACACCCTCTGTGAGGACCTGGCTTTATCTGATAATCCAATCCTCACTCCCACAATAGAGCAAGTTTTCAGCTAGGTCTGATAGATTTTGTAAAACATAATTAGAAAGGGGAGGCAAAGAGAAGACTAAAATAAAATCCAGGAAAATATATTAGAGAATAAAAATGGGGAAATGTCTCAGGCTAGGGCTAGAGGGAGGTTTTTTTTGCTTTAAAGAAAGAATATGAGATTGGAGAGAAAGAGGGGACATGAAGAAACAGTTCCTAGCAGACTCCTTAATGTTTTCTATAGGTCTAAGCCAAGGCTGGTCTTTCCTTCTGATTTCCATTTCTAGCCATTTTGAGTGTGTGTCTTTGAACTGACCTCTACTAGTCTGGCACTCAAAGAAGTTCCACAAAGATTATTGTCACAACTAATTTTTCTGTTGCCAGGGAACCATACCTACACCATCAATATCTCTCAAAAAATGTCACTGGCTTATATCTGGTATCTAAGAGGTTCTGATTATCCATAGCAGTGTGTTTCCAACTATGTTCCTTAGGTATTAAGGATTCCACCACAGTACTGAGGGCTCAAAGGTTAGCAGAATTGGAAGATAAGAATCAACATGGGTATCATTCCATCATCCCTACCTCAAAGGTAGTTAAAATCTATTCTTACCTGTCTTACTCATAGTATTTCACTTAAGATTTAACTTAAATTTAAGAAGTAAGGTATCAAAATACTACAAATGGTTAAAACATACATTATGAAGTTATATTAATCTATATATTAATAATTCCTACTTCAACACTTATTAGCTATGGAACTTGGGAAATTGACTGAGTTTTTTTTATCGATAATGATGATAACTCCTGAGCAAGTTATGTATGACTGAAGCAAGGTTTCGCATGCAGGAAACAACTGGAAACATCTGGTACATTCTTCACAAAACAGTTAGCATACCAGGATGCTTATATACAATTCAAGAGCAAGCTGTTACAACTAGATAAGTCTGGAGTGTGGCACTTCTGGGCCTCAGGTTCCTCAACTGTAAAATAGGGCTTATAACAGTGCTTGCTTAGCTCAAAGAGCCTTCTCACGAAATCATTAAGTGAATCTTCTCCTCATTGGGACCAAATACTCCCAAAGAAGCTACTTAAGGGATGAAGCATTTATTTCAGCTCACAATGGCAGGTAAGACTTATGGCTGTGTACCAAGTGAAATGTGAGGCTTGTCCACATTTCTGGAAGCAGAAGGAGGTGGATCTGGTCCATAGCTCACTTTCTCCTTTTCTGTTATACCCTGTTCCCTAGCATATGAGATTGTATCTACCATACCCTTGAAGGCCTTTCTCTTTAGTAAATCTCTGAACACTTTCATATGAATATCCAGAAGTATGACTTAGCCTCTTAGATGGCTCTAAATCAAATCTAGTTATAATAAAGATAGTTCCACCGTGATTCTATAGTAGTGATGGCTCTGATTAACAGTCCCACAGAGTGTCTGACTCATTACATGTTTGCTTATTACTGAATTCAAGGATTTCAGGCCCACTGTTGCCTATCTTCAACCACTTGGGCATATGCACATAAATTTCTGGACAGTCCTTCATTCTTTTCTATTCACCAAAGATGCCCATCTTTCAGGGACTGTCTACACATCAATTTTAATTGGTCAAAAGCTAGAATTCTTCAGAGCTGGATCAAGTAGTACTTTGATCTAAAAGATCACTGATTTTAAATATTTTTTAAAGCTTTTTGTTTCTTGGTTGGTTGTTGTTATTAGGTTTTTTTTTCTTATTTGTTCATTTAGTTTCTGAGACAGGGTTTCTTTGTGTAGCACACACAAACACACACACACACACACACACACACACACATATATGCTTTAGCTTACTACATACTAAAATCATTTATAAAATTAGAAAAACCCCAAATGCTGTGATCACGCACAGAGTTGAAGCCAGTCATCTATAGTTTATTAAGAATCTAGGTGATTTCAAAGTGTGGACAAGTCTGATAACCCTGGAGATTGCTGACCTATCTTTAAACTTTTAGATCCTTCCTCACCAAGTGGGCAGATAGTGCTCTGATGCAGGATTGACATAAGACAACTCTAAGATAGTGCAGATAAAGTACCCAGTCCTCTCTGTCTAACAACCTACAGGGCATTTACTATCCAAGCCACCTCTACCAAACCCAGGGTATCCTTACACAGTTTTTACAGTGTACACTGTTTCTACATGGTATATATGTTTGGTTGCTATCACTAGACTATAATCCCTTCAAAATCAACATGCATCACTGCCCTGGTGTTCATACCTAATAAACTCTGCACAATAGGAAAAATGAGAACACAGACACAGTTCAGAGACACTCACACTGATCCATTTTGTTCAATAATAAATGGAGCATTAAAGCCAACCTTAGTTCTTCCTGCCCTTGAAGACCTTGCCCTCTGATTGTCTAGAGCACCTGTTGCTTGTCATGGAGACAAGGTGTTCAGGCACAGCTCCTGAAAGGATGAAGGTCAGGATTCACTGACATCCTGTCAAGGACAAGGATCCCAGAGTTCCCAGTTCTGTGGTGGAGTAGAGCCCAGACGTTCCTAAGCCTCTTCTATACTCTGTGTGTTTCATCCTAGGACCTGGGAGATCCACATCTCATCCTTGCTTTGTGCTTCACAGGGAAAGTCCTCTTTGCTGACCACTAGCCATAAGCTCATCCTCAGAAGGTCTGGGCTGGCAGGAAGGTTCAGTATCAAAGACAATCATTACAGTTGCAGTTTCAAAGATGACTACAAATGGCAGGTACCAAAGGATACAGAGACTAGAGCAGCAGCGGAGCCAAGCCTCCCAGCTCTTCCTGCTAGCCCTGGGGTTGATGCTGGGACCCTGATTTGTTCCACTTTGTCCTTTGAAGCAGGTTCCCTCAGTGATTTGACTTATCTGGCTGGGCTGGTTGTTCCATGACATTTAAGGATCCTCCTGCCTCAGCCTCAGCTTCCCTAGTGCTGGGATTAAAAGTACAAGCCTGGCTTTTGTTTTTTTCTTCCTTTCTTCCTTCCTTCCTTCTTTCTTTCTTTCTTTCTTTCTTTCTTTTTTCTTTCTTTCTTTCTTTCTTTTTCTTTCTTTCTTTCTTTCTTTCTTTCTTTCTTTCTTTCTTTCTTTCTTTCTTTCTTTCTTTCATTTCGCTAGGGATCCAAACACAGGTCTTCATGCTTGCATGAAAAGTACTTTACCAGCTGAGCTATCTTCCCAGCTTGGGGGGGGGGGTGGATAGGGGAAAGCCCCCAAGCCCTAAACAATTAAGTGGAAGCTTAAACTTTATTTTATTGGTCTTTCTGTGTTGCAGATTATAAAATTGTTACAGTATCAAGAGTTCTTGGTTTCATTTGCATATTTCCTACACTTTAATAATAACAAAGCCTCCAGCAGAGAGATATCTAAAGAATCCTTCTACACAGCTCTGGAGAAACAAGGATCTTGAACCTGAACCACAGAGCAGTGAAGGGAGGCATTTTAAATAACCTTTAAGACATTAGGCTGTTAGCATGTAACAACCCAAACTTGCACACATATGTGTGCTGCAAAACTGAAGCTCCAAGAGCCAATTCCTCTGTTATCTGCCAAGAACACTGCTCTGAGATCCTGGGATATCTTCCCAAGGCATGGTGGCCTCTTGTGCTTAGCAACTAGTTACTTGCCATGATCTGATAGGTAAATATTTTGACAAAACCTTTATTCCTTCATATTATAATGCCAGCTAGAAGTTGGTAAGTAGATTGGGAAAGAAACTACTCCCCCAAACAAATTTTTAAAAAGGGCACTTTTACACAGTCTTATTAAAGCAGAGTGGCTTGTCTATGTCAGACTCTGACATCTCTCTGTGTCCTTTCTTTGTTCCCTTCTTAGTGTTCTGGTGTACACTCAGCTCAAGCATTGAAATCCCCACAACCTGAATTAGAACAAACCTGGACTAAGCACTGACCCGAGAGATTAGCTGGACTCTGCCAGATCTACTGAAAGTCCAGGACCAACATGAATCATAAGGTGACAAACCAGACCAGGGAGGCTAGGAGATAGTTCAGTCAGTGCAACGGGCTTGCTTTGCAAGCTTGAGGACCCTAGATCAACCCTCAGTTTCCAGAACCCACATAAAAAAGCCAGATACAGGGGTACATAGCCCCTGGGGCTTTCTGGCCTGCCAAGCTAGTCAAAGTAGAGAGACACAAACTCCACAGAAAGACTTCACTCAAAAAAAAAAAAAAAAAAAAAAAAAAAAAAAAAAAAAAAAAAATAGAGCAGACAATGCCTGGAGAACAAAACCTAAGGTTTATCTTTGATGTTCACATACACAAGCATGTGCCCCTACCTTGAGCATGCATACACACCCAAACCAATGTAAAAAAAAAAGTGAAGGAGGAAGAGGGAAGGGAGGGACAAAGAGCGGGAGAACATAATGATACAGGCTTAAGTCCCCCCTCCTCAGAGGGAGCAATTGTAAGCCTTCAGATCTGTCAGGAGCAAGGACAACCTATCCATTACCAGCACCTGGTACTTGTAACTCACCCTCCCACCTCCCCACTGCAGCATTAGAGTGACATCTTTTGGAAAATGTTGAAACTGATGGCCAGGCTGCTTGCCACCTGGACCTGACCACTGTCTCAAAATTCTGCATATAATTCACCTTCTCCCTGCTGAATGAAGGCATCTAATAACTCCACTGAACACATTACCTCCCGGCCTTCCTCTACTAACAAAATCCACCTCAAGCACCTCAATTATAACCACATTTAACATTTTTCTCTTACCAGACTAATTAACCAAATTACACAAATTACAAAAGATGGGCAGAAAAGAAATACGCAAAACTGATATGCCTGACTTTACAGATAACATTAAGTCAGTGGATACTAGAGATAGGTACCAACCTCCAAAATGGCCTCAGGCATGCTCCACTCTAGCTGGCACCAGGCACTTGGGGGGTTAGTGGAGAGGCAGGTTTCCAGGTGTGCTTGCTATGGGCACTCTTTGGGACATTTTCTGTATTCTGTGTTACTGCTCTTCAGCAGTATTAGTTTCCTAACACTCTTCAGGAACAGGATGGGAAGGGCTGAGGAGCATAGGTTCCAAGTTGCATAGCTGAGCTCCTAATGAAGAGAGAGCCCCAGCATGTGTGGGCTGTGAACTTTCCCTTTATATGCACCAGTCTCCCCATCTGTTAAATATATCCAATTACTGTATGTGCAGGTCCTGGTGGGAGCCACCTGAGCTATAGCACCTACCTGCACACTCTGAGTGTGCATAGCCTGCAAGGGTTATGAAGGGAGGCAGGCGTCTGTTTAAATGCCAGCATTTAGTTTTCAGTCGATGGAAAGATGACAAAGGGTTGCATTTTCATCCTTTAGCATTTTTCAGAAAGATGCCTCCTCTTCTTCAGTGAAATGTGGAAAGGTTTAAGCTTAACTTATAACAAGCCAAGTCAAACATTTGCAAGATGTTTTACTCTTACTCAGGCAAAATTCCAAACGAGAAGCTGAAGGAATGGAGGGAGGTAATGGAGCACCCTACCCAACAGAGTACCCACAGCAATGGAGGTGCCAGCCAGCCTGTCTAAAGTGCACTTGGCATGGCTCAGTATACCATAGGAGCTGGATTTTCAGTTTTATTTTGATATATTTGAATCTGAATATCCATATGCCCACCTCATCAGAAAGAACAATATCAGGAAAGGCATATTTCACTGCCTTAACCAAAGGTGCTATCCACTCTTTGTGGAAGGCTTATATCTCTGATTATAGGAGAAAGCCTTTGAAATTTATTTTACATTTAATAAAACTTAAGAATCAATAACTTTTCTAGCTTTTCCACTGTAGTTATTTATCCTAAAGATAGAATAAGGGTTGTTGCCACAGTGCACACACTAACATTTATGACTACAAGTTTAGTTACAATATAGCTTGTAAGTATCATAATAAAATTAAACGTATGTATATATATTATACACACCTATAAAAACACCCATGGACTTCCAAGGCAGTAAGATTAGCAAACTATGTACTTATACTTATGACCACATTGCAAAGAATCTAGATTAACAAAATATCACAGACACCCAACTGTTAAAATGTCAGCTATTAGACACCGAATTAAAGGATTTAATATAAAGAAAAGACACAAAAATGTAGGCAAGACATGCAGGTTAATAAATAACAATTACACTGAAGTTATAACTATGTGGGGGATATTTTGATGCATATTCATAAGAGAAAAAGACCAGAAGAAAATGTATCAAACTATTCTTATATGTTGGATGGTATCTAGATGAGGGGATAATATATCATATTCTTTCTTGTGCCCATTGCTATAAATACACATGGTTAAAGAAATGAGTCATTTTAAGTCATTTCAACCAAGGAACATCTGCATAAAGGTAGGCATATCCATGGAGGGGGTGTATAGGTTGTAGACAGACTATAGAGTAGGAGGATCCAGGATTGTGGAGCAGGACAGGGCCCAGTAGCAGTAGCAGCTATGGTGGTAACTGATTTGGCCAAAATGACCTCAAAGTTGCTCTGCTTCTGAGCAAGAGTGCCTGGGTCTGACAGCCCTTAGATTTAGCATGATTCCAACATGGTTCACCAGGGAATGTCCCTGTGCTAGTGACTCCAGAGCTGGCAGCAGGAGTTCCCACCACCTCTACCCTGCCATCCAGTGCGCATGCACCTTGGTCCTTTCTCCATCTTCCCAGCTAAAGACTGGCCGGGTTTTCACCAACCAGTCTGATAATGTGCTTTAGTGTTTCCATTTGTGTAGATACAGTGTTGTTTGATTTTGATATTGTTTTGTTTCTGAAGCCCTCAAAATTCATGGTCAGGACATTTGTCCACGTCATCTGGCCGCTTTCAATAGCATGCTCTGCTCACTCCCAGTCAGCAAATGAGAGCGCTGGTGGTAGGCACCCCTGCTTCCTTAAGATCCAAGGGAAGTGCTATGTATGTTCCAAGGGGGAAGAATAAGATGGATGCCCTGTAGAGCAGGCTTGGGGGAAAAAAAACCTGTTAATGCTGACAAATGTCAATCAGCTCAAAACAAGCTTGAATCCAAGCCCGGCCCCTTGTTCTCAGGCCCCGTGTCTATCTACTCTGAACAATAATAGTGGCTTCTCTCTACATCTCCTTATACCTTGAACACAGAAAATTCAATGCACGCTTTCATTCTCCAGTTTGCTACAGCGTATTCTCACATGATCCATCCCTACACCACTGCGAGAGATAAACTGAGAGGGGGAAGAGGGAAGGAGTCATGTGGAACAAAATACTTATTGCCTCTGACCTCAAATAGTAGAGAGTTTCAGATGCCACCAGATCCTCACATATTCCCAAAGAAGCTGATAAATAATTAATGCTGAGAGAAAGCAAAAATTATACTTGTGAATTGCATGGGGCCTATCTTCACCAGAATATGAGTTTTCTGAGTACACTTATCACTGGGGAGTTGTTAGAAGGTAATAAAATTCTGGGAAGAAACCCTAGGCCCCTCAAGAGCAAAGAAAGAGCTCAGCCTATTTTGGTTAGTGCCTGTACACCTGAACACAACTCCTAACACACAACTGGTATACACAAACACATACATGAATACATTAGTAGACAGGCTTATATCCATTCTTGTGAACTCTGTCCTTTGACCCCAGCTCTTTTCTAAATATCTTAACTGAATACCTCCATAAACTTGATAGCACAGAATTCTGTAGTCAGGAGCCTGGATAGAGTATGACTGAGTTATCTACTCAGGATACTGGCAGGTTGCATCTGGAGCCTGGGGTCCTTTTCAGGATCATAAAGGTAAAGCAAAATTCACTTTTTTTTGCAGAAGGAGGCATGTGGTCACTATTTCCTTGCCGTTCAAGCTCATAGAGACCGAGTGCGTTCCTCATCACATGTCCTCCTAGATCTTTACAGAGGGCAATGAAGACTTCCCCTCACATCAGACTCATCTCATCTTTTGACTTCATTTATTCAGAAAGTTCCTGGTTCCTTTTCAAGACTTGCATGCTAAGGACAGGTCCACCAAGGACGATGCTATGTCTTAAAGTCAGCTGAGCTATGGGACCCACCTGATAAGTGCAAGTGTCCTGTTTCATATGGGACACACACCCCAGGGAGAGGGACTCTCAAAGATCATCTTAGAATTCTGCCAGTTAAGGCTTTCCTAGTAATACTGATCAAACAGAACCAACAGAACCTGTTGCCAAGACACTGATCACTGTTCATTTCTCTTCCCTCTAAAGACATAACACTGTGTTTCAAACCATTGAGGAAAATAGAAGAAAGCATTTTTCTAAGAGCGAGATCTTGTAAAAAAAAGTTTAGTTACTGTACTTCATAGAAAGTGTTTTTTCCACAAGAACAAGGCTAGAAGGTCAATAGTATCTCACATTTCTTTTCCAATTCAATACTTGCAGTTCTGGCCTCTGTGATGTGGCAGGAAAAAATTATAAAAAAAGAAAAAGAGATAAAGTTGTTCATACATTCATATGACACAGTTGCCTAGAAAATCCCAAATCTCCCAGTTTCCCAGAATCCCTTAGTGAATTCAGGAGGATTTCAAAGATCCAGGAGCAACACAAAAAGCCAGTTGTACTTCTATATGCTAACAAAAATATGTGAAAAACAATATGTAGAAGTGGAAACCATTTATAACTGATAAAAATAAATAAATATTACAGGATCTATGCACAAAAAATCACAAAACTCTGATGAAACAAATCAATATAATTTAAATAAAGGCAGAAATCTAGTGTCCCTGTGAATTTAAAAACTAAATACAATAAAGATGTCATTTCCTCCAGACTTTTCTATAGATTTTATGTAACTCGTATCAAACTATTGGCAAGTTTTATTATAGGCATAGGCAAGCTTCTTGTAAAGCTGCTATGAAAAGACCAGGAAAGAAGCCCAAGTAAGCTAGACAAAGAAAAATAAAGAAAGGAATGGCTCTACTTTCAATATAATTCTAGTAAACAAGATAGTATGATACTTGCATAGGGATAGAGCTGTGGATTGATGGAACAGAATAGAGAATGCAGTAATATGTTCACACAAATGTGAGTTCACTGCCTGAGTGATGTTTGACTAAAGCAATCATTAAAGGTAGCTTTTTCAACAGTGTTAGAGCAACTAGACAAACAGGCAGAAAAGACCAAAGAAAACTACCCCATAGATTCCCACAAAGGGGAAGGGAAATGCTCTAAGCAGTGATATTCTTACTATCCATAAGCTGAGAAAGAAGTCTGTGCTTTAAGATGGAGATCAGTCAAACTGTACCGCATCCACAGATGGCTGATCGATGAATGATGGCAAGGAAGGCACCTTCATATACACACCTCAGGTGGCTCTCAGCCAGATCAGGTTCATGTTTTAAGAAATCAAATCTCAAAATATCACCCACAATCCTATTAGTAGAACATCTGCAAAAAGGTGAAATTACATATATGAGTAACTGACACGGTAGATGAAGTTATAAAGGGAGAGGCGGAGAACCCGAAGGTCACCGAATTTTGCTTCCTCGCTGTGTCAGTAGCAGAGCCCTGCCTGTGGTACTGCACTGCCAGAGTTTAGAAGGAGTGACTATGGGATGTATTTGAATAAAGGATTCATGAGCTCTGTCCCTACTGTTTCTTATGACTACATGAGAGTCTGCAGTTACATGAGAACAAAATATTTAATCTTCAAAGTGTGTGCCACATCGTAGGAATTGTGTTCAAAGTAAACAGCGTGTACCGATGTTTGGCTAGAAGAAAACACCGTCACGGCTACACAATTAAACTATGCTATGCTGGCAAGGACAAGTCTTTCCTGAAAATGTCATAGCTAAGAAGACCTAAGTGTAGAGTTGGCATGTTGTAAATGCCGTCTGTTCTTGAGGCAGACTACATTCAAATCAGTGCCTTGACACCTACTGAACCAATACATGAAGCCCTAAGAACCATGGGACAAAATGCCCTCATTGTATCCTGTTGTCATAAAAACAAGCAGTCATGCACAAATGTTTATGCATGTTAAATGCAGTAGGAGGTATGGGTTACAGGATACTACATATAAATGCCACAGCAGATACTGATTTCCTTGTAATTCTCACCCAGCTAAGTGAGAAAATTACATACTTCTTTATACTCACATTTAATCTATTCTCCAAACTATTGATGTGAGGAATGGTTAGTTCCTCTGTGGGAGAAAAGTAAAACCTAGGCATCTTCCACTTCAGTACCTCCCTTATTTATTTTTTATAGAGGCTTTCTGTTGACCCCATTGCTTTAGAAGGAAATCCACCCAAATGGGTCTCTGGGGCCCAATATCTCCCTCTGTGACTTGGCTCCTTCCTCTCATAGCTGTTGCTGCTACATGGAAAAATACTCTTAATTGGTTAACTTCAGGGGAGATTGCATCATAAAGAGAAAGTTTAGGATAAAGATGCCGGCCCCAACAGTTCTTCCCACATAGAAAAGGATGGGTATAGGAGATGCCACACAGTAAGACCAAGCCTCTCTCATTCTGAAGTAAATCACAACAGCAGACCTTTGGGCCTTAGTCCATCTTCCACCTTAGTAGCCACCAATATTCTGGCCAACATCTTCCCAAGACCCCAGGGGGTGACTTTTCCTTCTTTCTCTCCATCTTCACTAATGATAATAGAATTCTGATCCTAGGTTCTCAGAACTAGGTACTCTGGTTCTCCTTGGCTCTGCTCATGAGCTATCCCACAACCCCTACTAGGTGCTATGGTTTGGTCCCTTGCGAGTCCAGCACAGACTGAGAGACCTGGTCATGCTCAGACCCTTCCAGTAAACTGACCACCATATACATCTTGTTTCCTCCGTGTTCATGCTTCAGAGGAAAAACTGGCATTTCCTGATGACACGTATGCACAGGATGAAGTCTTTGTTCATCTAGGCAGAAACAAAGTCCCCAGGTCTTCATGGATGACAGTCTGTTCTTTAAAAATACAACTGTGTAGAAAGGTTCTACTGGACAGCATAGTTTGTATGCACACATTCAGCTCTGGCTTCACCAAATACTGCACTGTGGTTTGTAAACAACTACATTTTCCCAAAAGGATTCTCTGGGATTTGTGCCTTTGCATTTGGTCTTCGAAATAAGTGTTTTTTTTTCTTCCCAGTGGCTCTCCAGATTAAAAATACATTCAGTGTTTTGATTACCAATACAAGATTATAGTCTCGTCCCATATAAAGTGATTAAACCTAATCCCGCATCAAATATCACTCCAGTATTAAGTGGTCTCTAGACAAGTATAAGAAAGAGTTCAGCTTCTTGCCTCAATGCCAAATATTCACTCAAGACCTGATTGCTTCAGCTGGGACCTTTTCTCTTTTTTATAGCTTCTCAAATAAATGGCTTTGTTTAAAAGTATTCCTCTTTCTGTTTCCTGTCCCTTCTTCAAGAATGTTCACTGTTCCACGTAACTATAGCCAGTCATGATATCCAGAGTTCAACTTGAGAAACAGCCCTGGTATTTAATATATGTAACATCGATGCATGTATTTATTATACAAATACCACCTTTGGTAGGTCACACTCAGGAACCTCAAAGACCCTCTAAGTAATAGTTCCTTTTGGACTACCAACAAATAGGGTATGTAACTGACCTGGTGTTCAGTTCTTTCAGATAAATCTCGTACGCCCGGCTGAGCCACTCTCCCGCTGGCGCTGGGGCCCGCCTGTCAGGCCTACTCCTCTGGTTAATGTCAGTAGCACTATGTATAAAAGGTGACTCCAGTGTGTACAAATGTTGATCTTTCACGAAGTCATGCCTAGGCTCACACACACATCCACTCTTTCCTCTACCAGGTCACCGGCAGGAGCAGAGGACGGTCCAGGAAGGACTTGCCAAGAGCCTGCTCTGACTCGTTAGGTTATACAGCGCTTGGGACTTCCCTGCCTGAGATTAATCCATAATCCTGTTTTGTGTTTAAAGAACACAGGTTCTAAAGGCCTTGCCTATGTGACAGTTTCAGAGGTGACAGGGACATGTTCTAATGCAGGGTAACAAATTAAGTGCTGGCATAAGTGGGCCCTGGGAGCAAGGCGCAGTCAGAGGTGGCACAAGTTGCTTGTTCCCTCCAGCCACTTATTAAGGTTCCCGAGACAGATACTAGCATCATATTTTAATAGCCACAGTGTCTACAGGCAAGACGATAAAATAAACACACACACACACACACACACACACACACACACACACAAGTAGAACCTGACTATAGCTTTACTGGTGGCCATGCAAGCTAAATGAAATCAAAATGCCATTGATGGGAAACACAGCCGGAGCTCAAAAGAAACTTAATACTTGGTGATGTGACTTCCAAACAGCATTTCATCTGAATACCAAGTAGGAGAAATGCTCTCATCTCAGCTCTGAACAATCCCAGTTTTATTACATCCAAATTGTTTCTTCCCTTGCCAGCTTCATTCTACCCCTTTCTACTACAAAGCCATTACCCAGAGAGCTCCGTTTCCTCAACTCTAGCAGACCTGATCAAAAAAGCAGGAATTCCCACTGCTGTAGAAGCCATCACCCATCTACTTTCATCTGGATGCTTCTACTAATGTAAAACTCTCCACTGCACAGTGAGGAAAGGGAAGACCCAGGGGATGACGCAGCTGGAGGGAATGGTCGTGTAAACCCTGAAGATGTGTTGACCACCACAGTGTGGACAGAGCCAGCTGGGCTGGCAGCATCTTTTGCTCCAGATTAGAGGGACCAGTGACCCACACTCCAGCTTCAATCTGTGACGCGGTTAGAGCTAAGATATCACTTACAGTGGTTGGCTACATCACTGACTTTTAAAAAGGCAAAGGTGAACAGAGAGCACAGATCCCGTTTCCAGGTATGGAGTGGAAGGTGGAGCAATAAAACTGTTGTTTGTGATTTGATGTGCTCAAGCTCACCTTTCCCTATTTCCTAGTGGGAGTGGGAAGGAGATGTGACCTTGCTTCCACGGAGACCTCCTTCTTTGCAAAGGGTCCGTGTGGATTCTGTACATGCTTGCTCTTCACACCATGCCCCTGAAATCCACTCTAGCCCTGTGAGGATTCGGAAGGGAAGCTCTCAGCTCCCAGTTTTGTATCGTATCTGAATCAGACCCTACAACTAAGGAGAGACGTTTACAACCCATAATCACCAACCTCCAAAATCGAAACCTAACTTGAAGAGTCAATATGGTTTCTACCAACCTGAAAATAAAATACAAAGCCCTTCCTGCAGCTAAGAGTGGCCCTGTTCATGGACCCCTGGGCCTTTGCCCAGTGACTCAAATGACTCCTGGGTCACTTTTGTCATTCCCCAAAGCCCTCACCCCTGACGCTGGGCCTTATGGAATCTACTTTTTTACTATGCTTTCCTTCCAACCTCCTCCTCCCATGTTCTTCAGGTACCTGGCATATTCTCATATTGCAGTAAACCCCATCACTTCCAAAGACTCCTTTGCATCTCTTTGGATAAACCAGCTGTCCACCTCATGTATATCTTCTTCGTATTGTGCACATTACTCTTTTGTCAGCTCACATTTTGTTCCCTTGGTAGCATGTGTCATTGTTGTAAATGGCTTAGGGATTTCTTTGCATGTATCTTCCCTTCTTCCCCCAACAAACCCTTTTTTCCAAGTCTGTTATACCAACTCTGCCCTTCGAAACGCATGTCCTTAGGCCTGGTACCCATAGTTAGCACATAACCAGAATTAACAGAAACAACATGGTTTTGCATATATTTTGGTGACTGAAACCATCACCACCCTGTGGTCTGCCAGGGTGCACACGCTCATGCCATCTCTGCCCCCCTCTGGTATTTAGTCCAGAATCTGAAACTCTGGGGGTGCAGCTCGACAAATTGCATTCAAATTCATTCTGAACCTCATGCTTGTTCAATTTTGCATCCTGCTAGTTCACATTCATTTCCCAAAGGGCTTTCCTTCTAAAGACAGAGATATCAAAACCTGCCCTAAGTGGAGAATGCATTTTTACAGAGTAATTACCCTTCAACACAGAGGGTCTGTGGTCTTTCAGCCCAGGGGAGGCTCCAGATTCACAGGTACTTCTGTGTTTGTGGAAGGAGGGGATGTTAAAAGAAGCCAATATTTGCCTCATCCTAAGAAGCCAATCTTTGCCTTATCCTCAGCAGGTGACAGATAGGGCTGAATGTGACAGTGCTGCAGGCCAACACTGCCTGTGGCAATCCTGCTCAGCTCACAGTAACAGTCCAGATTACAGTAAGGACTCTGACCTCCCTGTCTTCACCTTGGTGGAAGGTTTCCTAAGGATACAAGCATGGCTTTGTAACTGTTGCTACCCAGGTTGCACCCAGGATTTGACCCAACACCTAGAGGAGTAGCCCCTCATAGGCAGATGTGGAAGATTTGGTGGCTGAAGTCATTCTCAGATTCATCCAATAGGTATTCTCCACTAGGTTTACCAATGAACTAACAGCTTGTATGGGGGAGAATATACAAGGCTTCTGTGCATAAGGAGACCAATAACAGTATTAAAAAGAGCTCAGTTCGGTCCCGATCACCTGTACATGTCTGTATATGTACATCACCTGTATATGTCTGCCTAGGGTGCCTGGTCTTGCTAGTTGAGAGAATACAGAGTGTCAGCCATCCACAGGCTGCTGTAGTAATTAAGGTGCTAGAATTCTTCCTTGACTTGAGGTAAGGTGATCACCAGAGGTCTGTGCCTTTGGTGTCAAGTGTATTCTGTAAGCACTTATAAAGAGTTAGGAAATTTCACTGCTGCCTGAGCCATAGCAATGAATGTGATGGAGCCATACAACAGTATGAAACACGAGGAAACATAGGCTCTAAGACAGGAGTGATGAAGGCTCAAATCCTTGCTCCACCACTTACCAGCTGTGTGACCTTGAGCAAAACACTTGGACTCTCTGGGCTCCTGCTTTTGTGGATTGGAGATAGTAATACACTTCACTCAGGGGTCATAGCGAGGCCTGGAGATTAAAATATCCACAAAACACTCAGCCCTGTGCCCTGCCCTTAGTAAGCACTTGAAAAATGATAAGTATTATTTGCTAAAACTAACAAGATGTCACCCAGGGTTCCTGCTTGCCCACGAGGAGGAGGCCTTGGCATAAGTTTGTTAGGGGCATACGATCAGAAGCAAGGCAAAGGGGCTGAAGCTTCGTGGCAGCAACAGTATTGTAAGGGTGTCGTGAAGCAGGGGCCACAAAGTCAAATGCTGGCAGGCAAAAGAGTGACTAGTGAGGCCCTGCAGAAAGTGACAGGCTCCTTTGCTGCCACTCATTCCAAAGTAAGAGGGAAACGTCTGCATGGCTAGATTCTATTGCTAACGGAAGTTCATCAAACGTTGTAAAACTTCCGGCTTGACTGTCCTGTGATATCAGTAGAGAGGTACTCCCGTTACAGAGAACAAAAATAGATCTAGACTCAGAAAAAAAATTGGGGGGCTACATCTGGATCATGGGCAGCCAGTACTGACACCTAGTTCTAAAAGAGGAACAGGATGCTGTCCAGAGGGAAGGCTGAAGCCTCTGTGGTATGGAACAGGATGACTGGACCACCGAGGGGTATGCTGAAAGCTGGCTATGCGGATATGGGGCAGGGTGCTGTGATGGAAACAAGGAGAGGGAGTGGCTGGTAGTGGCTAGGAGCAAGGAATGGTGGGAACTAGAATTGTGTGATGGTAGGGCAGGCAGGGCTACTGATGTGGAGAAAGAAGTTCAAGTCTAAAGGAACAGAGAACTGGATCTGTCGCTCTCCACCCCTCTCGCTCTTGCTGGACCCCTGTTTTCTCCTCTGTAAAATGGTGTCACTAGTTAGAGAAGTGTGAAGCTCTTCTCCAGCACTGCGCATGCTATTGAGAATGCCTTCAGCCTTTTTCTCTGCTGTTTCTATATCCTGTTATATGGCTGTGGCTACGGCTCGATGACAGGTGGAAGGAGCTTCTTTTCCTGCTTCCTGTTACTTGTCCTTTATCTGTACAGTCCCAGGGGACAAGATGCCTGAAGTACTACCAAGTACAATCCCAGACGAGCAACAGATTTAAGACTACAAAGTCACTACTGAATCCCCACTTGGGCCAGATTCTGGTCCATTTACCAGACAGTCTTTGCCTGGAAGGAAGGGAAGGAGGCCTGTCCTGCTAGCATTTCCACATGATAGCTCAGGAATAAGTTGGTTTTACTGCCCAGTGTCAAACAGCCAACTAAAGGGTTAGCAGTTGAGCAAGTAGCCAGTCTAATGCAGTGTTTCCATTTTAGTCACTTTGTTAAACTGTCTTCCTGCTAACGCCATTAAAATTGGTGTCCTTTTTAAAATGGTGCCCAAATCTCCATGGCTGGGCCATGTGCACCTCAGAGGAAGTCACTGGGACCAAAGATCACACAGACTGTGGTCCAGCTCCCAAGCACTCTAGGTAAAAAGTTTTGGAGTTCTTTGTCTTTCAAGGCTGAGAGGGACCCTCATAATATCTGAGGTTTAATTTTTTTTTCACCAATCATGGAATATGAGAAGATAGTTATATGTCAATATTTAATTTGTTTTTTAAAATTACATATGCTTTTGCTTCTGTGTGTAAGGAATAAATGTGGTAGAGTACAATTATTGACATGAAAATACATATCAAGAAGGCTTCTTGTGTTAGAGGAATTTTGTCTGATTATGTTGACCTTCCCTCCCTTATATACATACAAACTATACGCCTAGGTTGTTTCCTTCTTATATAAACTATTTTTAGGTTGATCCAATGATTGTTTTATTAAAAAAAGGCAAATAAATACTATTTTAAAAGTGATGAAACAACTTATATGTTGAAACATAAATATTTGGTTCCATCTCTGTTTTACATGGGATACAATGTATTCTAGAGTTTTCCCAAGTTCTAACAGCAATGTTCCCAAACTAATCACTGATTAAAAATTAACAGTTGTACGTGTTTGCTCTATACAAGCATTGATACAACAGTTAAGAGGGAGACTGACAGGAAGTAAAGGGATGGCTCAGCCCTTAGGAGCATTTGCTGTTCTCACAGAGGATCCTGGTTTGGTTCCCAGCAGACAGAGGGTGGCTCATAACCATCTGCAACTACAATGTCAGGCACTCAGTGATTTCCTCCACAGCCAGCAGGCATGACCTCAGCTACTTACATATACTCCAAACACTCATACACATAAACATGAATAACTATATATAAGCCCACTTGTTCCTCATACCTCTTTTTTTTTTTTTTTTTTTTGTTAGCCCCATTTTACATTGAAAAAATAACACAGGGCAATCACTTCCCATTGACACACAGCTAACAAACAACTGGGATTTGAACTTAGGCTATGAGGTTCCAGAGTCTGATGATCTCTAAGAAACTTTGCTTTGTAACATTTGTTGTGTGAGCTAAATATAGGGGACTTGTCGTTTTCTCAAGCTCCCTAGAAATCTATACACTAACAACCAAAGCTTGTTGTCACACAATGCAAGGCATGAGGATCTCGGTCTCTGTGCTCCCATTTCCTCCCCTCCTTTATTCCTCCTGCCCCACTCTATCCCAAGATGAGTCATGTGAACAGATTCCACTTTTCAACTGTACTCTCTCGCTCATCTGCACAAACCCTGGTGATATAAACTTAGTGTCCAAAAGAAACCTGGGGCTAGAGCTATACAGTTCAGTGGTAAAGAGTCCTCACCTAGCATAGGTGAACCCTGGGTTCAATTACCAATATAACACACAGAGAAAACTATATTTACAAATTTTCAAAACAGAAGTCACTAACGTAACTGAAAACAAACCCAAACTGCTAAGACTTATGGCACCCAGCATGAAAATCTGGACGGCTAGAAAGATAACGTTCACCACCACTAAGAAATTTAGTTTGCTCTAAAGTCCACAAACAATGTGGCTCGCACAGGTCCTGGGGTCAGAGGGCCTGCTAAATGCAATCGTCAAGTAAGGGAGAGAGCATCAACTTCATGGCTAGCCAGCCGGCTGATAGCCAACCAAGACTGGAATGTGTAGATAATTATCTCCCAGGCCAGCCACGGCTGGGTTTCTCCTATGGTATCACCTTTAAGACTGAGCCAAGACATTCCAGCCTGAATGAAGGTTTATTTATGAAAGGATTTAACACTTTTAGATCTCATTCTGCTTGTAGGTCCACCAATTTCCATTCCCAAAGATCCAATTTCTTCAATTTCACAGGGCATGAATGAGAGTTGAGGTCCTTGTACAGGAGGGGAACTTTAAGAAACTAAAAATTGTTTTCTTCAATGAGGTGAAATTCTCTGCTAACACACCCACCAAGTAAAATCACAGAAGGAGCTAAGCATTAAAAAAAAAAGACAGAAGTCATAAAAGCACATTCAGGTGGATACAAATAATTCCAGCCATATGGTCTGCTTTGTTCAATTCCAAGTTCAAAGGTTACTGGAGCAATATGACTGTAGCTTCTCTACGTTAGAGAAAGGACTGAAGAAGCTGAAAGGGTTTGCAACCCCATAGGAAGAACAACAATATCAACCAACCAAACCCCCTAGAGCTCCCAGGGACTAAACCACCTAACAAAGAGCACACATGGAGAGACCCATGGCTCCAGCTGCATATGTAGCACAGGACAACCATGTCAGACATCAATGGGAGGAGAGGCCTTTAGTCCTGTAGAGGGTCAATGCCCCAGTGTAGAGGAATGCCAGGGCAGGGAGGCCAGAGTAGGTGGGTGGGTGAACACCCTCATAGACAAAGAGGGAAGGGGGATGGGATGGGTTTCCAGGGGAGAAACAGGGAAGGGGGATAACATTTAAAATGTAAATAAATAAAATATCCAATTTAAAACAAAAGAAAAGAAAGAAAGAGGGGAAACATTTTTTTCTTGAGCCAGGAGGTAGGGTTTAAGGCAAAAGAGTCCCATGGAGTCCCCACCTGCTGATGGCCAGAAAGAAGCAATGAATCAAGAAGGTTGGGTAATGCTCTTCCTGAATGTCACTGGCTGAACTGACATTCTTTCTGAAGAATTGGGCAATGGACCAGTCAGGGTGATGTGTGATGGAACAGGATAAGACCTACTACTGAGAGATTTAAGAGGCCAACAGGAGCTCTCAGTGTGACTTCTGACATGTCAATACTACGATACAAAAAAATGATGAGCTTGAAGTATAATGTCCGAAGTATAATTTATAGAATTTATAAGATAGGTATCATTTGATGCAGTAGTATGCCGAAAAGAGTTTACAAAATAGGCACAAAGAATGAGAGAGCTTCCTGTTGGATGGTCACTCTATTATATAATTCCTGACTGTATAGCTATTCATCCATGTGTGTTTCTAATGCTTTGGATAGTCATTGCTGTCATACTAAATGAACCGCCAAAATGACATTCCTATGTGTAAAGTCCATTCTCACCACAAAGGAGTCCATTTGGAAAAACACGTCTCGGGTAATTAAAGGTAAATTTCCTTAAGGACAGGCATCTGTAATCCTGCCACTCAGAAGGCTGAGGCCAGCCTGGACTACACAGTTCTATTTTTCTTAAACTAACCAAACAATAAAAAAAAAGTAGGTTAGCTTTATTGATGCTATGATACCAATATTTAAGTAATATACAGTTATAATATTTTCAGTTTTTGAAGCTTCAAGGGAGTGAGAGAATTATAATATTCTATTTTGAAAATATGAGATAGTGAAAGGGGAGCAAGGAGAATGACTTGTCTGAATATGTCATCCTTGGCTAATGATCCCATCAAGACTTACAACAAATACTGCCAAAAGTACTTATTGTATCAAAGAGCATACATCTCCTCAATATCTAGAAAAATACCCAAAAGAAGAAAGCACCCTCCAAAATGACCATATGGTTGCAAGAATGTAAGGAAGAGAGAATTTTCTTTGTATTTTCTTTACTTTATGTGCCTCACATTGTTACTGAAATTTTGCTTAAAATTATTTTACAAAAGGAAAAGATAAATATTTTTATAGAAAAGTAAGAAGTTGAGAGAGAGAGAGAGAGAGAGAGAGAGAGAGAGAGAGAGAGAGAGGAGAAGAGGGAGAGGGAGGGGAAGGGAAAAGAGGAGAGGGAGGGGGAGGGGGAGGGGGAGGGGGAGGGGGAGGGGAAGGAGAGAGAGAGAGAGAACTGGAAAGTTACTCTTTCCAAATGAAGACTTCTGACTATGGAACAAGCCTTGCCTTGTAAAAGTGAGGCTCCAACTGTCTCTTAAGTTCCTCTATGACCCCAGTCACTGGGAGGACATGTGATCAAGGCTTGTAGCCAACCTTTACACAGATGTAGAATCTCAGTTTCAGAGACAGGTCATTTGGTATTTCAGAAAACAATTTTTCTGCCCTTCAAGGAAAAAATAAAATCTAAACAATCCACTTCAGGTGAATAGAGGCTTTTCAATCCCCTGATCTGACCCTGAAGCCAGTGCAGTGTTTCTAGTCTCTTCCCAGTCCACTGAAAGATTTGTTGCTGTTGTTTAGAGACAACCCAGGCTATTGAACCAGAGGGGAGAAAGCAAGTAGACTGATGGCTCGTGTTGTGCAGAGCCTCCAAAGCTTTCAAAACTACACTCAGTATTGTCTTCTCAAGTTTCCTAATTCTATGATAGAGAATTGTAGCGTGAGAAAAAAAATCTCATGATAGGGCCAAAATCAGATAGCTGCCACTTTTTTTATGAACTGGCTTCCCACCTATCAGAGTCATGGTGTTACACAGCCCCGTCTTAGTGTTGCCCCTTTACAGTCAACCCTCATAAGGCTGAAGGTTAGAACTTGGACTTTTCCTTTTAAACATTCAGTTCTTATAACAACATCTATTGGCTAAGAATAAAATAGAAGCCTAGTGCAGAGAGGCTGCTTCCCCTTTAACATCTAAGAACAGGGCTAAGATTTTCCTTTTCCCTGGCAACCTGCTCCTGCCCAGATCCTTACATTGTTGAGACACATGCATTTCCATTCTCAGTCTTCCAGAACACCATCGCCCTATGGGTCTTCCTGCTCTTGATGACATCACTCTTGAACTTTATCTCAGAAAACTGGGAACCCACACCTGGAACCAGATCTGTGATTTTTCCTCAGACAGAGTCTCTTCTGTTTACCAGTCATGCCTGCAGCATGATGACATAAACCATTTTTAATGGAGTCATATGAATAACATTGAATAAGGTAGAACCAAAGACATTTGAAATAGCTAATTAAACCTCACCCTCTGGACCGACGCTAACAAAGCAGATAGTTGTCTCCTATGCCATGCCTGTCTTTCTATGTGTATGCACATACATGCACATGTGTATACATGCATGTGTGTACACTTGAGGGTGACTCTTGTACTTGATTTCTTGAGATGCCTCTCACTGAACCTGGAGCTGGACAGCAAGCAGAAGGGGTCCTCTCCTTCTGCCACTGCTTCCTCAGAGCAGGTTGGGGTCAGCCTGGATGGCAGAGTGAGACCCGTTTTCAACACAAGAGTTTTTGAAAGTTCAGATGATTACATAATCCCTGCTGTACTAATGAAGATTAGGATCTGGGTTGGCTTACCAAAGACGGTTGCAAAGAACAGGCACTACAGGGTCATTTTAACTGACTTCAAGGGTCTGAATGTGATACAGTATTTAAAAGATGGCTCTGCACAGATGTAAGACATAAAGCCAAGGTCACAAAAAACACCAACCATTTATATTAAGTTATAACATACATTGGTTTGAAAATTTTTAATGGCAATGTTTTATTCATAATCTGGGCCTTTTGTGGAATTCTATCATTTGACTCCAAGAGTATGCTGGATTGGCTTGGATTAAGGAGGGAGACACTACTAGCAGCATCATGTAGTCAAATCCAAGAAGTCTGCACCGCTGCTGTCTACAATAGCATCTCTTCTTCAAGTGAGCAAAGTAAGCAAGGTAAGCATGGGCTCTTTGGAACTGCATGATGCACAGAGACAGGGGACACAGTAAAGTGGATATACTGACTTTTAGTACCAGTAAGGCTTGCTGTTCATCTGGAATTCACTGTCGTATTCCCAACAGTGAGAACGCTGCACGGGTGAGTTCCAGATAATCAGGGGTCGGGGATTGTTAACACAGTTATTTGAGGACTAGGGAGACAGTTCTGTGGCAGAGGGCTCAAGTTTCAAGCACATGCACTTGCGCTGAATTCCTGCTGCCTACGTTAAAGAACAAAAATCTGGGCATAAGGATATGTGGTTATAATCCTAATTCTGGGGAAGCAGAGACACATAGATCACTGGGGCTCCGTGCTCAGGGAGCCTCGCCTATGTGATGAGTTCTAGGCCATATTTCAAATAGACAATACCTGAGGAATGATGTTGAGGCTGTCCTCTACCTTCTGCTCCTGGTTCACATATTCACAGGGCATGTGAACCCACAGATGCATGTACACATATACAGCCTACAGCAAAAATTAAAACACAAATATACATACAACAAAATAAAATCACTAAATTCCCAAGCTGGTGTCAAAGGCCTGTAAATCCAAGTACCAAGGAGGCAGATACAGGAGGATCAAAGGTTCAAGGCCTGCCTGGGCTACAAAGTGAGTTCAAAGCCAGCTTGGCTAATTTAGTAGAAACATGTCTCATAACAAAATGTAAAAAGATGGATAGGAATGTATCTCAGTGGTAAAATTCTTGCTTAGCATTCTTTAGATCCCTGGTTTAATCCCCACAACAGAGGGAGGGAAAGAGAAAAGAAGGGAGAGAGGGATGGAGGGAGGGAGAGAGAGAGAAAGAAAGGAATGAAAGGAGGAAAGGAGTGAGCAAAGAGAGAAAGATATCTGAAGTCACAGCTCAGTGGTCAAGTGCAGGATAACTTTGTAGTAGGATGCCTGGGAGACCTCGGAGTACTGGGGATGGGCATGGATTACTAGACTAACTTATAAACCATGACACTTTAATTGCACAACAAAAATAAAGTAATACTGAAAGTCTTCCTGGGAGTAAACACCTCCCATGTAAGACATAGACACCCACAGTCTTTGCAGAAGGCCGACCCACCCACACAGAGTAGGAACTCAAGGGAAGAAAGGACAGGTGGCAGAGAACTGCTAAACTCTGCATTTCCTGCAGACCCACTGTGCTCCCTGGGGAAGGAGTCTGGTACAGGTCTGAGGGGTGATCTGGTCCTAGAGACCTATAGTGTGAGCGTGAGTCACCCAGTTTATTCCCTAAATTGTGAGCTACGATGACTGACTTCAGGCGCCCTTAACTCAAAAGTGCATGGCTTCGGAAAGATTTACTCTTGGGTTTCCAAACATTTATTGCCTTGCTGACAGATTTTAGACTGGTGCTTATAGCAGGTAATTTTTCATAGGACCACAAATCCAGAATGGGATTCTAGACCAACGGGGTAATAGGACTCAGTCTCTAATTGCCTTCAAATCACACAGATCGCAGAAACCATGCAACATTAAATAATTCACAATCACCTGTGAGCAAGAGCAGCATCATTAAAGGTCACACACCGTGCAAGACCTGCTTCCTGGGGTTTTTCTGTTGCCCTTCAAATTCACTGAGCCTGTTCTCACCCCATAGAGCATACATCTGTGGTTCCAGGTTTACCTCTGGCTTATCTTATGGCTTGGCAAGCCAGCCTCCTGGATTCTCAGGAGACACTAGGTGTAGTGGCCATGATGAATTGTGCATCACAACAGTATACAAGCTCTAGTTTCCTTGTACAGAAGAATATTATTTCACATTAGTAAGGGCACAGTTCCCCCTCCATTCTTTCGAGTCTCATCCCTGGTGCTAGAACAGTATCGATGAGAGGCAAGGCATTCAATTAACCCATGCCAAACTGTAGGACAGTGTTTAAACCAAAGTTCTACAACCAGACAAATATTATCTAGTAGGATGTAAAGTAAATAAATAAAATAATAATAATTAATATGATAAAAAGAAATTAACTGTATTGTAAATATTTTGTTCTTATAGAAATATGAGAGATATAAGATCAGGTCCTAATATGCACACTGAAGTAAATATCATCAGCTATAAAATCCCATCATGGTTTCCACCTGGAGGGCCTGTGTGTGTGGACAAAATACTCAGGCCATCTGCCACCTGGAACAGCAGACATCCAGGGACACAGGCCTGGTGAGACTGCGCTTCGAGTAGCCAGGGCACAGAGAGGTCTGGACCAAGTGCACGGAAAGCACGACCACCTCCCCCGCATTGGTTCAGGGGAGCAAAAACTCTGCCGTAGGAACTAGGTTTCCACCCGGAGGGCCAGTGCATTTGGACCAAATGCTCAGGCCATCTGCCACCAGGAACATCAGGTATCCAGAGACACAGGCCAGGTACACCGGAGAGATGGGAACCAATCACTGACAACAAGAACAAATATAATCACAGACAACAAGATGGCAAGAGGGAAGCAAAAGAACTTAGCCAATGGAAACCAAGACAACCTAGCAACACCAAAACCCAGCTCTACCATCACAGCAAACAGCTGAATACCGAACACTCCAGAAAAAGAAGACTCAGACCTGAAATCATACCTCAAGACGATAATAAAGATCCTTAAACAAGAATGGGAGGAAAAGCATAAAGAAATAGAAGCTTTTAAAGAGGAAACAAGAAAAACACTCAAAGAAATCAAAGAACTAGAGGAAAACAGAACCAAAGAGATGAAGGAATTTAAGAAGGAAATGAAAATGGAAATGGAAACAATAAAGAAAACACTAAAAGAGACAATCCTGGAGGTAGAAAACCTAAAAAAGAAATCAGGAGTCACAGTTGCAAGCATTTCCAACAGACTATAAGACATGAAAGAGAGAATCTCAGGGGCCAAAGCCAACATTGAAAACAGACAAAACAGTCAGAGAAGTTGCAAAAGCCAAAAAGCTCCTAACCCAAAATATTCAAGAGATCCGGGACACAATGAGAAGACCAAACCTAAGGATAATAGGACTAGAAGAGGGCAAAGAATATCAACTAAGAGGCACAGTAAATACCTTCGACAAAATTGTAGAAGAAAACTTCCCTACCCTTAAGACTGAGATGACCATGAGCATAAAAGAAGCCTACAGAACTCCAAATAGAGTAGACCATAAAAGAAATTCCTCCTGACACATAATAGTCAAAATGCCAAGTCCCCAAAGCAAAGAAATAATATTAAAAGCAATAAGGGAAAAAGGTCATGTAACATATAAAGGCAGACCAATCAGAATTACACCTGACTTCTCAACAGAGACTATGAAAGCTAAAAGATCCTGGACAGACATCATGCAGACCCTAAGAGAACACAAGTGTCAGCCCAAGTTGCTATACCCTGCAAAACTCTCAATCACTATAGATGGAGATACATTCCAGGACAAAACTAAATTTACACAATATCTGACCACAAACTCAGCACTACAACGAATTATAGGTGGAAAATACAATGCAAGGAGGGAAACTACATCCTAGTAAAAACAAGAAAATACCTAAGCAAGGAAACCAAAAGAAGAAAGACACACAGACACAATTCTACCTCTAAAAGCAAAAATAGCAGGAAACAGCAACCACTATTCCTTAATATCTGTTAACATAAATGGACTCAATTCCCCAATAAAAAGACATAGGCTATCAAACTCTATACGTAAACAGAATCCAGCATTTTGCTGCATACAGGAAACAAAAGTTATCAAAAAAAAAAAGATTAGGAAAGACACTTTTTACTCATTACAAGGAAAATTTGTCAGGAGGAACTCTCAATCCTTAACATGTATACTCCAAATACAAGAGCACCCAAATTCTTTAAAGATCCTACTAAAGCTCAAAAAATATATTGCACCCCACACAATATTAGTAGGAGACCTCAACACCCCACTCTTATCAATGGACAGATCATGGAAACAGAAACTGAACAAGAACCCAGTGAAACTAGCAGAGGTTACAAACCAATTGGAATTAAGAAACATCTACTGAACATCTCATCCTAAAACAAAAGAAAACACCTTCTCAGCACCTCAGAACCTTCTCCAAAAATGACCATATAATCGGTCACAAAACAAGCCTCAATAGATATAAGAAGATTGAAATACTCCCATGCATCCTATCAGATCCTATCAGATCACTATGGTCTAAGGCTGGTCTTTAATAACAACAAAGACTACAAAAAGCCCATATACACATGGAAACTAAACAATGCTCTATTAAATGATAGCTTGGTCAAAGAAGAAATAAGGAAAGAAATTAAGGATTTTCAAGAATTTAATGAAAATGAAAACACAACATACCCAAACCTATGGGAAGCGATGAAAGCAGCACTGATAGGAAAACTCATAGTTCTGAAAATAGACCCTTTCCTATATCCCTGTACAAAGCTCAAGTACAAGTGTATCAAAGATCTCCACATTAAACCAGGTACACTGAAACTATTAGAAGATAAATTAGGGAAACCCTTAGAACACATAGGCACAGGAGAAAATTTCCTGAATAGAACACTAATGGCTCGTGCTCTAAGGTCAAATATCAACAAATGGACCTTAATGAGATTGCAAAGTTTCTATAAGGCTAAGGACACTGTCAAGAAAACAAAACGACAGCCAAGAGATTGAGAAAAGATCTTTACCAACCCCACATCTGATAGAGGCCTAATATCCAAGGTATACAAAGAACTCAACAAGTTAGACACCAGAGAATCAAACAATCCTATTAAAAATGGGGTACAGATCTAAACAAAAAGTTCTCAATTGAGGACTACTGAATGGCTGAGAAGCATCTAAGGAAGTGCTGGACATCCTTAGCCATCAGGGAAATGCAAATCAAAACATCCCTGAGATTCCACCTCACACCAGTCAGAATGGCTAAGATCAAAAATTCTGATGACAGCAGATGCTGTTGAGGATGTGGAGAAAGAGGAACACTTCTCCACTCACTCGTGGTCATGTTGTAAGGTGGTACAACCACTCTGGAAATCAGTCTGGCTATTCCTCAGAAAATTGGACATAGTACTACTACCTGAAGACCCAGTTATTCCACTTCTGGGCATATACCCCAGAGATGCTCCAACATACAACAAAGATACATGCACTACAATATTCATAGCAGCCATATTTATAATAGCCAGAAGCCGGAAAGAACCCATGGATGAATGGATACAAAAATTGTGGTATATTTATACAATGGAGTACTACTCAGCTATCAGAAACAATGACTTTACAAAATTCTTAAGAAAATGGATGCATCTAGAGAATGTCATCCTGAGTGAGGCAACCCAGTCTCAAAAGAACAGACATAATATGCAGTCACTGATAATTGAATACTAACCCCAGAAAGCTCTGAACACCCCAGAAACAAATTACAGTCTATATGAAGTTCAAGAAAAACAAAGGCCAAAAAAAAAAAAAAATCATTATGCTTAATCTTTATACACCAAGAAAACTTTGACTATTCCCAGGTTACATCTTGTTTTACATGTAATTTATGCTCATTGTAACTAGTAAGATTTTAATGCATACTATAAAACATTTAAAAAAAATCAAGTACTGACAAAATTGTATTTATATACTTTTATGCAAAAATGCTTTTTAAAATCTGTACATTTATCTTTGGTCCTTAAAATAACATTGTTCGATTAAAAAAAAGTCACAAAAGTTGAAAAAATATCCCATCATAAATACATCTTGCATGCTATCTTTCATGATATAAAAGTAATTTTAAAATAGTTTATTTATCAAGATAATAATTTATTTCTACTAAATTGGTTTATGTGCTTTTTTACATTTCCTTCCATGATATTTGAAAGACTACAAAGAGGTGAGTTGGAGGAAAATACATGTATGGATGTTTACAGCAATACTGTTCATAACATGCTCAAATCAGGAAGAGCGCAGTGGAGGATGAGATGTGACAAGTCCATATTCCACATTAATTCCCAAAAGCAAGTAATGGAACATGATAAAACATAGATTATACTAGAAAATATTATTCTAGGTTAAAAAAGCCGGAGAGAAGAGCTAATGTACTGTGTCTCCACTGACATGAAGTGTCCAAGATAAGCAACCCATGGAGACAGAAAGCATTGCCATGGTTTGTGGAAGGCAGAAGTGACAGAGAACAAGGAAGGATGTGAGGTTCTTGTTATTCTACAATAAGCTGCAATAGTGTTTATATAACTCTGTGACTATACTAAACACCAGTGAGTTTTATACTTTACATGAGTAGATAGAGTTTATGTAAATTTTATTTCAGTAAAGCTGCCATGCAGTTTTAAATCATATGTTGTATTTTTTAATATCAAGCAGGATAATCAATCATCACTTTGATGTTGTGGTGGTTTGAATATGTTTAGCCCAGGGAGTGGTAGCACTATTAGGAGGTGTGACATTATTGGAGGAAGTGTGAGCATAGACTTAGAAACCCTCCTCCTAGCCACTTGTGAGCCAGTCTTCTGGATGCCTTCTGATCAAAATGTAGAACTCTTGGCTTCTCCAGCATCATGACTGCCTAGATATAGACATGGTTCCAGTCTTGGTGAGAATGGATTGAATCTCTGAACCTGTAAGCCAACCCCAATTAAATGTTGTCCTATTTAAGACTTGCTTTGGTCATGGTGTCTCTTTAAGCAATAGAAACCCTAACTGAGACAGAAGTAGTCAAAAAATAAGGATACTATATTCTCACTGAGAACAATGGGCTTGAGGATAGATGCATGCCATTTACAGGTAGTTAGAAATCCCAGGGGTTTGTCATTATTTTATGATTAAAACATGCATTTCAGGAGTGATGCTTATTCTAAACAATCACTTGAGCTCTAAACAATCATAGCTAAGTCCTCTTCTACTATATGATGCAGAGTCCTAGGTTGATAAAGTCCAAGGCAAATCACACTACAATATACCCATCTGTCTCCCCTCTGCTACAGGAGAGTCTGGGCAATGTGCCTCTAATGTGTGCACTGAAGAAACGTACCAGGTTTTGTTGAATGCATAGCAAATACTTCCTTGGGGAATACTATTGTAAAAATGGGGTGGGTAAAGACATGAGGGAAGCTATGAACATCTACTTCACGTCGTCGATGCTCCAAAAATGCTATTTTGAGAACTCTCTTCTTCAGAAAGCTGACTTGCTTTACTGTGGTGAAGATCTGAGGTACAACAAAATACAGCAGCATCAGCCAGATGTGTAAGTACAGCCGTGTCTGAGAACTCACTCCGATTGCAATTAAATGACGAACCCTGGGAAAGAGCCACAGTGCTAGAATACAGAGATGTGTGATTAATTATTTTAAATCACTAAGTTGAGTGTTTGTTGCACAGTAACTGATAACTGATACAAACAGGAATTTCATCTCTAAGTATATGCTAAAGATAAATGCTCACATTTTTATCTCAAGAGAAATGCTTAGGAATGTCTACCAAGTTTGTAAAAAGAAAAATATGGAAACAAAGATGTCAACTATTACAAAATGACTACATAAGTTATTGTATATTTATACAAGGAACATGTTGAAACAGACAAAATAAGATAGATATGCAGAGACCAACTTATATAAAGTTTAAAATAATACTTTATGAAAAAATTTAGTTCCACCTCACCTGATCCCATCTTTTTTATGTAAAAAAAATTATATACTAAAAATAAACATTTATTCTATCAGAAAAGAGGGATTGACAAGATGTGGGCTTTGGGAAAGTAGATCATTAGGTCAGACCAAAACCCATGGCCTTATCTTCAGAGAACATGAATTCTGGTGATGGGAGACAGCTGACGGTAAAGGAAATAAGTAGCAATAATAGTAACTCAGAAGAAGAAAAGTACCAGAGAGGAGTATGTCCTTGAAGGGAAAAGGTGAGTGCTGGTGGGGTCTGTATGTCCCAGGAAGACTCGGGGCACACTGGGGACATGAACTACAGAAACCTAGCCAGGAGACTAGGGGAAGGAGTTTTACCTGAAATTCAGAGGTCAAAGGACCTCTAGCGTTTTCAAGGACAGAGAGAGGGCCAGGGAAGAGCGGAGGAAACACTGAGTAATTTATGTTGTATTTAAGAATGCATAAAATGGGAGTGCATATTTCTTATAAAATTCTTGTTTAATAAAATTGTAGAAATAGTCTATACTGGCTAGAAAGACATACATCTGTCATACAATAATGAGAGAAGCTATCTACAGATAGGTAAATGGATAGATAAAAAGAATTCCCATTGAGGGGATCAAGGATTAGGACTGGGAGGCATATTTCATCTCTTTAAAATATGAAACAGATACCAAATTCATTATTTCTATATTTTTGTGTATTTATCAAATAAAACGTATTTAGAATAAAGTTCAGGGAAATTGATTTTCATTATATTATTTTATGTATTTTGAAAATGTACTAAAAATGGTTCTGACAGTAAATAGTGATCAGTAATGAGCAGCTACTGTTTAATGAGAAGAGAGTTGGACACACACACACACACACACACACACACACACACACACATTGTCATCTGCTCTCTAGGCATCTCAGGATAAACACCACTTGGGGGGGGGAACCCAGCATCTTTCACACAGCTGCTTCATATCCATGTACATTTGATGTCAATCCACTCATGGGGACCCACTTTAACACATCAGTGCTTCTTGCCTGCTGCAAAACTACACCTGATCAGGAGGCTGCTGTAAGAAGAGCAGACAGGAAGAGGGATGCAGTACAGTGAGGACCAAGGCAGTAACAAAGAAAGCATTTACCCAGTGCTTTGTACCTGTAAGCACCTTCCCCAAATCTCTATCTCCCTTGGCCCAACTTCAGCTTCCTCACTTCTGGATGGTGTTGTCTCCACACTGAGGAGCAGTGGCAGGGAAAGGGTAGGCAGCATCAGGTCCTGCTGAGATGTGGCTCAGTGGGGAGGGGTGAGGAGAGGAGACAGGCAGCCTGCCTGACAGCAGGGGTGGAACCCTCACATCTAAGCTCTGCAGGGAAGTCAACAACCTCCCAGCATGCCCCAAACTGTTCCCACCACATGTTGCTCACACGCTGCAGTGGAAAAAAAAAAAAAAAACAACACGAATGTGTTTGTGTGACTGGGCAATAAATTATTAGCTAAACGGTTCACATTTGCTTTGGCTGATAGGATTAGAGGTTTGGGCCGAATCTATGTAAACCATAATTGCCCACCAATGTGAATCTGAACCTTTGAGGAATCTTGTAATAAAAATAAGGCAATTAAATAGCATCTAAATAGTTATGATCCTTTAAGCCTTTGAACTCTTATGAACATTAGCATTCTTGGGATGGCATTGGCTTTGGGGAAGGGAGAAAAAAAATGGGTGGGGCAGAGTCTTGTGTAGCTTTGAAAAGGCAATTCTCACTGGGTTCCACATTCGTCTACTGAAGAAGACATTTTCATGTGTGTAAGCCCTATAAAGTCTATTAGGAAAGGTTGGTGATTACCGGAATCCTCAGCGAGGCAGTCCACAGTTCTGCCATTGCAAACTTGAGTGTCGTAGAATTGGGGGCAGGGATATGGAAAATGAGAAATACAACCCAGTGCATTGCGAAGTTGGTCACAAACTAAGAAGAAACCATACTTTATCATATTTTTTACTGTTAATGGGAATTAACACACACACACACACACACACACACACACACACATACCACCTGTATATTGGAAGGACTAAAGGAAAGTAACCAGAAAATCTTGTTTTTAGGAATTATGAGCAACTTCTAAAGGCTATTTGATGAGACATCTGAAAAACAAAGTCAGGCCTGGTAGATGCTGGAAAAGCGCTTGTCACATATACCTGGTGACCCTAGTTCAACTTGAGGAACCCACACAAAGGAAGGAGAGGGCTGTCTCCACAAAGTTGTCTTCTGATGTCCATTTGGGGGTCCTGGAACATGTACATGCCCACAAACAACATATATACACACAATAAATAAAATTCACTGGGGTTAATTAGGGGCATGATTTCTCTCATAAATATAATTAACTGATGACTTTCCTTATTGAAGGGAAGCTTTGTCTGTCCCCTAGAGCTGTGAATGCTGAAAACTATACAGAGTGATCCAGAAAGGCTGTTTTACCCTTCATACTAGTGCACACAGCAACACACACTCACAGACTTTCCCAAACACACCCCAAAGTCATCCTGTCTTCAAATTAAATAGCTGAACTAGAATTTTCTATCAACTCTTCCAGAATGCTCCTTATCTACAGTTTCAAATTGCTTACTTTAAGTATATTAAAATTTAATTTAAATTATTTTCTTACTGGAATCAAAGTAAATCCAATGCTCCCAGAGGGACATTTCTAGCAAAGTCAACTCAAATTTTGCTTCACTTAAATATAGCCAACAGCAGGGAAACACCACACACATAGCAATTATGGTGAGATAATCAAAGAACTCCACAGAGGAAAAATATAAAAACAAAATAAGAAAAAAAATACCCTAAAATGTCACTTATGGAATTTGGGGCTTTGGAACCTTGAGAGAGACCTATTTTAAGTAGAAATCCAGTTGAAGGAGCATGTCTCCTTGTCTTCCCTCCTCTTTCTCTCACTCCTGGGAAGGTCAGGAAGAAGAGAGAAGACACAAAGCACCACACTTCACCCTCCCGCTTCCTCTGCCTCACTCTGTGACTGTCTCAGAGCAAACCCATCTCACTGAGAACTGAACTCCCTCATTCTTGGCTCACAGTTACAATCACAGGGAGCTCCAGAGTGATTGCCACCTCTCAGGCCTGGGCAGAAACTCTCTCTTGCTTTGAGGAACCCTGTAGTATAAGAAAATTAGGGGTAAAACTTAGTTCAATTTAAACAGACATACAGATCCTCAAAGAAGATATAGACAGGTTCAGTTTAATTAGACACCGTGAGATGCTTAGACACTGTGAAATACCACTTCACACACACACATGTACAAATAGACACACACACACACACACACACACACACACACAGAGCGCTACCATCAAAGCAAATTGGCTAGATAGAACATGGAGAAATGAAAGTCCCTGCCCACTACTGGCAGGAATACAGAATAGTGCATCTGCAGTAAAGAAGGCAATGTGGCTCATCATAAGCCTCAACACAGAATTATCATATAGCTCCACTTCTGGTTGTGTGCCCTCAGAATTAGACACAGGGACATCAAAAGAAAGGTGCACACTGCTGTTCAAGGATTGTTTCAACAGGAAAAAAATCCACATGATGAATGAGTGGGGGCTAGACACTAAATTGTCATGGTACTAAAATATTTATACCACTCACCCTCAAAATAATTGAGATCTAGATGTGTGAGAGGACCATGAAGACAGTGTAAGAAGTGAAATAAATAAAAAATAAGAAGACAAATAAGGTATACTTCCATTTCCCTGTGATACATTGATAAAATGAATTTGTAGAAACAGAAAATAGAACTATGATTTGCAGGAGTGGGATGAGTGGAAGAAAGGGCAAATTGTTGGGCTGGTAGTATATTTTGATAAGTAAAAAAGAACTTGGAAGATGAAAAGATCTCCCATACTCATGGATTGGCAGGATTAATGTAGTTAAAAAAAAAAAAAAAAAAAAAAAAAGAATGAATGACCATCATACTGAAAGCAATCTACTGATTCAATGCAATTCCCACCAAAATTCCAACTCAATTCTTTATAGAGCTAAACAGAGCAATTGTCAAATACATTTGGAATAACAAAAAACCCAGGATAGCAAAAACTATTCTCAACAACAAAAGAATGTCTGGGGGAATCACAATCTCTGACCTCAAGTTGTACTATAGAGCAATTGTAATAAAAACTGAATGATGTTGGTACAGAGACAGGCAGGTAGAGCAATGGACTTGATTTGAAGATCCAGAAATGAACCCACACACCTATGGTCACTTGGTCATTGACAAAGAAGCTAACACCATCAGATAGGAAAAAAAAAAAAAAAAAAAGACAGCCTTTTCAACAAATGGTGCTGGTTCAACTGGAGGCCAGCATGTAGAAAAATACAAATTAATCCATTTTTATTTTCTTGTACAAAGCACAAGTTCAAGGGGATCAATGACCTTCACATAAAACCAGAGACGCTAAATCTAATAGAAGAGAAAGTGGAGAAGAGCCTTGAACACATGGGCACAAGGGAAAATTTTCTGAACAAAACACCAGTGGTTTATGCTCTAAGCTGAAGAAGAGACAAATGGGACCTTATAAAATTGAAAGGCTTCTGTAAAGCAAAGGACACTGTTTTTATTTTCTTGTACAAAGCACAAGTTCAAGGGGATCAATGACCTTCACATAAAACCAGAGACGCTAAATCTAATAGAAGAGAAAGTGGAGAAGAGCCTTGAACACATGGGCACAAGGGAAAATTTTCTGAACAAAACACCAGTGGTTTATGCTCTAAGCTGAAGAAGAGACAAATGGGACCTTATAAAATTGAAAGGCTTCTGTAAAGCAAAGGACACTGTCAATAAGATAAATTGGCAACCTATAGATTGGGAAAAGATCTTTACCAACCATACATCCAATACAGGGCTAATATCTAAGATACACAAAGAACTCAAGAAGTTAAACTCCAGAGAACCAAATAACCCTATTTAAAAATGGAGTACAGAGCTAAATAGAAAATTCTCAGCTGAGGAATCTTGAATGGCTGAAAAGAACTTAAAGAAATGTTCAACATTCTTAGTCATCAAAACCACCCTGAGATTCCACCTCACATCAGTCAGAATGGCTAAGATCAAAAAGTCAGGCGACAGCAGATGCTGGTGAGGATGCGGAGAAAGAGGAACAATCCTCCATTGTTGGTGAGACTTCAAGCTGGTAAAACCACTTTAGAAATCAATCTGGTGGTTCCTGAGAAAACTGAAAATAGTTCTACCTGAAGACTCAGCTATACCACTACTGGGCATATACTTAAAAGATGTTCCAACACAAAAGAAGGACACATGCTCCACTATGTTCATAGGAGCCTTATTTATAATAGCCAGAAACTAGAAACAATCCAGATGTCCCTCAACAGAAGAATGGATACAGAAAATGTGGTACATTTACACAATGGAGTATTACTCAGCTATTAGAAGCAAATGACTTCATGAAATTCCAAGGCAAAGGAATAGAACTAGAAAGTATCATCCCGAGTGAGATAACCCAGACACAAAAAACACATATGGTATATACTCACTGATAAGTAGATATTAGCCCAAAAGCTCACAATGCTCATGATACAACCCATAGACCATATGGAGCTTAGGAGAAAGGAAGACCAGGGTGTGGATGCTTCAGTCCTACCTTAAGGGGAGAACAGGATGATTACAGGAGGTGGAGGGAGAGAGGGAGGACCTGGGAGGGAGAAGGAAATAAGGAGGCAGTATTAAGTACTGGAGGGGATGGGAGAGAGGTACAGAATGTCAGGAAACCAAATAAAAATATGTAGCAATAGGGGATAAGGAAATGAGGATAACCACTGGAGAATCCCAGACACCAGGGAAACGAGAGGCTCCCAGGACCCAACAGAGATGACTTTAGCTGAAATGAACAGAGAAAGGGAGATAGAACCTGTACAGACCACCTTCAGTAGATAGGCAGTGCCCCTGGTGGATGGGGCCCCTGATGGATGGGGCTACCCACCCTTCTCAGTTTTTAACCCAGAAATATTCCTGTGCCAAGGAAGAACAGGGACAAAAAAAAAAAAAAAAAAAAAAAAAAAAAAAAAAAAAGGAGCAGAGACTGAAGGAAGGGCCAGCAGGGGTCTTCAGTACCTGGTGACCCATCCTGACAGCAGACAACACACAGGACCCTGTTGCCCTTGCCAAGAGGTGCTTGCTGATAAGAACTTGTTGTGGCAGTTCCTTGGGAGGTTTGGCCAGCAACTGACCAATGCAGATGTGGATGCTTGGAGTAAACCGCCAGGTTGAACCGAGGGACCCCGGTGGGGGAGCTGGCAGAGGGACTGGAGGAGCAGAGGGGGATTGCAACCCCATAGGAAGAACAATATAGGCTGGCTGGACCATCAACCAAGGAGTGCACAGGGAGGGGACCCATGTAGCAGAGGATGGCCTTGCCTGACATCGATGGGGGGATGCCCTTGGTCCTTTAGAGGTTTGATGTTTCATCGTAGGGGGATGCAGAAGCAGTAAGGAAGGAAATGGTAGGTGTGGGAGTACCTTCATAGTGAGGAGAAGAGGGCAGATGTGGGGTTAGGGGTTTGTGGAGGGGTAACAGGGAAGTGGGTATCATTTGAAATGTAAACGAACGGAATGATTAATTTAAAAATTTTTTGAGTGTCTGGAGTTGATAGATGACGAAGTTCTTACTACCACTGAGCATCAAACATGGCTAAAATTACAGCAAGATGTATGTTCTACATGTCTTACCAAATAGTGACTGAAGATACAATCACAAACAGCATTATTCTCAACTACTGTTTATACAGACAACCTACTGGTTGGCCTGAACTTCCATGACAGCTTAGAACCATGCTAATGCTGGTTACGAAGGCCCACTGGTTAGTGCTCACCAGAGGAGAGGCTACACTGTAGTGAACAGAACCATCGCCATCCATGGCTTTAAGCCTCCTCCTGCCTTCAAAGTATCACGAGCATGCACAGGCCCTACAGACACCACATGTCAGTTACAGCACCGAGTCTTCCAGGGCTTCATATTCCTCTCAATGGAAGGGGTAGTCTCTAATTAATTAGAATTGCCTGTCAAGACAAATTTATCAGCTATGGTGATTTAGCTGAGTGTTATTTTACTCCATGTAAAATCTTACATGTTAAAAACCCAGCTCTCCTCAAGTTGACAATGCCAGATACAGATGTAAGGGGCAGGTTCACCCTGTTCTCTGTCTGTGACTTTTTGCTGACCAGAATCTGACTCATTCCTTGGAAAGCTGGCTTCAGTGACAATACAAGTATCCATCCAGGGAGACAGAGGCTCATATAAGCCTTCTAATAAAGAGGGGTTAGGCAGGTAGAAGGTCTTTACAAAAGACACCATTGTCTTCTGGGCTAGGGCTTGAGGATCTTTTTTTTTTCCTGCAAAAAGATCAGATAGTAAATATGCCAGGCTGGTACGCTATGTCTCCATGACAACCACTCAGCTCTGCCTCATGACATCACACAAAAGAAGGGTAAGGCTGAAGTCCCCAATCTTACTCACCTCTACTTGTGGCAAGATGGATGTGGCCTGTGGCTGTAGTAAGCCAGGCAGCGTTCTAGACAGCTCGGCTTTAGTCTAGATGTCTGTGAGGATTCTTCTTTCCCTTCCTTTCACTACCCTCAGAGTAAACAAACCATCTCCATTCTCAGCTGAGTCCCTACACACAGTGCACCTGGAAGACCATTGGCCCAGAAAGCATCCCTAATCAGGAAAAGAGAAGGCAGATAGAAAAGATCCAAGAAGGCAAAACCTTGTGTGGTGCGGTGTTTGGAGAGCAGGCATAAGGAGGAGGTAGTGGTGAAGTAGACAAATTAAGAGTCCAGTCCCTCCGTGGCTGGAAGCTAGGAAGCAAAGTGGATGAACTGTTCCCTAATTTGACCTCATGACACCAAAGCTGATACTTTAAATTAAGAGAGTCAGTTACACACCCTGATAAGTTCTGGATAAGTTTCTGGGGTCCATGAGTAAACCTGACAAGTCTAAGGCCATTTTTTTTTAAAGAATGTGTCCTCTGGCTAAAGATAGTGCAAATCACTCTGAAGACAGGCACAAACCACAGT
The DNA here is from genome assembly GCF_963924665.1 of Micromys minutus. Classification (NCBI taxonomy): domain Eukaryota; kingdom Metazoa; phylum Chordata; class Mammalia; order Rodentia; family Muridae; genus Micromys; species Micromys minutus. The sequence continues at coordinate 30,892,967 of NC_137981.1, forward strand.
GAAGTGCAGCAGGGGCAGTGTGGCTGGAGCAAGACAAGGGAGAAACTTGGTTGATCTGTGTGTGAATCAAACAGACCTGCTCAGAGTTGCCACATCCTAAAGCTGGAGGCAGGTACTGGGGCAAAGCAATCCAAGAGAAGAACAGACAAGACTATAGGGCCCTACATATCCTGATATAGAGTGCTTGCCTGTTCGTCCTGTGAGAAGTGGCGGTGAGGAGGGGTGGGGAGAGAATCAGGATAGAACCATGTCCTCAAGCGATGGTTCAGCTGAGAAGCCTTGTCATGATCCAAACTGGAGAAGATCATAGTGAGACCAAAAGTGGGGACAGAAGACACAGGATAAGGGGAGCTGATTCAAGATGATTTAGAGAGCCAAAATCAGCAGAACCCAGGGAGCTGGGATATGAAAAGGAAGTAACATATAGGGGGAACTTAATGTATACCAACATCGTGGCTTGAGACAGCGAGGTATATGCCTCATCTGTGTCTCAGTGAGGTCAGACCACATGAGTCTCCAGGTTGATCTTTCTAGTTACAGAGAGAACCACTCACCCAACAAGGAGACAAGCTGGAGAAATTTCCAACCTGGAAAGTTATCAAGACAATACAAAGTTTAGAAATACCCGGTAACAAGTAATGAAATCATAATTACACACATATAAAACAAAAAGCAGGCAGATACCCAGGCTGTCCCTTGTCACTGTTAAAGTTGACTTCACTGTACACGGTAGTATTTCTACCCTGTTTTAGTGTTTTGTCTGTAAAATATACAAAGCTATAAAATGTATATCACATGGGTGTCTGTGTGTTTTACAGCCTTGCCATGTCTTAGATGAACACTTCCTGTCCAGTAATATTTCATTAGACACAGCCTTTTAAACAATGGAAGAAATTTTAGTAAATATATCTTTCAATTGCCCACCAGGAAAAAAAGATCAGAGTGTAGTGATATTGATTTACTGTTTAAGTTTCTAAATTATTGTCTTTTTTTCATTTTTATAACTGTCTAAAATAATGCACATGCCACTAAATGTTCAGCAAATTAATGTGGGGGGAGTGGATGGCAGAGGGCCTGTCAATACTCTAAAATTTCACTAGCATTGAGAAACTAAAATCAGAAATGCATGTCGGAGACAGAAACAGGAGAGCTGGTAGGAAGAGGTCCAGGGCCTCAGCAAAATATCCCCAGAACTACAGGTGATACCTAAATACTGACCAGGAACCAGGATGCCAAAGCCTCTACCCCAAATTCCACCCAAACAGAACAGTCAATAAAAACTAGAATGTGTTTGTGTTCTGCACCACCCGTCAGAGAGTGTGATAAATAAGGCCACAAGAACTTCCCGGTCCAGATTCAGGCTGTGAAACATGTAGTGAGACCCCTAAACTCAGGTCAGACTCAAGGGTACATCTTTATGTTCTTGCTTTTGGCATGTTGGCAGTTCATTGGGAACGATGTCAGAGCTGGGATCCAGACTCCCTGCTTTAGAGTGGAGGGAGACGTCGCTTAGGTCAGATTTCCGATTTCTCCCCTACCTTACAGAATTGCTCTTCGCTCACTAGCCTATGCTCATTCGAACCTCCAGCCCTTTGTGCAGGCTCTTCACTGGAGTGTTCATCCTTCCTGTATTCACATGAGTGGCCACTGCTCCTTCTTTAACTGGAATACTACACAGTCTTCATTTCCCAGCTATTCTTCCTTGTTCCCTTCCAACATTTCTTCCTAATGCACTCAGAATCCAGAAGAGTATTCATTCTTGCTTAGAACTGTGGTTAAAACCGTTCAAAGGACAGAGGAGCCTGAGGACTGCCCCGTGATAGAATCCATTCCTACTCATTCTTACACACCTGGCTCTCTGGAGATTTAAGTCCAAAGCCTTGGACACACTAAGCAAGCACTCAATATCTGAACTACATTTCCGGCCCCTATTCTGGAATTCTCTTCTTCTGGAAATGGGGTAGCCTGTCTTTAGATAGCTGGATGGGGGGTAGTTCTTTTATTTGTATTTGCGCTGGTAAAAATTTTAGTGATGTGATAAAATATGACTAGAGCAACTTATAGAAGAGTTTGTTTTGGCTCATGTTCCAGAAGAATAAAAGCCTATTATAGTGGAGATGCCTGGAAGCGGGAGTAAGAAGCTGAGAGACCAAACCTTCAGTGGCACACAGGAATTAAAGAGAGTAAAGTAGAACTAGAAAGAAGCTATGAATTCCCAAAGCCTACCTCCAGTGACACACTACTCCCAGCAAGGCCATGCTTTACAAAACTCCCCAAACACCACCATCATCTTGGGACTGATTTTTCAAATGCCCAAGCCTATTAGATACATTTCTCCCTTAAACCACTGTGCTATTTTCAAACTATTCTTGTAGAGCAGTTAATTAAATCCAGGGTGTTATGTACGCTAGACATGCATACTACAAGCAGAGTGCTGCAACCTCGGCTTTATCATGAGGTGTCTTTTGACAAGGAACCACAGAAAACAAAAGCCATCAATACATTACTTAGGCTAGCAAAACTGTTCTCATTAATTACAATGAAGAATCAAAAAAGAAAGAGATCCAAATCTCAAAGGCCAGCCTTCAGGTTGGGAGAGGAGAAAGCTTTCATCTTCATACAGAGATGAAGCCAGGGTAAAATATCTTAATTTCTTAGCAAAAATGGCTCTAAGTAGGCTTGAATTTGCTCCAGCCTGAATTGGGAACCCTGAGCAACAATTGAGATCGACGATAGAGAAACAAAAACCATGCAGCCACGGGAGGCAAGGATAACAAACAGTTGTGTGTTTATACTCCAACAGGCAAGTTCACAAAGCACTTCGAAAATTTATTTCACAGTCGAAATGTGTGTTTAGCTTCATTTTGTGGCCGCCTTTGCAGGTCTGCAGGCTATGTGTACAGGGTGTTATAAATACTTTTCAGGGGGTCCTTCCTCCCAACCATGTACCCCAAACTATCAATCAAATTGACCAAGTAGCTGTCAGAGTCTGTTCCGAGGGCCCTCTGTGGCCCAGACCAACTGTGTGCAAACCGCATGGCCACAGGAGCCATGCTGTTTGCTTCACAGCCTCGTCTTTCCTGTGGCCTCCGGCCTGAAGGCTGCATCAAGCTCCTTAACTTACGGGAACTGCTTACCCGCCTCCATGCATGGGCATACAAGACCATATTTAGTTCAACCCACCCATAGTTTACTTCACCAAACCAGGTGAGGCCAGACATCGAATGAGCACAAAGAAGAAAGAGCTTTCTGTCCCCAGGATCTGTCTATACAAATTCAGTGGCTTTTAAATGGCTACCACTTTGGTGCCTAAGTGTCAGATTATTCTGGTGTTTAATTTAGAAGTAGAAAACACAGCCAAGGAATGCCACCAAGTGAATTAAGAAAGCTATGATGTCTCAAGGCAAGAGAATAAAATAGAGAGCTGCTATCCATGGATGCACATATATCCATATGTATACATATATACCATATGTGCATGTGTGCTCAAACAATGAGGATAGGCTTGCTGCCAAGCATTAAGAAAAGTTTTAAAAATTTATGATGCTGGGAAAAAGTATACAGAGCCATAAATCTTAGACTTGCCTTGCAATCAATGCTGAACTACCAGACCAGGCATGCAAATCTTTAATACAATGTAACTGGAGAAATGGAGGGTTTGACTACAGGCATAAAATTAGCAGTAACTCTAACAAGACTTATCAGTAAAGAGCTGAACATCAGATGAACACTAGCTCTAGCAATGAGGATGGTGACAGGGGTAACCACTCACATCCTTCTCTGGGTATGTCCTGTGTATAAAAATTTGTGGCAACAGCTTACCACGGAGATGCCAGTGACAAACAGGAACTGCTGAGGACAATGAGGACTGACCACTGAGGTCATTTTATCCGCATCTTAAAAAGGAGTCAACTGGGGAAAAGCAAGTCTAAGGACCTTCAACGGTATCCAGTGCAGAGTGATAGAAAGAAGAATAGGTTCCAGGCCTGTCTGACCCCAGATTGAAAAATGAAACGTGAGATTGCCCTTCTACAGTGGGACAAGAAAGAAGAACAAAAACCAGATCCAGACAAAGAAAGGGAACCAGCACAAACTCTCAGAGTTTCTGGAAAATTCTGGCCTCCATGGAGTTATCATTGCCTGTGATGTTGACATACTTTTGGCAATGTACGGTTTTCATGTGGTTATAAATGACTTTGGATTTTTCACAGTATAGAAGCAGGAATTTGAAGACTTGGAAATCCAATCAGTGTATTATTTATATGATGCTCAGAAACTAGATGTACTTCATTTCCAAATAAAATCATGTGGTCTGAGGGGGAAAGAGAGATAAGTTTACAAAATATGCCAGAACATTCTTATCTCTCCACACATCGTCTCCATTCCAAGGAGCCATGGTAGAGGTAGAGGTTGTTACTTTACAACATGCACAGCCTTTACTCCTTGTGGCCTTTTCAGAAATGCCTTTGGAGCCTCCTCCAGAATCTGGCACAATGCCCCAATATAAAGCCAGCCATATAACCTTACAGACATGATTCTTGGAGCTGACCTGTGGACCCAATTTGGAGATGCTGGGTTTTGGAAGGAATAAGCCACAATGACAAGGGAGTTCTTTCATAGGTCCAGAAAGCTTTAGAGTGACAACTGTCATGCTGAGGAATGAAGACAGATTAAAGAGGTGACAGGTGGCAGGAGAGAGTGCTTATTGAGGGACCTGAGAGATCAGTACGAGTCTCCTGAGGATAAGGCCTGGGTGTGGTGGTGGCACTTACATGGGCTCAAGAATGACCTGAATTTACCAGCACACTGCTGGTGCCCACCACAAATTTATGAAATGACTGTGACCTTTATATCAATTAATCTCTACTCAGGTAGTGCAAAAGTTGATGCCCATGTAATAGTTTTCGGTCCAAGGCCCAAACATGGACAGAATCGAGCACAGCTGACAGAGAGGTAGATCACCACAGGCATGCTCAAAGCACTGACAAGCTCATCTCTGGCAGCAAATTTCTTCAAACCATACTCATGACAAAAATTTAGACAATGCATGTCTGACACTCAACCATCCATATATATATTCTACCATTAAAACAACTAGTGATGTATATTTGTTACCAACAGGGTACTGAAAAAGACACTGATTGAAAAAAAAAAAAAACTCTCTTCTCACGGGGAGATCAGCACTTGGGGTCTCTGTCAGAACCCATGCTCTGCCCTTTCCCTCTATTTCTTGCTACCACACAGCATCTTAGTTCTTTCTCGCGGGGCAGGCAGCACGGCCAATGCTTGGAACTGCTAGGGGAGCTTCCTCACGATTGGACTGTGTGTACTCTGTTAGTCACAGATTGCTTGCAAGCCTACCATAGGCTAAAGCTGTTCGGGAGGCAGGTAACAGAGCCCTTCCTTCTAGAGGACAGAAGATGGAGTGTCCTCAGTCATCTTCTCATGGGAGGGGAGGCTAAATGTGCAAATGGCTGCACGCAGTAGGTGTAGAAATGACCACAATTACAACCCTGCACAGTAGAGGTGATGCAACTAGCTATGCAGAAACGGTAAAGGGTGTTCTGCTGAGGTGGACAGTGGTTACCTACAGCTTCAGGAAAGACACAGAATGGATCACACAGGAGTCCCCCAAGTACTGAAGTCAAGATTTTAGTAGAGAAGTTCACATTCGCAGAAGACTCGCCACACCAGCTGATAATCACGTACTTCAAAGGATAGAAAATAAGCATGAAGTCCAGGCCATTCTGTTCCATGATGTCATGGCATGGCAAAGGATGTATATTATGTAATAGGTGATTTTAAATGCAATTATTACATTGCCCACACCAGTATCATATGTAGGTGCTTGACTATTTTATTTAAATTTTTATATATTTAAACTTAAACATAATGAAGGTTTCTCATTGGGAAATAGAAAATGGCTTTATAGTCAGGGTGCCATGTGTCTGGGTACAAATGCTTTTAACCAATCCATATGGAAGGAATTGGCCACCAGAAGAGAAAGGCCTCCAGGGGGAAATATTTTCAGGTGCTCTTCTCCAAAAGCTGTTGAAGCTGCAGTGGGTAGGAGATAATAAGCCCGCCTCCCTTAGAATGTGCCCTGTGGAGCTCATTCAAGTGCTCTGTCCCTCTGGACCCTCTTTTGTTTGTACTCTGTTATGTTGCTTAATGGTGACCGTGGTGGTTTCAATAGGATTGGCACCTATAGACTCATGTGTGAATGCTTGGCCCACTGGAGATGACACTATTCATAGGTGTATCCTTGTTGGAGTAGGTTTAGCCTTGTTGGAAGAAGTATGTCAGTTACTGTAGAGGGTGGGCTTTGAGGTCTGATGCTCAGGCTCTGCCCATTGTGGAGGAGAGTCTTCTACCTGCCTCGTGATCAAGATATAGAACTCTCAGTTTCTCCTCCAGCTCCCTGCTTGCCTGGGCACTGCCATGATTCCCACCATGGTGATAACAGACTAGACCTTTCAAACTGTAAGCCAGTTCCAATTAAATGCTGTCCTTTATAAAAAGTTGCCTTGCTCATGGTATCTCTTTACAGCAATAAACCCCTAAGACAATGTCTATCTGTATACTACTGAGCCCGAGAGAGAGAGAGAAGAACACATGAAGTCGTGGAGGGAACTTCTACTTCTCAAGCAACGAAAACATGCACAGCCAACTTATTTTGCTTTGTGGAAAATAAGATTTGAGAAAGAAAATGTTCATAGAATCTGTAATACTTGTTATATATTCTCCAGTTTCCAGAGTTCCTGAATCTATGAGTTTCAACCTTAGACTCTAATGTATGCAAGGTAATTCTGGGGAGGGGGCACTTGATTCAGGAAAAACAAGACCTACAGTCAGGTATAGCTTTAATTCCCACTTAAAGGGAGGAGAAAAATGAACTCTTAAAATGAGTAAAGAACAAAGCTGTCATCAAGCCAGGTTAAACGAGGTACCACTCATTCACAAATTATAGCTCATTCATGAGAAGATGAGCCACCATGTAACAGCCCTCCACACAAACACTGCTCAGTGGTTCATATGTTAGGGTTTACCACTTCCTAATTTGCATAAGGATTCTTCATGGCCGAGAGAGTACAACCAGACTCAACACAAGTGTGTTGGTAATGCTGGCATCTCTCCATGCTTTATTTTCAGCCTGTAAGACTGACAGACAGCCTAATGTGAGCCCAGCATGGTACTTCATAGAGCCAGGGAATGATTCCAACCAAGTGAGAGCTAACACTGGGCACAGAAAGGTCATCGGAATCTTTGAAAATATTTTTGTCAACTCTTTAGAAATTTCACACATGCTTACAACATATTTGCTCATGCTCACCCTCCCTACCTCTGCATGAGTCCTCTTGAAACCCAGCTCCCCAGGCCTCCTCCCAACTTCATGTCCTCTTATTTTTTTAATGTTCATAACCCACAGAATCCAACTGTGCCTCCCATATACTTATGGGTGTGCGGCCATCTACTATGCTCCAATGAATGACTTCATGGACTAGGGGCCATACCCTTAAAAAAAGCTGACTTCCCTACCCCAGAAGCCACCAACAGTCAGTAACTCCACAGTTAGTGGTGTAGCTTATGAGCTGCTCGCCATTCTTGTTGGAATGTTGACTGGATTGCTCTTGTGCAGGAAACCACAACTGTTGTGGGATCATGACAGTGACCATCTTGTCATATTCAGAAGACAAAGCTTCACTCTAGGTCCCACTGTCCCCAATTGCTAGCTCATAGAATCTTCCCACAGCTATTTCTGCATTGGCCCTAAGAACCTTGGGGAGAGGGTGTTTGATACAAATGCTCCATTATAGCTGAACAGCTGACAGTCCCTTCCTCTCTGCATTTGACTAGGTGTAAGAATCTGTGTTAACCGCTATCTACCGTACTGAATATTTTAAAACTGAAATAATTTGCACATATTCTTCTAAAGCCTTCTTCATCAGATCTGGATTTTTCAGTGTTGCCTAATGGGCACTCAAAACTAAGAGCCAAAAGTGGACGTTAAAGGTGAGAAGTGACCAGGAGGAATGTGGCCTGCTCGTTGCAAACATTTTCCACGCACCTTCCACATCAGCTTTAGTCATGAAGTTCAGTTTGTTAAGAAGTATGTCAGATGTAAAACTGTCAATCATTCTAACAGAATGTTTCTAGTCAATAAGGAGGAACCTGAGCAAATTCTCCTTCAGCCAAGACGATACTCTACTTCATAAAACACCAAAACAGCGTCCACTCCATCTCAAATTAACCTCACAGAACGTGTTCAATATCTGTGATCAGCGTTGGGATTGCCTAGAGCAGCACTGATTGAGTTTAAAAAAAAAAAAAAAAACCCTAAATTTCTGCAATGTTAATAGACATTCTAGGGAGAAAACAAAGGCCTCTTTTCAAGCAACTTGAAAAAAATGTAGGATTAAAAAACATTAAATAGTTCTACTGTCTTCTGGACTCCTCACAACCTTCAATAGAGGATAGAAGAGGAAATTTTTTTCCTAATTGTTCGACAAATGGAACCATTCTGATATTACTGTATACCATACAACTATCACTTCCATAAACATATTTTGAAAAATGCAAAGCTAGATCATATCAACCTGGTATTTGTCTTGTTAGTTCACTCTCTGTTTTCCCACAGTTCACTGTGGCCTACACTGTTGAGGGGAACTAGTCCCTGTTGACATAAAGGCTTATTAAAATAATAGTCTACTTCACAAACAATTACATTTGAAAGCCACATAGATCCTGCCTTGAGAAATAAGTCACTAACCCTCATTTGCAGCACAGCACTAAGACATCCCCACATTGTGTATCTTGTGTCCAGACTGTCACTGTTCTAATCCATCTTATGCCAAAAAGTAACAATTAAAGTCTTATTATAACCCATTGCTTGAGGGAAGAAAACATACTATATCCATGCATGTGATAGAGGCCTCTTCAGTGTGGCAGAGCCTGCCCTCCAAGAGGAAAGCTAACAGTGCACTCAGACTCATAGCACACATCCCAAAGCTAGTAAGACCTTCCCAGATGTCCCCTTCCGGGCTTCTCTGATCTATTTGGTCATATCCCTCCAGGTGGCCCAGGAGAAACTTTTACAGAAAGTGTCATTTGGTTATGACATATGGTCATTCTTCAATAGTCCTGAGACCTGAGAATTTCAAAGATGAAAGGGACTGTACCCCACTACAAGCCTCTCTTTCTAAAGACGAGAAAACAGAAGTTATAAATGACAAAACTTATTTGTTTAAGCCCACCTGGATCATTTCAAATGATGGTTAGACCAGAATCTATCCCCAAAGCCTGCTTGGATTCACATTCCGCACTTACAGGATAGTCCAAGTCTCAAGGAATTGGAACAATAGCTATTCCATTAACCGCACTCGCAGAGTCTCAATTTGCTCATCTGTAAATGGCTTCGAAGATAATAAAAACCTCATGAAGTCTGTTGATAATACCAAACAAGTCAGTGTGGTTTTGATCAACTGGAATGATCACTGAATGCCTCTTTGTACTAAAAATAATGAAGCTGGATTGTCAAGCCTAGAGATCAACCATGGGTATCAGACATACTTGTCAAACGAGAGTGCAGCATGTGCGTAGGCTGGTTGCTATGTATCTGCTGGAGAACAGAACAGTTACCCACTTAGTACTACAGAGCTCACTCCCCAACTGCCCTTAGTGTACCTTCCCAAAAGCTTTCTGGCCCAGTATCACAGCTACCAAGACCCAAAGACCCATCAATAGGATACAAAGAGCAGGCAGTCTCCAACTTCAGACAGGATCAATTCCCTCCTAATAACTTTTCCAGCTCCAGGCAGTGACAGAGGTCTCTGTTGTGACCGTGCTGCAGCCTGAATTCTCCCTGTGCTCCATCCTGTGCCCGGTTCTCTAGCACATCCCAGCAAAGTTCCCATATGTTACTCTTGGCATTAGTCTTTAGCCTACCCTACTTCCTCAGCAAACTGTAGCGTTTGTCATCTTTTTTGCTGAATGTGCCTGACAGTCCGTACTCATTTGCTACGAAAAGAAACACCATGAGTTTCCTTATGGGTGACATTCTTTATGGATGAAGGAAACCGGCAGAGGTTAAAAGAACTGCAATCAGTTTTCATTGTCATTTAGAGAATCCTAAACTTTGTGGGCTAAACTGACAACAGTTTTCTCCAGCACCAACTTACCACTTCTTGAGTTACTCTACCTTTAATGACAAACAAGAGGCATACAGATCAATAGCAGATCCTGGTTTTAAGGTATCAATAAACGTTTCTGAATTACATGCATATAATTTCAACACGCAGAAGGCTGAAGCAGGAGAACTGGGTGTTCAGGGCCAATCTTGGCTACATAGCAAGACCTTGTCCCAAAACAAAAAGAAAAAAAAAAGATTAAATAAATAAAATTTTTAAAAGGGATAAAATTTGGTTTACTAAGAAGGGATATTTCTTGTCATCCTAGGCTACCACTGTAAAAGCCAGTGCTGAGGGATAGATGTTTCTAGGGTTTTGATCAGTTATAGCCTACCTAACATAGATTTACCTGCAGAGTCAGTGAGGGTCACACACAGCTTTTAAGGATGCCAAAGCACCTAGGATGAGGTCCCCTCTCTCCAAATAACTCCCTCGAGGCTCTTGAGCAGGTTCCAGATTTTTGCTGGACCCTACTTCTCTCACCAGCAAAATAAGCTTACATTTAAAAAAGAAGAAAGGAGTCTAAGGTCTTTCCTAGTAAGGAAAGCGTATGCTTGCTTAACCTTGCAGGCTTTTTCCCCAGGCAACATAAATAAGAAAGATGTGGAGGTAGAGCATAACAGCAGAGAAAATGTTAAAGGTGTCGTAAATTCAAGTTACCCAATCCGCAAACATGAATTACAGGAGAGACTATTAAATGAATGGGAACAGATTTTATAGCTATATTTTCCTTTTGCAAGGTTTTCAGATAAATCATTGCCTATGGCACAGACTGTCATTTCCTCAACCTGGAGTGTTTGAATGCATAGTTTAGCAGGGCCTTGGACAAGCCGTAAGTCAAAGGTAACATTTTTAGAAATTAACCATGTCTAGGTCTCTGCCTTGGGTCATGACATGCTGACATAACAGCATCTGTTAGGAAGTGGGTGTGGCATCTGGGTGACACATACTGTGATTTGCAGGTCCCACTCCACCCCCTACCCTCACTCCATCCGCCTCCAAATTTTGGTAGCAAGAAACATCTTAGGACAAAGCTGCCATAATCACGCTGGCCAGGAGAGCAGGTTTAAGTAGACTGGTGATTTTTAAGCATGCTGAATTCGACTGCCCCCTAGAGGCAGCATGAATAGTATACATGTGAGTTACACAAATCCTGTCTAGGAGATAATACAATTATTCCTTGCTTTTGAAGTATGGGTTCTTCAGCAATGCCTCCACTTATCCTACTGCAGAAGCACTTGGGTCTATGCAGAACTCACATCCATGGAGATGATCCCAACACACACCTTCAATTTGTGTGTTCTCAAATGATCTGTTTTGAGACAGGATCTCACCATGTAATCCTGGGAGGCCTCTGCTCCCTTCATGCTGAGGTGTGTGCCACCTTCTCTGGCTTGCAAGTATATGTCATTACTGCCCAATAGCTCGGTGAATTTTGGAGTACAATTTCTAGTTCAGGTGTTTTACCTAAGATGACATTGTCTGCAGCATCTTAGAGTCTGGACCCGACCATGGCAAGGAAAGCACTAAGGCTTTGTCTTCAGTGGGATCTACAATTGTTAGAGAAGCCAGGGCACATCACTTATAAAGTGAAAATAGTCACACTTGCTCCCAACCCTCAAAACACTAGAAGAAAAGTGGGTTGCTGCTCTGCTACTAACAACATGGAAGACCAGCATTGACGTTAACACATGTGAAAAATATAAAGAAATTAAAAGATAGTCCCAACTCTAGGATCTGGGTTTTAGAGTAAACCTACCAGGTCAAAGTTTGAATTAGCCAACAGCAAGGCAGTCTCTATAGAGCCTGGTGTCTTCCTAATGCCAGAGAGGAGCATACCTTGCTCTCTGCTTTTTCACACTCTCCAGAACTCTGGGAGGGTGGCTGCCTTTCTCTTAGACACTATAATTTAGGAATCAAAAGATACACAAATGCAATAACATCTAAAAGGGAATCCCATCCTCCCTGGTAGCTGCCTCTGGGATGAACAAGAGATTATTACATCATTGGAGCAAGTGTCTTCTTACCCCACTCCAAGCCTTTCCATTCTACCAGACTCTACCCTCATGATAACGATGATTTCATTTGACAAATCCATTGGATTTCATTCTGCGTGATCCTCAGCTTTTGGCAAACAAATGTTCTCCTTACCGAGGACTGCCAAAGAACCACTCACAAAATGAAAACCAAAAACCCTGCAGGAAGAAGTGAGCCCCAGTGTCTCCAGGGGGTAATTTAGTAGGTAGATTAGGCGATACTTGATTAAGAGTAAACCTCCCTTTCCTATGGATATATACAGTGTTAGGACAGAGGGCCTGAATGAAGTGGAGGATTAGGTCACAAATCCACAGGAAAAAGCCGAGGACTTTGCTCAGAAGAAATACGCAAGTTACTCCACGTTTGGAAAAACAGTCATACTTTACTGGGAGAAAAAAAGAGAAAGTAAAGAAGTCCACACATGGTATGCATGGGACTCATTTGGCCGAGGACTGGTAGTCCAAGGGCCCTGAGCAAGGCATGTGACATCCAACAGCCTAGTTTAAAAAGAACCATGGTTTTCATTCATGGTGCCAGAAATTGTCAAATTAAAATTTTCAAGACTGCTATAAGGACCTGCTAACAACAAAAGTCATTTGGAACTCCTGGAGATTGTAGTGTGAACAGAAAACCGTGTCAAAATAAATCTCAGAGAGATAGGGAGAGATGGGGTGGGAGGAGAGATTTCTGTGGAAACCCTCAGTCCTCCCATGCCCGCACCACCAAGCTGGCTGCCCATGTTTTCTGCAGACACACAAGAACTTGAACACTTCCCATCATGTGGAATCATTAACAACCCAGGTCATGGTGCATCAATGTAAGATTTCCCCACAAGCCAAGGGGACACCCCAAGTTCTATGCACCTCTAAGCACTGAGACAGAAAAGTGCAAATCAGGCTGAACCCCTCTAACAGGAAGGACAATGATGTCAAATTCCGATGAAAGTTGGAACAGATGTGGATTCTCTTTTCAAGCAGAGTTGGGATGACCTTTGTCATCTTTCCACATGTTGAAAAAGATGGCTGAAACGAAACCTCCCTAAATCAACTTGTGCCATGCCTACCAAACAGCCATGAGAAACTAGGAACTCAATAAATGCATTTTGACAATGATGAATCTCTAAACACGGGCTGGTCGGGTCTCTTCTAATGGTTGTGCTTGGGTAAGTATGCCATAATGTGGGAACACAGATCATGGTTAGAGTAACAATTTTAAGCTTGGAGAATTGAAAGGGAAATTAATTTAAGTCAATGACTTGGAGAGATGAACATAAAGATGTAGGGCTTATAATCATTGCTTAATATCTGCATAACACTCTGAAGAAACAGCTGATCAGGGCTGGGAATGCCATAATGAACTGTATGTTCAACAAAAGCTATGCATCTGGGGGTTTATGTTTGCTACCCTTCCTCTGCTTGAAGATTCCAACTCTAATTGGAAGAACAAAGTTAAATAAACTCCCTTGAGGGGTAGAATATGGATATGAAAGTTTACATAAATTGAAAACCGAAATTATTTCTAGTTGTTTTGTAATCTATTGGGTTTGTTGGTTGGTTTTAGTTTTTAGAATTGTACTAGAAGAACAAGAGTAAATGGGAACAGTGACTTGCTTTTTAAACGAATCACTGTGGGGTTTAATCACTGGTAAAAGAAAAAACTTTACAGTTCCCTGGGAACCTATAATTTGGAAACGGAAGCACACAAGAACAGACTTTAGTTTTCAGGCAATAAATTGAAGAGAACTCTGCAGACATACAGCAGAAAAGGAGCATAAAATATTGGCGTGTGTGTTTCTTAGAATGTTCGTTCATTAACTCGATATGCTGCACGGGAAAAAAACGTAGCCAAAACCTACAAAGATGTCCACTGGGACTTCAAATTGGCATGTTTGTTCAGCAAGAAATGAGAGGTGGGGTGGGGGAAGCATCCTATTCTGGTAAGGACAATTTAGTGTGAATCTCAAGAAAGATGCCTTGTTGAAAAGTCTCCATATGGGCTCTGACGAGACACACGGAAGCCTAAAGCCCCAAGGCCCAACATAAATACTATGCTTCCATAATCTGTGTCCTGGGGAAAATTCTAGAGAATTATACAATCATAGTTACTCACATATACCTTCACACAGCTTAACATTAACTTGAAAAATGTGTCAATATTTCATCCTTGTTGTTCTAGAGGTGCTTTATTAGAAATGTTCATTGACTGTAGACCATTGAATGTAGGCCACACTCTACATACGTGTGGCTCATCGAGGTGCAACAGCCACCAAGTATCTGCTGATGACTCCCCATAGCCACCATCTCCCCTGGCTAAAGACTCATTATCAGCCTCTCTGGAAAGAAGTGCTAGTTACCGAACTCCACAAGAGTGGGAACCATACTGGGTTCTTTCCTAAGCCTAATCTTGTTGTATGCATCAGGGGTGGAGGGGCTCACTCACAATCTTCATTTAGAGATAGAAGGAACAAGGACTGGAGAGATTATTTGTTTTACTCCAGGCCACAAAGGACCAGTACTTGAATATAGCTTCTTCCTTGCTCCATACCCTTCCCTTTCCACTCTTTTTGTCTGTGAACCTGCACACACATATGTAATGTCAAATCAAGAATGTTCTTTTCCTGATCTTCTTTGAGAAACAAAGTATTCCCAGACCAAAAGAACACCTCCAGATGGATACTACACTATCATCCTCCTCAATGGACACCATGATGTACGTAGGGTCCATTCTAATTATTACTTAACACCAAGAAAGTCCAGTGGGATAAGGTATAGGCAAGGAAGTAGACCAAAGCAATGAATAATTCACACACAGATGTGAAAACGCCCACGTTTCACACAAGCATTCATACTGATGACTTCCCTGGGACAATCAGAATGTCCCATGACTCAGTTGAGAGAGATGACGCATGGGTTCCTTACAGTTGCCCTCCCTGCCCATTATATACATGCACAAAGGCCAAGCACAGCTGAGATCTTTCATCATGTTGACTCTTGTTTTTCTTATAATTTAGAAATATTTCTTCCAAACTTATTTGTTAACATAGCAATGGCTAGCCTCTGTTCTTTAATCTTCCTGGTATCTGCCCCTCATCAGAGTGAGTTCTCTAATCTATGAGTCAGCCATATGCCTTGCTTTGACCAATGAAATGCAGTAGAACAAACACCACCAGGTCAAGAAGAGGCCTATGACCTCTGTACATTTGCTTACTCTCTTCTGTCTCTGCTGTTGCCAAAAAAAGACCTTTGTAGATCACTGGTGCCTCTTAGCATGAGTCTCAGAATAAACACTCATAGGACAGTTGCCCCTAAATTGTGCACTGAGTGGTGCAGAAGCCTGGCAAAGCTATCCTGGAGCAGCAAAGCCTCGTAGTCAGCATGCAAATATAGAGCAATAAACTTCAACTCTAAAGCCCCAAGTTAGGAAATGATTGTTACGAGGCA
Organism: Micromys minutus; assembly: GCF_963924665.1. Taxonomy (NCBI): domain Eukaryota; kingdom Metazoa; phylum Chordata; class Mammalia; order Rodentia; family Muridae; genus Micromys; species Micromys minutus. The sequence goes on from NC_137981.1 coordinate 30,908,631, forward strand.
GTTACTAACTCTTTTCTACCAGAAATACAAAAAAAAAAAAAAAAAAAAAAAAAAAAAAAAAAAAAAAAAAACTGAAGGAAGCAAGCATCACTATTTCCCCCAACATGAAAACCCATTTCTTGCTTGTGTTACTGAGACAGACCCTGAGGGCACTTGCTATTCCTGCCATGAAATTGTAAGAAGAAACAAAGAAAGGTACATGTACCATCTAACTTTGACCTAGAGGCTCCAATTGGTGCCTATTACCATTGCATCCTTTAGAGAACAGAGGAAACCCTGCATGACTGAGGTCTAGAAAGCACCTATTCGCTGACATAGGCACAACCATGTCCAGGAGCCCATGACCTCGGGCTCAGAGGCACGGCAAAGCCTTCCCTTGGAGACCAAGTGTGGGTGTTGACAGAAAATGTTACCCAAAGTCTTCTCCTTCTGAATATTTATGGCCTGGAGACTGCTCCCCTACAGAGACTGCTCTTGCCAAAATTAACTAAGCCTGTCTCTTCCATTCAACTGTGGACCATAGGCCCCCCTTTCTGTTTATCTGTATTTAATAACCCTGCCTCCTTGTCCAGCTGTATGCAATAATCCTGCCACCCTGTGCAACTCTCCATAATAAACACACTGAGTTCCCAAGCTGCCGCAGCTTCACCAACAGAGAGCCCAGGTCACCCAATCCCAGCTGTCTGTCCATGTGTTCATCTGTCCATCTTCATTCCTTGGATACCCTAGTCAAATTCATCCCTGGAGCCATTCTGGACACAGTGGTGTCCTTGTTTAAATAATAAACAAAATGGCAACTCTTTAACTTTGTCATTAATTTTTATATACCTCTCTCTTCTCATCATATTCTCTCTCTATCTCTCTCCCTGCTGCCCCCAAACTGTTTAACTGTTTTTTTTTTTAAACCTCCTCTCCACTTCTTCCTTTCTTCCTTTTAACAGAGTGTCACTATGTAGACCAGGCTGGAGACGTCTCATTCTCTTGCCTCAGTGCTCTACTGCCAGGGTTACAGTCATAACCCTTCCACTCCACCCCACAGAAGCTATTACTATTGCAACAACATTCTCCTAATATATTTCTACATGCCACATCTATTTGGTTGGGTAAAAGCAAGAACTCAAGTCACCAAATCACAAAACACAGTGCAAAACAGCCAGATTAGCGGGTGCCACGTTTTCAACTACCCCCTATCCAACCAACCAAACCAAATCCTAGCTGAAATGTAAAGGGTTTAACAAACTAGCATACCAACAGAAAGTACGTAAAAGAATGCTAATATGAAAAATGAAGAGCATCTAGAAAATGTTGTTCTCAGAAGGCAGCAATTACTGCATCTTAGCACATCTGCTGAAAACTCAGGCAAGTGGGAGACTCACTCCCTATTAACCTTAACCAGAGACATTTCCATCTAAATTAATTGTGACTACTTTTTATTGCATTTTGAATGTTATCCTTTATTTGGGGTGGTCAGGAATGCAACTGAGCAATTCCAGATCATGTTATCTTTTATGAACTGGTCTACGAGGTAGTTATCAAGGCCCCTTAAGAAAATACTGCTATACAAAAGTTCATGGGCCAAAATAAGACATTAATTTCCATAACTAGACATGTCCTAAAAAAGAGAAGGAAGAAAAACTGCTGTACAGAGAAAAGACAAAAATGTTGATGTTCAATGCATATCAGAGCACAGCTATGAGATTACTCTGCACACACCACACAACTCTTTATTCTAAGTGTGCTTGTGTGTGCTTCTTCATGTGTATATGGTACACATGAGCACATCGGCCTGCAGGGGTTAGTCATTTCCTTTCACCATGTGGGTCTCAGGAACCAACCTCTGGTTGCCAGGCTCAGCAGCGAGTGCCTGTAGCCTCTGAACCATCTTCCTGACCCCAGACAAATGATTTTTCAACTCTTCTAGTTATCCAAACACAGTCAATTATCACCATTTATTACGAGCACAGCCTGTGCCGAGAGTGACACAAAGCTCTTTGTGAGCACCAACTGGTCCCTAACAGAACTTTCAAGTAGAAGTAATCATTTCTGCTTTTCAGATGAGAAGACTGAGGTTTGGGGAAGTTAAGCAATCCTTTCAGGAATTCTCAGTTCATATATTTTGAAGCATGGAGTGAAATCCAACTGAGTAATAACTACAACCATTCCCTCAATGGGAACTTTTACTCCGAACACACGATGATTTATGGTTTATGCTCAGACCATACCTTGTCCTGTCAACCTGTCAGCTTCTCTGATGGTTCTTAGGCCTGGAGGGAGAGGGGCTCTCTCTCTTGTTTACTTCTCCAACCTCAAGTGCATGGAGGCCAAAGACCATGTAACCCACGAAGATTCTACCATGCCATCTCAATTCTCCAGAATTCTCATCTAAGGAGAGTTAGACTTAACATAAGTTTAGACTCTGCCAACTATGAAGCACACTGTTTTCTTCCTTGCATACATAAAAGGCTTATACTCATTCATCCATCACATAGAAAAATAAAACCCTCTGCTCTTTATTGTCCCTAAACCCCTCCAGTCAGCAGGATTTATTTCTATCCCGTATGTTGTCACCTGCTCCCCTTTTAGTTGAGGGATCTAGGTGACACTCAGCATTTCTCCTGGGCTCCAGGTTGACCAACAGCCTGATCATGGCCTGCCAACATGCACATCCTATCCTCACGTGATTGCTACTACCTACAAGATAGACATTCTCCTCCTCCTGAGGGACTGTGTTCCATGAAGGCAGACTGGTCTCTGGCCATCCCCCGTACAGGGAATTCCTAAGCACTTTAAGCCAAAGGATTTGGGTGGATGGAAGAAGGGAGCAAAGTTTCTCTGCAGTAAACAAAGGTAGAGGTAAAGCATTCTTTCAGGAGAAAGAAAACAGAGGGGAAATTCCCCTGATGATAGAAATAGGGTGTGAAATATCCCTTTTGGAAAATGGAAACAGAAAGAAGGGCTTCCCTGTGTAGGGTGAGGGGCGGAAGGGGAAATCAGAGCAGTCCAGGAAGATTACAGAGAACAGAGCATCCATGCCCAGGGATAGGAATGAAAGCAAAGGCTGCCACTGTTGTTGGGATGTCTGAATCCAATCAGGCTGTAGTTGCATGAAGCCTTTGCAGTTAATTTAATCAAAAGACTTGTGCTTTTCTTACTTCAAATGAAGCTGTGCTCTCTTGATCCCCATGAAAGAGCCCCATAGGTCAGGGAGCACACAGTGTAAACGGGATAACAGCTAATATACAGGAGGCAGCATAGCCTGAAATACTGAAGCAGTTAGTGAAGGGTGCCCACCACTGCCACCTTCCTCTACATTTGTGGTAGACAGGAGGACCAGGAGCCATTCAGAATCTTTCTGTTACATCCAGGGAAAAATCACCAACAATTTCGTGAGAAATAACCGTGAGAAAAAATATGACATCCAAAAGAAAAAAGAAACAAAGAAAGAAAAGAAACAAATCAAGGTATTCTTCACCTTGGTTTTATCTTAGTTTTAGTTACTATCTCATTCTTTAGATGTTAATCTAACATCAGATAAAGAATTAAAATCCCAAACCTTTGACAAGACCTGCCAAGAGTACTGAAGAAGTCATGGGCACAGTTCAACCATCACCCACACTAAAGTGGGACCAGAAGTGGAAAGAAAATCTATTCCTAGATGTTCTGTGGAGTGTAGATTAAGCATCTAGGCAAAGAACAGTTAACTTAGAACCACCAAAGCCTGCGTGGGACACAGATGAAGTTACTAACATGAACTAAGAAACCTCCATCTGTGATGTGATACAGCTTTCCCTTGTATTCCTTCTTCAGAATAATTTCTCATTTGGTCAATTAAAAGGACGAACTATGAGTACACGCCAGAATTATCTACTTCTATCTCCAAGGAGGAAACTAATATATAACTGCAGAAAAACACTAACTAATAAGCAGAATTCAACATGAACTCAGGCCAAGTTGAACTCAAATTGCTCTGTTTAAAGACAGGGCTGAAGTAAATAAAAGCACTTCAAAGCCAATGTCCTGTTTCAGCTTGAATGTTTTATTGAGCGCACAGGGAGAGCTCTGGTCCAAAGCAGGGATGGTTAATGAGGAGAAACTGGAATTTTGGTCCATCGGTTGCTTTCTGGAGTAAGAATATCACTAAGAGATAACTATATCCACTATATTCACCCAGAAGACAGAATGATGGTCTATTTTGGAGCCTTGGTTTCTGTAAACTGAGACGAAAGGAAGGCATCCAAATGCCTTTTGTGATAACGACATGCATCCCTTCCACCGAACCCACCCAACTTAAACACAATTCCAGATGCTATTTGCCAACCCTGCTGTTGCAGCTCTTACCTTAAGGGGAGATACAGGAAGGAAGAACCTCTGGAGCATTTCCAGGATTTTTCACATTCAACTCTTCTTGAACATCACTTCGGGAAGGATGCTTTCTACTAAGAAAGACTTACTGAATTTCCTGATAATAAGTGTCAGACTCAGGGCAAAGTCAAGCCCACCATTCCTGGGCATAAATTCCTGCAGAGCTGGTTATAGCAAAGAGTTCATCTATAAACATATAGGGACTGAGAAGCTAAACCTGGGCTCACCTGCAAATGCTGTGAGTTGTCAACCATGCTATCTTCCCGCCGGCGCACTTCTTCTAATAACTGGGCATTCTTCTTCTTCTCCAGCTGTTGGTTGTGCTTGAGGTTGGCCACCTTCTTATTCTGATCTTTCATATGCCTGAGAAAAGACAGCACAGTCTGATTAAAGCATAGTGAAGGCATGTATTGTCACAACAAACTCAAGAAATACAAAGCACAGGACATCCTGGCACAGGCTCAGGAAAACAGGGGTTTCTGAGAATCCTACATGAATTGAACCACAATATCGTGACTGCTGAGCACCCACAAGTGGCAGGTGTCAGGATGACACTTGCTTGTCCATGATGAGTGAGACAGGGGTAGTTTTCCTTATCATAGACTGGTAAGCTCAGTGGCAAGACAAACATGCTAAAGAGATGCAGTTTGGGTTTCCTAAAGTTGAAGGTAGTCAACAGCATGCCACGAGAGATGCTGGCATGATACATGGACAGACTGTGAATGGAAGAAGATAAATTTAGACAGTGTGACTAGAGAAATGTTTCCAGAGCAGATCAAAGGACTTAACAGGAGAAATACCTGAGGGAGAGGCTCCCTGACAGAGGCGCTCCCCAGGTAGAAAAGTGGCTGGAATACAAGACAGAAGAAACTGGAAGGGCTATAACGATACTCCCTAGAGTGGAAGGGGCTCGAGTAAAGAGATCCCATTCCAAAAGGCACATAATACCCCGTGGTCTATGGCATGGTGTTTATTTTCTTTTAAGTAGCTGCTGTTCTTATTATTATTGCTCTTTTGGATCATGTACTTTTCCTGAGATCATAATCCACCACTTTGACTTTTAAAATAACAACCTGAAGTCTCTAATAAAATACATTGTTAACACATATCTCAAGGTAATAGTTTGGCTAAATACAATGTTGCACAAGGCCCTGGTACTTAGAGCAAAAGTTCCAGGGATGCCAAATCCTTTTAGCATAAAGGGTCAAGATGGTAAAAGACAAAGGAAAAAAGGTGGGTTAAATCAAGAATGGAAATTACAAGCTTAATGTAATTTAATGTAGACCTTTTCTCCAGAAACCTTCAGTGAAACATTCCATAGATGTGGCAGCCATTATACATCAGATAAGGAGGCAGGAGAACAGCATCCTTGTCTGGGGATCAAGGGCACAAAGAGGAGGCTAGAGAGTGAACCCTTGGCATCCTTTCTAACCCCTTCACCCTGTCCTCAGCAACCACTGTAACTGAGCCCTGGCTCCCAAGACCAGCAGACTGAAGACTATACTCAAAAAGAGAGCCAGATGATACACAGCAAAATACATCAGACTGAAACATTACAGAAGCCGACGCTTTCACAAGCCTCACGGAATGGTGCACTTCCCTCCTCCCTCCACTCCAGGAAAGTGACATTCGAGAGCAACGGACCTGTGGTTTACAAATCTGACTAGACTAGCTGACCAGCAAGCCCCAAGGACCCTACTATCTCTGCATCTACACCTTGTGGCATGTAGGTATATGTCACTACAATTGCTTTTTGGAAAAGAAAAAAAAAAAAAAAACAGATGCTGGAGATCTGAACTCAGGTTCCCATGCTTGCCAAGCCAGTACTCTGACAAGAGAGCCCCCTTCAACGCCTGGGATTGCTTATCTAGAGGACATTGTCAAAGGAAAACACATTTTATACTAGTGCATTCCATTAAATAGAACTAACTGCTAAATGCCCCCTACCAAGTACTTCCATATAAAATGGAGAACTGTTGGAAATGTTTGCATGAAGAGCTCATACAGCATGTCCTGAGTCATCCAAACACAAAGAACTCATTTCTGTGGGGTCAACAATGGCTGTTTAGTAAAAACACAATGAAACGCCAGATTCCAAGTCCAAGTGTCATTGAGAGCCTTGCTGCACTCAGAGTGAACGGACGGCCAAGGAAAATGAAGATCTGAAGTTGTGGTGAGGGGCTGTCTTCTCCATGTCCAGCCACTTCTTCCAATGCTGCTTTATTGACAGTGCAGAAGTTTTCTGCTGTACAGTTGTGAAGACTGGGGTTGGATCCCAGCACTCACTTAGTAAGCTAAGCATCCCACGCAAGCCTAAATTCTAACTCCACAGGTGTGGTGAGGACAGAAGGATTGGCCTGGGCTTGATGGCTTCCTGCCTAGTCAAGAACATGCAGGTAGTGGGCTCAGAAAGACAATAGTGAGAAAGTGGCACAGGAGGGCACTTAACCTCTCTTCTAGCCTCTGGGTTCCCCAAGATACACACACAAATAGATAATGCTACAGTCAGTTTTCAATACTGAAATTAAACTGGTCTCATAAAGGGTTATAGGTATTAAGGATTACATATTTGAATTAAATATTCCCAACGGGTCTAGAGGTTATCAATGGCTGTGACATTTGAAAGAGTGTCAGAGAAAATGAAAACCTGCTCTTTCTACTGGAACAGTCTGTAAAAGCAGAATCAGATGAAATTCTTTAAGTCCTAGTAAGATCTTGTGAGACTGAGACCTCCAGACATACACTGGAGAATTCTGGGCAGGAAGAATATATGTTCCTACAAAAGAAGAGATGTGCGCCTTTGTATGGAGGAAGAACTCAAAAGTTTTTCTGAAGTCTTAGCAGAAGCACCGAGGTGAGACTTGTTTACCTACTCACTCTTTACAATGCCTTTAAAAACGGACACTGTTCATTTGGAGGAAGGTGCAGAACTCCTGTGTGCTTGGGGGAGGCTCAATTCACAAACACACTTCAGAATTAATTTTTGGCAATATCCAAAGTACATATACCTGTTGTCCAAGTCAACCCTACTTCTAGGAAAGAAGCTCACAAAAGCAGTTGCATACAAACACAGTATGGTCACAAAACCATTTCCACCAGACCATAGTAAATGGAAACTCAAAAACTTTCACTTGTCCATTAGAAGGAAACCTACTGAAGAACTGAATGCATGTCAGGAACTGAGCAAGCTAAATGAGTAAAGCCAGAAGAAAAACTCTCAAGACGTCATAAGCAAGCAAAGCAGAGAGCAGGATGGTATGCACAGTCTTGATTATAATATATGGGAAATATAAAACCCAATTGGATACACACACAAACATAAATGGGAACTTCTGGAAATCTCACACCAGGCTACTGGGAAAGAGAAATCAAAACACAACTTTAGAATGGGACTGGGAAAAGGTAACTTCAATTCTCTCTGTATCTCTCTGTCTCTCTCTGTCTCTGTCTGTCTGTGTCTCTGTCTCTTTCTCTGTCTCTCTCTCTCTCTCTCTGTGTGTGTGTGTGTGTGTGTAAATACATACAAGAAATGCACTAACACAATAGATAGTAAAGGCACAAATTAGTGACTTCTGACCAATGAAAACATGAAGCACTGCCATCCCCAGCTGAGAAGTAGTCACTATCCTAACTTCAACATGTGTGGAGTCATTTCACCGCTTCTTGAACTTCATAGTTACCACACTGTGTACAGTCTTTGGTGGCTGACATTTTCACTGAGTACAGAACTATCAGAATCACCCACACCTTTTGGCATATGGCTGTGGACATGGGGTGAACCTGCATGTATAATTGTTTACACATGGGTCTGTGTGTATATGTGCACATGTACAAGAATGTAAATGCATGTAGAGACCCGAGATTGATTTCAGGATTCTTCCCCAGTTGCCTTCAACTGAACCCAAACTTGCTCACACAGAGAAAATAGGCAGCCATCTTGCTCTGAGTCATCCCTTGTTTCTGCCTTCCTAGTTCTGAAATTACAGGTTGGGTGCCATGCCCATCCAGTGTTTATGGGAATTCTGGGGATCCAAACCCAGATTTCTATACTTACATCTCAAGTGCTTCAGCCTCTGAGCCAGCTGCTAAGTGTGCACACACATTTGTGTATTTGTGCATGTTCATTCCTCTTTACGTGAAGTAGTTCTCTGTTTTGTGAATACTATTATAGTTCAATTGGTCTTTCCATATCCATGACTAATTAGACTATGTAAATTATTTTACTGTTATGAATGAGTAAGGAGAATAAGTATCCATAAACTGTCTCATGCCAGACTTTTGTGGAAATTCCCATGGATAAATAACCCAGTGCATATGAACTAGGAATGAAAAAGGCACAAGCCCTGTGCCCATGTGGAGAGCTCATGAATCTGTGTTTTTAGTATATATGCATTACAGTCGTTTAAAACATCATCTTCAGAACAAGATTTTCTGGGCTGTCATCAGAACTTTCCCACTTTCTAGATGAATCAAACACGTAAAGGCTTTGTGTCCTCAGCTTCTTCACACATGAAACGGGTCTCATAATTGTATCTAGCTTGAACGTGACTGTGAAGGGCTGATGAGTTAGTCCAGGTAAAATGCTTAAAACAGATGCTACCGGGTTCATTCTCTGCATAACTTTCAGCTTAATAAGAGTGTAATCGCATCTTGTGAGACACTGCACACGCATACTTAGTGTCTTAGTTCTCAAAGTACTGAGACTGCCTCACACAGTGCACTGTAGAATACATCAGTAGATGCTTTTGTTCTATGCTGAGCTTCACTGGTAGTTTCTTTCTAATGAGTTACACTCCTGGAAGCTTATCCTGACAGCAGCACTGTAAAAAAAGGTCACTACAAGCCTGAGCAAATAAGAGAAGACACTGAAATGATTGCACATGTAGATGGCCACACACACACACACACACACACACAGACAATGGACACCAACCGTCTACATTATATACAGAACTTCCAATAATAAAAGCTTTTACTTTTAACCACTGAGATGATCTCACTTTGGGGGGAGGGGCTTGTAAATACCACTGAGTAATTTAGCACAGCTATAAATTTGCAAGCGCTACCACAAATATTCTAAGGATAGTCTTACAGCGATTACAAAGGTGCTATATGTTGCAGGCAGGAGCATCTCTATGGCAGCCACTTAAATCCCCTTGTCCTCCCAGCAAAAATTCATGAGACAAGCCAAGATCTGAGGATTGGGCTGGAGATGAAGACAGAACTTTTGTCCTCTGCACACCTGGCAGCCTCACATGAAAAGTGTTTGGTCATAGTTTGGTAATAGTACATTGCTTAAGTCTTTGTCAAAGCCCATGAACAGATACCCAAGCCATCTCTCTGAACTTCCTGACTTGGCTTCTTCCTCATCCTTCTACTTCCTGTCTCCTCCATGGTGTTCAGGGATACCTAAGAACCCAGGTAGAAAGCCACTGCACAAAATGCCAACATGTTTTTAGAAGGCAGCTCATGTCCCTTGACAGGCCAGCATGCCATCTCTAGAACCAGATAACATAACCAGAGAGAGAAGGCATTATGGGGAAGGAGGCTCAGATTTGAAAGCTTGAGAAGTGAAGCTTTACAGAGGCAAAGCAGACCTCAGCTTTCCACGGGTTAGCATTAAGTGCATCTAGAAACACTTCCATAGATAAGGTGGTACTAACAGGCAATGCCTAACTCAGATCTGGAGACACTTGATTCATTCCAGGCCAAGAAGATCAAATGTAGTATCCAAAATGCCCTGCCTACAAGAAGTACAGGGGAATAATCAGAGTAGAAACTGAGGAAATGGCCAGCCAATGTCTGGCCCAATTGAGACCCATCCCTTGGGCAAGAATCAATCCCTGACACTATTAATGGTACTCGGTTACAATTATGGATAGGAGGTTCTACCAAGCAGTTGACAAAAACAGAGACCCACAGCCGAACATTAAACCGAGCTCAGAGAACAGTATGGAAGGCTTGAAGGAATGATTGAGGGCCCAGAGGAAGATAGGAACTCCACAAGTTGACCAACAGAGTCCACTAACCTAGACCCTAGGAGTCTCCCAGAGTTTGAACCACCAACAAAAGAATATACAGGGGCTGGATCCAAACCTCCCACATATATGTAGCAGATGTACAGCTAGATCTTCTTGCAGGTCCCCCAAAAACTGGAGCAGGGACCATCCCTGGCTGACGCTGGTGCCTGCCTGTAGATCCTGCTCCCCTAACTGGTCTGCCTTGTCTGGCCTGGGGGGGGGGATGTGCCTGGTCCTGCAGAGACTTGATGTGCCAGGGTGGGTCTGCACACAAGGGAGTCCTACCCCATTATCAGAGAAGGAGGGGATAGAGAAAGGGGCTATGTGTGGGAGACTGGGGAGAAAATGGGTGCCGTGATTAATTAATTAATTAATGGAAAAATTAGTACAGTAAGAAGCCCGAGACCAAATTTCTCACCATTTTCACATCAAAGCACCTCTTAAGAGGCTGATGACCTTGTCCAAGTTATTTTTACCTGAGAATGGGGAGTATTCAATTTCCTAAGACTAGGGTTCTTAAGACAGCAACTTGCACTCAGTGAGTGCTCCATGAACACCAACCAGATGACTGTGCTTAGGCTCTTCCGCAGATCATACTCACCCAGTAGCCCTTGACCTTCCTACCTAAGCCAAGCCTGGCAGAGATTACACAGCAGGGGGTAGTAATGACTCATGAGCCGAAAGAAAGACCTAGTTCCTCTAGGCATTCCACTCTAAGCAGAATTCTGAAGGGCAGTCTTCCTTCAAGTATAAGCATTCTCCTTCATTCTAACCCTGCAGAACACCACGCCACCAAAATGTAGTAGAATACCACATCACACAGGGCAGAATGTTAAAGAAAGGTGCCAAGTGGAGGTGTGAGTGTGCTGGAGATGGAGGGGAGCATATCAGATAATAGCCTCTAGTTCCCTCCTCTAGAAACATCATGGAGTTAGTATGCCACCATAGGAGGTACTATGGTACTATACTCTCTCTCTCTCTTTCTCTCTCTCTCTCTCTCTCTGTGTGTGTGTGTGTGTGTGTGTGTGTGTGTGTGTATGTATGTGTGTGTATGATTTCCTACTGAGTTTGATTATAGTTGCTTTTATAAGTATAAACCAGAGACTACTCATTGGAGTATGGGAACTTTTCAGTGTCTATACTACTAAATAAAATATTTCCTTCCCAGCACACATTATCTCTTCACAGGGAAGACTGGGGCATAACAAGGTACTTTCTCGTCCATAATTAAATACTGACAGAGACAGGAAGAAGGGAGGAGGGGGAGATATGGATACACCTTGCTTTCTCCTTTTCTTCCCTTTCATTCATCAGGACCCTTAACTTGAAGAATGGGCAGGTCTTTCAACCTTATCTTCTCTGGAAATTTTCCTGGAGATACCCTGAGGGCAAGGTAGTGCTTTGCTGATCACCAAGAGACCTTTTAATCTACTCAAACTGACAAGATTAGCTATCACTACACTAGATACTTAGCCAAAAATTGTTTTAAAATCCTAAACTAAAGAAGACTACAAATGAGAATTGGTGTCAGCTACTGACCCAAAAGCAGCATAAGATGCTCCTTGTAATAAAGATCACTTTAAAAATTAGTCTAAAATTCCAAGAGTGTGTGGGAAAACAAAATAACCTGGGTATTGCTTCTGTAATTAAATTTATATTCAATCAATCAGTCCAGCAGCAAGGACTCAGATCACTGAGATATCATGCAATGTGCTGGGATTCAGGGCATAAGACACCCACTTAACCTTCCTATAGTCTTATTAGGAAGGTCTGATGTACTTGCTCCTTTCACAGAGAAGTAAGTTGCCTCAAAGTTGTGGAATTAATTATGTCAGAGGCTCAGTTGGTCCAAACACTTCTTCCCACTTTTGTCCTTCACATCTACTTTGTGTCAACCAAGAAGAGACAGAATTGTAGCATTGCTTCCTATTGTGTTCTGTACTCTAAGCCAACTGGAACAAGGTCTAGGAAGAAGCCAAAGGGGATCTTAAGACAAGGCCTCGGTGGTCCAGCCTCTTTAAGCATCATTGAACTGAACAAGAGGACCTCGGGCATCAACTTGATGGAGTGTTAGAGAATTAGACACAAAGGAAATAGTCATCCCAGAAGGTAAGTTATCCATGAGGGAGTGTCAGGATTCAAGAGAGAGAGCCTAATAGTGTGTACTTCACTATTCCAACAGTGTGGTGAACCAAGGAACAAGCTGGTTCTTAAACATCACATTCTGAAATGTCACTATCCTAAAGACTTTGGTTCCTGTTGCACATACTGATTCAGAGACAAGTATGAGAATGACAAAAAGGAGTGACAATAAACAACAACAACAACAACAAATAGATGATCAGGTGAAGAAGCAAGAGTAATGCTGATGGTATTTAATAGCTCCTCTGTAGGTAGATCTCCAGGAAGCAAAAGGCGAACTCAAAACAAGAAAGATAAAACTCTTGCCATATTCCTACTTCATATCTCCTTTGGCACACCATCTGCTTTTCAAATAACAACAAAAACATGGAATCTGAATACTTGAAAATCAAGCATTCACATAATTGCCACAATTCTACGGAGCATTATATTCTTCTAGAAGCCCATTCCTCTGCTGTTAGACACAGGCACATTAGGGCCAATTTGGTGGAGTGTCAGCTGTATTTACAGTTTGGGGTAATATAAAAACATATGGAAACTGTGAAAATTGACTCCCAGGAGGCTAATGTTAGAGGAAACCAACATTCCACAGTCTGGCCGAAGGTTGGGGCAATTTGCCCAAACAATATACAAGTAGAGCAAGCCTCCAAGCGTAAGGGCACTTGGTGTGAGCAAGACCTATTTTTACTGCGTCCAATCTGGGACTAGGCTATGGGTAACTCAGACATAAAATAGAGGTAAAAGCAGGTAACAATCTTACATGATGATTTTTCAAATGAGAGCAGAGAAATAATGTGCTGGAGTTTTGATTCTTTGCTATGAGAAATCAATTGGAAAAGGCTGGTAAATAATAAAACTTCTCTCTGTTTTCGGAAGTCAGAGTGCATATGAAGTGCTGTGCTAAAGGCTGTAAAACTATCTCTGCTGAATGAAATAACATTCTGACATGGAGAAATGTTTTATTCCCACTCTACACATGAATAAATGGAAGCTTACAGAGGTAATTTGCAGCACGTTGTACAGTTTCTAAGTAGGGGACACAGAATACCATTGTTTCTCAAATGCCAGAGACCACAGTCTTATCTGGAATACTACAGAAACAGTAAAATACATAGGATGCCTTGGCCACAAAACTATGCAGAGCTTAATAACCAGCCTAGACACTCACTGGAGAATGTTGACCATCCTTTCCTCTATGGAGAAAGTAAAGCCCAGCCTCAACACAGCCAGTTGTTCTGTGCATTCTTTGGAGCCTTTTGTCCCACTGAGGTGTGGCTTCTTAGACTATCCCAAAAATAATGTAGACTGGTACTAAATTTGATATACTGAGGCACGAAAATTGCTATGAGCCTACCATCATCAAACAGCACTCAGCTATGCCATTACAGCTTCTGTGGTTTGGTAGCACAGGCATGGTCTGACCAGGCTGAAATCAGGGTACCATCCTGATGACATACTCCTCTTAGCTTTAATACGGAGAGAACAGAATTCTAAGTTCATCCCATTTCCTGGCAGCTGCAGGCTGCTCTCAGTCCTGAATGATGTGACAAGTTCCTTCGCTTGTGGTCCTCTATTCAAACAGTCTACAATATGACTGTTATGCTTTTTTGTTTTGTTTTGTTTTTAAACTAGTAGGAGCATCACTCTCTCCAGTCTACTAATATGGAGTCTCATATAACAATGGGAATGACACTCCAACACCCATGTCACATAGCATATCTATACAAGAGAGTAGATTTTGTCCCCTTGACCTTATTCTGTCCTCTGGATGCAAGCCATAGACACTGTCCATGTGCAAGTGGAGGGGGTTATACAAGGATGGGTATGAACACCAGGGGATAGAAACCATGGAAACCCTGTTAGAATTCTGTCTCCCTGAACACTACTCAACTGAGTTATGTACTACCATGGGTATGGCCTACTTCTATGCTTTAGTCAAGCAGCCAAAATCTCTACATGGCTAATAAGTATATAAAAATCACTACTGGATCCATAGAACTACTTCTTAAATATCACTTGATATTTTAAATGTAAACAGTCACAGGGTGCTAGTGACTGCCACACTGAATGGCAGACTTGGACATTAATTACTGGGAAAACTACCTGCTCATTTTGAATCTTGGCTTTTGTTCTATTCTGTCAAAAGTTCTGTAATCTTTTTACTGTTAATTTCAAACAATTTTAGGAACTACTTTCCTCAGTATCTACTCAACAGAATTACTACTGCACCGTATTCCATTGGTCCAAACATCTTCTAACCACTTTTCATCAGTTCAACCTAAAGAATCTTAAAGGCCTAAGTGGTTGCTAAAAAGGAATTACAGCAATTTATGCATCCTTAGGCCTTCCCAAATATTCATCCCCATGGCAACACACTACAAAATAAATGTCTGTTCTTTCTGTTCTTCTCCATATAACTCAAACGTCTTTGCTTACTCTGATGTGACTGAGTACAACTCACTCCACTTCCTCAGAGACAACCTCAGCACAGCCAAGCACCTCCAATGCCACCATAGCGTCGTGGTCTCAATGTGCTGTGTTCTTCCTAACTCATGGTTTGCAGGTGGGCATCTAGGATTACTAGTTCAAGATCTGTTCCTAACTACAATCAAAAGTATTAAAAAGAGAGGAAAAAGAAGGCCTGAAATCCTATGAGACCTGAGATTACAGGCAGGGCATAATGCAATAGCATTCCTCAGAATGTTTAATATCATAGACTGCCTTCGAGCTCCAAAAAGGAGACAGAGCATAGTGCTTACCACTCACTTGACCAAAACTGATTTTTCTTCCGGAGTTGTCTGAGATATCACATCTGAGAAGTAGATATTTGGTTGGCTTCCTAAACTTGCCAGTGTTTCCACTCCATGGGCTTGCCTCATCCACCATCAAGAAAGCTGTCTAGTTAAACTTTGTTTTAAACATTTGTGCCTAAGTAAGTTCTCTGTTTTAACTGAGCAAGATTCCAGGAGATCACATTTCATCTGCAGATTATGACTTTCTATTAGAAACACAGTATGTGATAAAAAAAGTGCTCATCAAAGGTATTCTTGGATTGCCAATACAGCTCAGGTTCGCTTACTGCAAAAGCTTTAAGAATGGAGCGCCATCCCTGGAATCCAGATAAAGGCAGATGGAAAAGACATCCTCCAGAAAGTTGCCCTCTTGCTTCCATAAACACTATGACTCATCTACATACACAGCAATAAATACATAAATAAATTTAAAGAATACTCTTAAGCAACAACAACAACAAAATGTCAACATGAATTTCACAACTAGGACTTAGTTAGGTCCTGGGTGGCTACATATAAAGAAACAAGTGTGTGCAGCTTCTCCGTGCACCAGAGGACGATAGCTACTCAGATGAACCCACTAACCTGCACACTTTTGTTTGGCTGCTACAATGAAGATCCTCAGGCCTTCAGGGATCTGCCAAGAAAGCTGGGGGGGAATCAGTTTCCAGGGTTGAACAGTTGAAAATACCCCAAATCTATTCCCTTTGTTCAAGACCCAAGTAAGCAAGCAGCCCCATCTTGTTGTGGTCCAGTAACGTTCATACTAATCAAGTGATGGTTAGTTCTGGCTGTTAGCTCGACTAGATTAAAGAATGCCTGGGGCATTGGAAACCACACATGAGAAGACATTTCCACACAGGACTGACTGAAAAGAGATCTGCTCTGAATGTGGATGGTACTACTCCGTGGGCTGAGCTAGATCCCAGATGAATAAAAGGGAAAAAGAGAAAGCAAGCTGGATGTTAGCACATTCTCTCTCTACTTCCTTTCTGCCAAGCTATGAGATGAAGAATCCCAACAGCACTGTGATTCCCCACCCCCATCCTGCCTCTTCCACTAAGATGGACTACATTCCCTGAAACCACAAGCTAAAATAAATCCTCCTTATCTTAAGTTGCTCTTGTCCTGTATGCGGTCATAATAGTGAAGGGTCATAATAGTGAAGGGTACAATTAATAGTGAAGGGTACAATTAATAGTGAAGGGTACAACTAATAGTAAAGGGTACAATTAATACTCTAAGAATTTGGGCACAGTTAACTTCCAGCCTCTCCTTAAGAAAGTACAGCACTCACCAAGACAGATTCACTTGGATCCAGCATCGGCCATGCTTTTGCTAGGATGAAACTGTAGGGTCTGCATGGACTCCAAGAGCCTCTGAGATAGGACAAGTGGACAGTGAGGGGACAGTGACTTGGAACCTGAGAATGTGTGGTCACACCTCAGATAAGGGACTTCTTCATTGGAGAACCTGGGGCAAGCAAACTATTTCCTCCTTTATAAATATGCTAGCTGTGAGAAGGATATGGGCAGTCACACAGTGTTTAATCAAGGGAGAAATGAAGGAGCTCATACATGAAAAGTGTGATTCGGTGGGGTTTATAAGTGCTACCTTACAGTAATTTTAACAATAAAGAAAAGAATAACAATATCTTCTGCTCTCCTCACAGCTGGGCTGGTTTACTTTGGGGTGGTGGATTGCTCTCCTTGAACACTGGTACCTGTTAGTCAAAGCTGCTGGAAAAGAGGTTCCTATCCTCTCAGTCCTGCACCCCAAGACTAACATTATACTAGGAACATGGCTCGTTGGAAGTCTTAGAATATCTCATAGCCAAGTTCAGTATCTGTAGTCACAGAGTGAGTGAAGACTTCCAACAGAGACAATGTGGCTCGAAAATGCTGGGAATGCAATATCAGCATGGAAGGCAACACTTTCTATTTTCTTACATTCATGGAACAGGCTTCTGTTCTGCAATGTAAGTGAGAACCACTCACTGCCCAGTCCTAAGATACACTCAGTCTACCTGTCCCTCCTGTGAACTGTACCAAATGCTTCTCAATCATGATTTCTCTATCAAACCACTGAAATCAACCAAATTGGGCAAAAACAACCAAAAAACTCCAAAGGCTGGTTTTGACAACCATTTGTTTAAATGAAGATTCTAAAGAAAAGAGAACATAGATTTCCTGCCTTTCTGGGAACCCATCTGTGTCTCTGATGAGCATACATAGCAGACATCACCCCCTAACATGCTTTACTTTTCCAAACAAGACCATCATTTTCCATAATAGAGCCAGCCAACACTCTCCTCTCTCTCTGTCTCTCTGTCTCTCTCTGTCTTTCTCTGTCTCTCTCTGTCTCTCTCTCTCCCCCCGTTTCTCTCTCTCTTTGTCTCTCTCTGTCTCTCTGTCTCTCTCTTCGTCTCTCTCTGTCTCTGTCACACACACACACACAACACATTAAATTTTCACAATTTCCCATGTTCTTTCCAGATGGCAGGGATTCTAGAGCCCACAAGCATAAGGTGGCCCAATCTATGAGAATGTCATTATCTAAAATCCATAGAGCAGCCCATAGGAACCCCAACGCAGGTTGATAAGATGCCATGTACAATTTGTACTCATATGCTTTAGGATTAGGCAATGTTCATTATCACATATAATATACTATTTGATCGTCACAACCATCTTATGGCCTGGATATTACAGTTGGGCATTGCTGAATGGGGGAGAAATGTCCTGGGAAATGTGCTACTAGGCAATCTTGTTATTCTGCACACACCATAGACTACATCTGAAAACCCCTTTTAACAGTCTGCTGTACTATACAGGCAACTGTATGATAAGCTACAGAGGATATCACATCAAATGTGAAGTCCAGAACTATCCAACATGCCATTATGTGATGTGTAACTGTGGAGGTGAATGAGGCTGAGAAGCAACGCCTTTAGGTGCTGATTCTGGATAAAATCCATGCCAGCGTCTACGCTCCAAAGCTCATGTGCTTTTCCTTGCTGGCTTTGCTATCCTCAGTTCTATCACTTGCTACTTTCCTACTGTCATGGCTTGCCAGAATAGCTGCCTCCACCAAGAATGGGTAGTTGTAATGGTGTTCCTCTGTAACTGCCACTGCCACCCTCCAGGACCTGCTTTAAGTGCATGCTCCTCTCACCATGTTCCCAGCCGCCTGCCTGTGGATTCTGTAGCTTCTTTCAAGTTTATCTCTCTCACATGCCCCTAAGCAATGCTTGTGGAAGCACTTGCTCCTAAGGCAAAGTCTCTGTCTGTTCCAAATGGACAAAAGCCATCTGAGGCTCTGAAGATGAGCATAGTAGACCCAACATCTAAAGGACCCTTTATCCCATGAGTGCCTGGAGACTGGAGATGATTTAAGTTGGGTGGCATTCCTATAGAAAATTGGTTATTAACTGTTACTATAGCCTCATATGAAATGAGAAACAAGAAACAACTAGAAGACAGATTGTATCTACTGCTTGTGCTGTGCCAGTAACAATAAGTTATGTTTAAATTTACTCTTGGAAAAGTATTCTCGATATTAATTATTAAAAGAATATAATTACCTAAGATTTAAGATAAAGCAGCAAAGAGGAATTCCTATGCCGAAGCCTGGTCTCTTGCTCTCATAAGAGCTCAGTCTCAGATGTCCCGCTGCAGATCTACTTCCTGATGCAAATCCCATTCCTTCTTGAACATTACAAAATCAAAACTCATGCCTCCAATTAGAAACAAGAAAGGTTTTCCTGTTTCTCAACTGACAAATGATAAACCTCCACAAAATCAACATAACTGAAACCCAGGCTGTGAGCGAAGTAGCAGTCTATGGGCCGTGGTTTGCATATGGCCCCAGTGTCCACATGTTAACATTCCATCTCTGGTGTGGAGGACTTGAGATATGGAGAGGATAGTCGTGCCCATAGGTACCATCCATCTGAGTGGGCAGATGCTATTAGCTTTGCAGAGGATCTGACATAAAAGGATTCTTGTTCTGTCTCTTGACTTTCTGCCTTTAGCCATCAATAACACTTTGAGAAGGCCTTCATCATAATAGATGTCGATACTTTGACCTCTCAATCATGAAAAACAAATTTCTTTTCATTGCAAATGACCAGTTTATGACACTCCGTCACAGTAGCAGTGAAAACACTAAATCTTGAAAAACAAGGTATGATGTCCCTAA
This sequence comes from Micromys minutus, assembly GCF_963924665.1. NCBI lineage: Eukaryota > Metazoa > Chordata > Mammalia > Rodentia > Muridae > Micromys > Micromys minutus. Next base: position 30,928,147 of record NC_137981.1, read on the forward strand.
AGCTTTTAGAACCCAAGTTCTACATTGCTTTTATTTTTAATGAGATCATTTGAATGTCTACTTAAAAATGCATATTATGTTTATAAATGTTTTGCCTCCCTGTGTGTCTATGTGCCATGTGTGTGCCTGGTACACAAGGAGGGAGTAAAGGGCATCGGATCCCTTGAAGCAGAAGTTACAGGTAGTTATTGGCTCTCATGTTGATGCTGGGACTTGATCCCAGGTCCTCTGGGAAAACAGCTAGGGCTCTCAAACACCAAGCCATGTCTCCAGCCATGAATGCTTACTTTCAAAATATTATATCTGAATATAAATGTTTTACAAAGATAAGGCCTCTCTCTCTTTCCAACATGGAAGTGAAATGAGAAGGGTTATGATTTCCTGACTACCGGCTGCTAGTTTCTTCCTGGCTGTGTGGATAAAACAGATTAAAGGAAAATGCTGGCCACACCTAAGAAGATAATGACCCAATAATAACAATCATCATCATCTGGGCAAATGACCTGTTGGGAGTGGAATATTCTACTACAAATGTTTATGAACAAGGAGCATCTCCTGAGCAATTTAATGAATGGAACTTTTCCATGAAAATATACCTTGATGGAACTATTCATATGTGAGCCCATAAATGGCAACAACTGATTACAAGCTTCAGACCTGCGTAGTTCACTGAACTACTTCTCCTCTGACCACTAAAATCATCCAGACAAATTCAGCCAGAAGAATAAAGTAACTAAAGAAAGTCACAATCACAAGAAGTTGGCGGTCAAAGTGCATGACCTGCACATCAGAATGATGCATGCTTATTTGACACTATAGACTCTCCTCTACTTCCCCCTTTGATGGGCCAGTGTGATTCCCACTGACAATAATGAGAGATATGTGCTAAAAATGAATAGCTGCTAACCCCAGCCATCTGTGCATTCCTGGTACAAATAAAAATGAATGTCATCACCACCCTATTGGATTTCTTGGTAATGCTCTTTGCTGATAAGAACTTTGAAGGAAAAAAAAAGCTTTCTTTTTCTTGCTCATACAAAGCATGCCCATTGCCCTTGCTACATAAAGAAATCCATTCTATTCTGAATCCAGGCAGACCCTAAGACATGGGGTGAGATAAATCCATGCTTATCAAGATAACTGTTTCCCCACTCACTATAAATTGAGACAAAGTATACCCAGACTCAAATGATTAAAACGTCCAAATTCTTAGCAGGTTAACTCATTACTTTTTGTCCTTCTCTTGCCAGTCTTGAAAGCTAAGTAGCTGTCCTGTCCTAAGAGCCTACAGCTATCACTTTTGAACAACTCTCTTGCCCTAGGACTAAGCTAAAATGGACTTAATTTGTTTTCCCTTTATGAATCACTGGCTGTCAAGATTTTGAGAAAGGTCTTAGGCTTTAATGGAAACCTTTAAAAAGAAAGATCATGTGCTAGTGAACCCATGAAGGAATGCATGAAAGCCAGAAAAGCTGGATGACAGAGAAGCCAGAAGTCAGAAATTGGAGAAATATAGATCTTTCCTCAGTGTTTACATATGGAAAGAGAGGCTGGTGTGACGCCATCTCAGCCAGTGTCTGCAGAAGAGAGGGTATATGCCATTCCGGGGCCTGGAAGTTCTGTTCTTAGTTCTCCTAGCTCATCTGCAGTGTGCCACATTTCCAAGGGTCCCATCACCTGCCCCTTGGGGAGGGGACTTAAGCTCTGCTTCTGAAAAGTCCAAGGATTAATCATCAGGTAGATAGATCACCCTTCCTTCAGGGGCCAACACAGAAGGCAGTGGCACTTGGGATCCTCCCTTAGGTGTGATCATTAGATCTAATTTTATATGACATTTGATGACAGAACTGCTAAAAATATTTATTAGCTTGGCTAACAACTAAAGAAAAATGGTAATCACAGCTCCCTGGAGAGGCTCTTTAAATTTCATTTTATAGCACTATAAAATGAGGCCATACCCTGCACATTTAAATGGGCAAATTATCTGGCTGGAAGTGGCTCAGAGTCTGAAGTTCAACTGTAGTCAGTAGACAAAAAAAACTGCTAAGGGAACATTCAAGGTCAGGGTCCATTTTAAAGACATTGATGGTACCACCAAAAGATAGCAAGAAATTACTTCATACATGTAACTACCTGTATGAGTGCCTATATTTAAGGACTTAGTATTTTTGGTAGGCAGCTTATAATAAATCATTATACCCACAAAAAGCAGTGCCAATATAAAGCCATTAACTGATCATTTATAAGTAATACATTTAATTATAATTAAATAAAAATCCCCCAAGAACATCATTCTTAACCTTTTTGAACTTTCACTAAAAATATTATTAGGTATGTGTACTGGTTGGTTTTATGTCAACTTGACACAAGCTAGAGTTATCCCAATGAAAGGAACCTCAGTTGGGGAAATGCCTCCATGAGATTCAGCTATAAGGCATTTTCTCAACTAGTGATCAAGGGGAAGGGCCCAGTCCATTGTGAGTAGAGCCATCCCTGGGCTGGTAGACCTGGGTTCTATAAGAAAGCAATCTGAGCAAGCCAGGGATATAAGCCAGTAAGTAACATCACTCCATGGCCTCTGCATCAGCTCTTGCTTCCTGACCTGCTTGAGTTCCAGTCCTGACTTTCTTTTGTGATAGACAGAAATGTGGAAGTACAAGCTGAATAAACCCTTTCCTCTCCCACTTGCTTCTTGGTCATGATGTTTGTGAAGGAATAGAAACCCTGACTAAGACAAATTGGTACCATGCGTGGGGTATTCCTGTGGAAACCTGACCATGTTTTGGGGCGGACTGTGGAAGGACTTTGGAACTTTGAGCTAAAAGAGTCATTGGCATATTAAGAGATCTATGGGAAGTTTTGCAGGAGCTTGGCAGATAATGTTGAGAACAGTGCAGAAGATAGATGCCTGGCTTGTGAGTTTTCAGAGAAAAGATTAAAGACTATTATCAGGGATGTTGCTGTTTTGATTGTGAAGATTCTATGGTTTTGGTTAGCTGGGGCTGATGAATCACCTATGATTAACAAGGTACCAGAACTACTAAAGCAAAAACTTTTGCATAACTGGGACCATAGATGCTGATCAGCTGGAGCTGAGAAATTAGTGGTGATTAAGAAAAGACCAGTATCACTGATGTGAAATCTGGAAAATGTTTCCTAGGAGCACAAAGAAACTGTGCTCCAGAGATAGCCAAGGTTGTACCTCGGGCTGTGGCTGGCCTTGGTAATTTGTAAGAGTCACCCAGGTGCTTCTGGTTTTGAAGGAATGAAGGGGTCATGAAGAGCAGCTGAGGCTTGGATCTATGAGAGGCCATGAAAGGTCATTGGTGAAAGTGCAGGTTCAGTTGCAATTAGCACCCCAGGATTGACAGGCACATGCCAGTGCCATGAAATGACTACCAAAAACAGGCAGCTGGAGCCTAGAAGACAAGGTGTGTGCTACAAGCGGCAGAGCTGGAGATGTGACCCAAGCCCTTAAAGGAGCCCAGAAGTTTGTGAGTGGTTTCCAGACATTGGATGCTTAGAGTTGGATTTTGCTTTTGACTGTGACTGTGCCGTGATATTTTTCCCTCTTGAAGGAGGAAGTGGAGACCACAGTTAAGAGACTTGGAACTGTAAAAGACTGATTTTTAAGAGACTGACTTATTTTAAAAGAATTTCAATTTTAAATGTTAGAATTTGTAAAAACTGTGGCACTGTTAAGGTTATTTAGATCTTGGGATGAATAAGAAAGTAAGGGGTGAGGCTTGATGTATTTGTGTGTCAAGTTGACAAGAGGTCAATTGTACTGGTTGGTTTTGTGTCAACTTGACATAATCTGGAGTCACAGAGAAAGCAGCCTAAGTTGGGGAAATGCCTCCATGAGATCCAGCTGTAAGGCATTTTCTCAACTAGTGATCAAGGGGTAAGGGCCCAACCCACGGTGGACTGGTAGACCTGGATTCTATAAGAAAGCAGGCTGAGCAAGCCAGGGGAAGCAACCCAGTAAGTAACATCCCTCCATGGCCTCTGCTTCAGCTCCTGCTTCCTGACATGCTTGGGTTCCAGTCCTGACTTCCTTTAGTGATGAACAGCAATATGAAAGTGTAAACTGAATAAACCTTTTTCTCCCCAACTTGCTTCTTGGTCATGTTGTTTGTGCAGGAATAGAAACCCTGACAAAGACAGTATGAGACAGAATTATTTAGCAGAACACATTAAAGACAAGTGTAAAATTGTCAGTATGCAGGAGAAAGTAAAATATGAAAGAAGGATTAGTATCCATAACATATAAAGAGCACAACTCAACAAAAAGAAAAGTAATCCAATTAAACAAGAATGAAGAAGTTTAGAATACTTTTGTTTTCTTTTTAAAGAAGATATTCAAATGGCCAGTGAGACTATGTAATACTCCACATCCTTAATCATCAGAGAAAGCAGATCAAATCAATTGCATACTCACTGAGATGAATAGAATCCAAAAGATGGAGGACAACATATGTGGGTGGAACTGGGGTGGACCCAGAATTATATGTTGCTGGTGCAAACAGAGAATTGAAAAGATACTTTGGAAAAAGAATTTGCTGTTCCTGGAGAGTTAGTAAGAATCACCACAGAATCATTCCTCCATCCCAATTGTCATGGTAAAACAAGCTACTGTTTTCATAACTAAAAAGAGACAAACCAAAGGCTGATCAAATAGATCTACAAAATGTGGTGTATCAGCAACGTAACATTATTCAAGAAAGAGGAGGGAAGGACTAACACATGCTATGATATGGATTAAACTCAAACAAGGCATACTGAAAATATAAAGGGCCATCAAGAAATATTGTGTAATATGTAATTCGGAGTATATGAAATGTCCCAAATACACAAGGCCAGACAGACAGAGAGCAGATCAGCTGGCAGAGGTTGGGAACAAGAGGAATGGCTAAGGAATGGGTGAGACTTGGGGGGCAAGGTAAGGGGACTGCTACTGTATATGCTGTGGTTCTTTTCTTGTTGATAAAATTTTAATTCCAGGATTAGATAATAGTGACAGTTGTATAACTTTTTAAACATACAGCCACTCTCAAACAGTTTTATGTTCTAGGCACTGGAACTTTTAAAAACCACACATGCTAACACTGAAACATTAAATAGGACAAAAGAGTCCATAAGAAATTGGCTAACCTCTCGAGGTATCCCAGGGGCCACTCCCACTGCTAAGAAGGTTCCAGTAATCTTTCTAGAAACATTTTTTAGGCATAGGGCAAATATAAACACCTCTAAATTTACAGAACCCGATGCTGTAAGATTTGTATGCCTTGGGTGTTGTACATGTCAGGGACAGGCATGGCATGCAAGAGACTGCCAGGGGATGCTGATGTTGAGAGAGAAGTTGCCTCTGTGAACCTGATATCACCTTCTGGAGAACTGAGGATCTATACAGTTCTGGAATATTCAAACACTTGTTGAATAACTCTGCCTGGAGATCCCATGCACAGTTTTGTATATTCCAAACTAAATCTCCCCTGCCGTATCTCCAGAGCCCAAACCACATCCTCCTTCTACACCCTACCTCCATCAGTCAACCCAGATTAGAGAACCTAAAGCCCTTCTTCCTAACACATCACACAGGGAGGATCACCATTTTCTGCTCTGTCATTAAAAAAAATGTCTACCCATGTTGACCTTTTCTTTCTTTTCCTTTTTCCCTACCATCTTATGCTTTGACAATGAAGTAGCTCCCATCTGGTTTCTTGATGCTAATCAAAGTACTTAGCCTTCCAGATTTATGTATCAACAAATTACAGAGCAATGACCATGAGCTATACACTGAGAACCCAAAGCTGAAGAAGGTACTGCTTCATTAGCAAATTCATTGTTGATTGAAAGGAAAGAGGCATAGAAGCAGAAAATGTAATAAGGTGACTTCTACAGGAACCTCAAGTACATCAGAATGCAAGAGGAACCCCTCCCTACCCTTATTCTACTTGAAAGTAATATATAAAGAGGGAAATCATGATGAACAGTCAATAAGAAGATAAAGGAACATTTAGGTCATGTTTGAAAAAGTATATTCTGATGTAAATGGACAAGAAATGACTGGCTGGTGTAGAAAATGGAAAGAAAAATCAGTACAGACAAACACCAAGTGGGAAAAGAACTAAGGAAGATATGATGGCCATTGGCTGTGTCCTCAATGCTCAACAGAAAGACAGAGGCAAAGAGGTCATGATTTTTAGACCACTCAGAGATACACAGTAAGTTCTAGGCTATTCTGGGAAACATAGTGAGACCCAGTCTTCACAAATAAACAGTAAACAAGTAAAGAAATGAGAAACAGCCTGAAGAGATATTTCAGTGGGTAAGAGTACAAAAACATGGAATCCGATTTGAGGTTCCAGCATCCACATAAAAAGATAACCTAACAACATGTCCCTGTAAGTCCAAGGCAAGGTCGGGTCTAGATAGAAGGATCACTGGACTGGCTGGTTACAAGTATAGCTTGGGTCCAGTGAGAGACTATTTCAAAGGTGGTATTTCCAAGAATGATAGCAGGAAACCTGATGTTCTTCTCTAGTCTCCTAATGTATGCACATAGCTGGATACATTGGGGAACACACACACATACACACACACAAACTTTTTAATTTAAACTAACTTAAAAATAAGGGCATACAATGAATCAACCCAGACCCAAAGTAGGACTGGAGTGTGAAGAGCCTCGTATGCCTGGTAGGGTAGTTGTATATAGTCTATCCATGGAATGGAACAGAAGAGGAGGGCCACGGGAACTTCTATTCACTGAGCACTCACATTGACTTTATACAGACTAGAGATAGACTATCACTCTAGCCCAGTGGTTCTCACCCTTCCTAATGTTGTGACCCTTTAATGTAGTTCCTCAAGTGATTCCCCAACCATAAAACTATTCTGTTGCTACTTCATAACTAAAATTCTGCCACCCTTATGAATCATAATATAAATATCTGTATTTCCTGATGGTCTTAGGCTGCCCCCAAAGAGGTCATGACTCACATGTGGAGAATTACTGTTCTAGAAGTTCCTCTCCGTGATGGTAGGCAGGACTTGCTAAGGCAGGGCAGCTCACAACACAGCAGCTAGAAGGCAGTAATAGGTATACCTGTGGTGATGTTGATCCTGGGAACTCTGGAGGGTTCATGGGATGGTAGCACTCACATTTGGGACAAGTACTCCAGGACATGCTTTAATAACCTCTCGGATGCATTCTGTTCCAGCCTAGCTCACATTCAGGACCATGACGGCACACAGAAAGCAATCTAGAGTACCTGGATGCTCATGCCTCTTCCTCTTAGACAGCCTGGGTTCAAATTCAGAGCAACCTTGACTAGATTATCAATAACCTCAGGAAGCCTGTTTATTCATTTATCCATGCTAATCAAGACTTCCTATGGGGTTGGCATGGTGATTGTAAAATTAACACTTTACATAGAGATGGCGAAGTTTTCCAAGAAGAGAACTTAAAACTATCTTTTTTACAAAATTACATCTGAAAATGGGGTCTAATTATTTCTGAAGATAAGGGCATGACACATTGCAAAAGTTCGTCTCCTGGCTCCTGAAAACAGCCTACAAAACAGCACCTAACACTAAGGCAACTGAGCAGAGTGAACTTAATTTGCTTTGCCTCGAACATCTTCAAAGTCTGCAGGAGAGCCAAGGGTCCCTGGGAGAGAAGAGCCAGCTAGCAGCCCACTGACACACAGCAGGCAGCAGGGACCTCCCACTCTCCCTAGCAGCCCAGATGGGAGAAGCCAGCACAGACTCCTTCCATCAGGAAACAGACAAAGCCATTAAAGCTTCAAAGTTTAAAGTTTAAAAGTTTAAAAACAAAACAAAACAAAAGGCCCAAGCTTCATAAGAAAAAAAGAGTACACATCTCAATGGCAGGATACCTACCCTCTGACCTAAGACAAAGACAGCTCAAGGGCCTGCCCTGGGAGTGGGCCCTCCATTCTGTACTGCCAGCCCTCCCACTTGTCTCGGGCAAGATCAAGGCAGAGGCAACCCCCCCCTCGCTGCCGAGGGGCGGGGCCAGCCTCCCCACAAAGTTGTTTTGTTTTTACTTTGTTTCGTTTCCCCAAAGGACAGTCATCATACATCACACCAGAGGCCTTATTGTTCAGCGCTTTATGCTGCAGGGATTCTCTGATCACACTGTGTGGGGCCATGTAGAACTGTCCCCCCCCCCAAAAAAAAAGATTCCTGGAAGAAGCAGAAAAACCCCTCCTAGAAATACATCTTCTCTCTTGGCTGCTGCCCCAGAATCCCCGCCGGGAACCATCTTAAGCAAGCAGGAGGATGGATGGCCCAAGGTCTTCCCCCATCTCTGCCTTTCATGAATCTTGAAGTAGCTCCAAGGCTGATGACTGTCTTACACAAAGACCCTGCCTCCATGGAGGCTGCTGGCCAGGTCCATTCACACTCACTTCAGAAAGAGGAATTTCACATTCCTGCTCCAGAGAGGGTGAGGACCAGACCCGCAGACCTGAAGAAGGCTGCTGGAAGTGCCAACACAAACAGCTTCTCCCATTATGAGGCGCTTTCATCAATGCTCAGCATCCTTTGTGTTACAGAAACAGATTTCTACCCCAAAAGAAGCACATTAGAGAAGTCCCTAAGGTTCCCAGGGTGCTCGGGCCAAACCAATTCATACAAATGCAAAAATGGAGTAGGACACAGCAGCGGTTGGTTAGAGGCAGGCTGGGGATCAGGCTGTGTGGGAAGGCTGCTACCCTCTTGGTAGCTGTGTGAGAGTGAGACCTTTACTTCTAATCCTGAGCCTTGGTTCCCTCCTTGCAAAACACCCTTCATCTCTCATGAGGGAAGTGTGTCTTATAGAATACAGAGCACTGTTTCCAACATACAATAAGCACTCAGTAAAGTCATTCCTAAAGTCTGTGACTGACAACTATAGGCTGCTGAAGAAGTGTGTCCCCCGCGCCCCCACACTGCCCCCATCAGCACACAGGGCTGCTCCAGGCTGATTTCTGTCTCCCACATCACAGTTGATGTTCTTCCAACATGACTTGTTCTTCCAGAAACACAGAAAGTATAAAACAAAATTCTGTGTCTTTGCTGTTGTTTTCTTGCGGGGGGGGGGGGTTGTCTGTTTATTTGTTTGTTTGTCTTTTAAAAAGGAGTAGATATTTCAGGGCTGGAGTGATGGTTCAGGAATCAGGAGCATGGGCCACTCTTCCAGAGGTCCCCGGGTTCAGTTCCCAGCACTCACATATGAAAGTAAAAGTACATACTTTCTGTCTTCAAAAGTATGTCCTCATTATCACTATGGCTCCTGTCATTCCCTCCTGGGCACATCCTGTTTGTCCATCCCTAGGCCTTTCCATCTTTAGTTTCTTCTCCCTGCCCTCCATCTTGGAGAAGACACAGAGCTTACGGCCCTCAGAAGACTCCCGTAGCTTCTATACTCAGAACGTTCATAATATCTCCACTGAGTATGCAAGGTATCCACTGTCTTGGCTGATCTTTCTTGCCCATTTTTTTTTCCGCCTGCTATAGGGCCCCAGTGGCAGACCTGCTTTCTCTTCTGAGCATGCTTTGGCTATTCCCACATCCTTGCTTTCGCTCAGGCTCCTTTCCTACTATCCCATCTAGTAAAATCACTTTCATATTGCTAGTCCAGAGCAAATGCCATCATATTCTTTGAAACTTTTCTGAGCAACCCCCTCGTTTGGATGCTCAAACGCTCATGGGTACTGCCACCTTGTGCTACCTGTAAGGTCTAGTTTCAGTCTGTCTTTACAACCTGCCTCCTAGGTGAGGTTGCTTCCCCAGTGCATTAGAAAGCAGTTGGGCTAAAACCTCAGTGGCTTCCTGCCATGCTTGCTATTCTGGAAACAGCCAGGCAGGAACTGTCTGCAGGTAGGTCTTATTGAAGTCACAGGAAGTTGGGAAACTAGGATTCTCAAGGGAAAGGAGGACATTAAGTTGTGGCTGGATGTACGAGAAGAGAATGGAGAAGTCAGACAGCATCCAAGGTCCCTGTCTACACTGCTCTATATAGGAAGAAGTATAGAACCCTCCACACTATCCCTTCTATTGCTGCCTGGTGTCTCACATGGCACTGTGTGCCTTTCCTAAGACTTCTAATAACAGACTTTCTGTCTCCATAACTTAAGTTCTTCACAAAAACATAGAATTCGTTCTTCAATACTCATGGAACATCCACTGTTTGCAGGCACTGCTCAGAGAAGAGAAGGCCTTCCAGATATCGTGGACAGACATTAACCAAGCAGCTCAGTGCATGTTCTGTGTTCCAAGGGGGAAGCTCTGAGAATGTATTGTACAGCCCTAACCTAGACTGGTTGAGCTCCAGTGAACAGCCAATGGAGGAAGTGACATTTAAACTTCACTTGACCTAGGGAAAAAAAATGAAGTTATATCCATACTTCAAGCCTTACACTAAGATAAATTCCAGATGGTTCAAAGGCTTAAATTCAGAAAGTCAAACCATAAAAATACTAAAGGAATGTTCGTATCCTCTCAAAAATGTATATGCTGAAATCCAAACCCACAAGGTGATATTATTATGAGGTGGGGCCTTTTGGAAGTGATGAATGGGGTTAATACCCTTGTACAGGAGACCTAAGGAGACTAGTTTGCCCTTTCTTCATTGTGAAGGCATAGTAAAAATGTTCTGTATATGAGTTAAAAGCAGGCCCCCAGGACAGGGACAATCTATGGTACTTTGACCTTGGATTTACCACTTTCTGGAGCTGTTAACCAATAACTTTCTGTTATTTATAAGCTAATCTGTGGGTGGTGTTTTGTGATAGGAGCTGGAACAGACCGAGAAAGATATTAAAACATTGAAACAGACCATAGGACAACTGTCTTTACGGTCTTATACTATAGCATAGAATTCTAGTAAAACAAGATTTAGACACCATTAGAAAGACTTAAGATGACAAATTGAGAACAGTTTTAATTTTTTTTCTTCATAAGTAAAGCCAGCAATGGTTACACAGATGAAAAGGCAGGAAGGGATATTTCAAAGTTAGACCAAGGATGAATTTCTGTAACATGTAAAGAGCTCCTACAAATCTGTATGGAAAGGATCAAGGGGTTCTGTGGGATTACATGTGCACACACTTGAGTAAGGCTATCTGCACTTGTACTTAGACCGAAAGAAACTGGCATTGAAGGTTAATGCCACTGTCACTTGCCTGGTGACAAACACAGAGGAGTTAGAAACATACACTCCCAGTCATATGACAGACAAATGCCAAGGGGGCATCAAGGATTTAGTCCCTGTAGAGGGCAACTGGAAAAGTCCCACAAAACTAGAAGTGTATCCTCTCAGCAAGTTCACATTCAAGAACTTCACCTACAGATCCATCCGTTCATAGACATACCTTTCGTCAGTCATAATTATGGCAGGAAAAGAAAGGACCTGATATGCCTGAAAGGCTTTCAAGAGATACCTGGCACAGCATAATAGTATGCAAAAAAAAAATATATATATATAGTATTCAAATGGAGAAGATCTCAAAGATATTTATGAAGGGAAAATGGCAAGTTTCAGATCAGTGAATATTAAATCATTTTCATAAATGTTACATATAGACTATCTGTCATATATATTCATTATAATTATTTGTTATATAAAATCATATCACTCTATTTCTGTGTCTTAGGACACTATTTCTATGGGCAGACTTGGTCACATCAAAGTGCCTGCCTCAAGGCTGATATTTAGTTGCTCTCTGATAAATATTTATTATATAATTACAGGAAATACATGAATGAAGGAATACTCTGGATCTGGGATTATTCCTTTAAAAAAAATATCAAACCTTTTTCTTATTAAATGCAGAAAGACCGTAGCTAAATTCTATCTAAGGAATTCTGGAAAAGTCTAAAATGTATCCTTATATAAGACAAAGAAATACTGAAAGAATTCTTTCATGTACTCATATAAGAATATCTTCTCTAAGCAGAAAATGAATTTTCTATCTTCACTGGCATTTGCTAGACAATGCTTTCAATATTCCTGCTAAAACGTGGACCTCTCGACTAGTGAGGAGCCTGAAGACTTTTTTTGTAGACATTCAGTTTTCTGACTAGGGGAACAATGACAACCATCTGGACAGACTTCTCTCGTAAACACAATGCCCTCATCTGTTCCTCTTGGCATACAAACCTTTATCATAGCCAAACCATAACAACTAAAATCACTGCCATTTACACATGTCTGTCTGAGGCTGGAATATGCTCCATGTTCAGTGAGAATCATAGCCCCGAGCCTCTGAGTGGTAAGCAGTAACATAGATGTCTCCATTTTACACGTAAGAGACTTAGACATGATATACCTTGTCACATAGGCTAACTGTATTAATGATGACACTAACTTTTGGAATGTAGTCTATGTTCCTACATTACTGTTCTAACAATAGATAGTAACTTGGAACAACTTGACTAGGGGTGACATATTAATATAACATAATGCCTGTTCTAGGACAGACAGCCACAAAACCACAGCTCCATGATTCTTTATCTGGTCAGGGATCCCTAAAGAGTCTCTACTTTGAATGCTTAGAGGATGCAGGAGTGCCCACACTTAGCAGAGTGATAGGATACCTATCTGCCAATTACCCAGTGTTTCTCACCGAGGCCCATTCATTTCAGGTTATCAGGAGATTCTCTGGCTGACAATTTACCATAGACCACTCATTCACTCCACAGTAATTATCTGTGAGCAACACGGCAGGCTGTCCTTGGAACCATCAAACTGACAAATGGTTAAATAGCAGAGTGCTCTGAAGTTAAATTTAAAACCACTCTCTTACACCTCAGCTCACACATCCCAGTTCAGCCACAAGAATATACCAGTTGACCAATGCCAAAGGCCAGGAGGGCCTATCCCATGGGGAGTGTTCCCATCTGAACAAGGTGGAGTTTGCCTTGTCCATGCCTTCTAACGGGGTCTTCCAAAGACCTGAAGTGCCGATGTACAAAGCAGTTCTCCAGAAGATTCTGCCCCACCCCACATCAAACTATGCACCATTGTGCCTTCTTAGTTACAGACTAGGGCCTCAGGCAAGCAACTTGCTACTTCAAAGCACTGAGGCAGTCGCTCCTTCCCCTGGCCTTGAGAACAGTCTTTAAACAAAAGCAACTGTGCATACAGCCTTTTAGTCACCAGAAGGAGCAATGCTTCAGTCAATCAGGTTGCCAGCTCAAAAAAAAAAAAAAAAAAAAAAAAAAAACCAGGAAAGTAATGTTAGAGCATAGGGTCATGCCACTGTTGGCCTGAAAATTAAAAAAAAAAAAAAAAAATTAATTAATTAATTAAATAAATGAAATAATAATCATCAAAATAAGGCAACCACAGACTATTCAAGGGAAACTCACTTTCATTTCCAAGCCTCCGCTATAGTTTCTAAAATTCAAGTTTTACTGTGAAAATAATTCCCCAGAAGGCACTGCATGTCCAGGGTCTGGGAATTATAGAAAACACAATATTTTCTACCTCTAGCAAAACAGTTGTCTCCAATGCAAAGCCTGCTGGGTCCTGGCTTCCCCATCCAGCTTACTTATTTTAAATTATCGTCCCTCTCATCTATGGAATATTGGAAAATAGTTAAACCATCATTGTCTTGCCCCAAAGAACACGTCTAAAACCTTAGTCAGATGTAAAAATGGTAGACTATTTTCTCCGGAGGCAGATGCACAACTTCCTCTCTCTTTTAAACTGGTTCCCAATACCAGTGGCTTCACGGAGCCTCTGACAGGACCCAGGACGGAAATTCCAAGCCTCTCACTGAATCAGAAGAACTGTCCAGTTACTAGGTCTTCAGGTTTCCCTGTGACTTGAGCCAGCACTATGGGTAATGAGGTGATAGAATTCACATTTCATAAGGGAGGCTGTATAAAGGAAATATGATATTATTTTTTCTAGAAAGTGATTTATAATAATACCAAGAAACCAATTTTTAAAATTCCTTCCCCATCTCAACGTTTATAGAAAAGGCTAACGTATCTTGAGAGATTTACTATTTGCTGATATTTATCCATATGGTGGCAACAACCAAATGCTGAGAGGGGGAGAAAGGCTGGGGAAACGATTTTGGAACGGGACAATAAGGAAGAGCTCTGACGATTTGGTATCTCTTGTTGTGGGCTAGTCCTGCGAAGGAGGTCCCCAGAACTACCTCTTACCATTGCTGTTGTCCCAACACATCTGTACCTGGAGAATGGCTTCCCTCGCTCCCAGAAACAAAAGGAACAGTAGAACATCTCAACTGCAACGTCGGCTGCATACCTGCATCCTCACTGTGTTTGAAATTACAGAATAGCAGCTCTGGCAAAAGCTAAAACATGAACATGCTAGAGAGCCAAAGTCCTGCTTCCATAAATCAGAGCCAGCTTAGAGAACATTCACCATGGCAAGTCCCACCGCGGCCAGCCTGGGAAGGTACAAGCACCTACCCCTGGCTACACCTCAAAGGTTCAAAAATCATTTCTAAATATAGATCCTATTTTATGTCTGCAGAGGCTGTAAATCAGGGAAAACAACTTTCTTCCATCCCCAATAAAATATTTGCACCCAAGGAAAACTCGGAGGATTTCTGGCTTTCTACCAGCTTTGCTTGGGCATAAAATTTTCTGACACTTCACCAGAGACGTCAGCATCAGTACAAGGCGGCTTTAAAGAGGGAAATGATTTTCTGACCTGTGGATAACCCCTCTAGCCTCAATGGGAAGGGGGGTAATAGAGACCCAAAGCCGGGTTTTTCCAGTTATTAGCATCTGAATACATTGTTTTTCTTGGGGACCAAATCCTTCCTTATAGGAAGTGCTGCTCTTTGAATCAGTGAGCTGCAGGGTCAAGTCTGTTTTGTTGCCATATTCCCATCAAAAAAAGGACTGCCAAGAATAGTCTTGGAAAAAGCAAAAGTGGAAAGGGCAGAAGGAATAGGGGAGGAAGGAGGGGAGGGAGACCAAGGGAGGGATGCAGAAGCAGAGAGGGAGGGAGGGGAGGAAATTAGAAACAGGAAGTGAGGGGAGAAACTAAGTGGCTTGCATGGAGATTCCCATCTACCTTCTGTCTTTTCATTTGTCGTGAATTTTCAAATATCTGGCTTGATGAAACGTCAATTCTTTCTCTTCTTCAGTCTATCTAGTGCTGCATATATCTCTAGTGCAGGCACCAGAGGACTCATGGGGATGAGAACAGGGACCAAGAAAGGGAAAGAAAACTACCAGGAGGCCCTTTTCCCTCAAGAACACACATTCAGGAACAACTCCGGTGTGGAGCACCACACCCCTAGAGTGGGACATCACACTGCAGTCCTGGAGAAAACACCACCAGGGCTCAGACGAGAGCCACGGAAGAAGTGATGCCAGGGTAGGCAGCATCCATACTGGGCCAGGGATGGTAGGACCAAGATAATCCTCTTGAGCTCCACACGAAAGCAGAGGCCGATTGCATAGCAGACAGGACCATTCCCCAAAACCCCTCCTGGGATATACTCTCTAAACACTGTGCCAGGGAACCAGCACACAGAAGGGGGCCGCCCAGATGTCCTAACTGCAGGACTTCTTGGAACTGTTACAAAGGTAACTCTGGCCGGAGTAGTGAAAGATCTCATTTGTAAGTCAGAAAGGATAGAGGCTGGGGAGGAAAACTGACACCTTCCCTCTCTGGCTATGTTAGCAAAGGCAAATACTCTACTTTTATGAACTTTAGGTTTCTTTTTTTTTTTTCTTTCTAACATGGAAGAGATTATTTCCCCAACTTTAGAAGTGGTAATAACAAGAGGCTACAATGTCCAGTGTGAGCATTTCGGCATGGCCTGTGATGTTGCCTGTGTCTCTCTGTAGCTACCAATCCTCTTTTTTTCCATATCTGACATTATTGTTCCAACGGTAATTATCAATCTACATGACGAGCATTAAGACGAGTAGCATCATTCTCCTACATCAGGTGACTTTCATTGCTCTTCTCTGAGATGCCAGCACATACAGCATCGTCCATCATAACCGTAGGCACTCACCAGGCTGACAAGGAGGCAATGGGACAAAGAGTTGACCCCAGCAAATCACAGCCTGGTAACAAATGGCTGGGTGGCCTTGTTATATGTGAGCAATGGGCTTCTGAGGCCCAGGTGGTATGACTTTATCATCGGACAGAAGAGCGAGGAATTGAGAGAGGTTGCTCAGTTGGGAGAAACATCACAAATGATTTCTTCTCACAGAGATGTAGGAAGGAATCCTTTAAGGACTTACAGCATCAGCTGACACCCACTCACGGGGAGGTGCATGAGGTGCGTTGCTCACGACACCTCCATAGAACACATGATGCCCAATAGGACCTGCTCCAAAAGAAAGTCCTTCCTCTCTATGAGGGGCATTAATGTCCAAACGCAGTACACCTGAGGAAGGATCCAAAGGAAGCTGGCGGCTGGGAGAACCTTCCGGTTGGATTTGGTTGATGCTTTGGCAGGAGTTTGAACTGCATCCCAAAGGATTTTTTTTTTCCTTTTTAGTCAATTCCTGCATGCATTTATCACAATAACCCCATCTGTCATAAGTCACATGTTAGAAATGAGCAAATCTTACATAAACCCGCCCCTGAGTACAATACAAGGACCCTACTAAATCTCTGCTGTTCCTGCTGCTTTGTGTGCAAAGGAATTCTTCACAGAAGATGCATTTACTGAGGGGAGAAGCAAACAGTTTTGAACAGGACACGTGCACCACAGTGAACTCAAATCTCCTACCTGTCCGCCCGGGTTTAAGCGTCGGCGTTTAGAAAGGAAATGAGGTAATCTGCAAAAGCTTTTGCAGAGAAGACTTTCTCTTGGATACAGGGCACGTAGAAGAGCCCCAGTGTTATTAACATTTCAAACCTCAGATTGAGAGGTACAAACCTGCATGTAAGCTCAGAGGGATCAGACTTGATAGTTCTAAAATCCATGGTGTATATAAACATCCATGTATGTGTGTGGACACACATTCTCTCTTCCTCCCCCCTCTCCCTCTTCCTTCCCCCTCTTTCTTTCTCTCTCCCTTCCTTGCTCCCTCCCTTCCTCCCCCTCTCCCTCTCCCTTCTTCCCCCACCCTCTTTGGAGTAGGCCATAAAAAGGCACTATACAGGCCAAAATCCTGTAATCAATTCTATTGTTACATTCTATTTTATTTTGACTGGTAAGCCTGGAGTAGTTGCTAGAGGAGCACAGTTAATTTTACAAGATTGCCAGACCTTAAGAAAGATTTCCAAGACTCTACAGACTTTTTCCTTTCCATATGCTCAGGACTGTCCAATTCTTTCTATACTAAAGACGATCTGAGGTTTTTCCCAATGACAGCCCATATTCTTCTTCAGGCTCATTTGAAGCCATCTGTTTGATAGTATTGGAATGATCTGAACCTTGATTCAGACTGTACAGTTTATCTACTAGACTGGGCAGGTATATTTTTATCAAAGAAATCAGCACACATTACCCTTTATCCAGAGACTGACTAGTTACTCCAAGTTCCTATCAATCTTGGCCTTGTACAATAGTGGAAATAATAGTCTAGGCTCATGTACTGTGCACAAGGGGAAAACTAAGTACATTCCATCGCAGTTAGTGATAAAAAAAGAAGAGGGGAAAATGGAGGCTCAGGCAAGTGGACTGAGGCATGTGAGCAAGAGGAGCCCTTGTTACAAAGGCTTTAATATCTAAAAGAGCAGGTCAAGGGAAGCAGATTGCAAGGGGAGGGGAAAGAAAGGGGGAAAGCTGCAACCTTCATTGAATGAGTGAATCCAAATCCTGGAATATGGGTTTGGATGCCAAGTGGCTGAGCCTTCTGCCCATATGCCATTGTGAAATTTGTAATTCAGCAAATAGAAAGGTCTGTCTGGTCCACTGCAGTGTATCTCTGCATTAGATATTTGGTGAGTGCACTGTTGTACCTCTGTGCTGTGAACACGGACCAGACCTCTGAAGTGAAGCTTTTAAGAGTAGATTTTCCTTCAGTCTGAGATGTTCAAGAGGGTTCTGAGGCATCCACAGTGTGGTACCTTTGAACCACAGAGACTGCTCAGGGCCTGGGAGCCTTGAAGACACTAGAGCTGGGAGCTGGTGGTGAAGCAAAGCTGGCATGTAAGCAGGAGGCTTCGTTTTGAAAATATTTGCTATTGGTGTGAAGGCACTAACCTGGTGGCTTAGGGGACAGAACAGATAGAGAGTAGAGAGCCTCCATCAAGAGATAAAGTAAAGAAAGCTTGTCTCTCAAAAGAATAACTGTACCAACTTCAAACTGAAGGCTGGCCTTTTTATCACATTTTATGTTTTTGACATCTATATAGCCCCAAAACACACAAGGAGTTTTCTTTATTAAAATCATCATCTGAATGATAAACAAATTGCTGTTAGATTAAATATTCCATTATGTTAAATATGAATTCGTAAAAATTCTGAACTTAAGAAAGGGAAAATTATTGACTTAGACCTCCAACAGTAGAATTCAAAGCTGGGAGAGATATCTCAACCAAAATGTCCACTTTTCTTATTAATCTTCAGGGAACAGTCAGTTGTAAATCCAGGTTGACACCTGTTTCTACACCCTTAGCCCCGAATAATTAAAGTATAATGTACAGTTAGTAGAAAGGAAACTAACAACTCCAAACTGAAACCATTATAGAAAGTTACATGTATATATGTACTGTATGTGTGTGCACGAACTGTATGTGTATGTGCAATGTATGTTTGTGCATTGTATGCATGAGTGCAATGTATGTGTGTGCACTATATGTGTGTGCACTGTATGAGTGTGTGTGCACTATGCAGTTAACATATCAATCATTTTCAAAAGTGAAAGCAAGCCCTATAAGTCCTTCAAAGCACATTTTGAATTTGAATTTCAAAACACAGTTGACTTGATTCCTTAGACAAAAGGTCTAAATGTTTTGGTTTGTAATGTCACCTGTCCCAGGGAGGAGTGCTTGCTCTGTAAGCTGCACTTAGCCTCCTGCATTGTGTATTTCCTCTGCTCCACATAGTGTCATCATGCAGTCTATTTGAGGGAAATAGCACAATGAATTCTCTTGAAACAAATGCAAGCAGTAAGGTGAGCTCAGGAGGGAGACGGGGAGAGGGAAACCGGAAAGTACTAACCTGAGAGTCAAGCTGGTTGAAGCAAGGGTGAGAGCAGCGGTTTGGAGACAAGCAGAAAGGAAGGGGTAGCAAAAGAGAACAAAAGGAGGGAGAGCCATTAGTTTTAAACGTACAGCCAACAGATGGTACATTAGCAGGTTCTATACCAAATGAAGGATAATAAAGCAACTCCTATCTGATATATACCCCGAAGCCCTGGGCACACACCATAAGCTTATAGATCATGCATAAGAAACCCATATCTGCTGGCACGCACATAATCACACAGGCACTTGTGCAAACCAGAGAGCTGTCCTGCCTCAGTACGATGACCACATTTGAATTTTTTTAAAGGAACGTTGACAGAGGAAGTTCCTAGCTACCTGCGTGCACATTATTTTATTTGTCATTTGACAAGACAAAACTGAAATCACTAAGTTCAAGCTATAAGCTGTGATGTCGAAAAACCTTCCATTTGAATGAGTGATTAGGGTGGTTACAGCCTAAGAGATGGTTTTTCCTTCATTCTTAAAAACAGAGGAACCTAGCAATTTGGATTCTGGCTTAAAGATTCACAGTTAATTATCACAGGGCACTGTAACTAGCAGTGAGCAAAAGCCCTATGAGGAGGGCTGTTGGTGAGGTCCCACCTGCCTGTTAGCCTCCCCATAAGAGCAACATCCAAAGCAGACAGTAGTTCCTGTCCTTTGATAGAAACAAGGTTCCAGCTTTGCCTCTAAGAATGCCCACAGGTTTGTTAACTTATTTGCCTAAGAACTTCCAACCAGGCAAAACGGTAGTCTGTAACGGAAAGGCAAGCCTAGGGAGGAGGCCATGATTATGTTCCAAGCTATGCAAGGAACATGTAGTAGATGTTCATTTTTGTTAACCTGTAAAATACCCTTCCCAAAAGGGTAGATACACAAAACATCTGTCCAAACATCTGCTCACAGGATCCCTCCTTTCGTGTTATAATGGGGTTTTATGAATGCTGCATAAATGAAAGAACAAATTCTTAAGATAAAGTCTAACCTAGAACATTTCAAATGAAAATAATGTTTGACTACAGTGATAAAAGTCAAAGAGAAAAGTTTCAAGCGCACACGTGGTGCACTTCATAGTCTAGACCGGGCACCTCTCTGTTATAAACTGATCCAAGTCAGATCATGGCTGTCATGGCAACTGTTTCTAATCCTTCTTTTCTACCAAGGATCTTGACCCTTGGTAGAAAAATGCAGAGCTAGAACAGCTAGCTCACACTTCAGATGGCACGGCCTTCCCCAAGGGACCCTGCCTCTGAAGTCTTTCCAAGGGGTCACTATGGAGTTCTAGTCCCTTATGACTTTATTCTAAAGAAAGTTCTTGGGCTCTGTGGTTAAGAGCACTGTACTGGCTATTCTTCCAGAGAATGAGTTCAATTTCCTGCACCTCCTTCACAGTTCAAAACCATCAGTTATTCCAATTCCAGGGACTCTGACACCCTCTTCTGGTCTCCTTGGTACCAGGCACACATGTGGTACATAACATGCAAGCAGGCAAAATTCCCATACACATAAAATAAGAACAAATAAATTCCCCAAATAATTTTTAAAACATTTCTTCAAATTCAGTAGTAGGCAAAATTACTCAGAGGAAAGGAGTATATATAAAAAGGAATAGAACTCACACCAGATTTCTCCCCTGTACCGTGAGACTTTTAGAATATATTATCACACTCTAGAAATAATAAGAAAGTTTAAGTTTGCTTTTCAAAAAGAGCCCTGAAAGGCATCAAGGAAATTATGTCAGCACGTTATTGAGAAAATCAGAGAGGAAAATAATAGTTTCTTTCTCAACATTAGATAAGGTTCTGTTAGGCACCGAAAATCATTTTTCAATGTCTAAATGTCTGATGGCATTAACCCTTAGTCCAGATAATTAAGTGGTAACTTGCCTTCTGCTCTGATATTAGCCCTGGGACCCCTATTTCCCTCCACCATCTAGAGGAATGGATATGGCTGAGAACTCAATTTGCGTTCTGGACAAACATCAGGAAAAGCCCTAACAGATTTAAGATAATTACACTAAAGTTCGCCCAACTGACTCCTTCCCCTGAGTGGGATACAAGCAAACCAGTAGCAGAAAGTCTTGCTTGACAGACCCTTTATCCCTTTTCTTCTCTGGGCACCACAGATTTGTCTGGAACCTAAATAAACCCTGGAGACTGTGATAGAACCAATGGAGTGGAGCAATGTGCTCCACTACCTCCAAGATTTAGTCAGCGGCTGACTTGTGTGGTCTACATGACAGTTTACGGAACAACAGAGCAAGGGAAGCAGCCTGCTTCCGATTCACTCTTGGGTTTGCTCTTTAGGCCACTGCCCCTGTGAGCAGCTCCTCCAGAGCAGCCCCTGGTTGAGGCAAGAGCTTCCAGCTAGAACACCAGCATCCAGGACGTGTGCCTCAAGTGAAGCATACCATATACCTTAAAAAGCTAAGTATCACTGAAGGAACAGCATCATTGGAAATGGCAGCTGTGTGCTACACAGAACATGTTAGTGATGGAGACAGTCTTTGAGATAAAAAAAGATGAACAGAATGAGAAGATAAACTGGCCTCTCAGAGAGAAGCTGGCCCCTGCCAGGGTATCAGAGTCAGTCCTGACCTCAAATGTTTTGTTGCGTGTGACAGAAGTTCTGGAACATTTTAGAACACGAGCCGCTTCAAAAAAGAGGGCTTTTTGCTCTGGTAGGCCACGTTACAAGCCAGAGACCACAAATTCATTTCAAGTTCAATATTTTGGTTTTCGAAGTTACAAACTTAATTTCAAGCACTCTCTACGACTCTGAAATGGAGATATATGTCAGGATGCTAAGAAATCTTTAGTTCTAAACATTATGAGGTATGAATTTTGTAGTTTTGGCCAGCAGAGATACTGACGCATGTGAACAGGGCTGACTGGCAAAGTCGAGGAAGATCCTTTAGTGGGAATGAATGCACACGCAACCCAGCAGATAAAGCTTCAGAAAGGGAGGCCAAGGTTGGGCTCTCTTTTTCCCAGGAGATTTCTCCTCTGGACCTTCACCCCGCCTCCTTAGGGGCCTGGGCTGGGCTGGGGCTCAGACATTTCCCAGACTGTGTTCTGTTGCTGGACCTAAGATGCAGTCAGGCAGAGACCTGGGACAGAGTCAGGCCCTAGCACATGTTTTATGAATTACAGTGCCTGGGAGGCATCAGCTTTAAGGAGAGGCAAATGCAGAGATAAAGAAAATGTGCAGAAAGTACATAAAGATAAATGCCTGTAAAATCACTGCTGCTTTAATGCTTTCCATATTGAAGAAATAAAACTGTGAATATTCTTGATGATTTAATGGCTACACAGCCCAGCTAAGACCTGTTTTCCCAACTAGATAATTAAGCCATTTATATGTAAATGTTTGTAGTAGCCGGTCATATTTTCAATTCCAGTTCTCAGTAACTGCTTTAGTACAGACAAATGCCCTGCTAAACACCCAGAGCTTCACTTTCCCTCAGGAAACTAGTAAAGGAGAGGCAGGGCTCTAGTGGCTTCAGGGCCTGTAAAGAGAGAACCCTCGGGCTCCCTGCATTACTTCAGCTGTAAGAGGAGTTTGTCTGCATGGCCCCTTGGTAGAAGGCATTGTACTCAGACACTCCTAGATTTGAATTCTAGTTTTGATTCTTCTGAGCTCTATAATCTTTAGGAAATCACTAAATGTGTATAACTCATGCTTCCTCATATATTACTGGGGGCGGGAGGCTTGATAGCTTTTGTGGGTAAGATTAAGTCAAATACAAGTCTCCAAGTCAAGTGTTCAACAGTATCTGGCACACAGTAATGGTAAAATACAAAGACTTCATTCTTATGGTTATATTTGGAATTATTAATAATTCTGGTGTTATATTTGGTATTATTAATAATGCTGGTGTTGCTGTCTACATTATCCACTGAGATAACTGCTTCCCAAAGAGGTGGACTAGAAGTTCATAGACCTACACACTACAGCTGTTGGTCTCTGATGGTCATTGGGAATAAATGAATGATTGAGTGATCACAGAAAGTCATTCAACTTTCAGTGTCTAGTTTTGAAACAATGAAACAGAGTCATAAGTTCTTTGTGATCCTATACCAACTTCTTTTTCTTCTTCTTTAGAAAAACTGGTCATGAAATGTAATTCCAGAGTCATGGTCAAGTTAGAATTTTAAGAACCAGCATGCTTTCCCACACTTTAAAATTAAAAGCGTTTGAAGATTGTTTATTATGTCTTATTATGCCTTAAATGCTTCTTTTGCATATATGTGTTTGTGTGTATATAGGGAGAGGCATACATGTGCCATAGCATATGTCTGAAGGCTATAGGGCGAGGCTCCCTCTTTTCACTATGTGGGTTCTAGAAATCCGGCTCTGGCTTAGTGACAGGCACCTTTGTCTGTTATGCTATCTTGCCAGCCTGCCCTTAAAGAATTGAATTTGCACAGTTACCTCAATAGAAAAGAAGCACTAAAATTAGTTGCACTGAATCAAACTTAGTCACAATGTCAACCAAAAAGGGCTATGGTTATTAAAAAAACTATCCATAAATTTGGTGTTCAGATGATTAAATACAATATTGAAAACATTGCTGAAATTTCACTGTGAATAATCTGACTATCCAATTCAGGCAGTTGATACTGAGAACTGATTTGTTTTGGCATTCTGTTCTTCATAAAGAAGTTAGTGCCCTACCTTATATGAAAACTGAGTAGATAAAAAAAAAAACAAAATACATTTTAATAGGATGTTAGACAAGATTCATGGCCACGGTGCTGGCACATAGTAGATGCAAAATTAGAACCCAGGTCTTTCTTTAGCAAAAGCCCATTATCATCCCTGTAAGGCCAAAGAGCCGTGCTCTGCACAAGTCTTCAAGTCCTTCAGAACCTCACAAGTGTCTCGGTCCAAGTTGGCAAGTGTTCACTGACTTATTCAAAATTGGCTGATCTCTTCCATATGGACTGAATCTAGAAAAACAAATTCTGCCTATTGCAAAACCAATGAGAAATACTCAGAGGCTTTATAGAGCTATGTAAGACTATTTAGAAAGTCCTTTCCTTATAGAAGTATAGAAAAAAAGTGGTTTTTTTCTGACCATGCCATTTATTAATATAATAAAGGTATAGTTTATCTTGAAATGTAAAGATACTAGAAGTCTGTTTTAGACTCATTCTTTTAGACTGAATGTGTGATCATGTAGACTCTACCCAACATATTTAATCACATTTATTTTCCAAGCAGTCTAAGATCCTCTGAGAAGATAATTTTTAAGGAAGAATTTGTTACAGTGTGCCAAAAGAAATCCAAGAAGACATGAGCCTCCCTTTCTCTTATCTGAATGAAGAAATTCCAACTATATTTCTCCATATTCTCTGTTGCTTGTGACAAAGCAAAACCACAAATGTTCATCTTTAGTGGAAAGGAACTGAGGTTTTAGATAGTCAAATCCCAAAGTTTTGTATACTTCACTGGTATAAGTACTGGATCCAAGATACCCCTCAAGGAAGCCAGGCTCTGTTTTCCTAGATGCTGAAAGGCTCTTAGTTCTGCAGAAGAAAAACCTGCACCTCTGTAGCATTCCACAGAAACACATCATTCCTACCTGGAAGGCTACATTTCTTGCTATTAACTTCCTTTTACTTTGTGATATGAGTGTGTGCAGGCAGGTGTTTCAAACGTGCCACAAGTCAGAGTGCACACCAAGCCATCTGTGTTTGCTTACCTTGGACAACCCTCAGGGTGCAGAACTCACCTCTCAAGTTCCGCAATCTTCTTGTCTTTATCATTTTTCTCGTTCTCCACCTCCTTGAGGATCTCCAGCAACCTGTCAACTTCTGCTTGAGCCTTGCCACACTCATCACGGTAGTAAGATGCTTCCTTGTCCAGCTGTTTCAGTCGGTCTGCAAACTCAGGGTTCATCCTGGAGTCATCTTCAATATTATGTGCCTTCAACATTACATTTTTAAAGAATGCAGTTAAGACAATGGTTCAGAACAACAGACAGTGTAGTCACTAATGGCCCAGAATGTAACTTTGGAGAGAAAATAACCAACAAGAATTATGGGTATTCTGTCAGTGAGAAGGCAAACTTGGAGGGAAAAAATCATATATTTCAGTTACCTTAAATACTGCTGACTGTGTGATAGTGTCCCACAAGGGATGGTGTTCTTCTGCTACTGATATTTTGTTATGCTAAGTTTTTTTACTTTTGACTTTTTCATTCTGCCAAAAAACCGGTGTCTTAGTTCCTGTTCATTTAGTAAAAAGGACGGAGACTGCAACTCTTCACAAGGCAATTTCCACCAAATGCTTCCATTTCCAAAGCACAGAATGAACGGGATTGGAGTAAATTGTTTTCCGGGGCCTGGGAAGGGCATATGGAGAGCCAGATAGACTCCAGAGACTGGTTGACCGAGTACATCACCCTACTGAAGAAATGCCAACCAAAGTAGTTTGGAATGAAGACCTCTTAAAGTTAGGAAGGGCTTTCTAACAAACAGTCATACCCATAAATTCTTATTCACTTGAATAGGTTTAACCTGAGCAATGAGAAAATGAGCTAGATCATGAACAAGCACACAGACAAAAATCTGCAAACACATGCATGGGTGTACAGCAGCTGTACACACCAGAACAGACAGCCAACAACAAGCAACATCACTGTAGAATAATTTGCAGCCAAAGGATTTGTGGTTTTGTGTGCATGGGTATGTGTGTGTGGTGGCATTATAGTTTATTTTTTCCCAAAATAAACCTTTGGCTGAAACATTCCCAGACAGATGCAGGAACACCACACCGCAATGTTTTGCCTACCCCTTGTTTCCCTTCATTCCTAATTGGCTTCTTCAAAGAGCAGGCGGGAAGAAAGCAAGTGGTTTAACGGTGGTACACATTTAACATAGAAAGTTTAAAGAAGTCATACATGTATGGTTCTCCAAAAAAAAAAAAGTCCATGTGTACAGTAATAAAACATCAACAATCCATTAGGCTTGAGGCTTTCTGACTTCCCATTTTGTGGAGTACATGTCCACTGTGCTTTTATACAGTTGTTTTTTTTTTTTTTTTTTTTTTTTTTTTTTTTGGTTTGGTTGGTTGTTTTTTTTTTTTTTATTTGTTTTTTTTTTTTTTTCTTTTGGGTTTCTTTTTTTTTTGTCTTTAAGGGAAAAAACAAGGCAAGCAAGCTCTAGCTACTGTGGGGTTAAATGGTTCATGCATGGCTAGAGAAATTAATACTAATGCTACTGTTAGAAGGTTGACAGTCTTTGCAATGGTTTAGTCGAAAAAAAATTCAAAAATTAGTATAAATAAAATAAATTTCTTACTCATGACAAAATTCATTTAAATAATATTTTGCATGTAACATATTATTTAAGCATGAGGATAAAAGGGGCATAATCTTTCACATTATTTACATTTTTCTTACTTGAGAAATAAACACAGCAATAAAAAAGAATTTGGAAAAACCCATTAATCCAACTTACTATTGAAACCTTGTTACTCTCTTTTACCGACAAATCTCAAAAGTATTTTATATATATATATATATATATATATTTTAGTGTGCGCTCTAGGCCTCTTCATAACAGACTAGCGCATGTTTTCAGTATTTATAAAAATAAAACTAATCACTATGCTTTTGGGAGTTTGTTCCTGCATTAATCATATTTTTATACACTGTGACCAATATTGAAATAGCTGTACTTCTACGCTGATAATTTAGAGGAGAGAGTTTACACTTTAAAATGAACTAACTATAACTCCTATCTGTGGATAAACATAAATTCAATACTTTTGTGCCAGAAAATACAATTACTTTTAAATATTTAAAATATATTTTATTTCTTTCTTTCTATTGTTAACCTGACCACTATTCTATGACAACTTAAAAATAAATTTTTGGGATCATTCTCAAACTTTCCAATCAATACCATTAATATCTTAAAAAACAATTAATGAACTAATCAATGAGTAATTAGAAACAACCAAAACTCACAAATAAACATATTTTATTGTTAAAACTCCTTTCTCATCTCATATGTTTAAGGTTACAAAAAGGTTAAAAGTTATGCATGATAATCTATCTTGTTTTATTTCAAATTCTTTGGATTATTATTATCATTTTAATGAGCAAATAAATGACTAATAGCCATGAGGTATTAGTTTTAAATCTAAATTTCCTCTATGTCCTATGTCAAGAGGCAAATCAAAAGAATTTCTTAAGACAGTGAAAACATACAAAATGACAAACATCTGGAAGAAAATGTTTGTACTCTATTATGACTATCATTTTATAATAATCCCAGACATGAGAATTGTGCACAGCTAGTTTAATGGGTTTGTTTAGTTTTTATCAGCATACTCTTTAGAGAAGACTGAGAAGTTTGGGAAGAAAGGACTGGCTGTTCCTGGCAGATATGCATGTCCTTTGTGTAATCCTGAGGATGGTAATCCAAGGCCAGTCTTGGATTACCAAGATTTAACAATGGGTGAATTAGATAAGGCTATATGCTCTTTTTATCCCAATAAGTGAGTGCATATAAAGGACTTGTGTTATGTGTAGACAAGCAGAAATATAAAGGGGAAAATGCTTGAATCGTGAAGGTACTACTGATGTTTTAATGTAACAATGATGGTAGAAGGGTAGGTCATGTCATTAAATCCCATTGGCAAGTTCACAGCTGTCCTATGTCTGATAGATAAAACTTGAAGTGTTAACAATCCTTTCTTTTTAAATAACTGTACATCCTCATTAAAAACTATTAAAATATCTTTCTCTGTCTCTCCCTCTCTTTCTGTCTCTGGCTTTCTCTGTGTCTCTGTGTCTGTCTTTTTCTGTCTCTGTCTTTCTTTGTGTCTCTTTGTCTATCTCTGTCCCTTTTTGTCTCTGTCTTTCTCTGTATCTCTGTGTCTGTCTCTCTGTTGTTATCTATCTATCTATCTATCTATCTATCTATCTATCTATCTATCTACCTATCTATCTACATACCTACCTAACTCTTCCTCTCCTCAACATAATACCTACTTATTTCGGAAAAAATAATTTATGCTAGACTATCTTCAAGCCTGAGGAAGAATTCTTACAGGGACTTTTTAATAGACATGAAAATATATAGCATTATAAAATGCTCACATCAATAGACATCTTTTAGAATAATTCATATAAGGACATGAAGAAACTCTTTCTTGGATCATTTCTTAAAGTTCATGTAATGACAATGACAGGTCCCCATGACTGGGAAGATATGTGAGCCCCTTGTCCATCCTAAATTCTAATGTAAAAGTCTATATAAATTTCCTCGGAGTTATCAGAGTTAAGTACCACAACTCAACATGAATTGCAACTGTTCAGAGGGCCCCTTCAGTCAAAGGAGAATGAGTGTGCAGTATTGAGACCCACCGCCATGGAGTCAGTGTTTCACACCAATAGCTATGGGAGGAAACTGAACTTATAGATCCAATGCTTCCATCAGAGTTTTAAGGCACGGAGCACCTCTAACACTGGGGATAGGCAGACTGTTGCTTTTCAACAATTGTGATAGAAGTTGCTTCATCTACACTAGCAGCCTCTGACCTGGATCTTAGCAGGTAACAAATGCAGCCTAACATATGCCAGACAGTGTAGGCAAAACATAAAAGGACTTGTGTTTCAATATATCACTACTGAAACTTACTCCTACTGTGGCATCATTCTTCAGTATTCAAGGTTTAAATGAACATGAGCAGTAATTATTCCCTCTTAAGAACCTGATGGTTCAAAAGCTTATCCAGCTGACAACTGGCCCATCCCTCCCACTTTTTCTAAGGGATATGAGCTTTGTTTCTACTTTTAAGTTATCAGAAACCTAATTCTTGACAATATAAACTGGTATTGTCTTTTTTCAGAATTTATTCATCACAAATAAGAATAAGAACATTCTTCCACTTACTAAATATTTATTCTTTTGTTACAAGACATATTAAACTCTTAAGGTCATTAAAAAATCTGGGTATCAAGTTCTATCTCAAAATATTTCTTGAAACTCGGGGAGCTACTCACAAGTATACTGCAGAACAACAGAAAATCAGTAAAGACCATCACAAAATGTCTG
This sequence comes from Micromys minutus, assembly GCF_963924665.1. NCBI lineage: Eukaryota > Metazoa > Chordata > Mammalia > Rodentia > Muridae > Micromys > Micromys minutus. The sequence continues at coordinate 30,957,382 of NC_137981.1, forward strand.
TCTTACTTAGGGTCTGTAAGTTTGGGGCTCTCTAAACTATGTCTCTTGTATTTCTAAATATACAGCAATTCCCCTGTACATGATAATAGAAACCAAAGCTGGGACTCTCACTGATGTGGCTCAGACTCAGCATTTTGATGTGAACTGAATTTGAAAGCCTAGATGAAGAGCAAGGGGATGAGCAGGACATTATCCTAATGAAAGTTATTAGAACTGCATCAGAAATGAAGCAGGACTTTAGATGACCGATATATGTCAATCAAGAAAAAGGGTGGTTAGCCCCAATGTTGGGAACTAACAAGTATTACATTACATATCTCAAACTTATTTGTTCTTAGACTTATAAAGGTTGAACACTGGTTATTCTCACTGAGGTGTTGGTCTACACTTCCAGAGGGCTAAGAAGAAAAGCACTGACTTCAGTCCAGAACCATGCTGTGACACAAGGCAGGGGACATTTATTTAATAAAAAATGATTTCCCTCAAAACAAATGATTAGTTGTAACCTAAAGTACAAGCCAACTCTTAGGTAATGAAGCTGCTGATGTCTTATTCTTGCTGCCTCTAGGCTTCAGCAGTAATTTGTTAAACTTGTGCACTGTGAAAATATGACTCTCAGTTACAGATCTTTGCTGTCTTGGCATCCACAGAGAGTGATTCAACATTCCTTTCATATCTTAATAGCAAGATAGGGTGTAAACTATTTTAGACAGTGATATAATTCTAAGTTATGAACAAAATAGACTCATTAAATTTTCTGGCTATAATTCCAGAACTATAACATACTACTAAAAATTCTTTCAATTAAAAATGAACAAATACCAGACATAATTATTGGCCCTAAGTAATATATTTTGAAAGTAAGGACATACCTTGGAATCTTGTGTTTCAACACTTTGAAGGAAATTATACTTTTCAAAATTTAAACTAACTAAATTCAGAACATTCACAGTCTGCATTTTAAACCTGCCAAAGTATATTTTCATAGATAAAACAAATATGATACATATAAATAAATATAAACAAATACACACAAAAATAAAAATTTATATACTTAGCACCATTATAAAACCCTTCATATAAAAATGTAGTTATTAACACAATTCCCCCTGGATTTTCTGACATTGAGAAATTAAAACAAAATTAGCAACATTGAGAACTAAAGGTATTATCTAGACATTCTGAAATAAAACGTGTAATGTGACATTATGTCATTTAGCATATTACTTGAGTTCTTTTGACACTGAATGCCTATATCAACTGTTAGATATTGGTTTGTATTCATGTATGTGTTTGCATGTACCATCTCTTATCCCCCCCGAAGTAGATCTTAACTAGTTATAACTTGTTGCAAATTTTTGTCTAGAAAATACCTTTAGTTCTCGATGTTGCTAATTTTCACAAATTTCAGGGAAATTATGTTAATAATAACATTTTTATTTGAAAGATTTTAAAATGTGCTAAGCATATAGAATTTTATTTTATTTTTTTGCCACAGGATGCTGGTTTAAGAGTGAATGAAATAGTTTTCAGAAACAGACTCTTTTTTAAAAAAAAAAATAAGGAAATAGCTAAGACTAAACAATAGTTATGAAGGCATTTATAATCAGCACACTATGTCCCTAGGAATGCATAGTTCTGAAATGACATATTATACAGGGAAGTCTCCCTGAACATTAAGAAGATTGTTTTTTCCCCCTCTGTGTAGAATGGGAAAAAAAATGCCTGAGATTTTGTGTTTGTTTTGATTTTTGTTTTGTAAACCCTTAAACTAAATGTAAGTCCTGCACAAAGTATGTTTACAAGAAGCAGAATTTTAAATGGATAGTGACTGTCTGGGGGGGGGAGCTTACAGGAGCACATCAGAGGGGCTTCAAATGCACCTGTACCAGGAATGAGCCCTTTTTCAAAGCACCCAATTAATGTGTCCGAAAGCAAAATATTCTTTTAAAATATAGGAACACCATCTCTAAGCATACTAGGGCTAAAACCAAGACATTTGTTGCATTTTAAAGCAACAATAAACTGAATTATCTGTCTAAAACTAAGGGAAGAAACAAAATGAGTGCACGTTGACCTATATATCTTTACCGTGACAACACAAAAGTCCTCCAGGATTTGATGCTGGCAGGAAAGTGAAGAAAGGTCATTGGGTGAAATAATTAGGATTCAAAGGCCAAAGTTTAAGTTCCTACAAAATGGCATCAGTACATTGTTTAGCAGAATGGAGTATTGACAGCCAAAGAATAGAAAGTAAGTGCTTAATTTGTACTGTAGGCAGACATCAGAGGCTTGTTTACTCTGTGTAGACACATGGACATTGGACTGACAGTAACATTCTCTCATGCATTCAAAATAATTATAGTAAATTCACCAGAAACATGAAGATAGCCATGTTCAAAATAAACACACAAGAGCAAAAACTTCCTGGGTACCAATAAGTGGTTAGGAAATAAGAAGTGGGGGTTAGAAAGATGGCTCAGTGGTTCAGAGCACTGACTGCACTTCAAGAGGACCCATGTTCAATTCCCAGCACCCACGTGGCAGTTCACAAGTGTCTGCAACTCTAGTTCCAGAGGATCTGACACCTTCACACAGACATACATGCAGGCAAAACACTGATGCACATGTAATTAAAATAAATAAATTATTTAAAAAGAAAATAAAAGGAAAAATGTATCAATTGCTGTAACAGCTTAAAAGTTAAATGTGTGCATATGCTTTACAATAGCTTTAAAAATAAATAGCCTCAAATAAATAAATAAATAAATAAATAAATAAATAAATAAATAGCCTCCAAATAAATACTCCATCCCTGTAAGAGAAAAATATCAAAACTTCACTGTTAAAAAAAATAACTTTAAAAAAAGTTAGATTGTGTTTATAAATGGTAAGACATTATATTAGAAATGAATCAATGACTCCTAAAATTATCATATAGGATGAATAAAACTCAAATTAAATCACCAGAAATTGTAATTTTTTTAATTGATAAAAGTGACTCCTAAATTCACCTGGAAAGTTAAAAAAAAAAATGACAGCTAAGAGATCCCAAACAAGACAGAAGCAAAAGCAAAGAGAATCCAGCCAGAACATGATCCACTAGATGCTTAAACATCACCAAGTCACAGAGCTCAGATTCTGACCCAACAGCAAAACACAGCTAAAACTGAATTGCAGGAGCTGAGACCTCTGTTCCTAGGAGAGTAAAATCCTCAAAACTGTGACTTCAAGGTCAGGAAACATTTGACAAACAACGAAAATTAGCTGATGATTTTTTAAAATATATACTAGACCTCCTGATATTAAACAAAATACAGATAAGAATCATGTTAGTATAAAAATGTTAATGCATGTGAGGGTAACAAAGAATGACTTCAAAGAATAGAGAAAATAAGAAAATTCTAAAAAAAGAAACAAAGAGGGAAACAAAGAAAGAAATCCCACTGGTCAAAATCCTCAACGAGTTCTCTGTGTTAAAACTTAAATAAAATTGTCACAATATAAGAAAGAGTTGTTTATGAGCATAAAGCAACTCATAAGACCCAATGAGCAAACTAGTAAATTAAAGGCAAGAGTTTAAGTATATTTTTAAACCTAAAACTCGTTAGTAATTAAAGAGAAGAAGACAGATGAGCTAAGAATTTTTCAAAGTAATGTAACATGAGAGTCCTCAGTGTGGGCCAGGGTGTGGTCAGAAAGGTCACATTTAATCAGTGCTGGGAGAAGGCTCTGGGTAAAAGTTCTCCGGGATTCAACATTAGCAGAACTATTGAGATAACTTTAAAAACCAGGATTTCTGGTTCAGAAAATCATTCTATGAAGAAGGAAGAAGGTAGGAGAGGGGAAGGTGGACAAGTGTGGAGGTGGAGGAGGGGGCGGGGAGGAAAAAAGACAAGAGGACTGGGGGGCTGGGAGGTTGTGCAGCTTGTTACAGCTAAAAAACGGGTACATGTGATCAAAGTCTGTAATAAATAGACTAGATCGCATATCAGTTAAGAGTTACTCTGAGGAAATAATCACACGAGGGAATGAATTCTAATATTCGATTTCCCCCCCCCCAAAAAAAAATGTAAAATATAAAAATTAAATAAACATTTTGGTACAACTTGGTGAAAAGAAATAGAGAAGTGCATAGGAAAAAAAAATAAGGAAGGACAAAAGGAAGGAAGGACAGACCGACAGGGAGACAGAAAAAAGAAAGGAGAGAAAGAAGTGCAGCATTTTCTACTCAAGGGTCCCTGATGCAGAAACATGAGCATGCACATTCCTCCTGGCTACGTCTGTGTCTGTGTCTGCGGTGAGCTGTCCTCTCGCTCTATTATCTGTTAGGGCCTTCTTTACTTTTTCAATACCATGGCCATATATTATTTTTATAACTAGGAAAAATGTGGTCATTTTTTAAGGCTCTTAAGGGTAGAAAACCCATCAAACTGCATCCCTATCAGAACCCTCCCCCCAACTCCCAAAAACCCTCTGAATCTAGAAAATATCTGCAGATGCAGACTGGGAGTTAAAGAAGGGGAGTTGGCATTATTCCTAGGAGGCCAAGCCATTTGGTTAGCTCAATTAACATGGGGAAGAATGTCAGCCTGAGACCTTGAATTAGTCACTACAAAGATTGCCTAGTTTGCTTTGACTTGCAGAGGCCAGGCTAGGGAAGAGAAAGGGAAAGTAGGAACCAGCATGCCACTGAGCCGCTTCTTTGACCCTATCTGAGAGAAGGGCTGGGAGACCCCACCGACTGTCCTGAGGATTCTCTGCAGCCATAGAACATGGCCACCCCTCTGTGTTTCACATGCACAAAGCACTACAAATTTAGATTCTCTCCTGTCCCTAACCTGTAACTATGGAGAAAAAAAAAGTTATGCAATCTTGTTCTAGAAACATTCACCAAAAAACAAAAAACAAAAAAAATGTATTAAAAAAAAAGAGTGGCTTTTCAAGTCTCAAGATATTCTGAATTATTATCATCATTATTATTATTTATTATTATTCTTATTACTATTTGTGTTTCTTAACCTATCACTGTCTTGAGCCTACCTATTACTACTTTCATTCAAATGTTAAGGGAATGAAAACTTAAGCAGTTTGTTTGTTTTGTTTGTTTGGTTGACTAGTTGGTTGGTTGGTTGGTTTGTTTGTTTGGTTGGTTGGTTTGGTTAGTTGGTTTGGTTAGTTGGTTTGGTTGGTTGGTTGGTTTGGTTGGTTGGTTGCTTGGTTGGTTGTTTGGTTGGTTGGTTGGTTTTGTTGGTTAGTTGGTTGGTTGGTTGGTTGGTTGGTTGGTTGGTTGGTTTTTTTGTTTGGTTGGCTGGTTGGTTTGGTACTCTGCTAAGATCCATGTGGAGGACACGCCAGAAAAGCAGTAGAGATTATGTTTGTAAGTGTATTTGTTGGGTAAAATAAAGGGTCCAGGCAGAATCTACTAAGTACATCAAGCATCTTGCACATCCACCTGTACACAGGGGAGCTTGGCTTAAAAAGTAACACTGTGTTGACTGAATTGCTTCCTTTACACCTATCTTTTTTTTCTGTGATATGAATTTATAAATAGAAGACAATTAGAGTGCATGATATATCACCACCCTTGTCCAGTGACACATTCTAGTGACTATCACTTACTATACCTCCCAGTGAGCCAGTCCATTGACAAAACATAAATATTTCCCTTTTCTTTTTAAAACTAAACTAAACAAACAAACAAACAAGTGTCTGATATAAATGCACATGTCATTAGGATAAGAGCAAGTGGGGACATTTAAACTGTTTTATTCACTTTTGAACTAGTTACCTGCTTTTCGGACTTTATTAAACTAAGGTTAGAATTGCTACCTTTTGTTGTCAGTAGACTTTGTTATGATCTGCCCTCGGGCCTGTGAGATATTTTGAACTTTTACAAACCCTACTTTGCTGTTAGGAGTTTATCAATCTCCAAGAGCACAGCTCAGATATTAAAGCTAAACCCAGCTTTACGTGGAGTCCAGATATACAGCACACACGTGAGTGCCGACTGCTCTGCAAATGCTTTCCCTGTGGCGCTGAAGGATCTCACTCAGACCGGAAGCCTAGACCTGCAGCGGCTCTGCTCTGCTTTGTTTTGTAGCCTGAGAGTTGGAGTTGGGAAGAAGGTAATGTCAGAGCTGGCCACATTATTTTTGGCCTCTCCATTTTGAAAATTTGAAGGAAACAGTATCGGCTTTGTGCCAGGAAGAGACTGGCAGGCATTTTGGAAACTCCCCCCAGTGTGGCAGGCACCCCGTGATACGGGCTCAGGGGATCCTCATGCTTTGATATGTTACAGCGGGAGCTTTCAGACATGACTTACTGGGTTGTACATCTGATTGAACAACTGTTCAGCTTGCTACATTGCAAAGGTGGGGAGGCATTGCCGCACAGACAGGGAAAGAAGGAAAGATCCAGAAATAAACAGCATTAGCTCAGCAAATCCAGTGCATGTGCACAGAGGAGCTGCTCTTCAAAACAAACAAAAGCAAAAAACAACAGGAAAAAGAAATTTCAGATTTTAAACATTCTACAGTGGAAGTGAAAGGCTCAGGGTGGGGGGGGGGGACACAAATGTTGACTTTGGCTCCTAAGAGGAATAGCTGGAATAAGAAATTTAAGGTTTGTGTTACTTCCCCTTCCTCAAGTTAAATAGCCCATGAAATAAAGAAAACTGTCCACGTTCGATGACACATGGAGTGCTGGCCTCCAGCAGTGAATCAGAAGAAGTACTTTTGGCCAAGCCCACAATTTAGTACCTGAACTTCAAAGATGGAAATAATAAAAAAATTAATTAAATCATATCATTGAATTTATAGCTCTTCTTTAGTAGTAAGAGAAGATTAAATTTTCTACTTGGTGTCTAACTTAAATGGAGACCAGGAAGCATCAGGTTAGTGAAAGCGAAGGATCAGTACTCATGGCACTGTACTGACTCAAATGGGGGGAAAAAATGACAGCCTGCAGATAGAGGAAAGAAAACTGGAGCACAGTATTGTCCATAAGCGGTTTCCACTGTTTCAATTTGGAAGTTTTCAAAGGTATCCTGTTATGTTCCACGGGCTTTAGTATCCATAAGGGGCACCTACCAACTCCGTGCACAGTCAAAGATGCTGAATATTACTTATAAATAGTGTTTCCAAGTTATATTTATTAACTGCTGACACATTAATTTGAGGCTCAAGTTTAACGCATAGTAGGTAAAATACTACAGTAACTGTTATTTGCCATTAGGCTGAGGCAGGATGCCAGTTTGCTCAACTGGACTATAGCAAATGATGATTTTAACATGCTTTTTAAAATAGCTTTTTAACGAAAAGCATGATGTTGATCGGAAAACAGACGAGAAGTCATGACTGTTTGGATCCTGTGGCTTCTCAGCAAATTCCTAAAGGTACAGGTCAGTTAACCTCTACGGTTTGAGCCTTTAGAAAACATCATCCGATAGACAGTGTGTCCATACATCAACAACCAGGTCTTCACAATCCCCAGATAACTGACATTAGTGAATAGACTTAGTTATTATGACCACTGACAATTAGGAGTTATGTCTTACCTGGTTAGCATTGTTTAATTAACTTAATCAACAGTTTCCTCACACATGACTATTTGACTGACATTTCTAAGAGGTTATGATAGAACACACAGGATCCCTTTTCTGTTTATCAGAAGATGTTTAAAATGGCTTATGTATCCAAATTTGTCTACAAATTTTTGTGTAAAAAAAAAATTAGCTCACTTTAGTTAGGCATTGTTAATGGGATGACAAGTTAAAATTTCCATTGTCACTGGCAGATAAATTCTGGTCAACAAAATGCTATTAATTTACACCCTCATGTGGATTTCAAAGGGAAAACAAATACCTAGACTGTCACAAATCTTGAGTAAGATGCCACTGGGAAAACTCATAGTGTATTTATGACATGAAATTATTATATTTTTAGTTCTTAGTTAGTCAATCTATTTTACTCACAAGTCACAGGTCATTCCATTTAAAGGGGGTAAAGGCACCCCTATAAGCTTTCAGTGTTACTTAGTTTTCCTTAAATGGTGTATTTATACATATGGTCATATGCTGTTGCCCTGTGCTTTGAAATATCTAATGGAGATCTAATTTCTAAGGTAAGGCTTTAATGGAACTAGAGCAGGAATTAGAGACCATGGGGGGGGGGGAGGAGAAAACTACCTCATACCTAAATTTAGTCAATACTAGAGACCCAGATGCAACAATGTAGCATCTATAGGTATAAAATATTTCAATTATCATTTACTTTGGAAGTTCACTGCACTATGTGCTTAGACGATAGTATAAATAAAGTCTATGTAAATACTTAGGAATTAGTATTTAATTCCAGTTATCATTTCATGAATTAAACAATTCCCTGACAGTGACAACTATGTGTGTCACTTCAGTGCTGGTGACATTGTAGAGTACTAGAATGCCGGTAAATCCTGTGCTAAAATGTTGTAGGACTTGGTCTGTGAGTTTCAGTAAATGCTGTTGACTGGGAGTCTGAGGAAAAGGCAAGCTGCAAGTGATCTGCTGGACAAACCAAGCTGAACCGAGACAGAGTAGGCCGAGCCATATGGATGTAGCTTCAGTAAACAAATTGAATCATAAACATGGAGACTAGAGCATCACCATGTGAACTCTTCCATTTGTTACTATGGGATTTCAGGCCAACACTGAGCAATACTGACAAAGGGCTTATGTTCCCCACACATGTATATAAATCCTACATGTAGGGCTTTGATCTCCATGACATGGACGGTGTTTTTCAGGTGTGGGTATGTTTGAGGTTCTCCTACCACATCTAAAAGTGAGGGAAGATCATGCAAAGACCATTTCCCTTTGCAATAATGTTACATTTGAACATCACTAAGTTATCATATTAAGTAAAGGTTGGTATATTATAGAGCACAATACAAGTATGTTAAGAAAATATCCCATGTCCCAAACACTGACATGGCCAACTCAGTGTCCATTTTAATAGCCTCAAATGGGCAATTTAAACTCTTACTTCCTAGTCCAGATTCCTGCTTTACTAAATAGTATTACTTAAAGAAGGGGAGATGTTGAGACAACTCTGACACTTTTTTTTTTTTCAAATTTTCTCAGCATGTTGCTAAAAGAGATATACTAGGCATAGTTTACTTTACTTTCCCAAGTGCCTATGTGTGTGTGCTTATGTGTAATCTGTGCCTATGTACATGACTGTGTTTGCCCCTGTACAGACATGAATCAGCCAGAGGTAAGCATGAAGTTTCTTCCTTGGTTGCTTCTCTACCTTACATTCTTATACTTTGACAAACTGTCTCTTATTAACCTTAATTTACTCAATTAAGTAAACCGAGAGGCCAAAGACTCCGGAGGCCTACTTATCTCTACTTTCCAGAATAGGGTTACAGGAATATGCCATACTGCCTGGTATTTCCATGGGTCTCCTGGGGATAGGAGCTAAGCATTTTACCCAGAAGACATCTCCACAGCCACTCCTTCTGTATCTTATTGAGTAGACTCTCTTAGTGTAAAATTCCTCATGATGATTTTCCAAAAATTCCTGTGTGGTGAAACAATTACATTTCGATTTATTGTATTGTATAAGCTCATCAGAACTAGAATATTCAAATGTTAGACATTCAAAATAATTCTTGTATTGAGGTGTTGCTGCTCATATCTCTGACCGTCTGTGTCATTTCATTTTCATAACTTTGGTTGATAAATCCTGTTCTAGTGTGCTGCTGATAACAGTCTGATCTTGTTATATGCTTTGTTTGAATGTTAAGATTCTTATCCCTTCTTGTTAAGTTTATACATTGTCAAGAAGAACAAAAGACTTAAATTAATAACGTTATGAGTTTTATATGAACATAGAGTGCAGACAAACCAAACAACGTGGGAAAGAGGCGAAGGGACAAGGCGTGACTTGGGATGTACTCCACAACAGCGCAGGTCGGAGAGGACAGTGAAGGCTACAGGGAAAGAGCCTGCTTCCTTTCCCAAAGACTTCTGCCTGTGATGAGCTTCCTTAGACAGCAGGCCATTATCAGTTCACTAGAAATCCTCATTCTACAGACGCACTGGGGACTTGGCTACTTCAGTGAACATCTAGAAATTGAGAGCTGCCAGGAACATTCTCGCCAAGTTGCATTACAAAAATTGCCCTACTTCTGAAGGCTGTGGAAATTTGTCAAACTATAAGGAGACCTCTGGATTCTCTCCTCTGTTGGAAATACTCTCGTGTACCCTTTGCAGACAGTTTAGATTTTCCCAGAGAGCTGTGGCTATTTGTTATTCCCTTCATTTCTGCTATTTTGTCTTTTTCAAGTTTTCTTTCAACAGGAAACCAGATAGGTTTTTTTTTTTTAATTCAGATTTACTGAGAGAGATGTGATGCAGACTCCCCAGGAATCAACTTGAGTGTTTAATTAAAATTTTTTTATCAGCAGACAGCAAATGATACAAAGTTTGTTTATTTTGAAAAAAAAAAAAAAAACATGCTTGTTCCTTGACCACATTATAAATCCATTCTAAAATCAGCACGTCTCTTCTCAGACACCCCTTACCTTTTTCAACTGCGCTTCCAGTTTGTTGCATTCCTCCTTCTTTTGTTCAATGGCTATTTCCAGAGACTTCAGTTTGGAGTCTCTCTTCAGTCCTGCGGACGCTAATGACGATGCATGTTCTTTGAGGTCGATTAAACTAGACTGAAAGCAGAAGAATACTAGTAAGGGAAACATCTTGATTTCTCCTGGCAAGGTCAGCAACACAAATCCACTGATTCTACACAATGCAATAAAGTGTGCGTTTAACAGCAGGGGCACACCTTACTACGGTAGACTTATGGACTCTAACCTGGAAACTCAAGTCAGCCGGCTTACAGAACAGAGCGGGGTCTCGTGGCAATAGAATCAAATGGGACCAAGGGGAGCAGTCAGCACATGCAGTTTGTGTATCGGAACTCCTAAAAGTCCTGAGGTGATCTTTTAGCATCATCTCTCCAACCGGACACCTAAGCTCTCCGTTGGTGTTTACTGTAATTGAGCTGTGCAGCCTCTGAGACAGACCTGAAGCAAACTACTGACTTTGATGTGTCTTTCCAAGAATAACTCAAATACAATGGAAACATCCTATTAAACTCTATCAAATCCCCTTTCTTTAACAGAAACACAACGGTCACATTTTTCAAATATCTCCTGGTAAATCAAAGATAAAGTTCTAAACCTTTGTAGTCCAGAGTCAATAAATATGATTAATCTCCCATTCAGATACAGGGCTGCCTGTATTGCTCAGTTGTCATCCATGTCCAGAATTCTAAGCTTCCTTAGATAGCTTGAATTCTAAAAATCCAAAGAAATAAATACTTGAAGACATATCTCTGAACACAGTTTTTGCTATTAGGGCAATGTTAATCACCAAATATGAAAATGCTAAGAACCCCTACTGACAAAAACGGACCCTTTGGTCCTTTCTATCAACATTGTAATGGTAAGAAAGATAGTGTTCTCTCGGGAACAATGCTGTGCCCTAAAGCTTCATACAAGACCCTTTTCTGACAGAGCACGGGATGTCCTTAATGATGGAGGGAACTCATTGCCCAGCAGACAGCTCCTATACACATGACTCATTTTTCAAGACAACAAGCCAAAGCTTACATTCACTGTCTTGTCCAAGATCACCTAGCCAGTCATTATAAAGTTCCAAGTCTCAAACTAAAGTCTACAACTCTATTTTCATTTCTATGGGGTTGGGGCGAGGTAGGGCATGAAGGACCTTATAATCCAGTCATTTGTCACAGTGAAGACATAGGATCACCCAAACTAAATCATGAGTTCCCGAAGAACTGCAATTCTACGTTGCTTTTTTTTTTTTTAAATAGTAAATTGCCAGTTGGGATGGCCAGCTTTATTTTGGTTACTCTGTAGCTCCAAGTTATTAATCTAAGTGTTGCGAAGAGACTTTTCAGACATGAATAACACCTATAATCAATTGATGTTAAGTTTTAGGATTATCCTCTGTACTCTGGGTGGGCCTGGTCCTATCCCTTTGGGTGGGTGGAAGCTGAGGCCTTAGGAGCCTATGGATTTCAGCAGCAATCTGTGTCTGAGTTTTCTGTCTGTCCTTCCTGGTAGTCATGATGCCTGCTGGGCTGTCCCTTGGAGTATAAACCAATTCCTTTCAGAGAGTCCCTTAATTTAGTTAAATTTATTAATCTGGGTCTGCTTCTCTGACTAACCCCAAATGTCAATGCCAAGTGAATCTGACCTGAGCTGGAGATATTTCCAGAGCTGCCCATATGATGCTCACTTGTGGCTTGCATGGCTTATGGAGCTGTATCTGTCTGAAGCTTCAGCTTTGCCATCTCACCAGCGTCTCCTTTTTTATTAGGAGTGAAGTTTAAGATACAAACCCTCAAATGGCACTTCCGAATCAAAGTAGTAAAGGAGGTTATCAATGAGAGCAAAGCAAATGGTAGATCCATCCGGTCAGATTCAGCAGGACAAAATGTGTTGAAAAGAAGAATTACATTCCCCATTGCCATGGCAAAGAGACAAGCTCCTCTCTAAAAATCCAGTGAGCATCGATGTTAGGGATAAGAAGCTGTCTCTGGGCTCCCTTGGGACTCCCCTTGCATGAAAGCAGCATTTCCTTATTTAGAAAGGGCAGTGATTTGTGTAGAGTTGTCAGCATACAGGGGATGGGTAACAACGGAGGCCTGAGAGTGGTAGCTATGGATGAGAAAGATCAAGCATGACAAAGAAGCCATCCATGGAGGTTGGACATTTCTGGGAGACAGAAATCACTGTGGCAGGGACAGCTTGAAATAATGATACTGGAAAAATCAGGAACACAATGGTTTCACCCACATCTCTGCCCAAGTATACTCAGGAGCCCTGAAGTGTTTGGCATGCATCCCCTGGAACATGGAGACCGCGCCCCAAACAACTGCTCCAGAACCCCCAAGCAGAGAGCTCCTTAAGATACACCGTCTTACTGTAAAAATCACAGGGGCACTGATGCGCTATACTCATCTTTGCTATGGTGTGACATGGTGGAATGGCTTTAAATAACATGAAATAAAAAAGCCTAGGATTTTGTGCTCAGTGCCATGTTCTTTACCTGACACTGGGTGGTGCTGGGTGATGCTGGGTGATCCATTTGAGAATTGCAGGTAAATTCGAAATGACCCCCAAAGCATTAGTAAGTGAAGTGGAGTCGTTATTGCTTTTGTTGCTATGGTAACTGGTGTTCAAGCAACTGGTGTCCTAAGATTTTTTTTTCTCTAAGCCACACAAGTGTGGTTAATAAGGTAAAACATAAGGGGAAAAAAAGTTTCTAGGGACCACATTGCAGTCAGCTGAATAGTAAAGATGCCCAGATGTGTCATGGATGAAGGAAGATGCTGGAACTGTTTTCCTTACAATTCAGGCAGCCTTGTTCCCCGAGTCTTCACAGGAAACTGTGTTCCCTAAGACCATCAGTGAAATAGACATCAACAGAAGGTTTTGAGGACTGCAGATATGACACGTTTGTTTTTCCAGACTCACCTCTTTCTCTGTCAGCTCAGCCTGCAAGGCATTGACCTTCTCTTTGAGGTCTTTGTTCTCCTTTCGGAAGGATTCTATCTCTTCTAGTCTCTCCCGATCATCTCTCTCCCTTTGCTCCTTCAAGCGCTCTATTATTCTCTCCTGCAAGGCACAAAGAACACAAGGGTTAATTATTAATTCATCAGTGTATATCCCTAAGCCTATTCCATAAGAAAATTAGGGACAATTCAGCTAAAAATTTCTCTGTGGTGATCAACATGGAAACCTCAACATTGCATATATAAAGAAACATATGTATGTATATTTGTACCTGCATTTGTAAAATCAAATACGATTTGACTTGTTAATACAATTAAACATCACAGGGTGACGAAGTGTCATGTTTGTGCATGTGTGTGTATTTATATGTGTGTGCATGTATATGCATGTGCATATATATATATGCATGTGCATGTGTATGTGCACGTGTATTTATGTATGTGCATATGTGTGTGGATGTTTATGTGTCTGTACATTGTAGTGTGTGCATGTGTGCATTTATGTATGTGTATATGTGTGTGCATGTGTATGTGTATGCCTGTGTGTACATGTGCATGTGCATGTACATGGTACATGGTGTTTATGTGTGTATGTGTGTGTGGATAAAGATATGTGTAGGCTGGTGCATGTGCAGAGAGATCCTGACACCTCTTATGTTCTTAAATCTCTCTCTACCTTATTTTTTTTTTTTTTTAAAGATTTATTTATTTATTGTATATGAGTACACTATAGCTGTCTTCAGACACACCAGAAGAGGGCATCAGATCCCATTACAGATGGTTGTGAGCCCCCATGTGGTTGCTGGGAATTGAACTCAGGACCTTCTGGAAGAACAGTCAGTGCTCTTAACCGCTGAGCCACCTCTCCAGCCCCTCTACCTTATTTTTTGTGGTAGGGTTTCTCATTGATCTTGAAGCTCATTGACACGGCAGGTCTGCTTGGCCAGTGGGCTACATTAATTCTCCTTTCTCTGTCTCCCAAGTGCTAGAATTACAGGTACAAGCCCCATGACCATTTTTTTAACAAGGACACTGGGCACTGAAGTCAAGTTTGTACCATTTTGTAGGATGCACTTTATTTGCTCAGGAACCTCTGTTCTTGGAACATGCTGACCTCCAGGTAACCCAACACCATTTGTTGAAAATGCTGTCCTTTTTTCATCGGATGGTTTTAGCTCCTTTGTCAAAGATCAAGTTACCATAGTGTGTGGGTTCATTTCTGGGTATTCAATTCTATTCCATTGATCTACCTTCCTGTCTCTGTACCAATACCTTGTAGTTTTTATCACAATTTCTTTGTAATACAGCTTGAGGTCAGGGATAGAGACTCCCCCAGAAGTCCTTTTAATGTTGTGAATAGTTTTTGCTATCTTGGGTTTTGTTTTTTTTTTTTTTTTTTTTTTTTTTTTTTGTTATTCCAAATGAATTTGCAAATTGCTCTTTCTAACTCTATGAAAAATTGAGCTGGAATTTTGATGGGGATTGCATTGAATCCATAGATTGCTTTTGGCAAGATGGCCATTTTTACCATATCAATCCTGCCCATCCATGAGCATGGCAGATCTTTCCATCTTCTGATGTCATTTTTGAGATATATTCCTTCGATGGCTCCTTCACAACTTTTGGGGACTCCAAAACTCATTTTAACTGAAATATATATATTTCTTGCAGAGTGAGATCTCATTACTGTGTGCCAAGGACTGTCATATGCACTTATCAGTCATGATCATAACCTCAAGGGAACAACTGTGACTAGTGACAGGGCAGAGGTGAGGCCTCTGAGATCCAAGAGGTTATGGTCTCATCCAAGGTGATCCCACGATCATGATACAGACTGAACTAACAAGGAGCACGTGAGGCAAGGACAGACCTATCTCGAGTGTGGCTTTCCAGTGTGTCAGGAGGCAGTTTGTTGCTGCTGTTGCTGTTGTTGTCTGTTTTTCCCAATGGCCTCTTGACAACGGCTGGGCACTCCAGATTTTGGGTTTAATTTGAGCAAATGCAGGTATCTCCTACACTGAGAAGTTATTTTATACCAGGGGCTGTCACATGTGTTTGAGGAAGAGGAAAGCTAGTTTGACTCTTAGCCTGTGATTTAACTAAGGGGGCAACCATGCTGTCAATTATAATGATGTATACACCTGATGATATGAGGAGAAAAAAGTGACTACTGTTATCTTCCACTTTTAAAGCATTTTACATATAGTACATTATTAGGACAGTGGGTGGCACAGAGAAAATGGGTCTATTGATTATTTTTTCTTGATCCTGGTTATGGTTCTCTTTTACTCTGCAAATGAAATGCCAACTAACTAGATCCTGTGTAACACACAAAGGAAGAAGTGGGCACAGTGAACTATAAACCTCTAAGGACTTTAAGCAGCTTCAGACTCCCAGGCCTTCTGATCTTTGCCTGTACAACTGTCAGTCTACCACCTGGACTCCTCTGTCCCATCTGCTAAACCACATAGATGCTGCCGTGACATTTCTCAAGCCCCAAGGAAACCGTGTCACCCGACTGGAAACCTCCCAGAAGCCCTGTGGTCAGATTATGTCACACTTACTGCCCTTCCAAACCCTTTACATAGTTTCAACTTAAATTCTCCCTCCCAGGTTTGTCTTGCAAAGAGCAGCCCTTGAGACCCAAGGCTGGACAATCTTCCTAGCACACCACAGGGCACTCTAAAATGCTGATAAAAGGAAGAACTCAAATTAGGGATCCTCTTGGTTTCAATGCAAGGGTCATAACATGAAGAATTGTGTTAACATCCAGAAGGTGTCAAGATCATTTGGAAAGTAGATCAATTTGCTTTAGGCACTGGGTACTACTGTCTAGGCACTGAGAGAGAAGGAAGGAGAGAAGGACAATGGGAAGAGGGAGGGAGATGGAGACAGAGAAATAGAAGCAAAGCAAACATCATATTATGCTTTAAAGGTTATTGATGATTCAGTACAATAAAATACTCCTCCACTGATCACAGAACTAATTTAACTGTCATATGTAGAAGACCTGATGTCAGAAGCACATGTTAAAAGGCTCTAATAACTCAAGGACCCACTGTAGCTGCAGAAATCCCAACAGCACATTTCTGTTTGCTCCCTGTTTGCATTAGCAAGCTCCGAAGGCTCTGGCTCTGCACAACTCTCTTCACAAGGTACCTTATCATGGCATAGGAACTGCATTTGAGTGGCCTGGGGCTGTACTGTCGAGCTTTCCCAACCACTTTTCTGGGAGGTGGCTATAGCAAGGCTTGGCCAGACTGGCTTTATAAACACAGTGGGTTCAAGCTCTCCAGCTTCTGTGTGACATACTCAATCTTAGTTTCCACTGCTGCTGGGTCTCATGCCCAAGTCAGTCTTATGGGTGCTAAACAAATACACTACTACCATGCTTTGTCACTACCTAAATAACAGAATTTAGACTTGGTGACCTACATCATTTTTTTATGCGTTCTACAACTGAATGAGTTTCTAGAAATTAAACTTAAAAAACACTCCCCTGGTGCCATAAGAAAAGGAAAACAATAAAGCAGAGTTTGACATATTCAACACACCAGCCAAAGACAGCAAGCCATTACTTATTAAGGACTGGGGACATCATTCAACATAACAGCACATGCTAGAGTATGTAAGACCCTGAGTTAGATTAGCAATACTGAAAAAGCAAAATAATTAATAATAAACACACAAAATTTGACTAAGCATTATTTTTTAATTTACTGGGTTTATTTTCATACCATGCCTTATTCTAGAGTAGTGGCTCTCAATCTACAGGTGTAGTCCCTTCAGCAACCCTCTATCTCTATAAATATTTATAATTCTCTTTTTGCATTCACCATTTTATTTTTTATTAGATATTTTCTTTACTTACATTTCAAATGTTATCCCCTTTCCCAGTTTCTCCTCTGGAATACCCCTATCCTATTCCTCCTTCCCTTGCCTCTATGGGAGTGCTCCCCCACCCACAAACTCCCTCCCATCTCCCCACCTGGCATTCCCCTATACTAGCCTTCACAGGGCCAAGGACCTCTCCTCTTCTTGATGCCTGATAAGGCCATCCTCTGCTACATATATTGCTGGAACCATGAGTCTTTCCATGTATATTATTTGGTAGGTGGTTTGGTCTCTGGGAGCTCTGTTGGGGGGTCTTGTTATCCTTCCTGTGGGGGTTGCAAACTCCTTCAGCTCCTTCAGTCCTTTTTCTAATTCCTTCATTGGGGGGTCCCATTCTCAGTACAATGTTTGGTTGAGAGCATCCGACTCTATTTCTCAGGCTCTGACAGAGCCTCTCAGGAGACAGCTATATTAGGCACCTGTCAGCATGCACTTCTTGGCACCCACATTATTGTCTGGGTTTGGTGACAGTGCATAGGATGGATCCCCACAGTCTCTGGATGGCCCGTCCTTCAGTCTCTGCCCCAAATTTCATCTTTGTATTTCCTCCTGTGGACATTTTGTTCCCTCTTTTAAGAAGGATGAAGGTATCCTCTCTTTTGTCTTCCAATTTCTTGAGCTTCATGTGGTCTGTGAATTGTATATTGAGTATTCCAAAATTTTGGGATAATATCCATTTATCAATGAGTACATGCTCTTTTGTGATTGGATTACCTTACTCATGGTGATATTCTCTAGTTCTATCCATTTGCCTAGGAATTTCATAAAGTCATTGTTTCTAATAGCTGAGTAGTATCCCATTGTGCAAATGTACCACATTTTCTGTATCCATTCCTCTGTCGAAGGACATCTGGGTTCTTTCCAGCTTCTGGTTATTACAAACAAGGCTGCTAAGAACATAGTGAGCTTGTGTCTCTGTTATACATTGGAGCATCTTTTAGATATATTCCCAGGAGTGGTATAGCTGAGTCCTCAGGCAGTACTATGCTCAATTTTCTGAGGAGCCACCAGACTGATTTCCAGAGTGTTTGTACCAGCTTGAAGTCCCACCAACAACGGAGATGTGTTCCTCTTTCTCTACATCCTTGCCAGCATCTGCTGTCACCTGAGTTTTTGATCTTAGGTGTTCTAACTGGTGTCCAATCCTGTATTACCTTAACATAAATCTCCATCATTGGAACTCAAATGATTACTTTATATGCCCCAGATGCCAGGCATGGAGAAGCAGCAGGATTTGGTCCTTTCTCTGTTGGGTGTGGGAGTGGTCTATTGTTGTTGCTTTTGTTTTGGTTTTCACTGTTGTTATTTTGTTTTTTTGTTTAAGTGTAACTGTTTCTTGTTTTTTCCATTTGGAATAAGAGTGATATTTACTCTGTACCATTATCCCTGAAAGTATGTAACTTGTTCTTTATTTTAGAAAAGCCTATGGGCATACATTTGAAAGATTTTTATCTTGGTTATATTAGTTGAGAAAAAGTTATTTTTTGTAGCTATGAATAATCTCTTGGTAGTACAACCTGAATTATATAGAAAGTTAATTGTATGTATGCATTCCGTGTCCTTTTCTTCTGACTGAACATAATATGACAAGCTGCTTCTAACTCCTCCTGTCTGGATTTCCTTGCCATGAAGAACTGAACCTTGAACTGTGAGCTAAAATAATTCTTTTCTCCTTTACATTTCTTTTGTCAAAGTACTTTATTTTTCCACAGCAACAGGATAAGAACTGTGGGAAGTTAGTGTTTCCCCCTTGCATTAGAATCTTCATTCATGTTTAAAAACTACAGGTCACTGGGGTTCACAGCAGTAGCTAAGAAAACTGTCTTTTTAAAAGCTCCCAGGTGATAAGACTATTTGGATGCAATCAAATGGTTCTGACCTATGGGAAGAAGTAGTTAAATATTCTATTATTCACCTTTACCTGCCCCTCTTCAGTGGGCTTTCCTGTGCTTCTGAAATACACTAGCATTCTATCTTGGGAACCCTTAGAAAATCCACTCCAAATAAAGTCTCCTGAGTTAGTTTGTGTGTCATCGTAGGGAAACCCCTCAAACCAATAGGAGACAGAGTTTGAAAATGAGGAAGCTCAGACGCCAAAGCTTTCCACACAGTGATTTTATTGGATTTTAGCATCCGAATTTTTAGGGTCAGGTCTTGAATTTTTGAGCATGTCAAGGAGTTTATAGCTTTCTGCAATCACCATCCCTGCTCCTTTCAGTCCTCCCTTGAGTCTTCCCTGTGGTCCTTTCTGCAGTCTGCAGTCCTCCCTGAAATCCTCTCTGCAGTCCTTCCTGCAGTCCTCCCTGCAGCCATCCCTGCAGTCCTCCTGGAAGTTCTCCCTGCAGTTCTCCCTGCATTCCACTCAACTATCTGACTCATGTTTATGTCTCACCTGGTCTTGGTTCTCTGAGTTCCCAAGCCATCCCATCATCAAGGCTCTGCTCAGATGCTATGACCCTGGGTTACAAACCTGCGGTCTGAGCAATCCCCTGCCCGGATGCTTCCAAAAGAGACAAGAATTGGAGATCAGGACACTCAAAGATGCATTTGGGTGACTCAGTGAGTGAGGCTGTGGAGAAAAGACTGGCTCCAGGGAGTGACTGCAAAGTCATGAAGGCAAGAGAGAAATGGCCACACTCAAGTTAGCCTTGGCTCTTTCTCTGATGCCCCCTTAAGCCTCAAAGGAAGAACTTCACAAAAGGATGTCTTACAATTGGGAATGAAATGAAATAGGGTCCAGAAAAAAAATTCTAACAAAGATCCATGTCTTAGAATGTATAGGGTATCTGTTTAAGTCTATGAATTTTAAGAAAGAAATCAAGAGGAAGGGGCTGACACATTCCCCCAAATATACAACAAGAACCCATAATTTAAATCTTCTTTGAATCATTTTCATTTTTAAAAACCAAATTACTACAAAAAACTCTGGAAACAAATTTTCCAGGTTGAAAGTATATCTTTCCCTAAAATATTATTGTATTCTTCTAGATCCTTCAGTCTAAATTTAGAATCTAATAAATTAATCTCAAATTTATAAATTCATAACTTTAATATGAACTTGAAGACTACCTAATCTAGAGCCACAGCTCTTTTCGTTACCTTCTATTTATCTATTGTTTGCCACAAAGGCCCGGGAAGCTGGGTCAAGCACATTTGACCTTATTCTGGATTTGATGTCTGCGGCGTTGATGGCTCTCACACCTCCCACTTATTCTGCAGTACAAGTCATAACTGAGACTACAGTGGCCTGGGAAAATCACTTGTCAGGGTTACCTAATTAGAACAGGGGTGGGCTGGCTCCCAGAAATTGTTACAGCGTTTATTTTTTCTCTTTTCATTTTCATTATTTAAATTAGATATATTTTACTTATATTTCAAATGTCATCTGCTTTTCCGGTTTCCCTTCCATACCCCGATCCCATTCCCCCTCCCCTGCTTCTATGAAGGTGTTCACCCATCCTCTCCTGCCTCTCCACTCTGACATTTTCCTACACTGGGGCATCAAGCCTGGTAGGACCAAAAGCTTCTCTTCCCATTGATGCCCAACAAGGCCATTCTCTGCTAGTTGTGTGGCTGGAGCCATGGGTCTGTCCATTGTACTCTTTGGATAGTGGTTTAGTCCCTGAGAGCTTCGGTTGGTTGGTATTGTTGTTCTTATGGGGTTGAAATCCCCTTCATCTCCCTCAATTCTTTCTCTAACTCCTCCATTGGGGACCCCATTCTCAGTTCAATGGTTGGCTGTGAGCATCCGCCTCTGTATTTGTCAGGCTCTGGCAGAGCCTCTCAGGAGACAGCTATATCAGGCTCCTGTCAGCATGCACTTTTTGGCATCAGCAATAATGTCTGGGTTTGGTGGCTGTATATGGGCTGGATCCACAGGTGGGGCAATCTCTGGATGATCTTCCCTTCAGTCTCTGCTCCAAACTTTGTCTCTGTATTTCCTTCTGAGAATATTTTTGTTTCCCCCTCTAAGAAGGACTGAGGCATCTACACTTTGGTCATCCTTTTTGAGCTTCATGTGGCCTGTGAATTGTACCTTGGGTATTTCTATTCTTTATATAATCATGCTATTGCTATTGTATGATAGTCCCAAGAGAAAACTCCATATCCCACCAAACACTGTGGCCATGTTATATAAAGTGCTACATAACTGAAAATGATAACAGAGATGGAAAAAAAATCTACACAAGTTTACTTTCACATTTAAGCTTTTTAACGTTGTCTCCATTTCAAGCTGAATCTGAAAATAATGTCAATAATGGGCCTAGAATCTGAACTGACACACTATAAGCCCAAGTCCCGCATAAGCTCTCTTTTAGGATTCTCACGAGAGCAGGGATTTCACCCATTCCCCACCTCTGTTCCCTGACCCCAAGTGTGCGGTAGGGGGGAACTTTTTCTACAGCACAATATGAAGATCAAAGGGCAATGGCAACCTTAGGTCTCAGTGCTTGCCTTCCATCTTCTTTGAGACAGAGTCTCTCCTTGGAGACCTATAAGCCTGGGGGTGCTCTGCCTCTGCTGCCCATCTTGCCTCAGAAGCGATGGGATTGCAGACTACTCGGTTCAGCTTGATGTGTGCTTTGAGGATGCACACGGGTCTTCGTGCTTGAACAGCACCGTCTGCCCACTGAGCTATCTCCCCAGTCCTTTACCTCACAGTCACTAAAGGACTTCACCTGCACCCCTGCAGGCACTGGCTCTGGCACAGGGAAGAGTCGAGAGGAAGTATACATACCTGCAAGAGCTGCTCAGGGTGGGATGGGTGAACGGGGGAGTGATTCAGCCAGGACAAAGGAACTAGAGATCATGTTAATGGTTAACAGCAGAGATCAGAACAGTCTATTTGGGGCTGGAGAGATGGCTCAGCGGTTAAGGACACTGACTTGTCTTCCAGAGGTCTTAAATTCAATTCCCAGCAACGACATGGTGGCTCACAACCTATGCCCTCTCCTGGTGTGTCTGAAGACAGCGACAGTGTCCTCACATACATAAAATAAGTAATTTTTTAAAAAAAGAATAGTCTATTTGTCTAAGGGATTTCATTCTTTAATTCCTTCTCTTATCCATGGGAACCCTTTAAGTGTCTGTCAGAATAGAAGCTTTAGAAAGGCTTTCTATTCCAAAAATAGTAATTAAAAATGCAAATTCTTAATATGGCCCTGAGAGATGTTATTACCGGGTTCTTCCCAGACTCCTTACAATTGTTCTCCCTCTGCCTGCAACTTATGGGCCTTGCAGAAGGACTCATGGCCCACCTCCTTCAAGTTTTTCCTTAAACATGCCTTTCCTGTCTCAAACCTAAAACCTGTCTCTAGGCAATGGAACCTCAGTAGTACTACACCTCTCTGATTTCTTTCTCTTCAGCAAATAACCTCCCTGCCCCCCCCCCTTGAAAACTGTCCTATGGTACTGATTCATTGCCTTCTCTTTCTCTTTCTCCCTCATCAGAATGAGAACACCGTAAGGGGTAAGAGCTGGGGCCTTCACCATTCACACGAGAGTGGGTAAGTCAACCAATATCCAGCACCGACTGAATAAACCATGAGGTGCTATGCTAAGCCCCAAAAAGGGCAAAATAAAACACACACAGTATGTTGTCTCCACTTAGAGTCCAGGATAAAAAGGCAGCTAATTCCTTTCCAACAGACATAAAGGGAGTTACAATTACAGCAAGAACCTGGAAGTTTGTTATGCAGCATGAGGACACCAGCACAGTGTCTCTATGGAAATGGATCATAAAACAATGAGAATTATAATCCCTTTTGCTGTTCTAAACACATTCTCTCCTAAACATGACAAAATCCACTAGGTGGGGAATTTTATCACCCCAATTTCACAGGTGAAGAAACTAAGGAACTCAGAGGCTAGGTGCCTTACTCCCAAATAGTGAATACAGGACCTAGGATTCGAACTCACACAAACTTTCTGCCAAGATCACATTCTCAGAAGAATTAAATGTGCACATAGAAAAATCACACCCTGAGCAAAGAGGAAAAAAATGCCAAATGACAGAGGCAGGAGAGAACATGACACATTTGAAATCTAAAAGTCCAACAAAGCTACAGCCCAGAGATGTAAGGAAGAGAAAAGACACGGCAGTGGTCCTGGCCAGAAAAAGGCCTTATCAGGAAGGATGAGCGACCCTATGGAGAAGGCTTCATGTGTTATCATCCACAATTTAATGAAAAGGTTAGTGGATATTTTATCAGACAGCCAAGGGTGATGCTTTTCAGTTCCACGAAGATGCCTGTGGTGTGCCCAGTCTCCTGGCTAACACAGAAGTGTGAGGAAAAGCTGGGCAGAGTAGGAACAGGGAAATAAGGTGTATCTGCATGTGTTTGGATCCACTCCTCCCCACTAAAGTCTGAGTCCCTGCGTTGGATATGAAGCTCACCTTTTCCGACAAGGCCTCCTCCAGCGTGGCCAGAGCAGTGTCTGTGTTGCTGGAGTCTGTCTGCAGGGACTTCACTCTGTCTTTCAGGTTGGTCAGCTGTTTGTCCTTGTCCCTAAGTTGTTCTTGCAAGTTTTCAATCTAAAAATAAAGATCAACACATTTAATACACGTTTTCTATGTAACCAGAATCAAGATTTGTGAAGACGTCTCTTCTTTATTTTGTTTTCAATGACCTGATATATGGACATCTTCACGTCAGTATTCTTGAGAATACATTAGAAGACTTGGAATTAAGAAAAACTGTAAGATATTAATCTGTTTATTGCTGGTTTCTATTTATGAGCTGAATGCTGTCTATGCAAATGCAAGACCCTAGACATTTAAATAGTATTATTTCTCTGTTTCTACCCTTTAACCACACATTTATGGTTCAAGTCCATAGACCTGGCCATAGGGAAACAGAAGGCTTAGTTCATTCACTGGGCAGACACTGAGTGGGTGCCCATTCTTCACCCCACCCCAGTACATCCACTCAATCCTTTTATCCAGCAAGAAACTGTGATATACCAAATGTTGTCAAGTGGCTGTTTCAAAGTGACTGCATGGAAGCCAAGTGGGTTATCACCAGCAGACTGTTAATGGGAAGAACTTGTGATATAAGTCATATGCAACAAGGACTAAACACTCCATTTGGCAACTAAGTCAGATGCTGGCAGCCAACCAGCCACTTTATCCAGTATCTGCATCCCGAAATAAACACAGAAAACAGCCGATTGTAAGGTCTGCCTGGCAGCAGCAGCAAGGGCCGTCTCCTAGGCATTACGTCTACTATCATTCATGTTTTTATTCTCTGCTTTCAAACCATGTATTTCTTATCTAAGGTTTGCTTAAGCCCGCTATGCAAACAATTTATTCATATTAAGGGTTTTTAAATGACAAGGAAATAAAGCAGTACAATTCCAAGATAAGTCCATTCAAAATATTTGTATTCTGCACCCAGCTTTCTCATGGACTTATTCCAAATATACGCTTCACATTGGGCTGCTCGAGCAACTTGGGGGATGACTTGACTCCTTTCACTGGAATCAGGAATGGCCATGTAAATGCCGTTGGCAGTAGTCATGATGGAGAGATGGCAGATAAGGGACCACTATAGCATCTTTGAAGAATCCAGGTATGGTGACTTGTGCTATGATTCTGAGAGTTAGGAGGCTTGGAGCAGGAAGGCTCTCAGAGTTTGGGGATACCCTGGACCATACAGTGAGTTTCAGATCAGCCCCATGCTACAGAGTGAACACCATTCCAAAGCAAAACATAAGGTAGTTTTAACAAGAAAGGCACGAAGCATCTACACCTAAAGTGATGGGACCTAGACTGGACTGATGAACTTTCTCAGTGTCCCAATGCATCTGAGATAATAAAGGTAATGCTACTTTGAGCAAAAGTAACTGACAGATTTAGAATAGGGTGAACATTCATATCCAAGAACACAGCACTTTTAAAATGTTGTGCAAAAATCTCAAGAAGGGTCCTGGACTGAAGAGATGGTTTACTCTCAAAAAGTGATTGCTGCCTACATGTAAGGATTTGAAGCCAGACTCCCAGAGCTCACATAAAGGCAGATGTGGTACATGCCCATAATCCTAATGTACCTATAGCAAGATGGGAAGCAGAGACAAGAGAATTCCCAGACACTTCTGGGTAAGATAGCCTGATATTCACAGTGGCCAACAACAGAGGCCAGACTCAAGGTAGAAGGCAAAGAGACACTCCGCATTCATGCCATTGCATGTTTATACATACAGATACACATACATACACAATTTTTATAAAAGGAAACTTAAGAGGCACAGAATAGAATACAGAAGAGTCTCTTACATAACTTTTATTTAAAAAAAATAACAACAAACAAAGAAGAACTCTATAAATAGATATAGGCACCAGAAAGTAAAAGTCACAGGAGAGACATGGTCTTAGAGGCAGGTGGCAAGAACAGAACTTCTGGTTTTCACGTTGGAAATTTCAACCGTCTCCTGTGTACCGACTGGCTTTGTGTGTCAACTTGACCCAAGCTGGAGCTATCACAGAGAAAGGAGACAGGTGGATATAGATAGATATAGATACTGATATATAGATGAGAGAGAGAGAGAGATATCAGAGATGATGAGATTGATTAGGGCATAAAGGCTTATGTCACTAAATCTGATGACCTGAGCTCAATTCCAAGGGCCCACATGGTAGAAGAAGAGAATCAACTCCCACAGGTTTTCCATTTATGTCCACACATGTTCTGTGTGACACAGGCATGTCCACATACATACACTAACACATAAATAATTGCAATAAAATAATATAGAATACCAAATACAAAAATAATAATGAACAAACTATAAATGACTAGCAAAAAAAAATTGTCTGTGTGCTACAGTTTGGGCACACAGTCTGTCCCCAGAAAGGCCTTTCTGGATGCTGGGTCCTCAGTGCACTGATGCTGAGGTGGTGATACCATGAAGCTCCACCCTCATGAGTAGATTGTGCCTGTCCTCACTGGGTAGGATTCATCTCGTTGGACTCAATTCTTTCTACCAAGAGTGGTTTGCTATCACATAGCAAGCCTGCTTCCCTTCCAGTCACCTGTCACTACGTGACCTCACAGGGTCAGATTGGCCCCATCACAGTGACACCTGTCATGCCGTGCTGCATCCATTAGGCCACCAAGAAGCTGGCACTACTGCAACACTGTTAAGCATCCAGAACTAAAACTGTTTTCTCCATTGTACAGAAGGAGCCATCGTTGGCATTTTATAGAATAACAAAATAGACAAGTCATATCAAGTTACATGCAATGAAATTGATATGAAGGTATTTAAAAATCCGAATTTCACCAATTGCAAATTAAGTGGAAACTTTAGAATCTGAAGAGGAGAAAGCATAATTATAAAATAATGCAACATTAGCCTGGTAAAAATGAAGTTCTTCCATATATGTGTGTAGATATAGCATACTATATACACATAAAGTATACGGCTAAGAATACTTTGACAGTAAAGTGAATTTTATTTTCTCTCATGTTTTTCTGTATCTTCTGGCCTTTTTTCCTTGAAGCTAATACACAAAATAAAGATACTTTCAACTCAACTACAAAACAATGTTATTAAAATGAGTTTTGAAGTAAGTTTTACTTCTTAAAGGGGCTTATTACATGAAGAAATATTTCTTTTACCTCCAAAAAAAAGGTTCCTTCTAAAAATTAATTTTTAGGAAGCTGGCAAATGTAATCTTTTTATGTACTAGAAAATTATTATACACTTTCTCTTGTTCTCAGACTATCATGACACTTGTGAAAAACATGATTGGGATCTATTTGTTGAGAGTGTGAAGCTCCACAAGGTTCAAATACTTATTGAGCAAAATGAAAACCAAGGCTGGAACTGGGAATCCCAGAGACAGTTTCTCTGAAACTTCACCTTCTACAAAGATTCAGTTCACCTTGAAACATAGAAAAGTCACAGGTCACTGTGACTCTTGGAGTGAGAGACAGGTCTATGCACCCCAAGGCTGAGAGACAGGTCTGTGTACCCCAAGGCTGAGAGACAGGTCTATGCACCCCAAGGCTGAGAGACAGGTCTATGTACCCCAAGGCTGAGAGACAGGTCTGTGTACCCCAAGGCTGAGAGACAGGTCTGTGTACCCCAAGGCTGAGAGACAGGTCTGTGTACCCCAAGGCTGCGAGACAGGTCTTTGTACCCCAGAACCGAGAAATATTACAGTTGCCATCAAAAAGAAGATGTTTCTGGTCCCCATCCAAACCAGTCACAATACTGTATCTGACGCAAGAGCTTCACGTTCAGAGAAGATCCTTAGAGAGCACACAAGGAATGGCAGCATCCAGACCCTGCAGATCACATGGCAACCCTAATCGCATTGGTTTAAGCTAACCCTTAGTGAGCCAGGCAAGATTCAGAGAGATGGGACTTCACTCTGAGGATCCTTCATCGTTCCCACACTACTTAAGGGCATACATGAGGCTCTTGAAAAGATGGACCAAGAGCCGGAGCTAGGACACAGCACAGTCTAGCAGGAGTGATATTCCAGGTTCAATGCCCAGTACTGCCAGAAGAAACAAACAAAAGGCAATTCACTTGCTCTCCTACCAATCCCTACTCTGGCTTCTATTTTAGCAAGCCATGCTGCCAGAAACAGACTGTACATCTTCCCGCCTTTGTCTGCTTCTTGTACTTGGAGAGTTCTTCCCATTCCAACTCTCACCTCTGACTCAGACCTTTAGATGCCAATACATACCCTTTATCCTTCAGAAAACTGCCCCTGCCCTGCGAGCTCTGCCCCTTCCCTGCCCCTCTGAACTTACTACCCATTATTAGGATTTCCTTGTCAAAGGCTGGAGAGGCAGCTGAGGGCTCGAACTGTCTTTTTGTACAATCAGCTCTGCAACTCTGCTGTAAGGTCAGCTAAGACAAGTGTTCTCACTTGAACACCTCGGCCATTAATTTCTTGAATAAAATGAGGAAGAGAAAAGGGGTGTGGCTATTAAAGAGACTGCCTTATAAGGAGATCAGAACGGGGAATTCTGAGTTCATTTGACTCTGGGATTCTAGAAAGAAGAGATTAAAACGTGACAGGCAAGATCTTTGTGGAGACTCATGATAGAGCATGCTATGTTTGTAACGCTTACCTAAAGGTGTCTTTCTGTCTTACTTTATGAGATTCTGAAACCCAATGAATAAAACGTCTCTTTTTATCTTAAAACATATTTCTGGAATTTTGTCATCCTTACCTTAGATATTAGTTTAAAGTTAATAAACTGAAGCTACAGAGACAACCAGAACAATCTAAACAAAAGAAATAATTAATAATAATAATAACAACAACAACAACAACAATAATAATAATAGTAACAGGTAAATTTCCAAAATTACCAGAAAGGCAAAGATTGCATGAAAAGGCCAGAATTCTATGCCTAAAGTTTTGACACAGGTGGCCCAGGGGAGATGCTACTGCTGAGCAACAGACAGCAGATATCTGGACTTTGGGACAAACCACAATATTACAACACAACCCATGACCATGTGACCTGACAACCACCACAGTGGAAACTCGCCATCAAATTTCCAGCAGCCCAACAACTTTGACAGGTGCATTTCACTAAATAAAAGCAGAGACATTAAGCCAATAGTCTAAGAGCCAGAGAGGCTGAGAATGCAAATACTAGGTTTTTCCACCTTCTGGAATGAGTTGCTCTTCATAAGTCAGCAGGAAAGCTAGACTCTGGTGGTCAAAACAACCAACTCATATCTATAAAATCTATGGAAAACTTCACTGTTCCATTTTCAGGAGACCCAGCAGACATAATGCTTTAGAAAAGCACAGATGTTTTTCTCATTTATCTCCTCCCTTCCTTTCTTCTGCCATTTCATACGATATCATCCATGCTGACCTCATAAATATTTAGTAGTCAGTACTTTCCCTCATTTCTATAATTTCATGACTCTGAAAATGGAACATAAACATAAGCATGAAGTCTGTGACCTTCAGACTGGCTCCTTGTGCTGTGCATAACTGTCGAAAGATTCATCCAAATTCTCAAGCTGTTTAATAATTCATTATTATTTGTTTCTGAGGAGGGCTCCCTTGTGTCACTGTGGCAGCTTCTCTAACTGTGTACCATTTAAAGACATTTAGGTCGTTTCCAGTTTGGGCTCTTACAGGTATTTTAACTACAAACATCCACATACAGGTGTGTGGTCTTTTACCTTTGAAAGAAGTCCCCACTACTCTGGTATAAATGTTGCCCTAGGATGATTTCTAGATCCTATGGAAGTTGTTTTTTAATTGTGGCAAACACTACTGAAGCTCTCTCTAATGCAGTGGTTCTTGGCCTTCATAATGCTAGACCCTTTAATACAATTCCTTATGTTTTGGTGATTCCCCCAACCATTAAAACATTTCACTGCTACTTAAAAAGTGTAATTTTTGTGACTGTAATAAACTGTAATGTACATATCTGACATGAGGAATATTTGATACGCCATCCCCAAAGGGGTCTCTCACCACAGGTTAAGAGCCACTGCTCTAACGTTTAAACATTTCACATCTTACCTCTTCGCTGTCGCTACTTGTGATTTTAGTGACTCTGATAGATGGCCTTTTACTCTGATTTCCCCAGTGGCTAGTGATTTAAATGTGTTTCCATACATGCTCCTCTTCAATGAATTGTCACTTTGTGCCTCTAACCCATTTTCTTAATAGATTGTTTGTGACAATTTTGTCTCACCATTGACTTTTAAGGACCCTCTATATTCTGCATTTCTGTTCTCTGTTAGCTTGAGTGCTATACAGTGACTTGTTCAAAGTCTGTGGCTTATCTTTTAGTCTTCTTGACAGGAGCCTGACTTCTACTGCCAGGAGAGAGGCTCTCTAGTGGCAGGTGCCTGGGAGTCAGGGCTCTTTGGGCAAAGCTGGCACAGGCGTCCTGGTCCTGAGCTCAGCACTTAGAGCAGGTGATGCATGCCAGTAGAGGGGCTGGCCTGCTGGGATGTGCTGATGACATTTTATGGGATGACTGAAGCCTTAATAAATGTCCTGAACATCCCTTCCCTTCTTTCTTCTCTCCTTATCCCCTTTCTTCCTTCTGTTGCCTCCCCCTGTTGGAAGAGTTTCTGTTGCAGGGTTCTGGGAAAGTAGCCTGGAACAGGATTTGTTCAGGAAGTTCCCACCGAGCTCTTTTCTGCCTGCCTTCAGAGTCTTTTATAATTACAAAAATAGTTCGAAGCTAATAGGACTTAGGGAACTTATGGCATCTTGTGTTAGAACTGAGAGCCACTAAAAGCCTTCTGTTAAAATGGAATATTTCATTGACTCCCAGAGATCTCACCATTGAGATCAATCTAAGAAGCTGGTAGAGTGAAGGTCATGTCCGCTCTGGGTAGGGAGCCCTAACTCCTGCTTCACCTTACCTTACAGAACCAGGGCTCTCAGCCCTCTTCCTGCACCAACACAGCTGAGGACCCGTTGCCACCAGAGGGTAGAAGGAAGGGAGTCAGGGTCTAACTGGGGAACAAAGACAAGGTTTGCAAAAGATGCTCTCTCTGTGATTCACTCTCAGGAAGGAATCTCCATGGGAAATACTTTCAAACAAGCTCACTGTAAGAGGAACTCCTAGGCTGGCCAAGATGACAGAATAAAGACTTACATCACACTACTAAAATCTGTATTTTCAATCATGGGTTGGCACACAGTAGGTCTAAAGTAAATATTCTTTGACTGAAGCCAAAAAAAAAAAAGTGACCATTTAAATACTGGGTTAAACTTGGCTCAAATTACTTCCTCCCGGACAATTTTCTAGAGAACAACCACATCGTGACACCCTGTGGAACACTTGAGATACTGCACAATTGCAGCTCTGCCAAGACTAGAGCTGGTGCAGAGACACCACAAAGGAAACTGCCTCCCAAGGCTCATCTCCAGTAGTCACAGGTCTCCAAAGTTATCACGCGCAGCCTGACCCCGTGGTAAGTAAGGTATTTGAAAACAAGGGGGGGGGGGGGGCAACTGCTTCCCTTGCTTGGCACTTCACTGGATTCCAGAGCATTCCTGATTTCCTTCTTCTTAAGACCAATTTTAAAATGTTAACCAAGGCAGTGTGTTCTCAAGTAGTATGGAATTTTGTGTAATTTTTCCTTTAGACATAAAACGAAATAAGCAGTAAATTTAAAACATCCCCACGTTGTTCTAAAACAGGACGTCCGTTTAAAATCCAGTGATAAAATGGCCAAGTCCAGGGCAGCCTGCAGAGGTTCTCCTAGAGTGTGAGCCTCAAAGGCTCACATTGCAGACAAGCTCACTGGTACTCTGACAGTGGCTAACATCCCTGCAGAAAGCACAGGAGAGGTCTTGAGGCCTCCACAGCAAAAAGAAGCCCTGATGTTACAAAATCCATTTTTTTCTGAATGGATTGATAAAAAGATTTATTTTTTCCCCACATAAAATTCTGATAGTCCATTAAATTTAATGGGTAAAATGCTATTTTTTTCATATTTTGTCTGCCCTCAAATAAAAGGCAAAGTTTATGCAAGGGAACACTGCATACAGCAAAAGTATATTTGCATACACATTTAACAAGAAATGACCAAAATGATTTTATGACACTAATTTTATCTGAAAGCCTACAGCTTAAATGTGTCTTATAAATTGGGAGTGAATTCCAACCTTTTTTATACTCTTCCTTGTTTATTCTAATAGTGTCTGACACCAGTAAGTATTCTGCTTATTAGAATATGCAAAGCTCTTCGAGTAAAAGAAAAATTAAAAGGAAAATAACGGGATACACAGAAAAAGTATCAAACAAACCCTTTAAAATCTCACCCAAGTCATAGACAAGTCCGACTCTATTCACAATGTGTTGCTTCTCCTCAGACTTTCGCAGGTGCACTCCCTTTTAACCCTTATGCATTTGCTTCTAACTCTATTTGAAACTTGAAATTTAGTTGACAAGCTCCTGCATGCCTCCTGTGCCTTGTTTTATTGTTAGTTAATCCCTACACTAAAATGCAATTGCAACAAACTTTACAACGGGAGTGTGCCTGCTAATCTTTGACTGTTTAAATAATGTGCATTTTAGTAACTAAAAAAATTAACATTAAGGTCACTTAAAGAAATCATTAAACTCTGAATAAAAAGGTCATTTCTTGTCCCCACGCTGTCAATAAGCAACATGACAATCTTGTCACATTTTTGGCCACTGTCTCAGGAATGCATCTTAAGTACTCAAAGGATTAAATTAAATCTCACCTGCAGACAGGCTTTCCAGGGGAAACCTTAGTTCTCAAAGGAAAATTACTTTCATTATCTAACGTTAAAACCAAATATTCTGTCCTCAGGAATTTGCAGGGAAATAGCAGAATCCAAGAAAACAGCTTGAGAAAACTTCAAGAGAGTTTTAAGTCCCTGTCTGAACGATTTAAGAGAAAACTCCTTTTAGGAAATATTTTCTCAAGGTCATGCTAAGACAGCTATAAAACTGTGTCTTCTAAATTACTTCAAATTGATGCCTTTTGCCAATTTTGATTCTATTCTTGGGGGTTGAAGACTTTGGGTTTTCTATGAGAATTATTTTATTCCTGCTTACTATTTTGAGTGTGGATTGTCTATGGGCTTTTGCTTTTTAAAGAAATGGTATAATCTTAAGAGCCTAACATTTAAAAAGGCACATGAAGAATAAAAGTATAAGATATATCACCTTATTTAAACTTAAAACTAAGAAAAGGGATGGGTGTGAAATTAAAAGTATATGCGCGTGCAAATGAAAATGGTGGCACCACACTATTTATGAAAGTGTTTTTCCAACTGAAAGTACACTACGTCCTCTAACAAAAGTTCATTGGGATGACTCCTCACATGGTAGAAACTGCCCCATTAAGAAAGCATTTTGAAAGCCCTCGCACACGCATGTACACACTCGGGAACGTGCATGTACACGTGCCCATACACACAGAGTCGACCATATTATTGTAAGAGTAAATGGGGCAGGCAGACTTCCTAAATAAACAAAATTCTGAATCTTTTCCCCCAAATCCAATACAACTCCAGAGAAAGAACAGGAACTATCTGACTGAAAAATAAAAATGAATGCTTTGTCAAGGAACCTAGATCATTATTTGCAGAAAATTTACTTTGTTATTGGTTCGGATTATAAATAAATGTTCTGTCCCCTACAGCAAATGTTCTGTACAATAACAGGTACAAGAAATTGAAACCACCATGGCAATAGTCCTGAGGCTGTAGGATGTAGTTTGTGGTAGACTGGAGAAAACAAACCAAAACAAACAAAAAGAACAATCACACAATGTGACTACAAATGAGTCTGCATGAACTTCGCTGTGGACAGCCTGTGAAGACAGCCTGTCTCATATGACAACTCACATTTAACTTACGGGCCAAGCTCTGTGACACAGGGATTGAAGCGTGTTTTATGCTACACCTTCTTTAAAAGAAGGTAACTGGCATTTAAGAACTGAAGGCACTACATACAAAGGAACTTTATTTCCATCTTAGATGAAGAGTGAGTGTGAGCAGTAGCAGCTCCCCACTTAGATATTCGGGCAGAATCCATTCTTTTACTTACTTTTATTGTCTTATGATTTATACATTTTAATTTTTTTTTTTACCTATTCTTAGTAAGTCTGGACCCAGCCTTAAACTGAGGAACCCCGTTCTTAAAGGTCTTCAAAAGCCTGGAAGATGGTTGGCTCCTGAGCACCCAAAACCTTTCACTTTAGTTGAATTTCTTTCTTCCATATGCATTGGCCCGCGTGGAGTTCTGAATAAAATCCCTTCTCTCTCTCTCTCTCTCTCTCTCTCTCTCTCTCTCTCTCTCTCTCTCTCTCTCTCTCTCTCTCTCTCTCTCACACACACACACACACACACACACACACACACACAGACACACACTCTGCCCAGTAACCACGACAATCTTTAACATTTATCCTATGGAAAAAATTAATGTGAAATAATTACTAGAAATGACTTTGGGGGGGCATGGAGCTAAGATTAAACCAATAATATTTGCAGATATATGTTGATCATGCATAAGAATGGGTTTCATTTCGAAATGTACATGAACAGAATGCAGTTTGATGATACTCGCTCCCAGGCCCCTCCCTTGTTCCCCTACTCTTCCCCCTGCTCACCTTCCGATTCTCACCTAGCCTCCCCTCTACTCCCATGTCTTTTTGGTTTGGTTTTTAGGTGTTGTCTGTTTGCATGGGGCACCAAATGTGTTTCACTCAGGTTGCTGGGCAGGATCATCAATGAGACGCTGTTTGCAAAGGCATAGGCACCTTACCAATGACTGCATTGCTTTAGGCACCTTACCAATGACTGCATTGCTTTCTAAAACACACTGTGTGAGATTCTTCACTGAAATAATGAAAGGAGCATTCAGAAAGATCACAGGACAGTAATCCAGAATCCTCTAAGAGGAAGCAACCTGCAAATGTTTACACAACTGGAAACAGCTAGAGACCCCAGCAGGGTCTCCTATTCCAATCATCCATTTTGTTGTGATGAATCATGCGTTTGTATTCAACTATTAAAGTATTAAAATATCCATAATGCTGTAGCTCCCAGTTTACTGGCATATGAGAACTATTTAGATAGTTGGTTCTAAGATTCTTGGGCCCAGGATCAGAGTCACTTATGGTACATGGAAGAGTTCAGCTGCAATCTACCTGGTAAATTAGTTGGACTTGTGATTTAATCTAATAGATTTTCTCAAGCATTGGAATCAAAGCATCCATACTACAAATGAAGAGGAAAATAATGACAACTTATTTCTCCCCAAATTCTTACCTTCTTCAAAACATCGAAGAAACAATATTCTCCCGAGACTCTAGAAATTGAACTTATTTTTTTTAAGGTCTAAGGATGTAAAAGTATTTATTATTCCATAAGTTTTAGTCAAGACCCATCCCAGCTCCTACATACACGTTTACCACATATAGGGATCCAGGCCAGGCCCGGGGGGCATGAGGGAGGAAATAGGTCTCTCTACCTCCAGGCCCTCTCTAAAACAGCACAGACAATTGGGGATGTTTGCATTGATTATGTGCACATTCTGAGATGCCTGTGGTCTGAGCAGAACTCATCTCCTTAAAGAATACTTCCATGGGAAGTCAACCAGTTACTCAGAATTACTTTAAATACAGCTGACCTCTGCTTGGAACACAATGAAAATAAGGAGACTGAAGACGTAACAGATCTGGTAAATTCTAGACGCTTCAGTGTAAAACAAACTGTTTCATATCTCTGCATCTTAAGTTCCCATTACAAGGGTCTGGGGGGTCTAGCCAGATGAGCTGAAATGGTTAAGAAAGGCTTGTACTTTCTTCCTTTCAAATGTGACGTCTCTCACTTTTTCCAGCAGCCACCAGCTGCATTGGAGAGGTCTGATTACAGCACAGGCCGAACTTACAAAGTCAAATAATGAAGCAGGCCCTACGTTCATTTGGCTAATGGAAAGGAGTCTGTCTTCTGCAAAGTGTCAAGACTCCAATCTCATGCGCTGGACTGACAACTGAAGAAAACACAAACCCAGCTTCATTTCCCAATTAAAGACAGGCTCCTTATGCCTCCCTGGGAGAACAGTCCTGTTGTGCAATTGGATATTTAAAGAAGCAGTCTGCTCTTGTTTATGCACTGTTGTTTCCTATTAAGAGTCAGAATGTGTTTTGTTCTTTTAATGTCCAAGGTGGCTTCCCCATGTATAATTTCTGAATCCCAGGGATAGATGGTTGAGGATGGCAATCAGCAGCTTGATTCGTTAGCAGATGCTCAAGTCCCCTAATACCACAGGATGCTGTCTTAATCAGAGGCCACACCGAAGGTAAATGATTCAAATCCATACGGATTCAAAGGTGCTACATGGCAGGTCACTACATCACATTCTGCAAAAGCCCGAAATGTGGGAAGTTGCTGCTGCAAGGCACGGAAGGCTTTTTCTAGAGAAGAGATCAGGGTCTGTAGACATTTGCTAAACATGTAGCATGAGTGAGCTGTGAAGCCAAATGCAGCATTCAAACAAAACACACACAGCATATTAGAATAAAACTGAGGAGGAAATGGCCAGTGGCCAAGGTACTGAAACCCTGAAAAGAGTGCCCAGCTCTTCGATGGCATACTTTCAAATCCACTTTGTGTGTGTGTGTGTGTATATGTGTATGTATGTATGTGTGTGTATATGTGGTTATATGTATGTATGTATGTATGTGTATGTGTAAGCATGTTGTATGTATGTATGCCTGTGTGTATATGTGGTTATATGTATGTATGTGTATGTGTGTGTGTGAATAAAAGAAAAAAGATTAGCTGTAACTTTCTAAAACTAAAATCCTGCTCTGATGCTTAACTTTCCACACTCTCCCACTAGGCTTCTTCTTTTACTTGGCTCAGTAATTGCTGGCAAGAGGGGCCACTTACACCCTCACCAAAAGGGGCAAGTGGCTAATTATTTCTGTCCGAACCCATGTGCAGGCAAAATCAGTTGCAGATGTAGAACTGTACCCACCAAAGGAGAAGCTGCTTCTGCAGCATGGGCCTGAGATCCATCTGAATACCAAGAAAGCCAAGCTACAGTCCTCCAACTGGGGGGGGGGGGGGTGGGAAGGTGTGGTCCTGTTTGGTCCTGTAAATGTACTGTCATGGTAATTTTCTTTGAAAAAAAAAGTTAAGAACAGTCAGCAAAAATGCAGATGGGTAGAAGGAAGAAAGGGAAAACAGAAGAGGGGGAGGGTAGAAAGAATGACTTTAAGGGGATTCAGATAAGCAGGTTAAAACTGTTCTCCACACTTATCTTAATCTGAATGCTGGGCCCAGCTCCTTCTCTGAAATCCCCACTCACCCTTAGTCTCCTTTGATCATGGAAGATAGGGGAAGGGAAACTGAAGTGCAAGGAGCACTAATGTATTCTGAGAGGGTTTTTCCATGGTAAGCTCTGTTTGCTGACTTAATCTTAGTAAGGGACCTCTCATTTGATGATGTGATCTGTTTCGCACACGGGAGTTGCCAATGCCGGGTGGGAAAGGGAGACTTGAATCCGCATCTGTTGGAGACTAAACATGGTGCAGTTTAGTGCCAGTGAACTCACTGAGTACCAAGTGTTATGGAAAAACCAACCAGGCCAGGGAAATGCTGGGGTTTGGAGCTGAGCTGTGTAACTGGTGCTCAACAAGGAAGGGGATGACTGAGCAGAGAGGTGGATAAAACATCAGCAGGAAAAACTGCAACATGCAGTGCCCTCCCACCTGCAGAGGATAAAGGACAGAGCATCCAGACCAGTGGCTCTCAACAGTCTTAATGCTGTGACCCTTTAATGTACGTCCTCATGTGGCGGTGACCCCAACCATAAAACTATATCATTGTTATTTTGTAACTGTAATTTTGCGACTGTTATGAATTGTTGTGTATTCTATGCTATGCAGAATATCTGATATGTAACACCTGTGAAAGGGTCATTCAGCCCCCAAACTGTTACTACTCACATGTTGAGGAGAACCACTGAGCTGGAGGCTTCACAGGCACAGAGGGGAAAGCTGTCCATCTCTTGGGGGCAAGACTTTTGGTTTCTAATACCATGACTGAGATCTTAGCAATGCTGAAGTGTTTGTGTATTCTGACCTTACTTCCTTGTTCATTTAGCTCACTGTTGAGTGTCTACAGAATGTGTGTGGCACGTTTTACAGACATGTTCTTGATTATAGATCCAAGCAGAACCTGCCCCAAAAGATGCTCTCAGTACTGAACCAAATTCTGAGAGCTATGGGGCAACAAGCATTTACCAGAGCTTCTGAAAAGCTGGGGATCTCTCTATAGAGAACCTATAAGATTTCTGACAAGGCTAAGCAGGGGAACACTTGAGACATTATATGATGAAGAAAACCAATAGCCTCCCAGCACCCAGGTTACACCTTATGTGACCATGTACATCAGTCCAAGTGAGAGTAGGACTCCTCTGGACAAACAAGAACACTAAGTTACTTATTCATTGACCATTGCATGCCTTACTTTGTCACCCAGAAGGCTGATGGTGATGTCCCTCCAGCCAGTCTTATTTAATTGACAGGTCTCAGCTGAGGGCTGTACACAGTTAGTAACTGCAACTCGGCAGTAAGCCACATAGCGTGATTGAAAGAAACTTACCTAGAAGTAGTGTCTTAGTTACACTTTCCATTGTGATAAAACACCTTGACAAAAACTA
This sequence comes from Micromys minutus, assembly GCF_963924665.1. Taxonomy (NCBI): domain Eukaryota; kingdom Metazoa; phylum Chordata; class Mammalia; order Rodentia; family Muridae; genus Micromys; species Micromys minutus. The sequence goes on from NC_137981.1 coordinate 30,996,032, forward strand.
TAGAAGGAAGAAGGCATCTGTTGCAGAGTTTAAAAGTACAGTACAGTCCACTGTGACAATGAAGTCACAGCTTAGAAAGCTTAGAACAGCTGGTTCCATTGTCTCTACCCCTCACAGGCACTCCTAGAGACCCATCAAGCAGGTGATTATTTATCATGTCAAATGGACAACTACGCTCAACCATCACAAATAACAAGGGGTTTAAGATGCAGTGTGATGTTACATACAAATACAGAGCTATCATTCTTGATTCAGGAAAGATTTCTGCAGAAAATGACAACTACAATCAGACACAGGGCATGGCTCACCCATGGTAAGGCTGCTGGGAGACAATTATGACAGAGACAAAGTAAAAACCACCAATAGCCTGTAGGAAGGCTGCAGAACCACACAGGCAAGATAACTGGCAAGGGGTGTGCCACATGACATTGACTATATTAACACAGGAAAGGGCAAGCAACTGCAGTTCATCTATGCTACAAATGTCTGGTCAGAAATGAAAAACAGCAGACCACCAGTTTCTACATTAGCATGATGAACCTCAGATACCCTATGCCATATAAAGGAAGCTAGACCCAAAAGACTAAGTGTGTATGTTAAAGACAGTCTATAAAAGGCACAACTGTGAGGTTGAAGCAACAGATCAACAGTTGTCAAGGTACTTTGGTGATCAGACAGCAATAATAGGGTGATGAGATTAAAAACCTGGACTACTGGTTGATCCCAACATTGTAAACATTTGTTTAAATGTGTAGAATGTACTGTAACAGGGTGCACTTTACTGTAAACTGTGTCTTGGTTTGTTAAATGTCTAGAGTTGTTCAAAAAGTACTTAAAGGAGTGTCTTAGTTAGGGTTTTACTATTGTGAAGAGATACCATGACCAAGGCAAGTCTTATGAAGAACAAGATTTAACTGGGGCTGGCTTACAGGTTCAGAGGTTCAGTCCATTGTCATAAACAAGAGAACATGGCAGCATCTAGGCAGGAGGCATGGTGCAGGAGGAGCTGAGAATTCTACATCTTTATCTGAAGACTGCTAGTGGATGACTAACTTTCAGGTAGCTAAGATAAAGGTCTTAAAGCCCATTGCCACAGAGACACACCTCTAACAAGACCATACTGCCCAACAGTGCCACTCCTAGGGCCAAACATACACAAACCACCACAAGTTGTAAAAGTAGCCTGGATCAGACTTAGGGGGATGGGGAGGTAGAGCCCATGGCTTCAGGAGCTTCCCTGAGTGGCTCCATCAGTCTTATTTACTCTCCAGGTAAACAATGGCTCACCAGATACTAAGTGAAAAGCCTGCAGAGGTTGCCTTGTCTCAGCTCAATATGCAGCAAGAGTGTGCAAGTTTTCAGGGTCAAATACAGACTCTGTGCATATCCTATATGCCCCTCACCAGCCCTGTAAAGTCCTCTTCTCCCCACCCCTTTACCCAAGTATACTTGAGTCTTTGACTTGATAAGCTCTCCCATCTTCACCCTCTGATATTTGACAGAGTTCTCTCCATTTTCCTGGACATGTTATGTCCTCAAGGAAACTTTCTTGTTTCTCACAGGAATTCCCTCCACATATTCTCAGCACCTACACTGCTTTTAGATACAACCTTCACCTGTAGTTAGTCCATCAGCTCCAGCATTTCTGCTTTAAATTCATTTGTTGACTGTCATTTTCCACTGATCCAAAAATTCCATGGAGTTTTCTCCATCTCACCCTAAGTCATAGTCCTGGCACCTAGCACAGTATCCTCAATATATGGTCACCAAATCAATGTCAGGAAATATCAGGTCTGCAGAAAATGGTCTTAAACATCTTAATTCTTCTAACAGCTCATGATGTCTATGTATACAACTATGGCCAACTTGGCATAATAATTCCAAGGGTGTTAAAGTATCATGTGTCCTTTATTGCTGGCCAACAGCTCTCTATCTGGACTTAAAACCTACTCAACGAGAAAATAAAAACAAATACCCAGGGTTAGTGAGGTCATGGATCTTAAAGGAAACCCTACTTTCAACGCTTTACTAAGCCAGTATGATTCTTAACTGCATTCTACATATTTAGTGCTACATCCACAGTTTAAGTATAGCTTTCATCCTTTATCAAAGAAACTTTTTTGTCACCAAAAGAGACCATTAGAGAAAATTATAGCAATCAAAGTGTAGAGAACATGTGATCCTGGGATGCCTAGGCCCAAATGATGCATCTACATCATAACTCACATATCAAAGGCTCATAGAGTTTTATAGAAGAGGGAGTTAGAAATGTTTTAAGAGCCAAAAGGAACAATTAGTCAACAGTGAGAGGGCACCTTCTAGAAACGACAGAAAAGCTATACCCATGATGTTTCACCAACATAGCTGCCTAAGTAAGACCCAAACAAGAAGGCATCGAAAGTCATGCTAATGTGTGAGGGAGAGGAAAGTCTCCTGGGATACACCCTACATAAAAGGACTACATGTAACTGAGAAATACAAAGAGCAGGAGAAATAGCCTTCCATAGGAAAGAGACACCTGGCTGGTTATCCAATACTAAGTGGTCATCCCTGAAATTTATATATATATAACAGTACATGAACTAAATGGTTGAATTTAGATATTTAGGAATATAGATATTAGACAGATAATAAAAAGAGGCCACAAATCTGGAATCAAGAGCAAAGAAGCATGTGGAAGGAACTTGGAAGGAAAAAATGAAGAAGAGGGAAATTATGAATAATTATATTTTAATTTCAAAAGATTATGATGAACCTTAATTCTTCTAAAGCAGTTGGGAAAGTGAGACACTTTGGTGAGACTAGAAGACTGAAGCAAGCTTGCATTCTTTCCCTGATGCAGAAAGCTACCCCAGTGAGGATGCTTTCTAGCTCAAGAGCCTGTCAAGTTGAGTATGTTCCCAGTTCAACACAAGATGTTTCTCTGGGCCTAGTGCTTAATGGAAAACTCTACCCTGCTGGTTGCAGAAAGAACATGACTGGCACTTGAGACACTCAATAAGAGTAGCAAAGGTAGTTTGCCAAGGCTTTTCCTGAACTCAGGAGCTAGAATAAAAAGTCCCACCACCAGATTAAGATGGTTTCTACATTTTCATTAAAAGCCCCCATTTTCAGGGGCATATCTGATAATCCACCGGGAAAATTTAATCTTTGCCTGACACTTGGCAAAGGGCAGTGCTTTGTTTGTACAGGAAACAAAAGAAATGACTTAGTGTTTTTTAAATCCTCCTTATAGACAGAAAGTGTCTTTCACATTCATCTTCAGAATCAGTGCATACATGAAGCCACTCATAAAAAGAGGAATCACAAAGATGCGGATGTGGTTAAGACAGAATGGTGTCCATCAGTACCACACACTAGGCAGCCATCAGCAAAACACACCAAAGTAGCTTGGTCTCATTCATTCATTATTAGTGTCGCAGGATACAGGGAACAGCAGGAGGTGCTGCTCCCCAGACATAGTAAATTGAGCATCAATTATGCTGTCTGAGGTTGCATACAGAGAGAGAACTAGACCTTAAGAAATGTGGGCAGTGTATGTACTGTCCCTTTTATTACTTCTAGCCAGAAAAAAGAAAAAAAGAGAAGAAAAAGGAAGCTGTAAATAGTGTGGTCATGAAGAGTCAGCTTTGGACTCTAGCTTTAACTTACTTTAGGTCATGGTTAAATGAATAGGACCAGCACCTCAAAGGGGCAGCTGTGTGGTAGAGCATAATATCTACACAGAGCAGTTCACAGCTCCCCACCTGGTTGTGTAAAAAAAAAAAAAAAAAAAAAAAAAATATATATATATATATATATATATATATATATATATATATATATATACACACACACACACACACATCTTCTCACAGATGTAATAGCTATAAATGTTTTAGTGCTATGAATGGCAGGGTACCTGGAACTTGAAGAAAACATCCGACAGCCCCTGTGCAGTAGATGTGAGAAAAGATTTCTATGCGCTCATAGGAAGGTTAGTTAACTTCGATGAGCCTCAGGTTTATGTAGTGTAAGATGGAATGGCAGTAGTAAGCTATTCCACAGGGACACAGCTGTACTATTTACACATTTGCAGCAAGCTGGGGAAATAGAACTTTAAGAGCCTATGATCACAGACATAGTGAGAAATGCTATTCTTAATATGTTCATATGGACTGATAGTCATAGAGCCCCTTTTCTTGGGAGACATGAGAGGCTATAGGTAAGCCCTAAAGGAAAGAAGCAAGAGACATTAGCTCCACTATGCTTTGCTTAGGGATGAAGATTGGACTGAGAGAGGCATATGAGCCAGGAGAAGACATGAGTAAAGAGGAGTCCAGACGCTGTTGAGCTGAGTAGGCAGAAGTCTAACAGAGACCATACATGGGAAAATCACTCATGGCTAGAAACACAGTCTATTTTCTCATGTTGGTCCTGTTATGATGGAACATGATATAATCCCTGCTGCCTTCCACCCTAAAGTCTGAAAGAGGCTGCTGCTCTCTTACATGTATCTCTTGTAATTAAAAAAGCAGAATTTTAAAGAAAGGTGCTATGTTCTACCGCTGGATAAGAAAATCATCAGATGCCCTATGGGAAGCCAGTAGATATGCATTATGGTAGAAAAGAAATGAAAATCCATCTGAAGGTCCTAAAAAGAAGACGACTGAGGAAAGATTATGCAGGGGAATAGGTATGGGAGGGGCTTGTACTGAAAGTGAAGGTATTCTTAGACACACAAGACATACAGGTGACCTGGTCACACACAAGAACTAGGCATAAGAGCCAAAACAACAAGCTTCCTCCATGGTGCATGGCTCCTTGCCTCTGGAATTCTTGTTACCATAGACACAGCCACAGGAGTCTACTTCACTGCTGTCTTAATCAAATCTTTGACTGTTTCTAGGACTCATTTTCTCATCATGGCATGGGTGTAATTCTCACTGGCCTAATGATGTCACAGGATGTAGACAAGATTAAGTGGAATAACATATATCTATAAAGGAATAAAGTGCTATCTCAACACATGGTGGTAGCAAAACGTTACTCATTAAAATTCTTTAAAACAATGCTTCGAAGATATCAAAGTGGTTTATACTCCTCCCTTCTGAATCTCAGGCAATAAGGAGGCTATCCCTTCAAAGCTGCCTTGGGAAATGTCAGCATGTGACTACAGTTCACATTTTCTCTCTGATCAGCTGAGACCTTGGGAATCACCTGGATACTCTTACTTTAGCTTCCTGGAAAGATAAATGTCCTACTGGCTATTGATTATAGGTAAGATAAATGTCCTAATGGCTATTGATTATAGGGCAATAACTATGTTTTAGGATTACAGTTATACTTTTTGGAAAAAGAGAATAAATGAAAAAATACAAATTTATCCTTTTAATACTATTGGATACAGTGTCTAAATTCCAGGTTGTTTTCTGTGGGATAATGGGTAGTGTTCGAAAAGAAATTTCAGATCTGTACTTACTCATGGCCCAGGGCGACAGGTCTGCTCTGAGGGGAATGAGAACACAGAAAGAGGAGCCTGGAGGTGGCTTTGTGGTTAGAAGCACAGGCTACTCTTCTAGATGAGCCAGGTTCAATCCCTAACACCCACATAGAGGCTCCCAACTCTCTGGAACTCCCATCCAGTTGTCTCTTCTGGACGCTGTTGGCACCAGGCATGCACATGGTGCACAGTTAGATACTTGGATAAAATGCCTATACATGTTAGAACATATTATAAAAACAGGGGAAATTTAGATACTTGGATAAAATGCCTATACAAGTTAGAACATATTATAAAAACAGGGGAAATTTAGATACTTGGATAAAATGCCTATACATGTTAGAACATATTATAAAAACGGGAAATTTAGATACTTGGATAAAATGCCTATACACGTTAGAACATATTATAAAAACAGGGGAAATTGGTTCAGTAATTTCAAAAAATTTTAAAGCCATTCTGATTCAAATGACAACACCCAACATTATTTAGAGATAATCAGGTAAAGCTTTCTTTGTATGGGAGATAGAATCGGATAGATTGCTGAGGATTAAATGTTTATTATGGTCAATGTTCTCTGCTAGGTACTCCTTCCTGTCAGATGTTTTCAACATTTACTAGGCCATTTCCCACTCTTAACAATCCTGTGAAAATGATAGTCTGTGTTCTTACTCTATTCATTAGGAAACTAAGGCTTACCACAATAAAACAACTAGAATTATTTTACACAACTTGTGAGACACCGGCTTGAGATACTGTTTGGTTATTTAGGGGTTAGCTCTCTCTTAAATAGCCATTTTTAATAAAATATTTTTTTTCAATATTCAAGTCAGCAAGAAAACTGCTCTAGCAACAACCCAAAGCCTTGTATTCAGGATATGTCAATTTTAATCAAGTGGGGTGCCTCACACCTATAAGCCTAACACTCGGGAAGCTGATGCAGGTGGATGGCCATGAGCACATTAGTGAGTTCTGGGCAGTCTCTATCTGTTTCTACTCAAACATTCAAAATGGCTCTCCCGTTGTATGCATGTACTTTTGTGGGAAAAACAACTGAGATTTCATAGGAAGCATTGTGCCTCAGTGTTGCAGCAGAGGCTGACATGGGGCTACACTATTCATAACCTTGGCAGGGACACAGGGCTTTTGTGCTACCAGAGCCCCACTAAACTTAACTTGAAACAACAGTCCCAGTGAGTAAGCCTCATCAAATAACAACTGCTAAACAGATTGCATCTTTCTACCAACCAGCCAAGGGATGTCAAGAACTACAATACTGCCTCCAGACTGTGAACCTGGTTACTGTGTCCTCCATGGGATGTCACGTCGTCCTGCTGAAGAGCACAGCAGGAAGGAAGAGACAGGCATCCTTACCCAGATTTCAGGGATTTTTCTCTTCAAACAGAAGAGGCACGTGACACAAGTAATGGTCTTCCCTCCCAACGGGTAACCGTCAAGTACATGGAAAATGAAATGGTTTGATTATCTTTAGCATCAGTAAATTTTATTGTAATCCAAGGCCAAATAAAAGCATGTCTGGTTCTGATATACAAGCACAGCTTCTATGTTCAGAGGAAATTTGACTACAGTCATCAAGGCTGCCCCTACGAGCTCAGGCAGTACTTTTTATACTATAATGTCCAGGGAGGCAGGTGACAGAGACAAAATACAGAGGTGACACAGTTGGCTTCTAGAGCTGCCACTCTCGGGAGGCCCATGTTCCCAGCAGTAGCAGTCTAGTTGCAGGAAGCCTCCTCTCTGCAGTGGCTTCATTCTATTTCTTCTTTGCCTCCAGGACTTGAGTCTCCCCTCTCTTCAGCTGTCCTTGTACCCACTAGTGTGAGAGCTATAACAATGTTATGCTTGGTTCTGACTGCCCACACTTCCACACCACTAGTGACAGGAGTAGAGCCCGATTACAAACTGGCCACTAGGGTGTCCTCACTCAAGAAATGCAGGGGTATTTATTGTTATAAAATTCACAATGTAAGCATGATCAGGACTTTGGAGGAGACTCAGGCCAGGTAAGGATCAGTGAGAACAAAGACTTGACTGTCATTTTCCCAGAAAATTTATCTCCAAGGTAATAATGGACATTTATTGAGCAATGTTTCTAAGACCCCTCAGACCCCTGCCTTCCCAGGACAGGGACTTAGCCTTTGTCATGTGGTAACCCTTTTTCTTTCATGTTGACAACAAATTCATTGGAAAACCCGTCCCTACTAGGGCTCAAGATTTAATGTGATCAAGACTTAGAAATACCTCTGATGATCCTCATAAGAGGACAGACAGAAAACATGCGATGTCATTTTGTCTTCAAAGTTTTCTTTACGTTGAAAGAATGCTTGTACAATTCAGCAACAAGAGAAGGCCAATTTGCCATGCTCCAAATTGAAAGGAAGTGTCACAACCCAGCATTAATGTCAGATGGGGAAAGGGGAAGGCAAATTAACAACACAGACCAGGTCATGAGCTTGAGGTTGACCTGCAATAAATCTGTTTCTACTCTAGGCTTTGTAACTAGGAGAGCTGGAGTCGCCTAGTGTCACGCAGACATAGAATAAGTATGAAAAGGTATTACCTTTCAAGAGGTGAGAATAAAGAATAGCAATCACTGGGCCCTCCTCAGCATGTCTGATTAAAAGATGGATGGATGTTGTGGTGCACACTCTCTCACAGGCTTCATGAAAGGAGGCTCTAAATCCTCTATCCACTGCTTCATAAGATGAAATAAGGAATGTGTTAAGGGTTTATCAAGGAAGTGGTTCCTCCGTGGTCATCTGATTAGGGATATAGTAATAGCCATCCCTCTTTACTCACTGATGAATCTCCACAGTTTCTTTATAGGGTGGGTACTATGGTAGAGCTTCTAGAGAATCCCACAGACAGGGAGGGAAAGAGGGCTTTCAGGGCTAAAGAATTGGGGTAAGCCACAGGTGTGAAAGAAAGAAGACAAATTTTGGCTCAAGTTGTTTCCTTCCTTCAACTGCCCTGAAACAGTTCCTGGTTTTTCTTCTCCCTTTTCTCCCACACATACACCTTAAACAATGCCAACTAAACCCTAATATGTTTTAGCTTTTATTTTATTTACTTACATTCCAATTGCACCACAATATAAGTGTTAACGGATTTACCATCTAAACTTAAAGTGTTCGTTTCAGAAGCCTCGAGTCCATTCCACTGTACCCGTCGACAGGCAGCTATCCATGGAGACTTCATCTTGCAGAAAGAAGCTCAGCGCCTGTCCAGTAGCTCTTCCCATAACACCCTTCCCCTGTTCTTCCTCCTTCCCTTTAATCTGTCAACATTGACTCCCTGGGCCACTCCTTCACCATGGACTTTCCTTTACTTTGAACTGTTATATTTTCAGAACTATTGGGTCTATGGTAACAGCAAAGCTCCAAACCTTTTTTACTCTGTAGATATATAAAAAAAAAGAACTCACTCTGTCAACAGGAAGATGGTATAAGGATAAAACTGAGCCATTCATTCCATGAGTCGCTGGCACTCCTGGTACATGGTAGGTGCTGATGTGGACATCTGGAACATCAGCACACAAAACATACAAAGATTCCCATCCCAGTGGAACTAGATGACATTGTAGAAAAGGCACAATGTTTGGTGCAAAACCAAACACCCAAATAGAACAAAGGGTGAGTAGGATGAAGGGGCAGTGAGTAAAAGGCAGGCGAAGGACTTCATTGAGAGGTTACAACAGAGCAAAGACCTGCAGGAGATGAGGTAACCACCTACAGAGATGAAAAGTCCCCACAGAGCACATCCCACACAGGAGCCACCCATTGAATAGCCTATAAATAACTCAGAAATAAAAGAACAATCATGGCAGTGAGGACAGTCATACACGTCTTCCCCATCTTCTCTCGGAATGCCTGGTACAGAAAGAGAACTAACATGTACTGGTTCACTCAATAAACATTTATTGTTGTGACAGCCATGGCCAAGTGCTCCCATCAGCTGGGACACTCAGGGGTAGAAAGTACCAATAGCTCTGCATTTTCAGCCAACCCTAGATGGAAGGGGTCAGGTGGGGCTGTAAAGACCGGTTCTGGAGTTTTGGGGTCTGGAAAGGCATTAAGGAAGTGCCTTAAAAGATAGTATGTACTACCAAGTGACTCTTCTCACTAAGACATGTTATGAAGCCACCATCCTGGAACAAATAAATATCAGGCAAATGTCTGGCAGGGCGCACATCTTAGTGTGGAGGTAAGATCATAGGTGTGGTGATGTGTTGCATAAAAGAAATAGAAATTGAAACTGAAAAAGTAAAAATGACCCAATTCTTTAGTTCATTTAAAATATTCAAATAAGGAAATTTTTAAACTATATGTATTATTCTGCATTATGAAAATGTCCACTAAAACCATATCTAAATTACTGGGTGTCTCAAAGAGATGTTATCAATTTTATTTTCTGTAAAGCACTGGCTTAACAAATTATTAATTCATGTGACAAATCCCAACACCAAGGTATCCTAGTCTTGATAATCTGATGGCCTCCAGTTATCAACTTCATTATGGAAAAACCCTCTCACATGGTGGGGCTCCATGAACCCCTTCAGTAGCCACTCCTTCTCTTCACACTTATGGAGACACAGATGGTGACAAGGCAGGTGTACAAAGACGTTTGTCTCCTTGGTGATGGTGGCATGTGAACTTAACCCCAACAGCAGCTTGTCCTAGGGAAAGTCCTGAGGTTGGAAATTTCAGCTACATATCCATGATTCACCGTACTACGCTCCAGATTAGGGTCAGTACATCCCCAGACACCCTGCTATCCTCAATCACTTCTACAGTTAGGGAATGTCCCCAAGCCTTCTCACGTGGTGTGATGCTTAATTTTATGTATCAACTTGACTAGATCACAATAGGCGTTTTAGTCAAATATTGTTCAAGATGTGTCATTAGGATGTTGTGGAAGTAGAATATACATTTAAGTCTGTGGCCTTTAAGTAAAACAGGTTAATTACTACCATGTGAGTAGGCCCTATTCAATCAAGCAAAGGCTAGACTGAATACAGGTAAATAGCTCACCTTCCCCAACTAAACTAAAAATCAATTCTCTAGGAGCCAGCCTTCAGATCTAACCTGCAGTATCTCTCCCAGTTCTCCCCTGTTCTCTAACAGACTTACTGGATCTACAATTTACCCTTAGATCTTTAACATGTCAACATCCCCATCATATTTTGGACTCATCAAGCCTCCAGAATCATATGCCAATTTGTTAAATTAAATCCCTGTGTGAACACATGTAACAGGACCTGTTTCTCCAGATAAACTTAATTGGCATACCTGGTCCTTCTTTTCCAACATAGACATTTTAGTCTGGGACTGAAATACTACCCTAAAGCCCAGGGTCAAGGAATGGATCCTAAAAATCTTTGAGATAAAGACATAAGTGACTTTTGGCAACTTTACTGGGGCTCTGGCTTAAGTTTCCCTATATTAAAAAAAAAGACTTATGGTGCAAAAATTATTTGAATTTCTACTATGGCTCAACAGTCACCACTGAGGCATTTAAGAAAGCATCTTAGAAATTTTTTCATGGGTACAACAATATACTCCAAATATTTAAGAAAGGAAAGGTTTTATTGGATCACCATTTGAGGAAACAGTCCTTCATGATACAGAAGTAAAGGGAGCAGGAGCTTACAGAAGCATCCATGATCAGGAAGAAGAAAGTCATGAATCGTCATGCTCAGTTGGCTTTCTCCTTTTTATGCAAGTTAAAATTAAGTCTCTTTAGGATGGGTCTTCCCATTTCAGTCTCCTCACCACAGATAATCCCTAAAGGCTATTCTAATCTAAACAACTCTTCACAGGTGTGCCTACAGGCGTGCCTTCTAAGTGATTCCAGATGCTGCCAAGCTGACAATCAACGCTGACCTTCATACCTTTACACTCCGTTAATCTGACACCTAAACTTTTAAGCCATAACCTTCTACCACTTTAGGGAAAAAACACAGTCACCCCAACCTTCAAAACTCCCATAGTCTTTAACAGGTTTGATGATATCTAAAGTACAATGTCCATGTCTCCTCAGAGATGCAAAGAAACCACTTAATTGTAATTTCCTATAAAACAGAAGTAAACTATATGTTTCTAATATACAGTGTCCAAAAATAAAAAAACCATGATAATAAACATTCTCATTCCAAAATGGGCTGTCAAGGCAGATCAGCGCAAAGCAAGACTGCTAACCAACAGAAGAACATCAGAAAACAAACAAGCGAAAACCCAAACAAACAAACAAACAACAACTACAAATATGGCAGTTCCATGTCTGATATCTTCTGCTCATAATGGACATTTCTGGGTTCCAAAAGGACTGAATAACCCTACTTCGTAGTTCATCATTTTTAGGCAGGCTACTCCATGATGGTATAAGACTAAATGACCCCAACACTCATCCATCTTTCATGCTTGCAAAACCCGTACCACATGGATGACACTACCAGTTCCTGCTGTCATCTTGGGTTGGGATCAGTTGCCTAAAAAACACAGATGCATTAGTGCTGTATTCTGTCTCTAGGGAAACACTTCTATAGGCAGATGCTTTTCAGGAGCCAGGCACCCCTTTAGTGGCAGTATCTGTTTCTGTTTAGGTTCATTCTCTTCAAACAAGTTTGCATTTTCACAGTTGGTACTTTTGATGGATGAGGTCTCACTCTCGGAGCCCTTGTCCTATCTTCCCAGTGCAGAGCAAGATGTTTAACAGTTACAGATCTTTTTTCACTGTGTGCCTTGGCTAAAAGTTTGATTTGTTCAATCTCTTTTCCTCCTCAATAACAAACTGGTGTTTGTGTGTGTGTGTGTGTGTGTGTGTGTGTGTGTGTGTGTGTGTGCTTTATACACTCATTAACCCAAGATTTTTCTTTTTTTCACAGTAGCACTGACTAATGGCAGTAAAAAGTAGCCAGAAAACAGACTGATAATCTTGTGTCTTTAAATTTTCTATGTCAAAAATTAGAATATTCTCATCAAATGCAATTTTACTCATTTTCTCAGTATATGGACAGAGCGAAGACAGAATATTGGGCAAAATATCACACAGATGGCCCTTAACCTGGATTCTGACAGAGTTCTGATTCTGCACTTCATCAGTGAAGCATCTGCTGCTCAAGTTTCTTTCACCATTCCTTCCTCCCAGTCACACTTAAGGCTGGGCTAATCAGCACTGGCTAAAAGCATCCAAAGGCTTTTCTATTGCAAAGTCCCAACCTCTTCTGCAACTCTCTTTAAAACTAGTTCTAACTTGAGAGAACCATATAGCCAGCTTTTGCCCAGAAATAACCCCATTTCTGGTACCCATTTTAGTTACTTTTCCTGTAGCTGTAACAAAATATTCTGACAGGACAATTTAAGTATATAAGGATTTACTTTGTTCCCATTGCTGTGGAAACGCCAGGGCTGCAGGGTCTTGAGGCATCTGGCCATATCACATTAAAAACATAAAACAGAGAACAATGAATTCTCACGCTCAACTATTTTTATCTTTTTTATGTAATCCAAGACCCAAAGCTAGGGAATGGACCCAACTTCCTTTAGGGTGGGTCTTATGGCTCAGTTAACCTACTCAAGATTGTCTTTCAAAGGAATATCCATAGACAAGCCTGGAAGCTTGTCTCCTAGTTTATTCCAGACCATCACTCCCAACCACTGCAGAGAGATAGGCATAGTCTCTGTAGCTCTTTTTCTAAATCAAATTCTATGGAGCTACTTCACAGTTCTCTCATTGGAGTAGGACTTTAGAAGAAAGTTATTGCTGTGATCACATTCTCTTAGGCTAACTGATTCTAGTCTCCCGTTATCTTTGAGTGACTGTACAGCTTAGTAAATTATAATTGTTATAGTGGTGAAACAAATTCTTACCTAACACATGTGAAGATTCTGAACTGCCCAATGGAGTTACTCACTCTCCCTCCATACTATGGGGAAACAAACTCTACTTCCATATATACATTCATTTTCATTTTCCTAACTCTATTAATGTTTGCCAGACTCATTAAGCATCTTCATTTCTCTCTGTTCCCTCACAGATTAGTGAGTTAAGTAAAAGTTGTACCATGTGGTTATTTTATTACTGTATCAACAGAGGCAAGGTCTTACCATTTCTTTAAATTGTTATAGATAATCTACTGCTTGGATCATCCGAATAGAATTGTCAAGTGAATAGCAAACACATGAACACAGTCTCTAAGAGCACAGACTTATCCATGCACAGAGTTTGAGAGTGAAATTGAGACTACGGCTGGTCATAACCAACAGCAGTGCCCCCTCTAAGGGCTGCCATTGGGATTGAAAGAAACAGTCTGCGAAAATGGCAACATGCTATGCAGGGAAGAACTCTATATGTTATAGACTCATGGTTATCGTTATTAAACAGATTGAGTGCTCAGACTATTGTCTGTACCTTTATGTCGTACCTTTATATAGCAACCCTATGGTTCCACATACCTAAAAGGTGCTTCATAAGACAGATGGCACAGGCAGTGTACCACAACAGTTCCAAAACCTCCTGGCCTGCCAAGCTTAATAAAGTGTGTTATCCATTCTTCCAGACCACTGCTGGAGATGTTACAGCCTGACCTTCTATTGATCCCAACATCATCCCAATGGACCTTGTTCCATTGTAATTTATTACAACAGCTAAATTGAATCCACATGACAGTGTTCAGAGCCAATTCTCACTGTGATTCTCCATCTCCCCTTCCCCCACCCCGCTGCCCCCAAAGATTTGTGGAGACACAGAATTAGATGATTTACTCAATTCCAGATATTACCGCTATTGAATTCCTTTCTTTAATCTTGCACATCCACCTAGAAAACGATAAAGATGGTTTGGCATGATTTGTTCTACAGTCCCGTAAATTTATTATTAATGCCGAGTCAGTAATCTGCACTTGCCTGCTCAATGCTTCCCAGCCATGGTCTTTATCTTGAGGAATTTGAGTTGCTTGTTGCTACTGACATCTTCTATATTCCTCAAGCCCTTATTTCCAGTTAGGAAGAGGCAGGTCCGGAAAGCTATCTCAGGAGCTGCAGGCACTACTGCATATAAACAACAATTGGAACCAGCAGATGCTACACAGGAGTGTGCCAAAAGATGTCTGAGCAAATTTCAATTGCTACAATCGATGTTCATGATGTCCCTGCAGCTCAGTACTGGGATGGTGCCTTGGGTGTTTTCCTTATCTGGAATTATTAATTTTGTAAGCACTGTGGACGGTATTTTTCTGGCTCCTTCTCACTCTGCACTAATCTGTGCTGACACTCTAAATAGGCGACTTATCTAACAACAAACTAGTTTGTCAACTACCATAACATCTAGCTCAGGCTGCTTGGTTCCCACATCCTTGATTATAGACTATAAAAGCATCAAAAGATGGATTAAAAGATGAGTTATTCAAAGAAAAAATGTTTAGCTTAAAATTCTAAATCAAGGTCTTGCGGTATAGAAATGGGAAAAAAAAAAGTTTATAAACCACAGAGAAATGTACAACAAATGTCTGACTTACGAACGGAAATGACATTCCAAGCCAGAAGCTCAATTACAATTCCTCAATAATAACACTTTCTAAGAGTTTAGATTTGAACATGACAAATAACTTGTATTTCCTTGTGACAAGTGCCATGTTTACTAGAGAATTAAGTTAAAATTTCTGTAAACAGACAAATACATTTATTACCGTGAGTGTTTAAGTTCTGTATCTGTGACATTTAGTCAGCATCTATATGCATATTTTGAGAGGGAGGTTTAAAATAATACAGACTACAATTAGCTGATATATGAATGAGTAAAATAAGTCACTACTATGACCAACTTAAATAAAAAAATAAATGTTTCATTCTCTTTCCCTAAATTTTCCATCATAAACCATAAATATCAATTTTCTTGTTAAGGTTAAATATTTACTTTGCTCAGTGCCTAAATAAATAAATAAATAAATAAATAAATGTCATATGAATTCATAAGATTCTATTTTAATGACCTAATCTGATTTTTTAATGAGTAAAGTTAATTTTTTTTGCTCAAAAAGGTTTAATACATACTTACCAGTAAATTACTTTAAATAAAGCATTTTATTTCTCAAGAAATAAAAGATAAGACACAAAGAATGAAAAAGCTCAGGTTTCAGGGAAAACCCAGTACCTCCATTCTTAACATGTCAAGTTCACACCTCCAAAGTTCTGGCAAGTTCCATGTAACCAATCCCAGGAGAAAACAGTGTCTGCCCCCAGGTACTCTCCAGATACCCTTTACTGTAAAATCTAGAAAATGGAGAGGAACACAAACACACACACACACACACACACACACACACACACACACACACATGAATGTACAAATGGTAATAACAGTGAACAGATGCCCTTCACATTTTAAAAATAAAACAAGCACTGGCTTCTTTTCAGCCTCAAATCTCTGTTTCATGATTTTTCAACACATACAATTCACATGTACACACACACACAAGCATCTCTCATCTTTCCCTTTGACGACTTTTTAGTTAGCCTCCCACCCATCTCACTTCCAGAATAACTTGGCAAGTTTAGCATCAAAGGCTCTGAATTCTCCCCATATTTTTTTCCTGTGTGTTGGACAAAACATTGGTTTTCTGGTTCTCAGACTCCTCACCTCTTCAGCTTCTTCAGTGTCAATATACTACACAATGTCACCTAGGGCCTCAGGGCAACTTCAAGGGTCAATGGCCTGCATGACAAGGAAAGATGCTCACACAGTGAGGTCATCCACAACACTACCTTTAAAAGTGGTAGCTGTAGAATAAACTATTCATACCTCTAGGATTAAAGAACCACACATGCACTGTGCTAAGTGGGAGAAGCTAGACACAAGAGATGCATACTACACTGCCTGACTCTAGCTTCGTGATGTTTTAGAGAAGGTTAAAAAAAAAAAAAAAAATCACGGGATGAGGGGATAAATGAACACTTGCCAGAGGTAGGAGTGGGGGTTGCCTAGGAAGGGCAGCACAGTGGAAGTTTCTGAGGTAACAGAGCTGTCTTGTAGCACAGTGATGGAGCACACAGTTGCCAGCTTTGGTGAAAATCTGTGAAAACTACAGAGAGCAGACGTTGCTATGTATAAATTTGGATATAGATTCAATGATATGAGAACCTGCTCCCCAAGTTATTTGCTGTAGATTTAAAAGAATTGATAGTTTTATGGTTTAGAGTCTTATTTTCAGTCTTAAATAATATTTTTCCCCATGGGTAAACCATGATGAGTATTTCACTCAACACACTAGTGTTGAGAAATCTGAAAGCAAACATGAGCTATGAACTTGTATTCATTTTGAAGACGAGGAAATCGAGCCAAATGTAATGTAATTAGCCTGGCTTTTACAGTCTGACCCTAAAATGTCTACCAAAGAGTAGCTACCAAAGGCATGGCTTCCATTAGTCTGCATTACCACTGAAGTGATGTACCTTTTGGAGGCCGGACCCTGTTGAAGCCACTGAAAAGATCTATTGTTCCAAGCCCTTTGCGTCCTCCCATGACTTCTCCATCGAGCTTTGCTTCTATCTGTCTGTCTGTCTGGGGTACATAGTGACTTCTACCACACTCCCATCACAATGGAACCCTGTCACATAACACAGGCCTAAAAGCAATGGAGCCCACTGACAATGGCCTAAAAACCCCGCAAACATTAACAAAATAATAAATAAACAACCAAATAAGTAAAGAAATAAATCCTCCTTTAAGGTGATTCTCTCAGGCATTTCACCATAGCAACAATAAAAAGTTAACTGACATAGACATGATTGGAGTTTTAAAATCTTATAAGCAGCAGCATTGAGGTTCACAGACAATGATAGAGATGCGCACATGTGTGCGCACACACACACACACACATTTTGCTACATTTCTTTATATATACATTGTAGTTTATTTCAATTAACAAAATAACCTGAGTATATTTCTTTTATACATAGTCTTTTATACCATTTCTACTGACTAATTTCCATGCACAACTGTGTCATCACTCATTTGGATAATTCATTACTCTGGAGTATTTTCACTGATCAGAAAAATAAATTTTTTTCTTAAATAAATCACAAGCTTATGGCTAAATCAATGCCTACATCTTAATTTAAAAAAAAAAAAGGAGAAGAAAAATTCCTATGGGGAAGAGTCAGTGATTTAAGTGTCCCTGGTCAAACAATTCCACGCTCAGTTCCCCCAATGTGTAAAATTTTACATGCCATCACAAGGTCCCCCAGACCTTTCAGGAGCCTTATCGCTAAGAAAGTGTAAACATGGAAGAATGGTAAGGACTCTCTGTCCCTCCTTTCCTACCTTGTCTCCTGACTGCCGTGTCTCCAGCTGTTCTAAAGTTCATAAACATTCATAATTTGAAGAGCTGTGGCATATGCCCACCCCTTAGAGGCTCTTACAAGTTAGTGTATCATATGGAACCCCAAGAGTTTAGCTTGATATTTTAGCAATACAGAAAGAACTATCCCCACCTGGTGTCAATAGGTGCTATTCATTCCTACAGCCTCCTGTTTGCTTAGTTTTTCTTCATTCAGAGTCACTCACAAAAAAGCTATAGAATAGAACAGGAAGTAGGGAAGACCTCACCCCTGGGAACAAATGACTTCCCAATTCACTAGGAAGACTCTCTGAGTCAAATATCACATGTGTTCTAAAAAAGAAGTATACCTTGTTCACCTCTGTTAAATATTTAGAATGCATTAAGAAAACTTTCATATGTTCCATGAAGGTGGTTATAAGATGAAATTGCCTAAAGGCTATAATAACTTTTGACCTTCACCAAAATTCAGCAAACTACAGCCCATGGGCCAATTGGGCCATTTGTAAAATAAAGTTTTATTGGAACGCCGCCATTCCTACTTGTTTATTTGCTTTGAATGTAACCAGAACTTTGGATAGATTGTTCAATCAGTCCATTCCATTTCAATTTTCTATTTAACATTTTTAATTACTTATAACATGCCCAAAACTGTGCTGGTTACATGAATAAATGTATGAATAAGACCGGTTGTTTCTTTTACTGAACACCAGATTCCCTAGTGAAATGGACATAAACATGTAATATCACATTCTCGAAATTTTCAACTACTTGATCTGAAATAACATAATATAAACAGTGTGATAACAGTTTACTCTTAAGCAAACATTTTAAAATAATAAAAAATTATAAAATTTCCAAAGATTCCCAACCTGAGAAGTCAAGGCTTTAGAAATGGTTTTGTTGAGAGTGTTCCTTCTGTGGACTATAATCTTCCTTGTCTGCATGCTCTGAATCCCAGTCCTGTTTAATTGCAACTGAATTTTTGATCTGTTACTCTAATGTACACTTAAATCTATTTCCTACAGCCGTGTAACAAAGCACATCCAGTTTAGTAACTTAAAACAACAACCACTTATCAAACATGGTTGTGTAGGTCAGAAATCCCTACACGGACATCTGGAGTTTATGCTCCAGGGTGGAATCAAGGTGTCAGCCAGAATGAATACTTTTCTAGAGGTTCTAGTGGAAAATGCACTTCTAAGCATCCTCTTCCTGCTAGCCAAATTTGGGGTCTGGGAATTATAATTTTCTTCTTTGCTGCTGTACATGACAAACAGCTACCAGGCACAGGGACCCTGCAGCCTTTGCCACATGTCCACTTCAGTCTCAGGGAAACGGGAGAAAATTTAGGATACACTGAAACTCCCTGGTCCTGCCATCTCTCTAACTTCATGAGCCAAGCTCAGAGTGCTGGTGTCATTAGGTCACATATATGCAGACCATCTTTATTTCTTGAAGTCAACTGTACTGTGTAATCTAACCCAACCATCAATACCCAATACATCACAGTCCCACTCATAGGCGACACCAAGGTGATGAGGAATCTTGGGATCCTCAACTTAGGAACCTATTGCAGCATTTTGGTTAAAATTATAAGCTCTTTATGAAGAACTATAACTACATTAACCAAGGACAGGTTACTAGTTACATGTTTGTATTATTGCTTGTTTTTTTTTTAAAAAACCATCAGCCTAAACATGAGACTTAATACAGATATTATTACAAGGTCCCAAACTGACAGATATATTCTATGCCATTAATTCCAAATTAAGTTTCTATGAAAATTGTCTGTTTAAAGTAGTTATATATTTTGGTTTATATAAGCTGTAAAATCTGGTAAGGGAAAGGAAAAGGAAATACTGAAAAAAATACTGAGATATCAGACGGTAGGAAGATGCTGTGGCATTATAGACCAAGGAACATGCAACCCTGACAACAACTGTTTGTAGGGGAAACTTACACAAGTATTATATAAGCTTTGAATTAAGGGCTTCCCTCTCCATATACATTGAAAAGTGCTAATATAGATATGCATTAACTTACTTCACAGTAAAGCAGGATCCATTGCCAAACACAGGATAAGTGAAAAAGACAGACAGAAAAATTTCCTTCCCACATAAATAAGACTGATTCAAATCAAATGGCCTGGGGAGTATGTGGGAAGACAAACAGAATCATCTCCAGACTGAAAAATGTAAAGGCTCAACCACTTCTAATTCCTATCCCAAAACTGCAGGCAACAGCTGGCAACCAAGACAGACAGATGTCAAGATGCCTTTGCCCGATAGGTTAGCATCAGGGTCATGCACTCCTGATTGTTTAATTTAAGTCTGTTGGGGGGAGTTTTACACCTTTTTAAAGAACCTTTTTATAAAGCTACCATGATGAAACTGAATACAGAATATGAGGTCTTAACCTGGAAGCCAGTATTTATTTAAAGGGGAACTTGCATCTCTTGGTTTGGCTCAGCTCTCTCAGTGTGTGAGCATCCGTTCTCAGCATGAGATCTGGCCATGAACTGCATTTTGAAATAACACAGACAATCGCTATTGCCACTTGTAAGTCATAAGGGACTGAGGGAGAACATTTACAGTATGAAAGTCAAAATGCCACTCAATGTTTAACAACGTAATATATTTGATTGAAGACAATAAAGAAATTTGATAGAAGACATAAAAGCTCCTTGCTGTGAAATTGGTATCGTGAATGGAGCAAGAAGTGTGGTCCAGCTATATTAAATTAATTTTCATCCATCAGACACACAGTGCTGCCGCTTCCTGCCAAGCCTTGGAAATGTTACTCTTGGTGCCTGGAATAGACAGCGATTCCAAGTCCCCGAGCACCAGATTTAGTTGTCAGCAGTTCCAGAAACTACTCCATGCTTATCTCATTCCTCCTGAGATGGGAGATGCTCCTCCTGTGGACAGACTCGCCACTATTATAACTACAGTGGCCAGATCAACTTAAATACTAATCATTTTAATAATCGAAAAAAAGAATAATATACACTCTTCATAAGTTTGGGGAATTGCATATAAAAATTATAAAACACAGAATAATAACAAGTGTTCAATCATCGCTGTCCTGGCTTGTATGGCCTGGTTCTGATGCTTTGCTCGGGAATCTGCATATGGAGGCTAGAGGTCCTGTTCCTCAATTGGTTTTTCATCAAACAATAAAGATGCTAGCAGCCAATGGATAGGTAGAAGAGGTGGGACTTCAGGTTCCCACAGGTAGGCTAAAAGATGCAGGAGGAGAAAGAGGGATTCACCAGGTTTTAGGGGGAGAGAGAGCTACCAGCTATGTGAGATCTCGGGTGGAGTGGCCATTGGCCACTTCCCCAACTGGGCTTGGGGTAGCAGGCAGGAAATTAGAAACTCAACTAAACTGAGGGCAGTTTTAGGGTGCTGAGCAAGGAGAAATTAACCAAGCAACTAAATGAGGACATAATTGGTAGTGTTGAGCTGAGAGTAAAGGTAAGGTCACATTAGCCGCGTGAGTCTTAGAAGCAAGCGCGCGAGTGCGTGAGTGCGTGCGTGCGTGCGTGCGTGCGTGCCTGTGTGTGCATGCGTGCGTGCCTGCCTGCGTGCGTGCGTGGGCGTGGGCCTGTGTGTGTGTGTGTGTGTGTGTGTGTGTGTGTGTGTGTGTGCATGTTTCATCCGTGGATCCTAGGGTAGCCCGCCTGGAGCTTAAAACCGGGTAGTAAAAACTGTATGCTACACTGGTTTCATTAATTTCTCTTGCTGTGAGCAGAATTTGGGATAGAAAGGAGTTTAGTTTTACAATTCCAGGTTACTGTTTATCATTGAAGGAATTAAAGGTAGAAACACAAGATGGGGACCTCATCTCCAACCAAGAGTTGAATTTGTAGCCAATGAAATGAGAAAGGAGCCATAGAAAATGGTGGCAGGCGGCATCAGGAGGCAGGCAGAGAGTAGACAGGAAGCAGGCAGGAAGCAAGCAGGCAGGCCGAGTGACAGGCTTATACTGAGTTTTTTTTTCTTTCATAAACTACATAAGAATAGTGCCACCCACAGTGGACTGGACCCTCCTACATCAGTCAACAATTAAGACAATGCTCCACTTTCAGCCATGGAACCCATCTCCTAAGAACTCACCAAAATGCCCGACACAGAGGGAAGGAAGGAGATACCACAATATGTCCTCCAAGCTTTTTAGGAAAACATGGAGGTGATCCATTGGCCCCATTCATGTGAGTCCACAAGAAGGGTGGTATTGTAGACATCAAGGGAATGGGGACTATTCATAAATGCCCCATAAGTGTTACCACAGAAAAACAGGAAGAGTCTATAGTATCACCTGCTATGCAACGGGCCTTAGTGCAAACAAGTAAGTTAGGGGCAGGATTGCTGCCAAAGGATTCAGTGTGTGGACTGAGCACACAAAGCACTCTAAGAGCAGAGACATCTCCTTGAAGTGGGTGAAGGAGAAAGATCAGAAGAAAAGGGAAACCAAAGAGCATCTGGGTTCAGCTAAAGCACCAGCCTGCTCCATCCAGAGAATCACACATTGTAAGGTCTAGCAGGAGCCTGAGCTGCTAGAGCTCTTTCCCTCTGGGGTCCTGGCTTAACATACAAAAAGAAATAAAGGACAGAGAATGTAAAGAGGTTTTAAAAACAGAGACAATACGCACAGCCCACTCTAATGTGCAACCTCCACTGAGACTTTTTTTCTAAGGGATAAAGAGATTGCCTTAGGTTGACATTTAAATTAACTTAACCAGCATCATTGTCGATACTCACACGCACACATACACATCAACAACACAATCATCACTGTAAACCACCTCGAAAGTCCTATAGCAGATGCATGGGAAAATACTACACAATGGCTGAGGTATTCACAGTGCAGAGGTATTGAGCTAACCTGAGTATAATGCATTTAAGAAAACGCTGTCTCCAGGTAGGGAGATAGATTGTCATGAGGAGTAGGTAGGCCACATATAAAGGAAAAGACTCCTGTGAACAGCTTTCTCTGTATAAGTATCAATGTGGGTGTGATCTGCCTAACATAGACTGATTAGCATCACTGGATTGGGCTCTACAGCACAGATGTGTCTAGCTATCTCTCAGCTGTGGCAAACAAAAATGCAAATGCTCACCAGAAAGCAGGAAAGGGAGTTAAGAATATACTGCCTTAAACCTAAGACCACTACTGTGGTTGCAGATCCAGCTCCTGGTCCATCAGCTGTTTGCCTGCCTTCAGATGTAGAGCAAACTTGCATGCACAAGGTCCTACTTTAGATGCACATGTCACTGCAGCGAACAGAGCCATGGCTGGGGGTGGGAAGTGTGGGAAGAGCCACAGTCATCTCCTCCTCCGAGCATTCTTATTCATGGATGGTTCCCTCCTGCAGCCTACACAGAACGTACCATACCCGGAACAGTGAGTGGGTTTGACATTTCACTGGGGGGCAGATGACTCTTCTCACGGAGGACACCATTCTGAAGACAGAAGTAGATGTCAGGGAAATGTCTCCTTTCCCAAGTTCTCATTCATCAAGAGCCCAGTATATTTTGATTGAAGGCGGGTCAACATGTGGTAAGAATTTTGCAAAGAGATGAAGTTATCTTCTTTATGAGCTCAAAAAAATCTCTTCCAGACTCCAGTATCAGCCAAAAAAAAAAAAAAATCTAAAGGACGTGACATAAAAATGAGCTCAAAACTCAAGGGTGAAGTTGGAGCCGTTTGGAGGAAAGGACTTGGATACATCCTGTCCAGGAGGCACAGGTGAACAAAATTCGAGGCAGTCATAAAAGTCTGAATCCCTACTGAGCTGGCAATGTGAGGGCAGAGGAGGGTGTAGGGCTCCTGGCACTGGAGGTGACACCTGACTGCCCATCTATGTATGCATATGAGCCCCAGCGACGCTTGCCTCCTCCCTTTGGCCTCCTAGTGCTGACACAGTTCTTAATTATAAATAATCTTGTCCTAAAACCAATGCTTGTGGTTTGAGATATTTTTCCTGTGGAGTTTTATGACTTAACGTGGTCAGAGGTAGTTCTGCTATACAGACTACCAAGCAGTGGGTTTTCAATAGCTCACCACATGCAGTTCCATAAAGGGTTGTTAGGCATGAATACTTCCCTACCAGGATATCAGCTTCCCGAGAACAAGGGGATCTCTTTCCCTCTCTTCCTCCCTTCTCCCCCTCACTCCCCTCCCCAGTTTGTATGTGTGTGATGGACCTTCAGAACTGGAGAAGTTACTGATACATGGGGAGTGTGGTGGTATTAATAGGAATAGTCCCCACAGACCTGAGTGGTTGAATACTTGGCCCATTATGAGCAGCTCTATTAGGAGGTATGGTCTTGGCCAGTGTGTCTCAGTCTTCCTTCTCCTGTCTCTAGATCAAGATGTAGATCTCTCAGCTTCTTCTCTGGCACCATGTCTGCCTGCATGCCACCAAGTTTCCTGCCATAATGATAATGAACTAAACCTCCAAACCGTAAGCCAGCCCCAATGAAATATTTTCCATTATAAGAGTTGTTGTGGCCATAGTATCTCTTCACAGCAGTAAAACCCCTAAAACAGACATTTCAGTGAAAGAGTACACCTTTACCCCTGAGTTTATTGTCTGTCAGTAATTTCAACCCCAGTAATCCCAAACATTGAAAATAAAGGTGCTGAGGTCAGCAGGTTCATATACACCACGCACAGGAGCCAAGCCCACTCGCCCCCCTTCCATTTTCTACGTCAGAAGACAATCTATGTATCTGCTGCTTGTTCTTCCCCTGCTACAGAAAGTATCCCTGCCTAGTACATCTGCAGTGCTCATATAACTGAGGTCTGGAGTGAAAATGGATATTGAAAATTGATAGCAAACACTTGGGTAGCAAGTTCACGCTCTAAGCATCCATGGGTATTATAGATGCTCCAAATGTACAACATCATCAATGTCTTATAGCATCTTCTACAAAAACTAAATAGTCAAGTAACACTTCATCCACTAAATGCTATATCCAGGTGTGAGAGCCAAAGGCTGTGGTTTTAAAACAAAACTAGTATTTCCTACCTTTGGTAGAACATCAAGTGGATAGCCCAGTGAACACTTGCTCACAAGCACAGTTTTGCTGCCTAGTAAAATATTCTGTACCTTGGCAAACTATGACATCAGTGTCAAAAGTCCATCTTGAGTATTCTGTCTTTCTGTAAAAGGTTGCTCAGAGGCCACCCCCACTTGAGCTTCTCTCCTTATTCAGCTCCAGTTAGAAGAATATAGCTAGTTCTTCTAGCACCAAAACATAGCACAGGTTGCCAATGGCATAGGATTGCAGTTTTGATGTTGACACGAGTTTATTTTTACTCCATACCAACACACCCTAATCCAAAGCTTATGCTGCTCAACCCAGGCCTGCTCTGAAGTAGATGTTTACGTTGACTGTAGACAAAACTCTTAAGTCTCCAGACCCAAAGACAATGCATCATTGGCTTCTATATTATTCCCACATTTGAAAAGCAATTCTTGGAGAATTAGATACATTGTCCTTTGCTCATAATCATTTCTCACCCCCAACTTCTTTCAGATTCAATTCCCAATCCATATCCACTCAATACTGTGTTCTTATTTTAACCCACAAAGTCCAATTAGTCCTGCTTATACACATCTAGTAGATGTGGCCATCTCCTAGAGGGTGTGTGGACCACCAGGTACCACACCCATAAAGGAAAGTGACCCTCCCTCTCCAAGGAGCTGTCAATATCAATAGCTCCTAAGCTCAGGGTAAAACTTTGCATGCACCTCTGGACTCTATACAGGGGCTTTGCCTAGCTTAAGCTTACCCAGGTCTAAATCAGGTTCTGAATTGTATCTATCACTTCTTTGTAGATAATTTCTTGGTCACTATTAAGTTATAATAGATCATGCCCCTTCAATATACTTCAGGGCTCTCATTGCCGCTCCAAATATACCGGGAAACACAGTTGAAAAGAAACATGGGCTAGCGGTGTATTTTTGTGGACACAGTGCTTGCCATACAAATATGAGAAGGAGAAATTGGATCTCCAGAATCCATATAAAAACCATGCTTGTTGGGCAGAGAACCCAGGCAAAGTCCAGAACACTGTGGCAGCTCAACTGAAAACCCAGAGCATGGGAGTTCAAGACATGGAATCCCTGGAGCATATAAGCTAGCCAGTGGTTGCATGGTGAGCTACAGTAAGATTTCCTGCTACAGTGTTTAAAATGGAGATCTATCAAGAAAGAAGCTTGATGCTAGCCTTACACTTCCACATACATGTGCACATATAAGCACACATGTATCTACACCTTTCCATACATGTGACTATATATTTTCACATGCACATGTACTACACATATATTATTACCAAAAATAATAAAAAGAAAAAAATAATGTGAAGCTGATAAACTTCTTCATATTTCCAAACCCAATAAGTTCATGATTTAAATATGTTGCCTAAAGAAGATAATACTACATAAACAGTGCTGTTCTAAAATTTAAAACTCCCAAACCTGTATTCAGACTGTTGCTTCGGGCTATTAGGGGACAGTTTAAAGTTCTACAAAATATGTACATCAGTTTAGAAGGCCACATGTTACTTTGATATTAATTCTCACCCCAATGTCTTACCAACGACTATTACCCTTACTACTCAAGAATGAGAACTTAGAGCCTCCATTCCTGACAAACAATGAGCTGAGAGCTTCCTCCTCCTCACACTCCCGACAACTGGTGCTATCATGGTACAAATGTGGGTCAAAAAAGTGAAGTTTATTCACCCAATTTGCATTATCCAGTTTATTCCATCTTCTCAAGCACAAAAAGTAAAACCTTGTATCTAGGTAACATGACCTTGGACAGACTTATTATAAGCCAAACTGTTCCTTAGTTTTTTGAGGTAAATTCTTGGACATAGACTATTAGGTAACAGTCAAAAGTAACTGAAACAGTGCATGGGACAGAGAACCCAATACTCAGTATTCAGTATGTGCACTCAGCGGATGCCAGTTTTATTTTCAGTCACTGCTAAAAATTTAAATGAAACCCTTCTTGCATGGCTCAGATCTAAAATGTTTCTGAAGGCCATATGCTAAATAAAGGCCTAGGCTCTAGTGGTTGTGTTTAAGAAAGTGGTAGGAGCTTAAGGAGATGGCACCTGGCTAGTCGAAGAAAGTGGTCACCGTGAGCAAGTGAGTAGGAGGAGGGTCTACTAGTTCCCCGGCTCCTCAGCCCTTCCTCTCTCTGCTGCTTAGCTGTCATGAGATGAATAGCTTTGTCTGGCACACTGTCTGGCCACCATAATGTTCAGTTTCACCTCAAGACCCAAGCAGTAGAACCAGCCAAGCTTGGAATGAACCCTGTGAAACCATGGGCCAAAGCCAATCTTGCTTCCCTTTGCTTGATTTTTTGAGGGAGTTTGTCACAGCAGTGGAAAAGAACACAAACCTCTTTTGAATCTTTAGAATACATTCTTGCTCCTGCTGCTGTAATAATCTCTGCCGGTCCCACCTGACCTGATCAGCCCTAACCTCTTCAAGGATGCTTGGATGTCTCTGCCCAAGTCTCTTTTAATCATCTTCATCAATTACCTAGTACTTAGTTTAGGAATCTACTTTAAAAACCCTTGTTCATAAATGAATTAGCAATGCAATTAATTAAATAACCCTTATCCCGAGAGAGCTAGACAAAAGCTTGTTTCAAAAATTGATGTAACTTTAATTTGTTTGTGAAACAAACCATTGCACTACTGAGGTTTCTGGTAAAGCGTAATAGAACAGGATACATCAGAAAGAGGCTTTCCTGTCCTCTGAGAGGAAAGGTAGAGAATTCATTCATGGAGTAACAGAGGCAGAAGACGGTGAGGGGGTCTAGGCACTAGGAATTCATCAATAATCCCGCCACAGACTACAGAAACACGTGTCACCTCTTCTCTTCTTTGTACATCTCAGTCTCCAGTCAAGCTGACAGGCAGAGGTTTCCTGACAATCGGTGATAATGCTAGACCTGAACCTTAACTAAGAAAATGCTCTTCTCAGTATTTTAAACTCTGGAGTAAGTTCATTTGCCCATTTATGAAATGTTTATTGAGCAAATGACCCCACTATGTTCTAAAAATACAACCATGGAAAAAATAGTAAAGCCTTACATTCTTGAATCTGATAATATCAATGGAAAACTTTTATAAGGTGATGTGTGTGTATGTGTGTGTGTGTGTGTATCCAGATGGTGATAAGTTCTATTTAGAAAAATGAAATTGTATTTTTTTTTTTTGTGAGATGGAAGGATTAAGGTCTATGATAAAGAGCCTTTTGAACAGAAGCATGGGCTGTGTGAATGTTTATAGATATTCTGTCTGGTAAAAACACAATGACATTAATATGTGCAACTTTACACTTTGTAATAGTCTCTCTCAGTAGACAGTAAGTAAGTAATCTTAGAAGTATATTTTCTATAACAGATACACCAAAAACATTTTTATAAAGTAATACAGAAATTTTTAAGTGCTCTTAGATATGCTTACCTTGAAAAAAATCTTTAAATTATAATATGTTTGCCATAGTTACAGCTAATTTTGACTGAGGAATTTGCAGTGGACAGATAGCACAGTGGGTCTAGAACCAGTGTCCTATGAAAACTGAAATCCTATAAAATGTCAACACTATGAGAGAGCATGTATATCTCTTCAGAAGAATGCACAGTCCTTAGTGACTAATATAGCATAGAAAAACAAAGAGGATGTGAGGTCAGGAGTCAAATTAACTAGGGATCTGTGATCTTTGTAAGAACATCTACCTCTTAGTATTAGTGAAAGTTGACCACTTGGATGGGGCAGTATCGTGGACTTGTGGCTTGAACAGCTGTGCTGGTCATCCTTCTTGACTTAATGATCTACTATTACTATATTAACATTCCTAATTTGGGAGAAAAGGGTTCCATGTTTTTATTTATACTGAGACCTATAAATTATAGAAGTGGTTGAAATGGGAAAGTTCTGATTAGAGAGTGATTTAAATTTTTTTCCATCTAAATGGTAACTTCTAGTTTCCAAGTTAAGAACAGGGTGTAGGAACCACAAGTGTAGATGCATGTAAGAAAACATCTAGGGTAATGATGATATAGTTCAGGTGAAGATGGTGACAAATGACACCAAAAGGAGAAGCCAGTTATTCCTATGTGTTTGCATCAGCAGCATCACAGGGCCTGCTGGCTACAGTGGCTTCCTGGCACTGAACAGTTTCCATAATAGCTACCAGTAGACAGAAAGTCCTGTGTATTTCTAGCATTTTGGATTTCAGAGGAAGCAGGGTTATGAAACAACCCTTCCTCTTACTTACCTTTTAAAGATAACAATAATAAGGAAAATGCTATGTACCAAAAATTGTATAATATAGACAAATGAGAATTCTCCAGAGTAAAACTATGGTGATGTCACAGAATCGAGGTCCCAATGGGAATGAAACAGACCACTTAAAGAAGGAAGAGGAGGGGGCCCTGATGAAGCTGAGCATCTTACTCGATCCTTGTACATTCTCTCCACTGATTCCAACTAAGTAAAAGTTAGTTTCACATAAGAAGTGACCAAAGCACTCCAAATAGTCCACATGGATTTGGTCATTGCTATGGTCTAGGTATAGTACCCAACATTTTATAATATATATATTAGAAACAAATCATCAGTGTATTAACAAGTGAAGCTTTTAAGAAATGATGGTCAAGAGAGCCATGACCTTCTGTATGGGAATAAGGACCTTATAAAAGGGCAAAATGGAACTAGTTCAGCCTTTATGCCTTCTGTCATCATATGTGAATTAAGCA
Organism: Micromys minutus; assembly: GCF_963924665.1. Lineage (NCBI taxonomy): Eukaryota > Metazoa > Chordata > Mammalia > Rodentia > Muridae > Micromys > Micromys minutus. The sequence continues at coordinate 31,025,670 of NC_137981.1, forward strand.
CATAGCCCTGCAGGAGCTTGTAATGAGAAGGCGCCATTTTGAAAGCAAAAAGACCTTTATGAAACACTAAGCCAGATACACTTTGATCCAAGGCTCTTAGTCTCCAGAACTGTGAGAAACCAAATGTCATTCTTTATAAATTCCTCAGTTTTAGATGTTTTTCTATAGCAGTAGAAATGGATAAATGCAACAAGATGTGACCAAGCAAAGTCGATATAACTACAGAGTATACCTAAAATATGTCATTAAGACACACCCCCTAAAAATATTTGTCAACTTTCATAATGAAAAAAATTAAATTACCACTCTGTGATTTTTTAATTTTTCATCGACTTATCTTTCCTGAGTTCCTTAGCCTGAACTCAGGGTCCAGCACATGAACTTTTACAACTGAGCTACAATCCCAGCTCTTAGCCTCACAGGCTTTTAAGTTTTAGATTTGTGTATAAATTGGTATAATTACTCGGTGATTAAAATTGCAAATTTTTAAAAAAGTTTCCATTTGGTTGTTGGGTAATCAAATTGAAAATACAGAGGTAGGGAGAGGGATAACATTTAAAATGAAAATACAGAGAATATCCAATAAAATACAAAAAAATACACCGGTCATGCTAAAAATGATACAACTATTAGTAATTGAAATATCAGTAAGAAAAAATAATCCTAATTTAAGTTTTCCAAAAAATACTTTATCTTCCACAGCCCTAAATCTCTCTGCAATATCGGACATATATGTGTTAATAAGTCTCTGCATGAAGGGCTTGTATCAGCTACTCACTTTTTTCTGAAGAACATTGATCTTTCTTTCCTTTACTTCTAACATATCTTTCATGTCTCGGATCTCTCCAGCTAGGGTCCCCTTCTCCTCGGTGAGGTCTTGGAGCTGTTTCGTTTTCTTATTAAGAAAAGATTCTTTCTCTTCCAGACGTAATCTCAGCGCATCTACCTGAAATGAGGACAAAGACAGAAGGTTTTGGTTTTACAAAGAGGTCACCAATAATCAGCACAGTCCTGCGTATGGGGTGGCAGCAGACAGTGCCTGAGAACAGTCAAGGTGGCGGGGGCTGGAGAAGTGGCCCAATGGTTATGAGCGCAGTTGGGTCTTCTTTCAGAGGACCCAAGTTCAATTCTGGTACCCACATGGTGATTAACAGCTATCTCTGAGGTTGTGAACTCTGAGGGATCCAATTACATTTTCTGGCCTCCAGATACACTACATGGTACACAGACATGCACGAAGGAAAAACATCCTTACACATAAATAAGAATATGATCTATTTTAAAATCACTTCAATGCATTGTGACAACCTAAAACAAAGTCCTGTTGTTCAAATAGCTGAACAGGAATAAAAATAAATTATTCTATAGAGTTTTCATGAAATAAGGCATTGCAAAGTAGCAGCATGTTCGCCAGTTTGTTTCCATACTTATGGGAAACCACATGTTTGCTTAGGGTAGTGAACAAGGCACACGGATTCTCCCACATGAGATCCCAGGGAGGAAAACATTGCTCATGCTTTGCAGGATCGTCCAAGAACACGGAGAACACAAAGAGCATCTGGATGAACAAGACAGACACGCAGGGAGGCTGCTGAATTAGAAAAATGCATGAGGCCATGAGGAAGCCGTGCTGCCGAGGACTGAAGCTGCCATTCTCAACATGGATGACGACTTCTTTCCTCACACCTTTTAAAAACACAAAAGCAAAGAACACCAAAGAATCCCCATTTTTACCTGGGCTTAAACATAAAATCAAGACTCACGTTTTTCAAATGTTATTAATTAAAGAAAAAAAAACATAAGCTTTATGTATTTTTATTTATGTATATTTATATGTGGTGTACATTACATGTTCATGTGATTGTGTACACATGTATGTGAGGATGCATGTGCACATATGTGTTTGAGCATGTGGAGTCTACAAGCTGATAAGTGACTCTTTTAACTGTTCTCCACCCTGGTTTATTATTTTTTTCAGACATATTACTTTGCTAAATCTGCAGCTGACCAAGTCAGTTATAGTGACTTGCCAAGAAGCTCCAGGGCTTCTCTTGTCTCTGCCTCCCCAGAAGTGTGATTCCAAATGCATGCTGTCACATCTGGCTTTTCCCTGGGTGCTGGAGTTCCAAATGTGGGTCTTCATGTTGCATGGCAATTATCTTACTGACAGAATCATTTCCCAAGCCCCTAGCCTTATGGGTAATTTACCATTCAGGATACCATCCAAAAGTAAGCTTTATTTCTAGACAAGACAGCTCAGATCAGGTCGTAGGAGAAAATCACCAAAGTCTCAAAAGTACAAATATCGATAATACAAAGAATATGAAAATCACTTTAAATTAATTCTGACTCTTCAGATTCTCCTTTATCAATTTCCACCCACATTCTCATCATCTTTACAAATGCGTACCGTGCCAGTCTCAAAGAACAACCATCAAACACCATATGAAGGCTTATGTCTCTAATCATTATTAGCAACCACCTACAAGTTTCCAAGGAGATTCTGTACTAAACAATGATATCAAATATGTTACTTCCAAAGCATTTGTTTTCTCCATTGAATGTTAAGAAAAGACTAGAACTATTTGCAAAAACGATTGTACTGCCGTGTCAGTAGGCAAAAATGACAGCATCTGAATGTTTCTGCCTGTCTTAGATACTGTTTTTATTGCTGTGAGGCAATACTGTGACCAAGGCAACTCTTATAAAAGAAATATTTAATTGGGGACCACACCTCCCCCAACAAGGACACACAGCCTAATCATTCCAGAGTGTCTACCAGCTGGGAACCAAGCATTCAAATCTATGGGTCTATGAGGAGCATTCTTATTCAAATCACCACACTGTCACTCCACAATTCTTACATTTAAGTCAATTCCCCAATAAAATAATATTAAAGGGGGGATGGAGGAAGCCTTGAGAGAATGTGTAAAGAGCAGAAGACCTAAGTAAATATGGATTATTTGACATGGGCATGACCACGGCATGCCATGTTTCCTGAAGGAGGGACAGCAAATTTGGCTAGTTGGGAGGAAATGGGAGAAGAACCAAAAGATAACAGGCATGCAGGTATATTCCTCTTTTCACTTTTGGTTTGTAAAGTCTTGTATATGATTCCATGGAAAGTACACTTTTGATCTATCTACATATTGATTGAGAGCAGATACATAATGCAGAGAATTATCAAAGCTCACCAAGCCCTATAGTTCCATAATTTATACTTCAGTATATTTAAATTTGGTATTTCAACCAAATTGAAAAATGTGAGTATTTAAACTAAGAATTGACAAGTATCCCATTCTCTTTCACGACGAAGAGACCAAACAATAGCAAAACAAAGTCCAGAAATTAGAATACTTTATAAGTGTCCTGAGGGAACAAAGGATTATGGGACAATGGGTTACTTATATATTACAGAATGCTGTGGTGATGGAGGTCTGATACTGGCTCTCCACAACTGAAAATCAAGCAGCAACAGCAGCAACCACTAGAAGTAAAATGGCTAAAATAGCCTGGTGAGAAAGGGTGATAAGTGACTATCTTGGGGGGAAGAGACACAGATGATTACTGTGTTTCTATCAACTTCGTAGAGAATTTTGTTTCTGTATAGAACAATATAGATTTAAAAGTTAAAAAGTGCAAACTACTAGGATACCATAATAATATAACATAAAAAGACTTGTGATCATGATGAGGATACGGTAAAGAGAAAACTTGGAACATTCCAAGGACAGATGTTGGGGCCAGGTCTTCTACATAGCTGTGAAGATCAAGGCAAGTAAGCTTTCCTCCCCAATCTTCTGCCACAGCTTGTACACAATAATGTATGATACCCTGTGGTAGTAAAGGCAGGAATTGCCTTGGGTAGACTATGTTAAAGGAGGATAATATTAAAGACCAAAATGACTAAAATCTTCTTTTCTTAACCCATTCCAAAAGTGGTGTTCATGAGTGTGTGTGTGTGTGTGTGTGTGTGTGTGTGTGTGTTGGACCATGAGGCAAGCAATTCTGACTGAACCAGAGAGCTGATTCTGTGATCAGAGACTGAGAACTGCAGGTTCTCTAATATAGCAGCCATGTATCCTAGCTATCAAAGCAGGATGCTCAATCTGTGGACCAAAAAGAAATTCCTACCATCAAAACTGACATGTGAGACCAAAGAATGGCAGAGGAGAGCATTTGGATGATGAAGCTGCACAAAATGGATAATCTACATAGTGTTTGTGGCACTTTGTTGCCACTTGTGATTCAGCAGTGAACTTCCCTGAGGCCAGAAGAGATTGAAGGCAAGTCCCTCTATGAGAATATTTTTTCCTGGACTAAAACAGACAGCATGGATGGATGTGATCTACATGCTTCTCAAAAGACCCAAACTCAACCTGGCAGGAAGATGCCAGTGCCAGCTGAGTTCTTCTGCATGGAAGCTTATTTTCCATGACCATAAGGCGTGAACTGAACTTCAAAGGAATCAGGACCATGCCCCTCAATCACCTTCCTTCCATCTTTAAAGCTTTGTACAGTCTCTTAGAATCAAGAAAGAGAGAAAAAAATAACTTTAGGGTCTTTTTTATTTTTTAATAAAAAAACTTTGACCTGAACTGCATCCAATTCTCAACCAACATTAGCTCAGCTTGCAGTAAGCAAGTATGACATCATTTCTAAAGTCAAACTCAAACTTCCAGATGGTGCAAAACCACAAGCAAGTGTGCAGGACTCCTGATGCACGGAAGTATAAAGAGCGAAGAGCGGGCCAGAAAAAGTATACTCCGTGAAAAATTAGAATGTGTAGTCCTAAAATGGGTATCAATGTGTAGAATAAAGTTGCCCTTACTAATATCTGCTGATATCTGCCAACAGTCCATGCTACTTTAAAAAAGAGAAATGAAGAAGGCCTTCCTGTCTAAGTTACAGCCTAACAGCAGGTAGAAAGATAAAAGTTGAACTGTTTGGGAATGTGGAATACCTTTCTTTGTCCCTTCACTCAACACCAAATAATTTTAAGAGCCTTTGACACTCTCTCTTAAACTTTGGCAGTTGACTCAATAATAACACTTGGCAAAGCAAAGAGGGCTATCATTTCCACGAAAAAAAAGAAGAAGAAAAGAAAACGAGAACTGTATGATATAATCAATGCACAAAGAACCATAAGGTTGAACTCCCATATCATTTAACCACATGAGACCGAGTCACCTAGTACTCAAACTACTAACAGCTTTCAATTCAAAGAGAACGTCTCATCTCCTTTTGATCCAGTTGTATGCCAGTGTGTCGGTGTCCATGTGTGTGTCCGTGTATAAAAACATGTAACATGTGAAAATTTAACTTTGTATCTGGAAGTATAAAACAAAACATTTGTTATCACTTAGGTCCCAGGTAATAACTTGAAAGGGAAGGACTGTGGCAATGAAATTGCCAAAATCAGAGGTAAGCATTATTAATCTTCATGTCAGCACCCAGGAATTAAAGCCAGTTACAATAGTGAGGTGTGCTTCTAAAAATTCTATAGAAATGGCTCCCGACTTCCCTGCCATATTTTATGTGGGTCTTCAGAAACAGTGTCAAGATTGTGACAGAACACCAAGTGTCATTTGATGTGCCAGAAATAATTTTGAGAATCAAGTGGTTTGTGTCAATCTTAGAATGGCAACAATGCTCCAGAGACAAGCACACAATGAGGAAGGAAACCACTGCTTGCAAGCTACTTGACAACTCTTCAGGAATAAAACAAACAGGCCTTCACAAAGAGCAATTTCAAAAAGGAAGAAAACCAGAATGCTCACAAAAGTTTCCAAGATGGTTTATTCCACATCCAAAGTCCTTCCATTTGTTTGTTTCCCCTAATAGCAGACTTGGGTTAAGGGTCTATTTGAATTTCATTCAACTCACAACCATTCAAATGAGAAGACAGCTTCAAAGTTGGAAGGATACATAACACATAAAGCTTTGAAAGACACAAACAACAAAATAACCTCAAACCCCAAACTTGCTGTGGTAAAGATCACTTGTTCTCACTCACGGCCAATGCTCTGCCCCCCCCCCCACGAATGGTGAAAAGAGATGGGGAGTCTCGTCAGCCCCCTTGCAGAAAGATGACATCTGGTATTTTTGTCATGTTCCCAAATGTAGCACATCCTGTTGGCTTACCAACATTTTGCCATTCCTTAGAAACCCAAAGGCTATATTTGGTAGATGGTTGTACTGGCTGGTTTTGTGTCAACTTGACATGAGCTAGAGTTATCACAGAGAAAGGAGCCTCAGTTGAGGAAATGCCTCCATGAGACCCAGCTATAAGGCATTTTCTCAACTAGTGATCAAGGGGGAGGGCCCAGCTCATTGTGAGTGGTGCCATCCCTGGGCTGGTAGACCTGGGTTCTATAAGAAATCAAGCTTAGAAAGCCAGGGGAAGCAAGGCAGTAAACAACATCCCTCCATAGCCTCTGTATCAGCTCCTGCTTCCTGGCCTGCTTGAGTTCCAGTCCTGACTTCCTGTTGTAATAAACAGCAATGTGGAAGTTTAAGCTGAATAAACCATTTCCTCCACAACTTGCTTCTTGTTCATGATGTTTGTGCAGAAATAGAAACCCTGACTAAAGACAATGGTGGAGCTGCAAGATGCCAGATCCTCTGAAAGTCTACATCTTCAAGGGACTGTGAGAGGTAGAAACTTCCCCTCCAACCCCAAGTTTCTGCGGGGATTGAAGGAAGAGCATGATACCTTAAACCACTCAGAAACAGCTACCATAACGTCTGGATTTGATAAGATGTAAGCATCTTAAAAGTATATTTTTACACAGTACCATGAACCTAGGGGAAATGAAAAGTCTTTGTTCTCCTTTGCTCTTTCTACATGCAGGACCTCAAATCGTACTCCAGTTTGTCTACTCCATATTCAAAGAAGGTTTAAAAAGAAAAATAAAGACAAAACTCAAAAGAAGCTAAATCTTTGGGAATGAATATGTGAGTATTCAATATCATAGACTCAGAAGGATAAAGATTGAAAATGAAGCCCCTGGCATTGAGTTTAATGGACAAATTAGCAGGCACTCAAGTCAACAGTTCTTCACAAACAGACTGCAATGCACATACATAGCCAACCAACTCACAGCAATGACCGTGAACCCACCCATAGAATGTAAGCATGAATAAAGAATGATACGAGAAATAAAAATAATAACAGTACTTCCTTCATTCAGTTGTTTTTAGGATTAAATAATAACAGAAGAAAGAAACTTAGCACAGTGCCTGGCACCCAGAAACAATATTTGCTATTGTATGTTGTTGCATCCTCTTCATTCGAATAGGCCTGTGCAATGAAAACACAACTCAGTAAATATGAATACAAGCTGTGTGCCTAGATTGGGCAGATCTACCACTTATACTACCCTATTCACAAACTATGATATCCCTTATAACTTGAGGTTTCTCCAGGCCACGTGTTTCAGCTCCATCTTTTTCTTCCTCCTCCTCTTCCTCTTCCTCCTCCTCCCCAGACCCTCTCTCTTCACCTTCCCTTTCCTTGTCCAATCACTGGCTCTCACCTTTATTTTACAAATTAAAATGGGAATAAGATTCTGATGAAGTCACCTCAGTAAGTGACTAGGCAGCCCTTCTTGAGGAAGTGGAATAGGCATCAAAATACAAACACCTGCAGGACAATCCACAATCCACAACATTTTCTCCTTTTTGTCCAGTTAAATGCTCTTTTTCCTCAACTATTATCATTCTACAATTTATGAAGTATAAGAAAGAGTTAACACCCAGTCTAACAATTTTGTCTATTAAGTAAAACACTTTGCCATCTATCCTAAAAGACTGTAATTCTACACCTGATTTATATTTTAGTTTTAGGTTGTATGTCATCTGAAAACCACCCTTTAGATCTATATTATCTTTATCAATGCTAAACAGTTGGGTTGGCTATGAGACAACCAGTCTCCAACCACATCAGAAACCCAAAAACAACTAATATTACCTGATATATGAGAAGTGCAAAACATAGCTTCCAAAACTTAGTCAAATTATAGAGACCACTAATCACATGGGCAGTCCCTCATTTCTCAAAATATAGGAGCATCAGTCTTCAGCCTTCTGGCCCAGAACCATATCTGACAGACCTTTGTAATGTAGAATTTTGAAGGGCTGATAATTCTGGCTCAGCAAAGATTATCAGTCAACTATTCTGCATAATGTGTCCCCTTTTGGACAGTATTTGTCTCTAGATGAATTATGAAAATTTTTGCCTAGTGGCTGTCTCACCACAAAGGGAGCAAATCTATTAATGATTAATTTCTTCTTAGAATCTAAGAAGGGGTGTTGTCAGGAGCAGACAGGTCTCTAGTCAAATGATCTTTAATAATAATTTTTAAAATGTCCATAAATGTCATATTCTGTCGACTTCTGACACCTTTGAAGATTATCTATCTACACAAAGCATCTCTGAACTGATAAGCCTGTGATTTCTGAAGCATCTAATCCAATGATTTATATACTATAGAAATGTAATGAATGATGGCTGACCAATGGCTCTCAGGAAGGGTAAGGTTTTGTGCTCCGATACATAATACTGGAATATTGTATGTCATCTAACATTGATTTTAAAATATTTCGGTATGCAGTGCATATGTGTGTGGATGCTGGGAGGTGTTTGGGTGGGTGGATACATGAGTTTCACACCCAGAAATAAATTATCCAGGGCAGTTAATTAATTTATGATAGATTTTAAATTAAAAGGTAACATTCCAGAGTCATGCAAAAAGTATCTTGATAGTCTCTACAGTTGATGAACATCTGAAAATTGGTCAATTAACATAATTGAGTTTACAAGTGATTTTCCTTGGAGAGGTGAATGATATGTGGTATATGTAGATTGTCTATAGAAGGCATGTCCACTACTCCAGGAAAAAATAATCTAAGCCAATGTATACATAGTAAATATGATGATGTAAGACACATTGAAACTTTACAAATTTTAAGGCTACACTATTAAAAAGAACAATGAGATTATTTTAACAATATGTAACATAACTCATTATATCTAGAATATCACTATTCAGCATATAATCAATATAAAAATTATGAGATATTTTACCTTTACAGATTTTCAAAACCTAGTACTTACTCTGAACTTCCTATGCATCTTATTAAGACTAGCTATGCCTCAGGAGCTCAACAGTCCTGTATGACCATTGCTTACCATACAGTAATAACAGGTTGGTGGTTCTATTAAGGCTCCAAGTTCTAGCCCATGGAACATGAAACTACAATTAGGATTTTAGTTTCTTTTTTATTTGAATGTTTCTGGCAGGATTTTTGTCCAGCAACAAACAAGGATAGAAATGTCATCACACTGACTTAGGCTGGTGCTTGCGTGTTTCCGGAAGGACAGAATGAAGACTTCAAGGGTTGCTTGAAGAGACCACAGACTGGACCAAAACTAATATAGTGATAAGGCAATATAGTGCTGAGTCCTGCATGGCCTAGAAGGAATGGTGTGACAAGGTTTTCCACCCCTGGAGCAAAGCCAGCAGGATGTGTTGACAATTGCTAAGTGTGAGGTTTGTGTGTATGTGTTTGTGTGTGTGTATGTGTAAATAAGCATATATATATATATATACACATATATTAATTTACACACATATATATGTATAGAAATATACATATTTTAATTTATATGCATATGTAACTTCATGTTCCTCCTTTGAAAATATCCTCCCTGATAAGGTTATCAAGGCATGGTTTCTCTACCAAGATTAATGACTCCATGATAATCAAAGACAGAACAAGTCTAGGACACAAGGGTGTGTCTATGTCTTTAACAAAAATGGTAAATGTTGTGACCTTCAGGACAGCCCTTAAGGCTATGGGAAAGAACTCTGAAAACCCGAGTTTAAAAATATTTTTTCAATTATGCAAAATATAAGGACACAATATGAATTATATGAAGGGCTTCATAGACCTAAAAAATCAGAGGCAGCTGAGCTATGAGCCAACTTGTCAGAAAGATACAAAGGCAGGCAGATTCCCAAGTTCAAGATTGGCCTGGGACAGTGAATTTAGGTTAAGGACCAAATGTGGTCAAAATAGAAATTTCAGGATGGGATCCCACCTAGGTAAGTTTATTGTTTGTGCTTACAAAGGCAGACAGATCTCTGAATACATTTACAGTGTTAAACAAAAGCAATATTCTTGCTGCCTTTATTTAAGAATCAGGGAGTTGAAGTACTGATTAACGGAATAATCAAAAGGGAAATTGTAGTAAATGACTGAATTAATATGTAAATAAAAATGGGCCCTTGGTCTGTGAAAGCTGAGCTATCTGTAGAAGCTGTCTAGAGACATACAGAAAAAGCTATCTTGAGCAGAACACAGGCTATGAGCTTGTACCACACAATTGATTTCAAGTCTTTTTTTTTCCACCACTCTGAAACACCCCCCTTTTTTTCAGAATCCTTTCTCCAAGCCAAGGCTAAATCTCACTTGGCACAGGAGATTTATATAGGCTTCTTTTCTATGACCATCAGAAGCTACTGACCTCTATGAGAGAATGGAGCAATGACCTATGAGCACATGGGCTTCCTGGTTTCATTGGCGTCTCACTGAAGTCTAGCTTTTCTGTTTTGAGAAGAACTCAGAATGATCACTGTTTTTTAAAACTTTAATATAAATCTTTAATTATATCTAAAGCTAACTTTTAAAGGAAAAAACCTATTCACTGGCAGTTATACTACCAAAAAAAAAAAAAAAAAAAAAAAAAAAAAACTGGCTGTATTGATGAGAGCATATCTGTCTCGTACTGAGGGCTCAGTTGTTACTCTGCCAACCCTTGAAGTCTGTCCTTCTGGAAACACACAAGCACCAGCCTAAGTCAGTCTAGGGTATGAGAGCAGGAGAGTTGAGCCTGCCTCTACCAATGGCAGCATTGGGTGACCTAACTGGAGTACTGCTAGAACGTTCCAGTGATGCAGAAAGGAGAGCTGGTACACTGACCAGCTCAGTTACCACTTAGGTCAAGATCCAGGGCTCTGAGTTGACTCACCCCCAAAATCTATAACATCTCCTAATGATTAGGATGTGTGAAAGAGCCAGTCTTGCTGATCCAAAACTGCAGAATCTCTATGACACAGGGCAATAACAAGATAATCAGAAGGAGTTCTGATGAGGATCCAGTACTGATAGTGTCACAAAAGTCAGAGAGACCTAGAACTAGACCATTAACTCATTGCAATGAACATTGTAAGCGAAAATTTATGGATAGAGGGACAAACTATAACATACTACAGCTTTTACAATGAGATGTTTTCCATGATGTGTGTGTGTGTGTGTGTGTGTGTGTGTGTGTGTGTGTGTGTTTATTTGGAGGTGAAGTTGCAAGAATGAAAGACAGATATGAGGGAACAGGGAGTTGAGTGGGATTGGAGTGCCTGGTATGAAACTCAAAGAATCAATTAAAAGTTTTAGAGTTGTTTGTTTGTTTTTTTAAAAAGTTAGGATTGGACACCAACAGTATGTGATGACTGAAAACACCCAGAAGTCAAAGGACTATATGACCTACAATTATTGATGTGAAGAACCTAGCCTGAGGTGAAGATCTGCGTCAAGGAGGAGCAGGCTAAGAATTGTAGAAATGCTTCTCTAGAAAACTGATTAGGGGTGCTGGAGAGATAGCTCAGTGGTTAAGAGCACTGACTGCTCTTCCAGAGGTCCTGAGTTCAAATCCCAGTAACCACATCATGGATCACAACCATCTGTAATTGGATCCGATGTCCTCTTCTGGTGTGTCTGAAAACATCAACAGCGTACTCATATAAATAAAACAAATTAAAAAGAAAAAAAGAAAGAAAGTTGATTAAGGCAACTTCTGCATGTTTACAGACCCACACCATTTTAATGCAGCCACCAAAACCAAGTTCAGCAGAGGAACAGCACTTGAGCTGGAAACCAACAGAAGCCCCTTTCTCCCAAGAGCTCCCTGTAGTCAGACTTTTATTGTAATGCCTCTCGTGGTCACAGATGACAAGAGATTGAGTCATCTCAGTTAGGATTTTCAGGCCTGCTGGGTGATATCAGTGAGATGTGTATCTTCCTCCTGGCCACTGAAGTCACCACCAGTGCAGCATGAAGGACAAGGATATATAATTCCCTTCCCACGTTCAGCGTTCAGGGACATCAGAGGCTTACAGAGATAAGTGGAAAATCCCGTACCACATTTAAAAACCTGCAAGCAATACACAGAGAGACAGCAGTGGCTATATCAGAGAGTGCTTTGTAATGCACAGTATACCTTTCTCTCATAACCTATTCTCTTAAATAATATTAAAAAATCTAGAGTTTGGGGATATTTAGTATTTATAGACCCAAATGCTATGCTTATAAATGTTGCAACCATCAACTTATTAATGGCACATGCCATATTCTCATATTATAAAGATGTATTTGTCTTATCTACCTGTCAAAAAATTATACCTGAGTCCTTCATGTCACGTACTGTAAGTGAAGATAACAGTGTTGGGCTATGAGAGTTTCACATCACCAGTGCAGAATTCCTATCATATGTGGTAAATAAGCCAGCCAATTCCTTATAAAGGCTGTTTTCTTACTTAGGTTTTTGGCTACTTCTTACACGAAAATTAAATGGTTTTAAGTGACTAGTCCAAAGTTCAAAATTTAATGTTCGGTTTAGTTCCAGAAAATTTCTGAAAACACATGGGAATGGCAAGTCATGTGTTAATACTTAAAATTTTGTTAATAAAACTTCCAACACTAACCTTACCTCGTTGAAGTCACCTCGCTGGCTCTTAAGCTCACTCACTATAAAACCAGAGCTGCCATAGTTTTGAGTTACTACGAGAGAAAGGGAGCCGTTCCAAAATCAATGTTATTTTGCAACATGATGATAGTTATAAATTCAAATACTTAAAGCCAATTTGCAGAACTATCAATCTTAGTATCTCCTGACATTTCAAAGCCTCTTCCAGGCTTTTATCCTGACTAAGAACTAAGTTAAAGACAATGTAGGTATCATTCATTCATATCCGTTTTCCTTCAAAGAAGCACATCCAATTTAAAGACAAAATTATTTTTCCATGAGTATTTGAAGTATTGGATCTATTTAGATATGCCACGGAAATTCTGATCTCTTATCACGCTCTCATGCCTGGGTTTAACACCAGCACTGAAAAGAATTAGTGCCATGGCTGAAGCCCTGAGGGTGTAAACCACTGATTATATGCAACTCTGAAATTGAATGATAATTTTGTGATTCCTCACATCATCTTTTTAAATGAATGAGTACCTTCCTGTTGTATATTTGAAGTGTTTATAAATGGATAACAATCCAGACACTGTCCTTGTTTAAGCCCCATACCTTAAGATTTGTGTCTATGACATAACCCTGGAAAATGGGACCCCTGTTTAATTTTGCACAAGCTTTTAAAACAACTTATTTTTTTTTTTTTTACTTTGGGGCATCATTTCTCTAATTCTCACAAAAGTCAGGAAAGAAACCTGTTCTGCTTCATGTAAACAATGCTCTCTAGTCAACAACCACTTACAATGGTTCAAATTTTGTCTCAAGTTTCACGACGGTGTCAAAAATACATGTTGGGTTAAAAACCAAACAAATAATAACAACAACGACAACAACAATAAAAGCATGCATGGAACTTTGGTCTTTTCTCAGGATAGCAGCCGAGAAATATACTGTGCTGGCTAGTTTTCTGTCAGCTTGACACAAGCTAGAGTCATTAGAGAGGGAGACTTAATTGAGAAAATGCTTTTAAAAGATCCGGCTGTAGGAGAGCCTGTACGGCATTTTCTTAAGTAGTGTTAGACCGTGGAAGGTTCAGTCTATTATGAGTGGTTCTATCCCTGGGCTGCACTTTATAAACTAGCAAGCTAAGCAAGCCATGAGGGGCAAGCCAGTAAGCAGCGTTCCTCTATGGCCTCTGCCTCAGCTCCTGCCTCCATGTTCCTACCCTGTTTGAGTTCCTGTCTTGACTTTCTTTGATGATGAAGTATGTGGTGGAGGCAGAAGCTGACTAAGCCCTTTCCTTCCCACATTGCTTTGGTCATGGTGCTTCATCTCAGCAACAGTTAACTCCAAGGCACATACCATGTACTTTACTAATATTGACCTCTGTAGTAACCCTTTGCCCACCCCCCTTTTATCCTTCCACATCCGTCACAAAACCCTATTGCTTTCCTGTTCTTTTTTTCTCCCTTGGATTCCATATACAAGAAAAACATTTTAATCCTAGGATAGGGTTTATAGGAATGTAGCCCTATCATAGCTCAGGAGCATCGGTACATGTCTGTGTTTGCACTTAAGATGGTGAAGTGAAGAAAAAAAAACACAAAAGGATTTATTCATTTGATATCTTCACTCCAAGTGGCGGCAATGGGACATAATGGAAAACACAATGAGCTTAGCAGCACTACAGTGACAGAGGGACCTGAGATGACACAGAGCACCAATCCACAGACTGCCAGCACAGAGCACCAGTCTACGAACCTCTGATACTAAGAACCAATCCACAGACCCCCAACACAGCGAGCCAATCCACAGACCCCCGACACAGCGAGCCAATCCACAGACCCCCGACACAGCGAGCCAATCCACAGACCCCCGACACAGAGAGCCAACCCACAGACCCCCGACACAGCGAGCCAATCCACAGACCCCTGACACAGAGAGCCAATCCACAGACCCCCGACACAGCGAGCCAATCCACAGACCCCCGACACAGCGAGCCAATCCACAGACCCCCGACACAGAGAGCCAACCCACAGACCCCCGACACAGCGAGCCAATCCACAGACCCCCGACACAGAGAGCCAATCCACAGACCCCTGACACAGCGAGCCAATCCACAGACCCCCGACACAGCGAGCCAATCCACAGACCCCCGACACAGAGAGCCAACCCACAGACCCCTGACACAGCGAGCCAATCCACAGACCCCCGACACAGAGAGCCAACCCACAGACCCCCGACACAGCGAGCCAATCCACAGACCCCCGACACAGCGAGCCAATCCACAGACCCCCGGCACAGCGAGCCAATCCACAGACCCCCAACACAGCGAGCCAATCCACAGACCCCCAACACAGCGAGCCAATCCACAGACCCCCGGCACAGTGAGAGAATCCACAGACCCCCAACACAGCGAGCCAATCCACAGACCCCCGACACAGTGAGAGAATCCACAGACCTCCAGTGCAGTTAGGATCATAATCATAACAAGTATGAATTTAGGTCTACCAAACACTATCCATATCCGTATTCAGTTAACTTTAATTTAAATGTTAATTTTGACAATGTATTTTCAACTAATAAATACTTTTTATTCAGTTCCACAGATCAGTAAGAGCTAATACATACTTAGTAGTTAAGTGTGTCTCTGTCCCTAAGCTATCACAAGCAATCAGTATTATATAGCATAATTCTTGGCTGACTACAGGCTTGGTTTTTTCTTTGAAACAAATACTTCTCTAAGGTATAAAACATTTGTTTTATAAAATAATCCACAGTGCTGTAGGTGTTCATGCTCCATTGTCAAAAATTACCATTAAAATGTAGTACATAGAGAATTATAAGTTTGAAAAAAAGCTATAGAAGTGCTAAAAGAAAATATGGGCACTCCCTTTATAGATATAAGAGATCTATTAACTTATATAGCATAAAAGAGAAGACTGATAAGAATAAAACATGAACTTCAAATACCTTTGTGAAAAATTGCATAAAGTTTTCTTAAAGAAAATAAAATCCATTCTAGCATGTAGGGCATCATTTCTAATGAGAATAGGAGAAAGGACCTTTTCTTACACAGACTATTTCAAAATGAGGGCAGATTAATATGAATTTATTGAATGCCTACTTTATTCTCAGTTGTACAAGTTAAAAATCCTCAAGAATTAAATTAAGACATTCAATTTCTCCTAGTGAACTAAGACATCTACCAACTGCTATGGGGAGCTAAGAGTAAGGAATACAAGCAGGCTGGGAGCCATCAAGAGAGCACTTAGCCATTTAATTCCATGCTTGCCCCCTAGAAAAAGATGCTAATGATGAAGTAAAGAGGAGGCGGTCTGTCTAGGAAGAACCGTCCATATTGGTGTAGACGGCTGCAGTAACACTGGGTTTTAATACATTGCCAGAAGACAGGAAAGAGTAATGGTTAGAGGTCAATGCTGTCAACCTAGGCTCCAGTGCAAGTGTTAACCCGCTCCCTCTAATCTCACAAAACTCCAGTGTCTTCATCTATAAAATGAGGATAATGATATAGAAACACAAGGTGTAATTGAAACACAACCTACCAGCTGTTATATTATGATGTACTAGAAAGTAAAGCAGAAATACTCGATGGGTAGCCGTAGCTGTTTGATAGGAAATAGTAATATAGATTATGAGATTATAGGATATTATGTAGCCATCATGTCTATAAGACTAGTAAATTAAATCATCACAGTGTTACATGGTGGGTACCCTTAAAAGCTAATCACACTGATGATGGTGATAACATTAGCTGATACTTGCAATGCAGTTTTAAGGGGCTCATGGGCCCAGAGACATATGGTCTGTGTCTGTCCTACAGCCTTTCTTCAAACTGAAACATTCACTCCTGGGTGAAGAAGAGAGGCTCATACAACTGACCAGGTTCAGGAAGCTTATAAAATTGCAGGATTTTGCAAGGCCCCTCCCCAAAGTTATATACACAGTAGCAAGTGACGGTTGGAAAGAGGCTCTCCACCAGTTCTACCATTCAAGCTGCTGGCAAGCAATGCGGGGAACTCCAGGGATGAAGTGTCCAGGAGGTGATACTGGTGCTGGGGTAGGCTTTTCAGTGATGCTCATTGTAAGTGTCCCTGTTAATCTACTGTTTCACCACACTACACTTTGTGGAATCATTTCTTTTATCAGGCATTGGTACCGTCTCTGAGGTAAACGACTGCTCACCTCTCCCAAGGAAAAGTCACCCACTAAGGGGTCACACCTGAGACTTATCCATGTGTCTATCAGTTTGATGATCATCACACACAAGGGAGACAGCACATACAACAAACACAGAGGTGAAGAGGAATGTGGTCTGAAGAGAAAAGTAGGTAAAGATATCAAAATTACAATATGCACAGTATCCTTTTGACTGGTAGCTGACAGAAATATACATAGATGATACATAAATCTACATAAATCAGGTTGGTATTTGTAAGAGAAAGCAATAAGGCTTTGAAGGTTTCTAAGCTATAAAAATACAATTATAACATATATGTGCATACATTCTGTAGTATGTAATTTATATACTGTGTGTTAGTATCTGTTGTTGTATCCAATAGATATATAAGTGCATACACATAGGCACATAAGTACTCACATACATAGAAAGACAATAGACTAAAGGATATATATATATATATATATATATATATACATACATATATATATATATATATATATATATATATATATGTATATATATATAATACAAAATGGTGTCCTCACTCTTCATCCAGTAGGGAATTCCCCAAACTGTTATCAATTAGGGAATCCTCCACAATGGCACCCACACATATGCAAACTTATTTGTGTGTATTTTGACACAGTAACTTTTTGAGTTTAGTCAAATATTTAATCCTGAAGTCACTCTCAGATTTATTTTTCAAAATTATACAAGCATTTACCCTGGCCTCGGGTGTTCAGAAACATCTTTCAGATACAAATATAACCAAAGGAAATGTTTCTTAACTGGCCCCAATTGCTATACATTCTATGGGGATACATGGGGGACTTGGAAACATGCCCTTACAATTAAGACAAGCTGGAGTGTCCCTTGAGCAATGCCCTTTGGGAAGGGCAGATGTGATTTTTAAATAGACAGTTATATGTAACCCTATGAAAATTTACCTTGGCCACAGCAAATAATTCTTTCCCTTGTGAAACATGAAAGCACCCTCTAACTAACAGAGAACTAAGAAAACAAAACATAAAGACCCACAAGGGAGAAAAGCAGTCACTATAAAAACCAGGAACTTCCATGATGTGTAACAAATGTAAAGTCATAATACTTACTCTCTCTGCTCATTCAAGATATCATCATCATCATCATCCTCATCATCATTTCTTATGTATGTGTGAGAAAGAGATAGACCGAGAAAGACGGGAGGGGGGAGGAGGGGGGTACTAGACCTTAGTGGCCCCCAGACTTTATCACATGATATTAATATGGAAGTACCACTCAGGCCATAAAGCTGAGCACACAGACAGCACCTCTTGTCAAAATGAAAACCAACAACTACTCCGCCTAAGTCCATAGTTCTAAGAAAGTCCGTAAATTATCTGATCTTGCTTTTTTGGCTTCTGTATTTCTGCTTCTATCTAACTGTTCATGATAACAAGGTTAGTTGATCCTGGGTTTTGAGTTTGTGCTCAAAAGCTCACCATGAGAAAGTCTTGGGGCTACACTGGGGCTCTGAACAGACATTGTGGTCTCTGTCTGGCACATAAACACTTTCTATTGAACTATGTCTGGGTATTTTCCTCTGGTGTATATCCCACAAAAGTATGTGCACCATGGTATGAGTGTGAAGATCAGAGAGCAGCCTTGTGGAGTTGGTTCTTTCTTTAGAACTTTATGCTGGATCCTGGAATTTGTCAGTCTTGGCAGAACACACCTGTATCTGCTGTGCCATCTTACTTGTCCTCTGTCATTTTAGAAGAGAAACCAAGGGTGATCCCTTTCTGCTGCCGAAACATTTGTATGATCACACCGTGAAGACACTGAATATTCTACTATGGAAAATACGTTACCCTGTCTCCTCTCTCTCTCTCTCTCTCTCTCTCTCTCATTACAATGTGAATATTGATTATGCCATGTTCTATTACTCTGATAGCTGTGTCTTCTATAGAAACAGCCCACAATTTGATTGAAGACAACAAAACTGAGCAGCCCAAAGAGTTAAAGCCGGGAGTGGGGAGTCACGCTGTTCACGCTGCCTTCTCTCGTGGAGAGGGTGAAGCACTAAGTCAGTTCCAGTGTGATCGCCTGTGATTTTAACACTCCATTCTATTGATGCATCAGTGCATGCTCCGTGTGATGCAAGGACCATTAAGCCACCCACAAACTGAGGGACGGTTGCTTCTAAACCGCTTTCGGTCCTGTCCGCACTGCTGGCCTTAAGCATCTAAGGGACCAGCATTTTCAGTGTAGTCTAAGGGCAGCTCTTGGCAGCGCTTTGCATCCACTGAGACACTTAAGCAGAGCATCTTAGACAGAAAACTAAAATGTGTGGCTCTACCTTTAACAATTACCAATTGTATCTAGGGGGGAACGTGTGCTGGCAGCATCCTATATAGCTGAAACACAAGAAATGCCCAGAAATGAGAGCAGTAATCTAAAGGAAGCAGTGTCTGAGACAGAGGGAGAAAGTATGTCTAGAAACTACATCTTCTCATGATGTATAAACCAAATGCACCACACTGAGCCCGCAATTCTCCCGAATGTCAGATACAGAGACAAGATGAATAACGACACCGCAGGGGAAACCATACTGCCAGACAACTTAACTCCCATCTAGGATGCAGAATCCTTAAGATGCATTCACCTTAACAATGGTGGTCCTGATACAAACTGTGGGGACAAGTTACAGCCTAGGGGGAGGAGCCCTCGGTTTTCCTCTAGAAATTCTTTTCATTGGATATGTCACTTCTGTAGGGGAACTGAAATAACCTGAAACACAGGCAATCACATTATTCTACCCTTAAAGCCCCTCCCTATGATGAAGACATTTTACTGAATTAAATATATTGGTGAGCCAGGTCTCTTAAGCTTAAACTTTGTGAGCTCTTACAGAAATCTTACAAGGAAACTGTGTGTTCTTGCCTCTTAGAGATTCTGTTCTATTTATCTTCTCTCACCAGACCACGCCAGTCAGTTGGAAGCAGCTTCAGAGACCCTTTCAGGAAGAGAGAAGCACATAACTGAGGCATGGAAGAGAAGACAAGGCAGAGAGAAGAGACTGGTACTTCGGAGGCCACGCCCAGCCTTTACGGAAAGTTCAGAGGATGAAGCAGTGTTGCTCCCAAAATACAATGGCCCCTGGGTCTAGAATATGCAGCCCTAAATCTTCATGCTCCTAGGCACAGCTGCTACCTGCTCATACGTTTGGCCTCCACATGCAGTTACACACATGTACATACACAGGTACGTGCATTATATACGAGGGTGGGGGACAGACATGGGAGAAGAAAAAAACGAGCGGCGATTAAAGAAGAGATCAAGAGATCGGAGTTATGCAATACAAGTCAAGGACTACCTGAGTCTCCGGAAGCTAAGCGAGGAAAGGAGGACTCCCCCTTGTGGTCTCTAGAGGGAAAGGACCATTGCAGGTTCTGCACCCGTGTTTCTGGACCTCCTAAAGGTTTAAGCAACCAAGTTTATGGTCATCTTATCTGTTATGGAAGCCCTAGAAAACTGCGGGGCAGAGAAATGGCTGAGGCACGAGGACCTGAGTTCAGTCATCAGCATGCGTGTAAGAGATATGCGCAGCTGCACTTGCCTATACTCTCGATGCTGAGGGGTGCGGGAGAGGCAGACCCCTGGAGCTTGCTGGTCAGCCAGTCTAGCCAAACAAGTGAACTCCAGGTTTGATGAGAGGCCCTGACTCCAGAATAAAGTGAAGAAGTGGCATGAAACACTGTCCTCTGTCTCTGTCCCCGACTGTCCCTCTGTGTTTCTCTCACACACAGAGAGTAAGATAAAAATGAGACATTGTCCTCTTTCATCCAACATTTATCACCAAATATTCAGTTTTTATAAGGATATAGAGATAAATGAAATACCATCCTTGCTTCAAGAGGCTCTTATCTAAAGGGAGTGCTCCCTTCTTTGTAATATCTAAATAATATTCTGGGCCACAACTTGGAGAAAAGGCTTACTCTTCAGTGCTAAGGTCTCCACACTGATTCTATATTCCAGTAGGTCTTGAGGGTTTTTACAGGCTGAACATATGGTCTAAATGTTTTTCCATTCGCTGCTCAGAAAACCACACCTTTATCAAAGAGCATAAACCTTACCAAATGTCTTCAGATGATCAGAGAACAAGCATGGAGCGAGGCCCAAGCCCACAGCACAACAGGATTCTCTGAGAAAATAAATCTGGAGCAGTGGTCCTGATCCGCAGAGGCTTACGTGGCATATTTTACACAGTATTACCAATGGCAGAACAGAGACCATACTGGAAATGTGAGAGCAATCCTTCTAGAAGATTCTACATTTTGACTGCTAACAGTGCTAAGAGATGTTTACATTAATGGTAAAATAGCTTCCAAAACTTACCTTTTAAAAATGCTAATAAGTTTTGTCATATTTGTAAGAAACTTTAAGAATTTATGAGGGCAAGAATTACTAAAGGTGTCTCCTCAGAAGATCAAAAACTAGGATGATTTCATGTGAAGCCTTTGTATAGATCCCTTTCCCCTGCTAGCCACTTTCATTAACATTAATTGCAATATATTTAAACTTGTACCAAGGTAAAGTACAAACATTAAAAAAAAACTTTTGGTTATTTCAGGATTACACATGCTATCCAAATTATTCAGAAGACAGTGCTACAAGAGAAGGGACCTAAAAATTATGTTCATATCTTTAACAACTGCCTTTAACATATCAATTTGGGGTAATCAAATAAGAAAGAAGAGGGGAAAAAAAGATTCTTCCTCTGTTTTTTTCTTTTTGGCAAAGTGCTCAGAGCAGAGTTATTTTCCAGGCAAAGATGGATGAAATTCTGTTCTCTGTAATCCCTGCAAAGATTATGAAAATACAGTTCCATTTCATGGAACAGGATGATGTCCCCGCTGAGAATCGGTCACATCCCCATGAGGTCAGTGTTGGCAGTCAGGACCTGCCTGCTCTCTGAATCTCTGCTGTGGCCATGAGGACCTCCGTATGACCCTCAAATTCCTTCTCCACCTCAGAGAGATAGACACCACAAAAGCTACTTTTGTCACCGAGGAAGATAAGAGGGCAGGACAACAGCATATTACGAACGTGAAAGATTGCTTTCCTTCAGAGATTCTCACATTCATGGGCCTGCTTTAGAACCCCCCAACCTCCCCCCCCCCCCCGTGAGAGTATCTAAGGGGTCTCATTTCAGTTTCTATTTAAAACAATAGTGTAACCATAACAAAACACCACTGTGTACTGAAAGCCTTAAGAGCATCACGTCATCGCTGATAGTGAGATAGGCAGCATCATTTCTCCTATTTTAGGGATGGAAAGTGGAAGACTCAACTGAGACCTCACACCCACTCAGGAGCAGAATCACGTCCCAATGGCCTAGCACAGGACCTGGGGATGGGATGAGAAAACATTAGTTCTTCCAACACCTAAGCTTCTCTGCCTCCTAAATCAGGGCCCGAGAAAGCCATTAGAGCACCGTGTCCCCAATAGAGGGCAGGAAGTCATTCATTAGGGATGAAAATGTTCCAGCAGGAAGAAATTGGGTTTCGCTGAGCCACAGAGCAAGCATGAGAGTTCTGCACTCAGCCCTGCATTTCTCTTGGCCAAGAAGCATGCTAAAACTTCAGCCCTCTACAACCAGTGTTGGTGTGGAGAACAAAAAATAGATCTTAGTCGGCTTCTTTGTAGAATTAAACTTTGGAGCCATAAAAATGGGACACTTTGAATACCAGTTGTCACAGGATCCTTGTCACCTGGATGTTCTTACTCTCATGGTTTATTCATCCCCAGACTGGCTAGCCTTTCCCTCTCTTTACCTCGTGACTCAGACTAAACAGTACAGTTGAAACTGCCTGGCTGTGGAGATCCCGAGTAAAGAATAACCTGGGCTGTGTGCTTCCTGAATTGGCTGCAGAGCCGGCTCTTACCCTGAGGGGGGGGTAGGGGGTGAGGGGGGCAGTCAGATGCCCCTCAGCTCCAGTCTGAGGCAGCTAAGAGGAAGGCAGGCTTTCTACAGAGCTGTTCATAAGAAAGCAGAAAGCTGTGCTATTACACAGAATGTTTTCATTATATTTTTCGTTTTCACTTATTTGATTTGAAAACAAAAACAAAGCAAACAAACAAAAAAAAAAAAAACAAGTAATGAAGTCCAAACAAAGAACAGAACATGAGAGAGTCTATAATGAGTTCTGTGGACAGGATTCACTCAGTGTCTTGACCAGCTCCCACACCTTCTGGGTGATATATCAGAATTATGTTTTTAAAAAAATAAAGAAGATGAGTACACTAAGATATTAAAGGGACACAGGAGTATGACAGCCTCGGTGTTTTTCTAAGAAAAGGTTCACTTTGAATAGAAAAATGAGACAGAAACTGCTGTGCTGAGTCCTTTTGACATCCTAAACTTCCAAAATAGACAAAAACCAGAATTTCTTCTTGAAATTCAAGGACTTTTTCTCCAAAAAACCCAGCTAGCTCCTCGAACTCATTAATATGAATAAGTGAGGGGGGGTTTAAATTGAAACCTACTTTGAAAAAAGCATAAACACAGCTGGGAACATAGCCCACTAGTAGCACTTTGCTAAGCTAGCATGTTCAAGGTCGGTGGTCTTTTTTCAGCACCACATTAAAGGTGGTGGGTGGCATTATTCACAAAATTTGTGTTAATAATACTTTGAAATACTAGGCAATTTCTTGTTTTATAAACACCAGGATCTGTGTTAGTTCTGAGAAAAGGGGCAACAATAAGAGAGAAATCTACCTTCAACAGTGGGCTGATAACCTCTTCAAAAAGATAGACCAACAAGCCAACCAGACAAAGGTTGGTTGCCTTTTACCATGAGAGTAGTAGAGGATAGAGTGGGGTCACCTAAGTTCATCTAAGATGAATAAGTGACATCTGCCTGTAGGAGGAGCTATCAAAGCTTTGGCCCAAGGGACAGAGGACAGTAAGCTAAAAGGGTGACCAGAGACAGAGAAGATCTCAACTCCAAATCCTGGAGATAGCATGACTGGTTTAAGACCCTTAAGACAGTTTGTTCTGACTGTAGAGTTCTACTCATCTGCAGTGTGGGGGACAGCTAAAGTCAAACTGAAGACTCTGGATTTTGCCCTGACAGCAGATAGAAGTGGCTTGAACAGATTTGTCCTTGAGGAGAAGAACCTTGAAAATTTGTCCTGGCTTCGAAAAATCATTATTGTGTATGTGGGCAAAGCCTTCCTACTTTTACGAGAGGGAAAAGTTACCATCTGCTGAGTTATCTCTGTCTTCCTTTTCTTATAAACCTTAAGCCATAGAACAAGTTGATGGCAGGCTCTTTCCCAAACCTATCCTGCCCCCAGACACATTTGGTACATTTGGTAGTGTCTAGAGACCAGCAGATACCTGACCAACTGAAGACCAACTCCTAACCTTAAGACTAAGTAGAAGCAAATTCAATCTCTAGGGAGGCCCATTCATCCATCCTGAAATTACTCCTTGCCCATGTCTTTTTCAGCAGCAGGTTTCTTGACCTTTCAACCTCTTTAGGATATTTGTGGAAACAGAGATCTTCCCTGAACTCTCTTAGTCCATCAAGGAGATGGACCCATGCATCTATAGAATGTTCTGGTCCAGCCTCCATCTCATCAGAAATACCAGAGGAGGTTTCTTGTTGTCACATATGCTAGGGATACCCCAGTACTATAAATGGGAATTTATTACAGAGACAATAGCAGGCAAGTTATGATGAGATGCCGCTGAAAGTGGCTAGTAGCCAGCCCTGGGATTGCTTGTCACCCAAAGCTGGCAGGGAGCTGGTTAGGGAGGGTTTCATAACAATGAGCATGACATCAAGCTTCATCATAGCTTATTAGTCAATGTTTCTGGAGAGCAGGGCCATCATCATCATCTCCAATGGCAACAGTGACAAGAGGGACCAATGGAAGCTCTTCCCAGTTCCCGTTCAGATTTATAGTGAAGACGTTGGGATAGTTAATCTTCAGTTTTAACTGACCTTGGAATCACCATGAAAACAAGTATCTGAGTATGCCCAAGAGGGCAGTTCCAGAATAGTTTAACTGAGGGGCTAAGACTCACCCTGGATGTACACAACACCATGGACTGGATTTGTGTTCCAGGTTGGATACAAGGGAAAAAGCAAGCCCAAACCAGCACTCGTCTCTGTTTCCTAATTACAGATACAATGTGATCAGTAGCCATAAGGTCAGACTCCCCTGCCATGTTGGACATGTTCCACTGCTTAGTTTTGGGTCACAGTGACAAGCTGAGTGACTAATCCAGTACATGTCATTGGGTTCCTTTACATCAGTAAATTAAGGTTAAAAACACCCAAATGGGCTCGCACTGTAAGGAATTTAAAACATCATCTTCCATTTTCAGAAAGTCCAGGGCTCAAGACCCTGTGACATTTCCCCTTTAGAACAGTGCTGTGCGGACCCTTCTCTGGGTGGCTCAGAGAGCAGGAGACATGATGTTCACAGCTGGTGGGTAACAGGATGGGACACATCTGGAAGATAAAATTCAGGACACATAGCAAAACAAAGCTAGTGTATATATAACAATTTCAGAGAAAAAACGAGGAGCTCGTGGGAGTCCCAGAAGCTGCAGTATTCGTTAGATACTGTAATATAAGGAAGAATTTCGAGAGATCAAAATAAATTTAAAAATATACAAAATAGCTGAATACTAAACACAAAAGACCTATCTTAAACCACTGGAGATCAAATCCAAAACTACTATACATACTCACTGTGTGTCCCTGTAAGGAACCAATGAGGCTCTGTAAGGTGTGATGCTACCTCACAGGGATCACATATTCTATAACATACCTAGTGATGATTGGGAAACCCAGCAAATACAACCACTTTTTAACTTCAGTTATTAGGTTGTGTGTCTATGATGCATGAAAAGATTAGGTTACCAGGAATAATAAAAACTTTGGGCATTACATTTTAGGAAGTACCGAAGAATTTGAATCAAAGCCAACATATCCCAACTATGTCATGGCTTAAAACATTGCATCAGAACCCCATTCATATGCTTATTAACATCTACAGGGTACTTGCTGTGTCCCAGTGAGCATTCTACATGTGGGTATTATTGGTGAATAAAATAGCCTTTATTCCAGTGTGAGAAGCACACACAGAAAGAAAAAGAAATAAATGTTGTGAAAACTTTAGGTATGATACCAGACAGTGCCAACAGCAGGGAGAGGAGAGATGGCCAGTTGGAAGGTCTGCAGGGGTAAAGGGATCACCAGAGCACAGTGGGAAATGACATCTGAAGGATTCAGGTTAGTCATATGGCAGGCAGGAGTGAAAGTATTCAGGGTAGAGGGAAGGGTCAGGATGGGACACTATCTGCCAGCAATAAACCATGGTATTGTGACTAAAGAAACTTGCAGGAATTCTTACACAAAATTGTGTAGAAACAGATTTCAGGTTTAATGTTGTCTGTAAGCTGGAGAAGTACATAAATTTGTGCATATGTGTGCACACACACACATTCATACACAGACAGATGTTCAAAGCTTGAACAGTAACAACAAAGGGGAAAATGTTACTCAGCATACAACAACAGATTTGAAATCACTGATAAATTTTCACACACACACACATACACACATAGAGTAAGGCTGCTCTGAATACATATACATATATTTATACATATATATGTACAAATGCACAATTCATAAACATACAAATACTTGAAAATGATATCTTCAAAGAGAAAACACTTGGGAATAACCTTAATAAGCATCCTTTAGGAAAAAAACAGTACAAGTGGGGAAATACCTTGTAATATAGAATTAACTTGAATTAACCTACTCTCCCTAAGATCACTCAAGAGATTCATTGCACTTCAGACTGACGTTTTATTAAATTAAAAACATTCTGAAGATTAAATGAGGAAAGGAATCAAGCAAGCATAACAAATATTCTGAAAATATAATTGCATATGAAAAACGGTACTGTGCCTACCCCAAGAAGAAAGTAGGGGAGCCTGAGAGAAGGCAGAGTTCTAGTGCTCAGGCTGGTAGGAGAGTCCAAAGAGAGAAGGTGCTAGAGACAGGTAATAATTTTCAAAAGTAAGTAAAGGAAGTTGTTAAATACATTATGTTAGGATAGAGTCATAAAAATTGACAAATTATTTTAGATTTATGCCTTATCTTTCATGCTACTAAAAATATCTTGGTAAGTCCTAAATACAAGTTTGTTTTACCATATAAATTGAAACTGGGTATAGAAACTACAGCCCATGCTTGTGGTAAAATAATAATAATAATAATTAATAATAATAATAATAATAATAATAATAATAATATACAAGAGAAAAGCAAGAGGCCACTGTCTCCTTGGGCTGGGGTCAGCTCTGCGCACACAGCTAAAGGAGAAGTGAGCTGCGTCCAGCTGCAATTGTTCTGACCTTGTACCTGCATTTTGTTTTCAAAAATAATGAATGAACCCTTTTTTAAAAAGATTAAAACTGTAGCATGGAAAGACAGAAAATAAATACCAAGGAGAGAAGAACACTTCTGGTCGCTAGAAACTCTAAAACGTGTGTGATTGATGCTGCTACATTTAGAGCAAATACACACAACAGGATTTGGAAATGCATTTAACCCTTTGTGGCAACTACAGTGGAAACAAAGTGGCCTTAATCCAAGTCTATGCCTCCAAAGCCTACTTGAGTAAAACATCACACTGTACTTCATAAATATGTAGAGTATGCCAATCAAAAGGAGCTTGGTTTTAAAATGGCAGTTTACAAGTCTATACAACACGCCATAGAGGTAGCCTGGGGATCCAGCAGTCCAGACGGTCAGGACCCTCTACTACATCAGAGGAAGACTTCCACAATGACCAGCTGGGTTGAGCATGCCGAGTAATGAGATTAAAAACAAGCTAAGTATCTGGGTGTCGTATTGGACACTGGAGAGGCAGGAGAAGCAGGAGTTCATCATCAGCTGCACAAGGAGTTGGGAACCAGCCTGTGTTACAGGAGATCCTGTTTCTAAAATACCAAATTAACTAATCAATTAAATTAAATTACAGTGAGGGGGTCTAAAACCACATGGACACAGTTTTAATAACATTAAGCTAACTTCAAAAGCAAAACTTCTAAATTTTAGGTAAATTTCTGAAATAATTGTGTCAAAAGTAATGTATATATATATATTTGGAAGAGAACTTGAAAACATTTTTCTAAAGTCTGTCATAGGTTCACTTAAACAATAATATAATTGTAATATATATTTTTCATAGTAGGAGAATTATTTTTGGAAAACTGGTTTGTAGCAAGAGTAAAACAGGTGTTGTTGTTTTTTAATTTCTGAGAATACAATTATACATCAAATACTTGAAAAATTTATTATATAGACGTAAAAGCAATGTAGACATCTATCACTGACTTATCTGCACAGAAATACTAATGGAGAAAAGCCTTGGAACGCTTAATCCCACATCTCTGAATCCTAAGGCACAAGCATTTATA
Organism: Micromys minutus; assembly: GCF_963924665.1. Lineage (NCBI taxonomy): Eukaryota > Metazoa > Chordata > Mammalia > Rodentia > Muridae > Micromys > Micromys minutus. The sequence goes on from NC_137981.1 coordinate 31,054,116, forward strand.
GGGTTTTCACTTACCCATCCGGGTGACTGCTTCCTGTTTTGCTTCCTTATCTAAGCACTGCCCTACCATGCTTTCATGGGAACAGGTGACTCTGCAAACCAAGTTCTCTTCAATTCAAAGGTTAGGGCCCGGTGTTCCCATTCCAGAACTGGGAGCTCCCTCAGCTGAATAAAGGTGGACAGATGTCATTCTTACACCCGAAGCTTGTAAAGTGCCTGATCAGGACACACGGGTTTGTTTTCAGGCATGCGCTGTAGCTGATAACCAGTACAGCTCGCTCTTTGAACTCATGTCCTGCACTGAGTGCTAGGACCAGCAAGGGATTCTATCCAGGAAGCTAGATAAACCACTTTGGGCAAAAACAAAAATGACAGAAAGTCAGTGCTACTTCTAACTTTCCCCCCCCTCCCTTTCAGCTCAGAGAAGCCACCTTCTTCTGACTTGCTTGGGACAATCTGCCATGTGAGAGGAAATGATAAAAAGCATCAGCCCAGGCACCCGGACCACCTTGCAGAGCTGGCCACTCTCACCGCACCAGCACAAGAGGGTGTTAGTGACCCTTATCTGGTCAGCATACCCCTGAAGCCAGGGAGGAAACCAAGAAGGCAGGCAAAGGATGGGCTGAACTTCATTCATGGGATTCAGGACAAAGTGGGCTTCACCTAATGTTATAACAGCTAGTTCCCATTGAACCGTGTCAACAGCTCCTCACGAAAAGCCAAATGGCTTATTATGTGAAAAGTCCCAAGGACTGTTTCTTAATGTTTAGCAGCAATTGCTTGGCTTGGTCACTGCAACAAATATTGCTGAACTGTTTAACTTATAAGAGACATTTAAAAGAAAAAAAAGCCCAAATTCTAAATATGTAATTCATAAAACAGCATATTTTCTTTAATTCATTTTCTCAAAGTTTACAATATCTGTACTAATTCTCTGTAACTAGATATGTTCTGGATACATTCTTAGAGAAGCTGTGCAGAATAAAAATTTGAAACATCTTAAAACTAACTAAAAACATCTTTCTAGTATGCTGCAAGGCAAATGCTTTTTAGATGTTTTGCATTTTTATGCTAAACAGCACAGCTGTGATTGATAAAAAGCAATCAAGCTAATTTAAGTCAATCAACTCCAGGAGGTTCTCATCGCTTGGATAAAAATGCTCTCTCACTCCTTAGAAAATAAATAAAGATTTAACAGGGTGGCTGGATTTTCTTGACTCTGCTTTCTTGCCATTCCAAAGGCAGTATATAACCAAGAAATCATGTTAAACAATTTCTGTCACTACTTTAAAGGAGAATTCAAACTTTTTAAGTCATGTTTAATTAAATCGTCCTGAGCAATAGTATATTCTCAGAGAGTAATAAATGCTGAGAAAAGTGACATATATCCACACACATACAAACACAAATATTCACACACACACACACATACACACGTGCACATATACATGCACAGAACTCCTTTGAAAGGTTCAAAATCTCTGATAGAAAGGCTACTGGTTACTTCTCAGTCTCTAAGGAGACTGCCATGCTAAGCAATTTAGTTGTCATTATTAAGATGATTCTGGACTTCTAAGATCACTATCTAAATAATGTAAGTTCAAGATCGAGCTGGAAAAGCATGCCTTTAGCCAGCTTCAGACAGTATGAGAAAACCAGGAGGGCTGTTACCATGGTACTTTCCCATCACAAGGATGGGGAAGGAAGATGAAATAGTCTCAGTTTTCCAATCCCACCAGCAGGTTACCACCCTGGACCTTGGATGCTGCAAACATAACCTAGTGAACTAGAAGAGTATCAACAGATGCTCTCAACAAAGATCCGAGCTACACGGGTGGGAGAGCACACCCCAACCATTTAATCTTCCGGGTACAGTTTCTCCAAAAGGCAATCTGAAAACCCTAAGCCCTTGTCCTACAGATCTCGGGACGACAGTGGGAACTCGGATATGCACATCTCTGTCTGACAGATGGGTTCATTAATGTCCGTTTACAGAGTTAAACAGTGTGAGGGAGCACGGCCCATGCTAGTTTATACACATCAGATGCTTAGATGCTTACAGCCTTCTTAGGTCACAAATTCTGTCTTTTATTTTCTTAAACATGGGAAAAAGTACATTAAGGAAAAGACCATGATAAACAAATGACCGAGATTGGAAATCTCAGTCTGAAGAGCTTCAGTGGAATATGTGGAAGTATTGAAAAGATGAACTTTTTGTTGTTCTGGTTGTTTTGTTTTTCAGGTTCTCTCAGAGAATAAACAAGGAGCACCAGTCTTCAAAATGCCTCACAGTGGCCACTGGCAATTATGGGGGGGGGGGTGCCTACAATATAGAAGCCAGCTGCCATCCACACACAGATTTCTACTCTGTGCATTCATCCGGTTTTCTGTGGCTACCAAATGTGTGCCCGTATTCGAACTCACTTTCAATTGATGCTATCTATCTAGGGATAGAAGAAGTTCCATGGGTTAACAACTTGTCTCGATAGACTACCTAGACAGTCTGCTATTTCCAATTCTGCTACCAGTGATGGATGCATCCTCTTCCTCAGCAATTTACCAGAACAACTGACAGAACTCAGGGAGATATTTTACATGTGGGTAGCAGTTTGTTCTAAAGAATACAATTTAAAAACAGGCAGACAAAAGAAATGCATGTAGGAGGGCACTAGAAAGAGTCAGGGAACATCCATTATCTGAAGGTGTCCACCAGCCTGAAAGCTTTCTGCGTTGCACCTTTATAGGGTCTTGCATGGGTTCCACTGGGCGTGCCCAACTGACTCAGTCATTAATGCAACAGCATCTAAATTCCTGGAGACCACAATCCCTTGTGTTACCAAGAACACAGAACTATTACTTGGGCTCTTTCTGTTTTCAGTATTTTCGTTGTTCTGCCATCTAGAGCCTGGCTGATCATAGAGAACCTATCCCACTCCTAGAGATGATAAAGGACTGACATTACTGAGCCTCACCTCTGCACACTGCCCACCTCAGTCCCACTCCCTCCAGGGGCTCAGATGGCTGGCATCAGGAGAGGCACATTCATTCCAACAACTCCATCCGTACAGCCATGTGCTCTAGAATGTGTCCTTCAACCCTCATTACATCCGGGCTTTCACCCTCCCCTTCCCATCCACAAACACCATGAGGAATTCTTGACAATGCCCCTATTCTTGCTCATCTATCCCTGGCTTGGAATGCCATCCCTTTTCCTAGCCATTTCCCCTACTGTTGTGTCTCAATTCTCTTTGAACCCCAGTTTATCTCAACAGCAGAGTCTTCCCACATGCCACCCAGCTTGGATTCATGAGTTCTTGAGTTCTTCCCTCACCTATTAGGCCACCTCCCTGTTTCTTTCTGTTGTTTTGGGGCCTCTTGGGAACCAGTTTTACCTCCAAATAGCATCAACTGGTAGTGAGGAGCTTATTGAGAGTTAGGCATATGGCAGGCTTTGTTCAAGCACCCTTGATTCAGCTGTATGCAATGACCACATACCCCCGGTTTCAATTGTGTATGATAAACACACTGGCTTTCAGAGTGCTGCAGCTTCTCCCTCAGAAAGCCCAGTCTACCCAGTGCCAGTTTTTCTGTCTATGCAGCTATGTGTGTTTGTTTTTCCTTCATTCCCTCACTGCTCTGCTCTGGTCAAGTCCCTGGGGGCAACACTAAGATTCAGCATAGCATGTTCTCTGAAGCAGGAGGAGGGAAAACAAAATATTAGATACACTTCACTGGATATACATAGAAACTCACAGTGAGCTCCTACCTGTAAAGACTCTTGTTCAAACTATACTGACAGTTTAGCAAGGCAAGGGCTCACCCATGCTGGAGGAAAAGTGCGCATGGTGACTTTAAAACCAGCTCCAAGCTTTTCCAAAGCATGGAGTTGCGCATGCACAGAGGTGGGCATAGATAGTGGAAGGATTGCTGTAAACGAGTCATTGCTGAGCAGAAGCAATACAGCAAAGCAAATACCGCAGACTCAGACAAGCTGGGCTACACAAGTAGCTACAGCGATCCTTTTAACTGTTCTTCCCTAATTAACCATGTGACATGGGCCAGCCCAGTGACAGGTGAGGTACATTTGAGGCTGTGGAGTTAGAATTTTGGCTAAGCAAATTCTGAGCATCAGGCCCACAACCCCCGGTGTCAGCTTCCTTGTCATCTGAATATGAGCATCCAAATGGCAAAGGAGTTAAAGTGAAGCAAATGGTGGTGTCTGTTACTAATACTAACATGAGCTGTGCCTATAAATGTAGATACTTCCACTTCATAGGACCACTGCCAGCATTCCAGGACACTTGAAGCTCCTGGAACAGTATCTAAGCACCACAGGTGGATAATGACCATGAGGTCCATTAGTATTTATCAGTTATATTGATAGCAACATATTCCATATTTAGCAATTAGATGAAAAGGTTTCCAAGAAATAAAGAAAAACTAATATAATAATAATAATAATAATAATAATAATAATAATACCATAGCAGCACAATATCATGCACAAGATACCAAAGTGGGTGTTTTCACACACCAATTCTTTATGCAGCCCATACAGAGACACACATACATAGTATAATTTTACTTTTCCAAGGGAATTTCCATCAATAGATAAAAGCAGTTATCAGTGGGTTTTGGTTTTGTTTGTTTCTAGGAGAGAGTCTAAGGCCATATAGTAAATATTTTTTTAATTCTGTAGACTGTGTAGTCTCTATAACAATTAATCAGCTTTATGGTAATGAGAAGCAGCCACAGATAATACACTCTAAATGGTCATGGGTGTGTTCCAATGAAGCTTTCTTTACAGTAGCAAACAGCAACTAGACCTGGGCATCCAGTGGCTGCCCAGATTGCTTTACCCCGTGTGTTATGCCACTGTTATTCTCAAGTTTGTACTGCAGCACACCCTCAACCACACTATCACTCAAGCTGTAACTACAGTGACAAAGAGGGTCTTGTGAGACCCAGAGGAGAGGGAATGTGGCTTTGCTGTTGCCCCATGAGAAGATCCATTAAGCCCAGACCAGGTGAGGTTCACTGGGCTTAGGTCATTACTTGATCTGGTCATAACCATGTGCTCAGTGCCTTACAAAGGAAACACACAGCAGCAAACCTGAGGCCGGAACATGTGGCTCTGATCTCCTTTCACCTAGTGTACTACTTCACCTTCAGAGCTTAAATCAGACAGATCTCTCCCCAGAGAGCCCACCTTTAACCATGCAGGCAATCTAATGGCTCCATTTCATTGATAACACTTGACTACTATCTTTCTCTTCCAATAAACAGTAATCTTCAGGGACATAATGTAAATACTTGTCTGGTTATTCACGGTGATATCTCCAACACCTACACTGCTGTTTAGATAGAACAGACAGTTGGAAGGAAAAAAATAGTTATTAGGTAATTAAGCACTTCAGGTAAGTCATTACTAGTCCCATTTTACAGGTGGTGTGTAGTATATAACCTACATACTACAGCAACTCATTATGTGAGAGGCACACTTCCCCTCAGGCCTCCTGATATCGGAACCCTACTGAACACCCAAGTGACTCTCAGGAACTTAGGGATAATCTTCATTGGAAACACAGACACCAAAGAAATAGGCAACCAAAACGTAGAGATGTATGGAGAGAGCCAAGCTGAACAATCACCTTCAAAATCAGAAAAGGTTTTGTTGGATTACGAAGAGCCTGAGTAATGTTTAACAGATGTGTTTTGTTTTATAGGCACACTATTATAGAATAATCTAGTTGTTTGCCAGTAGATTTTTTTTAGAAGCTGTGGAATGGATGAATGGATGTGTGAATGAGTCAATAAAAACAAACCCCACAAGTCTTCACTTCCTGCCACTCTTAAAAGACAGAGGATCTACCAGTACTGAGCCTCTAACTCCTGAAAGTAAGAACCATTCATGGGGCAGGGGCTCTGCCTCCAAGTTCTCACTGTTCCAGCTGACCCCAGTCTGCTGAGTTATGAAGTATGGCTGGACCTTATAATGTTGGTTCAGAAGTCCATGGGTCATGAGAAGAAACAACAGAAGCAGTTTAGAAGACAGGACCTATAAGCCAAGATGGATGACCAGAGAAAAATGATTGATTTTCTTAGAAAAGCTATCATAAGAGAAGAAAGAAGAAATGGGGGAAAGAGAAAGAGTGATTGTAGTATTGTTATTGGACCACAGTAAACACAGTGAGGAGAAGAGATTTTTCACTGCAGGCATCATTGAGTAGACACACAAAGAAATAATAGGAAGAAAGCATTTGGGACACCCATAGTGCTAATGGAGGCCATTCCTACTGGGATGCTCTAACCTAGCATCAGGGGACATAGCAGACATAGCAGACATACTTAAGAGAAGTTGTCTCAGTGCAAAAATCTCACAGATTATTTGATTAGACCATAGACAATTCAAGAGACCACAGAGAGCAAGTCAGAAAACTGTAAAAACTGAATTCAGGTCACAGTGCTGTACATCATGGGTACAGAAAGGGTAACTGGTTCAGCTCCTAGGAGTTAAAGTTCTGTTAAACCCAAAGGCAAAAACAAACAAACAAACAAAAAACAGCTTCATAACTGTGCACCGGAGAGAGCAGTTAAGCCAGAGAAGTCAGGGGTTAAAGTTGACACAACTGCATTTAACTCTCAGGGTTAGGCCAAGGTATATGTATGGAGATCAGAGGAAAACCTGTTGCAGTTGGTTCTATTCCACCATGTGGATCCCAGAGATGGAACTTAAGGTACAAGCTTGGTGCTCAGTGATGCTACCCACAGAGCCACCTTGCTGAAACTACACTTGTCTCCAACATCAGGACTTGGATCTGAACTGAGGTCCTCCTGCTTCAGCAGCAAGAACTTCTACTTGCTAAGCCATTTCTCCATTTCCAGGTTATTTAAATTTTTTATTAATTTAAGAAAATACCAAAATTCTAATGTTAGAAGATTCCAAAACATCACCATTTAGTGCAGTTAACAATCCCCTCCTTAAGCATGTTATTTCATCTTGAGGCTAAACTTTGAAGTTAGTATTTATCCTTTGCATGTATAATTAAACTCTTTAACTCAGAATTACTCATGAAACATATCCTTAGCGGACTGCTTTAGAAAAGCTAATATATGTATTCAAAAAATATATATGCATAGATAGGCATATATACATATATTTTCTAAAAACCAGTTGTTAAGAGTGGAGGGAAGATTTGAAGACTGTCTGAAGGAAACAGCAGTGGTTGAGTTCCCCTGCCAAGGACTTGTAATTCCTCCCTAAAGCAACATAAAACATAAAAGTTCTCACCACACATGCTGACTGTAATCTGCACCAGCTCCACAGACCCATGCACGCACAACTCAGATGTACTCCAGTGCCAGCACATGGCCTTGCATAGCCACCAGTGTCAACAGACCTCTCTACGATTATTTTGGCTTTGTCAAAATGGATGAAAGTTCACACAGTAACACAGCCCTTAACTCTATAAGAAACACTAAAAATAAGCTGCATCTGCATGCGAGTGAATGATTTACTACAGCCCTGTGTGTTGAGTTCTATTTGGATATGGGCAACCATGTGACAGCTCCATGTGTACTGACCAGAAATACCTGGAAGACCCAGTCGAGAGAAGGGGAAGTCTTTATGATCACACTGGTAAGTTCTCTTTCTATGCAATGAACTGTAGGCTACATCTCTAATGTAATCATGAGTCCTGGCACAAAATATAGTTTGTGACAAATCTATGAGGAAACATTTCTAATAAAGACCCTGGGGAAGGATACAGCTTCGGTGTGTTTAAGAAGAATTAAGGGTGTGTGTGGGGTGTGCTCAATGGTTAAGGTACTTACCACCAAGTCTACTGACCTGAGTTTGATCCCAGCACTTGGAAAGCAGAGGTAGGCAGATATTGAAGTTTGAGACCAGCCTGATCTACATAGTGAGTTCCAGGACAACCAGAACTACACTTTAAAAAAAAAAAAAAGAGTTGAGGGGAATCTAGTTCAATGTTTGTTGGAAGTATTTTGTTCTTTAAAAAATCTATTCTTAACAATGCAAATATATTTTCATGACTTTATAATTAAAGATAAATAAAATCTATTGTTGGCATAAAGATGTGTACTCTCTAATATAAAGAATGTAGCCTGGTTGTCTTGTTGGGCTCATTTAGTTTATAATGAATAAAGACAGATTATTGTTTTACCAAACAAAGAGAGACAATGGGACAGGGAAGCCCACAACACAGTGGGAAACCATGCACTAACACAGAACCCTTCTGATTCCCAGGGGCACTGAGTGATCCAGAACCTGCTGCCTCCTGCCCACTACTATGGCTGCTTTATGGTGTCCTCTAATGCTCTGCTGCCTTGTGGCTTCTGCTAAGAGGCTCCTCTTTGGCACACCTTGACTTCTCTCCTAACCTACGGGCTTTTGGCCATCATAAGTACAGATACTGTGAAAACACACACACACACACACACACACACACATATACACACACACACAGGAAGGGAGAGGAGGGGAGGGGGAGGGAGGAACGGAGGGAGAGAGAGAGAGAGAGAGAGAGAGAGAGAGAGAGAGAGAGAGAGAGAGAGAGAGAGAGCAAGAGCACATATTGATTAGTTCACCACCCCAGAAATACATCTAATCTCACTTAACCCATGCAAAAGTTCTCTGATATTTTAAGGAGATACCTAACTTGACCACACACTTATTCTAACCAAATACCTGAGAACCTAGCCTTAAGCCTCTTCCAAATCTCATCTTCAATTCTTCAGCACATCCTGATAATCAGCTGCTGTGGTCTGAACGTTGGTTCAGCTGTGACCCACTTTTGAGTATGCTACCTTCCAGGGTGATGATATGTGGGGAGTCATTCATGAGCAGGAACCTTGCAGCCTGTGATTAGAATTTTGTGTGTGTGTGTATAGATACACACACACAAACTTTATATATATAAAGACCCACAGAGCTGGTTAGACCCTTCTGCCATGTAAAACAACACAGAGAATGTCACTCTTAGGACCATAAAATTAGTTTTCAAGAGACATTAGCTCTACTGCCACTTTGACATCGAACCTCTCAGCTTCCAAAACTTTAAGAAGTGTGCCACTAAGAAATTTTATGACAAAAGTTATCTGAATGAATGCTCAAGAAACTACCCTTCCAAAATGGAGGGCAAAGCATTCTCTTCTCTCATTTCCACATTATCACTGGGTCTAGGTCACTAACTCACCAAACCACAATATTTGCTGTGGCCTCAAAGTCACTGGCTCACACACAGCAAAGCAGACTTTTATGACTGAAAAATGGGACTATCTACTGCCTTCTCCCCCACAGTGACTTCGCTGCTTTCCTGCTGGGTCTGGAACCTCCAGATACACACACACAAGCTGACACCCAAACTTTTCTCACAGGACTTGGGACACACTGTTTTTCATGCCGGGTGGCACTCAAGCCCACCCATTCCTGACACTTCAGTACTTTCACCCTTGATACTAGAATCACTGTGGAGTAGGTCAAAAGTACCACTTAAGGGGATCATTCATTTTTGTTTCTCTCCTTGACCCCATCCATGAAATACAACTCTAACACTGCAGAACAGAACAGAGTCTCCTTTAAACACAAACTCTGCCCGTTTTGTCCACTTACTTTCCCCACCATAGAGGAATGTGTCGAGCTTATAGAAGACATCAATTAAGTCTGTTGACGTGAGAAGTGGATGAACACATTCGCATTAGACCTAGAGCTGGAGTCTAGGAGAAGCAGTGTCTGTTGACAAACCTCATGATCCCGACTGTTATACTACATACCTTATGCGGTCCCCACCTGGAGACACATGCTTCATTTCAGACAGGAGACTACATTACTTTGATAGGCTACATCCCTGCTCCTCCCGCTCCCTCTCTCTTTCCCTCTCCCCCACCCCCATCTCCATCTGCTATTACTGCTGAGCCCTCACCTCTGTGCTGTTTTGTCTTCTGATATTGTTTTTCTTTTTTCCTATACCTCCCTCACCCTAGAAAAGACTTCATTTGTCAGGGTCTACATCAAGTCCGCCCTCCTCTATGAAGTCTCTCTTGAGACTTCCCTATAGGCACATTAATGCCCAGAGTTTTACACCTCCTTTTCTCTGCCTACATTGTGGAATTTATTCTATAGTGCTCTTTTTAGTTCTAGAACTATACATGGAGGGAGACTAGAAATAAGTGAGTTTCACATAATTTATCCTAGACCACACACACACACACACACACATACACACACACATAATATTTATGTATATACATATACATTTATTTATTGCAGAGCAATCTGAAGACCTCTGTGCCAACGACCAGTCACCATCAGGACCAACATAAGCCAGCCAGAACTAAAAGTACACGAGCAATAAAGATGAACAGTCCAACACTAAGGGAAAATGGGATTCTGCTTTGGCATGTACATAGTCCTATAGCTGAGCAGAAAGACATTCAAGGCACTTTTATCTCTCCCCTCAGGTCTCACATGGGTTAAAGGGCATCTTTCTCTGCCTTGCCTACTGAGCTACTTGATGACACCATATGACATTGTAGCCCTGATCTTAGCAGCACTGTATCTCACCTAATGCATGGCATTGGTTTGAAATTTTTCCTTTAGAGGAAAAAGTACACACAACAGGGCTTACTTCTTCTGGACTGGTATTTTCTTTCTCAACATCCATAATTATTTTAAATGAGGTCATGAATGTTACTTTATTTCCACTATAAGCATGTTCAGATAAAGATTTCTTATCAAAAATAAAACCATTATTACAACATAAGAAAATTTGCCAATTGTTCCTTCACATATTATCTGTCAAACCTTTAAACTTCTCCATTTTATTTACTTAGCTAGGATCATAACAAGGTCTGTACACTGTAATGGGTGATGTGTTGCCAAGTCTTTTCAATCTATAGGTCCCTCCCCTGCCTCTCTCTATTCAGAAATATATAACCTGACTTACACAATGGGAAGTTTTCCACATATGGAGCTTGTTTGCTGTGCCTACTGAAGGTTTTCTTTGCTGGCTTCCTCCTAGACTTTGTTACTTACAGTAAGATTCAACTTTTTTCCAGAATGACTGTTTCATCAGCATATATATATATAAGACAGAGTCTAGGCTAGCCTCAGACTCATGCCCCCCCTGCCTCTACCTATGGAATACTGGGGTTACAGGCATGAGCCACCACAGCCATCTGCAGCCTTGTATTTGCCTCAGCTCCTTCCCAGTGCCACCAGTGATTGGCATCACCCCTCCCCCACTTTGCCAGGGTGATGAGCTGTTCTAGGCAGCATTTCTTGCCCTGGCTCTGGACTCATCCACTTTCACAAAAGCCTTAATTAAGAAAATAATGAAGCGTGACAGGGGGAGTACCTACTGTCTCTAGACTGCCCTTATTTCTAGAGCTTTCAGAGGCATGGCTACAATATGCGTTAGTATACAGCTATTTATACTTAGCATATGTCATCCCATGTACCATTTATAAAAGATGCTTGTTTCTAAGCAGGAAGCTTACCCCAAGTTCACCTGAGGGTGTGAACTGAGATGCTTCAATCCAATATGAACCGTGGTGATGATTAGACTAGTCTGTGCACTTCCTCTGTCCTATGCTGAAAACTCTAATTCTCAGTGGCAAAAAGAGAAGTGATCACTTGATCCAGCACTTCAAATCCATCTATTTAGACAGTGATATTGCCACACTACAACAAATAGTGCAATTACTGAAAGAGTCTTAAGGAATTTTACATTTCTGTTGGTCTTTGAGTAAATCCACTAGAGATGGACACACAGGGAACTGTATAAGAAATTGAAGTTGGGGTTTGTGGTTTTGTTGGAGACTCTGTTGTATTATGTGGTATTTTTCTGGAAACTGCCTTATGAGAGAATGTTTTGCTAAGAACAGACACACGGTGTTTTTCTGGAAGTTGCCTGGTGAAAAGGCATGTGATGTTTTGCTGGAGTGACCACTTGAAAGGCATGTGCTGTTTGGAAGGAGGATAAGAATAACCCAACAGACAGCTCTTGTGTTGGTTTGCCTTGCAACTCTGCTGCTCCTCATTGGGCTGTCCTGAGGCTATTCTTCTCTTACAACACTCTTGCATTAGTCCACCTTGCTTTCTTCACTGATTTTCACTCGTGACTTTGTAGAGAGAAACACACCAAAGAACTTCTGGTGGTATTCCAGCTGTTTCTTGCCACTTCCCTGGGACTTGTGCTGATCAGGGGAACCTCAAGGTTTCTTCTGGATTGAGCTGCTGCTACTGATTAATGTTTGGTGTTTTGTTAGTGAACTAGACTGCTGACAATGACAACTGGAATCACCCCGAAGAAATATTTTGAAACATGTCCACAGCCCTCATTTCCTACTTAATTTTCTTCCTACCATTGGTAGGTGCTGAACTAGAATTAAAGTTAAAGCAAAAAAGAACAATATTTAAAGTACGTTTTGAAAAATCTAAGCCTACATTAAAGGTATATGCAAAGGTACTGGGTCCCTGGTCCAGACATTGTTCAAACTGCACATAGATGAATGCTTCATTTTTTAACTACTTAAGGATTATGTTTCAAGATTTGATTTGGCTTTATAATTATATTAACTATTCTCACAGTTCCAAGACAGATCTATAACACAAGACTCATTGAATCATGTAGGCTGTGTGACTGTCACCTCCAGTATTTCTTATTAATTTTATGGTTTGCTGCATTCATGCCTATAAGGCCATTGCACTCAATCTATACATTAACAAGCATGCCAACCTCTTCCTGCACTTGACAATGTCATCTAGAGATGACCCCATCATGGACCGGGACCTAGTTTGTGTTTTGCATAACTGTATAGCATTCTATCTTATATATCACCATGATTTATCAAATCAGTCTGATCCTGGAAGATGTATGAACTATTCCCAGTATTTGCAGATAACAATCACAACTGTTGAGTAGTTTATATTTTTGCCAGTGTACCTTTGATATCTATTTCTAGAACTGAGATTCCAAGACAAAGGTAAACATAAAAAATTTGGGAACTTTTGCCAAATTCTCCCAAGAAAATAACAATTCTGCTTTAAAACCATCACCATTAGAGGTTTAGTTTTCCTTTTGTCTTGCCAACAGAAAGTATTTTAAACTTTTGGACTTTTGCCCATCAGGTGAAAATTATTTTCAATGTAGTTTTAATATGCAATCATCTCCTCAGATTAAGCATAATACATTGGGTACATTTACATTCATTTCTCTATATGCTGACTGAAGACTGGGCCTACTGTTTTACAGGGCTCTTAGTTCTTTGGTTATCTATTTTCAAAAGTTCCATTCATTAGAAATTGTGGTAGATTCATTATCTACCACAAATATCTCTAAGTTGATTTTTTATGTTCAATAATGTTCATGTTCAAGACCTGTTTGCCACCAAATTTATCAGTTTTACACGCTATTCCTATAAAATTATTTGTAGATGCCTGTGAAGATGACTCAGTCGGTAAAGGACTGCTGTGCAACTATGAAGACTTCAGTTTAGTCAATATCCACATTAAAAAAAGAAAACCCTCTGGGCACAGCACTAAGGTTCTGTAATCCTGGAGCTGAGGAGATAGAGACAGAAGGAACTCTAGGCTTGCCTGGCCAACGTTGCCAAATTAATAAATTCAAGTTTCAATGAGAAAGTTCACCTTAAAAGTAGAGGAAATTTTAGGAACACACTTATCATTGACTTTTCACTTCTTTAGGCACATACACAAACACACACACACACACACACACACACACACACACACACACTAGACAGATACACACATAGGAGAGAAAGAGTTTTCTGTAATCTATGTAGAATTAACATATATCTTCTGATACTAACATAAAACATTGCCTAAGACCAGGTATCTCTGAGATATGAGAGAATAGCAGTGTGTTGGCTCTATCACGTATTTTTATGTGTTTTAATTGAAATAGAATGCCATCACTTCCCCTCCCTTTCCTTCCTCCAACCCCTCTTAGCTAATCCCATGTTCATCCAACTCTCAAGTCCATAGCCTCTTTTTATTTGATTATTATTTTGCTTCATAAACATATGTACAAATATCTGTAAGTATAACCCAATGAATCTAATTGTGTTGTTTGTGAGGATATGGTTCCAAGTTTGCATTATCAGTACTAGACAACCAACCATGGACTTGTCTTTGGGAGAGGCTAATTCTCCTTTCAGGATCTTTGTCTAGGTATAGGACTCTATAAAATCTTCCCACCTCCACATTAATGGGTTCATTAATATTGGTCATTTCTTGGGTCTTATTTGTACAAACTTTTCTAAGAGAGTCTGTTCAACAACAGACTTCTTGGTTATTCTGGCTCTTACAAAATCTCTGCCCTGGCACCATGCCTAACACACAGTAGGTACCTTAGAAATAACTTACGGGGATAGATCAAATTAGGTTATCAAAAATGATTTTGCATGACTATCTTATATTGAAGTGCTTTCTTTTAGAAATACATTTGTGCATGCATGTACATTATAGGAGGTACAAATGTAGTTTGTTTTCCAAATAGTTAAAACTGATGTTATTGATGTGCTCCCTGGCTGTCAATGGGAGAGGTTGGGAAGCTGAGGCAGCCTCACCAATGCCCTCAGAGACAGATGGGTCAACCCCACCCGTCTTCCCCTCTTGAATGAATACAAAGGCATTTACCCCTGGATGTCATTGCTATGGGGAGATTTTCTAACAGCTATTATGGCTGGTCCCCCAATCAAAGAGTCACCTTCAGAACATCCTCTCACACTTGGGAAGATGTTATAACTCCGAATTATAGTCTTTTTAATTTCAAAGGAATAACTACCAAGTAATGTTATAAGGAAAATGTTGCATCTCAAAGCACAAGGTAAAGCTTGCCAAACAAGCCCAAGGACACAAGTAAAATCCTAGGATCTCACAGAGAAAGGAAAGAACCAAGAATGGGACTCTGACCTTCACAGTGAACCCATGTTCTCTCTCCTGTTCACATATGGCATACACATACACACGGATAACAATAAATACAACTTTAAATTTTAACTTAAATGCCAAGACTTTTGTAGACTTCAATATATTTTATTAAACTAAACCAATTTCCTAGGGTTAAATCCATACAACTTACTACCTTGACTATATTGCCTTAGAACAATAAGATAAAAGCAGAGAACAAAATATCTGTAATATATATATATTCAACTTAAAGAATAAAAACTACATTTAAATGGAATGGCATCTTTGTTCACAGGCCCTGCCATGCAATTTAACTGGGCATTTTGGGGTTGCTGTGAAAATATACAGCAAAGAAACCTAATTGTAACATTCGGTGTCTTCTTCAAGGAAGACAGGAAGTAGACACCAGCCTGTGTCAGAGAGAAAAGTCACTTTCTAAGCCACTTTCCAAATACAGGGCACATAAAAGAGGGAAAGTGGATAAAAATACTCAATACATCCTGTTATCAATAGCACTTTTAAAAAGAAAGCATGTAAACTTGCAGGTTCTGCTAGAGTTCTCTTCTGGATACTGTTACCCCCTTCAAATGGTGGGGCAGTGATTCACAAACATGGCTTTTTCCAAGAGTCAGCTTACCAGGGGACATGGGTGTTCCCATAGGTGACTGGTTAATTGGGGACTGTCACTTCTAGTCACAACTTGTAGAAGTACAACCAGCAAAAGCACTAACAATCCTTTTAGTTTCTTTGAGAGAAGAATAAAAGAACTCTTCCTATCTCTCTCCTCCAAAACAATGGCCTCGGATGATGAAAGGACTTAATGCAGAAATTAAAATGATTCAGTTATCTTAATTACATGTTTGGTCATCAGGGTCAAATAACATCCCCCAGCAGTTCAAAAGGGAGGCGCCAAATTCTTTTGTTCCAGTAGAAAAGTAAGGTTGCTCAAAAGAAATGCCTACAATGGCTGGGCTTGGAAAGTTTTTGATTAAAAAGGGATTTTTGTTGGAACACTCATAATGAGATTTTAGTTGCAGTAACAATATAAAATTGAAAGCAGAGTTACACACAAAAAGAGTAGTGTAAAATAGCACTGTTCGGACAATGGAAAAGAAGGTGTTTGTGGTTTTGCTCTATAAATTCTGTGTTGTCTGCTCATATGTATTCCTTCTTGGCCTTTCTCTGAATAGTCATTCTGATTTTCAAGCTGTCCTGTACCAGATTCGTTAGTGGTGGGGAACCCCCACAATCAACATCTCCTAAGCTCGGCTTTCTTCCTCTGGTTTATTGGCTTTTCAGGACTAATTCAGGGGCACGCATCACACTGGTGTTCAGTTACAGGGCAGACAATGAATTTTCCTAATCCATTTAGTGTGCTGACAGAGCCCTGTTCACAATTTATAGAATTTCCTTTTAGACATCTACCTATTTCACAGTTCATTAGGATTCAAACCGAACACCTGTGTTTATAAAGTCAGAACCAATTTCATCCTAACAAGGTGTTAAATAAGGCGTTTTTCTGAGAACTCAGAACAACTGTACTAGACTCTTGACCTATGGAAGCGACCGATGTTAGTAGTTACCACGCCATCTTCTAATAATCCCCAAATGGCCAGGCAGTGGCCACAGAACATTTTCACCACAGCTCAGGAGGATCCTTGCATTCCATTTTCTTTTGCCACAGGTTATTCCTGTTTGTATCACAGAGAAGCAAGAGGCCAGCTGCCTAATTCATTGGGATCACTAAAATCTGCAAAGTAGCTAAACAGTAACGTAGACAGCCAAGTCAGCCAGGTCCTTCCCTGGCTAGATACAGGGACACATTCACCACTCTGAGTCTCACAAAGCCCGACCTTGGCTCATTTTTATATGACCCCAAACTTTTCACATCATTAATAAAGGAAAAAATCAAAACAAAGCCTGTAGATGTTAGGGGAAGGCAAGTGTGGAGCTTGGTCCTGCCGTCATTCTGCTCTCAAAACAGGAATGGGATGCACATAACAGAGGTGCTGACCCCTGTAATGACTGTGGTTCCCAACATTTTTTTCCCTATTGGTAATAAAGCATTTTTCAGACCTCCCAACTGTGGCCACCGTGATAGTTACTGCTCTGTGGGTTTATGTCTTTTTCTTGCAGTTAAAAATGTTATCAATAAAAGTTTCAAATGGTGCCTTTTCCCCCACTGAATAAAAACATTTAAAACCATGAAGCCAATAAGGGGACTGGACTGGAAAAAATATAAATGACAGAAGAACTTTCCTTGTATGCTTTTTTTTTCCACTGAGTCCCTTAATTTATTAATTCTGAAGACATTCCTTGCTAGGCTTGAAAGCAGAACACTGTACCCACAGTGCCAAAAGGGTAAGAGCAGCAGGCAAAGCTGGCTTGGGTGTGTGCTACTGAGTGCTTGAAAAGCACCTGCGTGCAACACTGCACTAATTATTCAGGACAATCAACAAACGTCTATCTGAAGAAAGACAGTAACTATCACCTCTTGAAGTTTCAACCAAGGTGAGCAGAAAGTCACTTCTCAGTAACCAGGGCAGGAGGTGAGACAGGAAGCAAAAGTCCTTCCCTGGACTGTGTGTGTGTGTGTGTGTGTGTGTGTGTGTGTGTATGAATGACAATAAAAGTAAGCAATAAAAGACAACTACTGTCTTGTGCCAAGCTTATGGGTCTTAAAGACTAAATAGTTCTT
This sequence comes from Micromys minutus, assembly GCF_963924665.1. Taxonomy (NCBI): domain Eukaryota; kingdom Metazoa; phylum Chordata; class Mammalia; order Rodentia; family Muridae; genus Micromys; species Micromys minutus. Next base: position 31,071,772 of record NC_137981.1, read on the forward strand.
GAGTGTGTGAAATTGCTTGCAAGGTAACACAAGAGGAATTTTTCTGGAGAGAAGGGCTATAGATTGTACAATGATCTGTAATTGATTATATATAATATCTATACTATGACATTTCCAAAAGAAAAACTATGAACCTTTGCTATGGAACTCACCACCCTAAACAACATATGTTGTTCCTTGCTTGCCAGAGCATGAAACCCATGTACTCCTTGTTAGCGAAGAAGTTCTTAGACATATAGGTCATCTCTGTGACCTATCTGCAACACACGTTAGTATAAAACAAGCAAAGCTTTAACATTGTGCAGACTATAACACATCGTCTAGAAAGTGTGCATAAGGATTACCATGACTAGTGGTTTGGCAATTGCACTGAGGAGGAAAGAAGTATGCTCTCCAAATCAGCAGAAACAAAAGTCTTCATTTGAGAAAAGAACCAATTGATAGTACTCACAAAAGAACCAATAGGTAATACTCTTATTTCTCTGTTTCACATAAGAAGGTGCCTGGATTGAACTGTGAAAAGCTGGGCTCTATATACGCATAGTGTACAGTTTCAAAACAAACTCACAAAGCTAGAGTAGAATAGGTGAGAAAAATTTAACTTGCTTAAACACCCTAACAATGAACAGCAACAACACTAACAACAACAGCAATACAGGAAACTCAACTTGTAGTTAGAACAAGTTACTACAAACAAGGAAAACATCTTCCTGAACTCTGGATCCTGACCTTCCCCCCTACACACTAATGTTAACGGGGAGATTCATGCATGTCCACATACTTCCCAGTTCTAAACACTGTTCATTCCTTCATTTTTAAAAACATTTTAATTCCAACTTAAACAAATGGTAGGACTTTATCCTTCCTATTTTCTGTTCATATGGACAATTACTCAAAAGTAAGAAAGAATGTACGCCAGTTCACTAGTACCCCAACTGCTGAACAGGATGTGACCTGCTGAATGGGGTAAGATGGTGTGTAGAAAATATTAAAGAAAATAGCAAAGTAGGAAACGTGGCTGTGGGGTCCTTTGAAGCTATTTTAAAAAGGAAAATGTTATGTTAAAAGCCATGTGGTGTATCTCTGAACGTGTATAATTATTATTCCACTGATTGACTGCACACATGTCAAAAAGCGCCTGGGTATTCGTCTAAGTTAAAACAAACCAACCAAAGAGCCCAAGCCACATAGCCACAGACCCAGACGACTTGCCTTCCACCTCTCACCCCCCCCCCTTCATTCTACCACCTCCCAAACACGAAGGCCCTGCTTGCAGGACCTCCCTTACAGAGAGGAACTATTGTGCTAGCTCAGCTGTCATTTCTATGTTCTATGATATAGCGATGGCTGTATCATGTCTGTGGTGTTCAGTTCTATGTCTAAAGCCAGCTGGCAGCCGAGATGCTCCAGAGAAACCAGAGAGACTCTTCCTGCCCTCTCCCGTTCTGGCAAGAGCTTTTTGGCATGAGTCAGAAATCAACTGTCTCATGTCACCACTTCTGAGAACAAACTCCATGTCCCTCAGGTATATTTTAACTCCCATCTCTCAATGAAGGACATAATGAGATGTAGCATATCTGATTCAGCAACCACCTTCCCACTAAACAAGCACATAGGAGATAGGGAGACTGTGGTTTTCCTGTTGAGGCAAAGAGGAGATATAACTTTTTCTTTCTTAGTTACCTTTCCTTTCGTTTATTAATTAATTTATTCACTCACTTTACATTCTAATCACAACCCCATTCCCTCTCCTCCCAGTCCCACCCTCACAAACCCTTTCCCTCATTACCTCCTCCCTGTCTCCCCAGGGAAAAGGAAGACCTCCCCCATGGATTCCAACCTGCCCTGGCACATTAAGTCATGGTAGGGCTAAGAGCACCCTCTCCTACTGAGGCCAGACAAGGCACCCTCAGCTACAGGAAGAGGTTCCAACGGCAGGTAACAGAGTCAGAGATAGCTTCAACTACAGTTGTTAGGGGACCCACATGAAGACCAAGACTCATCTGCGACCATTGTGTAGGTGGCCTAGGTTCAGCCCATGAATGCTCTTCAGTTGGTGGTTTGGTCTGAGAGTGCCCCCTGTGCCCAGGTCAGTTAACTCTGTAGTCCTCTTGAGATATAGTGTGATGTTGTTGACCCCTAAGGCTCCTTCAATTCCTACCCCTAGCCCTTTAATATATTCTACCCTGCTGCCAGAATCCTTTCCTCGGGATTCAGCAATTAAAGCTAATTTCAACTCAATTGCTTTCTTCCAGAGATGGACATCATCAGGCAACTGGAGATCTTAATAGAAGAAAAAAAGGCAAAAGAAAATTTCTTGGCTGTTTCAGCCAATGCACTTATTAAAGTCTCACCCTCAACTTCAAAGCAGAAGTGTAGAAATACCACCTCATTGTCCTCACAGGGTGACTTCATTTCTACTTCAAAATGCCATCTCTCCATTGGGCCATTTAATCACTGAACATGGGACAGAAGCTGTCCAATTAACATCACCTCTGTCTTCCTTATGAGATACGTATGGGTCTGACTTAAACTGTGCTAATTTGAGAGAAGTGAAACAGGACGGGCAGGCAGACGACTGCAGGCACCGGTGTAAGCCAGCGACAGCAGAGGCCTCCTGAGCTGGATCTCTTAACCCTTCCTTCTGGAGAAGAGCTGTCAGGGAACCAGGGGGCCTGTTTGGGCAAGCAGAGTGCATAGTTCATCATATTGCCTCTCAGCCAACTCACAGTAACACAATTACAGTAACTTTAAGATGGAAATGCAGGTATAAAAAGGAGCCTTGTAAAGTAAGCACGCTTTTGGATAGGACTCAGCAAACTACCTGGCCTGTGCCTGATTAGGAATCAAGGAGTCCTTGATGGACATTCCAAGGCCTGCTCATCACACTGAGAGTGCCAGCAATTTCCTTTTTATGAAAGACGGGACAGTAAATACCTTCAGCACCGTAGCACACACCAGCTCTGTAACAATTGCTCAGCTCTGCTGTTACAACAAGAAAGCATGTAGATGAATGAATGTGGTGGCTTCTAATAACAGTTCATAAAATCAGCCAAAGGGCCAGAGTTGATCCCAAGTAAATCCCTGTTCTAGAAAACTGTTAGCAGGCATTACCAGAGTGACACTACTAAATGTGTAGAACATAGCTAAAGTGACTAAAGCACTATATTTAAAATGTTTTCTAAATTAAGTAAAGTCCAATAGCCTTGTGAGGCTAATAGCTCACTACTGAGCAGGAGAGTACTGGACACTCTGTGTTGCTGCCCCTTCAAATGAGATGGAAGTCAACTTTCAACTTATGCCATAAGTCTGTGTTAAAAAAGAAAATGCTCACATAATATTCACTGAGGGCATAGATCTGCTCAGCAAACCATCTCGCTCCCAAGTCGAATGTGTATGTCCTTATACATCTTCAATACATACCAATTATGTTGCCTTCTCCCAAAGTAACACACAAGGTGCAACACACAAATCAGCCTGGCTCACCACCTTCTTTGCTGTATTGACCATTGCTTTTATTACCTGTTCTATTTACACAACAACTAGGGTGTGTTTTGTATTTCTTATAAGACAGAATCCAAGGTGTGATCCACCCAGAAGAAGCAAGAAAAGAGAATGATAACATGTGTGGAGTTTGAGGTGGTTTTTATTTTCCTCTAAATATGAATCAGAATTAACAAAGCAGCATTTCCTTTAAGAAACACACAATACTAAGTTTCTTCATTGGGAAAATTAATAAGAATTCACCTATATAATGGTTGTCAAGTAAGTATGAGCTAGTCTAATCATATTATGATTTTGATCAAATAATTCCAGATTCAATTCCTTATGATTCTCAAATCAAAGAACAACAAAAACACTATATAGCCAGGCATGGTGGCCCTAACCAGCACTGTGGAAGCAAATGCAGATCTATGTGAATCAGAGGCCATCCTGGTCTACAAAGTGAGTTCCAAGACATACAGGGCTGTTGTATAGAGAAACCCTGTCTTGAAAAAATAAAATGAAATGCTCTAAATAATGAAAAAATGTAATAAAAAAAATCTAAATGTGAAACAAACTCCTTGGGTGTACAACATGACACGAGTCCAGTCTTCATCTTTGTCTATCCCACTTCAGTGTGAAACTGTCTTCCCTGAAGAGAGTCTCATGTCTTAGGTATTGCTGAAACCTCAGTAGGAGAGTCCAAAAAACCTGTGATATACACAACAGGTTTCACTTCAAAACCAAAAAAAGTCTGTGAATCCCCAAACACATCTGGTCCCAACAGTTCTGGGAGTGGGCTCTTTATAGGATGCCTCTCAAGAAGAACATTGCATATGGCTAAGTGTCCCTGCTCTCCAGAGCCAGAGCCAATGCCTTACCTCAGTCTGAAGGATGGCAGCCCTCTGTTCTTTGGCAGTAAGTGACTCTTTAAGCACTTCAATATGTTGCTTGCAATCTGAATTTTGATTGCTAAGGGTTTCAAGCTTTGTTTGTAAGGCAAGAAGTTCCGACTCCTTCTTGGAAAGTTCCTGTTTCAGCTGATCAATCTGTAAAACAAGAAGACAATCACAAAATCTGAGAAGATTCTGTTCAAACACGTTATACTTGACAGCTAGTCCTTTGTCTGTTTTTAATGATTGGAGATTATAAAACCAGCAGAAAATGCTATGGATCTGCTGAAAGAGATGGCCCTGGTCTGGAAGAGGCTCTACAGAGACAAGCAAGTAGGCAAATGCCTTCCACCTCACTGAGACCCTAGGTCTGCAATACCATAAACACTTCCTGCCCAAATGTACTTGTCTCTGATACCCCAAAGTCTACTGTCAACAGGAAGACCATTGAAGAATGAGGTAATAGTTAATTAATAAAAGAAACAAGTTCACAGTATGAGCAATGACTCAAGAGTCAATCTTCAAAAGAAAAATATTTAAGCATAAGTAAGACAAAAGAATATGAAATATAGATGAGGTATAAGAAAAAGTGAAATGCACATCATTCAAGTCACCAAGACTAAAAATAATAATTAGAATCAATCTCGCCCCATCTCCCATCCATCTCACTCTAGCCTTCTGGGAAATGTCACTGAATTTTAAGATTGTTTCTTAGTTCTATCATTAACTTCTATACTCATACAAAATACATTATTAGTTAATTCATATTTTAAAATTTTGTGTTGCATATGCCTTAAGTGTTCATGTCTTAGAGATTAAAGCATGCCCTTATAAACCCATGTACAAAGAACTTAATTCTTTCTTACTGAAGAAGAGTATTCCACTGCAAGTGTTCACTTAATTTATTCATCAACTCTATGATTGGCCTTGTGATTTTTCTAGGTTTTTAATCTTTACAACAGTGCTACTCTGAAAATATATAAAACTTGATCATAAAACCATCTCATGTTTCCATCCAGGTGGAGAGTTGCTCAACCACGTAGCATGTGCATGAATCATTGTCACTGCTCTGCTACTGTGAAGAGCCATCATGGCCACAGAAACTCTTATAATAGAAAGTATTCTGTAACCAAGCACTTACGGTTTCACGGGCCCATTATTGTCCATTATCCTTCACTTTAAAGACAGAACATGTGGCTAAAGCTGCCAAGTTTGGCTGCTTGCTGGGGCTGTACAGTGACCCCTTGTTTGAGTACATCTGCACCTACTTTCTGTTGTTGATGGTTTCCTTCACTACTTAATCTTTTCTTTAAATCCTTTTCACAAGTTGGAAGCTTAGCTAGGTGTGACATCATCACTCCCTTTATTCAACTGAGCATCAGGTCCTTCTTTAAACTGTATCTTATTGAGTACTGGACTTAGCTCCATTCCATCATTCTGATGCTCCTCTTCTCCTCAAACTGTACATTTTGCATTTTTCCATGCTCAGCTTTCATATTTTCATTACAGATCTACAAAAGAGTGACCACTGATAACCATGCGACAGAGTTAATACCAGGCTGTCTTGAAATTTCTTCTGCCAACACAATTTACTCTCAGGCAGACATTTTTGGACAGAGGCAGAAAGCAGGCCTATTCTTCTCCTAAAATATCACAAGAACAGTCCCTTAGTCACTTGTTAATATTCTTTCCCTCTGAAACTTCTTGAGTTGGGTTCCCACAGTTCAAATTGCCCTCAGAACTGTCTTCCATGCTCCTGTGCCTATTATCTCCTACTTAAAGGCTCCAACCACTTTTTTAGTGAAAAGCCCCAAAGTCTTCCCTATTCCTCCAACAAACATCATGGTCTGGCCTGTCACAATACTCCACTCCTGATACCAGCTTCTGTCTTAGGCACTGTTCTACTTCTGTGAAAAGATACCATGACCAAGGCAACTCTTATAAAATAATGAGTTGGGAATTTCTTACATTTTCAGAGGTTTAGTTTATTGTCTTCATTACAGGGAGCATATCAGCACATAGGCAAACATGGTGCTAGATAAGGAGCTAAGAGTTCCACATCCGGATATTTAGGCAGCTGGAAGACAGTGACACTGGGCTTGGCTTGGGCTTTTGAAACTTCAAGGCCACACCTAATCCTTCTCAAGTCATGCCACTTGTATTCAAATGTATTGGCCTATGGGGTCATTCTTATTCAAACTACCCCTACATCTTAATACACATAAGACCAAAATATTTTACAAAGCAGTTATATTGATTTGCATGGCTACAAGCAGCTTGCTAATGTGTCATCACCCCACATTGTTTTCCCAGTTACCAGCTCACTACATTTTTGTCCAGTGATCACAGTTATGGGAGATGACCTTCAGAGATAACTTGCACCAGTACCTTCACCTAGATCCATCACAAATGTCACTTTCCCAAACCAGAGTTGGGTCTGTTTTTCTATTCCTGAAATGGCACTGAGCAATGATTCTGATTCTGAATGGAACAAAGTATCAGAACCTCTGTTCCTGCCCTAACCTAGATGATATTTGGTAGATTCTGTCCCCATGCTCAAAGCCAACCAGCATGGTAAGAGTCCAGTCACCTTATGCTAATCCCAACTGTGAGCTTCTGTCCCATACTGGAGACCAGCTAACATGGTACAACTAACATCCCTGTGACAATTCCACTAGGTATAAGTGCACACCACCCACATGAAAATACCACTCAGGAAAAGGGGTCTAAGAGGGAAATTTTTCAACATGTCACCATTTAGTTTTGACATCTGTTTTTTACATGTAGAAAAGTAATGTTATTCACTAACAAATATAGTAATTAGATCTTTGAAGATGTACTCTTAGGTTTGAGAAAGTTCTCTCTTATTACAGCCAATTCAAGGGTTTCTTTAAATCATTAAAGATGCTTAATATTATCCAACATCCTGCCTCTACTCCATGTTTCTCTCTTTACTATGTTATTGTAATGAGTAACATCAATGGAATATATGTGGTATATGATGTTTTTCAATGTCAATGGGTTCAGCTTGTGGATATTCTTTCAGGATTTTTCATCTATGCATTTGGGTAGATTTCTCTGTTCTGTTCCCATCTATTCTGTTGTTCTTGGGTTTTGGTGTACGCTTATCTATGGGAGCTTCCTTTAATGTACACTGAGAACTTTTCTGGAAAAAATTAATTACTTTTTACTTGGACATTCATTAGGAAACATGAACAAAACCATATAAAGCCAGAATTTTTTCCTACTAAGAACTCCACATTGCAACTAAATTTTCATATTGATTTGCAGGAAAATTTAATAAAGCCTAATTATATCTTCTACTAATGGTGTCTATAGCTTTGTTTTCTTTCTCATATATTTATCTTTAGTGTTTACTTGCTTGACTTCATCAGAAGAATGCCAAGCTAAACCAACAAATCAGAGATCCAATTGTGGAAGTGCTGACCAGACAAGTTTGTTTGTTTGTTTGTTTGGAGGTATTTTTGCTTTATTAATTTTGCTCTTATTTTTACAGTACTTTATTCCTTGTACTTTTTTGAATTATTCTACTTGCTTTTGCTAAATTTATAAATTGAGAATTTATCTCACCAATTCTCAGCACATGCATGTGGAGGATGTCACTTCCCTGTTGCTCCCCCACCCAATTCTCCTGCTATGGGGCTCTCACTAAAACTGGAGCTGATCATTTTTTGTGCGTTTTTTCCCCTCAACTCTCAGTTAGGTCAGCAAGCCAGCAAGCCCCAACAAACCTTCTATCTCTGCCAACCCTTTAGCCCTAGCACTGAGATGGCAGCTGCTCACAGCCACACCAGCTTTTGACATAAATAAGGAGGTTGCAAACTCAGGTGCTCCTGCTTGCTTAGTGAAGGTTCTTACCCAGTGAGCTGATTCCCTAGCACCCATTAGTTCTGATCTAAGACTTAAAACTACTAAATTCTTTGTTAGAACATCTTGGCTTGATGTCACTACTTCAATTTGCAGTACAGACATTAATCGGTCCTATTTTTAATCCCCATTATTTCCCTTTAATTCATGAATATCTTACAAGTCTACTTTTCAATATATTTTCAGATGTATAGAGGGGCATATGAGTGTGTGTGAATGTGTGTGTGTGTGTGTGTGTGTGTGTGTGTGTGTGTGTGTGTGTGTGTGTTTAACCCACATGGGATGGAAGGAAATAATGATGTCCACCAAAGCTATATGTTACCAGTGGAAAGTCCACTGGTACACTGTCAGATGTGCACTAGAAACCACCAAAATGATACAAACCACTACATTTGCTCTTTGGCACTCATCATAGTGCTGAAGATACCATACTCTGGACACAGGACATAAGAAATAAAGTTGGTATTAAACATAAATCTTCCTTTCTACTGGCTAGCTTTCATAGTACTAGAAGGGTCTATGTAAGCTGCTTAGGGAGAAAAAGCACCAGCAATACTACCTAGCTGTGAATCCCCTAAGCTCTAATAATAACCAGTATGTCAAGATATGCCCATGGGTCCATGAATGCTATGGAGTCATTAACTGCTTTTCTGGTTGGATTTGAGACCCATTCCACACTAGAAAATACATATCTGCTATTAGAATTATTGCTAAGAATCCACGGTTGAGAAGCTCAAAGACTTCAGGGGTAAAATCAGGACTCATATTTTGCCAATAGTATTAAAATGTCCTCTATCCTCATCTCTATAAGCACAGACTAGTTCTCGGACCCTAACAGAAATTCCCTTTATACAGTGGATAAAGTTTAACACTGGTGCTCACAGCTTGTCAAAGTACAAAGAAAACGTAACTACAGAGTGCTCAGACACAAACAAGAAAAATGATATCACACTCCCTTCCCACAAGCCTCGGGTACTGTCTGAGTTAAGGTTTCATTGCTGTGAAGAGATTCCATGACCATGGCAACTCTTAGAAAGTCATTTGATTGGGCCTGCTAAAACTGTTGTTTTAGAGGTGGAGTTCATACCAGAAAGCATGACAGCATGAAGGCAGACATACATGGTGTTAGAGAAGGAGCTAAGAGTTCTCCATCATGATCTGCATACAGAAGAGGGCTGCCTGTCTCACTGAGTATAACGCAAGCACATATAGCCTCAAAACCCGCCTCCACAGTAACATAATTCCTCAAACAAAACTAAACCTATTCCAACAAGGCAACAGCTCCTAATGGTGACACTTCCTATGGGCCAAGATTTCAAATGCATGAGTCTATGGGGCCATTCCTATCCAACCCACCACAGGGACCATCTGAGGAAGGTATGTGAGAAAACTACAAAAGTCAGAGGTCAGAGAAACACTAAGTAAAACTGTATTCTGCACACAGCAAGATCACTGCACCCACAAACTCAAAGCAGCTGTGGTTATCTACCAAGATCTGTGCAAGATCATGACAGTGACTATTTCAGCATGACACAGAGAGGAGGACAATGATCCCCTATCTATCTGAGGAGCTATTGACAGTTGATGGGTTTTAGGAGAGGACGAGTCAATTTGTTTAAAGCAAACAAATGAAACCAATGCAAGGTTGTGAGGATGGTGGATCTGGATCTTGGCAGAATTGGGGAGAATAAATATGATAAAAAAAACTGTCAAAATTCCAAAACAGTCAACCAAAATATTACACTAAAAAGAGAATTATAAAATATTTAGCAACTGCTATGTGCATCATCCAATAGTGTGCCTGGTATTAAATCACTCATAAAGAAAAAATGTACACTTCTAATATGTTTCACTTTTAAAAGTCTACTTCATCTGTTTATCGATTAAAGGATGTGTTAAAACCACTGTATGATAAAATAATCAACTGCTTACACTTTTCTCCATTATTCTCACTTCACTGTAGAAAGTATTTCCTTGCCTTAAAGTCTAGAGCAACTTTTTATGGCTAGGATTTGGCTGGCTTTTCCTGTTTCATTTTCAATGTATCTTTATGTAGTAGTATGGCATGGTGTGGGGTGGTTTGGTGTGTGTGTGTGTGTGTGTGTGTGTGTGTGTGTGTGTGTGTGTGTGTGTGTGTGCTAGATGTTGGATGTTTTGCTCTAACACTCCACCTTCCTCTCTCACAGGGTCTCTCACTGAACCTAGCGATAAGCTGACAGCCAACAAGTCCCAGTGATCCTCATGTCTCCACTCCACAGTACTGGGGTACATGTCTCCAATCCGCAGTACTGGGGTACATGTCTCCACTCCACAGTACTGGGGTACATGTCTCCACTCCGCAGTAATGGGGTACATGTCTCCACTCCACAGTACTGGGGTACACGCACGAACATATGCCTTTTACATATTGTGGGAATCCTAATTCAGGTAAGTGTGCTCACACAGCAAACACTCTTGTCCACAGAGACGTCTCTCCAACCCTTCCATGTCTCTTCAGCCCTGTGTGGTTTGTTCATGCCCCTTGTAAAACAACAAAAACAAAACTAAAAACCTGGAAATCTTCACATTCCTTTATCCTGTCTAGGAAGATTAAGCAGGATATTTATTATAGAGTGCCACCTGGGATTTCTCTCCTCACTACACTTTCTTTTTTGGCTATTTTTTTTTTTCTGCCTCATTTGGAATGACTTTTTTCCCCTCATTATTATTTTTGCCGATAATTTGAAAGTTATACATAAATTTAAATTTGGTTTACATTATTTATTTTCAGCTTTAGGCTGCTGCTCCAGAAATTATAAAATTTATCTTTTTAACATATCATCTTCAATACTACATTTATCTTCTTCCTGAATAACACAGGTTTTTGAGCCCAGATTCAATTACCAGCCTCTTAGACAGGTAGTGGTGGCTCAAGCCTTTAAACCCAGCACTAGAAAGCCAAAAAAGAAAGTGTAGTGAGGAGAGAAAAACCAGGTGGCACTCTATAATAACTGAACAAATTTATTTTAAAAAACAGAGATAAATGTACAGATTTTAAAAGCACTTTTGAATAAAAGTATATAAATACATTTTTCTAAGTACTTGATTTTTTAAAGATTTAATAGTATGTATTAAAATCTTATTAGTTATAATGAGCATAAAGTACATGTAAAACAAGATGTAACCTGTAAATAGTCAAAGTTTTCTTGGTGTGTAAAGATTAAGCATAACGATTTTTCTCGTTCTTTCTTTTTTGTTTTGGCCTTTGTTTTTCTTGAACTTCATATAGTCTGTGAGTCATTTCTGGGGTGTTCAGAGCTTTCTGGGGTCAGTATCCAATTATCAGTGACTGCATATTATGTCTGTTCTTTGTGACTGGGTTACCTTACTCAGTATGATATTCTCTAGATGCATCCATTTTCTTAAGAATTTCATTAAGTCATTGTTTCTGATAGCTGAGTAGTACTCCATTGTGTAAATATAACACAATTTTGGTATCCATTCATCTACTGAAGGACATCTGGGTTCTTTCCAGCTTCTGGCTATTATAAATAGTTGCTATGAACATAGTGGTGCATGTGTCTTTGTTGTATGTTAGAGCATCTCTGGGGTATATGCACAGAGGTGGAATAACTGGGTCTGCAGGTAGTACTATGTCCAATTTTTTGAGGAACCGCCAGACTGATTTCGAGAGTGGTTGTACCAGCTTACAACCCCACCAAGAGTGGAGAAGTGTTCCTCTTTCTCTGCATCCTTGCCAGCATCTGCTGTCATCTGAATTTTTGATCTTAGCCATTCTGATTGGTGTGAGATGGAATGTCAGAGTTGTTTTGATTTGCATTTCCTTGAAGATTAAGGATGTCCAGCACTTCCTAAGATGCTTCTCAGCCATTCAATATTCCTCTATTGAGAACTTTTTGTTTAGCTCTGTACCCCATTTTTTAATAGGGTTGTTTGATTCTCTGGTGTCTAACTTGTTGAGTTCTTTGTATACCTTGGATATTAGGCCTCTATCAGATGTGGGGTTGGTAAAGATCTTATTGCAATCTGTTGGCTGTCGTTTTGTTTTCTTGACAGTGTCCTTAGCCTTACAGAAACTTTGCAGTCTCATTAAGACCCATTTGTCAATATTGGAATTAGAGCATGAGCCATTGGTATTCTGTTCAGGAAATTTTCTCCTGTGCCTATGTGTTCTAAGGTTTTCCCTACTTTCTCTTCTAATAGTTTCAGTGTACCTGGTTTAATGTGGAGATCTTTGATCCACAGGCACTTGAGCTTTGTACAAGGAGATAAGAAAGGGTCTATTTTCATTCTTCTGCATGCTGAGTGCCAGTTGGACCAACACCATTTGTTGAAGAAGCTGTCCTTTTTCCATTGAATGTTTACAGCTCCTTTGTCAAAAATCAGGTGACCATATACATGAGGGCTCCTTTCTGGATCTTCTATTCTATTCCATTGATCCACATGCCTATTTCTGTACCAGCACCATGCAGTTTTTAACACAATTGCCTTGTAATATAGCTTGAGGTCAGGGATAGTGATTCCCGCAGATGTTTTCTTGTTGTTGAGAATGGATTTGGCTCTTCTAGATCTTTTGTTATTCCAGATGAAATTGCACATTGCTTTTTCCAACTCTTTCAAGAATTAGGTTGGAATTTTGATGGGGATTGCATTGAATCTGTAGATAGATTTTGGTAAGATGGGTATTTTTACAATGTTGATGCTTCTGATCCATGAGCATGGGAGATCTTTCCAATTTCTGAGATCTTCTTTGATTTCCTTTTTTAGAGATTTGAAGTTCTTGTCATACAGGTCCTTCACTTGCTTAGTTAGAGTAACAAGAAAGTATTTCATATTGTTTGTGACTATTGTGAAGGGTATCTTTTCCCTAATTTCTTTATCTGCATATTTGTCCTTTGAGTAGAGGAAGGCTACTGATTTGTTTGAGTTAAATTTATATAAAGCCACTTTGTTGAACTTGTTTATCAGTTGTAGAAGTTCTCTGGTGGAATTTTTGGGGTCAGTTAAGTACACTATCATGTCATCTGCAAATAGTGATGTTTTTACTTCTTCCTTTCCGATTTGTATCCCTATGGTTTCCTTTTGCTGTCTAATGTCTCCGGCCAGGACTTCCAGTACTATGTTGAATAGGTAGGGGGAGAGTGGGCAGCCTTGTCTAGACCCTGATTTTAGAGGGATTACTTCAAGTTTCTCACCATTAAGTTTGATGTTGGCTATTGGTTTGCTGTATATTGCTTTTATTATGTTTAGTAATGGGCCTTGGATTCCATTTTTTTCCAAGACTTTTAACATGAAGGGGTGTTGAATTTTGTTAAATGTTTTCTCAGCATCTAGTGAGATGACCATGTGGTTTTTTTCTTTGAGTTTGTTTATATGGTGGATTACATTGATGGATTTCCATATATTAAACCATCCCTGCATTCCAGGGATGAAGCCTACTTGGTCATGTGAATAATCGTTTTGAAGTGTTCTTGGATATGGTTTGGAAGGATTTTGTTGAGTATTTTTGCATCAATGTTCATACATGAGATTGGTCTGAAGTTCTCTTTCCTTGCAGGGTCTTTGTGTGGTTTAGGAACAAGGGTTCTTGTGTCCTCGAAAAATGAGTTAGGTAGTGTTTCATCTGACTCTTTGTGGAATAGTTTGGAGAATATTGGTATTAGGTCATCAATAAATGTCTGATAGAATTCTGCACTGAACCCATCTGGACCTGGGCTTTTTTTGGTTGGGAGGCTTTTGATGACTGCTTCTATTTCTTTAGGGGTTATGGGATTATTTAGATGGTTTACCTAGTCCTGGTTTAACTTTAGTATCTGGTATCTATCTAGGAATTCATCCATTTCCTCCAGATTTTCCAGCTTTGTTGAGTATAGGCTTTTGTAGTAGGATCTGATGATTTCTTAAATTTCCTCAGTTTCAATTGTTATGTCCCCACTTTCCTTTCTGATTTTGTTAATTTAGATACTCTCTTTTTGCCCTCTAGGTAATCTTGCTAAGGGTTTATCAATTTTGTTAATTTTATCAAAGAACCAGCTGTTGGGTTTGTTGATTCTTTGAGTGGTTCTTTATGTTTCTACTTGGTCAATTTCTGCTCTGAGTTTGATTATTTCTTGCCATCCACTGCTCTTGGGTGTATCTCATTCCTTTTGTTCTAGGCCTTTCAACTGTGTGGTCAAGTTTCTAGTGTATGCTCTCTCCAGTTTCTTTTTGGAAGCACTCATAGCTATGAATTTTCCTCTCAGTGCTGTTTTCATTGCAACCCATAGGTTTGGGTATGTTGTGTTTTCATTGGCAGCTTGACACATCATAGAATCACCTAAGATTAGACTCCCAGTGAGGAACTGTCTAGCCCAGGTTGGCCTGCTGACACGACTGTAAAGGATTTTCTTAATTGGGCTTACTGAAATAGGAAGACTAACCCACAGTGGGTAGCACCATTCCCTATGAAGGTAGTTCTGAGCAGTAGGAGACTAGGACCCAAGCACCTATGCATCTTTCTTTCTGTTCTTCACTGAGGATGATTTGACCTCCTTGTAATGATAGTGAAATCAAGAGCCAAATATGCCTTTCTCTACTTAGCTGATTTTGTTACAGTACATTTATCACAACAACCAGAAAAAAAAAAAAAACTAGAGCAGAATGTATGGATGGAAAAACTAAGAACTGAAGGAAAGCCACTAGGAAGAAGTCTCATGACATCAGCAAACAAACACACTTCACTGAGCTTACCAAACCATAAGAACTGGTAGAGCACTGAAGAGACAATGGGTTTGAGGGAGATTCTGAAAGGCTCTGGGACCAGGGGAACAGGGGGAGCATCCCAGTTAGGGACTGATGGAAACGTGAGTAAAGCAATCACTGCTCAGGTGAGCTCTTGCACCAACAACACAGCACCTAAGTTTAGTAGTCCTGAGTCCATGCCCACTTCCTTATAGAAAAGAGCTAAGAGTTCCCTCTCCCGACAGGAACAGAACCTAGAGAGAGCTGGTCAGAATTATGATTCCCTTAAAGGGTAATTAAAACAAAATATGCTCCCTTTTGACCCACAGGACTGGACCTGTGGACCCCAAATCACAGACTGCTCAGCTGAAGTCTAGCATACAGCTGGTGCCCATAGAAAACCCGTACCACTGAATGCGGCTCTAGGCCAGCTCAGTGTGCTTCAAACAAATAAATGCAATGCTGTAGCACAAATCCTCACAAATACCCAAGGAGAAAGTTGCCATGGGACTGTGGTATGGAGAAAGGAATGTAAAGGAAAGCGCCTAATCCACAGAAGAGGACGAATGGGAAGGAAAAATGTGGCAGGTCTACATACACCTACTTCCTTCCACAGAAATGGGCTGATGGTGATAAAACTGCCTCAGTCTATAAATATTAAACAGGCAGTCTCTTCAGAATAGCTTTCAGACTATTATTGCCATGAGCTAAATTTCAAATAAATATTTATGCAGACAATAACTAAAAAAAAAAAAAAAAGGCTTTTCTGAAGGGAAAACATTTTATGGGGGGGGGGTGAGAATCACATATTTCCAAAAATATGCCTTTTGGTTCTTTTACAGCCATAAACTTAATAAAAATGGAAAGTGATGCAATTGAACATCCATGAGGACCGAAGCCAGGGCAGGCTTCTCTGCGATGGGAGGAGGACGCCGACTGGAATTACATCACCTGCTCCATATGAAGTCCACGTGGATATCAGCCACACCTCATTCTGTCTGAGAATTATTCCCCCACTTATAACTGTGACACAACCAACTTCCCAAAACCCCCACTCAGCCAAAGAAAACAGCCTTTTCCTCTCCCTGCAGATACTTCCCTCGGCGTCGAGAAAGTGATATGCTTATTGTCATGTGGCAGGTTGTGAGGTTTGTCATCTGTCAGGGGCTTGTAAGGACCGTGTGAAGTGGGGTCCATAGTAGCACTTTAGACAAACGGTGAAGACAGAGGGAACAGCCAGCGGAAACACTGTGGTGGGTAAACAAACTGCATTAGGATAGGAACGTGGAGAAAGGGGATGCTGTCGACTTTTACATCCTCAGAGGTTTAATGATGAACCTGACAGTAAATGGTGCCTGCCACAGCCTCTTAGACTTGGGTTCCGCAGTCCAAACGCTCTACCTTTTGTAGGAAGAGTAGAAACTTGTGTCTCCATCTAGGAAGCACTGCACAGGACAGGAAGTCTTTCAGGGAGCTTTAGCACTTGCAGTCAGTGGTTATTGGTCAAAGGACTTGCTAGGTGCAAGGATTTCCACCATCTCAGCATACCCGATACATATACCTCTGTACCAGTTCCAACTCTAAGACTCTGCTATTGTGTGTTTACAGCAGATCTTCCAAAATATGATGTCCTGGTTTGGCTATGAAGCCATGTTTATAAAAACAATTTAATAAAAAACAAACAAACAAACAAACAAACAAAAACCGCAGGTCTTCAGTGCTACTTATTTTAAATCACAGATATCTTCAGAATCTCACCCATCCATCTACCCACTCCAGTGCTAGTCCCCAGGTCAACATCAAATTGAGGGTGCATGGTCTCCTCCACAGCTAGTTCAAATATTTCCCTGCCAACCGACTACAGCCAGCATCCCCAGACTTAAATAAGCCATTGGTATTTGCATCCCAAAAGGAAAGTCCATTCAAATCCACCAGACATTCTCCTTCCGACATCTCCAATCTTCTAACAACATTTCTGTCATATTGCAATGCCTATTTCAGAATAAGGCATTGTGTCTGATTTAACTCCTTAAAGAAGCATCCATGTATATACACATATACACATGCAAATAAAGGTTTGGTATATTATTTCTTCATATAAATTGTAAGTACATATAGAATATAAATGTGTTTCAGATGTGAGAAAATTGCTTTATTTTTCTTCCTTCTCCACCACTGCTTTCTCTAATTCTGCTGAATGTTATAACTGAAGAGCAAAGACTATTAAAATACAAGACTTAAAATATTTAAAAATTTAAAAAGAGGACACAAAAGTAGAAAAATGCAAGAAATTTAAGTTAGTGGGGATTACTTTCAGGAACAAAATAGCTTAATAGGAGAATAGGAAAAGCATCCCAAAGACTCAAAAGGCCTATTTGTGGCTTTCAATTGATCAGCATAATGGTTGTGTAGAAGTAAAACTGATTATTTCAGATCCTCCATCTACATATAGCCCAAAGTTAAATTTTAACAGATAGAATCGAGCTCTTTGAACTGGCAGTAGTAATGTAAACTAATGCAGCAGGTTATTCTAATAAAACTTACTAAATATTGAGGAGTAACCAAGAGAGAAACAAGAACACATCAGTACTGGGAGCTTTCTGGAGACCAGACAAAGCTGACTGGCTGCTTTAATGAACTTATCTCTGGGAATTCCCAAAGCAGCTCAAAGATGGATCTACTTTTGTGATCTCTATTTCACAAATAAAGAAACAGCAGACTAGCAAAACTAAACAATTCAACTCAATGGAAGCACTGAAGCTCAAAATTATGTCTTATGCTAAAGCCAGAATATCTTAATAGCATTGAGATGTGCTGGAAGGCTTATGAGAGCAAGGCCTTCTGACCCAGCACTGTCTAGGGATAGACAAGAAGCCAGGTAGGACCTCAATTCAAAAAGAAAGAGTAAAGGTAGCTGGAAATGTGGGAGGGAAAAGACTAAAACTCTGCTAACTCTAGAGAGAGAAACACAAAGGAGCTCACCCCTGAACCTCAGAGAGTAAAACCCCACTGAAGATTCCCTAGGACTCTCTTCTGGATTAAATTTTCTTGTGTTCTTTATTATGTGTGTATTTCATTTCGCATTGGGCAGAAGCAAGCAGGTAAACCATAACTTTCTTCTTGCAATGAGAACATGAAAGATTGAGCCTCTGGGACCTACCTTGGTCTTCATAAACTTGGAGTGGCTTTTGTACACCTCAATTTGTTTGATCTCCTCCTCACGGTCCTCTGTATTGAGCACACCATTGGCTTTTAGCATCTGGATTTCATCCTCCAGGTCCCGGATGTTCCGCTCCAATGAAGCAATTTTTGTGTCCTGTGGATAAAAGGCAAAGACAGTTGGAGGGATTTTGTTTTGATTTTATTTAAAATTTCATCAGTCCCCAAATAGAATTTGAGAAAGCAACTTTGGTAGTGCAAGATTAACCATGCTTTGGAGCTAGCCTGGGGTTCAGAAGGGGATTATGATTTCAGGTTTGCAGGATTACTTGTCAGGTAACTTTTGAATGTTCAGTGAACATTGTGTGTCCATAGTACAGGATACAGTGGGGAACCTAGGTGTGTTTCACTAATGTCCAGGAACAAAATTTCTTAGCAACAGTGGCAAAAATAATCATGTGTGTGTGTGTGTGTGTGTGTGTGTGTGTGTGTGTGTGTGAGTGTGTATGCATACATATATATGAGATGTAGTCTCACATTTGTGTGTATGTGTGTATAATATAAATCATATATGTATACACACACACACACACACACACACGAACAAAAAACATTTTGGTGAAAAATGTAATTTTGGATACAGTTAACCGTGGTACAGGTTTTAGTTCACTTGTATACGCAAAAGCAGTTTGTTCCTGTTTATTTCTTGGTATGTTCTGTGGCTGCCTTAGTAGGCATGCTTGGAAATAGACTCTACAAGAGAAGGAAATTCCAACTTACTAATGGATAGAAGAATTCACATTTCAAATACAGATAGAAGAGGAATTAAACAACTAAATCCTGACTTTGTATAAATGCCTCAATAAATATTGAAAATTTACAACAACTGGAAATAATATATCACAACATCATGATTTATTTGGCAAGCAGTCAGGTCCCTGCGTGACCAAAAAACCTGACTACCTTGCAAGCCACTTCTAACCTACTGATTTACAGACTAGAGAAACTAGAAATATTACATTCAGATGTGGGATTAATTGAGAAAAAACACCCAGTGACAAACTCTATACACAAGAGAATGCATAATAAGAAATGATGCTTGGGGAAGTACTGAAGAGAGGGTACCTACAGGGAAAGCCAGCAAGCACAAGAGAGCACAGCACTAACTTCCAGAAGGAGAGGTGTCTGAAGACGCCGCTGGCATTTCCACTGTCTCCATTTGCCTGCATTACACTACAAAGATGCGATGAGTCTGCACCGATTTTGTCATTAAATATTAACGAAAATGAGGCAATTCTCTAATTAACTTCTTTAGAACTTGAAAGATTAATTTCATAGTAAGTACATGTGTTTATTAACTCAGTTTTAAAATGCTACAACAAATGTGCCTGTCTTTCCTGTGGCTACTGCCGACTTTCTTTGTCTGTGCTACATGCCCACTGTAACTCACATGTCAGTGTAGCAGAAATTTATATGCTAGGTACAATGTAACTGTACTGAAAGAGGAAGAAATAGAGGAAGGGTGATAACTATTTATTGGGTTTATTGTAGTTCGGAAGCCAATGCTTACTGCGGTAGCTACTTTCATTCATTCTCAGGAAAAAGTCCTACGAAAACAAAATTTAAATCTGAAGATTTCAAGACTATTGCAAAACCCTACAGTCTGTAGTTTTATTTTCCTTTAAATATAATAAGGTTGTGCTTTTCCAACTATAAGAACAACATTCTTTCAGTTAATTAAGAATCAAGAAAAAATCTCCTTTAATCCTATTATCCAAAGATAACCACATTTGTGTTCTATACCTAGTCTAACTGTATTTCTCAAGTTTTGATGCAATTTCAAGTGTCAGTGAGGGACGTGTTATTTATTAAATTTATATGATGCTCTACCCTCTAATGTGACAGTATCTGAACATGGGATCTGAGGACAGGATTGGACACAGGCACGAGGATAGGGCCCTTGGGCTGATAGTCTTTGTCTCATCAGGAAAGACACTAGAATGTTCTGTTTCTCCCTCCCTCTCTCTCCTATATATGAGCACAGAAAGAAGGTAGCCATCTGTGGCTCTTGAAAAAACTCATCACCAGAGCCCACAGACCAGTGTCCTGATCTCACACTGTCAGCCCCCAAAGTCCTAAGGTGACATCTCCCATGGGGCTTGTGCAATCGGTATGCTCTAGGAGGCAGACACGGGCACCCCATGTAGAGACGTGTTTCAGTTTTGAACTAAAGGAAAAAAAGAAAAAGAGAGGAGAAAAAGCAGCAGCAACAATAATTAAAAGGCTATAAAAATTCTAAAATTCATAATGCTCTTCAAAGTAAGCCATTTTACATTAACAAATTGTCCTAACTATAAAAGTGGCAAATGCTCGAGGTTACTAAAAGCTTGAAAAGTTGCAGGACAAGTATGATCAGCATATTAATGGATCATCGCCATGACAGCCTTAAGACTGTATTTATACCAGAAAACTTGTGAAAAGAGTTCAGTTAAGGCAGTAATCAACACAGGCTGGGGAGATGGCTCACTGGAAACTGATAGTCTTGCAAGCAAAAGGAGCTAAGTATGACCCTCAGAGTCTACATTTTAAAAAAAAAAGAGAGAGAAAAGTTGGGCGTGTTGGTGGGGCCACAATGGGCTCCTGTGGCTTACTGGCTGGTCAGCCTAATCTGTGTGGTTAGCTCAGGCCATTGAGAGATCTGTCTCAAAAATCAAAGCAGAGTAGCATCCAAAGAATTCCTGAGTATGTCCTCAGGCCTTCATATGTAAGCACACACAGGTGTTTGCCCATTGTACACATGCATAGACACACACACACACAACCATGCTCTCTTTCCCTCTGTTGAAATACAAATTGGCACTGCTGAGATTTACACGCATATAACTAGAACTAATAAAAGCTTACACGGGCTAAATGAAATCATTGTAAGAGCTTTGCTATGTTAAATGTGAAGAGAAGATTCATCTTCCTTGCTTTTTCTCATGTTGAAAAAAATCTCCTGAGTTTTTTCAAGGTCCCTGCTGAAGTGATCGTAATTGTGTGTGTGTGTGTGTATGTGTGTGTGCTATAATAATAAAACCCGCAGTTCTCATATATTTGACACAATTTTTCTGATATGCACTGGAAAGACTTCAGGTCTCCAGCATATGGCAAAAAGAAAAGAACCTGCCTTCAGTTTTGTTCTTAGTCTATCCCTGAGGCACTAGTTGTCAATAACCACAACTAGCAGATAAGAAGACACCTCTCCCCAGATGTTAAACAATTGCATCCTGCTGAGAAAAATCAGAATGGATCAAGGAAGTTTATTCCTAGAACCAAGCTTCTAAATCTACATACATATGAGTTAAAAGTTCAGTAAGCTATATAACAGAACAAATTTCTCACTTCAATAACTTCCTCAAGCTAACAATATTTTTTCCTCCTTTCTTCATAAACTTGTCTTTCTTTATCCACAGGAATCACAAAAATGCAAAGGGAAAAGGTAGGATGAGAAAGAGAACTGGGTACTCTGGAAGGATCTATTTACTCTGCCCTCATATGGTTCCTATATTACTATAGTATAATATAGGTACATATTACACATGGTACCTATATTATAATATTCCTATATTATAAGGCTACTTCAAGGGCAACAAAATGCATTCCCCAAACTCATAAGCTCAGAAAAAGCCAAGACAAACTTAAACCTACAGCAAAGGACAGATATGAAGCTCCAAGGTAGAACTGGGGTTTGGGCTGCATACAGGATATTCAAAATCAGGCCAGTGAGAGAAAGAACTAAGCTTGAAAATCAGACAAGGACCACCATATTCATTTCCTATTGCAATACCTCCACTCCAAGAACCCAGGGAGAAGAAATTTTATCTTTCATTTTCAATAAAGTTTGTAAGGCTATGGCACATGTGTGACAGCCTAAGCAAAGGACCATAGGAGTCCACACTGGCCTGGGATGGCTACAAGCAGCTCACTGACATCCTCATTTGAAAGGAGATGCTAAAAGAACAGGCACAGTAGCTCTTAGCCACGGTCTGCAATGAAGATGTAAAATCCCTTCAATGACAGCATGTTATGATATCCCCAGAGTTCTGGAAGGCAGAGATGCATTTATGCTAGTAGTCTGAACACTGTCACAGTTGCTAACGGCTCACATTTTAAACAATCTGTTATCGTTTTCAAACACACATAGGTTGTTTCACAAGTAAGCATCCGCCAGAAACAAAATTTAGGGGGTGCCTTTGACAGAAAGAGAGAAATAAAATACAATATAGAACAAGTCAGTACCCAAAAGCTCAGTGACGGGTCCTGGTGAGTCTGGGAAATGCCTGCTGGGGATGCTCAGTGCACATCAATGTCGGCAACTCTGAGAAATCCTACAGCAAAGTGCTCTGCTCAGATTTCTCCACGTTTATCGCCTTTAGTTGTCAGTTCCTGTTATGACTTGGGCTATAGAGGGTGGTTTAGTTGGTAATGTGCTTTCCACATTAGCAGGAGGACCTGATTTTGGATCAGCAAACACGGTGGCACACACCTGTAATCCCAGTGCTGGGGACGCCCAACCTCATTGGTAAGTTCTAGGTTCAGAAAGAGACCCTGACTCAAAAAATAAAGTGGAGAACAATCAAGAAAAACAACACATGTTGTCTTCTGACATCAATATATGCACATAAGGGCACACACGCACACAAACACACAATTATGTGACTTAATAAAATAACAAAGCAATGATTTGAATTTATCAAGGGAAAATATTCTTCCCTTCTACCTGAGAAAATATATCTCAATTTAAAATAAGGAGGATTAAATATTCATATTGCCCTAGCAGCTTCTGTGACTCTTACACAGCCACCAACTAAGCTTGGCTGCACTTGCCTATAACTCTTAAAACAATAAATAGCCCTCTGGATGCTGAGGCAGGAGGATTCAAAGCTAGCTTATGCTGTATAGACAGATATAGGAGAAGGGAAGTAGTGGGGAAATGAGGAAAAGAGAAAGAGGAGGAGAAGAGGGTACATGGAGGGAGGAGGGAGAACCTGAAATGACGCGGCCGATACAAAAATAAAATAGAGCCTCGTCATCCTGGATACCCATGGAGCCATAGCTGACACCTTCCAACAGCCATGAAATATGACACCCTCAAAGTTGTTTTGTTTTTATGCAAAATTTTGGCTATAAACTATAGTACTATTTTAAATTACTAAGAGGGGAAAAAAACTAAAACATGCTTGTTTCAGGGGAAATGTCCAATCTTCCATAAGTGATTTCTTCTTGTACATGCATAAAATAATGCTTGTAAAATTTTATACCAAGTGTAGTTCATAGTTTCCATGTAAAGATTTGAAGGAAAGACCATTTTATATCCATCAATCAAAATAAACGCCTGGTGTCCAAATAAAAATTAAGCCACAGAACTATACTCTTCACAGCCATTTACCCATAGGCTTACTAGGCTAATTCTAAACCAAACCATAAATATTAGCAATGGCCACTGAAAATCACTAGAGCAACAGTGATGGTAGCTGAGCAGGAACACTCAATGTGCTTCTTTTTCAAAAGAATCTGGAGTTGTCTAAAATAGATGCATTTCAGATTGATATGAAACTTAGACCCAGGGAGTTCTCACACACCTACCCATTCGTTCAATACCAGGTAAATCTAAAC
This sequence comes from Micromys minutus, assembly GCF_963924665.1. NCBI lineage: Eukaryota > Metazoa > Chordata > Mammalia > Rodentia > Muridae > Micromys > Micromys minutus. The sequence goes on from NC_137981.1 coordinate 31,095,573, forward strand.
AAGACTCATGGGCATCATCTTTCTCTCTTAGAGAAGTGCTATAGGGCTTTGTTACCCATAAAAGATCCTCCAACGAGCAGCAAGGGAGTCACCTGCAGTCTTTTCAGACATCCAAAACCTTTGGCTCCAACTCAAAATTATGAAATCATAATTTGCCTTTTCCCAAGATCCTAAGGTCATGGCAGTGCCCTAAATTGCTGCAAAGGTTGACCAGGTAGGACAGACGAGAGTTACCAATGCAAGCCCAGAGCAACTTACTGGATGAACATACATAGATAAATACAAGCCTACTTTCAAAGGCTGTTCAACTTGGCACACAGGAGTAGCAATCCTGTGAGTAGTCTGCCTGGAGCAGCTATACCAGTCAGAATGCCATTGTAACTTTCTGTGTTTGTCAAACATCATGTTCCCTTTAAGCAGCAAGAAACAGATTTCAATTCCTCTCTAGGAACTGAGGGCTGAAATGGTGAGTGGGTAGAACATTTAAAAAAGAAATATCAGTTAGTCACAAGAAGCAACAATTATGTGATTTCTCAGCATAGCAATGTACTTTCCTTTGAATACAGTGGGAATGACACATTTCATTTTAGTATCACGATAACAGAGAATTTATAAATGGTTCTCATACAGCACAGAACTCACCATGGTCACATATCAGTATATAGACATTAATCAACAAACAAATGGCCAAACTGGCTTAAAGAAGACCTAAAGCTTGGGAAACAGACCTATGTAATTGTATTATGTTTTGTCCACATTTTATTTCTAAACTCTTATTACTGGATACCACAGAGGCTTAAGACCGTTCCACCTTTTAAAAGTCATCTACTTGTAAATGCAAACACACCACATCAGCTTTGAGTCTTAAGCTAACTAAGTCTCATCCAACCTTCGAAATGACCTACAGTATGACCACGGTCATCTAAACCCCAGCCAAGTCCTCTAGAAAGAATTTGATTTGGGCCCACTGCATATTTGGAGGGAAAAAAATGTGTACAGAGAAACCAAGAATTTATTTTCTTGGTCCTTATCAAATTATGAACAGATGGTATCTATATTAGAAGATAACAAAGGACAGGCCAGGCTTTAGATGACACTCGTGTGTTTATCTGTTTATATTGGTATCTACTTCTTCATGGAAAAATGTACAAGCACATAGTCAGATTAGATCAGAGCCAATCAAAGGCAATGTAGCTGTGTATCACAGTCTCCTTTGTCTACATCGACTCATTCCTAGGAAACCAGTGCTCTGCACCGAGTTCTTCCTGCCTCCATGACTCTGATATACACAGTACTGATTTCCGACCATCCCTTGTGTTACTAATTAGATACCATGCGGTTTTTGAAAGAATTGCCTCTGTATATGAATTTGTTATTGCTCGTAACTGACTTAAGTGTAACAAAACATGCCAGTGGGGTTTAGGGAGATGGCTCATCTATTAAGAGTATTTGTTGTTTTGTAGAGAACCTGGGTTAGATTCCCAACACCCACACTCAGGCTCACCATCTGTCCTTCCCACAGGTATGCATATGGTGTATATACATAATGCAGGCAAAATACTCATAACCATAAAATAAATAAATCTTTATAAAGGAGAGAGAGGGAGGGAGGGAGGGAGGGAGGGAGGGAGGGAGGAAGAGAGAGAGAGAGAGAGAGAGAGAGAGAGAGAGAGAGAGAGAGAATGTAAAAATCCAGATAATCTGCATAAGAAGGTAAAAACTTAGCCTTCAGGAGCCACAAAAGTAAGTGTAGATCTCAGCTCTGGTTTTTAAATTTTGAGGTGACATACTCAGCCTCTCTGAACTTAGAATGTGATAAGAAAATTGTAAATGTCTATAATGCTTGGGAAATATTTTCCATACATAACTACCTACCACCACATATAAACAGACACCACAGTTGTCAGGCCACACCAATGTTGTTCCTGTTAACTCTAGTTCAACAGGAACACAAGCCAAGATGGCAGCTTCTATTCCTCCTGCACCTTGTCAGACTTGGTGGACATACTCCTAACCTTGCCATGAGAAGGAAGGAAGGACAACATGAAAAACTTCTAGAACAGTAACTACAATGGAAGCATCGTCTGCTTAGCTTCTGCTTGGGGCTTTGTTTCTCTTGCTGGGGGCTACTGTTGTTTTAGATTTTTGTCTGATCAACTTCTTTTCCTTTGAGGAATTATATTTGCCTAGATTGCTGTGTTAGAGTGGGGTTTTAATTGTTTGGCCCTGCCCAGAGGCAAGAACTCTGTATCTCAATGCTCAGCAACAAACCCAGGGGTGAACTTGTAACTCTAGCGAGGCCGATCAGGATCTTTTAAGGAAACGACATAAACAGATTTAAAATGCAAACATCCTCTCCCTTTCTGAGCATAAAGAAATGTGGGTGTGTGTATGACATTGACAATAGGCAATGAAAACCTGCCAATGACAGATCTTACAACACATTGAACAACTAGACTGGCTGGATCCCCAAAATGTGTAACTAAGTTTTCTGGGACCCTACTGCTTCCAGACCAACTTAAAGACTGGCTTCAAAGAAGGAGTTCCACTTATTCATGGTCTTCCTTCCACACAGCACTGTTTGTCTTAAAATCAGAGTAAATTCGAAAGAAAACAGTAAAGATGTAAAGGAGAAATTTAAGGGATGGGAAGATTTCAGAAACTATTTTCAAATGAGTACACATGTAACACACACACACACACACACACACACACACACACACACACACTAATACAAAGAGCATTTGGATTCTAGATACCCATGCTTTGTGAAAAGCAATAACAAAATGTGTCTTGAGAATGCAGCAAATGCATTGCAAGGACAATAAAAGCCATGGGTACCTCACCCTCTAATTCTTTTCCAAGCCTCAGAAAAAAGACTGGGTGTAGATGTTCTATGGCCATGTAGCCAAGCTGGACTTACTCTTCATGTTCCTTTTAGCCCTAGCCATGGCCTTGGCTGGGGCAGAGGCATCCACAGAATCTCTAAAACACACGAAAAATCCTCCTGTGTTCGAGCAGCTTGTTTCGTGGTAGAATGCAAAGGCAGCAGAGGACTCAGCCCACACCATCATCAGCCTGATGGATGTGGAAAGGGAACTGTGCCTTAGAGATGAGGCCTATGACTGTCGTCGGTACACTACCATTACCACAGCTTGAAAGGGGAAGTTCACATGAGGCCTGTGGCTGACTTTTCAACCCTACTGGTAGGGTTGTGTGCCAGGAAGGAAACTGCAGCCCCTAAATAAACAATAGGCTAGGCACTGTGCAACAGCAATGGAGCAGGCCGTGGTTGGTGGTCTGCACTGTGCTGACCAAGACACAAGACAAAAAGCTAAGGTTTCAATACTACAGGAATGTCACCTCAACTCAGACACAACAGAGACATCTTTTGAGAATCCAAATTACCAGCATGAAGCCTCCAAACTTTGGTGGAACTTTTAAAGCAGGACACTTATCTCCCATCTTCTCAATTCTCAGATGAGACCAGCCAGAGGCAGAACAGGGTCTTGCCAGATGTTTGAAAGCAAGGGATGGGAGTCACTGGCCATTTATTATAAACCTTTATACTCTGATGGTCTGATTTGCTTGGTTTTTTATCCACCGGTTTCTCCTTTCAAAGACATGTGAAAGTCTCTTAAGCATGGAGAACATTACTGTGTCTCTGCCTAGAGAAAACGTGTTTAACTCTGATTCTCTGAAAGTCTGTCCTCAAATGTAGCATCTTGGTTTTGTACAGGCAAAATACAGTTTCCAGATGAAAATGGAACGGGTTAAGAGAATGTGATTCCTATTCATGGAACCAATTAAATACCAGGATCTTTCCACTGGGATTTTCATGGCCCAGTCAATGAAAACACTGATAGTATTTTAAGGTCCTATAATGCCTGTTCTTGACAATAGGTATCTGTTGGGGAATGGTTGTTGTTTTGTTTTGCTTTAGACAGGTTCTCAAGAATTTAGAAGCATGTGTTGTACTCACGAGTAACAGTTTTTCTTTTAACTAACTTATTCTTGTGTTCCTAAATGAGAATTATAATTAATCCCTACATAATAAATGCAACGCAATTGGAAGCATGACCATTTAGAGGGGAAACAGTGTTTGTACCTATTTTACATGTCATCTCCTTGGTATATTTTCCCCAAAATCTTTGCTCAGCATTGGTAAGTACAGCTTCTTTACATGTTACAGTTGTAGCACCTGGTAATCCAGGACACTGAGGCACAAAGTCTACTTGAGTCTAGTTCAAAATCTGTTTGGGAATCACACTGAGATACCTTCTCTAAGAGAGGAGCAATACATCTCTACCCCTTACATTATAAAGTTATTATTTAAAGGAAACATTAACAGTTATCCTACTGACCATTCCACTGTGACATTCTTCTTTAAACTTAATAACAACTGAGAGATATGTAATACACAGAAATTAAAATTCACCCGTTTAATTCAGTGCTCTGTGTAAGCACTGTTACTCTCTAATTCTAGACCTTTTCAGGTCTCTAAAACACAGTAGCCCTTAGCAGCAGCTTGTCTGTCTCTTTGCCCTACAGCTACTTAGTAGCAGTCACTCATCTTCTGCCCCTAATCTCTCCATATGGGGCACTTCCCATGGTTAGAATCAGGTAACAGATGATCTTTTGTGACTTGACTTCCTTTATTCACAGTAATATCTCCACAGTTCTCTGGGTTGCTGTATGCACCAGTAATTCATTATGTCTTCTTGCTGAATAACAGGTAGCCATGTGGATACCTCCAACTGGATTTCCTCACCATGCACACTTTGGTGATTTTACTTTTGCAAATATGAGGAATGACAGTGACAGTGACGCTTGTTTTAAATTTTGTCGAGTGTGCCTAGATATGGAATTTCTGGGCCATGTTTAGAGTTTTGGGGGTACTGCCATTTTTACATCCATGTGCAAATAGCTGACCCTTCCAAATTTTCCACATCTTTTTCAGCACGCCTTATTTGATTTTTGTTTGTTTGTTTGTTTTAGCCATCCTACGGGGGGGGGGGAGTTCATCTAAATGTAATTTATTTACATTTGATGTTCATAGTGGCTACGTGATGACTTTTTCTAGAGGTCTGTTTAAGTCCTTTGTCCTTTCCATGGTTGAGCTTTTTCTCCTTTTTTATTCATTTTATTTATTGTATTTTTATTGAGTATTTTATATAAAGGTAACATATATTTGAAGTAACCCAGCTTGTGTGATTTGCCTCGCTTATGGTGAATTATCACCAAGTGAACACTCACTGGGCATATGCCAACCAGCTCACACATCGCGGCATGAGCACCGGTGCCAAGGTATTCTTCCCTGACTCCTGGTCACCTACACTAAATTAGCCACCATCTGGGTTCACACCATTAATTTCACACCATTAATTTCACACCATTAATTAGTCTTGACTGACACAAAGAACATCATGTTGTTCATGCTCTTTAGAATCTGGATTCTTTCAAATTGTTTCGTGGATGTTAACTGTGTTGTTGCATGGAGCAATAGATTTCGGCTTGTTAATGTCATGATAACTGACATTCTTCTATAAATTTTATTTCATAACTGTTAATAGAAGATTTACTTTTAAATACGAATCAGACATTTGGCTAAATTTTAACATTTTAAAATAAATGTACACACACATTAGAAATTTCCTGTACTTACAATTGTATTACCTCTAATAAAGAAAGTCCTTTATTTGTTTATTTATTTATTTCTAATTCTTAGACTTATAATGTTGGATTCCCGGACAATAGACACTCCTACCTGCTCCGGGTACCAGGGGGAACATGACCAACAGTTGGTGTGAAATATGCTTGCTATAGCTTTCTTGTAGCTCCTGGATTAAGATGGCTCTCCACTTGTAACCTCAAGATGTTTTCGAAGGTGTGACATGCACCAAAGTCCTTCTCTGTGTCTACTTAAGCCACCTACAATTTTTCTTTATATTTTGCTATGGAGAATAGCACTGATCTCCAAATATTAGTACAATTGTTAGAGTTTCTCTTGCCATCTATCAGGACATTTATTTAACTTAGACATTTCCTCGTGGGCCTTATTCAGATAATTACTTGCAGTGCTTTGGTAGGGCCAGGCAGAAGCATGGAGCTTAAGTAGAACGCATAGTGAACAGGCAGTTCAGCCTCTGTTCCATTTAGAAATACTTTGCCTATGATCCATCTAACTCCTTCCACAAACATTTGGTACAATTTTCTGAAGATGACATCTGGACCTACAAAATTTGCGTTTGGGTTCTGAAGGGTTTTGTTGGCTGGGTGGTGACTTTTTAAATCGTGTCATCATTGTCTTTAGACTCTAGGACTCTTGCATGGCCTATTTCTACTCACACAGTTTTGGCATGCTGTATTTTTAACAGAATTTAGTTGTTGACCTGATTTTTCAATTTTGCTATCGTGAATCATTCATTAAATATCCCTGTGTTTCCTTTTTAAGGTTTAGAGTGATGTCCCCATTTCTCCTGCTTTGGTTAGTTGATCCATCTCTCCTGTTGCTGAGGCTTCGAAGCAGGGCCTGTCATTCTTGTGACTCTCTTTGGAGAGTTGGAATGTGGCTGTGGTACTCCTAACTAAAGAAGGCTGACATCTTGGTTCACTAATGTTGACTCTTTTCTTCCCTTCTACTTCCTCTTGGTATCTTTTCCTTTGTTTCTAGGCTTTAAAAGTCTCCTCTCAAGCACCTGTCTACCTGCTCTTCCCCAGACACTCCCTCCACAAATCGGCCTCCTTATCTTCACTCTCGCTGTCCTCTCTGCTCACAACCCAGCTCATCCACTTTCCACAATCCTGCCAGTTTTCCAAGGCCAATCTCTAAATGCCACTTTCTCCCAGAAGAATCCCCTCCCCACCCCCACCTCATTTGATATCCTCTGGGTTCCCATAGCACACTTCTGTCTTTCTTACCTAAATTTGTAACCTGGGTGTCCACTCCCTTCCAGCACCTGACTGACTTACAGTTCAGGTTGTTGTTGTTTTGGCTTTGTTTTGATTTTAAGATCCACCATATGGTACTGTTCTCAATAAATACTGCTATATGTGATTCAAATTCAGGCATGATATTTTTCACAACTAACAAAGTGAAAAGCAATAATTATCAATTCTCACCATGGTCAGATAATTTAGACTCAAGTACATCATGGGAGTTCCAGCAAGGAAGGGAAAATGCTGTATTTTGTTAAAGCTTATTTGTTCTAAAAAACAATTAAGTGGCACTCATAGCTACATTTAACTGGACATTTTGCTTTTTGCTTTTTTGGATGTCATTTACGACCCACAATTTCCTCCTTATTTAAGAAAAATAGTTAAACGGGACAGAAAAGGTTTCAAGCTGTAAGAAGACAAAATGAAGAAATTTCCCATGTAGGGAGAGGGGGTGGGATCTAAGCTACAGGATAATTCTAGCATCATAAAAAAAAGGGGGGAGCACATGTTTTCAAAGGCTTTTCTGATTGGATTTAAGACCCACTGCACAGGAGGAAACACATACCTGACACAGTAAATCTAACCAAGAACCCATACTGGAAGCTCATAGGTACCAGGGGTGACCCAACAATTATTATTCTGCTAATTGGAACACTATCAAACTGTCCTCTGCCTGTATCTTTCTTCCTGTAGATCAGTGTAGCTCTCAGCCCTTCTCAGAGAAGCCTCTCTGTGTAGATGGAGGCCAACACAAACCCAGCACTGGCCAAAGTACATGGAACATGTGTGGACAGAGTGTTAACCCACATATGAGAAATCTAGGCCATCCAGTAAGGCCAGAACAATTTTAAGAGCTAGAGGTCAGGGGAGCCCAGAGCAAAATGGGCTCCCTGTCTTCACGGTAACAGAGCTGCTACACTCATAAACTGACAGCAGTTGTGGTTGCTTGCATAAGCCCCCCCCCCAAATAAAAGAGATGAAACCACTCAACATCTCAGTACGGAGGGGTCAGAATTCACATGCCTTTACCCTAACTGAGGAATCTTAGAAAGTGATGGTGTCTGAGGGAGGAAGGATTAGGTTTCTTTAAGGGTGTGGCCCCTGCTAGGTCAACAATGCATCAGTGGATGGGCATGCATCAAGGAATAGCTGGGCAAGACAAAATGGACTGGGCTAATGAGAAACATAAAAGACATAAAGTTGGCTGTGGTGGGGAGATGGGGAAATCTGGGAGGAACTAGGGGGAGCAGTGGGGAGAGAGTACATATGATCAAAATGTATAAAATCCTAAAAAATAATTAGAAAAATATGTTTGCAGATTTATTTTATTGAAAATGAAAACAGGGCTTTGCAAGCCTGAACCAGTCATGCCCCAGTGTTTAAAAAAAAAAAAAAAAGAAAGAAAAACTCAACGATAAATAAGACTCAGAACTCAGAGTGGGAATCAGGATCCATGCTGACCACGGGAGACATAACCGAAGGCCAGATAATACATATGTGGAATGAATTACCCCTGCCTCACACCACCAAACCTTTGTGAACACACACTGGGCTTCTCCAACACCCAAAGCTGACTCTGCCCTTCTTAGATGCAAGTCTCTGCACACTTCCCAAATAAGTGCTGAGAGAAAAGCCACTTGACCCGTGAGCTAGTAAAACTGCAGAGAGCACAAAACTGGTGCTCAGTGAACAGCAGTGTGACTCAGGGGAGCACTTATCCAAATCCTAGCTGCCCATCTGTTAGCTGCAGGCTTATGAGCCAGTTGCTTATTTTCCCTAAACCTCAGCTGTATTATCTGGTATGGCATCATTGTGTCTCTTCCCAGGTTTACAGAGACCAACCAACTTCGGTACGTGGAAGGAGAGTTTGCTGTTGGCATAGGGATGCTCTGCTTAGTGATGCTACTGTTTCACTCTTGTTTATTATCCATCAAAAGGGCAGAAAATGTCTGTTGTACATTTACTTTACTTGCATACAACTCTGGGGATCAAAGTGAGGGTGTTACACAAGTCCTCTACCACAAAGCCACAACCCTGGGGAGTCATATACAAGCCTAGAAACCTGTACAGAGTGCAAACTTCTTGAGAATGCAGCATCCTGGGGGGAAGAAATTCCTTTAATTAAGATCTTCAACTGTCCCAAAGATGAATGAAATAAACCTGTATAGAGTTTGGAGTAAAAAAAAAAAAAAACTACACAAAACAAAAAAACAGTAACAACAACAACAAAACCTGACTTGGTTCGTGAGGGTTATTGGGCTATGGTTGAATCAGGTGTGGATTCAAAGGTTTCCCCATACACCACTGACCAAAATGAAATAAATTTGATCAAGTGTTAAGATTCCTCGTAGGAGAACCTGAAACCACCTTCAGGACAGCATCACAGAAAAGAGCCGGGCCTGGGACAAGGTACAGTGTTCCATTTTAGTAAGAAAAGCCAGCATCTGCCCCCACAGCAGGTATATCCTTCTGTGAGGCAAGGGAGGCACTGCAGCATTTTAAAAAGCGTGTTCTTGTGCTGCTTCTTGCTTAGTTCCAACTGTTCAAAACAGCCTTCAGGTATGAACCACACTCAAGAGGAACGGCCCATGGGACAGAGGCCTCTGCTGGCCGCATGGCTACAGAACTGAAGGCCCGTGCTCCAACAGGAATTCTATATCATGGAGACACCGTGCCGCTAGTTTCTTGACCTTCTGTAGTTGACAAGGTCCTAAGATCAAGTGTGGTTTCTGAGATTTTGATTAAAGCTTGTACGGCATCCGGGAATATTCATTTGGTAAAATCTGGTGAAGAACAACGGATCATTGCTGCTGTAGTAGCAAGAAGGTGGTTTTCTTTCCTTCTGTTGTATATGTGTGTACATGCATATGGGGGGTGGGATGGCTGTGAACACATCTGGGGGTATGCTCATGCAAGGTATGTATACACTGAGGCCAGAGACCCATATCAGGCATCTTGCTGTAGTGCCTTCCCTGGCTCACAGAATGATGTACCTGTGTTTAGTTGTAACTCAAGGCAGGGCCTGGCTTCTCTGGCTAATTTCATGCTTTGAGACAGTTTCCTCACTGAATCTGGAGTTCATCAACTGCCTAGGTGGGCTGACCGGCAGGCCTAGAGAGCCACCTGCCTCATATGTCCAGTGCTGAGATTTTAGGGTTGCATCACCATGCCTGAATTTATATGTTGGTGCTGAGCTGAGGATCTGAACTCAGGTTCCTGTGCTTAGCTATAATATTTATATGGGAAACTCATTATTGGCCAGGACATCTTCCCATCTCTTGTTGACCTTCAGGTTTACTATGTTAAGTAAGGGAGGGAACCTCTGGCCTTTTTCAGTCATGAAGTTTTCTATCTCATCTCAGGAATCTTCATTTCTCCAACACTGGTTTATTTTCTGAAAAGCAAAACAAACAAGCAAAGACCTAAGCTTCTCCCTTCCCTTGCTTCTGTGAATTTTGGGACTGTTGCAGCCATTCTCCTCAGACAGGCAAGCTGCCCAAAAACTGCTCACAAAGAAGAACAAGACCAAAACAAGAATGAGACAAAAAATAAAATAAAATAAAATAAAGCATGTGATGAATACTTCTTGAGTATCAAGCTGTGCCTGGAACAGTACTCTGTTTTGGTTTGGTTTGATTTTCATTGTTTTATTGTTTTGTTTTGTTTTTCAATTAAGTATGCCAATAAATTTTCTTTTGACTTCAGCAACTCCGAAGCAGATTCCCATTGGCTGAAAAGTCCTAACGAAAAATGTTTTGCAAAGAGAGTTGACAAGTATTGCCATTCACGTGGTTCATTTTCTTCTCACTTAAGAACTGGCTAAAGTGTATCAATGAACTCAAGAAAGTGAAAGCTTTGGGCAGCATGCTCATGTGTTGTCAGGCTAATACTGAAATCAGTTAAGAGTGTGTTTTATCAAAGGCATTATCATGATAGAGAGAAATGAAAGCTTGGCTTTGGACTGTCCTTGTAGGCAGTTCGCCAACAGAGGAGAAAGGAGCAGAAAAAAGAATCTTTGGCCGTAGAATCAGAAAAGAAGCTCCATGAGAAAGGAATTTCTCAGAGAAAAGCACACACTTTCCCACATACAAATGTGGGACGTACCTGCCAGACCAAGTCGGGGCCAAATTTAAAACGTGGAGATTCCTGCAAGAAGACAAATCATCAGTGGTGTCATTCTCTTCTTTTCACTCAGAAGACTTTAGCCCAGGCTCAACTAGGTGCTGGGAGGAGTGTCTGGAGAGGACCAACCCCTATTGGGATACAGATCCTTTCTCCAGGACTTGACCTGCAGAGACTTTGTGGTCATCCTTGGTTACATAGTAAGTATGAGGCCAATATGAGAGATACATGAGACATGAGGCTGCCTCTAAAAACACATACTATCTCTTTATTTACCTTTAGATTTGGCAAATCACTAATTAACAGTGATGATGTTCAGCCAAAGCCAAGACAAAAAGCAATCTCAAATTCCAAGCTCTGAGCTTAACTTCTGTTCAGTGGTCCTCCCTAAGGCTTTGTCCTGTCTGGGTTCCCAACACTCCCTTCTAATTTTTAATGTACAAAATTAGATGAGATCAAAGCCTCTGTCACAGGTACACACTGATGGAGGAGATGACTCTGCACTAAGACCCTCTCTAACTCAGTTGAGGTGTGTGGAGTCTAGATGCTAATTGGACCAGACTTCTCTATGAATAAAATACAAGACAATGCTCCTGTAAGCTAGCAGGGGTGCCCAAAAGGAGAACAGAACTTGGGCTCTGTTTCCCGGGGCATACACTGATCTTTATTTATCCTTAAAAATATGATTCTATACCTGCAATCAGCATCCCTGACATCCACTGAAGAAAACGTTTAGGCTCAGTTTATAGAGAATATGCTTCTTGTAATCTCCCTCTCGTGCTCGATGTTTTCCCACCTAGCTGGACAAAATGAAAGCTCTTTCCTTACTTTTTTGTCGTATAATAAGATACAAAGCTACAACATTAAATAGAATAAGACAGAATTTCTACTTTACACAGTCACCAGAAATTCCTCTGTATTTGAATGGTGACATTTAATAAGGAAACATTGGCCATACTTAGGAAGACGACTCTCAAGAGATTTCATGAATTCCCTTTTTCTTTATTTAAAGGAGTGGAAATTTAGAAATAGTTTATATACATCCTCTTCCTTGTTACTTTTTGCGTTGACAGCTGAGGCAGTCAGTGTAACGGTAGGTATGTGGGAGGCTGAGGCTGAGCCACACTTACAAAATTAAAAACAACTCATTTCAGTTGGTCTCTGTCTCTCTGTCTCTGTTTTTTCTCTATCTTTTCTTATGTGTGTGTGTGTGTGTGTGTGTGTGTGTGTGTGTGTGTGTGTTCATTTCTCTGTGTGTGTTTGTTTCTGGGTGTGTGTGTGTGTGTGTGTGTGTGTGTGTGTGTGTGTGTGTGTGTGTGATGTTTTGGTTTGGTTTGGGTTTTGTTTTATTTTTTTACTTTTTCCCTTCAATCTAGTTCCAGGTTTGGCTACAATGTGAAGAGAAGTTGAAATCCAGCAATAAACCACTGCCTTCTAAGTACGGAGTAAGTTTCCTTTCAAAATAAATTAAAGTTACATGAATTAACAACCCTTAGGCTAGTATTCATCATTACTACCTAATCTTATTAGTAGTTCATTCAAATGATACTTTTCAAACCAGCCTGTTCAAGTATCCCATTTAGGTGAGTGACCTGGAGACACAGAGCTGTAAAGTCATTGTTTTAGACTGCTGCCACCAAACACAGTCCTCTGATAAAAGCACTGTCATTGACTAGTTAAGAACAAAATCTCAAGTCACAATTATATATGCAAGAACTCAACAGTTCCCTTAAGTTTTTCTCTAGGGTTCAGGAATTTTAGCAGACGATTTAGAGTCATGTACTGTGTGTAACACAGGAAGATGTGTGCTCTGTAGGCAAGCCTCAGTCCAGAAATCTCTGAGTATGGCCTCAAGTGTGGATCTTACAGCAAAAATATTGTCTCCCTTAGATAATTTGTTAATAGAACAATTTAACAATTATTTATTCATTTTACCATTTGTTCCCTTCAGTCGAAAAGAAAAAGAAAATTGGAAACAGAGGAGTCCAAATGTCTAGACTTTAACAAATCAAACTTGTTACATTTACCTTTATTTCTTGATCATATGTCCATCCCCACTGATTTCGTTAGTCCTCATGTACCGTAAACTCAGAGGGATTATACATACATAAAACATATATTCCTAAAGTAGTTTCTATATCTCTCAACAGTACTACTATACTTTGCTAGCGTTTAATAAATTATTCTTCCAGACTGGCTAAGGAGAGACTATCGAAGTTAAAAGAAAGCATCGTTTTTTGAAAAGTACTGAGAACAGTGGGGTTCCCAGATTAATGTCTCCAGTGCATCACCATGTCAAATCGTAGTTTTTCAAAGATCTCTCTCCATTAAAGGAAGAGACGGAGCAGGATTACTTGATTTAGAAATAAACATTTGTAATGCTCAAACAAAAGAGCCCTTAAAGGCATCAGTCACTTTGTGGAAAGGAGCCCAGCTCCTTTTGAACAAGGGCTACTTGAGACCTTTATTCTTTTGCCTGGAAAAGCTCTTTAATTAAAGGACCAATAAAAGAAATTCACAAAGACAAGCAAAGAGACCCAGAGGCAGAGCACCCTGTATAGTGTCTAGGGACAAACACTGGATTCGTGCAGAAGTTTGTCAGTCACTACCCAGTCACAACAAACTCCCAGGCACAGCTGCTTTAGACAAACGAGCTTAGTTCCTACCTTCATCTCGATGACAGTCTGGAGAGCCTTCGTCTTGGCCGGCTCTGGCTGAAGTTGGCTTCTTCGGTGCAATTCCTGGGGAGGAACACGATAGAAGTGAGCCTGACGGTTCATCCTTCTGTTACACAGACCTTTACACAGCTACCACACAGCCCACCCGGCCCAGGTTCCCCGTGTGGAGACATAAACAAGCCACAGGTGCCTCTTCCCCCACACTCCTCAGCATCCCTCCTGCCTGCCGCCTGTGTTCCGGCGAAAGGCTCCTGGCACATGCGCTATTTCTGAAACTTCCATCAATAATTAATGTCAACTGTGACAAAGCCCGAAAGTGATCATAGTCCAAACACTGCTCAACGCGGGCTGGTGCTGCCCAGCCTTCGGCTCATAATTTACAAAATTGTATTACGCTGTGCTCCCAGCACAAACACAGCGAGGAGACGGAGCAACGAGAATGACTAACGTGGCTGCAAATCTGCTGCTCGCACGGCATTCTGCTACAGAAGCAGGTCTGCACTGAGCGATCCAAAGCCATTTCAGTACGACGGCGACACTTTGGGAGTGCTCCGGTGAGTCCCTGTGAATCTCTCGCTTTATGATTTCCCACTTCGGGTTCTTACTCAAAAATCACATCCGTGGGTGATATGCTTGCAGATCATGATGCCAAGAAATTAAAATTGGCATCAAATTCAATTCTGTCCAAGGAGAGACAAAACTAGCCAAACCCAAAACTCCTAGAAGGAGGAGATCCTCTTAGCTAAAGAGCAAATGCCACCATTAGGACTTTAAGCTTGAAGCCTCCCTGCTGCCCGAGAGCATCTCTTCAAAAGAACCATTTGCCCAGACTCTAAAAGGTCACCTCAGGAGAGAAAACCAAGGTTTGTTCATGCTATACTTTGGTTCCTTGATGAATATCAACTGTTTGGTGATAGTTACCAGGAGGGTAAATACAGGACTCATATATGCTGGCTGATGATTCCTGTCATTTATAAAGATTACGGTAAGATTTATTTCTGGTCACAGAAAAGCCAATTGAGAATCAATATGGAGTACCTCTAGGCTTTTGAACTACTGGACTATAAATGTTAATGTTATATATTAAAAAAAAACTGCAGAGGAGCAATCTAATTTCTAGCTTTGCTCATGAGGGCATTAAACATGAACTACTTTTCAGCATTTCTGTTTACTGACACCACCATTCCATAAAGACAGGACACACTAATGTAAAAACTGTTAGGAAAACACATCCCTCACTAAAAGACAGCCCTATCCAGGACAAGGTAATAAACAGGCAAATTTAATCACTATCCTCCTTTGGTAATCTTTTATACCAGTGACCAAGAAATCCTGACTGTACCAAAAGACCGGCTGGATACTGACCAGCACCACCAACCCGAGCTTGGAGTCCTGAGACTTGTAACCTACTCTAAATGCTCTGAGCAACATAAGCCCCCAGTCTTATGTAATAATGTTTCTTGAACTCGGATTTCGAAGCCTTCCCTAATTATTAAAGATGCTCACACATAGGTTGCCACATTTCTTCTGGTAACACAGCCCTGAAGGAAGAGCGTCTAGAGCTGCTGATCCTACTATATGAAGAGGGGAACAGAAAGATATCCTCTGTCCTTCCAGAGGCTTGTGGTTGAAGGATCTGGTAATGTTCAGCTCCCTGGAGACAGCAAGGGCTTTTGAAGGACCGACCTTACAGACAGTTGTCTTTTAGTGAGCATCTACTGTGTGGTACTGCTTGTTTCTTCAATGGCTCAGCACTGCCAAATGAGGAAGATGGCCTAGATAGAAAGTAAATCCAAGGTGCTTCTGGCAAACTCTTAAGCACCAGCACCCACCATGACCCACTTTAAGCCACCTAACTGGTGTCATTTACTGGAAGCTGGGAAATACTATGGCTGAGACACTGTCTAACTGGATCTCCAGTGTGCATTAGATCTTGGTTCTGAGTAGTGTGGCAGTGTGAGAGATGGCAGAACTTTAAATTGTGCAGCTGAGTGAAGACCGCTGGCAACTAGGAACACTGTGTTCAGACAGGAGCAAGTTCTCCTCATGGGGTCTTGTTTTGGCATGTTTTCCAAAGAGGTCACTTCAAGACTAGGCCTGTCCATCAAGTTCTCTGTCTCTGCATATGACCTTGTCCCTCTCACATGCCCCCTCATCATGAGACCAGTCCTCAAGACATAATGCAGGCAGAACCCTCCTGGGGCCCACACCATGTTGTATGGACTTTGAACTTTCAGAACTGTATGTTCAGGACATCACTTGTGTTAGAAGTTGCCTAGTACAGGTATTTTGTCTTCAAGTAGAAAAGGCAGAAAGTGTCAAATAGCATAAAATGTTTTATAAGACACTGAAATTTAAAAAAAAAAATGTAATGACCTAATAGAAATGAGGAAATTATTAGTTTATTATAATTTACTTATTTATTTATTTAATTGTAATGATTTCAACATCCAGATTTCATGTATCACAACCAACCTAGTTTTATATACCATGGGGTGATCTCACAAAAACTTCAACCTCTATAGAAAGCAACTTAATCCTTACAACTGCCTCCAACATTGCTGCAGTTCACCAGACCAATCAAATCTCACAGATAAGAAAACAGTCACTCCTCAGAGCTGGTCCATATAGTTATTGGTCTTTCCAGGTCAGCATCTCTGACACCAAGTAGTGTCAAAACGATCTTTAAAGAGGGGGAGAGGTGGCTAAGAGCACTGGCTGATTCTCCGTAATGTTCAGGTTCAATTCCCAGCATCCACAGGGTGGCTAACAATCCTCTGCAACTCCTGCTCTGAGGAATCCAATGCCCTCTTCTGGCCTCTATTGGCACTGCATGTATACTGTGCATGCAAACACAGGAGCACAGCATCCATATATAATAAGATAAAAATAAATGTGAACATTATAATCTTTGATAAAAGGCAAATGTCCAGGCAAACTGCAGTGCACCCCTGTGATCCCCAACACTTAGGAGACTGGGGCACCCTGGGATGACAGAGCAAGACCCACCTCTTCAGAAAAAGAAAAGCAGAGAAATGATGGTTTCATTCCCTAATCAATGCTATCCTAGAATAAAAACTCTTAAGATGACTTGAGGAAAACAGGTCAAAACAATCAAGAAACAACCAATCAGTGGGGCCGATTTTAAAACTGTGGGGTAATGTGCTGCTCGGGTTTCTGCAGAACAGGAGAATATTAGGATAGACGTGCAATACGGAAAGCTAAAGATATGGAATAATCTCACAGAAACAAAAACATTTCTCTTTCTAGTCAGTGTACCTCTGACACTGGGAACAGCAGCTCGGACTCCAGACATGCCTTCCATACCCCTCCCTGAAAAAAGACTACACCTGGGAACTGTAATTCTTACCCTCACTGTAGTTTGTCCATCATGGCTTTAGTCTGAAAGACCACCTCGATCTCTAGGTGTCCGGTAAGAAACTATTAAAACCTGTGTGTAATTCATTCATCTCTGAGATTCTGGAAATGCTCACTGTGCCTTGGCAGAAAGAACCAATGATCCCTAAGACTTCAGCTCCTCTTCTGTAGTACAGAATTGTCAGGAAGCTCCTGATCACCGAACTGTATCTAAACTGACTCTTCTGACCAATGGAACTTGAACGGAACTAAGAAAGCTCCTCCCAGACAAACTTCTAAGCTACTCCTAGGCCTCCCTCCTTACCTACCTGTTAATCCAGAGCTAAAGGACTTAAAAAGGCCAGGAAGATGGCAAGGCCTTAATATAAAAGAAGCCTGGGTCCCTAAAACATGATTTGAACATTGATTGAATTTTGAAATTCAATCAAAAATTGAAAAATGATACTGAACAGCTACAGGAAAAGAATGCGTGAGTTAACAATGCACTCCTGTGAAGGTAAGCCTTGGAGTTGCAGGCTTTACCTGGAGAAGCCGGAGCTCTCTGCCTCCGCCCCTACAATGGCTGCAAGAAAAAAACAAAACAAAAACAAAAAACGAAAAACAAAAAAAACACCTTATCAGCTGTGAGCTGTCTGCTGCTTGGGAATTGCTCAAAACATTAGTGTGTGATTATGTGCCCAAGCTTTTCCGAATAGACAGTAGATGGATTTCTCCCTGGATGCTGGAAACTAGCCCTAGCCATCTGCACGATGAACCCACCAAGCATCTGAAATAGCAAAGGGCTTTCCCTAGGAGAATTTGATGTTTTCACCAGGTGGGAAAAAGTACAAAGTTTAGCTTCAACTCGACTCCAGGCTTTTCTGAGTCAAAGATCTCTACGCAAATTGAATTTTTAAAAGTGTGAATTCTGTCTTAGAATGAACACACACACACACACACACACACACGTATAGTGCTTTGTTTATTCACAGGGCCTGGATCAGAATTTTACTTTTCAACCAGGATTTGGGGCTAAAAGCATTAAACTTTTAGCTCAAAGAGCATGCCATTGAGAGCTGAGCACCATGACCTTAGCACTGGAGGAACTGGATGTATCCTTTCTCTGCCCCTTCTCCAAACCAACAAAGAAGCTGTTTTCTAGAGGTGAGGAGAAGACGGAAGGACAGTGCTTTCTACCCTGACTTAATAGGCTGCTGACTCTGAAATGCTAATCTCTGGCCCGTGTTTCTAGTCACACCAAGTCTCAGCTTTAAAAACAGAAGAAAAAGAGAAGGAAAAGAGAGTCCTGGCAGTGCAGGTCCAACTGCCAACCTTTTTAGGTGATCAGTCTGGAAATATACCGAGATTCTACAATTCTCGGCTTGAAGTCTCAAGTGGCCCCCTGACGTGACATCTCTTGGAACATATTGAGCACAGACTGGAAAACTACTTGTTTCAAAAACATGGGGACCAAACCAATTCCAGCTTCCCAGCATACACATAAAACATGTGTGTGACAGTAGACATCTATGACCCCAGCAACTGTGAACACACACACACACACACACACACACACACACACACACACACACGTGAGCGAGGAGAATACCAGGGGCGCTCTGGTCCACCAGCCCAGCTGAAGCAGTGAGCTCCAGGTTGAATGAGAGGCCCTGTGTCCCAAAAATAAGGTGGAGAATGGAAGAGAAAGACCCTCAGTATTAACTTCACTAGCTTCCAAGATAAGCCTGGCAAAACAGTATCCATAGAAACTGAATACGTTTTCCTCAGGAAACAAGGAAGGAAAGAAATTCAAAACTTAACTTCCTTCCCAAAGGTAATTACGATTTTTATCTGGTTCTAGCTTACCTTGTTTCTGGAAGTCTATGCTATCAACAAGCCGACACAGTGCAGTGCTATTGCATGCTATTTTACTATGTTCATGAATATACACAATATACACAAGGTCAGCAATATACACAAGTATGAGATGGGGATGATTTGTCTCTATGGAAAGATGCCTGGAGCTTGGAACAGGAAGGCTTGGAACCATTCTCAAGATGGCTTCTTTCTATGGTTGTCTCTGTATGTACCTGGAAAACAATTTGAAGGCTGCTCTTGGCTAGAGTTGTCTCTCTGAATACCAACATATAGCCTCACACTGTGGCTTGGGTTTTCCAAAGCATGGCAAACTCAAGGTAATAATAGGGCTTCTTATACTTAGGTAAAAGCCTCTGAGAGCAAGAGTTATAGAGGATAAGCAGGTGACTGCTCTGTCTTTGAGGATCTAAACCTAGAACACCACTTTGCTGTGCTATAGTTCAAGGCAGTAATGACTCTTCTCCAATTGCAGGGTAGGAAGCAAAAGAATATATAGCCACATTTCATGGCTGCTATTCTTGAGGCTGAGAATGTAGTTCAGGTGCAAGGTGCTTGCTGGAGTGGGTGAGGCTCTGAATTCGGACCCTAGCATTAATAGGGGAAGACCCCTGAAAACTGAAATCACCTGGGAAAATGATTAAGAAAGTAACAATATAGTTTTAATACCAGCCCATATCAGTCTTAAATATTGAAGCCCGAAATTTGTCATTCATTGGGGAGACATTGATTTTTCCATTAGAAAAATAAGGCTGGAAGATCTAAGCAAAGGCAACTCATGTTATGAGACATTCACATAAGAATATTCATTTAACTAGGAGCTCAGTACAATTTAACTTATCATTGATCAAAACTTAACTTTATATTTGTACAGTCAAATTCAGTGTCGCAATAATCAAGTGTCTCAGTAACACAGTAGCACAATAACCAAGAGGTAGAAACAATTCACCCGTCTATCCATGGATAAACAGACAATCGTAGAAAAAAAATTCATACTTATTACAACACAGCTTGAACCTTGAAGGCACCATGTTAAGTGCAAAAGGCCCGTTACAAATACAGAAATAAAGACTCCACAAAGTCGGGGTGTTGCAGTTTAACAAAATAACAAGGAAAGTTGCAGAGACAGGATGTACTGCACAACAATATGGCTAACAACACTACTGATCCGTGCACTAAAAATGACCAAAGTTCTAGGTTTTATATCATGTATATTTTTACCACAACTACAACCTTTTCACAAATATCAGCATAATAGCAAGTATTAAAATTCTGCAACCTGCCTCATTTCTACCTGTGCAGAAAGTGTCCCGTTGGCAGTTCCTTGCCATTAATGTCCTTGGGCTTATTACCCAGACAGTATAAAGCTACCCACAAGCAAGACCGCCTTTTAAGTTACAGATATACAAGATGTGCATACTGAAGTTTGATTTTTATGAAATAATAGAGACTTTGGGAATGTATCTGTATAAGTGTTTTCTATTCTTTGTGTTTTTCCATTACACATAATATTTCAAGAAATTAAGCAGTAGTTGGGACTAAAGCCCAACTCTGTCCCACATATCTGAAATGCATAGCAATTATATTCTTAAACAGTCTGTTCTTTTTTCTCAGATTAATTTCCCTCTCATTTTTCAAATATAATGTCGATCAACTTGTAGATCGTAGGCCCAACAGAGTTCGAAATATTTGTTGATAAATAAAATTTTATTGGAGCACTGCTTATGGTTGCTCCTATTTTGTAGTGGCATTGCTTGATAGCACTAACAGAGACCAGACAATCACAATGAACTAAAAGTATTTGCTATCTGGCCCTTTACAAATGTTTCAGTGTCTTATCTAAGATTTCTTTGACATCCACCCTAGCAGTCTCAGAAGAACACGTCTATTTCTTAGTGGTGGTTTAAAGTATGTTCACATCCTGTGCATTCTCTTTTAAACTCCCTTCCCTGTCACTTCCATGGACTGGACTCAGCAACGTACTGTAATCAAACAGAGGATGGCAGACATGGTGTACGACTGCAGGGGCTTGTCTGTAAAAGACTGTATGGCTTCCTTCTTGTTCTTTTTCTTGGATCACTATCTGTACTGAAACCATATTCTACACCATGAAGACACTAAACCATTCTATGGAGAAGACCGTGAAATGAGACAGGGGCCACTGGACAGCAGCTACATGAATGAGTCATCACAAAGTTCCAGACAAGCTTCAAATGGAAACAGCTCTGTCTAGGCAAAACCTTTTGTATTGCCTTCCAGTTATGACTCCTAAGCTAAGCAATTCTTTAGCTCCTGACATACAGACCCTGTGAGATAATTAATGATCAGCATTTTAAGCCATGGATATTTTGGAGTGATATGTTCATAGATTATAAACCTATCACAGAAAGATTGTTAGGACACCTTCCCAATGAATGTGAGATTCAGACCTTCCCATATTCTCTCATGGTTTTGTACCGCTGAATATAGCTTCAATTTTAAACTAACCTATAAAATTAGGTATATCTGATTAACATCTGTGTCTACAACCAAACAGTGTGAACCAAGTCATGAACACAAGGATTTTCTGTTTCTACTATATTCCCAGAGAATACTAGTGTATCATCTAAGAGTAGCTGCTCAACACTGACCACTGAAAAAGAACAAATGATATTGTACTTGGGAGCCTGGATGTTATACAGTGATTTCAACCAGAAACAGTGAGCTGTGAGGATAATCGCTAGTACTTACTTAAGCATGGCTATGTGCTAAGCAATCTTCTGAGCACTCGATGAATATTAATGTGTCTAATTCTCAAAATAACCTCCTCAGGCAGGTGCTATTATTATCCTCACTCTTCACTTAAAACAGAAGCAGAGAAACTAGGAACTTGCCCAAGAAAAACTGATAAACTGCAGGGATTTGTTGCAGACAGCCTGACTCCAGAGCCTGGGCTGCTAATCAAAACACATGCTTGCCATGACATTGGAAGGTGGCATCCCGATTATCTTCTCTCACTGTTGTAATCTCCCTGTGTCTCCTTTGATTTGCCCTTCCATTTCCCATTGCTTCCTTCGGTGCTCAAAAACAGAAGGAAATGCATCTAAATAACAATAGTTCTGACATGCATATTAAATATTTAACCTTACAAAATGAGCATTACTAGGCACACAAAAGTGGGGGAAGAACAATTCTGTTCCAATAAAGCCAGTCCTCTTTGTCTGTGAGTTTCTCGTCTCTAAATTTAATCATTGGGACCAAAACTATTAGAGACTCCAACATGGACAGGAAAGAGACTACCAAGGCCCTACTCAAAGCTGAGGAGCTGTTGGCTGCAGGTAGCTGTTGGAAGACAGGGAATTTT
Organism: Micromys minutus; assembly: GCF_963924665.1. NCBI lineage: Eukaryota > Metazoa > Chordata > Mammalia > Rodentia > Muridae > Micromys > Micromys minutus. The sequence continues at coordinate 31,117,887 of NC_137981.1, forward strand.
CTTTTGGAGATGTGTCCAGATCATTGGTAGGTTGTCATGCCTTAGAGGATGGACACAAACCCATGTGTGGATGGGCAATACTAACTAGACTCACTTAGTTATTGAAGGGGGATGGTATTAGGAGCTCCAGGAGAATTTAAAATGGGGTAGAGCTGGAAAGGATCAAGACACGTTGTATATATGTATGAAGTTTTCCATGAATAAATAAAAATACTATTTAAAACAAGTATTAAGAAAACTGTGTCTGTACCTGGCAAGAAGATCTTTTTCCCTGCCATTATTCTATCAGTAGTTGAGTGTAACAGTGGTTTATACAGCATTTATATCATGGTAATCTAGAGATCCTTTAAACATGCAGAAGGATGAGTATTGGTTATATAAAAATTTTCTGTGCCATTATATAATGATAATAATAATAATAACAATAAAAGTAAGTATAACAAACAGACTAATCTACCTCATTTTTTTATTGTATATATATATATTATTTACTTTGCAAATGTTATCCCCTTTCCTGGTTTCCCTCCATAAGCCCCCTATCCTATCCCCTCTCCTCCTTCTTCTATGAGGATGCTCCCCCACCCTCTCCTGCCTCCCCACCCTTACATTCCCCTATACTGGAGTATCCAGCCTTGGCAGAACCAAGAACTTCTCCTCCCACTGATGCCCAACAAGGTCATTTTCTGCTACATATGCAGCTGGAGCCATGAGTCCATCCATGTGTACTCTTTGAATAGTGGATTAGTCCCTGTGGGCTCTGGTTGGTATTGTTGTTTTTATGGGGTTGTAAATCTCTTCAGCTCCTTTAATACTTTCTCTAGCTCCTCCATTTGGGACCCCATTCTCAGTTCAAGGGGTGGCTGCCTCTGTATTTGTCACATTCTGGCACAGCTTCTCGGGAGAGACAGCTATATCAGGCTCCTGTCAGCAAGCACTTCTTGGCATCAGCAATATTGTCTGGGTTTGGTGGCTGTATGTGGGCTGGATCCCAGGTTGGGGCAGTCTCTGGATGGCCTTTCCTTCAGTTTCTACTCCAAACTCTGTCTCTGGATTTCCTCCTGTGAATATTTTGTTCCCCCTGAAGCATCCATCTACCTCCTATTTTGAGACTCCACTCTATTAACAACTGTGGCTGTTTGAATAAGTATGGCCACCATAGATTCATATGTTTAAATGCTTAGCCCACAGGGAGTGTCACAATTAGGAGGTATGGCCTTGCTGAAGGAGGGGTGTCACTGTGGGGGTGGGCTTTGTGGTCTCATAAGCTCAAGCTAGGCCTCATGTAGTACACAGTTGCTTCTGATACCTGAAGATCAAAATGTAGAACTCTCAGCTCCTTCTCCAGCACCATGCCTGCCTGTTGCCATGCTTTCTGCCATGATGATAATGGTCTAAACTCTGAACTGTAAGCCAGCCCCAATTAAATGTCTTCCTTTAGAAGAATTTCCATGAACATGGAAAATCTTCACAGCAATAGAAACTCTAACTAAGACAACAATCTTGGCAATCTTTGACAGATGAAGTATTTTAAAATAACATAACATAGTTAAGTAGTAAAAATCAACAAGGCTGAATCAATGGGTAACTATCCTGAAATTTGGATCCTGCAGACCTCCTTTATCAAGACACCCATGGAATATTGAAGGACTAATTACATAGCCAGCCACTAAGGAACACTTCAAATGTATTATAAAAGGCAGAAATGACATAGACTGCATCCTTTACTATACATCATTAAGCAAGAAACTGATAACCCGATCTCGGAGACGGTTAGAAATGTGATCTTGGTCAAGTTGCTAGATCTTCTCTGACCTTAGGTTTCTTCTCATGTATCAAGTGTATCTCCTGGGGTGGTGGGGCTGAAAGAAGCTTGTGCCACACGTGGTGAGGCTTCCACCCCAGACATACTGAACAAATGAAATGTGCTGTTACTATTGTTGCTCTTGAAGCTTTATTAGTGTTCCTGGAAGGCTACTGGAAGTAGCACTTGGCAGGATGTTTCCCTTGTCCTGATACTACTGACCGTACGCACACTACTCTCAGATTTGAATGAGGAATTAAGGAAGTGCTTGCTGTGGAACCAGTGCCTGCCATTTAAGACACACAGAGAACCTCTGCCTTCAATAGCTCACGTTCAAGTATAATATGCATTCTTGTTGGAGTTCATGTCCTACCTCAGGCATTCAGGAAATGCTGCACATGGTAATCAATAGAATACTGGGAGATGAGAGCCAAGAGCAGGAAGATTGTATAAGGTCATGATGATCTTCATAAAGGTTTGACACATGCACACACACACACACACACACACACACACACACACACACACACACACTAGTTCTTGTTTCAAAGGGAAGAACCCAAGACCAGAAATAACATAGCTTGGTTGCCCAGGTTCCATGTTTTCACATGGAAGTAGTTCCTTGGAGTTGTATATCAACACAACAAAGAAAGCCATAACTCATGCCAAATTTTAAATGCACTGGTAAATACATCAGAGAGGCGGTCCCAGTAAGATGGGGGATCTCTGTTGTTATGGGTCTCAGATGATAACTGATGACACTTTTAGCTTTTGGTATGTTGGATGCTAGTGATCTGCGAAGTTAATGTATTCCAAGAGGTCTTTAATCTATTAGTCACAGGGTGATAGCTCTGGCACAGATGTAAACAAGGAATGGCTAGTGCAAGGTAAACTGTAATTAGACTCTGGACCTGCAGCACCCAACCACTCTCAGCCCACAGCACTCAGCAGTCAGTCTTTGCAGACGACGTGTCTTCTTTCCAGGAATTCTTGTTTATAGGAATTTATAGGAAACTTAAAAATTCTACAGACTGTGAAACTGTTTCCATGGAGATATTAAATGTGACATAAACTGACCAGTGATCTAAATTTTGTTTTCATTCTCTCTCTCCCCCTCTCCTCCCCCTCTCCCTCTCCCCTTCCCTCCCCTTCTCCTTCCCCCTCCCCCTCTCCCTCTCTCCTGCTCTCCCTTTCTCTCCCTCTCTCTCACACACACTCACACACACACAATGATTATTTGGAAGCACAACACCACACTGCCACTGACTCTGTTCAAATGCATTTCCCATCATTTGTTTTAATGCAGAACTTGTCCATTTTACAAAAGCCCCATTAAAGATTTTCTCCTTATAGATTTTTCTCAGTCCTTTATATGCTGTAACCCTGAGCGCCAATTCACAGAATTCAGATACATCAAATTGTTATTGAATTGTGTTAAGGGTATCTCAGAAGAAATAGTGTCACTCTCATTTCAATAATTAACAGAGATGTAATACAGATTAGACAAAGTAAACATAACAAACAAATGGAACACTGGCCAGACATCAGGGAGCTCACTGTCCGGATGCAAAGGAAAGGCTGCGCTAGAAGATGGAGCCACACCACAAATGTTAATTTCACCAATTAATAACAGGCACCTCTTACCTTGCACCAGGCCCATTGGAAAGGCATACATACCTATAGGAACTGCAGATAATCACACTCTGGGAGTTAAATAGGATGCCCAAGATTAGAGTTAGTAACACTTGTAAGTGTGATCAAGGTCTGTCTGACACTTAAACTCACACCTTTAGGTATTAGCACTTAGTTTAGAATGCTACTTGTAGGCTATTTGTGCTGTGCAAACATGGGATCAAGTGTAGATAACCTGGTTCCTAGTTTGTTTCTTGGATCCTTAGTAAAATTCCACTAGTTCTGAACCACAGACCATGAGAGAGAAGGAGAAGTTAACAACTAGACCCTGATGAGCCACGGCTGTACTTCTGCACTAGACACCCCCCTTATGAAGCAGAAACAGACCCCTCGGGAACACTTCAATCTGGTATGCACTGGCTTGTACTAATCCCCAAGGGACAAAAATAGAGCATCAGAACCCTGCTCCCAGGAAGAGAACGTCCCAATTATCTTTCTCTCTAAAGAGTCATCACTGTCTTCCTGATTTCCCATAGGACCCTGTCAGCCTTTGCATGTGTTCTCACCTGGGCTCAGAGATAAAGCTAGGCCTGGCTGGAACTTAGAGGGGACAGTACTTGGGAGCATGGAGTGCTGTAGGCAGTCAGGGAAGAGTAAGGGACCAAAGATAATTTCCCCAGGCCCTGGAATTTAATAGGTTTCCCAGCTAGATCTCAGTACTGCATGAGAGTGGTGACTCTATCTTACCTTCTACTGTTCCCAAGTAACTGGAATGTCTGCTACTGTGGTCTTCTTCCTGCCCCACTCCCATCTGCTGATAGCAGATACCGTAATTTACAGACTCGTTGATGGAGAGGAACTGTACACACAGGGGCTGTGCCTGTGGATGACACCCAGAACCTAGTTCATACACAGTGTATATGTAGAAGGACTTCTAAACTGACAAGAATTACATGAAATAATGCTTCAAGCTAGTGGTGTAGAAGACTGACCTTAGGTGATCTTAGAATTAAGCCGAATTGTACTGTATACTAAAGAGGAAAGTGAATCTTTGGGAGTCAGAGTAGAGATTGTAATAAGTAGAATAACACCACTTACCAGAGATATCCCCCTTTCCTACATCTAAAACTGTGAAGGCAGTACATTATATGGCAAAGATATTTTATAGCTACATTATGGATATTAAGATAAGAGATTATACTGCCATTTAGTAAGAGATTATATGCCCTTAAAATCTGAGAACTCTGATTTGGAAGCCAAAAGAACTGCCACAGTTGGGAAAGTCAGGGAGATCTTAAACTCTAGAAAAGGTCTATGCTATGGCCAAACCTAAGGACCATAGAGGATAATGGGCTAAATGAGCTTGGAACCCACTGATAACTGAAGGGAACACAGCCTAGACAATGCTCTTATTTTGCCCTGATAAGCTCAAAACAGATGCTCCAGCTGAGCCACCCTAAACTTACATTTTACAAACTGTTCAATGTGCAGTTTTATGTTATGTTGGGATTCCCTTGCTGGTCAGTTTTTTCTACACTGAACTGAAACACATTGCTCTGTAACCTCCATACACTGGGTTTTGTCATATTTACTAAAAACTATGAGAGCAAAGCCCATAATGTCAGCTTCTGACTCAGATCCTTTCTTAATAAAGAATCCTATTTTATCCATCCCTGGTGAAGTCAGGTGCTCTCAGTAATACTGAAATAGGTTAGGTCTAAGTCCACTTTCCCACCTTGGGTTTAGAGCTCAGAGGTAGGGCCCAAACCAAGGTTGATTATAGGGGGCATGAAAGGAAAACCCTACAGAAGAAAGAAAGGCCACACAGAAAAGAGAGACAATTCAAATAAGTGTTGTGCACAGGCATTGACTTTGAGGCTGAGAAAAATAAGAGCTGCAAAATAAAAAAAAACCTGTATAGCCTATGCCACTCTGAGGTAAGAGCTGCAGGCTCCCCGTTGCCTCTGTTCCTGCCAACTACTACCTACAGTCTGCTGGATGCTTCTAAGCAATAAGAACTCTCATGGTAGTCACCAAAGGCACCTCTCTGGCAAGTGTTCCAAATCTGAGTCATGGCTATCTCCTACAGGCTGTGTAAACAGCTACCTATCCAGTAAAAACATTGCCAAGGGCCCTGAGTCAGGCAAAATCGGCACCCATTGCATTTCATGACTCAGAGGTTGTAAGAACCAGGTTTTATCTGAGCTGGAAAGGAATGATTAGGGTAAATTGCATTCCCTTTGTTCTATTTAGTGGCTAGGAAGCTTTTGTTTTAGCAGTTTAGCTCTTCAGATTTGTATTTATTTTCTCTCCAAACAAAAATCAAACATGAAACATAAATGGACTCCTATTCTCTCCCCTCCCTCTCCTTCAGTTCCTCTGCTCCCCTCTGTGATGGTTTGAATGAAAATGTCCCCATAGGCTCTTACCCCCAAATGTTTGGTCTCAAGTTAGTAGAACTGTCCTGGAAGGATTAGAAGGTGTGGTCTTGTTGGAGGAGGTGTGTCACTGAGGGTTAGGGGGAATGAGGTTTCAAAAGTTTCAGTACTATGCCTACCTGCCTATTGCCATGTTTCCTGACAAGATGGCCATGGACTCTAATTCTCTAGAAGCATGAGCCCCAAATTAAACACGCATCTTCTGTAAGTTGCTTTGGTTTTAGCGGTTTATTACAGAAGATGAAAATTAACTAAGATACCCTCTCATATAAATGGACTGCCTACTATGTATAAGATTCTGTGACATGACATAGGGATAAGGGGGAATTAAGGAGCCCCTGCCATAATCGAGGCTTCCTGCTTAGTAAAGAAAATAGCAAATAGTAAAACAGGTTAAAGCTACAAATATGCAGAGACACAGTAAGTATCCTAAATGCAAGAAAATGCTGAGATGCGAATGACAAGAGATATCAGGCATGTGGGTCAGGAGGCATGGTGATCCCAGAAATTGGGCCACTAAAGCAGGATTACAAACTGGAAGTCAGCGTGAGCTGCACAGTAAGTTCCAGGCCAGTCTATCTGTCTATCTGTCTGTCTGTCTGCCTGTCTATTTGTTTATCAATCTATTGATTAATCAATATTGATGACAGACAGGCACACACACACACACACACACACACACACACACACACACACACACACACATACCACTGTCTAAACACAATTCCATATCTCACTGCATCCACAAAGTGAAAAAGAAAATAATGATATTGGGAACCATTTAATCCATGTACAATCTACTTCCTGGATATACTATCAATTAAGTACCTTATTTATTGTTGTTGTTATTCTCTTGTAAATTTAATCTTGCAATCCGGAAAGGTCTACAAGAGAAGGCAACATTCAAACTAAAACCTAAAGGATGACAGCAGTCAATATGGAATGAACTATGGGAAGCAAGCTCTCTGTAGAGGAAAGAAGCAAATGGAATTGTGGTAGTGCTGAGAATAGTGTGGCAAGTAGAAGCCAGGGACCAGAGACCTGACACAGTCTACTGTATCCCTGGGGTATTCCTTGGCATCCCAGGTCTCCACATATACCATCGAAGAGCACCTTTCTTGGTACCATACTTAGGAGCACACATTCTAAACCACAGATTTCAAGTTTTGAGTCATTCCTAAGGCAGCCCCATTTTCATGCCACCTGCCTACATCTTTACCAGCTTTCTCTCATGGTCTGTTCTCTATACAGTACTTGAAAAGGTATAAAAGAGAGGTGGGGGGAGGCAGGCCTGGCTGCTTACCAGCTCTAGCCATAGGGCCCATTTTAGAGATGCCAGAAGGGGGTGGCAACTGAATCAACAGCGTGTTCCCTGCACACCCCCACAGTCCAGATGGTAGCAGATCACAGAGCACAGGGCAGATCCTACACAGATAACATCACTGGCTAGAGACATACTCCACATTTTAGACCATAGGAGGAAACAGGGAAGGAGGTGGTGACAATAACATTTGTACAAAAAGGACATGATCCTTCTTTGGCTAGAGACTGTCATTTAAACACTCATCTGCAACTTACAGTGTAAGGATTCACAGAAGCAGAAGGCACCATGGTAACCAGCAGGTCCAGTTTCTCAACTCTCATCGAGCTCTGCTGTGTCAGTGATGAGTCACCGAGCTGAAGCTTGAAAGAGTTCAGAGCTGAGTGGTCATACCTTCACAGCCTATCTCCGCTAACTAGAACCTTCTCGCCTTTGCTGCGTTAAGTCACACCCACTCCTTCTGATTTTCCTTCCCTTGATCATATTCTTCAATACCTCTGGCCATGTCTAAGCATTTGCCAGTTTCTTGACAATGAACTATTACATAGAATCCATATCCAAGCTCAGGAGGTAAGTGCTCATCTCAGACATGGTTCTCAAGCAGGGCTTTCAGAGTTCAGGGTCCAAGATCTCTGCTAATAAGTACCACTGAGGTCTACACTGTTCAGTTTCCACAGAGCACTATATCTAATTGTTCTTCTACAATAGAAATCTAGCCATTTCTTTCTCCCAGGGACTTTTCTTATAAAATACCACCCTTCCACCATTCTCGATGGAATCTATGCTGTTCTACATCTAACGAACATGCTCCTGAATCAGAAATGCTTTGCATATACATGCATTATCAATGACTCTCACCTGTACAAGCAGGGATCACCCACCTCTCTAGAGCAGGCCCTGACACACAGCTGGTTTTAAGCATCCCTTGTAGAATTCAATCATTGGACTCATGCTGTCCCACAGATTAAGCCTTTAAACCATCATATCGTAGGGTAGAGATGGTGAACACACATGGCCTGCCGGGATTATCTACCAGCCAGCTCCACACCTGCTCCAAGCCTTGCCATCTGGTTTTTGCAGCAAGTTCTGTGAAACCCTGGACTACTTTTTGTGTTTCTAATAGTGGTGCCCAGGGACTGCCTTAATGATGAGCACAAGCAAACTGAGCAAGTATCCCCTTCGAGTTTTTCAGCTTCAGATGACTCCTCTTTGGCATGAACCCGATGGCTTGGCCAGCGGGGATAAAACTCCTTTTCTAATAGGAGAGGGGTAAAAACATTGTCCCCATGCACAGAAAGAGAATTCTGAAGACTGTACAATACATATAGCACTTGGGAACTCTTTCTTCCCACATCTTTGGAAACGGTAAGTGGGTCCTTCCTCTTTAACTGCGGGTTTTGGGACTTCTATCCCCTTCCTGGGTGTGCCATAAATCTGTGTGCTGCCTGGAGCAAGGTACTGCATCTCCCTGTTGTTCTCGGCCTTAGGTGTGACCAGACAATAGCTCAACCTTCTGGGTTGAGTCCTGAGAACAAAATCGTTGCTGGGTGGCAAGGCAGGTGCAGCTGCATCTAAAAGAGTATCTGAAACACAGTTAAGTAAGTGCTGGCTACTTAACAACTTACTTAACAGTATGACCCAAGTGAAAAGCTAATATCCTCCTGACAGTCTGGAGTTAGGGGAGATTGAGATCAGCAAGCACAGAAGGGCGGCTGAAAAAGAGGCCCATTCTCTGAAAGGAGGTCAGAAGAAGATGCCACAGAACAGCAGAGGGGCCCTTTGTCCAAGTACAGTATGCAGGAGGCAGCAAGGATGGAAGAGCACTAATGGGGCCCAGGTGAAGGTCAGACAGAGGCAGGGCCGACACAGGGGAATCCCTGGTAGACCTTACATTGCACCAGCTGCTATAAAAGGCAGCTTGGTAGGAAGCAGAAAAAAAAAAAACATGAGCAAACTGTGGTACTTAGGGGTTCAGGTCCCTATACAGGATCAAAAGAACTAATGTTTGAGCTTCAGTAACTGTCTGTACCTGGAAGTGCTTCCCCATAGTTGTGGGAGCACAGGTTCATCAGGCTGCTGACATCAGCATGGTATAGACACCCAGAGTATGCAGCTAAACACACCTGCCAATGATAACTCTCTAAGCCTAAGCCAGTTCAGAGGCCCCTCCTGCTGACTCCAGCCCACAACCCCATGAGGTCCCGGGAGTATCTTTCTTTGCAGATGAGGAGGTTAACACCAAAAAGACAGGAAGAGTGAGGCCCAGAGATCAGATTGATAACTATAAGAATGGATGGGTGGGATAAGTCAGGAACAATTCCTCTGTAGAACCCAAGGCAGAGCTGAGTGGTTGGACTTCACACAATACCTCTGCTAACTAGAAAACTTCTCTCTTTAGCTGCATTAAGTCAAACCCACTTCCTCTGATTTTCCTTCCTTGATTGCATTCTTCAGTACCTCTGACCTAAAATGACACTGAAAATTCCCTATGATCGTGTCTCCATACCATAACTGACCTAAGATAGAACAAGCAAAATAGAGCATCCAGATCCTACAGCCCCATAACAGCCAAAAATGCTATGTCGTTCTCCACTATTCACCCCCACTGTGTGTGTGTGTGTGTGTGTGTGTGTGCATAAGTGTATGTGTGTGTGTACATACATACATACAAGCATGTGCATATGTGCTATAAGAATGTATACCTGTGTGTGTGCACATAGGTATGCTTGCCTGTGTAGGCACATGGGAAGGCTAAAAGCTTACATGAGGATGTCTTCCTCAGTTGCTTTCCACTCTATTTTTGAGCCAGGTTCTCCCCCTGAATCTCGCCATTTTGGGTAGAATGTCTATCTGGCTAGCTCCCAGATTCTGCCTGTCTCTACCCAAAAGGACGAGGATTACAAGTACACCCAACCACACCAAACTTTCATGTGGGAACTGGTGAGCTGAAATCTGGTCTTTATTCTTTCATAAACACCACCCACTGAACCATCTTCCCAACCCGAGGACCACTATCTTTATCTCCATTATATATGCCAACAAATTGAAATTCATAGCGGTAATCTCTTTAGGGAGAAAATGTAGTAAGGTAGTCATTAGATATTGCCCAAGTTTTTCATTACTTCAGTTTCTACATTTTTCACCAAGCCACAAGGTCCCTAAAAGAAAACCAAGCATCTGTCTTGGACACCACAGCTTCTGTGGTCCAATACAGCCTAAGTACTCATGGAGAGTTCTTTTGAGGAACTCTCAGTTCAGGTATGGGGGGCACAGTGTAGGTGTGTGATGCAGCCACAGTGCTGAACAGCATCCTTCTCCACACCTCATCCAAATGATGTAATTTGTCAGAACCTGCCAGTGTGATTTCACCTGAAGAATGCCTTTGTAGATAGTTTTTATATTAAAGATCTCAAAATGAGACAATGAAGGATTGTTCAGGTAGTCCAAAAATCCAGAGATGGCCGATGTCTTCGAAGGAGAAAAAGACAGGGTGGGGCTGAAATGGGCAGAAGACACATGAATCAAAGGAGGGGATGATGGTGAGACTAGAGAAATACAGTTACAGCCAGAAAGATAGAGAGAAGGCTGTGTGGGGGTGGGGACGAGGACAGGAGGGAGTGCAGCTGTCAGCCAAGGGTGGCAAGGAACACTGAAAGTCATCAGAACTGGGAGAGGCAAGAGTGACTCTCTCCTAGAAACTCTGGAGGCAGAGGGCCCCGTCAACATTCGAATTTCAGACTTCTGTCTCAGAGTTATAAGCAACTGAATTTCTTGTCTTTGAAACTATAGCTTATGAGTATGTGCAGGGGTATGTGGGTAGACATGTATTATTCTCTTTAAATAAAATATATTATGTGGATAAGTCTACCGTAAGTTGTCCCTTGAATAAACCAAAGGGGCAGTTGTGGGCCTGGAGAATGGTGGGGTAGTAGTCATTGTTTGAACTGTTACAGCAAGGAGAAATATTCTGTCATTGTCCTAGTTTAAAGTATCAAAAGAGCACTGGGCTACCTTGTGTGCACAAGGCTTCAGGCAGCTTTTACTGTTGCCAGTGCCCCTTGTGGCTGCCTATGCCTGAATTCTCTGCTGCCACCTGACAGCTCCTACCAGTGAAGATGGTGGCTTCAGTGGGAGCTGAGGATGGAGACAGTTCTCAGAAAAGAGGTTTAGTTCACTAGGCATGTGGCATGGCAGAAGACACATCATACTGTCCTCAGACAGAGAAAGCAAACTTCCCAACTTTCCCCTTGCAGAGATCCTGAGAAAATCCAGGAAGCAATATTCACTATGCTAATTAAAGAAAATCCCCTAATAAGAAAATACAGAATACATTAAAATATAGCCCACCTCAGACTGGGTCGTTACAGCAGTGGTATCCAGGACCAGGCAGATTGCTCTCAATTCATACCCAAGGAACAGAACAGACTTTCTTCCACTTATACATACACATGTATGTGTAATACACACAACCAAAACTTCTTGAGATGAATTATTGAGAAGATATAGGGGAAAATGAATTAACCACTTTAAAAACACTCAAGCTGTCTACTGGAGTTTAGCTTCTAACTACAATGGCATCATTTTCCTGTTAGCCAACCCCTTAAAATAATAATTGAACTGGCAAGTCCGTTCCTCATAAACACTTTCATCATCTGGGTCCGACGAGGCCTAGCTACTGAGTCACAGATAAATGTTTCTTCAAGTTAGTAAATCAGGAGCCATATGTTAGAAATTACTCTCACACCCCTGTAAATGGGACTATCCCTCCGTATGTCCTTTCCAAATCAGTGGAAGAGATTTTTGGCAGCCAGAACTCACATGAGAAACTCTGGGGATAACAGGGCTAATCCTCAGCATGACACTTTGAAGCCTTCGGGGTCATATTTCACAACAGTGTTTCCAGAGTCTGGAGAGACCATGTTTGTAAAACAGACACCATACAATAGACAACAACTTGAAAGGGAGCACCAGTCACCTCAGATGGATCACACAGGCTAGTGGTGTGCCTGTGATGTGACAAATCCTCATCCTAGAAAGCAAAAGGTCTGCAGCCTGAGTCTCTACTCCCTTTTCTCTGTGTGACTCTGAACAAGAGACTTAAGTACTCCCTGCCTGAGCTTCAGGACCTGTAAAATGGACATAGTGACATTACAGGCTTTGTAAGGTCATGAACACCCAGTGTGATGATATAATGTGTCCACAGTTTCCTGTCACAGTTTTCTAAACAAAGCTTTAAAAGAGGTCTACTACTGCAGCAAAGAACTCAAATGACAAGTGAACTCAAGGGCTCTATAGGCCAGGCAGGAAAGTGCCCTGCTTACTTTTGCTCACATTCCATTGGCCTAAATGTAGTCATGTGGTCATACATGCAAGGACATCTGGGAAATGCAGTCCAACTGTGCCCAGAACAAGAGTAAACAAGACGTTGGTGAGCAACAGAAATGTATGCACATGCATTCAAACTGCTGCATGAAGTGCTATACTTTCAGTAAGTAAACCAGTTACTAGGTCTTCGTCTTCAGACTTGTTCCTTGGAAGTTGGACACTGCCCAGGCATAAAGTAGTACAAAGTCCTTCCCTGACTATCACAAGGCACTAAAAACTTTGACTTCTTTCTGACAGTAATAGGGAGGGTGGGGGCTAGCACACAGCATGGGCAGAAGCATTCAGGCATTTTAAACGGATTCGAGGGGATATCAGAGTCGACCCAACGCTAAACAGAAAGCTCTTCAGTGGGAGGAAAAACAAGACTATAGTCTGAGCTGAGCAGAGATGGCAAAAGGGGATAAAGGTCCTAAAGCAGAGAGCACACAGAAATGCCAACTGACAGGTCTGTGCAACTTATCTGAAGATAGGGAACAGCCCTCATGGAGATTGTATAGGTTTCTGAATTAGACAAGTAAGTACAGGAAAGTACGGTTTCTCACTACAGAGTGCGAAACTTTGGGGAAAGTAAATCTAGTAAATTCAGTCTTGGTACCATTCATGACTGAGACACCTGGAGCTCAGTCAAAAGATGCCTAGCTGGTACTGAACATGTGAACTGAAGGTGAGGTAAAAAAGCTGTGGAGAGTTATACTGGGGAATTATCAAATGAATGAGAGAACCAAATGACAAAGGCATTAAATCCACCGCCACTCCTGTATCTAGTACCACCGTCTAACAGTGGCTTCAGATAAGGAAACAGAGTGAACTTAGATACCCAAGACATAAGAGAACGAAAGTATAATGTTCAGGTGACTCTGGACTACAGCCCAATTCTTTATTTATGCAATGGACTCACTAAGTATCTTCTATACAACAAACACTATGCCAAATACTGAAGAAGCAATGGTAAATAAGAAAGATATGGCATTCCTAGTGGTCTACTGAGCAAGGCAGATGAAAAGGGGGGAAATTAAATTGAATAAGAATCTACAAGGAAAATCAACCAGGCACAGGGAAGAAGATACATCCAGATCACAGGTCTGGGATGGCTTTTTCTAACTGACAGCTCACACACAGACTCAGGAGACAGATCTCAGATGGACAGAAATGGCAAAGGGACCAGAATGGAAGTTGAAAAAGCTTCTGCCTCTTAAATAGGATGGGGGTGAGCAGTAGAGAAAACACAGGTTAGATAATGAAGAATCCTGATCTAACTCTAAAGGCAACAGAACCACCAGTCATTCAAACACAGGAGCTGAGTGGTACTGCATACACCTATCCTACAGAGAATGAGTGTTAAACTGGGGACCTCAGCATCGGGTGGGATGATGGGTGTCTACACAAGGTTAGAAGCAGAGATGCCTATGAAATGGCATTTGTTGTGGTTTGGATCTGAAATGCTTCCTAGGTTTCTGTGTCCCAGGTTCCCTCTCCAATACAATGTCCAGAAATACTAATCCACTGATAGGCTCATACCTGGATACGTTTTTGGAAGGTGGAGGGTGGAAGACACTTGAGAGGTGGAACCTTTGCAAAGCTAGTTAATCTTTTGGAGTATGTCCATGGAGACCACACCTTGCGCTCTGCCCATGTCCTAGCCCGCTGCTTCCTATCTACTATGAGGTTAGCAACTTTGCTCACCTCAGTAGAATACCACAGCCTCAACTGCAGGGATATTCTGCTTCACCATAAGCCCAAAGCAACAATGCCAAGCCACCCACAACAAAATCATGAATGGAATAAATCTCTGCTCCTGAAGCTGATGTACTATTATGTCACAGTCAAAGAAAACTAACACAGAACTATCATTATTTGGCCTCAGTTATATATCAGATATGGTCTTACAAGGAAGATTCAGAATGAGCCCTCTGTTTTCAAATTGAGCAACCAGGTGGATGGCCTAGCACCTGGGCTAGCATAGTAGACAACAGCTGTATACAAGTCTTCCCTTCTTGGTTCTTTCGCTAAGAGCCACCTCCTGTCTATAGGTTGAACAGCAACTTTGTCCTCATTTCTGCTCTCCTCCACCCCATGGAATCCTGGACCATTCTCAACTTCTTTCCCACACACTTTTGCCTACTCAAACTCTCCAGGAGGTTGGGAGGAGAAAAAGAACGAGAAAAAAGAAAGACTAAAAACTACCTAGTTTCTTTTTGCTAACAAAAATATCCTTTCCCAGATCTAACAGTTACTCATGTTCCTCAGTTCCTCCCACAAGGGCCACCCTCACCCAGCAGTGATTCAACACGTATCCCTAGCCTCGTGTCTCATATTCCAAGTGGCTGCCAGCTACAGATTCAAGTCTAGAAATTCCCCAGAGCAAAACCAATGTCCCAGGGCCTGATAATATCCCAGAGCCTATACTAAGTGGCTTCTGTGCTCCAGTCTTTCTAGTAACCTAAATCAGGACAACGATATTGCCAAAGCAGCCGTCAGTCTACTGCCTAACTCTGACTCTCCCCATTACTTCTGACCTTCTTCCTCTTTCATATGAAAATTCCCAGTCGCTTCCCTAATATATGGCCTGTTGCTCCTTACCAAGCCAACACTGGGTTCTTCGAGAATGACATTTGAAAACCATCCACAGTACATTGAGCAAGAGAATTCTATATCTTTATTATTCTTTCTGTACCTGCTACAGACTTGTTTCACAGAGCTTTGCTCTTTGAATGAGCTAGATAAAAATACTCATATTCAAAAAAAATGTTTGAGACGAGTTCCCTCTATGTAGCTATGGATGTCCTGGGACTCATTATGTAGAGCAGGCTGACCAGGAACAAACAGAGGTCCGCCTGCTCCTGCTTCCTGAGTGTTGGGATCAAAGGCACATATATCGCCATGCCCAGCATATAAAAACTTATAAAACACGGGCTAGTCATTTTGAAATCACTGTACTATGAGAGGACCGTTTTCATGCTTCTGAAAGCCTGCTTCCTGGGTCTACTCCAGAAAGAGTATTTTCCAAACATGTTCAATCACACAAGAAGCAAATGGCTACCTGAACCTGGAGATAAAGAAAGAGCTTCTTTCAATGCCTACATCCAGCTACTTCGCCATGGGTTTGGGGAATCTCAATACGGCAACATTAAGCAGATGCCACTGGCCAGCTGAGTGGACAAGGTTTTAGTTACTGGAACTCCCAAAGGCAGCAAGCAGTTTCCCTGTTTAGCATTTAAAACCAACAATGTCCTCAGGACCAAACTCCATCTGGGTATTGAAAGTCTCTAGTTTAACTTAACACATGCGATTAGGGGATTTTAGCAGGACACAATAATGACTTGTGTTAAGGATGAAATACAGTTCCTCTTAATTATCCAAACCATATTATATGTATATAAATAGTACCCGTAAAAGCAAATTAAAATTTCAAAATAGCATTCTGATGGCTTTGTGTTTGTAGAAAGTCCCCAAAAATTCCCTAACCAAGGAGCTCATTGCACGTGTGTGTGCCTCAGTCTAAAGCAATGGGCAGCTGGCAACCAAACAAGAAGGTTGAGCATCTATAAATTATAGCTCATCACTTTTCTTATTTGTGTGGGCATTTTATCACAAGCCTATCTGAAATATAAATGACAAATTAAAATTACACTAATTTAAGCTGTACATGGGATGCCTGACACAGATACACATTGTGAAATCATTAAAAGAATCAAAGAAATCTGAGTATCTACAACAATATAGTAAATCCAGAGGACATTATTCTAAACAAAATAGGAAAAATATAAAATGTAAATATTGTACTAATCAGTTACATGGGAAACCTAAGAACCTTGATCACATAGAAACAAGGAATGGTGTTGTTTATGGGGCAAAGTCAATGTATATAAATGTTCCTTACAAAGTGATTGTGTTCTAAAAAATTTGTACTACTCAGATATTAGAAACAATGACTTTATGAAATTCCTAGAAAAATGCATGTATCTAGAGAATATCATCTCAAGTGAGTTAACCCAGTCACAAAAGAACAGACACAATATGCAGTCACTGATAATTGGATACTATCCTCAGAAATCTCTGAATACCCAAGAAGCAACTCACAGACCATATGAAACTCAAAGAAAGAAAGAAAGGAAGAAAGGAAGGAAGGAAGGAAGGAAGGAAGGAAGGAAGAAAGAAAGAAAGAAAGAAAGGCCAAAAAGTAGAAGCCTCAGTCCTTCTTAGAAAAAAAAAATAAGTGTATAGCACCCTCTCAGAGTGGGGTACACCTAGACCTTAAATCATTAATAACTCAAGAGCTAAGAAGATAGCCTTGTGGCAATTTTTGATAGTTAAAAATCATTATGTTTAATCTTTACACACCAAAAAAAATGTGACTATATCCATGTTACATTTTATTTTACATATACTTTATGATCTTTGTAAATAGTAAGATTTCAATGCATACTATCAAACCCTTAAGAAAATCAAGTACTGACCAAAATATATTCATATATATTTACACTAAAATGCTTTTAATAATCTGTGCATGTATCTCTGTTTTTTTAAGTAAAGTTGTAAGAAAAAAAGTTTGTGAGTACTGTGTTACATATAATTAATATACTACATACTTAAAATCTGCCAAAAGAAAAGATCTTAAATGTTCTCACCATATTCTCAAAAATGGGTTGACTAGCATGGAGATCATCTTTCTTAGGTCCAAATACTCTTGGGCCTTCAGGCTAAAAAAGTTCTTTAGAAAAGTCAAGTTAGCATGTTGCCCAGGCTTGGATTCTCTGAAAAGCAGTAGACAATGACCTATGTGCAGTTGAAACCAAAACTACTCAGGGAAATGTTCTACAGAGTACCAGCTTATCAGAAACTGTCAAGATTACCCAGTATCTCCTTCCTGATCAAGTATCTGACCTGAAAGTTGCTCTAAGGGTCATTTGTGGAAGCTAGAGAAGGCTCTGTTTTTAGCCACTTTTGTCTTTCTTGAGTAAAGAAGCTATAGTCTAATCATATTCATCCTAATTAGGACAGAAGGAAAACTATTTATTTCAGAAGAATGCAATTATCAATTGATGAAACACTATCAACTTACATATGAGTTTACAACAATCTCATTAAAATCTGCATCATCATTTTTAATGGCTTATTGAAGCATTCACTGAAATGTTTCAGATATTCAGATAGCTTATTTCTTTATTTATACTGAGATATCAGAGATGCGGATTTGAGTAACCATCTGAATCATTCCATGGTTTTCTGGTCATTCTCCAGGGGGGAAAAAGTATATAAAAAACAAAACAAAAAAATTGAAAGCTTTCAAATTGGAGTCACAATACTTATTTAACTGCATATCAGAGGACCTTATAGACAATAAAGAAGGCACTGTGGTTAGATCTATATAAATGCTATCCCCAAATAGTCTTGTTCTCACAGACTAAGTCACAGAGCAGCCTTAAGCGGAGGACTTGCTTTGAGTTCATTTCTGCTGCCATAATACAACCTTGTGGGAATCTACCCACACAGTTGCTCATATTCTGTTGGAGGCAGGAATGTGTGTCTTGCTCATATCAGACTCTCTCCAGCTCTCTAAGATGCCCCACACACAGAGTTGGCATTCAAAGGCATGTTTTTGTACTAGATGCATTGTTTTATTTTAGTTTGTGCCTTACTAACAATGTGAAAGATCTTGTTTTATTATATGCAAATATTTGTAATTAGATCCTTTAAAATTTAGTGACTTTTAAAAAAATTAATATTTATTAGTTTAGTGTGTGTGAAAGTGACAGAAAGAGACAAAAACAGAGCACACATATGTGTGAAAGTCAGAGGACAACTTATGTAATTCTATCTGGAACAAATATCTGGTGCCAGGGATTTCATTCAGGCCACAGCAGCAAGAGTCTTCTTGCCCCCTGAGCCATGCCACTGGCCTCCTTTGAATTTTGAATAAATTATATACATTCTATTAGATACATATTTAGTAAACATTAAAAAGTCTTGACAGATCCATGCTTTTAAAAATGTATATTGTTCCCCAAAGCAGTATTTATACTAAGTGAAGAGGTAGGTTTAAAAAAAGGAGGGGAAGAAAGAGAGGCAAAAGATGGAAAGGAGAAGAAGGGGAAGAGGGGAGGACTGGGGAGAAAAAAAGGGGGATGAAGGAAAGAAAACTGGAGACATGGAGGGAAGGAGAGAAGGGAATGGGAGTGCGGGAGAGAGTTGCTCATGATGCCACAAACATGGACTCAAGTGGTCTTTATATTCTGTTTCTTAGTGTCTTCTGGACATAACAGGACAACAGGACCAAGGTTCTCCTGAACTGATAACATCTGCAATTGCCCACCAGAGACCTGCACCAGCTCAAGTGTCTCCAATATTCTAACATAGACTGGGAAGGCGTTTATGAGCTGCCACCCCTAACGGAGAAACTATGGACCAGCAATGGCTTCAGGGAGAAGAAGGGTTGGTTTTCTTTTAAGGTGACCATGGTCCGTTGGCCACCCTCTAGTGGATAGCCCCACACTCGGAGGTATTTAGACAGTACAACTCCGCACAGTCGCTGGGATGTAGGGAGGTGAGGGTGCATCTGGCAAGGACTGGGGAAAGAGTGGAAAGTGAATATGATAAAAATGCATTATATAAAATTCTCAAAGAATAAAAGGAGATCTGTTTCGTCAAATGTGTCTTTGCATAAACATATTAACACCCCACAGAATTCTGTCAAACCTAACTGCCTGCCGCTTGTAGGAAATTTTCATTTCTTTGAACAAAAAGCAGATGCAACCCTTACTGCCATGCAAGCATCAACATCTTTTTCAACAAATAATCTATAAAGGAATATAGTAACCATTTTTCAGTTGTCTTCAGATTTTTATTTTTCAGGCCATGCTCTATTAAAGCCCTGATCAGAAGACGCAGGAGACTGTATTCCATAGTTGTGGCTAATAATGGTTACAATGACATGGAAATTTCCTCATTGAGCTTGTCTGTAAATATGTGCCCTCAAGCCCAGTGCTTCTCTTAAAAGGGAAGGTTTTGTTCTTTGGGTCACTGGAATACATTGCATTCTTAGAAGGACCCCCTTTACTCCACTGTCGGATTAATGTCTGCCCAAACTGTAAAAAAAACCATCTGCAACTCAGCTAACCTCCTAACAACACACATCACCAGGACCTATTATCTTTTATAATGTTGACTCATGGTATCCAAGGCCTGTGGTTCAGACAGACTATTTAAAGGCATTACAATAACAACAGGGTTGCCAGCTGTGGGCATAGCCACCAAGACTCCCATCAGGTTAGAAGGCCAAAAGGAACAGATGCCAGAAACAAGACTGAAAAAGCAGAGAGAAGATTAATTTAGGCAGAAATTTTGAACTTTACTAGACAGGAAAAGCCAGGATATTGAGAGAACTGAGAGCCAACACAGTGTGAACTGTAACACATTGGTACCGTAATAGATTGTACTATGCCAAGGGCCCTGCCCACATGTTCGGTTGACCCTTTGCATTTTATTTCTTTTCTTGTCAAATCAGATCTAGAAAAAGGTTAAAATTTTCAGCGCTAACTCTTTTTTACACTTAATCTTGGCCAAAAGGCCGAGAAGTGATCAGTGTAACTTTTTCTAAGCACAATACTGAGGCTGGAGAGATGCCTCAGCAGTAAAAGCTCTTGTACTTGCAGAGAAGCCAAGTTCAATTCTAAGGATAAAACATACTTATGCACGCATATGCAGAGACTGTGAGGCAGACACGCTACCCCTTAGATGCCAGATGCTCAAATACTGATGCTTTAAGTGGCTCCTCAGCACTTGTGAGCAGGTGGTACCAGCTACCTCCAAACGCACGTGCAACAGGCACCAGACTTCTACATTCTGCCCATTCTTACTCCTCTTATCATTTCATTTACTTTTTATTAATCATTCCATTAATTTACATCCCAAATGATATCTCCCTTCCTGATACCTCTCCACAACTCTCCATCCCAAATCTGCCCTCCCTCCCTCCTCTTTACCTCCAGGAGGGTGCTCCTACACACACCCTCATTCTCCCACCCCACCACTCCAGCATCCCTGTATGCTGCTGCACCAAACTTCCACAGGACCAAGGGCCTCCCCTCCCGTTGATGTCAGACAAGACCATCCTCTGCTACACATGTATCTGGAGCCATGGGTTCCTCCCTGTGCACTCCTTGGTTGTTGTTCTAGTTCCTGGGAGCACTGGCTGATCCAGCCAGACTACATTGTTCTTCCTATGTGGTTCCAACCCCCCTCTGCTCCTCCAGTCCTTACACAGGTTCCCCCACCAGGGTCTGTCCCCAAGCTCAGTTTGATGGTTGGCTCTAAGCACCCACATCTGCATTGGCCAGATGTTGGCAGAACCTCCCAAGGAACAGCCATATACTAGATTCCTGTCAGCAAGTGCCTCTTAGCAACAGCAACAGTGTCAGGGTTGGTGTCTGCAGACAGGATGGATCCCCGGGTGAGGCAGTTCCTGAATGGGCCTTCCTTCAGCCTCTGCTCCATTTTTTGTCCCTGTCTTTCCTATGGACAAGAACATTTCTTAGTTTAAAATTTGGAGGTGGGTGGGTGGCTCCATCCCTCAAATGGGGGCCACACCTATCTATTGGAGGTGGTCTCTGCAGGTTTTATCTCCCCTTTGCTGCTCATTTCAGCTAACATCATCCCTATTGGGTCCTGGGAGCCTCTAGCTTCCATGGCATCTGGGACCCTTCAGTGGCTACCACCAGTTCCTCATCCCCCACTGCTACATATTTTTATTTGATTTCCTGACCCTTTGTACCTCTCTCCTGTCCCCTCCAGTAGCTGATACTAACCTCCTCATTTACCCCCTCCTCTCTCCCTTCCAGTTCCTCTCTTCCTCTACCCTCCACGATCATCCTGTTCCCCCTCAGTGCAGGACTGAAGTATGCATCCTTGTCTTCCTTCCTCCTAAGCTCCAAAGTAATCTACAGATTCAATGCAATTCCCATCAAAATTTCAACTTAATTCTTCGTAAAGTTAGAAAGAGCAGTTCTCAAATACATTTGAAATAACAAAAATCCCAGGATAACAAAAACTATTCTCAACAATAAAAGAACTTCTGGGGCAATCACCCTGACCTCAAGCTATACTATAGATCAATAGTAATAAAAAACTGCATGGTACTGGTACAGAGACAGGCTGGTAGATCAATGGACTAAAACTGAAGATACAGACATGAACTCACACACATATGGTCACTTGATCTTTGACAAAGAAGCTAAAACCATCCAGTAGAAAAAAAATAGTATTTTCAACAAATGGTGGTGGTTCAACAGGCAGTCAGCATTTAGAAGAATACAGATTGATCCATTCTTATCTCCTTGTACAAAGCTCAAGTCTAAGTGGATCAAGGGCCTCCATTTAAACCAGATATAATGAATCTAATAGAAGAGAAAGTGGGAAGAGCCTCACACACGTGGGCACAAAGGAAAATTTCCTAAACAGAACACCAATGGCTTATGCTCTAAGATCAACAATCTATAAATGGAACCTCATAAAACTGCAAAGCTTTGGTAAGGGAAAGGACACTGTCATTAGGACAAAACGGCAACCCACAGATTGGGAAAAGACCTTTACCAACCCTACATCCCACAGAGGGCTAACATCCAAAATATACAAGAACTTAAGAAGTTAGATTCCAGAGAGCCAAATACCCTATTAAAAATAGGGGTACAAATCTAAACAGATAATTCTCAACTGAGGAATCTCAAATGGCTGAGAAGCACTTAAAGAAATGTTCAACATCCTTAGTCATCAGGGAAAGGCAAATCAAAACAACCCTGAGAGTCCACCTCACACCAGTCATAATGGCTAAGATTAAATAAATAAATAAATAAATAAATAATACATACATACATACATACATACATACATACATAATTTAAAACCCCTTAGGTGACAGCAGATGCTGTCAAGAATGTGAAGAAAGAGGAATACTCCTCAATTGCTGGTGGGACTGCAAGCTCCACTTTAGAAATCAATCTGGTGGTTCCTCAGAAAAATTGGACATAGTTCTACCTGAAGACCCAGCCATACTACTACTAGGAATATACTCAAGAAATGCTCCAACATATAAAAAGGACACATGCTCCACTATGTTAATAGCAGCCTTATATAAATAGTCAGAATCTGGAAACAATCCAAATGTCCCTCAAAAAGAATGGATACAGAAAATTTGGTACATTTACACAATGAAGTACTACTCAGCTATTATAAACGATGACTTCATTAAATTTTCAGGCAAATTGACTGAATTAGAGAATATCATCCTGAGTGAGGTAACCCAGACACAAAAGAACACACATGATATGTACTCACTAATAAGTAAGTGGCTATTAACCCAAAAGCTCAGAATGCTCACAATCTTGTCATTTTTAAATATTTAAGTTCTCACCTAGCAGGAATTTGAGTCAATACCACACAGTTATGCAAAGGTCTGAAACAAAATGGTTCTTCTTGTTTGGCTGTATTTCAATTTAACTGCACTAAAAGTAAGAAAACTGAAGGAGACTTCAGGAGAAAAGGTTTAAAAATAATGGCCAGGGGCATTGCTCAGAGGTTGAGAGCACTGGCCGCTCTTTGAGAGCAACCACATGGTGGCTCACAACCATCTTTAATGAGATCTGATGCCCTCTTCTGGTGTGTCTGAGGGCAGCTACAGTTCACTCATTCACTCACAAACAAATGAACAAATTTTTTTAAAAGTAAAATCTGGGCCTTCTGTATATGCCTGCAAAATCCTATACTCAAGAGTGTAGGGGAGCAGGCAATAGAGAAGCTACATCAAGACTGACATATGAAAAAAGCCAGTTGGCAGAAAAAGTCCTTGCAGAATGATCTACACATGTGGGAGAGGTGAGTGCTATGTGAATGACTGGTACAGGGTATCAGTCTCACACACAGCAATTAGTACATGCTTCTCCCTCAGCTCTCTCATTAGCTGAATCTCCTTCTGGTGTGTGCTTTCCTTTTCTTAATAAATGGATGCCATTCCTATTTGTTAAGCGTGTGACCCCAGAGCAGAATACCCTGGAAACCTTAGCAGGCATCCTGGAATGCTATCTGTCCTTATAGCAGAGTCATCAGAAAGAAGGTATGATCTGTGCTGTTTCTGATTTTTTCACTTCCTAATATGCCAATGCGGCCACTTTCATTTTTCCAGAGCACTTGAAGATCTTGTTAGGATAGGGAGCCCCTCTATCTCTCCTGTCTCCTTTCTGCCCTTTCTTTCTTCCTGAGCTCACCGTGACCTACAACCACAACTGAGGACCCAAAATATTCTAGGACCGTTTCTGTTGTTTTATAGGGATATTAGCTGAATCTATGCTGGGATAAAAGAGTGGTGTTAACATCAGTGGTCTGGGCCCACCTGTCTTACATATGAAACTGTCTCAAAAGGAAGAGAGAGAGACAGTGTAGATAGTTAAAACAGAATCTTAGAAATGGAGACGTGCAGAACTGTTGGGCGTTTGAATGAAAGTCTCTAACTCTCTCGTGACTGTGTTCTAGAGGACAAGAGAAAGACGGCTGGGTGCCTAAGAGAGCTGGCTGAGTGAGCCCTGAGGATCGAGTAAGTAGAGTTCTCCCATGGCCTCTGCTTCAGTTCCTGTCTCCATATGATTGCCTTGGGCTCCAAACCTGAGGTCCTTGGGGAGTGCTCTACAAGCTGTCAGATGAAACGAACCCTTTCTTTCCCACGTTGATTTTGGTCATGGCATTTCATCACAGCAATAGAAACTGCAAGTCCTGTACTTTCTTCATAGACCTTCAAGAGCCTCTACTGGGATAAGGAGCGACACAGAGGGAGGGAACTGAGTGCTCAGGGGCAACAAGGAGCAAGACTTCTCCGTGGTCTTCTCCTATGTCTCCAGCATGGCCCTTTAGGAAATTCCTGGGCTCCCAGGGATAATTAGTGCACATGTTTATTCTCAGTAGCATCCCTAAGGATACCCAAAACATCACTGCACACCCATCCAGTACATACTGGCCACACCTAAATATGTTTCCTATCTTGGTTTTCTCGGCTACCTGGGACTTCCAGAAACATAACCCCACCCCACCCCCATCAAAAATGACTCTTGCTTTCCAGTGATTCCCAAATACAAAGACTTTCTCTTCCTGCCAGCCCTGCTTCTTTGCTTTTACTGCCCAAAGACTCACTAGCCAAAGTAACCACTGTCAACAAAAGAAACAGTTCCCACCTCACAGGAACAAAAGATACTTAATTCTGGAGCCAGATCCATGTGACCAAAGATTAGGGAACATAGACTCAGGCTTTCCCCCAAATACCAGATTCCAGTCAGGCAGCAATTTCATGATGTTTTTATAGTAACAAAATAAAGTCCTAAGATGGCACACTTTTAAAATATATGGGTGGGTACATCAGGAAGTATGGTTATAGCAAAGAAGAGAACTTAGCTCTAGGCCTTGGATGCTAACATTCTTAGTCATGTGCTCTTTTCCAAAGATTTGTTTAGTGACCAAAAAGGTACTAAGTTCCTACCAGTGAGCACAGCAAATGACTGGGAAGTGAACTAAAGATGCTTCAGGATAATTTTTCCCTAGGTTTGTAACATTCCAACCTGTCTGTACCACTGAAATTCTAATCTGTCCATGAGCCGTTGTTATGGCCGCCTTCCCAGAATTCTCCTTCATCCTGTGTTAGCCCAGCTCATTCCCATAGCAACCCAGGCCCCACTCACTCAGTCAACTCTGCTTCAATGTTGTACAACCAAGGCCTGAAAAGAGACAACCAGACAAGATTAGCACTATGGCACCAAAGGGACCGGATGAGATAGACGGACAGGAAAACAGAAGGCATCTTAACCAAAGATAAAGGAATACAACCTTTTGTGTCATGTAGTCACACTGTTTGTTTTCATGTAACTGATTATAAGGGTTCCCTTTGCCCTAAAGATGGCCACTTCCACCTTAAGTCTCCAGAAGCCCTTCAGATGGCTCCTGCCTTCATAATCAGCCCTGGACTTAGCAGGTGCTATATTTTGCTTCATGATAGATATTGCTTGGTATCTGTGGGATTTTTTTTTTTTTTTTTTTTTTTTTTTTTTTTTTTTTTTGGAGAGGGTGAGGGAGGTGTGTTCTTGCTGGTTGTTTGCTTGCTTGTTTGTCTTTTAACCATACATCCCCTGCCTACCTGAGCTGCTGTTTAGGGAGTTTAGGGAGACATATCTAATGGCTCCTTCTACAAAGTGTACCTGAACAGCCAGCTGGTCAGCTGCTCACTGCCACCACCTGGGCACATGAAGGTGTCTAAGCAGCTCTACTGGGACACAGGATTCCAGCAGAGGGCACAACAGAGCCAAGGAGGGAAGAGAGACCATAAAGAAGACAAGGCTCTTTTTGTCTCTGGAATCCTGAGAGAACTGAAAGACAAAATCCTGGGAACCCTTAACATATTCTGTTTTTCACTGCATGCTGAAGCTACTGCATTTCTTACTTCTGGGTGCAACTGCCTTTAGGATATTCATGTGCATGTGTGTGAAAAGGGGGGGCCTGATAAGCACATTCCTGTGAACTAAGATATTCTTAACATCTGGAAACCCATAAAAATGGTACCTTTGGATATATAGATATATAAATATAGATATAGAAGATGATATAGATGATGATGATATAGATTATAGATATATATATAGGTATAGGTATAGATATAGATATAAATATTGGTAGGTAGAGGTAGAGATAGAGATATTGTATATCTGTATTTGCTGAAGATGTGACCCATTCCTGGCACTAAAGGTTTTCCTTGGTGGCATGAGACATCTAGCTGGGGCAGGGTTTACTCCTGTTAGGTGGTGATTCCATTTAAATTCCCTTCATTCATGTTTGATTTTTGGAAGTCTTAAAAGTAGTGGATTTCCATAAGGTTTGACTTCAAGGAAGTCATATTTTTAAATGGTACCAAATTGGCCTAAGTAAATGGTCATAGAAATACAAACCATTAAGTCAACCCAAATTACTTTCACCTCATATTATAACCATAAATATTTTTGAACAACTTTATTTTAAAAAACAAAGACAATGAACAAATTTTAAGCATTTTTGCATAAAAGTATATAAATACATTTTTGTCAGTGCTTGGCTTTTTTTCAAAGGTTTGATAGTGTGCATTAAGGTCTCACTAGTTACAATGAGCATAAAGTACATGTAAAACAGGATGTAACCCCGAATTAGTAAAACTTTTCTTGTTGTGTAAGGATTGAGCATAATGGTTTTTTCTTTTCTTTTTTATTTTCTTGAACCTCACACAGTCTGTGAGTTGTTTCTGGGGTGTTCAGAGCTTTCTGGGGTTAGTATCCCACTATCAGTGACTGCATATTATGTCTGTTCTTTTGTGACTGGGTTATCTCACTCAGGATGATACTCTCTAGATGCCTCCATTTTCTTAAGAATTTGGTTAAGTCATTGTTTCTGATAGCTGAGTAGTACTCCATTGTGTAAATGTACCACAATTTTTGTATCCATTCATCTACTGAAGGACATCTGGGTTCTTTCCAGCTTCCGGCTATTATAAATAGAGCTGCTATGAACATTATGGTGCATGCGCCTTTGTCGTATCTTGGAGTATCTCTAAGGTATATGCCCAGAAGTGGAATAGCTGGATCTTCAGGTAGTACTATGTCCAATTTTCTGAGGAATCGTCAGACTTATTTCCAGAGTGGTTGTGTCAGTTTACAACCCCACCAACAGTGGAGAAGTGCTCCTCTTTCTCCACAACCTCACCAGCATCTGCTGTCATCTGAGTTTTGGATCTTGGCCAATCTGACTGGTGTGAGATGGAATCTCAGGGTTGTTTTGATTTGCATTTCCCTGATGGCTAAGGATGTCCAGCACTTCCTTAGATGTTTCTCAGCCATTTGATATTCCTCAATTGAGAACGTTTTGTTTAGCTCTGTACTCCATTTTTTAATAGGGTTGTTTGATTCTCTGGTGTCTCGCGTTTTGAGTTCTTTGTATACCTTGGATATTAGGCCTCTATCAGATGTGGGGTTGGTAAAGATCTTTTCCCACTCTGTTGGGTCCGTTTTGTTTTCTTGACAGTGTCCTTAGCCTTACAGAAACTGCAATCTCATTAAGTCCCATTTGTCAATCTTTGACCTTAGAGCACAAGCCATTGGTGTTTTGTTCAGGAAATTTTCTCCTATGCCTATGTGTTCTAAGGTTTTCCCTACTTTCTCTTCTAATAGTTTCAGTGTACCTAGTTTAATGTGGAGATCTTTGATCCACTTACACTTGAGCTTTGTACAAGGAGATAAGAAAGGGTCTATTTTCATTCTTCTGCATGCTGAGTGCCAGTTGGACCAACACCATTTGTTGAATAGGCTGTCTTTTTCCATTGAATGTTTACAGCTCCTTTGTCAAAAATCAGGTGACCATATACGTGAGGGCTCATTTCTGGATCCTCTATTCTATTCCACTGATCCACATGCCTATTTCTGTACCAGTACCATGAAGTTTTCAGCACAATTGCCTTGTAATATAGCTTGAGGTCAGGGATAGTGATTCCCATAGATGTTTTCTTGTTGTTGATATAACCACAATTTTAATGCAAAGCACTAGAACTATAATCTAAGCTAGGTATCACTTGGTTAATAATTATATCAGCTGCTTTTCTGTAAGTGCTCTGAAAAGTTTCTATTGCTTGGGAAAATAAAATGGCTCTTGGGACATGAAGGTTCCTGATCCTGTACAGTCCAATCTTCATGAAGAACTGCCATGAAGTCAGATAGATGGTCCTCACTTCCAATAGTCCTAAATCAAGAGACTGATACCTTGGTTTAATATATATGCATACAGATTTCTATTAGTTAATATGCTTTTTATAAAAAGTTTCATCAAAATAAGTTCTTACTTTCACAGTACCAGAAAGTACTTCTCAAGCTGCCAAAGGGAATGAATAGCCCTATCCTGCTGTGATACCTATGAATCACAAAATTGGCCAACAATACAAGAAATCCCTTAAAACTCAGCAGTGGTATCTGTATCTTGGTTGTAACTAGCAGCTGTTTAGTTGGATTCAGAGCCTGCTCAGCATGTCAGAGATCATGTCTGGTGTTGGTGACATGGCCAACTATCCAGGGCTTCTGACGTCATGGATCTTAGAGTAGAACCTTCTATCACTTCTTAATTACACCAGAATAATACTCTAATGCATTCTATTTATTGTCATATTCTCACCTCTCATCAGAAAACTTCTGTCAAAAGCAACAAAGACAACCACAACTGGTTGAAATGTAGGAAACAAATGATTATTGCATGTCCAGCCACAGTGGCGACACCTCCAACAGAATTCCTTTGCCTGACGTTCAGAGAGAATCGTGGGAGATGGGGTGGAAAGACTGTAAGAGCTAGAAAGCCAGAAAATCTTCTGTGAGACTGTACCTTCTAGAAATGACAGAAAAGCTAGACCCAGGATACTTCAACAATATGGCTGCCTTTTTCTCACCAACCAATAGATGATGTATGGAATAGAAGTGACTGTCAGCATGGAAACAGAGATTGACTGAATGATGATCTTCTGCTTCTCAAAAACGATGTTTGTGAACAATCTCTGGGGGAGGGAGACTTGCTGGTGTGGGACAGTAGGGGCAGAGAAAGCTACATTAATATTTACATTATAAGAGAAGCCAGTTGGCAGAAAAAGTCTAGAAGTACTTTCCCACCTGGATTATGTACCACAAACAGAGCATGCCATGCCCCCAAAATATATGCTACACAAATGCAAGAAAGGTGGATTCTGTGTAAATGAGCTATAAAGGGTCATGAATCTGATGACCCTGGCAGAGCCTTTGAGAGCATACCTTTTTCTCAGCCCACTGTGACCTCCAGGAACACTTTCACTTTCTTAGTACACTTTCTCTATTTCTGTCTCTAGCTATGTGTCCCTAGTCCAATTCTCTCTCCAGGGTGCACAAAAGCCCAAAAACGCCAGCTGGTACTCTAGGGCTTGCTTACACACATTTCCACCTACAAGTTCATAACCAGTTCCAGGTCAGCCAGAACTACCCAGCAAGACCATGTCTCCAAAGATCCAAAGATCAAAAAGTAGAAGAAGAAAACATCTGGAATATTGGTTTCTGCTCTTCCCTGCTACAAAACTACAATCTATTGAGTGAGTGTATCTTTATGTAAATATATGTTTCAATTCAACATCACACCTTTCCATGAGAATATAAAGGAATATGTGATTTAAAAATAGAAAAAACAGAATGGTTGGGGGGTGATCATAATACCTCCCTTCACAGACAGCATTAGCTGTGCTTTTAGATTCTCACCTATGAAGTTCTTTTGTTTCCTATCTAGAGATTTATGTTTATGCAGCTACTCATAAACTAAACTGGGATGGTATGATACATAAAGTTTGTATTCTGCTTTTTTCATTTAGAGAAAAATAAAACATTTTTAATATATTGAGAAATTGCCCATTAGGTACTGTTTAAAAAATGCATATAATCATTAAAATGCATCCAATGGTATGGGAATACTACATCTTACATATGTACAAGCTTATCATTAGCAGTTAGAAATATGAACATAAAATTGGAGAAGCTAAGCTTTCTCAATAAGGAAAAAAATGCTTAAAAATAATTGTTTAGGGCTGGCAAGATAGCTCAATGACTTAAGGTCCTTACCATGTGCCGAGCAACCTGACTTTGATCCCCAGAAACCACATTGTAGATGGACTGAAGTGATTCTAAGTTGTCATCTAACCTCTATGCTTGCTGTGGAAAGCCTACACACACACACCAAAAATAAAATAAAACTTTAAATTATTTTCTACTGTTAAACTGTTTGGAAAGGCTTTGCTGCTGTATATATTTATTTAAAGGGAGAACGCAGGTAAATTGGTCCTGGAGTTTGTAGACCATACTTAAACCATACTTAAGGAACCGTATACTTTGAGAGTCTAGAAAACTGCATTCCCCAACCATTGGGTTGCTTCAGGAGTAAATGGAGATCAAGAAAAAAAGGGAATCACACGCATAATTATGTCTTACTATTTCGTAGATGGCATTTTTACTATGTGTAAACTGCTTCCACTTTGCAACATGCAAACTAGTTGGCAACACAGCAAAGTCAATTGTGGTCATCTGATCCCCAAATGCATGAAGAGTTTATCAGATCCAGACAATGTGGGCATAAACTGATGCATCCTCAAGCAGATTTTCCAGTCTCTCTCTTTGGAGACTTAAGCCGGGAAAGGGTAGAATTTCCATGACTCATCCTATCAAATCATAAAGATGTCATGGGGACTGCCACAAATGGACTATTAATTGTTGCCAGAAATTCTAAGTTCATTTTTTTTCCTGAGTAAAAAAAAAGATGGCAATTCAAATCTCATAGAGAGAGTCTGAACAAATATTTAAAAATAAGCTTTTGCCCCTCTATTTAGACACAGTTCGTTCTGCTTTGTCTTAGCTTTGTGTTCGGTCAGGTTCTGCTTGAGTCGAGGGGCTGGGAATGTAGGACACATGCTTTGCTTTAGTGATACTTGTCTCACAATGACGTTTTTTCAAGCCCTGCTTTGCATAGCTCATCGCCTTGCAGATGTGACAGCAAACAGCACTAGGAGTTATTAATGTCCCTGTGTTCAGTGCAGCTGGAGAGCGACAGAGAGGAAAGGGGCATCTGTGCTGTCCTTCACACTTAAAGACTCTGTCTCTGAGTTGTATTCAGGACTCAACAGCTTCAGAAGTCAACTTGATGGCAAAAGACACCTTAGTGGCTCCTTAGAAACAGGCAAAGAGCAGATGCTAAGCTCACCCGTAGAAGATGCTCAGCTGGAAGCAGATGCCACAGCCACACGGCAAGAGCCTATGTTCTACATGAAACAGGGATTAGAGGTTGAGAAGCATTCTTGAGACAGCTCTGAGAAAACTGACATTACCACCAGGCCAGGGAGTAAGCCTAGAATCCAGTATGGGTACCTGTGGACTGGGTAGAGACTCAGCTTCTAGTCCCTTGAGGAACTCAGGCTCAGACAAAGTGGGTGTCCAGGGTTGTAGCTGAGGCCCAGAGAAGACTTTTGCCCATCACCCGCTTTTCTAAGTGCAGCCAGGGAGTCAAAGCTAAGCCTCAGCTTCTCTACTGAAGCAATTCAAAGGCTCACAATGAGCCTTTGATTGAGTCTGGGCATCACTAAAAAACTTCACGCCTTACCCCCTTCCACACCATTCTTTCCCCACCCCTTCCTTTCTCTCTCCCACTTGCTTTCCAATCCATAGATTTTTAGCTCCCAAAGAGTTTCATTTACTTTCTTCAGGGTCTGCACCAATATCTTGCCTCCTGTTCCACACATGCTTATCCCCAGCTCGTCCCTTCAAACCTCTGGTCCATGGGCAAGTATTCACATGCTTTATTTAACCTCTGTGTCTAGGTTAGAGCCTCCTGGTGCATTCTTTTATTCTCATTCTGAAAATCTCCTTTGAGATTCACCTCATCCTTTAGACTCTTAAGTCCCATGTGGGTTCAGTGCTCCATTTCCAGAGCCTACCAGAGTGTGCACATTACACATAGCCAGTGCTCAGCAAACATACACCAGGTCATCAGAAAAATCAGCTGGCCTTGTTCCAGAGGGGCTTAAAAGAAAGACCCAGTGTTGGGTTTCGCCACACTGTTCCTTAACGGGGTCTCTCTGGGAATCCAGGTCTATCTTAACTGCTGACTTTTGCACTGGCAAGTAATATCAGTAGGCTCCAGCCCTACTCATATCTAATCAATAAATCATCCATTCCAGGCTATAGTTTAATTCTCAACCATTTTTTCCATTAAAAAAAAACACACAATCGAAATTCTCATGGAGTAATGGCAGGCAACCCCTGTTGCTCCGGAGACTTATGATAACGGTACATGTGCATGTACTTCCCTCCTTGCCTCGCCCCAACATTCTATCATAGCATAAAAATATATACTTCAGGCACAAACCTTAACAGTGCTTTTTAACCAGTAATGTCATCAGCAGGGCATATGTAAAACATATTTTGCAAATTAAACTGCAACTGAAATTTCTCCCCTTTTTTCTGTCTCTAAA
This sequence comes from Micromys minutus, assembly GCF_963924665.1. Classification (NCBI taxonomy): domain Eukaryota; kingdom Metazoa; phylum Chordata; class Mammalia; order Rodentia; family Muridae; genus Micromys; species Micromys minutus. Next base: position 31,150,526 of record NC_137981.1, read on the forward strand.
TTAACTGACAATAATTCTCTTTTATGCAAGAATGGACTACCTAGGGGCTGATCAGTCAGATCTGTGAGAAAAAGGGGATTTGATCTAATTACTACAAGATGCTCTTGGTGATGTTTCCTTTAATATAAATTATTATCCATAAGAAAAGCAATTAGTCGAGCATGACAGAAGAGAAAAAGACATGCCAGGAATGGCATATCTTAAGATTAATAACTCTATCTGTCTAAGCTTAGAGAATTCATGTAGAATATGGATAAACTGTCTTACACAACTTGGTGATTGCCTGATGGAATGTTTTCAAGAGAGTCAAGGGAGGTGCCCTTCATACTAACATCCCACATTGTAGGCTCTCAAGGAAGCGAAGCTTTGGGTAACACTCTAGGTGTGGCCTTTTATTCTATGCCTAAATTCCACTATCAGACATTCCCCAGAAAAGTCCACAAAGACCCCAGATTGAATTAAGCTGAGTAAACTTGTAAAGCCCCAAATCTCCATTAAATGCAGAAGTCTTGGACAAACCTCTGTGCCTCTTCAGCAGACATTGTTTTGTTTACGTCTCATCTTTCAGATCCACATGCTTTAAGGACTGCAGCGCAGTGTGACGTGACTTCCAGTCACGCCTGATATTCGGTGAACAGAGGGTACCTTGTTCTCAAGCTTGAGCTTCTACAATATGGTAGGAACATTCCCTCCTGTAGAATTTACAGCAACCGTACACATGTACCCAGCCCTGCTATACAGGACTTGAAGCTCACAAACTCTGAACGCACTCACTCTCAGTATGGGTGGTGTGACACACTCAAGGGGCTGGGAAGGGTGCTAAACTACCCACAGAGACTTCAGTGGCTGAAAGGTAAGCCTTAGCTCCTCACACCAAATCCCTTAATGTCTAATGTCTAATATCTCTTCTTAAAAAGAATTTCAATTCACTTGTTCTTCTTTAGTGAGGCAATCATGAGAAAAGATGAGAAAACTGGACTTCCCGCCAGTACGTGATAGAGATCTTTACCTGCTTAAGTAGACATTTGCTGACTGTGGGGAAGGTGCTGTACAACGGTGGAAAAAATTCCTAAGCTTTTCAGTCACCAGATTTATACACCAGGAGACATGAATGTAAGCAACCAACCAGGTACAGAAAGATCCCACTGCACATCATGAAAACCAGGGCGGTGCACACTTAACTGCAATGACAGACCTTCCTCTTATAAATGATCATAGGCTGAGACCATCAGTTAAAGAAGGTTCCAACAAGACACAGAGCACTGAGGAGTGGCCCACTCAGAATCCGTCCAGAGAGACCACACAGCCTTAAGAATTAGGAAGAGAAAAGGGTTATTGTCCCCTCATGATAATGAGCTTCCAGTTCAAATCACAGATCTCACCGCCGTCACACCAGGACTAATGCACCCGACTGGCTAAGCTAAGATGCATCAGGTATTTAATATATAACAGAAGGGAAGCATCCTTCTGGAAGACATACCTAAACAAATACCTGGGGCCAGAGAGATCTGAGTCAGTAAAGTGATTGTCTGCAATGAGGGAGGTCCTGATTTTGAATCCTCTGAGCCCAGGTTTTAAAGTCAAGGGCAGTGGCCCAGCACTGGTAAGGCAGAGACAGGAGGGTCCCTGGGGGTCCCTCACTAACCAACCAGCCTAACCCAAACTACAAGCCACAAACCAATGAGAAATGTTCTCTAAAGATGATGATGGTGATGATGATGATGATGATGATGATGATGATGATGATGATGATGATGATGATGATGATGATGATGATGATGATGTGAAAGACTCCTGAGAGATGAAACCAGAAGTTGATCTCTCTAGTTTCCATACTGAGGCAAATGCATGTACACACCTGCACACCCACACATACACAAATGAACACACTCATATACTCACCAAAAAACAGGAGAAAAAAAAGAAAACAATGAAAGCACAGAGCAGAGACAGCTCGATCAGTAAGGTATTTGCCACAGAAACTGGAAAGCCCTGGCTCAGTAACCCTGAAACCCACACAGAAAAGCAGAAGTGGTGATGTGTGCCTATGATCCCAGTGCTGGGAGGAAAGAACAGAAAGGTCTGTAGGACTTGCTGCTCAACCAAACTAGCAGAATTGGCAGGTTCCCTATTCAGTGAGAGAATCTGTCCTTTAAAAAAGTGGAGAGTGACAAAGTCACCTACCATTGACTTCTGACCTTCACACGTGCACACACAGGCATGCACACATGCACACACACGCACACACAAATATGTTAGGCACATGTGCACACACATGTGCACACAAAAATTCACATGTACACAAATGTCTGTTAGGCACAAAATGAGGTAAAAAAAAAAACTTCAAAGTCTTTAATTTCCTTGGATAATTTGGCAGCTGCTACTGAGATTCTCTGCTTTTTGTCAGGCTTATAAGACACTGAGCATCAGCAAGCTTCGGTAACATAGAAACCACCCACGTTCAAGCATTACTCTGGCAGCTTTGGCTATAGAAATCAAGGGGCATGCCTCAGCTGGAAGAAACCAGAGACCCAAAAAAGCAGGAAAAGGCAATGAGACAGAACAAAACACAATGAAGAAAACTGATGAGCCCCAAAGCTGAGTTTTGCTTTATATGAAAATTTGAATGATGCAAACCTCTAAAACAACAAAAAAGAAAGGAGGATGTTATTTCAGAGCCTACAAAAACTGATCTGCTTGTTTGATTCTTGCATGTTGAGAGATTTCTCATACTGCACACCTCATAGAATAGAAATAATAACACTTTAGGGAGTTCTGCATAGGAGTTTTTCCACCTTCTATAGAAGAAAAAACTGGAGCTAAATTTGCACAGAACCACACTAAACTAATCTTAAAGCACGGTATCCACCTCTCTGCAGATATTCTGTGACTTACACAAGATCTGAGCATCTTTAAAACTCTTAAAACAATCCACACAATAGATGATGAGAGGTTGCGTGAGGTAGAGAAGCTCCTTGGCGCCGTTTACTGACAAAGGTATATGGAAATGTTTTCAGTAATCAAAGACAATAGTGCTAGCAACCATTCTCAACCTCAAGATGGTAAAATCGATTCAGAGCACTGATCCAAACTCCAGGAATGGTGGGCAATACCAAAGGCACCTTAAGTGGACAAAACACATCATGTCTTTTGTTTTCATGTTTGAGAGAAATGCTCACAATGCATAGTTTGAACCCTAATTCCAAAGTTCTCCAATCTCTGACCATACTATATTCCTCTTAGTTTCCCACTCAAATCATGTCTGCCTCTCTCTGATCTTCAGTGGATGAAGCCATCCTACACAAAATGCTTTGGATACACACATACATGCATGTGCATCACAACTGCCTCCTTGTGACCTCACTGTCCATTGGTCAGTTGCTATGCAACCTCACTATCCATTAGTCAATTGCTACTCCTCCCTCAGTCTCCAACAGAGACATAAGGCAGCTTTGCTGGATCACTCAAAATAACTCTAAGCTGCCTGTAGTTGTGAGCTTCGCATGTCTAACAAAGGACTTGGCTACTTCTGAGATAAAGGTAGGTTTATTTCAGTTAAATTCAAGAAAAGCAAGATCAGAGGTCTGAGTCTCTGGAGAAGGTTACACAGTGCAGCAAACACACTGAGCCAGGATGTAAAAAGAGAAAAAGAAATTTTGATCCTTGGGGTGAAAGAGGGTGGGACAAATATATGTCCCTTTGGGGAATGCACCCCCAACAACCTACGAATATCCCATTAGGTTTCATCTCTCAGAGCTGTTTCTCACTGCCAACTCTGTCACCTTGGCAGCTTAACTACACAAGGAACACCATCGTTTTCATGATACTGCCCAGTTTAACAGTCCTCAGATGCTGTCCTTTCCCTTTCTGAACCATCCCCACATTTCAAATGCTTCTCTAGTTTGGGCTTCTTCATAGAATGCACAGCCAGAAAACTGAGCATTCTGGTCTGGTCAGCAATATCCTCTGTGCCTTACCTACAGTAGATGCCCCCCAAAAAAGATTGATAGATGAATAGAATGGCAGAATGACTATGGCTGCCACAGCTACATGAAATATACAGCACATCTGTATTAATTCTATGATTCTCACAGTCACAGAGAAGACCCTGGCCATGAAATGTCAAATGGGAGAAAGAATAGGTCTAGATGAGACCCCTTGTCCCTGAGAAAGCTTGAAACACTGCCTAGATCTTTTCTATGTCCTGAGAACAAGCAGTACTCAGAACAACGTGGCTTCTGATTGAATCCATCACAGTGGTTGTTCTCATCTTCTCTCTTCTAGCATCCCTGTCAGCTGACTTCCCAGCAGGGTGCTCTATGCCTTAGAGGAATACAGAGATACTGTGTGTGCCACCACAGCCTGAGCTCCGTTCCCTCCCAGGCAGAAGGCAGCCAACCAGACCCGCTGACAAATGGGATTCTGTGGAATTTGGGCTGTCATCACATCTGCCCTCCTCACTTTTCAAAGGAAGCTCGGGGTCCAGAATGAACACTTTGGAAACCAGAAATAGAGCATCCAACTAGGTCAAAATGAATGGTCCCATTTGAGAAGATTCCTTCAGTGGGAGGGCAAGGCTTGGTGGCACTGTGGTGGGACCTGCACTAACCACTGTCCCCATTTCACACTTTCCCAATTGAATCATGACTCTAAGGTGGAGAAATATTTTCTTTCATACCAAGATGGCATGCAAATTGGAGGGCAGGAAGTAAAAGCCACATTCATCTACTGCAGATGATTCAAATAAAGAAAGGGGGTTAAGAACTCCAAGGACTACCAGAGAAAAAGCAGCCCTTCAGATGATAATAGCTGACAGGAAGGGAAAGCCACAGTATGCCTGCTCACACTTTGGCCTTAAGACTTAGGCACTGCTTCTTGACAACTTCATCTTAGCCATTAAAGCTCTTTTTGCATCTCTCTGCAATAATTACCCATGCTGCAACCCTGGTGATAAAAGAGATGATTCCTGTGATCTTGAAGAGTCTGTATCCCTGAATGAATACAAATGCACAAAGTATCCTCACTGACCGAAAGTTGCCAAAAAATGTTAATTTTCTCATGTCATTCTACATTTATTTAAGACTCTTAAGTCAACAACGTATAAAAATATACCAGAAGCCACGTAGGAGAAATCAAAAATGGTAAGTACGTTTACAGTCTTATATGTTTACCATAGGTCAATTGGATGTATTAACTAACAGGTACAAGCAAACAAGAAGTATGGGGGAAAAAATCACATCTTTACATTTAGATCAGGAAAAAAACATACTCAGCTTTTGCTGTGACTGACAGGAAAGTGGATAAAAGTAAGCCTCTTCCAAGTTTTTTGGTAGATGTCTGAAATAACACACTTATTTATAATTGAAGATATTTAAACTGGCTGACCCACCAAATCCACTGCTAAATATATACCAATTGAGTTTATTCAACAAAGTCTACACTACTTGTGTAAAATTATGTTAACAGTAGCATTATTTATGAAAATGAAAAAACAATCAATTTCCAAATCACAAATAAGTAGAAAATAAAGATTTCTTAGAAATATAGCTTGGAAGAGGGTTGATGGGGTTTTTGAAGGGAACAGAAGAAAAGTGAGAAGTGTGCCCTATTCAATTGTAAGCACATATTTCCATGGACTAGCCGACCCTCCTCGTGGCATTTAAGTACTTTAACAATAGAACTTTCAGCTACTTTGAAATTATTGCTTAGGGTTCTCCCACTAAGACTAAGTGAGTAGAAATCACCTAATCTTCGGCTCTGCTTCCATGATTACCCACCCCCTCGTGCTGTTTTGGCGTTGATGCTGTGGCCCTTAGTTATTGCAAGGTTTGGTTTTGTTTGTTTGTTTGTGTGTTTGTGTGTTTGTTTGTTTCATTTGAAGGGACAGTCACTGGTCCTACTGTGTCCAGTTATAATTAAGTAGCCTTGAGGGTCAGGCAGATGTGGGTCTAAATCTGGCTGTTTGAGCTCTGCCGTTCCTTGAGTTCATCTAATCAATAGTTAATGAAGATCCGCTGTGTGGAAATCTTCCCCTAGGCCCTGGGATTCTGTGATAACACCATGGAAGGTAGCTCTGGATGGTCTCACTCTGCACATGCGGTGGCCTACCATAAAAGTGACACAAGTCACTCTCATAATGCATGCCTAGGCTAGGAGGAGGGAGGAAGTGGCCGTGGCAACATTAAAAGTGTAAACTGCACAAAGATCCTATGAGGAAAGAGAACTTCAGACCCATCTCACTTATGAACATTGATGCAAAAATACTCAACAAAATCCTTGCAAACCGAATCCAAGAACACATCAAAACGATCATTCACTATGACCAAGTAGGCTTCATCCCTGGCATGCAGGGATGGTTTAATATACAGAAATCCATCAACATAATCCACGATATAAACAAACTCAAAGAAAAAAAAACCACATGGTCATCTCACTAGATGCTGAGAAAGCATTTGACAATGTTCAACACCCCTTCATGTTAAAAGTCTTGGAAAGAACATGAATGCAAGACATAATAAATATAATACCTAAACATAATAAAAGCAATATACAGCAATCCAATAGCCAACATCAAACTTAATGGTGAGAAACTTGAAGCAATCCCACTAAAATCAGGGACTAGACAAGGCTGCCCACTCTCCCCCTACCTATTCAACATAGTACTGGAAGTCCTGGCTGGAGCAATTAAACAGCAAAAGGAAATCAAAGGGATAAAAATCAGAAAGGAAGAAGTAAAAATATCACTATTTGCAGATGACCTGAAAGTATACTTAAGTGACCCCCAAAATTCCACCAGAGAACTTTTACAGCTGATAAACAACTTCAACAAAGTGGCTGGATATAAAATTAACTCAAACAAATCAGTAGCCTTCTTCTACTCAAAGGACAAACATGCTGAGAAAGAAATTAGGGAAAAGATACCCTTCACAATAGTCACAGACACTATGAAATACCTTGCTGTGACTCTAACTAAGCAAGTGAAGGACCTGTTTGACAAAAACTTCAAATCTCTGAAGAAGGAAATTGAAGAAGATGTCAGAAAATGGAAAGATCTCCCATGCTCATGGATTGGAAGGATCAACATTGTAAAACTTACCATCTTACCAAAAGCAATCTACAGATTCAGTGCAATACCCATCAAAATTCCAACTCAATTCTTCATAGAGTTGGAAAGAGCAATTTGCAAATTCATCTGAAATAACAAAAAACCTAGAATATCAAAATCCATCCTCAATAAGAAAACATCAGTGGGAATCACCATCCCTGACCTCAAACTATATTACAAGGCAAGTGTGTTAAAAACTGCGTGGTACTGATACAGAGATAGGTAGGTTGATCAATGGAACAGAATAGAAGATCGAGAAATGAACTCTCTCACATATAGTCACTTGACTTTTGACAAAGGAGCTGAAAACATTCAATGCAAAAAGGACAGCCTCTTCAACAAATGGTGTTGGCTCAACTGGCACTCAGCATGCAGAAAAATGAAAATAGGCCCTTTCTTATTTCCTGGTACAAAGCTGAAGTGCAAGTGGATCAAAGATCTCCACATTAAACCAGGTACACTGAAACTATTAGAAGAGAAAGTAGAGAAAACCTTAGAACACATAGGCACAGGGGAAATATTCCTGAACAGAACACCAATGGTCTGTGCTCTAAGACCATTTTTGAATCGAGTAAAGGGCCTTAATGAGATTGCAAAGTTTCTGTAAGGCTAAGGACACTGTCAAGAAAACAAAACGGCAGCCAAAAGATTGGGAAAAAATCTTTACCAACCCCACATCTGATTGAGGTCTCATATCCAATATATACAAAGAATTCAAGAAGTTAGACATAGACACCAGAGAATAAAACAATTCTATTAAAAAATGGAGTACAGAGCTGAACAAAAATTTCTCAATTGAGGAATATCGAATGGCTGAGAAGCATCTTAGGAAGTACTCGACATCCCTAGTCATCAGGGAAATGCAAATCAAAACAACCCTGAGATTCCACCTCACACCAGTCAGAATGGCTAAGATCAAAAACTCAGATGACAGCAGATGCGGGCAAGGATGCGAAGAAAGAGGAATACTCTTCCACTGTTGGTGGGGTTGTAAGCTGGTACAACCACTCTGGAAATCAGTCTGGCAGTTCCTCAGAAAACTGGACATAATCCTACCTGAAGACCCAGTTATTGCACTTCTGGGCATATACCCCAGAGAAGCTCCAGCATACAATAAGGGCACATGCACCACAATGTTTATAGCAGCCCTATTTATAATAGCAAGAAACTGGAAAGAACCCAGATGTCCTTCAGTAGATGAATGGACACAAAAATTGTGGTATATTTTCACAATGGAGTACTACTCAGCTATTAGAAACAATGGCTTTATGAAATTCCTAGGAAAATGGATACATCTAGAGAATATCATCTTGAGTGAGGTAACCCAGTCACAAAAGAACAGACATAGTATGCAGTCACTGATAATTGGATACAAGCCCTAGAAATCTCTTAATACCCCCAGAACCAACTCACAGGCCATATGATGCTAAAAAAAAATAAAAAATAAAAAATAAACCCAAAGGCCAACAAGTGAAAGCCTCAGTCCTTCTTAGGAAAAAACATAAGTGTATAGCACCCTCTCAGAGTGTGGTACACCTGGACCTGAGATCATTAATACTTCAAGAACTAAGAATATAGCCTTCTGGCAATTTTTTGGTATTCAAAAATCATTATGTCTAATCTATATACACCAAGAAAACTCTGTTTCCATGTCACGTTCTGTTCTACATGTACTTTATGCTTATGATAACTAGTAAGATTTCAATGCATACTATCAAACCTCTAAAAGAATTAAGTACAAACAAAAATATATTCATATAGGGTTATGCCGAAATGCTTTTAAAAATCTGTACATGTATCTCTCTTTTTTAAATAAAGTTGTAAGAAAAAGATACACAATAATTCTTGTAATGATTAAATTTTTTAAAAAAGAAATCATTGCTATGGCTAACAAAAATACTATACAAAGATTGGTCCATGTGAATCAGGACTCCAGAATACAGGGGGATGGGGAAAGAAGAATGGAGTGGGAGGGAGGAAGGGAGGAGGCAAGAGGGAGAAAGGAAGAGACGGATTCTTAGTATCTAGAAGACAAAGGTTACAAACCATTTCTCACTCTACAAACATAGTGTTCAATAGAAATACAATTGGGAGAAACCCATGGCCCATCATTCTTCTCCCTCTTCCTGCTCAGTGATGCTAATAAAAGCAAAAGGGACTGGAACTCTAGCTTCTCTCAGATGCTGCATTTACCGGTCTGATGTTACAGTCTTAAAATTTGACACTTGGCTTTAAAGCTGTGTGCCCTTAGAAAACTGAACCTACTACTCTTGACCTTCAATTTTCTCATCCAAAACAGATAAAATAGTGCCTGACACATGGTGTCAGTGAAATATAGCTGTCACTATAATCATTTGACTACTACAGTCCAAGAGAAAAAAAATAAATATTTAAAAAAAATATCTGTCTATAAGTAGGCTGCCAAAAGAACATTTTGCAACAATGCAATTGTTCTGTGTCTCCATTTCCAATGGAGCAGCCTGGCCACATGGAACTGTAGAACACTGAGGCGTGGACAGTGCTCTCTTTAATTCTATTTAGCCTTAATTAATTTAAATGTCAATGGCCACATGTGGTTAATGGCTACCATATCAGATAACATGGGTTTAGAATAACCAAAATACCATATTCCTTTGAAGGGAGGAAGACCTAGCCCCAGGCAGTGAAATCCCAGCTGGTGGGCCAGCACCAATCTGCTATCAAGTTTTTGCCAGCCCACAAAAGAACAGACACAGAAATCTTCAATGTTATGAATCTTTCATAAGGTTAAATGTGTTCCTTTTAAAGACCATTGCTTCTGCAGAGGGTGGGTGTTCACTACACTCTTTTTCTTCAATCTAGTCTATTCATTCAACAAGCACTTCTTTCAACTCTACACTATGTAGCCTTGTCCCGAAGACGCACAGTCAATAAAACAAATACCCACAGCATGGAACTTACTTTCTGTGGAAGGAGAAAGAAAAATGTACTCACAAACACATTAAATTAACCAACCTTAACCAACATAAGGTGATAGAGAGGAATGAAAAGGAAGGTAAAAGATTGGAGAAGCTTCTTCACATCCTGTGATAGTTGATCAAATCTATAAAAGAGGCTAAGGCTTTATTTATGCCCCCCACCATGAGTTTTCCACATGTAAGACCCAAAGGCCTAAAAACAAAACCAAATTTGACATAAGCAAGAAAGAGGTCAGTGCCACTGAAGCAAGGTGCTTACAGAAGTCAAGTCAGAGCATCCTTTGGGCCCAGATTATGCAAACCCTTAAAGGCTATTGTACAATTTTTTTTCCAAATACATTTCAATTTTAGAATAATTTTGAATTTGTAGAATAGCTAAATAGTTCTGCAAATCTATCTCTCACCTTATTGTCTAATATTTAATATCACATACTTTATGGTACATTTATGTCAACTAAGAAAATATCATCTCAATAGTATAATTAAAAATAACAAAAGTACAACACCATTAAACTGTAGTCTTTATTCAAGCTCTACCAGTTTTTTCTCTGATGCCCTTTTTCTGTTCCAGGGCCCAATATTCCAGAATACTGGAATTCGTATCTTTTATATTTACTTTAAGTTGGTTAATTTTCTTAACACGTGTGTGAGTATATTTTTTCACCTTCTACTTAAAGTAAGTTCCAAGATATGTATATTTGCTTTATCTACTGTGTGTCTTCACTACACACATACACACACACACACACACACACACACACACACACACACACAGTATTCCAGAATACTAGAGTTTGAATCAGTCATTTAAATCCCTTCCAATTTCTTAGTCCTTCTTTGTCTTACATTGCAATTTTAAAGATTACTGCCCATCTATCCATCTATTTGGATCTCTCATTTTGTTTTTCTCTAACATTTGTCTTGTATTTGGCCAAGAGTTTAAGAAACAAAAATATCCCAAGGCAAAGTACCTTTGTCATCTCATCACATGAAATCAACATGGCTTCTTTTGCTGGTGAGGATCTCTCCTCATTCTCCTGAGGCTGTTGCGAGCAATAGAGTTTTGAGCAGAAGAATACGGTCTTACTTTTAAAGATAGTCACGGTCTGTGGGAAACAGCCTATAGGAGGCAAGAAATGAAAAGCAGCCATGGAGGGGCAAGTTGGTGGGAGTGGGGTGAGGTGGGTTATAGCAGCAGTGAAGATGACAGAAAATGTAAGTGCTCTACAAGTGCTACTGAGAGAACACATGGGACTCATTGTGACGTAGGTGTGAAAGACACGGAGGCTAAAAGACATGCTCAGGCTTCTGCCTGTGTGTTACATGGAAACTGCTGGAAGACTGCAATGCCTATGAAGCCTGTGAGCAGGGAGTGAAGCAGAAGTGAACAGATAATTCAAGAATTCAGAGGTGATGTTGAGGTCAGTGACATAAATCTCTGAATCACTGGCAAGCAGATGGTATTTACATCCATACCCGGAATAAGATGACCCAGAAATTGAGTCTTGAGAAAAGGAGGAAAAGTGGTCTAAAATGTAAAATGATGGTGGTATTTGAAGATAAATGCCCCTTTTATTTCAGTTATTCTATTAGAAAAACTAAAAGCCCCAATCATCAAAGGCTTAGTGAGATAGATAGATAGATAGATAGATAGATAGATAGATAGATAGATAGATAGATAGATAGATGATAGATAGATGTATAGATAGGTAGATAGATATATAGACAGATATATTAGAAAATTGATAGATAGGTAGGTAGATAGATTAAATAGATAGAATGATAGATAGATAGATAGATAGATAGATAGATAGATAGATAGATAATGATGAATAATGATAGATACATCTTATGGATGTAAAAGGTGCAGATAGATGATACAGAAACAGAAAGGTAGAATTTTATTTCTGTAACTCTAACATCCAACATAAAATCTCCAGGTCATTTATAATCCTAAATTTTTTCTATAATTTTTTTGAACTATAAGGACTGTGGAGTTTGTAGGGGTCTGGTGATAACAGTTCCTCTGATGGTAGAGAGCAGCAACTGCTTGAAAGTGCAGTGAGGCAGACTGTGTTGTAGTCAAAAGCAGAGGGTCTGGAGCCAGACATGAGTATGCCCCAACTTGGCCACCCATGAGCAACAGAACTTTAAATTAGTGGCTTTCAGCTGGGCACACAGACCACACTGTAACGGTGTGACACTCAACTTTGCAGTGAATGGTAGTTGATGCATACTCAAGGCTGATCATAGCCCCAATACTGTTGGATGTGTAGTCCTAATTAGGACAGCTGTATCATCTCCTCCAAAGCTCGGACAGCAGTGTGGAAGAGACAGTCAGAAAGAATGCAAGAACTAGATTGCTGGGAAGCGGCCCATGAAATGCTAATGTCTGAACATGATATGGCTACAGCAATCACAAATCGTGGCAGCTGAGATGTCCTGCAGTAGGTCTACACAAGACTCAACATACAACAATGCCAACATACAGGCACCGATGAAGGAAGGGATCATGGTGTTCTTCCTCTCCCTGGAAACTATCACCTGTTGAAGGCTGCCAAACATGAGGTCATTAGAGTCACCAGTACAGCCAGTGGTGGCCTGTCCTTGCTCCAGTGGATAGTTTCATACTTACATTCTGGCAGGCAGAATGTAAGTCATGAAGTAGGCATGGAAATTGTTGATAGAAAATAGGTTGGAGGGGATGAGAGAAGGATAAGGAAAGAGTAAAGGGTGATTTTTACATCAGATACATTAGACAGCAGATAAACAGATATAAAAATTAATTAAACCAAAATAAATGAGTGTCCCCGACTTCTTCTCAGCTTGCTTACCAATACAACAAGCTCCTCTCCTAACGGGCCATTTGCCATAAGCATGGCATTCTGACTAAAATTTTTTGTCTACTAGCAATGTATTTAAAAAAGGTTTTTTTTAATTATATGTGTGGTAAGTACATGCATTCATGTGTGTATGATTGTATGTACAGTTGACTGTGTGCATGTGCATATGTAGTGTTTGTGTATGTGTGTGTGTGTTTGTGGTATGTGTGTGATACATTGTGTGGTGTGTGTGTGTGTGTGTGTGTGTGTGTGTAGTGTGCATGTGTGGTATATGCATGGGGTGTGTGTGTGGTATGTGTGTGTGGTGTGTGTGTGTGAGTGTTTGTGGTGTCTTTGTGTTTGTAGTGTGTGGGTATATGTATATGTCTGAGAAGCAGACAATTTTTGATTAGAATGAGATGTGATAGAAGTAATTAGTGTCACAAGTAATCACTTATAGTATTTTGCTTAATGCCTGTATCTCTACTAGCTGGCTCTTTAATAATAATAATAACAACAACAACAATAGCATAAGATTTTTTTCTCCAGATACTGAATTGAGACTTGCAAACCTTACACTCAAAATAGATTAGTAAGTAATAGTTCAAAGAGAGAAAGCTTAGGAAAGAACAACAAGCTCATTCCAGATCTTACTCATCCACACATGCAATGCAATGTTCTTAGGGTGACATTATCAAACTTCATTGTGTAAGAAAATCACATAGGATTTTTTAAAGTAGACATTGCTGGTCCTGAGATGTTAGACTGAAAGAAAAAAAAAAACCAAAAAAACCAAAAAACTTCAAAATGATGCTGATACTGTCATCCAAAGCCCATCGTGGCCCAGAGGAGAGCCACTTCTGTCAAGCCCACAAGGAGAAGATTTGTGTGGGCACTGTTTTCTTTTAGATACTTCCAGAAGGGAAACAAGTGATGGGTAAGGATGCCTGATAGATTTCAACCACAAGATTTGCAAATGCAGTCCTAGCCATTTACTGTGTGAATCACCCTGCCACCGTCCGCAACTTCCAGGAGTTCATGGACACCAAGCCTCACTCTTCTGAAAGCTTCCCCTAAAAGGAAAGCTTAAAGAATGCCCCAGGGATGTGAACTGAAGGCATCTGAAGACCAAGAGCCACAAGGTTCAACTGATGGAACTAAAGGCTATGCACGGTACACCAGAATCCGACTCCAAAGAGGCCTCAGAACTCATGCAAAAGACGGGCAGCCCAGGCAAACTGAAGAATGCGTAGGACTGGGTTTGTTTGTTTGCTTGCTTGCTTGTTTGTTTGGACAAAAAGATTTATACCTCTTTATAAGGTATACTTTCTTTACCTTCATAAGGTATAAATTCGTGTACTTCCTTTTATGCTATATTACAATTGAAGATGAATGGGGGAGGGGTCGAAGAGTTTTCTGCTAAGATTGGTCTTCTATAAAGTATAAATTAGGAAATCAACATTATATGCAAAAGTTTCCATTCGTGATTCAACACTGATTTGCAACATACCCTGAGCACGTTTGGATAGAATATACCTTTCCCCTTTTCCCCATCTTCAATGATGCCTGTAAGTGCACAGCTATGGGGCCAACAGCTAACAGCACTGCACACAGGTAAAAGCATAGCATTACTCTGGGGAGACGGTCCTGAGGTGTGCTGTAATAAAGCAAGCGCATCCCCAGTGCAAACATACCAGGAGATTCTAGAGAAGCCAACATCCCATGGAAGGCTGTAGGATCTGCCAAAAATGCAGGCCGCCCTGGGACGGCAGGACAAGGCTGAGGCTGTGAAGCAGGAGGAAGCACGGTCATGAGCGCCACACCCTCTGACTCGCTGCAGACCCTGGTCTTATGCCTCACATTCAACAGACACTAAATAAATAACCCTTCAAGCACACAAACAGAAAACAGAATGGTGAAGAGAAGAGGTGGATGGTAAAGGACATAGAATACAGATGTGGGATAGACAGGTTTACAGCTGGAAAGCTGATATTAATAAAATTAGAGGGCATTTGGGACTTAAGATACTTTTCTATTCTCTCTCTCTTCCTCCCTCCCCCCTCCAAGTTCCAGACAGAAGTGACTAGAAGAAGGAAGGACTTGTTTTGTCCCATCACAGCAGGCATGTCAGCCTGCCCCACCATAGTTACCACATTACTGTCTGTGCGAGGCCCATAACAAACATCACATTATAAAGTCTAAAGATATAAAACAAGCACATTAAACAATTAAAAGTCAGTGCATAGAATACGTAGAAGTTTTACCATACACAAAAAGAGTAGTTTCTCCGGCATAGCACAGAACTTAAGGACGATGACAGTGAGAGGCTCACACAAAATAGTAAGAGAACAAGAGGTGATAATCACATATCTGATGGAGGTTTCTCTCATTCCTTCCCCCAAAGCAGGCACTATGCCAGAGTGGGAGGCCTCCAGGGGCGGGATCCTCTGGGCTGCCTTCCAGGTGATGCTGATACATCTGGGAATGACTGCCAGGAACCAGGAGGCTGAGCTGGAGATGTTTGATGGCAGGCTGTATACTTCCTATCAGTAGGGATAGCCATGAGCACCTTAGCAGAGGATGGGAGGAAGCCCAGCTGAAGCTACATGGCCCTATGCTGAATACTGAGGTTCAGCACCAAAGACAAGTATGACCTGACAAATACTAGGAAGCTGAAACTAAAACAAACATAGAATAACACATGACATGAGAAACCGTGGATCTGAAAATTCAAAATCTTCTGCAGAAGTGACCAGAAAGCTAGGATCTAAAAGATGTGACATTAGTTGACTAACGGTTGTTGGAAGAAGAATGTCCCAGGCAACAAGAATAACGTGTAATGAAATGCAGGGTAAGAGTTTTGATCACCAAATCTTTCTTAATAATTTCATCCCATTTTATATCTACTTCCAAAAGGAGAACATCCTTTGTTACCCCATATCCAAGTAGGAAAGGTCTAGAAACCTGGACATCAAAAGAGCCTGCCGTCCCTCTCATGTTTGGAGCTGTCGGCATCTAATGCACACACACAGAAAACCTCCCTTCCTTCCTCTTCATTTAAGGATGGCAGTTTCTGGAGGAAAAAAAAAACCCTAAATGTGGAGGCCATCTGCTTAGCAGACTGTCTAACTCCCCAGGAACAGCAAATGTCCTTCTTGGTGCAGTGTCTCCTATCTAAAGGACAATGACATCTTGGTAGAAGAGAGCAATGTTAGTCGCTTCTGAGTTTTCCCTTTGGTAGAAATGGCATGCCTGGGGATTTGTCCCAGATCCTTTCCTGCTGGAGATCATGCATCTGCAGAGAGTTTCTCAAGAGCCTAGGTGTGTTCATAGGGTATTTATGGGCCTGTGGTACAATAATGAGACAGGTCCGATATTTATTTTTAGATTTATTTTGATTTTACCTACATATTCATGTGTATGTCCAATGATGGTATATAACATATGTGAGGGTACCCAGGGAAGGCCAGGATAAAAGGTTGGATTCCCCTGAAACTGGAATGACATCCAATTATGAACTGTTAGTCATGAGTGCTGTGACTTGGACTCAAGTTCTCTGGAAGGACAAGTGTTCTTAACCACTGAGCTGTCTCCCCAGTCCAGTCTACTGGAAGTCACCTTGCTTCTCTGGTTCCATGCAACCAACCTCTATCACACAGCAGTTGTGCAAGCTTCATCGCTTCTTTGGGGAACAAAAAAAATGGATGACTAAATAGTCTTCTAAAACATACACAACCTACAGGCAAGCAAAGCCAATGTAAACAACCCCACTCTGTCTAGCCAATGCACAAAGAAATATATATGTAAAAAGCATTGCATGAGCAACCAAGAAACACTGGTCAAACAACGTGGACAGTCAACACTTAGAGCCTACGGGGGCACATCTTTCATTTAGTTCTCCTACATATTTCTCCCAGAACATCCACATACGATGTTTGAGAAAAAACATACCCAACCCATCGATTCTCACCTTGAGCTCTTCTGTCTTCTCTTTTTGCTCAAATCCTTAAAGCTAAGGTGATTTAAGGTCTTATTCCCATCAACACACTTACCAACCCACAAATGTACCTGAGGCTGCATTTTCTACTTCATCGGGCTGGTGTTTTTCCAGCGTCAGTGGGAGTCTCCATCGCACCCCCAGATGAGGGCATCGAGCCGCCCCAGACTCCACACATGTTTATTGCAAGAACAAACATAAGCTTGTGCACACTCAG
This sequence comes from Micromys minutus, assembly GCF_963924665.1. Lineage (NCBI taxonomy): Eukaryota > Metazoa > Chordata > Mammalia > Rodentia > Muridae > Micromys > Micromys minutus. The sequence continues at coordinate 31,167,624 of NC_137981.1, forward strand.
GCCCTTTCCATTTGGCCTGTCGAACACTTGTTCTACTTTCATCTTCACTGTGAAGCAATCCTGTTAAAAAATTTATTTTTCAGGTGCCACCTTGGATAAGTGCACCTTTTGATCAGGAAAAAGCAGACGTGAAATGGAGAAAGGAAGCATTTTCCTCTTCCTGGGAAGGTCTTGAGGATGTCAGTCACTGTAAAAATCTTTTCCTTGGGCACGCTATCCACATGTGCAAACTGTTCCTGTAGATTCTGCACAGAAACCCACTTAGGAACATAGCCTCTCTCCAGGGTAAGCTGTCTTCCCTGAAAAACACCAATCAGGCCTCCACAGCTGGACTACAAAGCCATGTTGGTTTTGCTTTAGTTTGGTTGTTATATATTTTTTTCTATGACAGGACAAAAGGAAGTGATTCATAGACCTGAATTCCATAAGAAATGGAAATTTTCACACAAGAGGGTGTTTTGAGTCCCTTTCTTTGGAAGTCACAATGTACATGAGTGTTTTAACGGCTCTTTATCCAGTAGAAGGCCTAAGATGGCAGGAGCTATGAATAGCACATCATGCAAATGACTCTAGCAGAGGTGTGCTTGTCAGTCGCAGTGGAGAAGGGACAAATACAGAGTTACTGAAGGAATTATCACCCTGCTGGTGGGATTTGTCCAACCCTCCCAGGTTGCCACCCAGGCTAAAAAGACAGGGGCAAGCACTTGAGTCTGAGCTTCTAACCTGCTGTATCCGATAAGGCCTCAAATGCATTTTTTTTTCTATTCAATTTTCAAGGCAATTTTGTTTGTTTTCTTAACTGGGAGTAAACTAAGCCAACGAGAGCTCATTAGCTAACCTCGAACCCCCGGCCAGACAGACACACTGAGCCGAGAACCTACGACAGAATGAAGCACATTGTCTTGAGAACCACAGAGAGAATGAGAGGCCTGGATAACTCTGCTGCCTCCGTTTCCCTTCCTCTGAGTATGGAGTCTGAGATGCATGTCCTGGAAGGCCCGAGCCAAAAAAAGCCAGGCTCACAGGTAAAGAACTGGTCTGACCTGCCTCTGGGTGTGGGGAACCCAAAAGTTCCGGCCTGGGTTTTGCTTCAACAGGCTCCTGCTCCTCAAAGGTTCACAGGCTACATGGCTGGTCCTACAGCGACAAAGTGCTACAGGATCCAGATGGGAAACAGAGCATCTTTTATAGATATTTATCCTCTACAGTACTTGCCTAGAGCAACCCCAGTTAGAAATGGCCTCTGATTCCTTAACTTAACAAGAAAGAAATCAATTAAATTGCTCTAAAATTCAGACCTGAACTAAAATGTTGTTATATTTTCTCTTGAGTATCTTCAAGATAAGGTAGCATAAAACTTGCAGTTCTGGACTCTCCAGTCCCGAAAGCCTGATGGTGGGAGACACCTCAGGTAGACCAGAGTTCAGTCCCCCGAAGTCATGCCAGAGAGTTTATAAGAATCTATGAGTCTACTAGGAGATCGTAAGTCCTCTTCTAACTGTGGGCACTACACTCACACACACACCAACCTATGTGAGACACGAGCACGTATACATAATTGTAAAGTAAAAATTAAGATAGAGACTTTTTAAAACGCCCTTCCAGATGCCAAAAGAAAGCTCGTTCCTCCAGAGTTGTTACAAGAAGAAATTGTGGGTGAATTGTGGCTTCTGGCTTGCCCTCTCTAGCCTCTCAGGTTTCATGTCATATTAAAAAAAAAAAATCAGTAAGTAAAATTGACTTGAATTGCATTAAGGTTCTATGTCCATAAATACACAAATCCTGAACTACACAATTGTCTATGTGGGTGAGAATCATGGTTTGTTACTCTAAAATGATCAATTAGCAATTAATATTGAACCACTTTCTTGGACTTAGCGCCTTTTATAGATAGTGGGAAAATCACACAGAGACTTTCTTTAGAACTGAGCATCCAAATAACAAATAAAAAGAGAAAATGCCAGTGAGAGCACCCCAAAGGCTTCCAGTGACCACAGACACTGGGGCATATCTACTCTTATTAACTAGGACTGGTTACACTGTTTAGGGACGTCAGCCGTGAAGTACTAATGAGTTCTAAATTTTGTGAGTTTCTATGCTAATCACAAGGGCAGATGTGCTTTTCTACTACCACTGCTCAGACTCTAAGCACAGTGTAAGACATAATTTCCCCTTCTCATCAGAGGCATAAATAATGTCTCTATAGTCTGCTCTAGTCCCATATATCACCAGGCTGGTTGAAATGTATCTCTGGCTTCCGTAAATCATACACATGGCTTAGCAGAACATCCTCCTAGAATGCAGGAAGTGAGCACATGGCAGTGAGCTCTAGAGTTACACGCTGTTTGAGTGTGAGTTCCTTCATCGTCCATTTTAATTGATTTGCACAGACAGGAAAGAGGGGGAACACAAACCCTTACAAACCTTCGCAGCCTCAGCTAATTAGGCCAGACCTGCATAAAGCACCTCGAGGTTTCAGAAAAATCTGAAAGCCGGGAATAAAATGAGAGCAGCCTGGGGAGGCCCATGTATCCATCCATCCTGCTCTCAGCCCCTGTGCTTGTGACAACTTAAAAGTGAGCAGGCCAAGCTACAGGGAACGCAGATGCAGACCGGCTTCTTCCATGCATCACAGACCTCCGACTACTTGGTCCATAGTGTGACTTTCTTCCTAAAGGAAGTGTGTGTGCAACAAAGCCAAAGCTTCCAGAAGAGTGCAGGAGAAGCCACTTCTGACATGAGGGGTTCACGTAGAACATTCACTGAAACGTGTACAGTGACTGATCCCCGTCAGGCTCGAAGACATAAGCTGCTTCAAGAAAGAGAGCAAGCATTCCTGATCTTCGTCTGGAAGGTTCTCAGAGTGCTTGTGTCGAGTTAGCCGCTGAGTAAATGCAAAGATTGAAACTAGACTGTCTGAAGTAAGTAGTTTAATTTCAGAGACTATTGAAGTGCTGCCCTAAGGCACTGCAAAGGCATCGAGCACCGACTGACAGAGGCACCTTCACTTGCGGCCAGAAAGGGAGGCCGTCTCTGTTTTACTTTTCACTTTATTGTTTTTCCTGCTGTTTTTCCATATCCTTCACATTGTTTTCAGAAATGTAAAATGAACTCTGGCTGTTTTTACTCCTGTCACTTTGTCTCCCACAGGCCTCTTCTCTTTCCAACAAGTCCCTCACATACTTTCCTGTCTCTTGTCTGTGACGTGCTGTGTTTAGTTACAGTTGCTCTATGGGCACGGGTGGGAGGTGCTTACCGGAGCGGAGCATCTTATCAGTAGTGTCTACACCTCTGAAAAAAATGAGATCCCACCCCCTGCACAGCCATCAGCTGTCAGCCCCTCCTATATGAAATCAAATGATGATGCTTCCAGTCTTCTCCCACACAGGTAATGACAGTGGCAGTGACGATGAACGTAATGTCCTTGTCATATTCAGAACATATCAACTCACAGAACTCCTGCCCATCTCCCAACTCTGCCTCTTCTGTGATGTCCCCATGAGCCTTAGACGCTGTAATAAAGATGTCCCACTTTGGGCCAGTCTTGAGTCTCTGAATTAACTGCCACCCACTGCAAAAAGGAGCACCTCTGAAGCAGCACTCGTCTATGGGTACAAACATAAGCATTTAGAAGATGCTTTGGCATCATGTCCAATAACAAAACAAAAGTACCACACACACACAGACACACACACACACACACACACACACACACACACACACACACCAGATCTTATAATAATGCCATTAACCATGAGATGCTCCCCAGACCCGTTTCAGAAACAGTGAGTGTGCAAAATGAGTCATCACAATATGGAAGCATCTATTCATCAAACGTGAGAAAGAAAGAATGGGTGTCTGTGTATGCCCACTTAGAAAATAATGCACAGAAAGCTCAGTGACTTTACAGATGTTTCAATGGGAAAACTAGACTAGGGGAAATTTCTGAATACATATAAGCATACAGATAAGTAAACAGCCCATCTCCTCAAGCCTTTCCCTTATGATACTGGTTCATATTTCTCTCCTAGTTAATACTTCCCACAGTAATGACAAAGAAAGGGACCCAATCCAAGACTAGTTATCTATGCATATGCAAATACATATGTATACCCTCTACAAACATATCTACTCTTGAAACCAGAGGCCAGAAAATCACGACATGCCGACAAATATCCAGTGACTGGTTTTCTAAATAAAGCTCTATTTGAACACAGTCCCGTTTCTTTTATTTGTGAACTGCACATGATCGCTGTCACCTCCATGCTACAAAAGCACCACTGGACAGTGACAAGACCAAGTGGTTCACAGAGCTGGAAAGATTGATCATCTATTCCTTTAGGGAAAGTCTGCCAAGCTGTATACTAAGGCACTGTAAAGGCAGGGGCCATGTTGTCTTACTTCCCCAGGATCAGCTGACACCAAGTCAAGAGCAGTCACTGCCCATTGGCCATTTTGGTTATCTAAGGGTAGCAAGCCTCTTTGTCAGTCTGAAAGACCTTTTGGTACACATACATTTCTGTAATTGTCCCCATTCCGGCTAATTTTCATTTCCAAAAGCTCTTTATTCTCCATTTTACCCTTCTCTTGACAAGTTTCATGTACAAATCAAATACACCTGAGCTGTATGATGTAGAATAATTCCATCGAGTTTCTCCAATAATTGCACTGGGCAGATTATTTGAAGACTGTAGACTGCCTTTCACACTACAAACACATAACACTTAAACATTAACCAACTCACAGCAACTTCAAAGCCTCATCATTTCCCATGTATCTACAGGGCATGTGCTCTCTGCAACTCTACCAAATAGCATGACACAAACTCACTTCAAGAGACTGCCTTGGATTATTTTAGTGAACCTACAGTGAGTATCATGGTGGCGAACAGAGCTTCCAGTTAGCCAAAAGGGAAAGACCCACCAGATTATGCCATCTTGATTTGGATATATACTGTGTGCAAGTTCCTGGTGCAATAAAGGGGTTTACAGTATGGCTCCTTACCTGGGGCTGTCCACATGACAAGGACACTGTTAAAACCAGGTAATAAAAGCAAGAAGCAGGGCACAGTTTTTCAGATGACTAAAGATGAAGGAAATAATATGGACAGATTGAAAGTAAAGAAGAGAGAAGGGAAGGCGTTATGGAGCAATATTATTTTTTCAGGGTGAGTGTTAAATGAGTTGAGTTTAAAAGACAGAATGCCTTGGGCTAAAGAGAAAAAGAGGACACAATGAGGAAGTGGTCCAGAGCCTGATGCAACCATGAATCCTTTGCTGGGAGTTGTTATTACGTATTCACCAAATGTTTATGGGGAAACTGCTCTTAGAGAATCTGAGCACAAGATAAGCTCTCTCCAAGGCTGAAAACTGCCTTTAAAGCTGAATTCACATTGCCACCACTCTGTAGAATGGAAAGTGAGCATGGGGGAAGACGGTGCTGGGGAACAGGGCACAACGGGCAGGTAGAGACCTGGTGGCAAATACTGGGGACAGGACTCAAAGAGTTTACATCCCAGCACAATGGGCGGGTAGAGACCTGGTGGCAAACACCAGGGACAGGCTAAAAGAGCTTACACTCCTTACACATGTGTTTGGTTTTTAAAGGTGATATGCTAAATATGCATGCTGTAAATTGAATCATTTAATATCTTTAATACAAGTTCTGCTAGTATCCCAGGGCATTAGAAGTCATTCTAGTACTAGTCTTCAAAAACAGTAGCATTACAGATTTTTTTTCCTCTTTTCTTTTATTGGACATTTTATTTTATTTACATTTCAAATGCTATCCCCATTCCCAGTTTCCCCTCTGGAAACCCCCTATCATGTTCCCCCTACCACTATTCCTATAAGGATGTTCCCACTCTCTCCCGCCTCCCCTCCCTGGCATTCTCCTATACTGGAGTATTGAGCCTTCACACGACCAAGGGCCTCCCCTCCCATTGATGCCCGACAAGGCCATCCTCTGCTGCATACTTGGCTGGAGCCATGGGTCCCTCCATGTGTGCTCTTTAGTTGGTGGTTTAGATCCTGGAAGCTCTAGAAGATCTGGTTGGTTGATGTTGTTGTTCTTATGAGGTTGCAAACCTTTACAGCTCCTTTGGTCCTTTCTCTAACTCCTCCATTGGGGTCCCTATGCGCAGTTGGATGGTTGGTTTCGAGCATTACAGATATCAATTGTGGATTCAGGTCTTTATCAAAGTGTACTGCTACTCAGGCTTAAATGTGTGAAGTTTGTCATATTGACAAATTCGGGAGGGACCCAGAGTTCATTTGCCAACCGGTCAATACCCTTGCTACACACTGATTATATAGGTTAAAGGTTATTTCTAAATGACCTCAATTTTACTGTCTCCTCAATTTGCCAAACACATGTACGTTTTAGTAAAAATACTACTTGAATTACATTTTTAAAGTAACGAGAGTTTCTTTACTGACTAAACTTTTTTTAATAGACAGTTGGAGAGGTGGCAGAAACGACAGCCTTTAGGAACCTGCTCCCCAAATGGCAGACTCAACTTTCACTGCTAATGTTGGCTAACTCCTATCATCCAATCCTCCTCCCTTCCACCAGCAATACCGCTTCTCGGCTGTCATATGATGTCATTGTCACCCCTCCAGATTCCTCGCTAAAATATTTACCCTTTTGAACTGGTTTCTCATGTTATCCCAGAGCAATTTGAGATTTTTAACTTCTCTTGGCTATTTGATGTTACTTACATGTTTCTTAGCCACTGAAATCAATCTCCGTTGACCTTTGACAAGCTTTACCACATGGTTCTCTGTATATGTGTGGGGGTTGGGGTCCTGTATATTGGAGGATGGTGATGACATTCTTGGTCTGTCTCTATTAGATGTCGGTAACACATTCCTCTAAAGCAGTGGTTGTCCGCTTTCTTAATGCTGTGGTGCTTTCATACAGTCCCTCATGTGGTAGTGTACCCAACCGTGAGATTATATCATTGCTACTTCACAACTATAATTTTGCTACTGCTGTGAATTGTAATGTAAATATCAGATATGCAGGCTATGTGATATGCACCTCCCAGATTGAGAACCACCACTCTAAAACCTGACCATGTAACAATCAAGAGTACCCACCCCCTTGCAATTGTTGGCAAATGTCTTCTCAGAATAAAATCTTCTGCTGAAAACCAGTGATCTGCGATAAGGTTCACATACAATGTGACTAGATGACAAATACCAAAGTTTATGGTTGGCCATCAGCCACTCCAAGCCTGTGTCTGTGTCAACTCAGTCCTTATCATCTTCCATTTTAAAGATGAAGAGATGCCGAAAGAAGTTAAGTGACTTGTCAAAGCCACACTGTTATAAAGCAGGACGGTGACCTGGGTTCATCAATATCCAGCCCTCAGCTCATAATGCCTGGGCCATCGATGCCCAGTCTTCAGCTCATAATGCCTGAGCCATTGATGCCTAGCCTTCAACTCATAATGCCTGAGCCATCGATGCCCAGTCTTCAGCTCATAATGCCTGAGCCCTCGATGCCCAGCCTTCATCTCATAATGCCTGAGCCATCGATGCCCAGCTTACATACTTACATCCTAAGTATGTAAGCTGGATCACGGGGAAGACCAGCCCACAGTTAAGTTATCCTGCTGCTACAGCAGCTTTTGCACCCTCCTGGAGGTAAAAATGTATATTTAACAATCAGTGTGGCTTGGATATAAATGGAGTCCATAGACATGAGTAACAACCCATATGAGAATGACCAGCCAGTCATGTCTTCAGACTGTTTTCTTCAACCGAAGTTCCATTTTGTACAAACATGCCCTGTCTTCATGGAGCACCTTCAGGGAGTCAAGGACCAAAAACTGGTCCTGCGAGTCTCGTGATTAGGTTTTTGCTTTTCAGATATCTGAAACCTCTTTCATGAAACAAAGCACCCAGGCAAAAATTGACAAGATGACTTAGACAGCAAACACTGATTTTAGCTAAATGTGGAGAAAAATCCAAGCTGACTGCATCTTGAGTTAGAACTATAAGCCATTTTCCCGTAAGATTTAAAGTAATGAACAGAGCTCATGACATTCTGTAGACTGACAGTGTTGGGATTCTGTAAACCCCACTCCTCAGTTACCTGGCAACAGCCAGGCATACACCACCCCACAGTTACCTGACAATAGCCAGGTATGCTCTGCCCCAGTGACCTGACACTATAAAAGGGGCTGCTTGCTCCTTCCTCTGTCTCTTACACTCTCTTACTCTCTCTTGTTCTCTCCACCTTTTCCCCTCTCACCCCATTCCCCCCTCTCTCTCCAAGTGCACATGGCCAGCCTCTACTTCTCTACTTCCCTCTTCTCTCTCTCTCTGCCCATACTACCCTCTTAATTCCCCCATAACCTGAATAAACTCTATTCTGTACTCTACTGTCATGTGGCTGGTCCCTCAGGGGGAAGAGATTCACAACATGGATCCCCTAGAGGCATCTCCCTCACCCCCAGGCCTCGCTGCACCTCCATGGGCCATACCCCCCCCCCATTCTCTTCATCCTTTTCCTAACACTGGTGCTGAAACTCAGGACATCATCTTCTCTTTTTTATATACACATTATTGGTGCCCCTGGGTGTGCAAGTGACCTGAAATTCATCTATCCGTTTGCTTATTATGAATTTCCCATTGTGTCTGAAATCTATTTGAGCTCTTTAACTGGATAAACACCTCACTTAGACTTCAATATGATCGTTTTTAATCTGCTTTTAAAACTGTCAGCAAAGACAAACCTTTGCCAGGTCCATACAAACTGCGGCCTGATTTAAATATGTTTATTATTAATGAGTAAAGCTTTCATGAGAGAAACAATCAACCTTAACTACTCAAACTTCTTGAGATACAGTGGAAGGGGCATAGAGGTCGTCTCAATGGCCCTCAGAACTTGGCACATTGAGGCCAAGGAAACCTACGTGCTGATGGGAACCCAGGACTGGTTGGGGGCGGTGTGGTGCCAACTACAGGCTCTTGTGCCGCTGAGTGAATCTCTTCTTCCTCCAACTCCTGCTCCATGAGACTAGGCAGTTTGTTTCCTCCCACTGATCTGTACATTCATCTGCAAAATGGAAATGCTTCCTGGGACAAAAGAAACCTCTTATAAAGAGCATCGAATTCCTCCTGAGAAAGAGGGTTTGCTCAATGCATTTTATATCCATTTGTTTTCAATACCTACTTACAATTACTGCAGGCTTTCCATATGAGATGACTGTTGAGTTTTGGTTTCTAGAGTAAATACGTTCTTTAGGTTGATTATATTAGTAATTCTTTCATTCCATCAAACTAATGTTTAAAAAAGTAATAAGGTGGGATTCACCTATAGAATTTATGGTATTCTGTGCATTCTTCCTGTTTGCAGTCAATAACCAAGATCAAATCTTCTACTTGCTCTGTTGACTTCCTAAATCCAACTGTTGTGTTTGCCTCTGCCGCCTGAATCTTTAAGGCCCTTGCCATACTTTTAACAACCCAGGTACCCGGTTCAACAAGGCGCAAACATCCGCATCTCCTTCCAGCGCCAAGATGCGCTGGAGCCTATAAGCTTCCTCGGGATCTTGTAATAACTCCCACTAACACAATAACGTTAAGTTTCAGGCAGTCCTGAGCTTTTTACAGTATTCGTTATGTGCCTCTAAAATAATTTATAATGGAAATTCTGAGATGTCCTTTACTACCGAGGATATTGGTCCTAGGCCCAGCAACAGAACACATGTTCATAGGCACGCACAACTGTGTGTCTGCAATACACACGTACACAGAAAAGGGTTCTGTTCACTTAACTCAAATTTATTCAGAACAGTTTTATGTTATTTATTTTCTTGAGTTTTAGACAAGATCTTTTTTAGCACATTACAGAGGCCTGGAGGGGCTTTCTGCATAAAAGACAAAGCCAAGCACTGTTAATGCAAAGTATAGTAACTCAGTGTTTTGAGAAACATGCCCAAACATATTTGACTATGAAGCCATCGGGCCAAGAAATCTTAGTGTCTAGAGCTGAGGGCAAAATTGGCAGTGGGGTTCTCATTATCAGGAGACTTGGTGCTACCTGGTGGCTGCAAGGTCCAGCCTGCCTCAGTCTAACAAAGATTCATAGGTATGATGCCAACACTTTTAATATGCAAATATACCATATCATTTGCATGTCTGTAAAATATGAAGTGTGAAAGACCCACTTCTCAGTTCTTGCTGAGCCTATTACAAAGTAACATTAATAAGTTACTTAATGCTTCTGACCTTCAGTGTCCCCATATGGACATGTCAGGAAAATGGCATGCATCTTCTTCCTACAGATTGCTATGAGAACTTATTTTTTAAGACATTTAAAATGACTGATAAAGCATCAGGAACCTCAGGAGTGCAATGCATATCAGCCAAGATTATCTCTTTCATCTAAGGTCCCTGTTTTAAACCTCATCAAAACAAAAACAAAAACAGAAAAGAAAAAGCAAAAACTAGCACAAAACTTCATTAAATACCTTAAACAGATAATCTTACCAAACAAGAGAACAACATACAAATAGTTTTACACCACCCCGTAGAAATTTCTAAAGCTCAAGATAGGTGAAAAGCTAGAGAGAACATCACAGGGGAAAACAAGAGAACGCACAATACAACGAAAAAGCAGAGAGAAACCTGCTCACACTAAGAAAATAGCACTTACCTTCAGCAAGCTTGAGAAACTCTACAACCCAGGGGAGCTATTTAGTGTTCCAAAATATTTTTTTTTTTTACTGGAACATGCTCTAAGAAGTCTTACCAAGATTTTACCTTCAAAACTAAGGTAGCTGAGGCTCTCCTCAGAGTTTAAACTCCCTCCCTACAAAATGGTAGATGGCAGGTAATTCAGGGAGCTGTTCTGGAAGCCTCCTCATTCTGTTTTTACAGCTCCCTTCCCATCATTAAAAAGAGGCACATTTCTAGAGGGTAAACATCCTTCAGTTGAACAAACTCGAAGCAAGACTATTCCTGAGTAAAGTTGCCTTTGTTTTTAAAACTCCTAGGCATACTTAAACTGATGTGTGAAATTCCGTGAACTCCAAGCAGGGGGTGTTTCTCAAGAGCTGAAGCTTACACTAAGGCTAAGTAAAACACAGACTTACTCACCCACAAACCAGCAAAGTCTTTATGCCTAACAAAGTCACTTAGAATAAAACGCCAATCAAGAATTCACTAGGACATGAAAAGGGATTTAAGTGGATATTTAGCACAGGCTACCTAGAGAGACCTTCTCCACAGGTCTCCACCATCTTCATACGTGATAACATCACAGAGATCCCAAAGTCTAATTTAGTGGCAGAATATTCATCTTACACATCACAGAAATGAACTACCATTTCCAACCGCCACCAGCTTTAGCACAGCCTCACAAAACAATGTCTATTTGATCAACATCCCAAATGGCCATCTAAATTCTGTCTGGCTGAAACATAATTGAAAACTGTCCTGGCTTTATTTAAATAGTACCTAAGATCCGTTTTTAAAGATTGGGTAGAGAAAAATCCACACAATATTTTGGTCCTGGCTGGTAGCTACCTCGAAAAATGATACTGTTCTGCTTTAAATGACTCATAAAATGTTATCAGAAGGGCCTTATGATCAGTTTTACAACTGATCCATACTCTCTCACACCACAGGAAAAAGCAAAATTCCAAAACTTCCAGAGACGCTAGAAAGAAAAATATAGCTCATTCACGAGCACCATCTAGTGGCAGACATGAGGCACGTCTCAGGCTGCCCCTGCAACGTCTGGATGGTCTGTTTTAAACCCATAATTTTGGAAGAAACTTAGTTCAGTGTTTCCCAAAATACATTTCTTGATAACAGGATTCTGTCATCAAATGCACTTGAGACTCACTGGGTGAAGATCTGTGGAAAAAGACAACTTTATTTCAGGCTATCCTATGCCCTACATGTGCCAAGGCACACTGGAAATCTCTAACGGGCATTTGAATTTGATCAAGCAAACTTTTTACGTATGGATACCTCAGAACTCCTCAAAGCGTGCTGGAATTTCATACAACAATGTTTTGGAAATGCTGATCTAATCTAGCGCCTGACTCAACATTTTACACACGAAGGCTCCAGCAACAAAAGTAGTGTGTCCGGGTTCTCAGGACTGTGTTACTGCCTGCCGGTGAGGTGTAGCTAAAGAACTTCTTCCTCCCACGCCCTATCATGGATACTTTGTTCATTTAGAAGGATCTCCTATTACAGACAGATTAAATATTTATTTTAAAATAATACTTTCCTCACAAGTTCTGATCATTACTGTATTTTAATCTGGATATAGATTATCCTTAATGCTATATGCCAGCATGGGGGTGGCACACCTCTATATATTTTATCATTATTGCTGTATTTGAAGAAACACAATTGAAGAATGTATGAAAATTACTTTCTATTACTCCCATACGCATTCCACTTAACTGTAAACCTGAAAAATAGTCACAATGCTCATAGTGACTTTTGGATTTCAAATTCAAGGAATTATATCCCAAAATAATTAGCTCCGAGGGAAGCAAGACCATAATTTCCCCAATAGAAAAAATGTTATGTGGGATGAAAATGTCAGAAACACAAAGGATAATGCTGCAAACACAAAGAAAAATGGGATCTTTTTTCATTCAGAATCAACGCAAAGGGAGCAAAGGCAATAATAGCTCGGTTGGTAAAATCTCTGCCACACACATGATGGTCTGTGCTTAATGCCCAGGACTCACAGGGCTGTGCTGTTGTTTTGTGTTTGTTTAAAGCATGTAGTGGTACAGAATGCTTGTAATCAACAATGGGATTCACTGGCCAGCCAGTCTAGCCTATTAGATGAGTGACTTATCTCAAAATACAAAATGATTGTTCCTGAGGAATGGCACTGAAGTTGAGCTGTGGTACACACACACACACACACACACACAAACACACACACACATAGAGAGAGAGACAGACAGACACACACACACACATACATAGAGACAGGCAGACAGATAGACAGACAGACACACACACACACACACACACACACACACACACACACAAGAAATGCAATGTACAAAGCTAAAACCAAAAACCTAAAAGCATATCCTTGCTTACATGCATCCCAGGACCCTATCAGAAATCAATCACTACTTTCAGGAGCAGTCCCAAGAGCCACAGCTTCCCAGGAGGCACCAGCTGAGCAGTACTCTCTGGTACAGGCCCCTGCACCTGCATCCCGCATCCTTCCCTGCTCTATGTTACCCACTGCTAATGTCAAAGTAGCCATTAAGATTCAAAAATTATTTGACAATGACTTAAATATTAAGAGTTAACAAAAGAAAGACTCTGGAGTTTTGTATTTTTTTTTTTCAGTTGGTTTGGGTTAATGTTTTTGGAAAGGGTGCGAGGGTCTTTTTTGAGATAGTGTCTTGATATGTTTCCCCAGTTTGTCTTTGAACTTGTAATCTTTCTCTCTTTGCCTCCTAAGTATTAGCATGATAAATATACACCACCATATCCAGCACTTCCCTGGTAGCCTCTTGAACCACTTTGATAGCTGTGCAATACTTCTGCTAGACTCTTATTTAAATTTCTCCTATGAATAATCTCTCTCATAAGAATATTTAAAAGGCTAGAGATGTGGCTGAGCAGTTAAAAGCACTCACTGTTCTTCCAGGGGTTCCCAGGACTCACATTAGGCAACAATCTGTAACTGCAGATCCAGAGAGAGGGTCTGACCCTCTTCTGTCCTCTGCAGGCCCTGGACACACTCCCATATAGGCAGGATATATACCCATGCATAACTTAAAATGGTCTAAGACAATATTTTTAAGTTGTTAAAGAAAAATTATTTAAAACAATGAATCTGGACGTGATAGCTCACACCTATGATCCCTACACTAATGAGGCTGAGGCCTGGGACTGTAGAGAATTCAAGGCACACGGTTAGTTCCAGCTCATCCGGGCCAGAGAAAGAGAAAAAAATATGTTTGTTTATTTATTTATTCACTTGTCTTAATGGACATGGTTTATTCCAATACCTCTAGGCAGGAACATTTTTCTGTTCTGAAACTTAGGCCGAAGGATGTGTCCCATAAGTGGAGCGGCAGAATCCACACATTTACGCTGACGATATTTTCTTCCTGAAACAGTTATCCTACTTTACCCAAGGCTGGAGTCCTCAGTTAGGAACGGCAAACTCCCGAGGTGACTGCAGGCGGTAAGCACACTCCTTCTTCAGCCCACTTCAAACACAGCAGACATGTGTCACAGCTGAAAGGCTTTGGAAAGACCCGCGTGTTTGCCCACAAGCCCGAGACTTCAATGGAAAGAACCTGTACTCGAGATTCAAATTCTAAAGATTCCCTAAGCTCTAAAACCATATATTTTCAACAAGACTTGTACTGCTGGTAGGTGAAGAAAATCCCTTAATTAGGAACTCAACCTCAAAGCCTGAACAGGAAACTTAATACCTATGTGTGGAATTGGTGTTCTAATCGGATTAACAGGGACCCAAATGCAAAGTGGAAGCCAGACAAAGGCCTTGTCAGTTAGGCTGGACATGTTGGGGAGAAGGCAGGCGCCCGGGTTTGAAGTTGGCACAACTCAGAGCTAGCTGTGACTTCTCTGTGTCTGCCCTGGAAGCCTGTCTGCCTTTATCCTGCCTGTGGGCTGCAATCGCATGGTGGGATGGAGTAAAGTAACTCTGAGGGGCATGAACTCCCCTGAAATATGCTTGGCCTCTCTTTCGAAGGCCCCTCTTCTGAAACCCCACCCTATACCCAGCCCAAGAGTAAACAACATTCTTTAAAAGCCCACTAACCACAAATGTTTTCAGTTTATAGATTTCCCTTTGCTGTTCATGTCTGTGCACATGTGTCTCCTGAGGTGCAGCTCTGGGCTATGATGCACACACACTAGGCACAACTCATTCTTTGAGAAGAAGGTACATCTAATTCATTTTTCTTTCCTATCTTGCTCAGAACTGGATTCCCATGTAACAGTTGGTCATCTGACACATGCACACATGCACACACACATACATACATACATACATACATACATACATACATACATACATACATTCATAGTGACTCTATTCTCCTTATGTGTCAAGTCAGATGCTGAGTGGTAATTCCAGTCTCATTCCCTTTTCTCAGGTGTTAACATGGAAGGTGGTAACCTGTCTCCCAACATTAAATTAAGTAACATACAAAGTGATGTTTTGCTGCATGTTGAATATTCCAAAAGTGTGGTTTAGCCACACACGTGATTTTAAAAATAATAATTTAGGGCCACTGAAATGGCTTCATAGGTGACAGCACTTGCCACTGAGACTGAGGACTTGGACTTAATTCCTGGTCATGCACACGCATGCACGCATGTACACAGACTAAGTTGTTTTAATTTAAAAGAAAATATTTTATCTTGGCTATGGTTTTAAATTGTTTCAGCCAACCATTACAAGAAAACTACAAAATATTGCTTTACATTGGATGTACAGAACATAACTTTCTCTAGAACTGATTTTTCAATGAAGCCTGTAAATTCTACCCCCTAGTGGAAGATCGATGAAACGACTTCATCTTGGCTTACTAAACCAATTTCTTAAGATCCTCACCCGCCTTCAGCTTCTCATCTATCTCTACCTTGGTGGCACATGGAAGGTGGCTTGGAGGGCGTGCTTGTCCTCTATAGATCATGTTTCAGTAGCTAGTGCCACGATATTTGGCTGTTGGCCTCTGGTTATGTATTGATGGCTAGAGTATTCCCACATGCTTAGAGGCTTGGGATGCTTGGCTGCGTCCTGTCTACAACCAGCTCCTGCCATCCTCTCTACTGAAGTAGAACTTACTAAAGATGCCCTTCTCCCTAAGCTTCTCTAGAATATGTATGTATATGTTTATGTATATATACATACATATATATGTATGTATTCACAAAGAATATGTTCTAGACATTTCTGGAGCTCAGAAAATATGTTACCTCCCTCACATAAAACAGGGACAAGTAGAGGGAATCTATTCTGCTCAGGCAGCCCTCCACCCCTGACTCCAACCACTTCCCTTCTTTGACCCACCTCTTCTGCAGTAGGATACACTCTTCCTTTTGGAGAGGAAGCTCCCCTCCTGTCACTAGTTCAAATTTCAAAAATAACCTGCTACATGATTGTTAACATCAGGTGAAGTCAATCAACCCGAAATAAACTTCATTGTCAATAAAAGAAAAAGTAAATTAACATGGGCTTCAGGGTTAATAGTTCCTAGTAAAAAATGGTCCTAAATGTCTAGACAGTGGAGACATACATTTTGCCTTACTAATATGTTAAGAAAGCCAAATCAAGATCTGCACAAGATCAAGCCAGCCAACACTCCAGCAGGAAGAGGGGAGTGGTCCTGAGCCCTGATGGCCTAGTGGAGCCATTGGCAGTTTATGGCCACTGGGTGAGGGAGTCAGTTTTATTCAGGGCTGTGGCTCACAGGAGGCCACCATTGTCCAGTTGATGCCACCCTATACCACATGCATAGGAGGAACACTGACTGACTCTGACTTAGAAGAAAAAGAAGAAAATGGTGACGTTTGGATGGGAATAGTAGAGAGTGGTCCAGGGAGAGCGGGAGGGGAAGATGGGGTGTTTTGGGGCAGGTATAATCTAAACAAGCTGTTATCATGTATGAAATTATCAAAGAATGAATAATTTTTACACTTAACAGAATTAAAATACAGCCAAGAGAATTTTCTCAGTATCTGTGGGAAATTTTTACAGCTTTCCTTCCATTGATATTGTAGTCTGTGACTTAATTTTTAACATTTTTTTAATGGGAAATGGCCTGGCACAGAACAAAACACTGGACGATATGCTTAAGTCATCGTGTGTGGCCTGAGACCTGAGGAGGTACTTAGCTGGCGAGCTTTCCTGGTTGTGAAATGGGAGTACTATCACCTGTCTCAAAGACTCATATGAGGATCAGATAGTTAAATGAAACTTCTAGAATGAGACAAGCCCCGGCCCACCGCCATTTAGACATCCCTTTAAGGTAGACACAGCATCTACATGTGCAAGCTGTGCCTGTCTCATGGTGGATCCCTTTTTCTCAAATACAAAGCACTAAAAATGCCTTCCCAAATGTACGTCTCAAGTTGCTGGTCACACTCGCAAAAGCTCTTGTCTGTTTGCTGTTTTAGCTTAATGAATCATGGCTTTAAGCTTCATTAGGCATGGCTATGGTGAGGACCACTCATAGCTTAAAGGATGTCAAAGCCTCATCTCAGCCTTACTAATCCTGTACTCCACTTCCACCTGGAGCCCTTCGCAACTCACGTTTAAGTTATTTAAAAATATTTGAGGAGACTATTCAACTAGAATGTCAGTTTCCATGGTCTGAGGCTTAAAGCCCGATGAATGTTGCTGATGCTTCAAGAATTAGAATAAGAGGTAAATCTAGAAACAAGAGTTAACCAGGATCAGATACATCCATAAAAGTGGAGCTCTGGTGATTCCTTAATCATACATAATAAGGAAGAGAGACCCAAGCTCACTCTGTCTCTCCCCCTTGATGTCATGTTATGAAGCTGCAAGAAGGCACCTACCAGATGCCATGCAGATATTGAACCAGCATCTAGGACTATGAGCAAAAAACAAAACGTTCTTTTTTGTAAGTATCTGGCCTAAGGTGTTTTGTTGCAACAACAAAAATAAAGAGTAAGCAACCCTGTGAGTATGCATATATAACTATAGCCATATCTTCTTAGGTGTTGTTTAGTCTAGGTTTTTGGTGTTTTGTTTTTTGAGATAGAATCTCACTTCTACTCACTTTGGAGCTTTAGCTAGAATGCAACACATTTTGTAGACCAGACTGGCTTCAAGTGCACAGAGATTCACCTGCCTGTGTCCCCAGGTGCTGGGATTAAACACATGTCTCACTATACCCAGCATAACTTTTTGTTTTGTTTTTTTAACAGTGATTATAGCACAGGATTTATCATCTTTGCCTATTCAAAGACAAAATAAGAAATGGGCTGCTGGAGACTTAACAGCCATTTCTAGTAGGCCAATACTTCATGGAGGTTTATCCCAGTTTCCAAATTCTCATTGAGAATTTTGTTTCCCTTGATTGGATACTTCCTGTTTGCTTTCCAATCTCAATTTACAATCAAGTAGGTAAAGCTCTCTGTGTGAAAGGATTGCTCCTGCTTTCAGAGCAGCAAATCTAACATTATTTTTATACAAGACAATAATTTCTTCCTATCAAGTCACACCCAGAAGACTAACAGGGCAGCCAAAGTATGGATGAAACAGGTCATTGGGCTGTATACCCAACCCTGCTAAATCTTACCCCAGAGAAGATGCTGGTCTACCCTCAGAACTTTTGGATTCCCTCAGTACAGTTCATAACCCTACTGCCTCGGATGATCAAAACCAGGGGTTGGTTGGGAGGCTTCCCTGAAAAGGGACAGATTACAAACATTTCAGGTTTGCAGGTGAATTGTCTTTGTTAGAAAGACCCAAATCTGTTATTGTAGTTCAAAAGCAGCCAAGGGCAGCAAAGAAATAAATGAGTATGCCAAGTCTCCAAAGGACTTCACCTACCAAAACAAATACCATCTTGAGTTGGCCCAAAGACCATAGCTGGTCAATTGTGGTCTACAGACACCACTTTATCATGAGATGCCACATGATAGGAAGAAGTTGACACAGAGAAAATGATCCGAAGTGTCTAAAACTCCACTTGAACAATTTTGATTTAGTTTCTCTTTACACACAATATTTACCAGAGTGGATTAGACATGAAAACCAGCTCTTACTCACTAACCAGGTGGCTGCTTAGGAACTCAACACTATGTCTTACTCTATAAATCATCATCCCAAATACAATCTTTCGTACACAGTGAGTTTTAAATCTTGGAAGATGCATGTTCATTGCAATTCTACAGGACAATTCACCTCAAAAAGACATGCCTCATTTATAATGCATAAAATTTGGTGTTCCCTTTCTTTTTTGTGGCTAAAGAATGATTATACAGAAAAATAGATACAATTAAGAATATTCTTAAGGCAAGCACTGAATCTAGGTTCTTAGAACCAGTAAATACTAGAAATGGAGAGAAACGGGGTTGATGGTAAGTTTTAAAAGGTTTTAGATATGTACTAGGATATTACCTTAGTATTCAGTTATTGTATGAAGTTGTACCCCTGCACTGTGGATTCATGAAAAATTGTATCAAGAAGCCAAAAAAATGTCATGTGGAATGAGAACAGGTACAAAATAAACTCAAACTAGACCTCCCCCCCCCCCAAGTTCCAGCTAGATCCATAAATAGTAAATTCAAAAGCTATGGCTTTTCAGATTATACCATGGGTGTGGAGATACAGAAAAACTATGTGAGGCTGTGCTCAGAGGAGACCCAAGGCATGTGGGGGCCCTCAAGATCCAACCCCAGTTCATTCTTACAGCCAGCAGCATCCTCACCTGGACTTTACATGGTGCCTTCTTCAGGGAAAACTCCACCCTGGCTGTATTCACTAATTTCTTGCAACCATGGTGCTTAAATGTCTATACATATCATACAACCATAGAGCTTATGTCTACACACATCATACAACCATAGAGCTTATGTCTATACACATCATACAACCACAGAGCTTATGTCTATACACAACATACAACCACAGAGCTTATGTCTACATACATCATACAACCATAGAGCTTATGTCTACACACATCATACAAACAGAACTTATGTCTATACATATCATACAACCATAGAGCTTATGTCTACACACATCATACAACCATAGAGCTTATGTCTACACACATCATCCAACCATAGAGCTTATGTCTACATACATCATACAACCATAGAGCTTATGTCTACACACATCATACAACCATAGAGCTTATGTCTACATACATCATACAACCATAGAGCTTATGTCTACATACATCATACAACCATAGAGCTTATGTCTACACACATCATCCAACCATAGAGCTTATGTCTACACACATCATACAACCATAGAGCTTATGTCTACATACATCATCCAACCATACAGCTTATGTCTACATACATCATACAACCATAGAGCTTATGTCTACATCATACAACCATCGAGTTTATGTCTACACACATCATACAAGCAGAGCTTATGTCTATACACATCATACAACCACAGAGCTTATGTCTATACACAACATACAACCACAGAGCTTATGTCTACATACATCATATAACCACATACATCATACAAGCATGGCCCATTTTTTCATCCCACTTTTCCAGCCATGCTGCTGAGCCTGCTCCAGAGAGAAAATAAACATGCTCTGTCAGTTCATGAGGTCTACAATTCCAAAAATACCTGATTCCATGACAGTTCTGAGAGGAGCCCATCGGAAATCACCCTCCACGCTAAAGAAGACATTACTATCCTACATACATATGCATCAAACTCTGATAAGTCCAATTTCATAGAAAATGTAGTTCTGGTTTTAAAGACAGGTTGCTATCAGCCCATTAATAATAGGTTGTTTCGATAATCCATTCTCTCCAATACATAGACCATCTAGAGTAAAAAAATAAAGAAACATCAAAATTAGTTGACATCATATATCAAATGGACTTAGTAGAACTACTGGATGTCCACCCAAACACCAAAGAATATACATTTTACTTAATATCACTCAAAGGTTTCTCTGAAATAGACCACATCCTAGGACAGAAAATAAATCTTAAGAAATTCAAAGAGATTAAAATAACTCTGTGTGTCCAATCTGACCACGGCTCGATAAAACTTAACATTGACAGCAAAAAAATCTCTGGTAAGTTCACAAACTCACAGAGATTAAACAACTCATTACTGAATGATGAACAGGTCAGAGAAAATATTCAAGAAAGAAAATTTTTAAATCCTGGAACTAAAATGCAAATGTCAAGTCAGCATAGCCAAACCGAAGGCTGTCTTACAGGAGAAACAGAGCTCTAAGTTCCTGCACTAAAAACATCAGAAAGAGCACAAATAACTGACCTAATGATGGAGCTCAAAGTTGGAGAAACAAGAACAAACAAAACCCAAACCCAACCAGCAGCAAGAAATCATAAAGATCAGAGCAGATATTAATGAGCTAGAAACAAAGAGAACAAGACAAAGAATCAATAAGTACAAGAATATTTATCTTCTCTGAGAAGAAAAGTAAGATAGGCAGACCCTTGATCCAGCCAACTTGAAGGAAGAAAGGCATGACCTAAATTAGTAGAATCAGAAACATTATAACAGACACCACAAGAAAGACATCAAAATATTATAATGGAATTCCAAAACAAAACAACAAAATAGCCTCTTCTCCATTAAACTAGAAAACCTAAAAGAAATGAATGAATTTCTAGATCCAACCAAACCACCAAAATTAAGCCAAGAAGTCAACAACTTAAACAGACTTATAGCAAAAGGAAGCTTGGAACAGTATTTAAAAAAAAAAAAAAAAAAAGGCCCCAAGGGGGAAGAGGTATTGGGGAAGGGGGTTAGAAACAGTCCTGAGCCAAGGGAGTCACAGCAGAATCCATCTACCAGACTTTCAAAGAAAATATACCCAATCCTTCTAAACATATTCAAAGAGGAAAGAAAAGAGAGAAAAAAAGAAAGGAAGGTAGGAAGGAAGGAAGGAAGGAAGGAAGAGGGAAGTAACAAGGCATATTTCTAAACACTTTCTTTGAAGCCAATATCACTCTAATACCAAAACCGGGTAGAGTCACAGCAGAAAAGAAAACTACAGGCTAATAGTCCTGATGAGAATAGATTTTTTTTTTAAAAAAAAAGAATACTCAATAAACTACTTACAAACAGAATGCACATACATACACACACACACACACACATTACCCGCCATGACCAAATTGGCTTTATCCCTGAAATGTAGGGATGGGATGACTCAACAGGCACAAGTCAGTAAATGTAATAACCACATAGTTGGACTTAAACACAGACATCCCATGCTCACCTCGGTGACTACAGAAAAAGACTAGAACAAGGTCCAAAAATGGCTTTACAATAAAAGTCCTAGAGAATATATAATTAGAGGGTGCATATCTCAACATAATAAAAGCTGTATGTGTGGAATGCATAGTCAACGCCAACCTAAATGAAGAAAACTTGAACCAATCCAACTGAAGTCAGAAGCAACGCTGGAGTTGTCCACTACATACACCCCTTTTCAGTACTGTGACTGAGCACCAGCTGGAGGCTGGGAAGGAAATCAATGGTGTGCACATAGGAAAATAAGCCAAACCATCACCATTTGCAATACCATGATAGTACACATTGGAGGTGCCAAAATCATGCCAGAAAACTTCTAGAAACAATAAACAAATTCTACAGCGCGGTGGGATACATAGTTAACTTACACATATTAATAGTTTTCATATACACCACCAACAAACATACAGAGAAAGAGATCATGGACACACACACTTCCATTCACAACAACCTCAAACAAAACACAATACTTAGAAATAAAACTTACTAAAGATGTGAAGGACCTTTACAATAAAAACTTTAAACGTACATTTAAACCTTCATTTAAAACTTTAAATGAAGAGAGAAAGACACTAGACAACAGAGAGCTATCCCATGCTCATGGGTTGGTAGAATTAATATTGTTTAAAAAAAAAACAATCATTTTACCAGAAGCTATGTACAGATTTAATGAAATACCAATCAAAATTCCATCTCATTTTTCAGAGAAATAGAAAAAATATATATACTAAAATTCATATGGAACCACAAAATATCCCAGAGAAACAAAACAATCCTGAGCAGAAAGAACAAAGCTGGAGCGATTCTCTTTCCAAATCTTAAGATGTATCACAGAACCACAGTTATAATAACAGTAATTCGCACAGAAACAGACATGTGGACCAATGACTGAGGGATCAAAAACCCAAACACGAGTGCATGAGTACTTAAGCCCTTCAAATATTTGATAAGGATGTCAGAAATCATGTGCTGGAAAAACAAAGACTTCAACAGACGGTTCCAGAAAATGAAATGTTCACGTGCATAAAAATAAATGCAGACCTGTATCTCCCACTTTGCACAAAATGAAGTCCAAATGAATTAAAGGCCTAAGTATGAAGCCAGAAACATTGGGACTGTGAGAAGCAAAAATGGCCGTGCACTACTGATACTGTCATAGGAAAGAGCTTCCCGAACAGCTCTCCAGTTGCCCAAGAAGTAAAACCAAACTGCTGACAAGCAGTGCTTCATGGAATTACAAAAGCTACTGCACAGCTAAAAAAGTAACCAGCTGAGTAAAAAGGAAATCCATAGAATGGGAGAGAATCTTTGCCAGCTCTGCATCTGACAGTAGATCCAGATACAGGATATATATATATACATACAGAATAATATATATACAGAATTATATAGAGAGAGAATAATATATACAGAATAGTATATATATACAGAATAATATATATGGAATTATACACACACATTATATATATATATATATATTCAAGGAAACCTCAAAATGCAAACAGTCAGGGAACAATGACCCACTTTAAAAATAGACATAGAATCTGAGGAGATAGTTCTCAAGAAAGAAAAAAAAAATGGCTAAGAAATATCTCAAACTCTGGTCATCATACCTAGCAACTAGGCAGATGCAAATCAAAATAACTTTGAGATTTATGTCACCCCAGTCAGAATGACAGAGGTCAACTAAACACCAAGACCAGACTCTGGAGAGGACATGGGGAAAGGAAGCCTCATTCTCTGTTAGTGGGATTGCAAACTGTATAACCACTAGGAAATCAATGTGGAAAATTGTCAAAATCCAAAAATCAGTCTCCCATATGACCCAGCTATATGACTCCTTGACATATATTCAAAGGGCTAGGCTTTCTACCCACAGACACTTGCCCTACGATGTTCACTGATGCCTTACTTACAGTCGCTGGGAAATACAACCTGAATGCCCTTCAGCTGATGAGTGAGTGCATAAAGAAAATGTGGTACACATACGCTATAAAGTACTATTCAGCAGTAAGCAAAAGGAAATCATGAACTTTGCAGGAAAATGGGTAGAATTAGACAACCCCAAGGGAACTGATCCAGACCCAGAAAGACAAACATCACGTTTTCTCTCATCCAAGGTTCCTAGTTCCAAATCTTCAGATATAAGTACGTGCCTTGGAATACCTGCAGGAACCAGGAAAGTAAAAAGGGACATTTTCTGGGATGGGAGGTTAGGTAAGAAGCAGTACAAAGGGAATACCAGGGTACAGGTGATTTGTGGGGAGAGCAGAGGGTGTTCCAACAGGGTAAGAAGGAGAATGAATGCAGAATAAGGAGGGTAAAATAACACCAAAAAATGTCTGAAAAGCCATTAAAAAAAACCACACAATTGTCTACTTAAAATGGCTATAATATTCATATGTTTGTATAAAAATTACAAATATATTTAAATGAAATTTTTATTTTTTGGCCAACATGGATCCCTCCATTGACAAAGTCCATGTAACAAAAACTTCCACAACAAGCACAAAAACCCCCTTTCAAGTTGTTAGTCGGGCTTGTCCAAGAGACTCCCCAAACATTATATGCTATTCCTGGTGCCTTTTGTTGCTCCCCAGTGTCAGAAGGTACGTGCGCATTGCTGATGGCACCGTGCATATCAGGCACAGAGCCCAGAGCCCCCTGTGCTGGAACTGACCTGAGAGTTTCCTTCCTAACAACTAGCTTTCATGGTACAAGAAGGTGCCTTGAAAGCTTCCAGGGGAGGGGTAAAAATAGTTCTACCCAGCTATGAACCACCACCACAACAACCAGAAGCCAATGATAACCCTTAGAGTGTAATTGTGGTGCACGCACCTTGGCAGTAACCAACAGCTCTGTAATTGAACCTAAACCTGGCCTTAACAAGAAGGAAATTATGCCTAGTACTGAAAACATAGAGCCAACTATCCAGGGCTAGTAAAGTCTTGGATCTTAGGTGTGGGGGGGGGGGTCTACAAACATCACTTTATTAAACCAGCACAACCCCTAACTACATTCTAAATATTTCCCCTTATACCCACACATAAGTGCAGTCCTCGTGCCTCATCGAGAAAACTTCTCTTTGCAACAGAGAGAGACCATTACAGAAAACCACACCCAAGCAAAGTGCAGAGCTGTGGAGCCCAGCTCCAGCCTATGCAGATGTAGAAGTATGTGACGACCCCTATTCCTAAAGCTCAGGGACCACTGTGGAAGAAGGCACAGAAAGATTGTAAGAGCCTGGGGAACGGGGGTTTGCTGTGACATATCTGTCCTGGGAATGTCAGATGCTGCACCCATAAGGTTTCACAAACATGACTGCCTGAGCATAAGCTGGACAAGACAGCAATAGACACACTAAGTGGACTGGGGAAAGCCCACAAAGCCTCAGCCCTACACAAGGAACAACGGGCAATCAAGTAATGCTGAGAGTGAGAGAAACAGGCTTGTGGGAGAAAAGCATGCCCTCAGTTATCCGGTGACAATGGTAAGCAGTGGAAACATATGCATATAAGCTAATGTTGCATACACTGAGAACGTCGTGTTTAGATACTTAGAAATACCTCCTTACGCTACGCCTCAGCCAATCTCTTCATAGTACTAAGGAATATGAATTTTAATATACTGTGGGACTTGTTCCAATGTGGCTACCTACGTGAGGCTGTCCCTGTTTCTAGTAGCACCATGAGAAGTCAAGATTAAAGTGATAGAACCACTTACCTGACTTAGTGGTTAAAGATGTTGACTGCCAGGCCTGATAACCTGAGTTTGGTCCCCAGGACCCATATGGTGGAAGGAGATTCCCATTACTATCTTCTGGTCTCCACAATCTTGTGTATGTGCTCACTCATACACAAACAGACATACAATTATCCCACAATCAATGAATGTAAAAAGGGAATAACTTAATAATTTAAGTTAACATTAAAAATAAATGTTAGTCCTATTGCATTTGGTTGCTCCTCAGAGATAAGTCTCTATTGCTGATGGCATACACATCAGACCAGAGCCTCCTGTGCTGGAACTAACTTGAAGATTTCCTCCCTACTAGCTTTCATGACACCCGAAGGTACTCTGCAAGCTTCCACAGGAGGGAGAAAAATAGTCCTACCCAGCTATACACCACAACAACAACCAGAATCAAATGATAACCCTTGGAGTGGGGGGCCGTGAGTGATCCTTAGAGTGAATTGGTACCGGTTTGCGGTTGGGAGGTGGAGGGTTATTCTTATGCAGGAAGTACACTTACTGTGAGCTATCCTCCAGGCTTTCTGGGGGTGAGGGTTGCTTACCTAGCTTTAGCATTGGCCATGTGAGCAGCTTTGCCGGTTCATTGCTAGTTCACACTGCCTCGATTAAAGGGGGTGTGATTACAAAGAAAACAAAGGAAAGATAAATACCAGCACTTTGACTTAAATATAAATACTCAAGACTCCAAGCATCTGAGTAAAATGCTGCTACACATCCAAGTGTAATTAATTTCATGTCTACAAAAAAAATAAAAATAAAAAAATCAAGGGCTCTAAGCTTCCTGTTGAAGTCAAGTTATCATCGGCATCTGAAATACAGTTTGTTGTGGGCTTTATTTCACCAGGACCAAAACTCACAAGGAACCATTTAGGCACAAGGACACCACAATTACCTGCAAAGTCCTATCTTAAACGTTCTAGTCTTCACTTCAGTCAGTAGTGCATTTGTTCAAACTCTAGTTGCTATGACCATCCTAACCAGCTTAGAAACAATTCCAAATCCAGTCTGTAGCAGGTCAAGTAACAAACATCCAAATATGAGAAAATCTCCAAAGACACAAATAATGTCGACCGTGAGAAGTGACCTTTGGAAGCATAGAAAGAACCAGAAAAAAACAAAAACAAAAACAAAAAACAAAAAAAGAAACCAAAAACAAACCACCAAAAAATACAGGGCTAGGAATGGCTGACAGAGAATTGCTGCCTAGGCATCTAAGTTTACATCCTCAGAACCCATGGGAAAGCCAGGTGCAGGGGCATATCTGTGGGGTCTGAGTCAGATGTACTCCACGGTTTGTCTGCTAGCTAGTCTGTCTTTCTGGCTGAAACAGCAAGCTTCAGATTCAGCTAGACACACTAAATAAAGCCAAAAGAGAGACAAAATAGGGTTGAGAGATGCTCAACTGGGATGATGAGATGGCTTAATCTGTACAATGCTTGCCACATGAGCACGAGGTTCTGAGCTCACCCATGGCCAATGGTGGCACTTGGGAGGGAGAGACTGGTGGTTGCCCAGAACTTACATGCCAGCCAGTCAAACGGGTTCAGTAATCCATGCCACAAATATGGCATTGAGGAACAACTGAGGAAGACACCCCAACATTGACCTCTGGTCTCTGCACACATGAACACACACATAACTATACACACTGGCACATACTTAACATGTGTGCACACTCTCGAGCATACACACATGCACATACACACACACACATGCACACACATGTTTTTAAATAAAAGCGTCATCTGGGACCTGTAAGATAGAGGCATGTAGCCCTGCATTCCTAAAACTACTTAAAGATATCGCTGTTTAATAGATAATAATAATAACAAATGCTGTTAATCTTGGCTTTGTGCTAGAAGGAAAGTTTCCAGCCAGCTGAGGCCACTTTCTGTGAACAACCGCCAGGGACATTCAAACAGCTGTCACTTTTAAGGATTCCCTCAGAGTGTTTCGTCATTTTTTAGAGTGTTAATATGTAAAGGGCGAGGCTGGTCAACCATGAGGAGTTGTCTTCTGAGGAAGGGATCCTCTACTATCCCTGCCTAATGAATAGTACGTGAATACTCCATACTGAGAGCCATTCCAGAGACAGCACCCGGGGGTCAGTTATCACGGCAAACAGCAGGAGCTCCCATCTGCTGTATCCAAACCATGTAAGGCCAAAACGGATTGCAAAACAGAGTGGCCAAATCTGCAAAGTAGTCTCTTGGTTAAAAAAAAACAAATGTTCAGGTCCAACGAGAGCACAAAATCAGTTTTGAAGGTATTTACTCTGACTTTTACAAATCTAATCAAATAAGCTGCCTCTTGTCAGTGGCCAGGCCTCCAGGCAGATCATCCAACAGGGGGTGATGAGGCCTAACGGGGGTCCCCCAAAGAAGCAGAAGCTTTCCAATAGCAAAGTTTTCTTCTAAACTAGGCACATTTATCACTAAGTTTTCTGCTTCCAAGGATGCAGATAAACACTGAATTCAAGTTTCTGACATCTTGTAGTGGGAGAGAAACAGCTCACATTCAGGGTCACATGAGGGATGAAAGCTCCCCGCTCAATACTAAACTCTACCAAGGTAAAGCCAAGGTGAAAACATCTGGCTGAAAGCTGGGCTGTGGCCCAGACTGAGCTGCAGTCGTCTGGCTCCTGCCAGCTCATGGGGTATATAAATATCTGTGCATTTATCTATAATTCATTTCCATCTCTTAAAAGGGCTGTGAGGACAATCACGGATGGAGACAGAGACTCATCTCTGCCTCTGCACTGTCTTCTCGTATTTTTATTCCCCCCGACAGGAAAACTACACCACAATTTAACCCTCTGGAATGTAGGAACACTGCGAATGACAAAGAGGCAGTCTGGTCATCTCCATGTTATGCTTAACTACCTAGCCTCCGCCAGAGTATGCGAGAGGACAGTGGCCATCTTCTTTCATGCCCTGCCAAGGGTTTTCTGGCATTAATAATCCCAACATCCTAGGAAAACCCTCACTCCCAAGCAGCTGAGGTGGCTGGCCACTGTGACGGTGCTCATTGTCAAGCTGAAAGCAGCCAGAGGTCCATGGGAAATGTGCCTCTGGCCATGCTGTGGGTAGCAACTTGACTGTGTAAACTGCTTATAATTGTGAGAGGAGCCATTCCCTGTTTGTGGACTGCAGGTGCAATGTGACCAGCTCCTGACTCTGAATTTCCAACCTGATGATTGTGAACCAGTAAAGTCCTTCTCCCTTTTGTCTCTTTGGTCAGGACATTTTATTACAACGATGGGAAAGGAAACCAAGACAGAGAGTCTACGGAAAAGCAGCGACATTCAAATATCCTCAAGGGACAAATGCAGAAATGTGATTATTATACACAAGTGCTTGAGGATGCGACCGGCCAGATCCAACCCCTCCTGCTTCCCAGAAATGTGAACTTAAGCATACTCAGCCTCATGGTCCACATCTATAAAACCGAAAACAATGTGACCTTCATCGCTAAGCTATGTCAGTCCTAACTGGATGTTCTCTGTGGGCCCCAACTAAATGGTCTGCTAGGTAATGTGCTGTAATACGCATGCATTTATATATCTATATATAGACAAATAAATTCTCTTGCTAATATGTCACTATGACACTGCAATCACATCATTGAGTTTTAGCATATTATTTGCATATTTCATGATCAAATTGTTTTCCCCTTAAATCACAACTTAACGCCCAATTGAAAATCTTGCTATAGACACAGCTACAAAAATGGCATTACCAAAATAAATAAATAAGTAAACCCTGTAGGTAAGTGCTTCTAGGCAAGCCACTGAGAATTACTAGCTGGGGCACATGCAAATATACAAAGTGAAGAACCCAAGAGTTTACCAGCTGAACATAAAAGACGAACTTCCTCCACCCCCTCCCCGTTGGCAGTTGAATTCTCTCCTTCTCTGCTCATTCAGAAGGGCCCTCTGCCAGCTGCAGCTCCGACCCCGCCACATCGAAAAGGGCCAAGGAGAAAATGCCGTGCCCTCTACTCAGTGACTATCCAGATGCAGCTCCGTGCGAAGCTATAGACCCTCTAGACAACAAAATGGAAGTAACCAAGGCAAACTGCAAGAACAGGTGTGAACCGTCTTGACTTAAGACCTAACGTTGAGCCAGCAAAGCTGCTCATGTGACCAGTGATAAGCGACGTGAACAGCCCTCGCCTCCAGACAATTTCTGGGGAGAGCACACACTAAGTGCATCCTGATGCCTAAGAATAGAAATCCACCTCCCAGCCCCAAACCAGTACCAGCTGGTCTTCCACCACATCCAGCCAACTGGATCCTTCTGCACATTCTAATTGCTGCCTGCTGGACCCACGTTGGCAAGCTTCTTCTTCCTCCTCAGTGATTTCTCCACCTGAGAAGGATGGCAGCAGACACACAGCACCTGGCAGTAGCTTCAAGATGAGAAGGGTATTCAAGAGCATCCCTTTCATGGAGGATTCTTTTTCCATATTCATGAATTATGAAATATACCATATTTTCTCTTGGCTTTTTATCCCCATCCTTTCTTTTGGGATAATGAGATATATGATTTTTCATAGCAAAGTAGAACTCCCACAGAAAGCTGAATTGGCAGGACTTCTGCTAGCTTACATTGCCTCTGTAAAAATTAGAAGGAAAAAAAAAAACCCTCCCCGTGTTCAGTACCTTACTTCCGCCTACCAGAGCATCCCTGCCAAACACTGGTTCTGTTAGAATAGAGGAATGTGTTGACATCTTTTGACACACTGCCCTAATACACATGTGCAAATCTCTGATTGCCACAATAAAAACAATATCCCTTAGAGCTGTTCGGGGCCGCCCATCTCCAGCTCCACACCCATGGCTCCGAATTATGCCCCATCACAATTAGCATCAGAGCACTTTAGATAAACCATACACGAACATTACTCAGCTAGGGACATGCTCTGAGGAATGCCATGCTAGGTGATCTTATCACAGGGTGAACACACCAGTGACTGTGCTTATGCAGATGTAGGCAGTATACCCTGCTATGCAGCTCAGTTCTCTGACAGTACAGTAAAATCTAGGCCTCAAACAAGCACAGCATTATTGCAGGCAAAACAACGGTTTGGCAGTCTATGAGTCTAACCATTTGACAGCTGTGACATCACTGATTAATAGAAGTATTTCAACTGCTATACTTTATTCAACTGCTGCCATATGTGTGGTCTCTCACTGGCCATTATTCAAATGTGTTATGTGACTATCCCTGGGCTCTGCATATCTGTTCTGATAAGCCAGATTCAAATACTGTATGTATGTGTATAGATATATGTCTGTTGCCTGTATTGTATGTTGATTTCATTATTCTTTTACTTTTGAGATTATAATATATCATTTCTTCCTTACATTTTTCCCCTAATCCCTCCCATATAACGCTTTATGCACTCTTCCAAATTCATGTTCTCTGTTTTTATTAACTATTGTTACACATACATACACACCACATATGTATGTATGTATATTACATATAAACACACATGTATATACACACATATAGATAACACATACAAATATATATCTCTATACATGTATGTACACACACATACATATAATACACACACACCCTACCTGCTCAGTCTATATAATGTTACTTGTAAGACCCTATTGGTAAAGACACCATGCATCTCAGACAGGAACGAGAAGCCCCTGAGATAGAAACTACCTGAAAGCCTTCTTCCTGAGGACTAGCCATCATAGACCGGAATGAAAACAACAAAGAGTCTTGTCCAGCTATGAACCACAATAACAACCAGACTCAAATGATAACCCTTAGACTGAAATAGTGGTCCACATGCCTTGGCAGCAACAAAGAGCTCTGTAATTGAACCTGAACCTAAACCTGGCCTCCACAAGAGGGAAGTTATGCCTAATACTGGAAGCATAGCCAACTATCCAGGGCTAGTGAAGTCACATATCTTGGGGGGGGGGGGGGGTCGGACCTACAAACATCACTTTACTAAACCAGCACAACCCTTAACTACATTCTAAATATTTCCCCTTATACCCACACATAAGTGCAGTCCTCGTGCCTCATCAAGAAAACTTCTCTTTGCAACAGAGAGAGACCATTACAGAAAGCCACACCCAAGCAAAGTGCAGAGCTGTGGAGCCCAGCTCCAGCATATGCACATGTAGAAGTACATAACAGATTCTATACCTAAAGCTCAGGGAGCACTATGGAAGAGGACACAGAAAGAGCCTGAAGAACAGAGGGTTTGCTGTGAGGCTCCATCTCCTAGGAATGTCAGAAGCTGCACTCATAAGGCCTCACAAATATGAATGCCTATGCAAAGCTAGACATAAACAACAATAGACACACTGTCGATACACTAAAGTGGATGGGGCCCAAGCGAAAGGGGGTGAGCCCAACAGGCCTCAACAGTAGGAAAAGAACTACAGGCAACAAAGGGATGCTAAGAGTGGGAAAAATAGTGTTCTCCAGGAAAGAGAACACCTCAATTGGCTATTGTGTTGATCTGAATAGGAATGCCCCCCCCAGACTCATGTGTTTGAATGTATGGCCATAGGGGGTGGCACAACTGGGAGATGTGGCCTTGTTGGAAGGAAAGTGTTACAGTGGAGGAAAGGTTTGCCACACCCAGAGCCAGTCTCCTTCTGCTGCCCGTGGATCAAGATACAGAACGTTTAGCTCCTCCCACACCATGTCTGTCTGCACACTGCCATCTTCCCCACCATGAAGATAATAAACTGAACAAGCTCCAATTAAGTGCCTTCCTGTATAGAGTTGCCTTTACAACTATAAAACCCAAACTAAAACCCAATAAAAACCTAAACTAAGGTACCCAATACCTAATAGAGATCCCTAAAAAAGAAAGCGTGTTATTTTTAAATAAACTTCTTTTTAAAAAAGGATCAATGTCTATGTCATGTGAGGTTATTCCCTGATGTTTTAAAAGCTATACTTGATAAATCAGGAAAAGAAGGGATGTTTTATATCTATGCCATTCTAATGACATGGTGAAAGGAAAAGGGAGAGAACACAGTTCTAAAAAACCAACTTATTTCCAGTACAGAAATGTTCATCTTATCATATAATCAAACATTTTTCTAATGGTTTTAAAAATAACTGCTCATTTTGAAAACCAGTTGCAGAGACACAGGAATGGTTCACTACATAGCTACTTCTTCCCTAAATACATTTATCCGCTGTCAGCTTCACCTTTCCCATCCCTAGAGGCTGGCTTTTAAACTAGATCGTGAAGAGTTCATAAAGCCCAAGATAAGGAATTCCCCAGATCCAGGACCACAGTTTCCAAAGCAATCGGAGGGCCAGACCAGGAGAGCCACAACTTGAAGAAAGGAGATGATTCAAAAAATAAAAACGTGTAAACAAGCAGACGTCTGACCTGCTGTCCTGGAGCACTAACTTGGACACAGTCATGTCCCTATCCCCAAGCCCCGCCCAATACCTCATCAATCTGAGTAGCAGCAAATGCACTCCCCTGGGGAAACCCAGAACCTAGCCCAGCGGAGACTAACGAGGAACGATGAGTGGGCTGAACAAGGCATCGCCTCCATCCATGCTTTATTCTTACAACACAGCGTTCTCAATCCCATCTTATGGAAGCTGGTCGAAGCCTTCTTGGAGAGGTTAACCAATGTTTTCAAGGCCATTACACCGAGAAGAGTAAGTCAGACTCCAAAGCTCGCCCCTTCTCACCCCCATGCGGCCTGATACAGAGCTTGACATTGCTCCGTCTCTTACAGTCCTTGCTCCAGGGTAGATTCCACTTGCAGAGACCTGGGATAAATTGTACATTTCCAGAAAACTCCAGGTGACTACATGTCTGTTGCATGTTGGACTTTGGTTAGCAAGGCTTTGGAGTAATGTTTCTCAACACGGGGTAGCTGTTGTCACCTGGGGAACTTCTCAAAATCTACAAAGACATGTTTTATTGACACAGCATGTAAAGGAAGGAGTGGCCTCTCTAGGCACAGTCAAAGGTGTTGCTGAACATCCCACAAGGCACAGGGCATCCCAGAATGCTGCAGAGCTGCAGAGGAGCTCACTTACAACATTTTCAAAGATCAAAGGTGACTCTGTATTTCAAAGTTTCTTTCCCAAAGCCTGACAGAAGTATTGATATCATGTAACCAATGTCTAGAACATCATGGAATTTAATTTCCTCACAAATATGCTTTCAATATATGAAGACAATCATCAAATCAGCAGATTACAAACAAGGGCTTCAGCAACGGCCTAGCATTTCTGCCTCAGCCTCTGTTTTCCGGCACTGAAGGTGATTTGGAAAAGCGAAAGATAAGATGTTTTTCGATATTTTTTTTTAATTTCCTGTTTGAGCAGCTCAGAGTTTACCCAACTCTGATTATGTGGCGCTAGCTGCCAGCACCCAGCATCCTGCTAGGATATTGCCACATCTGCATCCTTAGCCATGCGGTTTCTAAACCCAATATGGAAACTATTCATCTGGATCTTTTAAGTTCATAGCATCAAAAGGCAGTTCAGGTTTAATACTTTGGGCTAAAATGCAGAGTCTTTAAGTGTTCTCTTGTTTGAACTACAGCATGCTGTAAGAAAACGAGTTATAATGTGAGTAAACCAGGGTCTGGTTCAAACCTCCCATTGTTTTCTAGGACGGAGGATAAAAATAAATGCCAGGAGGGCTAGTGAGAAAGCACAAGGAGTTTTCTGTCTTAGTACCTGTAACTGAACTTCTCAACAGTGGGGACACACAGCCCGAAGGCCCCATCTCATGCAAAGCCCCTCCTAGACGAGGTCTCTGTCACTACAGTACCCCACTCTAGACATGCTTACCCCCAATAAACTACGTCCTTGCAAACTTGGCTTTCTAGTTTCTCACCCTCTCACCCACTTCCTTCCTTCCCTCTTACCTCAACCCCATGAAATCCCAGAGATTCCTAACTGATAGGCACAGGATTGAAGAGGTTGGCATGGGAACCAGCTGTGGAGGAAATCTGGGTTGAAGGACCTAGATCTGAAAAACCAAGCTAAACACCTCCTCTCCCACCTGAGCACACCCGCATGCACACAAGAGACAATATAACCCGACAGCTGACAATGGGGCCTTGATACAACCCTGACTGAGACTCCTCTGGGGAGAGTAGTCCGCCTCCCTATGAGTCAGATTCTTTGTCAGAAACAAGGTAATAATAATAGGTGTATCTTCATTTGGGGCTACAGTAAAGATTAAGTTCACGTTACTACATACTGACAACTTAAAATAGTACCAGGAATACATTGATTGAAAAAGCTCTAGCTACATTAATGACAGTGACAATAATCTTCTCCACATAGAGGAAAAGGAGCCGCAGGAGAAGCTTTCCAGCACAGACATAGAGACTGAAGGTTCACTGTTCCAATGAGCCTGTGTCTGGAATTACTAGGAAACAGGGAGGGGGAAGGGAGCAAAAATGTTAGGAAAAGCCCTGTATTCCCTTTCGGGGGTGGGGGAGTGTATACCAATCTCCAGTCAACGGGAGCTACTCAGAGAACAGATTAATGTTTCTCTCAGATGATCCTGATAGCAGTATGAGAATTCATCACAAGAGGTACAAAACTGGGAAGAACTGACCAAGGAAAGGAAGAACAATGGCAATGGAAACCCAGAGACTCTTCTACAAGTGCGTAGAAGACAGTTTCCCCTCTCTCGGTACCCATTAATTGCCCATAGTTCTGCATCTAAGTATAGGGCCCAACTGCTATCCAATCCCAAGGAGTCTTTCGAAAGCATATACACATATGAACAATATTAAATGGACTCAACAGGCTGCATTTACACATGTGTACACATGTGTGTATGTCTGCATGTATTTCACAATATTTGTGCAACAATAATTAAAGAAGATATCTTGAACTTTAAAGAGAGTGGACAAGGCTTAAAGGAGTTGGAGGGAGAGAGACTGTGTTGGAAATAATGTAAAAACTATTTATGTATGAAATTCTCAAAAAATTAAAGATTTAAATGAAAAATTGTATAGTGAGATTGTAGAATAAACAAGGTTCAGTGATATGTAGAGGTAGTTCAGCATTGGCTTAAATGAGTGGACCATGAGCGAAGCCATGTCACTGGCCTCAAGAGGCTAAGAAAAGCCAGGGAGTACCTACCTGTGAGTCTGTCTGTCTGTCTGTCTGTCTGTCTGTCTGTCTCTCTCTCTCTCTCTCTCTCTCTCTCTCTCTCTCTCTCTCTCTCTCTCTCCTCCCTCCCTCCCTCCCTCCCTCCCTCTTTCTCTGTCTCTCTGTCTCTCTCTGTCTCTGTCTCTCTCTGTGTGACTCTCTCTCCCACTCTCTCCTACTCTCTCTCCCACTCTCTCTCTCTCTACCTCCCTCTCTCCCTCCTTCCCTTCCTCCCCCTCTGTGTGTGTGGTTGTGTGTGTGTGTGTGTGTGTGTGTGTGTGTGTGTGTGTGTGTGTGTTTAGTCACAGACAGCTGTGAGCTGCCATGTGGGTGCTGCTGAGAACTAAGCTCAGGTCCTCTAGAAGAGCACTCAGTGCTCTTAACCACTAAGCCATCTCTCCAGCCCCTCTCTGTGTTTTTAAAATAGGTGATCACTTAATGTCTGACATGGTGTATAAGATTTATCTCTGTTCATAAGTTGTACAGAGTGTTTCTAGAAGGCAGATACATATCAATAATGATAAGGAGCCATAATCAGGGTGTTGGATATTTTTAAAATCAGTAAAATGTGATTCCTATTACTAGGAAATTGTCTTGAGAGGAAGTAGGTGTATGTATGCTAAGGAACTATAAGCCAGCTCTTTGCAGGGTGCCAACTATAAGGTATAGACAATGCATGGAGTAAACGTGTCATATCTGAGTTAGTTTATCGAGCCCTAGAAATCAGATGTTTATCAAACAATATAATACTGTTTATAAGCAAATACAAAGTAAGACCAAGATGACAGAGAAGTCACCCTAGAGTTTTCACAGATATGTTAAAACACCTGGACCCCAATATGTGATCTATAAAATGCCAACAAGATTTGAGCCTGACAAGAAAGGGAAGTGGTTTGGAAAGGGGGAACAGCCTAGCTTTACAAAAGCAGCTGATGCCCTTCCTTACCTTTCTTCAAGGCAACAGAAATGACATTTGCAGAGGCAAACCCTGTTCTACTCTTTTATAGGAGTAGAGAAGCGTGGTGATTCAAAGTATGCTACCTATGAAGTCATACATTTCAGATTGCTAGTGAAAGTGCTGAACAGCTACATGGGACGTGACAGCAAAGTCAACCCCTAAAAAAATCCAGAGGAAACACAAAGGCAAGGAAATGGTTAAGGTTAAAATGAGAGGAAGAAAATCAAAATGCAGGAAGATGTATAATTTTAAATGATATTATAGCAGAGACCAGATGAGAAATCTAATAATAAATAAAAACTCAGACAAGCCAGGGGAAGAACTGTGTAGAAAGAACAGACTAGAAGTTATTTTGACTCCTGCACAACAGGGGATGGTACAATTTGTCACTTCATGGGTCAAGTCCCCTGTGACGTACTGGGGAAGTTACTCAGCTGCCCTGCTAACACAATAAGGAAATGTCAGCATCTACACCTCATAATATTGTTCTGTGGAGAAACCGAGCACAGCACTGAGCTAGCTACCTGTCTGCACCTAGAGCACTTCTTCATTCAGAGGTGGTGCTAGCGATGATGACAGGTACTGTTAGCAGCACCCAGCAGGGATCTCCAAAGTAAGATTCCATGAGCCTTCCTTAGTTAGCCACTGAGCCCAGTAAAGCCTCAGGAATACACCGCTGTGCAGTATCCTCAGGAGACCGCATATTGAGAAATGGCACCACTAAGAATCACACTCAAGTCTTTTGTGTAAAACACAATTGTCTGATGGATGGCAAAGCAAGGGGTGGTGGGTGTGCAAAGATGACCACAGTTCCCTCTAGTGTGACATGACAAATGTCAACACTCTCAATTCATCACCTTTAAGTCTACACCAAGCTCCCACTACCATTTTACGAATCCACACTGCTGAAGAGGAATCTTACTGTTTCCCACTGAGGCTTGTGCAACTAGCTGAGCCACATAGCATTCTGCTTTTCAAAACAACTAAGACCTGGGTCTTTAAAATCATCTAAAGATTGGCATCATTATGAAAGAACTTCAGTAGAGACCATCCACCTGTAGGAAAATGGCTAGGAACATAGATACAATACCAACATCTAGAGTCACCTCTAGTAAGGCATAATTGGGTTTTAACTCTCTTTGTGTGCCCTCTACTAGGATGAAAAACCTCTTCCTCCCTTCAGAGAAAATCATCTTACAATGTATTCCAGTTTAGATGTCAATACAGCAAAGATCATTGCTGAAGCCAGGAGTGATCCCCAGAACATTGACCAAGTGTACAGAGTTGAGACAGAGCTCCGGATGCCAGGCTCCAACAGTTGAAAAACTGCAGAGGTGTGGATGAAGGTATGACTTAGTGGATAAGAGCACATATATGGCTCTTGCAGAAGTGGGATTTGTTCCTAGCACCCACATTGGGCAGCTCAGAACCACCCTCATGGGCACTGTATACACACACACACACACACACACACACACACACACACACTTTAACTTAAAAAGTAAATAGTTACAGAGAGTGGGCACAGAACTCTTGAGAGCAGCAGTTTCGGATCTGTGGGTTGTGACCCCTTGGCAAACCTCTGTCTCCAAAAATAGTAATATTACAGCTCATAAAAGTAGAAAAATTACAGTTATGAAATAGCAGGGGGGGGGTCATCACAACTTGAGGAACTGTGTTAAAGAGTCACAGCAGTTACAAAGGTTGGAAGCCACTGATCTAGAGAAATATGTCTAAGGCTGCCCAAGAGATATAAAAAAATAGCAATAATACATAATAAGAAAGTCAAAGCAAACTGAACGCTGGGTGCTAGCTGATCCCCGCAACCCAGCACTAGGTTAAGTACTGAGGCATTTCCTAGAACAGGGGCTCTGCTCAATACTGAAGCATGCCCTTGACAGTGACCACCGGGCAGAGGAAGGGCACTTGAATACGGACAAGCTTCTACAAATGTATGAGATTCTCCGCACGAAAATTACTCTGCTTCATTAGTAGCTGTTAAAATCATGCACTAGCAAGTTCATGTTGGGAGATCAGTTCCTTGCCAACCTCAGTATGTGGCCAGGCAGAATTCAAAGATAGATACAGAAAACAGGAAAAAAAAAAAAAAAAACTGCAGTCTTGACAAAAGTAATGTGTTTATCCAGGAAGGGGGAGACTGAATTAGACCATAGATAGTTTTAGAGTGAGGGAAAGGAAAAAAGTTTTCTACAAGAGAACCTGGTCAAATGGGTCAAAAAACCATACATGAGTTCAGATGTTAATGTAACTTGGTTACATACTTACTGTTATTTCGATACATAGCTTTACTTAAGCTGTAGTGAGGCTCTGCCCAAGGCACACTTTTTAATAGCAGTAATAAAAAATACTTAATAGTATTTAGGGCAAAGCATGTGTGGTCATAATATTTTAAAGCAGAGAAAGAAAAGGTAATTTGGAACGTCTGCACCACATTTCCACGTGATAAAACCACTATACTAAAGAAAGACTCTGAGGCTTGGTGGTACTGGGGATGGAGCAGTCCGTGTAGAGAAATATTATTTAAAAGGCAGAAAGGGAGACTCAAAGTCAATTTGAGTAAAGCAAAGACAACAATTCTCAATTTAAAATAAAACTGCCAAATAATGGTGAATCTGGTGATCAGAAATTAAGGTTTATGTGTCTTGGACATGGGGATACCTCCTGAGAGTCAAATGACCTTCATTTTCATTAAATCCACTTTTTTTCCACTTGCTATTTCCAAATAGGATGTCATGTCCACCCCCTCCATTAGACTTTTCTGAGACACAGTCCTGTATTTCCTGACAGGGAGGGAAGGACAGATGTAGGAGTGGGGTGCTCACAGCAACATCTCTCAACCCAGAGCCTCCTCTCGTCCTCCTCCAAGCCTGCCTGTTTTCCCCCCCCTTTTCTCCCTCCTGTTACTTTCCATGTTCAAGCCCCAATGGCCCTCCACTCAGCACATCTGTTTCCTACTTCAGTCTCTGCTCTTACAGTATAGTGTTTGCGGTTGGCCCTTTCTCGAAGTTTCCAGAATATGGGACTGGGAAATTATGTTCTTTCCACTGGCCTAGTCCAGCCAACGGGAGGAAATATCAGTTCACAACTGATCTTGTCTTCTAGGGTACTTCAAAATGTCGAAAGCCACGATTTGTTTATAGTTTTGACTTCTTAATTTGAAGGTGAGGATGTGTTATGTAATCTAGTAGGTAAAGTACCTGCCACCCTCATCCCCACCACCACCCCTAACCCCCACCAACACCCCTAACCCCCACCACCACCCCTAACCCCCACCACCACCCCTAACCCCCACCAACACCCCTAACCCCCACCACCACCCCTAACCCCCACCAACACCCCTAACCCCCACCAACACCCCTAACCCTCACATGCAGCTAAACACAGCCCCCACTGCAAGAAACTTTCCTGGCCCAAATGTTATGAGACTGAACAACTCTGGGTTATATAAAGAAAGCAACTTTCCAACGATATGCAGTGCCTTCCCCTAACACTGACAGTGCTGATGTGAGAACCCTACCAGACATCTGGCTGCCCCAGGGGCACAGCCAGCTGGGGAGGTTCTCTTGCTGATGAATATTTTCAGTGGGAAAACTTATAGCAACTTATAACAACTGGCCCGA
Source organism: Micromys minutus (assembly GCF_963924665.1). Lineage (NCBI taxonomy): Eukaryota > Metazoa > Chordata > Mammalia > Rodentia > Muridae > Micromys > Micromys minutus. The sequence goes on from NC_137981.1 coordinate 31,208,126, forward strand.
ACACAGAGGACCTTTCCCAAGTAAATGCCTTCAAGCAGCTATGGGTATTTAAAGCACTCATTACATGGACCTGATGTATCAATAAGCACAGGTCCTTATGAAAGAGTTAAAATTTCAAGTTGGCCCCACTGACCCTGCTTTGAGGACAAGTATGCTTCAAGGCTAAGAACAAAATAACTTGTTTAAAAAAATGGCCCAAACCCAGACCGGCTAGACTCGAAAAGGTCTGGGCTGGCCTTGCAGTCCTGAGAGAAACAAAGTATAAAGGTCAGTGTGCCCCAAAAGTGAGTGGCCTAGAGTTGAATTGTGTCCAAAATGGACAGTGTGCCAATTTGAAAAAAAATTAATAAAATCCCTATGTGCCCATTGCTAAATGTCTATGTAATTTTCCCTATAAATATGTCCCCCCAATTGAGTTCAGGGTCAACTCCTCTATCTCCTTTGTGAGATACATGTCGTCCCCAGAGTTCTGGAAATAAACCTCTTGCCTGATTGCAGCAATATAGGCTCTCTGTGAGTTCTTGGGTTCGAGTATCCTGGTACTTGAGTGAGGGGTTTCCCCAGTCCGGGGGTCTTTCACTTATACTAAATAAACAAAATCTTAATAAAACAAAAACAAAAAGAAAGAAGATAGTCTGATATATAAAACAAAACATTTCATGTATTTTTTAAAAAATGGCTCATTTGTTACTTTTCTGCTGCTATGGAAAACTCCTTGGCCATGCTGACTTGTGGAAGAATGGTTTTATTTAGGATTACAGTTCCAAAGAGAGACAAACCCATCCCCTTCACAGTGAGGAGGTGTAGCAGTCAGCAGGCATGGCAATGGGACTAGCAAGCTGAGAACTCACATCTTCACCCCAAGGACGGAGGAGACAGAGCAGATTGGGAATAGCACATGGCTCTGAAGCCCCAAAGTCTGTCCCCAGTGACATACTTTCTCCAATAAAGCCACACGTACTAAACCACATATCCAAACATCTGAACCTGTGGGGTTCTCATTCAAATCACCACAGCAGGGTTAAGTGATACAGGTTACGTGTGCAGGTCAGAGAACAAATTCTCCTCTACGGTATTCACTATGTAGGTCCTGAGGATCAGACTCAGGTAGGTAGTCAGGCTCGGTGGAAAATGCCTCTACCTGCTGAGCCATCAGCCCAAGTATGTATGAGAAGTCCTAATTGGCTCAGAATTTTCATGATAGATTTCTCATATGCATCATAAAATTAGGGAATACTTCCACATGGTTCCTTGTAATCCACCTAAGTTGCTTTCCACTACCCACGATCCCTTGAATGAATTGCAGCCTTCTGTTATAACTGCCAATGTTTAATGCAATGTTTAATGTACTAAGAACCTAGGAACCAAGATTACAGGTCTAATAATTGTAAGAAGAAAAAAAAACAGGCAGAACATATGTCTTCTAACTAGAAAAACAGTTCAAAGGCTAGGGAAATAAAATGTAGCTAATTGCAGACAGCTTTTTAACCAAATGTTTGATTTATTTATTTACTTCTCTCTTAAGGGGTCAAGTTGTAAATATTTTAGGCTTTGTAAGATAAGAGGCAATATAGAGAACATTACACATTTGGATATTATAATAATTTCATAGCTAATCATTTAAAAGAGTTTAAAAAAAAACAGTCAGATGTGACTCATACCTGTAATTCCAGCACACAGAAGAGTGAGGGGGAAAATCACCTTAAGTTGTGGGCCAGCCTGGGCTACAGAACAGGAAAATGCCAAAAAAATCTAAGCACCAAAATAAATAATTTGATTAATCAATAACACTATTGTCTGTTAATAGAAGGTCAGGGTTTAGGAAACAGGCATAACATTTTGTATATAGGCTATTTATAGTCTGTCAACTCCTAGCTATGTTAGTAAATATAATTTTCAATATGACATTTCAACATGTCTTTCTCCTTTTTCTACAAACTGCTCATGTGTGTGTGCTTTCTCTTTAGAGAGTAGATCATCACCGCTTCCTGGGGAAACCTACCAGTGATGCACCCTTCACATGCACCATTCCTGCTCAGTGACTTCAGCGATCTAGGGTATCTTATCTGATAGGTCCTGTGCAAGATGTGACCAGAAGCCAGCTATGGTGGTGTATGCCTACAATACGAGCACTCAAGAGCTAGAAGCAGGAAACTGCATGACTTTCATGGGTTCGAGGCTATTTTAAGCCGTAAAGGACCTTGCCTTGATTTTTTAAAATTAAAAACAGAGATATAACAATGAATAAAGATCAGAACATTTTTTGAATTCTTGAAAAGCGTTTTGCAGTATCAAGTTTTTTTTTTTTTTTTTTCTGTTCTAGTTTGCTTTCTATTGCTATGATAAAACACTACCAAACTTCAGCTTGGGGAGGAAAGGGTTTCTTTTATCTTACAGGCCAAAGTCCATCGTTAAAGGAAACCAAGGCAGGATCTCAGGCAAGAGCAGAGGCAGACACCATGAAGAAGAAGGCTCACATTCAGCATCTCTCTTACACTTTTCTTACATCTCTATACCTAAAGATGGTACCTTCTGCAGTGGGCTGGAGCCTCCTCCATCAATTAACAGTCAAGAAAATGTCTCACAGTCAAACACACAGGTTGAGGGAAATTCCTCAATTGAGGTTCCATCTTCTCAAGTGTGTCAAGTTGACAATATTAGCCTTCACAATGATCTGGAACAAGTAGTCAGAAGACAATAATCCTAGTGTGTGGTCTACTCTTGATCAGACTGAAATACTCAAGTGTGGTTAGGAGTGGTTTTCAATAAGTTACCTATAATAGACAAGCCTCAAGTTGAATCTACAACCCATCCCTACTTCTGAGAAACTGGAACAGTCACATAATCTTTCTAAACTTTAACTACCTCATTTAAGAGGAGAAAAAAACCACTCCCACCTCACTGGTAAATGGAAATTCTTAGGAAATGGCAGATCAGAGTGTGTGTTTAGTAAATGTTACACACCATCAAAGCTAAGTCTCCTGGGACCTCAGCACCCTTCCAGGGTTGTGGGGAGCATTGAACAATACTACCAAGCCTCTCCACCAGTAAGGAACAGGAGGACCTTGACACAGCCAACCTCAGTCCCCATGTCCACTGCTAATAAAAAAACATTGACATAGTCACTTAGAAGTGCTCGTGACTGAGGTTTTACTTGGGATGTGTGTTTTAGTAAATAATGATTGTAACTGAAATAATGTCTGCTACCAAAGGGAGAGTGCTAACAGGACCATTGCTCCCTGGGTGATAAGAACAGTCTCTCCTAGTACAACTTCCTGACATTTTCTGCCCTCCCATCGTCTCTTACTCTACAGTCATCTGCTGCTTGCTTCCTTCCTCGGCAGCTGGAATTGCCTTATGTCTAATGGCCTCCTGGGGCTCCAGCAGTCTGATACTGTAAAAAGCAGCCAATTACACTCATTAAAATCACTATGGGGTAAGACCTGACCCATTTCAAATTAGCAAATTTCTAAAAAGCATGCCAACTTTAAAATATATATCAGGATCTGAAGACAAGGCAAAAAATCCAAAGAGAAATGAATTATTGGTCCACATTCCCTGTCGTTTGAAATGGGAGTGGAAAACTATGAGATCCTCATGTGTATGTGTTGTGTTGTTAATTTGTGTATAGAAGGGGTGCTTTTCTGAAATATCTCATTGGCATTCATTCTTCAGGAAGTGTTTGGAGAAGGTGGAACTTATTCAGAACGAAGAGAATCTACCGAATTGATATCTGTCAGTGAAAACCTCAAATAATCTCAAGAGATACTACAGTCAAAATTAAATGTTTCCACAGAAAAGAGGCACAACGAAGAAGTAAGACATGCTAGCATGTGAGAAAAGGCAGGTCACAGAATGATCATGTATACTGAAGGCTTGGTGGCCACAAATTATCATGTTTGCATAAAAAAAATGAAAGTGACCAATCATGAGAAATACTCTGTGCACTTGGGCAGAACTTCATAATCATCTCTTTTTCTATATTCAGAACCTTGGCTGCAGGATGTCAACAAAGCCACAGCATCCAAAGTCTTTCCTCAACCTTTGCAACCTGCTGGGAATTCGCACCCCCCCCCCCACTGTTCTACCATCTGCCCACATAGAGACTCACAGTAGATAGGTATTCCTCCTTGAAGCTCCCAGCATGCACTTAGTGAGCAATGTCTTAGATACAAGGAGACCTTAACTGTTCCTTCATCCTCCATGCTCATCACACAGATCCAGACAATCAGCCACCAAAGTAGCCATAAGATCCTTCTAACATAATTCCCTCACTTTGTCCTTTTCTAAATTCACTATCAATTGGTCATATTGTATGTCACACTCCCAGGGACAAGGAAAAGCCTTGCTGAAGTCTGAGAAGTAAAAGCCAGGCTTTTGTGGCTAATATTCAATGATCTAATCCCAAGTCTGTTGAGCTGGTTCTTCACCTTTTGGGTATCAGCTGCTACAAACTCAGTTTTCTAAAACCTAGCATAATTCTCATACCTGCGGCTTGACCTGATGATCTTTTCTCTAGGTGTGCTTCTTTACCATCAGTTTCTTCTGTTACAGTAGCAGCAAAGGCCCATAAAGGGAAAACTATTTCCTTCTGGTCAAGAGAGTGGCATTTGGCCTGTGTAGAGAACAGCATTCCCACTGGGCAAACCAATCACCTAACCAGAGGACTACCCTTTTGGTAAATGAATCCATCTTAAGTCATGATAGAGAGACTGGAAAGATGGCTCAGCCATTCAGAACAATTGCTGCTCTTCCAGAGGACTTGAGTTCAGTTCCCTGCACCCATTCTGAGAGAGGGACAACTGCCTGCAACTCCAACTCCAGGGGTTCCAACATCCTCTATGGGCTCCTGTACTCTTATACTTTCATATAGGCACACATAGAGAGACACATAAATAAAGATAAAGATGTTTAAAGAAATAGGATGGATAACTATCCCTTAATGAAAGAGTATATGTTTTCTTCCCAGAATTCCCACTCCCTAGTACAGTAACTATGGAGCCACTGTAAGACTCTGTTAGGTCTGCCTGGTTTTCTGAGTCTTGATTCAGTGTGGTGGTTTCAATGTGACTGGCCCATGAGAAGTGGCACTATTAAGAGGTCTGACCTTGTTAGAGCAAGTGTGGCCTTGTTGGAGGAAGTATATCGCAGGCTTTGAAATCCTATGCTTAAGCTCTGCCCAGGGTAGAAAAGACCCTCCCCCTGGCTGCCTGCAGAAGACAGCATCCTTCTGGATAGCTACCAATCAAGCTATAGAATTCTCCACTCTGTGAGCAACATGATTCCTCACATAGTACCATGCTTCCCACCATGATGATAATGGACTGAACCTCTGAACCTGTAAGCCAGCCCCAATTAAATGTTGTCCTTTATAAAACTTGCCTTGGTCATGGTGTCTCTTCACAACAATAAAATCCTAACTAAGACACTCAGAAACATGTAACTTTTCTTTTTCTTCTTTTTATCTCTTTCAGATACTGGCCAGAGCCTAAGTATGCTTTCTCTAGTACTTTGCACTTTTTCACAACGTCTCTGATGCTCTCTTCTCCTTCAAGTGGCTGCTTATGCACCACGAAGCCACTTACAAGTGGCATCAATGGCTCCTTTCCTCTTTTCTCATCCTTCTCAGGAAGTTGCCAAGAGTCCAGCTTGTCTAGCCTGGAGTTTTCTTTTAAATTCTAATAAAATTGTTCTCTGTGAATCAGTTCTTACATTCTTCTATCAACAAGACTGAGAACCCCAGGAGAGGACCCCAGTTCCCCAGTGACAGGAAATGACTTAGGTGGGATAACCCAAACTCTCTGCTAAGACTTGCTGCCCTTGAGGAGCAGCCATGGCAGGAGGGAAGCCAACCGCCAACTCTACTCCCTTTAAATTGTGTGACATCTAAGTGTCACTTGGTGTGCTCTGAGTGAACAACCCCATGCTGTGGTGCAAGTCTAGAGCCAGACTGAGCGGCAACCGCTCCAACATTTGTTCCATGTCATTTGAGGACAATAACTCACTGCTTTTTGTCTCAGTTTCTTTATAGAATAAGGGTGATTACAACATTCACTTAGTATATAGCACAGGGCTCACAAAGTCAGCATTAGGAAGCATGATCTGTTTGAAATCACAAAATAGACATGGATACTCTCAGTATCTTGCATATTTAGATTCAATATGCAAAAAAATAAACTACTGAGAGATTCTCTAAGTATTTCAAATCATTGTCACTCATTAAAATAATTGCTGAGCAGCTACAGACAATATTTGAGATATGAGAATACTCACAGAGTACTGATTGGGTTTATTTTGAAGGTACTATATGAACATAAGAAATAATTATTCATTTTTATAATATACAGGGAAAGGAGATATTATAAAAGACCCTATCCATAAAATGCTAAGTGTGTGTGTATGTGTGTGTTTGGAATATTTCCTGTGATAAACCTTGTGAGTGGAAATAGAATGTACTGAATCTCTGGAGTCAGAGTTATATACGCCTATATAAGCAGAACTGAGGACAAACATGTTAGAAATTGAGGCCACATGGTTTTGATGGGGGTTGGGGTGACTGGAGTGTCATGTAGAAAGTTTGAGCAGAAGTTACATGAGAGAGGTTTGAGTTATCAGTAAAAGACTTAAAGCTCAAAAATACCAAGGTGACAATCTTGGTCCTGGTGATTCTTCCACTGGCCTGGGGACATCCTAGATAGATTAAACACATTGGCCAGGAATTTATATGATAGCTTCCCACTACCTCCCCCTAGCACAGAAGGCAAACTCAGATCCAGTGTCCTGAGTCTTGCTAGCCTTGGGCCATTAGAAACACTGGCCCCAACAACTTGAGTGTTCTGCATCTTCTAGCAAAGAAAGGCTAGCAGCCCCCAAGAAATTAGCACAAAACATCAACAGCCATACAGCACAAGATAGGTCTTTCCCATTAAGCAGCTTAGAGTATGCCAGTCTGAAGAGTCCTGACTCTACACTAAGAAGCCCTAACAAATATAACAAACATAAGAACATTGTACATATTTTTCTCTCTTTGGTGAGGTCAGCCGCATTTTGAGTAGCTTAGGTGGAGCAGTGTGTGCACAGAAAAAGATACGGTCCAAAGTAAGCCATTACCACATCGTACATTGTCTTAACAAATCAACCTGTAAGGAAACGCATAGGGGACATAGTGGGTAATGCTGAGTCTTAGCCAACCCTTCGCATGTCAGTTGTAGTTCCTGGCAATGATTTCAGTGTTCCAAATAAGTGGAGATCATCACAATTATGTTGTTGTTGCTGCTGTTTCCTGCTACACAAAGGAGTGGTTTCACCCTTGGTCTTTTCCAGACTGTAGAAAAACAAGAGGACACTAAAGCAAGACACTCTGCCACATGTAGCATCCCTGCCAACTCCAGAGGGCCTGGAACAATGGACTGCAGAAGGCCTAGAGATGGGATGTATGTGAGGTCCAGCCTCTGCGTGAGGATTAGTAATAAAAGCACTAGCCTTCTAACTCTCAGCATTATACCACAGCTCCAACCTGAACAGACTGCACATGGTTAAAAAAAATCAGGAACACACTGAAGGTTAAAACCTCAAATGCATTTTAAGTCCTGGTTTAAATTCATTTCAATTATCGGGGGGTCAGGCAGTTTCTACATTCATGCTGAGTTATTCTTACTGGTTTAATAACAAAAGCAGTCAGACATATTGTTCTACTAAAAAACAAAATTCTGCCATAGAAGTATGTTCTCAGCCTCCACAAGAGAGCTTAGAAACAGCTTCCAAAGGAATTTGCCTCAAAGGATAATCACTGAAGGAAATAACGCAGACTTACAGCAATGTGAAGAGTGTTTGTGTGCTGTATGTTTTATAGGTCAGAAGTAACAGATCAGAAGCCGGATTTTTATTCTCTGGCTCAGCCCTGATGTCTTACAGTGAACGCCAGGGCAACCAGAGAAAAGTAAGTCACATCTTTCTAAATGATCTCCCTTATTTCCCTCCTTCCACAATGTCTGCTTTGCCCAGAACACTGTAGCAAAGATGTTCCTAAAAGGGGGATTTACTGAAATGATTGAAGAGCTGAGACTAAGGCAACTCTACCATTTACTACCTCGTGATACTGGCAAGCTTCTTGCTATTCTTGGTCCTTCTGTTCCCCCAGGTAAGATGGACAAATAGGAGCACCTACCTCATAGCACTTGGGCCTTTCCATCTGAGCAAAACAGCCCTCTGAGGTCCTCACCTGGCCAATTACCCATCAAGATCTCAGGTCAGGATCACAACCCTGCAAGACACCTTTCCCAACCAACACACTGGAGACTGGCGTCACCAGTGCAAGACACTTCACTGTCTTTTTCATAACTCTTCTCTATTTTCCCATCTATTTCTCACAAAAGAAATCACAATAGAAATGTGGGATTATAGCTATTGGTTATAATTCCATACTTTCAAATAGATAATTGACAAAAATGTACATAATGAGTACCACACATAATGCCACATGCTTCCAGAGGCTAAGGCAGGAAGATGACAAGCTTGAGGCCAGCTAAGGCTATATAGAATATGCATACACATACATACATACACACACATACATACATACACACATATACATACATACATACATACATACATACATACACACACATACATACATACATATACACACATACATACATACATACACACATACATACATATGCACACACATACATGCATACATATATACATATACACACACATACATACACATACATACATACACACATACATACATACATATACACACATACATACATACATACACATACATACATACATACATAACATACATACAATCAAATCCATCTGGAATAGTAAGTATTCCCTGTCTCAAACACACAAATGATTAACTAATGAATAAGTGAATTGCTGAATAAGTGAAGTAGCTCCAAGAATTCAGCGGGTCAACATAGAGTATCTACACAATGCCAATCACTCAGCTGCTTCTAAAGATGTTTGAACTATGAATGATTAATGAACTTAAAGTCATAGTTCTTCCAATTTTTGACTTTTAGACTCTGAAATGCCCCTTCTTGCTAACATCATTGACAAACAACTCCTGTGCTTTATTCAGCACTGTGCTGGTAAATAGGCTTTAGCAGTGGCTCTTGGGGATGGAGTGAGTCCTACTTACTAGTCCTCACCATATGTTGGCTGGAGGTTTCATTCTGCCAACATCCACAGTCACTGCTTCACAGATCAGCCTGCTCCATCAGTGTATGAAAGCTGAAGAGGCAACAGAGTCTACTGGGAAGATAGGAGTTACAGTCTCGAGTAACCTAAAAGTAGCATTTGTCAGTTTTTACATGTAAAACTACTCTAACCATGACCACTTTCAAGTTATCAATGGCTCAACAACAGCCTCCCCAAATTCCTAAAACTTTAACAAAAGGCCTCACATAGCTACTACTATCTTCTCTTGGGGAAGGAGGTTCTCTTAAACCTCTAAACTGTTTGTTGCAGACATGGTTTTTATGGACTGTCTGTGTTTGGTAAGCCAAGATCAGGGGAGTCCACTGACTGGTTTGATGACCAGGGAAACTAGCTGCGTGTGCAGGCTGCACTTTCTGAAACTCTCAAAGTGACACCAAGACTCTAGCCATGCTCCGCTTCCACTGCAGACCTCTGCGAGAGCCAGTCAATTAAGAAAAGCATGGATTGCATTTCTATTCTTCTGCACGGAACTGGGTGCACAGATAAAGCAAGGCGGCATCTATTAAGTGCTGCATGGAAGCAGAATCTAAAGCGGGAGGGCAGAGGCTCCTCCCTGACCACAAGAACCCATGGGGGCAGGGGATGCTACAGCTGGTGGTTTCTCCGGCATCCCGCTCTGGCTACATATATAACATCAGACCTTGGCCTTAAAACAAAGCAGCAGCTTTTCCTATACTATAGAGATGCTACCACAATTTTGAAATAACACGAGTAAGGTTTCAACATCTAACCAGTCTTTATGCAAATCGTGATTCACATTGCTCTTCTGTAAACTGGCTTGGAGGCTCACAAAGAGAAACAAGGGTTTGCTTTCGCCCCGTTGTATTAGCCACACACTGATAGTGTTAATCCCAAATCAATCAACTCAAAAGACATATATGTTCATTATGTTTTCCCGATGGAAGGAAGAGACCAGGCACAGCTTAGCTGGGTCCTTTGCTTCAGGGTGTCTCACAAGGCTGTAACCAAGGCACCAGCCTAGCACACGTCTCATCTGAAGGCAACGGTGGCTGTCGGCAGGTCTCGTTAACATCCATGCTGAGCACCTCTTCTCCTCACTGGATGTCAGCTCAGAGCTGCCCTCACATCCTTACCATCTGGCCTTTCCATACAGCTGCTGGCTTTATCAAAGTACTGTGAAGGCAAGAGGATTTGCTTTCAAGGTAGAAGCTTCAGTCTTTTGTAACCCTGTCTCTGCCATACAAGATCGAAGTTTCTAGAATGAGCCAGTCCTCAAGAGGAGGTAATCACACATAGGTGTGAACTCCAGGTGGCAGGGACCGTGGTTGATCATCTTGGAAATCTGCCTGTCACGTTTACACTCTCAGAATCCAGATGAAACGAGCAGACACAACAAAGCACCTCTAAGTATTTCAACACAAACCAAGCCACGTGGTTTCCAAACTATGTGGCTAAGTCCTCGTGAAAATAAAACAAGGGAGATTCAGAACAGAACTTTAGGTTTGAAAATACCAAAGTCCACTAAAATCTCCCAAGCAAATACGAACAATGCCACAGACACCTTATGGGAGCAAGGTAGCCATGTTCTCTTAACACTGCACAAGAGACTCTCCGGGTAGCTGCCCATCTAAACAGATGTTCACTCCCAAAAGTTCCAGACTCCTCTGGAATCTGCCTTTAATGCTGCCGGGGTTTCGAAGACATATTGTCATACAATTGCAATCTGCCATGTGGTACATGTCTCTCTTTAGCAGTTTAACCTGCAAGATGCTCTTAGAGCCATTTTTACCACAGTAGCAAGAAAACTGTGGTAACAATTTCAAACCCTGGCTGACACACGCATTTTTTTCCTAAGCTTTAACTAACCATAAATTCTCGGATATCTTTGAGTATTTCAGCATTCAGTGATGGTGGCCAGACAGAAAAACTGCCTGCGGAGGACTTCAAATGATTTAATACACTATGGGTGAGGCATTCAGAACCCCTGGAACAGAACGTTCTAGAAAAATGTAAAGGCAGACAAGAATTACCTTAAACCTGAAAACACAAATGTTCAGCATTGGCCTGTACATTAGACCATTATATTCCCTCCCCACCCCCATCTCTCTCTCTCTCTCTCTCTCTCTCTCTCTCTCTCTCTCTCTCTCTCTCTCACACACACACACACACACATACACACACACACACACACGTGTTTGGCTTTCCACAAACTCTGTCCCTAATTCAGTTATAAAAACGCTTGTGGTCAACTATATTAATCATCTATTTGTTTTGTTTCTTTAGCGATATCTTTGACAGTCAAACTTAAACAGACCTGAACCTAAAAGCCCCCCCAAACCATAGCCATCCATGGAAAAGTGACCATAAAGCACCTTAGAGTTACCATGTGCTACACAGGCTTGATCAATAATCGAAGAGTGCTATGAGCTCAGCAGACCGCTCACAGGAAGTTCTACCAAAACAGCCGCGGGCAGAGACCGGGGAGCTGATAGCAAGGGGAATGGGGTTGTGACTGAAGACACTTTCCAACCTGTGAAACAGTAGTCACGTATTTCAGTGTCTAAAGCGAGGTTCTTACCTCTCTCAGGTGGATGTTTTCCTTCTCCTTCTGGTCTAAAATCACTTCCAAGTGGCTGACCTGAGACTCAGCCTCCACCATCCGCCGTGTGCGCTCGTTGTCATCCTCCAGGCTTTTCGATGGCAAGCCTTTACTCTGCAGCATCTCCAGGAGCTTTTTAATGGACTCGTCTCGGGCACTGAGAGTCTGTTTCTGTGTTTCGATCCTTAGCTCCATCTCTTCCAATGTCTTCCGCAGAAGGAACAGCTCCTTGGCCTGCCTGTCGTGTTCGGCTTGGAGCCTGCGGAAGTTTTCCTCTGTCAGCTCAATGGTGAAGTGCTCGGCTCCTCTGCTGCCACTCTCTTGCTGCAGGAGGTGGTTGAGGTCTCTCTGGGTCCGCAGCTCATCCTGAAGGGCCTGGATGGTCAATTGCAGGTGCTACAGGGAGAAAGATGGAGGGGGGAGGGAGAAGGGAGAAACAGTTAGTGAGAAGGCCAAGTGCTGCCAGCTGCCACCGCCACACCATGAAGATGGAATGTTAATCATGAGGTCCAGGGGCCAGCCATGAAGTCCTCCACGGTGACTTCAGAAGCATGGGACAGCACATGAAGAGGGGGATTAATTCAGTGATGTTTTCTCAATGTCTTAGAAGAGAAATGTACACACACACACAAAAACGGTATATTAGTGTCAACCACAAGGGAATTGTACATCTATGGTGCTTAGTTTAGGAAGGGAAAAGGTTAGAGGGAAACTTTCATGAAACACACCTTCTTAGGCCCACAAACACTCCAGACTCAGTATTCCTTGTTTCCTAAGGTGTTCTTTGTCCATTATTTTCCATGATAAATGCATATCCATTTTTAAAATGAAAATAATAGCATCCACTACAAGCAGACACAAACAAAGACTTTATTTTTTTTTTTTTTTACAAATAAAGCTGTGAACATGTTTAGTAAACAGGATTACTGCCTCTGCAAGCAAAAGGGAATAAATGGAGACATGGACAAGCACGTTCAAACACACGGGGGAGGAGGAAGGCTGTGCAGAGCAAAACAAACAAGCAGCAAAGAGCGGACAAACCTTGGTTCTTCTGGCATCCAGTAACTGAACAGCATGGGAAATGAAAAAAAAAAAAAAAAAACGAAGCAAAAAATCAACATAAAGAAAAGTCCAGTGCAAGCAGATATTCAACAGAAAGAACTTAACACAGAGTACCTCCACAGAAGAAAAAGAAAAGAAAAAAAGAAATCCCATTAAGCCAAAACCCAAAAGCTGCACACAATTCAGAGCTTTGATGCTGGATCAACACAAAAAGAAAGGGGGGGAGGGCAAAGGAAAGAAAGAGAAAGAAAAAAAAAGCCAATCTAGGCTTAGTTCAATAGCCTTTTGTTTCCCTGTCTCTGACCCAACCGCAATTTTTTTTTTTTTTTTTTTTTTTTTTTTTTTTTTTTTGGATATCTTACCAGAGAGGAAATCACAACACTCTAGAGTACTCAAACATTGTTTCCAGTCACCATAGTGGAAAACACCAGAGAAAGTAGTTAACAGTTGCCAAAAAAGAAACCCATGAAGGAAGTCAGTTGGTGAATTCATGTCTTCCTTTTTAGACCAACCTCAGGCTGTTTCAGAGGCTGCAACCACAAGCCTGAAGATGATTTTTGCCCAGGGACATACCAAGAGGCTTCAAAAATAGCAGTTACTCATTCATTCACAGATGCATAATCCTGCCTGTGAACCAGACCACAGCATTAAGCAGAGGAATCCAGGCTGGACGTAAGACAGGACTCCTGCCCACAGGGAATCACCGTGTTGTAAGGCACAGATAATACCATGTCTTAGTTATATAAATATTGGAATAGACGACATCTGAAATCTGTCTGGAGTCCTATGGCTAATACCCAGAGGCTGAGATCTTTCTAATCGCGGCCTCCACCCAGAAGCTAGCACAATTGTGGTGCACTGCATTATTCTCAAGGAGTTCCATTTCACCTTCACACTTAAGGAGAAGGTACTAGAGCACACAGAGGGAGGGTGTTCTCCTTTCTGGCTGTGTGCCACAGTGCCTCACAGGGTTCCCAGAATTCTGTGTTGACATAGACTACTGATTACTTAGTGATACAACACTATCTTGTAAATAATACGTTTACGTTTCAGAGTCTTTAGTCACAAGGCTGTTTAACCATTAACAGTTTTCATCATGTTTCTCAGCACAGTAAGAAGCCCATGTACCCTTTAGCAACCCACTTTCATTTCCTTCCCAGGACCAAAGCTCTAGGAGCCAAGAATTCTCCTTCTGTCTCTATAAATTTGCCTGTGAAAGACATTCCTTATCAATGAAATCATAACATAAGTGGTTTCTTTGGTTTCATATGCATTCAAAATTTAATACCTGCTTTAGCATCAGAATTTCATTCCTTTCTATAACAAAATTTTATTCCATGATAAAAAATATGCTCTTGTTTATCCAATTACCAACTGATTGAGACCAGATATTCATAGCAGCATTGTATACATTGGCCAAAAAGGGCAAGTAATCTATATGTCAATCAATTAATCAGTACATAAGAATGATATATCCGGTCAATAAAATCTTGTTTGGCCACAAAAATTTGGTGATTTAACTTAAGAATGACTCTGAAAATATTATGTCCACACAAAAGAAGTCAATCGCAAAGGTCCACAAATAGTGCAATTCCACTTACACCATGTCCAGATAAGCAAAGTCATAGATGGAGGTAAATTAAGGATTACCAGGAAATGAAAAAGGTGTAACTACTGCCCACTATGCTGTTTCCTTCTGCTGTGAGAAACATAATCTCAAGCTAGAGAGTGGTGTTAGTTGCAGAGCTCTGCGAACATATGAAAACTGGCAAACTGTACTTACAGGGGCAAACTGTAAGTTAAGCAGTTGTTACGTTAATACAACTGTCACAGGAAATAGGAACAATGCCCACAGGTCCGTATGATCTTTTTCTACCAGGTCTCTATCTTTAAGCCAATCAGGACAGACTGCGTTGAAGCATGTAAACTTTCTGCCCTGTGCTTGGTGAGGCTGGGGGGGGGGCAGCTTTAGCTATAGTCTTCTATACACTTTATGTTAGCATGGCTTTGTCCCCTCATGATGGTATGGGTTCCTGAGTTGATCTAAGTTAATTTAGAGACAAATATAATGAATCAGGGTGATAATAATGGAAACTGGATAGGTGATGAGAATTCTTGAGAGCAGCCAAGAATAATGTTTGTTTTGTGTTTGTTTGTTTGTTTGTTTGGTGTTTTCTTGTGGCCCATTATAACCCAGAAGAAGTTTTCAAACTAAATCTGTAGACATGCTCTGATCACAGGTATCAACAATGGCAAGCTGACGGTAAAAGTTCTATTTCTGGGTGGGCAAGCTGTCTACAACCCAGCTCCCTTGTTTTCATATCTACGAAGTAGGGCTCACTCTAATGCTGATCTTATTCCTGAGTGGAATAACAAAGACAGTCCATCAGGTGCCATGTTTAAGGTAAGAAAATAAAGTCCATTTATCCATTCAGTATAATTTACCTTCAGTCTCTCAGTCTCATAAAATATAAAACAAGAGGAAGAAGAAATAGTTCACTGTAGGAGCAGTGCTGGAGCTAAGGTCCTTTTTCCCAATTGGTTCTTGATCTGTCAGTAAAGAAGCTATGGGCCAATTGCAGGGTGGAAGAAATAGACGGGACTTCCGGGTCCCTGGAGAAAAAGAGACAGATGCAAGGGAGGAGAGAAATTCTTTAGAGAGAGAAAAGCCAACCATTCATGAAAGGAGCCATGGCCTACAGCCATAGGCAAGTGGTTGGGGTGTTTAGCAGGGACTAGATGTATCTTAGCAACTAATGTTTAGGGTAGGTGAAAGGTGCAGAGATAAGAATATTGTTAAGGAAGATAGTAGCACCCAGCAATTATGTTCAAAGACAAGTTGAAATTGAGTAACCTGTGTGTGTGTGTTTTATCCATGCATTTAAGAGAAGCTGGGTGGGAGCTACTAGCGCAGCCCATTCCCAGAGCTAAGACAGGGTAGCAAAAACTACACACAACATCCCATTCTGTAGGCAAACAAAGTTCTTTAGGCAAACAAAACCACGGAAGAAATGCTATACCCTGAGAGTCATGACTGGAAACCATATCTGGGTGGCTAGACACAGAGAGAAGCTTTGTACCAGGTGAAAGTGACATACTGCCTACCACTGAATGGAGTCTTTAAGGACTGAGAGTCTGTCCCTAGCATGAAGCTGTGAAAGGAAGAACCCATGGAAATATCCAGAGCCAAAGAGAAAACAAACCTACTGAGGAATACTTACAGAGAAAATCTGTACAGCACTTAACATCCACCACACATGATTCCAACTCTAGTCAACCTTCCTAGCAACCCAGAAAGGTGTCCACTATTACAATCTCCTCTTAAGGGATGAGAAAATAGACACAAATAAATAAAACAAGTTGTTCCAGACCCCTCAGCTCAGTAAAGAACCCTATGTAGGTAACCTGACCTCCAGGGCCCTGTCTGAACCACTACACCACGTGGGTGCTGATATGACACAAGTCCTTCAAAACGTGCCAAAGAAGAATGGGGGAGGGTGGTTACAGCAGACAGGTGGACAGTTGTAACAGTTACAGCAATTTTCACAATTAAGAAATTAGCCATCCTTTCTAGATCATACAAGTGAGATCCCTGTCAAAGCCATAGTACCTTCTCTAAGAACTAAAAGTCAGAAAAACAATGACCAGTTTGAATTCCCCGGTATTCACATTATCCAGCCTTTCTGGTTGAAATATTCTGCTCTTCAACCATGGTGAGTCATGCTTTTAGGTCAGTCACTCAAATCTCACTGGCTGAGTCATTGTAAACCTAGGAAACAGCAATTTACAAGGCTGTATTGCAGAACCATCTCTTTGGAATCTCATGGTTATCGCAATCAAAGTCTTCATCTGTATTGCTCATTAGAGGGAAGAGACCATTTAGTGCCCTCCTATATCAGGACAGGTAAGCTCTCTGGCTTTTAACCTTGGGCCTGGGTACCAAACTGCTAGCATCTTAGCTAACCTCCTTCAAGTACAAAAGTGCATGTGTTGGAATCTTTTACTTACCATCCTGATGCTAGGCATGTTCTCCAGTTGGCTGTGGAGAATCAAAGCTCAAAAGGAAAGCTCCTTTCTCTGTGGCCTCTGGGAAACTTGGAAACAGCAGCAGAGCAGCTATAACAATGGAGGTCTAGACTACGGGCTGCAATCATTTACAAGAAGTACAGTAGACTCCACCTTATGTACCTTGACGTGTGTCCTACAACCAGTTCTTTTAACCTTTCTTCCTACTTATTTATAATCCTTAAACCGCCCTGCATAAACCAGTATCACCTCAGTCCATAAAAGAGGAGTGTTTTAAAGAACACTTCTTATATCACACTGTCAATGGCATGGGAGCTAACTAACGTGGTAGGTCTAGGTCTAGTTTATTTCTAATCTAGGGCACACAGAAGTTCAATGACAGCATCCTAAGACAATGAGGTTAGTCATATCCTGACACATCTTCCCATTACACTGTAGCTAAATGAAAGTAAATCCTCCTTCTAAGCATAGTTAGGCATATTTTTAAAAAGAGAAAAAAAGAAACAGAATACAGGGATAAAAAAACTGGAGTAGAGACTGAAGGAAAGGCCATCCAAAGACTGCCTCACCTTGGGATTCATCACATCCACAGACACTACTGCTGATGCCAGGATGTGCTTACAGACAGAAGACTGGCATGGCTTCCCTCTGAGAGGCTCTGACAGCACCTGAATGAGACAGATTCAGATACTCACAGCCAACCATTGGACTAAAGTTGAGGACCAATATGGAAGAGTTAGGGGAAGGACTGAAGAACAGTGGATTGCAACCCCATGGGAAGAATAACAGTATCAACTAACTGGACCCTCAGAGCTCCCAAGGACAAAGACAACAACCAAAGAGCATGCATAGGTGGGTCCCTGGGTCCTGCTACATATGTAGCAGAGGATTGCCTTGTCTGGCCTCGGTGGGAGGAGAGGCACTTTTTCTTGTGGAGATTTGATGCCCCCAGAGAAGGGAGATGCTAGAGTGGTGTTATGGGAGTGGGTGGGTATGTGAGGGAGCACCTTCTTAGGGACAATGGGGAGGGAAGATAGGGGCTCATAGAGGGGAGACCAGGAAGGGGACAGCATTTAAAGTGTAAATAAATGGAACAATTAATGAGATAGAGACAGACAGACACATGGGGGGGAGGGAGAGGAGAGGAAGAAGAAGGGAGGGAGATAGATAGATAGAGAGAGAGAGAGAGAGAGAGAGAGAGAGAGAGAGAGAGAGAGAGAGAGCAAATACTGAGCTGGACAAGGTAAGTGGATAGAATGGTGTTAGCCCTCCCTAAGCTCTGAAAAAAACCCAAAATCTCCAGGGGTACAGAAAACAGAGAGCAAAGCTCCTGTCAGGGGCAGAAGTGCTCCACAGTGTGAACAAATTGGAGACCAGCAGTCATGCACAGAACAGGCAATGTTTTCGAAATCTTAAAGTGTACAAATGAAGATTTTTAAAAGAAATTATTAAGAACAAAAAGTGTAAAAATAACACTCTAAAATGAACTAGCAGATATGAAAAAGAATAAAATCCTGAGTCGTAATAAAAAAGCCCGGTATTACAAAGGAACTCTGCACAGACAGGTTAAGACAAAGCAGGGACTAGTGGACAGCATCCAAAGAGCTGCTGGTTCTTTGGAGAATCAAATAAACATTTGGAAAATCACAACACATGGGGATTTAAAAGACAGCACACAAACTTTTGTTGTTGTTGTTGTTTTGCCTCTGCTTTGCTTTGCTGAGATCAGTCTCACGAACTCTACATCCCCGGCTGGCCTACAGTTCACTATGTTGCATAGGCTGGTGTTGAACTCACAGAGATCCATCTTCCAAAATCACAAATGTTGATGAAGGGGACAAATGACTAGAAAAGCACTTTCCATAGTGTCATTCTAGAAGAAGTGGGGGGCGGGGGGCTGATGAGTTCTGTAGCTATTAATAGTGGTTTGAAATTCTCTCCCTTAAATAAGGCCCGGATGACTCCGATTATGCAGTGTCTCAGAGAAGCCTCGCCACTTATTACCTGACACTCGACTAACCTGCCACGAAAAACATAACGTATAGCCCAACCTCGCCCAGGACCGTGAGTACTGCTCACCAAAAAATCCAGATTTATAAAAGAAGCACAGAACATATACATAACCTAGCTGTACTTCTTTTGGGAAAAAAAAAATAGAACAGTGATTCAGTCACAGACAAACTTTTAATGTAAAACACCATGACAGAGAGAAGAAGAAAAAATCATCTGCTCAAAATAGTCATTCATGTTTTTTTTTTTTTTTTTTTTTTTTTTTTTTGTAAATCTAAGCAGAGTAAGGTATAAAGAGAACCACTTCTAAAGTGTGCTCCACTGTATACAGGGAATGGATACCGAGTATAAGTAAAAGAATTTTCATTTAAATGAAAGGAAGCCATGCCCATGATCAGCAACACCTAGAAACATTGTCCTGGAGGCTTGAGTCAAAATAGTATGACCAGAAACTGAGTATCAGACAACTGAAAAGGGAATAATTCTAACATTATCAATTGTATTATATGGCTATACACTTGGAAACATCAAAGGAGTCTATAAATTATAGGAAGTAAGAAAAATACATTCACACTAACAGGGAATGACAACAGGAGAAGAGGAAGGGGAAGGAGAAAGGAAGGGGGGAGGGAAGAGAAGAAGACAGCCAAAAAAATAAAAGACAGGTAAATTTGACAATATTAAATCAGAAATTTCTGTTACACAAAAGACACTATAGAGTGCAAAAGAACAGGCCATAAAAATAAAAAAGATTGTTGTTCATAAAATGCCAAAAGTATTGCCTGCAATATATAATCCCACAACAGAAAAATGCTAGAAAAGTCAAGCCTGGCCAGCTCATGGCTTTAATCCCAGCATTTTAGAAGTGTGGAAGACAGATCCATGAGAGTCTAAGGATGCCTGATCTACACAGCAAGGTACCAGAGCAGCCAAAGCTATAAGGTGAGACATTGTCTCAGGAGAAAAGAGAAGGGAGAGGGGAGGAAAAGAGAGGAGAGGGGAGGGGAGGGGAAGAAGGCAGAAGGGGAGAAGGCTCAGTGGTTAGGAGCACATATTGCTCTTCCAGAGTCCCTAAGCTCTATCTCCAGCAGCAGCATCTGTCAGTTCACCCACAACTGTCTGTAACTCCATTTCCAAGAGATTTATCACTCTCTTCTGGCCTTTACAGACACTCACTCACAGAGAGGGAGGAAGGTAATATCATGTGTAGCAGCCTAGATTCTAGAACAGTCTGTCTGGTTCTAATCCTGTCCCAACAGTTTGAGGTAGAATGTGTTTCTTAGCAGGTCTGATTCCTCCACCTTGCATTAGGGGCTTAACTTATGTCATTGAGTTCAGGTAAAATGTTCCCTGCACAGAAAGAAGGTTTGAACTAGGCCATGCTCTTTGTATACCAGCAAGGCACCAGCAAGGCCTATCTCCATATCCTCCCATGCCTCTCCATAGTTGAGTTAGAGGCCAGGGGTCAAGCCACTTGGCTATATGTAGGCCCTGGGAGAGAAGCACATTGATGCCCAGCATTCAGACACGAAGCTGGCCTACAAAGGATGTGGTAAGATAAGACCTCATAAGAGTGCCATTTGCCTGGGAAATCTTGCCTTTCTTCTTGAGGTAACTTCACTGTCCAAGAAGAAAGGTGTGTGGGCTTTAAGATGTGACTGAGATTTCACCATTAGCCATGGCTTTCCCCAAGCCAACATGGACCTTTCCTAAGCCATAGTTTGGCCAACTGTAAAATGGCAAATACTTGTGTGAACCTCACAGTATTTAATATTCAAAAAGATTCAATGAGAATCTTGTTTTCTTCCAGACAGGCCCTGAGTGAAAAGTAATCCTGCTCTTCCAATACTGATGACATTACAGGCAGAAAGCAAAGAGCAGTAACCTGTTAGACCTCACTCCCAAGACATCAAGTGCACTTGTGTTTTTAGCTGATTGTGCTGCCTCCTGTTCCCCAATGTGCTTTCCCGAGAATAACATTCCACAGGATGCTGATATGTTTACTTTGAGGCTGTGCTGTGAGGAATGGTTACATTATCAATAAAATGTGCTCATTATCTTTCTTTCAGGGTCAGAGTACACACAAAACACCTTCCCAAGGACAGGGTGAATTTCCCTCTCCTGAGAAGTACAACACTGTAGCAGAGTCTTTATGGTAGTGAACGAGATACAGAAAGGATGGGAGGACGTTGTCTCAGCACTTAGCACAGGGTCGCAGATGGGGGAGGCCAGGCCTCCAGTCCTCTCTGCGGTTAGTACTCAGAATGGTGACCTTGAAGTGAGCCCACTCTGTCCAGTTCTCTCCCACAAGATTCAAATGCCTCGAGCTGGCCAGCTCATTCATCTGACACACTGATGGGAAGCTGCCAACCCTGTGTCCGCTCCATGACAGGATGAGCCGGGGCGGCTTACATAGAGGTTTCACTGGATTTCCCAGCAGATATGGGCCAGAGTCTAAAACCGATGTGTCCTCCAGCCAACTCTAAAGTCTCCCAATCCCCCTCAAAAATCACAGAACTTCATTTCACACAACTCACATAAGCTCTCGTATTCACTTCTTTAGGGAAAAAAACAAAGACAAATGAAAATACAAGAAACTAAGTTACATGGAGAAAGGAGGGAAGGAGACATGTGCTTTCCCTGGACTTCCAACAGCTACTGGAGTCAGAATCTAATCCAGATTTCAGAATGTCTAAAACACAAAAAGGTAAATAGAACGAAAATATAATTATATATGTATGATGTGCATGAAACACACAATTATTTAAATGGGGACTAGCCAGATGTTTAGAATCTACTGTGTCTTATCCCCAAACATGGAAAATATGAGTTCCTGGCAGATTTTTTAAGAATTTGTGACCTTAAGCTCTTTTCCACACTGAGGGGGGAAAAACAAAAAAAAAATGATAAAGTTTTTGCACTGTAAAGCAGTTTGGAGCTCCATTGCTATGAAAACTGTCTCCAAGATATATAAAAAAACTGGCTTATACCCAGAAGTCTTGAAGTTTCTTCTTTTTCTTTTTTAAAAATAAATCCACACTCCTTCTCAGGCAAGGACTTAGCATAACTCTTTCAAAGAAAGCAGAGACTCTCTGCAGACCACTTGGCCTGCTCTACTTCTCCTGTGACTTTGCTTATTAATCATTTTCCAGTTTGCCTCTAATCAAAATTTCAGGGCAGGTTCTCTGATCCTCCTGTCTGCAATCCCGTGTACAGGATGCAAAACACGTACTGTGGCTCCAACCCTTCCCCGGGCTAAGCCATGTGTATAAGAAGACAAACAACAGGCCAACTAGAAACATGAGCACTAGCTGGTGGAAGGGTTGGAGTGCTGAGAAGGATATGAAGAAAAGCATACTCCCATATATGGGCCCAGGGCCTCTGTCTTCATTTGGAAAACTCTAAGGAAACGAAAAGGTAGCTGAACAACACACAGGATGGTGAATTCACAAGCAGTGGGACCCTGGGCGCCTCACTCGGACATGGTGCAACTGTAGACTGTAAAACTAATGTTAGAGGATACGTGACATTTGACCAA
The DNA here is from genome assembly GCF_963924665.1 of Micromys minutus. Lineage (NCBI taxonomy): Eukaryota > Metazoa > Chordata > Mammalia > Rodentia > Muridae > Micromys > Micromys minutus. Next base: position 31,230,556 of record NC_137981.1, read on the forward strand.
GATTTATAACACTAAGAACAGAATATATGGAAAAGTCTGCCTTTGTAAGCAAGACTGGGTTTTATTACACACTAATGCTCCAAGGTGACACACTACTGGAATATTACATTTAGCTTAGATTTAAGAACTCCTGTTCTAAATATAGTTTTGCATCCAACTAGTTAGTCAGAACAATCACTAATCTTGTCTCTGGAGAGAAATGAGGTAGAACAAAATTATGATTTTGAAGCTACCTACCTGTTACAGCCCCTGTTGCTCAGAAAAAAAAAATCACTGGAACACTCTTTAGTATCAACTCTTCATCCATAAGTGAAAAGCAATAATTTTAACCAACTGAGTTCATGCAAAGACTACATGAGATGCTTGTTGAGTAAGCAAGCACAGTGGTTCCCATAAAGCACGAAGTATGGGGTCTGGCACATGAGGCATGGTATCATTATTTGGGGATAGTGATGGCTAGAGGCCCAGAATTTGAAATTCTTTTTCTTTCCTCTATTTAAGCAAGAAGCAGAGACGGGCCTACTGAACATAAATTTTCAATCATCAAACAAATGCAACAGTGGAAACAATATACTAAGCACTTTGGCATTTTCTTAAATAAGGGAAAACAGGAAACAGTTGTTTTAAGACCAACTCAAAGAATGGGTGTAATTGATTTCCCATTAACTGGCTTGCATATAATTCTACAAGGGATTTTCAAGAATACCAACCATTCCTGTTTGGAAGGTCAAGTTATTTTTTTTAGTGTTGTACATAATGTATAAGCAACTATAGGACAATAGCATCCCCTACTGTCAACACTTCTCAACCTGACATTAGTTTAAAACCCTGAAGTGTAAGATATTGGGAATTGGGTACAGCAGTAGATGAACAATACAAAACTAACTGGGTGGTGATTTTGGAGGGTTTTTGCACCATAATGCTTTGTCTAGGTTTTTTTTCTCCATACGGGTCTTTTGCTTATATATTATGTTTATATGTAATTTCTCTGTGCATGAGTGTGTTTGTGTGTGTGTGTGTGTGTGTGTGTGTGTGTGTGTGTGTGTGTTTCTTGAGCTTTTCTTTGGCTCTTTTATTTTGTCTTTTATGTATTTTATGCCTGTTTGTTTTATAATGAGAGAGAAGGGTGGATTTGAGTAAGTGGGGAGGTGGGAAAGATCAAGGTGGAGCTGGAGGAGAGGAAACCATAATCAGAATATACTGTATGGGGAAAAAATCTATTTTCAATTTTAAAAAAAGAAGTTGGTATTTTTAGTGAGTTTGAAGAAAAAACCACAAATGTGTAACCTAGCCCTAATAGCTTAAAACTGTTACAACATTAAGTCACACTCACATACTGTCAGTCACAGGATAGCACCTTTGTTTAATTGCTTGGCAAATCTTTTCAGATAGCACTTAAAATTTTTTATTGTCCATTTTTCCTGTTATCTTCTCTTTACCACCTCACACCATGTTTGTTTAACAAACTGCCAAATACCTAAGCACTTTTAGAATAAGTAAAAATGTTTACCTAGATTAATTTCAAATGTCTGAATAGATAATAATACTACCTTCCCTGAGCCACATGGCTACCCTAACTAAACTCTAGTTCCTTCCACTCAAAATTTCAATGAGGAGAGACTCTCCTTGAGTACCACCCGATTCTCACTGCTTCTCTTCTTGGGACACTCCACTCTGGGAGAGGAGAGGAAAGGCATCCACACCACTTAGTGTCCCAGCAGCATTAACCGGTAGGCTCCTGTCTCATGCCCTGTGTGCCGAATCAGGATCTGCAATTATGGCATGGCTCCTAGGATATCTGTAGGCACTCGAAGTTCTGAGAAGCAGCATCTTCAACCTTACTACTTCTTTAAACAACACGCGTTTGCCAATAAAGATGGAAAAGGAAGACACACTGAGCACAGCAATGAGGGGTGTGGCTCATTGAGCCTGAGTGAGTGGCGTCCCCAATGGGATCACAAGACAAAGTACCTGAGCTGTGTTGTCTGTACTTTTACTCAACCACTGCTGAGCTATCTGTTATTTCATAGATGCATGTCCCCAGATTTCTTTCCCAGTCAAAGAGGGGATCGTACAGCTTAACTTATGTATGTGAACATAGAATCACACAATGTGTTTATGTAAGACATGCTTGTACACACTCATCATTTATTTATAACATATGTAGAAATATGTTAAAGTTAATTCTTCACTGTTATTTGTTGTCCTTATTATCTAAAAGGTAATCTGAGGTGAGATTTTAAACAAGCGTCCAAAATGTCAATACTGCATCTAATATCTGCTCTTTTATTCATCTCTTTCTGCCTTTAAACAGCATTTCTGAGTGCCTATCTGTTGTTCTGGTGAAATTTTAAGTGACTGGGAAGAGCATGAAGAGTCAATGTTGAAACTTCTTCAAATTATAACTTGAACAATGTACTAGGCAAACAGAAATATACTGGTGCATAAGTAGCCTAAGAACACAAACTCTCTAAGAGTTTTCTATTTTATTAATGCATTAGAATTGAAGGCCAGTATCCTTTTCTCGGGTATGAAGGTAAGGTACTTGCCAATGTTTCCCCAAAAGATCTAAACATTTAATGTGTAAACACTTAATAAATATGCATGTAGATATATACATGTGTATAGAGAAAAAGAAAATTAATATGTGAATGAATAAAATAAAATAAACGAGCCATACTCCATGTGATCTTTAATGTTGATTGTCTACTTGAAGGGACCTAGAATCGCCAAGGAGACAAACCTCTTGGCATCTTACTAGAGAGGCTTGACTGAGGTCTACATTGGTGGCCCCATTCCATGACCAGATATCTAGACAGAAAAAGAAAAGGAGGTGGAGGAGGGAAGAAAGAGGAGGAAGAAGAAGAAGAAGAAGAAGAAGAAGAAGAAGAAGAAGAAGAAGAAGAAGAAGAAGAAGAAGAAGAAGAAGAAGAAGAAGAAGAAATAGCTGAACACCAGTATTCACCTCTCTCTGCATCCTGACCCAGATGTGACCAGCAGCGTTACATTTCTCTGCCACACCCTTTCCAACACAATAGGCTGAATGACCTCTTTAACTCTGAGCCAAACAGACCTTTTTTTCCATAAATCACTCTTGCAGATATTTTTGTCTTAGCAATGAGAAAATAAATTTATATGTCCCATAAAAAAAAAGAGAAGGGAAGAAGCGAAGGAGGGAGGGAGGGAAGGAGGGAAGGAGTAAAGGAAAGCTGAGAGACAGACACATTACTGAAGCTTTCCTATGTCCAACCTTCATTTGGCAAACTGTTTTCCCAAAAATAATGTACGTACTTGAAGCTGTACTTTAGTTAATATTCTTCAGGTTGAAAGAAAAGCAATCAGTTTAGCCTGTCTTGTACTTTAGTTAATATTCTTCAGGTTGAAAGAAAAGCAATCAGTTTGGCTTGTCTTAAGTCAAAAAGGAGAGCCCAGGAAAGAGATAGCAGATTGTGTCATACACTTGGGGAGGGGGGTTCAAAGAAAGGGGGAAATAAGGATCTCTGGGGAAAGCATGTGACTCTGTTTGCAACAACTTTTTCTTCCCAAGGGAAGCACCCGGGGAAAGGCATAGCCGAGACATGTGACTTAAGGCAGCTGTCCACTGTGGGTCAATCAATCATGGCAGCTGGTATCCACCATCAGCAGCCACTCCAAGAGTGAAGTCAGTAGAGAGCCCAAGAGGAGGATATAACAACTTCTGTCAAAATCGTGAGCTCTTACAAAGAAGAGCTATGAGTGTTATTGAATAATACAATAGTGCTACACGTATCTCTGAGTCATACGCAAATTAAGGAATTCCTAGAGCAATACATACAAAACTTTGACCAACGACATATAAACATACAACCACTTCACTTTCTAACCTTCTAGAGGCCGTAAAGGAATAATTCAACAGCAAAGGTTGTAAAGACTTGATTAGGAATAATACATTACCAGTGGCAAGAATCATAAGGAAAAGCCACCTTGCTTACCTGTACAGGAGAATGAACTAACCAATGCTTGGACAAAGTCACTGCCTAGACAGGGGTATACCTAGTTGTAAGCCACAGGCACCAAGCATGCAGGGCCCTGCTCTTCCCTGTTCTTCTAGTTCTTCGAACCCATCTTGTTTGGCACTGAAAGCCAGAGGGATTCTATTACCACATAATTAGTATCAGGAGCATGTGCAACAGCCAGATTTCCACACTAGAGTTAAACATCTTTGATCCAGATGCCTCCCCTCCACTGCATACCCCGGATGGCACAGCTGCCACAACCACACTGGGAACCCCTCGCTGTTTGCTGGAGGCTCTGAGGTTTGGGGACTTGGAAAAGAAGACTCATTCCAACCAGGATGAAGTCACTTCTCTGTTTATGACTTCTCAAAATACACCTTTAGGAAGTTTTGAAGGGTTCATGTTCTTCCTCCTAGGTGCTTAATGACTTTGTAGTGGGTTTAGAGGAAAACTGGGAACTAAATGTCATGAATTAAGGGGCTACTTTGGAACCTGGAAAAGAAAAGCAGCACCTCTGAAGATCCCTGTCATAACCGATGGATCCAGGGAGAGAAAGACAGGGAAACAGTTCCTTTACAAAGCCATGGCCAAAGAAACATGGCTAAGAAATGAAAAACTCTTGATAGGAATCTTACGTGACTTGCTTGCTTATCTTATCTGGATAATTCTGTACCTACTGTTTATGACAAAATAAAATATCCTGAGTGAAGAGTCAGTAGCCGTGACCATACGCACGTGTGGACACACACAGATGTCATATGCTTACAGAGTCTCTTTCAAATCTTTAAACTAGTAAGAGAGGATAAAAAAAATTTTTCTCCAAAATATAGTTTTAAAAAAGGACTTTTAAACAAGGTCCTGAAAGTGTTTCTTTCATCTATCGGTGCTCCTCTAGTTTTACAGTTCATTTGAGACTATTAAAGCAAAGGAGACGGGAGAATGGCTTTCCACTCCAAGTCTGGAACAGAGCTAACCTGGCAAAGTCCAGGAGGGATATAAAGGATCTAAGCGCAGCCTTGGCCGGAGCCGGAAGCAGAGTTGCTGAACTGAAGACAAGTTGGAACTGAAGCAAGCCCTGACGTGCTCCAGGTCTTACAGGCATTGTTCCTAATAAGATGAACTATTGGTCCTGGGTTACATAAATTTCAATATACCAGAGCCCTTCCCAAGTTACAGTGAGGCCAAAGGCCCCCTGAATCCACACATCTGCACCCCATTTAAACTGGATCACTGTCCCTCCTTGTTCAGGACTTTAGCTGGGAACGAAGAGAAGCTTGCTGCACAAACCCTCAGAGACCAGGGTCTGCAAAATCAGTAAGTTTTGTTTTCACTGCAACTTTGAACATTTTATTTCTTCAACTCAAAAGTCTAGAGGGAAATAAGTAAGAACGTGAAGAATTGCAGGTTTTATGGTTATAAAAGGGAGAAAATAAACATGCACGCACCGCGTCTGCAGAGCACACATCACGTATCCCTCTTAGAAAGCTTTTAAATGACGTCGTGTTTTTGAAATCACGTTTTTAAAAGGCTGGAGATATAGTTCAGTTGATCGAGTACTAGCCTAGCCTGTGTGAAGCCCTGGATTCATCTCCAGCACCCCATAAACAGGGAGTGGTGCTGTGCACCTGTAATCCCAAGAGACGGGAGGATCAGAAGTTCAAGGTAATCTAAAGTACACGGGCCAGCCTGGAACTCATGAGACCCTGTCTTGGTGGAGGGGTCAGCATGAGGCAGGTGCTCTAAACTGAACTATATCCCTAGCCTCTTTACGTTCTTTAACGTCTCAGTTTGGGGCTGTCTCTTTAAGTTCCCCCAGCTGACTTTAAACTTGCCTCAGTCTCCTGAGTTACTGGGATTGCAAGCCTGTACCACCAGACTGAACTGGAATCGTCTTTGTTCTAACTTAATGATGATCTACAAATTAAAACTGTGTGGAAATTAAGACATGGCTTTTCTTTGTAACTTACTTCAATCACCTGGTCAAAAAAAATTCACATACCATGGGAATACATCTTTACTCCTAGCACTTGGGAGGCAGAAATAGGCAGGGTAAGCTAGAGGCCAGGCTGGTCTACACAGCAAATTCCAGGACAGCCAGGGCTACATGATGAGACCCCTGTCTCATCTACTATGAGTAGGTACAATACTACAACAGTGGCAGGGTGGGGGTAGGGAGATACACTGAACATTCTGAATGTATAAGTAGCTTTGCAACTAATAAACAATGATAACACAGCATATCAAGAAATGATAAATGCAGGAATAAAGAAAACGTGAACATGGCAGGAAGTAATGAAGCAAGACAGAAAGCATTAGTTTTATGTCGTGCAGTAAGCATTTGGTCAGTAATGATACACTTATCTCAGCAAAGACTTGAAGGGAGGAAGATCTTCCACCCAGAGAATAACTTATCTGCCTCTATTTGTCACAAAGTTTGTTAAGGGCTTAAAAGAATATTTTGATTTTATTTTAATGATCTATATACTACCTAAAATGTTTAAACGCCACAGAAGTGATTTAACACTTCATATACTATTCAAATTGGAAAAAAAATTCAGGGGCACTGCATTAGTCATTTTTTTCCTGTCTCTGTGACAAAATACCATGACCAACAGTAACTTTCAGAAGAAAGAACTTGGGGATGGGAAAACTGACCGTTCTAGAGGGGGACACAGTGGTTGGGAAAACTGGTCACCAGGCGGCAGAAGTAGGAAGCTGTGAGATTACATCTCAGGTACACACAGGAATGAGGGGAAGGAGAGAGGAAGAGTGAGAGAGGAGTGCAGCAAAGCTATCAACTCCCAAAGCCTGCTCTCAGTGATTTACTTCAACCAGCAAGGCTTCACATCTAACATTCCCATAGCATCCCCAAATAGTGCCATGAATTGAGGTCAAGTGTTCAAATGCTTGAGCCCACGGGGGACATAACCCTGCTTTAGAACGGAGGGCAACCTGCAAGAATGGGAGAATGCTGGCAAAGAAACCAGTAAAGAAGGTCTGGACAATCTAAGATAAAGAGCAGTCAGGGCCTAGGTGGCAGATGACTCTCCAGGCTCTAGGACTCAGGCAGAGAAGATGACCAACACCAACTGGGAAAGGCAGGGCAACTGCAAAAGCTCCCCTGTGAGTATAGGAAGAGAAGATCAGGGAAAAAACCCAAGAGGAATAAAAACCAGAGTGGTGAGTGAAGCCCAGGGTTTCTTCTACAAATAAAGGTAAAAGTTAAGAATACAAAAGTCAGTCCGAAGTAAAAGGATAACTTCAGGGAGCCATAGAATCACAGGGTGTCCTGGGGCCAAACCTTTACTTCCTGAGAAGCAGTAGTTTCCTCATAAAACCAGCTAACAACTATACTCACAACTTTAGATTTGATGTATTCTCCTGACAAGCTTCAGATCCTGTAACAAGCTATTTGAGAAAGGATGGCCATTGTATTAAGATTACCCCTGCCAGTCCCTCCTAACATGTGGAATGATGGTGTTTTGAAGGCTATAAACATTCATCTTATCACCACCCATCTCGCCCCTTTGCAATGACCTCGCCACCAATCCTATTAAGAGGTCCAGGCTATCCCTCCTTACCCCATATCTCTTGATCCTGTGCTAATCTTGGGCTGGCTTTGGTTAGTAGAATTCAGAGTTGATGTTTCCCTAACTTTGAACTTGAGAGAATTTGCTAGTTTCACCTAGAGACCATTGGCAAAGAAGCAATTACAGAGATTAAATAACTCCTTCCCTGAATAGCTGAAGTGTGTGTGTGTGTGTGTGTGTGTGTGTAGAAAGAAAGAGAGAGAGAAGAAGGAATGAAAGGAGGGAGGGAGGGAGGGGCAGTGATTCTTCCATGGGAAGCAAATGAGTCCTAAGCATGACCTCCCTGGCCTGGTGACAGAGTCTTCTCTGCAGTACATCAAGCACATAAAGCATAAACCTATGATCCCCTGGATCCAGAAGGTGAAGCTAGGAGTCTGAGAAGATGAACAAAAGAAAGAAAAACTACAGAGACATAACACACACACCCCAACCTGAGTATTTAATTGTGGATCAACAGATTGTTGAACTGTAAGGACTGCCTGAGGCTAGGAAAAGAGCCACCCCAAAAGAGAAAGGGGAAGTAGTAGTTGAAAACTCTTGCTTTGAAGATGCCAAAGCTATGTTCTTTGACATGAGCAACCCTGAGGAAGGAAGGCCAGCCAAAGGGCAATGCCAAAAACTAGGTAGGTGACAGAAGGCACCCCTGACATATAACCAGATGACTTCAGTCTCATGAGGAACGTAGAGGCAATGAAAAAAACTGACAACTGAATCCAACCATGCCCAATGTGATCTAATGGACCCTAGAGTCATGAGAAAATTAAAGAGTCATGCCACTAAGTTTAGGATTGACTGACAGGCATCAGTGCGCAAGTGGCACAGAGGATGTTTAAAACATAGTTGCTGTGACCCAAAAGGTATTGGTGGTTTGTTTGGGTTTATTAAGAAGCTAGCTCTAGAACCAACTGCCCTTCCTATTTGGGACCTGTCCTATAAAGTTATTCTCTGAGCATAGCAGCTGTCATCTTCACTTGCAAAGCTGTGGCCACTCACAAGAAACCCCTGAGCTCATGCTATCAACTGTTGATGTTCCCTCATAGAAGGAGAACTAGGCCCCTGATCCAAGACTCCAGCACCCCCCTTCTGCACCTCGAAGCATACCTGCTCATGGCCTTATGGTGTCAAGAGATGTCAGGGTGTGCAGATTGTAGAAGATTAACTGAAGAAGTCACTCCATCTATGTAGCTATGGGGAAGTCATCATCCATGCTGAGGTGAAACTTTCCAGTGGAGGAGCTGCTTTGAGGGTTCTCCCCCCCCCCCAACTCTTAGAAGCAAGCCCTCATCCATGCTCTGTAACGAAGACCAATAAACTCCCTGATTGCCACAAACTGGACTTCAGTGGATCATATTTTGGTTCATTGGTGGTGCTCTGTAAGAAGGGAATCAGTGTTTGGTTACATGTCACCAGAGTGAGACTTCTTGCTAAAAGGTCCAAGCATGCTTGTCTCAAAGTGTCCTCCAAAGCCCCTTGTCTAGAATCAGGCTGGTCCCTAGCTCTGTGCCTGACAGAAGTGAGGACAACCAAATAGTCCAAGAGTAAAAATACACTGCTCTTGAGAAGAGAGGAGGGTGGGATTGAGTAAAACATGCCCTTGAAAGCAGCTATAAGGTAAACAACTTCCAACAGAAATTACTGCTGTTAACTGCATGGATCAAAACCCAAAACGACTCGTCTGAAGAGGAGTCACTGCCCCCAGGACTCTCACAATCAAGACTCTAGCATTATTGTTTCAGTGGGGCTTTTCCGGTCATTTCTGCCAAATATTTAAGTGCCAGATTTAATGATGTTACTTTTGTTTGTTATCTCAATTGAAGAGCCACTTCAATCATTTCCACTGAATGTTTAAAGAGCCTGATTTGCTGGTATTTCGCTGTCTGCTGCTTCTCTGTATGTGCTAACTGATACTTAGTCCTTGCCTGCTATATGCTTAATAAACTCACTCATTTTAAACTGAAAGCATTACCATAGATCATTCTCAATACAGGACAGTTACAAAACAGAAGAAAAACACGGTCATCACTGAACCGTGGTCCTCTGCTAGCTAACAACCCAAAGAAGTACTAATGACAGGTAGCCCTTAATGGAGTTAGAAATCATCTTGTTTGGGGGAAATTAAAAGCACTGTGGAAAAATATAGATCACAGAATTTTGAAATATCAAGATTCATCTGTCACCTTTGCTCTGACGCTCTGATGCTTCTGCTGACTAAAAAAAAAAAAACCTGCCTTCCTCCCATTTCCATGAAGGATAATGCTTTGGAATCAATAATTATGCAGGTTTCCTATCCTCAGAAGCTGCCTGTCCTAGACTCAACTAATCAGCCATCCCATCCCACCCCACCGCATGTGTGGTGAGTCACTCTGCATAGTTCCTGTCCTTAAACAATTGGGCACTGGGTACTGCATGCTGGGCTATTTTAATCCTGGAGAAAGAGGTCAGAAAGCAGAAGCAGTGTAAAAGGATGACTAATGGAGCAGCTCAGGGGTGGTGGTGACAGAGCACGCTGGTTTGAAGACTATCAGGACCTCTGTGACTCATCCTACTCTAGTGAGAAGAAAGACAAGAGCAGTGTAGTCTCAAGAGTCAGTAGACCACAGTCATGCTCAGACTCAGTGGTCTTGCAAGGGTCTCCTCAAATCAGCCTACCTCAAAACAAGCATGTGTCTACCCAATGTTTCCACAGAAAGTATCAAGGCATGAGTTGAAGAACCCAGATGAGCCACAGCATTCACCTTCACTTTCCAGCCACCTTGCTGCTCCTGGAGCCTGCTGAGCAAACTCCTGCCTAACCACTGGGGCCTTTATCCTTCCTTCTACCTGAAATGCCCTTCTCCTAGACGATAAGCTTTATCCAGTTCTTTGCTCAAATGTTACCTCCCCAGGGATGTCTTCCTAGACCCTTCCTCCTCATCTTATCCATCTTTAATGTATATGTCTATATTCCAACATGGGCTCTAGGAATGCAAAGAGTTGACTATTTGCCCAAAGCAGCATATCCAATACTTATAACATTGTAGCATACCTAACTGATGCTCAATGAATTGGAACCTGGTAACAGAAATCTCACACAGCTCTCTGGCAATAGATAGGGCAGCCTCTGCCATCTCCACTGCTGGGTCTGGCTGGTAAGTGTAAGCTCAGGTGAACAGGGAGATAACCCAGCTCAGCTGCAGCTTTGCTGCTGCGTCCAAGAGACCAGCTTCACTGCTTCCACTGCTGGGCTTGGGAGCCCGCATTTCTGCCACAGCCATGGGGCACCAGGCCAGGCTGAACCAAGCCAGCAAGAGGCTTTGGTGCGAGATGGAAGAAGCTTCAGGAGAGAAAATCTCTTCCCAATTGGCAGTGTTATCAGCTCTTTAAAATGAAGGATCTCAGGCAGAGGAATGATTCTTACATGCATCTCTTTACTTTCGACCTAAGCTACCTTATATATGCAATTTTGAAATGGTTAGGAATTTGACAACCAATACTTCCTATTGGCTTGGCCTGAGGGCTTGGGAAGACCTTGTCTACACATTTGGGGGTGGTCCTACTTCTGCCTATAGCTTCTGCCTAGCTTACATGACCTGTGGCCACGCCTACCTGCCAGGGAGGGACTTGAGGTGTAACCAATGCCCAAAGGGGTAGTGTGGGGCCTATAGCAAGGGTCCCTGATTCACAGGAATCCAGGAAGATATCTGCTGTCTCACTTACTGTTCTCAAGGCTTCTGCCATCTCAACCAAGAATCAGGGTCCCCATTATGGCCTGAGTCCCTGTCTAACCCAGCAGGATGGCCTGAGTCTCACATTTGCCCAATTAATAAACACCTCCACTTTAAAATGTGTTCTGTACATTGCCTGTATATCACCAATAATAGTCTATGTGAGCATTCATTAAAATTATTTCCTCGGTAAACTACAAATTCTACAAAGACACGTGCTATATCTGTCCTGTTTACATGTAAAAATACTAACATTTGCAAGGTGTTTGCCCTGCTACACTAAACCCCATGCTTAAGCTCTTTTATGCACTTCACACGCTCTTCTCAGCAACTCTATTGAGCGGGGATGATTACTATTTCCTTTCTAAAGAAGTGAGGCTCAGAGGGGGAGAGGAGGTCATTGTTCAAGGTAAGCAAGACCCTGACTGTGGAACTCGAGCTCATACCCCTCATATGACTCTGTTGGATAAGCATTTCAATATGTGTATGCATTAATGAATTGTATTACAAAATAAAGATGTCATATTATGACTGGCTCTTCTGGTGTGCTCCTCTTAAGAACTCTGTTCATCCACAGCCAAGCTTCATGACAAATGGTCTCATTCTTCACTCCAGTTTAGCAGCTCTGTGGGTCAGGAGTAAGAGTCTTACCCATTGTCAAATTAGGCAATCACCTGCCTCACTGAGACTAATGCCCTGCAAAAGCCACACACTTCAACCCCAACCCTGACAGTGCTCTGACTTCAGCTCCAATGAACTCTCTTAACTCACCTTACTAACTACTAAAATAAGCCAATTAACTAGAACAGATCAGGTACAAGGAGTAGCTTTTTGCACAGCTGAACTCTCTCTGGATCTGTTTTCTAAAACCACCTTGAATTGTGTTTGAATCAGGTACATGCAAATGTGAGAGTAAGAATAGGACTGAATTTCACATTTCTTTCTGTTTATCTGTGCTAAACTCAAGGTCACCAATTTCTAATGGTTTTAGCCATTTCTGGCTAGAGGGACACCATCTGTAATTCTACATGACCAGTTCTTTCAAAGCATTTCCATTGGTAGAAATGGCAGCCCAATAGTGACCCACTGCCCTTTGTTCCACAACAATTTGCTTCCGAGGAAGCAGTAGGCTAGGAGCTGTGTCAGATCACACTCTGATACTCACTGTATCTCTCCTTCACTCTTTTCCTCTGTGTGAATTCTTCTTACCTGAGCTGATTTCTCAAGACTTTCATTCATGATCTCTTTCTCTGCATTCTGGCTTTCTTTCGGAATATTTAGTCTGTCAAACTTATGGCTAATATAGGTGGATTCTTTTATATTAAGAGCTAAAGTTCTTTCTTATAAATATCCCACAATGCTTATCTCAGAGCCTGAAGGGCACACAAAGAAGGTACCATTGTAGAACTCTACCACCTGACCAGACAACCAAAACATAGAAAAAACAGCAGGGGACAGTGTACTCATATATCCGTGTCACAACTACATACCCCACTCACACTGCTGCCTATACAACTCACATCTGTCTCCAGACTGGAGGGAGTCACAGAAACCCTAGGCAGAGAGACCCTAACTCAAGCCTTCCCATTTGCAAATGACAGAACTGAGCCACCATCAGGCAAGAAGAAAAGCTTGGCTCAAATGAGTCAAGCACAGTAAGGAGAATACCCTTGGAAAATGTATTCTCACTCAGAGATGTACTTAGCTCAAAAAGGGGGGAGCAAAGCAAAGGAACAAACAAACCAACTCACTGCAAGCTGATCTGAACAGTGTCCCGCAGGAATCTCCGATCAAGCAAAGATAAAGTCTCCATCTTCATCTTCCAGGAAGCTGAAATTCAATAGGAAAGGGGCAGGCCTACATAGCTCTGTGACTGGACGGGCATCTGGGCAGGCTAGGCCTGAAGCAGAAACAATAATGTAATTTAGATGATGGGTTGAGAAGGATGAAGATGACTAGGAGGAGCACCACAGAGAAGATGGAAGTGGGTTGCATGTTTAAGGTCCTCCTCATGCTTTGGCTTGAGAGTGCCCCTCCAGGACACTCCCATGTTCTTGTGGGATGGGTCTGAGCCCTGGCTGTCTCACCCCACACCCTGTCAGTCTTCCACTTTAATGGCTAATTCTCTATCTGCTAGATGCAGGCCCTGTGAAACCAAGCATCTCACCTCAGTACCTACCAGAAGCTGTGCACACCACAGGTAATAAAGGTGTGTGAGGTATGTGTGCACCCCAAAACTGAGCTGGAACTGGGAGAATATTCCATACCCAGGCTAGAGAACAATATGAGTTTAGAAGGAATTTTTGGAAGGGTCTCTGTGGAAGCATAAAAATAAGGATGGAAAAGAATGTGGGGTTAGAGGAGATGGTAACAGCCACACTTCACGCTTACCAAGCCCTGCTCTAGAGTCCTCCCATTTATTTCTCCCATCCAATCTAAGAAGTATATATTATATTTTTATTAAATTATTATTACTCCCATTTCATAGACAAAAAAAATAGGGCAGAGAGAGGTCAAATAATCACTCAAGAGTAAGAGGCAGAATTGGAGCCCAGCATGTAGAGAAAATCTCTTATAAACACCACCTGTCAATTAAAAACGCAATGGCCAATGAACTGAGGCAGGAAATAGGAGGCGGGACACTGGCAGGAAGAGATAGGATTCTGCGAAATAGTACCGGAATAAAAGAGAGACCGAAAGAGAGCCTCTGGGAACTAGAGAGGACACGAGATGGGAGACTGACCAAGGAAACCGACATAAACCAGGTGGAGAAACTCAGAGCGACCCTGAGAAGATGCTGAGAAGACGAGAAGAAAGAAGCAGGCTGGGACTGAACAGAGGTAACTAACCAAGTGGTAGACACGGAATACTCAAATGGGTTAAATAAGTTAGGAGCTAGTCAGGGAAAATGCCAAAGCTATGGCCTAGGCATTTAATAACTAATTAGTCTCAGACTCAACATTCCAAGAGCAGGGACTAGGAAGGGAAAACAAATTTAAAAAATTATTTTAACATCAAGCCCAATTTCAGAAGCTGAGATCTTTGTTACCACAAGGCATTTAACTGAAAGACAGAGAGAAGATGTGTGAGTAGGGGGGAAGAAACCTAAATGTGAAGTCTGGAAATGCACAGGAAAATCTCCTCTGCGGACCTCCTCCAGATGGAGTCAGCCCCAGCCACAGGCATCTGAAACGGGCAGGACAGATCAAGAGACACCAGCGTCCAGCTGTGCCCCATTCTTCCCACTGCCCCCCTCCCCAGACATTTGTTTATTTTCCAACTCAAGGTAACTTTAGATCCTAACACAATTAAAAGAAATATCTTTGTGAGACAAACTTCTGATGTTTAAAATATTTTGTGATGAACAGTTTAATGTACAATTTTGCTGTGGTGATTTTGAGTGCATTCGCCAGACATTCATTTTATTTTATTTCATTTCATTTCATTTCATTTGCTTAGCTGTTTTCCCCACACTGGGAAGGGAACACAAGACTCTGAGAATGCTGAGCAAGTATTTGACCATGGTGTCACAAATATCCCAACCCTATTCTTTATTGTTTTAAACCAACTTCGTTTGGAATTTAAATCAGAAACAAATCGAGTTACACTTAAATGCTTAACAATTGCAATCACTTAACACAGTGCTTTATTCTTTTCAAAATAGTTTCCCAAAATGGTCTATATAAGTAATTATCAAATATTCAACACATGTCAATAATTTACTTGACTTTATGGCTTCCAGAAGATGTTGAAGCTCTGATTCTGAGGTGGACTACACTGTTTTCTGTTTTGTGATATAGCACCCATTACTACCTAGTTTCCTCCAAAGGAGCTAAAGAAAGGTGGTGTGTTCTCCTTGGTTCTTTTTGCAGATACGCTTGTGTCAGAGCCTCTGGCTGTTACCACAACAGTCAAACTCCTGCAGCCCCGATCTTATCATCATTTTAAGTGATATTCTTTTTAGCCATTCATCTGGAAATAAGTGGTCTGAATAAACTATTGCTTACCTCCTCCCTGGGTCCAGTCTACAGATGATAAGGATAAAGCAGAAAATTATTACTATTGTGCTTCTTGATTTTTAAAGAAACAACATTTAAAATGTCCAGAGGTGCCCCATCTTTGGAGTCCTCACACTTTGTGAATCTTAACTCCAGGATCCCTAGCAGGTTCTCCTTGTGAAACACCAGAGAAGACCCTAGCTTCTTCCTGTAGTGGCTTGACAGAAATCTGCCATGTAAAAATGTGCTGAGGGTGGTCTCTTTTTGCCTCTCACAAAGGAAATTACTCCACCAGAGCCTACTGCCTGGAAAAGAAAAACCTCCAACCTGGGAGGGGTGGCGTGTTGAAGACTGAGAACACGGAGTTCACATCCCTGACACATATAGTCTGCCAGCCAGCCAGAGGCCTAATTACAAGACTATTAAGAAAGAACTTTAGATACACTTTTATTCGTATATCAGCCCCATGCATGACTAGTGAAACTTTTCTAACCTGTGAGTATACAGCGGAAGAGGTGGCATACACCTTTAATCCCAACACTCAGGAAGCAGAGGCAGGTGGATTTCTGTTAGTTCAAGGTCAGCCTGGTCTATGGAGTAAGTTCCAGGACAACCAGGGCTACACAAAGAAACACTGTCTCAAAACAAACAAACAAAGAAACAAAAGCCCCAGTAGACAAAAGGAAAGAAATACTGCGTAAAACCTCAGCTGAAATGAGTCCAGGTAAGGGAACCCAGAGAGGCCGGGACACACAGCACAGTGAATAGCAAGAACATGGAAGCCAGAGACACTGGGTGTGTGTTTGAGCTTGAGCCCCTTTTCTTACTAACAAGTAACCAAGCCTCTCTGTTTTCTATATGAAATGGGGATTGTAATTTCCATCCAATGTGATTACAGACCAGTATGCAGCACATAGAAAAGCACTGTGGTTGAGCACAGAGGAAGAGACACTGCAGTCTGTATCACACCAGACCTGGGTAAAAAGACAGATGGAATCTTCTTAAACAATGCCCTTAGCTGCCATGACTAGCGAGAGGTGGGGTTAAACGTAGATAATTCCAGCTGGCTGAGAAAGAAGGAGGTGTCCCTGTAGATAGAACTGAGGCCCTTGGAAAGTTAAAGTATTTTATGGATTTTACCTTTTTTACAATAAAAAAGAAATCAGGAGAAAGATGCTGACAAATACCTTTTGTTGCCCTAACTCCTTTTAGAAAATCACATGGGGCTAGAGAGATGACTCGATTGCTAACAGTACTGCATGAAAGCAAGGGCCGGAGTTTGCATTCCCAAACCTGTGTGAAAAATCTCGATAGGGTGACACATGTCTATCTCCCCCTTCTTGGGCTGGGAACAGAATCAAGCAAACCCCTGGACCTGGCCAGCTAGCCTAGCCAAGTCAATGAGCTCTAAGTATCTCAAAATATAGATGATAGATAGATAGATAGATAGATAGATAGATAGATAGATAGATAGATAGATAGATAGATAGAAAGACACCTGGTATCAGTGCTAGACTTACACACAGACACAGACACACAAAGACACACACACACACACACACATAGATAACATTTTCAATGAAGAGTTAAGAGCTGTTGTCTTGGCGGCTGTACTGGATGCTCTTCCTGATGTGATAAAACACTGTCACACTGGTATCACACTTCCTAAGGTAAGTTCCTTCCTAATCCTTGGGGGCCTTCCTCAGAAACATTGCAGAGAGCAATTCACCTGATTCTGATGCTTGGCCACACCAATGCCCTGTTGTGCTATCAATAAAGCATCCTACATTGTAAAGGGCAGTTAAGAGCCCTAGCTGCTCTTATAAAAGGTCTGAGTTCACAATGTCACATGGCTCACAACTGCCTATAACTCCAGCACCAGAACGAAAAGCAGCTGTGGATTTGATTCATCTTTGGTCTCCAGTATTTGACAAAACTGGGGGTTAGATGAGGGAGGCATACTGCTAGTAAATTGGTTACCTGTTTTTACAAATGGTTGACATTTTAACTAATGGTGAGGATACACTTACAACGTGCCCAAGGGTTGCTACTCCAAGATATATAATTCATGTGCTCCAAAGCGTAAGAACTGGGGAACTAGAAGAGACATCGTCTGTGATGGTCAGAACCTGCAGCCGAGCCAGATGTTCACTCACAGCATGTGGCAGAGGTTGACCATGAGATGAGTCTATTCATGTGACAGGACAGTAAACATAAGCAGCAGAGCCATGCATAAGTCATGGCTACACACAACAGTGCTGTATGAAGTGGACCATACTCCAGCCAGCTTTGTGGAAATAACAAGGTTGTCAAGGGGGGAGGAGATTGAGGGTCTAGCGTCATCTGTGGACTTGGAGGATGGTCATGCATATGTATGTAATGTATGTATGTAATTCTGACTCACCAAGCTGTGCATTCACATTGTATCTACTTCATGTTCCCATGGGTAGTCAGAATACAATTGCTAACAACTCAGTCATTCTAGCCTTCCCCACAAAAGTTAGGCCTTTTAAAGAGGATTGGAGGACCATGGTCTATGTGTTCGGAAGTCAGGAAGATGGAGAACAGGTATGGAGGAAGCCCTACGAAAGTAAATCTATTTTTGTGTCAGAACAGTTGGACGTTTACAGCCATTTCGTGTCTTGAGAGAGCCTCCTGGGTCAGTCTCTGTCTTGTATGAAAATATTTTTATGATAAGAAAACAAAAACAACTAAGAGAACTATGATAAACACAGACAAGAAAAGGGCCACACAGACCAGCCACGCAACATGTACAAAGTGCCAGGACAGCAACTGTTCAAGAGCCACACAGTCAAGATCACTCCCTAAAACCTTCTATGAGACTGAGGAGAAGCCCTCTGGGCCTCTGTCTGTGATGCTGCCGTACAATGGTCAGGGAGCTTCACCACATGGAAGGAGTGTGTGTGCACAGACTCAAAATAAGGCTGATGGGAGAAGGCTGCGGGTAGTGCCTCGTTCCCAGAAAACAGACACCAGAGATGTCATGGGGAGGATTAGAAGCCTGTGTCCTCATTTATCCCACTGATCCCTCCATCTTCTGAAATGGCCTCAATTCAGGCCTTCTCAGTTATGGTAGGATCAGATATAGATCAAATCCTTTATAGAATTCTACCAACAAAAGGAAAACTAGCATGCAGGACTCCCTCTCCTGGATGTTGTGTTTAATAAGGAACACTGAGGCATTCGGACCATCACGGGCATCGTGGGTGTATGCAGTGCGCACACCCCGTGGGGCTAGAGGAGGACAGGAAGGAAGCATCAAGTAGCATGTTGGAGGTAATCTCTCCTAAACTGAGACCTATAAAAAAAACTTTGGACTCTGAGGAAGAGGGTAAACAAGGCACAGCTTGTACTACAGCAGAGCAACTTGGTGTTGCTGGCATGATTTATGCTTGACCGGGGAAGGCACAGAGCCAGGTCCTCAAGGATCAGAAAGCCACTTAAATGTGTTTGGACTTTGCCATGTGTGTAAAACAAACCACCTTTAGAAAGGTTTCATCAGGGAGATAATTTTCCAGGGTTCAATTTATCTCTCAGAAAGAGTTAAAAGAGATTTTCCTTTGTCTGCTGTACCGTCTGGCTGCACGGTAGCTCTCTTTTTTTCTCTCCATGCTCAGCTCCGGTCTCCACCCTCTATCAGCACACCAAGTCTCTAAGGCTCCCATCAGCCTAAGAAGTTCATGTCCTACACTGTCCTTCTGTAAAAGCTGGGTTCTCAATATTCTAGGATACCATCAGACCTGGGCCTGAGCAAGCCTCTAACCTATTCTTTCCTAGGGCAAAATGAGCACAGTTAAGCCAGGCGGAGATTCAGCAAGCAAAACTCTGTGTCCTGTAAGCCTGACAACCCATGTTTGGTTCCTGAAACCCCAAGTGGAAGGAGAGACCCAATTCCCAAAAGCTGTCTTCTGACCTCCACATATATGTGCCAACACACACTCACACAAACAACCATAAATAGACTTAAACAATTAAAAGCTCATTCTCTATGCCTTAGAGGCTGTTACCAAAGTCGTAGCTTTGGGCTGAGGTGTAGCTCAGCAGTGGAGCACTTGCCTGGTGTTTGCACGGCCCCGTGTTCTGGCCCCTACTGATGCAGCCACAACATACCCTCACCTAAGGCTTAAAGGACAATGCAGAAGAAGGGGAGAAAATACTGTAAGAGCCAAAGGTCCTGGAACTTTGAGATGAGACAGTGTGGCTTCCATATGTGATTTTGCTCAGAAGCTACATATCAAAGATATGGTATTCCAAATAAGGCCTATCCAACAACAACAGCAGCTGAGGTGCCAGTGTAGAAGAAGAGACCATACAAGGTCCTAGACCTCCATGAAGAGCTACAGGCAACTGACAGCAGCTGAAAGAGGAAGAGACAGTGTCCTGCAGGGACAAGCCCCTAGAGGCTACGCCGTCCAAAGAGGTCGGCCCTAATCAAATATACATGAGCACCACTAAACGGACTCAGCGGCGTCTGTGTGTGTGTGTGTGTGTGTGTGTGTGTGTGTGTGTGTGTGTGACATGTAGAAGAGACATGAGTTAGAAGGGAAAAGGGTGCAGTAATATACTACTCCCTGTGAACTTCTCAAACCTACTTTTGAAATACTTAAACAATTAAGCTTTTGCCTCATCATCTTACTAATCCAAAGTATAAAAGGCATAATTCATATGATATCTATATTTTAGCCAAGCTATTTCCCAAGGCTTCCTTCTTTTATATGTCTACTATTCTCATAAAGGAAACATTAAGTACTAACACTAAAAAGATACATCCTGGGGCTGAGAAGATGGATCGATGGGCAAAGATGTTTGCCACACAAGCCTAGTGTTGATCTAAGTTCAACTCCCACAGCCTATGCCAGAACAAAGCTGCCTGCACAAGGATGTGCTCTGACTGCCACACTCATGTCAGGTCATGCACAACTGCACACAAGGACACACACCAACACATAATTATGTAAAAGATATATATTGACAGACTTTGCTCAAAATAATGGTGTGATAGTATGTTGTGGAGAGAAACCCTCAGTCATTCTCCACTGGATACATTCAGCTCTATAATTTTGGGAAATAAATGGCCTTATCTTACTGTGGACACAAGCACCCACAGTTTTGCACAGTGACATTTTCCTGCTCCTCCTCCCCCTACCCCTCCTCCTCTCCCTCCTTCGCCTTTCCCCAACTCCTCCTCCTAATCTAATTTGCAGGGCATATTTTTAGTATTATTAGTTGCCTTAAGGTGTGGTTTCTTTTAACACTGTGTCTGATCTGACAATTGGCCACAAGGTGGCACCAAACTCACACCTACATGACAATTAAGGCACTTGTGCTGGGCAGTTTTGGTTTTGTGCTCTTAATCATAAAAGCTTAAAACATCTTCTATGGGATCCTTCATAGCTTATTATGAACAATAACATGGATTTTCAGATAGAACCATGTGTGTATGTATTCAGAAACTTCAAAAGTAGACAGACCTCTTCTCAAGACAAACCTAGGTCACATCTGTACAGATTTCAATAGGTGGAGGGATGCATATACATCCTAAAATTAAATGTCCCTTTCTTAGAACACAATCCAAGAACAGAGTTATGTGAGGAGAACTGTACGTGCTTGTGAGAAAACGCAAAGAAAAGAAGACAAGGACTTGCGACCTCCGTTTCTTGAAAACAAGGAATTGTTCTCAGAATGTGCTGTTGTGCCCCTCCTAGGTGTCGACAGGGATGAGCTTACTTTAGATTACTCATTACAACTGGCTGTAGTTATTTGTTTATGTGCGTCTATGAAAAACAAACATGTTTTGCCACATGTACCTTGCCCTTGTGGTTGTACCTTTTACCCATGCGATTCTTCTGAACCTTCAGAGTATAAAATGTCTGATGCTCTGAAGAAAGCCATCTACTGCATGAGACTGTGGTCCACATCCTTTTTAGGCTCCATTCTCCCGGGTCTCGCTGCCAAGGAGAGCAGTGAACATCTCTGTTCTTATGGCAAAAATTCTGACAAATTTAGCACCCTAAATGGTACCCAGAAATTTCTTGCTCATCCTCTGTTTCCAGTTGCATCTGACTGAGCTTAGATTAGCTGACATAAATCTCTTAAAACTGCATGTTACTTACAAGTTGAAACACATTTGCAATTAATACTTAATGCAGTAGGTTATGGTTATTTTAAAGATATAAGAATTATTTTGGGAGAATTCTATTCTCTGTTTCCTTAGAATTCTTCATCCTATGAAGCCTGTTCCTGGGTGATTTAGAGTCTGGTTTGGAGCCCTAAGAACTCATAATGAAAGCCCTCTGGAAACAGACACCACACATCACTACAAGTTAGAGGATGTTTCTGCCAATTAAAACGGTAGCTCACTGTGCCCTGGCCTCTGGGAGCCAAGCCTTCTATTTTTGGGGGAAAAAAGAGGTTTGAAGAGTAATAGTGTCTTCAAAGTGTCCAACCTCCTTCCAGCATGGAAAGGAAGAGCTACCTGCCAAGACTAGAAGTTTATTTCTACCCATTCCCAGCTTCACTACAGAACAGAGTGACCACTCAGGAAAGCTTTATAGGCTCAGCAACCTTTCAGGGAGGAAAGAAACAAACTAAAAGAATGGTGAGGCTGGGAATATAGCTCAGTGGTGGGGTGTTTGTAAAGCATGCACAAGGCCTGGAGTTTGGAGCAAAAGCAAAGAAAGAAGAAACAAAGAAACTATGTAACACAGAAAGAAGAAACCAAGATAGTAAGTCTCCCTCTGAGATCACCAAGCCTACTGGTCTCACTGTGCCCAAAAAGGCATTTTCAATCCTGTTAGCAATTCCTGTGTCACCTGACTATTCTTCAGAACACTAGTTAAACAAGGAAATGCCTTCACTGTGACCTTTTGGCTTCTAATTATTTCTGACTCTCGGAAACACAAGGTAAACTTTGCGGGTCATTTACTCCTGTTTCCTACGCCTGCAGGTGGTTTGAGACTTCAGGTGTAAGCCAGTATACAGAAAAGCTTGGAAGATCTTTCCTATGCAACGGGCAAAGGAAGGCAGGTTGTGGTCATACTAGTTCAGATCTCAGAGCCTACTCATTGATCATTCCCGATTCTACAATGTGCAGGGCAACCCTTCCACCCAGCTGCTCCCTCCAGAAAGGGAACACAGTAGGCTTCCAAGACCACCTTCTTAGCCTTGCTGACGAAGAATCAGCTCTCCATGGAAGGGGCATTTACAAAGAAGTTCAAGTTCTTCAGCCTGCCTAAACATCCACCTACCCCAGCTTAAGCCAGGACTGACCACATCGTTTGTCTTCCAACTTCATGACACGTAACACCTTGCCAGACCATGCTAAGCTTCCAGACTGAATGTTTTCTCTCCCTTACACAGGCTCATTCAGAATTGAGCCTAAGTCACTGCTGCTTTGGGCAATGCTGCAGTTCAGGTGTGGTCACAGCGTAACCCAAAATGGTCATATGCTAGAAGTTTGGATTCAAGTATGGGGGCCAGGGTCAAGTGATTACATCACTGGAATCCATGTTCTTATAAGGGATAAATGTCATTTTTGTAGTACCCCAGGGAGTTCCACAAGACTAAGCCTGACCTCAGAATCTCTTGCTGTAAATCCTACCATATGAATATTTGTTCCTTTTTCTGTATGACCCCAACATGATGGCTGCCATCTACCGTGTTGTTGATGTAGCCAGAGGAGACCTCACCAAGACAACAGCATCTTATATTCAGACTTTCTAGCCATTGTAATGGAGAGCCTAATAAAATCAATCTCTCTCTCTCTCTCTCTCTCTCTCTCTCTCTCTCTCTCTCTCTCTCTCTCTCTCTCCCAATTGTAAACTTGACAAGAGCAGGGACTTTGTCCTGTTAATCACAGGATGCGGATACCTGCAGTATAGTAAGTTCTAAGCAGTTAACAAATTACAGTATTTTAATTTTAGGAAATTTGATTTCCTCCCCTTAAGGGCTACAGAGACACAGAAAGGGTTTGGATTCCAGCAAATACACAGAAATGTTCACTAAATCAGAAAGTTTTAGACTATAACAAAGTTGCCAAAGATTTTGTTTCAAATCATGAAGTTCGGATATTTTTATGGTAAATTTCTTTCCATCATAAAATCTTGCATCCTCTTTAGCTTTGCAAATTCTGTTGTTTGCATACAGAAGCCATGGTATAACACTAGACAGAGAATTCAACTACAGCAACAAAGAAAGGATTGCTTCTTTCAATAATCCTTTCTTTTGAAATTTACATTTCTTTGTCCCCTGAGAACACAACTCCTGATCTCTAGCTGCTCACCCAGAGAGGCCTGTGTTCCTAGGGCTTAACAGAATAAACTGACAGACAGACACAGATGGGTATTTTAAATACCACATTAAACAAAATATTCTTTTACATTTGCAAAATAAACAGGATTTCATTATTCATGCATTCCGGATAAAGTAGGAAAAGTAAAAATAAAATAAAATAAAATAAAGGAAAGAAAAGAAATGCAAGAAAAGGACCCAAGGCATCTGAGGCTGCCTAAGGACCAGGCTAAGCTGGCTGCATGGGGCTCCATTGCCCTGGCAAACCCTCCCCTCCCATTCAGAGAGCCTGATAACAGTGTGCTCTATGGAGCATGAAGCTTTCAGTTACAGTAATTAAGTACCCTAAAACCGTGTCTCCAATTAATACCTGCAGCATCTTTCAGAAAAGTCAGGGGGAGCTCTGCACTCCAACTCAGCACTTCGACCTCAATGAGTGACAAATGAAACATGCCATCTTTTAATAAAAGGTGGACTCTGACCCCAGCGTTCCTGAGTACATTTGTAGTTACGGTTACTATGGAAATAGATTTCACTTCTGCCTCTCTCCTGAGCTTCTGCTGTCTTGTCACTCATAAGCCACACCCTCATACCATTAATTCCCAGCCAATAAAAACCCCAAATTGGGTTATTCCCACTGGTGGACTGTCATGGCTTCCATCATGACAGCAGGTCACTTGTTCCACCATGATGGGTGCCCTCTGTGTCCCATTTCACTATTTAGCATTCACCAATCAGGTGTTCTTGTTGGCTGAGCTGATGGAGGCAGGAGGACAAGATGCTAATCTGTGTGCTTATCCTCTCCAAGGCCACTGGCACCACTATGCCACACCCACAAAACACAGTGTTCATTCTTTGAAAATGACAGTGTCTGAATATAGGTGGGCACACATTCAATCATTTTCAACAGCTTTTATTGGACATCTATCTCCCTTACGGGTGCCCCTGTAAACAGAATACTAAAGAAGAGAGGTACCAGCTGTGTAGTCTATCCAGATAGACAAGCATCTGTTCTCTTAAATACCTACTGTACGCATATCTATAAGAGGTGACTGTGTGTTATTTTTGGAAATTAGAATATAATCACATCATTTTAGCCTTTTTTTCCCTCCCATCAACCCTTCTTATGCACTCTACCCATGTGCCCTCTACACTTTCCAATATTCATGACTTCCTTTTCTGTTAACTGCTGTTACACACACACACACACACACACACACACACACACAGGGTGGGGTTAGGGACATTACCAAATCCATTCTCTTAGCTTCTCCTCTGGTTCCTTCATTTTCTAAACTGTGCCTTTGTTTGTTCCTCACAGAAGCCACCATTAAAAAACTAACGCTGTGTACGTGGTTCGAGGGTTATCATAGCTACTTTCAGTAGGTAGGGGGTCAGTCTCAGAAGAGCTCCTGCCTCTTCCATCATGCCAGAGTTAGCTCCTCTTGGAAATAAACGCCCATCAAGGAACTAGAGAGCCTATTATTTGTGCCTTGGAGACAGGCTTTTGCTGTAGCCCATGCTGGCCTTAAACTCTATGTCCTCCTTCAGACCCTCCTGCCTCAGCTTCCTGAGCCTAGCTAGGCTCCTATCGCCTTTGAAGCTGCTCCAAATAACATCAAGAAAGGAGGAAAGTGCTGAGTGAATGACAGGAGATGCTGCTAGACCTAAACTCTCCAGAACTCTGGGACTCGACTCTTAAACATTTTGAACTGAAGAAAATAGCTCTCTAAGGCAGAGCTCTCAAAGTTTATTTTCGAAGAAAGGGGAAGTACTGCATTAGTTTTTAAAGCAATATTTGCAGAACAGTTTGTTCTGGGGCTCCAGTGACATAAATAGAGTAGGCCTGGTGTACACACTGAATGGGTGACAATGAAATTAGGGCCTGGTGTGGTAGCAAATTACCCTCTGCTCATCTCACCAACACCTAAGGTTCAGAAACAGGGAAGGCATCATTTGAGTGAGTAGACAAACCCATTTGCCTTACCCTATTCCCCTTATGCAATTACCCAGTAGTCTGCTCGAGCAAGATATATTGGCCCTATAATTACCAGATATGAACTAAAAAACTATGCCTTTTAAAGCTTAAATGCATCTCCCAGCCACACTTCATTAGCATCAGAACAAACGTGTTGACTGTCCAACAGCCCCAGTGACAGATCTGCCTGCTGTGGGACACAGCCACATACGCCGTGGATGAGCTCCTTCGCCAGCATGTTCTGCAGTGCTAAATCTTGAAAAGCCAAAAAATACAGAAATGGATAGCGCAGAAAAAGCAGAAACAGGTTGCATACTCAACTAAATAAAGAACCAATGGGAACAGCCCAAAGCTTCAAGCTTACAATGTTTCTCATGGTGTTAGAGGACTAGTTGATGGTTACAGTGGGTGTGGGCAGGTCCACTGCAATGCTTTTCTGTTTTGTCTCATCAACCTCCCCAGCAGCCCTACAAGATGGACATTAATCAGTTTTACAGATAAGGCTACAAAGGTTTATAAAATCCAAACCCAATTGATGGAAAGAGCTATATTCCAGAACAACTTAACTCCAGGCCTACTCTGTAAGGAGAGAAAGAAACAAAGAAAAACAAAGTGATCCTGGACCTAGGGACTGATTCTTGAAAGAAATGAGAGCAAAAACATACCGTACATCTCAACCTTTTGAATAAGGCTTAACCCAAATAACAGAAGAGATGTTGGCTCTAGAATCACCAGATGTTAACTAAAAGCCAATATATACTCCTTCTCCATTTAACTTTATACATGGTCCGGTAGCAGTCTTCTGAGACTCAGGAAGACATCCAAATTTACTTTCTATTGCTGTGACAAACACTATGACCAAAGCCAACTTGTAGAGGAGAGGATTTATTTGGTTTACACATCCTGATCACAGCTCATGACTGAAGGATTCCAAGGCCGGAACTCCCACGACAGGAAAGTAGAGTCAGGAAGTCACACAGGGGCATAGAAAAATGTGTCTTACTGGCTTTCTTCTCCTGCTCTTCTCAGCTTGCTTTCTTATACCTGCTCAGGAGAGGCGCTGCCCATAGGAAGTTCCTAAAGGTCAATCTGATGGAGGCATTTTTCCAATTGAAGTTCCCTCTGTCCAGATGCTCCTGGTTTCTGACAAGCCGATAAAAAGCTAACCAGGACAGAAGATGCTCATGAGACACAGATCTGCCAGCGCACTGGTCCCAGCCTCCCCAGATGCCAGAGCTATGATAAACTAATTATTTAGTTTATCTGTCACTTAAACCACGGAGTCCACACACAGTATTCTGTCACAGAAGCATGAGCAGGCCTGACGTGTCCTTTTCAATGTGTGGAGAAACAGCAGTTCTTCCGAAGCATTCATTTAAAAGAATAAGAAAAATAAACTTTCTTGGTGGAAGGTAAAACTCAGAGGTTATTTTAACAGACCAAGTAAAAATCACCAGAACATCAGAGAGGGGGAAGAAAGGGGAAAAAGCAGAATGTGAGACAACAGTACTGTTCTTTCTCTCTCCTTCGAGGTCTGAGACAGCAAGGCTTACGGTAAGTTCAGCACAGAGTGGGCTGGGGAGATGCTCAGCAGCTAAGGATACTTGACCATGCAGAAGATTCAGGTTTTGCCCCCAGCAGCCACAGGTAGTTCACAACTATCCTTAATTTTAGTTCCAGGGAACCAATGCCCTCTTCTGACCTCTAAGGGCATGGGCATCAGATATATACAGAGTGCACATAAAATAAACCTAAAATAATTATTTTAAAGATCAGCTAGAGGAAAAGTTCACTGTCTAACAAAATTACATTTGTAGACTAGAGTCCTAGAAAGTTTACTTATAACTGTGGCGCCATTGGAAGGAAAGAGGGTGGAGAGCAGGAATGGGAAACAGAGAAAAAAAAGAAATAGCCAAACAACCCAGAAATATGAGACAGCTTAGTGCACGATCGCCTCCAGATTCTGCAGAATCACACTTGAAGTGGCAAGTGTGAACAGGAAGGAAGATCCCACCCAGGAAAGCAGGAGAACTATTCTGGGGAGGTTTGCTAGAGCAGGTTGTCTGGAGAACCAGTACTCAGATGCAGGCAGCTCTGGCATGTGTGCCCATTCAGTCACACACGCATGCATACATGCATGCACACATGTAACAAATGTTGCCCAAACCGGTACTCAAACCACTGCTCTAGCTGACAGCAGAAGCCAGAGAGACTGTGGGGAACCAGACAGGATGACCATTTGAAGAAAGTCATAAGCCATCAAGAAATGACAAAGACACACCAAGCTGACCAGCACTCCTCTTCATGGAATACATCTCAGGGACTCTTGAGTGCTCTACTGGGGGATGGGACTGAAGAAGGTGATCCGAGTACTGCAGAGGAAGATGCAAAAGGAAGAAGGGGTAGTGGGAATGCTGTAAAAAATCTTTGTAAAATTTGGGGGTGGCATGAATGACATATTTGAAAGAGGTTTAGTTAGACTACAGGAAAGAAATAGGCAAAGAGACCCCTAAAACTGTCCAGGATGGGAGTCATAGTCTACACTAAAGCAGGTACGGAAAGAATAGAAGGAGAGAACCAACCCAGGAGAGAAGAAAAACATTCCAATTTCAACTGGAATGAAAAACCAGTTTGGATACAGGCTATAAAAATATAGAAACAAAGAAATAAATAAAGAAAGAAAGAAACAAAGAAACAAAGAAAGAAAGAAAGAAAAAAAGAACAAAAGAAACAAAGAAAGAAAGAAACAAAGAAAGAAACAAAGAAAGAAAGAAACAAAGAAAGAAACAAAGAAAGAAACAAAGAAAAAAACAAAGAAAGAAACAAAGAAAGAAACAAAAAAAGAAAGAAAAGAAGTCCAGGACAGTCTCAAACATGTAGTTGGTCCAAAGAAATGGACACAGGACAAGATGAAGGTCAAGTTCAGACAGGCATGTTGAATTGTGAGTACTTTTGCTACTGAAAGTTCCTAGGTGTCTGTGTGCAGTATCTATGCATTATTCATTATTATATAAAAGTGTACCACAAACTTAGCAGCTTAAAATGGTGTGCTTGGGGACTAGAGAGATGGGTGGGTTCAGTGGTTAAGACCACTGACTACTCTTCCAAAAGACTCAGGTTCAATTCCTAGCACCCACATGGTGGCTCACAACCAACTGTAGTGCCAAGTCTGGGCGATCTGATGCCCTCCTTCTGGTCTCTTCAGGCACTCATGTGGTACATGCAGGAAAAATACCCAGACACATAAAATAAATAAAATGTAAATATTTAAATGCATGTTTGATATCTCACTGTCTATGTGCTTAACAGTCCCGACTGAGAGAGTAGCCTGTCCTGCCACCCGGAGCCATGGTGATGTTCCAGGTCCACGATGCTGCCAAGAAACGTGTTTGGGCCCATGGTCCTACAGTAGCAGGGTCTGTGTTGATTTCTGTGGACTGTGTTACCACCAGTGATAATATGTTGAACTATGGCTCCCTATGACTGATGGTTTCTGGCAGGGATGTAGATGAAGAAGGACTCCATTTTCTTTAAGGGGTTGACCACTGGGTGTTTGACCATGCTCCAGTGAGTATGTGGCCAATGCAATTTGAACTTGGTTTCTGTTTGTTTGTCTATCTGTACGTATATTACAGCTGGGGATGGTATGCAACTTGCATGTAGTGGGTAGAGGCCAAGGATGTGATTGTATCTTAGTCAGGGTTTTTATTCCTATACAAAACATCATGACTAAGAAGAAGGTTGGGGAGGAAAGGGTTTATTCAGCTTACACTTCCACATTGCTGTTCATCACCAAAGGAAGTCAGGACTGGAACTCAAGCAGGTCAGGAAGCAGGAGCTGATGCAGAGGCCACAGAGGGATGTTACTTACTGGCTTGCTTCCCCTGGCTTGCTCAGCCTGCTTTCTTATAGAACCCAGGTCTACCAACCCAGGGATGGCACCACCCACAATGGGCTGGGCCCTCCCCCTTGATCACTAGTTGAGAAAATGCCTTACAGCTGGATCTCATGGAGGCATTTCCTCAACTGAGGCTTCTTTCTCTGTGATAACTTCAACTTGTATCAGACTGTATCTCTCTGAGTGCTCACAGCCCGCCCCCCCAACACCAAGCATCAGTGGTTGAGCTGGAGTGTTGTGCAGCTCTCTAAATTCTCCACCTGCTTCATCTTGAGTCTGTCCTAGCCCTCCAAGGTCAGCAATCATAGCAGGCATCTCATGGTGTCCTTGTCATTTTCTTCATAAGCACCTAAATTTCAAGCATTGGGAATAAATGAGAGATGCTTTGTATATTAAAAGTCATGACAAATACATAGTAGACTTTCCTTCTAGGAGCTATTTATTAATACTGGACACAGTGGATCCCCTCTGTAACTCGAGAACTCAAGAGGCTGAGGCAGGAGGATCACTGCAAGTTCGAGACCGGGGTAAGCTACAGAAGACCCTAACCCTCCCCCAACCAAAAGAGCTATTTGTTAAACAATTTTGTATATTCTTTCCAAAGTAAGAGTTTCTACCACAGCCCCGGCTAGCAGTTCTTGGTGCTTGGATGTTTACATTATAAAATAAATCTCCGGTTTAGAAGAGTTTTGTGATGAAACAGTGGGTAATAAGCAGACACAGCATCAAATGCAAGGGCTGGAAGGTGTTTATTTTCTTCTGTTAATGATTCATCTCGAAATGTACAGAAGGCAAGGACAGGCAGATAGATGGCAACCAGAACTGATTCCTCTTTGAACACTGCACATCACTGGGAGCAAGAGGAACACTGCTCTAGAGCTAGTCAGATGCACTGCTAAGCATCAAACCCTGGACCATGTATTAGCACAAGTAGGAGTTGTAAGTATGTTAAAGAGAGAACACTATGTGATTCTAGGAAGGAGATGGACCTATCATTTCATTTTTCCCTGTACAAAGATTTAAATCTATTCTCTAAATGATGTGCCAAATGATCCACCATTCCAATGAATACAGCACCAAGTAGGGAAATGTCAAGTTGTGTATTTCTACTCCCCCATCACCCAGTCTCAGGGTACAGTCTAGCTCCTCTTTCCCTCTCATATAAACAAAAACAAATCCACAGAATCCCAAAATAACTTCAAACTTTTGGGCCCCACCCACACTTCTGAGAAGATTCCAAATTGTTCAGTCTGCTGCTGCATTGTACTTTCAACGGGAAGCTGATGAATCAGACTGGACAGGACCACATGCTCTCAGAAATTCCTCAGGAGCACCTTGATTGCTCCCAATTAGTAAGGCTCTCCACAGAAGCCCAGTGAACCAGACAGCTGCACAGTCCAACAAAGGCCGTTAGCTCCTGCTGGTTCCTGCCCCTCAGAGGACCAAATCAGAACGGGCTGTGAAGTACAAAAGCTGCCCTGGACGATCAGCCACAAATTACTCCTAATGAGGGCACGAGAGAAGAAGAGCAGCGGGGAAGCCCCAAATCACCAACAGTCACATTTAGAATGGGCAGAAAGTTGTTTTCGAAACACTGATCTAATTTCTTCAATATCCTTTTCTAAGCTAACGTGAGCACATCCCAGACACAATATAAGGACATACCTGGGCATGGCTTTAACAGCCTGCAGTTAGATGTGCCTGAGCCTGGCTCCACAGTAGACTGAGTCCTTGGCTGGACTCAGTTTAGAGTTTGAACTGATGTGTATGTGGATATCACCTGCCTATATCCTTTATCTATTCATTCACACGTACTCTAGAGCCCAAACACCAGAATCTCACAGAAATAAAACCAAGCTCTACTTCCTCCTTAGTGCCACGTTGTTCTTTCAACAGTGAGTGTCAAGATGGCTGCTATTCATTGAGCACCTCTGGTACCCTAGCACGGTAACTCAGCATTTTATGTAACTGATTGGGTTTAGCTTCATGTACTTCCCTTTAAAATACTAGGACTTGGGTATAAGACTCACACATGGCCAGTGCTAGAGCTGGCTCTCTTCATTCTTTGCATTTTGAGGCCAGGTCTAGCCTTACCACATGTTGTAGCCTAGATGGGCTTTGTGGTTCTCCTGCCCCAGCATCTCAAATAACTGGATAGGTCAGTACCACCAGGCCTGCCTTGACTTGTTCTCTGCTAGGGAAATTACCTTTAAGAATGAAAAAACTGAACCTCAGAAATGAAAAGTAAGCCCCTGTGTGATTTCAGGTCTCATGGGCTGACCTACATTAGTACAGAGCAGTCACCCACTACTCTACACAGGCAGGAAAACTACTTCAACCATGTAAAGATCAAGGTCATGTGTGAAGGTCCAGAGTTAGACTCTGATGAGACATTAGAGTCTGTGAGATGAATAAGCATGCTAACATAAGGTAATTTTTAAAATCTAAATAAATATTGCAAGCATCAAGAAACTAGCTTTTCAGAGCCCCATCCACTTACAACCTCTGTTGCACACACACCTGATTGTATTTAGAGATGCCAACTCATCCAACAATGGTACACCATTTACCCCTTTCCTCTTCCCTAAGATTTCTACCCCAATTTTTATTTTTTTAGTACATATTCTTCAACTTATTTAACAAGCAGATAGCCGTATTGTTTATGATGTATTTTCACATGTAGTAATATCCAGCATTTTTATAGAAGGTATATATGACCTGTGATTCATGCAATCATGCCTATAATCAAGATACAGCACAGCTCCACCCCCCTCCAGACTTCTCTTCCCACCCCTTTGTAGTTTAACCTGTCCCGTTTCATCGTTGTTGGAAATGATTAGGTTTCTGTTCCTATCATTTGAACCCCCTCCCTTTTCTTCTCTCCCATGCTGGGGATTGAACACTACCCCAATTTTTAAAATAAATGGATAAAGGTAAACTCTGCTGCAGACTATACGGAGGAGAGGAGAGGGCAGCAGATCCTGACCACAGAATACATACTGTTCTCCCTCTGAGTTGGCATCATGTGGATGAGGTTTGGTGCCATTTAGTATGATGTTGGAGTGAACTTGAACTTCTCTAATCCTCAAGTTCCTCTCTAGAACAAGTCTGATAGCCCCTAGGTTCTTGATTAAAGAAAATGATATTTCTAAAGTGATCCACCTAATAGCACCCCTCAGCCTCCTCCTTCTCTCACCTATTTTAATAATTGACAAAACACAATGGATTAACTGGGCGCTTGTTTGTTGTTTTACTTTGCATGAAGATTCTTTTAACTTCTAAATAAGTATCATAACGTAAGAGAGACACTGCCACACAACTTACAGGAACTGCCTGCAGTGTTGCTTTCTTGACATGAGGTATTGGATAGAAGACAAGCATTATTTTAACCTAGTTTGCATATCTAGTGTAATTAGCATATTACAACTATCAGGTTGGTCATGTGGAGCTTAGATTTCAAAGGGCAACTACATCCAAAAAAAAAAAAATACTACTTAGTTTAAACTATGAGATTTCAAGTCAGACTCTTTGTTTGAATCGTCAATGTTCCCACCTAGTAAACAGATATAAGCAAGTCCCTCTAAGGCCTGATTTCCTTGGTAATTTAGAAGTATGGCACTTTTTCCCTGACTTTACCATTAGAGTGAAATAATACACAGTATGATTCCTCACGGAGACTCAATACCTATTGAGTATTATTGAGTATTATTAGTGCCATTGTTATTGATGTCAACCCTTAAGCAGATGCTGAAGACCATTTGGTTCTTAATGAAGAGCTCAACAGAAAAGCTAAATAGTAAAATTACTAGAAACAGCAAATGATCTAAAGTGTCATTTTTGACCAGTGGCTAACTTATTTGGTAGAAATTTATTTCAACATGGGTGCATGAATTTGCAAGAGTGTACACACATGCAAAATCTGGTTTATTTTGCTTAAAAACTCCACCAATTCATTCCCAGGACTGGTGCCTGGAGCCAGACAGGGGAGTCTATCACAGAACAACTGCCGAGCTAAAATTAGAGCCTGGCTACCCAGTGAAGGCATTTTCTCAATTTCCTTTCTCCTTTTCCACTTTTTGTCACCCTCCTACACCAAACCTTCCTACATCAGGCCTTCCTACCCATGCCAAGAATATACAGTCTAGAAAAGAGATAGGGGGAAGAAAAGCAATATTCAGAAAAATACTTAGGAGACTAGGGTTTCGGGGAAAATAATCAGACACCTGAACTACCTGTTCACACACACTGCCCTGCTGTTCTGTAGAGACGCTCTATTAACTGTTCAATGCAGTTTAATATCTGGAACCATAGGTAAACTATATATTCTTACTTCTACTTCACAGATCAAGAACTTATAGGGAGAAATGATTTGTTCAAGCCCATAGAACAGGTAAATAAGTCTGAATCTGACACCTACCCTCATGGTAACAAGTCTTGTTCATCATCTCCACCACATCTCCAAGCTCTACGGCAGATGTGGAGTCTTGTACCTAAAGACCAGGGTTGGCACATCGATTGAGGACCATGTAGCTTCATGGGAAAGGGGGGCAGGAGCCATAGTGATAAAATGGGAAGCCGTATTCTCCAAAGCTGACATCAATGTGGTGGAAATACCAAAGGGGAAGGTGTGGGAGAAAATGGGTCACGGAAGAGGTGATGTAAATTGTCAATGTAAATGCAAGGATAAAATGGGCGAGAGAGAGGGAAATGGACAGATGGACACTTGAGGATAGGAAAGATCCTCCTGAGCTGAGGGAGGAAGGTGGGCTGTATACAGTTGAATCATGAGACAAATAGAGCAGATCTACAGAGAACATGGAGCTGGTCAGGGAAAGTATCATCAAGCATGCTATGCAGCATGCCAGGGATTCTACAGGCAAACTGTGGGCTGAAAGAGACCATGAAGGCAGCCGATGCCTCAGGACAGTCTAGAAAAGAAAGGTAAGTAAGAAGGTCTACCAGATGGTCTGAAAATCATATGGGGGCGGGGAGTCTAAGAAGACAGATAACCATGACAATTATGTAAATTATAAAGTATAACACAAAGTTAACATCCAGTCCATCATATTCGTCAATTAGATAAAGTATTCTAGCATTTATTTATCCTGACTTAAAGAGTTTACTATTCTATACCTGAAGTATGTTTATACCTTAACACCTTTATAACTGTGAAGGTCATTCTTATAGGGAAAATTTTGTGAACTTTTCATAAAAAGATGCATCACAAGTAATGTATGAAGGATGTAGAAGCCAAAGTACAACCCAGGGAACAATTAGGCCTGCAGTAAGAGCACACTTGTCTTGTTATCCTCAGAATTACTCCCATGGTAGACTGCAGAGCCAATATCAAAGTTTTTCCCTGAAACTCTAAGGATGTTATACATACCACCTGTGCAGGAAGAAAGATGCCTTTCCACTAGCACAGGAAGAGCTGGAAATCCCAGCTATCTAGAGGACTCAGGAAAGTTCTCTGTAAGTTGAGATCCACACTGAACACTCTGTATCCTCCTGGAGAGAAAAGAGGAAATGAGGAAAGGAAAAGGAAAATCAAAAGAAGGAAAGGAAGAGATAGAAGCAATGGTGTGAGAGGTGGGAAGGAGGGAAGAAGGAAAGGGGAGAAGGGAGAAAGGAAGAAAGTTTACTATTCTTGCTGCCTACACAATAAAATCTAAATGCTTTAGCATGACTTACAAAAGTTGGCCAACTGGTTGTGCATACCATTCATCCCAGCACTCAGGAAGCAGAGTTAGGGTGATCTCTGTGAGTTCAAGGCCAGCCTGGTCTACAAAGCAAGTCCAGGACAGCTAGGGCTACAAGAAGAAGTCCTGTCTCAAAACAAACAAACACACAAAAAGTGGCATTTTCCACTTTCCAGGCTTTTCCTATGCAGAAACATCCTTAACCTATGCTATTAAATGGCATCATAGATGGGAAAGCAGTGTGCACACCTTATACTAAGCAAATAGACTAGAGAAAGAATAGTTACTATATGAGTCTTCTCTAATGGAATGATCAGAATGTTCAAAACCATAGTATAAAAGGAGATTTTCAGTTACCAGGGACTGAAGGGAGGAGAAAAGGATAGGAAGTTATTAGCTAAAACGTTTCCATGGGGTGATTAAAATCTTTTTAAATGTTGGCAAATCTGGTACAAATATAAGTATATGGAAAATTTACAAAAAAAATGAATAGTGTATACCAAAACCCGTCAAGCTATTTGGAATAGCTGAGTTGTATTACGTGTAAATTATATCTCAGTAAAAGTGCTAAAAATATAAGCAACATATACAAAAATTACTGGTGAAATTCAGGGAATCAGGCACCTGACTGCTAAGGGAGATGAACTGTGCATGGCCAGCATGCATCTGTTCTCTTTCCTGAGCTTTTCCAATGGTCCCCAGATCCTTTCATAATAAGCTTTATGATGTTGCCTTTGTAGCCAACATTAGTGTTGTAGGTGAGCATGCTCGCTGCAGCCTTTCTCACTGGGTGAACCTCAGCCACTGTAGTCTGGGTGCTGATGGGGTTGTGCTTAATGACCCAAATGAGATGAATGATGCCGCTAGGGACTCTGGAGGAAGACTGCTTGGGATCCTGCTCTCATAAAGGGCCTCTTAGGGCTTTCCTCATCCTCACAGTGCGGATGGTAATGGTACCCATTACATGGAGTTACTAAGATACCAAGGAAGATAACTTACACAAAGAGCTTAAAACAATATCTGACATCCAGTTTGACCTAAATGGTTAGTCACGTACCAGCTGCTATTATTTTTACTGCTAATGTCAGAATACTACTCATGGGAGAATCTCTCCCTATCTATAATCCTCCATTAAAGCAGGAACTGGAAAACTAAGCTACATGAGCGAAATATAACATGTTGTTCATTAGTGTGTGGACCCCAAGCTAAAAAAATGCTTGTAGTATTTTTTATTTAGAGAGAATGCTGTCATCAGAAATCAACATAGTTACACAGTATTCATTGATGTTGGTCATAGGTACCACAGTAGAGAGAGAAGCTCACCAAGATGCTAAGCCTTCGTTTTCAAAGAAGAGAGGTTCAGCCTTCTTGGAAAAGACTGAATGTAGGTAGCTCACTCTAGTTATTTTATTCAAACATTGTACAAGGTTAATTGGGGCTAAGAAAAGTTTCAGCTACCGAAGTTATCTTGCCCTTGCTGCCCATGAGAGCAGACAACCCACACAAACAGAAGTCTCTTTTGACCACGGATAGCCATAACCAAAAGTAAGAGTCCCAGCTTTGCCAGAAATGTCTTAGGATCAAGGTTGGTGCAGCTGCACTTTTCGCGTAGCAACAAGTACAGATTCTCTTGAGAGACAACATTTCTTCAAGGTTCAGTCTCAAAACAATGTCTCAGCCTCTACTGACCCAAACATAGCAAAGGCTTTGCTGAAACATTTCACTTAAAACCAGACACAAAGCCTTTGCTATACATTTCCCTTAAAGCCAGACATAAAGCCTTTACTATACACATCACTATAGCTTGGACTGCTCAAGGACAAGCCAAGCTGAAAAGGAAAGCAGGGGCTGAGGCATAGTCTTAAGTGTCATCCATGGGAGAATCACTCAGTGGGCTGAGGATGGGAGAGAGCAAGAAGCAAGTCTTGTCACCATCTTAGAGCAGGAGGTTATGCTGGACAGACCAGATCTGTCAGTGCACATGGGCATGTACTTGAAACCCAGAGAGGGACAGGATAGTCAGTCTTGACCTTCCTTTTTGCTGAAGCTCCTTCATCCTGATAAGAGCACTGCCCAGGCAGAACCACTGAATCTGAGTCAAAGTCCAATGGGGAAGCTCATCCGCACCTGCAATCTCCAGCTTGAAATTCTTGTCATCCTTGCCTGTCAGTAAGTCCATTTCTGGGTTGAACTTAATGTCACCCAGGGCCGTGACAATTTCTCATGTTATTGCAACCTATGAAGATCCTGTTGTAGGAGGTGATGATTATATTCTACCCCCCTACCCCCTTCTTAATGCCTTTCCTATCCCACTGGCCAATGTAAGGACCACAGGTATTGCCCAAAACAGAGCCTCTCACATCTCACCATCCTGCTCAGTGGTGGCATGAATCTGCTCAGAGCCTGGTCTGATGGTCCATTTGGACTTGCACTTGAGTCTATAGGCCAGTGCCTGTAAGTCATAGCTGTTGACTGTCCCGTGTCTCCAGAGCTTGAATTGATGCAGCTGCTAATCAAACCCACTCTGATGCCCAGAGGCCAGCCTTTCTTCTCCACTGCAATGACTATTTCTGTCACCACATGAGCCAAGTCAAGGGTAAAAGGCCCATTGGCATACAGCTTTAGCTCACTGAGGTTAACTTTAATCACTTGATCACACTGGCAGCCAAGGTCAGCCACTAAATGATCCTTGAATTCTTCAGCTAGATTGGCAATGTCTTCTTGGCCTATCTTGCTCAAGTACTTCTCCCTGTGGTTGTATGGGAACACAGATATGGTTGCACTAATTTCTGCACCCTCATGGCAAATTGTTGGCATGCCAATACAGGAGATGAAGTTGACACCAGGCCCTTGGTATTCCACAATAGTACCTATGCCATCTGTGAGGATGCCTGCTACTTTTAGGATCACATCTTTAGGTGAGACCAACTAGAAAGAGATCCCATCAGCTTCATACCAATCACCCTGGAACACTTCAGCCCCCAGGGTTTCCCAGTCACGACATCATGGCATCAGCGCCCTCTACTCCAATGCAAATGCCTCCCAGGCCACCATCACTGGGACGTGGGAGTCAGTGGCAAACAGAAGAACCCCAAAGTATTCATAGTTTTCTAGAATAAAATCTGGTGAATAATGCCAGAAGACCACATCACACTTGGCACCCGAAGTTGCCAGAAATAATACACTTCCTGGTTTATGTCTTTGGCCCGGCACAGGTCTTTCTCACACTTCAAGGTGGGCCTCAGTCAGATGGTCACAGTGTAGATGTTTGAAGGAACATCCAGTGGTCTGAAGCCCAGCAGTCTGGGCTGCTGCATCATACATGGCCACCTGATCAGGGCACAGATGCAGTTATGTCTTTCTCTACCCAGTTTCTCAGTTGGCTGGGTCATTTAAGTATCCTTCTCTAGATGGAACATGACCTTCTCTGAGAGAGACAGGCTAGTTCAGCTCTCTGTGGACAATGTTAATGTTCTCTAGCAGATTATAGCAGATGCACTCTTTGGGCTCAAAGTGGTTCATGGTTACATTGGCTTGTTGGCACAGCACAGAGGCCACGTGGGTCTGTCACATACCCAGAGCCTTCTGCAGCTGGATCACTGGTAGGTTGTGCCATTTTGTGCACTGACAAAGATGAGGTGCATTACTTTTAACATTTTTAGTAGAAGAAAATGATATTTCATGACATGAAAACTGTTTTAGTCATGTGAAAACCACCAAGGAATTAGGCTTCCATTGATTCTTATTGAGAGACTAAAACCGACATCTCTAACCCACTATCTCCACAGCAACCAGCGTGGGGAACCAGGCTACAACCTCTGTAGTAACTGCCCAGGGAAGTCAGGCCTTGGTCAGCGCCCACACACTTCCTTATCTTTGCCTCTGCTTCCAAATAAATATTCTACTCTCTCCCAAACTTAATCATATGAGATGCCTCATTTCTAGTGAGCTAACTTACCTCCTCCTCCTTCATGACAGCACGACTCACCTCCAATCAGAACGAGGACCTGAACCCTTCTAACATGTACAGCTTCCCCACTGTGCTGCCTGCTCTTCAGTCTCTGGCAAACACTAGAGATGGCGGTATGGCGGTAGGTTCTCGTTCTACAGCACATCCTGTATAAACACCATCTGCTTGTTTTCCTTTGGGTAGTCTTTGTTTCCTTTCAGTTGACCTGGAAATCTCTTCATCCCCAGAGATACATCTGCACTGTCTTGTTACCATGGACTCCCTTGTTCCTTGCCGTTCAGAGTGTCAAATCTGCAGTGAAATGGTAAAATTACATATGGGTGGATTCTACTCTTCTGTCGAGCTCCTGGATGTATATTCTTCATTTCCTAGGACTGGGCTTTGTTATTAGCCTCCATTTGTTTGGAGAAATCAACCTATTTCTTTTCATACTTCTGTTTGTCTTTGTCCTGTGTTATGTTATCTCAAAGTGCTGTTTCCTATAAAGAGAACCATGGGATGCAGCCCCTGAGTTAGTTGAGAATGTTATTTAACCCAGAATCACAGACTGGGAGTTATGTGGTTCTTACCAAATTAGCACTCACATGGGAAAACTTTATGTGGGTCATAAAAAAAATGATATTCTCTTCCTTCCATCTTCTCTGTCCTAAGATACTGGCTTTAATCCAGAGAGGACAATTCTCTCTGGTTTTCCTGCAGGAAGAAAGGAAGGCCAAAGACTGTCAGATTGCCATTTGCAGGCAACAAGCCAAAGGTTTGGAGGTATGACACAGGACATTATTCTCAACCAACTGTGGCCATCACACTGCTTACATAAGTATATTCTTCTCTTTCTATAGAAGAAAGAAAAAGAGCCCTGCTTCTTATGAATACTTTCACTATAACCCTGATGAATTCATAAAAACTATCTTAAACAGACACTATTAGAATCATCTAGCTTCAAGGGAAAAAAAATGTTTATTTGCAACACACCTTGGTGGGGCCAAGGGGAGGAACACAAATCCTCAGACCCAATTTTATTCACATGGGGAGGCCCCAAAACAAAATTCTGATTTAAAATTGATTTCCTAAAAAGTAACTTGGCCCAATCTAATGAACAATTCTGGAATCTTAATACAATCTCATTTCTCCAGGAAATCCTCCTCTTCCCTTTCCTGCTGTTGCTTCCTGGTACAGTGCCCTCTCTGCCTTCCGTATTCTCTAATCTCTCCCCTGTGGGCTTCTAGCCTTCTTCCTTTCCTTGTGCAAACACCCTCATCTTCCCATCAACATTTCTACACCTCTAAAGTGCCAGATGCTACCCAAAGATCCATCCCATTCTTAGGGTTCTTATCACTGTGATAAAACAT
Organism: Micromys minutus; assembly: GCF_963924665.1. Classification (NCBI taxonomy): domain Eukaryota; kingdom Metazoa; phylum Chordata; class Mammalia; order Rodentia; family Muridae; genus Micromys; species Micromys minutus. The sequence continues at coordinate 31,271,047 of NC_137981.1, forward strand.
TGTGACTAAAAGCAACTTGGAGAAAAGGGGTTTATTTCCCCTTTACGGCTTTGAAGTCCATCACTGAGAGAAGTCAGGGTAGGAACTGCAGGCAGCAGTGTGAAGCAGGAACTGAAGCAGAACCACAGGGAAGTACTGCTTACTGGCTTGCTCATCTTAGACCACGCAGGAGCCTCTGCCCAGGGCAGCACTGCACACAATGAGCTGGTCCTTCTGAGTCAACTACTAGTCAGCAAAGTGTTCTACAGGCTTGCCCACAGGCACAGCTGGTGGGGGCATTTTCTCAACTGATCTTTTCAAATGACCCTAGCTTGTGTCAAGTTGACTAAAAGACAAATAAGTAAATAAGTAAATAAATAAATAAATAAATAAAAACTCACCAGGACACCATTCATGAGCCAGATATTTAGAAAACTATAGAATTGAAACTGTAGACTTTAGTTGAGTGCAAAGCTGTTATCAAGGATTTTCTAAATGCAGACAAGACTTCCATTTCTAGAATTTGGGATTATTTTGAGTGCATATGACCTGGGTTACCAAACTTTACCAACTTGTACACAAGTTCAATGAAATGTAAATCTTCAACAGTTCTGCTCCACAAAAAACACATATAAGATCTGTCTATCCAGCCAGAAGCTGGAAAGAACCCAGATGTCCTTCAACAGAGGAATGGATACAGAAAGTGTGGTACATATACACAATGGAGTACTACTCAGCTATTAAAAACAATGACTTCATGAAATTCCTAGGCAGATGAATGGAACTAGAAGCTATCATCCTGAGTAACCCAGTCACAACAGAACACTCATGGTATGTATGTACTCACTTATAAGCGGATACTAGACCAAAAGGCTCGGAATACCTAAGAAACAATTCACAGAAATTATGAAGCTCAAAGAGAAGGAAGACCAAAAGGTGGATGCCTCAGTCTTTTATAGAAGGGAGAACAAAACACTCAGGTGAGGAGATAAATGGATAAATAGAGGAACAGGGATTGGAGAAAAGATCATCTGGAGACTGCCTCACCTGGGGATACGCCTCATACGCAGTCACTAAACCCAAGCACTACTGCTGATGCCAAGTAGTGCTTACTGACAGGAATCTGATATGGATGCCTCCTCAGACGCTCTGCCAGAACCATACTGATACAGAGGAGGATGACTGCAGCTAATCATCATACTGAACATGAGGACCCTAATGAAGGAGCTAGAGAAAGGACTGAAAGAGCTGAAAGGGTCTGCAACCCCAAGGGAAGAAAAAAATTATCAACTAACCAAATCCACCACAGCTTCCAGGGACTAAAACATCAAATAATGAGTTTGCATGGAGAGACCCACGGCTCCGGGTGCATATGCAGCAGAGGACGGCATTCTCTGGCATCAATGGGAGGAGAGACTTTGGTCCAGAGAAGGATAGTTTCCCCAGTGTAGGGAACACCAAGGCACTGAGTGGGGAGAGAGTGGCTGGGAGAGGGAGCATCTTCATGGAGGCAGTGGGAGGCAGAGGGGGATTGGGGGAAAGGGAATAACATCTGAAATGTAAATGTAGAGAATATCCAATAAAAAAGAAATCAACAACAACAGAAAATAAACATATCACTAACTCTGGCAGGAGTTACTAATGGCTCCCCCATCTCAGAAGGACTCCGGGTCAACCTCAACTCCTTGGCGTAGGGGTACAAGTTTTCTGCTCTCAGCTTCCTCTTGGCTAGCCGCAGGGGGAGGTCAGTTCTATCATTCTGTTCCTGTTGAAAGAAATAAACTGAATATCGTTTTATAGAAACACTTCACTTTCTAAAGTTTATCCCGGTGACCTGTAAAATTTGTTCCCTTGGCCTCCGCCAAGCAATTGATGTCTCTGGCTCCGAAGTAACTTACAGAGAACTATTAATTATTCCCATTTTCATCACTAAGAGCATGGTTTCAGTCACTGTGTTCCATGCAGGGTCACAAGTGCTTTATGCACAGCTAGCCTCCCATTAAATGACTCCACAGTAACACAACAATAAAAAGGTCAAAAAGGCCGTACAATACAGTGGACCCTGGACACAACTGGGTAGAATGTCTAAGAGGTGGACCTTTAGCCCTTCCTGGGTGATAAAAAAGAGGAGCACACATATGAATATGCAAAGAAACCGAGTCAGACAGATCCCTGACCCATGCCACAATAGTCAGGATTTTGCTAGTAGCTACCAACTTTTCCCTATTTTCTATCTGTATCTCCAACTCAGAAAATAAAAGAAACCAAAGAAAGCCAAACATTCTCTGCAAACCAATTCCGAGATGGGCTTCACTTTTAGTTAATTCTGAAGCATCCTCCATGGAGTCGAGGTACAAAGCTCCCCCTTTGTCCCTGTGAAGCTTTCTCACTCCACACCGGACCTGGAGATCTCTACACATACACGACAGTGGCTGCTGCTCTAGTTAAAGGGAGCTCTGAATAAATATAACCTCCTTTCTCAAGTGGTAAATAGTCACCTGTTTTCATATTACACATAACACACGTGGACACATACATAGACACACACGTAAAAGTAGCAGAGCTGCATACAAAAGTCTAAAAGTCGCTACAGCCACATGTCGGTGAGACAGAATATTCTCACCTGTCTGCCCACCTCCCAAAGGCTCAGGTTCAGCTTCCTGCATTAATAAACACCGCCTTCCCACACAGGCACGCCCGCTGTCCGTAGATCACTTCCCAGCATTTCACCAGTAGCACCGAGACGCTGCTCAGGCCAGGAGCTGACGCACCTGATATGCCAGCGCAGAATGACAAATGGGTCGCCAGTGTAGACAGGAATCACTGATCCCAATACCACCCTCCAGCCAGGCATGTCCAGCCAAGGGAATCTCACCCAGACTGACATACAAAAAGTGTCCCTTTCTCTACATGTCATGTCTTGAGAAAGCTGAGGAGGCAGGAGGAACCTCTCTCTGTGCCCCACTAATGAGTTTAGACCAACCCCAGACACAAACTGTCAAGTTCATCACATCTTTTTGTTTTTTCAATTAATTCTCACCAAAGCCCTATGGTGCAAGCAGTATTAGTGAAGCCTCGGTATGCTGGGGGAAACCAGACCTAAGGAAATTCAAGTCCAGGGTCTCTTACACCATACATGAGCCTGTGTGCTATGAGAAGAGACTTGTGTGTTCTAACGGGCTTCAGCAAGAGGTTCCACCCGAGAGGAAAGTAAACACAGTGGGCAAGGGAGTTGCATCCCCAGAAAATGAGCTCAAGATTTCTGTAATAGGATGTGTTCTGTGCTTTCAAATCTAAGGACTGTGTAAATGACAGTGCGCACCATGCTTTCGAAATTGTGGGGGAAGCTCATGATATGCTCGCACCCCTGTTAAGGATAGGACATCTAGACTAGATTAATTAACAATGGAGACATGAAATAATATTGCTAGTCCTCATCACAATGGGTCGCTGAGCACAATAACCTCACACCGATTCCAGACACAATACTCACAACAGACCAGGAAATGGCAGCTAAGGACTCTGGAAAAGGCCCCACAGCAGAGCAGCAGCCAGAGTCCCGCGTTACCTCACAGACTCCAGATCTGTGCTATTACTACTACCTTCACGACTCTACGCACAACCCTACTTGGCTCACACACATGTTACAGCTCAAGCATGACAGCTTAAGATGAAGAATAGCAATTATATACAGGGAGAGGAAATCCATCATTATTCAAGAACAGAAGATTTAATTCTAATGTCTGCTTGGTCCAATATCAATATTGCCAGTTCTAGTTAGAGTCGTGTATTGAGCTTTAATAAATAGAGAACATAAATTCTTCTTGGCGTCTCGATTAATTGTAGTTTTTAAATTAACCTGGCATTAGCGATTGTCTCCCTAATTATTTAAAATAAGCAGCAATTTCACATAATAGCCTATTTTCATATCGAACCAGCATTTCAGCAGCAGCATTTCACAATCTAACATCCAGTACATTGTAGTCGACAATCCCATAGAGTTACAAACAGTGAGGCTAAAACGGGTGAAAACATCAGGAAATCAAATACGTGAGGTTCTTTTAAAAACTAGGTTCGGTAACTTGCAACTTGAATACATAGTCAATTTTTATCAACGAAGAGGGAAATTTTGGAATAGTGCATGGGAATCCCATGGAATACAAATGTCCATAAATGTATTTAGTTTTCTCATCACTGCTATGTATAACTTCATAAATTTGAATATAGATATACACAATCTGGAATATTAACATGTTACAAAAGCCTACTTCAGAACCAACACGGGGTGCTACATAGATGGATCTGTGGTTAAGAGGAGTGACTGCTTGTGCATAGGACTCAGGTTTGATTCCCAGCATCCATGTGTAACTGATTTACAACATCCATCTATAACTGTAGTTTTAGGGGATCTGATACCATCTGGCTTCTTCAGGCACCAGGCATGCCAGTGGTGATACCTGTCATACTCAGTCATACATGCTGGCAAAATACTCACCAAATAAAAAAATTATAATAATAAAAAAACCCAGAAGCAACAGGAGATTAGCTAGAGAGTTTCTGGCTTCCTCTATCTCTACCCCTCCAGAGTCCATGCCTAAAATGTACAATGGCATACTGGTCAAAAGTGATAAATGATGTTTTTCTGTCAAACACACGGTCAATGTCCCAGTCTTTGCCAACCCCCCACACAGACAAAGGCTTCTTACTGGTGGGAATTTGCTCAGTGCCCTACAGCTAGTGGGTTTAGGAGTTAAGACAGAATGCCAGGCCTAGCTACCAAAGTCCCTCATCTTTCCCAAGCATTGTATTGCTTGAAAAAGAACCAAGACTCTTCTGCCTTTTGTCTGACTGGCTATGGGAACTCTGACACAGCAGCACAGACCCAGCCACAGAAAACACAGACTGAACAGGAGCAACCACGGTGTAAACCTTAAAGTTTTGCTTATTCATTTGTTTAAAATCACTTATGAGCTTTAGTTATGGACAAGGATGTTTGTATTTTGTGTAACTTCTGTGTGGTATGAAATACTGTTCTTTTGATTTCTAACCATTTAAAAACGTAAAAATGTAAAAAATGTATTCTTTTGTACTTGTTATATAAAAGCAAAATGACACAAGAGAAAACAAGAAGCAGACCTGCCTTCTAACTTGGCCTCGGGTTCTAGTTCACTGATCCCCAGTCTACAGGTTCCTTCTCAAAGGTTTTCACCATCTCAACCTCAGTTAAGTCCACATTTCACTTCTTCCTCCATACATATAAGACATGCCAGGCCACACATAAAGTATATATTATTTGTCACCGTGACGGAAAGTAACTTAGGAAGGAACAAGTTTGTTTCGTCCTTCAGCTTGTGGCTCTAAGGGGAGTCAATTCAGGAACTCAAGGCAGAACCCCAGAGGCAGGGACTCAAGCAAAGGCCATGGAGGAGTGCTGCTTACTGGCTTGCTCCTCATGGTTTGCTCAGCCTCCTTTCTTACAGCATGCAGGACCACCTACCCTGGGGGGTGGTCCTGCCCTCTGTGCGATGAGCCCACCCACATCAATTAATAATCAAGAAGATGCCCTGCTACCTTGCCTCTTCCCATGTGACTCCAGACCGTATCGGCTGACGTAAAAACTAGTCCGCGTGGTGTGAGCATCAACTCATTCATGTTCCTCTCGGCCCTAGAGGTCAGTCCTGTTGCTACTTCTGGTTTACAGATGAGAGAGCTACAGCTTCAGGAAGCAAGTGGAGCAGTAAGTGAAGCAGTGTGACAGGCCAGCTCTCAGTGTCCCCTTATTCTGCCTATCAAGACCTGTGGGGCACAAGGTAAGAGAGAACTATAGAGACCCAGGCAGGACTGACAAAGTAAGGGTGTTTGCCTCAAAAGCTGACAACCTGAGCTCATTCCCCAGGGACCCACATGGTGAAGGAGAGAAGTAACCCCCAAAAGTTGCCCTTTGACCTCCACTCACTCACCACGGCGTGCACACTCACTCATTTACATTCACTCACAGACAAATAAACAAATATTGTTTAAAAATTATGTTGTAAACGGTAATACTAAAAATTACGGTAGCAGAGCCCAGGTCACAACTGTCAATGCAATAAGGAAGAGCCATATTCTCATACTTCTTTCAAAGGGTCTAGCCCTGGATCTCCTTTGTTTAATGGTGGCCATGGTCATTTTCAATGCAACAATAGTTACCCTCAAGTGTGAGAGAGTTAAGTCTCTGAAAATTTGACAAAACATTTATTCAGTGTCCAGGAAGGTCACCTCTGCACTGACATCTTTCTGGGATGGATAAGAGCAGGGACCCCTGTATGCTCTTCCTTGAGACTCGCATCAAGAAATGGGACCCAGGAAATGGGGACCCAGGAAGCCCCCAATGATCATCTCTGTCCATAACAGCAGACATTTTCATAGAATGTAACCCTACATGTGAAAGAGGGAGGGAGGAGGGAAGGGAAAGATGGAGAGAGGGAGGGAAGCAAGTGGGGAGGTAAATAGAAATGGTATCCAGAGACTTGGTGTGGAGATCTCTGGGCCAGTCTGAGTGTGGGGAAAGCCAAATGCTGGTTCTAATATGAATTGACCCAGGGAGGGGTTGGGCAACTGGGGCAGGTTCAAGAGCTCTAACAGGAGGGGGAAGCTGGCACTAGTTAGCAAAGAACGAGAAATTTTTGTTGGGTCTATGGCTTTATGCACTCCTTCTAAAAATATGTATTGAATATCACTTTTATACCACATGCATGGGCCCTGTAGACATAGCAGCAAACAAGACAGGCATGGCTTCTGCCATTGCTAGGCTTATAGGTTTTTCAATGGAAGAAATACAAAGAAGAAATGCTGACTCTTCCAGAACTATCCACTGAGAGACATTCATCACAGGGGCAGTGCTAACTACAGTGTTACCTACAGCAGCTTCTTAAAATGGGCTTCTAAGGACCACTACCTAATGCTACACACACTTCATGAACTGCCTCCCCATGAGCACGGGCTACATCTAATGACTCCTTTTTGCTGAGCAACACTTTGCATATTATTCAAACCTGTGGCTTCTATGTTGCTCACACTCCCTATTTCTTTCTTGCTCAAAAGCAGCTGTTCTCAACCTGTGTCACATCCCAGATATTTACGTTATAATGTATAGCAGTGGAAAAAGTACAGCTATGAAGTAAACAAAATCATTTTATGGCTAGGGGTCACCACAACATGAGGAACTGTATCATAGGGTCATGGCGTGAGGAAGGTTAGAACCACTGGGTTAAGTCTACCATGCTTTAAATGGACCCGACAGAGAGACCTAAAAGCAAGGACTAAAAGAAATATAAAGACCTCCGGCCAAAAGCCTTCCAGGAACAGAGTCCTGCCAATGACCTCACGGACAAGCTGGGCCACTTTTAAGCCTTCAGAAGCCACTAAAACTTTAGGTGGCATAACTACATGTTAGAAACACTGAACTTCAGGAGCCAGATTCCTGATCCACAAGTCCTGTGAAGCAATAAGTATCATTGTTTGAAGCCCCCGAGTTCAAGATAACTTCCGTATTCACAATAGATAATTCGGATAAACTAAGTTGCTCAGAAAACACCCACTTAACAGCCCCAAGCTTCTACAAAGTCTCACTAGAGAAACAGTGTGAGGAACATTTACTAACAGGCCTAGATGTTCTGCTAACAGGAGCCCTGATACAAGGCATGGAAGCAACCACTCCTAACAGGCAAAGCTGGACTAGTAACAACCATGCAACAGAATACACATCAGTGGAACAAAAGAAGTTCATCTCTTAGCAATGTGTTGAAAGTAGGGCAGAAGGCCTGGAGAGATGGCTCAGTGATTAAGAAGAGTACATACTGTTCTTGCAGAGGACTACCACATATGCAGCCACCAAATTCAACCACTATTGCTGATGTCAAGAAGTATTTACTGGCAGGAACCAGATAGAGATGCCTCCTCAGGGGCTCTGTCAGAGTCATATAGACACAGCTGGGCACGCTTGCAGCTAACCATCGGACTGAACATGGGGACCCCAATGAAGGTGCTAAAGAAAGGACTGAAAAAGCTGAAAGGGGTTGCAACCTCATGGGAAGAAAAATATTATCAACCAACCAAACCCTCCACAACTCCCATGGACTAAAACACCAACCTTTGAGCACACATTGAGAGAACTATTGATTCAGTTGTATATGTAGTTGATGATAGCAATGTCTGGCATCAATGTGGGAAGAGACCTTTGGTCCAGGGAGGGCATGTTTTCCCAATGTAGGGGAATGCCAAGGCAATGGGCTGGAGAGGGTGATTAGGAGGGAGTGCATCTTTGTGAGGGCAAATGGAGGGGAAGGGGGAAATGGGAGCAGGGCAGGGAAGGGGATGACATCTCAAAATACAGAGTATCTAAAAAAAAAAAGAAAGAAAAAAGCACATACTGTTCTTGTAGAGGACCCAAGTTCAATTCCCAACACCTATATCAGGCAGCTCAAAATGGCTATAACTGCACACACACACACACACACACACACACACACACACACACATTCACACACTCTCTCACACACAAATAAGTGATAATTTAAAAGGAAAATGGTTTTGAATCATGGTTTTTGGAAAGAGAGTGGGACAGAATAGAGCAGTCTAACAGAGATTGGATGGCGAACTGGTATAATAAAGAAATCACAATGAACATGAAGCTATTTCTACATTACAGTTGAGGAGAATAGGCTGGGTTTCCTATCCTGTTTCAGTAGCTCTGATGTGCTTGCCCAAATTCTCTAGCATTTGGACTCTAGCTGAACTTTTCACTGCATAATTTCTACCATTAGAGTTCTGGGTCAAGGTTGATTGGCAATGTCCACCCAGTAGCTGTACTGGTTACTGGATCCTTTCTGTCTAGTATAATGGCTTCTTCACACAGCATGGATTATATATATATATATATATATATATATATATATATATATATATATATATATAACAAGCTATTTAACAACCCTCGGTTTTATGATAGAAATATGCACAAAGAATAAAACATTCAAGCATGAGTAAAAACAGGATCAATGACCGTCACCAGGTAGAATACTATGATCCATCAGATTTCTTTTGTGCATTCATCAACACGTAGACATGTCTACACGTCTCCACAATGCAAAGCAAGAAATACCAGAGATCTTCCACTCCAAGACAGATCTTTTGGGGCCTGTACAGATTACTTCTGTAATTATGTAATTATGTAATCTTGAGGTATCTGCTGTAAGCATCCACATCCAGTCTTATTTACAATACATACTAGCTCACTTACCAATTTGTAAACTTGGCAACTGTGGAAACTTTGAAGTACAAATTAAAAGATCAACACCTACAGTGAAGAATTATACAAACAGTCTCAATCAGCTTTTATCTTTAAATAGAATTAATCACTTCACACACCAGATCTCAAAAAAAAAAAAAAAAAAAAAAAAAGGCATCAAGCAAAAGAAAATATTGTATTAGAAGAAGCACATGATGTTCTTCAGTCTGCCACAGTGGCTCTAACCAGTTTTTAGAAAACATTAGGAAAGCCAAAGCAAATGGAAAGAGGTTTTCGAGAGAGTGTGAGCACCTCACAAACCGGTTAAGTTCGACTAGGTAACAAAGGCAGCAAAGACCACCCATGCCAAGAAGCTGACACTTCCCTGCAGGAACAGCAGCTGCGTGAAATGAGATCTCCAAGGGGGGCTGTGGTTTCACAAAGAAACGCCACTTCCTCCACAAAAATCCAAGTTCCAAAGAGAGGTCAAAGTCATGGGCATGCCATTTTCATCACTGTATTGCATTAGCATCTTGACCATCAGCTTGATGTGATATGGGATAACACATTGCCTCTGAGTCTAGCTGGGAGGGTCTTTCTGGGTTTGAACAAAGAGGGATGCCCCCACTGAATATGATAAGGGTCTTTTGTTTGTTTGTTTGTTTTTTGTCTGTTTTGTTTTTTTTCCAGACTTTGGGCCTCAGGCTGAATAAAAAGGAGAAAGTGATGGAGCACAAGCATTCATATCTCTCTCCCTCCCCCTCCCTCCCTCCCCCTTTCTCCCTCCCTCCCCCTCCCTCCTCCCTCCCTCCCTCTCTCTCTCTCTCTGCCCCCCTCCTGCTCTTCGCACTCTGGCCACAGAGCTACAGGTGGTTCTAGCCCCTGCCCCCATGCCTTATCCACTATGCTCAAATGCACTCCTAACTGTGAGCTAAAATAAACCTTCCCTAAATGACTCCTATTGGATACTTTGTCACAGCAGTAGAATAAAGTAACTAACAGTTACCAAGCAAGCCAGACAAATTGGGCCCAAGAGACAGACCACCCCCCCATCCTACCTTGTTGAGAGTGTGCCAGAAACCATTCAGGGATACTGATTCAGACAGATGAGCCTCCACTGTAGGAGTTTTGCCTTGAGCAAGTACAACAGAAATAAATGCAAACCACACATGAAACTCCATATTCTAGCAGCCACATTTAACAAACATAAAAACAATATATGTTAAAGCCAGCTCCACTAATATATTAACCCAACATAGCAAAAATAATTTATCTCAAGACAAAAATCAACAGTAAATTTGTTTGAGACATCTTATAATCATTTTGTTGTGCCCAATCTGTTAAATGTTCATATTCTATTCAAGCGATCTCAATCCAGACAGCCCATACTTTCAATGCCGAAGAACCTCAGGTGGCTGTGGTTATAGTCTGGACAAGGCTTAGCTAATAAAAGAAGGATCTGTGCACTTTCTTAGTAACCAAGACAGCTTATCTTTCATGGATTTAAGCCAAAGCCTAACTAGATGACTATTTTAAAAGAGGAAAATAACCCACAATGACATCTATTTATTTATGGAAATAATATGTACTGAGCACCTCTTTGGTCTCAGCATTAAGCCGAGAGTTTCACGCAGCTCATTTATTTTCCTGCTCACTGCAGCTCTGTGGAAGGCACATTCATAATCTCCATTTTACACCAGAAAATAGAAACTTAGGAAAATAAATTAAGGTGCTTAAGGTCACAAACTTCAAGAAGGTAGTGTTATGTGGACTTCAGGCCCAACATTCTGGCTCTAGAAAGAACACTGATTTAACAACAAGGGGGGAAAAGTTAAAGTACAAGAAACAGTAGGCCAAGAAATCTTGGTCTGATATAATGGGGGGGGGGGGTTGATTGAAAGACTAGAATAGAAGTCTAATTTTGAGGTACAGAGATAAATTCACCTAAGAAGAGAAGAGATGCGGTACAGATTCAAAGAGAAACCAAGATGCAATGAACACAGTTCGATATCAGCAGCTGGTGATCAAGATGATAAAGACGATGACGACAAAAACTAATTTTTTTAATGAGTGTTTACTTTGGGCTACATATTGCCCTAAAGTCTAACACTATTGACATCCACGTTCAAGCAGTATTTATGGAAGCTGTCCTGTGAACTGTGGGATGCTTGGCATCTAACCAGCACCTGGGACCAAGCCCAGCATCAGCTCTCCACCCACAGTAAGCACGGCCGTAAAAAAAGAAAAGTGCCTCTAGATGGCTGGCTGCAGCTCAGCGGTGGAATATTTGCTAGCACTTCTGAGGCCATGGGTTCAACCTCTAACACTGAAGAGGGGGGAAAAAAAAGAAACAAGATGCCAACGAATGTCTTCCTGAATGGCAAAGTCACCTCCTTTAGTAAATGGTTCACAAATATTCTTGCAGGCAGTCTCAAGGGGCAGTGTTAAGTGTCTTTACAGTTAAAAGAAAACAAAAACTAAAAACCAAAGTCAGGTTGGGTGCAGCCAAGTGCCATAATCCAGGGCTTTCCTACTCAGCTGTGTCATTCCTAGCTAAAGTCAACACCCCACTCCCACCCCCAGCCACTGTGGATTCATCCCCTGGTTTTGCTCATGTTAGCCCAGATCCATGTTTTTGTGGCTGACTGCCTAGTGTGAATGAAGAAATAAAGTCTGAGACTGTGCTCGTGGAGAATGAAACCTGGTCTGACACCAACATCCAGATGACTGCAGTTAACAGTGACACTGTGCCTTGTAAGGGATTCAACCATACATCTGACACCTTTCATCTAAGATGGGAGTGACCAGGAATGGAACCTCACAAATACAGCAGCATCTCCACCTGCTTCAAGTAATAGATTTGATCTCGAGGTATTAAACGCAGGGGAAACAGAAGCTAATTATTATGTCCTATTTTTGTATGTGAAAATTACTTATGATCTATCTGTCTGATAAACAGTTCAAAATGATCTTAAATGATAATTGACTATGGGACTAGGCCAATTTACACCTACAATCCCCCAGAAACCGCCTGAGAAGTGAGTATCAGTTTCTTTGTTTCTCAGCCATCAGCTCCCAAGTCAAAATCAGGAAAGGTGCATTTGACTAAACACAACTGAGAGTGAGGGACCTCCTCGGTTTAGACTATGCAGAGGAGACCCTGTGCGCCTCACACTGCAGAACAGCAAGTACTGTAATGAGCACACACAGCATATCATTGGATGTGAAATGAGGAATGTCTTCTAGCCGACTCGTTGCCAATATTATTTAAAGTTTGGTATGATTTGTTTAACATTTTTATTCCATCCCGATGAGGAAAGGTATTCTAGTGCTCAGACCAACTTACCTTTTAAAAAAATGTATTAACCCATTGCAGCAAATACACTCAGAAGCACATTCTTCTTAATGTCTTAGTGTCTCATAGGAAAGGAAGGGAGGGAGAAAAGGAAGAAGGGAGGGAGGGAGGGAGGGAGGGAAGGAGGGAAGGAGGGAGGGAGGGAGGGAGAGAGGGAGAAAAGGAAGGAGGGAGGGAGGGAGGGAAGGAAGGAGGGAGGGAGGGAGGGAAGGAAGGAGGGAGGGAGAGAGGGAGAAAAGGAAGAAGGGAGTGAGGGAGGGAAGGAAGGAGGGAGGGAGGGAGGGAGGGAGGGAAGGAAGGAGGAAAGGAAGTTCAATAGTTACTTTTGTTATTGCTGTGGCAAAACACCCAAGAGAAGCAACTTGAGGAAGGGAGGCCTTACTATGATCAGTTTGAGGCTAGAGCCCATGATGCTGGAGAAAGATGACAGGAACAGTGACCTTACAGAAAGGTTGAGGACACCAGGACACGGCCCAGGGAATCAACTAACCAGGGCTCACGGGGGCTCAGAGACTGTAGCCACAGTCACGGAGCCTGCAAGGGTCTGCTGGGTCCTCTGCATATGTGTTGTGGTTCTACAGCTTGGGGACTCCTAACAGTGGGAGGGGGTGTTCCATGACTCTTTTGCCTGCTCCTGGCATCCTCCCATCCCACTGGCTTGCCCTGTCCAGCCTTGAACTGAGGGGTTGTGCCTAGTGTTACTCTATCTTGTTATGCTCTGTGCAGTTGAAAGCCCTGGGAGGTCTGCTCTTCTCTGAATTAAAACAGAGGAAGAGTGGGTGGGGGAAGAGGGGAGGATGGAGAAGAGGGGCTGGGGGGGGAGAGGAGGGAGAAAAAACTGTGGTCAGGATGTATTTTATGAGAGAAGAATGAATTTTTTTTTAAAAAATGTTTTTAAAGAAACAGTGGCTATAACTGTTGGGCCAGGAGCATGAGGCAGCTGCACTTCACCGGCAGAGTTTGGAAGCAGAGAGAGATGAATATACAGCTCAGGACAAAAAAAGCTTCCTTGGTAGGTAAATAAATAAATAAGGCAGTCCCAGGAGCTGGAGGGGTGGCTCAGCAGTTTAGAGCACTTGGTACTTTTGCAAAGGGCCTAGGTTCACTTCCCAGAGTCCACATGGTAGCGCACAACTGTCTGGATCCCCTGTTCTAGGGGCTTCAATACTCTCCTCTGGCCTGCCTGGGCACCAGGCATGCATAGAGTACACATACATTCAGCCCTATTTGTTACATGTATTTGAGTCTTCTAGACTCTCATGCCCCAAGTCGCTTGGTAGAAGTCAGTACAAAAAGACTAGAACTTCAACAACAGCAACAAATAAGACTGTTTTATTCGGGTTGACCTGCATGGAATTAAATTACAGGAACAATTAAAAGCCAAGCAAAATATCCAAACTATCTGAAACCACTTTGCTTATTCCTAATGGGATGGTAATGGAGTGACTCTGGTTACACTCTTCTGTCACCCAGATGCAAAGAGTGGGGCCATGGCTTACTCTGAGCTCCCCAACTCTGACAATATCCCAAACCCTCAGGAGATCTCGAAAATCAGTACCTCTAGCATTAGGTTTTTGATGTTTCTGTTTTATATTGTTTTATATTTTCTCTTAAGTTTCTGCTACTATTCCTGATTTTAAACAGGGCTTGGAACTGCTTGGTCCAGACCTCACAGCTTGAATGGTTGTCTGCGCTGTAAGACAGCACTTGTGTAGCTTCTTAAAACAAGGAGACTTCAAAGAGAAGTGCGTGCAGCCTAACGGTAGTTAGAAAGCACGTGCTGGTACCACTCTGCCGAGTGATTTTGAACATGTTAAAACACGCTTAAGTGCAACAGAAGTGCTTTCTCCGACACAAGCAGAGTCTGGGCCTTTTTGTTGATACGGAGGAGCTGTCTGGAACCGCCTATCAGAGGGACTCAGGTTTCTCCTGTCTCAGATTTATGTGCATCAGATCCAGGCCCAGTGCTTTGCCAGTCACATCAAGCTAAAGCCATATCACACAATGGTCTTGTCCAACTAGACCCTAATTATCAAGACAAGATGATGAGGCTAGTCCACAACCATGAGCGTTGAGGCATATTAGGATATAGGAAAATATGCTATTTAAAGTTTGTCAAAAGTCTGCTATAGTAAAATAACAACCATATGAGTCACTAAATATACAAGGATTTTCTATGTGTCTTAAAGTTACATTCAGATTTTACATGTAGTATGAATAGAGTATAAATATCTGACAAGTTGAGCTAACTTTGACTATTCAAACAATGCCATGAACTAAAATTGATTATAGTTGTTGTTACGAGAGATCTAACCATTTGGTTTATTATAAAGCTTGTATATGTGTGTGTGTGTGTGTGTGTGTGTGTGTGTGTGTGTGTGTGTGTGTGTATTCAGCCCAATTGTCTTAGGTTTCTATTGTTATGAGCAGATGCCACAATCAAGACAAGTCTACACTTAATTAGGACTGGCTTACAGGTTCAGAGGTTCAGTCCATTATCATCAAGGTGGGAACATGGCAGCATCCAGGTAGGTATGATGCAGGAAGAGCTGAGAGTTCTACATCTTCATCTGAAGACCACTATGAGAACACTGGCTTCCGGGCACCTAGGATGAGGGTCTTAAAGCCACGCCCATGGTGGCATACTTTCTTCAATAAGGCCACATCTACTCCAACAATACCACACCTCCAAATAGTGCCACTCCCTGGGTAAAGCATATTCAAGCCACCACACCAACCACACCACCACCAACAGCAACAACCACCACAATCACTCATAAAATGCAGCAGTTTGATCCCGGTATAAGATGTCACAGGATCTTTCAAACCTTCTAAAGGGACTATACCAGTACAGATAGTAGACTGTCCTGCACACGCCATTCCTGCTGCTCCTCCTTGTTTAGTTTACTATTCAGATTATCTGCTGTTTTCATCCATGAAGCCTAGACCAGGTAAGGCAGGTGTTAGATAATATTCCTTCACCATGACAACACTGTCACCTTTGTTAATGCATCCCAGCCCCCAAGTTTCTTAAATCTGAGCCCTTCTCACCACCTTAACAGAAGGCCACCAAACTCCATTTCAATGAGGAATACAGCTGCCCCTTGTCACCACTGTCTTTTCCAAGAGAATCCTAGTGGGAAGAGTATGGCCCATACATCAACACTAGTGATGGACAGGACTGTGTAAGAGGACAAAGCAAGTCACATGCGACAACCTCTCTTACTTTAAACAATGCGACTAAAACAAGTTAATATGTTGGGGAGAGTAGGAACTAGTGTCTTCTCACTCTATGGTGGAGTCCCATTCTCACACTTAATTCTTATTTATTTTCCACCATGTTCCCTTCTGCTGTGGTCTGAGTAACTGAGAAATGTCCCCCACAGTCTTGGGTATTTAAACACTTGGTCCTTAGTTGGTAGTTATGTTAGGAGAAATTTAGGTGGTGCAGCCATGTTGGGAGATATCCTCACTGGGGAAAACCTAGTGAGTTTCATTAACTTCCAAGTTGCTCTCTTCCCTTTGGGATTGAGGTTAAGGATGAGAGCTTTCAGTTCCTGCCACCATGTCTTCACTTTCTACCCCCTTCTTCATGAGGGACCCTCATCACTCAGGAACCATAAGAGAACTCTCTCTTCCTTGGGTTGCCTTTGTCGTAATATTCTATCACAGCCTCAGAAAAGTAACTAACATGCCCTGTGTGGTCAGACTTTTCCTTTCAGACCTGATGCCACTCTTTCAGATACAAATCATAGCCTGTTGTTTTCATACTGAATGTCTACAGAACACCATGTGGACAGAGGACTAT
The DNA here is from genome assembly GCF_963924665.1 of Micromys minutus. NCBI lineage: Eukaryota > Metazoa > Chordata > Mammalia > Rodentia > Muridae > Micromys > Micromys minutus. Next base: position 31,287,457 of record NC_137981.1, read on the forward strand.
ACTTAATACTGCATCAGACAACCGTGGGAATCCACAGATCCTGACTTCTCAGAGCTTAAAGTAGAAATTTCCCAAAGCCAATGCAAATGCCATCTTTTCTAAGAGACCTTCTAAAATTCATTTCTTTATTATTCTCACGAGAACTCATTCTTGTAGGGATAGACAAATGCCCTACTCTGTCTCCTGACCACACTATAAAAAAAAATTAGGGAATGCAAGAAAATGTAAGCCAGTTAAGCAGCCGTTATCAGGTGGAAGATATTCATTACAGAAGGAATCTGTCCGCTGAAGGAAAGTTTGGCTTCAGCTAACAAATGCAGAAGAAACTGTTCTTGTCAACCAGCAGCAATAAGAGACACCTCCGGGGCTTTAAGACTACTATTGTTGGATCCATGGCAACAGCATGTGAATGAGAAAAGCCACTGAAAGGTACAGGAAGCTATCCTTAATGCAGCAGTAAGTGGGGCACATATGTGATCGTATTAGCCCCTGCCTATGGTTATGCCACAGAATGAACATCTCAGCTTGGAGACTAAGCATTGGATTGATATCAAATGTATGTTCTTGGGAGAGCCTGACTATTGCTTCTCTGCTAACTTCAGCTAGAGTTGCTGGTGGTACTAACTAACTGAGGTTCTTGTCTGATTCACTGTTTCACCTCATATATCCTCTGGTTCTCATGCATCCCCTTGGGCTGAAGAGATGGCTCAGCAGTCAAGAGCACAGGCTGCCCTTCCAGGGACCCCAGTTCAGTTCCCAGCACCCACAACAGACAGCTTACAACCCCCTGTAACACCAGCACCAGGTGATCCAATGCCCTCTTTTGGCCTCCATGAGTACCTAGATACACGTAGCGTATCCTCACACAGACACACACAGACACAGAGAGGTGAAGGGCAGAGTTAAATAAATAAATAAATCTTTTAAAAACTGACAGAAATTCACAAAATTATGAAACAAATGGCTAAAATAAATAGATGTCATTCTCCCTAAATCTTTAGCTTTCCTTTAAGAAATAAGTGGAAATCCGTTGCTGCTTTAGAAAGACAAGATTCACCCTTTGAGGAACAAAAGAGGAAATTCACAATAGTAGCTAGCAACAACTGTCTAAGCTCAGCTTCACAAAAGTTGTCTAATTTGGCTGGTTAGATACACAGCTGGCTGAAAAAAAGCCCAAAATATGGCTGATATTTTAATAGTAAAAAATTATTTCAGTTAATGGTAAAAATTATCTCAGGTTACAGTTCTTTTCCCACTCTAAACCCTGACAGCTACACCAAAGAAATGGCCATATTAAATGCAAATATAGAACAGTGTATCCTTACAACAAAAGCACAATACTTTGCTCATGACTTCTCTCCAGAGGACAGACACCATGATGAACAGCCACATTTATTTAGCTTTTTCCTTCAACTTTTCTGTCAAGTATATTTCACCCTGCACAAAAGGCCTACCACTCAATTTCCTGAAAATCCTCCCACTGGATTTGGGGGGGGGGGATTACAATCAACTCAATACTAGGTCTAGTAATGCTCTTATCTCTATGCCAAAATAGAACTCTATAGCTTTCTTTTCATAGTTTGCCTTTAAAACTAAATTAGCTGGGCCATTCCCTACCACTTTCCTCAGTGACTGATGAGGAGCACGTTATAAGGTTCTCAAAGAGCAAAGAGTAACAAAGGGTGACAAATGATGCCCATGGGCTGCCTGGTTCTTTGAGTTAACAAGGATGCTATAGACAAAACTAGGTTTAGTGGGAACATCACATGATTAGCTAGTGGGGTCTGCATCAGAACCAAAACAGGAAATGATGCTATGCTAATTTTCTTGGAGGCAATCTTTCAATATATCAGTTGAAAGTAAGAGTCAAGAGCAGAGATACATGTTTACAAGCATGAAGATTTGTAGGTTCCTTTTGTTTGGTTAAGAGTAATTAGTTCGTGGAACTGGAGAGATAACTCAAGCACCCAAACTAGGTGGCTCACAACCACCTGTAACTCCAACTCCAGGGTACTGGCACCTTTGGGTTCCACAGGTACCTGCACATGTATGTAAAAATCCATATAAAGGCATTCACATGCACATAGTTTTAAATTAAATATATCTAAAAGAATAATCTAGTTCGCCGATCACAAAACCAAGAGTTTAGTCATCTGGCAGATAAAGAACGTGGATTATCTGATTATTTGGGACAGAGGCATATTCAAAGTCAGCCAGAAGCAGTAAAGGTAGAGGACATTCACATCTTTACGGTTGCATTCTAACAGCCAATGGAGCTGCTGGCAATGTGCTCTGGAGAAGAGGCCCTGACCTAAAACATCTGCTTCTGTTTCCAAACGTGACTCAGCCTCTATCAGGATGACCCCTGAGCTTTCATTTTTCTCATCAGTGAAACAAGGATAATGGCTCCCGTGCTCATCTTGAAGGAGGCTGGGAGGATTAGAATGGGAACACAGGTGAAGTACTCAGAGTATAACATAGCTCAGACAACTTCAATCTCACACATGGGAGTCATTCCAAAAATAGATCCTGAAAAAGTTCACTCGGGCCAGCACTGTGAATTATTCTCCACTGAAAGACAGTTGTAATGAGCAGGAGCCAGAGCTTCCCACTGTGCCCTGGACAGAGGCCAGTGCCACTCCAGCTGAGTAGCTTAGACACGGCATCAATAAGAACCACTGAGCATACCCACCCCTCAGTGGCAAACACTGCAGCGAGACAATGGCACAGGTGGTAGCGGCTGCAGAGCCCACACTAACAACAGGGAGGCCTGGAGGTCTGAGCTCCTGCACCGGCACAGCCCCTCACTTGTTCTGTTCTTCCTCACCTTGTTTACACCACGGCTCAGCAGCTAACTAAAGAATACACGGCCCGATTCAAGGAAACTTCCTTTCTGTGTGTTAAAGATGGGGATGGCACCATTTACACCAAAGGAACTTGGACCTGTCAGGAGGTCACTGGGTCAAAACCCAGTGGAAGTTAAATTGTAGGAAATGCTCAGCAAAATGGAAGCTGATGGGAACTGGACCATTGACCTCACAGAATCTTTTACTATGATGAGCAGGAAAAAAAAAAAACTCAAAGATGCAGATATCAAAGAAAGAATCCATGAGATATTCTGAGGCATTGACAGGGAAAGAAATGGTCCAAAAAGCAAAGAACTACATCACATCAGGACTGAGGAGGCATAGGTCAAATGATCAGAGGAGCAGATACTGATGAAGACAAGAGACACAGAAACCATGAAGAATTAGTACATGTAATGAGTACAAAATGAAGACCTCTTGTGGTTGTTTAAATGAGAATGGCCATCATAGGTTTGTTACTTGAATGCTCAGTCCCATGTTAACGAAATTATTCATGAATAATTAGGTGAGGCCTTGTTGGAGGAGGTGTGTCACTGGGCGTAGGCTATGAGGTTTCAAAAGTCCAAGCCAGGCCCAGCACCTCTCTCTCTCTCTCTCTCTCTCTCTCACACACACACACACACACACACACACACACACACACACACACACATTGCCTGCTGCCCATGAAATTGGACGTAAAGCTTTCAGCTACTGCTTCATTGCTATGCCTGCCTACCCACGACAATGGTGGAGGGCTAACTCTTTGAAACTGTAAGCAAGCCCTCAATTAATTGCTTTTCTTTGTGAGAGGTCCTTGGTTTCTTCACAGCAATAAAACTAAGACACACATGTTCTACAACTTTCTCCCACTTTAAATCAGATCAAAGAGAATTTGTTATTTAAATCTTTCACACACACACACACACACAAAAGAAATATGAAAGAAGAATTTTGACTAATTCACCCTGTTTCGAAAGAAAAAATGTCAAAAAATCTAAATATATTAGTTGATGGTCCTGTCTCCACAGATCAAGCTACATGCCGGTTTTACAATGTAAACAATTATACTATGTTGGTGATGAGAAAGTGCTCAGTGGATTCCTTAAAGTTCCAGTCGCTAGGGATTGGTACTAGCAATTTCTATGCCTGCAGCTTGACAACCAACAAAAGTCAGACATTTGTATTAAAACTGAAAAAAACAAAGAAGCGAACTCAAGGCCTGACCAAATGGGTTCTTGTTCAAACTGTTAGTATCAAGTGCCATAACTGGTTTACTGAAAACAAACATCAGGATAGTGCACAGAAAAGAGATGATAGCTAAACTTGAGACACAGCATCAGTAATTTGGGGGGGGGTCCTTTTGCACTTTAACATACACCATCCTGTGGTGGCACTGGCAGAGACCAGTTGTGTGCTTGAGCATGTTGGCTTAGTGCTGTGTTCGTCTAACTAGACTCAAATGATGTCAGGCCACTAACTACCAACACTTTTAGTAAGAAATCTTTACCCAGGAAGCATCTTCGGACTCTGATTTTTACACCTTCTAAATCAAGACTTGGAGCCAGCAAATTACACTGTGTCCATGTACTTTAGAATAACCATCAACATGGCTGTTAAGAGAGAATAGTTTGTGCCCATTGAAAATTGTTATGCAAGTCTTTAATTCTTTCCTAATTAACAGGTCCCCAACTTAAAGAAAATAAAGCTGGTGATTAACTTTGTCTAGAATTTTATACTTGATCAACCATTCACTTAGAAAATACCTTCATGTCAACTATTTTCTGCCACCATTTTCTGTTTGGGAACAAAGAACATGGACATGGAAGCAAAGGGAATAGGAAATGAAGGGCAGGGAGAAAGTTTCAGCTCCATTCTAAGCTCTATGACTGATGGTCAAGGTGTCAAGGTATCAACTCAACTAAGCAGATCAACCAGAGACAACTAGATGATGATCAGGTGATCTATGCCATCACCAGGAAAGGGGAGGGGCTCAGAATATGAATCTGTTTCAGAGGTAGGAATGGAAGTTTGTACGAAGGAGTGTGAAGGCAACCACGTTCAGCAATAGGTTGCTAATGACATTGTGGAGAACAGCTCTCCAACTGGAAACTGTACTGAAAAAGTACATAATTGTTTTCTATGACAAATTAATTCAACTCTAGTAGGTTTTATGAAAAGTATTGAAAACAACTTTCCCTATCTCCTGGGCATCATAATGTCTCAAGTCATATCTGGTGCAAAATTAATTTTCCAGTTTATGGGTGTTATTCATTTCTCATCCATTCAAATACGTACCTTTGAGTCACTCACAAAGCATGATGAAACATGTAACATGCTGTGTATTATACTCAGGTAAACATATTAGCCAGTAGTACTGGTTCTTGTTGGTGGTATATGCTGAAGAGGCAGACACAGAAGAGTGTGGATTCAAGTGAACATATAGTCCAATGGCCAAGATGCTATACTCTGCTAGACAAAGATGCACTTGAAAGAGATGAATTAAGCACATGCACATGTGGAGGCCAGAGGAAATCAAGGCTCTTCCTCTCAGGCTCTTGGCCTCATCGCCTTGAGACAGGTTCTCTCACTTACCAGTGTCCAGCGAGCTCTTGGTGTTCATCTTTTTATCCCCCAGTTCTGAGACACATACAGCCATGCACAGCCTTTTATACCAGTGCTAAGGACCCACAGGTTCTCATGCTTTAGAGCCCCTTACTCAGTGAGCTAGCTCCTTGGCCTCTAAAGGAATAGTCTTAACAAAATGTTTCAAATATCAAGATTATCAAGGTGAAAGTTAGTTTCTATAAGCAAGGATGTATATATGTAAGTCCATGACTGCCCTTGGAACATTAAGCATCAGAACGATTGCTTTCCTCTGTGGTATTCTCTAGCCCTTTGCAATGAAAGCATCTGCTGTGTCTTTGGTTTTCCATGATGCATAAACTCAACTTCATGGACTATTTACATTCAATATGATGTTTTCTCACAACTAATGCAGATTCTGTTTATCTTCTGGAGCTGTGAGCAGGACGTTTAAGAAAGGAAGCAGTGTGGTTATACACAATGACTCAAACACCCACACTTTTGTAGAAAGGTGAAGACAACCCACACTAACTCCCAGACTGAGATGCATTTTGCCCACACATACTAAGGATTCGTCGACTTCTTCCAACTCTGTTTCTCTACCCTAGCTAGTGAACTTAGTCAGACTTTATGTTACAAATCGGTCATTCCCTTCAGAAGATCCTCCGACACAGGAAGGTTCTGATATATTCCAAACATATCTGTATTATCAGATAAAGATGAACATATCTGAATCACCAACAAAGTTATAATTTCTCATATATATATGCACATGTAAAGATATACGTGTATATGTATATGTATTTATGCCTGTGTAGAAATTATCATGCTAGACTACTCTATACTACCTATTTCTCTGGAAGTTGAAATTTCTATAGACAAGCAAATAGGAAAAAGGACTTTAAAAGAATTATTCTTTCCCTTTGTTGGCTCAGTAGAGGGGGAGGGGAAGGGGGAGGGAGAGTAGGAGGGGGAGGGGGAGAGGGAATGAGCACAGCACACAATCTAGGGTTGCTCTGAGACTCTACACCAGACGCCTATGTGCTGCCATCTTGCTGTTCCACCACACATCAGCTGGCCCCATGGCGCAAGCATGTCCGCTCCAACCCAAGACACAATGTCCACATTCCAGCCTATGGGAGAACAAAAGAAGAAAGCCGTGCCCTTTCCTGCATGCTTCCCAGAGCTGGAATTAAGATCTGCACTGAGGACCCATTAGTTATATCTTAGTAACGTGGTCATAATTTCACACACAGAAGATTGGGAATTTTAATTTTTACGCTGTGTGGTTATATGCCCATCATAAACTAGGAGCAGATTTGTGCTACTGTAGTATATGGAATAAACAAAGTTGGAAAGGATACAGTCTCACGAAGCAAAGCTGAAAGGAGCAGCCTTCTGCAACTACCTTTGCCTTTGCTTGGGAAAATCTGAGTTACTCTAAGAGGAACAGAAGCAGCTGACAAGTCCTATTTTAACTCCCATGCCTTACAGGGGCCGCTCAAGACCACAGGGAAGCGAAACTACTCCCCAAAACTCACAAAACAGCTTCCAGTAGTGGAGAAACATCAAACAAAATAAGAAAGGGAAAAAAAAACCAAACAAATGTTGAAATTCAGAATTACAAAAGCAGACTGTTCTGTGTCACTAAGTGGCCGACAGGCAGACAGTCTACACAGCATGGATCCACTGAACCAAGGGGGTGGAATTCAAATTCCATCCAGGCCAAGAGGTGATTCTGTCATATTTCTCGGGACAGCGTGCAACTTAAAACGTGTATGCTGTTTGTCTATGGAAATTCCTTCCTAATATTGTTTGCCCATGCTTGACTGAGGGTAACAGTTCTTGGAGAAAAGAAAAACATAGCTAAGGGGAACCAATAAATTTACATTAAAATATATCCCTTACATATCTGAAATTCAAATTAAACTGGGCATCGTGTATTCATGTTTTCTTTTAAAATCTGCCCTTTCTACAGCAGATTTAGAGTTTATATCTCCTCACTCTCAATCTAAGTTTTATGCCTTCCAATATGGCCATGTCAAGTGTGTTAGCATTTCTTCTAGGCTCTGCCCACCAGTTACATAGCAACAGCAAGGTAGAGCCTGGATTGCTATAAAAGGACTGTCCCCTTAACCCATCTCTCTCTGTGTGTCCTTCTCTGCGCCCTTTCTTTCTCTGCCTCTACTCCCTTCACACCCCACTTCTCTTGACCCAAATAAGCGTCATTTTATACTAGACCCATCACATGGCTGGTCCCTCAGGGAGAGATGCCTCAGCATGGCCCCACTAAGGTACCCCTCTCGTTGTATCACGCCACCGCGTTACAAAATATATCAAAGTGGATACTCAGTCAGTAAATAAGGTAACACCCATAATCCACAGGCAGACAAAAATGCCTTCTCAACGGAGTTTTACAAGGGCTTCAATATAGCACTATTTATGCCAGACGTTGAAATTAACTGAATTTTTCAATGTCACAAATATATAGGTGGCAGGCGAACATCGCCACACAGGTTACACTCTTGAGAGTCTGTGCACTCCCACATGACCCACAGAGCCATGCAGATTCACACAAGCCAAGAATACACAAATCCTGACAAAGCTGTGATTCACTGCGCATAGACAGAAGAACACAAGCTTAGAAAGTGAGCGATATACTAATGTCCTGAGAACATCTTTGCAGTTCTGAGACATTTACTACACGGGGAATGACAAAGGCTGGGGTGGAGAATCAAGCTGAAAAATTCTCAATTACACTGGCAAATTACTTCATCATCTTCTCTATCTATGGCTTTTAAAAGTTAAAATTTAACAAATTAGAACATTCTCATAAACTCTCTCGCTGACTATGAATATACTTTTCTAATTATGAATTATCTGTTTCCACCATATGCTGTGGAAGCACTACAGAATTTTTCATATAAAACAATCCTATAGCTCCACAGATTCTATAACAAGGAGATCAGAACCTTAGCTCAGCCCGCATTTCTTTCCTTTCAAGGAAAGTATGTTATTAGCCTGAAAGAGAACTGTCACAGAATTAGCTTTCTAAAGTGTAAAACACTGGCCACATCACCACCCCACCTCAGAGGAGCTCGATTCTAATCAAGCTTCTAATTTCAGCAACCAATTTCCAGAAACACAAAGTACAGAGAAAGATTTCCAACTCTCTGTAGGGATGTAATCAACAAAATCTAAGCTGCTGGAAATGCTACAGGACAAACAACCCAGTTCTTTCATAACTAAGTAACAAATGGAGGGCAGCAGATACAGTGTAAAACACCCAATCACAGCAGAAAGTCCTAGTATGGATCTGAATTACACTATTTTTTAATGAAATTTTAAAAATATATCACGTTTTACACTTAGACAATGGAAAATTTGGGTACTGCCTGAATTAAAGTTTGGGGACTTTTTTAATGTCACTAATTTTCCATTTATGTGATAACTGCATTATAGTCAGAACTTTCTTAAAGGTTCTTATCTGTGTACAAACTCATCAGTAGGGGATCTTAGATAGGCGGAGAAGGTAGAGGTGACTTAATAAACTAGGAAAGGGTGATGATGCCATTGCCTCTGTTTATACTTTTGTGTGTTCAAGTCCTCTATACAAATTTTTAGCACATAAAAAATTGAACTAAAATGCTATACACTAAGGTGATTTCAAACACATTTAATTTTTCTACAAACCAGCAATATCAAGACCTCTCTTCTAAAAACAAATTTATTTTCTGCCAACAAGCTGTAAATAAACTAATAAACAACTTTGCTAATACCAGTTTCTATAATGTTAATTACTCTGTGGACAAACTTTAGTCTGCTAAATAATATAATTGGAACCTCAATTATAAATAATTTAGTCTTATTTTAAGTTAAGTTTAAAAATAAACCGTCACCACCACCAACTAAACTATGCTATAAAGTCTTTCTTTTAAGGCTACTAAGAAGAAACCTCAAGTCATTTTCAAAACATGTTTATTATCAATATTAACCATTTTTGCTTGTGCTTTCTCTCTCTCCCTCTCTCTCTCTCTCGTGCACACGTGCATGCACACTTGCATGTACATACACACACAAACACACACACACACACACACACACACACACACACACTTCCTTTCTTGCATCTTTTTTTTAATTTTTTTTTCTCTCTGGCAACTACAACAAGAAAAAGCAAATAAGTTCCAAGACTGGTTCCAAGGACGTAGAGGTAAAACAGACCCTGGGAAATGAAACTTTTCAGCTCTGCTTGAAATTATGCATCCCAACAGCCCAGCTAATCTTAAACTATGCCACTGCCAACTTTGTTTGGTCTAGCCAGTTTATAAAGGGAGGGACTATGCAGAAGTTACCCTAACTTCACAAATTAAGACTCTAAGACTTGTTGTGCCCCAAATTAACCTGTAACCAGGAAGCAGGTATCTTCCTGGAAGGTTGGGAATTGTAGTTCTTGAAAAATAACAAAGCCTCATGGGAAAGCACATGGCCTATATAGGTTTGTTCTTATAAGCCTCTGCAACATGTGGCTTGAGGCCATTACAGCTTGGAAATTCCAGGGAATGGTCCTGAATAAAGTCATCTCTTGGCCAATATTTAATACTTAATAAAGTTTGCCTAAATTTTGCCTAAAATAGTAAAGTGAGTTTCCTCTGGCAAATTTAACAGACTGACTGAACCAACAGATTTGCACAATGAGAAAGAGTCAAATTACAAGTGACTTATATCCAAATTTTCTATCTGCTTGACCAAATATTTGCCTCCCATAACATAAACACATGGTCATGCACAAGTCATTTTCAGTATAAATTAATATTCTGTAACCTAGTCGATACTTATCTTTCCTTCAACCCCCTTCCTTGTAGACCATCTCCATCATTACAGTGCTCCAATGAACATAGCTGCCTCTGTGCCTTGTCATCCCAAGTGTTGTCTATAGACAGCAGCATCAGCTGGACCCAAAGACTTGTTATACATACAGAATCATGAGCCCATCCCAACTCCACTAAATTATATTCTTCAGCTTAAGAAGACTATAGATGACCCGTGTACTCTGAAGTTGTGAAGTATCTCTTGGAAAAACTCAAGGAAACATGGTTAGTCATTTCATAAGTCCGTTCGTCTCCAAGCACAGCAGAGTAGATGCTCATGCAAATTCACAGTGATTATGGCAAGACTACAAGCATAGAAGGGTACAGTAAGGTGGACATGAAATCCCGTCACTAGCTGAAGCGCTATTGGCATTTTATGGCTTCTGGGAAAAAGTCAGTTTTTCTTTAATGATGCGTGAATTCAGGAAATCAGATGCATCTACAAAGACTCATTGAAAACACAGTGATATAGTAATATGGGAAGCTACAAGTCAGCAGGCCCATTATTTTATATCCTTGAATAGCCATTCCTTGCCCATCTCTGTGTCAAAACTAATATCCCAGTGACCAGCAGATAAAGAAACCTCTGAACTCTATTAAATTAGCAGACTACTAGCTTCCACCAACCCAGAGCTAACAATGTCCTCAGATAGCATCTGAGACCTGTAGAAAAGCTTCTCCCACTTACTGTAGTTTGAAATACACGAATGTATTTCAAACTTGTCTTGATGTATGACTTCTTTGTTTTTATAACTACAGAACTTGGTAAATATATTTCCATGTTGGAACATGGAATTGGAGGTAACCCAAATTCTCAGGCCATAGTCACTCAAAATGGCTCCAGAATGAACTACTTCTTACTCCCTTTTAGGTGAGAGCTGTGTTTTCTCAATCAACAGATATGACACCAGGTAAGCCAACCACAGCACAAGGGCAAGTGCAACACAAACTGGACTAGATGGGGAAAGAAAGAAAAAGACCCCATGTTGAGTAGGAAGAGATGGGGAAGTGGAAAGAGATGTAATGGGAGCAATTGGGACTATGGAGTGAATATATCTAGAATACATTGTATAGAGTTCTCAAAGGGTTAATAAAAATATGGGTGGCACAGTTTACACATTCTCTTAAAAAAAGAATATAAGGGGTTGATGTTTCAAGAGAGGTTGAAATGAGGTTGACACACTCTGTGAACTGAAAGCCCACCCTTTCAGCACAGCCTTAGCATGGATTTGTTTAACAATTATGTAATCATTTCCTGCCAGCTACATCACAGCAAAGGTCCATTACAAACCTGGTCAGGGGGGTTCTTAAGCTTTCTTCATTTAACTGTGGCTAATTCATACATGCCACAGACCTGGGTGGGTGGCAGGAGTAGTTACTTAAAGCTATATTCTAAAATATACAAGCTGAGCATCCCTAAATCCTCAAACCTAAAACTGCCCAAGTGTTTTGTTGACACTCAAATGTTTCCAATTTTGGAGGCTTTGAGGTTTCAAATTTTTGAGATTGGAGATGATCAACTTGGTAAATTCTTTGCAAATATTCCAAGCTCCTTTGGAAAATATTGAAATCTAATTTCCTTTGGTCCCAAGCACTCTGGATAAGGGATACTCCCCCCATGTATGTTAAACTTAATCTTGATGGCATCTGCCTTTAGTGTCGTCTAGTTCTCAGTGTTTTCTAATTCTTCTATCCAACCTTGACAGCATCACAAACAAGCCCCTCTTCCTCCTAACCGCCCAAGATACTAAGCAGAAGGAAAGCCAAGAGAGACACTCAGAGACCTAAAGAAATGACTTCCTCCCACCTGACATGAACCCCTTCCTATTGGTGAGTATGCTCTAGTGTGGCTATCAATTCTCCTAAATGGCATTGGTGTGTAAAACTGCCCTATAATTCCAAATGCAATGCAGCAACCAACAGACATTTCCCAGCAAAACCTGGGACATGACCTTTATACTGCCTCAAAGATTGAAAAACAGCCATTTTTCCCCTACACCTTCCCTCTATACTAATTATTTGTGATAAGAAGAAAATATGTTCTTCTTTATAGTCCACATCTTAATTAACCAAAAAAAAGATGCCTTTACATTAAGATACATATTTTTATCTACACTGAAGCAAACAGACAAAAAAAAATGAACACTTGCTTCTAGAAAATCAATTCTCCCATGAGCAAAAGTCCCCTCTCATAAGATCTTACTACTTACACTCAATGGTTTAGTGTCTCAAAGTATCTTCCTCTTTATGTTTCAAATATATTCCACATAAATGTGTAGCCTGATCAGTAAAGAAAATCATTGCACGACCCATGTGTGGAAGCTGTATATTTTGTAAATGAGTTCACTTTTATATTTCACTAAATGAGTTTTATAAATCTACAGCGTATAGGTAAAATAGCTCATTCCTATAATCTCAGTGCTCTGGAGGCTGAAGCAACAAACTGTTATAAGTTTGAAGGCCACTCTGGGTAATAGGATGAGATGCTGCCTGTCTCAAAAACAAACAAACAAAGCACCCAGGCCTTTCTTAGTTTTACTACTCCATCATAAAAATACGTATCAAATGATTCTCAAGGCAACCCAATTGATTTAAAGGTATGCAACATAAGGTTGTCCCCTGGTGGGACAATGGGAAAAGAGAAGAGTTGCATATTATTGTTGCAACTAATTATGATGGACTACAATACAAAAAGCACACAATATAACTTATACCATAAATGTGCTACAAAGAGGGGGAAGTGATTTCTAGCTGAGATAATTAGAATGGAAAATGATTATCAAAGGCAATATTATTTACTCTGGTTTAATAGATGGATAGATTTCAGCGTGTGGGTGAGAGATCTGAAGACTACTCCTGACAGGAAACAGAAAGGTTGAGAGCATGTAAGCTACACATGCAAGTGGTCTTCTCTAACAAACACAAAGAAATGGGGCATGAGGGCCGAAGAGACGGTTCAGCTGTTCAGAAAACTGACTCCTCTTCTAGAGTACCTGAGAAATTCAATTCCCAATATCAACAAGCAGCTCACAGCCATCTATAACTCCAGTTCCAGAGAACCTGATGCCCTCTTTTGACCTCTGAAGGTACCAGACATGCACATGGTATACAGACATACATGCAAGCAAAACGCCAATATAAGTAAATAATCACATAATAAAATGAAGGCATAGGACACTAGGCAGGGAGGTCCCGAAAGTGAGAGGTGGGCACACTGGATGAAGAAGAGAGGTGGGCACACTGGATGATGATGAAGAGAGGTGGGCACACTGGATGATGAAGAAGAGAGGTGGGCACACTGGATGAAGAAGAGAGGTGGGCACACTGGATGAAGAAGAGAGGTGGGCACACTGGATGATGAAGAAGAGAGGTGGGCACACTGGATGAAGAGGAGAGGTGGGCACACTGGATGATGAAGAAGAGAGGTGGGCACACTGGATGAAGAGGAGAGGTGGGCACACTGGATGAAGAGGAGAGGTGGGCACACTGGATGAAGAGGAGAGGTGGGCACACTGGATGATGAAGAAGAGAGGTGGGCACACTGGATGAAGAGGAGAGGTGGGCACGCTGGATGGAAATAACTGAAGAATGACAGCCCCAGCATGGGCTGTGGCCCTGAGCAAAGTCAGTAACCACACAGCTAAGGAGGACTATTGTGTTGACCAAAAGGAAAGGATCAAAGATAATCAATAATACATAAATACCAATAGGTAGGTAGGTAGCTAGGTAAGTAGGTAGGTGGATGGATGGATGGATGGATGGATGGATGGATGGATGGATGGATAGATAGATAGATAGATAGATAGATAGATAGATAGATAGATAGATAGATACAGACAGACAAACAGACAGACAGATAGATTGACCCCATGTCATTATTTATTCTTCAAATCTAAAGGTCTGGGTAGCCTTTCATTATAACCCTCTACTGTTATGTATTTATGCTAGGTTTTGTCAACTTGTTTTATAGGTATTTGTTTGTTTGAGAGAGGGTCTCACTGTGTAATTGGCTGGCATGTAGATTGGGTTGGCCTTGAATTCAGGGAGATCTATCTGCCTCTGTCTCTGCCTCTCTCTACCTCTTTATGCCTCTCTCTCTCTCTCTCTCTCTCTCTCTCTCTCTCTCTCTCTCTCTCTCTATTTCTCTCTCTGCCTCTCTGACTCAAGTGCTGGGCTTTTGTCAGTTTTCAATATAGAACAATTTTGATGAAAATCATTCCACTTTGTGTGCATATAATTCCTAGAAGAATAGTCACTGGTTCAGAATATCATGAATATTTTAAACCTCTTGATAGCAATTTGCCAGTTTCATTCCAAGAACAAGGTGCCTATTTATGCCTCCAAGATCGTTAAGTTCATCTGTGTGGCTGTTTCCTTCTCAATCAAAAGAACATGAACTTCTAGACACTCTTACCTCTACCATAGCAGGAGAGAAACTGGAACAAAAATGAGAGGAAATGAAGAAAAGAAAAGTACAGTCATGTCCTCTTATTGTGGCTCCTCACAAGCTTCAGCAAATTTCAGACAGAGTGGCTTCATCAGTAGGACCTATGAAGCTCCAAAGGCAGAGCTTACAAGAACCCCATGCTTGATTAATTCTCTGCCGGGCCATCTTAAAGTTTGCAATAAGCATTATACAAGTCAAGCCAATCCTGTTCATCACATGAAGTGCACATCAGACATTGTCAAAACTTCCACTGACTAGAACCATATTATTGTGTTTCTAATAGGGAAAAAAAGAGGAAAAAAGTCAGACTAAGTAATCAATGTTTGCTCTCAAAGTACAAATTTTCCAAAAAGCCATTATCAAGTTATGTCTTAACGTCCTTATACAAATCAAGAGGACAATTCAAACAAATGGAAGTCAGAAAGATACAGAAAAGTCATAAAAAGAAAAAAGTAAACAGAATTTTTAAAACCTAGAGATACAATAATTTAGAAAGACGCCAAGTTCAAAGTCAGTGAGAACTTGGCTTTTCCTGTGACTATATATCTTCCCCGTGGGCTCTTGAACAGAATAAATTTAATTTCTACTTGGAAATTTTCCTGGAGGCCATCTGGAAAATTAAAATGGAGAGGATAACTGTTGTTTTATTTTCTGAGCCACATGAAACAATTGGTTTCTGGGGTCAATAAAGACAAGTCCAGAGGGACACATGCTGGTAATCCTTCTACTTCCAATGATTTTCACCCATTGACTAGTATTCCTAGCATGAACACTGTCTTTGCTCCAGGTTTTATTTAAAGCTTAAAAAAAATCAAGCTGTACAAACATTCCACAGGTGGACCCAGGAAGGGGCAGGCTAAAGTGCAAGCCCACCGCCTCTTATCCTGATCCACCTCAGTGTCTCACCACACCCTCTTAAATCTTGTCTCAAGCCAATGCTGTCAGAACCTCACAGGTGTTTCTCGGTCATGATGAAGCTAGACCTCCCAACTCAGTGTTCCCTGAGGCAGAACTTTGAATCTCCTTTGGGTGAGTTTATACATACACCAGAGCTTCTCAAACACTGTGTATACAAATCACCTGTGGATCTTGCTAAAATACATATCCTGATTCACTGAGTGTGGGTCCTGGAACCTGAGAGTTTACACTTCTAACAGTTCAAGAGCATTAGTTTCCACTTTAGCTATATATTGGTGTCATGTGGGAAACCAAAAAAACAAACAAAAAAAAACAAAACAAAGGAGACATACACTCAGGCCATACCTCAACAATTGTATCAGAATCCCTAGTGATGCCCTAGCATGTGACTGTAGGTATACTCTGAGTTCGTTTGTCTCTGTTCCCACACACGCTCTCTGTGCACGACCAGCCTCCGTGTTTTTCTTCTTACCCTTTAAGCCCTTTCTGCCATCACATGGAAGCTTAAGTCCCACTTCTGCAGGGCAGCCTTCCTAACCGTGTTCCCTACAGAAACCCACAGGAGGCTTTGCACTGTTTACAGTGCTCATGCCGTACCTTCAGAGCATCGCATATAAAGATGCTCCGTTGTTATGAATACTGGAATTACGCTCACTTCACCCTGTGTGCCTCCGAAACCCCCTTCAAAGGGCAGCTTCAGCCTACTGCCTGTGCCTCTGAAACCCCCTACTGCCACAATTCTAGCCGTTTTCATGTTTCAAACTGCCTTATTAAAAGAGTAAAACTACAAATATTTACATGTGTTTGATTGCCCCCACTCCGTGGTCGTCTCAGCTCACAGCATTTTACAAGTTTTGATTAATTTAATCCTCAAACACTCCCATGAGGTAGGCACCGGCATTACCCTTATTTTAGAGCTAAGAAATGTTAGAAGCTCAAGGACACAGACTGAAAGCTACTTCTGGAGAAGCAGGGCTGGAAAAAGACATCTCTATTCCAGCCACACACCAATGCCCCCTACGTACTCCACACATACACGCTCTGTAATGGTCACACCGCCAAGACGGCAGCACATTCCCTCAACATCTATCTATTGATGGTCACTGTTTTTGCGGAAACATTTTAGAAATCTGTAAGTAATGATGTTTACTGGACAAATGTACACGGGACAGGGCGGGGCGGAGAGGATGGTGGGAGGAGGAGGATGAAGAGGAAAAAGAGGATAAGAGGGAGGAGGAAGAGAAGGAAGAGGAGGACTGAGAGGGTCCCACACGTCAACGGGGAGACTGACAATGCCTGCGGAAGCCACTTAATGAAGGCCAAGGCACATGCACCAAGCCCTCCGCTTGCACACCTGAGACCTAAGGCCGGGCCTAGGAAGAGCTGGGCTGAAACAACTTATGCCTCCATGACTATAACATTCCTTTTTGCTACTAAATTGGTTTCCAAACTACCTACCGCAAACTTCCTAAGCTTGAGGGGCAGAGGAGGCAGCCGGGAGCCGAGAGACCCCGCCTCCTTTTACTCATTGGGCCAGACCTAGCACGTGACCTCGGCCTGTTCCTTGGCCTGGACTTTATTTGTTGTTTTTTTCTTCTGGCTAAATTCGCCACACTGTGCCTGTTGCGGTTTTTGTTACACCTGGAGGGAAAGGAGCTCTGGTGAAAAATTAAAAGGCTAGGTGATATTTAATTTTCTATAGTAATTTAACCTGGAATATACAAAGAATAAACTAGTTGGAGATAGGAAGAAAGACACAGCTATTCAAACGAGAACCCGAGTAAAAACTTAAACTTCCTACTGCCTTTGCACCCCTAGTCTCTAGGTCTCCTAAACTCCTTGTGCCCCGGATATACCTCCAAGCCTGTTTCCAAATCTATGGAAGATAATGTCACTTTTAGTGCTACCTCAGTCTTCAGCAGGGATTCCACACCCCAGAAAGCAGATCGGAGGACGCAAGGAGCAGACTCAGGTGATCACTGTCAGCCCTACACCCACCTAAGGACTGTGCTGTCCGCCACTGTGGCTAACCTCTTCTCTTTACTTTTGGGGAGGCGGGGCGGGGGCGGGGCCTCACTGCCTGCCATCCAGGATCTTTCAACCTCCTGAGGGAATTGCAGGCCCACGGGTTTTTTAGTTTCTCAAAACAGAGCCTCTAAAATACTGGAGTTGACTCCTTACAGCCCGAAACACAGTATCTTTTTCAGCAACTGTGAGCACATGAAATTATAGAGAGATGGTTTTATTAAAAAAAAAATAATACATGCAAAACTCTATCCAAAAGATTAAATTTCTGAATATACAGAGAGCAAACTGATCTTAATTTATGTCCCTGTGATCCAGAATGTAAATTTAGTAAATGAACTTTGATGAAAGATTTAAAGACAAGGAATAAAGTATGTAGTCACTAAACATACCCTGTACTGTGATAGGTAGGCATCAAGCCATAGGAATAACTTAACACCATCACGCTATAGAGAACACACCCTGCGGTACTCTATCCCTACATTAATGACTAATATTTACTGAGCATTTACTATGCCCTAGTACTCTGGGTGGATTGTCACTGACACCTTAGTACAGGAGAAACAGTTGTCTTGTTTTCCTGGTTTGCAGATGTTGATTGGGAATTTGAAGAGTTCAATGGCTGATTAGTGATAACAGAGACAGGTGGTCAGTTGGCTTGGGTCTGCTGAGCTATGCAGAGGCAGCATTTAAAGCCAGGTATATCTGCCTAAGCCAGGGCTGTCTACCTCCAGAGGCCTTCCTATGAACTGCCCCGCACATCTCTACAAGAACAGTTAATACACTGTGCTGTGATTATTTACTTGGAAGGTCAGCCTTAAACCTTGTTGCCGGTTTTAAGAATCAATGCAATACGGCTCACCTCTGTTTCCTCATAGCCCAGGATAGATAAGGAATACAATATTAATACCAAACTATTAGCTGAGCAATTTCTCACATAAGACCAAAGCCAAAACTTGACCCTGCTGAGTCCACGCTGCTGAGTGAATTTTGCAAGATGACAAATTACCTCAGGAAAGAAAAGTCAGAATCTAGAAAGCTAAGCCTCGTTTTTTGTTACAATACTGGAACTCGGTCAATTCCATCTGAGGACTGCTAAGTTCTTTAGCTTAATAAATTGACTTGTGACAGTTTTGTGTCACTCAGAGGAGGAGAAAAAAACTGAGCATCTCTGAAGAATCTCTCATAAAATTTATCTGCAAATAACGAGAAAGATGTTGAAATATTAACGCCTCCTCCGCACGCACATCGGGACGCTCCCTTACCACCTTCCATCTGCTTGTCTTTCTCCTCCAATGTGAGCTCAGCTCCATGTCTAAAAAGATGTGGCCAAAAATTGTCTCGGCACACCGGAAGGTATAATCCTCACATCTCAGACACATTTGGACATCCCAATTTAAAACAGGATAGAAAAAAAATAGCCTTCTTGTGGGGTTGTTTCTTGCCGTGTTTGACACACCTCTCTTCAAAGCTCCCCTCTCTATGAAAATCATAGGCATGAACTTGCATTCCAAATGGAAGGGATGGAGATCACAGCCAGCACACAGCCTTGTCCTGAAGACTAACACAGTAGCTCACTTAGTAACCCTATGTCATCATTCTTGGTCCATTTTACAAAGGAGGAAACTGGAGCCCAGTAATGTTCATCTGCGTTATAGACCCAGGGCTTGCTACCAGAGCTTGGGAATGGGTTGTTTGGAGGGAGAGTTCTTACTGTCAACTGTTGTGTTTTTACATCTCCTATGGTGTGACATCTAAGGGACAGGTTACAGGATCCATAGCTTCTCTGTGTGGAGGAGGCAGCATTGCAGTTGAACCTTAGATCCTTTCTCGTTGGCTTCCTTCTTTTTCTGATCATCTTCCTTCAGGACTGCTTCTCAGACATCTGGCCAAGATCAAGTACATTTCCCTTCAGCGATTTCAAGAAGCTTTCCCAGCTCTGAGTGCTTACTGTGCTCAATACGCACATTGAGTCTCTTGGCAAGGATCTCTGCACTCAACTTGCTTGTTTATAACAATGCCAACGGCACCCTGGGTAACATCTTTCCAATTTCACCATGGTAATATTCATGGGCATTCCTGAAGCAGTACATTTCCCTAGATGTCTACAGTATTACCCTTCCTATAGATTTGTCTGTGTGTGGCTGCAAGAGCAAGTCTGGCTTCTAAAAGGCCTGGAAAACATGCTTTGGGTACCACTCCTCTTTCCATTTTATGTTGTCTTAGTTACTTTTCTGTTGGTGTGACAAAATACCATGACCAAGGCAACTTATAACAGAAAGGATTTCGTGGGAATTCAAGGTTCCAGCGGGTTAGAGTCCATGGCCACCATGGCAGAAAGACAGAATGGTGCTGGAACAGTATCAAAGAGATTGCCTGTGGAGACAACAATCTTGAGGCAGTCAAAGAGCTAATTGGGAATATGATGGGCTTTTAAAGTCTCTCGCCTCTTGCCAGTGACATACCTCCTCTTGCAAGGCCTCAACTCCTAGTATTCCCTCAGTGGTCCACCATTTCCCAGCTACCTATATGGCACATTTGGATTTTTCATCTACAAAAGAGGGAACCAAAACAACATCTATCTTGTGATACCATCACAAGTGAAAAATGAGTCCATATATATGTCTGGCATGTAGTAAGTTATCAGTAAGTGTTAGGTCTTACTATTATTCTCTTCATATACCTATTTAGCTATTAAGAAATGGTGTTATGAAATCAGGACCCTGGCCTTGCTTAGGAAAAAGTGGCAGGCATGTTAGTAGGACTTAGCTGTACAATGAGTGACAGATCCTATTTCTCAATTTCTTGTGAGGCTCTAGTGAGCCCCTTGTCCCCCTTAATCACTCATTGGTGCTGCCCCAAAAGGAGTATCTAGTATTACTTTCCAACTACAGAGACATTTATCAGGATATGCTGTGTTAAGGGACAAGGTCACCATGGTACAGATGGCTCCCAGCTGTTCTCTACATCCCCATCCTTTGGTGTGGAGCCCCAACAGGACAAGCCAGCCCCAAGCTTCCATCTTCCTTCGCTCCAGTGGCAACAGCACTTATACAGGAAACACACCCATAAGTCCACTTCTTAGCTTCAGAGGACAGGCCCTACCAACCCTCCTCTACCCGCACACTCCTGGGGTCTATATGATCAGACACCAAAGCCACCTTCCCACTCTAGCCCCCAAGTTCTCCCTGAGTGTGGAGACCACATAAGCAGCCTGGGATCAGGGTAAATGAAGGAAGCAATTTCTCACACCTAGCTGGAGAATCTTGCATGGAGGTGTAAACACGGGCTATTCCACATACACCAACACAGTCACATCCCATCTCCCTTTGACCTCTTTAGGTGTACATTCTCCTGCTTAGGCCCCGAGGAAGGAAGAAGGGAACAATAGAATTCAGACACCAACAACCTACATGAACTCCTAACAATGGCAGATTACTTTCTGATGAATATGTGTACAATAAATTAATGCTCATTCCGAAGTAAGCAAGCACCTTCTGTTACAGACTTTTCTAACAGACTTCTTCTAAATGCTATCCAGACTTGAGAACAGCAAGGAACTTCCTTGGGAAATTCCTCCTCCAAGACAAATAACCATCACTTACAGTGGTTATTCCTCTCAAGTCGAAACAATGGGCTTAAACACGCAGAGAAGTGGATGCGCGCGTGTAAAAACGGCATGATCCCGTGAACCCAATATGGAACTGATAGTAGCTGCTGGGATGAAGTACAATTGAGATGAGCAATGTTCTTGATGGCTGAGCGGTTAAGAGCACTGACTGCTCTTCCAGAGGTCCTGAGTTCAATTCCCAGCAACCACATGGTGGCTCACAACCATCTGGAATGGGATCTGATGTCCTCTTCTGGTGTGTCAGAAGACAGCTACAGTGTAGTCATGTAAATAAATAAGTAAATCTTTTTAAAGAAGAAGAAGAACTAGGCCTGGGATGTTGAGTTCATCTCAGCTGGATCTGCCTGTGCTTTGCCAGGAGGCTCAAGAACCACAAACATCTGTACAGACTCCAGTCATCAGTGAAACAAAGGCAGGTACCACCCTCTCGCCAAGAGAGCTCCTGCACAGGGCATTCTGCATCTGCCTTCTTAGCATAAGGAGGTGGCACCTTTGTCTACACTGAACTCTTAGTAAGAGCTCTCTCTTCCCTGGCTTTCCTGCCTTTCATCTAGGAAACTTAATCCTTCTCACTCCCAGCCAGGCACCAGCCAGGCTCCAGCCAGCCTCCACCATCCAGGATCCGGTCTCAGCTTCTGAATTAACCAATGCCTGCTATGCCTTCCTCATCTCTCCTTCCACTCTTCAGACCTGCATGAGTGGCTCCTAAACTCCGGGAGACCAAAAGGTCATGAAACTGCTCTTGCACACACATACATGTGGAGTCAGGGTTCTTACTCAGGACTGTGGGAGAGCATCATTGTCTACATTTTACTAACACTCTGGATTCAGAAATGTTCTTCTTCCACCTTAAATCTAAGACTATGTATATCAACCAAGGATAAACTACAGAACCCCAGAGAGATTATGTACTACCTAAGAGAGATCCAGCCCACTGGACTCAAAACTACAATATCTTGTCCATATTCAGGAAAATACAGGTGGTTAGAGATGACTCAGTGTTTAAGAGCACTGACTGCTCTTAGAGAAGACCTGGGTTCAGTTCCCAGTACTTGCATGGCAGCTCACAACTATCTGTAAGTCTATTTTCAGGGAACCAAAGGCCCTTTCTGGCCTCCACCGGGACCAGACACATACATACATGCAGACAAAACACTCATACATTAAAAATAAACAAATCTTCTTTTCAAAAGAAATAAAGGGAAACACAAAACCTTGGTTTTTTACATGGCATTCACCTTTCAAACTTGGGAACTAACTTCCAGTGATGTGTTAGCCAGCTTGTAGCAAAGCCAGAATTAGATCTAGGCCTCCCAGTCTAATGAAATTATAGAGGCATTAGCACCATACATAGTTTTGTATTTCATTAAATAGCTATTTACTAGGCAAATACTATACTCAGAATTGTTATTTTAATAAAGGGATGGATAGATGGTGGATGAAAGGAGGGAGGGAGGGAAAGGAGAAGGGATATCAGGAAAGGACAGCCAGACACATAATAAAGTACTGAGGGAGAAAGCAAAACAGAATCCACAAATTAACAAAATACTTTTTTAGAAAAAACTGAGAGACAGCAGTTAAGCCATCAATACAACTGTCATTTGCCTTGCTAAGATCATTTGTTTGCAGGTGACACTAAGAGGGAGTGTCTCACAGAATCTACAAGTTGACAAGGAGGCAGAGAGGGACATTCTATCAAAGCCAAGGATGTCTGCCCTTTCAGAAAGTCATGAGAAGGGAAGCATGCAGGTCTGGAGTCCTCAGTAAAAACCTATTCTGGGTTACTTAAGAACAACCTTTTCCTCCCCTGCTCTCTTGGGAACACGGAATATATTTCTGTGCATTTCTATTAGGAGGCTAATCAGTATAGCTGAGAAATGCCATCAACAGCGAAAGTAAAATTAGCCTTTACTTGTAAAGTTTCTCCTGAGGGAAATGCTGGTGGCTCCTATCTCCAGCAAGCAAGGCAATGGGAGTGCCTCGTCAGCACAGGGCAAGCAGACTGCCTCCTCAGCAGCACCTGAATGCACACACCTCACATCCACAGGAACACCGGAATCCCTGCCCCGCCCGCCTCTCTGTATCACACGTCACATCTCAGCCCTGTGCCCCATACAAATTGCACATGTAAGTCATAACAACACTGACTTTCAGGTGCTCTGAGAACACTTTTAGTTACTTTCACAAATGGTGTGCACTCAAATGTGTGTGTGTGTGGTGTGTGTATGTGCGTGTGCGCTTGTGAACATGTAGGCATGTGCAGGCCAAGAGGACAATGATCCACCTTATTTTTTTAGACAAGTTCTCCCACTGCCCAGAAGGGTGGTCCAGCTGGCCAGGGAGCCTCAGGGGTTCAGTTGCTTCCCTAAGTGTAGAGGTTCTCACTCTACACCCAGCTCTTTTGTGTTGATTGTAGGATCTTTATGCAAGCACTTTGTTGATTCTAGGGTCTTTATGCAAGCACTTTACCTACTCTCCTCGAGCTATCTCCAACAATCTTGACAACTTTTGAATAGTGAAGAGTTAAGGAATAGTTCGATGCATTTTCCCTTTTGAGATAATTGTACTGAGTATGATGCCACAGCAGGTGAAGCAGAAGTCATTGACAGTTATATTAACACGCCATGGCTAGTATCAGATCTAAGGTTAATTCATTCCAGGTTTGAGGTTTCCTGTCTTATTGTGAAACCAAGAAACCTCCTTGGGTTAAAGTTCCCTCTGCTTCACAGGTAAAAATGTCTTATTTTCTGAACATTTTCTGAACATTTCTTCCCTGGGTCTGAGGAAGAAACACTTTGGATTGTCCAAGGCTGAATTTTAATTCTTTCTATTCTCCAGGATTTCGGCTCACTGGCATCACACTCCCTTTACTGGCTCATTTGCATCCTTCTGTGGCCTCAGTGGAGCTCACAGAGCTAAGAACACCCAGAAAGACTCACTGTAGCAAAACATAGCTCATCTTTACACAGGTTATTCATGCTATATTAGGCACAGTATTAGCTCCTACTGATTCGGAGGAGGAAAATCCTCTAAGAAAATATAACCTTTATGATCCAATTTGTCTTTCTCCTCTTTAAATCTAAGAGCACAAATTCCTCCATGTGTTTGTCTCTGAACTTCATGAAGTCCATCTCTAGGCATGCATTTCCTAGCAGATGCTCCTTCCACAGGGAATGGGACTCTCTCTGGTCCTAATCTCTGCATCTATCTTCTGAACAGTGTCCCCAGGGCCTTGGTCTTTGCATGATTTCCTTCATCCCTTCTTTCTCTGGGCTTCTGAAACATTTTAACTGTATATTTTAACAGGAGATGCAACTCACCTCCCCTCTTTTTTTAATGAGACTTTGCGTATAACACATCCCCTCCTGATTCACAAGGCAAAAGCAGGACCATTGTTTTCCTTTCCTAACCACAAAGCTTCTAACATGATTGCTCTGACTAGTCAAGGCTAGCTGGATATATTCAGATACATGGTCTGTCGGTAACAGAGAGTGTATTTGCATTGGCTCTTATGAACCATGGCAGGGGATAGAGGCTTCAAACACAAAGCCATCAAGGTTCCAGTTCAATGCCTCTGCTATCACCTCTTCCACTCTGCCCTTCTGCATCTCTTCCCTGTCATCATCATCATCATCATCATCATCATCATCATTATCTTCGACTTAGATGTTTGCTCACGATAGCATGATGCTAACTAACTTTACAACGAACTTTTCCCTCTACCCAATTACACTGACATCCTATAAAAATGTATACGCCAGGTAGGCACTCTTACTACATCTTCTTTCCAGTGAGGAAAAAACTTCAAACTGAAGTCCCATGACTAGGGATGGAAGCCAAGCAATTAAGCATTAAAGATGTTACTCCCAGTTGCCATCGGAGACAAGCAGAAGAGGAAGACGAAGGCCCTGCTAACAGCACACTGCCAGTTCTGCTGACAGATAGTCTTTGAACACTGAGTGCATCAAATGTAAAAGGAAAATCTGAGATTGACAGAGTTACCATGGAGAAGCGGCATCTTACAGCTGGCATACAGTGAGGGTAGGGAAAGCCTAGTGAGCAAGCATTAAGGATGTGTTCAGGAATGGCACACAGGTTCATCAGAAGTTCTGAGTGAAACAATCACAGGACGCGACTCCCACGGGCCCTATCGTCACTTCACACCCATCCTAAGACTCCCCCATGTATGCCAGCTCTAGCCAGCATATACCATAGTCAACTCTTGTTCTGAGCACTCTTTAGAGTAGGTCAGCCTGGGCTCAGCTCCAGCTTGATTATTTGTTATCTGTAACCGGGTGACGTCCTCCCCCTTAGCTTTGCCTCAGTTGCATTAAGACCTGGGGCTAATGACTAGCAGTGCCTCCTCCTCCATGAGACCATCACAGAGGTTAAAAGTCACATATGAAACCTTGGCACAGTATTTAGCACACACTGTTCCCTGTTAATGACCATCATTCATTTCAAGTGAATATGGGTGATGCGGGACCAGCTAAAGTAATCTTTTCATTTCGTATTTATCAAGCAATCACAGGACAGCCAGAAAGGTACACTGGATGGTTCTTTACTTCTAACACGCCAGGTGCTTGTCTGAAAAATACAAGTGCCCAGACCTTTTCCCGCCCCAGCTTCACGCCATCCCTTTCTAGAAACTCTACGGGAGCTGAATAGTGGGTGCACGCTGTGTCCATTCTCCTGGCCTCTTCTGCAGAACAGGGAGAAAGATCACACCAATATCAGCAAGTCTTCTAAAAAACTTAGCAAGAAGTTTCCTTCTCTGGACTAATCTGAGTCCCTGGTAAAGAGTGAAGTAGTCAGTTGTTCATCTCAAACTACATATGCCCCTGCTGTGTTTCTCTGTCTGCACAGAAAAAGAAACTGGTTTCTACCACTACTCATGAAATGGTAGAGGGGCAGAAGGCTTTCTAGAAACAATGGGTGCCCAAATAACTCTTACTTGATAAGCCACCAAAATCCTGGGTTGCACTAACACAAGTGTATATGGCATAAATGAATTTAGCACTAGATTTGACCTGCAGTTACTGAAAGAAAGAGAAGGAAGGAAAGAAAGAAAGAAAGACAGATAGACAGACAGACAGACAGACGGAGAGGGAGAGGGAGCAAGCAAGCAAAATTGGAAATTTTTGAATCGAGAACATAAACATAATGAAATAAATGTCCTTAGTGAGAATATTTAATATGTTTTACTATGATAGTCAGTACTATTTAAATACTTTCAAGTAACTTATTCTTGAAAATGCACTGAAGCCCCCCCCCAATGCATTTTGTGAATGCATAGATCCCCTCAGCACGGTTCCACCTTACATAAATCCTCTGACCAAAGTCCTCCCTAAGGTTCCTGACACCCCCCCCACACACACACACGTCCTTGATGTACACATTGGTAGATGCTCTTAGAAATAAGAAAGTGAAATATACATAGTTCTGATTACACATGTTTTCTCCCTAAGGAAAATTATTTTTCCACTGGCCCCTCAAAAAGTGTGTGATTTTCCAATGGCAAAAAAAGCATAGAATTTTACATTTTTAAGAAGGCCATTTTTATTTGGTATTTCCTCTCTTTCTAAATGCGGGAGGTCTCTGAATCTGGTCCTCACATGCCCTCCCTGGCTCTCCATCACAGACACATTCGCACTGCAGCTGCTGTTGGGGTTCTTGGAGGGAGCACTAGCCCCACGTGGCTCTCTCTCAAAAGTTCTTCCAAAGAACACATCAGTGAATTTTAACATCCTTATTCAGATAATATGCACTCAGGAACATCATCTTAGGATAGTTTTTAGAACTCAAGCTGTTACTACCTTAAAATAGAAAACAGTAAATTTTAACATACCTACTTCTAAAAGTTTCTAGATCCTATCTGGCACCAAAATCCCATCCACAACTCAATTTTCCCATGGGAACTAAGGTAGTATACCAAAAAATGGACAGTGTCTTTAAACTTCCCACAAAGACCGAATATTTACGGTAAGGTAAAGGAACCATGATGGCATGAATTGATTCTATTATCACTCAAAAGAACTTCAGCAATTTCTCCAGTGGGCATATGGAAGAGATTGCTAAGCTACGTGTAAAGGTCAAGAGAGACCAGGGGGCTAAAGTTGCTGTTGAGATTGCTGCCCAAGAGAGAGACAATAGTTATTAAATTTCCAAACCACCAAAGCCTCACTTGATCTGGGTCTTTGTAATTACTGAAATAGACAAGCTTCGGATTACATATGACACAAACATGTTTCCCAGCAATGGCTGTCAATCCCCCAACACCTTACCCATATATGAGCTCTTAGAAAATCTACCCGTTCTGCCCGTTTCCCAGAGATGGTTGCACAGGTTTGTTGGGCTCGGTGGCTCTTTAAACATTAAGAATAGGCTTTGGACCCGAGCTCTGGGCTTGAAATTACAACAGAGCTTTCCTGGTTGAGCACTTTATAGACAATAAACACAGGCTTCAAGCTGACACTTTCTCAACAAAGGGAAACAGAAACCAATATCCAGAAAGAACAGGGGGAAAGGAAGACTTTGTATTGCTGATCACCTTCATTCCCTCTGATCCCATTCCCTCGGGGCACCTGGCTGCCTTGTCCACCCTTTCTTCCCAGGGGGCACCCCCTTTGACCCCCTCTTGTCCACTTGAATGGATGTCTGCTACTTTCAGTTCCATCCTTCCTTAAACATGAGATAACAATAAACTGAGTAGTAAACTGTCTGAATTCTACAAGAACAAACAGAGGTTTTATAAGGGGGCAGGGAGAGTGCTTAGAGAAGAAATCAGAAAAACTGAGGCCCAAGAGGAAAACCCACGTTGGATATGAAACCTCCCAAAAAAAAAAAAAAAAAAAAAAAAAAACCTAAGTAGGGTCAGAGAAAAATTAACTTGGGAGGAAGCTGAGAGAAGGCAGCAGAGGAACTCCTGGGCCAGGGAGATTACAAACTA
The DNA here is from genome assembly GCF_963924665.1 of Micromys minutus. Taxonomy (NCBI): domain Eukaryota; kingdom Metazoa; phylum Chordata; class Mammalia; order Rodentia; family Muridae; genus Micromys; species Micromys minutus. Next base: position 31,315,730 of record NC_137981.1, read on the forward strand.
TATGAGAAGAAAGACAAGCTCAGGAACTCTAGCCAAATTAATGAGACCGTCAGCCTTAGAGCCCAGCTGTACAGAATAAAAGCTTCCTGTCCCTGAAGGGCCACTCTTGTTCATTCAGGGAAAGGGCTCTTGGGGTCCTGAATGACTGTCCTGAGAGATGGTCTGTCATCCCTTACTGCCTGTAGATTGATCATCCTAGAGTAGCTTCTCCCATCCTTTGTGATAAGTACCCAAAGCAACCAAGCTCCTCAGCCATCCTCTGATCTTTTACTTAACAAGAATGCATTTGGTATTTCTTGCTGGCCCTGCCTTCTCTGCCACACACCCCACCACTGATCCTTCTTCAATCATGTTTCTCTGCCCTTCCTTCCTTCCTTCCTCATTGATAGTATCACCGTCCTCCAATTTGTACCAGACACTTCCAAATGTCTTCTGGGGGACAAAACTTACCCCCAGTTACACCAAGCTAACTTGATCAACAAATGTTGCCAAACCAGTAGGTAATTAATTCCCAGTCAGACAAGGAAGTGGAAATAAGAAATTGCTGCTTTGGTCTTCGATTCTTCCTTTCCTAGGAAAAGACAACATGGCCACAGGTCTCTTCCAAGATGCAGCCAAATGCTAGCTTCACAGAGACAAAGAGAAGAAATGGCCCATGCCAGAATTCTGTTTGTCAGGCTGCCCCAGTTCGTGGCTAAAAGCCTACACTCTGTCAAAACCCCCACTTCCCAAACTTTAGAAAATGTTCTCCACAGCTTTCAAAGCCTGACCTTTAAAGCAGATTTATCTGGGGGTGTGTATGTGTGTGAGAGGGAGATTTATAATTTTCTATATTCCTGCAAAGTCAAACTATTTATTGAGTCCACCTGGTAGTGGTGGGAATGTGCACACAGATGCCAACAGACCCAAAAAACATCACAAGAGCTCCACCTGCAACTAGTTATAGAAATTGAAATTGAACTCTGGCCAGAAGACAGCCCACCCCTTCTGTGTTGGCCAATAAAATCACCCTGTTGCTTTTCCCTGTCAATGTACACATGGTTCTCAAAACCCTCTGAGAATGTTGTCCATGGGAAGTGTTGTTGGACTGTGAATGTTCTGAGGATGATTACTATTCCCACCCTCTATCCCACCTTCCCCTCTATATGTGTGGTTTCAACAAGAGCCTTTGGCATAGTGGAAATGAGAGAATCTGCACATTGAAGCAGCCCAATGTGTTTTCTGTTTTTGTACTCGCACTACAGAAATCCCATTACCCAACTAACACTATCCAGAGAGAAAAAGAAAGTCAGGGATCATTTAGATCTGCTAAGGTCCACCATATACATTTTCTTGTCATCAGATGAACCAAATCTTCCCAAAGAGAACCTGGAAATGAAAGTCAGTGAGTCTACTCATGTGGTAACCATGTGCAACTCTGGGGCTGACAGCTAGAGACTACTGAGGCAGGAAAGAGCTGATCTGTGACGAGGATGTAGAGCTCACTTCAAATTGTTCTCTTACATCCTAACAAAGACACTGCACCATCTCATCAATCTCGTGAGCCAAAGAAATTCTCACCTATCCATAGGAGACATTAAGACTGCATTTTTGTCTAAGCAGATCACCTAAGATTGGAGAAAAGATCCTCTGGCTTTCCAGAAAACTGGGGGGAGGAGGAAGAAAGAAACTATGTAGCTTCCAGATAGATGAGACATAAAACAAGTTTGCCTTTGTAAGTTCTGGCATTCTGTGATGTATGTGGTATTAAACTAGATTATCCAGTGCTCAACCCATGTGCCTGTGTAACTTTGGGAAAAACACACACAAACATATATGGAGAAAAAAGTAAAAAACCTTACACAGAGAAGCTGCATGTTATTGAGTGGAACGCCCAGTCAACAGTGACTTACACACTCAGGGCTTCACTTTTCCAGGGTCCCGAGAAATCTGGAGGCAGGCCACATGGAGGGCCTGTTTCTCAGCACTTTCGTTGCTCTTTATTCCATGAGTGAAAGATGGCAGACCCGTCCCAGGCATCTCAGCGGTGCTCACGACAAGAAATGAAGAACTGGGGCTGGAGAGATGGCTCAGCGGTTAAGAGCACTGGCTGCTCTTCCAGAGGTCCTCAGTTCAATTCCCAGCACCCACATGGTGGCTCACAACCATCTGTAATGGGATCCGATGCCCTCTTCTGGTGTGTCTGAAGAGAACAACAGTGTGTACTCAAACAAAATTAATAAATAAATCTTTAAAAAATGAAGCGAAGAACTGCCTTGCTTGTGACAGGGGTTTGGGGGACTGGGGGTATTGCAGCAACAGCAGCTCCCTGAGGCATTTAAAGATATAAAGTCAAGAAAGATTGGGAAATTGGTAGGTTAAAATTTTTTTTTAAAGTGCTGTTTAATTTTGAGAGTCAGAGCGTTACATGTCATGATAATATAGCATCCCTTAGTTGGGACCATCCTAAGACAGTACCACAAACCCAGCGCACACTTTCATTCTCTCTCACATCTGGAGGCTGAGACAGAGGTGTCAATCCGGCTGCTTCCTTCTCAGGGCCTCCAGAAAAAACATGTTCCAGGGCTCTCTCCTTTGCCTGACTTCAAGGTCACCCTCTCACTGTGTATGTTCATCTGTGTACAAATTTACCTTCTCATGAAGACAACAGGCAAGCTGGTGTGGGGCCCATGCTAAAGACTTCATTTTGAGTTGATTACCTATAGCAAAGGCTTTCTTCCAAATGAGGTCACACAGGAGTTAGGAATCCAACCTACCTTTAAGGGGGGAGACAAAATTCAACCTAGAACATATGCACCATGAATTTCTATGACAATGTTTCTAACATGTATCTCAAATGTATTTGACCAGAGAATTCTCTTTGGAAAATAACATTCTCCTGGCCACACTGAGAATCCTGTCTATGTGGACTCAGATTTCTATCAGTAGAAAGAAGGGAGCCCTGAAGAAGGTACAGAGGTAAGACAAATCTATTGGAGTAGTGAATTTAGCATATTTTCTGTTTCTATAACAAAGCACCAGAGACTGAATATAATGTTAAAAAAAAAAAAAAAAAAAAAAAAAAAAAAAAAAAACAAGAAAAGAAAGAAAGAAAGGAAGGAAGGAAGAAAAACTAGGTTTATTTAGTCCACAGTTCTTAAGATCAAAAAGGATGGTGACAGCAACTTCTTGGCTCCTAGACAGTGTTCCATTGCAGCTGGCATAACATGGCCAAGGCATCAAGGCATGTGCCAGAGTCATGAAGGAGTACATGCAGAAAAGATCAAAAGACTGAGGTAGTCTTGCTGTAAACAGTCTGCTCTCACAGTAACTACTGCAGTCCAATCACTGCAGAGCCAATCACTCCCATGAGAACAAATCCAGTCTCTAGAAACCTAACCCAGTCCTTGAGAAAGACATTAATCCATTCATGAGGCAGGAAATCCCCATGACCTGCTTACTTGTCAGAGGTCTCAGCACCTTCCAACACAATTACCTTCTGAAGCAAGCTTCCAGCACGTTACCATCTAGGAGACAAATCATATCTAAGTTACAGCAGCATCTCATCCCATCTGCAAACCTGAGGAGACCCAGCACTTCTGAGCCAAGGCTTCACTGTACAAAGTGGTGACGGTTGAGTTCCACTGTTATCAGACTATCCCAATGCCTTGCTGCCTTCTCATTAGGATAAATTATATCTCTATTACTCACTCCCAGCTGGTACAGATCATCAACCTGAATACTCACAGTCAAATGAGAATTTCAGAACAGGGTCAAATGACTCCTGTTAAAAGGAACCCATACAATTCACAGATCTTATGAAGCTCAAAAAGAAAGAAGGCCAGAATGTGGATGTTCTCAGTCCTTAATAGAAGGGAGAACAAAACACTCATAGGAGAAAATACAGGGACAAATAGAGGAACAGGGATTGGAAAAGGGTCATTCAGAGACTGCCTCACCTGGGGATCCACCCCATATGTAGCCACCAAACCCAATCACTATTGCTGATGCCAAGAAGTGCTTACTGGCAGAAGCCAAATATGGATGCCTCCTCAGAGGCTTTGCCAGAGTCATACAGATACAGTTGATACAGATATAGCAGCTAACCATCGGACTGAACACAGGAACCCCAATGAAAGAGCTAGAGGAAGTACTGAAGAAGCTGAAAGGGTCTGCAACCCCATGGAAAGAACAACATTATCAACCAACCAAACCCTCCAGAACTCCCAGAGACTAAAACACTAACCAATGAGCACACATGGAGAGACCCATGGCTCCTGTTGCATATTTAGCAGAAGATAGCATTGTCTGGCATCAATGGGAGAAGAGGCCTTTGGTCAATGAAGGCTTGTTTTTCCAGTGTAGAGGAATGTCAAGGCACTGAGGTGGAGAGGGAGCACCTTCATGAAAGCAAGTGGAGGGGGAGGGGGTATGGGAGGGGGAAAGGAGGATAACATTTGAAATGCAAATACAGAGAAGATCATATATATATATATATATATATATATATATATATATATATATATATATCATCTAGGGATTGGAAAAACGGGTATACACAAGATAGACCTAGGTCCCACACACATATGTTGCAGATGTATAGCTCAGTCTTCACGTGGGTCACCCAACACCTTGAGCAGAGGCTGTCGCTAATGCTGTTACCTGTCTTTGGAATATATTCCCCTAACTGGGCTGTTTTATCTGCCTTCGATGAAGAGGATGCACCTAGCCCTGCAGAGATTGATGTGCTGGGGTGGAGGATACCCACAGTGGTCTTCCCAGAGAAGGGGATGGGAACATGGGAGGAGTGATTGTGTGGGGGGGGGACTGAAAGTTTGGCAGAAATCAAGATGTAAGTTGAACGAATGAATAAACAAAATAAACATGAAAGAAAAAAAAAAGGACCCATAGTTCCACAAATAAAATAATAATAATAACGAGGAGGAGGAGGGCTAGAGCAGGTGGCTTATAGCATGCTTGGTTAGCATGCACAAGGCCGTGGGGTTACTCAAGGTAAAGCAGAAGGAAGAGAGCTTCACAGTCATCCTTAATTACATGGTGATTGCTGGGCTAGCCTGGGATAGATAAAACCTGCCTCTAAAAGAAGAGGAAGGAAGGAAGGAAGGAAGGAAGGAAGGAAGGAAGGAAGGAAGGAAGGAAGGAAGGAAGGAAGGAAAGGAGAGAAAGCAAGCTAACAGAAATTATACTTTATCTCATCTTTTCCAGTTCTAGATTCCAAATAAGAATTAATAAGTGATATGTTGAACTTGGATCAAAAGTACTTATTAATATTGATTTAGAGTCTTCTCTTTTCTGTAGTGTTAAATCAGAAATAGAAACGATCACATAACCATTGCTTAAAAGCTGTACCATTCCCCAGACAGGTTTACTTACACTTCTTGGGTTACAGTTCCCAATGACCTTGTCCCACTTCTTCTCGAGATGAGTAAATATTAAATCTAGTACAGTCTCCTAGTGTGTGATGCTATTTCTATTCATGCAGAACCCCGGCTAGCTACACACAACCTAGGGAGCATCTAAAAATTGCCTTTCATATATCTAATTTGGAAAAGAGGTCATTAAAGGTACAACGTTAATAGTTGTACAAAATTCCCAGGAATATGAAAAGCCAGTAACATCTGTGCACAAAATTGCAAGATCTAAATCCTTATAAAATTTCCACTTCTAAGGGCTACAAGACAGGGTCTTGCTCTATTGCCGCAAGTGGCCTTGATCCCAGATTCAACCTATCCTCCCATATCAGCAGCCCTAGTCACTGGGGCAAGAAGTGTGTGTTTCTCCACCTAGCTTCTTACAAGGTTTCCAAAAACACACTATCTACCATATCCTCTCCCTTGATCACCACTATACTGGTAAACAGGGTGAAGGTGCAAAGACCAGAGAGACTAACTAGGTGTTGCAGTGTGTGCCTGTAATTCAAGCTCCCAGAAGGCAGAGGCTGGGAGATCATTGCAAGTTTGAAGACAATTTGGTCTAAATGCCAAGTCTCAGGCCAGTTAGGGCTACATAGCAAGGCTTTGTCTCAAAGGAAGGAAGGAAAAAAGGAATGAGAGAGAGAAAGAGAGATGGGGAAGAGAAGAGAAAAAATTATATTATAGTAATTATATTTTAGAAATTGAGCCACTTGGTCTCCTTATAATAACATCCACCACCACCCCACCAACACCCAAAAAACCCCTACCTAACCCCCATCAATATCTAGCACAAAAGACAGGCCATAAAAGACAAAGGGGTTGTCTTGAGTAACAACAGAACATTAATTAACAATATTTCTAAAGATTCTATTTTTATATTTAGAAGTGTTTTGCTTGAATGTATGTATGTGCATCATGTGAATGTCTGGTGCCCATGGAGGCCAAAAGAGGGTGTTAGGTCCTCTGGAACTGTAACTAAAGACAGTGTGAACCATGTGGTTGCTTGAGAACCAAACCCAGATCCTCTGCAAGAGCAGCCAGTACTCTTAACCACTGAGCCACATCTCCAGTGTCTCATCATCAATATTTTAAACCCATCCTTCCCCAGATCAGTCTACTACTATAATGTTGAGAATATGAGCTGTGGATCCAGCCACCCCAAAGAATAGATTTCCCAGAATGTAGGCACTCTGGCTTTTATAAATAAAGCTAGCCCTGTACTTATGTATTCTTGATTTTAGCTAACACCTATGAAGCTCGCCCTGCACACATGCACTGTGGGTTACACACATTAAGCTAGCCCTGCACATATGCACTATGAGTTGGACACATTAAGCTAGCCCCACACACATGCACTCCAGGTTACACACATGACCCCAAACTTCAGGACTGCAACTCTGAGCAGCAAAAAATGTATTTATGCCCATTGTCTTAGTTAGGGTTTTACTGCTCTGAATAGACACCATGACCAAGGCACATCTTATAAAAGACAACATTTAATTGGGGCATTATCATCAAGACAGGAACATGGAAGCATCTAGGTAGGCATGGTACAGGAGGAGCTGAGAGTTCTACATCTTCATCAAGACTGAATTCCAAGCAACTAGGGTAAGGGTCTTAAAACCCACACCCACAGTGACACACCTACTCTAACGGGCCACACCTCCTAATAGTGCAACTCCCTGGGGCAACCATATACAAAGCATCACAGCCATGTCTCCAGGAACCTGATCATCAATACTTTGCACCTAATAAATCTGAGGCCACCTACCCACTGGCCCCTGAACTTTCTCTAATGTGCAGAAGGCGTATGGCTCTCCTGAAATCCAGAGATGGAGTCAGCTCCCATGGACAGAATTAAGAAGATATCAAGATCAATTTAATCTCCTCTATAGATATCAAAATCAATCTCCTCTATAAACTGCACCTGAGAGCACATGTCTGTGCTGATTGGAGGCAACATTATACAACTAGGAATGTCATAGAGAAGAGCACATGAGTTTCTTTATCTCCCATCTATAATAGGTCCGCCTCCCATGTCTCTTTACACAGCACAGTTCACATTGTTTTAGATTCTACCATCCCTAGAAGAATGACATTTGCAACTGCAGTTTCTAGTAGTTGGGCTTTAAGAGTTTTATGTCCCTTTCTTCCATATAGAAAATGGGTCTTATACTATAAAAGGAAGGTGAAGTTAGGTTAGAATAAGTAGTGCTGATATTGTTTAAGTAAATGCTCCTCCCAAATGTTAAAGGCTTTGTCCCAAGGGTGATGCTGCTGGGAGATGATAGGACCTTGTAGCAGGTCCTCGGGCCATTGAAGCCAGGCCCTTGAAGAGGATCGTGAAACCCCGGCTGAGCAGTCTGCCTGTCCACACACTACACTACTGCCATCTCCTGTGCCATCGGAGACCCACATCGACAACTCTACCCAATCTGAGACTGAACTTTTCAACATAAACCTTTCGCCTCCCAAGTGAAGGAGAAAACAGCATCAAAATGGCTTCCAGAGAAAATAAATGCCTAATTAAGAAAACTAAACCCAATTCTTAATCATTACATTGAAACTTGTCATAATGTCATCAAACATGACCCGCATCTCAATCTGTGGGTTGTGACCCCTTTGGCAAACCTCTATCTCCAAAACTATTTACATGATGATTCATAACAGTAGCAAAACATCACAAGCTAATGAGGTGGCAAGGAGAATAATTTTAGGGTTGGGGTCACCACACCATGAAGAACTGTACTGAAGGGTCACAGCATTAGGAAGGTTGGGAATCACCGTGTTAGACTAACTACACTCTCAACCACAAAGTTAGGAGCCTGACCAAACCCACGTCCAGCTCTGCCACTTTCCAGCTTAGTAATTATCGTCCATTCTCTCTGTATTTACATTTATCTGTAAGGTAAGAAAACCTCTAGTCCTGGCCTCAGAAGACTGACTCAAGTAACCAAACGATGATGATGATGATGATGATGATGATGATGATGATGATGATGATGATGATGATGATGATGATATATACATACATATACATATACACCCCCAAGAGATGGTACTGGCTACTGCGGCAGTAAAATGGGGCTGGCAACATATTATTCCCCAAACTGTATTTCCTCTACATTCACATTTCTCAGTCTTTGTTTGCCCTTTGTGGTTTCTTTGACACCTGTAGCAGAGGCTAGCCTTGAACTTACTCCATGGCCAAGGGTAACTATTAACTCTTGAGCCTCCTGCCTCCACCTCCCAAATGCTAAGAACTGAGGCATATGCCACCATGCCTGACCAGCCCAACTTTTATGACAACCCTAAAAACCTACAGATGCAGTTACTAACCCATGCCTAGGTCTTCTCTCTCTCAGAGGAAAACATGACACACACACCACCACAACCACCACCACCACCACCACTACCACCACCTTCACCACCACCCCCTTCCTTCAGCTGTGTCAACCCCAGTCTGGAGAATTAAGAAGTCAATGTGCCATCTTCAGGACTGTCTTACCCTGATAGCAATTCTCAGAGCCAGGCACCCAGATGCCAAAAGCCTAGGCCCTGCATCACTACATAGAAAAGAATCACTTGACTTACTTCATACTTTAGGGAACAAGAAAAAAAAATCAGGGGCCAGGTATGATGGCACACACCATTAATCCCAGAACTCAGAAATCAGAGTTCAAAGCCAGTCTGGTCTGTCTGGTTGACATGGCAAATTCTAGGCCAGCCAAGGATAGAAAATGAGATGCTGGAAGGAACGGAAGAAAGCTGGGGAGGGAGGATCTAGGTGTTAAGCAACTGAGAGTTGAGGTCTACTGTCACTCCAGAAGAGCCTACTCTGTCCTGAGCAAGAGGGGTACATAGACCTGTAAATATACTTCTGAGTGGGTTTCCACTTTAAAAAGTTAATGTTTCATTCTTTACCCTGGAATAGTACAGATCAGGAGCTTTAAAAATGCTTCTTACTAAAAAAAAAAAAAAAAAAAAAAAAAAAAAAGAATGCCATTAAGATTTACGTCCCTTCATTTATTTTACTTTGCCCCATCCATGTGTTTTTGTGGCTATCAAAGAAGACACTAAGCACAGTTACACTGTGGCGTGATATGACTCACACATGAATAAATGTGCATGCATAAGTGTGGATTGGTCCTTGAACGTAAATTCAGCGACAGAAGCGGAGGGAGAGCGGACAGAGCCCAGGCTGCCCTTCAAGTTTTCTGCCATTCCTGTTGCCCACCACTGCCAAACTGCTCTGGCTACTTAAAGAGAAAGCTGCAGAGAGGAGAAAAAACAAGACAGAGAGGGAGAACGTCAGAGTAACAAGTTCAGGAGGAGTTCACCAGCAGGCAAATCAGAACCCGTCAGGAACACTGGTGGAGAACGTTAATTTGATTTAAGGGTAACGAGCTTTCTGTTTCAAATGAAAACAATCCCATTCTCCACATCTGAGAAGCAGCGCAGGCTCTTCCAGATAGAGATAAGGCGACTGCTCGTAACTCAAGAAAGCCGAGGACAGATCTTTGTCCTGAGTGTGATCACAGGGGCTTAGCTCCAAAGCACTTGTAGTCAGAGACTCCAGTGGGAGGGTCGCCTCACAGAAAGGTAGGGTGTGACATAGGCTGACAGTAAGAACAGCTGTCAAAGAGTCATCCACTCAGCCAAGCAGGAATTATCTCAGACTCCTAACAGAGTGACAGGCTTCCTGGGAGTTCATGAGCCAAATGGCACAGCAGCCTCCACAACCCCTTAGCTCTCTCTCACCTCCAGGAGACTCAAGCATTGATTCGAGAGCACTTGGGAAACAATGCTGTGTGAGGTGGGCCTCATGTCATTGAGGACAGGGAAAGTGGGCGCTGGCTGGGCCAAGAGAGAAATGAGTGTTGGGGGAGCTAACGGTGAGGAGGAAGGAACATTGCAAGAGAAGCCAGGTGCGTAGAGACCAAGGGTGGAGAAGGTCGCTCAGATGTGAAAGGAGGTGGTACAAGACAAAGCTGGCCCGTGTCTTCCAGTAGAAGGTGCTGTAGGCTCACTCAGTCAAGGATGTATGCACGCTGCCTTCTGGAGATAATAGGGATTATGAAGGGAACAGGGGGCTGAAAACAGTCATATTCAGGAGGACTCTGAGAAGCTAATCTCACTAATTTTTCTATACTAAAGAAGGTAGGTCAAAGATGATGAAGGCACTCTGCACACAGTAGATTAATACTGAATGGATAAAAGCTGAAGACCAAGTTAGGAGGAGCTGGGTTTCCCTTGCCTGGCCTGAAACCCATTTATCCCGGTCCTGGTCCTTCCTGTTGAGTTTGCCACTTAGAGAACAACTGCTTGCTCTAAGAAACAATGATGCTGGTTCAACAGCACGGAAAATAAGCAGACAATAAAAATTCACCACTCAAAGTTTTAACGTGAAGTGTTTACTCTTGCAGAGGTTAGCATTTTCGTCTTCTATTCTGAGGGAGGAACATCTGAACTGCTGTTGCAAATGCTGAAAAAGAGAACAAAATTAACCACATACAAAAGCTGACAATGAGGACGGATCTCCTCCCCAAGTCTGCAACTAGGTGGAAAGGCTACCGGAACAAGGAAATCAATCGATAAGGCATAGCACTTCCTGAGTTCTGCTGTGGCATCCAAGCGAGACATATTAAGGTTTAACCTTCTTTGTGGTGCCCAACCTCCTTGGTACATACAGTAAGTCTGGAGCCATCTGCAAAGCCTGAAAACACGGGGGCAGGTCAGAACCTACCTGGTTTTCTTCATGAGAAACCCTCATCTGCTCCTTGAGGACAGACATGCGGGCCGCCTCCTCTTTCCTCAAGACCCTCTCCTTCTTAAGCTCAGGACTCCAGAAAGTCTTGATGCTGTTCATGGAAGAGCCCAGTTTGCTGTCCTTAATGTCAAGCTCCTTGCGTAGGAGGTCATTCTCTCTCTGCAGTTCTTTGAGCTGGGCTTGAAGATCCAACATTGTGCTGTCTCTTACCTGCCTCAGCATGGAGGGCACCTGGTGGTGGTGGTGGTGGGAAGAGCTGCTCAGCCCTCCATGTTGATCCGTATATGAAAGGACATCCGTGTGGGAAAGTCCAGCGGAAGCAATATTGGGACTACTCCCCATGGCTGTGACCCGGCCTCCATACACAGCTCGATTTGTGGCCCTGCCTAGAGTCATGGTGCCCTTCGGGTAAGTTGTCGATGCTACCCCTTCGTGGTCACTCAAGTACATGGGTCCAGACGTGGCGTAGGCCGCATTAAGGGACTGGATATTCTCCATGGACAGGGTCTTGCCTGTCCCTCCCCCTCCTCCACTGCTGGTTCTTCGGTGGCCCAAACGAGGAGACCTTGGCAGACGTGGTGATCTGGAAGGGCTGCCTTCCAGATTGCTGATGGTTCTTGCACTCCCGTACATTTTTCTGCCGTGATGTGGTGCTACTGAAGAGAAGAAGTGGTAGACAATGTGAGGGCTTGAGCCGATGTTTCCTTCACTGACTAGAGTTTTCACCACATTCTTTGTATAGTCTGTACCAGGAAATGGCTCCACTCAGAGATCTGAAAAATGATAGAAAGGACAATTAAAAAAAAAAAAAAAAAAACTTCTTTAGAATTCCAACTACGATTGCATTGCATATTAAATATACATTAATAGAATTAGTAAAATGTCCTCTTAGAAAACACAAGGTGCTGGGTTCAAATCCCCGAATTGGGAAAAAAAAAAAAAAAAAAAAAGTCTAGATAGAATGAAAGGTATATAAAAAGGAATGATGATAAGTGAGTAACAAAATGGTAAGTGATAGATGACAGACAGACAAATGAAAGACAGACAGATGGACAAATGATAGATGTTAGACAGATTGAGAGATAGAGATATAGATGATACACAGACAGACAGATGATAGACGATAGATAGATAATAGGGAGACAGACAGACAGGTGAAATGTCACCCATATATTTATAATAATACTGAAACAGTTATTACTGCAAGTAAACATTTAACATAAATCTTCCCACCCTGCCCTCACCCCAAAGTCAAAAGTTATCAAAGGCGAAATTCTTTTTTTTCCTTAGGAAAATGAGGTTCTTCTTCTTGATATGTACTAAGTAGGGTTAGGAAATCTAAAATTTCACCATCTAGACAATAAAAATAAAATAAAATAACCCATATGTAGAGACATGGTCCTCAAATACGAATGCTTCGCAAGGACTCTGAGAAACCAAGAAACTGCTGCCTCACTGAATGTCTGGTATCGGCCATGTGGCTGTTCTTTCTCCCCCTGTGCCCTTTAGAAATCAGTATTTACCACAGACCTCCTTTCTGCTGCACCCAGCACCCTCTAGATAGATTTCTACCATCCAGCTGGCACTGACACACTGTTTGGAACCCACTGGCCATCTCAAAGCTGGAATCAAGAGGTGTTTCAACCAGCCTGAGAACCGCAGATTCTCAAAATGGCTGGATCCTCAAAGCTACTGCCAGAGAAAACAACAGTCCTCCCTGTCTCTTCCCCAGCCATACATCTTCCAGGCTAATCATTCGAGAGTTCTTTTCCATATTAGTTGACCTTAATCTTCACACGAACCTCTTCCCACACATACAGAAATGGCACTGGGGACAGTACAGTAGATTAGAGCTCTTAGTCCCCTAACTCCCAAGAAAACAGAGGCTCCCTATCGTGCTGAACCAAGTGCATGAGGACATCTTTTGGTGTAGCTTGGGTCACAGAGTCACAATTATTACTTCAACATCGGGACTCAAATGGTCCTAACGGGCCCCTCGTGACCTCCTGCCCTCAGGAGATCTCCCGTGTGCTTAGCAAGCTAAGGGGGCTGCAGCTTAGCAACAGGGGCCAGAGTCTGGAGAGTGGCAAACTGACGTGAGATCTCCACTCTGGTAGAGAGTAGAGGGCCTTAGGCAAATACTAAAACCCGTCATGAGCTTTGACTTTTCAACAGATAAAATAAGCACCATCTAACAGACTGTACTCTAAACAAGATGCCATCTATAAAATACCCTACTGCTGCCTGGCATAGAATAGTCAATGAAGAAATTTTGTAAAAAAAAGCAAATGAATAGATTGCTTTTGTTCAGTATCCCAATGAGATTAAAACATTCAAAGTATTGACACATGCTAAAGGTGCCTTTTATTTTCATCCACCTATCATTTCTCTCTCCTCTCATTCCTACACACGCTTTCTAGAGATGCAGTCTTCATTTGCTTTAAACAAACTGTTTCTGAATGCATACTTGCAGGTCACAGGACTAGATGAGGCTGGCTTCCACTACTCCATCCTGGATGGGATCCTGATGAGCACATAACCCAAGTCTGCCCAATCACTCTACTCTATTCCAGACATGATTCCAGGTCACAGAACAGGACGTGACTCTTACTCGTCCAAAAAGACTTTATCCCATGACTTTAGGTGGAACAAATAGAGGGGGAAAAAATGAGATCATCTTCAGTCAGAGTTATTTGTTTTCAGGATGGAGGAACTCTGAAAGTGATAGTTGAATGCTCAGCCCCAGAAGGGGGCATCAGCATCATGCCCTTAAGGCTCTGGGAGCATTACAAAAGAAGAGGCAGAAAGAATGGAGAGATCAGAGGACAGGTGGGGGTGGCACAGAACACTGACTTCCAAGTACTCCAGAACTCACGGTGACCAACCGAGATCACCTTTCAACATCTGTACAAGGCTGGGCCTGTCCACATTCTATAATGAAGTGGGACAGGGCCTAATGAGGTCCCACACCTCCCTGAAAGACAATACGTAGTTTATGGTTAATGGGGAGAGTATTTTTTATCAGTGATGTAGCTATTTACAGTAAGGTATGCATGCTCCTATAAACCCTCCCTCCCCAAGTCTTGACCTCTTTCTTCCTTCCTTTTTCTCTTCCATCCTTCCATTCTCCCTTCTTTCCTTTCTTGCTTGCTTTTTTTTCAAATATTTATGTATTATGTGTGAGCATGTTTGTGAAAATCAGAGGTCAACTTTTTGGGAGCTGGTTCTCTCCTTCTACCATGTCATTTCCCGGGGAGAACTCAGAATGGCAGCAGGTCCCTTTGCCCACCGAGCCCTCTCACTAGTTCACACCCCCTTCACAGTGCCCTCCTAACCCGACTCTAGGTTCAGTCCTGTGATTTGCTTTGGCTGACGAAATAAAAACGTGAATGAAGTGGAGGCCGTGGGAATAGCACCTGCACGTTTTTTTTTTTCTCTCTCTCTCTCATTCCCTTTGCCATACCAAGAAGAGCACATGTTACCTAGGCAAAAAAAAAAAAAAAAAAAAAAAAAGAGGACACAGCCAAGTTGTCCCTGCCCGCAGCCCACCAACCCCAAGCCATGAAAACAAGCCCGGCCCAGCTGCCTCCTCAGCAGCTGCCCACAGATGCATGAGCAACCAGGATGAGGGGCTGAGCAGCCTGCACACGCCATTGATACTCCTTAGAATGTCACACAAGTTTTGTGGTTGGTTGGCTTGCAACACTGTGGGAGGATGCATGACCGACGCCTTTGCCCATACATTTCTGTATGACTCGCTGTTCCTACCTCTTACACCCTAAGGAGTCTTTACGTGTGATGTTTCCCATTCTATAAAGAGACAGTCTTTAAAAGAGTTATAACATAATTCCTTTGTGTTATATAATATATATATAAGTACATATATATGTGTATATAAGTACATAAAATAATAAAATATGCTATAGCTAAGATTTTTGTATGAATAATCTCTTGTAAAAAGGGAGAATCAACACATATAATAATCATTTAATTCTGTTATATAAATGCTCAATGACACAGACAAGACACTGGAACATGAATATTTAATGAGACAGAAAGATGTTACATACTGGTAGTAGATAAGAACAGAGTAAAAACCAGTGTGAGTGTGTGGGTGCGAGTGTGGGTGCGGGTGGGATTTCCTCCTCACACTTCTGGAAATCACAGATACATGCACACACTAGCAGGGAGACTATGAACTGTCACCAGAATTACCATTCTAAAAGGTATTCATTTTTCCCTTTCTTATTTACAAGATCTGAACGTTTCTCATAATAAAGACATACCTTTATAACAGGAATTTCCTGGGGCTTTTGCCTCTCACTTCCACAGTTAAATTATTTTTCTGTTTTTACTACACTTAGGATCTTGGGATTGGGGTCCTGGCCAGACCACCCTTAGAGCTGCACCTCCCTAGAAAGGACTCAGTGGGACTTGTCCTCCTGTCTTCTCCCCTTCTCATGTGGAGATAGAAGCGCCTCAAGCTCTCACAGATACTACAAAATGTACACCTGTTCGGATTTAAGCTCAGTGAGTCTGCAAGGCTGGCTGGCCAGCCAAGGCTTTGGAGCTTTACAGAAGCCAGTTAAAAATAAATCTGTACCTTTTGGAAACTCACATACAATATACCTAACATGTAACATGAAGAAACACTCTCTGGTTTAAAAATCACACATCCAGAAACTGGGTGGAGTCCGTAGGTCAGAGCACCTGCTGTGCGGGCAGGGAATTCAAACACCAGGCGCCCATGTAAAACTCCAGGCATGCCTACCAGCTTGCTGGCCACCAACTTAGCTGCAGGTTCAGGGGAGACACTTTCTCAAAGAACTAAGGCAGAGAATGACAGAGCAGACACCTCACATCCTCGCCCATGTGCATACTGGTCGGTGTGCCCACATATAATACATACATGCAACACACACATACACACCATAGTCACACATGTAGTAAAATAATGACTGTGCCTCCTCACTTAAAAAGCAAAATATTCTGGCACTGGCTACCAGTTCCTCGGGGCCCTCTTTGATCCAAGGTTAGTATTAGATTTAATGCTAGTATCAAGGAATGAAAGCTTTTCTTTTCACTATGTTCCAAAGCAGTGAACAACACACAAAGCCATTCCTATCATGAAGTGTTTGGTAACATAAACCCATGAACCAGGGTAAACTTGGCTGTTGATAATCTCACTTTTTACCAAGTTGGACAGCATATTTTCATCCGTTATCGATTTTGTGTCACTCTTATTTTTCTTCTTCAAGCACAGTCTGATCCATATGGGCATGTATACCTTCTCCTTAATTAAAACGCACACTTCAAGTTACAGCCCTGTCTCATGTTTAATGTTTGTGTTTTCGCGTCTCTCCCACCAGTAATGTGATTTCAAAGGAGCACAGCATTTTATTTGGCTCCTGTACTGCTTTCACCTGCATCTCTTCATCCCTAACATCTCTACTGCCTATGTGTCTACCCTTGCCGTTTTACTTTAAGTGTTCATTTGTCTTCATTCACATTTCCAAATAAGTACATACATAGCAGCATATTCCAGGGCTCTGTGTATATATATTTCTTAGGGCCCTTTGTGACTAGCAATGGGCTAATCACAGATTAATGTCTGCTGGACAACCTGAGTGCTTGCTGGCTCAGTATGCATGTTGAATAACCCGAATCCACCTCCCGAAACCCATGTAAAGGTTGAAAGAGAGAAGTCACTCCACAAAGGTGTCTCTTCTGACCTGTGCACATGTGTCACGGTGCACACATGAGCACATAAGTATAATAATAAATAATTTCTTTACAAATCGATTTCCCATTAATCATTCAGGATATGCAAAAAGCTTTCTAGCTCAGCTTTTTTAAGGAATTAGAGTCTGAGACAATAACCTGTGTTTTTTGCTAAATTGACTTCTAGATAGGGTCTCACTAGCCCTGGCTGGCCTTAGGACTATACTGGCTGGGCTGACCTTGAACTCCCAGAAATGCACCTGCCTCAGCCTCTGGAACACAGGGATTAAGGCTGTGCACCACCAACCTCAAGCCTTGCCTCTGATCTTTTAACACTGGTCCTAGACCTAAATGCTTACCTACATTGTTAAAATAACCGATTACTATAGACAATTCAGGTGTTAAAGAGTTACTCGAAAGCACTCAATCACATCGTTCAGCAATGAAGTTTTTTTTAAGAAAACGGTGCTTTCTCCTTGAGTGTCTGTGTGTGTGTGTGTGTGTGTGTGTGTGTGTGTCATTTTGGATGAATCAGCATGAAACTCTACATAGAGTCCCATCACTTCCTTTTTCCTCGGTGTGTTATTCCTGACTTTGTCTCCTTTCCCCACTATGCTTGAATGCCAGAAAATGTTTTGTAAGACTTGATTATTAACGGCTACCATAAGAATCCAAAGGATGGATTAGGTTATCATGGCTGTCGATTTGATTGGGGTAAGAAATGCTTGGATTGTTGGCACACACCTCTGGGTGTCTTTCCAGAGGCAAGTACCTCATGAGGAGTCTGACCTAATGGATGGTTTACCCACCTATAGATTTAAACTCAAATGAACTCTTCTGAGGAAATGAACTGTGGAAGGCAGAGCCTTGTTGGAGGAAGCCATTCATAAGGGTATGTCACTCAAAGATTGCATCTCACCCTACCTCTTTCTTCTGTCTCCTGGCACTATGACATAACCTTCTGTATCTTACCCTCCCCAAAACCATGCGCCAGAATAAATTCCTCCCTTAAAGGTGTTTTCTCAAAGAGTTTGGTCAGACATGTTGGTCACAATGAAGACAGGGAAAGAGGACCCCACAAAGAATCTCTGGAGACGAGACACCACACAGAAACAGTGCTGATACAAAGGAACAAAGCATCTCAGCCAGCAGCTGACACTAAGACAGACCAATGGAATAAGTCTTCTTGCACTGCTGACCAGTCTCAGATGCAAGAGTGGCATTCTAACACTACAGCCAATATCAGGACCATCAGCCAAGCTGCAGAGCTGTGGGAAAGAGTGAGCTATCGCTTAAAGTGCCTAGACTGGAAGGCTTTGTTATTCAGCAAGACCTAAGCCAATCGCTTAAAGCTTTATTGAATGGTTATCTAATCATTTATTGAACTAAAGATATGACACGGGTTATTTGTTGAATGAAAATGTGATAATATTGTGATGGAAAACATTTCACAATATTTTGATTGAAAAAGTTCTGGCTGACTAATATTTTGATTGATGATACACTGGTTATCTCCGGAGGATCATGTTCTAGAAGAAATGCAAGACGGAACAATTTATACTCCCATCTTTTCCTTGACTATTTCCCTTCACAGACAATGTTCTTTACTGTCTGCATTCCTGGAAGCTACCATCTCTTCTTGAGGCTACCAAAAATCCCCAAATCAACTAAGACTTCAATATTGCATATTCAATAAATACACCTTAAGGTTAATGTTCCCCTACTCTACCTGTCTTGTCCAGTACTTCCTGAACAGCTTAGTAAATGGCTGGATTAGTATAGCTGACGAGATTTGGCTTTATACCAAGAGAACTCAGAAATGTTAGAATGCTAGAGTGGCCTGGTGATGATCCCAAAACTGAGTGTGTGATAAAATTATTTATTATGTAAATGATAAGTTATTTGGTAAGTGAACTCCTTTTCCCTTCGAGATACCCAAATATTTTTCTTAAAACTTTCTGATTTCCTCATATAAGAAATGTTTTTAAAAACAGATTAATTCCTGATACTGAATACTAGGGTGAAAGGGGTTGAGTTAGGACAGAACTTCTGCCTACAGGAAATGTACTCCCTAGAATGGACTTTCTCAAGCAATTCTCTTGAGCTCAGATCCAGCAGGGTTTGAAGGACGTTATGAAGGTTATAAGAATGACATACTACAAAACTGACCTCTAATGGGGAAAGGCAAACCATAAAAGAATTGGCTAGAACTGTGCTCAGTTGCCCACACTGTAGTCACAAGACTTAGAAGGTAGAAACAGAAGAATCAACAATTTGTGGCAAGCCTCGGCTATACAGACAGTTGGAGACCAGCCTGGGCTACATATGATGTTGTCAGGGGAAAAAATCATTACTAGATATGGTCAAAGTCTGAAATTATCTGAAACCCATTATTTT
Organism: Micromys minutus; assembly: GCF_963924665.1. Lineage (NCBI taxonomy): Eukaryota > Metazoa > Chordata > Mammalia > Rodentia > Muridae > Micromys > Micromys minutus. The sequence continues at coordinate 31,335,032 of NC_137981.1, forward strand.
GTGGAGTAAATATAAGCTAACATTAAAAAATTGAAAAAAGACTGGAGTTTTTGACCTCAAAAGCCCCAAGGAAAAGAATAATTTCTTATTTATTGTCATGCCTCAATGATGAAGCCCAAGTGTGAGAAAGAACACAAGTTATCCATCAGCAGTTATCCACGCAGCTGAGGAAAACACCAGTATTTGCACCACCAAGATCACACTAGACAAAGGTGTTCAAGCAAGTCCACAGAAACCTAGTCAAATAGGCAATTCGGAGACCATCAGAATGGAATGGCACAATGTCTTCATGACTACATATCTGCTTCTTTAAAAAAAAGTTTTTATGTGATAATTGACAATACACTCCCTTTTCTCACAACAGAAGAGCTAAAAACTAAAAACAGTTCCAGTTCTTGCCTCTGGAAGATTTACAGAAGCAAATGGGTCTGCTGAAACCGGATATGGAAATGTGAAAGTCAATCTGACATTCCTGTGTAAATTCTTCTTATCTCTTCTTGGCCGTGACCAGTTCCCAGGTATTTAAGTCACTGAACTCCATCAAGATGTGACAAAACCTCCTGGGAGGAAACTGTATTGTCCCTTCTGTGAGACTGCCTGATTAGACATTCAGTGATTATAGATTATCTTATTAGAAGTTCAGTGATGACAGAGGTTGGATTGCTGAAGGGCACAGTCTAATACAATATAAAATATAAGTTGGGTTCTCTCCAGTGCTGTTAATAGCCTTTTTTTTTTTTTTTTTTTTTTTTTGCCCACTTCTATATGTGACAGGTAAAACCTCTTGGAATGTCTTAACTTGGCAAATCACTAGCTTCTCCCAACTGTAAAACTGAGGATGTCATCAGACAGAAGTGTCTCCGTCCCCCCTTTGATGTGTCACATCATGTTCCAACCAATGTGTCTGAAAAGTGTACTACTGTATGGTTTTCTTTGTTCTGTCACTATAGAAACTCTACGAACCTGTTACCACTCTGGAATATGGAATTTGTGAAATTTGTGTTCCTTGGCCACAGAAACAAACTCTTGAGTCTACAATAAGCTATCTCTTATCCCTAAAAAAAAAAAATCAATGATATAAACATTTGCGTATACCTGTGTGTGCATGTTCATGTGTGTACAATGCTCATGTGGAGATCAAAAAAAAAAAAACTCCTCAGCAAAGCCTTCCTTCTACTCTTCTTTTTCCTCTTCTTTTCTTCTTCCTCCTCCTCATCTTCTTTTTTTTCCGTTTTTTTGTTTTTGTTTTTGTTTTTGTTTTTGAGGCAGGGTTTCTCTGTGTGGCCCTGGTTACCCTGGAGTTCACTGTATAAACCAGGCTATCCTTGAACTCAAAGATTTGCCTGCCTCTGCTGGGATTAAAATGCTGCACCACCACCTCTGACCCTTTTAAATTTTTAGACTTAAATATATATGTATATATAGTGTATATATATATAGAGAGAGTGTGTGTGTATATATATATGTATAATGTGTGTGTACATGCATTAGTGCATACATGCATACAGCACATTATAAATGTCAGCACGTGATGAAGGTCAGAGAACAATTTTAGGAAGTTGGTTCTCCTTCCACCATGGGTTCCGGCGATTGAGCTCAGGTTGTCAGACTCACAAAAGCACTTTTACTACAGGCCACCTCACTGCGCCAACCATCCACCTCCCTCATTGGTCTGGAGTTCCCTGATTAGATGAGGCAGGCGGATCAGAAAGCCTGATCAGAAAGACTGACCTCTCCTTCCACCATACACCTGTCTTCTTCATATGGCTTTGGGAATTAAATCCAGGCCCTCATGCTTACAGCCCCAGCACCTTATCAAATGAGCTAACACCCCAGCCTACATGTCTACCTCTTAAAATTATTTTTAATTTAGCAACCTAACCCAAATGAATTGTTTGGAAATGAGTTTTTTTCTACCAGATATATAAAAGATCAGGCAGGCATGGTTTTTCTGGGACCAGACCACCCCTAAGGCTGCTCCACACATAATTAGGTCAAGCTTGATCAAGAGGTGCAGACTCAGATAATAAAGCCAGAGGCAGGCTCCCCAGCTGCCACATTTTCTACACCACCTCGTGATTCCTACCTGTTCTAATGAGTCAGTCACACCCTCCGCCCTCTGCCCAGCTGTGTTTAAGTTTCCTGGGGTATTTTCAGACACTTGCTCTGACACTCGGGCTTTTTTGGGTTGTTGTCTCCTTGTTTCTCATCTGCCCTGGTAGTTTTTTTTTTTTTTTTTTTTTTTTTTGGTTTTTTTTTTTTTTTTTTTTTTTTTTTTTTTTTTTTGAATTCTCTAAAATGAATTTTTGAGAAAATAAAGATCAGCTTCATTCAGTAATCAATAATGCAATAATGTCTATTTACCATTACTGATCTCAAGAAGACTGGTTTTTGTCCTTTTCTATTTACCTATAAGTGTCTTCAGGAAATAAGGTAGTGATAAGCTCTTCTTGTTTTAAATACTCTTACAGAGCGGGGTGGGGGAGGCAGTCCTTCAGTGGAGTTCCTAATAAGTTTTTTAAAATATGTGCCTGTGTATATCTGTAATATACAACACTAAGAAGGGTTCATTATTCATACCCTAAAGCTGCACAAAAACAGATGTTGCTGACGTTAGATAAACTATGACCCCCAAAGTGATAAGCTGACCAACACCTTCCACTTTAAAAGCATCTCATGAATAAAATTGGAAGTCCGTGGGTAAATTCTGCTTAAAACTCAGGTGAAATAACAGATGCCCGCACAGACCTATGAGGATGTTGTCTCTAATTGCATATGGATTCATAAATAAAATATGCCCTCATCCACTCACCCTCTTAAAAAGGCTTAAGGACTCTCCAACTAGAAGCTCAGGGGAACATGGCTGAGAAGAACCTTAATTCTTGTCTCCCTCAAGTGTCTCAGACTATCATAGTCTAGAATGCTCTATTTTAAGACAAAAGCACTTCCTGCTATCTGTTCTAAATTAGGTTAAGTTTATTTCCACAGATTTTAGCCCCGGCCCGTCACCTGAGCCCTGCTGACAGACCGTGTGAGCTGAGATCATCAGTATCTCTCCCAAGACTTCAACAATTGAAAATATCTCTGCCTGCCCCCCACCCCCAGACCAGCCTCTTCAACTTTTTAAAACTCTGGGTCACAGATGACATTTAGCTCCAAAATGAAATCTTTCTACAGAGAAACGTGGTATAGACCAGGTCTCAAGTACGGAATGACTGCCCATCATGTTAAGGCTGCTACAGATGTGTTGAACACGGCAAGTTCAAGGCTCTTTAGAACTTTCTTCTAGTTGCCAACACGGAAAGATACAAACAGGTCACATTGAAGTCCAGATTCCAGCATCCTTTTGGAAATAAATAAATAAATAAATAAATAAATAAATAAATAAATAAAAGTAAAAGCGGAAAGTCTGGCAGTACTTGCTCACTTTCCTCCATGACAACAACACACTGGCGCTGAGGAGCACCTGCAGGAGCGCTCACACCTCTGCTTTCCTACCCTTCCACGCCCCACAGCCTCCCCTTCTGCCTGACTCCCTTTCTGTGTTCGGTCTACAGGTAGTAAAACACTGCTCATTTCTTCAAGACCTTAGGAATTCGTTCCCTCTCACCACGTCCATTCGACCTTCTTTCTAAGAAGCTCCCTTAAGTCTATCTCCTTGTCCCCTTGAACTAGCGCCAGCCCATTACACTAGCATAACTCTTGTTTAAGCTAGCCCATACTCTCCCAAACCACCTCTCATTTTGACACCCTCTGTTCTATTTCCAAAACATCAGCCAAACTGTGTCAAGTTACAATTATGATCACAAAAATATCTTCACCGCCCACTTAGAACCCTTCAAAGCTTCCCAATGCTGCACAGATAAGCCCTGTAGGATTTCTTTTCCACTCGCTCTCTGGAGACTCTCTCCTTTACCAGCTCTGAAAGGGTCTTTTTATTACTCAGATGCATCAAGTTCCTTCCTGCCTCTCTGCATCACATAGACCTTTCATGGGACTTGTTCCTAATCATCATTAGATCATATCAACCGATAGCTTACCTTCTACAAGGTCAATCCATTTGAGTCATATTGCCAGACCCTATGAATGTGAGATTTAGGGCCATGTCCCCTTTACTTTGCAACAGAAGTCTGGGAGAGGTAAAGGCAGAGGTAGATATACTGGGGTGGGGTGGGGGTTAGCCTGGTGAATAGACCTGGAATGTCTAGCTAAGCTGGCAGATAGGTTCCAGCACTGAACATTTCATTTGGACAAACAACAAGAGGATGGGCATTTTAGTGGGAATTTCTTCTCTTTTAATACACTTGGTCAGTCTTATTTGCTTTTATAAGCCTAAGGGATAACACATGTGATAAAGGTAAATCATTCTCCTTTTTGAGGTAGCTAACCATGTAGCCAAGTCTGGCCTGGGACTTGCTTGGGCTGGCATCAGCTTCCCACATGATGATATTTTAGGTGTGTGCTACTGCAGGCTTTTTATAAAGGGTAAATATTGATTGCACAGATTAATTTTATAGTGCCCAGCTGTACCACCTCTGCCACTATCAGGATTTTGAACATGGTCCAGGTCACACCCAGTCGTCCACAAATGGCCCAAAGCACTCCACTCCTTGAGATCACATAATGTATTCTCATTTTGGAGGGTTTCTCTTCCTTCCTACCATAAGCTCCAACTGTGCACCCCAGATATTTTCCCACTTGGACATGAGTTTTGTGCAAGGTGACAATTACGGGTCTGCTTTCATTGCACCCCATATTTTAACACTCAGTTTAACATTGGAAGACTCCAGAGGGTAACACAGACCCAAGGATCACATCTCTATATGTTTCAAATGTATACACTGAGCTGGTAAACTGGCAAATACAGCATTTGCATCCTCCTACCTGGACAAATGCAAAGATTAGAAAGGCATTGCTTGGATCCTCAATTAGAACATTAACGCTAAACAAAATCCAATAGCAAAGGCAAGGCCTACCTACCCCCAAAACCCCTCTGTCCTCATTACTGGTTCAAATACATTCCAGGGGTCTCATGACTATGAATTCTCTGAGCCAGCACAATCGGCTCTTTCTAGAATAATCCAAGGTAAAGGACCAAATGGCAATCTACTTCAGGTTTCATGGGCCACTTGGTCTCTGTCACAAGTGTCTGACAGCCATTTCAGCAAAACAGCAACTACAGATGATTTATAATCAGTGGGCAAGGCTACATTCCAATAAAGCCCGATTTTTAAAAAATATGACAGCAGTTGGATGTGATCCATGGGCAGTAGCCTGTTGATGTCTTGTCTATAACCTTACAAACATGGGTCCCTTGGCAACCCTAAGTGCTGGGATGGGCTTACCGTAGCAGGATTTGGAGGCAAATCAGGATTGTTTGTCTAGGCAGGTCACAAGCCTCCAGATACAAGAGCAGCCTCTGAAATACCACGCTCTGTAGACGCCTATACTGGTCCCCATGGAGAAGCCACAGTCACACAAGGGCCAGAGTGGCCCTAGAGGTGCTTCTCACAGATGTCTAAGGACACAGGAGCTGTGCAAAACAGTCCTTGACGGTCTGAAAGACTGAAACTGGAACTTCAGTCTCAGGACTTTTCTCACAGCACTGAAGTCACTTCCAAGGACATTATGTGACAATTTTATAGTGCTATAAAGCAGGGAGAGAGACATTGTGTTTTCAAAATCAGATCTGGCTGGACCCATTCATATATCCATCATACTTCCTGACATGCAGTACTGTCCTGCCCTTCAGTGGCAAAGCTGGGGGTGACAGCAGCTCTTCTTATGGGGACGTGGGGGTGTCATTAAATGAAGCAATACAAGAAAGATCCTTAGCAGAATACCCGGCACCAGATAATATCCAAAAACAGTCATCCTGGATAACCATGATATGCCTAAGGCCACTCGAAACCTCAAAACTATCTTGGAATTCACTCAACTCATTAAGTTTAGCCCTGACTGACTAGCTTGGGTCAAACTGTTTGCTATTTAAAAATGCTTCAGGCATCATCATTTCTGTTTTTTAGGGGTAAGTTCTCCTTCCTTCCTCTTAGAGAGATAAGAAACAATGGGCTTACCAGTAATACTTTTAGTAGTTTTGTTTAAATTAACTTCATACAATGTAACTCCTCCCAGAACCTCATTTCCCTACCCACCCAGTTCCCTCCCCCTCTCCCTCTCTCTCCCTCTATCTCCCCCTCCTCTTCTCTCTTTCCCTCCTCCCTCCCTGAGCACAAAACAAGAATCAAAACAAACAAGCAAATGACTAAAAATAGTGTCAGAACAAAAATAAACAACACACACACACACACACACACACACACACACACACAAAAACAAAAAAAACAGAGTTCATTTTGTGTTGGCCTGCCCTAAACTGAGATTATTAAACTCAATGAGACTCGGATTTTCCTTTTGCCAGTGGGTATCAATTATGAACTGCTTCCTGATTAGGAGTCTATTATTTTTTAAAAATTGCAAGCTGCAATATTATATATCTGTAGATATTAAGGAATCTCGATGGTAAATGATTTAATATTAAATATTACAAAAATATGAGTTAAGAATAAAAAAAATCCCACTTGCTATAGTTGAAATTGTCGAAAATGCTTTCCTAATCATTTGCCCAAAAATCTCTATAAAACTAAAGCATAGGTGTGCACACCTCACCTCTCTCTCTCTCTCTCTATGTGTGTGTGTGTGTGTGCACACCTCACTGCTCTCTGTGGGTGCACACCTCACTGCTCTCTGTGTGTGCACACCTCACTGCTCTCTGTGTGTGCACACCTCACCACTCTCTCTGTGTGTGCACACCTCACTGTTCTCTCTGTGTGCACACCTCACTGCTCTCTATGTGTGTGCACACCTCACTGCTCTCTGTGTGTGCACACCTCACCACTCTCTCTGTGTGTGCACACCTCACTGCTCTCTCTGTGTGCACACCTCACTGCTCTCTATGTGTGTGCACACCTCACTGCTCTCTGTGTGTGCACACCTCACTGCTCTCTCTGTGTGCACACCTCACTGCTCTCTATGTGTGTGCACACCTCACCGCTCTCTGGGTGTGCACACCTCACCACTCTCTGGGTGTGCACACCTCACCACTCTCTCTGTGTGTGTGCACATCTCACCACTCTCTGTGTGTGCACACCTCACCACTCTCTCTCTGTGTGCACATCTCACCACTCTCTGGGTGTGCACACCTCACCACTCTCTGTGTGTGCACACCTCACCACTCTCTGTGTGTGCACACCTCACCACTCTCTCTGTGTGTGTGCACATCTCACCACTCTCTGGGTGTGCACACCTCCCTCACCACTCTCTGTGTGTGCACACCTCACTGCTCTCTGTGTGTGCACACCTCACTGCTCTCTGTGTGTGCACACCTCACCACTCTCTGTGTGTGCACACCTCACTGCTCTCTGTGTGTGCACACCTCACTGCTCTCTGTGTGTGCACACCTCACCACTCTCTCTGTGTGTGCACACCTCACTGCTCTCTGTGTGTGCACACCTCACCACTCTCTGTGTGTGCACACCTCACCACTCTCTGGGTGTGCACACCTCACCACTCTCTGTGTGTGCACACCTCACCACTCTCTCTGTGTGCACCTCACTGCTCTCTCTGTGTGTGCACCTCACCGCTCTCTCTGTGTGTACACCTCACTGCTCTCTGTGTGTGCACACCTCACCACTCTCTGTGTGTGCACACCTCACCACTCTCTGTGTGTGCACACCTCACCACTCTCTGTGTGTGCACACCTCACCACTCTCTGTGTGTGCACACCTCACCACTCTCTGTGTGTGTGCACACCTCACCACTCTCTCTGTGTGTGCACCTCACTGCTCTCTCCGTTAGCTCTCTCCCATGCTCGTTTTATAATTCCTGTTTCCCATGTGCAGACTTAGCATGATTGCATGTTCAGCTGCCTTGTGTTTTATAGCCATGTACTTGATTGGGGAGACTGACTACACTCCATACCGCAGGTGAGCTGGAGCTCCCCGGACCCCAGGGTTACATACTCTGCCCATCAGCCACTGCCCCTGTGTACATTTTAAACCCTATCCAACGATTCCAAAGCACAAACTTAAAGTGTAAAATACCTAAAAGCTTTCTAAAGAATGATGATATTAAAGTATATCGCTAAATCCACAAGTTAAAAGCAGAACAAAAATCAAGATTAAAAGGTCAAAGTAATGAGATATTAAATAAAATTAAAGTAATGGTTGTAGCAGGCACAATATCCTGAGTGTAGCATTAGCCATGGCCTCACATGATGGAACAAAAAACTGGTGCACTGAAGAAAGAACTAACATTGCTAAATTTGGTTTTAAAACATCTGTGCACCTCCTTTAATCTGCAAACGTGAAATGTCAATTGGCAACGCTTTAGCTATAATACATTTACCAAAACACAGAGCAGGGGATTATTGGGTCTTACATTAAAAATCCTCAGTCTGTCCACCAACAGGTGCTCCAGAGGAAATGACAGAAAAGGTAGAAGAAATACAGCTCCATGACCTTAACTCCAGGCACTCAATTATACAAAATGCTCCTTCATTGGCAACAGTATTGTGTAAAAAGGTTCTTGCTAGGGGGGAAAAAAGTATATATATACAAAATCACATATACTAGAAAAATTTTGGCAACAAAAAGAACTCAAGAACATGAGGTGTAAAAAAAATAGTTTAAATGTGCACATTTCAGAGCAGAGCATTCATGTGTACCTCATGTATACATACACTTAGGTACACATACCTCTACACATTCCATCTACAAAGAAGACAACAGTGCTTCAGTAGTGTGGCTAATGCTCATGAAGGAATTACATCTGAGCCTTTAAAGAGAACCAAGAGTACAATGCTGAATTGGATTCAGAAACCTCTTGAAAACCTGAACTTTCTGTGCCTAAGAGTTCACACATTCCGCCATCAGAAGGAGATCTCTTGCTCATGAATTCTAATAAAAAAAAATGAAAAGGGAAAGTAAGAGACATGGCTGGAATCTACTCACTCGATGTTTCTAAAGAACAAATCCAGAATGTAGCATCTAATGTGCCAGAGGCATGCATGAGAAATGGGGTCACATCCCCGTTGTTTGTATCTATATTAACAACTCTAATTATGATACAAGACTTTCAGCTACTTAAAACCCTATCATCAGATGAAGGCCTCCTGGGAGTGATAGATGTGTACTCTAAGGGAACTCAATGAGAAGGAAGTACAATCACAGATGGGGAAAATCTAGGTTTTCAACTAGGTAGACTCCGACATGAGGGACAGATCTATAATCACGTTTGTTAAGGAATTTGCAAAGCTTGTGAGAATTCAAGAGTTGTCTTTATTTCAGTAATCTGAAGACAAATACTATGAGAATGTTCTTGACCACCACAATAGACATGCCCATTGAATTGGAGCATCTCCCTACAGCCTATGGAATCACTGTGAGTCAATGAGAAAGGGAAGAAGATGCACTAAGGAATTTAAAGCACATGTTCCCATTAGGTAAAAGGTAAAGTGTGCCATGCTCCTCGGCATGAGTCAAAGTTTCACAGAAGTTAGATTTGTGAGAGAATTGAGTCATCAGCCAGTGCACAGCAGGGTAGACCAGTTGACTGCCAAAGAACCCGCCTACAATAAACAGTCAGCATCATATTCCAGTTACAAGCAGCAATTTAGTTAATACAGTTAAGTTAATGATGTTAATTTAAATTATTAATATGAAGAGTACTCAATTTCTAAATTGATTTGGGCTTTATCAAAGTATAAGACTTTTTAAAATGATCTCACCAACCTTATGTTTATATAATTAAAGTATCATTATAGTAATTTTATTCCAAAGAGAGCCTATCCAAGTTTGTGAAACCTTAAGAGATTTAGCATGTATCAGATGTGAGTCCGTGACCTCGTACTTATTATCTATTTAACTCTGAGCATGTTAGTGAACTTCACTAAGCTTTGCCCAGTAGAGAGGCCTCAGCAGTAATGATGGCTACATTATCAAATTAAGTGAGGGATTATCAGATCAAAAATCATAGAGATGCTTGTCATCACCACCATCATCAATTTTCATCAACAGATACATTGGGATCTTTTCTTCAACCCTTTAATATGATATTTCTTCCTTGTGAGTAAAATAGAAAGTTAAAAATCTTGCCATAATATAACTGGTCAAAAAAAGAGGTGTCAAAAGTGTATACACAAAAACAAAATTCCAGCCAGCTGTAGCAATTGTTCACATGCCGAAGATTTCCCTCTGGTAGGACAAGAAACTTTCTTGCTCCACTAAAATCTGGCTTGACCAATATGACTTATTTTAGTCAATGGCATGTGAGTAGGTGAGACACCAGCCAAATCCAGGAGCTACCATATGGGTAAATCGTTGTGTTATCCTGTGTTTCCTCCTCACTGTGAGGATAACTATGCAAGGGTGAGCCCTCTAGCCTAGAGACTGCCCACCAGAGCTAGACCAGTACAAGACCAAATCTTAACATTTAGGTTAGAACACAGAACAGCACTCTCTCACTTCTCCCTTCCCTTTATTACCTATCCAAGCCAGGTAATATCATCCTTCAGAATAGAATACTTCATGTTAGGTCTCTAGACAGATGCAAATGTCTGTAAATTATGTCTTTTTCAGATATCAATGAACATACCTAGGCATTGTAACTGCCTCCATGTGTGTTTTCTTTATTACTATATATTAGTATGTATAATATATATATGTGTGTGTGTGTGTATGTGTGTGTGTGTGTGTGTGTGTGTGTGTATACTTTTTCCCTGATGCTTGGACATAAAATGAAGACAAAATAAAGCTCAAAGGGGCTGCATCTTGGCGCTCTGTGAGAGAGTTGTGCAAACAGAGCAGAAGGGGATGTCAGCTGGAGCCATAGAACTTGGAATTTGAATGATCCGCACATGTCTGAGTGTGTGTCTCCATAGTAAGTCTAATGGTTCTTGTCCCAGGCATGCCCTCACTGCAGAAAGGCAAGAGAACGGGACTCCAGGCAATGCTATCTGTGAGCCTATCTTACAACAGAGTTTCCATTTCCGTGAGCCTCTCAAAGGATAGGTAATTCAGTCCTCGCAGCTCACTGAAGACAGCAGTCATACCTCTTTCATCTTCCTAACCACTGCACTGTTATAATTAAAACCAGTTCCATGTAGAATGAAGCATGGCCTTTGAGGCCAAGAATACAAGATTCAGATCCGAGTTGCTCCACATATTCGGGTCAGGAGCCTGTGAGCAGATGCTACAATCATCGCTCTGAAATGAACATTTTAGAGGGCCCCAAGGGACTTCCCACTGCCAGGAGCAGCATCTCCGCCCGAGGGCTCCTTTTGAGCCTCGGGAAGCTAATCTTCCCCTGTAGGAGACAGAGCAGAAGTATCAGGGAATTAAGTATCCTCAAAAATATCCAACACCATAGCTTACAGCAGAATTAGTTGTATTAGCCAAAAGGAGGAAACAACCCAGAAGCCAGAAAGCATCAAATGGGGAAACTCAAACACGGCACACACAGACAATGTAATGCTAACCAGCCTGCAAATGGGTGCTACAACACAGAGGCAGGAAGCAGTAGAAGGCACTGATGCTTCATGGCCAACTCAGTCATTTGCCTAAAGGGTAATCACACAAAAGCTAGAGGAACTCCCCACAGAGCACACAGAATGCCCAGGACAAAAAGACCACCAACATGATTTAGGGAATCAGAGGCTGAGGGTCGACTGTGCCATTCTCTCTCTAGCTCTGACTCGCCATCTTAGCAATAGGCAAGGTATAGTCTTTTTCTAGCTCCATACTGCACCATTCTCACAAATGAACCCAGAACCATGATGTGGCATCTGGGTACATCCTGTGCCAAGTACCACCTGTTTGCCAGAACACACTGAGAATGCTGTTACTGCAACTTTCACCTATGCCATCTGGCAAGCCTAAACAACAGATTACAACTCAGGCCTACTCTATTTTAAAAAAGACAGCAAGGGTTGAATATTTATATACCTTAGCAGTAGAGGTTATTAATACATGCGAGACTCTGCTTTCAATCTTCACCATAAAACACACACAAATAAACAAATTAATGAATAATCTAATGTCTAGGGACAGACTCATCTCTCGCAGGCTGGCCTTGAACTCCATATGAGGCTGAGGATAATCTTGAACTTTTAATCCTCCTGCCTCCTACTCCTGTGTGGTGTGATGCTAGGCATTCACAACTGTGCCTGATTTATGCTGTGATTTATGCTGTGCTCAGAATCAGTCGCAGGTCCTCACACGTGCTAACAAGCACTCGGCTGACTGAGCTACATCCCATCTCCTAGGAAATACATTTCTGAATATGTATTTTTCTAAAACCCGAGACAAATGCTAACTAAACATACATGCTCAAAGGGAAGAAGACTATTTACATGTCGCTCTTTAGCATAACTCTCAACACTTTTTCCCCTGACATTTCATACAGTCAGACTTTTCACATTTTCTTATTCCAGTCAACCACCTAGAGTTGATCATACTGAAGCATTTGAGTAAACACTGTATGTTCTGGGCATATCTAATGGCTTCTGTCTTTGCTCAGTTACATTATGAGAGTCACTCTTCTCCCCTTTATTGCTCCCTATATTTCTTCCTTTACCTCTCTAAAATAGAGGCAGCATTCATGAGACAGTCAGATGACAGTACAAATACTCTGGGTGACTCTACTGAAATACAAGCACTCTCTGCAGACAAAGTTAGGACACAGTGGCTCAAAACATCAGTTCCAAAATGGAGGCGCAGAGGTTAGGAACAAGGCAGTCTATCAGTGTTGCCTTTTAAACAGGGAAAGTGGAAGGCAGGTAGGACACATGCAACAGAGTTCTCTCCTCTAACTCCCAACCGGAGGCATGTCGAGGATACCTAAACCACCTCCTTACCTAAACTTTCTCAGGCCACCCTCCATGTAACTCATTCCCACAGTTCCACCTTATTCTTCTAACGGGTGGCTTAATTCTGTCCACTTCCAGCAAATACTGACCTTTGTGTTCTTAAAGCGAGGTCCGCCTTCTACTCTCTACTTAAACCTCACTGAAAAGATTTTGGCCCTCGATGACATTTAGAGAGAATCTCAACACCCCCCCCCCGGGGGGGACGTGTGAAGTTCCACTGCAGGTCATTGGTGAGGAGTATCCTCACCTGGGAAATGGTCTTTGAACGTTAGCAAGGCTACACATAAAGTATGTTCAGTCAGTGAAGTTGCAGCGGCCATTGCAAGGGTGTCTAAGGCCAAATCCAATCTTCCCGTCCCCATCCAACCATCTCTCTCCCAGATACAGGCTCCTTGACCCAAACCAAGCCCCAAATCCAAAACCAAGCCACAAGTACAAGGTCCCAGGTTCAATTCCTAGTACAGAAAAATTAATTAATTAATTAATTAATTAATTAATTAATTAATTTTAAGATGAGGAAAAAAATACCCACATTCAGAGTCTCTGTGTCAACCCTCTCCCTGGGATCTGGAAAGCCAAGCCCCAGCTGTAGCTTCATCTACTGGATCCTTCCTTGTGCCCAGTCACCCTCTCGGGCCTCTCTCACCACACTACTCCCTCAGCCAAAGCACTGGCTCCGCAGGCCCACCTATGTTCACCTCACCAAGCTCTGAATCTCCTCCCACTTTCTCATCTTGCGCCCATACTACTTGCCTGCTATTGTACCACCCAAACCGGCGCCCTTTCTGCTCTAGTCACTTATGTGTCCTCCGTGACTCAGTGGGTATCATCTTACTCAGGAGCCCTTCCTGCAGCATTCTTCATGAACCTCTGAAGCTCTCTGTGGCAGGCTAGTTGCTCCCCAGAAGAGAACCACTGCTCCTGATAGACACTCTAGCCTTCAAGCCTCCAAATCGCCTGCTCTGGTTATAGTCCTCCTCATACCTAGAAGAGACCTGTCATGGCGTAAGCCCATGAACAGATGGCAGCTATATAATATAATGGATTATGTCCTTATTAATAAAAATCTGTCATAAGAGCACACATGCTGGTTTTGCTCCCGAGGTTGACATTACAATGTCCTTTATTTGATTGAAAGTTATTTCATTGCAAGTCTGAATGCATGAACAGATATCTGTGTGTGAGTCTGTATGTGTGTGTGTGTGTGTGTGCGCATGTGTGTGTGTGTGTGTGTTTTACAGATACACATGAAACAAGCTGGCCTAAGTGATGAGAAACAGAGCTTCCCAAATAGGACAACCAGTAGCAAACAGACAAAGGGAACTCAGGCCGGTGTTACATTTCTGTAGCTAAAAGAATCTGCTTGAAGTTATTCCAAGCAACTATTCATGTTGTGAATTCAAGGTGGGTCATCAGTGTATTTGAGGTCTATATATAAAAATAACGGTTCCTTTTCATCCTTAACAAAAATGGCAAAGAATTCCCCTTGTGTGTCAGCCCCTGCTAACTGTTCCAAGTGCCCAGACATGATGAGCAGTCCCTGGAATCCTGTTGCCTTTGTGTCCACCCAGCATCAAACAGAATTTGTCCTCAGAGAGCTCACAAAAATGCAAAGCCACCATTCCATACACTACCCAACCTTAATCTTCCCTAGGGAGAGGCCCGGGATCAAGCAGGAGGATTGCCAGATTGGGAAAGAAAGAAAGAAGAGGTAGAGGAGAGTTTCACAGCCTGGAGGGGAAGAAAATACACATCATCAGAAAAGATCAGAAACCATCTTCTGAGAGACACATGTAAGAAAGAGTCAAGAGCTCTGCTTCAAGTATATACTGCCCCTTGTTCTTCAAGGTTATGACAGTTACATGTTACAAAGTTACATGGCAAGCCTGCCTTCAACCAGGCAACAAACACCATCAGGACCAGAGTGGGATGTCTTCCAGTTCCACTGAGGAAACAATCAGGGTCACAGGCCCCGCCTGCCCACACATCTTACAGAGACACCACCCAGCTCTGCAACTCCAGGGAATGGGTTTCCACCATCAGAGCAGCTCCAGGATGGCAAAGACCCTTCAATCAATGCCGGTGCACAGAGGATGAACTCCCACCCTGATGGCATCCCCCATGTCACAG
Source organism: Micromys minutus (assembly GCF_963924665.1). Classification (NCBI taxonomy): domain Eukaryota; kingdom Metazoa; phylum Chordata; class Mammalia; order Rodentia; family Muridae; genus Micromys; species Micromys minutus. The sequence continues at coordinate 31,350,087 of NC_137981.1, forward strand.
TGAGATTCGGGGCATAAGAACTTAGAGCTGCAGAGCACAGCCAGGTTTAGTTTCTCATGAAACCCCGCTCTTTCTTGCTATAATTAGTCATGCCATTTTAGCAGAAATGTCTCTTCCTAGTTTGCATAAGGAGATGAGAGGATTCTGACAAAACAGTCAAACTGCTCGATTCCCATTCAAGCTCTTGTCTTCTGACCCACTAAGAAGTTATCTTGAATTAATAGTTTGTTCCTCAAGTATTTGAGGGGAATGTGCTTTGCTCTCTGCAGTTCATTCATACTCAGAACTGTGTAGGGGTGGAAAGCAGAAAGGCAAGAAAAGAGGTAATTTTAGACACACACACACACACATACACACACACACACACACACACACACACACACACACACACACACACACAAAAGTCCAATGAGTCCTGGAGAAATGGCTCATCAGTTAAAGTGTTTCTCACGTAAGAGCAAAGAGTTCATACTCCCAGAAATCCACATAAATACAAGGTAGTCACAGATGCCTGCCTGTGATTCTGGCCAAAGAAGTCAGAGCCAGGGATCCCCAGAGGGAGATGCCTAGCAAGACTAGCAATATCCTGGATCTCTAGGCTTAACACAGAAAACCTGCTTCGATGAATAAGGTAAAAGAAAAATGGAGAATGATTTTCAACATTTTTGTTTCACTGCAAGCATACACATGTACACTCACACAGATGTGTGCCTATGCACATGGAAAAGCATATGCATACACACACATACACACACACATGCTTGTGCAGAAGAAAAGGGAAGGAAGGAGTTAATGAACAAGGTGCTGTTGAGAGTATTGTCACTGTTTGCCCATCTCCAAATGTATCCAAGAGGCAGCTTTTTATCCTGTATTCATGCAGTGGGGCTGTAACCTCATCACCGACTTCCAGGAAAAGTAATCAGTCCTTTCCTGAAAGGGCTGGCTCCCTTCCTCTCTCTCTCCTTCCCCTTTCTCTCCCCTTTTTTAATTTCAGAGAGTGCCCATGAAGTGCCAGCCAGCAAGTACAGATTTCCTGGGCTCTGACCAAGATGAACTCTCCCTGGCAAAGGCAATGCATGTTCAAGAGCAGAGGGTAGACCTTGGAGGCAACAAATCTGAGAGGCAAGGGAAGAAGAGATGCCCAAGACACCGAGGTCACAGTCTTGGGAATCAGGCAGTGAAGTATGGAGGGAATTCAACTGGTGGGTAAACTGAGACAGCCCAGGAGAAGGGTGCCCAGTTATATGTCAGTTAGCCTTGGGCTTCTCCCACTGAGAATGAGTGAGTAGAAATCACCCAAGCTTCGCCTCTGCTTCCATGATTACCCACCCCCTCGTGCTGTTTTGGCGTTGATGCTGTGGCCCTTTGTTATTGCAGGATTTGGTTTTTGTTATTGTTCTTGTTTGTTTGTTTGTTTGTTTGTTTCATTTGAAGGGACAGTCACTGGTCCTACTGTGTCCAGTTATAATTAAGTAGCCTTGAGGGTCAGGCAGATGTGGGTCTAAATCTGGCTGTTTGAGCTCTGCCGTTCCTTGAGTTCATCTAATCAATAGTTAATGAAGATACGCTGTGTGGAAATCTTCCCCTAGGCCCTGGGATTCTGTGATAACACCATGGAAGGTAGCTCTGGATGGTCTCACTCTGCACATGCGGTGGCCTACCATAAAAGTGACACAAGTCACTCTCATAATGCATGCCTAGGCTAGGAGGAGGGAGGAAGTGGCCGTGGCAACATTAAAAGTGTAAACTACAGGTGTCAAGACACAAGATATCTAATATAACATGGGCCTATTAAAGAATATGCAAATAAGACAATTGGACAGCTACTTGGTTCACACCACCCTGCTCCTAGGAGAGTATGCAGCCATCATTTGAGAGAAATTACTTTGCCATAAAGACACCTCAGGCCACATAAACCTGAAATCTTGAGTTTTTAGGGAATTTTTCTTTCTTTCTTTCTTTCTTTCTTTCTTTCTTTTTTTTTTTTTTAATGAATTCCTCAGTGAGATCCAGCTAAATTTTCCTTCAGAGGAAAAACACATATGGAACTGAAAAACATTGGAACCTCTAAGCAGAAAACAAATTTGTGTACAGATTCAAAAAGGGGAGGAAAGGCAGAGGCCAAGACCCGGAAAGTCCAAGTAGCCCCTCCCATGAAAGCTCCTGAATGTCCAAGAGGTGACAGCCAGAAGGAAGCTGACTGACAGCCTCTGAAGGCCCTCTGCAGCTCCCTCTAACTTCGGTCTTCACCACGCTGTAGGCAGAACAAGAGCACAATCATGTCAGAGGAGGTCATCAAGGGCTCCATACATGGTTCCGACAATGCGCAGGACCCGAGCCCGCCAGCTCTGAATCATGACACACAGCTCATCAGTAATTCTCTACATTACTCATCCCTTACTTCCTGGATAATGCGAGGCCATCGATAGAGGCTAATGCTAACCTTCAGAAAGCGTTTGCTTTGTTCTCAGAAGATTACAGTCTAACAGAAAACCCAATCACATTCTTATCCCTCTCTCCTGCGGTCAGCTGGATCCCCAGACTCCCCTCTGCCTTCATTCCCACTAACACTGGATGTCACATACCCAAACCCTGATGCCCAACTTCCAGTCTTTAACCCATGAAATCAAACTCCGTGTCTTTAATCTGGGACTAAGCTGCCTACTCAATGTTATTTGAACATACTTCTCCAAAATGATTTCTACTCTTTCTCCTGTCCAGCCGAAGGTAAATCTAAAAGTCAAAGTGATGCTGTTTTGAATTCTGATCCTTCTACTTACTAGTTCTGTGATCCTGGGCAAGTTCTTTAATGTCTCAGGGCTTTAATGCTGCCATCTGCATTAAATAAGTAGGCTAGCCTCTGCTTTGAGGAATTCTGAAGAAAATACACATCAAAGAGGATTATATTTGGCTGCAATAACGTCTTGTAGATAATGCTGTGCTTTGCTTCATTCACTAAGATTCTGCAGGAAGCAGGTGTGGTGGCACTCAGCATTCAGGAGTCAGAGACAGGTTATCAAGGATGCAAGGCCACACCCTTTCTCAGAACAAAGTATAGTAGTGAAAAACAGGGCAAGTTGGTACCACAAAGGAGAAGGGCCATCAAGGCTGAGGTCTGTACAGACTCCAGCTTTGTTCGTAGTTATATAATGTTGTTCTATTTTGTTTTGCTGAGCTAAAACTTAAACACAGGACTAACACACCTCAGCTTTGCCATGCAGAAGACACAGTCTTGCCTTCATTGCTGTAATTATTACTGCCTATCCAGGCATTATACCTATGTTATCAGCAGCAAGAACAATGTGTCAAAAGTTATTGGCATGTACCAACTAAGCGTGCCCTCTTCTTAAAGCTTTCTGGAAAACCCCCACCCAATCATTTCTACCCCCGTCATTACCAGACCTCCATCTCATGACTTCTCTATGATGCCAAGGCGTCTGGAAGGATAAGAAAGGTATATCTACATGTCAAAATAGACTTACTTTAGTTAAAAGAGTGGGTGGAGATGAAGGTTGGGGAGGCAACCAACCAGGTCTACTCTAATATCAAATTAGCTGTTTTACCAAGAGTGCTCTGGGCAGGGCCTCACACAGAGTTACTTTAAAGTTACACTGTAGACAGATGTGCTGACACACACCTATAATCCCAGCATTTCGGAAGCTGAAGAAGGAGAATTGCCAGGTTCCAGGCCAACCTGGGCTACATAGTAAGGATGTATTTCAAAAATGAAAGGGTTAGACTATAGAACCCATTGCTAATAGGTGTCGTGGCTTTTCGCTTTACTTGCTTTCTGGATAAAAAGGAGTGACTTGGTTATAACCACATGTGCCCCTCACATGCCTACAAAATCATCTTAGCTATTTTCTTATTGCTGTAACAAAATCTCACAAGCAAGGCAGCTTATAAAACACAGCATTTAATTTGGAGACTCGCAGTTCTAGAGGGTAAGTCCATGATCATCAGGGTAGGGGACATGTCATCAGGCAGCCAGGCATGGTGCTAAAGAAGTAATTAAGAGGTTACATCCCAATCCACAGGTTGGAGGCACATAGAGAGCTCAACTAGAAATGGCTTTTCAGTTAAGGCTTTTGAAGCCTTAACATACTCCCTCCAATGACACGTTCCCCAACAAGGCAAACCTCCTAATCCTTCCCAGGCATTTTCACCAACTTTAGAGCAGCCATGCAAATAGACAAGCCTATGGAAAGGAAGTTCTCATTCAAAACCACCACAATAATCTACTGCTCTTGCTGTAGCTTTCTCCCTGAAAGTCTAAGAAAATAACATCTCATCCAAGAATACTTTCCCCACCACCTACTTGTAACAGGAGGTTCCAAAATGCCAGGTCCTCCACACTGGCCCACAACACTGCGTTAACAGTTATGCCACAGAATACTGACAGGTCCTAAAACACAAATAGTACCCGGATAATTAAAGTTATACATGTGTAAACATACCTGCTATGACCATCAGCCTGCTAGAGTCAAATACAGCATACTCTAAAATGCAGTGTGTGTGTGTGTGTGTGTGTGTGAGAGAGAGAGAGAGAGAGAGAGAGAGAGAGAGAGAGAGAGAGAGAGAGAGAGAGAAAGAGAGAGAGAGAGAGAGAGAGAGAGAGAGAGAGAGAGAGAGAGACAGAGAGACAGAGAGAGAGTGGGAGGGAGGGAGTAAGGGAGGGAGGGAGAGAGAGGGGAGATGGAGGGAGGGAGGGAAGGAGGGAGGGAGGGGGAGAGAAAGAGAATACATAGAGATGTCAAATGTCAAGATAAGGTGATAAAGATTCCATTCTCCAAGCATGGAGAGAGGAGTTAGGGAGATGGCTCAATGGGTAAAAAGTCATAAACATCAGAACTAGATTTCAGATTCCAAGCACCCATTTAAAAGCTGGGAATGGACATGGGCCTTTACCTCCAGCACACACTATGATGAGAAGCAACAGTGAGGAATCTATCTATCTATCTATCTATCTATCTATCTATCTATCTATCTATTTATCTATCTATCTATCTATATATCTCTATCTCTCTCAAGGGAATAATAGTATAGAACAACCAACATTCTCCTTTTCTTATGCACGCATGGCCACATATGGGTACACATTCATAGAACACACACACATACACACATATCAAAAGAAAAAAGAAAATGGTTGAATAAAAGAACGATAAAAATAAGTAATGATTGTTGCCAAGCCTCATGATGGTGAATGCCTTTAATCCCAGCACTTGGGAGGCAGAGCCTAGCAGATCTCTGTGAGTTGAAAGCCAGCCTGGTCTATAATGTGAGTGCTAGAACAGTCAGAACTACACAAGGAGATGCTATTTGAAAATAACGAAGGAGGAGGAGGAGGAGAAATAGAGGAGGAGGAGGAGGAGGAAAAAGAAGCAGAAGTAATAACAATAATAACTGTAAAATTCTATAACTACACCATACTTTGAACCCACATGAAAGTATAGACTGTAGTTCATTGAGCCTTCCTTACCCTACTTTGGGCAGAACCTACTACTTTCCCATGTAACTTCCTTTCGCCAAGAAAGGGTGTCAGTGGAAGTAACATCTGCTTGCATGGTTTGCCTAGACGCTTGACAGCATCTGTCATAACATGGGCAGACCACAGGAGACCCAGAAGACCTGTGGAACACATTCGAACTCAACCTGTGGCTTACAGTCGGAATACTCCCAGAAGCTGAGCCTGCACTCACCTGCGGATTTCTAAGTGTGACAGCGAATACCTGTTGCTTTGGAAGAGAGAGGAAACTCCATTTCATTGCCACAGTTGAGTGACACAATGTTACTATTTGGTATATGCTCACTTACTTTGTCCCTTTTCTTCATCTCAAAGAGAACACTGGCTTCAGCCAGAGACTCCCAGCTTGGACCCACTGCCACAAACTTACAAAAGCCACATCATTAGTACCGGTGCTCCCCTGCTTTCTGTTTGCTCTACTATCTTATAAATTAAATAATCCTGAAATAAACTATCAAGGAACCATATAAATATTGCTGGAATTGAACAGGTAGCTGGCAAGAGCTACCCCATGTGATGGGCAGTGGTAACAGGTTGTGTGTTAAACAGGTGAGACATCAACCTAAGGAGAGGCGTGGGCTGTGCACCCAGGTGAACTTGAGGACAGCAGGGCTTACCCCACTCATCCTCTGTAATACGCAGAACTGAAGACTGTGGCTTCTTACAACATAGTAAAAGAGAGACCGTGTGTCGAGCTATTTTAGAAGAACAATTCAAAATGTAAGTATACTGAAGCAGTAGTGAAAAGGGATTTCTTTTTTTTTTTTTCTTTTTTTCTTTTTCTTTCTTTTTTTTTTTTACAAGTAAAAGTCTAATCCCTTAGGGTGCAGGAAATCAACTGACTGATGTTAAAAGCATTTACTCAACCAGCATGTGCCTAAATTGGAAATCTGAAGTATCAAGAAGAATAGAAGAGTGTGAGTTTTGTTTTATCTTCTTTTAAACTGTCATCAAGCCTAGAACTGATTAATGGGCCAAAAACGCCTTATTACAAACACACAATACACCAAGTTGTTAAATTTGCCTGTGGGCAGAAACAAGAGCCTTTGGACGAACAGGCAAGCAGGCAGTCAAAGGATCATCAGCAAAGACGGGCTCTGGGTATGCTGGGGAGTCCACATTTCACACTAGACTTGTGCAGACCACACCATCAAAATCTTAACTGAAGGCCATGGCAAGGTCATGAGCTTTGGGTCAAACAACAGTAGTCACCATCACAGTGTAGTGTGGCAATGGACCGAATTTCTTCCAGCCTTTCACAATTAGAATTTAGAGGAGGTAGCAGTACCTACACCTCCTATGGGCTCTGCTAAGTTTAGAGTAAGGTAAGGGAATGTGTGTGTGCAAGAACGGCAGTGGCAACACCAATAGTGCCCCTTGACACACCTGGCATCTATGTCTTAACCAGTATGGTCCAGTTCACAATTTGCTCACACAAAGTTGAAACCCACGGCACTATGGTCCCATCCAGATCCAACTCCCCTAAGGTGACAGGTCTCTTTTCTAATGAAGTCAAGGAGAAAGGTGCTGAAAATCAGCTTTTCACAAAGTTAAAACCTGTCCTCCATCCCTGGTTTACCCACCCAAGAAAGTCTCGCCAACCATACCTCCTTCCCCCGAAATTATCGAAGGCTTCGATTACTGTTCAGAAGCAAACCATCTAGATTTCTCTCGTGAGAAGGTAAAGTCCTCTACCCCACTGCCACCTCCATCCTGACATCGTTGGAAGGAGAAGCAGGCAGCCCTCCCTTCCACGAGCGGAACTAGACTGCCAAATCTAAAAGAATCCTTTCTATTCATGTGAACACTAGTAAAGCACATTTCCCTGTTTCAGAAAGCATCTTATAAACCTACCAAATCTGATATCAGTGCCAAACTACATACTCAGAAACCGTGTGAGTTCACAAGGACAAGGGTAGGGTGACCACAGGAGACGGTACCACACCCTTCTCTCAGATAGCTCAACAGTAAGCGCGTCTCTTATAAAGACTGCAATTCTGAAGGAAAGGGAGATCATTCCAACCTGCCGTCCCAGCAGCCCATGCCCCCTTCGCTCTTTACACAGACTCATTTCAGTTTAAGCCAACGACCTCAGCATCCACAGCAACAACTAGTGACGGACAGGGAAGACAGGAGAACACAGAATTTACTTGCTTCTAAGCCCATTTCCGAGGAGTTGGCTTCCCGCTTCTCTACTTCTCGTGGCTGGAGTCCTACCTGGTGGAAACCAATGGTTAAGTAAAACCACTGATTTAAAGAGCCAACCAGGAAACTAACCATGACAAGTGGGAGCAGCCCTCCTCTCCCAAGCATTGATTGGCTCTTGGGGTTCCACCGGTCCGGTTCTACCCACATAAGTGGCAGGTGTGGCTGTCAGTCAAGGAGAGAGCTGACAATTCACCGCTCTGGGAGTAAATTGTCTTTCATCCAGCAAAGGCAGGTAGCCGCCTAAAATCGATTTTCTCCTAACGGAGTGGACCCTCCCTCTGGCGAAGAGGAGAAAGACCCCTAACTACAAAATAAATTATATAGGGCTAAACAAGGAGAGTTTACGGGTACTATTTGATTCTCACACATCGAAGGAGTCCTTATTCTTCACTGTCCTAAAATATGATCTTTCAAAGGCTCGGACAGTAATAATAAGAAGAATAAGAATAATAATTTTAAAAAGGTACCTCCTTGTAAGTGCCCCTTGTATAATTAGGAGGTGGGAAGAGACTCGGTAGGAATGCGGTTTAATTTCACATCGTATCCTTTTTCATACACCACCTCCTACCCCTCCCCAGTAAATCATCTTCATTTTCCCAAGGCATGAATTTTTCTTTTTATAACCTGCGTCCCTTCCCCGCCCCCACTTTCCCCTGGAGCCCACCCAGACAGCGGGGCTCATAACCCCGAGGCTGGGGGTCCTGTCTTCTCCACTTTATTCAGCTTGCAGTTCTGCGAGACCCCCGGCCTCGCAAGCATCCCGCCCCTCCCGGCAAGAAGGCAGCCGGGCAAAAGGGGGAGTCTGCAGAAAAGAAAGGCGAGGACAGTAAGGGTGGCTACGGAAAAGGGACTGCGGGAGGTGGCTCGGGGCGGGCGCCAGAGGAACTGTGCACTTGTTCCAATCCGGGGGTTTAGACAGCGAGGCAAATCCGCCCTTAGGCCGCCCCATCCCTTCCCCCGCCCGAGAGAGCCCCGAGAAAAGCGGCTGCGTCTCCCCGTCTCCCCTCGGCTCCCCCGATAACGCATTGCAGCTGCCCACGAGCACCGGGGACCCGCGCGAGGGAGCCGGGGGACCCAGCGTCGGTGTCTCACCTTAGCGATGCTCGCCCCGGCGCGGTCCCACATGGATTTTTACAACCTCTCGTGGCCGCGGCACCGAGCGGCCGGGAGGAGCTGGAGCGATCAGGAGCGCGAGGCAGCGGAGCGCGGGCAGCGCGGGGAGGTGGCGGGGAGCGCGGGGAGGTGGCGGGGAGCGCGGCCAGCGCCGAGCGCCGGGGCCGGGCCGGGCGGGGCCGAGGGGGCGGCGCCCGCCGCAGTCCCGACAGGCGCGCTCTCGCCGCTCGCCCAGGCCCTGACTCACATTCCCAGCATTCCCGAGGAGCCTGGAGGGGCCGCGGCTGGGACCCGGGCACCTCCGCGGGGGGCAGCAGAGAGTCAGTGCGCTCCCGCTCCGCAGCGCCTCCTGGTCTCCTTCTGCCCGAAGCACCTGACCTCCCAATCCTCCCCCCAGAAGCCCCTCCAAAGCTGCCAGACACTTCTGGGGAACAAGAACAGCACTTGTCTTGTAAGTTAACCTATAGAACTGGGGCGGGGGGTTCCTACGCCCTGGTACCATACATCTTGGCAGTACACAAGACATCTACTTTATTGCCACCTCCCTGTCCCCCCCCAAGGAAAAAGGCAGATAGAAAAGTGAAAAGGAGAGCAATTAAGGCTCCTGTTCATCATATTCATTAGATGTCTCGTCTGATTCCCTTTTAAGTTAGAAAGATGGGCCCTGGGTTCACGCAAGCGTACATAGGTCCAGGTAAAGCGTGTGAGAAGGTGGACAACGGTTTCACAGGCAAAAGCTTCCACTCAACAAGAAGTCTTGAACCCCTGCTGCTGCTGCCACTTGGCATTAGGGAGGGAAATGGAAACGTCAGAGCTAAGTAGTCAATTCCAGAACAGCAGTGATTTCCTTTATGCCCTGATGAGTGTGCTTCCAGCAACTTCGGTGGCCAGATAAGAGTGTCTCCTGCTGGGAAGCTCACAATAAAGTAGATCCAGATCCAGCGGTGGGGTGAGCAGAGGAAGGAATATTAGCACAGTGACTAGGGACAATCCTTCCTCCCACTCTGAAGGGGAAGGACTCAGAGAAGAGGAAGATGCCTTCCTAGGGCAGCCTAAATGTCTCTACCTTTTATAGCCATGCCATTTAAGGTTTTCCATAGCCTCCGGGTGCATACTTCTCTTTCCATCCCCAACCAACAGGGCTCATTCTCCTAACCCTGGTACTTGAAGGACAAAACCAAACTGCTTTGTGTTCTGTGTCCCACAAGGATCCTTGGCAACCTGGTGTGTTACACTCCCATTTGAGATTCTTGACATACCTCATACTGAGTATTTTCTGAAATGTGACGGTCCGAATTTGCTGTGATAAAAACAATGGCCACAACCAATTTAGGAGAGGAAGGGGTTGGCTTACTTTTCCACAGCACAGTCTATCATCGGGCAAAGCCAGGGCAGGAGTGCAGGCAGACAGCTGGTGGCTGGAGGGGAAGGGAAGGCCATGGAGGATCAAAGGATCGGAGGATCGCCATTTACTGGCTTACTCCCCATGGCTGACTCAGCTTGCTGTATTACTTAACCCAGCCAGGACCATGAGCCCAGCTATGGTACCACCTTGGGCTGGACCCTCCCACATCAGTCATCAATCAGGGAAACAATGCCCCCCACACAAGCCAATAGGATGGAAGCTGGTCCTCAGCTGAGGTTTCCTCTTCCCAGGTGACTCTAGTTCACATCAAGTTGACAGTATTAACCAGCACATTGACAGCATGCTTTAAGTGTGTGTGTGTGTGTGTGTGTGTGTGTGTGCAGGCACTTACACTTTCTCAATCACTCTCACAAAAGCTGTAAGATGAGTAATGCCTTTCCTCTGCTCACCCTTTATTGTGTGAGCTTCCCAGCAGGAGACATTCTTATCTAGACACTGAAGTTGCTGGAAGCACACTCATCAGGGCATAAAGGAAATCACTACTGTTCTGGAATTGACTACTTAGCTCTGACGTTTCCATTTCCCTCCCTAAAATCCAGGTGGCATATCCAACATGACACAACTGTAAAATTTTTAAAATACAGTGTTGATGGGGGCTGGAGAGATGCTCAGAGGTTAAGAGCACTGACTGCTCTTCCAGAGGTCCTGAGTTCAATTCCCAGCAACCACATGGTGGCTCACAACCATCTGTAATGAGATCTGATGCCCTCTTCTGGTGTGTCTGAAGACAGTGATGATGTACTCACATAAATGAAATAAATAAATTGTTTTTAAAAAATAGAATGTTGAACGTTCACAATTAAATGCCTCATTCTGTCACATCTACCTATACATTCTAAATAAGAATCTTGGGTATTTAAAAGATAATATGTTATATGGATATAGACCCAAGAATAGTTTCACACACACATGTGCTTACACTCGTGCGCACACGCACACACACACACACACACACTGACTCGTGGTTTTCAACAGATTTTTTTTTTTTTTTTGCAATGTAGGTCCTTGATTCAGGGAAAAAATGGAGAAAATAAATGTTATATATAGAAAGCAAAGGGCTGAAGATTTTAGAGTACGTAGGAATGTCATCTTCGTCCTCTCTGGGCCTTAGTTTCCCTTCTGAAGATTTTAAAAGCTGAACTAAAGGAACTCAAGATGCCATTCAGCTAACCTTCTCTAACTTAATACTAAATACATGTCTGTACATATGTACCAGACACACTACCCCACATGCCAAGTGCTAACAGATACCCCTACTCACTGGACAGGAAAGTACAATACAGTCTTGTCCATACTGAAGACACGGCTCTTGCTACTCAGAGAATAAGGAACAGTTTATTCTGACGCCAAATATGAGCAGCCATAACCCAGAAACACGGATTTAGGTTATCCCAAACCCCCTGTTCCAATGCAGTAACACCTGAGTGATGTTTTTTATGGTTACAGAACAAAGAAAGTTGCAAGTTAAAACACCTTTCAAAAAGCATCAGAAGGAACCTTGGGTAGGAAGGTCACAGCCAAGCACAGAAATCTCTGCTGTAAATCTCGATATTACTTGATGCCATTCTTGACTTTTGGATTTGTGGAAGCCCGGCATCTGCACACAAGAGGATTTTCTCAAATAGTCACAAGGATGTCGGGTCATACACAGAGGTGAGCAGTTAAGTGGCTATTTAGGATGCCAAGACAACCCAAAATAATTTGACTCTGGGTCTACAACATTTCAACTCTGCACAATCACTGAAGTTCTGATCAGTCAATTAGCCCTGTAGAGTACATAACTCACCACTGCTATTGTGTAGAAGCTTCAGGTCAGTCTGTTCCCTCTGGCCCCCATAGTCTTGTTTGTTTTGTTCTATTTTCTTGATTTCTCAGATCTTCATCAGAGCCTCTCCTCCGACAGAGTCAGAGAACACTTTTCTGTGGCAGATATTTTTTTTTCTCACAAATGTATTCATTTCTTTAAGAAATATATATTTCGCATCTACTCTTGGCCTGGGGGCCGTGTAGAGCCTGTCCCCTCAAAAACCAAACAATTTAGTGAAGGCAACTGATAAAAAGCAGGTAACTCCAACCACCTGAGAAGAGACAAAGTACTGGGAGCTGTGGAAAGGCAGCCAACCGTCCTGAAAAAGATCCCAAGACGAAGCTTGCCAACCCCTATGCCACCTGTCCTGTGTGAGACCTGGAGTGGCACCACACATATGTCAGGATCCGTGATGGACACCTGTGTTGGAGTGGTCCATAATGGGCGCTCCTCGGTACTTGAAACTGAACTTTGAATGGGTCCACTGGCCAGCAGTGAATGGTAACCTCTGAACCATGGTATGCAGAGGTGTTATGCATGCCTGTGATCCCAGCACTTGGGCGGTAGAAGCAGGAAGATCAGGGGTTCAAGGTTAGACTAGACTATATGCAACCCTGTTGCCAAAATGACAACAACAGGACCCCTGCGATAGTGGAAAAGACACCCGGGAGCAAAGTCTAAAACTGCTTGCTCCAGGAAGCTGGCATACAGAGAGAAAAGCAGTTAGTCCTAGATACAAAAACAAGATTCCTTAAGACAAAGCATTTGGTTATGCAAGAGCTTACTAGATCTCTCTACCGTGTAGCTCGCCTATATCTCAAACTTACGGTGCCTTAAACATAGCTCAAGGTTTTTATGCACTAATCCTTATCTTTTCCAAGATTGCCCATCAAGTTACCAACCTCATCATTTGCCCTGTTAGACAAGCCCAACCCTAAGGAGGCCATCACGCAGCCTCTTGCTTAATGGGCCCATCCAGACCGTCAGCCACTCCGGCCAGCTTGACCTTGGCCTGAGCCAAACCTTCTCAGTTTCTGAAACAAAAGAGAAAAAGTGTGCCCTGGTAGGAAAGGTCCAGAGTTCTAAAATTTTTAAAATAAAAAGTTTTAAAATAAAACTGCAACCAGGTATGACAATGCATGCCTCCAGTCTTAATGCTTGAGAGGACAGGGGACACCAGGAGTTTAAGGTCATCCTTGCCCAGACAGTGAGTTTGAGGCCAGCCTGAGCTGTCTCAAAAAAAAATGTATATGTATATGTATATGTATATGTATATGTATATGTATATATATATATATATATATATATATGAATTGTTACCCAAACATTATTTTATTGTCACGAATTGTCATAAGCCAGCCAGTGTAGATATGATGCTCACTGAGTAGAGGCTACATGAAAACAATTATCTTAGTTACACAATGACAATCTCCTCTCTCTCTCTCTCTCTCTCTCTCTCTCTCTCTCTCTCTCTCTCTCTTTTCCCTTCCTCCCTTTAATCTTACATTCATTATGAAAATGAATGTTATGCCAATAACTGGTTCTGAAGTCGACAATAAGAAAAACAACCGCACAGACCCGCATAGCTGTGCGATATGCTGGGCCTCTCTTTTTGTAGTTTGTAGTCTTGTACTTTCTCCTAAGACAGTTACATTTAAATGCCATACCTGTTTTTCTTCCAAAACTAAAAACAGCACAGAGAGCTAAGCTATTCTGGAAATCCACGAAGAGCTCTTAATCAGAGTCTTATCTGGATCTAAATCAGATAAACACTGAGATGACCTGACAATGAATTTAAACGAGCTACTAATAGAATGTGTGTATCAAATTGTTTTACTCTTGTGTCTGTGATAAAATGCCCAGCAGAACAGCCTAAGGAAGGAAGCACTTGTTTGCACTTGGTTTGAGAGGCCTCAGTCCTTATGGTAGGGAAGACATGCTGAAGAAGCCTAGTTCACATCATGGTAGACCAGGAAGTAGAAAAGGAAGGTATACCACCATCCAACAGCCTTGAGTTTCCTGGAGGACCTCCAACCTATAAGATTACTTCACCCACATTCAGACTGACCCACCCGCAAGGCAAGTGATACTCTATAAACACGCTCACAGACACACCCAGTGGGACAAGGACTGGGTCTCCCAAATCCAGTCAAGGTGATAATGAAAAATAGCTATCACGATTTATTTCATCTTAAGGAGAGAAAATGGAGCATAAGGTATCAGAATATAACAGGTACTTTAAATGCTAATTACAACTGTCTTAGTTAGGGTTTCTCTTACTGCAATAAAACACCATGACCAGAAAAGCAAGCTGGGGAGGAAAGGGTTTATTCAGCTAACGCTTCCATATCATGGTTAATCACCAAAGGAAATCAGGACAGGAACTCAGACAAGGCAGGAACCTAGAGGCAGAAACTGATACCGGAGTCATGAAGGAGTGCTGCTAACTGGCTTGCTCCTCATGACTTCATCAGCCTGCTTTTTTATAGAACCCAAGACCACCAGGCCAGGAAGGCACCACCCACCATGAGCTGGACCCTCCCCCACTGATCATTGATTGAGAAAATGCCTTCTATCTGGATCTCATGAGGGCTTTTCCTCAACAGAGGCTCCTTCTTCTCTGATGACTCTAGCTTATGTCAAGTTGACACACAAAACCAGCCACTGCACATACAAAGTTAGACTTTCTTCTGTTCCCCTCTATAGTGGAAAAACTCCTGCCCTTAATCATTAATTATTTTTCATTTATGAAAATGGAAGGGTAACTAATTGGGAAATGGAAAGGATCAGCAGGTAGAGGGAACAAGAGAAAGTGATGGGGATTAATATGATTGAATGTATTATACCCAGGAACAAAAAATGTCAGAATGAAGTCCATCATGTATAATAATACATGTTAATCAAAACACAAAAGCAATTATATGTATTCAGACAAACTACCTATTTTGAAAATCCTTATCTATAAAACAATTGTTTTTCATTTCTTTTTAATATGCTTGTGATATGGAGATATAGACAGACAGACAGACATAGATATATGTTGTCATAGCTTGGGTCTTATTGCTTCGGAAAGACATCATGAGACAACTCTTATAAAACAAAACATTTCATTGGAGCTGGCTTACACTTTCAGAGGTCTAGTCCATAACATCATGGCAGGAAGCATGGCATCAGACAGGACAACATGGTGCTAGAGATGGAGCTAAGAGTTCTGCATCTCGATCGGAGGGCAATAAGGAATCCCTGGATTCAGTATACATCCCTGGGCACAGTTTGAGAATAAGAGACCTCAAAGCCTGGCCCCAGAGTAACACACTTCCTCCAACAAGGCCACACCTCCTAATAGTGCCACCCCCTGTGAGACAATCGTTCAAACATGAGTCTATGGGAGCCATTCCTATTCAAACCACCACATAACTATTCTCTCAGGAAACAGTGGCTCTGGACCTGTAACAACAACAACAGTCTCAAGCATTTGCAACTAATTTGTAAAGCCTATGCTAAATGTTCTAGGCTGGACCCAGGCCCTGGGTGCAAACTTGGTTACAATATATTTGGTTACAGAGAGTAAAATCATCCCAGTAACCGAATGTGTTGTGTTTTGATTGTTACAATAGCCAGGAGTGGTGGCACACATCATTTCTTCCAGCATTCGGAAGGCAGGTGAATCTCAATGAGTTCGAAACCAGCCTGCTCTACACAGCAAGTTCCAGGACAGTGAGAGTTGCATATTGAGACTCCATCTTTAAAAGAAAATTATTTGTAGTTGTTTGTTACAATGATTTATTTGTTTGTATAGATGAACTAATGTCATGGCACGTAAGTAGGGGTCAGAGGACAGTGTGTGGGGGGTTAGTTCTCTCCTTCTATCATGTGGGTACCAGCGTCAAACTCAAGTGCTTAAATGCCTTTCACTCACCGAGCCTTCTCTCTGGCCCTTAACATTTTTTTTTAAACCAGCAAACTACATTCTGTATTTGGCTGTTTGGTTGTATATGATATTAATGGTATTATTAAGAATGTGTGTATGCTGTAAGTAAAGTTCACTGGGAGCTGTTGAGAAAGAAAACAAGAAGAAGAAAAAAAGGACAGGAGCTGCCAGGGTCAAGTTTTCCTTGCTGGGTTCTTATGCTAGAGCTGTTAGGTAACAGGCTTTCTGTGCCACCCAGAAGGCCAGCATTTGCCTCTGCAGCCTGGAACCTTTCTAGGTAGAGGGAAAGCACCTGCCGAAAGAATGGGGTCTCCTTGTAAGAGTAGCACAAGCCACCTAGAAATGTTTCTTAGTGGGTGTTAAGGCTGTAGTTCAGTTGGTGGGATGTTTGGCTAGCATGTTAAAACAAATAAAAAACAAAACAACAACAACAAAACCTGGGTTCTCTCCCCAACACTGCATGAACCAGCGGCCCGAGTCCATAATCCCAGAACTCAGGAAGTGGAAGCAGGGGGGATGAATCCAAAGTCATCACAGCAGCAGAGCCAAGGTCAGCAGGGGACACATGAAACCCTTCTTCAAAACAAAAACTTCCTTGGAACTAAGATGGGCTTGATTCCTCCTTTTAACCAAGAACCCAAAGTCTACAAAATACCTCCTTTAGGCTACATATTTGGAAAGCCAATGAGATAAATGAATAAAACATCCAAGGACCAGATAAGTGTGCGCCATTGTTTAGTAACAAGAGAATCATTAATGTAATGTGAAGAGTAGAACCCGCAATTGTGCTGCAGATGTAAGTGATGGGTTCATTAATCAACCTGCCTCGGGACAGGGGTCAGTGCTGGATAGAGGCCAAGTGGGGAGAGGGGACTGAGTGCTGATTTGCTGGCCAAGCGGTAGGTGTCTGTCCTACCACATCATTACAGACAGGACAAAGCTTCTAAACCTACGTTGCCAAAAACTCATCCATTTCTTGGCACGGGTTTTGGATCGGCTCTGAGAAACTGTTCTTCACCAAACAAAAGCCTTAACTGCACGCTTAAATGAAAGGGAACTCATTTGCTCAAAGGAGAATAATGAAAGAAAAGTTCTTTTAAGTGGAAAAAAAAATGTTTACAAATTGGCTACAGCTTTCAAATGATTGCTTCTGGGTTTGATTAATGGGACACATGATCAGTTGAACAAAGAGAAATCAGTTAAGAACATCGTTTATCTAAACTTTTAATGAATTTTTGTTTTTTTGAAAAACAGGAAGAATGGTTTTAAAATAAAACTAAAGGAGCTGGAGAGATGCATCCGAAGATAAGAGCTCTTCTTGCTCCTGCAGAGATCCCACAGGGAAGTTTGCATACACCTATAACTCCAGTTCCAGGGATCTGGTTCGCAGATAGTGCCTGACTTCCAGGGCTGCACATGGTGCAAATGCATGAGGGGCACATGCATCTCATGCAGGCAAAACACTCATACACATAATTTTTTAATTTCAATAAATCTTTTAAAAGTTTTACTCAAGCCCTCTGACCACTTTTAGTAGCCTTGTATGTATCCCTTGGATCCCCTACCCCTCATTCTGGAAATAAACTCAGGCTTTGCATAGAATGGGCAAGGGTTGGACTATATCTCCAACCTGCTTGGATATATATATTCCAATGGGTTTCTGTCTGCAAGTGTCCCTACGTCCTGGTTCCAGCATTAGGCCTAATTCTGGAGTCAGGATTTCTCACTTTGCCCTTTTTGGGGGGGGGGGGCAAAAGCGACTACTTTGAGAGCTAGAGACACTGCCATAGCATACCAAAGTCCAAGCCTGGTGTGAAAGCTCAGTTGGCAAAGTTCTTACCATGCTAGCATGAGGACCAGAGTTCAGGTCTCACAATCCACATTAAAAAAAAAAAAAAAAAAAAAGAAGAAGAAGAAGAAGTCATGCATGAACTAGTCATGGTAGTATATACATTTAATCCCAGAGACAGGGATCTCTGCATGTTCAAGGCCAGACTGTTCTACATAGCAAATCCTGCCAAAGCTACACAGTGACAAGAACAAAAGTTATGAATGTGAGGTGCTTGGACCAAGGGCTAGAGAAGTCGGGAAAAGAAGAATGTCTGGGGTTCACTGGCCAGCCAACTTAGCCTAATCACTGAGTTCCGGGCTACTCATAGACACACACCCCTCAAAAAAAAAAAAAAAAATCTCAGAATCCAAAGTGTACAGTTCTTTAGGAACAACACTCAAGATTGACCTCAGCTTAAATGTACACACACACGGGGGGGGGGGGGGGGAGTTCTCTCCAGGGATCTTGAACTACTGGATTTCCATACTTCAGCAGCCAAGAAGCTGTAAGGATGTCCTAACAAACTGGTGACATCTGTAATCTACTCTCGTGGAAAACCTGCGCATGGTGAGAAGCAGACATGGTTTTCAGTCCCTGAATCACACCAGGATCCCTGTAACAAGTGTAGTTTCTCATGGAGGTGTTTTTCATTTTTATCTCCCATGGGACAAAATGGAGGAACCCCAATATACACACTCCTCTGTGGTTTGATTTCTCTCATTTAAAATTGTATTCATTGCCGACAATGTCCACACCACTGATCATCTCCTGATTCCTATCAATGGTTAATTGTTCCCTGTCTGGATGGAATGTTTATGGCCTTTTCCTAGAGCCAGGAGCACAAAAGCTTTTAAACGTGATAGAAAATCCATCACAAAGGGCTATGGCCACATCAGGGTGGATGATTGGTGTGCAAATGAGAGGTTGGCACTGATAAAGTTCAAGTGACACTAAATTTCCCAGCCACCCCACACAATATTCATTACACCTGTCTTACAGCATTTGTTACCTCTGTCACCTACACAATGGACCAAATACTACGCCTCACACACTCCAGTTTTCTTAGCACATTGAACACAGTGACCTTGAACTCATCCAAATGGTCTTTAACAGTCTGAAACATTTTGGGTGTAATCAAGTGGAGATTATACTTGTGCTAGATGTTGAAACCTGGACCCATCGGTACAATTAGTCCTGAAGCTAAATTTGTCTAAAAAGCCAATACGCGATATTTCCACCCCATGATTTCTGAAACAAGGGGCAACAGGTCAGATTTGAGTTCTGTCACCGAGTCTCAGTTCATCCACTTACAAGTTATATAATCTTGGGTAGTTCAGCTCGTGTAAGACTCATAATCATGAGGAAGGTGTGCAGAGAGATGGTCAGGTGTGATGGCCCACACTGTTTGCAATCACAGCACCCACAAGGCTAAGGCAGAGGATGACACATTTGAGGACAGCTTACAGTACAGAGCATGATCCTATCTCAAAAAAAAAAAAAAAAAAAAAAAAAAAAGTAGAAAAATAATTAATAATATTTGCCTCATGCATAACTTGAAGCAAGTAGATAAGAAATCGCTCAGAAAGTTTCTTTGGTTGTGGCAGACCTATAGTAAATGCTCAATACGTGAAGATTAGCATCGTCTCAATCCGCAGTTAACTCAGCTGTCGGGGCTGTATTGTGTGTCTGCTTTGTGATTTCCTCAACTACCAATGTTACTTTCAGAAACTGTTCTTTCTGAAGTTTCAGGAACACACATAAAAAGCTGGGCGCCGGCCAGAAAACACTTGGAAGCAAAACCGTCCTAAAAATAAGGAGAGGAGACGTGCCTTTTCTAAATGCTGGGTTTCTCTTTAAGAGCAAAATTGTAACCGTGAGTGAAGACCAAAACGCATTCTGTCTGTGACCTTGTTCCAAAGTGAAGCTTATTGGAGCATGATGCACGTCAGATGTTGTTCAGAGTGGCATATGCCCTTCCCAAGGCGTGTTGAACAGACACTGCAGGCTCGGGACGGGGGTGGAGTGGGGGTGGGGGTTCTAGCAGGTGTTTCAGGGCTAAAGAGGAAAGGGTATCCTACCTGCAGTACATCCGGCTCTCAAAACTGCCTTGCGCTATGAACTGCAGAATGTAAATAGGGACAAAAAATACCCTAGATCTTTAAGGCAAATACTTTTTTTGGTTTTGAGGCTTGGAAATTTAGACTAATTATTCATAGAAAACACACAAGAGGAAATCTTGCAACTCGAGCTGAACTGCAATTTTGAGATCTTCCAGGAACTACTTCCTTCTCACCATATCCAGAGCTTATCCCTGCGTCCACCGCCACTCTGCCTAGTGAATATCCCTGCAGTCTTGACTTGGTAGCACATCTCCCAGGAGTTCTTGTTATAGACTCCCTTGCTGGGAACTTTTCCCAGGCCGGTATGCATCTCCTTCATAACTCCATCCAGTGGAGGAGCTGGAAGGATGTCTCGGTGGGTAAGAAAGTGCACCTGTCGCTCTTGCAAATGACCTGAGTTTAGTTCCAACACCCATGTCAGGTAGCTTACAACCACTTGTGACTCCAGATCCTAGAGATCCAACATTCTGTTCTGGCCCTGAGACCACTGCACTCACAGAACACACACACACACACACAGAGAGAGAGAGAGAGAGAGAGAGAGAGAGAGAGACAGAGAGACAGAGAGACAGAGAGACAGAGAGAGAGAGAGAGAAAGAGAGAGAGAGAGAGAGAGAGAGAGAGAGAGAGAGAGAGAGAGAGACATAACTAAAAAATACAATAGATCTTAACAAGTTAACAGTGGAAACCGGGAACATGCCTGTAATTTAACACCCAAAAGAAGGATTTCAAGTTCAAGGTCCAACCTGGGGCTACATAGAAGGATACTGTCTAAAAGAAAAACCAGGTATTAGAGAAATGGCTCCCCAGTTAAAAAGAGTGCAGCTGCTCTTGCAGAGGACCAGAAAGCCCCAGCTGAATTAACAGCACTTACATGGTGATTCATAACCTTTTGCAACTGCAGTCCAGGTGATCTAACGCTCTCTTCTGGCCATATTGGGTGCCAGGCAAATACATATTACATATACACATACATGTAGGCAAAGGCACATACCTACATAAAAATAAATAAATGTCTTTCAAAAAATAAAGAAAAAAACAAAGAAACAAAGAAAGACAGGTGGGTTAGACTAGACTAACAGACCTAAAGACTCACTGCTTTCTTGCCATACACACCTATCTGTTCTGATTTTGACAGAAATGGGGCCATTACATTATGTTTACCCCAAGGCCAAGATCAAGGGCAATATACAACAACTATTTGGAAATTTTAAGGAAAAGTCTATTTATTCAATAAAATTTAACCATAGCTTTTGGAAACTCAGCAAATAGATTTGCTAAGAAACTTACCTTGCAAAGGTCAAAAATGTCTTTAATTCCACATAACCAAAAAGCATGCTGATGTCTTGTAACTTATATCCTATAAAATGACTTGGTTATCAGTTTAGGAAAGAAAGTAAAAATTATAATAATTAGCACTAATTGGTTATATAATTGGTTAAACCTAAATAGGAATTGAAAGAGACAAAGAATAGACAGGTCTTGAAAGCTAAATCATACCCTGACAGCCATAGTACACCAAAGGGGTTCTGATTGAGGCTATTCACCTTCTCAAAGCAGCTTGTTTTAGTTTACCTTTCTATTGCTGTGAAGAAAAACCATGACCGAGGCCACATATAGGAGAGTTTATTGGAGCTCATAGTTGCAGAGGGTTGGTAGAGACTATAATCATCATGGTAGGCAATATCACAGCAAGTAGACCAGCATGTTGTTGGAACAGTAGTTGAGCCTTTACATTCTTATCAAAATTATGAAACAGAGAAAGATAACCAGGAATGGCATGGGCTTTAGAAACCTCTAAGGGTCATATTTTCTCCAGCAAGGCCACACCTCCTAATCCTTCCAAAATAGTTCCACTACATGAAAACCAAGTATTCAAATATATGAGCCCATGAAAGTTATTCATATTTAAACCACCACACACCTACAGCATGGAGTTCTTCAAAGTGCTCACTGACAAAAAGTCTATGACAGCCTTTATTCTAGAGTAAGTTAGCTTCAGCAGGGGATCCTGTGACACAGGGCACACTTTCAACACAAAACAGTGCATTTAATTACTAAATGGTTCAAATAAATATGTTTAATTTAGCTACAGTTTTACTGCTGTGCACACACACCATGGCCAAGGCAATTTTATAAGAACAACATTTAATTGGGGCTGGCTTACAGGTTCAGAGGTTCAGTCCAGTATCATCAAGGCAAGAACATGGCAGCATCCAGGCAGGCATGGTGCAGGAGGAGCTGAGAGTTCTATGTCTTCGTCTGCAGGATGCTAGAAGACTGGCTCTTGTGTGGTCAGGAGGAGGGTCTCATTGCCCACCCCCACAGTGACACACTTCCTCCAACAAGGCCATACTTCCTAATAGTGCCACTCCCTGGGCCAAATGTATTCAAACCACCACAATGTTTTTATCCTATATTAAGTCCTAACATATAGGACTCTAGTTCCACCTGTCAAAAGCATACTGCTCCTCTATATGTGCCCCAAAGGTAACCATTCCAGTCTGGGAGTAAGACAGTTTCATAGTTGAGTTCGTTAGCTAAGATAATCACGGGCAAATTGCTTCATTCTTCTCACCAGTTTCCAAAACTAAGACACTCAATCTTATTTTTTAATATATATGGAATTTTGCCTATATGTATGTCTGTGCACCACTTTCATACTACTATTAACTATGCTGGAACTGGAGTTATAAACGGTTATGAGCCACCATGTGGGTACTGTAAAACAAACCTGGGTCCTTTAGAAGAGCATCCAGTGCTCTTAACCTTAGACCCATCTCTCTAGCTAGCTGCTTAATCTTAATATGCGGTCAAGATTGAAAGACCTTTGGCTGGGCATAGTGGCTTAATCTGAGGTAGATGGATTGCCACCATGTCAAAACTGGCTGGGCCACATAGTGATTTTCAAACTAGTTTGACCTACAATATGAGAAAAATCAAAAGATACACACATACCAAGCTCAGAACACCATCTATTAAAAGATACTGGTGACCTCTTCATATCCAACCACTAGAAGTTAATGAATGATCCCATCTAGCCTTTTCTGAATGAAGGCCCCAGATTCTTCAGTCATTTCTTCTACAAGGAAGAAGTAACATTCCCATGACAGACAGTGGGTTAGTGTCACAATCAACACCCAGAATTTAACACGCTCTGCAGGAGATAGTCCTCAATAGCACAACTACTACAGTGGCAAACCCAAGTAAACCAGAAGAAAAGCCTCAATCTCTGCAGGTGCACAAGAAGTGTGTGGTGGTCATGTCTGCACCCTGGAACAGAAGTGAAGAATTTAAAACTCATTATGCTGGTGAGTTAAGCTCAACTGGAATTCATCTAAGGTAAAGGTCATTCTTCCTGTGTTCCAGTTTATAAAAGCACTATATATTTAAGAAATATACAACATCTTGAAAAGGCAAAAAACAATCTTTCATGATTCTACTACTCAAGGGCAAATTTCCATTAGTATTCAGTGTATCTCCTCCCATGTTTAATTTACAACTAGATTGACTTCAAACAACTTCCACTCATATCTTACGTGTTTATGATACCACTTCTAGCTGCAAGGGAAGCTTGAAAATACTATTTTGTTTATCTGCATGCTTTTTTTCTTTGATTGAAACTCAGGTTTTTTAAATCAGGAATGTGGAATAAAGGCATTAATATTTATTTCTATATTCTCTCTCTCTCTCTCTCTCTCTCTCTCTCTCTCTCTCTCTCTCTCTCTCTCTCTCTCCTTCTGACCATCATAATACTGGCTGTGCATCATGCTCTCCCTGCCATGCCAAAACCATGAGCCAAACTACATTCTCCTCCTTTAACTTGGTTATGTGAGACATTTGTCACAGCAGCAGCAACAACAAAATCTAACTGATACTATGTATCAGGCTCCAGAGGGTTGATTATTCCACTCTAGTTATTTGTAGAACCCTGTGTGCTAATGCTCAAACCTTTACCAAGTAAACTATAGAGCCAGTGAGGTAGCTCAGCAGGTAAAGGCCCTTGATATGCAAGCCTCAGAATCTGAGTACAATTTCCAGTGCTCTGACAAAGACAGAATAAAAGAGAACCAATCTCACAAAGCTGTGATCTGACTTTCACATGCTACTGCAGCACACACACACACACACACACACTCACCTACAACACACACACACCAAACACACATACATCATAAACACAAATATATCATATATATACACAAACATATGTACCGTACACACACTCATACCATACACACATGCATTATACATATGTACATCATACATATATCATAAACACATATATCATACTCACATACATCATATACATACATACACCATGCATGTATATACACAATAATAATACAATTTTTAAAAGTTTAAAAATTTTAAGTAAAATGTCAGTTTAATTATAGCCTGAAGTCACAAACCACCTTCAAAGTAAAATAAAGATGGAAAACAATTTAATATTTTGCCTCTTTTCCCAAAACTCAAAATCTTTCTTCTCTGGGTACTTAAATACTTCCACTATGAGGACTAATATCTAATTGCTTCTAATTAGATTAAATGCCCAACTCATCCTGGTTGTCTGGGAACATGACTAACAGCTGCCTCACCTCAAGTGACTGCAGATGTTGCATGGGTGGGGGTGTGAGGCGAGAAGATGACACCTCTCCACTACCGTCTGTAACCTGACAGCTGAAACCCGGTACCCACCTGTGTCAGTGGCCCCAAGTCTCTTCCCAGAATGTGCAAAGATGCAGGAAAGCCCAGCTATTGAGTCCTCCTGAAGACAGATCGGAGAGAAAACAGCTCAGTGATCAGCGGTCAGGAGACCTCTGGGCTCTGCAGATATGACACTTGTAACGAAAGCAGGGAATCCTGGGTAGCATCCTCAGCTGCCAAGAAGAATGGGGGTGAGAGTAACTCATACGGTCCTAAGGAGGACTCCATGAGCTCATTTATAGAAAGCTCAAACATATGCCCTGAAAAACAATCAAAAGTGTTAGTGGCAGCCCACTCCGTGGACAGACTAAATGCCTGAGCAAACCTAGTTCACTTTTGAACCAAATACCAAAGACTGGAAAGGGACGCCTGCTATCTTTGACTGAGCTGAGTAGGCTTTCTCAGGAGAAGAAGACGATTCACTCAAGGCGAGAAGAGCCGAGAAGAGGACAAGAGGCTCCCGGAATCGTGGGCTGAGGTGCAGATGGTGAGGGCACCTAAGGCTGTTTCTGAGCGAGGTCCCCTCACCCTGCCCTGGAACTTGTATCTGCACCACACAAAGAGAAAACTCCTAAAAGGGAGGTGATGGAACCAGTTCTATTGGGAGGGAACGCGTGGGACCGGGGAAGAGAGACGGTGGTGATTTAGCGGCCAGATAACACAAGCAATTAATGTGATAACAGCATCTGCCCTGAGTGTTTCTATTTCTATACATGTCAGTAACAAGCTGGTGCTCTCTGAGAGCCTTACAGAAAATACTAATGCATGTAACTTTAGACTCAATCTCACTCAACCTCCAGCACCACGCCCTGAAATCGCTCTCATCGGAACCACACTAAAAGGACACTGGGCTAGCAATGGTGGCTTGTCTAAAAACGGCTAGTAGTAAGTTCAGGCTCCTTGGACACAATTCCCAGAACTCATCCAAAAGTGGAAGAGAACCAACCTCTCAGAGCTGTCCTCTGTCTCCTAAATCCAAGGTCTTAACCACCGCTAGATGCCTGAACTTCCTAGCGTGTTGTCAACAGGCTTGTCAGTGCCCACCCTAGCCTTCAAACCAGCAGCTGGCTCTTCAGACTGCGCTGCCCACACAGCCACAGGATATAAATTTGCACCAGCCTCCTCGGAGTGGGCTGCTGTTGGGTGTTCCAATTTTAATCGTCGGCAGCAGTGGAGTCTGGCCATTTAATCCATCTTGCGAGAGAAAAGGCAGACACATTCTGACAAAGCAATGCTGCAAACTCGTGGACAGTGGGGTAGGGTGGGGTGAAGTGAGGTGGGGTGGGGTGGGGAGCTGATGTACTCCTGGCTGGTCGCACCTCTTCCATGACACCAGCTTCGAAAACATAATGTGACCTCAGCTTCTATGTAGTAGAAATCTTTTTTCAGTTGTCAACAACTGTTGCAAATTACTACTGTGTTCTGAGTGTCTCCTTGCGTCTCCCTCGCCTGGACCCACACGTCTGAGAAAGAGCATTGAAAGTAGCCATGTTTCTAGCATCTTCACTCCACGCAATGAAGAGTTTTTGTGTCGTAAATAAACCAATGAGATTTCTGGTTGGCTGCTGCCTTTAGGATTTGACTTTTGGCTTTAGAGAAGTAATTGAACCACCAGGAGTTCAGGAAAGAAGATGGAGAACAAAATGCGGAGCTGGCCCTCCACAAGGGAAGTGCCAAAGGCAAACAGGAGAGGTTTCCCCTGCTTCTTGGCTTCACTGTGGTCTGAGCTGTTCTCCGCTGGGGAACGAGACCTTCTGCAGCATCTACAGGATCACAGAAAGCTGGCATTAAAGGTGGCATTCTAGTTTTCCTTTTTCAAAAAAAAAAAAAAAAAAAAAAAAAAAAACATTTCTTTCATCCTCCTAACAAGCTTTGAAGAAACGAGTGCTAATATTATTCCCACTTGACAAACAAGGAAACTGAGGCAGAGAGTTTGCCTGGTTTATAAGGCTGGAACTAGAACTGAGATCTCTGAGCTCTCCAACAAATTCATAGCTGGCTGTGCATGTGTGTAAGATGGTATAAGGCTTCAGCTGTCTACTCTTTTTTAAATTAATTTATCTTTATTTTTATGTATATTGGTGTTTTGACTACATATACATATGTGTGAGGGTCTTGGGTTCCCTAGAACAGGAGTTACAGACAGTTGTGGGATGCCATGTTGATACTGGGAATTGAACCGGGGTTCTCAACAAGAGCAGCCAGTCTGTTAACCTCTGAGCCATCTCTTCACACACACCCCTGTCCCCCTTAGGCTCTTTCGGAAAGTATTATGACAGGGCCTTTAGCTAACTGGAAGTACACGTGAAAGCTACGGAAACAGACAGGAAGAAACTTGAGCTGAACTTAAAGGCCTCCCATAATAATAATAAAGCCAGCTTCCACTCACAAACATTTACTGGCAGCAGACAGTGAGGACATGCATGTATGTACAGATCTGCCTTCTCGGTAACCATACTGGGTGGCAGGACATAATATTCCCCATTTGCTAGTTGTCAGCAATGATTGTAATGTAAGACATTCCCTGCAGAAATTATGTTGGGGCACCCATAAAATGGCATCCAAATGTCTACATTTGGGAGGTGGCTTTCTTGTTTAATTAAGACAAGGGACCAGACCATATCCCATGGTTCCTCTTCCCAAATCTGGGCATTCCAGTCCTTAAAGCCATTACTACTCACCACAATGCCATAACTGGTAGTTCTTAGACCTGGGGAAAGAAGGGCATTTCTTTGTTTGCTTGTTTCTTTGAGGTAGCATCTCATGTAACCCAGGATGGAGTTCTACTCACTTAGACTTTTGATGCTTTGGCCTCCTGGGATAACAGGCATGCAAAAGACAGGCATGTATTAAAAGAATAATTCAGTATTCTGAACCTTGAATTTTTTTCGATGTTGCAACAAATAAAAATTTTAAGGAACATTTTAGTTACTTCTTACACTACGTTCACATTGCGGTTTACGGGATGGCAGACTGGTTAAGCAGCTGGCTGGCTTTGAATTCTGATGCCCAGTTTCCACATGCATGAAACGGGCATAACATACATAAAGCACAGTCTTGTTATGCAACAGGCACTTGAAAGAAGACGAGTGTCACCCAGCATAGCAACATGATGCCATTTCTGATGATAAATAGGGAAGATGTTATCATAAGCAAAATGTTTTAAATTCATATCCTAACTTTTCTGTCTCCTCTGGGATAATAACTTTTCATTGTGCTTTGATGGTGATTTATTCCTAAAAACTTACTTTAGACCTTTTTTTTTTTTTTTTTTTGCTGAAGAATGTTCTGGAGCCTTTCCACAGTGACGATCATTTCTCCTGGCTAAACACAAAGCCCGAAGAGCACCACCAGCAGGGTAAAAGCCTGTGATTTATTAGCTCTCCTTCTATTTGTTAAGTCAGCCTGGGAAATGCAGATGTGCCAGATGAGGACCAGGCAGGAGGTGCCAGCCTGGTTTCCCTTCAAAACTTGTACAGGAACATGCGTCAAATGGTATCCAAATGCTCACCAACACAGATGGCTTCCTGATTGAGGATGAAGAACGTGGGAAGGACAGGTCAGGAACCATCTGATTTCTTAGCATCCCAAGTATGTGGGAAGAAACAGCAGCTAAAGTGTGTTAGCCCACCATTGGGGCAATGCTTTTGGAAATGTGTGGATCCCCCAGACTTGTCAATACCCATCAAGAACCCAAACAGGAGAACAGTCTACCCACACCAATGTCTTGGTAAATGACCACCAGTAGCCAGGTGTCTTATAAGTTTAAATGCTCACATGCACCCCTGTGGCATTGCTTTGCTAGTCTGTAAATTGGAGATAACAGAAAACCATATCAGAGGTGAACCCCTCCAATGAGATTATTTTTTTTAAGTCACACCATGAGGTGATGACTTGGACCTGGAAGTTCTCTGAAGCCTTGATTAGCTAGAAAGTTGTCCCTTAGGAGATAATTCTCCTGTGCCGTTTTCTCCGTGTGTGTGTGTGTGTGTGTGTGTGTGTGTGTGTGTGTGTGTGTGCGCGCGCGCGAGCACTGCCCCTCTTCCATTTAGAGCCACGTTTTCCCAGGAGCCAAAATGTATTCCATAAAATGCTAATTCCATGAGGTACTCCTGGAAGGGAAACTGAACACCATCAAATTCCCTCAGAGCTTCCTCGGGCACAGGAGCAAATTAAAGCTTCTGAGAAGGTGACATTCCTCAGGACAGGAAACTATCTGGGTGATAGCTCAGTAACCCGGTCCTTGGTTTCTTGGGCTTCTCAGGTAAAGCCCCTGTCCTTTACCATTCATTTACCTCCATGAAGCTGTTGCTCCTGCAGACACACTGTAGGACAATGGTTCGCCAAGAACACACTATCATCAGACTCACTTAGAAAGCTTAGCCAGACAGAGTTCTTGGTCCTAGGTCAGCAAGTCTTCTAACATGCCCTTAAACATTGCCTTCAAGAATGGCTCCTCTTACCTTAATGAGGACCCTGAAAATTCAGCAGAGTTTAAGTCATTATAATCTAAAATTGTCTTTTATACAATATTAGATAACTAACAGGCCAAGAGTGGGTCCTTTAGAACATCTGCCTACCCTTTCAAAGCTTCCAAACTCATGAAACGGGAAGAGTACATTCAACATGCATATTTCAAAGATAAAAGAAACTGTTTCTGACCAACCTGTCCTGTAGTGTTTTTGTTGATGTCATCCACAGGCTCAGAAGCCTGAGTGAGACTCCTGTCTGCTTCCTGTTGTTGTGATGTAATGCTCCCACCAAGGCTGCTTAAGAAAGAGCTCGTTTCAGCCAAGCGGTGAAGGCCGGTCATGGTAGCAAAGCAAGGAGCAGCTTGAGGCCACTGGCTACAACCAATCCATAACCAGAAAGAGACGAGGGATGAAGATGTGCACGCTAATGCTCAGCCTGCTTTGTCCACGCTGCTCAATCAAGGATAAGCTGCCCAGGAACCTCCCTCCAACAAGTAAGGTGCATCTTTGGAGGCGGGAAAATGCACAGCAGGTAAAAGGCAACCTCCACTCAGACCTCAGGGCTTGAACTTGGTCCCTGGAGCCCACATAAAGATGGAAGGAGAGAACTGGCTCCCAAAAACTGTTGTTTGACAGCCCCCCCACAAGTGCACACCAACACACACACACACACACACACACACCAAAAAAGGTTTTATTTTTTAAAAAGATATTAGAGCAATATTGATGTTTTCCCCCTTCAGAATATTAAGCAGAAATCTCATCCTTGATTTTCTTAACTTCTCTTGCCAAGTTGCCTATAAGCAAGTGATTATGCTTTGAAATGCTATGTTAGTTGCCATTAAGTGGGGGTACTTGTGAAGCATTCACACAGTAGACAAGCATGCCAAGTACCTCCAGGACACCTACCCAGCAAGCATTCCCCATGTGTAAATTTCTTTTTCTGTTTCTGTGATAAAATACCCTGACAAAAGCATCCTAAGGCAGGGATGATTTATTTTGGCTCATAGTTTAAAGGTGCAGTCTCTCACGGCAGGAAAGTTCTGATGGTAGGAGCCTGAGACAGAGGATCCTGTTGCACACACGGGAAGCAGGGAATGTACTTCCTGGAACTCAGGCCCAGGGAATGGGGCAGCTAGCTCTCCATCTTTCTACCTCAAGTAATGGAATCATGACAGTCCCTCACAGACAAACCCAGAAACTATGTTAATCTAAATAAAACCCTCAGAGGTGCGCTTGGAGCCTTGTCTCCTTAGTGAGGACACCGTCAGTCTGACACAAACCACCACACATCACTACCCAGTTACCCCCCATTTGACAACAAAAGGAAACTGGGGGAGGCCTAGAGCAAGGAAGCACTGTGGCTGAAGACTTAGCTGCAGCCTCTGCTGCCAAGCTCTTCACAGCACGGTACAGCCTCCCACCGGAAATAATCCTTCCAACTCTGCCCTCAACTAGGCAAATCCTTTTTTTTTTTTTTTTTTTTTTTTTTTTAATTGCCTACAGTAAAAACCACATCTGGATATGCTCACCCAATAACGGTGTGGTTTATCATCCTTTAGAAGTGAGTCCTTGCAAGGGTTTCTCTATCAATAATATGAATTGCAGGCTGACACTGAGTCAGCGTGTTGAGTCTTACTGGTATCCGGCTTCTGCATGTGCTGAGTAAGAGCTCTGGCCTTGCTTTAATTCCCTCCTCGAGAACTGGCTGACTCCACTGCTGTGGGCTGATATGCCAGCACAACACGGCAGCCTTCTTGGTTGAAGGACTCCAATTTTTCAGTACCTTATGGTCTCTTTTTTGCCCTTGAGCTGTAACTTCGGCTTTTTACTTCAATGCACATTAGCTTAAGAAATGCAAGGCCAAAGGGAGTTAGTTCTTCCTCAAGGTCTGTCTCTGTGAAAAGTGGGGTAGGGTAGAAAACAGAAGAGGTGTTCCTGAGAGCTGCTTGCCCTCAGCCGTCCAGCCCCCCTTGCAGACCCACGGGTGGAATGGGGAGATGCTTATTTAGGGAAGAGGCAATGCAATTTTTTTTTAAATCTGAAATTAAAAAATATATATAAAATAAAACAATTCTGACCTGACTGGTGCACACCTTTAATTCTGGCATCCAGGAGGCAGAGGTGAAAAGAGTATGTCTGACTAGTCTACATAACAAGTTCTAGGCTGACCAGGGCTATAGATTAAGGATCTGTCTGAATCAATCAATCATCAGTCAAACAATTTGATGTTTGCCAGGTATGATGGGACATGTCTGTGTGGGTCACAAGTTCAAGGCCAGCCTGAGCTGAATAGCAAGAACAGATCTCAGAAAAGGAACGGACCGACAAACCTGCTGTTTACCAAGCAGAGGACTCATCCGTTCTGTTCTTCATGTCAAGTAAACAGGAAGTCTATTGGAAGAGACTGTTGTCTTGATACAGGTTATTAAACACGTGGTAAGTACATATCAGCTTGCTAAACACCATTTATCTTGCGTCTCGTTGTTTCTTTCTTTTTCTTTTCTTCTTCTTTTCTGACACAGGCTTTCTCTGTGTAACCCTGGCTATCCAGGAACTCACTTTGGGTAGACGTGACTGGCCTCTGCTTCCTGAGTGCAGGGACTAAAGGTGTGCATCACCAAGCTTGTCTTTCATTGTTCTCCTGATTGGAGTTAGATGCCCTTCTAAAGAAAGTATAAATATTCTAATACAAGAACCGAATTTGCCATAGAGCACCGGGGAAGCAGTGCAGCTTCTGTGCAACACTACCTGTCAAAGCGGGGATGATGGGTTCAGTATCATCGGTCCACTCTACAGCATCAACAGTGTCTGTCACATTCGATTCATCCTGGAAAACTTCTGTCTGCTGGAGAATTCGCAAGTGCACAGAGCCTTATACTTGAACAGGCTCGTGAATGTCCTGATATCGAATTCCCTGGCAAAATGGTTACTCTGAACGCCTCCCTCCTAATCCAAACTTCCCTGCCCCTGCTCAGACAGCTGGCTGTACCACTGAGTTTCTGTAAAGTAAACTGAAGCACATATATCCCTCAGTATTCATATGGTAAAGTCTTGGGCCTGATGTGTCTGTGTTTGGAGGCAAAGCCTTTAAAGAGCTAATTCAAACTAAGAAGAAACCTAAATCCAACTGACTGGTATCTTAAATAGAGAAAAAGTTGTCTGCACACAGTGGCACCCCTGTACTTCCTATACCCAGAACACGGAGGCTAGAGGAGACTGGAAGTCAAGGCCAGTCTGGGATGCAGATAGAAAAAGAGGCAGACCAAAAAAAAGAAAGAAAAAGAAAAAAAAGAAAAGAAAAAGTCAAATAAGGACACAGCAAGAAGCCAGCCATCTGCAAATCCGGGAGAGGACTCAGAAGAAACCAACCCTGCCTGTACTTTGCTTTTGGAATTTCAGCTCCTAAGGTTGAGAGAACTGAGATGCAATCCTGTTGTTCAAACCACCCAAACTTGGGTATTTTCTTCTAGGTGCTCAAGTTATTATGATACCTCCGTTTAAGTTTTAAAACTCCTCCTCTGCTAGCCTCTTCAGTAGTTAATACTGTTCTATTTTAGTTTTTGAGACAGGCTGTTGTTCTGTACCCCAGGCTGTCCTCACACTGTGACTCACTAGATTCTGCCCTCTACCACTGGAGTCTTCACCCTACACCACCATGTCCTGCTCTTATTTTTTTAATTTTTTATTAGATACTCTCTGTATTTACATGTGTTATCCCCTTTGCCCACCCCACTCCCATCGCCCCTCCCCCTGCCCTTATTCTTAATCTTTGTACTAGATCCAGTTATTTTCCAACTTAATAGGCCCATCACACATGACTTATCAATGTATCTTATTCCCCCAAATCACAGCCCTAACTCCTGCGTTGTGGCTTAAATCTGGAATGTCCCTGAAGAGCCACACTAAGGCTTGGTTCCCAGGGCATCAGAACTGAGAGGGAAAGAGGCAGGGCTTAAATGGGAATTTACTACGATTGCTTAAGTAGTTAACAGGGTGTCAATTTGCCTTCTGAATGTATACATTTGTATCCATAGATAAAAGCTATTCTCAGTCTTGATCAGAGAAGCCTTTCCTTACAGTGAGTGGTAGAGGGTGTAGAGGCTAATCTGGGGCTATAGAGGGACCAGTTTGTAACAACACATTTATATCACTCCTGACTTTTATGAGCACCTGCACCTACATGTGCATACATTGATGCAAACACACACACACACACACACACACACACACACAAATGATAAAAATAAGTCCTTGAAACATGTTACATGACCGTCTTTCATTCTTAAATGTCTAGAGGGAGATTGTATAAACTCTGGGCATCTAAAGACTAGAATCACTTAAACAGGTTAATTGAACTCCTACTAGTTACCAGTTTGAATCAATTGATCTTTGATTATCTTATCTATGAACAGGAAATAAATTCTAAATTCTATCTAAACAGTTTATCTAATGCGGCTATAGTGAGGATTAAATATGATAACACATGGTAAAGATCTATTATTATGGGGACAGTAGCACATATTTATAATCCCAGCACAAAGAAGGCTCAAGCAAGAGGATCTCTACATATTTGAGATCACGCTGCGCTACATATTGTGAAGAAAAGTCTGTATTATAACAAAGGACTATTATTATCATCAGCACTGTTTTATTCTACAGCTAAGTCTGGAAAATAATTATTTACCTAAAAGACACAAATTACCATAGATTCAGTTCTCAGTATGCTGTGTCTCCATCTTCCATTGTCTGGGTTTGAGATGAGCTGTACACACTAGAAAAGATAAACAACAGAGCTTTTGTTTCTTCACTGTCATTTCAGAGAGAACTGGCTTTGTCTTGGTCATGCCTTCTGGTTCTGTTAGTTCTATTTCATCTTAAGTAGCAATATGACACAGACAAGCCTCCTCTACAGTCTGCTTTCTCCATCAGACCTGTTAAAGACTCAACACAGATGAGGAAGCGCTAAAAGATGGACTTGCCAATTCTCCACTACAAAGACCCTGGTTTTCGCTTTGTTCTAACTTTAAAAATAAAAATCAATATCTGAAACATGATTCTGAACATGTTGTACAGAAAGACGAGTTAAGAGCATCAACATCTTTTTGGAAAGACTCCCACTGCCCACATTGCAGACTGGTGTAAAATCTGCTGAAGGATCTCAGCCCTTTTTGCGATGCTTTCCCTCGGCACACTAACACGTGTTGGGGACATCATCTCGTGAGCTCTGTGTGAACTTCAGTAGACAGTGCCCAGATCTTAGCCACAAAGGTCTACTGTGAAGCTCATTATTTAATCTGCAATCTTCACAGAGGACTTCTGTGGCAGCCCAGGGAGCTTTCCGATGGATGCTAACCAGATTTCTTGCTCCCCCAAATTCCACCTTCCTCTTCCAAAGTCAAGAGTTTCAGCAATACTGATTGAACTTGCAAGCAGCAGCTTAAAGCTGATCCTTGTGACTGAGCCTAAACACACAATCTACATTTTCTCAGACCCACAGATCCAGTACTCTGGCCTCCAAAACTTCACAGCCGAGGATCTCTAAAAAGTAGTTCATCAAGCTAAGACTCCGGAGGCAGAGGCAGGAGGATCTCTGAGTTTGAGGTCAGCCCAGTTTGCAGAGCGAGTTCCAGGACAGCTAGAGTAGTGACACAGAGAAACTTAAACTGGGGGAGGGGGAATGTAAAAAGAAAAGTGGCTTATCAATCCCAGCGGCTAACTGCAGCAGGAGGGACAGGTAAAGTGGCCTATTCAGCTGACAAAGGGCTTTTGTGATTCAATCCTGGATGAATTTTTTTTCTCTGGTGATACATGTCTTACATTAAAAAGAGAGAGAAAGAAGTCTTTGTATAAAATCTTTTCTGATGACCAAAGGGGGAGAAATAATGGAATTTCATAGGGACATTTAAAACTAGAAAGAATAAAAGTTTTAAAAGATACAAACAGTGGGAATTGCACATATCTATCTCAGTGTTCTGGTTTATGCTATTTCTTTTTATCTTTTAAAGGAGATAAAATGCTACCTGCTCATGCAGTATGGCTAGTAATGAAAATGTATACTCAACTTGGTAATGTACATCAAAAAGACTTTTTTAAAAGTCCCTCTCATTTTCCTTGGCATCTGTTTAAAATAAAACCTCTGTTAACATTTCATTTCACAGTCTCCTAGGATCTTCTCTGTGTATGGGGCACGTATGCAAGTGTACTTACCTGAGCATACTGTATATATTATTCTTCAACCTTTTTTTTCAATCCCAAAATGTTAAGACTGTGTTCATTTATTCATATAAATCAATTTTCTCAGTAACTATGTGTCTATTAAGAAGCCCCAGCTTAGCCTACCTATTATGAATAACATTTAAGTTGATTCCAATATTTTATCATGACAGTACCACATCTGCTGTGTAATTGCCCCAGAAATATATTGCATAGTTATCCATATTTCCCTGGAAAATGTTAATCAAATCCCTAATACAGAATTGCTGAGTTCAAAAGAATATCCACTAATATTTTGATATATAATAATAAAATTTATTCTGAATGGTTGCAACACTTTAAATGCTCATGAAAAATATACAACCATAGTAATCCAATCCATCCCCATTTTTGAGTACCATATACAGTTCATCTTATAAGTGTATTTTTCATGTTGGCATTTGTGGTCTCTTACCAAACACTGAACATAGGGTTTGGAGGGTGGCTCAGCAGGTAAGACCACTCACTGTGCAAGCTTAAGGACCTGAGTTCAAATCTCCTGCAACCACATAAAAAAAATCTGGGCACAACTGGGCATAGTGGGGTAGAGAGACAGAAAGGTCACTGGGGATTACTGACTGCCAGCCTAGCTCCAGCCTCAGTGAGAGACCCTGTCTCAAGAGAATAAATGTGGAGAGTAATAGAACAGGACCCATAGATCCTCCTCCGTCCTCCACATGTGCACAGACAAGCACACTCACACCCACACATGCAAATACATACATGCATACCACACACAATCAAATAAAAAATAAAATTAGAACATGCCAATTATTTACAAATGATATGAAAATAGGTTTAATTTTTTGATTCTTTAGTTAGTAAAATTGTTAAAATGACAGCCTTATTGTCTTTTCCTAAGATGTATCCTCTCCCAAAAATTTGAAAGCTAGGTGAAAATTCCTGATCCATACTGCTGGCCTGTGCCTTGAGTCTCTGTGCTTACAATCACACCCTCCTACCCCTGCTTCTTGATGGTGGTGTCTTCTCTTTCCAGAGAGAAAAGCATGCTGATACACTATCATCAATTGCTTTTCCTTCCCTTACAGGCTGCAACTGATCAGGCTGGAGTGACAGAGGATGAGAGAATTCAGTGCAGTCCTATACTCTGGATTAGCAGTCAACACCAGGGCATTCTCAGCCACAGAGCTTGAGGTGTCTTTCTATATATC
Source organism: Micromys minutus (assembly GCF_963924665.1). NCBI lineage: Eukaryota > Metazoa > Chordata > Mammalia > Rodentia > Muridae > Micromys > Micromys minutus. The sequence continues at coordinate 31,386,656 of NC_137981.1, forward strand.
TCCACAGTCCCTGCAGAGTTACAGAAGCCACACGCTTCAGCACCTGGACAGCTCCCCACCAGCGCCTCTAGAGAGTGAGTACGGGCAGCTTACTGAGCCCCCTAGCGGTAGCTTTACTTGTTGCACAATTATCCTTAAATTGCTCCGGGGGTGGGGGGGGGGGGGAGGTGGCGGGCGGGGGAGGAATCTCCGATGTTGTTAGAAAGAATCTTTTAAGAATATAGAAAATATTTTGGTTGTGAGTCTAGCCTTTAAAGTAGGCAGGGGTACTGAAGATAGAGTACTGGGAGAGACGGCTAGAATTGGAGGATGGGGTGCTTTACAGAAGTGATATACAAACCCAGTGCTGTGGAAACTCCCTGGAATCTATGAGTGACCCTAGCGAATACTCTCAGTAATAGAGAATACAGATCCTGAACTAGGCAAGGCTTCCAGTGGTGGGACTGGAACATCAACCCAGCCACAAAACTTTCGACCTACAATTTGTCCTGCCTGAGCTGGGGCAAAGATGGCACAGAACTTGTGAGAGTGGTCAACCAACAAGTGGTCCAACTTGAGGCTCAGTGCAAGGGGGAGCACATTCTGGCCGGAGACAGAAGCTGGATAGCCCAGAGACCTAGGATAGAGCCAAACACAACTGGCCACAAATAGTCAATGAAATTATTCCTAATGATATTCTGCTATACTCGTAGATTGGTGACTGGTCAAGTCATCATCTGAGAGGCTTCATCCAGCAACTGATGGGAGCTGATGCAGAGACCCGCAGTCAAACATTATTCAAAGCGTGGGAAACCTTGCAGAAGAGGAAGAAGAAGGATTGAAGACACTATGAGAACACAGCCCACAGAAACAATTGAGAAAGGCTGGGGTGGGGGTCACAGAGACTGAAGCCACAATCATGGAGTCTGCTTGCATCTGACCTAGGTCCTCTGAATGTATGCTATGTTTGTGCAGCCTGGTGCTCTTGTGGGACTCTTAACAGTGGGAGTGGGAGGTGTCTGGCTCTTTCGCCTGCACTTGGGACCCTTTTCTTCTTACTGGTTTGCCTTGCCCAGCTGTGATATGGGGTTTTTTTTCTAGACTCATTAGTCCTTTTTTTTTTCTAGGAGACTTTTCATAACTGCCTCACGTGTATATCCTCACACTCCAGCATGACAAGAGGGATGAGTGTGTGCTGATATTGTGCTGGTCATGAATCCTGATTGTGCCATTCCTTAATTATATTATCTTAGCAAAATCGCCAAGCCTTGTGATTTGTGAATGCTTCATCTCTGAAGAAGGGATTATAAAAATGTGTGACTCTTGAAAGATAACCAGTTTTATTTAGGGTTGTCATAGGCTCCATCTGTTCTAATGCCTGGCTCTACACCCAAGGATAGATGGGCAGCACTGATTGTACTCAAGAATTATTAGTTTAGAAAAGAGAAAGGGGACATTAAGTTGGAAGCGGGATGGAGGTGTTCACGAGTTAGAGAGAGGCGATGGGATGGATGTGATATAGACACACTGTCTATATGTATGAAATTATCAAAGAATAAAATGTATTTAAAAGTATATGCTTCTGGGAAGAACAGCATTGTCGTCCAACCAAATCCTCCACAGCTCCCATGGACTAGAACACCAACCATCGAGCACTCGTTGAGAGGCCCATGGCTCCAGTTGCATATGCAGTAGAGGATAGCAGTGTCGGGCATCAATGTGAGAAGAGGCCTTTGGTCCAGTGAGGACACGTTTTCCCAATGTAGGGGAAGCCAAGGCACTGAGGCGGAGAGGGGATTGGGAGCTAGTGCACCTTCGTGAAGTCAAATAGCAGGGGGATAGGAGCGGGGTGGGTGAAGGGGATAACATTTTAAATGTAAATACAAAGAGCATCTAATAAAAAATGTTTAAGCATATGCTTCAGAAGAAATGACAAAGTATAGTTCTATCACTCAGTAATCCATCACTGATATTATTGTTGTGGATAATATAATTCGCTGATAGTATTCTGCAGGGTTATGAGTAAAAGTGTTGCTCTGTATTCTTCCATTGAAACCCAATCCCCAAGTTGACAGTGTTAGAGATGGGGTTGCAGGAAGTTGTTAGATCATGAATGTGAACAGCTCTGGGGCTGTGTTAGTCAGGGTTCTCTAGAGTCACAGAGCTTATTGAAACCTCCAGCCTCAAGATCCAGACCGCTGGTATGGCCATTTTTGGATTGTAGTTCATTCCAGATGTAGTCAAGTTGACAACCAGGAATAGCCATCCCAGGGCTCTAAGTTAAGAAACCCCAGAGTTCACTGGTCCCCTTCTCAATGCAAAGACACATCGAGGGGAACTAGGGATCAGGAAAGGGGCCTCATGGGCCTCCAAATCTGCCAATGTCTGTATATTGCAGTTGTCAGCCTCTGTAACAGAAACACAAGCCCTTGTGTGTTCGGTAAAGCTGCCTGAACAGACCAAGACACAGATAATGAGTATGCCATGGATCTTATTCTATGGGTTTCAATTACAGTTTCAGCAGCTTCAGACTACCGCACTGTATGTGTCTACTATTTTTGTTATTATTTTTGAGGTGCTAATCATTGAACCCAGGATCTTATGCGTGCTAGACAAGAGGTGAGCTGCCTTCTCAGTTGAGTTTTCTGGACTAATGAGATATTAGCTCTTAGGGGTGTCTTAGTTACTTTTCCTGTCATTTTAATAAAACCTACACCAAATCAATTTAGAAGACAGAGGGTTTATTTGGGGGCTTACAGTTACAGGTTCCTGTCCATGAAGGCAAGAAAATCAGGAAGTCAGGAACTTAAGGCAGCTGGTCACAGTGCATCTCCAGTCAGAAAACAGAGCAATGAATGCCTGTGCTCAGCTAATGTCCTCCTCTTTATGCAATCCAGAACCCAACTCATGAAATGGTGCCACTCCCCTCCGTCAGGGTTGTCTCCCTGTTTAAGGTAACCTAATCAAGGTAATTAATCACAGTAAGGCCAGAGTCTCACCTAATAGACTTAATACCTCACAGGTGTGTTGCAGTAACCACCCCAACCCAAATAAGCCTGTGCAAAGAAAACACAACTCAGTAAATATGAATACAAGCTGCACGCTTAGATTGGGCAGATCTACAACTACACTACTCTGTTCCCCAGCTATGAGATTCCTTAGAGCTTACGGTTTCTCCAGGCCGCGTGCTTCAGTTCCATCTTCCTTCCACCCCCTCTTCCTGCCCTCGATTCCCTCTTCTCTCCTCTTGCCTTCCCCTAAAACCTTTATAGCTCCACCTTCCCTTCCCCTACCCAATAAAGGTTCTAGCATTTATTTTACAAGTTAAAATGGGGAGAAGGTTCCAGTGAAGTCGCCTGAGTACTTGACTAGGCAGCCTTTTGGGGGGAAGCAGAATTAGCATCAAAATACAAACAGCACCAGGGCATTCCACGACACGGGTGTGTCTGGGGGTTTGCCTCCGAGGGAAATCCAGGTTCCATCAAGCTGACAGGAAGCACTGGCCATCATAGGAAGCTTACACTTGGTATAAGTCGACCAGTAGACATCTTCCTAGTAAGACCATCTCTATCATATCTACAGAATTTGGGGAATTATTTTTTGTTTTGTTTGTTTGCTTGTTTGTTTGTTTGTTTTGAGACAGGGTTTCTCTACCTAGGCCCAGTTGTCCTTAAACTTACAGATATCTGCCTACCTCTGCCTCCTGAGTGCTGGGATGAAAGACATATACCATACTGTTCAGCAAATTAAATCCTTAGATGTGCAAATTATCAGCTACATCTTTCTAGGGTGATGAGTTATGAAGACCCCAACCTTTCAGTCACGTAACTCTGGTCCTAAAAGGCCCAATGAGGCCACCTCACTACTCCACAGAATCCTTTTAGTCCTCACAGTGTAAGAGGTCTCTCATCTGCTCTTCCTTCCAGGTCTCTAGCTTCTCTCCCCTCAGAGCTGACCCTGTCATGGCTAGCCTGTCCCATGGCTTCCATTACTGCATCTAGAAGCACTGTGTGACAAACCAGTCTTGGGGATTACTGGGGCTACTTTACAATCTCAGCTGTTCCCACAGAGCAGCAAACAGCTGCTGCTATGTCATTCTGAAATAATCAAAATGATATGTGTCTTCTGAGATTCATTTAGGAGCACTAGAAGGTAGACAGCAAAGCTTTGGCTCCGAACTGTAAGACCCAAATTGAGTCTTATCTATTTGAGACTCCCATGAATGAGACGAGAGATTAGGGATCGATGCAAAAGCAAGAGGTTTACTCATCCAGTGCACTGGGGTGGCCTACATCCAGAGGAGAGGTGACCCCGAAAGGCTGTTACAAGCAGTTTTTATACTTTTCAGGGGTACAGGTTACATCAGCAAGGTTATAATTTAAATTCATTGGCTAAGCATATTGACCTTTAAACCTATTGGTTAGTGACCATGTGTGTCAGGACCCTAACTAGAACCCTTCAGAGGGTCAGATGGCTATCTGTCAGCACATTTTACAATTCTCCTGAGAATTGTTTACTCAGGGAAGTCCCTTAGGTCAAGGCAGGGTGGGCGCTGGGCCATTGTTTCCACATAGGTGGGAGGTAGAGAATTCCTCACTTCGTTCAGTACCAATGCAGTAGCCAACGGGGACACCTGGCAGTCCCTTTTCCCCTGATGTCAATAATGTTCTGAATCTCTGTGATGGAGGTCTGCTGACAAGAGGATAAGCTTAGCATGCCATCCCCCGTGTGTTTATTAGGGTGTGGGAAAGCATGTGCACATATATGTCCATACTTATAGGAGTAGAGAACAACTTCAGGTGTTGTTCCCAGGAGCTATCCGATTTTACTGTGGCACAGTGTCTCATACTGAATCACCAAGTGGGCTGTGCTGGCTGAACAGCAAGCCCCAGAGAGCCATTTGTCTCTACTTCCCAGTTGTGATATCACAAACACATGTAACTACACTAGCTTTTTTTTTTTAATGTGCATTCTATGGGTCAGATTCAGGTCCTTGACTTTTCAAGACAAGGACTTTACCGACTGAGGTGTGTCTCCAGCCTTAATAACGTGGTTCTGTTTGGACAGTTAAAACAAGCATATACAGAATGATGCCGAAGCCATCAGATAACACATACTCTTAGGCGCTAAGTGGTATGCACAAAAGCTTGTCCTCTCAATCTGGCTGCATAGGACTAAGGAGGCAAACCTTGGAGAGGCTAAACTGTTTGCCTGTGTCTCTCAGAGCCAGTGGCCGAGTGTCAACACCTCGCCCACATTTGTCTGGCTCATTCACTTAGTGGCTAGACTTCCCTGCTTCCAAAGGAAAAGGACCTGGACAAAGACAAAGAAGTCAGGAAACAGGAAGAAATGGAGGCGTGCAGTAATGAAGGATGCAGCTGCCCAGAGGACCTGGGTTCAAATCTCAGCACCCACAGGATGGCTCAAAACAATTTGTAACTCCGGTGCCAGAGGATCTGATGCCTCTTCTGGCCTCCAGGGGCACCAAGCCCACCTGTGGCACACAAGAATAAATGCAAGCAAAACCACCTAAACACATAAAAATAAATCAAGACAAGCAGAAAAGAACTACAATATACCCTAACCTGCAGGAAAGCACGCACGGGTGATGATAATCCTCATATGTGACGAGAGAAAAGGAGGTGAGTCAGACCGACAGCGGGAAGAAGGGGGAATTTAGTAGGATTTAGGAGCCAATGACACTGGCCTTGAAGTCATCAGGAGGTTTGGAAAGCCTAAACAGACTGTGATGAGCAACAAGGTACCCCGGGAGGCTTGGGACAGGCAAGTTAAACAAGAAGTCACTGTTTAACACCAGAATGAAGAGTATATCCCTATATCTAGCTCTCAGGAGGCGAGACAGGAAGATCTCTGGTTTAAGGCCAGTCTGTGGTACATTGTGAATTTGAGGTCAGGTCAGACTGTACTGTGATGATCCACAGTGAACAGAACAAGTCACATTTTATTGCTAGGGGCATGTAACTAAATGGTAGAGTATGTGCTAGTATTCAAAAGGCCTAACTCCTAGCACCAAAAACAAAGTAAGTCACTGTAGGGATGGAGAGCTGCTCTTCAGTGGTCAAGAGCACAAAATGCTCTTTCAGGGGACCCAAGTTTGGTCCCCAACACCCATGGCAGGCAGTTCACAATAATAGATGACTCACTGTGTATATTTATGTGTACTGAGTGTACATATGTGGATAGTATATGTGTATGTGTCCTTGAGTGTGCAGATGTGCATCTATAAGTCTGTTGGGGGTGAGCCAAGAACCTGCTTCCACCCATACTAGAGAAACGGAAGCCAGCTGCTACGTTCAGCTTGTTTCTCTAGTGTGTGCTAGAACTCTAAACTCAGTCGCCATGTTTGCCCTGTAGGTAAGCATCTTCCCTGCCCCCTCCAAATGGGGTTTCTAAACCAAAAATCACTGTTATTCCTTTTGACCCAACTAGAGCATCCTTTATGTTTAAATATCTCTGTGCATGCTGTAAGCTACACCTGCTTCCTGACTTCCTCCATGTGGAGCCAGACATAGACATTTAGATCACTTTCCTACATTTAAATAAATACAGTGAAGTCCCTTTGGAGACAGACCATTTTGATAAGAATCTTTTCCTCCATGAATTTCCATCTTGGAAATTCTAAAGGGATCTAGAAAACAGTTCTGTTCAATCAGCAATGCTTGCCTGGTTCCCTTTGCTATGTTTACTCTGGAGTATAAGTCAAAGCACAAATTGGATTTTTTTTTTTTTAGTTCATAAATTGGATTTTAAAAGCAACATCTGTGGCTGGAGAGATGGCTCAGCAGTTAAGAGCACTTTCAGAGGTCCCGGGTTCAGTCTCGGCACCCACATAGCAGCTCACAACTGCCTATAACTCCAGAGCGGTTTTGGTTCCTTTTGTTTTGTTTTTTAAGTCAGCAGTAAAGATTCTTCTGGATCCCACATGGTGCAAGGTAGCAACTGACTTCTGCCAGTTGTCTTCTGACTTCCACAGACTTGACATGCCCCCACCTTGGTAGGTAGGTAGGTAGGTAGGTAGGTAGGTAGATAGATAGATAGATAGATAGATAGATAGATAGATAGATAGATAGATAGAAGACAGCAGATAGATGATAGATAGACAGACAGACAGACAGATAGATAGGTAGGTAGATAGATGGACTGGAGAAACAGCTCAGTAGTTAAGAGTGAGTGTTCTTCTTCCAGACCTAAATTGAATCCCCAGCACACACCCTGAGTAGCTCAGTACCAGCTATAACTCCAGTTCCAGGGGATCTAATGCCCTCTTCTGGCCCTACAGACACTACACCTACCTGCAGGAGCTTGTGCGCATGCACCATTTGAAACAACAGCAAACACCTTCCAACAAAAGAGATGTTTTTCCTAAGATCAACACAAAATTACAGGATGCTGTAGACAGCATGCTGAGACCGCACCCCACACCCTCTTTCCCTGAGCCCAAACACTGTGTGTTTTCTGATACAATTTTTTGTGTGTTCCTGTCTTACCATGACTGCTGAGTAGTGATAGAGATTTGAACGTGGCAATGCAAGCAGCAACAGAAAGATTTCAGCAGGTCTAAAGGGAGAAGAGAGTTTATGTCCTGACTTCTTCTCACACAGGATTGCCAGGTAAAAATGCCAACTAGCATTGCAGGAGAAATACGTTACTTTACTAAAGTAATCATAAAGTCAGCCTTAGCTGACACCACCTTCCAGAACCCAAGTTCCCAAAAGCATATTTGAAGCATAAACTAATTTTTTTTAAATGTTCAGAGAATTCAGACATTTGCACTCCTATAGAAAAATGTCTATTGCTGGTTTGTACATAGGCAAGTGGGTTATAAATATGTTATCAACAAATAAATTGGTATTAGTATCTGTTTCTTAGATTATAAGAAAAAAGTCCGAGGGAGAGAGATATTACTGATAACAGATTGCCAAACCATGGTTTGTTTGGGTTTTGGCTTGGCTTGGTTTTTTAGAACCAAGCCCTGGGCTGTTTTGCCCCATTAGGCTCCTTTCTTATCTTGGGGATTGAACCTGACGCCTTGCGTGTGTGAGGCTAGCGCTCTCCCCTTGAGCTACAGCCACAGCTACTGCCAGGCTTCTTCATCTTCTTTCCAGGCTCAACAAATTGAGCAGTGACTTTATGAACTGCAGGACGTGTTCTCTTTCTAGGAAAGAACCAGACTCCTCGATAATTTCTTTTCAGCCATTTGCCAGACAGACTAACCGAGGACTATCCCTCAGGATGGAGTTAATGAGACCACAGATTGCCCCAGGTTGGGAGACCTCAGCAGCATTTAGTCTTTGCCTAGAAAAGAGGCACTTCCGGTCTTACCTTATAGTTTAGGAAATCAGGGGTAGAAACTATGAGAGTGTGTGGCCCCCACCTGCCTCTATCAACCAAGAAGGCACTAATGATGTATCATGCTTGTAGTCTTTCCCACAGAGTTCAGGCTCAGGCTCAAGCTCCATCTCAATGTGCTCTACCAGGAGAGCCCTGAGCTGAAATTGACAAGTGAGCTAGATCTGATGGGGTCCGCCTACAATCCCCGCCCTCAGGGAAGAGGATTTGAGGGCGAATGGTCTCAACTTCCAGGCCACACTAGGTGCATATCAAGATCCTGGTTCCAATAGTCAAGCAACAAACAAATGTGGGGTGAAATCCATTTACCATCACTGGTCCGGGAAAACAGCCTTTGAGCTTACTCAACATGGAAGCCTTTCTTAATTAGCAAAATGTCTGATATGCTGAAATTTTTCCTAAAATAATAGCTTCCAAGTATACCCAGCTGGAATTCAAATAGTCTTATGTAAGTCGAGATCGAAGTCATAATCAAGAAGAATTTGTAATTAAGCCAGAGTGTTGGCTAAATAGGTACTTGTGTTTGCTTTGCATGTAACCATGGAAGCATCTAAGGCTACTTATAAGAAATGGAATTATCTGAAAACTCAAATTGTTGCCTCCTTTTATTGCACCTTGGGTCTTTAGTATACCAAAGGCAATCCAGAATCATCCAATTAACCAGAGGAGCTATTAAAATCATCTGATTACAGATCTAAAAAGATTACATTTTCTCCTGTTCCAAGGAGAATATATATATGTACATATATATATGTATATATATATGTACATATATATGTATATATATATGTATACACACACACACACACACACACACACACACACACACACTGGTTCTCCAAATACAGAGCCTCACAACTGGACAGAGTGCAGAGAATGAGAGACCTTAGAACCCTCCGTCCTAAATGGGATGTGTGCATGAAACCCCTCCCCTCAGGGCTCAGAGAACTCTGCAGAAGAGGAAGCAGAAAGATAAGAGCAGGAACCATTGGGGAAGAACGCCATCATGGAAACAAGGTCTTCTACACACAACAGGACTGGCACACATATGAACTCAGAAACTGGGGCAGCATACACAGGACCTGCACAGAGGAGAAGTGAATTCGAGCCTCCATCCTTAACTCAGGCTATCAACATTGATAACTGATCATGAAGGAAAAATTATTTTTCTCTGAAGAAGTCTCATAGCACACTTAAGGGCAGGCCCTCTACCCAGCAGTAGATGACCAATGTAAAAGGAACTCAGTGGTACTGGGGGCAGAGTGGGGGGTGTCATAATGCTTTGTCAGAGCATTTTTTTAACCTTACAGGTCTTTTGCTTACATATTATGTTCTCTGATTTTGTGTCTTTATGGGGTTTCTGCATCTTTGTACTTTACATGTGTTTCCTGTGCTTTTCCATTAGCTCTTTTTTTCTGTTTGTTTTTGCCCCATTCATGTTTGTTTGTTTTTAATTTAATTTTATCATTTTTAGATGTCTGTTTGTTTTCTAATGGGAGAGAGAAAGAGAGAAAGAGAGAGAGAAAGAGAGAGAGAGGATGTGGATTTGGGTGGGAATGGAGGTAAGAAGGATCCAGGAGGTGTTAAGGGAGGGGAAACTATAATAAGAATATATTGCATGAAAAAGAAATATCTATTTTTAATTTTAAAAAGAGAAAGACAGGCTCTCACGCAATCTAGGCTGGCCTCGAACTTGCTATGTAGCTGAAGATGCCCTTGAACTTCTGATCCCCCTGCCTCCACCTCTCCAGAGCTAGAACTGCATGCATGAGTAAGCATGCCTGATTTATGTGGTGCTGGGGATTGAATGACAAGCCTTATTCATGCTAGGCACATACACGCTACCAACTGAGCTGCTTCCTTCTCCCCACCAACACTTTAAATTTTGTTTTCCTCACGGACTGCCAACTTTTTGAATTCCTGCTCTCTGCAGTCACACTGTTCTGTACTAGAGAGCAATGGTGACCCTGCAGAAAGGATCTCAAATGTTCCAGTGATCCATAGCCAAGGATGGCAAAAAGAGGATCACGTATTTCCACACTCACTTGTAGATGCTGCTGAAAATAGTTCCAGAAACTTCCTACTCTGACTTTTGAACCACATGGAACATTTAACAGCAAGTCTGCTATAATTAAAAAAAAATAATTAATTCTTTTAATTAATTCCATGAATGTCATGTAATTCCTTGAAAGCATTTTTATTATAGTTGAGGGTAGCGGATTATTGAGGTTTAGATATGAAGTAGAGGCCCCCAGCAAAGGCTCGTGGTTTTGAGGCTTCATTCCCAGGTGGTGAATCCAATCACTGAGACATAATTGAATCGAGAGAACTCTGACTTAAACAGTGAATTAATGTACTTGATGAAACTGTATGATTGATGAAATTAGAAGGCAATAGATACTTCGGGACCACAGCACTGGGCAGGCTGAAACCTCCGTATCCATGAGCCAAAAATCAATCTTTCCTTAGGTAAGGCTAAATCCGTCATTTTATTATTGCAGCAAAAGGTTGATAATACACAGACGCATACCCACATACTTGAAAATGTATCCTCCATTTACTGTAAAATGAAAATATACAAACATGGAAGGGACAGAAATATATGTTTAAATGGGGAAGGGATAAGGAAGTGAGAACTGTACATCACCAGAACACAGCAGAGCGCACAGCACAAAGCAGGCTTCGGATGAACATTTGAAGAATAAATACATGAGTGACTATGTAACTAATGACAAGATCCGACTTTCTGTATTTATCGTTCCCATTTTACTTCCTCGTCTGATTTAAGATCGCACGCTTCTGTGCGTTTTATAACCTTTTCAGTGTTTGTACCAATTTCTCTAGGGGTTCCCGGGCTTAGGTGATTTCCTTTTTGACATTTCCACGCTGTGACTGGGAGAAAGCCTTTTCTGTAGCTTTGAAGACAGATATAACCCTGACCGCGCATTTCTACATTTCCATTCCACAGCGTGGCCCTATGAGAAGTAAAAGAGGAAACTACCAAATGTAAGTGTCGAGGAGCACTGGGCTTTTCCCTGAAAGGTCCATAGATGTCAGTCACCCTCTCCAGACACACTGCCCTTCTGATCGGGAAGCTGCTCCATAAAAAAAAATACTGTCCTTAACTCCCAGGCTCACTCAACCATTGTGTGCAGCTCCTCCTGGGAAGAAAAGAACTACTACTGACTGAATGCACCTCCTCAGGTTCATGCACAGATTCCTAACCACCTGGGTGGCAGCATTTGGAATGGACCCATAGGGAGGTAGTTAGGCAATGAGAATGGAGCCCCAATCAGTGTGACCCATGCCTTTATAAGAAGAAGTCAGAAAGCTAATTATCGCTTGTTCATCCACATAAGGGTATTACAAAATGGGAGTCTGAAACCATAAAGAGGATCATGTCCAGATCTCAATGGTGTGACCACTGTCATCTTGGACTTACAGATATTGATAAACGCATCTGATGTGGATCTCTGGCCTTCACCACATGTGTGTGCTTGCATGGGTACCTGCCAACAAGTGTGCATTTACACACACTTAGAGAAAGCAAGACAGAGACAGGTGCAGGAGGAAAAGGTATTTTGTTAAACAAGGCAATCCCAGTCAAGTCGTGTTGGCACGTGCCTTTAACCCCAGCACTTTGAACATAGAGGCAGGCGGATCACTGTGAGTTCAAGGTCAGCCTGGTCTACAAAGTGAGTTCCAGGATAACCAGGGCTATACAGAGAAATCTTGTCACAAAAAGGCAAGGCAAAACAACAAATAATTTCCTTTCAACATGCTGGCCATGGTGATACATTCCTATAATCCCAGAACTCTGGAAGGAAAAGGAGGATCAGGTTCTTTTTATTTTTTTAAGATTTGTTTATTTATTATACATGAGTACACTGTAGCTGTCTTCAGACACACCAGAAGAGGGCATCAGATCTCATTACAGACGGTTGTGATCCACGATGTGGTTACTGGGATTTGAACTCAGGATCTCTGAAAGAGCGGTCGGTGTTCTTAACCACTGAGCCATCTCTCCAGTCCCAGGATTAGGTTCTTAAAGCTTTGGCTATGTAGCAAATTAGAGATCAGCCTGGACTACATGAAGCAATGTCTCAACAACCAAAATCCTTCCAATTCTGAAATTATATTCCAAGAACTATCTAGCTGGGTCCTCAAGCCTTTCTCTGCTGGTTGGCTACTCACTTTGTTTACATGTAAAAATAACCACGCCTTTTCCAGTCTTGTTCATGGCACATAAAATAAAAATTCAAAGAAGCGCCCATTGCTGTGTATGATGAAAACCAACATGTAGCTGTCTTCGTGTCGGCGAGGAGCCAACAGTTAAGTAAGAAAACTCGTTAGAATTAAATACTACTGTGGTTCTGCTTGAGTCTGAGTTTGGTGAATTCTGAAGGTATCAGGTTTAAGGCTGATAATCTGAGAAGAAAGAAGTAGGGTTCAAGTTATCAGGGTTTGTTGGAAGTACGTGAACATCATCCAAGGGCTCCACATATTGTCTCAAGGCTGACAAGGTGAGGGGGTTCCTATCTCATGGTGCAGTGAAGAGTCTATATGGTGAGTAACCCACACATATTGCCAGGACTCTTGCCTGTGTTTTGAACACTCAGACTATGTGTGTAAAAAGTCAATGTGTGTAAATTAAAAAAAAACAAAAACAAAAAAAAAAAAAACAAAAATAAAGACCAACTCTTCCAACTAAGTCAGAAAGAAAGTCAAACAAAGACTTTTGCTTTTAAATACTGAGTAGAGAAATGTTGGATTAGTTACTAGTTACCTTCTTCTTTGTGTCCAGTTTAAACACCTGAAAAACAGATTCAAACTAGATAAAAACCAAGATGCCTTTGGCTTCCCCAGTAGAGAAGGAAGCTTGTATAGGTATTTATCTATGCCAGAAAGATTTATTTATCTTCATTTTATAAGTATGGATGCTTTGTCTGTGTATGTATCTGTTAAGACCTAGGTAGCCACTGTCTTCTGACATTACTGCAGCCATTCTGTTTTCTTCATATAGCCAGCCAACCTGGGAAACAGTCAGGGTCCCAATCTTGAGTCTGACCTACATCCCCAACTAATTGGTCCCAGGGTGTGTGTTCAATAAATTATCCCTGTTTGACTGAGATCGGTGTCTGAGTGTTTTCTGGGGTGATTCCTAGACCCTAACATATCTATGTGCCATGGAACTGGATTATAAATTGTTGTTATCACATAGTGCTGAGAACTGAACCTAATCAGTAGATTGTCCTGAAGCTGTTTGCATTTTAATGTTAATTCCACTTCCCCAAGAAGGGCTAGCTAGTCTTATGACTCCAACTGAACCTTCCCATTTTAATTAGTAAAATAAAGAAAGTCAACTGGGAGAGGAGTTTAAGCAAGAAAAGCTGAGTTGACCCAGCCAGAGTTCAGAAAACACTAGGAAAGGATGATCTTATTCAGCAGGAAGTCTCAGGGGCAGAAAACTTTCTAGGCCTAGATTAGATTATATGGAGGCTAAAGAAGTTTCCATGACCAGGCCTAGGTTATCAGATGAAGGCAGCAACCCTCCCAGACAACCATTCCAACAGGGGAATAAAAAAGTTGTACTTGCATGAGATTAAATCAGTGAACATTCTAGCATGAATGTAGGAAGAGGCTCATGAGCCCTCAATGATTCTAAGGAGTTATTGACAGTCAATGGCTTCAGGGGACGCCAGATTGTTTTTCAGCATGTGGTCTCTGGTAGTTCAGCCTCCAGTGGAGATGCCCCAGTAGGTGGCTTATAACTTTGAGTGTATGAGAAGCAAGTTGGACCCCATGGATTTTATTTTCTTTAAAAAGGAGAAGGTTGGGAGTGAAATGATCAAAATATGTTATATACATGTATGAGATTCTCAAAGAATAAAAATATTATATGTTTTTAAAAGAAAGAGATGTTCAGAGTAGGTATACTAAAGCTCCCAAATGGAGGGCACCTGTGGGGGATTTTTGCTTAATTCAAAGTAGAAAGATCCACTTCTAATTGGATCTTTGAGGTAGAAGGACACACCTTTAATCCAGATCTGTTGATCAGGGAAAACCAACCTCTAATCTGGGCTGCACCTTCTGCTGGAAACCTGTGTAAGGACATGAAAGAAGGCAGATAATCCTCTTTGCCTGCTTGTCCATTCCTTCATTAGAAGCTACTTCTTCAGATTCCAGTATCTACTGAAGACCAGCAAAGACATCCAGTCTCATAGACCGAACAAATACTGGATTACTGGACTTTTTGTTCATAGCCATCCATTGTTGAATTAGCTGGACCACAGCCTGTAAATCAGACAGATAGATAGATGATAGATTAGATAGACAGACAGACAGACATAGAAGGAATCATTCTATAATTTCTATTACTCTAGAGGACCCTGAAAAACACAGCCCCTTTTTATGAACCTTTTATTCTTGCTAACAAGGGCTGAATAAGATTAAACACATAATGTTCTTGGTCCAGGCCTTCACCAAAAGCCAAAGCCCAACAAATGTTACCTATTACTGCAATGTCATTATTGTAACTCCAATACAACACAAGATGACAGAGGGAGATTACTAAAAGACTTGGGGGGGGGAACAATGTCATTAGAAAAGAAAATAGTCCGAATACTGTAGAAAATATGTCTTAGATATCACTTACATAGCTCTCATTAGAAGTTAAGTTAAGGTATAAATAATTTTTGAGGCAGGGTTTCACTGTGCAGACCAGTAAAACTCATACAGAGAATTGGAGAGAATGCATAGTTAGAACTCAACAGCACACAGGAAAGTGCTAGAACAAGAACCAACCACACCAAATGAGTAGGTGAGAAGAAACAACCAACCCCAAAGCTGAACCAATAAAATAGAAACAACATCAATACAAAGAAACAATGAAAAAAAATGACGCTTGAGGGATGGCTCAGTTGATAAGAGCACTGACTGTTCTTCCAGAGGTTCTGAGTTCAATTCCTAGCAACCACATGGTGGCCCACAACCATCTGTAATGGGATCTGATGCCCTCTTCCAGTGTGTCTGAAGACAGCTACTGAGTACTTACATATAATAAATAAATCTTTCAAAAAAAAAAAAAAAACAGTTGGTTCTTTGAAAAAAATTATGATTGGCAAACTCTTATTCAAATTAGCTAAAAGGCAAAGAGATAATATTCAAATTAACAAAAAGAAATGCAAATGGGAACAGAACAACAGACACAAAGGAAATCCAGAAAATCTTATGTACATACTTTAAAAACCTGTATTGCACCAAATTGAAAAATCTAAAAGAAATTAATAATTTTCTTCATACATACCACTTACCAAAGTTAAATCTAAATCAAATAAGTTATTTAAACAAACCTGCTAATCACTAGTGAAATAGAAACTGTCATTTACGTTTCTGTCTTAGTTGGGGTTTCTCTTACTATAACAAAATGCCATGACCAAAAAGCCACCTTAGGCTTACACTTCCATGTGTTCACCACTGAAGGAAGTCAGGACAGAAACTCAAGCAGAATAGGAACCGAGAGGCAGGAGCTGATGCAGAGGCCACGGAAGAATGCTATTTACTAGATTGCTTCCCATGGCTTACTCAGCCTGCTTTTTTATAAAAACCTAAAACAACCAGCCCAGGAATGGCACCACGTACCATGGACTGGGCCCTTCCTCATCAATTACTAATTAAGAAAATGCCTTACAGCTGGATCTTATGGAATCATGTTCTCAACTGAGGTTCCATTCTTTCAGATAACTCTAGCATCTGCCAAGTTGACATAAAACTAGCCAGCACATCTCTCAACCAAAAAGCTCAGGGCCAGATGGTTTTGGTGAAAAATTCTACTAGACTTACAAAGAAGAATTCATACCAATTCTCTTCCAATCATTCCACAAAACAAAAATAGAAAACATTGCCCAATTCACTTTATGAGGCCACAGTTACCCTGATACCCAAATTATATAAAGACACAACAAAGAAAGAGAATTACAGACCAATTTTCCTCATGAACATAGATGCAAAAAAACTCAATAAAACCTTGCAAACCAAATCCAAGAACACATCAAAAAGATCATCATTATGATCTAGTAGCCTTCATCTCAAAAATGTAGGAATGATTCAACACACATAAATGCAATCTACCATATAAACGAACTGAAAGTCAAAACCACATGATTATCTCATTAGATGAAAAAAGGGTCTGTGGCAAACATCTAACACTCTTTCATGATAAAGTTCTGGAGAGATTATGAGTACCCATACACCTATGGACACCTATTTTTTGGTTGAAAAAAAGATAGAAATGCACACTGGAAAAAATACACCATCTTCAACCAATGGTGATGGTTGAACTGGATGACCACACGGAGGAGAATGCAAATAGATCCAAATAGATCCACACTTACCACCCTGCAAATAGGTCAAGTCCAAGTGGATCAAAGACCTCAACATAAAACCAGATGCTTTCAACATGATAGAAAAAGAAGTGGGTGATAGCCTAGAAGTCATTGGCACAGGAAAGGACAGTCTGAACGTTAGCACAGGACTAAGATTAGCAGTTAATAAATTGGACCTCGCGACACTAAAAAGTTTCTGCACTGCAAAAGACAATGCCATTTAGACAAAGCAGTAGCCGACAGAATGGGAAAAGATTTTTACCAACTACCAAAGTATATAAAGAACTCAAAAAGAAACTAGATCTCAAGAAAAAAAAAAATAACCTAACTAAAAATGGGTTAAAACAGATCTAGACAGAGAATCGGCAACAGAGGAAATTCACATGGCTGAGAAGCACTTAAAGGAATGTTCATCCACATCCTCAACCATCAGGAAAAACACAAATCAAAACTTCTTGGAGATTTCATCTTGTACCCATCAGAATGGATAAGATCAATAAAACAATGGCAGCTCATACTGGGGAGACTGTGAAGTAAGAGAAGCACTCATCCATTGCTGGTGGGAGTGCAAAGCTCGTTCATCCACTATGAAAATCAGTGTGGCAGGAAGATGAGAATTGAGCCACCTCAAGATCTAGCTATAACACTCTTGGGCATATACCCAAACGATACTTCACCTTACCAAAAATTGGAAGTAACCTAGTTGCCCTGAAGAGATGATGTGTGTGTATGTGTGTGTGTGTGTGTGTGTGTGTGTGTGTGTATACCAAACAATATCTGATTTGACTTAAGACCTACTCCTCCTGATGGGACGATACTTAGACACTGGGTGACTAGGAATCTGAGACTATATATCCCAGGGACCTAGTGTTAAACCAAATAATGCTGGTCTAAAAGAAAAGAATGAGTGATAAAATATGAGTCCTAATGATATATATTCTTGTATACTTATAGATTAGTCATCTTTAATGGAGCTTCTGCTTGCAGTGCATGGGAGCAATTACAGAGACCCACGTCCAGACACTACACAGAGAATGTGAGACCTTGGAGCACTGAGCCCTAAATCAGATGCTTTCATCAGATCCCTCCCCTTAGAGCTCAGGGCATCCTGAGGAACAGGAGGCAGAAAGAGTGTAAGAGCCAGAGGAAACTTAGGACACCAAGAAAATAAGGTGCTCTAAATGAAGATGAGCAAAGTTCACATGAACTCACAAAGACTAAGACAGCATGCCCCAGGGCCTCTGCATGAATATTGTGTCTTCCAGTGTAGTGTTTCTATGGGATTCCTGAGAACATGAATAAATGAATTAATGAAATTCTACCCACTAGAAAGGTAAAGGTTAACAACTGAACTGCCATTTATATATGCTCCAGGTGGATAAATCAGTTTTCTCCAATGGAGTAACTCTGGATTATCAACCAATACCTGGTTTGATTTCGGGCCCATTCCACAAGATGGAACCCATATAAAATACTTCTTGGGCGACAAATAATTACAGACTAGATAGCCCAGGGACCTAGGATAAATCCAAATACTGCTGTTCTAAAACCAGCAAAACCAAACAAAAACCCATAGCAATAAAATGATTCCTACAGACCCGCTGATTCCTCAGACCAGTGCCTTGCCCGGCCACCATCAGAGTAGCTTCCTCCTGCAGCAGACGGGAACAAATACAAAGACCCACAGCCAGACATTACACGGGGAGCGAGAGACCTTGGAACACTCAGCCCTAAATGGGATGTAATAATCCCTCCCCTGAGAGCTCAGAGAACACCAGAGAAGAGGGGGCAGAAAGAGTGTGAAGGCTGGAGTGGAAGGGGAACACCAAGAAAACAAGCTTCTCTGAACCAGCACCATCAAAGCTCTTGTGAACTCGCAGACTTGAAGCATCATGGACAGATCTGCACCTAAATCATGGCCCCAGCTTAGTGTTTTAGTGGTTGCCCTGGGTGTGGGAATGAGTGGGTCTCTGATTCTTGTGCTTTCTCCTGGGCTCTTTTTCCTTCTGTTTATTTGTCTTGTCCAACACTGCAGTGATAGTTCTTGTTTCATCTTGTGTTTTATTCTTATCCCTTAGAAGCCTGTTTTCTAATGAGAGACAGAAAAGAAATAGGTCTGGATGGGAAAGTGGGGGAGGAATCAGGAGGAGCAGAGGGAGGGGAAACCATAAAAGAAGAGAGTGGGGGTCTATTTTTTCAGTATAAGAGAAAAGATGTATCAAGAAACTGTGGCAGGTACACGCAGTGGAACACTATTCCATCAAATCGGACCCAAGTACTAGTAGATATTGTAACACGAATAAATCCTGAAAATAGTGTGTTGAGGACTGAGGCTGTTGTTGCCAGAGGACAAGTTGTTCACATGAAGTATTCAGGTGAATCTGTGGAGACAGAACAGAGATTGGTTGGTGCTGGGACCCAAAGGAAGACAGCAGTGGGCAGGAACTGCTGCATGGCTAAGGCTTTTACTTGGGAGATATACAAATGTTTCGTAATTAGATTGAGGTATTGACTGCACGGTATTGTGAATGTAATTAATGCTACTGAGCTGTTCACCCTAAACCAGCTAATTTATGTTACAAGAATTTCACATTAAAAAAATAAACAAAAACAAAAACAAAACCTCAAGGAAACCTTCCTAGGAATTTGATGTTTCAAGAAATACTTTATTAAACATTTATACAAGTGCAAAAAATGTATCCCAAATTAAATAATTCTTTTTGGAAAAGGGCCCAGAAAAGAATATAGAACAGTTTATAATGTATTAACTCCCAAACACATGGAATCTATGCCGGGCTTCTGCATAATACAATTCCACTGAATGTTTGGTTCATCTGGGGCTGTTTGTTCAGGCTAGTGAATGCTGTTCACAAACTGACTTTTAGGGTATATATTTAAATGTCTATCATTGTTTTTCAGTTCCTGTGAAGACCCCTTCCTGAAAGCCTCAATTTGTGGCTTATAAAATGGACGGAGCCTCGGGATGCTTCTCACTGATGCTTGCCGGTTTGCCTCCTTGGCCTGAGGGTTTATCTCCTCCACCTGACAGTTTAACTCCTCAGCCTAACCATTTTCTGGGGCTTTCATCACAATATGTCAGGGATCCGGTGGCAGAAGTTTAAAACCTTCTTGGGACCACATGCCCAGGTCTAGGTGTAGGCAGCTTTGCTTCTCGTGAGGCAAATGCTCCTGTCAATCAAACACAGTAACATTCTGAGGTACTGGCTAGGTAGAGCTTCAACATGTGAGCTTTTGGGGAACACAGTTCAGCCTGTTACAACCAATTTCTAGGGAGACTAGAAGAGAGAAATGCCTCACAGGTTTGGAATGAAAGGAAAGGAGGGCTTGTACTTCAGGGGAGGAAAGATACCAGCAAGCAGTGGGGGAAAGGAGGGGTGGGGAGGAATGGATGTGAACCAAGAGCAAGGTACAGCAAACACAGGCTTTGTGTGCTAACTTAAAATTACTGTCAGTGTTTTTCAAATCAGTGAAAAGCCGAGCAATTTCTAAAACCAATTTGATGGTCTATAAAAATTCAGTAATAGTCCAGTAGTGACGTGCGCTCAATCCATCCTTGGAAAAGAACATGCATACAGTTCCAAATCATATTACTCATTTTGCTTCTGTGGCCAAGAGAGGGGAAAAAAGAATAGTAAATAGGCCAATTAAGTTAGTGCAGGGCTTTTATCTCAGCCCTGAGTAAGCAGAGGCAGGTGGGGCTATGAGTTTGTGGCCAGCCTGGTCTACAGAGCAAGTTCCAAGATAGCCAAGACTATGCGGGAAAAAACCCTGTCTCAAAACAAACAAACAGCTGTGGATGTAGCTCACTGTAGAACAGTTTGTTTGATGTGTGAGAGGCCCTGGGTTCTATCCCCAACTTCACTCTCATACAGAAGGCTGCTTTTCTTTCCCTGTTGCTGAGACAAAATGCCTTGACAAAAGGCACTTGAGGAAGGAAGGGGCTAGTTTGGCTCACAGTTCTAGGGTGCAGTCCATGGTGGTGTGGGTGGAATGGTGGTAGAAGATTCAGGCAGCTGCAGACACCGAACTCAGGGAGCACAGAAAAACAAATGTGCTCAACCCCCTTCTTCCTTTTTATGCAGACCTGGACCCAAGCCTCTAGAATGTAGTGGCCTTTCTTAGGTTACATCTCCACATCTTGATTAGTCGAATTGACACTCTCTCTCATGGGCATGCCCAGAGGCTAACCTAATCTGAAAGAGTTCTCAGGAGTAAGCCCGGGGCCTTGTCGCCCAGGTGATGCTGAGCCCTGTGAAGACCCCAACCAACACTAACCTCCACACTAGGCAAGTCCTAATTATCGGCGAACATTCCTATAACAGAGGTCTATAATCTAGGGGCTGTACTTTTAAGTATGGGTATACTTTATTTTTAATTAGATGGTTAATAATCAATTAGTTTTGGGAAAGCATGATTGCTCTCGGGCAATTCCTATTTGTAACAGGAGACTGAAACTTCCGTCGCCTGACTTCCTGGAAAGATACAGAATAGTGTAAAATAACAGTGGTTCTTCTAAGCTGATGCTCAGTGAATCAGCAAATGATGTCATGCAGCGCAACTAAGGTGATATCGTTACATGAGAAATCAATTAAAACAGAAAAGCTTCTTACTTTGCCCGCTCGGTTTAATTTGAAAGACCTAAGAATGGGTGGCTGAACGTACGTAGGTGCCAGTAGCAAACTGCTCCTCTCATTGGCTGATGTACATAGGCGCCAGTCAGAAGCCACTCCTCTCATTGGCTAGAAGGCTCTGAGGAGAGAGATTAGGAAGGGAAGAAACTCACACTCTAATTTTGGTTTTCCTTTTATGTATACATTTTTTTCGTGAATGTGTTTGCTCTCAATCAACACTCCTTTTGTGAAATGTGTGAAGGGGAGGGAATTTGGGTCCTAGCGTGTGTCTATGGAAACACTCGCTTCTAAGGAGGTTAAAGAGCATCAGTCAGCTACGGATGCCTCCCGGAGAGAGGAGGTAATCAGCTCCCGTTTGTCTTCCTACAGAAGGATTGTCTTTCTTTCAATGGAGGTTTGGAGTTTTTTAATTTTTGCCATTTGCTATCTGCACAAGCAGAGCTGGGTCTCACAATTCATAATTACTTTCTTTTCTCTCTCGTTAGCTACACATTGTGAACACTGCGGGAAAGCAAAATTGTTGATGCTAATTATTTTCATCCTGATTTATTATTCAGCTTTGGAACTGTCAGCCCCGCCATGCCTCTGCCTCTATACTCTACTTTAGAGGTTATAGGTAAAATGAAGATACACGTATCAAAAATTTTTCCATAAACAACTAATTTTAATTTTTTATATCGTCTTTTAGAGACTTTTTAAAGGGAAAAGTAAGGGCTCTGTGCTGGCTAATTGTTCATCAGCTTGACACAAACCAAGGTCATTTAGACACAACTGGAGAATTACCTCCAGCACATTGGTCTACAGGAAAGTCTGTGGGGTATTTTATTGGTTAGTGATTGATGTGGGAGAGGCCAGGCCACTGTGGGTGGTGTCACCCTGCCGCCCTGGGTGGGTAGGAAGCATACTTAGCAAAACAGTCAAGCACCTTCTGCCACGGTCTCTGCTTTAGTTCCTGCTTCTGTGTTCCTGCCTGAGTTCTGCCTTAGCTTTCCTCAGTGGTGAATATGACCAGGATGTGTGAGGCAAATAAACCCTTTCCTCTCCAAGCTGTTTTTGGTCTGGTGTTTATCACAGCAGTACAAACAAATTAGGGCAGGCTCAAGTCATTTTATAAAATTTGCATAACCTCGGTATGAAGACAAGGAGTCTAAAAGAACACAAGAAAGGAAAATCCAAGCCAATTCTCATTGTGTGTACAAAAAGAAGAAAAGGCCTAGGTAGGGTTGGTGGTATACTCCTGACATCATACATATTCATTATGACCAATATGTTTATGTAAAAATATATGTTTATCTAATGTTAGAAAAATGCATTAGTATAGTTATGTTATTTATAGATTAAAATAAGAAAAATAGATGATTAGCCCAAGAGATTGAGGAAAAGGTTGAGAAAAATAACGTAACAAAAATCTTCATCAGTGTCTAAGGAAAATGAGCTTGTTTTTTAGACTCAATGGGGTAAGTACGTCTCTGGCAAATGTTCGCCACAACAGCAAAATGCTGAGCATTCCTGTGAAGACAGAATAAAGAAGAAAAACCACACCCTAGGAAAAGCAAGAAACCCAACTTCTTGCAACAAACCCAAAAGAAGATACCCACACAAATATAATTCCACCTAAAAGAACAAAAATAACAGAAAACAATGATCACTGCTCCTTATTATCTCTTAACATCAATGGACTCAATTGCCCAAAAAAGAGACATAGACTATCAGACTTGATACAGAAACAGGACCCAGCATTTTGCTGCATACAGAAAACTCATCTCAGTGAATATGAGTGTCTGTTTGACAAAGACAGACACTACCTCAGAGTAAAAGGCTGGGAAAATTTTTTTTCCAAGTAAATGGTTCTAAGCTGGAGTAGCCATTCTAATATCAAATAAAATCAATTTTCAACCAAAAGTTTGAGGGACATGGTGCCAGAAGCTCTTTGACTGGGAAAAGGTAGCCTCTGCTACCTCCACCACTAGGTACAGCCGGTGTGCCGTTAATATGATAGTATACTTAAGTGGCCCCAGAAATTCCACCAGAGAACTTCTAAACCTGATAAACAACTGCAGCAAAATGGCTGGATATAAAATTAACTCAAACAAATCAGTGGCCTTCCTCTACTCAAAGGATAAAGAGGCTAAGAAAAAAAATTAGAGAAACAACACCCCTTCACAATAGTCACAAATAATATAAAATATCTTGGTGTGACCCTAACTAAACAAGTGAAAGTGTAAGACAAAAGCTTCAAGTCTCTGAAGAGAGAAATCAAACAAGATCTCAGAAGATGGAAAGATCTCCCATGCTCATGGATTGGCAGAATTTATACAGTAATGATGGCCATCTTGCCAAAATCTAAGATTCAATATAATCCCCATCAAAATTTCAACTCAATTCTTCATAGAGTTAGAAAGAGAAGTTTTAAAATTCATCTGGAGTAACAAAAAACCCAGAATAGCAAAAACTATTCTCAACAATAAGAGAATTTCTGGGGGAATTACAATCCCTGACGTCGAGCTGTAATAGATCAATCGTGATAAAAATTGCATGGTATTGATACAGAGAAAGGCAGGTAGATCAATGAAATAGAATGAAAGACTCCTGGGCATATTCCCAAGAGATGCTCCAACATATAACAAGGACACATGTTCCACCACATTTATAACAGCCTTAATTATAATAGCCAGAAGCTAGAAAGAACTCAACAGAGGACTGGATATAGAAAATGTGGAACATATACACAATGGAGTACAACCCAGCTATTAAAAACAATGACTACATGAAATTCTTAGGCAAGTGGATGGAACTAGAAAATATTATCCTGAGTGAGGTAACCCAATCACAAAAGAACACACATGGTATGCTCTTGCTGATAAGTGGATACTATCCCATAAACTCGGAATACCCAAGAAACAATTCACAGACCACATGAAGCTCAAGAAAAAGGAAGACCAATATGTGGATGTTTCAGTCCTCCTTGAGAAAAACAAAAACTGGACTTGCCGTTTCTGTGAATGCTATGCCAAATCTAGGAGTGAACAACATGTTAAAGAACATGGCAGAAGCATGTTATAAAGACAGAACTAGTCATTAGCCTTACTAGACTGACATGCTGTTGGAAGTGGTTAAGAACTTAAACCTGTTCAGCCTTTTTATAAACAAAACAGAAACCCTACTCTTTCAGAGATATTAAACTGTTTCAGTGAAAAAGTAGACTAAAATTCCAATATAATTTTAAAATGAAACTTTCCTTCCCCCTTCCTTTTTCTTGTTGTTTTGTGATGTGGTCACACTATGTAGTCCTAGCTGGACTGGAATTTGCTATACAGAGTAAGCTGACCTTGAGCTTTTGGGCATCCTCCTGCCTCTGCTTCCTAAGGGCTGCAGTTACAGGTGTGCACCACTACACCTGTTAGCTTCAACTTCACCATCAGTCACTTGTATCAGCATCGAGATGCGACACTTTTCTGTCACAGCTCTGACTTACCACTAAGCTTTGGCTAGGGCATAGATAAAGGTGAGTGAGTGGGGGAGGGGCGGCAAGCGGCTAAAATGGGTAAAGGTGCTGGCTGCTAATGTCAAGCCAGATGCCCTGAGTTCCGGTCTCAATACTCAGACAGTGAAAGAGAGAACTAAGTACTCAGGTTGTCTTCAGACCTCCGCTCAGGTGTGGTAGGTAGTGCCTGTGCACTTATGTGCGTGTCTCACGTACACTAAATGTATATAAATGAATAAATGATGCCCACTAACTAGACATGGTTAAAAAAATTTAGAATAGAGTGCTTGAGAAATGTATGTTCTGTAACAGCTTCAGCCAATCAGTCACACCATTTATTTCAGCCTGTATTCTATGGTGAGGCACATTTGGAAACCACATGTGAAATTTCTTAAAGGGGGAACAAAATATTCATGGGAGGAAATACAGGGACAAAGAGTGGAGTAGAGACTGAAGAAAATGTCATCCAGAGACTGCTTCACCTGAGGATCCATCCCATATGCAGCCACCAAACCCAAGCACTATTGCTGATGCCAAGAAGTGCTTGCTGACAGGAGCCTGATATGAATTTATCCTGAGAAGCTCAGCCAGAGCCTTACTGATATAGATGGGGATGGTTGCAGCTAACCATCGACTGAGCATGGGCACCCCAATGGAGGAATTAGAGAAAGGACTGAAGGAGCTGAAGGGGTTTGCAACTCTATAGGAAAAACAAAACTATCAACCAACCAAATCCCCCAGAGCTCCCAGGGACTAAAATATCAACCAAAGAGTCCACATGAAGGGACCCATGGCTCTTGCTGCATATATAGCAGAGGATGGCATTGTCTGGCACCAATAGGAAGAGAAGCCCTTGGTTCTGTGAAGGCTCATTTCCCCAGTATAGTGGAATACCAGAGCATAGAATCAGGGAGAGGGAGGGGCATGGGAGAGTGGAGAAAGGGGATAACATTTGAAATGTAAACTTATAAAATATCCAATAAAAAACAAAAGAATGACACTTTTCTTTCAAGTATCATTAATACATCATTACACCTGTGATCCTTCCTAGAAAGTTAGCTAAAGCCTTTAAAGGGAAGACACTAAGGGAGGTGAGGATGGTAATATATAAATAAAATGAAAGCAGAGTTAGAGAATAAAGGCAGACATACTCAAGCAGGGAGTAGGGTAGGAGTAGGGAGAGGAGGAGACCACAAAAGGGTTAACCAAAACAAAATATGTGTGGTAAAGCTATGTGGAAACTGCAACCTTGTCAGCCATGTGAAAAAGCAAAACTAGAGTGGATAATAGGCCATCCGGGGCATGACAGAGCAGGGTGAGGAATACAGGAGGTTGAGGGTTTAAGTGGAGATGGAGACACAAAAATGGGAAAATGAGGGGAACAGAGGGTTAGTCCAAACCAGAGATGTATATAGAAGCTGTATGAAGTCCCACTAATCTGTAAAAACAGGAGTTTGAACAGAGGTCCCATGCATGGGTAGCCAATGCTTGCCCAGAAGACATGAATTTTTTCAATGAAACCTTCAGTGCAGCCATAGGTTGTATCCCTCTGAGTTCTTATTGGTCATAGAGGTTCCAGAAGAACAACTATTGCTCTTGTTCTTGGTTTCCTGTCATAACTAGATGAGGAACCCCCCCCATACTGTTGAAGATATCATGCATCTGGTTGCAAAAGAGAGATGTTAGTATTGAACTGACCGGAAAACACCCTCCTTGCTGGCTAGATTTCACTGGGCAAGAAGATGCTATGCAGAACACTAGGGGGAGAAATTATCTTACCCAGTGCTGGGTCACTAATGTTAAAATATTAACATGCTAGGTAAGATGTGCCCACTGGTGCAATACTGGCATGTAAGCTATTGGAGTAACCAACTTTCTGATTCTTTCATAGGAAAGAATGTGTGCCTTATACTGGAAGGAGGGCATGGAATGTTAGTTTGAATTAATAGTTGGTATCCAGCTGGTGGACCTGTTTGGACAAGCTTAAGAGGTATACTCTTGGAGGAGGAAGTATATCACTGGAGTGGGGAGTTGTTTTAAGAATTTAAAGAGTTGTGTAATTTCAAGTTTGCTGACTCTGCTTCCTGCTTTTTGTTTGAGATGTGAGCTCTCATCTGTTTCCCCCTCCAGAACTGGTGTTTGCTGCACTTCCCCACCATCATGGTGATAGGTTCTCTCTTAGTTAGAGCTTCTATTCCTGTGATAAGACACCATGGCCAAAACCAAACCATAGAAGAAAAGATTTGTTTGGTTTACACCACCATATCACTGTTCATCATTAAATGAAGTCAGGACAGGAACTCAAACAGGAAAAGAAGTTGGTGGCAAGAGCTGATGCAGAGGCCATGGATGGGTGCTGCTTACTACCTTCCTTCTCATAGTTTGCTTTCTTATAGAACACAGGACCTCCAGCCCAGGGGTGGCACCATACAAGATAAACTGGGCTCTCCCTCATCAACTTAAATAATGGGCTCTCCCCCATTACTTAAGAAAATGTCTGATATCCTGGTCTTATGGAAGCATTTTTTCAGTTTTGGTTTTATTCTTTCAGACAACTCTGGATTGTGTCAAGTTGACAAAAAACAAAAACCCAAACAAACTACCCAGCATAGACTCTTATCTCTCTAGAGCCATAAACTCATGGTAAACCATTTCTCTAATAGGTTGTTTCTGCCCTGAAGTTCTATCATAGCAATACAAAGGTAATGAATACATATGGCACGATGGTTTGAATGAGAATGGCTCCCATAGGTTCATATGTTTAAATACATGGTCCCAGTTGATAGAACTATTTAGGAAGGATTAGGAGCTGTGGCCCTGCTGAAGGGTGTATGTCAAAAGCAAACATTTTTGAGGTTTTAAAAGGCGCGACATATTTTCTGTGTACCTCTCGCTGCTCTCTTGCTTGTGGAATAGTTGAGACATGAGATCTGAACTATTGCTGTCACCATGGTTGCTATGCCATCATGGACTCTAACCCTCTCAAACTGTAAGTTCCAATTTAACACTTCCTTTCATGAGTTGCCTTGGTCACGATGTCTTCTCACAATAAAAAAGTAACTAAGACACACAGCTAGGGAAGTCGTAGGACCTAAGATGGATTGTATTGTTATTTTGTTAAAGGCTGTATTGTCCAACTGCATTCTAAATATGTGTATTTATACCCATAGATTTATGCTTCTTTCAACCTTAGATAAACTTCTTTCTGTAGTAGTCAGTGCTTAATGTAGAAATCTGCTCAAAGTGATGATAGTAAGTGACTTTACGTGTTTATCCGTACATGGAACATCTGCATCACCTCTCCACCAAGGATCAGGGAATGTCCTAGGAGAGAGAACAAAGAATATAAAAGCTACAGGGTGGTAGGTAGGCTGGAGAGATGGCTTAGCAGTTAAGAGCACTAACTGTTCTTCCAGAGGTCCTGAGTAGCAATTCAATTCCCAGCAACCACATGGTGGCTCACAACCATCTGGTATGAAATTCAATGTCCTCCTCTGGTATGTTTGAAGATAAAATAAATAATTTTTTAAAAGCTGGAGGATGAGAGGTATGCTGTGGAATGCTGTCTACTGAACATGACTAAACTCACCGCACCTGTGGTTACCTGCACAAGATGAAGCCAGAATCTGTTGATGAGTCATTGAAATTAACAGGATTATAATATATAACTTATAAGTCTAGTAACCAGTAATCTAACATTGTTTTAAGGATGATAACATAGAAGTAAAAGCAACTGGAAAAATACCATCTGTAAAGCCAAAACCCATGAGACACATAAAGATGCAAATGTGTGCGTCTTTATGATCAAAAAATATTCAAGACATTTGTAAAAAGATTCAAATGAAACTATATTCACCGTTCATAGACAGAAAGACTCTCCGCCATAAAGGTTTCAGATCATCAGCATGATTTCAATTAAAGACTTTGATGAGTGGATATTACAATATAGAGAGAAGAGAAAAAAGACCTCTCAAGACATAAAGACTCAACTGAACATCAAGATTTGCTTGAAAACTTAAATTATACATCATCAAGACAATGAGGCACTGCATAGAATGTGCAGAAAATAGCCCACTTTATGGGGGCAAACTGTGCTCCACGTATATCAACTCTCGATGCTTTGACGTTCACTAAAATTCAGAGTCATACTATACTTCAAAAATGAAAAAACAACTGGATCAAAGATTCTCATATGAAACCCTAACTTGGAAACTTCCTACAAGATGAGACACTATATGCAAACAATAAAAGAAATATGCATGCCTTTTACTGTACTAAAAGTATGAACCTGTACTGATAAATATATGAAGAAGATGAAAAGAAACCCAGATCTAGTGGTGAATGCCTGCACTCCCAGCACTTGGAAGATGAATCAGTTTAAGGTTATTTTCAGCTAAATATTAAGTTCAAGGTCAACCTGGGTACATGAGATCCTGTCTGGAAAGAAGAAGAGGAGGAGAAGGAGGAGGAGGAGGAGGAGGAGGAGGAGGAGAAAAGGAGGAAGAAGAAGAAAAAGAAGAAGAAGAAGAAGAAGAAGAAGAAGAAGAAGAAGAAGAAGAAGAAGAAGAAGAAGAAGAAGAAGAAGAAGAAAAAGAAAAAGAAAGAAGAGGAGGAGGAGGAGAAGGAGGAGGAGGAGGATGAAGAAGAAGAGGAGGAGGAGGAGGAGGGGGAGGAGGAGGAGGAGGAGGAGGAGGAGAAGAAGAAGAAGAAGAAGAAGAAGAAGAAGAAGAAGAAGAAGAAGAGGATAAGAAGGAGGAAAAAAACAACAATAACAACAAGAAGGAGGAGAGGAAGAGGAGGAGAAGAAGAAGAACAAGAAGAAAAAGAGGGAAGAGGAGAAGAACGAGAACAAGAAGAGGAGGAGGAGGAGGAAACAGATAGGTATGTTACCACATGCTTGCAATCCTAACACTTAGTAGACTGAGCTAAGAAGACTGCCTGGCAGAAACCTAGTCTACACAGCAAGACCCCGTCTCAAGAAACAAAAACATACCAGGATGTTGGAGGTGCCAATACCATGGGATATTTGCCAAGAAAAGCTGCAGGTGTGGAGATGAACAGGCCTAAGATAGGATCAAGAATTACCTAAGATACAAATCTCTGAGTATGACTGTGAGGGTGTTTTTAGATAAGATGATTTGAGTAGTGTTGAGTTGAGTAGATAAGGTGGATGGCCCAACTAAGTACCATTTCATGGGATCTGGGTCTTATTAAAAAGGAGAAAGGGAACAAACACTAGCCCCTGTGCCACTGTATGCTAAAAATATATAACTTGGTTATATATATATATATATATATATATATATATAATTTGTATATATATACAAGAATTCAGCATAAGAGGTCATCTGAGTCTTAGAAAAGAGTCATACTTTCACATTTTAAAAACTTTTAAAAATAGTTTTTGTTATATCTTATTTTGTTATTTATTTGAGCATGGGCAAATTCGTGCATGGTGGCATATGCATACTGTATAGTGGACAGTTTGCAGGAGTTAGTTCTCTCCTGCCAACATGTAGATCCCCGAAATTGAACTCAGATCACCAGGTTTGGTAGAAATCACCTTTATCCACTGAGCCAGCTTGCTGACCCTTGAACCTGGAATGGAATGCAGTGTCCGGTATCCTCTCAGAAGCCTGAGAGCAGACATGCTTACTAGCCTGGTGACCTTTGCACTACCTGTGGCTATAAACCAGGTCTTCCCCCCAGACTCTTATCATAATTTTTTTTCTCAGACAGTCTATAGAGCCTGTCTTTGTGGATTTTACAATTAATTTTGATATAGTCACATCGACTGTGACTAAAAAACTAAATACAGATTTAATCTGAATTTAGCTTATTTTGTTCCTCAAGGAGATTTATAGTCTGTTCTTTTGTGCACATGGGATTGAGTTAATTATCGCCAAAATAGTTTTCACCAAACTGTGCTGTGCTTAAAATATGCCTAAAATAAAGCAAGTTACTTGGAGTCGAACTTCAGAAGTTTGGACTGATACCAGCTACTGGGCTGTGCTGATCAGACCTACCCTCTTGCCTCCCCATCTCATCATTCTGCCCCTAATCAAGTAATACGTTAGAGGGTCAAGTTGGCAAGGGGTGGATTTGGGATGCTTTTATTATCAACATGACAGGGACTAAAATCATCTAAGAGACAAAGCTCTAGGCATGTCTATGAGGGGAATCCTAAACTGAGTGCATTGGGATGGTAGCCCCACATCAGTGTGTGCGACATTGTTCCAGTCTCAGTCCGAGAGTCCTGGACTGCATACAAAGAGAAAGTGTGCTGAGCAACCCTGCTCCCGAACCCCTGAGTATGCACTCTCTCCTTCTCCTGTGCTCTCCCGCTCGCTCTCTCTGACTCCTGACTAAAAACATAATGTAAAACCTCAATCACCTGCCACCAGGATGCCACCACCATAAGGGACTGTATTCTTGAACTGTGAGCCAGAATAAATCCTCCCTTCCTTGCACTGTGTTTGTCAGAAATTTTGGCATCAAAGCAAGAAAAAATGACCAATGGGTGTGATTAATTCACATCAGACAATTTTCACTGTGAGGAAAATTGGTAAATGATAGTAGAGTTTTTAAATTTCTGGACTACTTTGAAAGGTCCATAGTTTGAAACTGTCAGCTGTATCCAGAAAAGATGGCAGAGCATCTCCATGGTGAGGAGCTGGGGTGCTGACGAAGAGGTAAGCTCTCTCTGCGGTGCAACATAGCAGGACGCTTGAGCCGGGTCAGGCTCGCCACCTCAGCATCTGTGACGTCCGAGAAGAGCCAAAGCATCAGAGAACTGCTTTATACAGATGGCACCACATGGGCAGCTAGGTGAGAAAGTGTCAGCACAGTGTTTACCAGGAATGCTTGCGAAAGTAAGCCAGCAACAGAATTAAACAGTAGGTAAATTCGACAGAAGGAGCCAACCCTGATGAAGACCCTTAGCTTCTTAGAGGAGCTGCTCCTAGGGCAATTAAGACCTATGAAGTGCTTGCTTTATTCAATGTCTATGTATGCCTTTAGAGGGAAAAATCAGCTGTTATGCAAATCAAAAGGAAAACTCGAAGAAACTGAAATTCCTCAACATGTGTTAATTGTGAAAGTCTATACTGGGTCATCTTTTAAAAATTTGTGTTCTGCCACAATTAGACAAGTCCTAAAATTAACATGAGACATCTTTCATATCAGGCACATATAGACTCATCACAGGCCACAAGAGGACATTGGATCCCCAGGACTGGAGGTACTGACCATTGTGAGCCACCATGTGGGTGGTAGGAATTAAACCAGGTTCCTCTGTAAGGCTTCTTTCACTCATAAGACATCTATAACACAGAGAGAATGGTAACTATATAAATGGCTAAATGGTAAATGAGGTACTCTTGAATTGGAAATCTAATAAATCTCAAAGTAAATGGCAGGCTGGCAAGATGGCTGACTCAGTGAGTAAGGTTGTGTAGTGTTTGGAATAGGTATGGTCCCCATAGATTCATGTGTTTGAATGCTTGGCCCATAGCAGTCAATAGTAGCACAATTAGGAGGTGTGGCCTTGTTGGAGGAAACGTGTCACTGTGAGTAAGGGCTTTGAGGTCTCATATGTTCAAGCTATGCCCAGTGTGGCAAACAGTCTCCCTCTGCTGCCTGCAGTCAAGATACAGAACTCTCCAATCCTTCTCCAGCACCATGTCTGCCTGCACGGTGCCATGCTTCCCTCTATGATAACAATGGACTGAACCTCTGAAACTGGAGGCCAGCCCCGGTTAAATGTTTCCCTTTTAAGAGTTGTGTTGGTCATGGTATCTCTTCCCAGCAACAGAAACCCTAGCTAAGGTAAGGGAGCATGCCACCAAGCCCGGTGACTTGAGTTCCATCCCAGAACCCATGAAGTGGAAAGAAAGAACCAACTTCTTCAAGATGTTCTCTAACCACATGTGTCCCTGGCATGTGCCCCCACATCCCCACACCCAAGTAAGTAAAAATGTTTAAAATACAAATGGGAGTTGGAAAGATGGTTCAGCATTTAAGAGGACAGATCCTGGTTTAGTTGCTAATGCCCACATGGTGGCTCACAATAGTCAATACCCCCAATCCCGGGGGATCCAAATCTTCTGGCCTGTGGTAAGTCTATACATGCCTGGTATACATACATATAGATAAAACATTCATACACATAAAACAAATAACTCTAAAAAACAAAGTTTTAAACAGTGAATAGCATCAAATTCTTAAGTATTTGATTAATTGGGATACATTAAAATGTGTATCCCAATTGAGAGGATATTTAAGCCAGGCTTGGTGGTTCATACCTATAGTCCCAGCATTTGAAAGGCTGAGGCAGGAGGACCACTCTGAGTCTAGTGCCAGCTTGGTCTACATGGAGAGTGCCAGGCAAACCTAAATGGTCTTGTGAAATTTGGAGACAGCTCCAGGATTTTCTGCTTCATGGAGCCGATGGTGTTTGAGCCACAGAAAAGATGGCTGCTGCAAAGGCCGTGTAGAAGGGTTCTTGCTTGTGATGGAAGAACTACGTAAAATTTAAACAAGGTGTTTGGAAGATCAGAAGTAGAATTTTCTATTTCCCTTTACAACCTGTGAGGGTACGGTAATGTCCAGGCCGACTCAGGAAGAGAGGGAAAGTTCCAAAGGCATTATGATGTATTTATCCACTCTTTCTAACTAGTATCAACTAGGGATTACTTTCATGGAGCATCTGCCATGAGCCAGGAATAAATGTGGGCCCACAGCAGATGAAAGTCCTCCCACATTTTGCTTTTGTATAGTTGAATTAAGTAAGATCAAGTCCTTCTTTGTGGAGACAGAGATCAGAGGTTGTCTGGGACTGTGAATTGTGAGTGGATTATTCATTATTTACTATTTTTAACTTCATGTGTTAGACTGAGACTGACTGGGGCTATAGGAAAAGAAAAGAAAGAGGATCTTGGCTGTAGAGAGAGTATTCTGTGTCTGTATGGATGTGACACCTGTCAGTAATCTGATGGCCCATGGCTTAGGCAGGAGGTAGGAGGTAGGACATCCTGGAGGCAGAAAGGATTCTGGGATAGTACCAGGTATGGGAAATTCACCTGGGAAAATGTGATGAGACAGATGCATGGTACCTAAGCACAGGTAACCAACCTCACAGCAGAATATAGATTAGAATAAACGATTTACATTATGATCTAGTCAGAGAAGAACCTAGTTATATGGCTGAGGGAGGTATTTATAAACATATTTTGATTCTGAGTCTCATTTCTGAGAACATAGGGCTGGGAGAAAGAACCATCTAACTTCTACACTTGACCTCTACAGGTCTTCTAAAGTAAAGAAGGGCAGTGTTCTCTCTGTGCAGTGGAGGCTGTGTGCCCAGGTCTTTCTGTTGTTAGCCCTGTAGTGTGAATATCTCTAGCAGGTCGCGAGTGTGAATATCTCTAGCAGTTAGCTACAGGCATTAGGTCTCCTGGAACTGGATTTACAGGACATTGTAAGCGCCCTGATGTGGGTGCTGGGAATTGAACTCAGGTCCTTTGCAATAACAGTAGGCACTCTTGACTATTGAACCATCCTTTTAGCCCTCCCTTTTTATTGACAAACAACAAGGTGTCCAGATCTCACAAGGAACAGCCCCAACTAGTCCGAAACTCACTGAGTCAATCAGGCTAACCTTGGATTCATAGAGATCCATCTATCTCTGTCTCCTGAGTGCTAAGGATAAAAAGCGTGTGCCACCAAGTCCCATTACCACCAACAAGCATTCTAGTGTAGTCATTTGTACATAATTACTCTTTGTTTTCCAGGCTATGATCGTGCCAAAAGCAAATCACATAAAGATTAAAGGGACATCTCTCTTTCTCCCATCCTCCCTTCCTCTCCTTTCCTCCCTCCCTTTGTTTCTTTCTCTCCCCTTTCCTCTTTGACTTCCTCCATTCCAGTCAGTCACGGGATCAAAGCTAGAGCAAGGCAAGGACGTGCTGTGCCCCTGAATGGCATCCCTAGACCAGGACATTTTGAATTCATAAAAAGGGCTTTAAAAGTGGGCAATGTGGAAGATTCTTCCCCAAATCCTATATGGTTACAATTAAGGCCCAATGTAATATTTATTTTACTTTCTTAGGATGTGTTTTTATTTTTAATCGTGTCTATACTTGTGAATGTGTGAGGGTGTGGCTGTAGATGGGAGCCAGAAGGCAGCATCTGATCCTCTTTGATAGCTGTAAACACTCTTAACCACTGAGCCATCTCCCAGCCCCCAATGTGATATTTAGTTTTGCACGACTATTACAAATGCTTATCTGTATCAACTTTTATATAATTTTGACATTTGGTCATGAAAAATGTTTCTTGTTTTTATTATTTATTTATTCCTTTTGAGACAGTATTGCTAAGTAACCCCAAGTTGGCCTCAAACAAGCAACAATTCTCCTGCCTCAACTTCCAAAGTGAGGTTACAGGTATAGGCCACCACACCCAGGTGAGAAATGCTTCCAAACCACACTAGCATGTGAACAGTAAAGCACCCAAGCAGATTTGGGGGAAGTGGTAAACCTCCAGGTAGAAATGAAGATACACAGGTTGAGATACACTTATGCCCCTCCCTTCAGTTATCAAACTTAAAACAATGAGCCCCACAAAACTGGAATCTCTGGCTGGGAGAAAGAAAAGGCTGAAGTCTACAGCAAGCCACAAAGGAAGCTTGCCTCCGGAAAACAGCTTTCACAGCTCAGACTGCATTCGTACCTCTTCTATTAAACTGAACCTCATTTCTGAACCACAAAAATGGGCCTCAGGCAGGATGGGGGTTGTCAATAGGCCTTGGTGACAACCAGGCCTGATTTGTTAGGGCTCAGACTCTGCCTCTAAGGACTCTGGTAAAAGAAGGGTACCAGAGAGGGAAAGAGCAAGGGAAGGGAAGAGGGAAGGGCATATGCTAAAAAGTATGATATACCTGTTTGAAAATGTCACAGGGAATGCCATTATTTTGAACATTGACAAGGAAACAAATAAGCAGTAATGGGTGAGATCCAGTACAGTGAAGGGCAGTTGGCTTAGCATACACCCAGCCAGGGGTTCAATCCCAAACAACACACGAACACACACACACACACACACACACACACACACACATATTTTGATTGATGTTTCCCCAACTATTCTCCCTTACAGTTAATAATACAGAATTTTAAAGACTCAAGTAAAATTATTATGTGTAAGATAAATATTTAATTCTACATTGTAGATAGTTTTCAAGGTGTCATATTTAATTAATGATTGCACATAAAGAGTTGCAAACATCTACCTTGACTCTTCCGATTTATG
Source organism: Micromys minutus (assembly GCF_963924665.1). Taxonomy (NCBI): domain Eukaryota; kingdom Metazoa; phylum Chordata; class Mammalia; order Rodentia; family Muridae; genus Micromys; species Micromys minutus. The sequence continues at coordinate 31,422,835 of NC_137981.1, forward strand.
CTAATTCCATGTAATTATTCTCCACAGAGAGTAGTCCATTTAAAAGGAATTCTTCAGACCTGCTTTGAATTATTGTTTTCTGTCTGCAAGTCATGATTCACCATGGTGTGGACTGAATTTCTCAGAATAAGCTGTGCCTATGGTAAACATTTCCCTAAGCTGCTTCACTGATTGTAGAGAACCGGAAAGTTAGTTGGGAACCAAATTCATTTGGGGCTATTTTGGCTCCCTAAATAGCCCACCTCCCCATGTGACCTTTTGATCATTAAGTGCTTTCAGTCTCTTCTTGCTAACATGGAGAGAAGCCCATAAAGCTAAAGATGTGCTTTCTGTTCATAGCCAGAGACAATAGCATCACCACAGCAGCCTGGGGAGCCCCCTTAATAGTTTATGGAGTAACACTAACGTAAATCCAGACCTTTCGCTTCAGTGCAAGAATTTAAGGATGGACCGGGCAGTGTGCAACAGAGTTGGTGTTTACTAAAGGAAATTTTCAACTGGTTTCCAGATGGATTAATGGGAAGAGGAGCCATTCGGGATATCCGTGAGACCTACCCCTGCATGTGACTGTGGGCTTTTCTGAGAGGGGCTCACACTACATTGTCTTTGTAAAATTCATACACAAACTTTTAATGGACCTTGAATTTATTACCTTCAATGGGTTTCCAAGAACCCTAAAGGAGATTGAAGGTGGTTTCCCTGAGAGACACCTACCTCATGGGCTGAAATAACAGGAGTTTAATGTAGTATGGTAGCATAACTACCCTGTAAACGACGTTAAGTCTCGTTGGTGAGAGTCCCAGAATATGTCCAGAAAAGAAATGAACCCAGAATTGCAGGTCTTAGAATCTTGGGTCTTTAGCATGGCTCTGGAAGAGGAATACTATTGGATGTCAGCAACATTCATGACACATATTGTTAGCTGGGCTGGAATTCTTGATTCTTAGCAGGTGAGAGGCATCTGCCAGACTCTGTAGTGAGCATTACTTTTCCCTTTCCAGGGATCTATAGTTTATCCTGTCCTTCTGTTGGGTTTTATATTACAGAGTGGAGGGAGGTTGAGAACACTGAACTGGATTTCCCGGACTGAGGAGTTTATAAGAAGGGTCATTAGTGTCATAGCCGGAGACAGGCAACAGCATGGCGGGGGATCTGAGGAGGATTTATGCCCCAGCACCATGAATCGACAGAATGACAGAGTCTCTGAGGAGAGAGATCAGAGGCCAAATGGAAGAAGTACAGTGGTGGGGGAGGCTGATCTTATAGCTTTCTGAGGATGGAAGAGTCTCACAGCAAGAGCCCACAGCTGAGCCTTCTGACTCCCAGGCAGGGAGCAGGGAAGGAGTAGGGAGCTGGATAAGGCACTGTCTTAGTTAGGTTTTTATTGCTGTGAACAGACACCATGACCAAGGCAACTCTTATAAAAGACAACATTTAATTGGGGCTGGCTTACAGGTTCAGAAGTCGAGTCCTATATCATCAAGGCAGGGACATGACAGCATCCAGGCAGACACGGTACAGGTGGTGCTGGGAGTTCTACATCTTCATCTGATGAACTACGAAGAGGAGACTCACTTCCAGGCAGCTAGGATGAGGGTGTTAAAGCCCACACCCACAGTGACACACCTACTCCAACAAGGCCACACCTCCTAATAGTGCCACTCTCTGGGCTGAGCGCGTATAAACCGTCACAGGCACTGAGACCTCCTTTGTTGTAAATTCATTTCTCAGGTGAGAAATCCTGGCCTTGGGATGCCTTGTAGTTAAGGACTCCCAGTCTCAGTTGAGTACCTGCAGGTATCTGTGAGTGGACTGCTGCAGAAACTCTGGTCTGAGCAGGGACTGGAGTCTAACATTACAACCCTTCACTATATCTTTATTTTTGCATACCCAGGCTGTGCCCACCTGATCTCTATTTATTGAGCACTTCATGTGTACCAGGCACTGTTCTAGGCCCCGGATATGGATGTTTTTGCCCAATGGGGTTCACAAGACAATGAAAGAAGCTATTGATAAGCCTAGAAAGTCCAGCCTGCTTACTGAACAGTTGTCACATACAGGACAGGGATGACAACTTGGAACAAGGTTAGGGAGGAGCAAACAGCAAGAGTGGAGCCACTTGAGACACAGAGGGTAAAGCCAGTTGGATTGAATGGTTTTTTTTTTTTTTTTTTTTTTTTTTGGTTTTTTTTTTTTTTGGTTTTTTTTTTTTTTTTGTTTTTTTGTTTTTTTGTTTTTTTGGCAGTGAGAAGAGAAAATAAAAGAATTAAAGATGTGTTGTTTCTTCATTTTATGTGTGCGGGTGTTTTGCCTGCATGTATGTCTGTATCATGTGTACCCAATGCCCTCTGAGGGTACTGCTACATGTAGTGAACCTATGGATTTGAGACAGCATCTAGCCCAGTGGTTCTCGCCTTCCTAAGTCTGTGACCCCTTAATACAGTTTAATACAGTTTCAATACAGTGACCCCAACCATGGAATGATTTTTGTTGCTACTTCATAAGTGTAATTTTGCTACCGTTATGAATCATAATGCAAATGTCTGTGGTTTCTGACAGTCTTGGGTGACCTCTGTGAAAGGGTCCCGACCCACAAGTTGAGAATCACTCATCTAATGCATCAAATTTTACAGGAACGTTTCTCTGTGCTGGCTAGAGTCCATAAGACATATTGGTTATTTTCTATTCTGCTTCTGCTCAGAACACTGAGTTATCTTTTGAAAGACTGGATGGAACTGCAGAACTTGAAAGAGTTAATTTTTTTAAAAAGACGTAATTATTCATTTTCTATATGTGCATGCACTGTAGCTGTCTTCAGACACACCAGAAGAGGGCAACGGAATCCACTTTTAGGCTAGCTGAAAAGTTTGGTCTGCAAAGCTTTCCGTAGGCAGCATTTTCTTGCAGGAAGCTGGGCCTATACTGCCCTCTGCCGTGTTGTGTGGAGATCGGGTTCAGAATCCACCACATCAGTGACTCTGGAGGAATGAGAAGTGACCAGAGAAGCCTCTGTGGCTTTGCTTCGTGCAATACTCTGAAGAAACATGTCTGCAGCCATGTATTCCAACACGTAGGAGAAGTGCGGGAAAGGCTTATGTGTAGTGTTCAATGTATGACACATGTGAAGAACATGAGAAGAAGATAATGTAACGAGGCTTATGCCTTCACCGTCTTTAAAAAACAGTGGATTCCGCTGACACTTCTGGATTTTTCTCTCCGTTCTTATTGTCACCATCCCCCACCCCAAGGATTTTCCCCTCCTGGGTTTCACATTAATCACTCACTTCAGTAGCACCAAAATCACACTGTCTTGATACCACAGGGTTATGGAAGTGAGGTTAATTAACCACTTAACCTTGTTTTCTTTCTATATGGCATCGGCTGTCCTTCTATCGCAGTGGTTCTCCGCCTTCGTAATGCTGTCACCCATTAATACAGATCCTCATGTGGTGGTGGCGCCAACTATAAAATTATTTTCATTGATACTTCATAACTGTCATTTTGCCACTGTTAGGAATTGTAATGTAAGTATCTGTGCTCTCTAGCAGTCTTAGGTGACCACTGTGGAAGGGTGGTTCAGTCCCCACACCACCCAAGAGGTTGTGACCCACAGGTTGAGAACCACTGTGAAATAGTAGGTTTTTATATATGTGAATATATCAGTGGCTTTTGATGACAGGCCGTTATAGTTGCTGCTGGGTTGCTGTTGCTGGTTTGTTTGGTGGTGGGAGAACAGGATGGCCTTAACCTAGAAATTCTCGTGAATTGGTGCAAGGGCTGAGGTTATAGGCATGAGAAGGTTTTAGCAGGCGATATATGAGCCTGCTTTTCCCTCAGACAACTTTATGTCTGGATCACCCCAAGAAGATGCTTCCCACACATGGGGAGGGCCTCCCCCTCTCAATCAATCCTTCCAGAAAATACAGATCAGCTCAAAACAGTGTCATTTATCTTTTCCTTCTCCTCCCCACAACCCTGTGAACCAGTGAGTTTTATCAGGGATGCTTACAGGTATATGGGTAAGGCTACTGCAGTGGGAGCAGAAAAGACTCAAAGACAGCTGCGCCACCCCCTTACCCCAAAGCTCGCAAAAGCAGCTCAAAGCTTTGAGCGTGTCCTTTCTAGGTAACTAGTAGGTCTTAGCCTCTTTCTTAGCCAGCCTTTTAGCTGGCCTTTGTTCCATCTGTGCATCTGGCCTCTGCTTCTTCCAGGCTGCTTGTCCGGTCTCTGATTCTTCCTGGGCTTGCCTGAGAGTGATTCTCAGCAGTTTACTATTCACACACTCATGAGAGAGGAGGTGGCTAGTGATCTTGGTCAGTTTCAGGAACTTCCTGAAGCCCTTTTGAATTGCTTATTTCCTATCTCAAGAAGCTTCCTTGAAGAATGAAGTGTTTCTCCTCCTCTTAGAGTTTTCTGTTGTTTTAAATTCTTGTAAACATTTCACCTTAAAATCTTCTACTGTTTTCCTTTTAAAAAAACCTTTTATCAATTCTTTGTGATTTTTACATCACTCACCCCAATCTCATTTGTAACTTTAACTTTATTGTTGTTGTCGTTCATTACATAGATGGCATTCTTCTCTGTAGTCCCTCTCTAAAAAGCTGACACGTCTGCTCTTCTGAATTTCCTTTCCAGCTGAGACAGCTAGAGCTGTAGCCCTTAGGGGCCTAGATTTGTCTCGCCTTTCCCAGCACATTCTTACACTGCAACCCTTATCCCCACCCTCACTCCCTGACACTCGCCAAACTCTGCCCTATCTTTACCAACTCTTTCATCCTAAGAGCTGAGCGTTGTCCTATTTTGCTAAGACCCACCTACAGCCTACTCCGAGTACTTAACTTCCTTAAAATCTATCACTGCCCCTTGCAAAATCTGTCAGATGTCAGACTCCAACTCTAGGTATTGGAACACCCCTTTACTGTCCATCGGGCCAGAGGTTCCCTTTTGGAACTGACTGGCAACTTGACTTTACCCACATGCCCACTGTCAAATGTGCCAAGTACCTCCTGGTCTTGGTTAGACACCCTCTTGGTTAGTTACCACAACTAACAAAAGGGCTCAGACATTCTTTGATCTCCTCCTCCAAGAGAACATCCCCTGATTTAGTGTCCCAGCTTCCCTGCAGGCAGACAATAGTCCTGAATTCACTTCCCAAATTTCTCAAACTCTACCTAAAGTCCTAGACATCCCCTGGCATTTTCATATTCCCTCCCACCACGGTCTTCAGGGAAGGTAGAAAGAACCAACCAACCGCTCTCTAAAAACCACTCTTGTCAAACTGTCACAGGAACTTCTCCTTGATTGGGCAAAACCCCTACCTCTGTCTCTTTTCCGGCTACGAGCTCTCTCCAAGTGACCTCTCTTGTCTCACTTTTCAGACTCAGGTATGGCTGTCCATTCCTAACTCCTGGCCTCTCACCTAAATGCTCTCCCCTTCCTGATCATCTACTTACCCCATTACTTTGCTACCTCCACTCTCTCCTATGGAACTTTGCCACACACTGTCCCCTGTCCACTGCCTGTCAACACTGGTGACCAAGTTCTTCTGTCCCCTCCAGACCATCGGCCCTCACCTCTCTCTCCTAAATGGCAGGGCCCTTTCAAGGTGATTCTCGTGACTCTTACATCTGTTAAACACAAAGGATTCTCTCATTGGTCCACCTGTCTCACCTTAAACCTTTCACCCCTCTACCTCAAAATGACTCTTCTTCCCAACACCGACCCTAACAAGGACATGCTCTCTTAAACTCCAGAAGACGTCAAGACCTCTCACCTTGTCCCCAATCCCAGAAAATGGGACTCCACTCCAGTAGCTACAGTCAAGCCCACTGGACATGGGCTCCTCATCCTCCCCCTGCTGTTCATTTCTATTCAGGGGAGCCCTTAGACCTGGAGATTTGAGGTTCAAGAAGCCCCGACTGGTAACAAGCAGTCTTTCCAAATAGGGCCAGGGAACTGCTCCGTAACCAGATGTCAGGAACCGATTCAAATCGCTGTCATCCCTGTGTCGGTTTTCCCATCCAAGTACTATGATCTCTTTACCTGCTTTCTCTTTGACCAGACAAAAGATGATTGTAAAAAATGGCCAGACGAATACGGGGGCTGCCCACATTGGTCTTGTCAGATACATACACTAGGGTCACATACCAATTACTTCTTCTGTCAGCAATATAAGACACTCTTCTTCTACATACAGGGCTCATGGAATCCCAGGTGGGAGATAAGAGTTGCTAGTAAGCTCTACCATAAAAATCAAGCCAGGTCCCCAGTGAGCACTACCCACATTCAGAGAAAATATGTTTTAATTGCCCAGCCTCTAGATATCAGAAAAGTGGGGGAAGCAATCAAACACTCCTCCAAGGCCCTTCCTTTCTTGACATCCCCCCTCATAAATGACACTAGCTTGTCAATTCACCTTTTGCTTCAGATCTTGACCTTGGCATATCAACTCCTAATGTCACCCGACCTGGTTGTTTTAAAGATTGCTGGCTGTGTGTACCCCTTGGAACTAATTCACAATTGCCACTTATAGCCTCTCCAGTGATACTGCCAAATGTCACCTCACCTTGTATCAGCTGCCCTGACTCCAATGTTGCCATAAGGCCATACCTTTTCTCTATCCCTCTTTTTGGTGTGGCACATTCTGTAGGAATGCTGAGCTCCCTGGACTGCAGTAGAACCACAACCCTTGATACCTCGTCTCTGCCACAGTGCCCTGCAGTCTAAAACACAAAAATGCTATGTGGCACTCAGGTATGTCATCGCCTACCTGCCAGATGGTCAGCAGTTTGCACGTTGGGGCTCCTTTTCCCTGAACTATGGGTAACCTAGGGAAACGAGCCCCTGCCAGTCCCAGCATAGATATGATGGCTGCCCAACCTAAGCCAGCAGTTCAGGTCGTGCCGCTCCTGATCGCTTCGGGAATAGCCACAGGTGCTGGTACTGGATTGCAGGGATAACTACTTCCATGACCCAATAAGTTCACTTCCGAGCTTAGCACTAGTTTTCAAGAACTGTCTGAGATCATGCTGACCATCCAGAAACAGATTAACTCTGACAGCAGTGGCACTTCAGAACGAACGGGGTCTAGATGTCCTGACAGCTAAAGAAGGTGGTCTGTTGCCTGTTCCTCCAAAAAGAGTGCTGTTTCTACGTGAACCAATCTGGGAGAGTGAGAAATAAAGTCCAGCAGCTACAATTGGACATGCAGAATTTCAGTTAACGTGAGGCCTCTGGTTCCTGGATTTTTGAAAACCCTATGTGGAAGTGGATACTCCCTTTCATAACGCCTTTTCTAGTCATATTCCTAATGGTATTGTTTGTTCCCTACCTCATTAATTCTTCTTTCTACATTCCTTCAACAATGCTATAACCAAACAACCAGTTTCTGTTACAAGGTTATCAGCTGCTGTCCATATAGGAGCCTGATGTGAACATTCACCAAGTGGACCCTGATGGTGAAAGTCAGCTACACCCTGAAATTGATGACACCCCTAGACACCCCTACTCCCCTTTCACTATCAGCTTGCCTCCCCACTTTTAGTCTTCTCTTGATGATAAGAAAAGGGGAGGTATGGTGAAATCAGAAGTGACTTATCACCAGAAAACTTTTTCAAAACAAAAGTAACAACAAAATAATTGTACTGTGCTTCAATGTCTAAAATAAACCACCCGGAGTCAGACTCTCAAAGTTGGAACCAACACTGGCTACTGAGTTGCGTTGAACTGAGTTTCCTCCTTGTCTCATGCAGAAGGGCACTCTGCTGGCCTTGGTGTTTTCAGAGGCACCCCCCTCCCCACACACACACAGTAGTAGGGAAAGCGGGCTAGATAGACCAACTAGCTGTTAGAAAACTCTATCGTTTTAGAATTTTATTGTTTAAGAGACACTTCTTTAATATACAAAGGGAGATAAATTGAAAGAAAAACAAACAAACAAACAAAAACCAAACCACTCTATAGCTACTTCTGTCCTCACACATGTGCATGTGCACCCTCTTGAGCACACATGGGAACTCACACCTTGCATGTATACATATCACACAAGCTCAGAGAAAAAAGTAATACTTTCAAATTCATACCATTCCACCTCCCAGAAAATAACTACTATTAACCTGCTGATGTTAGCCCTTTTATGCATAAGTGAAAATTTTTTTTAGGACACAGGCTTTTTATGTAGCTCTTGTTGACCTGGAATTCACTATTTAGACCAATTACCCCTGCCTTAGCCTCCTGAGCGCTGGGGTTAAAGACATGCACCACCACAGACAGCTAAATGTAAACAACATGGTCAAATGGATAAGTGTATTCTTTCTCCTTTCTTTGTTGTTTCTTCCTTTCTTTTTCTCTAGATCCTTTTTGAAGTAGGGTCTAATGAAGAAACTAGCCTTGAACTCTTCAGTCTTCTTAGACTTCGAAGTCTATAAAAAGAAGTCACATATGTGTTTCCAAGTCTGCCTGTTTGGTTTTCTAAAGAAATAGTGCCCTGTTGTATTAGTAAGGGTTCTCTAGACCCTCTAAAACTTATGGAATGTCTCTATATTATGGGAATTTATTGTAATGACCTACAGTCTATGGTCCAACCAACCCAGCAATAGGCAGCTGTGAATGGGAAGTCCAAGAATCTAGTAGTTGCCTAGTCCCATGAGGTTATTTGTTTCACCTGGCCTTCTGTATAAGCTGGAATCCTGAAAAAGTAGGTTCCACCTGATGTGCTGGCTAATGTGCTGGCCAGTAAGTGCAAGCAGGCAAAGAAGGGTGAAGCTTCCTTCCTCCAATGTCCTTACTCAGGTCTCCAGCAGAAGGTGTGGCCCAGATTAAAGGTGTGTACCACCACACCTGGATTTGGAGCTTTCTCTGTCCCAGGCTGGCCTTGAACTCAGGGATCTTGCCTCCATCTCCTGGGATTAAAAGCATGTACTACCTTGCCTGGGTCTAAGCTTTTCATGGACACTATGCCTCAAGATCTGGATCAAAAGTATGTGTCATCCCAAGTCAAGATCTGAACTCAGAAGCCTGTGTCTTCCAGCCTCAAGATCTGAATCACAGGTGTGCCCTCCATATCTGAACTGTACTTCATTCCAGAGAAGTTGACAACCAGGAATAGCTACCATACCTGCGTGGCCTAGGCTGGCCTCACACCATAGCAGACCTCCTGCCTCTGTGTCCTAAGTGGCAGCAGCTGTGGCTATGGAAGTGTACAAGACATTGACTGTTTCTCTGAAGCTCACTTTGGTACAGGATTGCAAATGCTTGTGGGACATGATAAGAAACCCCCAATCTTTCATAAGTGCATCTGTTGCAGAAGACTATCCTCCTTCAAGACCAATTACCACCATCTTCAGGATGCTTAGATGGGTCTGTTTGCATAAGATAGCAGCACTCCCTCACTGAAGGACTGGGTAGGGAGTGGGACCCTTTCTCAGCCAACTATACGCAATGCTGCTGTAATTACACGTGGGCTCAAGGGGAGAAGGTGCCCAAGTATGAACAACCATGAGGATGTCATCATCCTTACTGGATGCAGACCTTCCCATGTAGTTACTTTTGGAATACCCAAGCTCCAGCCTGAAAACCCTTACCCGTGCTCTGTAAGTGACCCTAATGTTTTGTTATTGGGATCCTAGGAGGAGGGAGGATCACCTCCCTCTTTACCCCCTACATCACCTACTTACTCTTTACCCCCAGCAGCTTCTTTGTGGAAGTGACATTTGTTTGTATTTATCTGGGGGTTGGGGGGGTGGAGGTTGAGGGATTGGGGTAGGGGTGGTGGTGGTGATTTTGAAACGGGGTTTCTCTGTAGTACTGGAACTCACTCTGTAAAACAGGCTGGCTTCAAACTCACAGTTGATTTTATATTTAAAGATGTGTGTGAGTGCGCTCCCCCACTCCAGTCTTACACCAGGGTTGACATTACAGGTGGCTTAATGGGTGCTGCGATCCTCTGGAAGAGCAACAAGTGACAATTTGGACTGAGTCTCACATTAGACAGAGACTGTAGTTGGTTCAATGGTCAGTGACCCAGATAAGTCCGTTTGCCTCCTCGTGCCCCAGAGATAGCACTGCTAACAACAGATATACAAGTTTGGTCCACACTGTGATTATTGCTGCAGTATTTAAAGAACTTCAGTATGCAAGGTAAGGGTCACACGAAGAGACTGACACATACTGTGTCTTAGGCGGCACGAGTCCTTCAAAACTAAATAAATCTCTCCTCCAAATATAAAATAGGACGGTTACATCTATTGCTTCTGCCTCTTTGGAACCTCCATTTAGAGCCAAGGGAGCTAGCTCTGCGAAGCAGGCGGTGATCACGAAGAAACCTCAGACGCCCCTGAGGGGCGCCCAGAATCCGGGGGAAGCCGGCACCAGCGGACGCACCCGCCAGCATGTGCCACTCTGATTGGCTCGGCTGGACCCCGGCATCCAATCGGCGTAGCGTTTGTTGAGCAGCGGCTGCAAGCTGGGTACACAAGTGGCCTGAGCGAGCTGCGGGTGGGCGGCGGGGCCATGAACCTGGGGTAAGCCGGCGGGGACTCGCTGGGCTGCGGGGCTGGCCTTCAGCCGGCGCGTGGCGGCGGGCGGGGTTCCGGGTCCAGCGTGGACCGTGGTGTCCGAGCGCCCCGGAGGGAAGACGGCGCCCCAGAGGGCGAGATGCTCGGGGAGCTACGGCTGCCCGGCACCGGGCTGGAGCATCCCGAGCTGGGGCTGGACCGAGTCTGGGGTGCGGTCTTCATTTTCAGAAGTTCATCGTTTTAGGAAGACCAGACCTAGACGTAACCCAGCACCCAGCAGCTGAATGTTAGATTCTCTTCTGGGAGTTTGGGAAAAAAAAATGAGGCAGCCTGCCCCGTGAGCTTGCGGTACGGTAGAATAGAGATTTGGCAACTTCAGATTCATTCAAGATGTTGCCTTCCAAGTAACCATGAGCTGTTCGTAGTCCTGCAACGCAGAAGCCTCTGATAACCTGTGTCACCCAGATTGTTAACTTCAGCAAACGCAGGCACTTTGATTTCCTCTACCAAAGCAACCCTGTGAGTTTAGCGTTGCTAGTCAACCTGCTCGCCCTTAATTTCTTGGTTTGGTATTTTCTCTTTAACGGCGACATTGCAGTTCATTGACACATAACGCCCACCCGACCCTCAACTCCTGTAAAACAGTGAAACACTGTGTGGAATCCCATCAGAGTTTTGTTGACCTTAATAGACAACATAAGTTTTGCTCGTAGTGTTTACCGTTGCTTTAGGCTGGCAGTTTTAACATATTAACCAAAGTTTACTGTGCACTTACTATATTACTAAAGAGTCACCAAAGCAAGCATGTGTTGTGTGAAATATTCCAAGCTGTGTGGAATTTTGTACTTAAGCAGTTGGTGACCATTTTTCGGTTGCTTCTATCCTTGGAATGTGTCAGTCATGAAAGCTAATAAATGACAAAGCTATGTCTTGTACCTTGCTGAGGAGTTCTAGTAGCAGCATGGAATTTTTAGTATAGAGCTGCAAGTTAAAGGATGCTATAATACCCGGGTTCTTTATTTCTTACCAGTAACAAAAACCAGGTTTCAGGTTAAATGTGACACATGCTTGCCTCACTGAAGAGTTATAAGAAAGTCTTTTGTATATTTTTTTCCTCTTGGGTTAAAAGTATATGTATGTGTATGTGTGTGTATATATACATATATATGTATATATACGTACGTTTTAAATATAAATTTTTATATTTTAATATTTTAACCTTATGCGTATGGATGTCATGCCACTTGTGTGCCTGTTACCCTTGGCGACCAGAGGGGGCTTTGCAGACACTTGTGAGCTGTACTGTTGGCTCTGTTCTCCAAGAACAGACAGTGCTCTTCGCTGCTGAGCTTGAAAAAGATATTTTAAAACGTGAAGACTACTTTGAGGGTGGTTCAGGCAGGTGGATCAGGAATTTAGAGCCAGCCTGGTCTACATAGTGAGTCTGAAGGCAGCCTGGTTATATGAGTTTAAAGAAACAACCAACCAAAACCCCTGCTTTGATGGCCATGTGATTCCTGTATAGATTCAAAGGTATAGGTTTACTTTCAAGGTTCATATAAATATTCCTGGCTGCTATTTAGTGGAAGCTGTTTAATTCAAATTGTAAAAACAATTTTCTTTTATATTGCAGAGATGGTTTAAAGCTTGAAACGGAACTATTGGATGGGAAAACCAAGCTAATACTGTCTCCATATGGTATGCTGTTATTGGAAATCTAAAATGTTTAAGTTTGTACCCAGAATATGTGGTCGTTTAATAGACATTTGTTTTGCTTGTAGTACAGTTAAATGGCACTTGGAAAAAGCCTTTTCCCTTGATATCTACAAATTGATATCTATCCAATTTATCCAACTATACAGTCACATTGTGACAGTGATCACTACTGTCTAAGTTGGTTCATAAAATGTATTTCATGTAAAATATGTCTTGGCATTACCATACCATGTTGCCTAATATGTAATGCAGGTAGGGTCCAGATAATTATGTACTTTGTATGTAAGCAAACTATCACGTGAGAAAGTTAAATTTATACAGTATAACCATAGTTGCTGAAGTTTTTTTTTTTTAAGTTATTTATTAGTTTTTAAACTCAGTATAGTTTTTTTAGTTTTCTCCGTCAGGTAACTTGTCTGATCCTCACCACCATCTGTTTATAGTCTAACCTTGGAAAGAATATTAAAATAAAAATGAAATGGGAGTGAATACTTGAACCACCACATTGTAAAAGCTGGACTATTTGGGTGGGATTTGCAGTTAATGCTTTTGGGATAGTATTTTTATTCCTGACATCTTAATCCGTACTCAACATTTTCCTTTGTCACTGCCTTAATATGTCTTGAGTTTATAGTTTAGTAATTTTATTTTCTTTTGTAGAGCATAAATCAAAAGTTTCTGTAAAGGTAAGCCAAGTGATTTTGACTCTACCTGTTTCCACATGAAAAATGCATATTTCCATTGGTTTTATTTACTGAGTCATGGCCTGTCAGTTGGACCTGGAACTTGCCAGTGTAATAGTCAAGCTAGGCAGCTTTCTCTGGAGGATTTCCTGTCTCTGCTTTTTACTTCTAGAATTACAGATGGGCCTTTATATGTACCCAGCATTTATGTGTGCTCTAAGCATCCAGATACTGGTCCTCACAATTTCATGGCAAGCACTTTAACCACCGTGCTGGCTCCCTAACCCAAACTTTGTCTTTATAGTGTAAGACATATTAATGAGCTTGGTAAAGGAGTAGACTATTGACAAGGTGTTTTATGACATAATCTCATCCGCTTAGCTCCTGGAGTGATTTGGACCTTGGTTGCTTTTCTTGCTCAGTAGTCTGGACATAGCTGAATCTTTATAGGGAAGTCTGACCCCCCTTCCCTCTCTCCCTGCCTGCTTTCATTATTCCTCCCTAGCATTGAACTGTAGGTGGTATGCAGAATTGGCCTACTTGTCTCTTAACATGGCCTGCTCACTGAATGTTTGGTTTTTTTAAGAAGACCCTTTTCTGCATATGTCTTCTGGCACAACTGGACTGTGGCAAGATAATCCTAGCTATTTGACTCTGGTTGGTAGGTTTGTGTCCAGTAGCAGAGATGTCCAGCAACCGTGAAAGCTCTGGCCTGGCACAGAGAGAGCCCCATTGGCTGTCTTTGTCCTCTTCAGGAGAGGGAACAGTTAGAAAGAGCCACCCTTGTTTTATAGAGGGGTGTGGCCCAGGTATGACTGTGCTGAAAAGTCAGATGGGCAGTAGAGACGCCTAGAAAAGAGAAAACACTGGGGAGCAGCTCCTGTCAGTGTCGGGGACTCTGTAATTAGAAGCTTAGAGATGTGACTGTTGGAAATGGTGTAGCTCAGGGACGTGGGGAGGTGGAGAGTTCCAACCGATGCTCAAGGACCTTGAAACCGCTGTGATTTACTGTCGGGAATCCTTTAAAGACTTTATACAAAACAAGATTGACTTTCAGTGTGTAACTCAGGCTGGCATGGGACTCTGTTGTCTCCCTTCCTTACAGGGTATACCTCAGCTCAGTATCGGGTTCGTGAGAAGGGAAGTTCTATAATCTCATTTCTCCTCTGGAGAAAGCACAACAGGTAGCTAGAGGTGTGTTTGGAAAGTGGCAGAAAGAAACCTGAGCTTATCAAAAGAGAAGGAAAGACAGATGGAGGACTCAAACATCCAATCCTCTCTCTCTCTCTCTCTCTCTCTCTCTCTCTCTCATTTTAAAGATTTATTTATTTTATGTAAGTAGTAAGTACACTTGCACTGTCTTCAGACACACCAGAGAAAGGCATCAGATCCCATTACAGATGGTTTCGAGCCACCATGTGGTTGTTGATATTTGAACTCGTGACCTCTGAAAGAGCAGTCAGTGATCCTAACCCCTGAGCCATCTCCCCAGCCCACAAGGATCCTTTCTTCATCGTACTCTTGTATTCCCAGCACTTTTCATGGTGCTAAGCACATAAAAAGCACATGGTGCTTGAGGGATTACAAGGAGAGTTGAGATAGAAAGATGTAATGCAGTAATGAAAACCTGAACTTAGGCTTGTCATCATATGAACAGTGAAGACGTTTCCAAACAAGAAGCCATCAATATATGCTAGTTAGCTAGGGGAAACCCTGACGGAAGGAGGTCAGATGTGATCCCACAGTTACTGGGGGCATTTTTGAGAAGGGGGCTAATTTGGAAACAAGGATAAAAGATTCGGTGGCATCCAAGGTGCAGTTAAGGATGTTTAACTAAAGTTTAACACCGACACTGCTGCACTCACGTTGTAGGTCCAGGGGACAGAGAGGTGACAAACAAAACAAAAATCTGTCCTATGGAGTTTACACTAGGATGGAAGGGACAAGAACTAGGGCAATAAACTAATAGAAGACAAATGGGGAAGGCGGGGTCAGAGGAGCCCGGTGGCAGTGGGGAGGGGTAAGCAGTGCCAGCGAGGGAGAGCAGGAGCTTAGGGGAGGCGCTCTAGGTGATGGGGGCAGTGAAGTTAGAGCCACTGACTAGTGCTGCAGCCTTGGTGAGATCAAGGAACATCTAAGAAGCTCTTGTGGTTGGAGACTAAGATAGAAAATGAGGCCGGGCTGGCAAGGTGGTTCAGCTGGTAAAAGTGTTTGTCTCCAAGTCTGATCCTCAGAGCCCATAGGGTGGAGGGAAAGAAATAACTACCGTCTGCCCCTCCTAGTAAAGAAATAGTAGAGAAGAAGGCCGGCTATAAATAGGTAATGGAGACAAAAGAGGCAAGAGTAGGTGATGGTGAGAAATTCAGCTCCGCCTCCACCAGGGGAGGCCTCTAAAGATAAGAGCATGATCTGGTTTACAGGTGTGAATTGCTTTTGAGAAGAGACTGGGAAGCAAGGGTGGAAGCGGGGTAGCAGTTCAGGTAGGGGCTAGTATCTCAGGTGGAGGATTAGGGAGCAAGCTAGCCAACAGCATTTGACCCATGGTATCTATAAGGTTGGAGACATGGCTCAGCAGTTAAGAGCACTTAAAATGTGTTTAAAATGTAAATATGGGATATGCAAGCAGAGTCAGATATAACTGTAAAATTTTTGGCGTGGATAACTGAAATGGGGGTGTTATTCTGAGTAAAAGGGAGACATGCTTACTTTGAAATGTCTATTGGAAATCCATTGGAGTGCTAGGAAGGCAGCTTAATATCCAAGGGACAGTGCTGGCGAGGCAGAAGCCATTAGACCCCTGGTGTTCACTGATCATCCAACATGGCCTACCTACTTGGAAGTTCCAGGTCAGTGAGAGATCCGGTTTAAAAACAAGGTGGAAGTTAGGCATGCTAGTGTGCACTTAATTTCAGAACTCAGGAGGCAGAGGCAGGCAAATCTCTGTGGTGTTGAGACTGCTTTGGTCCACAAAATCAGTTCTGGGGCAACCAGGGCTACATACTGAGACCAGATGAAGATGATGGTGTTGTTTGGTGTTGTTTTGGTGTTGGGGACTGAACTCAAGGCCCAGTGCTTGCTAGGCAAGTCTCTAATACTGAGCTATACCCAGAACCCTCTCTTTTTTTTTTAATTTTAGTTTTTATGACGATAGAATGTTACTAAGTTGCCCCCTCAAATGAAATTTATGGTGCTGGAGAGATGGCTTAGTAGTTAGGAGCACTGGATACTCTTCCAGAGGACCTGGGTTCAATTCCCAGCACCCACATGGTGGCTCACAGCCACCTGTAACTCCAGTCTCGGATCCCATGCACTCCTTAGGCCTCCTTGAGCACTTCCCACGTGGTAGACATACATGCAGGCAAAACACCTATACATATAAAAGAAAAGGAAAAATGAGACATGGGTTGTCCGTGGGTGGAAAGGACAGGAAGTTTGAGCACAGAAGTTGGTAGAGATTTGATGATGGACTTCTTTTAAAGATCATTTTCAGTTGGTTGTGTGCATGTGTTTCTGTGTGTGTGGGTCTGAGTATGTGAACCTTCAGAGGTCAGAGGCATCTGAAGCTGCAGTTGCAGAAAGTTGTGAACTGCCTGACCCTGAGTCCTGGGAACAAACTGGGGTCTTTGGTTTTCTCTAAGAGCATGACATGTCCAGCCCCAGTAATGGAATCTTAAAAGTCAGCTTCTAAATACTTAGGTGTGTGATTTTCGGTGAAATTGCTAAATCTTCAGCTGAGGAGAGACTAGCAGTGCCATGTGTCCAGACAAGACTGTCATGTCAGTGTCCGTGCGCTGTCACAAGGAATCCACTTGTGTTTTAACAGATGGGAAATAAGATCAAGATTGCAAAATGTCCTTTAAGAACAAAACAGACTGGACATACTTTAAAATCAACACAAAACACTTGGATTGGGAGTGGAAACCTTTCTCAAAAGAGGATCTCGACTTCAGACACTTCACAAGCAAACCCTGAGAACAGCAGACTGACATTTTCCCCCAGTACGGATTTATGTAAGCCGTATCCAGAAAAAGACGGTCTCCGCATTCAGAAGGAAATTTCACCTACAGCCGCCAATATACGGAAGATTATAAACACGACAGGAACTTGTCCAGTGGCTAAACAGAAGCCTTGCAGGAAACACACCCCGGCGGAAACCATGAGCAGCAGTTTGGTGTGTCTCACACAAGACCAGCTTCGGCAGATTTTGATGCTGAGTGTGAACCAAGGAGACGGACCTGTGCCCCTCACTGAGGACGGGGAGGAGGAAGCAAGTGAGGTTTTCCTTTTTCTTAGATTTATTATTTATTTTATATAAGTCCACTGCAGCTGTCTTCAGACACACCAGAAGAGGGCATCAGATCTCATTACAGATGGTTGTGAGCCGCCATGTGGTTGCTGGGAATTGAACTCAGGACCTCTGGAAGAGCAGTCAGTGCTCTAACCCCTGAGCCATCTCTCCAGCCCCCAAGGTTTTTCTTAAACTGAACTTCTTCCCCCCAGTATACTTTTGAATTTCAGATTCATTGGCTTCGCTTTGTAACTGTGTCTCTTAAAATCTGATTTAACATGCAGCAATCTAAGTTATTATTCACATTAGTCTTTTTCTTATTCATAAAATTTGTAAAATTGCTTATAGTTTTGTCACATTTTCAAATTAGCTGGTTTTGTTTGTTTGATTTTTTTGAGACAGGATCTCTCTGTGGCGCTATGGCTGTTCTGAAACTCTGTGTGTAGACCAAGCTGCCCCAAACTCACAGAGAGCCACCTACCTTTACTTCCTGAGTGCTGGGATTAAAAATGTGTGCCACTACTTTAGGCCTCAAAATATTCTTAGGATATCTGGTTTGGGGGCTGGAAAGATAGCTCAGCAGTTAAAATATTTATATAAGTCACATATGGCCTTCAACCCTGGAGTCCCTGCACTCAGCCAACTGGCAGAAGTCCCACAAACCCAAGGCAGGCTTGGGTTACACACTGGGACTTCATTTCAAAAACAAACGAAAAATTACAGGCAAGGGTTTAAAAAGATACGTGTCTGACATCTGAAGTGAGTCTTCAGAAAACCTTTCTGTAAAGACTGGAATTACTGAAATCCATTGTTCTGGCTGCCGTTTGTCCACCCACGCAAGGTTGGCTGTAGTTTTCTCTCACAGTGTAGTTCAGATGTATCCATGGAAGCAGTGGACTATTGTAGGCTTTCTGTGTCACCAGTCAAGGTTATGTTTTAGAAACCTAATTTTGGCTTTGAGCTAAAGAGTCATGACTATGTAAGTACTTGAGATACTAAATTACAATAAATAAAGTGAAATGAAAGCCACTGGCCATGACCATGGAAGGGCCCGGCTCCCGGTCCATGGTCTTTGTAAAATAAGGGAAGTTGGCTTTCTGTAGGCTAGTTGTTGCTCAGACAATTGGTTGTTCTCATTGGTGGGTATACTGAGAACTAGGAGCAATAGTGAAGGCATTTTACTTAATCCTGAGGTAACTTGATTTTATAGGCTCCCTCTTCTTTGCGGAGGAATCCCAGCTCTGTTCATGCTAGAGTATGAACCTTCTGTAAAAGCCTTGGTTTAGTTGTGGTAGCTGGGACATACTGACCACGGTTCCCAGAAAACGGGCACAGGTAAATATGGAAAATGAGGCCATGGGTTTTTATTAAACAATTTGTGTTTGCCTCTTTTTCTATTGTGCTTTATATCCTAATATAGTTATTTACATAATTACAGAGTATGCATAATTTTAAATTATATAAATGAAACCATAAATATACATTATTTTGGCAAGAGTGAATGAAGGTTTTTGTTTTACCCAACATGTAACCAGACTGGCTTACTCGGTGTGTAGCGGGAACTGAGCTTGTGTCTCCTGTCCTCACCTGAGTACAGCTGTGCACTACCCTCCTGGTGTACGCAGGGCCAGAGTGGGGGTACAGGCTGGGTGGAGTAGGCAAGCCCTGGCTGTCCCGACCATTCTATAGACCAGGTTGGCCTTGAACTCACAGATCCACCTTCCTCTGCTGGAATTAAAGTCACCCCCACTGCCCAGCACTCGAAGTTGTTTTATTTGATGTAAAATTGCATGCCTATGGCCATGAGTCAGCTGTGTATCTCTGGGTCCAACTTCTTTCTCTTCTCTTGATCTACTTACCTATTTAGGGTAAGGTGTCATATAAGCCAGACTGGCCTCAGTACCCAGTCTCAGTTTGTTGTTGCTGCTGCCATGGTTTCTGGGGTGGTCTTCAACTCCTCCTGCTCCCGATTCTCCTGTCCTTGCTTCCCAAATGCCTTTGAGACTGCCGGTTTGCACTCCGTGCTGGCTCTTGTACTGGAGTCAGACCCAGGGCTCTGTTCCTGCAAGACCAGTGCTCTGCTGACTGAGCTACACTCCGGCCTGCTGGGGTTTGGCTTTTGAGATGCCCTCATGTAGCCTAGGCTGCCCTTTAACCCGGGCTTCTCCTGCCTCTCCCTGCTCAGTGCCAGGAGTGCAGGTCTGTGCCATCTCGTCCACGGCTGTTGCTGCTGCTGCTGCTGCTGCTTTTGGTTGTTTGATTTTGTTTTTTTTAGTAGATACTTAAAGGATTGTTTTGCAAGTTTGTTGTTGTTTGAGACAGGGTCTTACTGTGTAGCCCAAGCTGGCCTGAATGAAGACCGGACAGCTTCTGCTTCCTGACTTCTGAGCCTAAAAGGCCTGCGCCTCCCTCCACCGTTGCGTATTTGTATTTCTTTTCTTGTGACAAGGTCTCACTCTGCATCCTAGACTGGCCTAGGACTTGGTGTGCTGGCCAGACTGGCCTGCGACTCAGAGTGTGATCTTCTTGTCCCAGCTTCCTGAGTTTTACCTGAGGACTATAGGTGAGCGCCCTCGTGCCGCAGATGTATAGGAGTATGTTAGGATAAAGTATTTCAGTAGGTGTGATTTTAAAACATGCATTTTGTTTCCTAGGTCAAGATGGTTTACATTTAATCAATATTCCTACTCAGTCAAAGGATGTGGATGTCACAGGATTACTGCAAACCACAGAGGCCGTTTCCCCCACCTCGAGTGAAAATGAGCACGTCCACCGGAGAGCTCAAGAGGCCTCTCAGCAGTGCGAGCAGAAAGCTGCCATGTAGGTGACGGCCAGCCGTCTCTGGGGTATCTGTACACTACACATCCGCTTTGGACATACTCCGAAAATGTTGCTACTTAAAAGCTATTGCTTAATATTTATGCAGTCTCTCAGGTAGACACGATAAGGTTCCTGGCTTTTTATATGTATGTTTTATCTTAGAGAGCATGAATGGAAACCAGCTGACATATTCAGTACTCTGGGGGAAAGGGAACGAGATAGAAGTTTGTTGGAAGCAAGGAGAGCCCAGTGGAAAAAAGAGCTAGGTAAGTTTGGTGCCTTTCCTTACAGTTCTGTTGGTTGTGGAATATTGGCACCTCTCGGTTTATTAATGTCATTTGATGGCATTTGACATCTGTAGTTCTTTGCGTACTCCTAAGAAGCACTGGAGTCTCACAGTGCCCTGTGGTCTTGGTACTATGCCGTGTACACACCAAAAGCAGTGCCACTGGTCTCCTGGAGTCCTGCAAGTACTGCAAAACCCTTTCCTAGTTATGCTTTTTAACATAGAGATCCTGTGGCTTGAGGTACAGCTTTATTAAAAGATGTTCACTTCAGGGGTATGTGTGTGTGTGTGTGTGTGTGTGTGTGTGTGTGTGTGTGTGTGTGTGTGTGTTTATGGCACTGGGAGATTTATTTGTAGATTGTGGGGGTTGGGGGGGCTTAGAGAACAGTCTGTACAGGGTCAGTTCTCTTCCAAGTACCTTTACCCAATGAGCCATCTCACGAGCTTTAGCTCCTGTCTCCCTTCCAGCTGTTGGTGAGAAGGGACTGCCATCCCCACTTGGTGCTAGCCTTGTCCTGAAATGGGAATACTGTTACTCCACTGTACAGAAGAAACCAAAGTTTAGCTGGCAAAATAGTTTGTCTGTTCCAGGGATAGGAGGTGGTGGAGCTTGCAATTGACCCTGAAGTTTGGCTACGTACTTTCTAAGCCTGTCAGGAATAATAACACAGGAAGGTCAAACTGTAGAGTGGGTGGTAAAGCCGGGTACTCTGAGAAACTGTTCCACACTGTTGATAGCTGTAGTAAAAGCATTCTTGTATCTGTTGGGGCTACACTTCAGTTTGATTCTGATTCAGTGTTTTCTGTGATACCATGTCCTTCACAGTTCCTCTCTGACTTGTCAGGCGTCTCACTCCCATCATGATTTGTTTACATGATTCTTTTTCTTTACAGTTTTTGAATTTTTTTTTAAAAAAACACATTATTTACAGATGAACAGGTTGCTTTAAAGAAGAAAGAAAAAGAAGCTTCTGAGAAATGGAATAATCCTTGGAAACCATCTGAAATAGCATATGAGAGGCTTCAAGTCCTTGAACAATCTAAGGTAAGTAAGTATATCAAGTCTGATCAAGCATTCTGCTGGGGCCTTTGTGAGCATTAGCGAAAGACATTATTACATTTCTTCCTCCTCCTTCCTCCCTCCTCCTCTTCTTCTTTTTCCTCCCCTCCTCTTCCTCCTCCCCTCTTCTTTCTCCTCCCCTCCTCTTCTTCCTCTTCCTCCTCTTCTTCCTCCTCCTCCTCTTCTTCCTTCTCCCTCTTCTTCCTCCTCCTCTTCTTCCTCCCCTCCTCCCCTCTTCTTCCTCCTCCTCCTCTTCTTCCTCCTCCCCTCCTCCTTCCTCCTTTTTCTCTTCCTTCCCCCTCCTCTTCTTCCTCCTTCTCCTTTTCTGACTCAGGATCTCTAGGTAGCTCTGGCTGCCCTGGAACTCACTTTGTAGACTTGTCTCAAATTCACAGAGATCTGCCTCTGCCTCCCAAGTGCTGGTGTTAAAAATGTGTGCCACCATGTCTGGCCTTTATTACAACTTTTTTTTTTTTTTTTAAGATTTATTTATTTATTTGTATGAGTATACTGTAGCTGTCTTCAGACACACCAGCAGAGGGCATCAGGTCTCATTACAGATGGTTGTGAACCACCATGTGGTTGCTGGCAACTGAACTCAGGACCTCTGGAAGAGCAGTCAGTGCTCTTAACCATTGAGCCATCTCTCCAGCCCTACAACTTTTAAAATATAAAATTATGTTCAAATTATACAATTTACTTTGGCAATTTGTTTGTTTTGTTTTTGAGGCAGGAATTTGCTATATATAGGCCTCAAAATTGTAATCCTCCTGCCTCAGCTACTTTGTGCTAGTATTTCAGGCATTTGTTATCATAAATTTTGCACCATAAATTTTATTTTTATTGCTTATTGATTAAAAATGAAAACCTTTACTTTTCTTAGGTTTGACATGGTATTTAATCATGATCCAAACTAGTTGTCTAAATTTCCGTTTGCAGTTTATAAGTAGCTTTGCTGTATTATTAGGTTAAGTGTTGAGACCATAGCCACCTCCTCTAATCTCCTATAAAAATGATTTATTTCTACATTTATCACTCATTGGTATGTGCTAAGTGCATGTGGGCATACGCACACCACTCTGAGTGGAGGTGTTAGAGAACTTCTGCTGTCGGTTCTCTCCATCCACCATTTGGAGCCTAGGCACTAAGCTCAGGTCTTCGGGTTTGGTCGCAGGTGCCTCTTGCTGGGCCATCTGCCCAGCTCTGTCAGCTGTTCTCAGAAAGCTCACTGAAAGAGCCAAATTAATACTGAAAGCAGAAAAGAAGATTCAGTGGTGCCACACTGGGAAGTGGGACAGAGCAACCCGTCGTGTTCCCAGATCCATCTGGAGGGTCTTAACTTGATAGAAAAGTGCAGATTAAGGTGAGGTGCATCACCAGGCATCCAGCCAGGCTGTCCCCCACTACTGTGTCAATCTTCATTTCTCTAGGAGACAGGTTCTTCCTCTGGCTGCCCCTGGGCTTCAACTTCCTCTAGCAGAAGATTCATTTTGGGAGGAGTCAATGTTTGAATAGTCAGAGAGTCAAAAAGAGGGTCCTGAGTGTCAGGGCATACCTCCATCATACAGCTAGGTTTTAACTAGCACAGAAATCCACTGCTGACTCTTGATTCCCATCACAGGCTTATCAGATCGTGCAAAATGTTTACATCCCAGCATCCTTTAGGTAGGAGTGTTTCTGGACTTATCTTCACTGGTGTTTAATTTTAGATGAAAACATACTTTGGCTTTCCTTCCCTCCCTACCTTTCTGTCTATATCCCTCTCATGCTGTTGCTTCAGACATTCTGTCACAAGTCCCTTGTCAGTAATGGCCATCCAGGCTGATGAATGGCCATTACTTAGAGGTAGCCAGTCATTGGAGGTTAAGTCCTAAGTATTCGTACTTTGGATGTTTAAATCCATTAGTTTTTGATTTCTATATAACTCATTTGCTTCAAAGAAATGATTCTGAGTATTTTTTTTAATTGCCAATGAATAGTTTGGTTTTTCATTTTGGCTTTTTAACGTTTTTGCATGTGTGTGCATGCATGTGTGCGTGCGTGTTGCTTGCACATCTAAATGTATATTTTTAAGTATGTAGTTGTACATATAGAGGCCTGAGAGTGACTTCTGGTGTCTCCCTAGATCACTCTCCACCTTATGTGCTGAGGCAGAGTTCTCACTTGGACCTGGAACTCCCTATTCAGCAAGTCTGGGGACTGAGCTCACGTGCTTGGATTGTGGGCAGCCCTTCAACTGGCCTGCATTTATATGGGAGTGTCCAGACTTCCTCACATTTACTGCCAAGGGGTTTTGTCTGTAGTGAACACCTGAAAACTACAACACACAAACTCCAAAACTGGAGAAGCAAGAAGAAAAGTGTGACGAGATGCTTGTCCACTTGGGTAGGAGAGCGGCCATGCGCTCTGCGAATGTGGCAGGCTGCTGGCAAAAGCATTGCTGTAGTCTTTTTCTTCTTTGCACATGCTAGGCAAGAGGTACATCTTCAGCTCCTGGAGAAATATTATTTTATTGAGGACAAAGAGATTCGAGCTGTGTAAGAGGACATTTAGAGCAACTGGTGCTGGAGCGAGCCCGGGGTTGAGAGCACATGCTGCTCTTATACAGCACTAAGCTGGGTTCCCAGCATCCACGTAGTTCACGACTGTCAGCTCCAGGGCATCTGCCACTCTCGTGGGTTCTGTGAGCACCTGCACCAATACAGATAGCTGCACATACACATAATTAAAGGTAATAAAGGTTGGGGCCGGAAACATGGCTCATTGATTAAGAGCACTGACTTTTCTTCCAGAGGACCCAGGTTCTGTTCCCAGCACCCACATGGCAGCTCACCACTGTCTGTGAGTCTAAGATCTGACACCCTCACCCAGACAGGCATGCAGGCAAAACACCAATGCACATAAAGTAAAAGATAAACAACAAACAAAAAATGATAAAAATCTTAAAATCTTATGCCAACATATTAGAGAATTATGATTAAAAATGGGCAAAAGAAGTGACCAAATTGTACTGTGTTCCAGAAGAAATCGAATCACCGTTAAAGTGTCTACACTCAGTTAGCTGAGGCTGGGGGACCCTAAGTTTGAGGCTAGTCTGGGGTATGATGTAGTGAGACTTTATCTCACACCAAAGATGAAGCAGGGAAAGAAGAGGACCCAGGCCCAGATGTATTACAATAGGAGGGTTTTTCAGTGTGATGTTTAGAGGAGTGAGCTTGATAACCAAGATTAACAAAACAGTTTTGATATTAAGACTTGACTAAAAAGAAGGCTGGAGAGATGGCTCAGTGGTTAAGAACACTGACTGCTCTTCCAGAGGTCCTGAGTTCAATTACCAGCAACCACATGGTGCCTCACAACCATCTGTAATGGGACCTGATGCCCTCTTCTGGTGTGTCTGAAGACAGCTACAGTGTACTCCATACATACAATAAATCTAAAAAAAGACTTGACTAAAAACATTCAAAAATTATAAAGTGGAGAGTTGGATTTATTCAAGGAATGCAAGCTACCATTAATATTCACAAACTAATGATACCCATAGATAAGCTTAATCAAAAAGGCTAGATTAAGCTGGGTGGTGGTGGTGGTGGTGCATGCCTTTAATTCCAGCACTTAGGCAAAGACAAGTTCAAGGCCAGCCTGGTCTTCAGTACAAGTTCCAGGACAGCCAGGGCTACAGAGAGAAACCCTGTCTTAGAAACAACAAAGGGCTAGATTAAGATTTTAAAAGTCCCTAGCTCAGCATTAAAAGGATCATCTACAAAAACAAAATGATAGGACTGGGAAGGTAGCAGAGTCGGGACTGAATGGTGTTGCAGGTTTGTGATCAGTGCTGCAGGAGTTGGGGCGAGCAGATTCTGGGGCTTGCTGCTCATCCAGTCTAGCCTGCTTGGGTTCTGGTGAAAAAACACTGTACAAAGCAAGGTGAATGGCTCCTTCGGAATAAATGACACTTCTGGATGACCTGTGCTGTCTACATCACACACACACACACACACAAATACACACACATACACACAGAACAAGTGAGGACTTGATAAAAAGTTAAGTGTGTGTGTGTGTGTGTGTGTGTCTGAGTAGAGACAGCTCCAAGAATGCTAAGTAAGCATGTGAAAAACTAAGACTGTGAACTGTATTGCTAAACTTGTATGAGTCATATGGTTTCAGAGAGGTTTTATGTAATTTTAAATTGAAAGTAATTTATAAGAATTTAATTAAACCCAGAAAGCTCTGAACACCCCAGAAACAACTCACAGACTGTGTGAAGTTCAAAAAAAAAAAGAAAAGAACCATTATGCTCAACCTTACACACCAAGAAAACTTTGACTAATTCCGGGTTACATCCTGTTTTACATGTACTTTATGCTCATTGTAACTAGTAAGACCTTAATGCACACTATCAAACCTTTGGGGGAAAAAAAAAAGCCAAGCACTGACAAAAATGTTTTCGTATACTTTTATGCAAGATGCTTAAAATTTGTACATTTATCTTTGTTTTTTAAAATAAAGTTGTTCAAAAAAAAGAATTAAGCATTTCATAATAACCTTTTAAAAATAAGATAGGCACATAATTTACATATGGAAATATGAATACAAAATTTATAGAAAATTGTGATTACATTTGAATAATGTTTTATTGCCTATGGATTTATTAAATTTATAGTTAATAAATTATATTTTAAAACTACTTAAAATATATCATGTATTAATAAGTGCATACACATTCTGTATGTCATTTAAATACGTTCTGCTTGTTTATAAACATTACATTTAAAAAAAAAATTTAATTAAACTGACTGCATCATTCCCCTCTCCTCTGCTGCTCCCCTACCATGTTTACAGCTTTCTCTTTAACCACTGTTGGTACACACATAACACAGCCTTCTGAGTCAGTTTAGTGTTTCCTGCATGTACATGTTTCCAGGACTGACCACTTGATAATGAATAACAACTAGAGGCTCATCTCTGCGGATGACTACTTTTCTCCATCTCTGTGTGGGGCCTAGAGATTTCCCCATCTTCGTTGGGATGTCAGCTGGTGTTGGAATTGTGTTTTCTTTAGGCAGCCATGTTGAGATTTCATGGGTGTAGCTTCCCTGTCATAGCTAGAAGACACACTTATGGCAGTCTTTTTCCTACTCCTCTGACTCTTAAAATTTTTCCTCCACCACCCCTTCTGTGATGTTCCCTGAGCCTTAGCTGTAGATTGTATTGCATTGTAGATCTTGGTGTTGTATTCTAGATATATCAGACGGTTGACAAGTTATGTCTTTCTGTAATGCTTTTTGCTGTTTCACTGACTAGAGGCGAGAACCTTACCTGTGGGTACAAGGATAAGTATTTAGCGTACAATTAGGAACTGCATTGGTTTAGGCAAATGATAGTTGTAGATTCTCTAAGATCCATGATCTTGTTGGCTATATGTAGCTGACTCAGTTTACAGTAGCAGGCATGATTTCCCTCCTGTTAAATGGGTCTTGAGTCCAATTAGACAGCTATTGGTTACTTCCAAGATACAAGTGCTACTGTTGAGCCTTTAGGAATATGTTGCTGTGGTGGCCATTGTTGCAGCATCAAACTGGGCAGGACTATTGGTTGCTTCCTCCTTTAGCAGCTCATATATTGCCCTCCTGTATTAGGAAAGCTAGTCTCCAGGGAGAATACTTTCAAGTCTGTTCCAGCTCACATCATCCAAGAATATGGTGCCTTCAGCAATACAGACTTACCTTCAACTTCTGGGACACAACCCTGTATTGTTTTGGGAGTCTTTTGGACTCTCTTGATCAGCAACTTGAAAGGAGGATTCTCGTGTTTGGAATTAAAGTTTTTGTTAGATAATCTAAGATTAGTGAGGGTACTATGACCCTAGTGTTGTAACATCATTTAAACTAAATACGCTTGTATACACATACACTTAGATGTAATTTTAGATAAATATGATACTTGTAATACTTATTAAATAATTCCCCTTCATTCTCCATCTGTATTTCTCCCCGTCTCTCCAGTTGAAGCCCCCTTTCCCATTTTCCTGTATTACCTGCCATTTTTCTCAGTACCCCTCACCCCCCCCCAGACCTGTTCACTTTCCTAGTTTCTGTAGGTCAGTGGTTCTCAACCTTCCTAACACTGTGACCCTTTAATGCAGCTCCTCATGCCTTGGTGACCCCCAACCATGAAATTATTTTGTTGCTACTTCATGACTGGAATTTTTCTAGTGTTGTGAATCGTAATGTATATGTATGATATGCACAATATTTGACATGTGACCGTGGGACTCACAAGTCACAGGCAGAGAACAGCTGCTCTAGGTTATAGGTTCACGTCTAAAGATTTGGAGCTAGAAACCACAGTGAGAACATTCAGCATTTGTCTTTCCATGTCTGGGTTACCCCACATAAAATATTTTCTAGTTCTTCCATTTACCTGCATATTTCATGACTCAAGATTCCAGTCCCTGCCTCCTTTCCCTCCTTCTTTACAGCCGAGGAGTATTTCATTGTGTATACACAGCACATTTCACTCTGTCTGTCAGAGGCCACTTCCCAACTATTGTGAACATTGGTGAGCAAGAACCTGTGAAGCTGGGTGTGATTTGATTTGTTTTGCTGTTTTTATTCTTGAAAGATCTATGCAGTCACCAGAATAGTCTTTCCCCAAATTGTATTTTTATAGACTGCTTTATGTGAAGAATCAAAGAAAACGTTCCCTTTTAGTGTACTGAAGCACCGTACACTGTGTATCAGTGTTTAGAACACAATTCTGAGGCTCAGAGCTTGTCTCCTTAGTAGTGTGGTCAGTCTTTGCTTGACCGTATTGCTTCTCCTAGGAAGAGCCACCTTCCTGGGTTAGATCTGTGTGGGTAACTTGGTAAAGTTTACATTGTTGGTCAATGACTTGATTAGGAAGCAGGATTGCTGGAGTCTCCTTGCAGTGCCATTAAACAGGAGCAACAGAAAAAATGGATTGAAGAATTGAATAAACAAGTAGAAGATGACCAGCAAAGAAAAGCAGAAGAAAAAATGAGATACTCGAAGGTAACTCGGGACCTAGAGTTCCAAGTCTTTACTCACACGAACTTAGATTGTAAAATTATTTGGCAAATGATACATCTGTCTTTAGGAAAGTGCTTTCTCTGAATGCACTTAGTGTGGTTTTGAATAGCTTTTAAAACTTTAGAGATGCATTAAAAACCACTTTCTAAGGCATTTACTAATTACACAAGGAATCAAAACAAAACAATTTAGTTTTAATGATGCATGTACTACTGGATTTTTCAAATATTTTTCTAGACTTTATCCCTTTTTATTTATCTTGGTATTTTGCCTGCAAATATGTCTGCACCACATGCATACAGTGCCCAGGAGGCCTGAAGAGGGTGCAGACTCCCTTAGAAGCAGAGAAACAGGTGATTTCTGGCTGCCATGTTGGTGGGTGCTAAGAACTGACCCCATTCTCTTCCTTAAGGAGCAGCTGGGTCACTTAATCTCTGAACCACCTCCAGCTCATCAGTGGTACTTTGAGATTGTGTTTGTTGTTTATGATTTTGTGTGGGAATATTGACAAAGTTCTGAGCATTTCCTGTTTGTCACTGTTAGGGTGAAGAACATGACAGATGGGCAATGCATTTTGATTCATTAAAGAGTCATCCTGGTTCTCAGTCTCGACTGTCCTCTCAGTTAACACACCAACATGTGGAGTCGCTTTGTGTGTCTCCTGACACTCAGGAACTGGCTGATGTCAATGGTGCTTACACACCTCCACCTGGAGTCCAGGTGGAGCCCTCAGAGAAAGATCAGAGAGCCAGGCCTGTTATGGATATGGCTGTGTCACATGGTCAGAAAACAAAGTAAGTTGACTTTTCAGTATTGATTCCTTTAAGACTGTGACTATGTCCAGTTAGTTTCAGCTTGGCAGTCTTCTTTGAAATAGAAATGCTTAGCAGATGTAGCTTAAGCAGAAACTGGTCAGCCCTTCTAGTGTTCCGAGTAACTAATGTTTCTTCCCAGCTTTCTTCGCTCCATGACTGCACTCCTGGATCCAGCACAGATTGAGGAGCGGGAAAGACGCCGACAAAAACAATTAGAACATCAGGTATTATGTTGTAAAATGTCTAGTGTTTACATAGTGTGCCTCACATTGTAAAATGTTGCTCTCTTAGTAAGTCATAATCATGGCCTGCACACACCCAAGTAAATGAAAATTTAATTTTCTTTTCCTGAGATAAGCTTTAATGTAGTGTAGGCTGGTCTTGCTATGTAGCCAAGGCTGACCTTTAATTCTTGATTTTCCTGCTCCATCTTCCAAACCTCAGGATTACAAGCAGATACTACCACAGCCAGCTGGAAATCATGATAGGTATTTTCAACATGGGTCCAGTTATATCATGCTATAAATCTAGTCTCTTGACACAACTGGCATCATGTTAGAATTAAGCTAACCAGACAGTATTATTACCGTGCTGTCTGCCTTCAGGTGGAACCTTTGAATGAGTGTGTGGTATACATGACTATGTACTATCATTAAATATCAGCTACTTCCTCAGAGGTTTTCTAAGGTCTCTTAAAAAAAAATTAAGAAATCAAAGTAGACTTCTGACTATTCAATCTAGTAGTAATATAAGGCTAAGATTAAAAACTCATTTCAGGCTGACATTTAGAAGGCCTTAATAGTCTGAATGACTTTGATGGTTCTCTTTCTCTGAAGACAGAGGGGAGGGGGAGGGAGGGAGAGGGAGAATGTGTGTTTTTAAATGAGCTCTCACCATGTTGCTCAGATGTAGCTCAAACATTTTCTTGCTTAAGTCTTGTAGCAGGAGCCACATTCAGCAAGTATTCAACCTAGATAAGCACTCGGCATGCAATGCTGTGCCCAGCACAGATAGGCACTCAGCATGCAGCCTGTGTTCAGTAATTCATCTTAAACATTTTTTATGAGTAATCTGGGCCAGTTAATTTTCTTTCTTGAACTCTGTGAAAACCTGAGAGCTTCTCCCATCTATCGGGTTGCGTGCTGTGTATTGAGGTTATTTCTTTAGTTGACTCTTCTGTGATATACAGGCTAAGTAAGCACAATTCTCTCCCAACACCGCTGGGTGCAGAACTGATAAGTTGTACTCTCATCATCAAAGCCAGTGCTGCGTGCATTTTTACTTGTGACAGTAACTTGTAATCATTTCGGACTAGAAAGCAATCACGGCTCAGGTAGAAGAGAACCGCAGGAAGAAGCGGCTGGAGGAAGAACAAAGAAAGAAAGAGGAGCAAGAAGAGGAACTTCGCTTGGCAAGGGAACGGGAGCAGATGCAGAGGCAGTATGAAGAGGACATTCTTAGGCAGAAACAGAAAGAAGTAGGTGCTCATAGAACCAATTAAGGAAGAGGCCGAAAGTCCATGTTTGAATTGTGCTGCTACATTTAGACGTTACAGCTGAGGGAGGGAGGGAGGGAGGGAGGTGTGGCAAGGTCGTACTCCCCACATGGTCCAGATCTCAGATGCCGCATGACTGGCCTGTTAAGGGGAGGTGGTCAGGGTGAATGCAGCACCAAACTTCACTGTGATCTGGATAGTAGATACATATAACCTACTAATAATTTTGGTATTGGGCCTACAAGTATTGCTCAATAGGTAAGGGCTCTCATGCGCCAGGAGAGGACTCTAAAAGTTGTCATCTGACCTGCATAGACACATTGATACAACCATTACCACTTTCCTATACCCCTAAATAAATCTAAAGTAAAATGATTTTAGATGTTAAAAAGAGTAATGACTGGCTGGGATTGCTGATGGAATTCCTCCCTGTTAGAGGCCTCTTTTGGGCTCAGTAATAGCCTTTTCAAGTTGATGTCTCACTGTCTAGCAAAACCTTCCATTACTAATTCAGATAGGGTAGGCAGGGTGGTCCAGGGGCTGTGTCTGAGCTGACCTAACAGACAGCAGATCATCCCGTGATAATTCAGTTGTCAGCTTTAAAAACACAAAGTCTGCACTTCCCTTGCCAGTTGGAGAGGGGGCATATGGCCTGCACTTCAGTTTCATTGAAGGCTGACACAGCCTGGTGTACACAGTCCTGTTAATTGCCAGAACAAAGAAAAGCATGTTAGAACTGTAATCTCTCAAGGGCAAGCACTTTGCTCTGTTGGCCTCTCCGACTGGAATCCAGACCGCGTCCGATATGGAAGCAGAGCATGAGTGCTTGCACTGAACAGTCATCACTGGATGCACTGCTGTTTTCCTGTTTGTGGCTCTTGACAGGAAATCATGACTCTAAAGACAAATGAGCTCTTCCACTCAATGCAACGAGCTCAGGAGTTGGCGCAGAGGCTCAAACAGGAGCAGAGGATCCGAGAACTGACTCAGAAGGGACATGATACATCCAGGCTGATTCAAAATCTTGGTGGTAAGGGACTAATCAGAATTTTACTTATAGTTTTGATTTAAAGATCATTTTAAAATACTTGTCTATTTTATACATTAACTAAATATTTTAAAGGAACTTAGTCTCTTCACCTAAGCCATCTGTAATAATTTAGAAAGCTGTCCTGAAACATTAGACTTTGTAGTATTTTCTGTAGAAATTTTCAGTCATCCTGAAATAACATATGGACTTTAATTTGCATTCTTAGATTTTTAAACTCATCAAGTGCTAAGAATACTGGTAACATTTCATAGTAAGTTTAGACAACAATCTTAAAGTCTCACCTTCCAAAAATTTTACTAGTTTATGGTGATTAAGTCAAAAAGTCTTTAGCTGACTTTTATCTTTCAGTAGAAGGGCTCGAACCCAGAGCCATGTGTGCTACACTGTCACTCCACTCCATATCCCTAGCCACCACATGGTTAGTACTTTAGATGTCATTTTCAGGTCTGTTTCTCATTGCTATTTGACACAGCACAAGGGGGTTATAAGGCATCCATCTCCAGTTCACGCGGTGACACTGAGGAGGCAGCTACCACTCCAACAGCCTCTCCCAGGAAGGACACTGGTGTGCAGACAGGTATTCATGTAAACTGTTCTGAGTTCTCTTGCATGCTTAAAATGAAGACATCTGATGGGTTTTTATTTTGCCTTTGTGAAAAGGTCTCTTGTAGCAAAGGATGACCTAAAACCAATCTTCCTGTCTCCGTCTGTTGAACACTGGGATTAAAGGCATGTAGCACCGTGCCCCTTTTATGTGGTATTGGGGGACTGAACCCAAGATGCAGCGTGCTAGGCAGGTGCTTTGTCTCTAGCTTAGAAATCTGAGGGTTTTAACAAAGTAAAGGGGTCTTTGCTTTTTAGTTTTGGGTTTATTGAGATCTAACTCATGAATTTTATATCTTCATGAGTTAGATCTCAAGTTCTCTCCCATCTTTTTTTTTTTTTTTTTTTTTGTAGCTCAGGGAATTAGGGAATTTGAGCCTAAAACATTCTATCCAAGCACTGTAGGGGTAAGCCAAACATACAGACTAACCAAACCTTATCCATTTGGTACACTATTTGGGATATAGGACTCACTGTGTACACTAGACTGGCCTGAGGCTCCAGGACATTTCCCTGCCTGTGCCTTCCAAATTCTACAAGTAAAAGCACACACCACCATACCATTTTTTTTGTGTGTGTTCTTTAACATGCTCATACATGTGTAGTTATCACAATTTTATAACCCTTTCAGCTATCCAAATTTATTTCCTATGGAAATGTTGTTTTAAAATACGGAACATTTAACAAATTTGCATGTTATCCTTGCAGTGGCCATGCTAATTTCATTCCAGTTTTTGTGTGTGTATGTGTGTGTGTGTGCATGTTGGAACCGAGCACAGTACTTAAATAATTCAGAGTTACTCTCTAGTTGATTTTGCCTTAGAATATTTGCATGTTTTGTACTTTTTAAAGATTTATATATTTTATGTATGTGAGTACACTGTTGCTGTCTTCAGACACACCAGAAGAGGGCATCAGATCCCATTATAGATGGTTGTGAGCCACCATGTGGTTGCTGGCAACTGAACTCAGGACTTCTGGAAGAGCAGTCAGTGCTCTTAACTACTGAGCCATCTCTCCAGCCCCAACTAATTTCTAATACTAAGTCAAGAGATCATATTGTCTAAACCACTCAAGTTAGATAGGTTCAAACTCAGAATATCCACCTAACATGATACCCAGACTTTTCCTGGGGAAATACAATGTATCTCACCCCAAAAGGAAGCCCAAGAGACCAGAGTAACAATTGCACCAATGTTCTGTTGATGAACTAATGTGATTTTTATTGGGGTTACTAACAGAATTTTATGAGTAAGGAGTTACTATTGAGGATTAGATATAACTCAAAAGCAACTGTATTACCAAAAAGCCCACCCCCAAAACTGGTGTCCATCTTGAAAGCTGCAACCTAGAACTCTGCACAGCTCCACAGTAGAATTCCCTGTAGATCGGTTGGTCAGTTTCCTCCTCCGGCAGGTGTTCCTTGTTTTTATATGGAAGGGTCCCTCAAGAATCTTCCAAGATATTTCTCTTAGACATGTGTCTTTTTTTTTTTTTTTTTTTAAATCTCCTGAAACTCAAGAGCCTCTCTCCTGGAGGAAACAGCCATAAATACATCACTATTTTCTGCCAGTTACTTGAGATTTTAGTACACCAAATTAGCCACAGTTCACATGAAGAGATGGTTTAATGTGGTACTTGTGGTGCCATTTGCCAATGGCAATGTAAAATGTTGAACCTGTTGTAGATTTTACAGTTGCTCAAAATCACATCTAAAATAAAAACCAAAAGGCCTAGGTCTTCCAGAAATAATACATACTTAGGTTCACAGCAGCATTACTTAGGTTGCTTCTAACTTCTGTCTATAAAGATCAACAAAATTAGACATACCTTATATAGTGGAATTAGCATAAGGAAATTCTGACAAGTGTCTAACCTGATATAAACTTTGAGAGCTTTGTTAGTTAAATAAGCCAATTTATCACTTTTAAAAGTTTTCAATTATTGATATGGTATCTGGCCTTGACTGGAAATTGCTTCCTGGAACTTTGTAGATCAGGTTGGCGTTGAACGAGTTTCAGTTCTTTTGCTTCCACTTCATAACTGCTGGGTGTGTTGCACTGGGCTGTTTATATGGGCTATTTGGAGTAGTCATTTCTAGAATGTCAAAGTAGAATAGTGGTTACAAGCTTCTTTTAAAGGGCATGATTAGCAGTTAATGGGTATAGCTTCATTGAGGATTAAATTCCTAAGCATGGAAAGTTAGCACAGCAGGTAAAAGTTATTGCCCCACCAAGGCCAAGGACCTGAATTCCATCCTTGTTTCTCACATGGCAGAAGGAAACCAACCTTCACAAGTTGTCCTTTGACTCCCTTGTGCATGGTGTGGCATGCCCCACCACCTCAAAGACATAAATGCAACTGATAGTCATTAAAAAACTGAGAAAAGTGATTAGAGATTATATATTTTACCATGCTTCTTAATTAGTCATTTGTAATTTTTATTTAGATGACGTAAACTTAGGAATTTTCAATGATGGGCTACCACAATGTGGATCGGTAACAGGAAGGGGAATTAGAAACTTTTCTTCTCCAGAGATTTCTGCAGAATTCAGTGGACAAATTGGCATTAGAAAAGAGAAACAAGAATTAAGTGTGGATAAAGGAACCAGTTTAGATAAAGAAAACAGCTGGTATAATGGCCAGTGTAATCAGTATAGAAGAACAGAGAAACAAACAAAGCTCATGAAGAAATGTCCTAAGAAGCCTGCTTGGAATATAAATAAGCCTCTCAAAAGGTATGTTCCTGCATCAGCAAAGTACCCTGTACATCTCCAGAAGGAGAAAGAAGAAAAAAAAGTAAGAAGGCAGATGGAGCTGCTTCACTTAGTGGAGAGAAACAGTCCTGAGAATCTCTCCCAAAATAGAGGCACTTCACCAGAAATGCTTGCTTCATCTCATCAAGAAACTGAGTCAGACAACAGGTTGCATCTTATCAAAAAGGTAAGGCTCTTTATTTCAGTGTTTCTGAATTCAAAGTAGTTACCCAAATCCATATATCCAGAAGGCCATGGTTCATCTGAAGTAGGTTATAGAGAATGTCAGAGGAAGACAGCCACGCTTGTTGTATGAACTGTGTGTGCTGTACAGTCTATGCTGTAGCTAGCTGCAGAGGCTGAACAGTCCCAAAAGCCAAAAGCCAAAAAAAAAAAAGAAGAAAAAAAAAAAAGAAAAAACAAAAACTTTATGCAAGAGTGTTTTCTTTACTTAAGTGCATATGAAAACATAAATAGAAAAACTACTTAGATGTAAAGAAAAAATGAAAATGAAATCAACTGTCTCTCAGACAACAACAAAAATGAAATCATCAAATCTGTAGGGAAATTGGTGGATCTGGAAAGTATGTTGAGGTAACCAAAACTCAGAAAGGGGGAAAAAAACAAACAAAACAAAACAACAAAAGATGAGATTCTCACTTACATAAGCAAGGATAAGGTGATGTAGGCAGAAACATACATGAATCCTCAAAGAAGATTAAAGCGTTTTTCAGGAGGTGGGGGTTGATGGAAAAATAAAAATGTCAAAGTGTTAAACCCTAAACAAAGTTAGGTGTGCTAGGGGCGAGTCTTTAATCCCAACACTTGGGAGGTAGCTACAGAGTTCGAAGCCAGCCTGTTCTACATAGAAGTTCTAGAGACCTAGTCTTGGAAACAACAAAACAAAAATCCAGATTGGTCATCCTAACAGATGTAGCTCTAATGTAGTGTTGGGCTGGTCAAGAGTTTTTGAGTACCTACCTTAAAGTAACTGTATCAAGTTTTGTGAGTTAATACTCATGTATCATTAGAAAAAATAAAGCGTTATTGGCCTGGCCCTGCAACTATACTTTATTTCATACAATACCTCTTAGAGAAGTTGGTGAGATGCCAGTGAAGGTGCCTACCAGATGACCTGAGTCACAGGACAGAAACAATTCCTGTGTCTTCTGACTTCCATGCACACACTGTACAAATAATGGTTTAGAAGTATTTGGGGGCATGTGAAAATGTTCCTTACTCCCTTTTTGCTTGTCCTATCCATCTTTAAGGTAGAAGAACCTCTGAAAATTCCTTCAGCTAGTAAAGAAAGGTATGTGTATTACTTCCTTTGCTATTTAGAGCTGCTTTGTGGGAAACAAAGTATCCATTCAAAGTCTGGGTGACAGCTTTCATATGCAGATGAAAGCAGTAACAGCAAAGAGGTATGGCTCTCATTGGTTGGGTGAAGGTTTACTATAGAGTGGCCTTTAGCTGGACTGGGCCTGAACAGGGTTGAGCTTTTCATATCTATTAACAGTGGATAGGCATTCAGCTTGGATAAAGCAGACAGGGAAATAGATTGGTGAAAATGGTATATAAAAAAAACCCCAGTTAATTTGGTGGGAAGTTTAGACCAGTAGCACAGGCATCAGATACATTTAAAACATGCAGTTTCTAGAGGCCGAAGACGTGGCTTAGCAGTTAAGAGCACTGGCTGTTCCTCCAAAGGACCTGAGTTCAGTTGCCAATACCCACATGGTGGCTCACAACCATCTGACTCCAGTTTTAAACATGCAATTTCTTATTAAAGTTTGTTTTTTTAAAATAGGTTTCAGACATCACCAGCAGTAAAAAGCAGAACTCAACAAACTCAAAGTAATGTATTACACTCACCACTAAAAAACAGTGACTATGAAAAAGAGACTCTGACCTTAGGAGATGGTGATACTAAATCATCAGATGAGAGGTCTGAGCCGTCCAATTTTATTCCCTACGTTCGAACAAATGAGATCTATTACCTTGATCCAGATGCACCCTTGTCTAGGCCTTCAACCCAGAACAACCAATACCAAAAATCTCATGGTAAGCAAGCAAACAAACCTGACTGACCTCCCAACCCTAAATTTGCTTCATTATTTGTCTATGCTTTAACTCCTAGTAATTTATTTAACTGTTGTAAAAACTTATCTGTACTTCAGATTGTGACCGAGAACAAGAGCTATTTGACTATGACTGTATCAGGGATCCACTTCTTAATCCTAAATTGGTGAAAAACAGGGACCGACAGCAAGCTATCCTTAAGGGGCTTTCAGAACTAAGACAGGTATGCACTCTTCACCAAATAACTGTTTTTAGATGTTGGTTCTCTAGTGGCAGTGTTTGAATCCCAGTTTATACCAGTTTTTTTTTTTTCTTCAATTCCTGTATTAACCTTGAACAGAAGTCAAAAAAACCTTTTTCCTTGAATTTGCTTTCAGATTACCATTTATTACCTATATAACCAATATTTAGGAAGCAGGAGAATCCATTCTAGGCTACATACAGTAGTCCTGAGAATCAAAGTCCTGAGCCAGTTTGCATATTAAGACAACTTTTATTTAAAAATATGTACATTTAAACATCAAAACACAATAAAGTGCTAAAACCAAGAAACAAATATACAATTATGCTTTAATGAATTTTAACCAATATGGTCCATTTTTTAAAGTTAAGAACAGAATAGCTCTGTTCAAAGAATGAATTTATACACATGACTTCCCTCCTAGACTCACTCATTCCTGTGATTTTTGCATAAGCTTTCACTACCTTTAACACAGGCAAAAATAAAACTTGGTAATGTGCTGAGAAATCCTGGGGGAATCTGGCCTGTGTGCTGCTTACCCTTTATTGCTAGAAAACCACCCCAGCTCAGACACCGTATACTTGGCGACCTCTACTTACATATATATAGCTTGCTTGAGCCCAGGACTCAACCTGGGTAAACTCGTACAAAGGAGCAAGAGAAAGGAATGTGATGTTCACGTAACCCTTATGCTGTTCAGCAGAGCCAAGATAAACACTGGGAATGTTAAAGACGCTTACTGTGTCTTCTCATGATCTTAAGAGCACTTGAGAGTAGATTTTACTTTAGGGGGAAAAAAAAAAAGTATCCCTGTTGTCTTCACAGTAGAAACACCCAAATGAGAAGGTCCATTACAAGAATTACTAAAAAAAAAAAAAAAAAAAAAAAGAAAGAAAAGAAAAAAGAAAACAAGAAACTTAAGCTATGTCTAATAATTCTACCCTGAATTCGGTAATATTTTGTATCATGGATTAAGATGAATATGGAAGAAAAATATTTAAGTTGGTTATATACCTTCACTAAAATATCAATGTGATTGCAGGGTCTTCTTCAGAAACAAAAGGAGTTGGAAACGAACCTCATACCCTTAACTGCAAACCAAGAAGATAATTTTAGTTCTTCGTTTTAAATATGCTCACCATGCAACTGCATTTTTCAAGCACCCAATGAAAAACCTCACATTATGTAGTGAAATGATGTATTTTCTAAATACAATAAAAAGCTTATAGTTAAAAAAAAAAAAAATCTCTGTCATATGTAAAAGCATTTTCTACTTACCACAGTAGAATCTGGAGATTCCTGACCTGTTAACAGCATTCCTTTAGAATTAACTATGTTGCTCATTTGTTCTGTTAAAAGTTTTTTTAGGGCATGAAAAGTACTATTAACACAAAGATAGACTTTATTGATACAAATTCATTTTACTTTGTTTTTTTCCTCTGTGAATTTGGTTTTCATCATATTCAAGTGGAGATTCTAGTTTTCACAATTTTGAAGATAACATTAGTAACAGTAGGCAAGATATATTAGAGGGTTTAAAAATTTATCTCCACCATATACTTTTTGTATACATTTAGTATAGCACTAAAGTACCACCTAACTTCAAGATCTGTTCCGAAATCCCAATACTATTGAAAACATCAGCCCCAATTTTTAACAGTTCATTTAACTAAAGGATCACACAAAATAGTATTTATCAAAGATCTCAAAAAGTTGATCAAAATTTAACTGAAGCAAATTTTTTCATAGCTAAACCTAAAGATTGAGAAAACGTTACTTGGTATTATGTGCATAGGTTTTACTACCTAAAATGCAACTGTACTGTTAGGTATAGCTTGAGGTACTGAGCCAAAATCCTATAAATATTTACACTGCTGGCTTATACCTGTGTAAAAACACTATACAAAAGTTTTAATCAAAATAAATAGTTGACATTTCAGCAAAATTATCATCTGACATTAAAGAAAGTCATTACTATTTACCATTTTTTATAAACATCAAATTTTACATTTAAAACAGACTTCAATTTGAAGCCCAAGTACAGGTAACAAATGTAAAACTGAAAGGTGCAAACATGAGATAATCTGATTACAATATGTCAAAAAATATGTTTCAGTTTTCAGATGCTTCAAATGTAATAGGGCCGTCATGATTTAATTAAATAGGAAAGAAAAAAGTTTCAAAAAGGGCAAGAAACTTGTTTATAAATCATCAATTCACTTTTAAAAAACTGAAAAGTCCACAACAACCTATTTTTTTTAATTACTATAATTTCTTTTTGAACACATCCTTAACTTAATGGAGATTTCTCTTTATCCAATTTTTTGTAAGCAGATAAAAAGTAACTTTCATTTTCTTGAGACTGAGTTGATGAAAGGCCATATGGTATCCCCAGAAACGTCTGATGCGTGAGAACATTAAAATGACTAAACTGATGGGACATTTTTA
This sequence comes from Micromys minutus, assembly GCF_963924665.1. Taxonomy (NCBI): domain Eukaryota; kingdom Metazoa; phylum Chordata; class Mammalia; order Rodentia; family Muridae; genus Micromys; species Micromys minutus. The sequence goes on from NC_137981.1 coordinate 31,462,748, forward strand.
ATTGATTTTGGTAAGCCTGAAAGTCGCTATAGGAATCTTGTTCTGCTGAATTGCTGTTCTCTCCTTCAGAGCATACTCTATCAATAGGAGCTCTCTCTTCACAATCAATTAAATAAGTCTTATCTTCTAATAAACTGTTTTGCACATCGAGAGATGACTGCAATTCAATTTGAATATTCTTTTTTTGATCTGTTCCACTTGATCCTTTGGTCTCTCTCGTCAATATTTCTGAGTGAACATTGCTGAATACTTCTATATGTGAGATTTCATCACCTGAATCCAGAGACATATCCTCTTCATCCTTTTCATCGTTTTCTAAAAGAGCTACATTTAAAAAAACAAAAAGCCCTTCTCTATTGTAATACACAATTTGTTTAGTTTTTAATTATACACTACTCACACAATATAGTGCGTCAGGATCTGCAAAGTCCACAATCCCTTAAAGCTTGGTCTTCTGCCACAAGGTCACTTAGTCACAACACTCACACTAGGTGTGAGTGTCCAGATAATCCGATGCTAAAAGCTTCTGCGAAATGTGTTCACGTTTAATGTTGGGAAATCCCAACTCCCAGCTCCAAAGGGGTTAATGTCAAAACAGCATCTAAAGTTATACGGTAATTCAGTATTTCATAAGACAAATATAAAATAAAACTTCTGACATGTAGCTGCACTGAATTACTAAACTGGTTAGCTCTACTGAATGCTTAGCAATCTCTGCTTATCACCAAAAATAATTTAAGAACAGCTTTTATTTTAAAGTCTGGAACCAAGCAGAGGCCATCTCACAGAAGACTGGGGGTAAGATATTCTCATTACTTAAGATATTAAACTAGCACATACATCTAAGGACCTTTGTAGCCCAACAATCCCTCTATCTGGCTTAAGAAAAAGTGACATCAAACAGCAGGCAATAAAGCTTAATATACCTCAAAGGGAAAAACAGTCCTCCGTGCTGTCCATAGTATAGACTAATGAATATATAGCCTACACAGTAACACACAACTTGTACTAACTATGGTATAATAAATGAGCAGATCTTGTACATACTAAGTCTACAGTGATGTCTATTGTTGACACTGAGGTAAATGGTTTCAAATAAACATTTAATTATTGGATAAACAAAAACCATTCTCATTCTGCCTCACCTAAAGAAAATAAAAATTACTGAAAAGTTACCTGACTTTGTCTCAAGATTCTCATTAGCACCGAGCATCGGCGGAAGATGTTCTTCTGTGACTGAGTTGTGATAGCCCACAAGACTTGTAAAGTTTTGCATAAAGTCTTCAGCAGTTGCAACTACAATTCCATTATCTGTATAATTGGAAACCATCTTGATATTCTTCTCTAAATTAAAAAAATAAAATGTACATAAACTGATGCTTGCTCAACAGAATCCTTTCTACCATATGTTCAAAGTTGGGACTCAATACCCACTCCAGCCCCTTTCCTATATCAACAAGAACATGCTCCTACCTGTTAAAAAGATTATGTGTCGCTGCTGTATGTTCTGAGCCTGAAGCCTAATAAGGCATTCCATTTCTGGAGCATTTCGAGTTTGTGAATCACAACTATGATAAGACAAAATCTCAACCAGATGCTTCTTCTGATACACATTCAGAAGAGTCAGCAGACTCAGAGCTTTTGTGTTCATTCTGTGAGAGTAAGCAGAGTTCAGAACCTCAATACTGGGATTGACTTACTGTTGGTTAGGAGAGAAGGAAAATGGGAATTGTGTACCTGACAAGCAATTTTTGAGTAAAGTCTTGCAATTCAGGCTAAAACCTGAACCAGTCATTCCATTTACAAAATAAATTACTTTTAGCTTTATTAATTTTAAGCTTTAAGGATATAAAAGAACAACAACAACAACAACAAAAAAGTTGCACACTGGCATAGGTCTATAATTATATGACTTCAGATTAACTAAGACAGCCTAGGTTACAGTCTCCGGTACAAACTCTTCCTAACAAAACACACGGCTTTTAAGCTATTTGTAATAATACTTAAAGGTAAAATCTGGTATAGTCTATTGTACAAAAAGAAAGATGGGGGTCACATTACTAAGTCTACAGAAAATATAAACATTTGGGTCTCAGTGTTATGTTCAATACTATATATGAAGTCAAGATTTGCCCTTTCCTTGTTTCATAGGATGTAAAAGACTACGTCTAAAAATGTACAGTATTATTAGGTAGGTATGGTAGTGTGACTTTTTAATTCTAGCATTCTAAAGGCTGAGAGACTTTATAGTAAGACTGAAAAAGATGACAATGTAACTACTGTACATAACTGAACCCTGGAATTATTTAATTCTAAATTTCCTGAAGACTGTTACAGTATGTCAACAGGTGTTAATAGCAATGACCTAGAACCAATTTTGTTGGCATATGTCTATCCAGCACTTTGGAAGCAGAGGCAGGATTGCTCGTGACTCTGAGGGTAGCTTGGTCTACAAAGTGGATAGCAGCTGGCTAGAATTATACAACAAAATGGTCTATCTCATTGGAAAAAAAATAACTTATAAAAAGAAACTGGGGACTAAAAAATGGTTCAGTGAGTAAAAGCACTTGCTCTTCAAGTATAAGAACCTGATTCACATCCCTAGCACTCTCACAGCTACAATCCCAGCCAGGGGCAAGATGGACAGTTCATGAGAATTCCCTGGCCAACTTGCCAGTGTAGCTTTTGTTTCAGGGACAGGCCCTATCTCAAGTCAGTTACTGTGGAAAGAAAGAGCATGGTGCCCTGCTCTGGCCTCTGCATACACAGTTGAGTGTATTCCACATATACATACTCCACACACAAAAAGAAAATCCTATGACTCAGAAAATTCTAGCTGATAAGAATCTAATATAGTTAATTACATTATTAAGACACCCCTACTAACCAGATATAGCATGCCAAACTTCCCATACTGTTTGTGGAACTTTGTAACTAGTACTCCAAGGAAGCAATTTCCACACATATTAGAAATCACTCAAACATATATACATATAAATCACAGTTCTAATTAAATCTCATCAGGTTGACATCAATCCTTGACTATTTGGTAAGTTACCTAAAGTCCTGAATTGGTCTAATTTGGATGACAGATACAGAATATAGTTTTTAAAGGAATGGCTTTAAATGTCATCTATATCACAATCCTTCTCCACAAGACTCAGACAACTATGTAAAACAGGGAGAAGAAATATCCTAAGAGCCAGATGTTGTGCAATGCTGTGGGAAAACTGTATTTTAGACTTTAACTGGTCTGCTGTACTCAAGAATGTACAACAGCTAGAGTTGCTTACCCAAAACTTGCACAAAATCAAGTCAGTAAAAAATGACAGCATAGGTGGGAAAGATACTTATGAGTATTCCCAGGTAAGGAACAACTGGCAGCTGATAAGGGTCTGGTACGGAAGTGTCAATTTTCTTGAATTAAATGTTAGCCCTGGTAGGATGCCTATGTTCCAGTAGGCTTAAAAAAAAAAAAAAAATAAGGACATGAACATGGATATGGTAGAGGGAGAAGGCCCTAGGAAGAGTTGGTTGACTAAAATGCACTGAGTATCTATATGTTATTATCGAAGAGTCAATTGATATATATTTTTAAAGGCTTAGAATGCAGCTCACAGTGCGTGTTTCCAGTCTAGCACACTAAAAAAATTAAGTAGAAAAATTTCTAATCCTTGTGATTATGAAGATCACAAGCAATTCTAACTATCTGAGAACTTCACCAAATTGAGTATGTCAACAAGAATACCACTTCTTCCTTAAAGAGAATGGAATAATTCAGTATCTACACCCATTTATTCATACATATGAATAATGAAAACTTCCTAATCCACAAATTCAGGAAAAGGAAAAAAAGTTGTGTGAACACAATGTTAAAACTCAACAATTATTCATTACTTTCTTACCTGCCCAGTTCCTTTAATTTCTTCTGGAATTTACAGTGGATTTTCCATTGCCATTTCCCCTCTGGAGTACTAAGTTCTTCAAGGAATGTCAAAAATATTTTAAGGCTCTCTGTTAGAGGCAATAAAATTCAGTTTTTAAAGTTAGTATTAAATATTTTTTGAAAAAGTGCTCGTATTTATATAGACTTATCTATTTTCCTATTTACCCTACTCTTGTCTTGCTCTGAAGAAAACTTAAAACTGTAATATAACAGCTACAAACAACCCAGTGACAATCCCACTACCAGAGAAATCCAAGTGCCACGGGAGGCAGTACAGAGCAGACTGACAGGAAACATTTATATACAAGATAGAAAAGACAAGAATTGTGAGGTAGCAAAGGCTCAGGAAAATACAAAAATAAGCCAGTACCCCATGAATGGCACAATTAATATATTTTTTAATCTCATAATTTAAATTTTCCATGAAAGCCGAGGGCAACCACACCCCAGGAATCACATGCTGAAAAGAATGCACTCATTCTTACCAATTGTGACAACCTCTAGATTGAGAATTGAGTCATCAGACACAATAAAGCCACCAGACACAAATAATTCATTGTATGTATGATTTTTAACATCATCCAGGCTATCAACACCAGCAAAACTAACACATGGGAGTTTCTTTAAAGTCACCAAGCCAGGTACCTGTTAAATACCAAACAAAACCAGAAATAAGCTGGATAAATGAACTAATAAATATATTTAAATATAGACTTACCTAAGAATAAATACTATTGCTCAGTATTGGAAAGTCACACGATATTTTAATTATTATTTCACAGTAGTATAAACTAACATTTCTGAACATGGAGTTTACATTATGCTGAAAACAGAAAATGGATAATATGCTAATATATTTCTAACCCATAATTCAAACCTAGGAGCCAGATGTGGTGACACACATCTGTCATCATACCACTTGAGATACAGAGGAAGGATAATCAGGAGGTCAGCCTAGGCTACACAGTTGGAATCTTCTAGGCTACACAGGATACTGTCTCAAAAAGGTGGGGTAGGAAGAGATAGATCCTAGAGTGCAAGAATAATAGTGAGAGGCCGATCGGAGGTCAGGATAACATACCCCTAAATCCAAAAGGTTTGTCTGCACATTCAAATATAGCTAACAGTATGACAAGTTAGCAGAACACTTCTCACCTCTACATTTAAGAATCCAGCACATCTTAACTAATTTAAATATTCCTAACATACAGCAACTTAAAAGTTTTGCAAACATACAATTCTCACAAACCAGTTCCTGGACAGGTACTTAAGAATTTATCTTTATCTTAAAAAAAAAAAAAAAAAAAAAAAAACAACTTTGTTCTCAGAATAAGACTTAACAATGAATGAGATAGTTATAGAATACAAAATAATGAAACCAACTTTTTATACCTTGTGGATGAAACCAGCAATGTCTTCATTTTGAATAATAATCAATAGTTTATCCAAGTTTGATCTTCTCTCCAAAAACTGATCTGGATGACATTCTGTATTGCCTAATTTGGTAAGATACTCCTATCAAAGAAAAACAACTAAGTCAACATTAACCAACTTTCTAGTAAACAATGAAAAATGCAACATAAGCGGATAAGTTTTACCTAGGACACTATGAACTTTTACTTTAAAAGACCATAGAAACCATCATATCCACTCTTACAGTTTTAACAGACATTTTCACTATGTTAGAAAGCATAATTAATAAAGCTTAACTGATGTTAGAACAATGGGTTAGTCCAGACTCTTGACCCATGTACCTCCACTATTATAGTAAACCCAGGACACCCCCATTGACCTCCAGTATGATAAACCGAGGTAATAGCTCTTCCCTTGTTTCCTATTTTCTTTCCTTAGGCTGGCTTAGGTATTTTGGGGTACTATTACCAGAAATATTTCCTTCCAGAGCACATGTATGACCACTAAAGATCATTTAATCCAAAAGTGACATTTTCAGTATGAGCAATGGTATTCACAACTAATTTTGCCATTTCTGCCAAATTTACACCTTCAAACACAGCATCCTCAACCGCCTTTCACAGGACGTGGAGAGTAAACCCTTGAGTTCCCTTCTATTTTGCTTCCTGGTGGAACCCTTAGCCCTAAAGCAAACTTTATGATCCTGGAGGAGATATTTGCATTCCACAGACATAATAGATAAAATTCTCTCAACTGTAGCTGAGCTTGTCAGATAGCATAATCAAAACCCAGGTTGCCTGACTAGTGGTCTACCACTCAAGACAACATTTTTGCACACTACAAAGCTCCACTTGCCACAATGATTTCTACCTTCAACTTTGAAATTTTTAGGAATATCTCAGCTTACTTTAGTTTATTAATGAAAAGGTAAAATATTTGACTGGTGACTGATTTTACATTTTAAAAACTTTAAAATTTAAATTATTCTGAATACTACTGTTTAGCTGATATAGTAACAATAGTCTTAAGAACTATTTAGAAGTTTAAATTGTTATTAATAATCTTTTACCTAAACAGTTTTGCAAAAAGTATTTCCAGTGGATACTGACTGAAAGAATTAAAGTGCCTGCTAGGAGCACCCCTGAGGCAGGGTCAGGTAGATCTCTTGAGTTTGAAGCCAACCTGGTCTATATATGAGTTCCAGGATAGCCAGGGTGAAACCCTCTTTAAAAGAACAAACAAAAAATAATGTTCTAATCTAGTTTTTTACACGATTTATATGAGATAATCTCTTACTCTATGTAAGTAATGATAACATTCTATATAATTCAAAACACAATCCATAGAAAAGCCTATTTCCTATCTCTTTAATATAGATGTCACTTGGGTGTTCAACAATCCATTTTTTAAAAGGGAGAATTACATTGAACACATTTGTACAGTGTTCAGCTTAACTACTGCCTAGCACTACACCACCATACAGCTATGGGCTATCAGATTTCTGTGTCAGAAGTTTCTAGAGTGTTGGGGAAGTTAAGAAGGTCTACATTCAGTCACACAGGACAAAGTCTCTGTTCATCTTCCTAACAAAACACAAGGAAAACACTACAGTGCATCCTTCTGCATTTCAAAGCTCTTTGTGTACTACGTGGAGTACCACATCAAACAAGCTAACAGAAGATACCCTTATAAAAGATAAAAGGATTAAGCATTTGTTATCAATACTGAGTTTCTGAACTATTTTGTGTTTTAAGTCATGTTTAATCCCTCTGCTTCCTCTAACAAAACAAGCAGAAACTTGTCACAGAAAATAAATTTCATAAATAGAAACAAGCAGTTACTTCAAAACCCAAAGATCAAATACCTAAAATGGTATTCTATAGTTCTGGGAATCTTTTGGGACCACTACACTTTTTGATCTTTAGAAGCTCTGACATGGTCAAGATATCAAGAAATGACAAATAAATCTATCATTCTGCCATTTCTAGACAGGTGTTTCCATTGAACTGATACAACCCCATATGAGATGAACACTAGAACTTAATTACCTCTCTGTAATTTTCCTCCTCATTCATAAAAAAGAAACAAGTAAACATGGTCTTATTTAAAATCTCTAAGCCAAAGGCTAACAAGATGGTTCAGCAGTTAAAAGTACTTGCTACCAAGCCTAACTACATGAGTTAATCAATCCCTAGGGCCCACATAGTGGTGAGAACTAATTCTCACAAATTATCCTAGGACTTCCATACATGCACTATATGGTACCCTCCAATAATAATAATAATAATAATAATAATAACAATAATGATGATGATGATGATGATAATAACTTTAAAATTTTTAAATCAAATCTCAGAATCAAGTTCTAAGTAAATCTACAGTATAATCAGAGGTCTCTTCCTTATCTCCGTAATAGTGAAAATCAAACTTACTTAGCTACACCCGTAGGAGGCACTCATATTTATATATCCAATCTAAAATTGAACAACAACAACAAAAGAGTCTGACACCCACCACAACACTGAGATCATAGGTTCTATGTTTTATTCAATGCCAGAAATTCAGAAAATATTTTATGGTTACCTTAAAATCCAATTTTGTAGAGTTCAGACTACTGAGTATATATAGCACTACGATTACCTTCTCATTAGTTACCTTTATTTCTTTGCAAAGCACACTCTCCTCTTCTTCATGAATGTAAAATTTCACAGTATTTTTCTGGACATCTTTCATGATTTTAACCAAACTATTAAATACTTCAGGTTCTAACTGGCTTATAAAATTTGAAAGTGCTGGTTGTGCAGAAATGGCTATATCACTGGGTGATTTTGTTATTTCTTTTTCTGTGGGTTCCAAGACAGTATCACCAGGTACAGTGTGATCAGAGGTCAACATTAACTCTTTGCAGTGGTGCGGTTGATTCATTTCTACTTCCATTGAAGAGGAATACTGTTCATTAGAACTGTCATCTCTTAAATGTCCAGAACAGAGTGGTTCAAAAAGGTCTTTACTGTTGAAGTCACTTGAGGAAATTGATACAACATGCCTTCCCAGAGAGTTCAATGCTGTTGCAGCATGAGAATGATTAGGGCTCACTATTGGAGGCAAATTCACACCCTTAGCTGATGCTTTAATAATAATAGTATTTAGTTTCTCATGCAAACCATCTACAAATTCCTGAACACCAGCTTTAGAAGTCTTAGAATATATGAACTCAGAAAGGCGATTCATCTTCTCTTGTGCTGAAAAGAGAGGTGTGGAAATTGTACTAACATATGTAACATTCTTCTGCTTCAAAATCTCTTCTATCTTTCTTGAGAAGAGATGGAACTCTCCTAACACTGTACTCTCTGTAGTCTCGCTCACTGTAGGAAGTTCTGCTGCTGGTACACACTGTTCTTCCACTGTCATTGCCTGACCTGCTACAGTGTCCTCCTCAGTGGTGCCTTTTACACTGTCTGTAGCCGGAGAGGATGGAAACTGGTAATCACAGCTTCTTTCTCTACTGAGGACCCGAGGATCATTAGGAAAGGCCTCCACTGGTGGTGGACACACCAGCTGTTCTCTTGGTGATTTCATTCCTATATAAGAAGAATTTATAATAAGAGCAATCCAAATGGTATTTAAAAACATTTAATTAAATGTATCATTAAAAAACAAATGAACAAAAACTCAGTTAAAAACACATCAGCTCAGGTATATATTTAAAATTATCCACTGCAAAGTAAATTTAAAACCTCAATAAACTGTGTAAATCCCATGTCCTATCTGCTCTACTTATAGGATAGGCTTTGATTTCAGTATACAGAGTAACAAGACTGAAAGTTTCTTTCCAAGTGTTCAAAAGTACCCCTTGACAAATATTTAAAAACAACAACAAAAACCAAAACCCACCAGTGCCTGACTGGCATAAACAAATGTTAAATCACTTCTACTCTTGTTTTCCTACCATTCTACCCACCTGATGTTAGCAGACTGTTAAACTGCTGTATCCACGGCCGAGTAAAAGACAATGTGCTGTGTTCGTGTAAGAATGTAGTCTAGGCCAACTGGAAGAAGGCCCAATAGAAAGAAATACTGCAGTGTTTAAGATCTTAGAAAATTAGCTTCCTATTTTTAGGCTGACCCCCCACATGTAGGTTGGCTAACAGATGACCTACAGCCTACCAGACTCATTCTGTCAGGAAAGAAAGGTTCAACAAAGTAGGAATTAAACATATTTTATAGCTGTCTTTGATAATGCCCTCAAGTATTTTTATTTAATTTGTAAATAATTCCATAACAAATAGGATAGCTACTCTGAATTTTGGATTACAAAGTCTTTGTGTAATCCAATAGTAATGAGACTTCAACTTTTGACTTGTTGTAAGTGGCTCAGTCTGAGATCATACTGTTGTTTTCCCCCACATATCTTAAGTTCAAATATAATAAGTTTTTAAAACTACTTTTCAAAACAAGCACCCTAAGTCTAGTTTTAAATATAAGAGGAAAATATATTTAACATCAACTTATCATAATATAGTTTTAAAAATAAGTCAAGATCTTTGCCTAAAAATTTATCACACAATTTTAAGATTGAAAAAAAAATTGCTTAGCTAACATGATTTCCTAATATATTACTACTGTAGTATAGAAAATGGTGAACTCTAAATCAGAAAGTACATTGTCAAACTTATGGTACCTACAGTGGATTTACAATCCAAGTTTATGTTCAGATGTAACTGTGCATTCTTTCTACAAAAAAACTCCGCTTTTATTATCCCCATACTCGCACTTTTTCAATGCCATGACCACTGCATGCAGTTACTGCAGAAACACTTCCAGAGCAAACAGCAGGCACAGAGGTCAAAACATCCAATTTGTCAACAATTAAAACTGTATGAAACATAAAGCTCAAGTTCTTTTAAGACTGAGGAATACTGAATGTTCTACACTTAAATTTACAACATTAGAAATGTAGTTTAAAATACATATAGAACATATAGACAAATATATATAAGAAGTTGGTAACCAATGATTGACCTATTGAGGACAAAGCAAACATACTTAATACTTTTTTTTAACCCCCTCATTCCCTTTTGTTTTTATGAGGTGGGGTCAGGGTAGTTCTGAACTCATAAATCTTCCTGCTCTGGCATCCTGAGTACTAGATAAATTAAGAGCAAATATTTTGATTAAAATAATGTAAGTTTTAAAAATATAGGTAGTTTTCAATACATTTATTTTATGACAATATAGTCTTTAACATATGTTTGAAATCAGAGCTAGGCTTGAGCTGTCATACCACCAGGATGGGGGAACCATCAAGATATGAATTTTAAGCATCTTTTTTTTTAAAAAAAAAAATTAAATGCTAACTTGAAATTCCTATGTAGAGTATTCCATATTAAAAATTTCTAGAAGCAAGCCAAGAGTGGAGCACACACCTTTAATCCTAGCACTTGGGAGGCAGAGGCAGGCAAATCTGTGAATTCAAGGCCAGCCTCATCTACACACCTAGTTCAAAGACAGCCAGGGCTACACCTGGGAACCCTGCCTAATACAGGGTTTCAATAATAGTAAAAATAACAACAACCATAATAATTTTAGAGGGATAGTCAGTGGGTAAAAGCACTTGCTGTGCAAACATTAGGACCACAGTTAAAATCTCCACAATACATGAAAAAACCCAGGCATGGATGCACATGCCTGTTACATTGTAGGGTAAGAGAGGTAAACCTTAGGGGCTTCCTAGCAAAACAGCCTAACTCAAAGGGCGAGCTTCTAATTCAGTGAAGACCCTGTCTCAAAGCACTAAGGACAACAGCAATAAAGGAAGAAACCAAAGTTTTCCTCTGGGGTGTGTGTGTGTGTGTGTGTGTGTGTGTGTGTGTGTGTGTGTGTGTGTATGTGTGTATGTGTGTATGTATGTATGTATGTATGTATGTATTCACATCTATATTGTCAAATGTACTCCTCATACCCAATATACGCCCACAAGTCACTTTATCAAATAACTAAATAAAGCAAAATAAATTTATTTAAATTATATATAAACACCACTCAATTTTGTATAAATTAATCCAAATGATTTTAAGATCAAAATGTTCTAAAATGTTCATCTTCATCAATAAAAAAGCACATCTTCACCAATAAATGATTTAATAGATGTCAATGACTATAATGCATGTTATTTTACTGATTGTTGACAAAGTACCAGTCATTTGACTTTTAACATGTGAAGAGAATGCATTATTTCTCATACAGCAATATCACTTAGATCTACTTTCAATTACAAAATATAAATACAGTGTCTCAAGGAAAAGTGTATGTCTATAGAACATTATGAAGTTCAAACAAGGTAACTGTTTCTCCTACAAAGAATTACTGACAATACACAGCATAGATGAAACTTTGACAGAAAGTTGAATGAAAGAGCCAAACAGGCACAAGTGGATTCAATTTATCAAGACAAAATTTAAAATACGGTAAAGAAAGTGATATTAGTGGCCACCTGTTTTAAATGGAGAGATCACAACACAAGATAATGCAGAAGGTTCCTGGGACTGCTGTATATCTTGACTTAGGTAGCAGCTACACAGTTTATACCTATATGAACATTACTGAGCTATACACTAAAAATTTATATACTTTATTACATCAGGTATTTTCAAAAATAAGTCATCTTTCCTAGGAGATAAAGATCTTGAAGAAAACTATGAGAAGGGTTAGTGTATAAAGAAAGCCATCTAGCTTTACTTACAAATTAAAAAACCTTCAGACTTCTCCCAAGAATACTAAAGAAGTCATGTAACTTCCTTCCTATATTAATAACAAAAGACCCATATGATTTCTTAAAGAGTAAGGTATTAAAACAAATGGAAACATTTAAATAGATCACTATCAAACTCAGGCAAGAAAATGCCACAAACACACACAGTGAGGGGAAACTATTAGTATTACTTTTCTTTCTGAAAATAGTTTCCAATCTCTTAAACCATCTGCAGAAGTTAGCTTTATACTTAAAAAGTAGGCCAAAAAAATTTCAAGATTGTGAACAGAGTATGAAAAGAAAAAAAAGTTTTTGACATTCTGTTATTTTAAAGTAAAGATTGATTCTTATAAACTATCTGAAGAAACACACTAAGAAAACATTTTCATTTTCCTACTAAGTCACCTTATCAGATAGACAACACAGATTATATAACAAAACTATCTGATACAATTAAACTAGTAAGTTAAAAATGATAGTTAAGAGATCTTGCCTATGCTTTTCTGTATGGAGCACAAAGTAAATCCATGCCCTACTTGAAGAACCAGAATGCAATTAGCAATTCTGAAGAAGGGCACATTGGGAAGAAAAGCAAAGTGAGCCTTCTCACCTGGTGTTTGTTTCTCACCATGTTTCCCATGCTGGTCTTCTGGGCTTCCTGCATTCCCTCCTGAGGAAAGCATCCATTAGATTTGTAGACTCTCTTCAGATATCAGTGACACCCATTAGGCACCTTTCGGATAACCACAAATGCTAACAAAGGAATAGTCCTTCTTTTGCCTAAATATTTTTTGATAGGTTATTTGGAAATGGGAAGTTGTTTCCCTTTCCATTCAGTTGACGTGGAAGATCAACACCTGTATTACTTCTTTAAACAACTCAAAAGCAATTATGAAGGTGCTTAAATGAAGAAAGGTTAAGATAACCACCACCTACAAACTACTTTCTATTTGATTTCCAAGTATCACTATGCCTCCAATTTCATAAGAGTATCAATTCCCTCTCTAGCATCAGGTCTAGGGTCTCTTGCCTTCTTCAGTAAAGTATGAAGTAGAGAACAGTGCTGAAGCCCACGGAAACTCATCAAGTTTTAGAAATTCTTCTCAGACTCCCTATAGGTCTCATAGATTGTAGGTCACAAGCCATCTACTTTTCAGCCAAGTCATTCTTCCTTCGATTTCTTTCCAAAGGCTAAATAAAGGTACAGGAATAGAAAAGATGTGCCCAGAAAACAATTCCAAACATATTGAACTAGCAAACATGAATATCAAGTGGGAATATTAAGAGCATGTAGTGTGTGCATGGATAAGTAAAACTATTACAAATGACAATCTTTCAACAACTGTCAAACACCAGTGGTTCAATAAGCTTTCATTAGGTATTTGCATTTGGTCTTTTCAGGATGTGCTCCAGAATGAATCATTAGGAAATCAAATTTCCTTCACACCGATGAGCCTCAACCACATTCTAGCTTGTTGTAGTGAAGTTTAGGTTAGTAAGTTGAAAAGTAATGGCTACCCAAACAGCAACACTTCATTCCAACACCTACTTCTCCAAGTTGCTGTCTGTAGTTTTCAATTGATAATATCCACACTAAATAAACTCCATAAGAGTAACTATGCCCTGCATCCCTGTATTAATAGGCCCTTTTGCAGATATTTGCTGTCAATGAAGAATAGTGATAAGCAATATATTGCTCAAAATAAAGACTCATGGCAGAGCCAAAATAAGATAAGTAGAGTGGAATCTAGAAAAGATGGAACTCTCCAAGAAAGTGGTCCTTAAGTAAAAGGAAGCAAACCTATTACCGAATGAGTTACTACTCCTTACCTGTAATTGGAATCAATTTCCAATGTATTTCTGTCTCTTCATCATCATTTGACGTAGAATGTTGTCTAAGGAATCCATGCTCAATGGCAACAGTGGGACAGAGACTGCACTCTTCAAAATTATTGACAATTAAATTCGGATTCTAAAAATGAAAGTACATGCATTCAATAGTATCCTTTTAATTTTAATGTCAAGACTATACTACTTCCTCACAGCAGATGCACAAACAGTCTACAAATGAATAAAAGCTACATGGTAACAGTGTAATACTCTAGCTTCTAATTAAAAAATATTTTGCCAAGGCAAGGAATAGAAGCACTTGCCTATAATCAGGATGAAAAGGCAGAGTAGGAAAATCAAAAGTATGAGGCCAATCAGTTTTATATAATGAGTTACAGGCCAGCCACAAGTTCAGAGTAAAACCCTGTCATAAACAAACACACACCTCCACCCAATAAATAAACAATATATTATCCTTAAAAGTTATCTGGAGACTGGAAAGGTGGCTCAGTAGATAAAGGCACTTGCCAGCATGTCTGATGACCTGAAGTAGCTTTCTTCAGGATCCACACAATGAAAAGAGAGCATGAACTTTCAAAAGTTATCCTCTGAACTTCACACATATACACAAAATTAAAATACAGTAAAAAAAAATTTTAAGGTATTTGGAGATGGAGAGATGGCTTAGCAATAAAGGACAATAACTTTCCTTGCAAAAGTCAAGGGTTCAATTCCCAGCACCCACATGGCAGCTCACAACATCTTAAATCTACTTCATCCAAAAGATCTGACAGCTCTACTGTTCTCAGAGGGCACCAGGGGGGCATATGGTACATACAGACATATAGGCAAAATACTCATATGAATAAAGTAAATAAATAAATAAATCTTTAAAGTAATACACACCACATGTAAAACTGGTGTTGACTTAAAGCAGTAACAGGTAAACTAATATGCAATACATTTATTATTGTAATTTAAAAATGATAACAGGCAATACTTTAAATAAGTAAGAATAAAACCCTACAGTTACAAAAACAGGAAGCAGGTGATGCTCAGCCCACACTCTCGATAAACATACTGAGAAATACTAACAGTATAACTTAGTATTTCAATGCCTACCACATAAACCTCCTACCACCATCTTCTCAAAATAAGTATCCACAAACTACATATAGAAAGGCTTAGACATGCATACGTGACTTTTATTCAAAGGTACAAGAATAAATTAACTATGAACTCTTAAAAATACAGTGCCATCTGTATTATTCCTCAATGATATAGCTCCTCATTTAGGAAACTACCTAATGCAGGAAATGACTTGTCTACTAAGCACAAACCATACATAAACGAACTGGATTCCTTAATAAGCAAAACTAAGGATTACCTCAAAAGATAATTCCAAAGGCTACTCATTTGTATTTGCACAATATACAACACCTAATTTATGACACTATGTTACTAGGTTCAGTTGCTTCATCTACTTCACCTTGATTCTGTTAAAGCATAAAACAGCCAGGGTTTTTAGAACTCGTTTCTTTATAAAACAGTATGAAATTAACTCCTGCCATACTAATCTGACAAACAGGGAAACTTTAGATTATATAAAGCACACAAACATATAGGAAACAATTACTTCAGTATTTACCTTTTTTCAACAAGTAGCTTAGAATCACCCTCCTGGACAAACACTTTTACTTAGTTCTTTTAGAAAGGAAAAGCCACTCTCTGAAATATACCTATACTCTCTAGAGGACACACAATAATTAAAAGAGTATATTTACTCCTTTAAATATAGCTTATGGTTAATGCCTACCTCACTGCTGGATAGAAGAGGAGGATACTTTACAGATGCTGTATCAACTTCTAGCAATGGGCTCTGAGCATCCTTAAAATGCACATTTTCAATTTTTGTACAAGCAGGCTGCTCACATTCTTTTTTATCTAAAGTAGGGTTCAACTCATAATCACACTTTTGCTTTAGCTCTTCATAGGTTCCACTGCTACTCAATCCTAAGGCCTTGTTGACTGTATCTGTCAGGAATGCATCTGAGTGTCGTGCATTTGCTAGTGCTTCCGATAGCCAATTATAAAGCTTGTGGATTTCTCCAGTGTTGCATGCATCTTCTTGCTGCAGTCTCAAGTTAGGATCATGTCCAAGTAAGCCAATGGACTGTGGAGATTCTAAGGAAAAGAAAGAAAATTCTTTTTTTTTTTCCTTTTTGGTATTTTAAGTCAGTATACTCATCAAATGGCAGGATGACAAAATGTAATATATTGTAAAAATCAAATGTATCTTAAAAGTCACTTTTAAGACATTTATGTATAGGGACTAAATGTGTTTATGTATTTTACTATAACTGTTTCTGAAAACTTAAAGAACGCATGGAAGAGCAACAAGCATGGCCATACTTTATTAATCTAAAACAGTCTTGAAAAGCAAATACTGAAAATAAAACTTAACAAAACAACACAGAGAGGTTTTGAAATGATTAAGGAAATCTAAAAAACAAGGACGACACAAATGAGCTAAGACACAGACACTGAAAAAAAAAAAAAAACCTAAATCAAATTTTAAAAAAGCCTTAAAAGTTACATAAAACAACACCACAGTCAAATAGACCTTTCTGAGATGGTTAAGTGTTCCTTTCAGTATGTTCTAATACAGTTCTACAACTGGTGAAGTGTATTTTTATTTCACCCTAATTTAAAAGTTAAAAAATAATCAAAAATTAAAAATAAAGGTTCGAGGTCTGGTGAAATACACCTGTCCCAAATACTTGGGAAGCCAAGGCAAGAGGACAAGTTTACTCGTCCTTTGCCCAAAGCAATCTAGTTATTTTAGTGTCAGATTGCTTCAAAAAGAGAAGAGATTTAGAGCGCACTTATATAGCATGAGCAAGGCTTTTGGTTCAATCAGAGCATAAAAGTAAATAATAAAGCCACCAACCCAGTAAGAGACCAACACATTTGAAAAGCAGACAAGTAAAATTGTTCAACAAACAATGGAAGAATGGGAATTACTACAGCAAAAATTCCTGGGCACAAAACAAAAACTCAAACTTCACATTTCATACTTCTGTACTAGCCAGTATAGAAATGCTAACACTATATAAATATTTAACTTACTTAGAATTCTTAAACACACTATGACAAAAATCTCATTTCTATCAACTTAAAAGGACACTACAAAGCAACAACAGGATTTATATGCCTGAATATAAAAAATTTAATTTAATTTTTAATTCAGAAGGATGCATTCATTAAGCAATAGCCTAAAATAAACAAACATCTCTCACCAAATAACCATAATTTAAAGTGCAGGAACTAACTTCAAGCTCTGAGTGACAGCGTTAGCAAATTAGCTCAAGCTATGCCATTGAGAAGTGTGACATACAAGAGTAAATGTTTTCCATACAGGACCAGACTGTACATATTCGAAACATCATAGGCCACACAGTCTTTGCTGTAATTCTGCCACCTCAGTGTGAAAGTAGCTATATATACACAAATGAATGGCCACGACTGTATTTTATCATAAGTTTCGTTATGAAACCAGGAGACATCACTTTTATTCTTTAGCTGCCTGGGGATCCATCTTCATTACAAATAACACAGTAATTAACTGGACCAGAAGTTCATTAACAACCAAATACTTCATCAAAGGAAATAAATGATTATCAAGTCTGTCACTCTGGGGAGGCAATAGAAGAAATTCGGGAAACATGAAATTGTCAAAGCCATACCAGAGCCCCGTATTTGGATTCAGAACTCATTTTGGTAGTGGGAAGATAACTAACTGAATTCAGGATATCTTATATTTTCTTGAATTGTACAAAGAAAAACTGAGCCCTAACACACACTTGAAAAACACAACTTGTTGAAAACAAAAAGGACCACAAACAGCAAGAGGCACATCTGAATGAAAAGAAAATGGAAGCTGGCAGACTGCAAAGGCTACTGTTAGTACTAGCAACAGAGTAAGCTGGGAGTGGGTAACAGGGCAAAGTGGAAACCCACTGCAATGACTTCCCTACTGTGACAATGTAATATTCCTAAGAATAGGATTAATAAACTGTAAAAACTTCAAAAGTCAACCAACCAATCTTGAACAAGCCAGGTAGGCACACTCACACCTTAACTGTGCATTCTGGGAAGCTGAGGAAGAAAAACTGGTGAGAATCCCAGGCCAGCTAGAGCTCCAGTGTGAAACCGTGCATCAACAGAGATGGGGGGAAAAACATAAAACCTGAACCTAACCAAATACCCAGGACATTTTGTATTTGGCTCTCAGGCTTAGTACTTTGAGTATCTCTAACATGGGAAGAACAGAACCAAGGTCATGTGTTTTGGCTTTGATCATAAAAAAGGATGTTATTTTACCTTCATCTAGATGGTAACTTTCAGATGAATTGCTTGTCTTGGCAAACTTTCTCATATTTTCAGGTAGATCTTCAAGCTTCCTCTTCAAGACATTTTTGTTTTTTGCATCTTCTGTATCTGGATCCCCACCCACATTTTTTTTCGTACACTGAATTAAATTAATCAATTCTTTGACTCTATCCTTATCATAATCCAATGAGTGAGATGACTTCTGCTGTTCAGGTTCAGTAATCTCACTCCTTGAGTTATTCCGTTTTCCAAACTTCATTTTTGAACCATTCAGTTCTTCTTCTTGACCTTCATAATCTGAAAGTGGACTAAATTGTTGACGTCTTCGATTTTCTTCAAATAACTCTTTTAATTTAAAAATAGGTAACTGATACATTTCTGGCTGATAAATGTAGGTATGTAAGCAGTCATCAATATGGGATTTATTTCTTGGTGCTGCGTATAGGAATTTTCTATCATCTAACCGTGAATCATATGAAAACATAAAAAATTCTCGTTTACCCGAACCAAAACCTCGCTTAAAAAAATCACTTACATACTTTTCAACAACGGAATGAAAATTTATAGTGTTTATAGTTTTGAATTCTTTTCTACATTGAATCAAAGAAAACTGTAAAAACTGAGTTATTTTCAATATATCTGATAAGTTCTCATGCCTCTCCAGTGGGGTTGTATTATTTACACTTTTTTGTGCTGCAAATAAACAAAAGAATAAGCTATATTAGCAATAAGGAAACTAATAAAATACAAATATGCCTATTACTGAAGTATAACCACATTGAACTTTAATGCTGAGCCAGCATCTGCTTCTGATACACAAAATAGTACACAAACTGATAAGCAACGTGCTTCTGCTTAAAGTAGGCTAGGAACCAAAACAAGTGAAAAGGACAACAAATTCTTAATGGAAAAAAAATCCATTCACTAATGGAGGCAAGCAAATTGCAAAGGGTTAGGGGAAAAAAAGCAAGATGTAAGATTCTAAGCAGTATCAGTTCACAAATAACAATATCATTACTTTTTCTTATAAAGTAACAGCTTTAACTTTATATAAATGCATTTTCTCATAAGTGCATATCCATGAACTGAGTAGCCACAACTGAAAAAAAAAAAAAATATCTAGGCTTAATTCAGAAGTAAACTCATTAGTGAAATTCCTTAATATAGCATTCAAGTTTATCGTTAAAAGGCAACCAGCCAAATCTTCTCTAATATAAATATCCTAAATTCTAATTAACTCTGAAAGGTCTCAGTTTAATATGGCATATACTTTAAAATCACAAATACTTGAATACACATATGAATAAAAGAAAACTGGGTCATATAAAACTCTTAATGAGCTGCAGTACTGAAAAAAACATAATAAAAAAATCATTAATGAAAGCACTGGAAAAAAAAAAAACAAAAAACAAAAAACAAAAACCCAAAGTTTTACCACTGTTAAAAAAATTTCAAGGCCAGAAGTAATAGCATACCAAAAAAAAAAAAAAAAAAGGAGAAAGGGAACATGTCAAAGTCATGTCTTATATTGCTAATTCCACAAAGAGATAGAATGTAGCTTTATTGAAAAGATTTCAATAATTGTCTACCAGCAAGCATATTTGGACATTAAGAAACAACTTACTGATAATTAGGCATCTAGGTTCTTGAAACAGAAACAAAGCATGTAGGATTCGAGACTTGACAGTTTGATGTTCTAAAAAGAAAAAAAGCCAAACTCATCAAAGTATTTTAGCTTTTTTTTTTTAACTGTAAAATTAAATAAGGCCAGACTACCTACCATATGGAGAAACCATCTGGAAAGGAGAAAGAAGAAAAAGGTACCCTCGGTCTCCTAAAGGTTTAACAAGAACCTGTAGTTTGGGGAGACAAAAGTTATACATACACCTTTATTACTACTACTTTTAAAGAGACATTTTCTACTAAGTATAAAGAACTATAATCATTGTTTTAAGAAACTAATAATACTAGATTAGGTTAAAACTCTTCACTATGGCAAAACATTAAACATTTAATAACATTAAAGCTAAACTAACTGCTAAAGATTCCAATCAAGTAAGAACTTATTATTTATAATATACTGAGAATGTTCTTGAAATAATTGTAATTATCTGTGAAATATATTGATGTTAAATAATACAGACTTCTATTATTTCTCATTAGTGCAAAAGACATGAATTGCTAGGTAGTATGCTGGACATTGGTTATAAAGCAGGCTTTGAAATAACTGCCTATGAAAATTCAAGATAAATGTTCCATGAAATATGTTGTAAGTATCATTCGTGTTACATAATTTTACCTTCCAGAGATGACAAACAGTACAAGAGCCTTTTAACTACGTGGAGAAAGTGACACACAAAATACCAGTAATTACAAAAAACAGAAACATTCCCCCAGAAGATTTACAAAGCAGGAACAGGAGAGATGGTTCAACGGTTAAGGGTACTTGCTGTTTGCTTGCTTGTTTGTTTTTCCAGTCAGGGTTTTCCTGTGTAGTTCTGGTCATACTGAATTCACTCTGTAGACCAGGCTTCCCTTGAACTCAAGAGATCCACCTGCCTCTGCCTTCAGAGGGCTGGGATCAAAGGCATGTACCACCACTGCTTAATAAGGGTATGTGCTTCTTTTGCAGAGAAGCAAGGTTTGGTTCCTAATACTCACAAATGGGGCCTCACAGCCAGTTCTTGGGGTTCCAATGCATTTTTTTCTGGCCTCATGAGCATCAGACATGTGTACACATATATACACAGGCCTATAATCTCAGCTACTTGGGAGGCTGAAATAAGAGGATCACAAGCTGAAGGATAGCCCTGGAATTTCCAACAGTTCTTTTCAAAATATAAAAGGAAATACCTGGGAATTATAGCTTTGTGGGAAAAAATGGTCTAGCACACATGAAGTCCTAGATTCCGTGTTTAATACTCCATGTTCAACAACAAGGAGTTAGGAGTCAAACTAACAACAAAAACTACTGAAGACTCAGAGCTGATCCTGAAAGGCAAGAATATCACACTTGTACCCATATTAAAAACCTTCTCTTGGAGTAGATGAGGTACCCTACTGATCACAGCCTTTGGTAATCAGAAGCAGGAAGAGATCACCACTGAGTTCAAGGCTAGCCTGGGTCTACATAATGAGCTCCAGGCTAGCCAGGGTTACATAGCAAGACCATGTCTCAAAACAAAACAAATTGCTTAGTAAACGGTTTTCTTTTCCTAAATAAATAAAATTTGTCAAGTTAGAATGATATAGCTAGCATTCAACAATTATGGAATATATACTTATAAAAAGATGCATTTAAAAACTATTTAGATTACAATGCTATTAAATTAGAAATAAGAAAGAAAAAGTATATCATACATTTATAAAATACACAATTCTGTTATCAAAGTAAAAAAAAAAAAAAAAAAAAATCCAAACCAGTGAACACTAAATCCATAGGCAGGAGTGGTTATGCAGTTATGCACTTAAGCAGTCAAGGCGGAGTTTTAAGAATAGTTCAGGGAACTCAGGGTTTCAAGATTAGTTTCAGTTATGTGGTGGCTCACACCGTTAATACCAGGACTCAGAGAGCAGAGAAATTTCCAAACATAGAAGAAGAAATTGTACTGAGAAATGTGCCTACAGATATAGCTCAAAGCCTAGGATTCAACAACCACTTACACTTACACAGAGAACAACAACAGCACATGCACATTTACACACAGAAAATAAAAAATAGGGATTATTCAATAAATTATTCAGGGAGTTTTCTACATAGTTTGGGGAATGAAGTTTGAGCCCTATATTACACAATGAAAGAATAAAGTCAAAGTTTAAATTAGCAAGAAAATACAAGCCTCTCAAGAAAAGTATAGGAAAAAGAGTAATGTGTGCTGGGCTTTTACTAAATGTATTTTTTTGTTTGTGGTGGCTTGAATATGCTTGGCCCAGGGAGTGTGCCTCTTAGGAGGTGTGGCCTTGTTGAATGGAGTGTGGCACTTGGGGGTGGGCAATGAGACTCTCCTCCTAACCATGTGGGAGCCAGTCTTCTAGTAGCTTTCAGATGAAGATGGAGAACTCTCAGCTCTTCCTGAACTATATCTGTTCCCCACTCCCACCTTGATGATGAGCTGACCCTCTGACCCTGTAAGCCAGCCCCAATTCAATGTTGTCCTTATAAGACATTCCCTTGATCATAGAGTCTGCTCACAGCAGAAAAACCCTGGCTAAAACATTATTTTTGTGAGGCTGTTTTGCTTTGTTTTATTTTTAGATGGAGTTTCTCTGTGTGGCCCTGGCTGTCCTAGAACTCCCTCTATAGACCACGCTAAACTAGACCTCTTGAGATCTTCCTGCCTCTTTTAATGGCATACAACACCACCACCACCACCGCTTTATTTTTTAATTTCAAATAATCATGGGAGTGAGTATGGTATTGCATACCTTTAATAAAAGCACTCAGGAGGCACAGGCACATCTCTGAGAGTTTATTGTTTTACACAGTAAGTTCCAGGAAAGCCAAGGTTATATAAGAGAAACTGTCTCAAAAAACAAAACAAAAACCCCACAAGCTAAAAGAAAAAGAAAAAAGAAAATCACAGTAAAATACTATTTATACCTACAAGCTTGGATAAATGACTTCAAAAGCCTGACTTTCAGAATACAGTAATCAATCAATGATAGCATGTTCTTGAGGGTTGCCAATGTCCCTTTAAGATCTACCATGCTACAAAGACCCTTCTTTCAAATCTAACTCACTTGTTTAGGTGAAGCCCAAAATGTCATCTTTCCTATCCTGACTTGTATTTTTTTAAATGAAATAACAGATACCATAACCTCTTACTGTACAAACTCTCAATAGTTAGCTTCTAGAACATAGTATCTCTATATACCCAAACCTACTATTTAAAATTTCACTTTCTCAACTTAGGAACATAACAGAATTTTCATTATGAAGAATAATTACATTGGGCATTCAGAGGCAAGTAAGAGATCTAAACATAAAGGCATATTCACAATAAAAAGTAATGGTGATAGTGGTTGGATACTGCAATTCCAGCACTGAGGAAATATAGGCAAGAGGGTCAGAATTTCAAGGCTATCCTTAATAGTAGCCCAAGTTATATAAGACCCTGCCTCAGAAAACAAAACCAACCAAAACCAAACATAAAAAGTGTTTTTACCAGAAAAAAAAAAAAAAAGACTGAGATTACTACAGGACACCTATGCCAAGTATTTCTATACTCAGGACAAAATTGTTTAATACTGTACATATAGGCTTTATATATAATCTCAGATATAATTATACCAGAGACTGATTAAATCCATATGTATGCACCTGATGAAACGCTATATACCCATTTTAAATGTAGTTGAAACCTCTGAAAATTACTGATATCAATCTCCATTTGATGACCTAGAAACCAAGGCTCAATGTAAGGAATAAAAAAAATCACTGTTGAAAACTTGTATTAAAATTTTAACACACTATTAAAAAAAAGTTTTACAACTCTTTAGAAACTTGAATGCTGATCACATTCATTTCTCATGAAAAAAAATAATTCTCTCCTCTGAAACTACTTCTCTTTTAGCTAATCCATACATACTGGCTATATATATGCATTCTCCAATCACAATCTGACATCTAACCTGACTCTACCAAAACTAGGTATTCTCTCTCTACTACACTGGATAGTACCTAGTCAATATCACTATTATTGATTTCTCATCAAATCTACCAATACCCTTTAATGGACTATTACCCAACTTATCTTTGATTTACTAAGTAACCTAGGTAAATTAAAAAAAAAAAAAAAGATAATATATACATATTCAGGCCTGATCCCTACTCTATTTCCTCCAAAATCTACAGTTCTCCAGTCAAAAGTCCAAATTCCCACACCAATACTGGCTCAAAAGCACTGAATGAAACAGCTTCCTAATACTTCCTTCCCAGATAGTTCAATGTTATTGTTGTATCTTCTCTTAAACATTCTTCAAATGTCTTGTTCTTTTGAATCTGTACTTAATTCTCTCTATGGCAGACAGAGATGGCTCAGCAGTTAGGAAGCCCTGTTCTTGCAGAGGACCTGTGTTTGATTTCCAGCATCCACATGGAGGTTCACAATCACCTATAACTCTAGTTCCACAGGATCTGACACACTTTCTGGCATCTACAGGCTTCAATTACATATACAGGGCACATAAATACAAGTGTGCATACACACACACAAAATACATTTTTCAAAACTACTGTCTCTCCTCAACCAAACTATATTTAAATAACTTTGTTCAAAAGTCTGTTTCATTCAGTATTTCATAAATATTTTTGATAATCATAAAACAGTTATAATCACAAACAAGTCTACTGTCCTGGATAAAAAGAAAAATAATCTGTTTTACATAGCAAACTCCAGGTCAGATAAGACTACATAAATGAGCCCATCTCCAAAGTAAAAAAGCACTACTGCTACTGACAGTAAAATACTACTGATTGAAAGGGCATCCAATAGACTGCCGGATTTCCAAAAGCAAAAATAAGTTAAAGCATTAATAACATTTTCAAGGGATAATGGAAATACTTGAAACTTTTCACTCACAAGTTTTTCTTTCTCCAGTTTTTGCAGTAAACACTCCATGTTACTTCCAATTCTTGTCTTTTCTACAACTTCATAAAGGCTACAATACATCCCATTCTTTAAAACTGAGACAAAAAAAAAAATACACAGTAAAATATACAATCAGGTCTGCTTTTTACATATTTCAATAAAATGAAATTTAATTACTTTACCTTCATTAGGACCAACGTATGTGTCTTTATAAAAAAATGAAGGAGGAATTTTCTGTTTCAAACAATCAATACTCATAACTGTCTCAACATCTAACTTCTCAGGACTGAAAGAAAATATAAGAGCATGTTTGGCATTCCTGTATCTTTAGCAATTGTATCAGACATACTGCCACACTGCCAACCTTAGATTATGTCAGATGTTACTCCTACATGTCAATTTTACTAACAGAAAGAGTAAATAGTTGTCATTTACAGTTAAAGTATGAGCTGGTATAGGTTATCTTTTGGAGATGAGGATTATGAAACCCAAGGGTTATATGGTAGGTAAGCATTCTACCGCTGACCTACATCTTTAATCATTTATATAATTTTCTGTGATATTAATGATAAATTTTCTTAAGATTTATTTATTTTATATATGTGAATATACTCTCTTCAGACACACCGGAAGAAGCCAACAGATCTCATTACAGATGGATGTGAACCACCATGTGGTTGCTGGGAATTGAATTCAGGACCTCTGAAAGACTAGTCCGTGTCCTTAGCTCTGAAGCTGGTCTCTCCAGCCTCAATAATAAACTTTTAGTTATTATGTTACATAATTAGTGCATATACATTAATTTACCACATCGAAGCTCTTTCCAACAAAGCAATATTTAGCCACCCCCTTTTTTTGGTGGTGTTGTTTTAAAGCAGGATTTCACTAAGGACTGCAAAACAGAGGTCTAGACATCTCTATGAAGCCAAGACTGTCCTTGAGCTCAAGATCCTCTGCCTGCGTCTAAGTAGTAGGATTACAAAGTATGTGCCACCATACATAGATAAGACTGGCCAACTTTGAGTCTATTATATATAAACTTCTAACTAAATCTAAATAGAATAAAATTTTAAACTCATCTTTCAGACTTAAAACCACTCAGAATATAATATACATCTGACCAGCCACCTTCAAAGTAGAGAACCAGAGTTTGTTTGCAAAATAACTTTCTGAAGTTACAAAATCAACTATTTATAAATACACTTAACATTTATATTTAAGTTTTTAACAGACCACAGTAAAATTTAAAATTGATAAGAGATAAACAGCAAGCAAGCCAGGAATAGTGGCGCACACTTAAAATCTTATCACACATAAGGCAAGCAGACTACCTGGGTAATAGAGTTCCAAGCCAGAATGATAATCTCAAACAAAAATTTTTAAAAAGAAACAATCAAACAAACAAAAACTAAAGAAACTGAGAGTCCCCTTCACTGTCAATTACTATTTTCTTTTTGAAATTAACTTCTTAGATTAACATATGAAATACATATGAAGTATACACACACACACACACACACACACACACACACACACACACACACACACACATGCATAACACGCATACACACATATATGCAATTATGCTCTGCTCTCATTTACTCCCCTTCCCTGGGATCCTCCCTCTGCCTTCCACTTTTTTCTTTTAGAGAAACATACTTACAGCTTGATAGGTAAGAAGGCATGATTGGCCGACTGCAAAGAAATATAACACAGAAGCTTTCCTTTATTTAAAAGTTGTCCTTTCCACAAGGTATAGTTAAACTTATCTAAACAAAAGAAACAAGAGTCCAGTTGCTTGATAGCCCATAATGAAAAGTAACTAGAAATAAGGTTTTAAGTACAAAATAACCACAGAAGTGACATGCCCTTCAGGGAAAGGTTTATATGTTAGGTTTCTAGTTGCAGGTATATTTTCCCTCTAACAAAAACAAACAAACAAACAAAAAAATCCAACTTCAAGGAAGAGCCAATCTGTCAAGTGCTCTCTTTAGAAAGCAGAACAAACAATACAGTCAATATTCCAGAGGAGACGATATTAAAAACCTGATTAATGTCTCCTGTCTTCTCATTTTTGTGATAAACAAAAAATACCATTTAAAATTTTTTTTATCAAAACCAAAAACCTCTGGTTCAAATGTAAAACCCAATTTATTTTTTTCCCCCCAATTCAAGGCCAGAAATTCTGGTCCATCTTCTAAAAAGAGCCCTTATATTTCAATGATCAAGTACTTCTGTTACATTTCAACATGACCTCACCTGCTTTATGTTTCATATTTTCATTATGAAAATAAAACAAAACACTTAACTTAATCTTTCACTGTTTATACTTTCAACTTATAAAAGTAAAAACAAAAAATATAAGACTCTTACCTATGTTTCTATCTGCATTAAAGCTGTTACATCTACAAATAATTTTTTAAAAAGAAAGGAAGATTATTACTGATTGGAAACAACATGACAGTTAACACTTAGGACCTGACACACTATCTGCTTTGTTCTACTTTCTAGGGATGGAGCCCATCACCTCACACATGCACAGCAAGAATTTAAACTGAACTGAAATGAAGCACCAACCTCTAAGAAAAACTTACTCTTTACAAAATTTGGTAAACCTAATTCTTAGAAACTTACTCTTATTACCATATTTTCCCAAACTTATGAGAGCTATTTCATACTTCAAAAAGTTACATACCCATTAACAGATATAAGACTTATTAATATCTGTTGACTATATCTTGGAAATAAGATTAGAAAAAAAGTCTATATACATTTGTCCATAGCCATTTAACTTGAAGCTCTTATTATTTACCAAGCACAATTCTAGGCAATAGAATTCTAAATATAAACAGAAAACTGTTCCTCATATTTCAAAGGATTTATAATCTAATGATGAAGAAAGGTAATTATCAACAAGTACAGTTTAATAGATGATGATGATTTCAAGAGCTATACAGAAAAAAAAACAAGTACAAGAGTTTAAGGGGGAAAAAAAAAAAATCAGAGGACACTCAATAAGTTAATATATGAAACAGCTATGACTTGAGGCCCCCTCTTGGAGATGGGGTGAGGGTAGGGTAAGGAACTGTAGGCGGTGGACAGGGAGGGAGATAATGGCTACACTGTTTAAAAAAAAAGACTAAATAATAATAATAATAATAATAATAATAATAAAAAGAAAGAAAGAGCTATGCAGTAACAGGTGAAGAGAAGATCCAGTAAACGCGGGGTCCCGAGGCAAGAGTCCTCATGGTAAACTCACAGTATAGGATGAATGTTTGTCAATGTTTGTTTGAAACAATCTGGGGGTCGACAGAAGGGATTCAAAAAAGTAAGAAAGGAGCAAAGGAAGGTAATCTCTGTGAGTCTGAGACCAGTTTGGTATATACACTGAGCTCTAAGATAGCCATATTTACATAAGAGACTATGTACCAAAAGAGACAAAGAGACAAGACAGATCATTTATGAAAAACTGAATGAATGTCAGCATTCATAAACATGAAGCAAAAGTGAGAAACACACTCATCTCTGCGTTATAGGAATTGGTACTGGAAAACTTATTAATTAATATTTAAAAAAAAGGGCTGTACCATTAGGGCTTATCATATCAGCACTCAGAAGGCTAAAGTAAGATTTTCTCAAGTTGAAGCCTGGACTAAGCTACAGGCCAGCCAAAACAACTTTATCCACAAAGCTAAAAACACAATTAAAGTACCTTTATCAAGCACATTTGATTTAAAAACCAATAGAAATCACCCTAGGAAATATGCATTATTAAAGATAAGTGGCTTTTTTAAGCAGTAACTTGAAAAATTAATTTAAGTATGTTTATAAATTTTAAAAGAAACTGAATATCACCTGACTCTTAAAACTAAGAGTGTCTTGGCATTCAACTAAATATTTCATTGGCTTGGGATAAGAGTTTTATAGAAACTCAATTTTTAAGAGAGCTAAAACCAAAAATTTTCTGTTTGGGTAAGTTAAGAGACTCACGGGGTAAAGATGACTTCAAACTCACTACATAGCCAAAGCTGTCCTCTTATGTCCCAAGTGCTGGGAGTTCAAGCATATACCACAACCAGTTAAAACTTAAAACCTGCTATTTATTAAAGTACATATAAATGTTGAAAAAGAAAAAAAGGTTCCACAACTTAGCTAGGTAAATCAAAGTAAACTTTACTTCTTATTTTCACAGTAATAATTTATCCTACTTATCATGAATATGAAAAAACATCTAGTTTATATCAACAAAAGCTGAAGAGGGCAATGGTCACTTCTGAACTATTTCTTTGTATTTAAAAAAAAACTGACTTACCTCAGTGAAGGCATAAACTTTGGAATTTGAACATCATCTTTGTAAGTAAAAGACACAACTGCATAGGGACAAACATGTCTTGGTCTTCGTCTTACTTCATCAAACCCATACTCGTAAAAATAGTACTAAAAATAAAATAGTACAAAATTATCACTTTAGGCAAGTAGTAGAGAAAATATATTATTTTACTGATAACACAGAACCATTTAAGCAGCTTTGGCAGAAAAAAAAAATTTCCTTGAGCTTGTCCACTTAGACAAAAAAAAGAAAGAAAGAAAAAGGTGTACTCTGTTGTGTATCTTCTGTACCAGATACCAAGGTATCCCAGAAGTTTAGTTCAGGAGAGTTGACAGCAGGAATGTGCAATTAACTTCCTAATGAAAATACCATACAATAGAGCCTAAGCTAAATTACCCCAGAAAAGCCAACTTGATAAAAAAGTAAAGAACTAAAAACAAAACTTCAACCAATATCAAATATCATTTTCTGTGCTAGTGTAAAAGACAAAACAAAACTGGAACTCAACTGAGAATAATGAAGCAAAGGAGGCGTGCAAAAGACTGTAAGTGTAAATGTTCAAGTAGATTATTACTCACAATCCTCTTCCCTTCTCCTGTTCATGAGTCATCACTGATTTCTATTTTAGTTCTGCTTTTGTTCTTTTGTTAAGAATTATTTTATGTATAGGAGTAACACTGTCTTCAGACACACCAGAAGAGGGAATGGGATTCTATTACAGATGCTTGTGAGCCACCTGTGGTAGCTGGGAATTGAACTCAGAACCTCTTGAAGAGCAGTGAGTGCTTTTAACTGCTGAACCATTTCTCCAGCCCCCTGATTTCTATTTTAAAAGAATGTCTGAGTCTATAAACTAATAAACTAAGTCCTTTTCCCTGGGAAATTACTGGTTTTAATGTTGTTTCTCTCAAACTACTTCTAAAACATTTTTTGAAATATAAAGCTCTAGTTTACAAGTTCTAGAGAACCCAGTAACTACTATATTTCAAGTCTACCAATAACACTAGTATCTAAAAGTAGTGAACTGACGAAGCCCCTGATGTCTTACATAATACAGTTTTTCTTAAAAATACCCAGTCATATGTCTTCTCCACTAAGATACCTTAACAAGAAGCCAAACTATTTCCCACAAGTACTGCAGAAAGTTTTTGTTATTATTTTAAGAACATTTGCCTACATATATGTCTGTCTGGAGAAAGAGGGCATCTGATCCCTTGGAATTGGAATTAAGACATTTGTGAATTGCCATGTGATACTGACAAATTCAGGTCCTCTGGAAGAGCAGGCAATGCTCTTCACTGGTTTGCCATCTGTCCAGCCCCAACAAAAATGTTTTGATGACTACTTACTTCTAGGTTCACCATACAATGGAAGAGGACAATGCCCACAATTAGACATCTTATGATGCCAAGTAAAACCCCCAATGCCAAGAATGGATTTCATTTTGTTGAATCATTGGCCAAGGGGTCCCACATCCAAGTATCACAGGCTACTACCATGATTACTGCTTCCCCTGTACAACCTGACTGACTGTAAGGCCCTACCGCTGAAGACATTATGTCATCAGAAATGGAGCTGGTGCCCAACTAAGAGATTTAGCTCACAGAGCTAAAAGGTAGTATGCACACTAATAAAAAAGTAATAATCAGTACTGACCAGCTATACTCTTTGACCAACAGCAACCTGCCTGCAAGATATGCTAGTACAACAGTAGCACAAATGTTATAATTGAAAATGGAGTAACCAAACACTTTTCAATTCGATTTAAGGTACACTCCATAAAATGATTCCCTATCACTGCTAAAGTGGCCAAGAATCTGATTCTAAATAGGTCATGAGCCCTAGTGGAAAACCTAGTACTATTATTCTGCTAACTGAACAATTAATAAAATCCCTCGTCGTGACCTAGGGCCATGCCCAAAGACCAGTGCATCACTCGACCCTCCCAAGAGAAGATTCTTACAGTACGTGACAGTTCAATTAACAGAGACCCACAACTGGACAATGTCTAGAGAGTGACTTCGTGGCACTCAGTCCTAAATGGGATGTCTTTATCATAGCCCTCCTTCCTCAAGGCTCAAGGATCTACGGGAAGAAATGAAGAACAATTTTAAGAACTAGAGAGGTAGAAGATTCCAAGGAAACAGCATTATCTAGCTACAACAGGATTGATACACATGTGAACTCAAGAGATTGGTGGCATATAAAAGAGACTGGCAGCATATAAAATACCCACACAAATCAACAGACAGTATACCAGTACCAAGAAAGGGAAGTAGACACAAAAGTCCACCACTAACTAAGAAACTATTTGCAAATGATACCTGTCAGAAAAGGGAAAATCAATTATAATTATAATAACCATACTCCATGACAGGTCCCATGCCTAGGAGTAGCTGTCCAACACAAAACAGTCTGTGTTTTTTGTATTCACTTTATTTGGGTTTGGTACTTTCTGACTTACTTGGCTTTTTGTTGTTGTTGTTGTTTATTTTATCTTATTTTATTTTATTTTATTTATTTTTGAGAAAAAAAAATGGAGTTGGGTGGGTAGGGAAGAGAAAAAGATCTGGAAGGAATTGGGAAAACAAAAAGAATGATTAAAATATGATGCATGAAAATTTTAAAATAACATTATTTTAATATAAAGTAGGTTAACAACACTAATGTTAGCATGTATCTTTTACATACTTGTTATGGGAGAAAGCTCATAAGGCCTCAACCCTAGATAAAACTACAAGCAACTAAGAAATGCAGAGAGCAAGAGAAATAGTCTTTCCTAGCACTCAGGATTTCCCCAAGACTCAGGAGGTTGATACAAGAGGATGATTATTTTGAGGTCAGCCTAAGCTATAACAATACCCAGTATTTCTTTTTTAAAAAAAGCCAGACAAGGAAAAAAAAGAGTATCAGGAAAGAGCCCCAAGACTAGCCTATAGTATATAGCAAGTTTGAGACCAGGATGGACCTACATAAGACCTAGTAGGGTTGTGGCACACACCTTTAATCCCACCATTTGGGAAGCTGAGCCAAGAGAGATGTCTCAGTGAATTCAAAACCAGTCCAGCATACACAGTGAGTTTCAAGCCAGCCAAGATGACAAGTGAGAACTTGTCTCAAAAACAACAGAAACAAACATCATTAACAAAATGCTACTAAGCATGTCAGTACTCTCCTTTAATACCAGCACTAAGAAGGCAGAGGCAGGCAGAACTTTCTGAGTTCAAAGTCAGCCTGATCTACATAAGAGTTCTAAGATACATACTAAGATGTCTTTAAAAAATTTTTTTAGAAAAGAGAATAAAACTACATATAGTTTTCTGAATATTCATTAAGACTTAAAAAAAACACTAAGTCTGCATTCTAATAAATCAGTAGAACATAGAGTTGTGAATTAAAATAATCAAGGGGCTTGACCTTTACTTTGAAAACCAAATGGTATTTTATTCACCAATGAGGTATTTCTACGGCCCTGAAAGGCAGACAATTCAAGAGGTGATGCCATGAGATGGTTCAGCAGTTAAAAATGCTTGCTTGTTTGACCACGAAGACTATAGTTTGGGTCCCAGTACCTTCTTAACAAGCCAGGTGAGTATCCTATACCTCCAACTCTGATCTGATCCCCTTTTCTTTTAGCCTACAAGCCCACAAGTGCAAGCATCTGTATGCACACACAGAAAGACAGACACACATAAATACATCTTTCACATTAAATAGATCCAAGTACATACCTGAGTAAGCTCATAAGCTCTATATGCCAAAAGGGATGTAATTCTACTAGCATTTTTAGACATATGACATTCATGCTTTGGTGTAGGGTCCAAAGCATTTTTACTTAACATGGATTCCAAGTTTTTTACACTCAGAGGATCATAAATGCTCTTTATTTTACCCTAAAAAAATAAAAATAAAACATTTTAAGTGTCTGCTTAACCTGATTTTTACTATATGCTACAATACTTTATACTAAAGGAGAAATACAAGTGCTAAACTGTTAACTACTTACATCACCAACATGTTACTCTCTCTTTTTTTTATTCTTTCCTTTGGAAAATGGGGGTGGAGGGGTGGGGAATACTGGCAGTGACATAGTTCAGCAGGTAAAAACAACCCTAACCCTGATGACCTGAGTTTGAGTCTCAATTATCCACAGGCTGAAGGAAGAACACCCCTGATGTTAGTCTTTCTCTGATCTTCACACGAATCCTGTGGCATGTGTACCACAACATAGACATTAATAAATTAACATAATCTAAAAGACAACAAATCAATCACTAAGGTAGTCTTTTAAGATAGCAACTCCTCATATACTACCAAATATAGCCTTTTAACTCAAACTCCTGAAGTCATGAGATCACTTAAAATTTAAGTCCAAGTTAAATGTTGCTTTTGATATGTACAAATACAAGTTAAAATTACCTTCATTATTTTAAAAATAACAACATCGCCTACTGCCCCTGCTTCCAAAGGATTAGCCTGTAAGAGATCTGCATACCTACAAAGATAGATACCTAACAGAAAGAGAAAAATAATTTGAATGTAAACAATCAATTTTAAATTAAAAAATCAATTATTTAACAAATGATAAAAGGAATAGAAGGCATGACAATCTTTTAAAAACAATACTAAAGTCAGTAAAACATAAATCAAATTTTTCAAAATCATTTTGACCAGAATAAAACATTCTAAACAGTAACATTTGATCAATTTAAGTATATAAAAATCAGAAACAAAGAAATAAAACCAGTGTTATATTTCAGAACTTAATACTAGTCTCCTTATTTAAAAATATGAAAAGCATACCAATTTAACTACTCACTACAGGAAGACTACATTTAAGATTTTAAATGGCAACTTAATAGATAAGTACAAATGAGAAACAAGAAAACATTACCCATAGAAGGACTGCCAAGAACTGTTATTTTGGATTGGCCCACCTGCAATCCTTTCTCACATATGCTCTGAACCTATGTAAACAAAACATTTCAGTTTAAAATCAAATTAACAAGAAAAGTTAATTTGTAAAATTTCAAAATGTCATTTTCTAAACTATAATTAAAATTTTCACACATAGATTTCAGCTAACTTGTAAGTGTCAATGTAAAACTAGCTTAAATTCTGAAGTTTATCCTATCAGAAATTCATCTTTATTTATGTTACTTGTCACAGATACTCTCGCCAACAAAAGAGAATTAAGACCAGCAAAATATTTACATATCCTTTTTCAAGATTTTTTTTTTTTTGTATTTTTAGTTATGTGAATTATGCATTTGTGTGTGGCAGTGTCCTCAAACACTGGCAATATATTCTCTGGAGCTGAACTTAGAGATGCTTTGTGAACTAACCAATATAGTTGCTAGGAATTGAACTCAAGTCCTCTTGAAGAGTAGCAAGTGCTCTTAACCTCTGAACCACCTCTCTAGCCTCAGGCAAAATATTTAAAGAAAACATTAATTAAGGGGGGAAATGGCTTTAAAAACACAGAATCAGCATTATATAAGACAATCTTGTTTTCATAAAAAATGTTTAATCAAGCATATTCTAGGGAAAAGAAACAGAAGTGATCAAAGAAACAATGATTACATTTGAAAAAGAAATTACAAAACATTATTTTGCCCTTCTGAATTACTTCTTCTACTTATATGTTAGTAAAAACGTTAGGTTACAGTGAATGTCTGTAACCCCAAATGACTGGCAGCAAGATGCCTCTAAGTTCAAGGAAAGACAACCTGAGATATATAGCAAGATACCCCCTCAGTCCCCCAAAAAGCAAACAAACAATACTGGAGAGACAGGTCAGTGGTTAAGAGCTCATACTGCTTGTTCTTCTGGAAAACTCGTATGAATTCCCAGCATTCATGTCAACATTGCCTATAACTCTAGCTTCAGTAAATTCAATACCTACCCGAACTAATATGCACACACCACATACTTTAATAAAAATATATACAAGGGAATATAAAGTGAATAAAGAAATTAAATAACTAGTAAGACTCTCAGTAGGTAAAGGCACCTACCACCAAGACTGACAACTTGAATTCCACATTCTCACTCTTCTCCCCACCTCCATAGAAAAACAGAAAAAAAAAAGTTCTTAACTTTATCAAATGAATAATGGAGAAACAAGTAACTATCAATGGATACAATTATCTTACCTGGTACCTATCAACCATGAGAAATGCATAAGATTCTGAAAGCTCCTTATCTAAACGACCATCAAATTTCAATTCTCTTCTCTTTTCTGTAAACTTAAAAAAAAAAAAAATTAAATCTGTAACTACTTAGCATGATTGTTTCATTAAGGTTAGAATTAAAGAAGTTTTTTTAAGAAATCACAAATCTATCAAAATAAAAATCTCTATGCTTTCTGCTCTTCAATCTTCAATTTTATTTCTTCCCATTTTAACTCCCAACACAATAGTCAAAAGTATCTAGGTATTCACTAATGTTAGCTAATTTTCTATTAAAAATTAACTATATTCCCAATCTCCTCAAGAATTTTGTTTAATCTTTGCATCTCCCACTTTACATGGCATACTGAATGTAATAGGTAGTTTAATGCATTTAAGCCAGATATAGTGGCACTTAAAACTAGCAGTCCCTGAGTTCAAGAACAGCCTCTGTTACAGAACAGAATGCTGACTAAACTGTGTGCTGCATACTAGTCAAGTAATCTAAACTGTTGGATTTACTTTGAGATTCAAACCTCTATCTATTTAAACTACAACCTAACTAGCATTTTTGTATCTGTATTCAGGCTATCTCAATTATATAACTTCAGATAAAATTTCCATACACAATTCCTACCATACCATGAAACTACATTAAACTATCACATTTTTATTTTTATTTTTTTTAGGAACTTTAACAGTGCCCTTCAGAAAGTTTTCAGTTGAAATTTGGTAGTACATCATTAATCAATTGGTATAAAACCAAACTCTGTAATATTTCACATCCATTAAAAATCAGTAAATAGTAAAAATTCTAAAGTTCCATTTGTGTTACCTCAAAATCATACATGCTGGCTTTTCCTATATTAAATTCAAAGAGGGGCTGGAGAGATGGCTCAGCGGTTAAGAGCACTGACTGTTCTTCTAAAGGTCCTGAGTTCAATTCCCAGCAA
This sequence comes from Micromys minutus, assembly GCF_963924665.1. Lineage (NCBI taxonomy): Eukaryota > Metazoa > Chordata > Mammalia > Rodentia > Muridae > Micromys > Micromys minutus. The sequence continues at coordinate 31,499,126 of NC_137981.1, forward strand.
CCACATGGGGGCTCACAATCATCTGTAACAGAATCTGATGCCCTCTTCTGGTGTGTCTGAAGACAGCTATAGTGTACTCATATACAATAAATAAATAAATCTTTAAAAAAAAAATTCAAAGAACATATAATTTGAATATGAAATGAGTATTCATTGTCAACTGATGCCCTTTGTACATACTTTTTTCCAGTAAAAATTTCTATGGGGAAGGGGGTGCCACAACAATTTACCCCTACAAGTATAACTCTTGGAAAGCTGAGACAGGAGGATCACTTTTATGTTCAAAGTCAATCTGACCGCTCAATGAGTTCTAAGCCACTCTGGACTAGGATAAGACCCCTGACTTTAAAAAAAAAAAAAAAAACTTTTATAAATCCGAAAGGGGGGAAAAAAGGAAAAAATCTTAATTGTAAATTTACAACTAAATACTCTATAGTAAAGTATCCTTATGTGGATGACTTATTTCAGGATTCTGGTTAACTACACATCAGTAACAATTTAACCCAGTAGCTAAAAAAAGTATATCGATCAATAAGACATAATTTAGGAGTGTGGGTGTATCTCAGAGGTAGAACATTTCTTTAGTCTTAAGTTAATTCCTAGTACCAAGAAGAAATCATTTAAAATATTTTCATCTGTCTTTTATGTAACCTTTCCTTATAAAAAGGAAAAAAAGCACTTCTTAAAAAAAAGGATTTTTCCCCAGGCTAAATACATACCTCTTTTTCCAAAAGTTCATTATGTATCAAGCAAGCTCGTCTATAATTAAAATTTGTTGCTGAGGATGGTTCAAGGTAAGATGAATGGAGAATATTTAAAACATCTTCAAATTCTCGAGAGCTTGGAGTTAATGGCTGGAAAAGAGCTATTTAAAAAAAAAAAAAAACATTGTAAGATTATTCTATCATAAATGTACTTTTTCTGTTACTGTAGTTTTTTAAATTTAACTTCAAATGAACAAAAGGCACCAACAGCTACTTTATTTTATAACATACAAAAGTTATTAGAACTCACTGAAGATAACCACCTACATGGCTCAACAGGTAAACAGCTTGCTGCATATACCTGACCAGAACTGGATCCCTAAAATCCCTGCAAAAAGTTGTCCTCTGTCCTCCACTTGTATAACCAGGTGTAGATGTGCATGCACACACATACACACAAATTGTTTTTTAACTAGTTCTTTTAAACAATGATGACCTGGTCTCATATATAAAAATGGTTACAGTTTTATAAAACTAAAGGATATAAAACCATAAAGCAATCTAAATTGCTTAAACTCTCACAAGAACCTATGCATGCACTCAACTTGTCTCAATCCCTATTTACACTGCAATGAAAAAAAGCATGTTTTAGACTATGGCAGTTGAGCAACTAACTATAAAGCTTTACAATAAAAGCATAAACCCAATATAGTAGCTCATGTCAATAATCCTTACATTTAAGGGGCAGAGATAAGAAGATAATCAGAAAACAAGAGGATAATCAAAACTTTGAGGCAGCCTGGTCTATAGAATAAAGTAATATACAATATTCAAATAGCTTTATTATCAATATAAAATAAAACATTTAAGTACCAAATGCTAAGATGAAGGGGCTTTGAGAACAGTCAGAATCTTCTGTTGTGTTTTTGAAAACAGGGTTTCTTTGTGTAGTCCTGAAACTCAAGTCTGTAGAACAGGCTAGCCTTGAACTCAGAGATCTGGGTGCCTCTTCCTCTCAAATGCCAGGATTAAGGGTGTGCACCACCTTATCCTAGCTACTTGATAGCTAAGTACAGAGCAAGTTCAATGACGGCCTGAAAACTTAGTGAGACTTGTCTTCAAAATAAAAAGTAAAACGCAATAGAACATTTTTTTCTAGCATGCTTCAAAAACTAGGTGCAATGCCCAGTACTAGCAAACAGCAAGAGTTGCAGAGTTTGAATAAAAACTGAAATATCAGATTTGTCCTGGCTTTGTAGTAGATCATATGTAACTTAATCAAAAACCCAGTTTATTGTGAACTGGAAAACTGCAGTTCTCCTAATAACTATTGTATGTCAAATACTTTACGTAAGGCAGTACACAAGAGAAAAGTGGGAAGGCAATAAGAGAACCAGAGGGCTAAGCCAGGCAGATGCCATGACAGGCTCCAAACTGACAGTCTAAGTACTAGACTAGTTTCTGTTTCCTAATACTGGACAAATCCAAAACAAGCCAAATTCCAAGAACCACCTCTAGGGGGCAGCCAAGCTGCTCCAACACCTGGCCTGAGCCAATTGAATTAGCCAAGGTTTCAGAAAAACTCCCAAATTCCCCAGAACCAAACCCATGACCAAACCCAAGGACATACCCATATCCTGAATAATAGTGCCAACCAATCGAGGTAGAGAAAGGGAAAGGTCACTCACTCCCCCCTGGAATTCCCCTCAAAGGTTTTAAAAGTGAGCCTGTAAGCTCACTCAACATGTCCATTTTGGTAGATGGAGACCCCTGCATGCTGTAATTTCTGCAGAATAAACACTCTTTGTCCTTGCACACTATTTGAGTCTGAGTATCATTTTTCGGTGAGTCATAGGCCCTTATGAAAGCACAAAACAGAATAGAGCACCTGTGCACAGTTAACACAGTTAACAATTAAGTTTTCAGTAGTCTATAGTCCACTTAATGTTCTTTTCCATCTCTGATAAAAGTTCTCACTGGGCAGCCAAGTCTAACCTCAAATCCTTTCAAAGTCTCCCACATCCTGAAAATACAAACATTTGACTCAAAGTGGGTGTACATAAATGAGCATGGGTACACTCATGCCAAGATATGCATGTAGAGGTCAGATAACAATTTTCAGATGGTTCTCCCATCAACTGTGGTTCTAGGAATCAAAATCAAATTGCATGAGACAGCTCTCTGGCAATGGAGTTTTTATAACACATCAGAAAACAGAGGTAGGCAGATCTCTCTAAGTTTGAGACCAGTTTGATCTAGACTCAGTTCCAGGCCAGCCAGGGCCACATAGTGAGATCCCATCTCAAAACAAACAAAAAAAGCCAGCAAACAAAAATAATTTATCCTAACAACCTGAAGTTTCTAATGTATACATGAAAATTTTCATTTAATAAATTTTGAAAACCACATCAGTATATATAAACTTCCCCTAAATTTAAAAAGAAAAACCTGTATTTTTCAAGACATTTCAAGGTCAATAACTATTAAAAGTAACTCTTGGGTTCCACTGAAAATACTGCTGTGCATACATTTATATTTTGACACAAGGTCCTACAAAAGTTTGTAATAGTCTGAGATTCACTATGTATCCTGGGCTGACCTCAAAAAAATCTTCCAGTCTCAGCGTCCCAAATACTAGAATTGTAAGCATGTACCACCATCACTCAACTTCATATATACTCTTAGAAGTATGCCACTTAAAAGATAACTATAAATAAGCTGTTTTACTATACTTTCAATTAATCTTTATTAGACTATAAAGGATACAATGCCAAATGACATATCCATGGGGGGGAAGGGGAACAGGTTCAAGTTAGGGTTTCTCCATGTAGCCCTGGCTATTCTGGAATTCTAAACCAGGCTAGCCTCAAACTAGAGACCCCTCTACATTGGTCTCTGCCTCCTGAGTGCTGGGATTAAAGGCATGGGTTACCATCACCCCCTGGTGACATACCTGATTCTTTAACCAATAGGTATGTATCACAATAGTAGCTCTAAAAATGAAAAGTCGTTTTGATTACATGTTATCATAACAATGTGTGCTAGATAAAAGCAAGTGTGTACCTACTTTAAGACTAAACATGTACAAGCATCCTGAGGAATAAAGCCAACATAGTTACTATAATACAACTGAAAAAATAAAGTTGGTTGGTAAGAGGGCTGTGTAAGCCTGATGACCTGAATGTGGATCCCTGGAAGCTACATAAAAAACCAGATGCTGGAGTTCAAGGACAGCCAGGGATATACAGAGAAACCCCAATTTGGAGTAGGGGGGTAGGGTTGTAGATGGGAGTGGGGAGTGAAAAGATAGCTAGTGATAGAAGTCAATGGTTGAGTGCTGGCCAAGCATAGAAGCCCTGGTCCTATCCCTTTAGCCATACCCACATAATACACACAAAAAAAAGAACATACATTTAAGCAATTGGCAATAGGTCCAAAAAATAGCATCTTTGTTCTTTAATCAAAAGAACATTTTCCTCCATTATCTTTGACCAATTTGTGTCAGCACAGATATTCCTGTACTGTATATACATGATATGTTAAGCTTTAGAAAACAAGGCATACTACTATCAAAACATGTAAACAATAAGAAGGTAAAGTTTTGGATCTAAAATTATAACTACCCAATGGATGAAACTCGATATTTCTCACTAGTAGAGCGTTGACCTGACAAGCAAGAAGTCTAAGTTCCATCCCCAGAACCACAAGATCACCACAAAGAATACCAGCTGAATGAGGTAGCATATATATCCATAATTGCAGCACTTAGGGAGCCAAGACAGGAGCATCAGAAATTCAAGGCAAGCTCACAGAATAGTGCTGCTGTCAGCTCCAATGAGAGAAGCTTCATTTTGCAGAGGTGATTGTTAAAGCAGAGAATAACTGCTGAATGCTAATCATAAATGGAACATCTGTCACTCCCTCTAACATTTAGCAACAGTAAGAATGGATTGGATACTTAGAATGTATAAGTTGGTAAAAGGGTATGCACGTATGTGTAACTTCCAGACAAAGCATGGCTAACTCAAGTTGTGACTGCCTATTTATGATCTATACAAGACTGAGAAGGAATGATAGACCTCCATCCCTCTCTGAAGATTTATGCCACTAATGGTTGATGCAAGGGGAAGATTCTCTGGTATAGACTGGGGTGCCCATGCTGTAAACAACCCTAAACACCAACACCCCCAAAAAAATTTGGGAAAGGAAATAGTTGGGATTAGTAAATGGAAGGGTTAGAAAGATGGCTCAAGGGATGAGTACTGGCAGTTCTTCCAGAAGACATTGGCTTAAGTCCCCAGCACCCACATGGCAGCTCACAACTCTAACTCCAGTTCCAGAGGATCTGACGGCAGGCTTGTGGTAACAGACATGCAGACAAAATACCCATATTTATTTTTTAAATATTAAAGTGTTTGGAGAAGCACAAAAGCAGGTTAATGAGGTTATGATGACATCATGTACATGAATGAAGATGTCATAATGAAACCCATAACACATTACTGTATATATGTTAATAATTTTTTTAAAAAAAGTACAAAGCTAGCATGAGCTACATGAGAAAATTAAATAATTAGTGAAGGAGCTAGTGACCAAACTTGGTCTGTAATTCTGAATCCAAGGCTGGTATCTACTGGCCTTAATTATCATTATACAATGTGACTCCATCTGTTCATAACTGAATTTTAAATGATTTTTCTATCTAAAAAATTACTACCTATGTTTTAAGAATGTGTTTTTATCTCTACATCAATGCTGAATGAACACAGCACTATCAGTAACAAATACACTGGCATAAGTCAACATGCACCAGTACGAATGAAAAATTTCCTGTCCAAGTTTTTGTCTATATAGAGAAAAATCAGTTTTCAAAATCCAGTTATCTATATCCAACTAAAACACCATGACTCAAAAAGACAACTGCAGAACCAGGTCCAATCTCAGCAACTAAGAAGTTGAAGGCAGGAAGTAAATCCATCCCTCCATCCCTGGTTACATTAAGAGCTGGTCTTTAAAAAAAAAAAAAAAAAAAGACAATTTTTGTTAGAACATCTTTTAAGAAACTGTATCATTAGTCTATCCCAAGAACTTTGGAGTTACTGTCAAATTCCACTATTAATTTTACTTTTGATGACATACTAGATGTAGAATAAAACATGGCAATCCATCTACAAGCCAATGCAACTTTTCTGACTCTCTATACACAAAAAATAGCTCAACCAATAAATATTACAACACACAACAATCAGAAAATAAGGTTATTTATCCCTTGGCCTCCCTCCCACTCTTGGGAGTTCTATCTATAAATAAATCTGTATTTGCTCTGAAAAAAAATTTAAAATACAAAATCTTTTAAAACATATAATCTGTCATTATTTACAGGGAACATAATCCTTCCATCTCAAAATTCTCCCCAAGGTTGAATATATGCTAAACTTTCCAATTTCACAACTGGTCAAATCCAAAGCTAACTTAAATTCTAGATTATAAAGCCATATATGGTGGTATTAGAAAGCTAAAGTAGTAGTATCCAAGTTTTGAGTTTGAGGCCAGCTTGGAATACATAGAGAAACTCCTGCCTCGAGGGAGGGTGGGGGTGGAGGGGGCATTCATCTTTCTCTGCTTCCTGATTACAGATGCATTGTCATGTGATTAACCACCAGGTTTGTACTGTTATGACTTTTCAGCATGATCAACTATACCCTGAAACTGTGAGCCAAAATAAACCCTGCCTCCCTAAATAAAAATTAGGAATAACCTTGCTCCAGGTGAATAGTTCAGAGTAGTCAATATATATTCAAATTCCATCTCTACCATCACCACTAATTAAGTGACAATTTACTTCTCAGTACTTCAGTTTTTCTGTAAAATGGACGAATACCAACCACAAAGAATTGTGATTTAATTATATACAAAGAGCAATGTCTACAACCAATCAATTACAATACTGCTTGCCAGTATTATTATGCCACTAAAATGTATTTAGATGTCATACTATTATCAAGTAAACTGTCAAGAGTTGGACAAGTTCCTATAGGTATGAAACTATAGCACTTAGGAAACCTGAGACAAGAGGATTGCTGTATGTTTGATGGTAGCATGGGCTATGTAGTAAGACCTATCTCAAATATAACTTTGAAATATTTTAAGAAATAGTTTAAAAATTAACATCCTAACTTTAAATTTCACCAGAAAGTAGTTAAGACTACTACAATATGAATACAACAAAACTTCTGATGCGAAAAATTCAAGACCTATCTATAAAACATTTCATATGCTCGTACGTCAGATGACGATTAGTACCAAACCAAATCCTCAACATACTTTTCAAACCTTCTAAGCAATGATGTTAGGACACTAACAGTCACTATAGTGTTTTATTTTCCTTCCAACCAACTGTACAGTATAGCATACTACCAGCTTATTAAGTGTTAAAAAGAGAAGGGGAAAAAAAAGAGACAGACAGACAGACACAGACTGCTCATGGTGTTCAATTTTAATCCCAGCACTCTGAAGGCAGAGGTAGGTGGATTTCTATGAGTTCCAAGGACTATGTAAGGCTGTAAGACTGTCTCCCAAAACAAAACAAAAACTCAAAGAAACATTCTTGCAACTGTTCTAAAGTGATAAAGTATGTTTTTATAGTAAAAAGTTGAAATCCAAAAACTAACTTCTCCCAATTTAAGTTAAAATCTGAGATAGTTAAAATATTACTTGAAAGCAATGTATTAACAGAAAGATCATAACATTTGTAATTGCACCTAGCAGGAAGGCTGAGACAGGAGCATTTCAGTTTCAAAGGCTTAGCGATGTAAGGAGATTTTTTTTTTTTTTAAGTTTTGGTTTATGTACTATTTGAACAAGTGCTGCCTAGTGTACAGCTAGATATTAACAATTATTTTCAGTAGTTTTTTTTAATCTACCATGCTTTGCTAATTACAACCTACTTTACAGAGTAAAAATCGTATCCCTAGGCAAAATGGAAAATGTAAGCACTCCCCCAAAGGAATACATCAGAGTCCATGGAGAAAGCAGCTGAGGTTTACACTCCCTAATTCCCTGTGCCACTTTCAGTATGTTCAAGGGCAGTCATTTTAGGGCAACTTCTGGATCTGGCTTGTGAAATTTAAGAAGTACATATCACCTTACTATATTTCAAACAAAATCCTAAAGGACTCTGTACCAGTTCTCTGGTCCCTTGCCAAAACCAAAACAAAACAAACAAAGAAAAAAATGTCTTGTTTTAAAGGTGATTTGTTCAGTCTCGGTCATTTAAATGCTAAAATAGAATGTCAAAAAGACTTGATACTGCTTGAAAATGTTAAGCCCCTGCTATCATTATGAGGTCCTGGTTAAAAGTACTTCCAACTTTTTCTATGAACTGGCCATTGGGGATGAGTAACTTTTCTTGTATCAACACAGCCACACACACCTGAACTACCTCAAGTGAACTCACTGTCTTGCCGTACATCCTGAAGTATTTTAAGTATTACATGAACTCATTTAAAGAGTATTTCTAGAAACATTCACTTCAGTCGGCAAAGATCAACTTCATCCTTCTCTGGATGGTTTCTCATGCTATTTCCTTGGCTGTGTCATCCTAGAAAGGAACTTTCTTTGTATTTCCATAATCTCAGTTGTGCTAAGAGAGTTGGTTACCCAGATGCATCGTTTCAATCAAGATCCTAAATCTTCAGATTCAAATGACAAAAAGAAAAAAAAGAAAAAAAAAGAAAGCTTTGGGAAATAATCTAAAAACAAGAAGTAAGAAAAATTTTAAGTCAAGTTCAGAAAATTCCAAATTACCAATCAATCAAAACCTACTCTAAGGGGGATAAAAACAATGTTGTACGTTTTACAATATGGTACTAAGACCTCAAAAAGTAAGCAATTAACCCAACTGTTCCGATAATCGATTTAGGAACTAAGAGTAGACTTTAAAAGTCAGACTAGGCTTGGAGTGATACAGAAGAAACCTATGTAAGCTAATGCTTTTCCAAAAAAAAAAAAAAAAAACTACATGGAAATGAAGTGTGATGGAAAACTTCATGGAGCGCATATACTAATGGAGATTTTTCTAAATAAGAGAAGACGCTGACATCGAGCACATTTCAAGTAGACACACAGAGCTGAGCTGAAGAATTTCCACAGCGAGGAAACACTTGTCCTTAGAACGCAATGGCCTTGGAGAAAGCCTCAGAATCCATGGCCACAGGCTATTTCCACAAGCCGACTTCTCAGAAGCATCTTTAGGAGGCCACCATCAGCTTCTCTGCCTTCAGGGCTTGGGGAAAAGAGGGGCACCAAGCACCATCTTTCCTCTCGGGGAGCTGCAGCCTTATGGAAACGCTTCAAACCTGAGCTACTTCCAACTTCCACGGGGAGAGAGGGGAGCGGCGGAGCGTGGTTCCGCCCTATCCTCTCGCACCAAGGGCGGCTGGGCGGCCGTGGCAGTGAGGGGGGAGAGGCGGCTGGCGCTTGCGTGCGTGTTTACGTGTCTCGGATGGGTGTGGGAAGAGGAGACAGAGAGGTCCGAATGAAAAGATGGAGGGGGAGGGAAGAGAGAGAGGGGTTGGGAGGAAGGGGAGGCACCACCTTTCTTTTCTCTGCTCTTCCTGGGAATCTGAAAACTCCGCCTAAAAGGCCTTTCCGGCTCTTCGGCGCCTTTGGGCAGAGCGGCCGCGGCCGCCTCGGAGGTGTGCTGAGGCGCCTCATGGCCGTGGTTCTCCTCAGGCCCGGCGCCGCCGCCGAGCTCCGCGGAGAAGCCGCCGCCGCCATTTTGTAGCGAGGACTCAAGCTCCGGAAGCGCTGGCTTCATCCCGTCGTCTCGGCCGCCGCCGCCGCCGTTTTCCCAGCTCGCGTCCGTCGAAGAGGCCTCCGTCTCCGCAGCAGTCGCCATCGCGCGGGCGTGAGGCGCTCCAGGAAGCTTCCGCCCACAAGGTCGACGGGGGGTTGGGGGGAAGGGCGGCGGGCTAGGCCGCCGAGTTCTTCTCGACCCACCCGGCCCCTCCGCCCCCGTGGGCCGCACTCCAGCCACAGAGACGCCTCTTAACCGCCACCGCGGCTCTAAGCGTGCCTCTCGCCCCAGGAGCCGCTCCGGACTCGGGCGGCTTTTTAACCGGCCCCGGCTACCTAACGTGCTCGCGTCGGGCCCGGGAGGGGGCGGAGCCTCGGCTGACCCGCTCTACCAATAGGAATGCAGCGCCCGCCTCCGCGAATGCAGATAGACCGTTCCAGGGGGCGGAGCCTCGCGATGCCGAGCCCGCCAAAAGAGGAGAGAGCCACTCGCGGGGAAAGCGTCGACGCCATCGCTCCAACGTGAGGGCCTGGGCTTGGCCGCATTCTGCAGATTCCTGGGCCCTGCCCTGTCCTTATTGCGTTTGATGGAGGCAAGCCCAGAAGGGTCTGACATTACTTTTGCAAGCGAGCGCCTTCTCGCCTCCCGTATTCCGGGGAACCAAACCTGGCAGATAACTGGCTGATTCTGGTTTTGTGACGTATTAATCAGTCCGCTCTGAGGTGCTCTTCCAAAGGATCAGGGTTCTATTCCCAGCATACGTACTACAACTCAACAAGTCGTTAGTCACCTAGGTGGATCCACTTCCTTTTCTGGCCTCAATGGGCACTAGGCATGCATGTTGTGCTCTATCATAAATAACAGGCAAAACGCTTACACACATGAAGCCTATAAACACACAATAAGTTACGAAGTGAGAAGAGAAAAGAAAATGGCCTCCAGTGATAAGCAGGGTGATGACATCCTATTCCCTTCATACTTTCTGCCTTTCTAATAGATCCTGTGCACTGGTCGTCCTTTTAGTTTGCAGTACAACCTAAGCAAACGTTCAGTATTTGGGATTCTTCCACATAATTTACAACCTAATGATGAGGGGAAGCACACATGCTCACACATGCTAGAACACCCATGCAGCCACCTAGAAGAAAGCAACTTGGTTACAAAATGAAGGAAGGGCCTTTCAATAGTTTCTTCCTAGGTTAGGGGTCCTGAGTTACCATCAATACAGACACATTCTCACAACAGATACCAAGGAGATACTGTTGCACAATTTAAAGGTTGAAAGTTAGACAAATTCAGATGACATAAAAGCGAGGTCTAATTCCAGTCAAACTATTTACACTACCTAAGGCCTAATTTTCAAGCAGCTCTGCCCTAATTCATTCGATGAAGAAACATGAAATACATTTTAATCAAGATCTCTTAAGCAGCAGAAGGATGCTCAGATCTTTGTGCCCCAACACATAAATATTGCTGAAGAAACTTTAGGCCAAGATAATAAACTGCAATAGAGCCACGACCTCTGACGAGTGATTGGTACTTACAGAACTCTCCAAGACCAGCAGAGGACCTAAGATAAGCATCCCTTGACTGAAGTCTCCGAGAGGTGGGGCCCAGGGTATAGGGTCAACCCTGCACCTCTATGAACCAAATCAAGGAAAGGTGTGCGTAAATGAGTTATTAGTACCCAGTTAAGGTAGGTGCTGGGGGATTTAGCTGAGTTAATTGCAATTGTCTACCATACACAAAGTCCTGGTTTTAATTCCCTAGTACCAAATGAACTGAGGGCATGGTGGCACACCCCTGGAGAAGTAAGAACAAGAGAGAAATTCAAGGTTATCCTGGGCTACCTGGGGATAGGAGGCTAAAGTAAAAAGCACATTTTAAAACTTTCTATGGTGAAAGAAAGGGGTGAGGTTTGAAAAACGCATACATTATTTTAAAGTAACTTTTTAAAATTGGGGAGATGAGCCTGATGGCACATACCTATTCCCAGCACTCAGGACACAGAGGTGAGAGGATCTATGCATGTTCCAGGTCAGCCTGAGCTACACAGAGCCCTGTATCAAAATAAAACACAAGAGGGCTGAGAACATAGCCCAACGGTAGAGACTTTGAGTTTGCCACTAGAATTCTGGTAGTACCACAAAAAAATAGGTAGGTAGATAGACAGACAGATGGTAGAATTAGGAAAAGGTACATGCTTTACCTGATGTGAAAGAAATCAAAAACTAAACACTTTGCTCCCTCACTACCTTCCTCTGCTTCTCCACTTCTTCTGAGTTCTCTTTCTTCCTTCTGTAAGACAGTCTTTCCTGCTTTCATGTGTTTCTGTCCTTCCTCACCTTCTCATATTCTATGTGTCTACATACACATATAGATCAGACAAATGTTCTATATTTTACTTATGTAGATTTATTACATCACCATATCTAGTTTATGCAGTACTGGGGATTGAATCAGACCCTGTTACCCATTGCTTGGGATGGCATCCAGGGCTTCTTTCCTATTAGGCAAGCAGTCTACCAATTGAGCTCACTTTGTAGTCCATGATGGAACTCATACAGTCTGGCCTTGAGCTAATAAAACGCCTTCCTCAGCCTCCCCTGTGGGGACTTTTAAAGTTAGACTAAATGTACTTTGCATTATGCTATGGCTAGGTGTTATGGTTTGTATATGCTCAGCCCAGGGAATGGCACTATTAGGAGGTGTGGCCCTGTTGGAATATGTGTGGCTTTTTTGGAGTAGGGGTGTCACTGTGGACATTGGCTTTAAAACCCTTATCCTAGCTGCCTGGAAGTCAGTTTTCCACTAGCAGCCTTCAGCTCTGCCTGCATCATGCCTGCCTGAATGTTGCCTTGCTCCCACCTTGATGATGATGAAAGCCTATAAGCCAGCACAAATAAATGTCCTTTATAAGACTTGCCTTGGTTATGGTGTCTGTTCACAACAGTAAAACCCTAAGACACTAGGTATGGCTCCCATAGACTCATGTGTTTGAACAAGGCTCTGGGACCCAGGGAGTGGAATGTGGTGGTTTAAATACGCTTTGCCCATGAGAAGATGGCACTATTAGGTGTGGAGAAAGTATAGCCTTGTAGAGGAAGTGTGTCACTGTGGAGACAGAGCTTTGAGGACTCATATATATGCTCAAGTCTAGCCAGTGTGTTACTGACCCTCCTTCTAGCTGCCTCTGGAAGACAGTCTCCTGGCTCTCTGTGGATCAAGATGTAGAACCCTCTGCTCCTTCTCCAGCACCATGCCTGCCTTGCCATGCTTTCTGCCATGATGATAATGGACTGAACCTCTGAAACTGTAAGCCAGCCCCAATTAAATGTCTTCCTTTATAAGAGTTGCCTTAGTCATGGTGTCTGTTCAAAACAATGGAAACCCTAAGACACAGGAATAAATAGGTTCTCTCCTTCTACCATGTGTCAAGTTGAGGCTTGGTGGCCAGAGACTTTACCCTCTGAGCTCTCCCTTCCTCATGCTCTGTTTTGGATTGTGTGGGTTATTTTGATACAGGGCCTCACTCTATCATAGCCCAACTTGAAGCAATCTTCCTGCCTCTGCCTCTCTGTCTCTCTGTCTCTCTCCCTCCTAAATGCTGAATCTGGTTTTCTTTGGCAGCAAAACACTTGATATCTCATGTAATGTGATTTAGGTTCATTCCCAGTAATTTCTTCCTGGTGCATATCTAACTGAAGTAAACCGGACCTAATGTATGTGAAATCTAGGTTCAACCCCCCCCCCCAATAAAAGTTAGAATGTATCTATTCAAATGTTTTTACATGATTCACACAGATTCATAATGCCCTTTACTTCAACCGAGAAGAGAGATGGAATTGTTTGCTAATAAATCCAAGGCTCACTGAAACCAAAAGGATCTGATATCCGGTGAGGAGAGATGGAGTCATGGCAGCCAGCTGTCAGAGGAGCGCTCCCTGCAGTCATTTGCATCACTGCCGGTTCCATCTGAAGAAAGACCCACATTTGGTAGATTTCTGTAAATACAGAGCCTGGTGCCAAGTCAAGAGTGTTGGGGGAGGGACTGCTCAAGGCAAGGCAGTGTATACAAAGGCTCCAAACTGGCAGGACGAAAAAGGGTGCCCAGTTTTCGTGTTAAGAGACTCATACGTTTTTACAACAAAGGAGGGCAAAAGAAACTTGTGTGGTGCTCCATATTTAGGAACAGGTACCTTGTCTCACCACTCAGCTTAGTGAAGGGCGGGGAAGCAGGAGAAACGGGAAGAAGGTCATACCACTTACTCTCTGAACAAATGTGTCCTGGAACCTGCCTGCTGCCAAACCCCAAGCTGGCTGGCGGAGGACACTCCTGCCTGGTGGTGTTGTCCATGGCTTTCATAACCACCACCTCACTTCATTGTCACAGCACTTGCCAGACAAGCATTTGGGGCAGACGGCAAAGTGGCCTCGTAGCTGCTTTGCTTAGGTAAATACTTACTGTAAGTGGAGGGGCAGGGCTCATGCTGCCCGTCCTGATGCTCTGAGGGAATTGGGGGACTTTCTGGAACCATTGCTGATTCTTGGCTCAGGCCAGATGTTGGAGCAGCTTCAGGGAGCTCCTGGTTGGATGCCCTAGAGAGGTGTTTTTCCCTGGCATTTGACCTGTTTTGGACTTGTCCAATATTAGGAACCAGAAATTTAGGCCTAGTCCTTAAACTGTCAGTGTGGAGCCTGTCATGGCGTCTGCCTAGCTTAGCCCCTGGCATGGCCCTCTCACTGTTCTCTCAGTAGTACCTTTACCATAGTCTGCTTTTCTTGGTTATCACATATTGATGCTTTGTACTAAAGTTATTAATATTAACCTTCTTTCAAAAAGTCTACAGTTCAGCTGAGCATGATAGTGCATGCCTTTAATCCCAACACTCACAAGGCAGAGGCCAAGCTCCTCTACATAATGAGTTCTAGGACAGCCACGGATATACAAAGAAACTCTGTCTCAAAAGAAACAAAACAAAAACAAAAAAGTCTATGAGCCAGGCATGGTAGTTTGTGCCTGCAATGTCAGCTCTCAAACAGCTAAGGCAAAAGGATGACTGTGAGTAGGCCAGTTTAAGCTATAGAATGAGACGCTGCTTCAAAAAACACCTAAGTAAGTACATGGTATGGAACATAAAGTCCAGTGAGTTAATAATCTAAAACATTCTAGATTTTTTTTTCTGCCAAAATACTTCCATTTAAGCTTTTTAAAACAAATTGTAGCTGGCATGCTTTTTCTGAAATAGACTGTCAAAGTTGCTATGTATCCAAGAATGATTTTAAACTTCTGATGTTCCTGCTGCCTCTACCTACCCTTGAGTGCTGTGATTAGAGGTATGTGTAACCATGCCCTGGGTTGGGCACTGCTGGGGAACTGAGTTCAGGGTCCCTACTTCCCCAACCCAAGTTATGTGGTTTTCAAATATCTATTTCCAAAATAGCCACAAGTGAAAAAAATTAGTAGTTTATCTTCCATTCAGTGTAATATAAAAGTCCTGGTTAAAATGAGATTTGTAAAAATAAAAAGAACGTGTAGCTAGGTAGATCACCTCAAGTTTTAGTATTCCCCAAAGTTCTGAGAAAATAGACAATTAATTATGATAAATTTCCTTCTAAGAAGTCTTTGGGGAGCTAGCCAACTTTAAATCAGAAGGTTGTTAGGTCTATGGTTTCAATTTACATAAATTATAGAAATATAACACCAGACATTTCTCTAATTGAGGAAAATGAGGTTTTCAGTTACTTATCTAGAGGAATTCGATTTGTGGTTAGTGCCCTTTGGTGATTAATTCATTCTCTGAAGAATCTGAGTATCTCTGGGGATGAAGTACATGATAATAATGCTTGAAGGATCAGTTTTGCTTTACTTAGCAAAAGCTGGAAAAAAAAAACAAATACAAAATACTATTCACATACATTAAAATTGGTATTAAGATCACACAAACATATCCTTCCTTTTAGATATTTGCTCATATTACTGTTAAAGGTGCTGGTTAGAATCACTAGAATGTTCTACCCTTCTTCCTGCTTGTTTTACAGCTATTTCCTCTGAACTGAAACACTACCTCCTGTTGGGAAAAAGCTCCCAAGACTCAGGAAGTTCAGAAATCTTACAAGACTCGAAAGCCCTCTGTACTGGCTGGTTTTGTGTGTTAACTTGACACAAGCTGAAGTTATTACAGAGAGAGGAGCCTCCCTTGAAGAAATGCCTCCATGAGATCCAACTGTAAGGCATTTTCTCAATTAGTTTTCAAGGGGGGAGAGTTCAGCCCATGGTGGGTAGTGCCATCCCTGGGCTGGTAGTCCTGGATTCTTTAAAAAAGCAAGCTGAGCAAGCCAGTAAGCAGCACCTTTTCATGGCCTCTGCATCAGCTCCTGCCTCCAGGTTCCTGCTCTGTGTGAGTACCTGTCCTGACTTCCTTTGGTGATAAACAGCATTGTGGACATATAAGCTGAATAAACCCTTTCCTCCCCAACTTGCTTCATGGTCATGATGTTTTGTGCAGGAATAGAAACCCTGACTAAGACACCCTCCCTGAGGCTAAGCAGTAAGAAATTACTCAAAGAGAAGAAACTTTCAAAGGCTGCTGCTGCCGGTCAACAGGGAGTTCCAAGGGTGCAGCTTTTCTAAGTCCTTGCCCATTGGGAGGTAGACTTTTCCATGATGCTGCTGTCTTTGAGTCACCCAAGTTTCTGTAAGTCACCCCAATGAACTCATTGATCTACAGGATAGACTTCAGGGGAATGTTTACTTTGTCTATCAGTACCCTACCTACAATAAAAAGGCATTCACTGTCACCACAGAATCAACTGACCAGGACTCATGGGGGTCTCAGAGATCAAGAGGCCTGTGGGGGTCTGACCTAGGTTCCATGCATGTATATAATGGCTGATATTCTTGTAGGATTCTTAACAGCGGGAGTGAGGGCTGTCTATGACTCTTTTCCCTGCTGGTGGAACTCTATCCCTCCTACTGGGTTGCCTTGTCCAGCCTTGGTGTGAAGATGTGTGCCTGGTTTTATTGTAGCTTGTTATTCCATGTTTTGTTGATGTTCCTTGGAAGCCTGCTCTTTTCTGAGGGGAGGCAGAGAAGGAAGATGGATCTGAGAGAGAGGGGAGGTGTGGCCAATCAGGGTGCAACATATGAGAGAAAAAAAAAATGTTTTTTTAAATCTCTTCAGTACAAATCACATAGATGTACAAATGAGTCCTTTTCTGTCTTAACTGGTTTAGTGTCACAGATCGTATGGCCCATAGTAATACCAGTTTCTTGTAAATATAATGGACAATATAAAACATTGAAAATTATCAATTTTGTTCCAAAATTTATTGTAGCAAATGCAGTACTATTTCTAGAAATATGTTAAGGAACCCTTAGAGTCAGATACATACAACATTTTGTGAACATTACAACAGATGTTTTTATCTTCAAGGATCAGTGCTTGAGAACCCCATAACAGAACTATTTTTAAAACTTCAAAACAAGTGTCGTGGTGTTTAAGTAAGTTTATGAGCTTATTTTGGGCAATATTCTTAGTTTTCCTCAGTCATATGCAGTCCATGAACTGGTTAGTTGGCTACACCTGCCAGATTCTTGTAGAATTACATATGAAGTGTCTTAGTCACTGTTACTATTGCTGGGATAAAGCACTCCAACCAAAAGCAGTTGGGGAAGAAAGGGTTTATTTGTCTTATATTTCCACAGCATAGTTATCAAGGAAGGACGTCAGGACGGGAAACAAACAGGATAGGAACTTGGAGTCAGGAGCTGATGCAGAGGCCATGGAGGGGTGCTGCTACTGGCTTGCTCCTCATGGCTTGCTCAGCTTGCTTTGTTTCTTAAATTATTTATTTACTTATTTGATGTGCACTGGTGTTTTGCCTGCATGTATGTCTGTGTGAGTGTGTTGGATCCCATTTGGGTCCTGGGAGTTGAACCCGAGTCCCCTGAAAGAGAATCTACTGCTCTTAACTATTGAGCCATTTCTCCAGCCCCAGCCTGATTTCTTATAGAACCCAAGATCATTAGCTCAGGGATGTTACTATTCATAAATGGCTGGGTCCTTGCCCATCAATCAATAATTAAGAAAATGCCCTACGGGTTTATCTACAACCCAATTTCATAGAGACATTCTCTCAATTGGGGTTTCCTCCTTTCAGATGACTATAGCTTGTGCAAAATTAACCAGCACACAAAGTAATTTAAATATTTAAGCTTCAGAAATGATCCAAGAAAAATTTCACTCTTCTATTGGCAGACAATGAATATTTATATCTCCTCAAAATTCCTATGATGTAACTTACTTTTTGAAGCTATGATATCTAGAGGTAGAAGCTTTGAGAGTTGTGGTTGCTTGAATAAGAATGGTCCCCATAGGCCCATATATTTGAATTATTGGTCCCAGTTAGAATTATTTGAGAAGGATTAGGAGGTGTGGCCTTATTGGAAGAGTTATGACACTGAGGATGGGATTTGAGGTTTAAGAGGTCCAGGCCAGGTTCAGTCTCTCCCTCCCTCCCTCCCTTCCTCCCTCCCTCCCTCCCTCCTCTCTCTCTCTCTCTCTCTCTCTCTCTCTCTCTCTCTCTCTCTCTCTCTCTCTCGCTCCATCCCCCACACCCCTGCATCCATTTTGAAGATCCAATGTAAGTGCTCAGCTACTGCTCCAGTACCACACCTGCCTGTCATGATGGCCATGAACTAACCCTCTGCAACTGTAAGCCTTTAATTAAATGGCTTTCTTTATACATCACCTTGGTCATGGTGTTTTATCATAGCAGTTGAACAATTAGACCATGTGAGTGAATCCCTCACAAAGAATTAACACTGTTATCAAAAGGACCCCAGAGAGTCTGAAAAGATGGTTCTCCAGCTATAGAACTAGCTGCTCTTCAGAGGACCTGAGATCAGTTTCCAGCACCTACATGGCAGCTTTCAACCATATGTAACTCTGGTTCCAAGGAATCCAATGCCGTCTTCTGGCCTCTGCTGGCACTGCATGCACACAGTACACAAATATGCATCCAGGCAAAATATTCATACACATAAAATAAAAATAAATCTTTAAACCCAAGAAAGGATCCTAAAATGCTGTCTTCCTTTCTCCTGTGGAAAGACCCAATGAGAAGGTACAATCATAAGCCATTACCTTGATCTTAGACTCTTTGACTTCAAGAACAGTGAAAGATAAAGTCCAACCTGGAACTAGCTTAGATGCTTTCTCCCTGTCAGCCAGCTTGTATGGTCCCAGAAGGTGTTGTGAGGTCTTTGTGGTTTTACTGAGCCATGAACCATATTAAATATGAGCTAGACGTGTAAGTCAAGATGTTCACACTTGTGCAATAGTGGTACTACTGGAATGTGTGTGTGTGTGTGTGTGTGTGTGTGTGTGTGTGTGTGTGTGTGAAATGAATAGTTCTCCTTTTGGATTTGAGGTCCACTCCAGCAGAGGTAATGTAAACATGCTCAAAAACTCATGGGGTGGGAGGTCAGAGGTAGGAAGAACTAAATGTTGTTGTTTATACCCATAGACACATACTGTTCTCAACCTTAATCAGAGAAGCCTCTCCTTCCAATAGTGAACGCAGAGACACATGGCAGCCTGCACAAACACTGAGAATAAGCAAGACAACAGCATTCAGTTCCAGATTAATGGTAGAACCCTCAATTGGCATTTACAAGATCCTGGGGTAAATCCCCAGCACAAGGAAGAAAAATTACTAAAGGACTCTAAGTGTTGTTGATCTCCCCCATCCTCACTATATTCCTTCCTGAAATTTAGAATTTTCTGAAAGCATTAAATAGTAAACCATAAAATA
This sequence comes from Micromys minutus, assembly GCF_963924665.1. Classification (NCBI taxonomy): domain Eukaryota; kingdom Metazoa; phylum Chordata; class Mammalia; order Rodentia; family Muridae; genus Micromys; species Micromys minutus. Next base: position 31,518,446 of record NC_137981.1, read on the forward strand.
AGGCTGTTCCTTTTAAAAGAAGTCAAAAATTACTTCTAGGGCTGACAGATAATCCTGTTCAGAAGTAGGATGAGCAAGGCCCTGGATTTATTTTCCATCACAACAAAACAAGGGCACCCATACTCCCAACCCCTACCACCACCCCAACACTGCCACCCCCATCATCCCTACCCTCCCTCTCCTCCTGACTCCCACCACTGCTCCCCACCCCCGAACCCCCCACAACAAACTCTGTCTATACAGACACAACAGTAGTCTGTAGTTTCTTTTGAGACAGGGTTTCAATATGTAGTCCTTGCTGGCCTGGAACTTACTAGGTAGCCCAGGCAATCCTCTTGCCTCTGCAGTCTGAGTATTTGAATTATAGATACAAACTACTTACTTGCCTTCCATCCTGTGTGTGTGTGTGCACCTGTGTGCCTGTGTGTGTGCATTTGTGCACTAGAAGTTTTGGTGTATGTGTTATCTAAGTATTCTACCAACTTGCTATATCTCCAGTTCCTAGTTTAGAGTTTTCAAGGTTAAAAAAAAAGTTACATTACATTAAAGAAATTGTATTTGAAGATTTTAAAAATATGCCTGTGTGTGGGGTGCCTGTGGAGGCACAGGAGGCCAGGATACCCGGTAACTGGACTTACAGAGGCTTTGCAAGCCACCTTGTGTGTGTGTGCGTGTGTGTGTGTGTGTGTGTGTGTGTGTGTGTGTGCTGGGAACTGAACTTGGGTTCTCTGTATGAGCAGCAAGGGCTCTAAAATGCCAAGTGATGGCTCCAGCCTCTGGAATGTTTGAGTGGAAGCCCAAGGGCTTGAAAATCTGGTGGAGCACAGATGTAGAGGCAGATAAGGCTAGACAGAGGTAGTGTCTGGTGCTGATCAATATAGGTCACCATTATATGTGTAATATTTGTTTATTTTGTGGTACAGTTCTCTGCCACTGAGCTACACCTCTAACCTTTTAGACACACAATCCTATTTTCTATATAAAAAAATAGTTTAGACATCTCCAAAAATAAAATATACCCACTCGTAGAATGCCCAAGATAGTCCTTGAAGCTCTAGGTTCTGAGAAAAGAGCTAAACTGGTTCATACTAAACTTCAGGCTTTCAGAATTTAATAGACCCCCCCCCCCAAGAGCACATCCACAAATATTCCAGCAGAGGGAAGCAGCAGATCACTAAGCACTTTCAAAACCTACCTGTTCAAGTGTACACCCCACACTGTAGGGCTATGTGTATACAGTGAGTTCTTCTGAAGCAAAGTCTCATGCTTTGAGTGGCAGTACTTTTAAACATTTCAGGAAACCAGCTATGGTAACACTCTCCTTTCATCTCAGCGTTCAGAAGGCAGAAGCAGAAAGATCTCTGAGTTTGAAGACAGCCTGATTTAGATAACGAACCACAGGACAGCCAAGACTAAATGATGAGACTCTATCTCAAAGCAATTATTTTCAGAAGAGTTATGTAAATAATATGCATGCATACATATGTGTATGTTATGTATGTGTGTGTGTAATTTTTTATTATAGAAATTTTGGTATTAAGTATTAAGTATGACTAAGTATTAAGTATTACTTAGTCATAGCAGGATTTTTCCCAGAGCTCTGACTTGGGTGCCATTCTCCGATGGAACATGGAACAATAGCAAGATGGGCACTGTTAAGTTACAATTATTTGGGGGCTGGAGAGATGGCTCAGCGTTTAAGAGCACTGACTGCTCTTCCAGAGGTCCTGAGTTCAAATCCCAGCAACCATCAGTAATGAGACCTGATGTCCTCTTCTGGTGTGTCTGAAGACAGCTACAGTGTACTCATATATAACAAATAAATCTTTTTTAAAAACTTACAATTATTTGAGATGTAAATGGCATAGCCATGTGGAAAATAGTTCAGAGACATGTCTTGTCAAACACATACTTGGTGTTGTGTAATCCATCTTGAGCACTCCTGCGTATTTTCTCAAGGTCAGTGAAAATACAGGTCTACAATACACTTCATTATGAACGTTATAACAACTTTTCTTGTCAACCATGCAACAGGGAATGAATGAGCAAACAAGTAACACAGGCAGACAGTAGACTGTTACTCATCAATAAGACCCATGTGGGGCTGATATGTGACAGTTTCCAAGAGTACTAAAAATATGATGAGGGAGAGAAGCCAGGCACAAAGTGTCTTTACTGCATTGTTTCAATCACATCAAATTCTAGAACCATCCTAACTTTCAGTGTCAGGAGTTAGCTGGAGTGAAAGGGTGGGTGGGGAGTGCACAGGGGACTGTGAGCAACAGGGATAGAGAGAGAGTTCAGTATCTTTACTGTGGTTATGGTTACACGATTCTGCACGTTCCTCTGAAGTCCGTGGGTGGTCACCTAATATGAGTTCCTTTAAACATGTGTAAATTATTCCTCTGTGTTATTTTAAATTAAAATTAAATATCTGCTGGATGTAGTGTGTGACAAACCAAATATTGACCAGACATCCCGAATACCCTGTGCTCCACTGGATGTCCGAGCAGAGCACCAACATAACTTGAGCAAAAATAAAAATTTAAAAATTTTTTTCTCTGCATATGGATATTTTACTACATATGTCTACAAATCAGGTGTGTGCCTGGACAAGGCCAGAGAAGACCATCTGATCCCTTAGAAGCAGAGCTCTAGACGTTCATTAGTTACCATGTGAGTGCTGGGGATACAGTCAGGGAGAACAGCTAGTGCTCTTAACCACTGAGCCACCTTGCCACCCTCTCAGACAGGTCTATGTAGCCTTGGCTTACCTGGGACTTGAAATGAAGTTCAGGTTGGCCTTGAACTCACAATTCTCTTACTTCCGCCTTCGAAGACCTTTACAATCTCGGGCTTCTGCTACTTCCCTGGGCTTAGATTCGGAATTTTTTAGGCAAGTCAGCACACAGAGTAAAGGCAAGTTCACTCCTTCTGACCCGTCTTCCTGCCCAATCTCCCCAGGCACTTCTATCATAAATCTGCCTATCTATCTCTGATATCAGAGCCTGGGGACACAAGCAGGTCACTGGGAGTGGCTGCCTTTGAAGGCTGTATTTTGTCCCTAGATTCTTCCTGTCTCCCCTTTCCTTCTGGCAGTCACAAGATGGGCAGTGGCACCCTGGTGTTTATTTGCTCCGTGGTGGCCTGCCAAGCTTGCCTCGGGTACCAAAGACAGTGGGGTAAATAACCAAGACTGAAAATCATGAGCCAAATTAAAGCTTTCTTTTTAAATTGTTTCTCTTGGGCATTTTGCCATAAACCTGGCACAAGTAGGTGCTCTAGTCTCCCAGAATTTCCAACTTTTTTTCTTTTCTTTCTTTTTTTTTTTGGTTTTATGAGACAGGGTTTCACTACTTAGCCCTTGCTGTACTGGAGCTCACTGTATAAACCAGGCTGGCTTTAAATTCACAGATCTGCCTGCCTCTCGAGGGCTGAGATTAATGTATTCTGTGGTTCAAACTCAAAATCTCCACATTTGCAAGACATTCACTTTACCAGTCTCTTGCCAGCACCATTGTATTCATACATGAATATAATGTACTTTGATCATATTCATACTGTTAACCTTTTGGGTCCCCTTCCCCATCACATTCTGTATCTCAAATATCCCCCCTGTGCATGTGTATTGTGACAGGGTCTCATGCAGCAACTTTACAATGCAGAATCACCTGAAAAGAGGGAACTTTAATTGAAGAACAACACTGATCAGATTGTCCTGTGGCCACTCTGATGGTAAACTGTGTTCACTGACAGTGTGTATGTATATGGGTGGGTGGGAGAACCAAGCACCATTCCCCTTGGCAGGTAGGAATATAAAAAGGCTGAGCATGAGTCAGTGAATGGGCTAGTAAACAGCATTCCTCTGTGGTTTGTTTCAGTTCCTGCCTTGACTTTCCCTCAGTGAGGGACTGTGGCCTGGAACTGTAAGTTGAAATAAGCCCTTTCCTCTCCAAGTTGCTTTTAGGTCATGGTGTTTGTCAGAGCAACAAAGAAAACTAGGCTATCCTTTGATAAACATCTCTGTCTAGGTAGACTTGGTGCTGACTGGAAGAACCAACAACATTCCTGAAAAACAAAAGGTATGATGTAACAAGCTGTGATGGTGGGGTTTTTTGTTTTATGTTTTTTCTTTTGTTCTTGTTTATTTGTTGGTTTGGTTTAAGATTTATGTGAGTTCACTGCAGCTGTCTTTAGAAACACTAGAAGAGGGCATCAGATCCTATTACAGATGGATGTGAGCCGCCATGTGGTTGCTGGGAATTGAACACAGGACCTCTGGAAAAGCAGTCAGTTCTCTTAACCACTGAGCCATCTCTCCAGCTGAAGCTGTGATGTTTTTTAAAATTATCTGTCTACACAGACTTCAGGGCTAGTTAACGTCTTCTCACTGTGCACTTGCTCATATGGGGCTTTCGATCCTGATGACTTGGATTCCTCCAGATAGCTCTCTGGGTTTGGGGAATCGTCTTCCAATTCTGGATGGCCATTGTCTAAAACGAGGTGGTGCTCTGGATTTGGGGAAATCAAGTAAACAAACAAACAAACAAACAAACAAAACTAGACCTTAGAGAACATAATGTAGAACAGGCTGCTCACTGAGTGGGCTGTAGCTTCCTGTAGCCACGAAGTTTGCATTCTTAGTGGCTGGGGACTTCTGCGAATGGAAACTGAAGCAGTCAGTGGCAGTGGCCACAAGCCAGAAACTGAAACCATGTTCTAACTTTGCACAGAATTGCCAGCTCTGGCTGTTTTCCCTGTGTCTTGACTACAAGAGTTACATTTCTTTGTGTGTACTGTGACATCTTTGGGACAGACTGAAACCCGTGTAACCTCCCGTCACTCCCATTAACTCTCACAATGTCGGCACAAACAACCCAATGCTGCTGCAGGGACGAGAAATGGAGCCTGTCTAAAATGGCTCTGAACGATGGATGGGCAAAGGAAGACCACAGAACAAAGCAGACTGGGTGTGCTTTCTCTTTTTTCTCCCCCCTTCCTTTCTTTTTTCCTTCCCTTCCCTCTTTTTCTTTTAAATTTTTGTGTGTGATATTTAACTATGTAGCTGACTGACCTGGTACTGTCTAGCCCAGGCTGGCCCCTGGTGCTGTGTAGCCCAGGCTGGCCTTCAAATTGTAGCAATCAATGCTTCAGCTTCTGGAGTGCTGGGATTCCAAACAGAGAACTTGATTTTTCCCTTGAGAAAAACAAAAACTGGACTTGCCGTTTCTGTGAATGTTATGCCGAATCTGGGAGTGAACAACATGTTAAAGAACACGGCAGAAGCGTGTTATAAAGACAGAACTTGTCATTAGCCTTACTGGACTAACATGCTGTTGGAAGTGGTTAAGAGCTTAAACCTGTTCAGCCTTTTTATAAACAAAACAGAAACCCTACTCTTTCAGAGATATTAAACTGTTTCAGTGAACAAGTAGACTAAAATTCCAATATAATTTTAAAATGAAACTTTCCTTCCACCTTCCTTTTTCTTGTTGTTTTGTGATGTGGTCACACTATGTAGTCCTAGCTGGACTGGAATTTGCTATACAGAGTAAGCTGCCCTTGAGCTTTTGGGCATCCTCCTGCCTCTGCTTTCGAAGGGCTGCAGTTACTGGTGTGCACCAGTACACCTGTTAGCTTCAAGTTCACCATCAGTCACTTGTATCAGCATCGAGATGCGACACTTTTCTGTCACAGCTCTGACTTACCACTAAGCTTTGGCTAGGGCATAGATAAAGGTGAGTGAGTGGGGGAAGGGCGGCAAGCCACTAAAATGGGTAAAGGTGCTGGCTGCTAATGTCAAGCCAGATGCCCTGAGTTCCGGTCTCAAAACTCAGACAGTGAAAGAGAGAACTAAGTACTCAGGTTGTCTTCAGACCTCCGCTCAGGTGTGGTAGGTAGTGCCTGTGCACTTATGTGCGTGTCTCACATACACTAAATGTATATAAATGAATAAATGATGCCCACTAACTAGACATGGTTAAAAAAAAAAATCAGAGCAGAGTGCTTAAGAAAACAGAAACATGTTCTGTAACAGCTTCAGCCAATCAGTCACACCATTACTTCAGCCTGTGTTCTATGGTAAGGTGTTCTTGGAAACCACATGTGAAATTTCAGAAAAAGGAACTCTTGCCCTTCAAGAGAGCAACCTGAGACTTGATGGTGGCTGAGCACACACTGTACACAGGGGAAAAGGTATTTTTAATGCAATTTATTTGAAATGTTTCAAGAAAAGTTTAAGGCTGCTATACAAAAGTATTCATTTCCCCAAAACATTCATCCACTTTCTTCCCACAGGCTGACTCTGACAGAGACCTTTTCTTAACTCACTGGTCACAGTGGCTGGTGGCTCTACAGAGAACAGTTCAAGCTTTTCTTCATCGTCCAGTGTCCTGCCTCAACTTTCCACTGCACCTGCCTGGGGCAGGTTTTTTTCATTAAGTCAGCAACTTGAGAAACAAAATGATTTTAAATACACTTGTAATAGAAAAAAAAAATCCACCATGGTTAAAATCTATAAATACAGAAAAATGCTTTACAGGATAGAACTGATCATAATATGTCTTGAAGAAGAATATTGTCATATACCTTGTTTTTCTATTGGTTGCTCTTGTCACACAGCTTCTTTCTTTTGACACATGTGCATGATAAAGGGACAACTTTTGTCTTTTGCTGCTTTCTTTTCTGTAAACTTGATAGATGCAGAAATTAATAATAACAACAACAAAAAAACTTTTTTGGCAATAATTTAGAATCATTACTACTAGTGCTGGTGTGGGTATAATTTTATACAAATCCCTAAAGTATTTACACTTGCAAGAAGCTGTTCTATATTGTTTGTGAACTTTATTTTTTTCCCTTCAAGGTCTTTTTACCCATCCTTGCTCTGTAAATCAAGGCTGGAACTAAGAACTTTCCAGTTTGGCTAGCTGATCCTAGTTACTAAGAGCCAAGGAAACTGGCCCCAAGGGGAAAAATCAACCACCAGTCCGACTATAGCTCAAGAACCAGGGCTCGAAAGCAGAGCAGGAAATCCTGAGACCCTCCGGAGTGACTTCAGTTTCCATGGTTCACACAGGAGGCTTCGGTGACAGTGACACATCCAGATGCTTGTGAGATACAGCAACGGGGCAAGGGCTGCTGCAAGCTGACACAGACTGGGTGGCAGTTACAGTGCTTGGGAAATGGAGCAGACACAGGGGACCAGGCCAACACAGGCACAGAAGTATTACAAAGTGCCTCTCCAGACCGTTCACGTGCGCAATGCAAACACTGTACAGGTAAGACACGGGCCTGCTGCTGGCAGGGCCACAGCCTTGGGTCAGACGCTGTCCTCCGGCCTACTGTGTGCACAGGATGCGTCTGTCTGTTCCATCCACTCGCATTCAAGGCTGACCTCGCTCGTGTCCATACTGCAGTCGGACTCGCTGTCCAATAGGTCCATCTGCTCCCTCTTCTCAGGGCCGGGACCCTGGAACAGTCCCTCGGAGTCCAGCAAGCCAGCCTGCCCGGTGGCAGACAGAACTGTTTCTTTGGCCTGCCGAATACTGTTGAGCCACTGCTGTTTGTTGAAGGTGTCGCTGGCTTGTAGCGAGTAGGTCTGACTTTGGGATCCATTTCTGAAACTGACTCTGAAGAAGTTTTTAACTAGAAATGAAGAACACGTGAAGAGAGGGTCAATGGGTAGGTATTTGCCAAGGCCCTAATGTAATGGGCACACCCTGTGGCCCATGCCTGCCACTGCTGATTACAGGATGTCTCTTTTTACTGATGCAGGACTCGGTCGGTTCTACCCTGATGCTACTCTTACTTGACTGGAGTGGGACAGACCTAGCTCTGTTTTCCTTAAGGGATTGACAAGAGCCACCTGGATATTAGAAGCCCTGGGAGCAAACATGGGAGGGGCTGGAGGGAAGAGACACGGGAGGAGTTGGGAGGAAGAAACATGGGAGGGGGTGGGGAAAGGAAACCGAAGGGGGGAAGTGAAACAATTTTATTTAAATAAAATTACAGACCCTACTTTAGAAAAAAAAAAAAAAAGACAGATAAGCCTGTCAATCTCTGTCCATCCCTTTATGGTTATTATGTATTAGTATTACTGTTGTTGTTGTTATTTAGATCATTATGTAGATCTGGCTGGCTGTGAACTCACTGTCTAAACCAGTCTAACCTTAGACTCATAGACATCCACCTGCCTCTGTCTCCCAAGTGCGGAGATGAAGGTCCTAGGCAGTCACCATTATTCCCGGATTAAGCTTCAGTTTTCTAACCAGCATTAGGAATATTTGTCCATTGTATACTATACACTCCATAGAAAACAAGAACTGTAAAGGTCATAGCTTATCTTTGGTACCTGAAACAGTGCTCATGAGCATCACTAAATAAAGATGCCAGACGGGACCGCTATCATGGCCTCTCCTGGTGACTTCCTTTATTTGGTTAAGTCTTAGGGTTAGAGATGCTGACTGAATAGTGCTGCAGGTACACACTTTCACCATTCACTGAGCTTTTATTTTCTTCTGAGGTAGGCTTTCACTATGTAGCCCAGGTTGGCCTCAAACTCACAATCCTTCAACAGCTACGTCAGAACAACTACACAACCTTACATTATGCACTAGCGCCCACACAGAGCCTGCATGGTATTAAGCATACTTTGATGTAGCAGTAGGAGACTGAACCAGAAAGCAAACGGTGCACCAGCTTCAGCTGCACATGGATGGGCTCCTGCACAGTCTGCTACTAATGCCCAAAGCCATCTCAAAGGGGAAGCAGACAAAGTGGGAAGCTGAGGCTCAGAGGTTGACCTTGACTGTACATCAATCAGGAGGTGAAATGTCAGCATCGAAACAGTTTGGTTTTCTCTTTTCTCCAGCCAGCCACTCCTTCCACATTTCTATGATCAAATGGTTCAATGCCGCTGCTGTTCTCTACCCACACATACCTCTCTCATTGTTGCTGAAGGCCCCACGCAGGGAGCCACCCAGTCGAACTTCTCCGTCCTGCAGGTCTTCCAGCGTGAGGTCCTTTACAGGGATGGGCTGTCGGTACAGCTGATAGCAGAGTTGCTCGTTGTGTGTGACAGCGCGAGTGATCACCAGCACTTCTTGGAACAGGAAAACATGGAGTTTCTAGAAGAAAAGAGCCCGTAGGATTGTCCTGAGCAACCATTTACTAAGTGGTGAGTTTGTGGCCCTCTGCAGCAAGAGGTCTCCAGGAACTGGGTTCATAATGGGTTATGCGCATGCTCAAATCTGTTTCTAGGAAAACAGAAGTTGGGCAGATTTCAAGTATTTCCAGATACACATATCTACTGCCTTAATTTAGGTTCCTCCTTAGGGACCCGCTTGAGAAAGCCTTTCTACAGTTAACCATAGCCAGAACCCTACTTCGATTACAGTTCACAACCTGTTCTACACAGACAGCCTCCAGCTCAACCAAGAGAAAACTAAGGGACCAGAACAAACAGGATGGTGAAAGGAATTATTACTTTCCTGGCTGCAATTCAAGACATCAAGTTAATGATAATCTACAAGAACAAGAGTGTATATCAAAGCCTAATAATAACTTGGGCTACCCAAGCCCATAAAAATGTGTCTCTTCAGCCAGCAACTCTGACTGGGACCCTGCTCGCCTGAGAGGAACCTCGCTGCTGGAGCCTGAGGAAGACGACCCTCATGTCCTTCTCCGTAAGCTCACCAGCACCTGGGCTCTCCAGAGAGTGTGCTTTCAGGGTGTATCTTGGACATGTGTTATAGGCAAAGAGGAAAAAAAAAAAATCCCAAAAGATGGTAGTGTGTCTCAAATCACATCATACAAGGAAGCTGCTGGTGTGGAGCTGGGATTAAAAAAAATCTCAGAAAATGAAGGCATGCCTCAACGAACACAGGGAGAACAAGCTGCCTGTGTGGAGCTGGGGCGCATCTCTGGTGTCCAACTCCAAGCACCAGATCCTTGGAAACGTTCAGGAGTTAAAGGTGGAATGATTGTAGTTCTGATACTGGGTTCTGAATTCTGGAAGAAATACATGGGGGTGCCAATCCAGGACTCTCAAAGGAGGCCACTAATGGGGAGAAGTAAAAACTCAAAATGAGAACTTGAGTTTGAGCAGAAGAAGCACATTCTACATTAGCCATGGTTTGCGATTCAAGGGAATGGAAATCTATTGGTCTTCTACCACACACATTTCTCATACTGCAGACACAAACAACTCTACAAGGCCTTGGGTGGTGAGAAGGTTCACCTTCCTACCAGTCAGAAGCAGAGGCAAGACATTACAGATTCAAGGCTAGTTTGGGCTAGACAGTGAGTTTGAGTTTAACCTGGGGGAAACTCTTGTTTCAAAATAGACAGACAATAAAAAATAAAAATAAAAATAATAATAAAAAAAAGAAAACTCAAAAGATCACAAAACAGTAGAGCAACCAAATCAAGTTAAAGGCTTTCCTCACCAGGGTGTAGAGGTGGTAGAAATATATTAAAAATATTCCTTTAGGGGTGGAGAGAGAGAGGGGGCTGGGCCATTGTGTTCGGAACTTAAAAGAACCAGGGACTTTTGTTTCTATACCAATCCATCTTCTAGTTGAGGCAGGCCGTTGAACTTGGATTGTCTGGGCATTACAAATGTCCTTCACTTGTAAGTTTTCGGTGAGGACCTCTAGCTGTTCTCAGCTCCCCTTTCCTGTCACTGCTACGTTCTTTTTCCTGAAGCAAGATTTTGTTCCTAATGCCACTCACACCTCCAGCAAGAGCCAAACCCAACACCACCACTCCCATCTGCTGTCTTTATGCTCCAAACTCTACTGTCTAAGGAGCTCCTCTTTCTGCCATAGGTGCGTCTCATCAGAAAGGCCTCCAGCCTTAGCTGGTGTAGGAGAAGGGAACAGGCACCTCCAGGGAGCAATGCTTCTTCCTGATTCTCAAGACTTCCTAGAAAGAACTTTCAAGGAACTGAGTGGGTCACATCATGTACATCCCCTATTGCTTTCTGGAAACTCATGAGAAGCAGAAAACAACCTTCCGGTGGTCAGGAATGTTCTATCACACAGACACAGGTCTGTGTACAGTGGCTTCAGCAGCTGTCAGTTGGCCCCATTCTAAATGGTATGGCTGAATCCACGGCAGCCCTGAGAACAGTTATTCAAGACTCTCTAACAAGGGATGCTCCCAGACCTGCTCACATAAGTTGAAAGGGTGTCTCGTAAATTATTAAATTTAATCAACCTCTTCTAAAGTAAATACTTCGTTATGGAGGCAGGTTTTCACTATGTAGCTCTGGCTGGACTGGAATCTGTTACACAGATCTAGCAGGTCTCATCCGCTCTCTGTAGCCCTGACAGGGGTTGGACTTAATTTTTTTCTCCTGTTTCAGCCTTCCAAGTAGTTGAGATTATAGATCTGTGCACTACATCTGGCTCATGATTTTCTGAAGTCAAAGTGGGACACAGGGCTGGATACAGTTGTATATACCCATAATCCTGGCTGCTGGGGAGGCTGAGGCAGGAGAATGGCTTGACTCATCCTAGTTTGGAACTTGTCGGGGCAACCTAATTGAGACAGTCTCGGAATTTAAAAAAGGGAGGGCTAGAAATGTATTGAGGGTGGGAATAGAAAAAGGGAAGTGCCAGGGCAAAGCACCTAAGAGAGGGTAACTACTTACCACACCCCAGTTATTTTTTAACTCTCCATGACAACACAGGACCCTGGAGCTGTCAATCAGGGAATCTTTCTGGCCTTCTTCCAAGTAAAGAAGCCGCTCCTTATAATAACGGCATTCTGACTCCCCAGTCTTGGCGTTGATTTCTGCCACAATCCCCTGAATGATGTTTATCTATGGAAACAAATAAGAATAGTAAAAATGGAGGAAGTAGGCCAACCACCCACAACCAGAGGCTTGGGGCCAGCCTTGAGGCTACCCAGATACCACTGTATCTAATGCTGAGAGCAGAGATCTATGTGGCCACTGCAAAAAACCCAAAGCTTTAATATACCATTTTTTCTTTCTTTCTTTCTTTCTTTCTTTCTTTCTTTCTTTCTTTCTTTCTTTTCTTTCTTTCTTTCTTTCTCTTTCTTTTCTTTTCTTTTCTTTTTATTTTTATTTATTTATTTATTTATTTTTTTGAGGCAGAGTTTCACAGTATATAGCTTTGGCTGGCATAGAACTCCCTATGTAGACCAGACTGGCCTCGAACTCGCAGAGATCCACTTACTTACTGTGTACCACACTATCCAGCTAAGTTTAATACAGTTATATTTGCTTATATAATTTATGCATACATACATACATACTTACATCATATTCTGTGCTGGCTAGTGTTTTGTCACCTTGACACAAGCTACAGTCATTTGGGAAGAGGCAATGTCAATGGAGAAATGCCCTTGCCAGACTGGCCCATGGTCAAGCCTATAGGACATTTTCTTGATTGGTATGAGAGAGCCCAGTCTGTGTGGGTGCTGCCACCTCTAGACAGGTAGTCTTGAGTTGTGTAAGAAAACCATGGGGAGCAAGCCAGTAAGCAGCATCCCTTCATGGCCTCTGCTTTAGTTCCTGCCTCCAGATTCCTGCCCTGGCTTTTCTCAGTTCTGGATAAATACGTGTTAAGGTAAAAGAAACACTTTCCTTCTCAAGTTGGTTTCTGTCAAGGTGTTTACCACAGCGATATAAACCCCAACCAAAAAAGACATAGACAAATCTGAAAGTAATCCATAACGTTATCCGAGCAGGAGACAAACAAGGTAGTCTTGGATGCTTACAAATTTACTTACACCTAAGCAAGCATGGTGGTGCATGCCTATAATCCTAACACTTGGGATGCTGAGGCAGTGGACTTCCCTTTAAAAAGACCTAACCAGTAACGGCCATAGCTTCTTACCAGTGAACTATCTCCTAGTTGTAGCTAGACAGGAGAATTAATCAACTCTTGAGCTGATTTCCAGTTTCCTGTGAGTGCCCAGGCAACTCAGAAAGGTTTTCATCTGGCTGACTTTCTATTTTCTTTAGTTAAAGTGGGACACAGAGTTGGATACAGTGATATATACACATACATACATACATACATACATACATACATACATACATACATACATATATATCCATAATCCCGGCTGCTGGGAGGCTGAGGCAGGAGTGTGGCTTGACTCACCCTAGTTTGAAACTAGTCTGGCTAACTTAATTGAGTTGCAGGTTGAGGGCAGATACCATGGGCTCACTTCCTAATTTGACTCAGGAACTGAAGAGCTGGCATGTCACATGAAGAATTAGAAACGCAAACCCTACAGTGGCCACTCTGACTACTTTCACACACAGCTCCTTTCTCTGCTATGTGAAAAAATATTGACAGGCAAAACAATGCAAACAGTCAGCATTATTACTCCACACTCAGAATCTGCTCTAACCCACCAAACACAGGGGTTTGTATTTGTATCTCCCCAGTACTCTGATGTGCTGGTCTTTTTACCCTGGGTCTTGAGGATGTTTATCCTGAATGATTTCAGAGAGTTCTAATTACACAAAGCAGACTGCATAGCAGCTGTGCATTTAAGTTAAATATGTTGTTGTATGTCTTGCTAGGGTTCAACTGAAGGCAAGAACTTTCTGGTAAAGGGAGAAAATGAACAATATAGATCAGTAAGGAGCCAACGCACCCTGGAATCCACCCTGTCTGTCTAGTCCCTTGTGGAACAAGGCCATCCACTCAACCAGCTCCTGACATGAACCAAGCATAGCAGTGCTCACTGCAGCCGCACCAAAAGCGAGGTTGTTTTGTGCAGGGGGAATGGTGGGCAGGCTCCCTCTCTGGCTGGGACAATCCTTAGATTTTGGAATCAATAAATAAGTGGATAGTCAACATTCTATTTTCAGAAATTCTCTTTGGTAGTGTATATCTCTAATCCCAGTAGCTGGGAGGCAAAGGCAGGAGGGCCAGAAGTTGAAAGCTAGATTCTGCCACATGAGACCCTGTCTCAATAAACTAATAAAAATAAATAAAAATAAAAATAAGCAGACAGTTCTTCTTTGAGTTAAGTCCCATTACCTCTTCAAAATGCGATTAAGAAAAGGGGGTAATGAGGAGGTAGCTTATACTTGTGTTAAAAGCAAGTCCTATCTTTAGATCTAGTCAGAGTGAATGGAACCAACTCCCTTGGTGTAGAAGAGACTTACTCAATAGTCTTTTCCCTCACTTTGCATAGATGAGAATTTATTCAGAAATGTGTGGCCAACCCACACCGGTACTAAGGTTTTTGTGTTTATCGAACACATCCATAACACGCCCAACAACAGTACAGGGCTACAGACATTTCATCTGGGGTATGCTACAGGGGTTGTGATAAGGAGAAAGGAAAATACACACTGGACTATGTAAATGAACATACAGAAGACTTGCTTTGTAGACATATGCAAATGCAAGTTTACCACACTTCCTGCCCAGATCTGCCCTGATAATCAGGTGCAGGTTCAACTTTTGAAGGCTTTACACTTTAAGCACAAGGAAATGGGTATCTGACACATCCCCTCTTGTTGCAAACAATCATTCTTCATCTATCTGTTTTTAAATTCAAGCCAGCTCACAGGAAAAAAAGAGGACAATATGCTCTAAACTGTGTGTTTTCAAAAAGAAGAAATCTTTACAGTCAATCTGAGCTCCCAGGACCCACACAAATCATTATTTAGAGCAGCTTGTATTCCTGCAGACTACACACTCAGGGAGATGAGCTATGGAGAGGAGGCAACTAGATAACACTCTTCCCAGTAACAAAAACAAACATGAAGGAAGACAGGCCTTATCCCCAGTGTCTGTGAACCCTGTCTGCATTGGGAACAGGGCCCTGGTCCCTGCGTGGCAGACCCAGCAGACACTGCATGGTTCATCAGTCAGCAGTCTTTGCTCATTCTTTCCCATCCCTACATGGAGGTTCCTGGACCAGCTTTGTAACTGCAAGGCCTAGCCACAAAGCTTGTTCATAACAAGACAGCAAGAGGGGCTCAGAGTTAGGGCTAGCTTTCTACTTCACTGTAAAGCATCAGATACAGAAGCAATCTCACAGGCTGTGGTGAGCGCTGGGGGAGATATAATAACTTGGAAGGCAATTATATAAAGTCGATTTACTGGCTACTTGATAAATATCATTAATTATTATTTTGATTTTTACTATCAATAACAATCAAGCTCTTCTCTGGGAGATGACAGGCAATTAATTATCCAGCAGCTTCAGGCTTCTGATGACCAAATCACCTACAGGAATGCTCCAATCATTATGCCAGATCAAAACAGATCATCTGTGTGTGTGTGAGAGAGAGGCAGACAGACAGACAGACAGACAGACACACACACACAGAGAGAGAGAGAGAGAGAGAGAGAGAGAGAGAGAGGGGGAGAGGGAGAGGGAGAGGGAGAGGGAGAGGGAGAGAGGGAGAGAGGGAGAGAGGGAGAGAGAGAGAGAGAGAGAGAGAGAGAGAGAGAGAGAGAGAGAGTGTGCACGTTGTGCACCATGGTACCCAAGTGGAGGTCAACTTTCCAGAGTTGGGTCTTTTCTTCCAAAGTATGTTCTAAAATTTTTTTTAAAGCTGTAATAATCTTTAATTTCAATTTTTTTGAATGCTTTCCCCTTCTGGAACACACTATTGACTTTTAATGTTATATGAAAATGACTATTAAAAATCCTTAATTCATTTTTATCATTATTAGGTTTTTGATGGGCATGGTGGCTCATGCCTGTAAACTCAGCTCTTGGGAGGCTGAGACAAGATGATTGTCAAGAAGAGTTCAAGGCCAGGCTGAGTAATGTTGAGTTCCATTAATGTTCTAAGAATCATATTTAGGTCACTAGGCTAATGTGGTCATCTTATTAGCCTTCTTTCTGTTCTTGGGTTTTTTGGCTTTGTTTTGTTTTGTCTTTGAGACAGGATTCAGGTCTGCTTCAGATCTGGGTTCAAATCAACTCTAGAAAATTTCCATGTTTTGCAACTAATTTAAACTTTTCTAAATAGTTAGATTCAGGGTTTAAATCCCAGCTCTATTACTCACAAGATGTGGCACATTATAACCTGGGACACATTACTCTCTGCTGAATAAAGGACCAAGATTGTCTACAGCAGTGGCTCTCAACCAGTGGTCTTGACCCCTCTGGGAGTCAAATGATCCTTTCATAGATTTCCTGAATATTGGATATTTACATTACAATTCATAACAGTAGCAAAATTACAGTCATGAAGTAGCAACAAAAAATAATTTTATGGTTGGGGAGTCACCACAACATGAGGAACTGTATTAAAGAGTCACTGTGTTAAGAAGGGTGAGAACCATTACTCAAGAGACCAAGGGAATGGGAGCCAGTGAAAGGATGTCCAGGTATGAAGTGAAAACCTCATCAAGGAGGTGGGAGTGTGGTAAGCCCTGTATAATGATTCTGTAGTCCCATGAAAAGCTGGCTTTTAACTTGCTATGTAGAGCAGAATGTCCTCAAACTTGGGATTCCCCTACCTCTCAAGTGCTGAGGTTACAGACCTTCACAAAGTCCATGATCAATAAAATTCGCTGAATGAGGGTACAGTAGCAAGTAGGAAGTCTGATCAGGCACCCTACTAAATACAGACACAGATGGGAACTAGATCTTAACAGATGTCCCTTCACAATGAACTTTGGGCTAATTAGAAGCCAATTTCCATTTTCTTACTAAAGAAAAAAAAATCCCATTTAAAAATCTCCACAAAGATCTTAGTTATCACAGTTAGCAATGCTAATACCACATTAGAATGGCATGAAAAATATCCAGAAAGAAAAAAAAGTAAAACCTGAGCTACCTGTGGTGGCATATACCCATAATCCTAGCATCTGGGAGGCTGAAATGTGGGGCGGGGTGGGAGGGTGTTGAGAATGACCATGAGTTTGAAGCTAGCCTAAATCACTAGTTTTATACTAGCCTAGGCCTGTGTTCAGTATACAAGCAAACAAACAAACCTACAACCGAATGGATCTTAAACTACTTTATGAAAACGGTTTGTTTTACGGGTTAGGACTCTGTGACACACCAGGCCTGAAATCCAAGACTGCTGGGCCCAGTGCATAAGGTACCTACTGACCTGACCCTAGCCACTGTGGAGATCAACAGAGGAAGAGGAAAAGAAACTGGCCAACTCACAGCTTCTTCCAGGTGCTGCTGGTCTGGGTTATCGTTTGGCGTATGCCTCAGGATTTCTCGAAGGAGCAGAGGATACTTCACTAGACGGCTCCGGGGAATATCAAGGAAATGCCAGAGATCGAGTTTGCGGCTGAAGGGTGATTCTAAACAGCGCTGGAGGAAATCCTGCACTCTGTGGTCCTGCTTTTTGTGGTCCAGCAGGGCTTTGGCAGCAACTTGATTGCTGCAGTAGCTGTCGTAGGAGCTGAGACAAGGCAGCTGGGAAGGAAACATAAAGAGAAGGCTGGGTGTCAATTGCTATGAAGGGCCAGGCTGGCATCACTCAGGAATGAGCAGACATCAAACTGGTCTCCAGACCCAGCCACTGATCTTTTATCTGTAAAGGTGGAAGAAGCTAACTAGTAGGATCTTCAAAATGACAGACAAGACACCAAAAGGATCCGCTTTTTAAGAATTCCCCATTCTAAACGTGTTAGCTCTTTCTGGCAATGGAACCTGGAAACAAAAGAGTCAGTATTGCAGATGCATACAGAACAGGGTGCACGCATGCTCATGGTGATGCTGGGGACTGAACCCAAGGCCCCACGTACGTCTGATGTGCTACCACTGAGCTGCACGCCAAGCTCACAATTTTCCTCACCCTTTCCAGCAAGGCAGGAGCTACCCGTTTATTTTATTTTGTGTGTATTTTTTTTTATGTCCATGGGTGTTTGGAGGACAAGAGACAAGCTTGTCTGTCATTCCTCGAGTGCCATGCACCTTGCTTTCAAACTTTGTGTGAGCTATGTGTGTCTCTATGTGAGATGCTGATGACAATGAGGAAAATAATGAGCACGCGTGTGCCCAGCACACGCGTGGAAACCACAGGGCAACCCTGGGTATTCGTCCTCGTCTCAGACAGGGTCTCTGTTGACTGCTGCTTTTCTGAAAACCCCAGGCTCGCTGGTTTCCTAGCTTCTGGGGATCTCACCGTGGAAGCACTGGGGTTACAGATACACGAGACTGTCCTGGCTTTATAGAGAGAGAGATTCCAGGCAGTTGAGCCTGTGTCCTCATACACACAAGCACTCTGCCGACTGGCCCGTCTCCTGAGATCCCTTTTAATTTTTAAAAATTGATTTAATTTTAAGATTTTGTTTTGTTTTGTGTATGTGAGTGGCTTGGCTTGCCACTCTGGGGATCACATGTGTACAGGTGCCCATGGATGCCAGAAGAAGGGGTAGTTACTGCAGTTGTGAGCCATCCTGTGGGGGAGGTTCTAGAAACTGAACTGAGGCTCTTTAAAAGGGTAACATGCATGCTTAATGGCTGAGCCACATCTCCAGCCCACCCCCCTTTATTTTGTACAGCAGGATTTATTTTAAGATTCCCTTAAAGAGACTTAACTATAAGACATACACAGAAAGCAAGGGTCAAACTCACAACCTAGGTAGGCTTCGTGTGGCTCAGTACAGGCATTTCTACATTTGTTTAAGAGTGAATGATTCCAAGGTGACCCAATTATCAGAAGTTCAAGCAATAGTATGATTTTAAAAAAAATAGTTGTAGGCATTATTTATTAAAATCTTCTAAATGAGCTCTGACAGGCCAGGAAAGGCACTGCCTTCTGGATCACATCATATTATCATGCAAGCACAGTTCCAGCTTAAAGACTGGAACATGCTAACTGTACTGCCTTCATTCCAGTAAAATGGTAATTTCCTTGCCATGACCATCAGTCACACTGTGTAAATCCCACATCAGAGACTTGAGCAGAGAGCCCCTCATCCCCTTCTGCCACTCCTCCCTCCTCACAGCACCTCCGCCTGAGCTGCTGGTGCAAAGATGCCCACGGCAGTAACGTGCAGCCAGTGGAAGCCAATGAAGGCACTGTGTTCACCACAATATTCTCTCTGTAGCACTTAATGTGAAACAGTGACAAAGGTCTCTTTTGTTTCTGCATCCTCAAGATTTTACAGTGTACCATTAAACAACACGGTCTGTATTCTGGATGAACAAGTAAAGGCTAATAGATAATAGGAGTAGAGAGTAGTTAGCAGTTGGGGGAAATCAATGCTCACAGCAAAAATCAAAATCACATAGAAACAAATAAATAAGCTAAATAAACAAAAACACACACCACACAAATAAAATGCCGAGCGTGGTGCCTCACACCCATAATCTTAGCACCCAGGGAGCTGCGGCAGGAACTGATGAGAGTTCAAGACCAGCCTGGACTACACAATCTGATGCTGTCTCAAAAGACAAACAAAAATGAGGCAGAAAGGGCATTTACTACCTCGCCCGAGTTTGATCCCCTGGACCTAGTGATAAAAATCTCATGAGTTAACCTGTGAGTTCCACACACGAGAACAAGCTCCTGCAAGTTGCCCTCTTGAATGCCCACATGCATGCATAAACACATGAATGCATGCACAAACACACGAATGCATGCACAAGCACATGAATGCATGCACAAGCACACGAATGCATGTGAAAACACACGAATGAATGTGAAAACACATGAATGTATGTGAAAACACGAATGCATGTGAAAACACACGAATGAATGTGAAAACACATGAATGTATGTGAAAACACGAATGCATGTGAAAACACACGAATGAATGTGAAAACACATGAATGTATGTGAAAACACGAATGCATGCGAAAACACACGAATGCATGTGAAAACACACGAATGCATGCGAAAACACATGAATGCATGCACAAACACACGAATGCATGCGAAAACACACAAATGCATGCATAAACACATGAATGCATGCGAAAACACACAAATGCATGCGAAAACACATGAATGCATGCACAAACACACGAATGCATGCGAAAACACACAAATGCATGCATAAACACATGAATGCATGCACAAGCACATGAATGCATGCACAAGCACACGAATGCATGCACAAGCACACGAATGCATGTGAAAACACACGAATGCATACATAAACGCATGAATGCATGCACAAACACACGAATGCATGTGAAAACACACGAATGCATGTGAAAACACACGAATGCATGCACAAACACACGAATGCATGCGAAAACACACAAATGCATGCACAAGCACACGAATGCATGCACAAGCACACGAATGCATGTGAAAACAACAGCAAAAGCCCAAAGAACAAAGCCAACAGAAATACAAGTGGCAGCGTTTGAAGGTTTTAAATGTTCTGCCACTGTTTTCAGGCTTCTTAGCAAAATTATTTCCTTACCACAGAATAGAAAAAGTTACCAGAGAAGTAGTGTTTAAGAGATTCATTACTGAATTTGTTTCTTGGAAGTGGCTTCCCTCCTTCCACTTGGACAAGCAAGCACGCACACAAAACAACCTTTGGTTTGTTTAAAACAGCTGCAGAAACTCTCTGTTCAACTATATATTTTGAGGTCATGGTAATTGGTACCCCACTACCCAGTGATGCTTGTAATTTAGATTTTCAGAATCAGTTCAAAAATCACCTCAGGCTCTCTTAATTTCATTTCCACTTCCTCGCCTCTTTAAAGACCTGGAAATGACCCATGTGTATGAACTACTGAGGAACTCTGGCCACACTGGCCAGTGGACCATTACTTTCTCTGATCTTGCCACTTGCTACCATGGCAACCAAGTTAAGCTCAGATCCTTTGTTCACGCCCGACAGGGTGCTCATTTCCTGGGCATAACTCAAAATGTATACAGATCCCCAAATGTGTATGTATTCTCTTTAAAACCGAGGTAAAAGCTCAGTGGTTTAAGGGGGTAAAAAAAAAAACAAACAAACAAAAAACCTTGGGAATCCAGTATCAGGTTCAAAAGCAAACTTAGGTGTTTGTGGATGACTGTTCTGTACCCCAGTTTCTCCACTTACGAAATGTGTATAATGAAGGTCTTTCCCCCCTTAATGAGACCAGACATATAAAATACATAGCACAGAGTTTACCCTCTGGGTAAGAAGCATTACGTACTAGCTTTTGTTACAATCTATGGTTTTCTTATTTCTTTTGTGTTTTGTTTAAGATAAGGTCTCACTCTGAAGCAAGTCCAATCTGGAACTCAAAGCAAACAGGTGTGCCATGGTCAGAAGATGTCATTTTGTTGATGGTTGTCCCATCATTTGACTCTTCCATCCTTTCTTTTCCTTACATGAATGTCCCCCAAGCCTGGGTCTCTGGAAATGGGGTATCTATCATGTGCCCCTCCCTGAGCCCGGGTCTCTGGAAACGGGGTATCAATTATGTGCACCTCCCTGATCTATAGCTTAAATACAAAGGCAGATGACTCAGAATGCTTGCTCCCCCCCAAGCTCTCTGATATACATTGTTTGTTTGTTTGTTTGTTTGTTTTTAAAGATTTGTTGTCTTAATTATGCATATGTGGGAAAGGGGCTAAGTGCACATAAGTCCTGGTGCCCAAGAAGCCAAAGCTCCCGAATAAATTCTTGATAGTCCATTTAAAGATGTTAAGTCATCTAGCACTTAGCGGGAGGAGCTGACCAGAACAGGTTTCAGGTTACAGCTGAGCCTGTAGCTCACAGCACTGTTGGCTACCTGTACAAGATCTGCACAAGACTCTGCCCATCAACTTCATCGTGGGTGGGCGCGGCCCACAAGGCTCCACTTCTGCCTGAGGCCCTGTGGGCAGTTAGCAGTTGCTGGGGGAGGGATGTCACTTTCTTCAGTGGTGGAAGCCACTGGTGACTCGCCAATACTTTTGTAAGTAATTTCTCACTCCTACGTGAGCAGCTATAATTCAATTCAGTGGGAGGAAGAATGGGGGATAAGGGTGAGAAACGTGAGGCCCAAACCACTAAATCTAGTATATGTATGAAACTGTCAAAGAATAATTTAAAGTCCCATATGTATACACACATACATATATGTATGCATGTGTGTGTATGAAAAATACTTTTTCTGTTTTTCATATCTATATTTTTAGAAAGTTATCATAAAAAATATCAGAATGAACCTGAATTTTTACTTCCATGTCTCTGTCTCTCTCTGTCTCTACCCTGTCTCTCTCTTCAGAATTAAAAACTAACCAGGACCTAAATTGACAAGAGCACTCACTTTCTGCCTTGGAGAACTTACAAATTATTTTATTCCTGAGAAGCAGTCACTTGGGGCATTGTTTCTTTGCAACATGGGAGGCTTGCTCAGACAGGATGACATGCCAGAAAGGGGACTGTCAGCATCAGTAACCAGGGTGGCTCCCCCAAGAAAAGCAAGTTCTCTGTCTAAAGTCTTCAAAGCACAGGGCATGGATTCACTCTAAGGCAAAGAAAGGCCCAGCTGATATGGTCCTAGGCGAGCAGTCCACTCATTCAAAAGGTTTTTTTTCCCCTTTGTAGGAAAATAATTCAATTTCTCATAAATTGAATGGACCTAACTTTTCTCACTCGGTGTCTAGTAAGATGTTTATTTTGTTCTGTTAGAAAGGGTAGAGCCCAATCAGATTCACCCCTTGGTGACTCATTCATACCCACACTCCTGGGGTTAAAAGAGGAAAAACACTTAGCTGCACTTTAGTTCATAAGTAAGGGCCATTTATCATGCAATGTGACAACAACGGGTCCCTTGTTTTCTTTTAGGATGCTCTTTAAGCCTCCCGTCCCTGTTTGAGGCCTGGAGGGTCCAGACAGCAGCCGACTGGCGTGGTCACAGTTCCTCTGGGTACATACAGGACATAACCGCTCAAGTCTTCCCCTGATCAAACTAAGCTCATAACACAAGAGACAAAAGTGTATTTCAGGGGCTGGAAAGATGGCTTAGTGGTTAAGAGCACTGGCTGCTCTTCCCGAGGTCCTGAGTTCAAATCCCAGCAACCACATGGTGGCTCACAACCATCTGTAATAAGATCTGACGACCTCTTCTGGTGTGTCTGAAGATAGATACAGTGTACTTATACCTAATAAGTAAATAAATAAATAAACGAAATCTTTTTTAAAAGAGTGTATTTCAGGGAAAAAAAAGGTGAGTAAGGTAAAACCCTCAAGCATGAGGCTGAAACTGTCACAATCTGTGCACAATGTTTAAAGGGGTACCACCGTTCTTCATTACTATGTCAGAAGCAGTACAGCAGGAGCCATGCTAAGTCTGAAGGAAGTCCACAGTCTGAGGAAGTTTTAAAACACTGATGCAGACCTTCTCATTAAACTACTTCTGACTCTAATCCACCCACTCTCTTTGGAAGAATGTACATCTTCATGGGTTGAAAAAATTTAAAACAATTCCATGACTTATAACGCATCGTCAAAAGCTTGTGATGAACGATCTCTCCTGAAATATTGAAGCACGTTGTCTAAATTATTCAGCTGAGAACATTACTTGTCCCTCAGATATTCCCGAGATATTTCCGTCTAGGTACTAAAATTACTTCTGAATTAAAGCCAAGTCATGGGACCCTTCAGAGGCTCCACATTGTCGCAGTGACTGAGAGGCACCAGGTCAGACACCACATCCATGTGACATCAATGAGAACCAGAAGGTTTAAGGAAGGTTAGGAATTCTCTTTTATGTGGAGAGAGAATATATTATATATTAATATAATATATTTATTATTATATAATAATATATTATTATATTTATATAATAAACTAATATATTAATAACACCTAAAAACCCTCTCGATCACTATGGTCCCTGCCTACTGTCCTAGAAAACTGGGTCCATCAGAGCGATCAAGAAATCCAATTCTACCTAGAAGAAGTCATAAAAGTTGTCTGCTTTCATTATCTGCTTCAGAACAAATAAAAACATCTAGAATTGGAAAGGAGCTTCCACGTACTCACTGAAGGAAAAGACAGGGTAGAACAGGAGCGGTTGGAATGGTGGCAAAATAGCATATGGTTTGTCTGAGCAAAGGACACAAAGGAACAACAACACTACACACCCAACTGAACGCAAATTCAGTAGGAGGACTGTATGTTTATGAGCCCTAACCTAAGGTCTGATCTTCGATCTTTAAGAAAGGGATTGGTTAGGCCAGATTAAGGTCTATATGACCAGCAGTTACCTAGGACCAGGAATGAATGTTTTAACCACAAGCCACATGCACTCACTGTCATGTTTATAAAACTACATTTAAACCACAGGATCCATCCCATCCCCACTCTCAGTGCTGGGGATCAAACCCAAGGCCTCGCACCTTCTAAGCAAGAGCTATTCCACCATAAATTATACCACAGTCAAGATATTTAAATAGATTGAAAAATCTACTTTTAATGATGAATAAGAATGTCACACCAGGCCTGATGAAACAGCCTATAAATCTTAGCTACTTGGAAGGTTGAGGCAGAGCTTTCCCAAATTCAAGGCCTGCCTGGGCTACAAAGTGAGTTCAAGGACAACGTGGGCAATTTAATAAGAACTTGCCTCAAAATAAGGGGGAAAAGAAGGTGGATGGGGTATGGAGATATAGCTCAGTGATTAAGTTCTTACATAGCATGCACTAAAAAAAACCAAATTAAAATGTTAATTTTAAACTTAAAATGGTAATAATTTAATTGGCCTAGACCCAATATAATCTAATGCCATTTTATTTCACATGAAACTAATAATAGTTTTGTGTGTTCTTTTCATTTGTTTGTTTCAACATGCTTGAAAGGCCATGGTGTCTTTCAATGAAATAACCCTGTAAATGAGAAAGATTGGTTTCCATTCTTTGAAGACATAAACCCTCAATATGTTAAGAGTTTAACTTTTTATCTGATACAGTAACCAACAAAGTCTTTGCCAACAACAGTCCATGTAAAGTAAAATCTGTCTTTAAACAAGACCAGAGAACATCTCTTACCCAGCTCACAAGGATGGGACCAACATGCTCAGTCGAGCCATCAGGCTTCCGAACATCTCGAAGCTGATTAAGGAGCTCTGGCAAGAAACAGACAGAGTGCTCGTTTTGTTAGGCATTCAAAGATGAGCAGGAGCTTCTGGGCTCTTCCCGTTACTATGCAAACACAGATTTGCTATCAGAATACGAGGCATGACTCATCTGCAACCAAAACTGTACCTTCATGGAGAGGGATCAGAGAGTCCAGTGTCCCGAAAATCTGATTCAGTTCTTGCTCTGTCATTATTGACAGTTTCAGCATGGGGTCATGGTAGGCCTTGAAAAGACAGGCAAGAGATGGACAGAAATATTGAAATGCAGAGGAACTCAGTTGTTTGTGCAAATGTATAATAAAAAATGGCTTCCTATAATTTCTCCCACAATCCCATGCAAACAGCAGACAGGTGTAGCTGGAAAAATACAGAATCGACTTCTGTCTTCAGCCTTTTGTGACTATTGATAAGCTAAAGTAGATTTTCCCCCCAAATCCTTCTACACTTTAGTAGACCCTACATCTAGGAAGGAGCAAAAGTCCTACTTAGAGAGCAGTTTTGATTGTTACAAAGTTCCAAAAGTAAACATGATTGCATACTTCGAAAAACTCGAATTTTATTGCAAATGAGCTAACAGCAGGCCTTTTCAAATAAGTACACATTTCAAAGAAAAGTGGTTGGATCCTTTGCTATTGATGTTAGGTAGACAGAAAAACATTTGCCAATCCTGCTTGGTTCAGATCTCCAGAATGCACATAAAAGTTGGGTGGCTATGGTGGCCCTCCTACAATTCCAGTGCTTGAAAGGTGGACAGAGAGAATCCTTTCGCAGGCTGGCTAACCAGATTAGCAGCCATATTGATGACCTTTGGGTTCAGTCAAGAGAACCTACCTCAGTAAATATGGTGAAGATCCAATAAAGAAGACTCATGACATTACCCTCTGGCACCCACATGCACAGATGTGACCATATACACATGTGCATACACATATACTACACATAAACACATGCAAAATAAGACATGGATGCCAATTCTTCCCTTCAGGGAGTTGTATAAAGCTAATTGAGATTTTTTTTTTTTTAAAGATACATGGAAACTTAAAACATACATTTAAAAAAAAAAAAAAGCTCAAGATTAACAGCAGGAAGTTTCATCAGAAAACGAAACCAAAAACAACTCATAAAGTGCTCTAACAGGTCAGAAAATTAAAGGTAAGGTATCCAAGGAAGTCTCTGGAGACGAGCCATGTGGTACAGAGGAGGCAGGACATGCCACAGAAGAAAAGACCTTGATTTGAGCTGATGTTGTGTGAGAGGTAGAGGAGTATAGCTGAAAGGAAAGAGACGGGTCTGGGGGAAAACAGATCCCTGTGAGTCAGAGGATGACCGAGAAACATCTAAAATGTTTATGTTTGGGAAATCTCGACTCAAAAGTGGGGCTTAGGCATATGACCAGCATATGGGCATATGATGTGTTCCAGACTTACATACCTTCTTGCTTTTCTGAGCTGCTCAGTTGCTAGCTAGCCCTACCCCACAGCTTCCTGGCTATGTCCATGCAAAGCCTAGATGGCCGTCTCAGGAGTATAGGGGGGAGAGCTTTTTACTAGCAAAATGTTGAACGAGGATCTTAAGACGAGAATCATTCTTCCAAACTCATGATTCCCTCAAAATCATTACAAAAAGCCGGAGGAGCCTGAATTGAGCTTTCAAAATGGGGGGAGGGGGGACTCCCTGGAATGGAAAAATTTGTCTAGCTCAGCAGTAGATCATGTGCCTAACATGTTTAAGTTTAAATCTGATCCTCACTACTGAACAAATAAGCCCCGCCCCCCGAAGTCCCTAACCCCATTTCCATATGAAAGACCCTAACTTACGCTATACAAACGCTCACTTGGTTTTACCTACTTCCAGGATTCAAATGTCTTTATCTTGATTTAGAGACCCACTTCCCTAAGTGATAACAATTTCTCTTGTGAACAAAGTGGCTGGCCCTATATGACACTCCTTTTTTGGCATGTTTTGAAAGACAGGCTCTTGACCTGTTGCCCAGGCTGGGCTCTTACTCTAGGCTCTGCCTCCTCCGCCTCCTGAGTAGCTCAAGAGAGACTTTCTAGGACAATTAAATGCACATAAAATGAGGCCTCCATGAGCACTTTCAGATTTAAGCAGATACATCCCTTGAGGGTCACTAGACATGCAGAGGCATCCGGCAGGTGCCCTATGTAGAGAGCTGTTTGCCTTCTTTGCTTTGAGCCATTTCCTTTGCTGCTGGGTTTGTGGTCAGAGGCTCTTTTCAGTTTTTGGTGACTTGAGTTAGTAGTCATAAAGAGGTTACTCAGAAACATCATCTTAGGACTATAAATGACTCACAGGGTAGAAAAACACAGAGTTACTCAAATAGCTACTGTGTCTTTGCTTACCTTTTTTGCTAATTTCAAGTCCTCTATCAAATTTTCTTCACCTTGAGAAAGCTCAAAAATCGCCTGCAAAAATAAAAAAAAAACAACAACAAAAAACCCGGCTTAGTTCTTTTATTCATGAGATCAAATTCAAATGGTACCAACATTCAAAAGCTCTAAAGATCCTTAAGTTAGACAAGCCTGGGGATGATACTCAGGGAAGTATGTGCTGATTATGTGCAAGGGCCTGAATTTAATTCCCTGCAGATTAGGAGGAAGAGGAGGAGGAAGGGGGAGGAAGAAGGATAAAGAAAGAGGGGGGAAGGAAGAAGGAGGAAGGAGGAGGGGAAGTATGAGAAGGAAGAAGAGAAGAAAGAAAAGAAGTAGTAGTATACTAGTAGTAACAGTTTATTAGTAGTTTAGAAGTAGTATAGTAGTAGTATAAAAGTAGTAGTCTAGTTGTAGTATAGAAGTAGTAGCCTAGTAGTAGTATCAGTATATGGGTAGTATAGAAGTAGTAGTATAGTAGTAGTAGTGGTGTAGTAGTGTAGTAGTATGGTAGTAGTAGTATAGAAGTAGCAGTATTGTAGTAGTAGTATAGTAGTAATAGTATAGAAGTTGTAGTATAGAAATAGTAGTATAGTAGTAGTAGTGGTATAGTAGTGTAGTAGTATAGTAGTAGTGTAGTAGTAGTAGCAGTAGTAATTGTAGGTTAATGAGCCTGAAGCAAATGTTCTTGTAGAAAAGATTCAAGGCAAAGCCTTGTCTGAGAGAGAACATGTATTTCTAACCTGCTCAGTCACCCTTGATGTTTTGGAACTCTGATGAAATCCAACACAAGGGAACTATGTCACATGGACACTCTGCCTCTCTTTTACCCAAAGAAGGCAAGTCTCAGCAGAAAGCTATATTCCTATCGTCTACTTAAGACCCCGGTTTAGAAAGAATGCAACAGTTTATTACTGTACATAGAATCTGGTGGGGCCAACCCACTCTCAAGTCCCGCAAGGTACAATAAATAAGATTAGAGGGGCTGGCTCTTTGTGAGAGTGTGTAAATGGACCAGTTCTAATTTGGCTCCACTAGGTCACCATAATTTAAAGAGCTATGATGTTCAGAACATTCTCATCTAGGAATCCAAACACTGGGAAAACATTGTATTAAAGGACTACAAGCTTCTAATGATGATCCAGGAGCAACTGTCCTGTTTCCAGCTGGAGAGGAGGAGTCAACAGCTTTCAGACCTGCTGCCCTGAGGTTTAGGGACCAGAGGGTCATGAAATGGAACAGAGCAGGTGGGGCAGGATATTGGGCTGCAGGGACAACCTTCCCCAAGGCCCAATAAAGCCTCCTGAAATAATCACTGTCACAAGAGAAGCTGCACAGACATCCTGTGCACCTATTAGCCGGCTGTCTCCAACATGGGCATCTTATATGGATTTACCTCGGATTTCCTTAGCCATTTGCTTTATGGGAGCTCATCAAGTTTCCTGACCAAAGGCCACCCCACCAAGGAGGAGAACCATGGGACTCCACAGTGAAAAATACTTTGGTTTTGAAGTAAGATCCAGGTTCAAATCCTGACTCTGCCTTAACGTCTTTCTCATCTGTAGTCTGTCTTTTCTTTTTCTACACTGTCAAACTGTATGAGTTATGCATGTGTATCAACAACACTTAGAAAAATACAGAAAAACATAAGGAAGGGGAATTTTATATCACCCATAAGAGCATCTTGTTAACTCTGAGAATATGGAAATAATAAATTCAGTTTCTCCTTCCTTCCTTCTTTTCCTTGTCTTCTTTGCCCTCTCCATCTCTCTCTCCTCTCCCCACCCCCTAATTCTGTTTTTCCTCTTCCATTTTCATAACACAGGTCACTTCCACCACCTGCTGTGAGGACTTTCCTCTGCACTGCCAATCATGAATTCTGCAGCAGACACTATCTGTCCTCTAATTCTATTATTATTATTATTATTATTATTATTGGTTTGGTTTTTACAAACAGGGTTTCTCTGGGTAGCTCTGGCTGTCCTGGAACTCACTCTGTATACCAGGCTGGCCCAGACTCAGAGATCTCCCTGCCTCTGCCTCCCCAGTGCTGGGATAACAGGCACAAAAACAACCACCACCACTACCACCACAGCCTAGCATCAATTCTAATGTTACCTACCTAGAGACAGCATCATGTCCCCCACATGAGGGCTCTGTCCCCCAAGACTCCTCACCCTTTTATATGTTAAACAAGGCCTCAAGTAGTTTGACTTATGACTCTCACCAACAGTTGAGAAGCCAGAGTTCCCACGATCCTTCCTCAGGCTTAATTAGTCACAACTGCTCCCAGAACCCAAGGCAACATTCACGTTCACTGGTTTATAGGATATTTTAAAGGATGAGAGCATCAGGTAAGTATAGGAACAGGGAAATCACAGGTGCAACCTATGCATTCCACGCCCTCTCTAGAGCTATGGCACCATCCTCCCAGATTTTATTTCGCTCTTAAAACTTTGGCCTTCTGGGTTTCTATGGAGACCCAGACAGCGTGACCGATGAAATCACTGGCCCTTGCTTATCACCTGTAACCATCAGCCTCTCTCCTTCCCCAGGGGCCCACAGGGATAGCCATATCTTAGTTTGTTTTCTGTTGCTGGGATAAACAAAAGCAACTTAGGGAGGAAAGGGTTGATTTTATCTTACAACTCTGACGTCATAGCCCATCACTGAGAACCCAGGGCCCAATTCAAGGCAGAAACCTAGAGGCAGGAACTCGAAGAGAGGTCAGAGAGCGGTGGTTCTCAACCTGTGGGTCGCAACGCCTTTGGGGTCACGTATCGGATATTTATGTTACTGTTCATAACAGTAGCAAAATTACAGTTATGACGGAGCAATGAAAATGAGTTATGGATGGGGGTCGCCACAACGTGAGGAAGTGGATTAAAGGGTCGAAGCATTAGGAAGGTTGAGAACCACTGTCATAGAATGCTTCTTACTGGCCCATCAACCTGCTTTCTTATACTACACAGGGCCACCTGGGCCAGGCTGGCACAGCCCAAGGTAGGCTGGGCCCTCTCAGACCAATCGTTCAAGACGACACTCCACAGATGTGCCTGCTGGTAATCCAACGGAGGCATTTTTTTTTTTTTAATCAAGTTCCCACTTCCCAGATGAGCTTACTGTGTCAAGTCGACAAAAACAGACAAAAACAAAACAAAACGGAAAACTAGGACAGCTTGGAAGTCTCCCTGCTGTTATTTCATCCGGGTCTTACCACTGGCTACTGCCCAGCTGAGCTTCCCAGTCTCCTCGCTTCAGCTTGAGGGTCTGAGACTCTGCCTGCCACACAGGCGAAAACCAAGCGCATGTGTCCTAATATCCCATATTTCCACAGGGGAATTTGGAGGGTGCGTGCACTACTTTAATGACCGCAGTCCTGTTTCATGGGCAATAATACATTTACATGGTGCCAACACACACTGCACAAACTGGGCACGTGGGAAGAACCTTCACCCTCGGGCCCCTTCTTTCAGTAACTTCAGGAAGAAACATTTTTGCCAATTTTTGGGGCATCCTTCCAGAAATATTTTCATGATCATTCAAACATATTCATTCATATATGTGTGTGCGTGTGTGTGTACACATACAATCATTTTATATATATGATAGCACTCTGTTTTATGCCTTGCTTCATGCACTAAATTACCTAAGCGCACACACGCATGTGTGCACACACTTTCCCAATCTCTATAGCCATATAGTGCTTTGAGGATTTCAACAGTTCCTAGTATCCCTTCTGCCAAGCAGGGTCCTCAGGTAGTCTCACACACACATACACACACACACACACACACACACACACACAGCACCCAGGAGCAGAGGCAGTGTTCGCTGAAAGCTCTGCAGCAGCACATATAAAGTGGGCAGAGCCTGTACTGACAGGCCCTGTAGAGAAGGAGGTGCCGCCAGAGCTACTTAGAATCTTACGGGCAAATTAACTGTCCTCCACAAGGATGACGTTTTCCTTTATCAAGGAAGACCAACGTTCTAAAAGCCAAATACTTTCTTAAAGTCACTTTCAACATTTAAACAAAATGATTGTAAGCCAGGCGTGGTAGTCCATGCCTCCAATCCCAACTCCTGGGAGGCAGAGGCAGGCAGGCAGATCTCTGGGTTTGAGGCTACTCTGGTTTATATATAGTGAGTTTCCAGACAGTCAGAGCTACAGAGAGAGAGTTTGTCTCAAAAATAAAGACATAAGTAAAATGAAGATGGTTGTCTTTGTGAGGATAAGGATCCTAACCAGACACTTGGCTTCAACATTGCAAACGTCGCTTGTTTTTTTTTTTTTTTTTTTTTACAGTGGGGCCATGCCCATGCAGCTGGAAGCTAGTTTTTCCAGTATCTTCCATCCTGTATCCCTTCTGGCTCTGAGGGCTGATGCACGGTTCTTGCCTGCAGTGAACCACAGGCAGCTCCATGCGTCCCGAGCTTACCTCCTGTCTCTTGATCTCCTTGGCCGTGAGCACCTGATTGACACACACATCGAAGGTCTCACTCCAGAGTTTGCTGTCCCTCCGCTTTATGCTCGAGGAAGTGGTATTTCTGGACCAGGCTCGGGGGGCGAGGATGTCGGGGCGGCTCTTGCTGCGGAAGCTGATGGAGCGCTACACAGTGACAAAAAGAAAGCACCGTAGGGTCAGCAGCAGGACTAGGTGGATCTGCTTTGAGCAAGTTCCTGTTGCTGACAGACATAAATCATCGGTCAGAAAGGGCATGGCCGAAGCTTTTAAGAAGTGGGTACCCTCTGCCGCCTACGCTCTGAGGAAAATGAACAGGGGCCTTTCACACAACATCGTTCCGTGTGACCTAGACATTGAGTGAACTATAGAACAAGAGGGTGGCAGGCCAGGCTCACACAAAAGGCAGCTCTCCAACACACACCCAGTGGCTGGTTTCCAATGGATGTTTATTCTTCAGAAGCACAATGGAGAACAGTGGAGAACCATACACAAAAACCCACCTTCTACAACAGGACCCCACTATTCCAGGTGCCCTGTTAGAGAGCCCGAGTAGGCTTCTTCAGGCCCAGTCAAATGAAGAATGCCACCATTCCGACTCAGGGATGGGTAGAGATCCCCTGCTTCATGACTTATGAGAGAAAGGGCAGGAATATTCCTCTGGTCCTGTGAGTTCAGAGAGAACACACACAGACGTTTCTTGCAGCCATTCTCCCTGGTCGCACAGAACAAATCTATTTACCACAGGTGAGAAGAAAGAAACGCACGTGATGAAGGCTGGAGAGAATGACTGGCCGAGGGAGGAAGCAAACAGGCTTTCCCAAACCAAACCGCTGAGCTCCTGGGTCCCGCCGTGCCTGAAGCCTGCCCAGGACCACCCGTAGCCATTTTAGTTACACGGGCTAATACAGTCTGTCTCCAATAGTTGGGGTTCTATTAAAACCGAGTGTTGGACTGAAATGCATACTGAGACCAGAAGGCAGTAAAGCCTACACCTGACAGGCGTTGTTCTTTTGCAAAGAGGCTCTAGCTGTGCGTAGACGTCTCATTATCCAAAGTCCAGCTCTGTGAGTTAAATATATTACCATGGGGCTTTCTCGTGACAACCACAAAGCATCCAAAGGAAGGCAATGTGTCATCTTTAGTCTTTACCCTGCAAGATTTCAACACGCTCCCTAGAGACAGACGAAGCAAGAGTATTGCTACATTCACAAAGACATACCCTTTTAAAGATAAGTTCTCACGGGGATGGAGAGATGTCTGAACTGTTAAGATGCCCACTGCCTTTCAGAGGACCAAAGTTTGGATTCCAGCATTCACAACCCTCTGTAATTCCATCTCCAGGGAGACCTGATGTCTCTAGCCTCTTAGGGTATCTGCACATACACATACATGCATGCATACATAACACACACACATACATATATACACACATACATACACACATAAATACATACACAGACATACGCACTTTAAAATACTAAAACAAATGTTGTTTTAAGAAGATGGGTTCTTTGGTTAGAGAACATAGAATGACATGAAACTCACTGTGTTGCCGAGGCTGGCTTTACACTCAGCACCTCCTACCTTAACCTCCAAAGAACTGAAATAATAGGTGTGTACTACTATATCCAGCTAAAACCAGTAACATCCCCGTACCCCACCACACACACATTCTATTTAATAAATGTTCTTATGACACTGCCATAGATGTATGTATTACTAAAAACTAGTAACACCTCACTCTCATGTGTGCATGTGCACATGTACACACACACACACACACACTTTGTCTATTTAATAAATGTTCCTGTGGCACGGCTCCCTGGGTCCTTTGTGAACTTCCACTCAGCTTGGCAAAGAATCCGACCACAGTGACATATTCAGAAGCATCTTTCTCCCATTTCCCAACCAACTCCTCACCTGTCTTCAGAATACAACCCACTGCTCTCTCTTTTAGGGAGGCCTCACCAATGTCCCCCCCCCCTCCTATTCTACCACTGGGACACACCTCTAATGGGACAGTGGCCCATCTTGCTCTATTTAACTTGATTTTAAATAATTTTGAATGTGATGTGTAAGCCTGTATCACTAAGGTTGTACAGGGTAGCTCTCAGTTATTTGAGCTCCAATTATGAAATTCAGAAATTACAACTCATTA
Organism: Micromys minutus; assembly: GCF_963924665.1. Lineage (NCBI taxonomy): Eukaryota > Metazoa > Chordata > Mammalia > Rodentia > Muridae > Micromys > Micromys minutus. Next base: position 31,552,465 of record NC_137981.1, read on the forward strand.
GGGAAGTTTTTTATTTTATTTAAAAATTGGAGTTGGGGGAGGCGCTGAAGAGATGGCTCCGTTGCTAAAATCACCTTTAAATAAATTAGAATTACCTGTTGATAGAATTGTCTAGCCTCTAAGACAGCTCTTGAGACAATTTAGCTTCTAAAAATCTCTTTCATGCCAAATTTTTAGGACTTGAGGAAATGGAAAATGTTATAGGAAGTTTCCAAGGGTCTTTGGGGGGGGGGGGGTGTCCGGGACTTTGTGGAGGCACTTTGTAGTCTTGCAAGCAGCAGGCAAGCTGCAGGGCTAGCTAGCAGGAGCTTCAGGTGAGCATGTAACATCTGAACCTACTCCAATCAGGACAACAAGAAAGTGCTTGCCCGGGTTACTAATGGTGTTGCACAAGTCTTGGGCTCTCTGAAACACGCCCTTAAAAACAGCAACTAGGCTAAAAGGACATAACTTGCCTGCACTCAGAATCAATTGACCATAGCTTGAAAGGTTAACACATGGCAGTGAGTCACCAGCCTGCTCTCTCTCTGTGGTTCTAAGGGCAGATGGGAACTGTAGAACAGAAAGAAGAAAATACACACAAAGAAGGCACAGGAGGCAGCAAGAGTTTCCACTTTCACTTGGAGGGATCAGTGACCGTCCCGTCATACTTTCAATCTGACCAACACTGGACTTCCCCCAAGAGTTGGAAAGGTCATTTATACCAACTTGAAACGCTTATGTCTTTGCAAAATACGTAAGTTTTTATTCTCTTCTTTTTCCCAGAATGCACTTCCTGGCATTAATCACTGTCATATTTAACATCTTTCCAAGTTTTTTTTTTCCTTCTAAAAACAATAGTTTCTCTTTTCAGGCAATTATACCTTTTTCGTGGTAGTATATAAAACTTATCCTTCAAAGCTTAACCGAGGGGGTTGGCCAGACTGCCCAGTGGTTAACGACACTTGTGGCTCTTCCCTTTAGAGGACACGATTTTGACTCCTAATGTCCCGTATTGGGCAGCTCACAACCACCTGCAGCTCCAGCTCCAGAGGACCCAACTTCCTCTTCCGGCCTCCACTGGCTTCAGTGCTCAAGTGCGCATGCCCCCTCCAACCGCACACACAATTAAAACTAAAAGAACCCAACTTCCTCTTCCGGCCTCCATTGGCTTCAGCGCTCATGTGCGCATGCCCCCTCCAACCGCGCGCGCGCGCGCGCGCGCGCACGCGCGCACACACAATTAAAACTAAAAGAAGTCGTAGAGTAAAACATACCTGAAGTGGAAAACAGAACAAAACACAATGTGTGGAACTGTGTGTAACGTACTTTCAGGGGAAAATGTCATGGGGAAAGATTAAAAGGGAAAATGCAACCAGGAAATTCGTTACTCTGTTTGCTAACCTAAAAAGACAATTAAAGGGTGAGAAAATGCCTTTCAAGTTAAAACACTGAGAGCAAGTTCTGGTAACATAAAATTAGCCAACTCTTGTAGTGAGCCAATTAGTGGTATCCAAAAGCAATTTCCTAGACCCAAACATTCCCTTCACCTCCAGAGTCACTCCTGAGCAATGGCTGTGCAGGACCCTGATGTCTAGGTGGAGCCCATACTTACTCACTGCCCCCTGATGAACAGTGCGATCATTTCTGACAGCTCACTGTTACAAGAAGTTCCTGAGGGAACGCCCTTTGTGTGTCTGTGCGGATATTTATGAAGGCAGATTCCCTCGCTCTAAAAACTATCAAATCTTATTTATTTCTACTGCATCTCATTTGAATTGCTGGAGGGAGGGGGATCCAAGATCTCATCTTTGCTCCAATAAGCAGGTTAATACTCAATACCAAATAACCCTTCAAACAGGCCATTCGGCTGTGCAGACAGAAACCGGGTAGCTCATGCCTTCACTTCCCCCCCCCAACCCCGGTAGATGAGCTCTCACAGGCAAAAATCAGCATATCTGAGTGCTAGTATCATGTTGGGAATTTAAGAAATAATAAACATATTTTTATGCATTTTTGATGACCTGCTCAATCGGTTGGAGATTTTTGTCATTGCCACTTGGGAGGAAATAAGAGTTGAACACTACCCTACAGGAGCTTCCTCTCAGGGAATCCTCCTGTGGGTTTTCGTAGCGACTGCCAATCTCAGGGTGTCATGGGAATTATCTTAAGGGTCCTTCATGCACTGATCCTCAGCCCTTTGGATGTAATCTTCCAGTTTGCACAATGCCCCCCAGAAGCACAGCACCCCCACAGAGTGAGAGTCTGTGTTTATTTACTGGCTGAGACTGGGGTTGGAGGGAGAGGTGCTAAGGTACTTCCCCAGACAGGATCCAAAATACACATTTTGTTTCCGAAGTCTGACCTCTTTTTATGCTGTAGCTGTACCCATTAGTTCCAGGAACTCACAGGTTGTCCCAAGGGCTCAGTGAGGGCAGGTCAATCTCCTGCCTTCCAGGAAAGAAATTGGCTTACGGGAAGAGAATGCACTGGACTCGGTTTTAGGAATAAGGACTGATTTTTGACCAACCGAACTCCAGATTTACACCCTGAGGCTGGAACTGGGTCAGATGTGTGGTCAATAGCTGCCTAGCCCTAGGAAGGAGTGGCTGCTGCTAGTCCCTGAATCGGTACTTTACACATGGGCACGTGCTCATCACAGTGCTGGCCACAAACCAGGAACAACACCTGGCCAGGTTAGCGACATAAATGGGCACAATTTTACTGGAGGACTGAGTTGGGAGGAAGAATGTGACACCTGCTACAAGAGTCCCCGAAGGGACAGATGCCACCACATCCTTTATTTTTCTATACTTGGATGGTGTGCCTCACCACCTTGCTGTCTTTTCTGATCTTGCTGTCTTGTATCTGATTCCCTGTTTCTTCACAACAGAAGTCAAATCCATTGATTTTTCTCACTGCTGTGACCTGACAAGAAGCAACGTAAGGGACAAAGAGTTTTTATTTTGGCTTACAGTTTTAGAGCTTACAGTCCATCTGTGGCAGAACAGGTGTGGCAGCAAGAACATGAGGGAAGGTTACTTGCTCCCATTGAGACCACAATCACCAAGCAGAACATAGGAAGTTGGGGCAAGCTATAGAAACCTCTGGACCTGCTCCACTATCTCCAGCAAGGTGCTACCTCCTAAAGGTTCTACGACCTTCCAAAACAATACCAGCTGGGGGCCAAGTGTTTGGACCAAGTGACGCTTCATATGGAAACCACAATGGTAAGCACCTTGAAGGTATGCACATCTATCTGCCCCAATCAATGGTGGATTTTTCAGTTTTTCACACATGGGAGGGCGCAACAACTTGGGCACTGTAAAAAGCAAATGTCAGGGGAAGGAGAGACTTGTTCTGTGCCTGCACTGTGGAAGAAGCTTTGGAATTCTTCTAAGCCTGAGAAGTAGGATTCTTGTTCCCATTTTACAGACAGGACACTTGAGTCTCACAGAAGGTGAAATTTGATGAAAGCCATAAAGTTAATAGTTTATTTAAACCAGGGGGTGGGGCATTCAAAATGACACCCTGGTCTGCCCTCAGGTCGAGCCAAAGTAGATGAGTTTCATGCTACTTCTTAGTCTGTAATGGTTTCTTAATCTTGTGCCCACTCAATGCTGCAGTAGACAAGTTTTTACTACGCAAAGCTGTCCTGTGCATTGTAGAATGCCTAACACCACCACTGGTCTCTCACCACAACATACAAGTAGCATCCCCAACCTAGCTGTGCTAACCAAAACATCTTGAGACAGTGCCTATGTCTCTTCAGGTGAGAAACACTGGTCCATTTCAAAGTGGTGGACTTGACTTTGGAAGAGACCACGTAACCACAGAAACAGGCACATAGGCCTGCTGGGGAGGAAAGGTTTGGGAATAGCAACGAGAACCGTTCCAGAATAAGCAAGAGTTTCCACGAGGAAAGCGGGCCCTGCAAATAAGTGAAGACCCCAAGCTTGTTAGCTGTTGGCAGCTAAAATAACAACAGCCATATGGGAGACAGACAAAGTCAGACTTTGGAAATGAGTACTCATGATACCCAAGCTGGAAATGTAGGGAAGATGTTGCAGGTGGGAAGCAGATTGTCTGTTGGGTAGGAAACAGGCCTATTTACATATGTCAGAGGAAATGTAAGCTCAGCAGGTAGACGCTGTGGGACAGACTTGATTTGTTAATGCGGCCTCTACGGTGGGGAGTTTGCCCCATCCTTTTGCAAAAACAGAAGGTCTCTGTAGCCAAAGATAACATGTTCCAATACAGAGCTCAGGCCAGGCACATTCTCTTCACCATCCCGACTACAGAGCTATTTGGGAACAGATGGTTCAATAGTAAATAATTTGGAAGCTAGGATGGGACCGGAAGAAGAAATGTGTTCCACTGTGGCTGCAGCGGTGGGTTAAAGCAAAAAGTTCCATAATGTAGTCATGGATGACTCCTGGACAGTCTCCCAAAGATGTCTCCCAAAGGCTTCATTTAGTCTGCTTAAAACGAGGAGCAGCAGCATGTGGCTCTATCACATCGGACCTTCCTTCTGAAAGGGTGAGGAGAAAGTCAAGAGCCAGAGGACTGAGTGACTGGCACAAGGTGAACCTAGGAATAGGGACTGTGTGCGGCCCTGCACCTCCAAAACACAGAAACAAAGGCTTTACTCCTGAAGCAGATGTGGCTTTAAGTCTACTCATGTGTGGCTAGGAAAACTCAGCCTGGGCTCCCAATATTCTAGTCTTTGGGGGCAGCATACTAATTAGAGCATCACAAAGCTGAAGGGAGGATTGGTCCAGTCCAGGTAGATCCACAACTTAGCCAGATGCCTAAAGCACAAGTCAGCAGGAGACGGCTGGCACCTGTGCTGCCTAATGTTTATGTTAAACTTGATGTAAATTAGAGTCCTCCCGGGAAAGGGAAACCTCGATTGAGAAAACGTCTCCATTACATTGGCCTGGAGGCAAGCAAGTGGGGGTCGCTTTCTTGTTTAATGATGGTGGGCAGTCAAGAGAAGCGAGCCAATGAGGTTTCTCCAGGGTCTCTGTTTCAGTTCTTGCCGCCAGGTTTCTGCCTTAACTCCTTGTGTTTACTTCTCCTGATGATACATTGTAACCTGTAGGACAAATAAACCCTTTCCTCTCCTCCCCCTGTTCCTTTGGTGATGGTGCTTTATCACAGCAGTAGAAATCTATCTACTATTGCTAGACCACCAACCGGACGGGGCCATCAGGGCTTGTCTAGCCATGGAAATAAGTCCCCTCCTAGCCATGGAAATAAGTTCCAAGAGCCCATGGCACATGTGTGAATCCACAGTATTATTGATCCTGATATGCATACCTACGACAAAGTTTGCCTTGTACATCAGCCAAATTAGGAGATTAACAATAATTAATGAAAGAATAGCTATAACAATACACTGTAACGAAGAAGGCTGATTTTCTTTATCACCTTGATTAGATTTAGAATCAGCCAGCAGATCGAGACACAATTCTGGGTGTGTTTCCAGCAGAGATTAAATGAGAAAGACCAGACATGAAGGTGGGACTTGTATGCTAGCCCTTGGGCTTCCTGCAACCCCAGAATGGGAGAGGGAAGGGAGAGAACCAAGTGGACACAGGCATCTCCCCTACTGCCTCCTGGTCCAAGATGATGCCCACACCCATCCTCCATCATGTGCTCCTGCTCAAATGCCTGGGACCAAGCAACCATAGAAACCATGATCCAGAACATATCACCCCTCCCTGTGTTTCTGTCAGGCATCTGGTCACAGGCACACACAACTAATTCATACAACAAAGTTATTTTTAATGAATAAGTTACTCATTCTTGGCAGTTTTCACTTACCATTTTTTTTTTTTTTTTTATTTTAAATCATAGCCAATCATGGTAGACCTAAAAAAGGGAAAGCGAAATCACGAAGAAGAGAAAAACACTCGCATATTTTCATTCACAGACAACAGCAGAAACATCTCGGAGTTACATAAGACCCAATAGCTTCTTGAAGGAACTTCACCAAAATAACCAGCAGGAGAGAAAAACTCACCAGCATGATGCTGCTATTTATAAAAACCCAGTATCTGAAATAAGCAGCCAAGCATGGAGCTAGTGGTACAGAATTTACCTAGCATGTGCCAGACTTTAGGTTTTGTATCTCCAGCTCCATAACAAACAAACAAACCTAGATATGGCCAAAGAGTATTTATTCATCAACAAGGAATGGAGTGTTACCACAAAATAAACACAGCATATGTGTTTAAAAAAATAAGGATAAGTAGCAAACTACACACAGAACTGAATAAAGAGAGAGGTCTTCATTTAAAATACACACAATGGTAACAGGAGTCTACCCTTGGATGGTAGGATTTTATCTTCAACTTCATAATTCTCTACATCTCTCTGCCAGCCTTCATAAGTAAGAAAATCAAGTAGACTGAGAAATAGCCATGGCCATGAACACCCGACTTTAACAGACACGGCATCAACATGTCCTGACATGGTTCATGAATGAATGACCATTGAAAACACAGTGGAAGGGTATTCAGGCAATTTAGAATATGTGCCAAACACCCAAGACCCCAAACAAGGGAAAACCCTTCTGGAGCTCAAAGGAATCCTTAAAGGAGTGAATGAAAAGCTGAAGACAGCATTTGGGACAGGAGTGGAGAAAGTGGCACCCATGTGCTCGGCACTACTCAGAAATCCAGTGGCTTGGGGCAGCCACCCAACATCTTAATCCAGCGCCGTGAACAACTCTTAAATGATAATGTTCATGACAAAGTATTCCACCAGCTGGAAATAATGCCTCTTCCCACTGAGGTGAACAAAATTATGGCCAGATGAACAAGGGATGTTTCAGATCCAAAGCCTGGTGGCTATTTTTAGGTCCTGGCAAACCACTGGCTGTATTGTGAGCAATTCTTTGTCTTTCTTTTTTTTAAGAAACCTAACTCCAGACGTGGTACTCAGAACACCCAGCAAGCAGGTCTCCTTGCAGCACTTGCTGACTATGTGACCCTGAGCCCAGGTTTAAACCTTGGGGTTCCTCACCCTATAGATGACACTGAGATCACCCTGTAGATGATTCAAGACCACAAATGTCAGATATTTGGAATAGGGGCTGTGGCATTGGGGCTAACTACAAGTTGATCATTTATAAAGACCGTCTATAACTCTACAGAAGAAAACCAGGCAAGAATGAGGAGTCCCTCTTGATACCCAGCCCTGGGACCTTCTCAGCTGTCCATCACCTGCTGGATGCTCACCTTTGTATATGCAAAGTTTATGAAAAGAAATCATAGTTTTCAGACCTGGTTCCCTAAGTCCAAACTTCCTGTTTCTGTCTCAGGTGTAGGTAGATGGTACCAGTCTCCCTATTCCCTTCTCAAGCCTAGAGCACCTGCCTAGTATGCCTGAGGCCCCAGGTTCGATTCTTGGGGCTGCATTAACTAGGTGTAGTGGTACTTGCCTAAAAGCTTAGCATTGAGGAAGTAGAGGCAGGAAGATTAAAGTCATCCTTAGCTACATAGCAAGTTCAAGGCCAGCCTGGGCTGCAAGAGACCTTGATTCAAAACAGCATAAAAGCAGTGGATGAGGGTGAGAATCTAAACTAAAACTATTAAGGGAAATAAACAGGGATCTTAACTTTAATGAAAGTTGGAGTGCCCCCATGTGAGGCCAAGAGACACTGATGACGAATTTGCACCTCAAAGTGAGCGTTCACTCAGAGTGACTGGACAAATTAAGTCATTTACCTTGAGTTAGCCTCAGGGTGCATATAAAGTCATAGTCAAAGTCATTCTGAAAAGAAATGTTACAATGTTAAAAGGGTTGTTTGAGAATAGAAGGCAACAACACCCATTCAGTTTTTCTTTATTTCCCTATAAATACCACATACACACACACACACACTTTTGAAACAGAAAGAAAGATGTTCATGTCCAAAGCTAATGAGAGACATCACCAGGCAATGAACTCTGACCTCACTGGACTTGGCTCAGATGTGTCCGGGAGTCATGTGCAGCTGTGCACAGAGGGGCAGCGCTCAGCATCCAGCTGGCCCGTGGGAGCTGGTATTCCCCGTTCCGCATGAGGTCCACACTCCGGCCCCTCTCAGAGCTGGGCCAGGTTTCCCTCGCAGGCGTGCTGAAGAGAGATTTTATGGGCCTTGGGGGGATCTAGACATCTGTGCTTTACTTTACCAGCAGCCCCGTGCTAAACCTTTCTGGTAAGGAACTGACAGAGTACTGTTCAGTGGACGCCGTAAATGCTGCCTTTGTGCTGAGCCTAACTTTCCATCCCAGACGGCTGCCGGGAGGCAAGGGAAGACAAACCTGCCAGTGTGTTGCCTCAGAGACCACTCATGTTTGTAAATGGCTTTTTAATCTCTCTGGAAGAGGCTGCCAGCCAGGCATGCCCCATGTCCTCCTCCGCTAACTGTGGTCTCACAGGAAGCCAGAAGGAGAACCACTAAGTATTGATGGAAACCTTGTGTTTGGGTCTAAGTCACTGTTTGGCCTGTCATTAAAGGAATGCAACCCAGAGATGAAACTGGATATTCAAAAGGATCCATACGTCTCTAAAGTGCCGGGAGCCAATGAAAGAAGAGTAGTGTACCAGAAAACCAAGATGCTTGCTGGATCAGGTGGCATAGCTTTGGTACCCCAGTTACTCAGGAGGCTGAGACAAGGGAATCAAAAACTTTAAGGACTGCCTGGGTTGCAAAGGGAGTTCAAGGCCTACCTAGGCAACTTAGTAAAGATCCTGTTCTCAAATTTATTATTTTTTTTAAAACAACTTTATTTTACAAAACAAAGATAAATGTACAGATTTTAAACATATTTTTGCTTAAAATTATACATTTTTGTCAGTACTTTTTTTTCAGATTTTAACATAATTTTTACATAAAACTATATGAATATATTTTTTAGTCAGTACTTGATTTTTTTCAAGGTTTGATAGTATGCCTTGAAAACTTAATAGTTACAATGAGCATAAAGTACATGTAAAACAAAATGTAACATGGAAATAGTTAAAGTTTTCTTGTTTTTTAAATATTTTTTTGTTTTGTTTTGTTTTCTTTATTTCTTGGACTTCATACAGTCTGTGAGTTGTTTCTGGGGGAGTGCAAGCCTCTGGGGTTAGCATCCCACTATCAGTGACTGCATATTATGTCTGTTCTTTTGTGACTGGGTTATCTCACTCAGGATGATATTCTCTAGATGCAGCCATTTTCTTAAGAATTTGGTTAAGTCATTGTTTCTGGTGGCTGAGTAGTATTCCATTGTGTATATATACCACAATTTTTGTATCCATTCATCTTCTGAAGGACATCTGGGTTCCTTCCAGCTTCTGGCTATTATAAATAGAGCCGCTATGAACATTGTGGTGCATATATCTTTGTTGTGTATTAAAGTGTCTCTGGGGTATATGCCCAGAAGTGGAATAGCTGGGTCTTCAGGTAATACTATATCCAATTTTCTGAGGTATCACCAGAGTGATTTCCAGAGTGGTTGAATTAGCTTGCAACCCCCTGTTCTCAAATTTAAAAAGTATAAAAAGGGGTCAGGTATGGTGGCACATACCTTTAATCCCAGCCCTTGGGAGGCAAGGGCAGAAAAGTGATCTGAATTCATAGACAGTCTTATGCTAACCAGAGCTACACAGTGAGTCCCTGTCTCAATTCAATAAAAAGGGAGGGGGGGGACACACACAGACAAGATGGCTCAGTGGCTAAAGGCACTTGTCACTAAGCTTGACCTGAGTTCAATCATCAGGTGCTCCCATGGTGCAATGACCTGCCTGAGCTCTCCTCTGACCTCCATGAGCATACCAAAGCAGAGGTGCCCCACCCACCAAATAAAAATGTAACAAAAATTTACCAAAACTGAAACAAAGCATTTGGTGGGGAAGCGCTTTGCCTTGTATATGCAAGAGCCTGGGTTTAATCTTCATTATTCTAAAAATAAAAGTAAGACAAAGAAATAGAAGGCAAATAAATAAGCCAAGTTGCCCCATGCTCAAGTGATTTTTGAAGCAGAAGATAAATTACACACACAGGTGCACAGGGGGTATGGCTGCTTGAGTGTGAAGAGGCTTGGGCACACGAGCAGTGTTCCCCTTGTTTGTTTCTCCCCCAGCAGAAATGACAAGAGACCTAAAGGAACTGTAAGAGGTTGTTGTAACTGGATCCTGGGAGGCCTTGGGGGCTGCCCCCCCAATCTTCCCTGTTAGGTTCAGTTTGCTACCTTAGCACTTTTCCCCTTTCTAGTTGGTAGAGAAAGCAATAGGGGTCAGGAGGCAAGAAGCAGAAAGGTAGTTTGTTAAACAGCTCGGAGAGTTTACATTGTATGTCCCAAGGTGGGCTACAGGGAGACAGCCGGGCACAGGATGGCATTTGGCATTCTTGCAGATCTTACGTGAGCATGATGTGTTTAAATATAAGCCTAGAGATGTGTTTCTATCCACTGATCTCATCCATTCAGATAATAACACATTGCTCAAGTTCTCTGTGACTATGTGTATAAGCATTATGAATAACTTTTCCATTTCTGTTCCATACATACAGCCTAGGGTTAGCAATTTATCATGACAGTCGGCAAAGGTCAGTAGAAAATTTATTACACACACACACACACACACACACACACACACAAAGACATCTTTGAAGCGTTAGAAGGAGATCTCCACATGACAGGTTCTCCCTTGGGTCTGACTTTCTTATCTTTGCTTGGTCTCAGTCTGTTAAGTTTTCAGACACGGCTTAATTAATTTCTCTCTTCCCTAGTACTCTAGGTCAATGCAAATTTCTAAGGAAATCAGCTGTTTTCTGCAGTGTTTCCTGTGCAGGACCCCTAGGAATTAAAATAATAATAATAATAATAAAGATTGCCTGGAAAGTCTAAAAAAAAAATAGTGACAGTATGCAATCAGGGTAGGAGAACACGGTGTTCTCAGAAACACAAACTCAAAGGTCTACAAGTCAGGCCAGGGGATGTTAGCAAGTAAAGGGACCCAATCACTAGACTGGAGAGGAAAGAGTCATATGCAGTCTAAAGACTTTTCAAAAAGCAGAGCTCAGCAAAAGAGCAGATGTGCAGGACTCGGGTGATAATGAATCTTCCAGGAAAAGCCCGCAGTGAAGTCGTCCAGAGGGCTGAGACACTGGCCACAAGGGACAGCATGCAAACACATCCTCCTCTGCCAACAGGCTCTGCAGGCTGCCTCCCCCAACAGACTCTGTTCCTCCTCCCAAGAAGCCAGAGTATGACCAGGAGCCCACGGTCCCAAGGACTGAGACAAACAGAGCCAAGTCTAGGGCTAACTGGGTGGGTAAACCTTTCATGAGTAACAGCAGAGTTAACTGAGGGGCTGGAAGTAATGAGGGTGAGCAGTAGGAGTGGATGATATCACAGAGCGGTGGTTCCTTCATCAGTGAGGAAGCGGAGATGCAAAGGGCTATGGGAGAACCTCAAGGCGTTCTGTTCTCCAGCTCTGGCGGCCAGCATGTGGCACGTCTTTGGCTCAACCACACCAACCTCTCTCTGTTGTGAATACTTTGCTTTACTACATACATTTCTGCTTAAACTCTGTGTTTAACTAAATCCTTTCCTTTGAGAAGATAAGAAGCAAGGAGAAATCTTCACCCGACAATAGCTTTCTGGGCTACAGTTTTCTTAAGTATTCAAGGTCAAGATAAAAGCACTGCTAAGCGCAAGTATTGGAGACAAATGAGTCGGGCACATGCCCGACTGGATCAGTGAGGCTGGGGGTGAGGACCTCGCTGTATGACTTTTGTGGGGTTCAGTCTAAAAAAGTATTTTTTAGGATTACAAATTAGTTTCAAGGTTGTGGATGGATCTCATCCTTCACTTTAAGGGCAAACTGCAGAAAGAGGTTAAGAATAGGTCAGATGAAATGCCACTTGCCACCAAGTTTGATGACCAGAGTTCAATCCCTGGGCCCTGCATGGTGGAAGATAGGACTAACTCCTTGTAAGTAGTCCTATGGCCTCCACATAAGCATCATGGCATATACATGCTTTCACACACACACAAATAAAAATATCGTAGAGTTTAAAAACAGCCACACACGCACTTGTTAACTAAACATTACTACCGTAGATAATATCCACTACATAGCTAGTAATAACTAAAGGCCCTGTCTCATAAATATTTACAATTGCTCTATAAAGCAGTGGTGGTCCTTTGAAAGCCACAAAAGGTGACTCTATTATACTTTTCATTTCCTCCCCACACACGTAAAGTTGATAGCATCCTTAGCTCACAAGCCATGAGCTAAGAAAAGGCAGGTTCATCCTTACCCTAATCCCATAGCTTTCTAACTCTTGAAGTCACCAGGTTCCGCTACTATCCAGCTCATCACATAAGCTGAGGTCTCTCTGGAGTCCAGAGATATTGCTGGACAAAAACAGTAAGAGTCCACTCTGCATGGGACCCATGACTTAGACACATAGCTGTGAGCTATCTGAAGTAGCCCTAACCCTGCCTGACCTGGGGTTCTGGTGTGCACATGTCTCTCATCCTTGTATTCCCCTCACCTGTACACTCTCCTGCAGCAGCAAGCGGTGATTCCGCTCCACCTGAAACCAGCAGAGACTCCAAGTACACAAGCACAACATAGTTCTTTGCAAGCAGAAGCCCACGCTCCCTTACCTGCAAGGTTTGGCTGAAGCGCTTTAACGGCGTGGTCCTCACAGGGGGAATGAGGTTCGCTAGCGATGTGGTTCTGGAAAGGGGTTTGACCCTTTTGTTACTAGGTTCCTGGATAAAAGAAGAGAGGACAATGTCAAGACCAGTCTTGAAGATGTCTGCCTCAACATCACGTCCGACCTGCTGGGAGAATTGCAGGTGTCAGGGTGATCTGCAGACTGGACGGTTCACCCAGGATCTGCACAGATAAATCTGGTTGGGGAGCCAGGAAAGAGAAAAGACTGAGAATGCACACTGAGGCAGTCAGTGGGTGGCAGGTAGGGATCCTACTCTTCCCCCAGCCCCTCCCCCAATCAGTCAGCTTTTCATTCATTTTCCAGGGGAACTGTTCCCATTGCCTCCTAGAGAGTTCCCAGCCAATGACCTTGCCAGACAGTGGTGTGTCTTTTGTTGCTTCTGGCTTTTAAAAATCCTTCCCCGTCACTTTGCCAGAGCCACTTTTTTTGTATATGCTTTATCCATTCATCTTTCTAAAGTTACAAAGATTGCTTTAATTCATCAAATTAAAACTCTGTTTAAAAAAAAAAAAAAAAACATGTATATGTCTTGTATGGGGACGGGAGGAGAGAGTCGAAGGACAACTTTCTGGAGTTTGTTTTCTCCTTCTGCCATATGGGTCCCAGGGATCAAACTCAGGTTGTCAGTCCTGGTGGCAAGCTGACAGGGACATTTGACCAGCTCTAAATACTTTTTTTTTTTTTAAGAAGTTTTATTTCTAGGATCATAAGAAAGCATCTTTGAACCTATAGTAATAGAGAGGCACTTGTTAAAAATTCATAAAATACCTAATGGCAGAAGGAAATGTACAGGGAGAAATTTGTATCTCGGGTTTTTGGTTTCCATACTATTATAGCCACACGTTTTCAAAGTCACCTCCTAGGAAATCATCGTTTGGGAATCAGTAAGTCACTTGGAGAGGGAGCCTCCTTATCTCAATGATCATAAACAAAAGATACAAAGACACAAACAAAAACAGGCTGGGGGGGTGGGGAGAGGGAAGAGATACAGTAAACATTTTACAAGACAAAGAAGACAGTTACCCTTGCTTTCCTATGCTCCATCTGACCTGCAGTAGTAGAGGCTGGACAGCACATGAAGACCTCAAATTGTGATGGAAAAGGCCAAGTCAGCCAGCTGTAGCAGATGTCAATCATTTCCTAAGGCAGCTCGCCCAACCCCTACTCCAAGGCGTTCACCTTTCCTTTTCAGCCATTGCTCTCAATGTCTGCCCCAGAATTTCTAATTCTTCAAGGGGTCCCTGCAGGCCATTCTAAACACAGCAGATGCTTGGAGAAATCCTTCATACATCCGGAATTCAGCCGGGAAGTTTTCATGTCACCCGATGCCCTTGACAGCCTCAGAAATCAGAAGCCCTCTCTTGAGACTCTACCAACTTTGCTGACATTTTAAGTAGAAAAAAAAAAAAAAAAATTAAAGAAGTTCAAAACAGTTCCATGTTGTCAAAGAGTAAGCTGTGTGGTTTGCAACGCAGTCGGTTGCTTTTCTCAAACAGAGTGGATCCAGCAGCCAGGGACCTCTCTGGCTTCTCAGAGAGCTAGGCTGAGCAGACAGTAGGCAGTACTAGGAACACTAGGAAGTCTGGGTTTTCAAATGCAGCAGACAAAGCTCTTAATATGAAGGCTGCCACTGTGAAGGATAAAGTGCTGAAGAGAAAAGTCCAAAAGCCATCTGCTTCCAGGCGATGATGTCCTTCAGGATGCTCCCAGCAGTGCCTGGGCGCCTGAGCATCTGTGCCCAGAGGATTTTAAGATTCCCCCTTGTTACATCAGACCTGCATCCTCAGCAAGCTGCACCCACGCATGTGTGCACACACAGCCTCTTAAGCATCCCCTGAATTTCTCTAAATGTCTTCTGCTTTAGTCTAGAAATGCCAGGTGGCGATCCTGCTCTCTTTGGTGGCACAAACCGCATTGCAGCAGACGAGAAACATCCCAGGGGAAAAGAACTTGGTCTCGGATAATCCTACATGCGCCTCAAAGCCCAGAGAGCCTGCGTCTCATTCCCACAGTTAAAGCTGTATCAGAATGGGGAGGTGGAAGAGGGAGCAGCAGCTGGGGCGTCTTGCTTTAAATCAGGGCAGGGAACGCTGCACACTTGGCAGGCTTCAGGAGGATCTAGTCATGTGTCTCGCGTCCTAAGGTTGGTCTGACTTTGCTGCTCCGTTTAGATGCCCTATTCAGATGTGCACTGTCTACAGTGTAATAAAGTTATAGGATACATAGTGCAACATTAGCCCAGCACACTGCTAATACACAGAATCCTATTTAGAACTCCTTCTCCGAGGCATGGGCCCCAAGCGAGCTAACAGCAGCTGCTCTATGGTGACCTAACATTGTTAAGCAATGAGGAATGAACCAGAAGCCACCCTGCCCTGACATTGCTGGCAATGCAGGCAGCCGTAAGCTCCAGAATCCTCGTGGGTTATAGGATCTAAGTGTGGAGGCCTTATGTCTGACCCACAGGAGTGAAGTATCAATTATGGAGCTATCCTTGAGGGCTTCTGTGAGAATAAGAGATTTAAAACAATTCTTGGCCTAATTTAGTTGTTCTTTTCCACTTATTTAGTCTGTCTGCAGCTACATCTTACTACTGTCTAAAGAGAAAATATTTCTAAGCTTCTAAGGAAGTAGTATTACTGAGAACTAACTAGCAAATGTAAGACTGAGGGTGTTTTCAGGTTTGTCATTAGAAGATGACAGAGCTTAGCCTGGGCTAACACAGCAATACTCCTAGACCAGGCTAGGCAAGGACAATACTACAGCCAGGCACAAAATGTACTGTTTCAGGACACACAGGACCAGCACTGCCAGGAGACCAGACAGGCAGGCAGGACTGAACTTCACTAAAGACCCTTTAAGGGCAGGGTGGTAAGTTTGAATACAACAGTTCTGTTTAGTCTTTTCTAGGCTTTATTGTTTAGTTACACTACCCAGAACTGCCTGTAGATTGTTTATTACAAGTGAAGCTATCAGGTACTAGTCTAATTGCTGCTTCTAAAATGATTTTGTTGATGTTGCTGCTCTTGCAGGTATTTGTACAGTCCAGGCCAGTCTAGAACTATGTGGTGGATGCTGATCTTGAATTCCTGGTCTTCTTGCCATTAATTCTCAAGTGGTGGTATGGTCACATCACCAGGCTCAGGTCCCAAAGTGTTTAAAAAAATAAATATAGATATACATACATACATACATACATACATACATACATGCATGCATGTATGCATACATACATACATACATACATACACACACACATATATGAAATATCTACTTCTGTAAAACCTTTTTAATGTGTCTAAATATCTGCCTGCATCATACATATGTGTGTCGCGTGTGTGCCTAGTATCCTTGGAGGCCAGAGAAGGTCAGATCCCTTGGAAAGTGAGTTACAGACAGTTGTGAGCTGCTGTGTGGATGTCGGGACCAAACCTGGGTCTCTGTAATAGAAACAAGTGCCACTAATTGCTGAGCTTGATCACCAACTCCTCTACCTGCCACAGTGGTTTACGCATTCATTTTCTATTTACTGTACTTGATAAGAACATGAAAGAAAGACCCTTTATCAAGTAGAAAAGGTTCTGTTTATATCAAGTTTGATGTGAATTTTTATCATGAATCAGCATTGACTTTTACACAATTTTTTTTTTCTAATTAAGAGAAAAGGGAAGGGGGAAAAAGGAAGTAAAAGAAGGGGGAGGGGAAGGGAGGGGAAGGGAGGGGAAGGGAGGGGAGAAGTGGGGAGGGGGAAGAGAGATGGAAGACCACCATAGTGGTCATATTTCTCCATAAAGGAATTTACTCAGCAGTTCAAAGAATCTCATGAGCTAACTGTAAACCAAACAGAACACAGCACTCGGTGTGATTGTATTTTTAACATGGGGTTTTCTTAATGTGTGTTTCTTAATATGTGTTTTTCTTATACTCATTTTCTAGGGAGGCACAGTGACTTTCCCATTTCCTCATTCTTCCTCCTGAGAGGTAAAAAGCAAAGCAGACTGTCTCATGTACAAAACTGCCCACGACATCAACACACTATAGCTCGGTTTCTCCTTTTTCTCTCTTCAAAAGTTTCCCCGAAACTGACCTGCAGGGAACCCTTCATTGTCTGTGCACATCATGGTGCAGACAGAGTGGGGCTGCGTGAAAAAGAGTGTGCATCATGTCTGCAGCAGCTTTGAGGGTGCTCCTTCCCGAGCCCGACCACTCCCCAGGAGTGGCAGAGAATGCAGCCATCCGCACAGGCACTGGGACCACATCACTGCAGGACAAGTCAAGAACCCTGCGTCTGGCCAAAGTCAGGCAGAGGCAAGAACTGTGCATGTCAGGAGATGCCTTTGCTCTTGAGCTGATAGTTTCACACACACACACACACACACACACACACACACACACACACACACACAAATAACAACTTTTAATCATTTGTACATGACAGGGAGCCTTTTCAGGGATCCATCTATGGGTATTAGAGTCACCTCTAGTCCACCCTCTAATACTTGGAAGTGGCTTTCTCTATCTTCCAGTTAATCACCAACCTATGGTGACTGATTCGCATAAATAAATAACATGCTAATACTGGTTACTGGTTACATGTTCTTTTGTGGTTTTATTTTGTTTTTTCAAGACAGGGTCTTATTATGTAGCTCTAACTGACCTGGAACTCACTATGTAGACCAGGCTGGCCTTAAACTCACAAAGACTCGCCTATATCTGCCTCCCAAATACTGGGATTAAAGGTGTGTGTATGCCACTATATCCAGCTTGGCCTCAGGTTCTTATTTCAGAGCTCAACACACAGCATTCACTAGTTTATTTATCTTAGTATGTTTTTAAGTTAACTCCTATCATGCCCATTTGAAAGATGAAGAAACTGAGGTCTCAACTGATAAGCAACTTTACTATTGTACTGGCTAGTTTTGTGTCAACTTGACAGAGCTGGAGTTATCACAGAGGAAGGAGCCTCAGTTGAGGAAATGCCTCCATGAGATCCAGCTGTAAGGCATTTTCTCAACCAGTGATCAAGGGGGGAGGGCCCAGCCATTGTGGGTGGTGCCATCCCTGGGCTGGTAGACCTGGGTTCTATAAGAAAACAGGCTGAGCAAGCCAGGGGAAGCAAGCCAGTAACATCCCTTCATGGCCTCTGCACCAGCTCCTGCTTCCTGACCTGCTTGAGTTCCAGTCCTGACTTCCTTTGGTGATGAACAGCGATATGGAAGTGTAAGCTGAATAAACCCTTTTCTCCCCAACTTGATTCTTGGTCATGATGTTTTGTGCAGAAATAGAAACCCTGACTAAGACAACTTGCTTAAGATGATTCAGCTGGATAGGAAAAAAAAAAAAAAAAGCACTATAATTTGAAGCAGAGTGACCTCAGAACCATGTTCTGCCTGGAGGCTAGCTAACTTTTTCTGTAAAGGAAAAGAAGGTAAGGAATTTAGACTCTCTGGAGCACCCAGCCTCTAACACACTTATTTACTCATCTTCAAACATAAATAATACATAAATTAACCAATGTGGGTACAGACCATTAAACCTTTCATAGATGAACACATAAATTCAAATGTCATACAATTTTAATGTCAAGCAAATATTTTTCAACAATTCAAAACACATTATTTTTAACTTGAGCCTCACAGGAAGTGTGCCAGTTCTAGCTGCTGTCTGCCATCTAGCCACATCAGCTGTCCTCAACCTCAGTTCAGCTTCTGTATGTGACACACCTCAAGGTGACACCCTAAGGCACGGTACTTTCCCATAGCACCTCATGGCATGGAGCAAGCTTGGTTGCCTTTTCTCCCAGGAGCTAGGCATGCAGGGAACTCCCCCGGTGAGCAGGGGACATAGTTGGCTCCATTTCTGCAAGATGGATCCGTATTCTACTACGTTTTACTTCCTAAGTAAATCCATCCAAACTAATATCAGCTTCCTCTGATGTATGAATAAAGGCCTTCTTAACCTACAAAATTCCTGGGATCCACATCACAATAAAATGAGATAGAGGGGGGAGAGAGAAGAAGAAAATAGATGGCACCACAGGTCAACAGCTGTCAAAAGAACAAACTCAGCTGCGACCTTACAGGTAGCACAGAACAAAATTATCTTTTTTTAAAGTGTTTTTTTTTTTTTTTTAATGGACAGGAAATTGTTCTGAAAATGTATCATCAGCTGCAGAAGAGGGGAAGGATGTGTCCCTGAGTTCATTAGTAGAACCCTGTGATGGAGAGGGACCAGAAGCAACCATCAGAAGAACTAGGGCAAGCATTAGTTCCTAGTAGAGCATTAGGAATTCCCAACTAGAACTACTGGATAAACAAAAGTCGGGGGAGCCCTGAGCTTTACTTCAAACAGTACCATTTCTCCCCTTGGTGGACAGGGACAATCTGCTTCCATTGTGTGTCCCTCCAAGGACAGCTACTAGTCCTCCCTCTTGTGTAAATGCTTTTTTGGACAAAGTGGTTGTGAAGGAGCTGTGTTTTGCAGATCAATCTGTCGCTTATCTTAGTCTGGCTCTCCTATTTCCTGTGTGGTGTAATGAATGTTATTCACAGCCCCCCCCCCCCAAGGGGAAAATGGGGAAAGAACCTCACAGTGACTTCTGGCGAATTCTGTGGGAAAACAGCTGTCTTTTAATGGGGCCTTGGAATCTGTGGCAGGCACTGGACTCAGAGCTGTACATGTTATGCTCATAGCATCTTCAAAACCTAGCTCATGCCATTATCCCCCGTCTTTCAGGTGAGGGCACAGAGGTCTGAGGACCATTAATACCCACATGAGATCACTTATCTCTTGCAGCACTGGAAAATGTGGTCCATACAGCAGGTAATACACCTCTGCTCTGCTGCTCTACAGCAGATAATACGGTGCACAGGCTCTGTGACTAGCAAGTGCTCAGTGCACAGCGGCTGGAACAGGACTTGCAAACTGTTCTGTCCTTTATTCCCCATCTCCACCTTTGCCTCCAAGAGATGGTGAACTAACCACTCCATATATGTCTATTCTTTTTCAGAAAGTTGGCGCTGATGTAATTTTAGACTCACAGGCAAGTTTTAAAAATAGTTCCGAGTGTTTCCTATATCTTTTACCACACTTCCTCTAAGGCTCAGACCTCACACAACCAGAGCATGTTTATCAAAACTGAGAAGCTAGCATTGGCACAGCACCCTGACCTTAAATGTTAGGGGGAGTCCCTGGGACTTTACCACATTTCCCACTAAGGCCCCTTCCCTCTTCCAGGATCCAGTTTGAAATTCCACATCATATTTCACTGCTTTAGCCATCATAGTTCCTCCAATCGGTGACAGTCCCCCCACAAAAAGTGCTCTCATTATCTTAAAGCAAAATACTGTAGCTCTCTAGCTGATACACCAGAGGGACACTGGTCCTCATATACAGAATGTCCCTAGCTGATATACCAGAGGGACACTGGTCCTCATATACAGAATGTCCCTAGCTGATATACCAGAGGGACACTGGTTCTCATATACAGACTGTCTCTCTGTGTAAATTGGTGTGATATTCTCTCCCGATGAGGTTTAGGAAGTTTGCTATTTGTATTCTGGTGAGATTGAATCAGAAGAGTCTACTTTGTTTTTTTAAGTACATTATATCAAAGGGGATGTGATGTCATGGGGTCTGACAACAGGTACGTCAACTTGGACATGTGGTTATGACGACACTCCCACCCCCCAAAAAAAAATTATAGACAAGTTTTCAGCCCAGCTACCTATGAAAATACACATGCAAGCTCTAAACCCAGTGTCTGTGAATGTAACCTTATTGGAAATTAAGATGTGTGTACCTAAATCAAAAAGATAAGATTATGCTCCTTAGAGTCCAGGCATAGCTGCCCTTCTAAGAAGGGAAGATTTAGACAGAAGCAATCAGATATGGACAAATAATGACAGAGAGGTAAAGGACTTGTGCTTCCACAAAGCCACACACCACCAATGATTGCTCTTGATTCCAAGCAAACTGCAGAAAGTAGCTGAGGCAGGGGAGAAGTCCTGGGCAGGCTCAGAGGACACCTTGGTATCAGCTACCTGTAGCACAATACAGGACCCAGGTGCTTTGGTCACTTGCCCTATGGGTCTCCGCCACAGGAGCTAGGAAAGCAGGCGTCCTTGGATTTCCCTGCTGTGACAGTTCATAATTGATACTTCTGTTGGAGGGAGTGTTTGTTTACCTAGAAAGTGCTAAGTGAGCTTCATTTTGTTGCGTTTAGGTGTTACATTTCCAGGAATGTCTCCCAGCTGCGAAGGGAAACACAGAGGTAGGCCCTGACAGAGTCCCAAGAGCCTGTGTCCACTGCAGCTGGAAGGGAGGGGGCAGGCGAGGGAGTCAGGGAGCAGGGCAGGGTGACAGCGTAGACAGGACATACAGGTAGCAAAGGGAGGCCTTTTTAGAATGGTGTAAACAACAGAGGGATATGCTGGAGGGCAAGAGGCGACAGCTCCTTAGAGCTGGCCACTGACTCCATCTTCCTTGGTTGGAAACAAAAGGACAATAATGGAATGATTGCTCTTAACTCCCAAATTTCCACTATTATTCTTTTCCCTGCTCTCTTTCCCTTGGCACATCGTTAATTAGACGGGTGTCATCTGTTACCAGAAGATGAAAGGCAAATAATGAAGCCCAAATTCCAGCGGAAACCTGGCTTCATTGATTAAGCAAATGACACAGGTTTCAGAATTGCCGGTTTTGAGCCCACAAGACGGGTAAACACTCTTCAAGCTCTGCTCAGAATCCTAAGTTTTCCTTTACAGACGTTGATCATTATTTCAACAGTGATTCTGGGCTTTGGGGACAAAACGTCAGAAGGGCACCAGGAAGGCTCCCATGTAGCTGTGGATTCGCTGATTTCCACACAGAGAAGCAGAGACTTGTTTGTGCTATCTGTGAGGCCGCTGTCCTGCCTCACACTGGGCACACAGGGAGACATCTTAAATGGGCATTTCCCATTTAAGAAATGGCTCCGTTCTTTCTTTCACATCAGGTGCTGGGAGGAAATCACTCCAATTTCCTTCTTTCAGAGGAGAACCACTCCCCCCACCCCACCCCCCAAAAGCTAAAGTCTGTTTGTTTTGTTTTTGCTAGTGGGAGAACAAGGAGAGCCAGGAGAAACAATACCCAGGGAATGCACCAGCGCAGGCTCATGCACATACTACACATAGCCTGCCATGCAGCTGGGCGAAGGTGCTGAAGAGCATCCCCACCTCGGGTCACCGCAGCATTCGATAGTAGATGGCTGAGAAGTCATGTTGAACTGCTGACTCAGAGCCGTAAAACAGGACATACCAGTGCTTTGAGGTAGAACATTCAACACCCAAATCCAAACAAGCAAAAACTGCACTAAAACCTAGCACAAGGTTGCTATGGTTGAAGAAAGGGCATTTGTTCTCTCTGTATCAAGTGTTTTGACTGAACCAGAGAGTTCCAAAGGTCCACTGGCCGCTACAGCCCCTAAGTTAGCATCTTAAGCTAGGTCCGAGGCGTCTGCTTTCAGAAGAGCCTTGGGTTAGCAGAGAGCCATCAAGACAGCTGGCTGAACTCAGACATGATCTGAGTCCTGGTCCCAAACAGCTTCTCAATAGAACAATAAGAACAGACTCGTTTGTTACGACAGTGCTGGCAAAGGAATCACAGCCCTCTTGAGTTTGATTAAACTCAATGGCAAAATGAAGAAGCCGTGGCTGGAGCCAGTGAGGAGAGGCGATTCTGTCAGCATACACTAGAGAAGCAATCCATCCAATAATAAATCCCAAAGGGGTAGTGTCCAAGGTGCGCTCTTTTCTTTCTGAAGGAAGAAGCTCAACAAATTATTGAAATTACTTTCTCAAAAGGGTTTCACTAGACAGCCTGGCTTCAAACAAGGGAGTCAGCCTTTACTCGATGACATTACACTGTAGGCATGTGCCCCCATGCCCAGCTTAAACTATTGCCTTAATTCTCATTTGTCATCAAAGTTTGGGCCCCATTTTGGAAAACTGTAGAATTCTACCTTCCTGCCACCAGGACGTTCATTTTTGCTGAATGAAGGTTTATGGGTTTGAGGTGGGGAGGGGTTTAAAAACCAAAAAAAAAAAAAAAAACTTCGGAAAATAAGTCAGTAAAGTATGGGCCTCTTGGAGAGCAGGAGCAGGCAGCAGCCCAGGTTATGCACACAATCTCTCAGGAGTGCTAGTAAAATGAAACAGAGCCCCTGTTTCAGACTGTGGCCCTGGCTAAGGCCGCCCTCCTCAATTACTTTCAAAGTTATTCGTTTTAGTCAACATTAGAAGGGTAAGTCAACATTTGTCCTGGCAGCCAGCCCACATTTGTTATTTTATTAGTCTGCTACTGGCTAAATTGGCCCGAGATTAAACACATTTAATAAATAGCCCTAAAATATTGGAGTTTAGCTGAAAACCACATTCAAATTCTCTTACACAGGATGTTACAATTACTTAACCCTAGGCAGAAGGAGAAACACACACCCACACCCCTGCAAGTCCCTTTCAGCCGGTGCCAGCCCCTATCGCCTGGAGCTCATCTTGGTCATGCCCAGACATGGTTCTACAGACCTTCAGAGAAAGAGCAAGGCAAATATTTAGGTCTCTCTGTGGACCCTGGCTGCACATCTGCCTGCCCAACTTCAAGTAGTACCTCTTTAAAAAAAAACAAAAACAAACAAACAAACAAAAACTGTACTAAAGCAAACAGGGCCAGAATCTAAGAGCCCTGTGTCACTTCAGGAGTCAGACCTTTGGACAAGATAAAAAGGCTTGCCAGCAGGCCTGGGTCCCTGGGTTGTGACTCTTGGGAAGGTCAGCCTGGCATTCAAAGATGTAATGCACTTTGGGCAGGAATGTTAAAAAGTGATGTACCCGGCATACTATTTCCATCTCCGGGTCTGGGAAATGGGATACAGGTGGACAGCCCCGGCTAAATGAAACCCAGGGGACACCTAAGAGATGGCTAGTAGCTGGTCACTGCCATGGGGCCCTAAGTAAGGCCTTTGAGACTTCAGGAGTTCCTCAGCTACTTCCTACTGATTTCTCGGAACTTGTGGGTGGGACTAAGTTCTTGTTCTTGTTTATCTCTGCTGAAGGGATATCCTGGCTCCCACCCCCACCCCTCTGGGCTGGGTAGGAGAAAAGCATGCCTTGGGCCTTCCAACCTTGCTTCAGAGTTGAGGATGCTTGTGTGTACAAATCTCAAGACTACTTTAAAGACTTTTCATGGGCTCCCCCAGAGCTTAGGAACAGACTCACAAAAGCCTCTGCACAAAGTAACAAAGTTCCTTTCAGAATGTATCAATTCTTTACAAAGTATACACAGGTAAATATGAGCCCCACTAATATTTTACACCCTCCAGACAATAATGTAACCCCTGACCAGCCAATAATGTAACCCTGAGGCTTGCTTTGCTAGCTGGGAAGTACAATGACTCTCCTAGAGTTGGGGGGGGGGGGCATGTGAGACTTTGTGGAATGTTTGTGTCATAGGCCCACCCCCAGATAAGACCAGAGCACTAGGCTATTCCAAAGTGCAAAGAGCAACATACTCTCTCCAGCCCACTGCCATTCCCTGAAGCTTCCCAATTCACCTTCCACTGCCGTACCACTGACAGGTTCTGGCCACATATTTTCATTCCACATTCCTGGCATCTCCTTCCTGGGGCTTTATCGTCTATTTAGGAAAACTCTGGCGGGGTAGAGGAAAGCTGGGAGTGGCTTGGCAGGACTCAAGGCTAGGCTGGAGGACAAAGAACAGTGGTGAAATCCTAAGACTGGGTGGGGTTGGGGGATCCAGTACAAGGGTCTTGAGGTCTGCACAGGATAGGTCCTGCTAACACTGCTGGATTATGCTCTAAGGGAGCTAGTATGCAATTTTACCAGAGCCCAGGACTCTCTGGGATTAGGCAACCCTAAGTACACTGGGCATTTAATCCATCAAATGGATAAAGTAGAACTTCTGTCACACAGACGTGGTGCCTTTTGCTTCAACAAGGACACCACATGCATCGCCTCTCTACCCACCTGCCATCTCTCAAAGCTCAGCATTCCTTAGCTCAGCTGCCCAGAATATCAACTAGAAGAACAGAGGTAAAAAGAGGCACAGGCACCGATCTCCATCTTGGTGTCCCAAAGGGTGGGACAGATTGTTCTAGCTGAATCTGGAATGAGGACATGCATCTCACTCAAGCTGAGCTGACAGTCGGCTCTGCTGTCTGGCTGAAGATAAAGGCATCCACTGAATTTGGCTGCTAAGATCAAACCTGCAGAGTCATCTGATGGAGCACCTGGGCTGCAGGAGAGCACAGGTACCCTTTTGTTTTTTTTTCCTGGCCGGTTGCTTCTTAATTTGACAATGATTTTTGAGCAAGGAAGCTTTTCAGGGATGGGACTTTTCAGAAAGAAACATAAAATACTTGGGGTGCTTCTGACATGTGCCAGCTGTACCCAGAAGCACTTTTTATCCCTTCATATGCCTGGCCCACGTGTGTCCTCAGCAGCAACAACCAGGGGATACAGAACATTTTTAGAACATTCGGCTCCCAAGAGAGAGCAGAATAAATCCAAATCTGGTTATTCTAAACGGAAAAATCCACCAAACAACTACATGAGAATCAGTGTATTGGAAACATACATATATACATACTCACGCACACACGCGTGTGCATGCACACACACATTTAAATTTAAACTTTCATGGGTGGGGTAATGCCAAGTCACCCAATGAGCAATGGCATTCGAATAAATAAGGTGGGGAGGAGGCTGCTCAGCAGTGTGAGGGAGGTGATGTAGGATAGGTTCCTATGGTCCTCTGTCATCCCACAGCCTTCAAGTAAGTATATAAATAGCTCCAAATGCTATTCCTTAGGATGGGTGTGTGCGCTCATGCAGAACACAGTGTTGTTTGCTTGGCCATTTCTCATTGTGCAGCATATTTTTAATGACAGGATTTTTTTTTATTTTTTAATGTTCACTAACAATAGATTTTTCCAAAAGCTCACTGCAGACACTGGCTCTCAGAACTCTACATTTGCAACCATGAAACATGATTGTGTGTTCTTTCTAGCCTCCAGACTTCAACAAGAAGCCTGACAAGCCTGACACATCATTATTTAGAGTCTATTGAAACTAATCCTGTGTGGGAATATGGAAAAGAAGGTAAGGAGCCTGGGAGATCTAGCTCTGCGGTTCAGCTCATTTCAGTTACAAAAGATAATCTGGAGACTGAAGGATAATGGCTGGCGACTTAAAAAATACAGAAGGGCTAGTCACAGATCGTTGGGTCAAACAAAATGATGGCTTAGCCTTGGAGTCAGAGCCAATGCGTGCCAATAAGTTTCTAGCAGAGACAAGGTAGTTTTGCTGAATATGGTATGTATTTCTGGGGTAAAGGACCCACTTCCACACCCTCCACACAGGTAGCAAAAGTCACGTGGATGGAGTAAAGGGTCATTCTGGAGCAGGTCCTTCTTCCTCCTGCCTCAACATTTGGGTAGCCGGCCCTGCAAAGCCTTAGTGAACTGCTGTCAAGGCTGCTCTCTTCCTGACTCTAGCAATCTCTCTCTACCTCAGGCAGCAATGCCAGGACCCTGTTTTATAGAAGAGGAAGCAGGTGTCCAGGGAAAGGAAACCACTTGCTCCAACTTTTTACCAAGTAATTAATTGCCAGAGCTGACATTCCAATATACCTGACTTGAAAGCCTTTCCTGCCACCCCCACCCTGACTTCCCAAGGCACATCGTTTCCTCTTTTAACAACAGCAAGGCACACACCAGGCAGTACGTATCCTGCCAGGCTGCCTCCAAGAGCTTTCTATCCACCCATTTCACAGAGCAAAGAAGACTGGAAGGGGGTTAGATTTTGCTCAGCATCGCCTAGCCAATACAGAACCCAAGGCCACTCACCTGTCAACAGGGCCTGGGTTCTCCTAGTTTCCAAAGTCAGGGGGAACCTGGATGGAAAACTGACTTCACAGGCAGAAGAGAGGCAAAGTCTGACCAGGAAGTGTGAAGAGAAGCTGAACCTGCAATGGTCTAGCCTTATCACTCTGAGACCAGCGTGATAGGCAGCCATAAGGATGTACCTATGTGCATCCAGCAGACACAACAGGACCCTCTAAGGGCACACATGAGGTAGACGGCATCTAGCATCAACGGTCTCACTTAACTACTTTCCAATACACGGTATTCACAGGCTTCCCAGTTCCTCACTGTGCCCCCCTATCGCAGACTGACAACCATTACCAATGTGTTAGTTTCACTGATGGTTTGGTGACACTCAAAGAGAGAAAATGCATGCTTTTGTTTTTCCTTTCTAAATGTGTGGAGAAACAAAAGACACAGTCAGGTCTCAGTACTTGTCCACTGACAACTAAAGAACACTAGAGGTCATATTTGGACTTATTCAATTCTTTACCAATGTAGCCATCACACTATGGAGTTTCCCTACGCTTCTAACAAAGGACCCTTTTGTAATTAAGGTGTTCTGCTAGGATATGGCAGGAAGAACTCAAAGCAATCAAATCCACCCTCATCTGTTTCCCAATATCTGTGGTCAGCCCTGGCTGAGTCTCCGCTGATGCATTCCAGCGGGGAGCTGCCTCAATGACCAGGGTGTGTCTCTACTCAGACTCACACACCATCTCCTGTTTAAAAGTCACACTTGGAACTATGAACTCACACAAGATACTTTCAGCCTACCTGCAAGGAAAGATGTGAGGCTTGCCAGTGTGTCTGGAATATCTCTTATTAAAATTAATAATAAAAAAATATTAATAACAACAATATAAATCCATGTAGACCATTTGGAAAACCGACTTGGTATTAACAACAACAACAACAATAATTACATTTGGACCATTTGGGAAACCAACTTGGCATTGCCTATGAAGGAATGAGTAACTTCGTTTCACAGAATGATCACCTTAGTTAGCTTCTACTTGCAGACCTACACTCAAAACAGAAGTCGCTGTGGATGCTGAGGAACTGAATGAAGCCCTGTGGTTGCTTTTTTATTTTTTGTAATTGTTTGGTTTGGTTTTTTCTTGGAAATCCTATTTTAAGGTGAAGCAAGCAAGATTTAAGAGGACAAGTCCAGCCCATGGTCTCGTCAACTCACAAGAGGCCCAAAGTTGGGATTAAGAACTCAGCTCAGCCGACTTAAAATCCTAGTTCTTAACTCCTACTTTCAGGCCCACATTGAAATGTACATACATCCTACCTAGTCCTGCATGCAGGGAAGGAGGCAGAAGGAAGGGAATGGGTTAAGTAAGTTCCTTTGAAAATCTGGAACTTTTTTGAAGTTTTATAAGAAAAGTTTTATTTATATTGCTAGAACAAAATCTCTTTTTTTTAAAAAAAAACTTGATTATCATGGAAAGCAGGACTTTCTATGACATTAAAAACTACTTTGTATCCACTTCAAAGTCTTTTTAAAAAGATTTATATTTTTATTTATCTATTTGTTATATACGAGTACACGGTAGATTTATTATATAACAGACACACCAGAAGAGGGCATCAGATCCCATTACAGATGGTTGTGAGCCACCATGTGGTTTCTGGGAATTGAACTCAGGACCTCTGGAAAAGCAGTCAGTGCTCTTAACCACTGAGCCATCTCTCCAGCCCCCCAAAGTCTTAATATCTGAAGTATGGGTCCTTTTTCTAAGTTCACACCTGGGAACTTGTTATATTATTCCAGTCATCGAGGAACCCTCAGAGCTGCCTCATACAGTTTCCAACTACTGGGGATCACCATGACAACATATTCCATCTGTGTGGCTCACCCAAGCTATCAGGTGCTATTAGGCATCCATACATTGTTAATTTGTTACTTTGGTAAACTTACGGTAAAAACAAAGTATCAACCTCCTTAAATGAAAAAAGTTACATAGGACCTGCTCTCCAGCACCCATGTAAAAAGCTGTCTGGGGCAGCACATGCCTATGACCCCAGTACTGGGGGAGATGAAGACAGGCATTGGAGAGTGTGTGTGTATTCAAAGGTGGACTTTTAACTATCTTTTCCTATAATGTACACACACATTCCTACCTCCTAGGCTTCTGTTAAATATTTGCCCTTCCCTGAAGCTTCCAAGGCTGATTCTAAAGGGGAAACTAGCAAGTGATAGAGATAATAAAGACATAGTGGGTCCAAAGTGACCTGACCTAGTCAGAACCTTGGGAAGACAACTGGAGAGGAAAGGTGACTTAAATTACTTTGGCTCTTTATCATTGGAGCCCTCACAAGTGGCCTGACATTATCGTTTGGGAAATAATGACTGAGTACAGTCCTCCCCTTCCAGGAGCAAAGACTCAGAGGTTCTGAGTGGCTGACCCTACTAGTGTCCTGTCCTCTAGTGGGACGCTCTCATCAGAAGTAACGTGGAAACAAATGCTGCATTTAGGAGAGTTATGAAGGCAGCCTCCGCTTACTGCTGTGGACGTCAGGACACAGTTCACTGCTGCAGGCGCTTAGAGCATGCAGAGACCCGTGGAAGGAACCAGGTGGCCTGGCCAAACCACAGAGGCAGAAGAGGGTGGAGTAGATGTTTTCTCTTTGTGGCTCACACTTTAGCTAGCATCCTTTTTCTCTTCTTCTAAGAGTCAACTTCCCTTATCACGGGTTTCCAAAGCCCCTTTGCAAGGTCACAAGCAAAGCCCTTCAGCCCACAACACACACACACACACACACACACACACACACACACACACGCACGCACGCGCACACACGCACACACGCGCACACACCCCTCACCAAGCAACCACTAGGATGGTAAGACAAGGTCTATGGAAACAAACAAGGACTACAGGACACCGGGGTCCCACCAACACCCATTTCCAAGATGTGTGACATCTAGAATATGACTTCACTGGGGGAACATAGCGAGGCAGGAGAACACGTGTTTATTAGCACAGAGGGGCCCTGAGTCCAATCTGTAGCACGGCAGGGGTTGGAGCTGGGAAAGACCTCACCAGTGACCTCTTAGGTATCTTCTTTGGATTTCCCTGGGGTTGTTACAATGTCTTTGAGAAGGGAGCTTGCCTCGGCCACAAATTCAGGCCAGAAACAGCTAGAAGGAAGCCTTAACTCTTCTGGTCACCAGGCTCAGCTTTATCTGTTTCCACTACTTGATTTACTCTCCTTTCTGAGGCTTTTTCTTGCAGAAATACTCCACATTTCTAAATGGAGCAGCTGGTAGCAATTGCTATGCACTGTTGTGTATAATATAAGGGCCTGACTTAGGCTCTCAGTCCTATTTGATTCACTCATGCTGCCAGCTTCTGATACCATCTATGAAAGAGCATTTTAGGAAATGTACTTCTTGCTCTTTATCATGTCTTCCGTAGTATCTGTAGAACTCAAAAGGCCTCAGGTCAACACATGTCACCTACATGTGCAAAATTTGTTCCCATCCATTTTGTGGCTTCTTTTTAACTCTAATAGTGATCTCCTATCAAGGACAAAGTAAGTCCTTGTTTGCAGTTTGGGATACTGAATTACAGGCCAGGGCAAAGGTCACCCATCCACTGACCCAAACAGGAAGTCACTTTGTGCAGAGTTCTAGCCAACCTTAATGGGGTTCATTTGTAACAGTTTCCACACAGTTCTGCTTGCAACCAACTCCATCCAGTAACCAGTAGCTTCAGTCAACATGTTGGCAAGCCAAATGGTGAAGACTAGGGGGAAAAGAAGCATCATTTTTCTTGCTTTGGTTGATTTAAAAAATAAAAGAAAGTTTTTTGCCTTATCCAGTACTACAGTTTGTGTATAAAATGTCTCTAACAGGCACATAGTGAGGACTAGCACTAGCTGCTAGCACTGTTTTGAAAAGTACTAAGAGACTTTAGGAGGTGAGAGGCCAGGTGGAAGAGGCAGGTCACTGGGAGCATGTCTTTGAAGGTTAGACTTGGTCCCCAGTCCCTTTGTTTCTCTCTGCTTGCAGTCTACCAAGGGGAGCAGCCTCCGTCACATGATTCTGTAGCCATGTTCTGTCTCACCATAGGTCCAGAATCAATGGAGCAAAGATGATGGACTGAAATCTCTGATACGGTAAGCTAAAACAAAATAACCCCTCCCACTACACACACACACACACACTCACACACTCACTCACACATACACTCACACACACATTCACATACACACTCACACACACACAAACACACACACTCACTCTCATACACACTCACTCACACATATACTCACACACATTCACATATACACTCACACACACACAAACACACACTCTCACACACACTCACTGACACATATACTCACACACACACTCACACATACACTCACACACACATACTCACACACACTCACATATACTCACACACACACAAGCACACACACTCACTCTCATACACACTCACTCACATATACTCACACACACTCACACACATACACTCACACACACACACACACACACACACACACACACACACGCTTCTATTTTGTCACAGGGCCCGAAAGGTGACACACACTCTTGGCTTCGTCAGCTGAGTCAAAGGAGAGAGCACACATGAAATCTGAGAACAGGATGACAATACTATGAATTTAGGGAGCACCATGGAAGTGTGTTGGCCTTTTCCCCACTTCTCTGCATCCATGTGATATTACATGGGCTTAAACTGGGTTCCTCTGTACATGCAATTATGCTCAACTTTCTCCTTTTGAATTTCCTCAAGGGACACCAAGGTATATTTCTGTTAATAGATGATATCATATACCATAAGATAATAAATGGTTAGGGCTACAAATTTAAAACAATCTAAGCCCTCAGTTTGTATGTGAGGTGCCTATTCGTGTCTTTTGCCTATTTGTCAATAGACCATTTTATATTGGTATGGATTACTTATATGACAAAGATATTAATCTTAGCCCCGTTGTTTTTATTTCCAAAATATTTTTCAAGGCATTCTTCTATTCTCCTATCTAAGGAAGCATATTACACAAAAAGAAACTTGTTGATTTAACATCATGATATAATGTAACTATGGTATTTCTGGGCTGATCAATACTCAGGATTTCTGGACACAATCAAGACGTCCAGGTGAAATAAGGGAAAACAAGGAGACAGAATGAACACACCAGGTGGATTGTAAGCAAGGACGTGAACTGGCAGGGATTAGGAGAGCAACACCAATTTCCAAATATTTAAGATACATGAGAAATACGCTATAAAATAAGAGTTCTGAAAGGCAGTTTTACAGTCAAAAGATCGTCTCAAGAACCACACTAAACAAAGGCAGAAGATGCTCTCCCATACTGTGAGTTGCTCTCCTTGGAAGTACTAAGCAGAGATTGAATACATCCAGCAGCTTGATGAGACCTGGCAACCTGTTCTCAACAGACCAGGGTACTCGGCTGCTGTGACCTGGGGTCATTTCCCTAGCTGGTTCTATTTGTTTCTTAAGTCCCTGGAAGCAGAGCCTGTTTTGCTTCTCCTTTCCTCAACGTAAAAGCCAGGAAAAAAAAAAAAAAAAGACCAATGGATTTACTGTTAAGCTTTCTGGTTCAGTTCCAACTCATTGAAGTTTACTAATAACCAAGGCTGCCTTCTTGAAAAGGTACACAACAGTCCAGGCTCGGAGGAACATGTTCAAGTGTGCCTAGACTTAAAGGGACCACTCTTCCTAGCCAGCTGAAGGCTCACAAGCCTATCCTACTTAACTTCTGACAGCTTCTTCTAAGCCTTGACACCAAAATCCAAAAGGGTGGGGGAACAAAAGGGGGAAAGTGGGGGGAAAGGAGGGCATTAGAAACCTCTGGCCTTTACTACCAACAGCGTCTGACCTGACACAGGGAGAAATGCAGTCACAGCAAGTTCTATACGAGACAAAGAATACAGGGCAACTGACCACAAACAGCACCAACGAAGGCGCCCCACATACGCAAACTCACGGTCAATAGCAATCAAATTTACAGAGGACTTGCAAGATTAGGATGGGATCAGTGATTTATTTTCATCCATCAGTTATGAAACCAGTGGTACTGGTACACAATTAGGGGTGTCTTTTAAAAAAAATGCCATTTAAAAAAAAAAGAAAAGAAACCAGATGGTAGTTGAGCCCTCGTTACTGGTTTACGTGGAAGGCTGGTGGCTCCTGTAGGTAAGCAAAATGACTCGTAGAAGAATTGGCGGTGTCAGCTTTATATTGCTGGACATAATTGTTTTGGCAGAGATCTGCTTTGTGGTCTTGAGACACATAAGAGTTGAAATTACCTCTCAAGCAGGGTTGCTACTCTACTGAAGTGCGCTACAGAAGTCCTGACTGGAGGTTGGGTCTCTCACTCACTGCAGAAAGAATGAGCCTTGGATTGTGAGGCAGTTTCTGGAGCAAGCAGGTTTGTCCTTCGTGTGCCGTGCGGTAAGGAGACCAGAGATGTAGTCATTTTGTGGTAATGTGATGTGGTTGGGAAAGTACAGACTTCACAGTCAGACTAAGCTGTGAGTCTTGGAGCCTCTACCACATAGTTCTGCCATGACATCTTTCTCAGAGTCTTTCCTTCTTTCTACAACACAGGATGTGTTGGGTAGTTTTATGTCAAGTTGACACATTCTGAAGTCACTTGAGAGGAGGGAACCTCAATTAAGAAAATGCCTCCAAGAAACTAGGCTGTATGAAGGCCTGTGGGATAGTTTCTTAATTAGTGATTGATGGGGGTTGGCCTAGCCTATTGTAGATGGTGCCATCCCTGGGCTGGTGTTTCTAGGTTCTATAAAAACATTGGGCTGAGCAAGCCATGAGGAGCAAGCCAGTAAGCAGCACCCCTCCATGGCCTCTTGCCTTCAAGTTTCTACCCTGACTTTGGTGATGAACTGTGATATAGAAAGTCAAATAAACCCTTTCGCCTCAGTGTGCTTTTGGTCACGGTGTTTCATCACAACAATAGTAACCCTAACAAAGACAAGAGGGTAACATTAACCTCATGATCAAAGTAAAGGACAACATGGAGTCCCTCGTGCATGGCCATATATAAAACAGTATTGAGTAGGGTAATAAGCATGACTTTTTTTCCTTTGACACAGGCCTTGATTTGTAATCCAGGCTTGCCCTGAACTCATGAATACTTCCACCCTACATCCTAGAGCTGAGATTACAGGTGTGAGTCACCACGCCAGGCTGGATAGTACTCGCTGAGATTACTATGTTCCAGGCACTACATGAATTATCCCATTTGACCCTCACTACGTTTCTAGGAGGCAGCACTATCATCACCTCTATTTTATCATCAAGAAAACTGATGCTTGGAGAGGCACAATGGTTTGCCCGAGTCAACTTCAATATCTGGCAGTAGGGAAGGCAAGGGGACCCGGATAGTCTTATTCCAGAGTCCATGCATAAAGTTAACTTCCAGGCTGGAGAGATGGCTCAGTGGTTAAGAGCACCGACTGCTCTTCCAGAGGTCCTGAGTTCAAATCCCAGCAGCTCACATGGTGGCTCACAACCGTCTATAATGAGATCTAATGCCCTCTTATGGTGTGTTTAATTATAATAAATCTACAGCGTACTTATGTGTAATAAATACATAAATCCTTAAAAATAAGTAAATAAAATAAAGTTAACTTCCCTTCCTCTAATACATATGTTCATCTTGGAGAACTGTATGTGCAAGGATACCGTTCCAGATGAATAAGTGACAATAATCAGAACTACCAGCAAGCAATGACTTCTCTCTGGGTTGCTATGCAACCAGCAAAATCTGAGGCCCACTAAGCCATCTAAAGAGACTTTATGGTTTAGTTGTAATAGCTACCATGGCTGTGTGCACACACTTGGCCATATATATTGACAGCTCAGTACTACAGGATGCAGATTCCAAGAACAGCTAACTAAATACAGGAAACCAGTGATCCCTTAGCTCTGTAACTGGCACTCAAGAGGTGTATCCCTAAGTGGGTACAACTTTCAAATATAGCTGTTGACTGGGGGAGGCACAAATCACAGAACACAGGGCCCAGCTTGCCCAGTAACTAAAGCTTCGAAGGCACATTCTCAGTTATATGGTTAAGGTTACATATTTAAAAGATGATGTTTATCTGTTAATATGATGATATATGTCTGTTTTGCATTTGCCTTCATTTTTTTTCCTATTAGGTTTAAGCACTGTTTTAAGTACTGATTACTGAGCTAAATCCATCAGAAAAAAAAAATCTGGTATTGAATCTTGGATCGGACTGGATTTTCTTTGTATTTTTCTACAAGCCACCTCTTTTCGGTGTCCTTATTCACAAAGATGGAATTTAATACATGTTTTGTGATGAGCTACAAGGAGTCTTAAGAGAGATCCGGGCATGGCAGACTTAGAAAGAGGATAGAATGCTATAATTTTATATCCAGTGTAGGCCATTATTCAAAGGACTGTGTAAGACTACTGACTGAGTAAAAACTAGAACCTATACTTTGGGGAACCCAGGGTAATACTCGACTACTCATGAACTACATACATTACTATGCACTGAAATTTTTATAAGCACCAAGAGATACAAGCACTAGGAATACCACCTACTAATGAGACCTGATGCCAAGCAATACCTCTATGCCCAAAATGAGCAGTCTGCCAGGATGCCAAGCCTAATATAAGAAAGTGTCTGGGTTTCCATTAAAAATAAAATCGAGGGCCAGGAGACGGACCAGCAGATAAAAGCAGCAGGCACACAACCGGACGACCTGAGTCCAGTCCCCAGATCCCTTAACATTCCGGACAGAGAACTTATTGTTCTATAACCTTCACATGCCTGAATTTTCATGTGTGTGTGCACGTGCGAACACACACACACAAATAGTAAACATAATGCTGACCTACAACTCTTAAAAGCCTGTCCCCACTCTAGCTTTCTTAACCAGGCCTGGCTACTGAATCTTCTATTTAAAGTAAACCTCACCACGGAGAAACAGAGTTTCAGCTGCTAATCAGCCAGGCTCATGAGTGGTCTCAGGTTCCCCTTTAGAGACCTGATCGGGTCCTCTGAGCACCCAGCAGTCCTGGAGTGAGCCCTTCCTCCCAGTAGAGGAAGTGATCAAAGTTTTCATAACTATGAAATGGAGATAAATCGAGCAAAGCTGCATTAACGAAACTGCTTGCATCATGTGACAATTTTCTGTGGAAACCCAAAGCTGTGTGCCAAGCTCACGGTAATGATTAGAGCCGAAGAACTTTATAACTAGTCAGTCAGAGGCATTGCATTTAAACATTTGCAATCCAATTTCTACACCCATAGGAAATGCCAGATTAAGAAGCACTATTTTATTAGTCGATACAAAATATCAGGCATGCACTATCATAACCTTTGCAGAATATTTTTTCAAGTTTAAAAATGGATATTTTTAAAGAAAAAAATTTAAGCATGTATTGTTTTTACTTCCGGTGAAAACTACCAATAAAAATTTTAAAAGAAGCATTTAAACTAAGCCTTGAAAAGAATATCTTCATCATCTTTACTCAGGTAGGTGGCATCTGGTGACCTGTCTCCCCTGAGCTTTCTGTTAAGTGAACATCAAGTTGCTGGTGACTGAGTGTTAGAAGAAACAGGCTGTGGCCACGCTGCACACAGTCCTCAGGAGGAGTTGCCATCACACAACTGTGGCTGGCACAGGTGCTCAGCCACAAGTATCCTGAAGGTCAAGGAGTCCTATCATCCCAGGAAGGCCTTCGGACAGACAGGTTTCCTTCCGTTGCCATTCTTTTCACAAAGAGAAAAGGTTTCTTGAAAAAGAAACGTTCATAGGACTTAATAATATCTACTTTATAAACTATTATATAATCTTGTTTTTTTTTTTTTTTTCTTAAGACAGTAAGTGAATGTGGTTTTTGGTTGTTTTTAGACATTTATAAATACTGGCGACACCTACCGGCAGAAAATATATTTCTGTTTGGTCACCTTTTGTCAGACAGAAACAAGAAAACGTCCTCTGAAACCCATTTAAGTTTCTTTTTCCAACCTTGTCTATCTCCATTATTGGGAAGTTATTTATACCTGACCAACGAAACTGGAGGCATCTGCCTCTGCCTCAAGTTGTGTAAAGTGTACTTTTATTATGGTAAGAATAATTATATTAATGAAACTCAGTGGTGACCTCTGCAAAATATTTACCAATATTCTCCAAGAGCATTCACCTCCCGTCCTTGTTTTTACACAAGTACATCCCCACAAAGGGAACATAAAATGTATTTTACTTTGTGGATTCAATAGGAATGGGGGAAATCGGCACAACAGTTCATGAAATGCTACAGCACAGAGCCACAGACTATGACAAACAAGGGACGAATAACAGACAGGTTTACTTAAGCCTTTACCACAGGACCCCAAAACACAGGAGCAAAAAACAGAAAAGCCTGGTCGGAATGCACAGGTATCTTCACTATTATCTTCCCTGTCCACTTATTAACGAAGCTGGTTATGCTCTCTCTCCTCCCAGGCGTTTGAGAAGCCAGCAGCCCTATCGCCACTGAAAACTGTATCCAGACCAGGCAGTAAAAACCTGAACTCCATGAAGGTACCACCCTGTTCAAACATGAGAATCCACCACACTTCCTCTGCTGCTGACACTACAAACTCTACAAATATTCAACTAGCTACGGGAAGGAGAGCGGTTTATCTTGTACTCAGCAAACAAAAGGGAAGATATAACCAGAGCCTGGTGTAGTTCTGCTGTAGGGAGGCAGTCTTGTTGGAGGAAATGGATCTCCGATGCTACCAACGCCCCCAAACATACCTATACAGAATTCACAGAGCCGAATGCACACACCTAGCGGACCTACATGTGTCGTGTAGGTGGAACCAACAGTACTGTGCCGAGGTGGGACACACACCCGCCTCCTGCGCCACTGCCTGCCCACCCACCCCGTCTTGGTGGTTCTCAAAGAAAGTGGAGAACACACACACACACACACACACCATGATGAGCTGGTTCTATGGACTCCACCAAAGGAAAGCTGGGGTCTGATAAGGCAACTGTCTTTTCTAAAACCCCAAAAAAGATTGAGAATCGTCTTCTCCTCCGGCTGACCCTAACCAACTTCTAAGGGCAATCAGCAATTTGCCAGAGACAGGATACACAGAGGGGGACGAGACAGGACAGCCTAAGAAAACCAAACTGAGAGGACTCCCTCAATTACCCAAGGGCACTGCCCCTCTCCCTGCGCCCAAGTTCCCAGAAAGGGAACTGTTTCTAGTATTTCAAGACAGCTTCCCATTCACCAGCGTATAGCTCACTTTCAGCCGTCGTGAAGGAGCGCCTCAATTTACTCTTTTAGCTCAGACCCAAAATGAACGACACCCTTCCCCCAACCTCCTTTATTGGCTACTTGTGTCAAGTAAAGGTGCCCCGTCCCGCCCTTGCTCTTAAACAGCTACAAAACCAAGTGTGTCCGGTGAGGTGTCTGAACTGGTCCCAAAGAACTTAGGCTTTCTCAACCCCAGCCGAGAACGGGGAGACATCGCTTTACGAGGGGCTCTCTCCTCACACCCGGGCCTCTCTAACAGGGTAGCGCTAGGTAGGCGCCTTTGCAGGTTCTAAACAGAGACCGAGTGTCTGCCGGACGCTGGGGCAGGAGAGATCTGCGGTTCCCGGGCGCAGGAAGAAAGAGGCAGGGATAGAAGACCCAAAAGGAGAGAGGGAACACTTGAAGGGGCGATCCGGAGAAGCGCAGCACGCGGGGGAGATGGAGAGAAAGCGAGAGGTACACAGGGTGAGGTGGCGGAGAAGCTGGGAGGTGCAGGTGTGTGGAGGGCGCGCGTCCTACCTCGTCCTTGGTCACCCCGCTGCCCAGGGGCGACTCCAAGATGCAGTTTGCCCTCTTGGCAGTGAGGTAGAAGGGGAAATCCTTGGCTACCATGGCGGCTGCCGGGCCTGCTCTTTGAGATATCACCGCTGATCCCAGACGACAACAAAAATCCCGGGTAAAAGAGGGCCGGAGCTCCACGATGCCGGCGGCGGCGACGCGAACACCTCCAGCGGCTTCTGGCTGGGTGGACCTGACGCCTAGGTTCCACCGAGAAGGGCGGAGCCGCTTTAAGCCACGCCCTCGGTGGGCGGGCGGGTAGGCGGGACTAGAGAGGCCCACTCCGCCCTCCTAGGAGCGCCAGGTGCGAACTTGCAGAAGTCTATGGGACGGTTCTGCCAACTTTGGGGACCCCAGGGAACACGCACGCGAATCCGCCAGACCCCAGACAGCTCCACTAGAGGAAGAACAGCTTGAAGCAAGGAGGCCAGGCCCTAGGCAAACTCTGATAGAGCAAGGGGGCAAGTCCCAAGCCAGACTCTCACTGGGGGTTGGGGGAAGGAATAGTATCTCTAAGTAACTCTGGCTGTCCTGAATACAATTTTCTTTTAAATGAGCGTTAGTAGTGTAACAGCAGTCCCAACAGTAAAATGAACCCATTTTATTTGGAGTTCCGAATAATTTTAAAGCAGCATGTAACCAACCTCCACAGACAAATACTTTCCACCACCTACGGAGTACAGAGTCCCTTCTAACCAGCCCTCCCCAACCCCTCCCACGCCCCTACACCCACGCTAGACTGATTCAGTCTGTTTCCAGTCTAAAGCAAAGACTATGCTTAGGGGGATATTTCCTGGGGAAACACTGACATTGTAAATGCCCAAGAAGCAACTACAAGGTCGTTGCTGCAGCCCTGTCCAGGTAGTAAAAAACAAACAACAAACAAAAAACCCTAGAAACAACTGTAACAGTCTTTAGTAAGAGTACTTAAGGAAACTTATTATAGAACACCACCCCATAGCCATCAGAAAGGAGATGGGTCTATGGGTGGAGACCTGAAAAATCTCCTTTATGCTGGTCTCGGTTAGGAAATCATTGCAAAAGGCTGTGAGTTCAGGGCTTTGGAAGAATAGTTAGCAAGTGTGAGGCTGTGAGTTCAGTTCCCAGCATCCAAAATATATCAGTGCGGAAACAAAGAGGTAAAACAGATTGTGTTCAAAATACATCTACAAAAATTACTTTCCTTCCGTCTTTCTTTCTTTCTTTTTTGCTATTTTCTATGAAGACATACTTGTAGGACAACAACATTGAATGTCTAGAAGAATCTGAGACAAGCTTACACTGTCCCTGGTGGCAGAGGAGAAACATCTTGGATAGAAAAGGTTAGTGACAGTAGACAAAGAAACTTTACAGTTACTGGAACAATTTTCTTATGTTTTTTACAAATATTTTTATTTTA
This sequence comes from Micromys minutus, assembly GCF_963924665.1. Classification (NCBI taxonomy): domain Eukaryota; kingdom Metazoa; phylum Chordata; class Mammalia; order Rodentia; family Muridae; genus Micromys; species Micromys minutus. The sequence goes on from NC_137981.1 coordinate 31,592,365, forward strand.
CTTATATATATTTTATTTTTTCTGTATATAGGTATATTGTCGCTGTCTTTCAGACACACCAGAAGAGGGCATCAGATCCCATTTCAGGTGGTTGTGAGTCACCATGTAGTTGCTGGGAATTGAACTCAGGACCTCTCTTAACTGCCAAGCCATCTCTCCAGTCCCAGTAACAACTTTAAATGTCTTAAAAGAAAAAAATATATTCACATGTCACCCTGGGAAAAAAGAAATTGATTTTCTTAAAGTTATCATTTCTTTCAAATAACATTTCTTGTAAACTTTGCTATAGTATCTTTCTGTCCTCAAGTGAAAAGGTCTACATACAGCAGGTGTCATTACAGGAAGGTACCGAGTCTTGGTTTTGCTTCTAGGGTGTGACGGAGGCAGTGTGGTGGAGAAATATAGACCCTGCTTTGACAGTCTCTGCTTCCAGATGAGGTCAGAATCCAGGGGTCCCTACTTTCCCTGGCAGGAAACTGCTTAACATGTGGATTTCCACCCAAGGTACCAAATTCACACTCTGGCACTAAACCCACCCATTATCTTGCCTGACTAGAGAAGATGGCCGGTTGCCTTTGGATGCAGGAAGAGGCTTGTGTGAAAACAGGGATCCTAAGTGAGTGGGTTCCGACTGAGATTGGAGAAAGTGGTGGTTTTCTTCCCAAGAACAAAACCTGAAGCAACAGGAAGAAAGCTGCAGCCAAGGAGGCATGGGTTGGAAGGGGCATGTGAGAGCCACCAATTTTCCTAATGACATTCCCAATGCACATTTATACTCCCTTCAAGCTTGGCCAAATGTAGGAGCAAGGGGAACATCATCTCCAAGGGTGCCCAACCAAGCCAGGCCAACGCACCCACAGCCTTTCTTCCTTTATCCTTTCCCTGTTCTTCCAGGGTTCACCCACAATCTTCACCACAAGACCCTGGGCATCAGCTTATTTGATCCCTAGTGAAGTTTTCCGAGACTTGTTCTCCAGTTTGAAAATACACTTATAGCACTTGATGGGGGGTGACCTGAAAGAGAATCCCACAGCCCTGGTATTGGGGTGCTTTCTTCAGCATCCTTAGGACTGACCAGGCAGTGTGACACACTGAAAACACCCGGTAATAATAAATACACCCTTAGAAATGGGGGGAGGGGAGGAAAGCAGAGATGGCTCACTAGTTAAAAGCACTTGCTTCTCTGTTCAGTTCCCAGCACCCACATCAGGTGGCTTGAAACCACCTATATGTTTGGCTCCAGAGGATCTCAGAGCCTCTTCTGACCTCCACTGACACCACACATATGGGAACATGCAAACACACACACACATACACTCACTCAAGTGCATGTGAAATGGGGAAGGAAAATTGAGCCTCAAGTTTAATTACTGGACAGCAAATAACAATTATATTAATAAGAAGCTTATCGTATGCATTTCGTTTTCTCTGAATACTTTTCTGTCTGTCTTAAAAAGTACTAGGCGCCATAGAACCAGTGAATAACATACATGCAGCAAACTTAAGTTGCTTTTTACTATTCCTTGGGGGATACAGAGGGAGGGAGGGAGAAAGAGAGAATTGCAAATGGCAAGGATATTTAAATAGTGCCCCAAAATGAGTGTGATGGAGAACTCAGTATCCTTGGGCTCTCAATTTTCCAAATTCTCATAGACTGAATGCTTGACCACCCAAAATAGGGTTCTCATCTTTAAATTCTTAAAAGATACGTACATACATACATACATACATACATACATACTTACATACATACATACATATAAATGGTGTGTGTGTGTGTGTGTGCGCGCGCACGTCTGTATGTGTTACAACAAAGCCCATACACAAGGCCAGGAATTTGGGATAAGCTGTACAAGTTTTGTATGTGGTCCATGGGATATTTCAACAATTTTTATAAGTATTTTTTACCCTGCACAATTTCTGCCTTGTTTCCAGGTTTCAGGCCTTTCCCTGCTTTGCTGCCCTGTGAGAGGGCTCTCAAGCAGAGCCAGGCTAGTGCCTGATTCTGAGAGAGACTGCACCCACTTGGTAATTCCTCCCAGCAGAGCAGCAGTCATGTTCCCCCACCCCCATTCCGTGTGTGTGTGTGTGTGTGTGTGTGTGTGTGTGTGTGTTTACAGCTGAGGAACAGCACTGCCTAATAGCCCCTTCTTTAAAAGCAACAATGCAAAACACCTTTCAGAGCTCTCCTTTAGCACAACCAGTTAGAATCCTATAAAAGTGTTTCCCAGCCAGGCAGTGTTCCTCTCCAGCCGGGAGCCTGGAGCCTGGAATAAAGAAGCCTGTTCTGCATTTCTAGGACCAATGCCAAGCACAAAGCTGTGGTCTCCTGTGTGCTGTGCAGGTCGTTTGTGCTGCTGAGGGGTTGGACTCTGCAGCCAGGCCCACTACTGGTGGTTTTAGTTTTCAGCCTAACAGATGAGGAGGTGTAGCTAGGAGCCCTTCTACCAACTGTTCAGAACATATCCACCCTGGGGCTAAAACCTCAGAGGCTAAAGTGGCTGTGACCATCTTCACCAACAGGCCATGATCCATCCTATAAGCACTGCCTGTTAGGAAAAGGATGAAGAGAGTGGAGGGAATATGCTCCATGGAGGTGCCTGGAGGCCTGGGGACAAGGGGGATGCCTCTGGGGGACCCATGCTGGGAATCCCTTCCCCCTGAGGGACCCCACACGATGGTATAGTACAGAATAAAGTTTATTCAAGGCATGGGGAAGGGAGTTAAGAGGTTAGTAGAGGCAAAGAGAGAAGAGAGTAGAAAAATAGAGGCCAGCCATGAGCACGTGGGGAGGGGATGGAAAGAGGAAGGGCAAGGGAGTAGAGCAAGAGGGGGAGAGCAAAGAGAGCAGAAACACACACAGAGAGAGAAGGGGCAAGAACCCCTTTTATAGGGTCAGGTAAGTGGGGTGGGGTATACCTGGCTATTGCCAGGTAACTGTGGGGTGGGGTTTACAGAATCCCAACACTACCATGAATATTAGGGTTCAATTTCTTTTTTCCTTAAAGGCTCACTCATTGATAAGAGCGATTCGTTCATCAAATATGCACTGAGTTCTTCCTTGGTTAGCTACCTCTCTTCTAGTTTTATCCCCATTTTTAAGCTTCCCAGCAGGGCAAGGTATTAACTCAATAAATAAGGTCCAATTACAGACATGGCTTTTTAGATGAAACCTCTGAAGCTACTTGTGCATGGCAGACGAAGCTGATCTGCCAAGGCTCAGCCTCCCACTGTACAAGCCTCTGTGGCTTCTTGGCTTCTTGGAGGGATGTCTTCTACTGGCTAGCCAGACAGGGTCATGCAGGTACATGTTGGGCACTCACATGTTCTGACATCTCTCCCCTCCCCTTTCTTTTGGCCGATGGCCCCAGTTAATGATCAAGCTCCCTCTCCTTTCTTTAACCTCGTTTTTGTGGGAAGAAGGAGGAGAAAAAAGCAGGAAACTCTGAGGCATCAGGGCTGTGATCTACTGCCATACCAACAAACAGCCAAGGCACACACAGGTGCATCTAAAGTCACACACGTTGGTACTTCCTCCTGCCTGGGGATGAGCCCCCTGGCACCAAGACAGATTGGTAAAAATCTATCTCTGTACTGTACAGCTGGAAGGCTTAATTCTTCCATTGTCTGAAATGTTTTGTTTTCAGGAACAAGTCTGAAAACACAGTTAATTGATTTAAAACAACAATAGCAATAAACAAAACCCCAAACTCTTGGCCTGATCTCACTGATCAGGTTATCAGCCATCATAACAAACTGAAAGAGCTGTATTTTTTTAAATACCTATAAAACTTAATTGTGCTGCTATGCCACAGGTACAATTCTCATCCTCTGGTTTATTAGAGTGATGACTTATGGTCAGAGGTTATCCCATTGTCTCCTGACCACATCTAGCAGTGTCTATGTGATTTTTGTCTGTTTCTATCCAAGAGTCTTATTCAGAAGCCCAAGAACTCACTATGTAGCCCAAGCTGACTTCAACTCACAGTAATCCTTCTGCCTCAGCCTCCAAAATGCTGAAATTACAAGCATGTGCCACCATGCTCAGCTAAATGCATTTAAAAGTTTAAAAATCTAGATGATGTAAGAGTTCACTGGTGTCTAGTGGGCAGGAGTTGGGATGCTGATAATGATGGTCCCTGTGGCAGCCTCCCCCAACCAAGAACAGATGCATCCAAAGTACCAACAGAGCTGCCATAAAATGCATTGCATTGAGAGAGCAGAGTGACATGTGGCTCTCAGCCAAGAGGACCTGTTAGTCTTGACCTTGAAGGTCTTTAAGACCTTGGCCACTGGTTAGTATCTTAGGCAGGGTAGGCAAAAACAAAACAAAACAAAACAAAAAACTGAGTGCAAAGAAGCCCCTCAAACTTGTCCTGATGCCCATGCCTGACACTCAGCCAAGGAACAGATTCCACATAACACAAAAAGGTCGAGAGAAGAGAAGAGATTTTAAGAGGAGAGACATAATTTTCTTAAAACAATCCATATAAACACACACACACACACACACACACACACACACACACACACACACACACACAAATGGCAAGCATCATCATATTTTGTTTTGTAATCAGTAGCTAGATATTCATTTCTTTTCTTTTTTTAAGTAATGAAAGTAGATGAGAGTCTATTTGGGAAGAGAAAGAAGGACCAGTGGGAGGAAAATGAGAGAGGCTAGGTGAAAATGTGTGAATATGTACAGTATATGCATGTTTGAAGATGTCATGATGAAATCCACTGTTTTGTGCAAATTATTGTCTGCCAAAAACTCTACTACTTCATATATAAAAACCCACTTCAAAAGTCCAATGAAAATTAGGTTCAAGGAAACACAACTAAGCGAAAACAGGGAAGTGGGGGTGTAATTTTCCAAATTCGGGTCTTTCCCAGAACTTTTGCCACCATGTTTGGTGGGGGTTTTCGGCAGAAACAGAAGCCCAGTGATTAAACTTCTCAAGGGCAGCTTCTTGGATTACTACTGACTGCATGGGTATGATCAAAAACCTATTTCACTCATAGTTTTGCATTAACATTGATGATCTTTATCCATTTGAATGGATGGCTATCAGCAGAGTTATTTTACTCAAAGAAATAAGCCAGCCCTTGGCACATTTTCTATGTACCACCAGTGAGCATTCACATCTTATAGTCTGCATCTGCTTGAGAGTACTTCATACTAGGACGCAAAAATTCAAAATGTTTGTTTCGTTCCAAAACTATTTCTTCTCTTCAACCTACAGGCAAAAGATACACATATGTGAGATTTGTACACTAGACGTGTGGAGAGAAATGAGAGCCCCAAAATGTTAAAGTCTAGCCTTCAATGGTAGAGGTGGTTTATCTTCTACCCACTACAAACACAATAATCAATGTGTCACATCCATCATCCATCGGATGCCGTCAATGTGGCGCTGCTACTATTTTATGTGCTCTTAAGGAAGAAAAACATCTTACAAGAGCGCATAATGTGATCCCTTATAAGACACCCTGTGGTTCCGGAGAACTGTAAGGGCTGGGCCTGGGAAATGGTTGACTAGTTAAAGCACCTGCCACACAACCACGAGGATTGGATCCATAGCAAAAACGTGGGTAACCATGGCAGCCAACTGTGATCCCAGTGCGAAGGCACAGACAAGGGATCGCAGGATGAGCTGGCAAGCAAACTCTTGGTTTCAAGGAGAGAACTTGCTTCAGGAAATAAAGCGAAGAATGACCACAGTTAGACACCTGGCACCAACCTCTGGCCTCTCCATGCGCACATGTATGTACCTACACACCAGTACACGTACACACACACCAGACATACATACACATGAAAAGGAAGTGAAGCATATGTGAATAATGACACACAAAAGTGCTCGTGCCCTTGTGCCTGCACTGGACATTTGATATCTGAGCAGTCAGGGCAACATTTCCTTATGTGATTTGAAGTCGAATTAAATAAGAAGCCTACTAATCTCGTACCCTGGAACCCAAACTCAGTGAACTGAGATCTTTGGCAGGGAAGCCCAGAAATTTATATTTTTGATCAACATGGTCAAAGGGTGTGTTTGACTGATACTGTGTTATGAATTAGAACAGTGGCCTCCCCCCCCCCCCCGGTTGCCATCAGTAATGCTACAGCCACAGACCTTTGGTCACAAGTATCTGAGAAAGCTTAGACCAGTATGTTGTAGCATCCTAATCCAGAATGGGCAAACAGAAGCTATTAATTAGTTCATGCAAACCATCACTCACCGGGGATCTAGAGTATGCCAGGCAACATGCTATCTACATATGGGTGCACATGGAAAGCAAGGAAAAATTGTGCAAGTCCACACTTTAGCTCAGCTCCCAGCAAAGCCACCCACCAGGAGACGTGTTCCGGCACGCGGCATTAGATTTACAATCTGGTATCCAGGGCTCCAAATAAAAACACACTTATCTTTGTAGCTGAGAGGCACAACTGCGTTTAAGTTTTTAAAAAATTAGCTGTAGAGAATGAAAGGAAGGCTGTTGGCTTGAAATGTTTACCTGCAAAAAGACCCCGGGGCTGGGGTGTGTGTCGGGTGTTCTGTAGAAGACCTTAATTATAGAACTAGTCCAACCAGAAGGAACAGGTTCAGGGTCTCCTGGCAAGTGTGTGTCTCATTTGCTGGGAGCAGCCGTTGGCCGGGGAGCTGCGGAGCTGCATAGGCCCATCGGTTGAAGTGTCCCAGGTGCTTTGGGCATGGTAAGAACTTTGGAGAGGGCAGGGGGGATGGGTTAACTGAGCACTTGGGCTAAGTGGGAGCCACATCAAGAGAGCTTCTGGGTTTTATCCTTTTATTGTATCTTGTATTGTATTATATTAATTATATTATATTGTATCATAAAGCCTGAGCCGCCTTAAAATCCCTTACGTAGTCAAAGATGAACTTCACCTCTTACCCCTCCTTCCTGTACCTCCTAAGTCCTGGGATTAAAAAGCACACTTCACAACATCCAGTTTATGCTATGCTGCAGAATGAACCCACGGCTTCCTGCATGGGAGGCAAGCAATCTGCCAGCTGAGCCACATGCCCAGCCAGAGAGTTCCTCTTTTATATGTCCTCCCCACCCCAGCTGACATCCAGGCCCCACCTCAGCAAACACAGTCCTCACATGTCCACAGTCCTGACCAAACTAAAGTCTTGGCAGCAAAAAAAACTGAGCAGAAAAGCAGCAGCCATGTCTTTGTGCTCAATGGTGAAGACATTACCATCTGTTTCTTTTGCTTTGGTGGGTTTGCCTCGTTAACTTACACTCAAGGCTCTCTGTGACCCCTACAGGCTAGGGTGACCCTCACTTTGTCTCCCCACCCCACTGGGTACCTCCCTTACCTGGTGTCCTCTATCAATAGACCCTCTGTCTCTACGGCTTGACCCCCCCACACTGCTACTCGGTTCTAGTTCTTTCTAACACTGGCACATATCAAACAAGAGAATTAAAATGAAATTGAAATAGGGTTGATCAGAGATATCAGGAAAGAGGTAAATCTAGAGGTTTCCCTCCAGCCAAAAGTAACAGAGTGTAGTTTTTTTTCTAGAAAGTACTATTTTTAGTCTCGTATATGCATTTGTTGTGGGTAAATAAGAAGGCCAGAGGTATCTTGAACCCTCTGAAGCAGGTGCTGAAAGGGCGGCACAAATTCTTAACTGCTGAGCCGTCTCTCTAGCTTCAAATTTCTTAAAATAATATATATATAAATATATATATATATATATATATATATATATATTTATATTTATGATTAGGCATGGTGACGTGTGCTTTTAAAACCAGCACTCAGGAGTTAACGGTTGGTGGATCTCAGTGAGTTTGAGGGTAGCCTGGTCTAGATAGTGAGTCCTAGGCTAGCCAGGGGTATATAGTGAAAAACTATCTTAAATTTTAAAAATAGGTGTTCTTTGAGAACTTCATACATGCTTACACACACACACACACACACACACACACACACACACAAACACACAGACACACAAACATCTTGATCGTATTCATCCCTTCCCCTTCCCTCACTCCTGGATTTTCTCTACCCTCGTGCCCCTCCCCCACTTCGTGACTGTTTTTTTACTATTATTTTTGTTTGTTTGTTTATTGAGAATTCTATCCATGTAAATAATAATTTTGGGCATATCCCTACCTTCTCTTAACTCCTTCTAGATCCTATCTCATGCTCCCCTCCCAACTTCATGTGTTCTCATTCTTTTTCAAACATGCTGGTGTGCAATCAGTGCTGCCCAGGGGCCCCACCTAAGCATTTCCAGCTACCAGGAATCACACCCCTAAAGGAAGCCCCTCCCCTCTCCTAGCAGCCACCAATTGTCAGTAGCTCCTCAGTTAGGTGTGGCAGCTCATTTGCCCTCTCCAAGTCCCCATGGAGTTTGAGACTAGGGAACTCATGCAGATGGGCTATTTATTGGAACCTTTTAAAAGTAGACAGGAACCCTTAACTTAGCTTCTCCAAAATTCATGGAAACAACCTTGAAACTTAGGTTACCTTGGATCTTTGCTCTCTTGAGATAGGACCTGTAAGGCTGAGGAGAGGAGAAGGATTTTATGTGGTGTTTAAGCTGCCGCACAGCTCTCATCTGAAGTGCCCAGGATGGTGAGAATATGTGGACTCTATTTTATTTTATTTTACTTTATTTCACGGAGACATTGTCTTATTCACAACACCCAGGCTGCTCTTGAGTTTCTAACAATATCCCTGTCTCAGCCTCCGAGTATCTGAGACTATAGATGAATCTCTATACCTATCCCTAGACCCGACTTTTTCATCCCAGGAAGCCAAAGAGAGCGGAAGAGCACTTCTCTGTTAGTTGCTTGGGATGGTGAATCTTCACCGACAGCTTGGCTAGAATTAGAATCCTCTGGAAGACTGGTGAGAACAGTCTTTGGTTGTGTTTGTGACCTCGATTCCAAAGACGATCCACCCTTGGAATGTAGCATCTCAGGTCAGCATCCTCCTTTCTGTTTCCCAGACAGCCATGATGTGAACTGCACGATTCCCCTGCCTTTCCGGCTGAGAAGAGCCCTTTTCTCTATTCAAGCAGACCTGTCGCAGCCTCACAAAATCCATGAACACTCCGTCCCACCTGAGGAGGGCCATGCTCTCCCTCCTAGATTCTCACTAGAAGTGGCTGAGAGCTTCTGGCACAGGCAACGCCTAAGTCATCCGCCAGTGAGTGGGAGGGAGGGAGGAAAAGAGGTGAGAGAATTGAAATGGTGGAGCCAACATGTGGCTTCCTTTCTGAACTTTAGTAACCCGGAGCTGCCTGCAGGCTCAGAAAACCCAAATGCAATCGTAGGTACAGGGATTTCTCGGGTGCCAGGAAAACGCAGTAAGACAAGACTTTTACAAGGCAGGCTATGAATTAATGCCCTGCAGCGACCAAACAGGCTTTTAACATCTCCAAAGTTGGCAGCCAGATGCCCAAACGCTGGCTTAGTGCCTTCCAACAATGCACAACAGATAGGACCATGTACTTGAGGGTGAAATCATCTTCTAGAAGAAAGAATAGCCGAGGAGCTGGGTTTTTATGATTGGGGGAAGAGGGAAATTCAATCTGTATTTTCATTGCTGCAACAGGCTTCATTTTAATGGACACTAGAGGTTTTCCACATGTTCGGCACATTTTTTTAGGATGTTTAAAAAGGGATCATGTTTGTCAGGCCACCTCAGTTAGTGAAAGAACCATCCTTCCCTCGTTGGGGAGAGATCTGTCCTGTGAGGTTATCAAAAAGATTAGAAACTACAGCTTCTTGTTTGGATGGAGTCAGCTGTAAGGAAGCAGTTTGGGGTGTCTTGTTATGTTTTACCCCAAGAAGTTTCAAAGGAAGTGCCTGTCATCAAAATTCAAAAATAAATATTAAAAAAAAAAATGATGCTGGCAGAAAAAAGAAAAAAAAAAACCAAAGGGATCAGCATTCTGTATCAGTTTCCTGATCATAGAACTTTATAAAAACAACCCGCCCATTGGGGGGAAAAAAGCTCACAACAATAGCTCATATTCTTTCCTAAATGCTTGCCTCATGCCAGCCCGAAAGGAGGTGCCATCACACTTCCTGAATCCTGAGGTCCAAACACCACATCCCTTTCCTCCCTCTCTCATCTCCACCCATTTGGCATCATTCCTGAACTCCGCCTCCTCTCCATGAAGAGCTCAGTGGAGAGGAGCCAACTTTCTCCTTCTACCTGGCCTGAGGACACCAAACATCCAAACCAGCCAGCAGTAGGAGAGACTGAGGTTTCCTTCCCCTGCGCCGTCCTTACATCCTGAAGGAATATTTCACAGGGAAGGTTACGTTACAAAGTCACAAAGTACGAACATGAAGTCTGTTCCAGCATCATCTACAGGAGGATTCTGAAGGGGTTCGCTTGGTGATGGTACTAAAGTGTTTTCCTTCTACCTTGGCTTCCATAGCAACATTTGCTCCCACCCGAACCCCACCCTGACCCTCTCTGCAGTGCTGAGGATAAAACCCAGAACTAGGCAAGTGCTCTAACACAGAGATACCTATATCAAAACTTTCTTGGTGGTGAAGAGTAAAAGGTTGTCAAAGGACACTGATTCCTTGCCCTAGGGATTTCCTCTGCCGCTCCCAGGAAATCCCACCCAGGAAATCCCACTTTCTTGAGATTTGAGTTCCCAAAATACCACAGAAGGTCCGGATGACCTCTGTGGAATGTCCCAACGCCCTAGGTGTGCCTGGGGGTGTACTGATAAAAAAAATGTATGATTCTTCCCCTTATGAATTTCCTCATTCCCCCTGTCCTCCCCCTCCTTTGTGATTTTTGCCTTTATAAGCCTGTTACAAGTTCAGGCCGGGGTCGAACTCCTCTACCCCTGCGTGGTGTATGAGTCTCGACCCCAGCATGCTGGCCTGAGATCTCACTCTTTCACTTTCAATAAACTTCCTCATGCGATTGCAGCAAGTCTGGTCTCGGTGCCTCGCTGGGTGCGCGCCTCTCCTGAGATTTGAGTGAGGGTCTCCCTTCGGAGGTCTTTCATTTGGGGGCTCGTCCGGGATTTGCGCGACCACCCAGGGGCCCTAGACCTACTTGGAGGTAAGGATTTTCTTTCCTTTCTTTCTTTGTTGTCCTGTTGTGACTCTGTGTTTGTGGATTATCCAGATTGTGATTCTGTGTTTGTGGATTGTCCAGATTGTGATTCTGTGTTTGTGATTTGTTCAGAGGTCTGGTGCGATCGCAGTTCGGTATTCGCAAACGCTCTAACCGAGTCTGCTCTTCCAAGGGAGGAGTGGAGTGGACGGGGATAGACGTGTCCAGGGTCCACCGTTTGCTCGCCCTGGGAGACGTCCCAGGAGGACAGGGGGAGGACCAGGGACGCCTGGTGGACCCCCACGGGAAAAGTCGGGAGATCAGTTTTTCTCCTTGACGATCTGTGTCAGAGGGCCAATTGTGGGCCATCTGGCTCTTTTCGGGATTTCAGGTCGACTCGAGGTCGGCGACTGACTTTGTCTCTCTGTTTTGTAGTATCTGTGAGTGTTTTGCGTGTGTGTGTCAGAACTAGAAATGGGCCAGACTGTGACAACCCCACTAACACTGACTTTGAACCATTGGACGGACGTTAAGACAAGGGCCCATAATCTTTCTGTTGAAGTCAGGAAAGGACCGTGGCAAACTTTCTGCTCCTCCGAATGGCCGAGTTTTGGCGTAGGATGGCCTTCGGAGGGAACTTTTAATCTATCTCTCATCTCCGCTGTTAAGCGAATTGTTTTTCAGGCTTCAGGGGGACACCCCGATCAGGTTCCATACATCATCGTGTGGGAGGACCTGGTCCAAAACCCGACATCCTGGGTGAGACCCTGGACAGCGGGGGCAGAAACGGCAACGGTGGCCATGGCCTCGAACAAGCTGGCACCTGCTCCATCGGCCCCCACGCAGATTTATCCTGAAATTGATGATGGTTTTCTTCTCCTCGACAACCCTCCACCCCCATACCCTCAACTGGCTTCTCATGCAAGTCCCCCACAGGCGCCGACTCCCACTGACTCCCAGACGGCCTCTGAAACAGAACCAGCGGCCGGGACCCGAAGCCCCCGGGTTCGAAGCCCAGGGGGAAATGGCGCGGGGCTTGGCTCTGCTATTGTCCTACCATTACAGGCTTATGGACCCGCCCCAGCTCCGGGAGAAGTAGTCCTGCTACAGTATTGGCCGTTTTCATCAGCCGATATGTATAACTGGAAAACTAACCACCCCTCTTTTTCAGAGGACCCCTCGGGCCTGACGGGACTCCTTGAGTCCCTGATGTTTTCTCATCAGCCCACTTGGAACAACTGCCAGCAGCTTTTGCAGGTCCTCTTTACTACGGAAGAGAGGGAGAGGATCCTCCTGGAAGCTAGAAAAAATGTTCCAGGACCAGATGGGACCCCCACCAATCTCCCTAATCTTATAGATGCAGCTTTTCCCTTGATCCGCCCTGACTAGGATTACAACTCTGCAGAAGGTAAGGAGCGTCTCAAGGTCTACCGCCGGGCTCTAGTGGCAGGTCTCAAGGGAGCCGCAAGGCGACCCACGAATTTGGCTAAGGTAAGAGAGGTTCTTCAGGGACCTGTTGAGCCGCCATCTGTGTTTCTTGACAGGGGTTATACCTTGACCCAACCTCTGAGGGTCAGCAGGCAGAGGTGGCTATGGCCTTTATACAGCAGTCAGCATCAGATATTAAGAAAAAGTTACAATGGCTAGAGGGGTTCCAAAACTATACCTTGCAGGATTTGGTGAAGGAATCAGAGAAAGTGTTTCATAAGGAGGAGACTGAGGAAGAGAAACGAGAAAGAGAGAAGCAGAAGGCAGAGGAAAGAGAGGACCGGAGGGTAGTAGACAAAAAAAGGAATTTGTAGGATTTTGGCCACAGTAGTGAAGGGTCAGGGAGTTAGGAATCAAGTCTGTCACTAGGAGGGAGCCTCTTGACAAAGGTCAATGTGCTTACTATAAAGAAGAAGGCCACTGAGACAAAAAAATTGCCCCAACAAGAAAAAAAGGGGACACCAGCAACAGAAGCCCCGGACATGTGGCTCCAAAGTTTTAAATATTTATGGACTACCCGAAGATCTGTGGATCTCGGAGTGGGCCGGGTATCCCACTTATTCATTGTAATGCCAAACTGTCACTGCACCCTGTTGGGGAGAGACCTCCTGACTAAGATGGGGCACAGATTCACTTCCACTCTGATGGACCACAGGTTAGAGGTCCAGAAGGGGAGCCTGTGCAGGTTCTAACCATTCAGTTGGAGGACAAGTACCAACTCTAAACAGCCTGCCTCAGATCATACGGACTGGTGGCTGCAGGCATATCCACAGGCCTGGGCGGAGACTGCAGAAATGAGAGAGGCTAAGAACCAGCCCCTGCCCATATGGAGCTGAAAGTCCAGGCTAGTGGTGCGTTAGTACCCCATATCAAAGGAGGCATGAGACGGGATCAAGACACTCATCATTCAGTTACTCCAACAACTTCGTATGTGTCTATCATCCTGAGGTGTGCCTCTCCTACTGGTGCGGAAACATGGAACCAACGACTGCTGGACAGTTCAAGATCTCTGAGAGGTAAACAAATTGGTGGCAGAACTCCACCTCACAGTACTTAACCCCTATAACCTGTTGAGCTCATTGCCCTATCCAGGACCTGGTGTACAGCACTGGACTTGAAGAAAATGCATCAATGGACTCATCTAGAGGTAGACAAACTTGTAAAGACTGTCTTGAGGTCAAATTCTTTTGTGCCAGATTTGACTAGATAACTGTGTGCCATGTTAGAAAGCAAATGTATGTAGAAGGCTGGGAGGAGAGAAGATAGACCTGAGGTTTACTGAGAAGTGGATTTTACAGAACTGAGCCAAGAAGATATAGATATATAAGTATCTATTAGTCTTTATAGATACATTTTCTGGGTGGGTAAAAGCCTCCCCACAAAGAGAGAAATGGCAGCAGCGGTCATAGCTAAGAAGATTCCAGAAGAGATCTTCCCTAGGTTTGGCACCCCTAAGGTAATTGGATCAGACAATGGGCCATCTGTGTTGCCCAGGTAAGTTAGATATTAGCTTGTTTATTGGGGACTAATTGGAAATTACATTGTGCTTACAGACCCCAGAGCTCAGGACAGGTAGAAAAAATGAATAGAACTCTAAAAGAGACCCTTACTAAATTAGCTATTGAGACCGGCGGTAAAGACTGGGTGACCCTCCTCCCCTTTGCGCTTCTTAGAGTCTGAAACTCGCGGGGCATTTTGGCCTTACCCCTTATGAAATCCTACATGGGGGACTGCCCCCCTTAATGGAGTCATGCGGGATATTGGATCCTGGCACTAACTCCCCCTCCTCCTCTGCTCTATTTGCCCACTTAAAGGCCTTAGAAGTTATTAAAACACAGATCTGGAGTCGAATCAAAGAAGCCTACACTCCAGGAACCACCGCGGTGCCCCACGGGTTCCAGGTCGGAGACTCAGTCCTGGTCAGACGACATCGCGCTGGCATGCTTGAGCCCCGGTGGAAGGGACACTACCTGGTGCTGTTGACTACCCCCTCGGCAGTCAAGGTCAACGAGATTGCTGCTTGGGTACAGTGGCAGCTGGTGACAATTCTCTTAAGCTGCACCTTCGTCGTAGCCCCAACCTTGGGTAATAACCCTCATTCCCTTCAAAAATTAACCTGGGAAGTGCTTAATGAAGTGGGCGACGTCGTGTGGTCAACAACCGCAGTGCACCCCCCCTTGGACCTGGTGGCCTGATCTTGCACCCGATATCTGTAAGTTAGCAGCCGGCTCTATGGTCTGGGATCTTTCCAGTTATACCAATTTAGAGAAGCCACCCCCAGAAGAACAGTGTGTCCCTCATGGCATAGGGAGCACATTGGGGTGTTCAGGACAGTTTTTCCGAGCCAACCTTCAGGCAGCAGACTTCTATGTCTGCCCCGGACAGGGACACACCAGGGAAATGAAGAGACGGTGTGGAGGGGCCTCAGACTATTTTTGTAGTAAATGGGGATGTGAGACCACGGGAGAAGCCTACTGGAACCCTTCCTTTGCTTGGGATCTAATTATAGTCAAAAAGGGTCGTAGGCCAGGGGAGCCAGAGAAAGGGGAAAGAGATCCATCCAAATACCTGGCTTATAGGACTGGGTGTGCCTCTGAAAGCTCCGGTAGCCCTCAGGGACCGTGCAAAGACAGTTATTGTAACCCTCTAAATATCAGCTTCACCCCATAGGGAAAACAAGATCGTCAGTGGGTAAGAGGAAACCGTTGGGGATGGAGAGTCTATACTGGCAGAGGGGACCCTAGATTCATTTTTTGTTATTAAGATAAAGATAGAGAGTCCACCCACATGACCCGTAGGCCCCAATTCGGTGCTTGATAACCCTGCACCCAGGCCTGAGAGTCCTCCTTGTCTCACTCTGTCACCAAAGGAGGACTCGTATCCCCTTTTGACCACACCCTCCTATCTCCCTATGAGAACTGAGGACCGCCTGTTCAATCTGCTTGATAGTGCATTTGTTGTTTTAAACCGCCACTACTTTGACCTTAGCTGTCTTGTTAGGACTTGGAGTGGCAGCAGGAATTGGAACAGGGGCAGCTGCCCTCATCCAACAACCTTACTACTATAATGAACTCAGAGCAGCTATGGACGCGGACCTGGGAGCATTAGAACAGTCCATAACCAAACTAGAAGAGTCATTGAGTTCATTATCAGAGGTAGTGCTACAGAACAGGAGGGGATTAGATCTGCTTTTTCTAAAGGAAGGAGGGCTCTGTGCTGCCCTAAAAGAAGAATGTTGCTTTTACGTAGATCATTCTGGTGTCATAAGAGATTCTATGGCAAAGCTTAGAGAAAGACTAGAAAACAGAAAAAAAGAAAGAGAAACATACCAAGGATGGTATGAAAATTGGTTTAACCGGTCACCCTGGTTCTCTACCCTAGTCTCTGCTTTGGTCGGGCCTTTACTCATTTTAATGCTAATCCTAACCTTTGGGCCATGCATCCTCAATAGACTGGTGACTTTTATAAAAGAAAGGGTGAGTGCAGTACAGGTAATGGTCCTAAGACAACAATACCAGATATTACAAGAAGCTGAGGGATCGCTCTAAGATTAGAGCTTTTTACAAAAAGAAAAACGGGGGAATGAAGAGTAAAAGGTTGTCAAAGGACACTGATTCCTTGCCCTAGGGATTTCCTCTGCCGCTCCCAGGAAATCCCACCCAGGAAATCCCACTTTCTTGAGATTTGAGTTCCCAAAATACCACAGAAGGTCCGGA
Organism: Micromys minutus; assembly: GCF_963924665.1. Classification (NCBI taxonomy): domain Eukaryota; kingdom Metazoa; phylum Chordata; class Mammalia; order Rodentia; family Muridae; genus Micromys; species Micromys minutus. The sequence continues at coordinate 31,608,640 of NC_137981.1, forward strand.
TGACCTCTGTGGAATGTCCCAACGCCCTAGGTGTGCCTGGGGGTGTACTGATAAAAAAATGTATGATTCTTCCCCTTATGAATTTCCTCATTCCCCCTGTCCTCCCCCTCCTTTGTGATTTTTGCCTTTATAAGCCTGTTACAAGTTCAGGCCGGGGTCGAACTCCTCTACCCCTGCGTGGTGTATGAGTCTCGACCCCAGCATGCTGGCCTGAGATCTCACTCTTTCACTTTCAATAAACTTCCTCATGCGATTGCAGCAAGTCTGGTCTCGGTGCCTCGCTGGGTGCGCGCCTCTCCTGAGATTTGAGTGAGGGTCTCCCTTCGGAGGTCTTTCAGTGGAATTTTCAACACACTTCCCTTCGGTTCCTAGTACGAGCACAAGAAACACACAAGCCCACAGATGAGAAGCCTGGGCTCAAATTTTAACTTGATGTCTTTAAGATTTTGGACAGTTTAACCCATGATGTCAAACTTCAGTCTGATCATCTGTAAAACTGGAGTAAGCTTTATTCTATCTGTTTGTGTGCGTGAGCATGCTCATACATATGTGCACACATAACACTAGTGTATATAAAGGGACTAACATGAGTCAGTTCTCTCCTTCTACCCTGGTGCTGGGGATAAAATCAGATCATCCAGCTTGGTGGCAGGTGCCTTTACCCACTGAACCACCTTGCTGGCCCCAGTTTCAAGGTTCTAATTAGATAGAAAAAATGATTTAATGAGATGGTACATATATATCCATATCCTAGACACACAGTCAGAATGCACCAATTCATCCCACTCCATTTTCTCAGTGAATTAGTGGGGGAAGGATAGGCTTAGGCACTTGCCCATCCTTCTTTCTTCTGAAGGGATTAATTCTTTAACTCCATAATCTCAAATACTTACTTGAACGTTGGATTATGGGGCCGGCAGCACGGTGTACGGGACTGACACAAACTGGAAGACAAAGTGGCTGTGCCAGCCAATGGTCATTATCATCTGACTAGATGAAGAATTACCTAAGAGCTGGATGAAGTTATTGCCAGAGAGGATTAGCTGAGGGGAGACATCCTGTGAGGAAAGTGGGTAGCATCATCAGTCATCCGATGAGCTAGGGGTCCAGACAGAATCAAAGGAAAGAGAAGAAAAAGCAGGAGGGGTGTGGGAACTCCACAGTTCCCCTGCTCCCACCATGGGCAACCACCACACCTTCCCCACCAAAATAGACTGAACCCTCTGAAACCAGGAGCTGAAATAAAGCTTCCCTGCCTAATGCTCTCTTGGGTATCTTGGTTATATCAACGAAAAGCTAACATACAGAGCTAAGTCCTGACTCTACTATTCAATTTGCTAGGTGACCTTGGGTAAGTCACATGACTCCTCCCCCTCACCTCCTTGTATAGTTTCTTGACTATTATGGTAAAGTGACTTTTAGAAAAAAATGCTTACAATTGTGTGATTATATAAAACCACCAAGGTGAGAGTACATACGAGGAATCACCTTTATTTTATTCCATTTTTACTTCAGAAAGTCTTCAGATAACAATGTCACTGTCAACTGCTGATGGCAGTACCTTTGTCTAGAAGCAGCACATTTGACATGTATGGGTAGTCCACAGTTTTTTAGTTCAGTATAGCAATAGTTTGTAACAGTCCATCAGAAAATGAAGCGTAGCATTCTTGTAATCAGAAAATATATATACAAAATTATCCTGGTTTGCTGTCTGTTGGTGTGAATGAGTACCATGACCAAAAGCAATCCAGAAAGGAAAGAGTTTATTTCATACAAGGCCATTGCAAGGAGAAGTAAAGGCGGGAACCTGGAGGCGGGAACGGAAGCAGAGGCCATGGGAGAACTCTGTTTACTGGCTTGTTCTATACTGCTTGCTCAGCCTGCTATCTTACAAACCCTACCCACAGTGGGCTGGGATCTCCCACATCCCATTAATCAAGACAATGCCCTACAGAACTGCCTATAAGCCAAGCTGGTGGGAGGAGGCATTTTCTCAACTGACGTTCACCCTTCCTGATGACTCTAGCTTGGTCAAGTTGACCTAAAATCAACCAGCACATAGACATCGAGGCCTGTTATAACACATAGCTACTTAAACAAGAAGTTCAAACGGAGAGAAGATCCGCAGGGGGAAAACGACGATGAAATATGGAAACATACACCATAAGTGGGATAAAGCTGGCCTAAAATAGACCACTGTCACTTAAAAATAAGTACTTGGCTGCACAGTGCCGTGTTATCTGTACGGCAGCATTGACTCTCTCCCTGTCTTTTTCCTTCAGGCCTGATTCAGCGGTGACAGCTAGCTCCCAGTTCCTTCGCTGGACCTATTGCTTCACACATTTTTCTCCAGTCATAACTTTCTTTCTGCCTTAAGGGTATGGAGAAACACGCAGAGGCCAGGTACCACAGGCTGCTGTGTAACCCAGAGCTACACTTGTGGCACAGAACTCTGACACTGGTGTTACATGCTTATGTTTATGTGTATGCAGCTGTGTATGCACATGTACATGAACATATACAGGCCAGAGGACACCCTCGGGTGTCATTCTTCTTCGGCACCTTATTTTTTTGAGACAGGATCTCTTGCCTGCTTGGACCCCCTGTTAGGTTAGGCTGGGTGGCTGGAAGGATCAGGGATCCTCCAATCTCTGGCTCCCATAGCACATGCTATTATACTCAACTTTTTAACACGTTTTGGGGACTGAATTCAGGTCAGTATACCTGTGCAGCAGAAACTTTTCAAACAGAGCTATCTTCCAGCCGCACCACAGAAACTTCTAAATAGTCTCTATAAACAAATTAAACTAGGATTTCTCAATAGATCCCACATCTTTATGGGTTCTCCCTATAGACCCTAGCTCTCCAGAGGCAAGCCATTGCTTTCTTGCACAAGGCTGGCAAAAGGAACAACACAGTGGTGAACGCCTACAGCTGGTCATGGGTCTGTGTAAGGTGCTGGTCTTCAACTTTGTATCTAGTACTTCGCACAACCCTTACCTCAATTCCAGGAGAATTCCAAGGCAGAGACAATTCAAGCAACTTGCCCAAAGTCACATAGCTGGAAAGTGGCAGAGCCAGGGTTCAAACTCAAGTACTTTATCCATCCACCAGATAGGGAAGTTCCCAACTGTGGAGGGAACATCAATAGTTTGCAAAGCAACTTGATGCTATAACTAGAGTTGCCAAGGTAACCCAGTGCAAAAGGATTGAAATGGCATCAGACAAGAGTTGGGAGCCCAAGGCTCAAATGTTGGTTCTACATTCCTATGCTGACTTCTGTTGATCCTGTTCTCTGATCACTAGATTTCTGGGTTGTCAGTCTCAGGATTAGAGAGACATACAAGTCCTCATCAGTTGGATGGAAAGGCCAGAGTCAGCCTGCACCACGTCTCGTACTGAGCAAATGAATGGATGCCTTCTACAACCCACCACAAAAACATATTCATCTGTCAAGTTGCTCAGCCTTTGGGAGCCTCAGTTTCTCCAGCTTTGATTAGAATATAATTCATTTCAAAGAGTGAAGGTGAAGATTGGAGAGGGACTGGGTTCAGGAGCTGACACAAAGGGCTATTTCTATAAACAGCAGTGGGCTTATTAGACTAGCATAGGGCAGAAAGAGAAGCCCAGAAAAGAAAAACAAATGTTCCATCAGAGCCAGGAACCAAAAACTGTCAGACACTGAAACTCTTGACACTTAAATACTGGTCAGACAGACCCAACCCCCCACTCCACACTTTCATACTGGATTCTTGTTCAGTAGATGGAGGAATGCATCAGGTTTGTGTATAGAAGAAAAGTCACCACTGTGGTTTACACAGTTCACATGTTATATATAGGTAATAATGGTAGGCATCATTTCTTCTATGCCAGACCTGGGATAAGCAAAACCTACCCTGTTCTTTTTGAGAACTCAACTGCCCTCTGTCATTGGTCTCAAACTTGCAGTCCTTCTGCCTTAGCCTCCTTGGTGCTGAGATCACAGGTATCTGCACCACACCTACTGCTCGCCCTAGTTCATAGACAAGAGTAGAGAGTCTAGAAATGTTTAACTCACTCAAAGCCACGGAGCAACCAAGCAGCCATACCAGAGCTCTGTCTCCAATGCTGACAGTCTTATCCTTGAAGCCAGAAGGCATGTGTGGCCTTTGGCTACTACTGGCCTTATAGAAAGGGCCACCAAGTCCCCATTTACCCCAGACTCTGGCAGCTATGGACAAATCATTTTAATTTCCTGGACCCTGCTGTGATCAAACAGAACGTACTGGATTAGAGTTTTTCAATCCAAGTCTTGTGGACCATTAATCACATTTTTATATCCAAGGAGCTAAGAACAAAAGGAGGAATGAGGATCACGAGGAAGGGGTGGGGGGAGCTGAACACATTCATTAGCAAGCGAACACAGTGGGAATCTCGGTTCGTTCCATTGAAAATGCTGAGATTCTGTTGGGTTTTATATGACTCGAGCGGGGCGGGGAAGCTGGTTAGGAGTCATGAAGTGGCCTGAGAGGTTTGTTGTGAAGTTGTATGCAAAGCAGCCAAAATGGACATACTTATCTTGGAGCTTATTTGGAACGCTCTGGGGTAGGGGAGTAGGGGGAGGTAACAGAGAAGGAAGCAAACTCTTTCCTCTGAGAATGATCAGTATTACACACAACAAGCACTCAACAGTTGCTTCAAAAACTGAGCGCAAAGGAAAAGAGACCCGGGTATAATTGGCAGATGCTGAAGCCGTATGGATATGTCAAGAATGCTAGCAATTTCTTTTGTACTCAGCCACCTACTCCGCCACAAGGCATTTTCTGCCTCAAGACCCATTCTCTGTTTGTGAACAGCATCCCTCTTCCAATGGGATAACCACAGGTAAAGCTCCTCTCTCTACTGTGTCCCACACGCTTGGCGTCTGAACAAAGGTGAGCCGTGGAAGCTAAAGAATTCTTGTTTCATCAGTATCTTTGCCCAGGGTCATGGCAAATATTGTTTCATGAGCTTCCAGCTTAGTCCTTAGAGCTCAAAGGATAAAGTGTTTCCACAAGAAAGAAAACAGAGAGAAGAGAAAACACACAAACACACACACACACACACACACACACACACACACACACACACATGCACACACACATTTCTGAATCTTTGGACATATAAGTATTGCATACAGAAAGCACTCAGTGCGTGCTGATAAAGTTGAATTCAAAGAAAAGCATGGAGAGAGGGGTCCGATGAGAGACAGAGGGAGACAAAATCCCTGCCCACTTAACTCTTTGCTTCTCAGGGAGAAGCAACATTCTCTGACTTGCCAGCCAGCCTCAATCTGGAAACAGGGCACAATAACTGAGGGCAGTGCTTTCCAAACTTCCAGTTTAAAAGCAGGACCTAAGACTAACCCAGGATTTCTGACCCCCAGCTGATGATTGCCAAGAAACCGGGCTGCTGAATGAGCCACTGTCCAGACTAAAAAAAAAAAAAAAAAAAGAAAAAAAAAAGAGAGAGAGAGAGAGAAAGAGAGAGAGAGAGAGAGAGAGATGTTAATAATTATCTACTGAATGAAAGAACAACAGGAGATCTCAGAAGACACGGCCAACAGGATGTCAACATAACTGGGACCTCCTGGCTGACATGTTAAGTTCCTAGATTAGGGACACAGCCAGAAGAGGAGAAAACAAACAAACAAAAAACATTCATATACCTTCAAACTCAGACCCAGAATAGCCCATTTGTCAGGCTTCTCTGTGTTTTAAAAATTTGCACTGTTCAAATCGCAAAGTTTTTCTTCCAAGAAGTCTTTTCAGATCAACTGAACCCAAGGACAAGGCTCCCTTGTTTGAGTTCTGACAAAGCTCATTGCCACCACTTACTAGTCATCTTCCTCCAAGTGGCATCGCTTAGAGTCATTGGGGCCCAGAGAGTGATCTATGATGGAGGTGTTTTCAGTTTTGGATGAGCAGTTTACTGAGTACATAGAAAGCAAGTAGATTAAATGGGGGAGGGTAAGGTATCGAGGAGCCACAGATAGACAATGTTCATCCCATCTGGTGCTCAAAGTACCCAACGTTAGAAACAGCCTGGGGACTCCAGCTAGAGTGTGCAGCTCAGAGTCCCAGCTAGAGGGTCCTTTCCTTGGGTGAACCTTCAGATTCTCTCCCACTGCGGGCTTTTTATAGTATGAGATAAACAATAGTAATAATCCCCATTGGTCGCAGTTTGCCTTCTAGCTGTTGTCAAGGACACAACATCTTCATGCCCTTAGCTGCTTGTTCTTTTCTTTTCTCCTTGTTACAATTAGGGGGCCAGCATACTTCAGGAGAAGGAGGGTTTGTTTTGGTCATGGGGTAGAGGGTTTGCTCCCAATATAATGAGTGTTAGGATTCTGCAGCCGTGCCACCCTTCAGATCGTTTCTCCACTTGAATCTTTAAAAGGTGTCATCAGGGAGCTAGCCATGAAAGGGACTTCTGCATCAAGGACTGATTATAGCTGGATCACTTGTAGACCAATAGCATTCTTTAATCCTGCATTTAACAGACAGTGGCCATCACACCATTTCCCTACTGCTAGGGAACAGCAGTTATGCTGCAACTGAAGACTCCTTGAGGGTCTACTAGAAAGAAGGGCTGCCCTTCCAGACACTTCATGCTAAAATGAAGAAGTCACTCCAGAGATACTGTTTTGAAAGAAATGGGGCCTAAAGAAAAGTGTTCAATCTGCCTGTGAGAAAAAAATGTTGAGTCCAACACAGAAGCCATTCTGTAAGACAGCAACCCAGCTAACCCAAAAACCGCATGGTGAGAGAGGATGGAAAGATTTTCAGGATAGTGACAAAAAAATGGCTGGGCCTTAGCAGAATCCAACCTCTCAGATTCAGTCCTTCATACTGCTTAATACCAAGTCCTATATCAACTGTGGGAACAATGTGTTAAGTTATACGAAGAAGGACATTCCTCTTAGTCTGAATGATAAGTCTGGATGGTGTGTGTGAAAATATAAAAGGTCCTTGTGAGGTTGGGGTACATACCACTTGGTCCAGTGAAGGAAGTGACATACCACAGGGTTTTACTCTGAAATTCCTCAAAGCAGAGTGTGAAAAAAGGCCGGTGATTCTGGCAGCTGGTTGGTGGAGGAGTAGGGTGTTAATTACACTATTCTCACTACTGTCCTAATGTGAGCAGATCACAGGGTTCATATTTAATGCACTGAATTACCCAGCTTAGAAAATGACAACTTCTGGCCAGTCCTGGGGAAGGTATTGTGAAGACGGTACACATAAACAATCATGAAAAACAGACAGTAGAAACTGCGGTGACATCGAGAGGCATCAGTCCACACCAGCACAAGTACACAAATATCTTGGCCATTAAGGTACAGTTGTGAATTTACCACACAAAAGCTAGTCCAAAGGATGAAAAGATTATCAACACACTATGAGCTAAATAGAGATAAATTCAAAAATTACAGACTGGCTGTAAGTATAGGACATACACTAAACTTCAAGAACTGTATTAAATGTTTCTATCCATTATTTTCTTCTAAATAACACTTTGAGGAAAGTATTATTGCTCCCAAGGCAAGATAAAGAAAGCAAGACTCCAAGACTGAACAGCTAGGAAGAGGCAGAACAGGAAATCCAGGTTGGGGTGGTTTCAGAGTCCTGTGACAATGGCCCTGAAATCCCACTGGAAGGGGATGGGGCTATTTATTTTAATGACAGGGCATCCACTGGGTGAACACCGTGTGACCATTAGCAAGGGCACTTATGAAGCCAAGTGATATGGGGAAATACAGTTTTAATATAAACAATAATGAGACTATGTACAAGGACACACAGGAATCTGTACGAGAATTGGCAGAGGAGAAACAGAGAGACCGAGCCCTGGGAAAGGAAATGTCTCCCAACAAGAGCTGTGCAGTTGTACCGTTTTATAATAGAAAAATTCCTAGGGAGTTGGTGTGGTGGTCCATGCTGGTAGGCAGGAGACTGAATTCAAGGCCAGGCTGGGCTCCACAGAAAGACATTGAAATAACAACAAAAAATACTAACAAGACAGGAAGGATGGTAACTGAACCAAAATGTACTCAACTACTGGGGGGAAGCAGCCATTTGGTAGCGATGTCTTTATGAACCCTGTAAATCATTCATTTCTCCAATTCCTCACCTTCTTCATCCTCCTCCTCCATCCCTCCTTTTCCTTTCCCCTCTCCTTCCCGCTCCACTTCTTTGTCTTTGATCTGCTGAAACCAAATGAAGAAATATTGCCTGTCTCCTCCCCCAAATATCTTTCCAACGGCCTGTGCTAGGAATTTATCAACTCTGATCTGAACTTGGAATTATCCCACAGTGTAGGGTTTCATTGAGTGATGGTGTCTCCACGAGTGGGCGGGGGGGGGGGGGCGCAGGGGAAGAGGAGACTTTCAAGCATCCACAATGGCTGGCTTCATGACTGAGACTCTAAGTATTGTGAAGCTTCCTCCTGGGGTCATTTGTGTCTGGCATGGCTAGGGTCCAGCCTAGTACATCCTATTTGCATCTCAGCTGCAGTGCATCCCCCACAACCTGCTCCCCAGCTCTGCTTTCTACTCCTTGGGCCTCTGCCTTCTCTGCACCTACCTAGAGAGCAGCACCTGAGGAACTCAGAGCTTGGGAGATGGGAGGTGATCCTGATGGCAAAGCTGATACAAGCCCCACATTTTCTTCTTGCTGTAAATGAATTCCAGAGATAGCCCTTGGAAAGGAGAAGAAAAAAGAAGGAGGAGGAGGGAAGAGGAGGAGAGAGAAAAGACTAACTAGATCTGAACCAAACAACAACAACAAAATACTAACAAAAGAGGAAGAAAGGAAACTGAATCAAAGTATTCGCAACTGTTGGGAGAAAGCAGCCATTTTGGTAGTGGTGTCTTCACACACCCTGTAAAGCATTTCTCTAATTCCCGACCTTCTCCTCAACCCCCCCTTCTCCCCTCACTCCTCCCTCTCATGCTTCTGTGTCTTTGGAATGTGCTGAAACCCAACAAAGAAATATTTTTGCCAGAACCAAAGCTAATAAACCTTGTTTTGGTTTGGCTTGTTTTGTTTGAGCAGGATTTCATTTACTATGTAGCCCTGGCTGACCAGGAACTCACACATCCCCCCTACTGCTGCCTCTCAACTTCTCAGATTAAAGGCAAGTGACATTATCCTAGGGTAATAATCAACTTTTTATAACAAAGCTTCCGCAGCCACCCTTGGGTCATCGTCACCTGTAGAAGGCAATTTGTTTTTTAAAGACAGAGTCTCATATAACCTCAATCTCAATATAGAGGATACTTAGCCCAGGAAATAAAGAATTGAGGACTGAACCTGTTGCTTTCTACATGCTAGGCTGGCATACTGCCAACTGAGCTATGTCTCCAGCCTTCCATTTATGACTATGAAGTGTTTGCCCTGACCTGTCACAAACACACTATCTTACCTTGAGAAGTGGAAGGGAGAATGTTTGGGAGAGAGCACTTCAGATTCCCCTTTGAGTGGCTAAACAAAAATAAAGGTTGTGGGAAAATATCAAAAATGAACATGGAAAGATCCAGAAAGCTAGCTGGAAGATAGGAGAGTGAATGAATGCTGGTGCCCTTTCCCTTAGATTCTTCAGGGAGAGGGAGATCACTGCAAAAAGGGACTGCTTTTAACAGCTTAGGGACATCAAAGGGGAAAATAAAATGAAAGTTTGCAGAACAGAGAGAGCTTTAATGATTCAAGTTCAAACAGACAATTCTGGGCATTGGGAAGAGAAGAAATTACAAGGTGCCTGCAAATGGCTGCAGAGAGAGGATGCTTAACCATTAAATGCCAGTGACAATGAAGGCAGGTAGGACGTGGAAGAGATGGCTCAGTGGTTAAGAGCACTCTCTGTTCTTGCAGAAGACCCAGGTTCGAGTCCCAGCACTCACTTGATAGCTTATCCATAACTCTAGCTCTGGGGAAATCTTCTGACCTCCAAAGGGCATTATGTACATATGTGGTGAATATTAGACATACATGCAGACAAAACACTCATGTTCATAAAACAAGTCTAAAGATAAAAAGTGAACATGGTATTATTATTATTTTAAAGGAGGAAGGGGTATTGTTATTTCTATAGGAAACAAAAGACAGGACTAGCAAGAAAGTGAGGAATGGTCACATCACTAGCAGACAGTGTGTCTGGGCTACTTTCTAGGGACAACAGTGAGCTGAGCCCTTAAATAAAAAGTTCTCCTGTTCTTTATTCTCATAGTTTCCCCTTCCTTTTTTTAGATTTATTTGTGGGGACACATATGACTGTGCATACATGTATGCATGCAAACATGTATGTTAGAGAATAATTTGTGTGAATGGGTTTTCTCCTTGTACCACCTGGGTCCTAGGGATTGAACTTAGGTCCTTGGGGTTGGGGTTAGGGGGGTGGGGGTACCTTTAGCTTATGAACCACCTCTCCAACCAAGCTGAACACTTGAAACACATCATTTCTTCAGTCCCCGTGATGACTACTTTCCTCCCTAAGGCTTACACCTACTCTACAATTACTGTGAAGTCAAGAGATTTGCCTAACAGCCTGGCCTTTGGACAAGTGGTACCTAGGCATCTGATACCTGTCCTTGAAGACAATTGACAAGGATCAAGTTCAGAGCTGATGGCCCATGTAGTTCATGCCTCCTTGGCTTTTTACCTAGGGAGATGTTCAAAAGAATGCCCATGTAGTTCACTGGAGAGAGGAAGGATTATCAAAACCTCAGTAGGTTTTCTTTCTTTATTAACAGCTAATATACATGAAGATTCTTGAGGAAAACAGTACCATCACTATTTGAAGATATATTTTTAAGTGTATGTGTGCATGTGTCTGTGTGTTTGAACACAGGAGCATGGGTGCCACAGGTAGGTGGAGGTCAGAAGACAATTTCAGGTACCCACCATTATCTTCCATCTTTTATGGAAACAAGGTAGAGCTTCTGGGGAGTGTCTTCTCTCCACACCTCTCCACCAGTGTGCCGGGATTACCCCACAGGTGTGCTACCGCATCTGCCTTACGTGGGTTCTGGAGATCCTGAGCTCAGTCCTTACTCTCACACAGCAAGGTATTTCCTATCCTTCCTAATGTTCGCCTGTGTAAAAGAATGAGGAACAAGGCATGGCTGCCATGGAAACAGCAGGAGAGAACATGGGTATAACATGCGTAGACGCTATCAATATTTGTGGTAACTCTTGGCACAGCTAAGAGAGCAGCCTGGCATTTAGTTTACCACGCCACGCGTCTCACCAACTACAGGAAAGTCCCGTGTGTAAAGGGAGGTATAATATGCCACATATGAGGGCACCGGCTTCAGATCTGCACCTTCTTTGAGGCCTTGTTCTTTTCCTCGCCTGCTGGTGGTGGTCAAAAAGGAAAGACCAAACCCTCCTCATGTCTCTTCCTGCCTGAAATGTGGTATGAGATTCTGATCACAGGCCAGTACCTTTCCTGACAAATTCCAGAAGAGTCTCTGACACTTCTCATCAGAAACAGGCAACAGTATCATGTTGCTGACTAGTTCTTTGTGTAATGCTGGGGAGGAGGGAGCTGATGCGAGCTGACAGAAGTCCTAGGTGATCACGGGACAGCCCTGCTTCTGTAAACCTTGCGTTCGACAGGTTTAACAGAGTCTGGCTGCTCTATTTTCACCTTTCCTCCCTGGCAACTGGGCAGCCAGAAATGGTTATTTAGGAATGTTGAGCAACTCATGTTGCATTGTGGGACCTTGGCTCTTCCTCCTGATAACAGCTCCTAAATTCCTAAACTTCTTAAACTCTCAGGGGCTGAGGCCCCTTAGCATCCCTTTGGAAGATACATGTAGTGCAGGCCTATGCACTCAGCAGCCATATCCTTCTGGTCATAATGAGTAGTTCTGGGAAGAGTCACAAGAACTAGGTTTGAAATTTTTATAAGGGAGGGCTAGACAGGAAAGTCTTCCTAGAAGTAAGAAATTCACACTGCAAGTGGCCATCTTCCTACTAGGATGAGAGGGGGTATGCATGAGATTAAAAACAACAAAGAGAATAAAGGTTGAAAAGTAAATAGGGAGAGAGATTCTCGGGAAAGAGTGCCTGCATCCAGTGATGCCTCACACGTTTTCCTATCACATAAGAGTACACTGACTTTTTGACTTCAAGGAATTTGAGTTGTGATCCAGACACGTGCAACTGGAAGTTTTCAGTCTAAAAACATAAAAAGAACCACTGCTCTGTAAGTACCTCCTTCTTTCTACTATGCATTATTTAGGACTTGTATTTTTGTTTCCCTTGTCAAGAATCATACACAGCTCAATATGATTAGACAAGCAAGATAATTTATTAATAAAGTTATGCAGAAGGGTGAGGAGTTACTTCTTCAGTGTCAAAGACAAGCAGAAAAGGAAACTCTAAGGCTGGTTTGGTGGCTTTTGGATACTGAGACCATAAAAAGCTTGAAGCTTCCTTCTCTGTTTTGCCAGTTGTGTGGAGAGAGAGGCCCTGTCATAGGCCCTAAAAGTCTTCTTATAGGTCTGTAAGAAGTTTCCAATTTACTTATTTCTTTAGATAAAGATTTTTATCTCAAATATTCTTCATATACCCTTCAAACGCATATGCAGAGGGTAACTTATTTTTGAAGTCTTTTTAAAAGTAAATTGGGAGAATTAGGGTAATGACACACTAGGAACCAACCAGGGCCTCATACATGGAACAAGTGTTCCATCACATCTCAGGCTCTGCAAGTATTTAAACACATACACCACACCACCTCTCTCTCTCTCTCTCTCTCTCTCTCTCTCTCTCTCTCTCTCTCTCTCTCTCTCTCTCACACACACACACACACACACACACACACACACACACTCACACACACACACACACACACACATATACACACACCACATCACACACACACACACACACACACACACACACACACACACACACACAGACCACCACACACGGGGGGGGGGGAATTCTATATTTTATACTATCATATAGATTAATCATCAAATGGATCGAAGACGTAAATGTAAAATCAAAACCACAATGTACTAGAAGATTGAGAAAACTCCCCTGTTAATAGAAACTTTTAACTACAACTTAAAGTCCAGAGTAACAAACAAAAATACAAATTGTCTTAACATAAAAACAATCAAATCTATTTAGAAAAAAAAAAAAAAAAAAAAAGCAAACAAGAACTCGGCAAGCAAATCAAACTCTGCCATACGAAAAGCCTTCATGGCAATCACCAGGCAAAGGATCCCTACCCATTGCTCTAGACTGAGTGCTGCTTCACCCAGACTAAAGCATTATCAAAGAGCAACACCAGTTCTACTCGGAGTGCGCAGGAGTGCCCAATGCAGGGCTGTAGTCAGTACCAGGCACTAGTAAGCACTGCCCATGACATCTGAGTAGAGACATAAAGATTAACAACACAATCTAGTTTTCAGATACTCGCAGGCAAAGTCCATGAAGAGTGTGACACTGTTACAAATATAAAGGTCCCTTTCTTTCCTTTCCCTATACATGGTTTATACACAACCACCATGAATGGGGTCATTCCATTCTACAGAAGCAGAAGCTAAGGATTGGAGGGCTAAGTGGCCTGTTTATAGCGACAGCATTGAGGTTCTATTTCCAAACAGAACTAGGTATCCTACCATGATACAATCTTGCTCGAAGTTAACAACAAAGAAACAATAAAATAGTAGCAAAAGATGTCCAGAGTGAGCAACATCCTAAAAACTCCAGCATCCTGTGTGAGGACTGGCTCTGGTCCAGGAGTAATATGATGGTCTGTGGTGGCTTGTCCAGAGTGAGAGGGACAGAGTGCACTGGGGACTGAGCCTTGTGGGGTGGGGGAAGCGTGTTTGTGTTCAGTGCTGGGCCCAACCATGCATGTGGATAGAGAAGCCAGAGATCTACATTTTATTTCGACTGATCTACGTTTTATTTCAAGACAGGATTCCTTCAACGAATCCTGGCCCACACCACACACCACACTAGGGTTAGAGCTGTAAGCTACCAGACTCAGCATTGCTGATACTTGGGATCCACTCGCAGTTCTTCATCTTACACTAAAAACACTTTACCCAATGAGCCATCTCCCCAGCCCCCAAATCCCGTTATTTATTTGTTTGTCTGTCTATTTATTTATTTATTTGCTTGCTTGTTTGCGCGCTCATTCTTTATCATGCTGCGAGGCAGGTTGAAGAGCTAGCTCCCTGAGGATGCTTTAATGTGATGTGACTATCATGTTCGAGACTTGTGAGGTCACAGCTGTAACAGTGTGACATCTACGGAGAGATTTGTCAAGACTCTAGGCAAGTGTGCAGCTGGTGGGCTTCATGGGCCTTTCCCATGTCGCCTGTGTTGGTCTCCTGATTCCTAAATCTTGCCTGTCTAGTGCCTGACAGATACAAGGCCTGCACTGAGCCCAGGTTGTTGCAAGCCCATACTGGATACTGGGAGCTCTGTGCATGCTTCCAGCCCTCTGGATATAATGAAGGAGAAATACAATAGATTTCCTTCAGGAAGCAACATGCTTAATAGAACTCAACAACCCATCGCTCAGAGCAGCCTCATGTCTCCGTGGAAATGCTGTTCCAAGCTTTCTGTGCCCTTTAAAGTCTCCAGTTCTCACCAGCCTATGGCTGGAATGCTTAGTCGGGGAGATCATCCATTTTACCGCGTTGAGGTATGACCTGCTCAGGGCCACAGAGTTGGTAAGCAACAGAGCTGTGGTTTGAACCTATGTAGTATGGCTTCAAAACCACAGTGCTACACTGTGTCATGGGTGATGACTGTGGACCATGGTAGGGACACTGGTGGTGGCAGCGATGGTGATTCTGCTGGTGGTAGGGGTGACATAATAGTGTGGTTGTAATGTTGATTGTTAGGGGTGGTGGTGATCATCTTCCTGGCCCTGGGCTAGGTATTTACCACACACTACTACACCAATTCAATCTTTTAGCAGGCTCTATCCACTTCAGCCTGGCATTGCTAGGCTGAACTCTTACCCCTAGCTCTAGGTTGAGATCTAGAGACTAATAAGTAAAGAGTGGGTACTGTTCTTGAAGGAGACCCCAATATGGTTCCCAGCATCCACACCGGGCAACTAACTCACAACCGCCAGTAACTCCTCCTCAAGGAGTGTCCAACACCCTCTGTGTCCCTGGTACAGCTACACAGACATACACATGATTAAACGTGAAATAAACTCATTTTTAAAATGACAATTTAATAATCTTTATACTTTCATGTTTTCCTGCAGCATCTATACAATGTAAATATGATTAAGAATTTGAAAAGTGTGAAAAACAACTATATTCACATGATTTCTGCAAGGACAAACTGCTGTACACAGGGTTCTGGGTTCTCTTTTTGTATGTTCGTAGCTGTAGCCCTGCTTTTTGTTTCTTGGTGTGAGTCAAAACCTTCCTGCCTTAGTCTCCCTACTGCTGGCATCACAGGGCACACCACCAAGCCAGGCTTAAGTCTGTCTTAAGTAAAGCTGCTTAAACTTTCTCCACGCATGAGCCTCCTCACCTGAGAACTGTGTGTGTGTGTTATGCATATGTTCAAAGCTGTGTTTATGAACAAGTGTACCCCTATAATAAAATGAAACAATTTTAAGAGACATGAGGGCTCAATCTTACGCAAATGTGTTTTGTTTCAAAGTAAGAGTTCATTAATTATTTAATAGCTACTTTTATTTTCCCAAAGTCTAGGCCATCTACCAGGACCATGTTGTTCCCTTGAAAGAACTCATAGCCCCCTCTCTCCCGGGGGGGGGGGGGAGGCTCTTTCTCCTACTTCATGGACATGACCCACCATGAGGTACAGTACATGCAAGCTGAGGGCTGAACTGGAACTTGGCAAGTGCTGTACCCTGTGGCTGAATCACCCATGGCTCACCCCAACCTCTGGAAACAAAGAACGGTAAAGTGTTACTACCCAGCTGACATGCACTTCCTGTTGGAGGGCAGGGAAAAGATTTCTCATAGATCAAACACACACACGCACACACACACACACTTTAAAATTTTATTTCTTTAGTTTCCCAAATAGGAAGAGAGAAAATGATCTGTGTTTATTTCCTAAATTTTCCATAAGGAAGAAAACCATATCTTAAATCCACCCTCAATGTATTTCACCAAGGAGAAGAAACTCATTTCACTGGGGAGGGCTGTTAGTGTTTGGTGCAACATTCTGCTACAGGAATGTCCCCCTCACACCCTGGCAGAGGTGCTCCCTCACACAGCTCCACTGGCAGAGGTGCTCCTCACAGCAGCAGACAAGCACTTTCTCCCTGGCTTGTCCTCCTGAGGCTAGGAGCAGGCTGAAAAGCAGATGCTTGATTTCAGTCAGTAAAGATCATCTCCTCCCTGTGGATGCGTTAAGGATTCCTCCCTACTTTCTTTGCACATAGGGATTCCTTATTAACCTCCATTTATTACAATTCTTGAGAAAATGGGAACTAATCAGGAGCCATTTCTAATGAAAAGTTGCTTCCAAAGCGTTACACATCACGGCACGGGATTATTTAATTAGCAGTCGAGTATTCATTCACTCATTCCACGGCATACACTGTGATTCACTCACTCACCCACAGAGTCCCCACACAGGTTCTGGGTCTGGGGGGACGGTGGGGGGAGCGGTGCCAATGTGACTTCACAGGTTCTAAACAGCCTCACAAGACAACCAGACAGTATAAAAAAGACCTCACAGAAGGGTCCGTGATCATGTGAGAGGATTGATCTGTGATGGACTTCCCTCTCTCATCCTCCATAAATTTATCATGAATTTGTTCCTCAAAAACACAGAGTATGCAAAAAGTATGCTTTATGTGGTAGACCCATGGTTTCCCGAGGAAAGTGAAGAGTCAGACTCCAACTCCGGAAACTGACGATTCCCATATGCCACCATATGCCAGAAAAGAGTTGAAGTAATCGACATTTTTTTTTAGATGCTGGTGGTCAAACTTAGAGTTCTTACTGTGCTAGCGTGTGCTCTACCATGAAGCAGCACACCCAGTCCCCCAAGTAGACGTTATTTAGAAGGGAAAAGGAGCAAGTCCAGAACCCAGACACTTCCCATCTCTGCTGCCCTACACTATACAGAGCCCGGCCAACTGAGTTTCTGCCCCGTGCTATCATCCCACCCGCAGCTGGCTGCTCTGTGAAATTAACCTTCTGTTTTAATTGACCGGAAAAACCTGCCAAGAAGTTCTGTCTGACCGTCCATCAGGCCGAACACTGGATGATAAAAGACGGTCCAGTAATTACCACTGAGCACTGGAGAAGATAACCGCCCGTGAAATGGGTTATTTTGTGAAGCTCCTTGAAGCTGGAGGGCAAGGAATTTGAAGCCGGGCAGAGCCTGTGGAAGCCTGCCCTCTAGTCAGCCCTCCGCTCCAAGGCCATGGACTTCAGTAGGTGAGGTCACAACAGACTGTAATGAGTCCTGACAAATCACTCCCTGCCAGGAGTCCGTAAGTCACCTGACAAGGCTTAGTTAGCTCTTGCGCCTAAACCCACCCAGAAAGTTACCTTGTGCACAGAACCAGGCTAACAGCAGGACCTCAGCCTCAGGACTGGAAGCTTTCTCTGTGTCCCAAATGCCTGTGTCTCAAAAATGCTGTTCTCTGCTGAGGCAGACCCTAAGCAGAAACCAGTAGACAGTGTTGGCTCAATAATTCTACTTTCTGAAACTCAACTTTGTGGATGTATGCAAAAGTGCATCTATAAAATTGATCAGCCCAAGACAATCTTTATTTTATAAAATAGAAACTAGTTAAATATACTGTATGAGCTAAAATTGTTATAAACTATAATACCATGCGGCCCTTAAAAGGAACAACATAAGAAAAAAAATGTACATTTCCTTGATCTTTCTTTCTATAGTGAGTCAATATATTTGTGAGTCTGAAAAACCACAGTGAGGTGAAGTATTACACAGATGTGCAGCAAACAACAATTCACACTAGAAAAGATAACACTAGGGTGGACTTTCTCAGAACAAACCCTATAAGACAGACATTCCCTCCACCTTCTGAGCTAGGTTCTTTTATCTGAATCATCATTGAATTTTTTCAGTGTGTTATTTCTTATTTTAAAAAGCAAAACATAGTCACAAGTTGGGACATAAGGTATTCAAAAGCCTTTTTTTTGGGGGGGGCGGGGTGCCATAAAAGCAAAGAAACAAATCTAGGGATCTCATCGAGAGACACTTTCCTTTCAAAGCTCCAAAGAGCTCTGGGACATGGGATAGCATCTGAGGGACATCTGGGCAGAGTAGGGGGAAGGGTTCTGCTGTGGGCACAGAGAAACAATAGCTGACATCAGCCATGAGAGAAGCTAAAATCTACAATGGGTGGCCCATGAACGTAAATTGCTTAAGCTCCTGGGTTTGTATCAGCCTAAAACACCAAGAAACCAACACAACACTGACATTCACAGTGAAGCTTCCCCAAAAGACAAATGACTGTCTAACCTTCTCCAAAAGGAAGGAGAAATATCTAGTCATTAACTAAGTGAATCCACACACTTGAAAAGACAAAATTTAAAAACAGGATTTTGTATATGTTTGTGTATTAGAGTAGGTGTGTGGTTTAAATAGTTATTTTTAAACTAGTTAGCTTAAGACTGGGTTTCACTATGTAGCCCAAGTGGGCCTTAAAATTTGTAATGCTCCTGCCTTAGCATCCCAATTGCTGAGGTTCCAGGTGAGGCATCACTATACCTGGATTAAATTTTTAATTTTTAAAAAAATGTTGAGTTACAAGTTTGAGGCCAGTCTAGACTACATATTGGGTCCCTGTCTCAATGAATGAATGAATGATTAAATACGATGAATGTGTGGTCAAGCCTCAACAGAGTCTATCATGATCTCAATAGTAAAATACCAACACCCTCTCTTGATTGGGATAAGTGTATGATGTGGGGAGCTGGGCAAAGGTAATTAGGGATCCTCTGAACTCTCGCTTTGTCCGTAGCTTTTCTGTATCTATAGATGTCCCAAGATGAGAGCTTATTAAACAGATAGAAATAATAAAACAATGGTGGATAAAATCCTGGTTGTCTGGTCTTGGGAGTCTACATCCCCTACCCAGACTTAGACAGCCTGGCAGATGACATTCACTGGCTGGGTTTGCTCATAGGCCCTCCTCATTGCATGGACCCCTTGGCACAAGAAGACCTTCAGATTCTAAGCTCACAGCCAAGGACTGTGGCTCTACCACTGCTACATCTTTTGCATTTGGAGCAGAGAGAAAGTGGCCCAGGTTGCTATGCTTGCAAAGTCTATGGATGAAAACAGTGTGATCCCTTACCCCTCAGGATCTCAGGACTCTCGGGCCCGGAAACTGCTGTCCTCACAGGAAGCCTTTCTGGGATGACATCACCCACCAGATCCCAGGCATTATCTCATCCTGGTGTGTCATCCTCTGCATTTCCCTTCAAGTTGCTAAGAGGAAATGAGAGAAGAGGCGCACAGTTCCTACAGCACACCTCGTCCTGAGGTGGAAATATCTAGCACTTTTAAGACATTACTTTTTCTTCTCCTCTTCCTTCCTTCCTTCCAGACTTTTCCCCCTGCCTCCTCTCGTCCCCTTTCTCTGCTCTTTTTCTTCTCTCTACCACTAAACTGTTCTCTCTGCCCTCTTTGTCTGCTTGCTTCTGTTTCCAAAGTGACACTATGTAGCCTAGTCAGGACCTGAGCTCCTGGGCTCAACCAATCTTCCGGGTTCGGTCTCCAGAGGAGCTGAGATCACAGGTACACACCATCACACACCCCCAGCAAAAGCATGCTTTAAGACCACTGGAGACTTGTGCTGTTTTGCTCCATGGGAGAAAACCACCACCAACAAAAACACACCCATGCAATGCCCGAGGAAGCCATCAATAACACAGGGTGGGGCACAATTCAGGAGGCTGCAAATATTTACTATATGTCCCTTGATGTATTTATCTTTCAATGCTAGAGCAAAACAAATATTGTCCCCAAGTGGCAGAGCCCGTAAGGAGGAGAAATGCTGTCCACGGCCGTTCCCACACCATACAGATAAGAAGGTTGAGGCTCCAAACGTGCTTGCACTGAACATCTGCGTTTAAAAATACCTTGATTACAACACACATTCCTGAGCACAATGTACTGTTTATCCATCTCGCCCCTCAAATACGGTTAGTGGTGTGTGTTTGACCAGGGACTCAGTGCAGCATTGTGAGGAAACATTGTAAGGAGTTAGTAAGAGTCCAATTGAGATACCAGGATGGACGCTCTGCTGTGACACGTGTTTTGGGGAATATTTCAGTGTATCTCATTTTAGAGTTGGGAAGCCTAAAACCATCTCTGAAGCGCTGAAATAGCATCCAGAGGTGGATTTGGAAATTCACCTAAAGACATTAAAAAATTAATACTATCGATTTGCTGTTGGGCCTGGAAGCACACACACCTGTAATCTCAGCTGCTCAGGAGGCAGAGGTGGAGAGTTACAGCTTTAAGCTTTGTCAAGGATATGGAACAAGTTCAAAGGTCAGCCTGGGCAACTTAGCAAAACCCTGTCTGAAATACTTAAGAAAAGAAGGATGGAGATATACCTCAGTGGCAGTGTGCTTGCTTTATCTATGAGACAGTATTACCATTATAATTACAAGATTTATCTAAAATTAAAACGTCATTTCTCCTGTTTCAAGAAAGACTTTGAAACGCTTTCTCATCTAAGGTAAAAATTCTAAGATTCTGCTTTACTAAACTGGGAAGATTTGTTGAGACAGAAAAGGGGTTTTCCCCCTTACATATGAAATTAACATAAGATAGTTCATATTATATACAACACAAGGCCAAAGACAGCCTGCAGCCCCCAAATGTATCATCTCCCTTTAGGGGTACTTCAGTCAGCACTCTAGGGTATAAGGTGGTGAAAACGCTTGCTCACATACACAGATACTACCAGCCTCACATCTGTCCCGTTCATATTCTGAGTGAGACAGAGCAGCTAACGACCATGATCTCTTGACATGCTCACTGTCGGCTTTCTCAGTGAAAGTATGAGAGGGAGAAGGCACCAGGGCTGGAGTCTTGCCCTAAAGTAGCCACTGGGGTTCAAAAAGGACCAGCTGCTCAGGCAGACATTTTTCAGAGGTGGCAAAACCCCGCTGGCTCCCTCTGTGGCCACAGCATGCTGCAAAAGAGCTTGCGTGTACTCTCAAGAAACACAGCTTACCCACTTCACGGCCATCAGCCGTCCATGGCTCCTGCTCCCACTCTCCCATCGAGGCTCACTCACGGGTGAGTGGCCAACAAATCCACCTTCCTCTGCACAGTTAGCACACAGGCCCCGCACAGGAACTGTGCGGTGGGTATCTCAGACAAAACCTTAGCCATAAGCATCTAGAGTCTGAGGTGTTTCTAAGGCTTTAGTTACATGGTTTCATACTCAGAGACCTCACCCCTGCTAAGACCACTTAATTACAGAAGTTCTAGGGTGTGATTCTAAACGTTTGACAGCCGCTTTCTCATCACTTCCCCATCCTCATGTTTTCTATGTTTCAGTCATTGGATTGATCTGAATGGGTACCTCCACAAATTACAGTCAAACGTTTATTTAAAAACAGACCAAGCAAAGCAAACATATATGTATATATACTACATATATGAATATATATACTAACACAAAAGATTAATAACACACACATACACACACACTCACACCAAAATACACACACAAACATGTATACATACATACAGAAAAACACATACAGCAACACACACAGCAATGTGCACACATACAGATACACACACACACACACACACACACACACACACACACACACACACACACACACACACACTGGAAGATTACCTAATATAAGGTAAAATGGGACAGTTGACCATCTAGAAGCATGGTAAGTCTGCACACTCATCTCCATCCCCCATCGGTCACTAGGCAAATTCTCTCGGGTGACCACGGTGCAGCCTTGGCAAATGCCCTGTTTACACAATAGTCAGACATCAAAGTCCTGCTGATTTAGAAGTCTCTGGAGGAAAAGTCCTTTTGTTGACATGGTATTTTTAGTGTATCCTTTTTCCTTACTGCCGAGTTGACTTATAAATAACTACAACTTCTGGCTGTAGCTGACCGCCAGGTAGCCCACTACTTACAAAAACAATGCAGCAGCAACGCATTTCTAATGGCACAGGTAATGCCTAAACCCTTCCACCTTGTAAAAACTTCAAACTTGAAGAATGACATTCTTCCCAGGCTGCCACTGCACCAGTGCCCCAACCTGAGGGGAATTGTTATAGCGAACTAGGCTGTTTGTCTCAGATAACTGCATTTATGTGTCCCTGAAAAGAGAGAGAGCCGTTGTCTTCTTAGCTTAGCCCTCCAAAGGCATCGTACTCGAACTCTGTAACTTCTTAGGGCTTATCCACAAATCTCAGCAATTATTTTTTCTCCAGGGCTGGCATATGCCTTATTTATTTGTGTGGTTTTGGCTTTATTCACTACATAGACAAGCGGGCCTTTTGCTCTCTATCCTTCTACCTCAGCCTCTTGAGTCGTGGGGTTATAGGCATGTACCATGCATGGTGTTTGGTTCACTCCCCTTTTGGTATATGAGCTGCCGCCCCACTTCTCCCTTCTCCCTCTCCAACCGTGTGTGTGTGTGTGTGTGTGTGTGTGTGTGTGTGTGTACATGTATATATTTAACACTATGGACATGTATTTTATATCTCAGTGTGGATATACATTTCATATTTTCTAGTACGAGTATGTATTCTGTATTTAACACTGTGGCTAGGGAGTCTAGAGGTCTGTTGAGGTAAGGGTGGGGGTGGGGACATCCTTGTGGAGACGGGGATGGGGGGTAGGAGGGGGCAGGGAGGAGGTATGGGATGTGGAACAGTCAGAGGGTGGACCAGGAGGGGAATAAAATCTAGAGTGTAAAAATTAAAAAAATTTTAAAAACCAAAACCAGCACGAACAAACAGCACTGTGGCTGTGTGTTTGTATACTTCACGGTGTTGATACACTGTGTTTCCCAAGGTGGAAACTCCAGCTTGCTCAGCCTTTCCATTTTCTATTCCCTCCTTTGGAAGCAAAGATACAGAAGAGTAAGCTCTTCCTTAAGCTCGTCTTTCTTAGTCTCTAGCAAACAGCCACTGGTTTCAGCAAAACAAGGCAGGTATGGCCACGGGAATGTCTCAGTTCCAGGACTTCTGGTACAATGTCAAGTTAATAGGACACAGAGTCCACAGAATCCCACCTCAGCTTTGTGGCCTTTGCCCTTGTTAAACATCCCTGAATCCCAGCCTCATGTTGACAAACTGAATAGTCATATCTGCCTTTCCAGGTCACTAACGAGATTCTGTTAGAAAAGGGGAAGTGGGGGTGGGTAAGGCCACAAATGGGCCCAGGAACATGGTGGCATTTAGTGCCATGAAAATGACTCTCTGGTTGAGGATGGCTCATTATTAGAATGCAAAACACTGTCTGCTCTGTAAAACTCTAGTTGGTGTTCTGAACTGATACATTCCCTTTGGAATATTTGGTCAGCACTAACTCGGCTACCCCACAGACCCAGAGCTATCCCGCAGACCCAGAGCTACCCCACAGACCCAGAGCTATCCTGCAGACCCAGAGCTACCCTAGGACCCAGAGCTACCCCACAGACCCAGCGCTACCCCACACCTCACAGAGTTAGCTTTTCTGAGCACTGTTAAGCTCCTTTTCCAACGGCTAATCATTAAATCCGACATCATGCTTGACACTGGGGCTGGAGTCCACTAGTGGCATCTTGCCTGTCTCTTAATTTTCCATAAGTGACTATTTAAGAATAAATAAAAGGAGCAAAGAAGGGATGGGCACTTGAATGCAACAAAGCTGCTGGCACCACTGGGACCGCAGCCAAAGGGCTTTCTTTGCCTTGACGTTAGAGAAGGTCTAGAAACAACGGGTCTACAGACTGGCTGTTTGTTGGCTGAAGGTGTCTGCATGAATTTTTTCAGGATCACATGGTGTAAGAGGAAAATAGAGGGGAGGGGTTGTGGCAAGAGCAAGTTTTGAGGTCCTACAGGCCATGTTCCCTTTATTTTTCTACTTGTTCCATCTTCTCCAGCACACCATTCACATCCCATGTGGCAGCCAACCTCTGCAAGTGTCCCTGTCCTTGACTGAGCCCATCTTTGACTGTAGGCTATAAGTGCTTTGCTTCTAGCCATATAGATTATAGACGGTGAAAGGACGTGGAAGATGAGATGCATTTATTTAGATCAGGTAAGAGGGGTGATGCATACACTGAAAGAACTTTCTCCTTCATTGGCATTAAAAATACAAGAGGTTGGGGGCTGGAGAGACAGCTCAGTGGTTAAGAGCACTGACTGCTCTTCCAGAGGTCCTGAGTTCAATTCCCAGCAACCACATGGTGGCTCACAACCATCTGTAATGGGATCTGATGCCCTCTTCTGGTGTGTCTGAAGACAGATACAATGTACTCGTACAAATAAATCTTTCCTCTACCCTCCAAAAAAGATGTAAGACGTCTTGTAGAAAGAAGTTCACAAGCCAAAGAGCTGAAGGTGATCTCTAGCTGACAGCCAAGAGGAAGCTAACACCACCTTACAGTCATGAGGCACTGTTTGGAAACAGCCTTTATCCTGTGGAACCTTGGATGAGATCACAATCCTACCCAGTAACTTCAGTTCCGCCTTGAGGGACCCCAACATGAAGGACCCGGTCAAACCACATCAGGCCCTCACCCATCGAAGCTGCCCTGTGACACGAGTGTGCTGTGTTGAACCTAAGTCTGTATTTACACTGTCATAGAAAACAAATGGATCACAGTGATCTCGGCTTCTCCAGCTGGGTCAGGAGACTTGCACGTGCTTGGATTCCCAGCAACAAGAATCAGAACTTCTACCACACCAGAGCGGGGCCAACAGGTCTGATGATTCCTGAAGTGAGCCCTAAGACAGACATCACCACAGAAAAACAGCTGTAGTTTGTGTTTCTTTGTTTTATTCTCTACCCCCCACCTGCTTTGTTGTTCTTCACCATGAGAAAGAACATACATTTTAATATAAAATGTTACTTCATTTGAACTTCCTGGGAGCTCTTCCTGATTTCCTAATTCATTTACCAGCCAGCCGTCAGGGTTAAGTCCTTCCTCCAGCCTTCTTGAACAGCCACCACCACAGATCATATCCCTTCTTCATAATCCCTCATGGCCTAGAAAATCAATGGGTGGTTCCTTACAAGAGTCCCAGGAGGTTTGTGGATGGACATGTTGGTATCAGTGAAGATATCAAGAGGAATCACACAGTACTGAAGTTAACACATATGACAAAGACTGTCTCTGGCATGATCATCTGTGTCCCAATACCTGGCAAGATGCTTTCCATGTGGCCACTGCCCCAGACCTCCACCGCAGAGCTACATAAAAATACCACTGTTCTCTCTCCGTTACCCTAGTGACCTCAGATCTGCCAATTACACTACCGAAGAGAGAACCCAGCCTTTCCAGGACCCATAATCCATCCATTACATAATAATATTTAACAGCTAACAGGACAATGCATAATCTACCCAACAGTTCTGGAATCCCCCATTTGGGTCCCTGACATTTCTGTTGTTGTTGTTACAAGCCTGGGAGTTTTATCTGTATTTCTCACTTAATTTTTTTTTTTAAACTCCACTCCATACCTCAAAGGAACCTTGGATGAGATCACAATCCTACCCAGTAACTTCAGTTCCGTGTAAATACAATTGGTGAAGGAAATAGCAATCACTTTAAAACTCCAGATAGGGTCTGTGTAGACACTGGAAATAGGGCTGAGAGGGTTAATCATTGGAGCGGATGAAAATGTTGTTTATTCAGGGTGCTGCTCCCCATGGACATAGGAGGCAGTGAGCTCAGAGCACAGGTCTGAGTGCACATACTGCTGCTGCTGAACTGGCTCCAACACAGGGAATTATCTGCTGGAGGCTTGCAACCAGGCTTGCTTCTGCAAAACTCCTCAGTCTCTTCTCCTCACACAATCCCTACCACAGACCCAGTCTTGGATCGAATTGTCTTCAGCGTCCCTGGGCCTTGTGCCCTGCCCCTTCTCTTCCCTGTCAAAGCTCTAAAAGCCAAGAGACACAATGGCAGGTGGCTCCTTCAGGTCCGTCCCTCCAGTCCTCATTTTAATAAGGAGAACACCGAATAAATTGTTCACAATTTATTATGCATTACTTACACGGACGCCACCTCACTAATACTTAATACCCAGCAGGTAAGAAGCACTCAGAATTAACTGGATGGACAGGTAAAGAAACTGTGGCTCAGACCCACTGAACATCATACAGTAAACCAGAAATGGAGCAACAGGTTTTGGGGAGCAGGCCAGAACCCAGGTTTTACAGTCACACATCCAAGTTCCCTGTACACTCACAGCATCTCCTTCCCCCAGTGCTGTGGAGGTCAGAGGACAACCTGTGGCATGTTCTCTTCCCTACTGAAGCTCCCCTCTGGCCTGTATCAGGAGAATCTGAATTTGGGGGAAGAGTAATTTCCCAGCTTCCCAGAATTTACTCCATGGAGACAGTTTCTTTGACCTCAGATGCAGCCAGATCCTCCCAGAACTGAGACCTGATTCTGACTCTCAAATGTGCAGACTACTGCCTGAGTCCAGCCTTGTTTTATACCTTCAGCACATTTCCCCAGCATTCAGTGACCTCCTGTGCTTGCCAGGAAAATGGCAGCATCCTGAGGCTGGCAGGGTCTCCTCTGACCTGGTCCCACAGAGAGTTAACTATTTGCCTTCCATGTAGTCCTTGAAAGCAATAAACTTTCAATAGTTAGGAAGTTCCTGGGATCCACTGGTCCTCGACTATAAACACAGGGCTGCACACTGGGGGTGAGAGATGGCACAGTTCCTGGCTTGGAGAACCTTGAGAGGCACCAGAGAGTCCCACACAGTGACACATACTACCACAGGTCCCACAGGCATGGGCAAAGTGCACCCCGGGGCAAACAGACTCCTGCTAATAGGAGGACCCCTCTGGCAAAAACTTCCTTCCAAGCAAAATGTGTTAGCATCACATGTAAGCACCTGTGGGTTTATTTGCGAGTGAATGATGGGGCGTCCAGGACTTCTTTTAAGACAATGACAACAATCATAGTGTGTGGCTATGGAACTGAGTGGAGATAAATGGTCAGCTATGGTAACTGCTCATCGGGGCAGGCCACCAGCATGTGCGACTCCAATATACTACTCTTGTAAGGCCCACTTTCATTCCTTGGGCCCTCAGTTTCCCCAGCTGTAGAGTGACTCCAATTCCTTCTGGAGATACCTTGTTAAAGACTAAATGGTAAGGTAAGATATACACAAAGAACCTGGGCCTGTAATAATGGTCACAACACCTCACCCTGCCATGAAGACATGGCAGAACTTGGCCACAGGTAGCTTATTTTTCCTCTGAGGCAAGTCATTCAGGGCAGCCCTGGAACTCCTAGGAGTGCAGAACTGAGCAATTGCCATCCATCCCTCCCAGCACCCTTGAGGTAGCTATGGCTTTTCTGAAAGCTGAACTCAATACTAATTATTATCAGCAGGCCTCCAGTTCTTTCTTTAGTAAAACCAGGAGAGTTTTATTTTTATCTTAATTACACTGAATCAAGCGTCCTTCGCCTCTTGCTGATATGAAAGCCAACCTTCTCTGAAGCAACTTCATTCTTCATGTTCCTGGGGATGATAAAAATAACACCTCGGTGCCCTGTACCTACAGAATCAGAATCTCTTTTCGGGGAGAAGGAAGATGGCAGGAACTTACATAATTCTTCATTAGCTTATATGAACCGCTTACAATATTAGCTTATTTAAAATAAAAATAACACATGTTCCCTGAAGTTTTCTGCAGCAAATTTATACCTAATCTGACTCAGTGATCGCCTTCGTATTATAGCCTCAACCCTGCGATCAAATGTCCTCACTGCTGATGGCCTTGTTCTTTTCATCTGTAAAATGAGGACAGTGAACACTTGTATGTACACATTCAAAGTTCAGTATGGGTGTCAGAGAAACAGCTCAGTCAGCAAAGCATTTGCTAAGCAAGCCTTGAGGACCTGGGTTCAGATTCCCCTCAGCCATGCAAAATCTGGATATGGGGATGGGCAGCTGTAATGCTAACACCGTGGGGATAGAGTAGGAGCAGAGATAAGAAGGTCCCTGGAGCTTGGTGGCCAGCCAGTCCATACAATTGGTGACCTCCAGGTTTAATAAGAGAACCTCAAAAAATTAGGCAAAGGACAGCAACTGAGGATAACACTCAACTTTCACCTCTGGCCTGGGTGTGTGGACAACACACGTGCAAGACTAAACACATACATATAGTACACACACACACACACACACACACACACACGGGGGGGGGGTCAATAGCACTAGTTGCTTTATTATTTTTATACCTTAGTCTCAGCCTCGTCTAAAATCACACATCCCTCCCACAGTGCCTCCGCTTGGCTGCCTTAGAGATGATGCCATGTCAGCTCTAGTAGCCCAAAATAGAGGTTCCTCCTTCACCTCTGGGTAAAACAACAAGAAATTCAATTATCAGACAAAGAAAACACACTTTCTATTTTTAGATAGAAACCCTACAGCAGCACAAAGCTGGAAGAATGTCTCTGAAAATATTTTTTTTTTTAAATCTAGGTTGACTGTTTCTAGAATTTGGAAAACAATGTATTCTAAAAATACTACCTCTGCATTCATCTTCCCTGATGCCCCCTGGAAAGTGACCTTTCATGCTGCTGGGTCAGGGCAGGGTCTTTAGGCAAGCCTGTCTTACGAAGAGTATTCTCCGAGTTGTGGCTCTTAGCTATTCTGGTTCAATATCCAAAGTGAAGACGCTTTCTCCATTTCCTGGGTTTGAATCCACCCTCCCTCACCACCCCTAAGGCGCTGCCACACAATCAGAAGTGCCTTTAACCCTTCTCTGGTTTTGTTTTGTTTTCTGGACACAGGATCTCACTATGTAGCCCAGGCTGCCTTCAAATGTCCAATCCTCTTGCCTCAGCCTTCTGAGTGCGAGATTGCAGGCGTATGCCTCAGTTTCCCTTTTTGTATGACGCTAATAGTACCTGCCTCACATGGTTGTAATGTGAAGGGGACTGAACGTGTTAGTATGTGTGAAGTGCCTGTCGTGGTATTTGCTATGTAGTAATTGTGGTTTACTAATCAATGGATAATTAAAATCCAGGATTTGAGCCCTGAAGAACCTGGAATGTGTTTGATTATCCTCACTCACATGCTTCTCAGAATATCATAGGACTATGCTTATGACTGTTGACTAAATAGACCTCAAATGGCTATGTCTTGGGAGAGAGAGAGAGGGAGGGAGGGCAGGAGGGAGGAAGGAAGAGAGAAACTTGCCTTACAATTCCAAGTAAAAACACTTTATTTAATTGGTGAGCAACTCCTTTGCTAAATAGGGATTCCCAAGATTATTTCAAATTTCAGGAGTTATGGCTCCTTTTATATGATAGACTAAGTATGGTGGCATATCCTGTAATCCAGCACTCAGGAGGCTTAGGCTGTCCTGGAACCATTCTGGAGACCAGGCTGGCCTCGAACTCAGAGAGCCACCTGCCTCTGCCTCTGCCTCTACCTCCTAAGAACTGGGATTAAAGGTGTGTGACACCGCCACCTGGCTCTTCACATTTTGTTTTTGTGAAAAGACAAACTTTATAAGTATTGTGTAATCTTGGCAGAAAAATCAGGAGTTACAGAGAAGCACAAGGAAAACAAAATTAGCCAAAGCCTATCCCAAGAGATGAGGTCATCACAGGCCACTGAAGAGTTTTTCCTTTTACACACTAACATTGGGGTGTCCACTGTTTTTATCTAGGAAGTTGTTTTGTTTTTAAGAATTATGTTTTACTTTATGCATATGAGTGTTTTGCCTGTATGCGTATCTGTACCATGCACATGACCAGTGCCTAAAAGAGTGTGTCAGATCCCCTGGAGTTGCAGATGATTGTGAGCTGTCAGTGGGTGCTGGGAACTGAACCTCAGTCCTCTGAAGAGTGGCCGGTGCTCTTAGCTGTTAAGCCATCTCTCCAGCCCCTGAAGTTTTGTCTGGTTTTTTCAGGGCTAACATGAGACTGATCAAGCCACATTTCTTCTGGTCAACCAGAAACCTTCTGTGCATTTGGTACCTGGGCCCTGCTACCTTGCCTCTCCCCGGGGAACAGTCACAGCAGAAGGCCTGCATCTCCCCTACACGACTCATTCAGGTTTCACCCTAACATACCCCAGCCCCAGCCTCCAGCAAGAAAGTCCCACCACGCCTGGGAGCTGAGATTGGGGACACAGGCTTTTTCTGTATCCTCTGGGCTGAGGGTATCCAAGGTCCCTGGGTTACCTAAGTGCCCTAGCCTCGAAAATTTGCTTCCTTGGCTGATTTAGCTCAAGGGGGGGCAACTGAGTACATGTTTCCTGATTCTTCCTCAGGCAACTTCTTGTGTCCATACAAAAAAGAACCCACAAACTTACTACATGGGACTTAAACTTGTCATTGTACCAGTTCCCAGAATGCACTGCTGGCAAGTGTCTGGCCCCACGCTTCTCAAACGCATCATCAGACAGCTCCATAACAGGGTTCTTTGCCTTCTGTGAATCAACACCCAGGACCCTTGGTTTTCCTTTCAGTCAATAATGGTTATAAACCTGAATGAAGTTGTCACATGTTGCTTCATGAGCTGTAAAATCTATTAGTATAGTATATCCTCTGGTTTTTTTTTTTAAGATTTATTTATTTTATATGGGCATTTTACCTGAATGCACAGATATGTGTACTACATGCATGCCTAGTGGGATGGATCCCCTGGAACTGCAGTCACAGTTGGGAGCTGCCATGTTGGTGCTGAGAATTGAACCCAGGTCCTCTGAAAGAACAGCCACTCTTAACCACTGAGCCATCTCTCCAGCTCCAGTACATCCCGAGATGGCAGGTGATCAAGTAGTAAATTTTATCCAAAGACAGAAATGCATGTGCCTAATAAGACATATGACTTCCATTCTACACTGTCCATCAGTATCTAACCAGGGATACCAGCGTTGAAAGAACATGACATTGTCAAAAGAAAATTTGATACAAGTAGCATGTCAAAAGGCCACAGGGAGATAAATCGGGTGACTGGACAGAAGAGATTTAACATCTTCCACCCCCAAAATTACAACCAAGTTATCCAAATCTGAATTTTCCTTGTTCCTTTTATTGGGTATTTGGGAAGCACATACATCCTACACGTGGAATCATCTCCTTTCCACGGGAGCCTCCAGCTCCTTCCCTGAGTCAGAGACAGGTTCTCAGCAGAAGTCTAGACCTTGAGGGGACAGAGTTGTAACATCATAGGACAATATTCCCAGGTCTGTGACATTCACATTACAGATGGTGGCCAGGTCACCCTAGAAAAACAAGTGTCAATCCAGGTATGGTGGGGCTGTCCTATCATTCCAGCTCTGGGGGGCGGGGGGCTGAGGTCAAAGAATCAGACGCTTAAGTCCAGCTGGGGTTACAGAGTGAGATTTTGTCTCAGGTGGGTGAGGGAGAGGCAGGGGGGAGAGAACATGTTCTCTTGACTCTACAATAAAAGGAAATGCAACTGCTAAACATACACAGCCCTCAAAAGATAACAGTCTCTGTTCCATTCCGCAGTGTGGCTTCCAAAGGGCTTTCTCCTTGACTGGGATGTGTGCTGCTCACTCAGATGGGCTACAGTGTAGCAAAAGCCCTGAGGCTGACCAGGAAGACAGGGGATGAGAACCTGACCCTCTGAGATGCCCAACAAGGGGCTGGATTGCTGAAGTCAGTAAGCTGCTAATCCAGAGAGATGGCACCTTTGAAAAGCACCAGGTCACATAAAATAAATAAGATTCAGAGTATGAAGAGGAAGAAAATTAAGTGTGTGAAATGCCTGCAAGAATAACTACGATTTCAGAAATCCCAGCTTCTGCCCTTAACTCTCATCTCAGCGGCTTCAAAGGCCAACATGGAGCCAAAAGCCTCTTAGCCAACATTCTCAAGGATGCAGGCTCAGCTCCCTTTTTATTGCTGATAAGTTGACCCTGACTGTTTCTTTTTCTATTTTATTTTTAGATCTATTTTAATATTTTAAAATTACGTGCATGTGAGGTGGGGTGGGGGAAGGGGAAGCATGTGACTGCAGGTGTTCTCAGAGGCAGAAGGGACTGCTGGATCTCCTGGAACTGTAGTTATGCATGCTTGTGAGCCACCTGACAGAGATGCTTAGAAATGAACTTAGGTCCTCTGCAAGAGCAGTATGCTCTCTTAACCACTAAGTCATCTCTCCAGCCCCTTAATTTAAAAAAAAAGTGCATGTATATGCATGTATATGCATATGTATGTGTCTGTATGTATGCATGTCTGTTTGTGTGTATATGTATGTGTATGCATATGTATGTGTGTGTGTGTGTGTGTGTGTGTGTATGTGTGTGTGTGAGAGAGAAAGCACGTGTGTGCCACAGAGCATGTGTAGATACCAGAAGACAACTCTGGGAGGCTGGATGTCTCCTCTTACACTGTGGGATGTAAGGACAACGCTGAAGGGTCTTCAGCCCTTTGGATAAACCCCTCTAGCCACTGAGTCATCTCACCAGCCCAACCCTAACTTTTATAAATGTTTATTTCAACAGTACCTCATGAGCACATGTCTTCTTTATAGTTATGGCTCATGCCTTCCTGTTCCCTTCCTTGTGTCCTTTCATTCTACCACGTTGCCATCCCATATAGATACTCTGCCAAATCTAAAAAAGAACCAGCAGCTTTCTTCCAGAAACTTCTATGTCCTCTCATTTATTTCTACCTTTTGCCTTACAGTTCTCCCAATACGAGCCAAACTCTATTTCATCTTGACAGATTGTTTTGATTATTTGGTTTTTTGTTTGTTGGTTGGTTAACATCTCAGGACCGCACTGACACTTTGCTATAAGAAAACTGGAACTTACAAACAACAAAAACTATAGACTTTCCAGAGCTCAGCTAAGACTCCGCTCCGTTTCCCAGTGTGTCCTCCATGATGCAAGGCTGTCTGAGCAATGCTATTTCCTTGAAAGCTTATATCAGTGCTCCCCAACATGCCTAGCACACATAACCCCCTAAGCCAGGCTTGGAGACCTAAAGCCTGGGACAGAAGCATCCCAGGGCAGCCATAGTCATGGTGCCGTCAGATCACATGACTGACAGCAAGGCCAAGATAAGGCCGTACTTATTAATCTGCAAGGAAAGACTGCTCCTGGTATTTGTAAACATAAAAACGTGAAGATTAGAACTGTTCTCATCAGAAGCCAGTCTAACCAGGTGCTCATCAGTACTACAATAAGAAGAAAACTGGTTTTAAAACAGGCCACTTAGAACGTCCAGGGTGGGTGGCTTTCCTGGCTGTCCCCTCCACTCTCTCTTTTTGCAGATTCCCTCCACTCACTTCTACAGTTCACTCAGGACCAGTCCTTGGGTTCTCTCACCAGCATGAGGGTTCACGGGACCTGACACTTGGCATTCTATCAAGGGCAAGGACTTCTTACCTACAAAATGGAAACACATCAACCCGATGTTTACTCTGGCAGCTACTTTGTTGCCTCTAGTGAAACCAGTCTGATGCCAAAAGTTGAGCCTGAAAGGCATAGCCTCCAGTGCCCAGTTGAACAGTCACCATTTCTCTGTGCTTGGTTACTGTTCAAAGGTCTGGGAATCAGCAGTTCTGCCACTGTCTCCCACCAGGACCACCCACCCCCAAAAAAGCTATTTTTATTGGCTTTTTGAAAGGGGGAGGGCAGAAGGGGTAACTGTTTGGTATCATTTAATATATACATTATATGCTGAGCAACTATATGAGCCATTCACTGTTTATTTGTCATATTAAAGCTGGAACGCTGTCTAAAGTCCAAAGGAATAGCAATGGTGCCAAGCTTAACCATTACATACCTATGAGCAATCGTGTCTGCCATAGTCATTTGGAGGCCTGCAACTCAGCAGGCAAGATCCCCCACCTCTGTCAGTGACTGTCAAGGTGGCAAGGTTACCACAGACAGATGACTGGCAACTGCCTGCGCTTGTGAGGAGCCAGAGATAGTCAAGGAGGATTGTGGGCAATACAGACAACAGCTACTGTCTGGAGGAATCAGCTTCAGGAGCATCAGGCTCCTTGGGCCAGAGTCAGGAAGGTGACCCTGGAAAATAAGACCAGAAGATGGAACCAGGTCTGGGGGAAGAAGGCAGAAAAGAGTGACCCTAGTTGATGTGACTAGTGTTGGAAAATGATGGTTTACCAGAAGGTACCAAGGCAAGGGAGGGTATAAATGCCCAAGCATCATCAGCTCTAGAAGCCCAAGAAAACCTCTCTGTGCCAGGTTCCTGAGGGCAGCCCACTAAGGCTCATGGCATCTTTTGTACAAGAACCTTATAAATGCCCCCAAACAATAATAGCTAAGTGGGGTGCCCCATACTTGCAATCTCTGCAGCTGGGTGGCAGAGACAGGAGAATCCCCATGAATGTGAGATCAACCAAATCTATACAGAATGAATTTCTATCTGTCTATCCTAAGATCTTGTCTCAAAACAACAGAAAGGTAGGGTTGTATAGAGGGTGGAATGTGGACCACAGGGATGATCTGCCACAGTAGAAAATAAATACTTTTTCATGGACGTTAGCAATACCAGCCCTAAGCTATAATAGAGCAAGAACAGGCATTTAATGGACTTCACTGTTTTCCAGTTCCGTAGCCTGTCCATTGTCTTCTCGAATGATCCAGGAATGGCCACCTTCATCCCCCTCCCACCCTACCTCACACTCTTCCTCATAGGAAAACCTATTATTTTGAAAGATAGTCATCAGCATATTAAAAAAACTAATTTACCACATGGGTTTCTCTGAACAGATGTGGTGGAGGGTCTAATCACAACTGTCACTTTGAGTAATTGCTGGCAAGCGAGGTATTTGGAGACACAGGCAATCAGCGTGACATGAAGAAACAATTATCAGAGCATTTGTCTGTAACCAAGTCACAGGTAGCTGCTAAAGCTGCTCTGGCTTGGTCTTGCTTACAGAATGGAAATGCTGACTTTCAGTTGGGGTTTGTAAAAAATAAAGACATGATTCGTGTGTGTGTGTGTGTGTGTGTGTGTGTGTGTGTGTGTGTGTGTGTGTGTGTGTGTAAGACAGGGCTAAAACTGGTTTCGTGGGCAGCTCGAGAAATAAACAAAAGAAATATTCCAGAGTCATTTCCAGTGCAGAAGCTGGTGTGGGAAAGGAGCTGCCACATTCCAACTGGACGGAGCAGAGATGGGATGCCACGGGGAGATGAGTCTCTGTGAGGGAAGATGAGTGCCTGCCCAGCTTGGCTTTCTTGTGTGCTGCTGGGAGAGCTCCTAACATGGGCACAGCTCTCTCCCAGATGACTCTCAGGCAGGTAAAGCAGTTGCTGAGCCAAGCACTCAGTTCTAGTGAACTCTCAGGAAAGATGAACAGTGTCTACTTTTTCCCCCATCCCCCAACCTCCTGCCTGACATTGGAGCGGGGATGTCTCTGGGGTCCCTTTCCCCTGCAGAAATCAAGGGGTTGACCCTAGATCACTTGGAAAGCTCGGGCTGAAAGGTACAGGGCTTGATTCTGTTGTGTAGGTTTAAGAAATGAAAAAGATCATGGGCTCTTCAAATATTCAATATCTAAATCCTAGTCTGCCTAGGTGACAGTGTGCTTTGTAGCTGGATGGCTCAGTTATTTGTCTTGTTGATGTGACAAAAACCAGATAGATATGTCTTTAAGGGGGTGGGGAGGATTTATTTGAACAGTTCTAATGTATAATCCATTCCGTCCTGTCAGCAAAATTATGGAGGCAAGAGGTGGAGGCCGATGGTCTCACTGAATCCAATTAACTGGTCAGTGCCTCCTTGGCCATGCCCAGAGGCTGGTCTCCTGGGTGATCTCAAAGCAACTTGAGCCAGGAGTGAGTGTTTGCAAGACCACTATAGACCCCAGCAATTGAGGAGTGCAGTCCTATTACTAATCTGACCCCTCTTCCATCCCCTCTCCCCCCTCCCCTCTCCCTCCTCCCCTCTCTCCCCTCCCCTCTCCCCCCTCCCCTCTCCCCCCTCCCCTCGCAGAAGCTTTCCCACCACCCCCACATGGAGAAGATGTTGCATTTTCTAAAGGTTACTGGAAACTTCCAACCTGTCTTGATGGTTGATTTGGTTTTGAGACAGAATCTTACTAGGTAGCCTAGGTAGGCTTCAAAGCTTGTGATCCACCTTGCCCTTGCCTCCTGAGTGCTTGAGAAATGTACTAGCTTTAAAGGAAGTAAATTAAAAAAAGAAAAAGAAAAAAAAAGAAAAACTGTTTTAAGTCTATGAGCAAAGGAGATAATTCAGTCAGCAAAATGTTTGCCTTGCAAGTCTGAGAACCCAAATTCAAGCCCCAGAATCTACTGTGTGCGGAAGAAATCTGGCAGTGTGTGTGAGATCCCAGCCGTAGGGAGATAGGTACGGGGAGGCTCCAGGCCTTACTTGACAAATGCCAAGCCAGTGACGGAGCCTTTCTCAAAACACCAAGGTTCCCTGATGATCACACACCTACCTGTGCACAGCCGGACATGCATACAGACACAAACACTCTTACCAATGACTTCATAATAATTACCAACTCCACAAAACCCATACCCAGGAGCAAAGGGTAATAAAACTTGTGTTCCCTCTAGCCGACACAAAGCATAGGCTAACCCACAGGTTCTCAGCTACAGCTTGAAATGAAGCCAAAGCCTCAGACCTCCTCACCCTCCTGCCTGTCATGTGGGAATTTAAAAGGAATCGTAGAGGGCATGGGGGGGGGCTGTGTAGGCTATCCCCATGAGTGAGAGATGCAGTGCAAACCAAAAAGCACCCCCAAAACTTTCCTTTCCACCAAGCCAGCCCTCTTTGCACCAGGTCTTCAAGGCAAGCTCCTCCTGAGCTGCCCAAGCCCTTCAGAAGGACAGGAAAGAATTTTCTTCACTCCACACTCTTAGTCAGAGTGAACTAAAGAATCCCATCCGCTTGATTTTGCTGGGGCGCTGTGCAGCATGTGCCTACAGGACACAGGGACAACCCTGTCCTCATGTCTGCTCTCTTACCAGGCCATGGCTGACCCATGCCACCCCTCCCACTGGGGAACCTCTGCTGGGACCAGGTGGCCTAAGAACAGCTGACCAAGGCTTCTTGCCTTTCATTTGGCCTCAATATTGGCTTTTTTTTTTTTCAGGGACAATGGAATAGATATTAACACTCCTCCACTGGAAATGTTTATGGTTACAGCTGAGTGTGCCTGGGACAACTGCTGACAAAGAACTCCCACATCAGAGAATCAAGCAAAACCTCAGAGTCAAACCTCCGCTGGCTTCCCCACTGCTTCTAGGCTGGCCTATTTCACTCCTACTTATCTGTGGGGTTTGGTTTGGTTTTTCTTATGAATCACATTGGGTGTGCTTTTGAAGGGCGTCCTAATTAAAGCGTAGCCTTGTGATGCCATAATACAAAAGGCCAAGTACACAGCTGAGCCTTCTAACTGCGTATGTCTTTCACCTTCCCAGGAGGGAGAGGGTGACTTGGAGCAAGACTCCACCCAGCAGCCAGAAAGATCTCCCCAAACACAGACTGTGCTCTTGCTTAGTACAGACTTCCCACAGCTGAAGTCTCAGGCGTGACCCTGGACACTGCAGAGTGAGGTTCCTGCCCATCACCTACCAACTGCATCTTTGTTAGGACAGCGTGGTCCACCCTACCGCAAAGGCTTTGCTCTTGCTGTTCCCTGGCCATGTTCCTTTCTACTCCCCAAAGACCTGGTTATTTCTTCTTTCAGCTTCCACTTCTCCAAGGGAGACTTCCTTGGCCTCTCCGGACTGGGTTAGGGTCCTGGGTTAAAGAGCCTGTCAGTGGCATGCTTCTCTGACATCTAAGGGATGACCAACTCCCACTGTTATAGCCCTGCAGCTCTGAGCTTCAAAACTTCCTCTCCCGCTGTACTGTTGTGGTTTGAATATAAAGACTGTGTGCTTAAAACATGACTGCCTACTGATGGGCTTTAGGGAAGGGGTCAGACTAAGAGCACTCAGACCTCATTTGTAGAGAAATGCAACTAATTGATCTGTAACTGATGAGCTTTGGGGTGGTGACGGAAATGCAAGAGGTGGGATCCGGGTGAAGGGAGCACATTTATCTGTCCCTGTCTCCCACTTCCTGATGACCATGAAGTGGACAACTCTTCTCTGTCACAGGCTCCATGCCATGGTGCTTGGCTCACCTCAGGTTCCACGGGGTGGAGCCTGTCAACCTTGACTAAAGTCATGTATGAAAAGAAACAAGTCTTCCTTTAAGTTGATGTTCTTGGGTACTTTCTGCAATGGAAAGATAACCTCAAACCTTGACTGGCCTGCTCACCATGAGTTCAGAGAGGGCACTGGATATGCCCAATCAGTAAGGATATGAACGAACAAGAAATAGAACCAAAAACCACTGATATAGTTTTCAAGGCCTTTATGTACTAGAAATGTATTCCAAGTCACAGAAAGACATTCCTAAGGGAAAGGTCCCTAGTAGTCTGTTCCAACAGAAGGGCTAAAGTATGACTAGAAACCTTTCTTCCCACAGAAGCACACACGCCTCTTTGAGACCACATCACATGGACAATAACATCATCTCAACATTTCCTCAGTTAAATATCATTCTTCTTCCAAATATAAACGCCCAAACTGAACAAACACCACTGGTCTCTGAGGCAATGTTGTTCCTGACTCTGACCAACACAAGTCAGTCTCATTCCTGTACTCTGGTTATCAGTTGAAGTTCAGCCGCCTCCATTTCTGGCTCTGTGCTGGAAGGAGATCATCACCGAGAAACACAGTAACACGTAAAATTGCAGGTGGCATAAAACATGGTGTTGTGGAGCACAACTGCTAGACAGTACAGTGACTCCACGTGCTACGATGAAGTGTGAAACCGAGCTGCCAACTACTACAAAGAATGTATACCTCGGTCTCCGCTGGCCCACTTCTTCCTTCTAAGAGTCCCATCCCCCAGAGTTTCCAGTATATTTCAAAATAGCGCATCAGCCGGAGAATCGGTGTTCAAAACATAAGCATACGTTGCAGTTTCA
Source organism: Micromys minutus (assembly GCF_963924665.1). Classification (NCBI taxonomy): domain Eukaryota; kingdom Metazoa; phylum Chordata; class Mammalia; order Rodentia; family Muridae; genus Micromys; species Micromys minutus. The sequence continues at coordinate 31,647,818 of NC_137981.1, forward strand.
GCTTCAAACTCTAACAGACACTTAGAAATGAATGTTTGTGGGCCTCAAAATTCATGAGTTGAAATTCAACCTCAAAGTGAAGGTATATTGGGTGAGACCTCTGGGAGTTAAGGTCATAGGGGTGGAGCCCTCATGCATGGGGTTAGTGCCCTCAACGAATCCCTTTGAACACTTACTCTTTGTCTTCTATGTAAGAGGCCAGGAGCCAGAACTGGACTGTGCTTCAATTTGGTTCTCAGATCAGTCCCTTCATAAGGCAGCCAGTCTCTGATCATTTTCTAAAGCAACCTGAAGGGAATCTCATTTAACCTCATGCGCCATCTCTGTTAGCTATAAGCCAGTCGTGTTTCTTTTGGGTTACCTGCTGATCTAACAAAAAAGAAACGCAGGTACATAGGAGGCAGGCAGGCAGGCAGACAGGCAGACAGACAGACAGATAGACAGCTATATCTTTCTCTTAAGTTTGGGTATGGTGAAGCTGACTGGATCTTCAGGTCCTTTTTGAGGCCCACTCAGAACTTAGAGTTTTCTACCATCTTTGAGGCTTACAGTCAGTAGAGGCATCTAAAGTTTACACCTTTTCCAAGCAAACTATTCCCACGAGGCAGGTAGAGGTTGGCCTGTCAGGGTCTCAGCATCACTTTCCTAGGGAAGATTCCCTTAGGAGGCCTGGGACTGGGAAGGAGTTCTTCACCTAGCTGAGAGACATCTTCAGTAGCTGAAATGCTATTGTTTCTCCAAGGGAGGTCCTGATGTTCTTGTGTGGATAGTGTTCAAGACACAAGGCCCTGTCTCATTTGCATGGGACTGGCCAGAGCAAACTCCAGGTTGGGATGCAAACCCTGTGCTGGTATTCCACCACTGGCTTAAAACCCAGAATCTGTTCTCTCCTTGACTGTGGGTAAAGAAGCCCCGAGTGTTGGCTGACTGCTCTGTGCCACTCACTCACCCGGTAGCCATGTGAGGGACACAGTGAATGGCAGTTCTGTCATTAAATGGATAGAAAAGGAACCCCAGGAACGGAATGTTGTCTACAGTAACAGAAAGTTTCCAGGCCTACCATTATCCTGAGAGACACCAGCAAGAGACATCATCAGCCCTCTATGCGATGGTGGGGAGGCATGCATGCTGCACACATGCACACACACACACACACACACACACACACACACACACATACATCCACGAATGCACGCACGTGCACACGGTAACAACAGCTTCCATCTTCAGGCTGATCACTAGCTCAGTGAAGCCCTCCACTGTCCTCAAAAAATCTTGCCTTGTCTGTCACAAAGTCTTCTCAGGTAGGTCTTAGTTTTCCTCTTGTTTTGTTGGTTTTTACTTATAAAATAAATAAAAGGAAGGAATGTAAGCATGTGTGCAGAGGAAGAAAGCCATTCTTCAAATGCTGCCAAGATAAATCGAGTTCTCGCTATTCGTAACCTTCAAAGACAACATGAGCAGCCATTGGTGTGTTACCAGTGTTCGTCAGACGCAGTCTGCTAGTTCCTGCTCCAGATGTTCTGAATGTAGAAAAATGAAATAAGGCATATGCCAGTATAGAGAGACACATCATAAAAATACATATGACATGGCAGGTGAGGGTCAAGAGTATGAGGGAAAAGGCAGAGCCAAGTGAGAGAGGAAGGGGACATTAATGTCAAAGGTGGGATGGATTCGCTCTTTCCATAAAAGAACAGAAATCATCTTTCTATGGACATCTGAGGGAAACTGAAGCCATGTGAGTATTTAGCTGGGCTTTCTACATGGAGAGGGTGTGTAGAGAGAGTGCAGAGACCCTGAGGTGCAAGGTTCAAGCATGGGTAGAGGTCAGGATGATCCGAACATAGAGGAGAGGAGTCAGTGTGGAGGCAGCATCATAGTGGGGCCGGGCCTTGAACATAGGAGAATGGGTCAAAGCCACTGAAGATCACAGAGGCCTGGGTGACACAGTGTGGGATATAGGCTTCAAAAGAGCCCATGATTGGTCAGCTGTAATGAAAGTGGGTATCAGAGAGGCAAGGGCAAAGGCAGAAAAGCTAGGTAGGAGGACACAGGCTTGACCATCTGCGATGGAGAAAACGGTACCCTTACGGTTGGCTGGCTGGAGCAGCTGATTACAGTGTACAGCCCCAGAGAGTTCTTAGTGCTTGCCTACTGACCTCGGAGGTGTGGATTTGAGAGAGGTGTTCAGAACGGAACCAACAGCAGAGAGTCCTGCTGAGTACTGTTAGAGAAGTCACTTACTTAAAATAATCTCTTTTAGCTGGTTTGATTATTAATACTGATTGCCACCTTGGCAGAATATAGACTGGCCAGAGACAAGTCTCTGAGCACGTATGTGAGAGATCTAGATTTGTCTGTTGGAGGCAGCAACATGGGCCAGAGTCACAGACGGTATACAAGGAAAGAGCTAGCTGAGAATTCGTGTTTGCCACTGGCTGCTTCCTGCCTTGGCCTGGTACTGGGATTACACCTTATTCCAATACCATTCACTTTATTCTATGTCTCTTTATCTCTTCCAACACAAACCAAGTCTTAATACTTAACTGCTTGCTGCTCTTTCTTCTCCTTTTTCTGCATCGTCTTCTAAGCTCCTGCTAGGAAGGTTCTTAAAACCCCACATAACAGCTGTCAATCGTGTTTTCTAGTCCAAAGACCCAAAGTCTTCCACATTCCTCAAACAAAACAACCCGGGCCTATCACAGCAAAATCCAGAACGAACCTCTGTCTTAGTTCCATTTTCTATTGCTGTGCTAAGATACCGTGACCACAACAATCTATAAAAAGTTTATTGGGTTTACAGTGTCAGAGGGAAGTTCATGGTTGCCAGGATGGGGAGCATGGCAGCAGGCAAGCGGGCAAGCAGACATGGCCTTGGTGACGTAGTTTAGAGATTACAAATTGAGACTACAAGGGGAGAGAGAGAGAGAGAGAGAGAGAGAGAGAGAGAGAGAGAGCTCATATTTTGGAGATTTTAAACCTCAAAACCCATCCCCAGTGACACACCTCCTCTACCAAAGCCACACCTCTTAATCCTTTCCAGATAGTTCCACCAACTGGGGACCAAGCATCCGAACATGTGACCCTATGTGGGCTATCTTGTTCAAACCACAACCACCTCACTCAGCTATGGATTCTTACTCTAAAATACTCAGACCCGCCTACCAAGAAGTTCGTAGATAAAGTTTACTATATTTCAAATCTTGGAAGGGGCTGGGGGTGGGGTGAGAGGAAAGTGTTTCACCCAACCACTGAAAATGTACATTTCTTTCCAGTATCAATAGATGCCACAGAGGCATTTGTAGGCCTGTGATGCTGATAGTGTAGAAATCACTGGGGTTTGAGGACTAGATCAGCAGCTGGACACTTGTCTAGCATGCCTGAGACCCACGTCCATCCCTGCTCTACAAAATGAGAAGAGTATCACCCTAACTCTCAAGTGTAGCTCACATTTAAGGATATCATTTGCCCTCACTTTCTCATCGAAGGGATGTTAGTGTTGAACACACTGCCCCTTAATGCAGTAACACACACACATGTAGCTCCTGCCACAAATTTAGTCTCTAAAAGTATTTTAAAGATCCATTTCAATGTCACTGTTTTGATATTATGATGTCTAGCATCTGATAAACACACAAGCAATACCAAGGGGAGAGGGGAGTTGGTCAACTAGGAACTTCCCATGTTCTAGAACCAGGTTCCTTACTACCATTAATGAATGACTCAGTGCTCACAGCCTCACAAGCTCACCTGAGGCCACCACAGAGTATTGTCCCTACGTGCATGCTCGATGCCCCCTACAAAGCACATGCCATCTCAGCTCAGTTTCTCTCTCTCCATTTTTCATCCCTAATCTGAGGCAGCCATTTTGCTCAGCCCCCAGTAAATCTTTTGTCAAGAAGTCTGTTGCAGTGTGATTTTTGTGGCATTCCTTGGCCCCTATCACCAAGATACAGTTTCCCTGAAAAAACCCTTTCAGAGGGAGTGCCTAGAAATTTCACAAGATAATAACCTTTAGGACCTCTCTACATTCCTGTGATTCCATTCTCCCAACCTAACCACTACCCACAATGCAGTGTGTTTCCTTCCATGATTATTTCTTTGCATGCAAATGTATAGAAACATAAGATAGCATGTGTACTGTAGTTTTCAATTTCATTTATTATGTTACTGGTAACATCTTTACAAGTGTCCACATAATTCTATGCTGTTTGTTTTCTTAACTATTATAAATGTAATGAAAATCTACACATACACCTATTCATCATGTTTTTTTGTATTGTTTTGTTTTGTTTTTAATTTTCACTATCTGTTCTACTTGTGGGTGTGTTTGGGGATAACAATAAGTGTCTTCAAATTCACAACCAAATTTTTTCTGTACTATTCAGTACCAACAGCAATGATAGTTGGTTGAATTAGTCACTCTACTATTACTGTGAAGAAACACCATGACCAAGGCTAATCTTATTAAAAGAAAGCTTTGAATTGGTGGCTGGCTTGTGGTTTCAGAAGTTTAATTTATTGTCACCATGGCATGGCAGGGAGCACAGTATGACAGACATAGTGCTAGAAAGTAGTGAGAGCTACATAGTCATTCCTGCAGGGAGGGAAGGAGGGAGAGAGGGAGGGAGGGAGAGAGAAAGGCAGAGAGGGGGTGGAGGGAGGGAGAGAGGGAGGGAGGGAGAGAAGGAAGGAGGGAGAGAGAAAGGCAGAGGGGGGTGGAGGGAGGGAGAGAGGGAGGGAGGGAGAGAAGGAGGGAAGGAGAGAGAAAGGCAGAGAGGGGGTGGAGGGAGGGAGGGAGGGAGGAAGGGAGGGAGAGAGAAAGAGAGAGAGAGAGAGAGAGAGAGAGGAACAGAGGCAAGAGAACCCCAAATCCCACTTCTAGTGACACATCTCCTAACCAGGCCACTTCCTAATCCTTCTAATCATTTCAAAGACTTTCCACACCCAGATGACTGTTGACTAAGTATTTAAATATGAGTCAATGGGGGTTTGGTGGGCGGAGCAGTCTTTTTGTTTTGTCTCACTTATTTCAAGGCAGGGTTTCTCTGTGAAGCCTTGGCTGGCCTGAAACTAACAGAGATCCACCTGCCTCTGCCTCTGCCTCTGCCTCAGGAGTGCCGGGATTAAAGGTGTTTGCCACAATGCCAGGTGAGGGGACCATTCTTATTCAAAACACTGCACTGGTAATTCTGCACTTACTACGGAGAGGGGCTAAATTCTTCAGTAAAAACTCATTTCCACCCTCAAAGCTTTAAGGGAGGATGCTGTTCTGATCTCGGTTTTACAGATGAGGAAACTGAGGCACAGAGTCAAATTCTGCACCCAAGCTTTTACAGTTTGTAATTCTGATCATAAATCTAATCAGACGTTACAGAACTCTCGTTTAACTTGAGCCTCACTGATACCACCTCACAGGGAGCCCAAGAAAACAGCCATGCAAGCCTGAGCATACTGAAGCCACAAGCATCTGAGAAGGGCCTGAAAGTCCTGGGGTTTCTTTGTCATTGAAAAGCTCTGTGCAGTTCTTTGGCCTAATAATCATAATTGACTAGGCCAAAAGAAAAGATGCACCGTGCTTATGTTAACACTGGTCAAACTTGAGAGCAGACAGGGCAGACTCAGAACAACCTTCTGGAAGTTGGGTTCCTGCAACCTAATGCCCAACGAATTCCACAGGCAGCATAAACAACAGTGCATCCCAAATGAGAATGTCCACAGATTACAGATGAGCATGTGCTAATGAAGGCACAGCATGCCTGGTCTCCAGGGCGATAAGAGCATTATTAAAGCCCGCCACATAATTCATCAAGGCCTCCTGCTGACTGGGGAAAGGCTAATCTCCCTAGGTAGCAAGCAAGTCCCAGAATAGCCAACAAGAAACAAACCGGCAGAAATGCTATCTTGTTTAATTATCTGGACTCTGAGAAGAGATAAAATAATCTTTCTGTTGCTCTGTGTCTGGTTGGTTTGTATTCTAACAGTGAAGGAGGCTTTGTTCCACAGAGACATTCCTCTCCTGTCTATAGCAGCGCACACACCGAGTGCCCATGCAATACCACAAGTAACTGGAAGGCTCAGGTAATGAAAATATGGGTGTGCCTGCCACATGCTTCACAGGATGCAAACGTAACTGGCTAAATGATCCGTCAATCATCCTGTAGAGCCAAAGGCTTTTCTCTCAATTTTCTTCCTTAAGCTGAGGCAGCGTGGGGAAACTCTGCCATGCAGTCGCCTGGGTTTGAACCTACAGGCTTTGACAATGAGGCCCGGGTATCTGATCCTCCATGTTTTTATTTTCAGAGAGGGTCAGGATTGCTGCGAACATTAAGTGAGGGATCTGGAAAGCACAGAACATATGAACACTTAAAACCTCTCCAGTAAACAAGCACCAGGAGACTGAGGGCAGACCTGGCTGCTATGCCGTGGGCCTTTAAGACTCAGGCAAGCTGTGACTTCCACTTGCCCATTTGCACAGATAAAGAAGTGAAATGTGGGCAGCCTCAGGGCCACTATGCAGCCAGCACCCACTTAGTAGTGGTGACTACTGTCATGTGTGTCTGATGGATCTGGGATTGCCACAGTCTACTGTGAAAGCCGTTGGGTCCTCACATCCCTGACATTCTGTTTTGTTCCTGCTAGAAAACACATGAATGTAAAACAGACCAAAGAGGCTCCAACACACCCTTCCAAGCAACCCGGCCCGAGACTCATTCACTCACTCACCCATTCATCCCAGACTTATTTATGGAGCACCTATGACAAATACTGTTTGTGTTAGCAACCAGGCATCTCCACCATCTGCCCCCAGGGACCCAGTGACAGCAGACGTCATCACTAGCTGCCAAGATGTGACACATTCCCACTGTCACCATGAGAGGCACATCTCCCTGTGCTTGTGCTACATCCCCTTATAAAAGGCCAGCCCCTCCCCCTCCTCTCCTTCTCCCCCCCCTTGCCCAGAGGCAGCCTCTGTATACTCCCCTCCCCAGTAAACCTCTCAGTGAGCTCTGTCCCAAGATGTGACTTTAACTGTCTGCCTTTCAGAGTTTATAGGTTTTCCAGTAAACTCGTAAGCAGAGCATGACTGTACTATATTCTGTAATAAATTCAAGACAGCCTACTGAATGATCAGAGTCCAAAACATCTCCTAGCATTAGAGAGCTGGATAAAAACCTTCATCTCAGCTTCTGTCTAAGAACTTTTAAATCCCACCTCCCTTTCCTTTCATAATGGTTCTCACCCTCCCTTTCAGTCATCCACGCACACAATAGAAGAGGCACGCAGCCCATCTTTATCCAGTGTTTCTTGAGTGTCTACTCTGGGGTAAGGCCTGTACAGGTTGCTGAGTACACAAAACCCAGGGGGCACACAGGCGTCCCTGTAAAGGGCTCTGAGACGGCCAGGGAAGGGTAAGAACCAAGCAGGTATCACAGAGCGGGGCAGTGACTGCTATGTCAGGGACAGTGATGTTGGGAGGATGGAGACATGGGATTGGGAGTGGCTAGAGGGAAGAAGGCAAGAAAGCCTGGGAAGTCTTAGTTGGCAGCTGGATATGAAGCACAAGTGGGTGGAGTCAGGAGAGGAGAATAGCGTACTCCAGACACAGTGGGTAACTCGAGCAAAGGCCTGTGGACACACAGAGCCTGACAGTTTTGAGAAACTGAAAGAAAATCAGACTGGCTAGCCTGTGTATGAAAGAGGTGAAAGGCAGTGTTAAACCAGACCAGTTCAGGTTAAATCAGGCCAGTTCAGCTTAAACCAGGCCAGGGGGGCAGGGCTCAGATAGTACCTGCTTTGAGAGTACTTCCAGATCCTGGGAGGGAAGGATTATACACCAGGAGAACCTGGTGGCATATGGAAGCAGGAAGTCCCATGACAAGGCCCCAGGCATACACAGAGAGGGGCTACGTAAATGGGGGAGCCCTGACATTACTCTCCCGAACAAAGGCTATACCTGAGCTGTTTCTCAACTCTGGTCAGGATAGGGAAAGAACCAGATCTGAGTATGTCTAGGTGCCTCACAGGGGACCACAGAAGACGTATTGTCACAACCGCAGGGACTCTAAAGTATGAGGCAGGATACAGATTCCTCAAGTATTCTCTGCAGAAGCTTCAGTAGGGTTTATCTCAGTCCCTACAAACTGGCAAGGAAAACAGAAGGAGGCTGTGAGCTCAAACTTGCTCCTCTCCCAATCTTGGGTCCAGACACTGCTTTCCACAGAGGAGGCCTATGAGCATCAGAAGGAAGTATCAGTAGCAGCTCACAGCCACCAGCCAAGAGGACCCTCTGAAGAGGAGGGACAAGGGTCACAGACTTGGCAAGGGAAAGGTGATGCTTGAGAAGAGGGATAGGCCAGGCAGCAGAGTCCCTCCCACCAGGTTCTATAGAAGGCGCTCAGCATCTTTAGCATGGCTTCCACCTCCCACTGACAGGAGGAACATATGGCTGCTCAGGGGATACAACCAGTGAGCCAGGAATTTCACATCTTGGACTTGATCCTGTTGAGTAAAGGGATTACACAGGCATATTCTCGAACGCCCATCAGTATTATTTATAACAGAGGAAGTCTCCGCTTACATAAATTCCTAAGAAAGGATGAGCTGAATGAATTTGGTACCTTCATTTGACGACGTAGTTATTTAAAAACCATGTTTTAAAAGAATGTTGTAAGATATAGCGATGTATTCTCAGAGAGTAAGTAAAAAGTCCCAAACTAAATTAATGTGTGCCATGATCCCAATCTTTAAAACTGGATGTGCTTATGGGGCCTGAGGCCCAGGGCTCAATCCCCAGGCCTCGCAGGGAACGCATGGGCATAGTAAGTTTGTGGGCGTAGAAGGCAGCAACGGATATCAAACCGTCAGGCTTACAAACGCTCTACTGTTCAAACAGTATTTCCTCAGTGGCTCTACTGCTATTCTGGGCTTCGCATTCTCGGTATTCTATTCTGTATGGCTGAAATGTTTTGCACTGCAAACATTGTATAGGACATGTATGATGACGGGAAGGTAACATGTAGGAACACAGCTGCTCCTTTGATGTAGGTCCTCCATGTGTTCTACTCTCTCTGCATCCCTCATTTTCTAATGTGGACATCGGTCCACCTTTCCCGGTGCATTATCACTGGGAGCTGCTTTTTATGTCCAGCCCAGGGATCTTTGTCTCATGTTGGTGGCACAGCTGGCTTTCCTGCCAAGCTCCGCATTCGGGTATCTCTCAGCCATCAGGATTTAAACCAGCAAATTGCAGAGGGAGAAACGATCTCCCCACCGGCAGCCCTCTCATATCCTCTGACGTGAGAGGAGGTTAGGAGGCGGCTGCCAGGAGCCTTCTCCACTCTGCAAACTGTTCTCAAAAATATACGCTGCCTTATTTTTCGTTTCTGAAATACTCTCTGTTCTATCCTCTCCGGAAGCTGGGGGCTCAGGTGATGGATCAGTTCAAGTGGGGAGGGAAAAATAGACCCCAATTATTTTGTTAACTCTGGAGACGTTCTAGTCCCAGTGAGATAACAATTCTTTGTAGGCAGGTCATCCTTCCCTGGGCTTCAAGACATTCTAATGTCCCCTGTAAAAGGAGTTCTCAAGGAAGGGGCTAGGCTGGGATCTACGAATGCCCAGGAATCACACGTGATTTAAGATCTTGAGTGATTTATAGCTCAGGCTAGCTTCAAACTCAAAAATTCTCCTGCTCACCTTGCTTGACAGTTACTTAGTAATCGATGGGCTGGGCGAATTCACCGGCACAAACTACGCCTAGCTTTTTACATCACAATCGGTTCGTTAAAGGGGTTACTCCTTAGGGGAGGGGGTCCCTCTCTGTCCCTCTTCCTCTTTCCCTCCCCCTCCCCCACACCTCTCATTCTAAAGGACCAAAAGCAGGCTGTGCTGTCAGCATGATGAACCGGGAACCTGACTACTAACCCCAAAAGATGCCCATCTTATCTAGCAATTCCTTGTGCAAAGCACACATCCTGTGGCTGTCTCATCGCTTAGGAAGTGGAGTCACTTGACTCACTGCACCCTCACACCCGCCACCAGGAGCCACTAATCAACCCCCCCCCCCACACACACACACTATCCACAAAACAACTCTTTAGCCAGTTCTTACAGCTGCCTCAGTCCCTGCTACAGAAGCAAGGGGGATCGCTTGAGTCTTCAGGTAAAATTATGAAATAGCAACAACAGAAACACCACCTCCTCAGGACTGTTGCTGTAAGGCTTCTCCTGGACATGGCCACTTAAAAGCACAAAGACGTAGTCCCTTTAAGCCTAAACTGACCAACCGATTAAAAACTACTTCCTTATCAGAATAACTAATTCACTGGGCTCAGATCTTTAGATATGGTTGCATTTACGGTGAAACGTCTTCTCAGGGGCGACTCCACCCACTACTTCATTTAGTTTAGTTCATCTCTTCTGAGTGCACCAGGGGCATCAGGTTTGAAGTGAGAAACTCATTCCTGGCCACACCTGGTTTTCCCACACTTCCTGTCAGTTCTCTGTGACTCTTTGGGTCAGTGGAACTTGCAACACAGCAATTTCATGGAAAGAGCAGTGCAGCCCCCACAACAGCTTCCAGTCTCTACCTTGTACAATTATAACACTCTGTGGTAACAAATGGAGGAAACCCAGCCTAGGTTCTGGAGACCTGCTTGCCAAGACTCAGATAAAAAGCCGAACAAATCAAAAATCAGCCCAACCATAGCTAAACCCCTAAGGTAGCCCTATTAGTGAACTGGGGGAGTTTATTTTTTTCCTATAAAAATCTCATTACTATGACAAAGAATGATACATGAGTTAGCAAGATAAGAGGAAACATCTGTAACTGCATAGGGAGAAAATCATTATCTCAAAATTATTCATTATCCGAGACCTAGGTGGCCTGGATAAGGAGACAAGGCCACTGGTGCCGATCAAGACAAAAACTAAATCATACTTAAAACTACCAATAATCCTTTCTGATCAGTCGTTCTCAAGTAAAAACAAAACAAACAAAACAACAGCAGCAACAACAAAACATTAAGAGACAGACATCTCTGAAGAACAAACACCAGCTTGCAGCTGAGGAAACTGTAGGCTGAGGCTGACTCTTAGAAATGCCTGGACAAGAGTCTTGCTCGGTCCCTCAGGTGGACAGTTCATCTGCATGATGGTTGAAGAATCTGTAGATTCAGCTGGAGAGATGACTCAGTGGTTAGGAGCACTGACTACTCTTCCAGAGGTCCTGAGTTCAATTCTCAGCACCCATGTGGTGACTAAAAAAACCTGTTATGGGATCTGATCCCCTCTCCTGGTGTGTGTAAAGACAGAACACTCATATAAAATAAATATTTTTTTAAAGTGAACTTTAAAACAAAAACAACTCTGTAGATCCTAAAAGTTGTAAAGGTCTAAAGTTCCACAAAATTAAAAGTACCCAAACACACAATAAATCTTACTGCTGATACGAGACGTTCCATAGCTTCCCGTCAAGAACACAATATCCAATGAATAAAGAGAACCCCAGAAGAACATCTTTCTATCTTGTTACCATGGCAACCTGGTAAATTGGCCCAACTCCATCAATCTGATGGTCTCAAAGACTAAGATAGATAAACACCATATGGTGAAATAAAGACACTCATGTACATGATTAGCAGCCAGCTCAGGATAACTCCACCAAGGCTATTACATCAGGAGATTTGACAGTTAAAAATAGCTAAAAGAGCATTGCTCATATTGGGCAAATAAGTGGCACTAAATGAGAACCTAGTAATTCATAGTCAAGGAGCTTCTGGTTTTCACAATGGCTTTAGAAGACCCATTGTCTAACCACATGAAGACGCTGAGCCTTCACACATCATAGAGTACTTTCGCAGTCTCTGTAGGAAACACCACAATGTTACAGGGATCCACACTGCATGAGTAGTAGATCCCAAATAGTCTCTCAGAAGAAGAGATAGGAGGACGGGAGGAACCTGAGACGCCCAGGGTCTCACTCTAGCCCTCACCCCAGGGTGGCTTCTCAATTGCTTCGGTCAGTGGTAGGACCAGAGCCCAGGCACAGGAAGTCAGCAAAATGAAACATCTCAGAAATCCAAGGGAGCTCTCAGCCCAAATCACTGAGCCTCTTCTGCAAGCTGCTCTTTTGCAGACAGACACAATGTAGCTAAGGTTTTCTGCTTTTCAAACATCAGGTGTCATGTTTGGTATTCTCATTTTCCTTGTTACATTTCACTCACTGAGTCAGGTGGATCTTTTCAGCCTGATGTTCCAGATGCGGAATCACTCCTCATGAATGCTTAGCACAGGATCTTAACTAAGATCTGTTGAACCCAGACCCACTCACCTACTACAAGAATCTTCTTCCAGCCTTTGGGCCATCCAGCTGCTGGAATCAGGCCAGGCTACTGACTCCACCCACCTCCCAAAGGAAAAACACCCGATCTATCTTCTTGAACCAGTGTCTCGAAATGCATAGTGGGATTAGCCTAGATGCTACCCAGATGCCTAAGTTTATAATTCATTTTGAGAGAAAACACATAGGCAATAAATTCGCTGGATTTAAGTTCAAGTTGGCTATACAACTTTCTCCTGTAAAATGAAAAAGAGATTAAAAACAAAAAAAAAAAAATCCTGTCAGTCACATCTCCACAGTTGGATGTCAGCACGCAGTGTGGTAACAGATGACTTTCATACTAAAAGCGGTGCTGTGGTGTGCCGGGGGCGGGGTGGGGGGGAGGTGGGGGAGGAGTGGGAAGTAGAAAGAACTGAACTTACACTTATGTCAAGACTGCACAGGCTGACAGCATCCTGGGCACTCTGCTTCCGTTTCCGCTGCAAGACAAATGAAAAGACAAAATTCAAATGTAAACAGGATTGCAGCTTTGATTAAGGAAGAAATCAAATCAAATAACTCATGGAGTTCTTATCACTTCTATGTGTCAACCAAAAGCTTCAGTCAACGATGCAAAGTCGTAGGTCTGAGAACCATGAGGAATTATTAAACTATGTGGTGAGGCGATTGGTTTGCACGCTTATTCTTAGTCATGCCATCACAATCAGTCAATCGATCGATCAATCAATCAATTAATCAATCAATCTGTGTGTGTGTGTGTGTTGCATTGTCTCCCTCCCACCCTCACTCCATTATTCTACCACAGATACTTCAAATGAATCCCTACAATTATGGCCACATCAGCTAACTAAGTTAGATGCTGAAATATATTTTCTCCTTTATAGAGCAGAAAAGATGTTTATAAGCTACAAGAAAGCACATCCAAGATGTGTTCAAGTATCTTCTGTATCCTCAAGTTCGCCTGAGGCAAGTGTTTCCTGGGTTCTCACATCTGTACAGATGCTGCCAGAAGACCAAAACTCCTGCAGTGAAGTTACAGGACTGTCTGGAGACATTTGGAGTCTGTAACCTGCAGAGAAGACCACCTCCTCTTCTCCTTCAGAACTCTGATCTGAACAAAGGCAGGGATTGGACAGAGATCAAAACCGCCCATGATCACTGGAATGAACGCTTGCAGACCGGGTATCTGGTATATGCCAAGCTCTGTGTCTGCTTCCAGGAAGGTACAGGTTGGCAACTCCCACGGTTCAAGAGTGTCCTTGCAAGAGAGAGACAGCAGATGTGATTGCACACCTCGATCCCCGGATTAGAAAGTCACTTCTCTGAATGACTCTTAACTCCAAGGTTGGGGTGGCAGGGCAGTGGTGACATCAGCCCGAAAGAGAGGAATGTAAATACATCTTTGGTTTTCCTGGCACCGGGTGTCAAACCTGGGCCTTCCGCATGTTAAGTGAGTGTGTTACGCCTGTGCTACATTCAAAGTCTCTACAACAATACAAAGTGGGGTCCTAGCACCCATCTGGTGCTCTAAAAGTAGGTTTAAAGATTTGGGAAGTACAGTAATAAAGGTCTTCTCTAATCTGATGAAGATGAAGATGGGGAGTAGACTGGAGTTTCTTCTTATAAAGCCAGCTACCTACTTAAAACCCTGAGAATGAACCTGGTCCTCCTGACCGGCGCAGTTATGGGGTCTCTAAGCTTTCCCACTGAAGTGATACCAACTGCCGCAGAATCAAGGTTCAGAGATAATGTTGAAAGTTCTTCACTGGGATGCAAACTCAGCCATTCTGGGATGATGCGCATATTCAAAAGGCAAATAGTCCGGACACTCAGGGTCCCTGGTGGGAACCCTCAAGAAGATGTTGACAGACACTTCATGCACACTTGTATCTGAGGATGCTTTATGCTCATAAGGGAACTAATCCTTATTAATTCATCATTCAGTTACAATAAAAACCAACAGCACTAGGATGTCAGAGAAACTAATTCATTGGTTTATATGGTGATCCCGTGTGTGTGTGTGTGTGTGTGTGTGTGTGTGTATGTGTGTGTGTGTGTTCGCGTGCGCGCACACATATTTGTGCTCATCTTTTTTGACATAGTCTATGTTTTTCATGCCGGCCTGGAATTCCTGGCCTCAAACAATCCTTCCACTTCAGCCTCCCAATCACCTACAGTCATGTACCACTCCATCCAGCCAATGGGATAACTTCTTGAGTTGGGTATGGCAAGAAATTGTTCCCAGGTAAAGAAACTGAGGTCAGCAGAGATCAGCAATGTGCTGGAAGTTACAAGCTATGGTATGATCCTCAAAATCCAGGATTCTATTCCCAAAGGCAGTTTATAGTGTGCATGGCAAGAGTTCACATCTTATACACCACTGGAAACGCTCAGTGGAGTCTTCTGCCTGGAGTACTGTCCTGAAGACGGCACCGTGGGGAGAGCAGGCAGATGTGTATCAACAGCAAGGTGTGCTAAGTGACGATACAGACAACAGCGGCAAGGAGGTCCTGCTGCTCAGAGGGATCCAGGACCTCCCTGTCTTTAGCTTGTCCTGCCTTGAGATGTTGTAGTACCACAGCTGGGACCTTGATGGGGTAGGAATGGGGTAATCTATAAACCCAAAACAGCACTCACCAGGCCCAACCACTGTGGGCGCTACAGATGAGGTGGGTGGCATTTAGAATAAGTGGCAGGCCCTGTGCAAACCCACATGTAAGGCAAACCATGGTAGGGCATTGCCTGGTGTTGGCAGGTTATATATATTTTGTGACGTTACAAACTGTATTCCTAGGGCTCAAGTAGCATGTGAAGCAGACGAGCACACAGTTCTCTCTAGAGGCCAGCTGATGAGGAAGAAGGCAGATGAGCTCTCATCTTTGCAGCCCCAGCGTCCTCTAGAACAGTCCCACTGATTACCCAGTGCTGGATGTGGAGCCTAGAACCTCTCTTCTAACCCTCAGCCACCAGTCCGTGACAGCCACTCTGTTAGACATTTTCCCGGGCTCTAAGAGTCAAGCATGATGATTAGATGACCTTTAACGGCCTTTTCAATGATGCTGGAGCCATCTAAGAATGATCTTAAAAAACCCACATGGCAGCTAAGCATGGTTGCACACACTTTTAATCCCAGCACTTGGAAGGCAGAGACAGGCAGATCTCTATGAGTTCGAGGCCAGCTTTACCTACATAATGGGTTCTAAGACAGCCAGGGCTACACAGTGAGATCATGTCTCAAAACAAACAGAAAAACAGAAGACAGCCACATCATACACGGGGGCCAGGAGAGACAGCTCAGCATCTAAGAGCACTGGCTGGTTCACTAGCACCCATGTGGCTTATAACAGTCTATAACTTTAGTCCCAGGGGATCTAACACCTCTGGCCTTGGCATGTATCAGGCACATATATGCCATTCAGACATATATGAAAGCAAAACATCCACACACATAAAATAACTTTTAGTTAAGGAAGGAAGGAAGGAAGGAAGGGAGGGAGGGAGGGAGGGAGGAAGGAAGGAAGAAAGGAAGGAAAGAAGGAAGGAAGAACCCATACAAGTTACAAGAGAAAAGCCACATGGATTATGAGAAACGAGTTTCTTGTTGATTCTCATTGCAACAAACAAGTCAGAAGGGCTTTTTGGTTTTGTATATTTTTAAAAAGAGTCTCACCTGGAATTTGGCATGTAGACTAGGCTATCTATGGCTCCTAAGTGTTGGGATTGCAAGCAAAAACTAAGAAGTCTGCAGCTAGAACTCAAAGCATCATTAAGTCATCACTCAGCCCCTTTACGTTCACCAACTACTTCTGTACCAACCGCTGCTCTGGGTCCTGGAAACCAGCACAGGCATGGCATACTTCCTGACTACTGATGGGGAATAAAAAGGAAGAGAAATTTCACATTGTGATTTCTACTGTGAAAGAGTCAGGCAAGGCAGAGATCAGATACCAGATAACTTTTCTCTCTAGTGTTTGACCTTTTGTGAGCACACACATGTGTGCATGTGTGTGTGGCGGTCAGAGGTCAATCTCATGCATCTTCTTCAATCACATTCAACCTTAAAATGTTAATGTTTTTAATTATGTAGAGTGGGGGATTATATGGGTGTGAGTACAAGTTCCACAGAAACCAGACACTTTGGACCTCTCAAGCTAAAGTTATAGGAGGTTGTGAGGCATCCAACATGAGCTCTAGGACCTGAACTGATTGGCAAGTCAGCAAACCCTAGGAATCCTTCTGTCTCTACAACCCAGAGCTGGGATTCTAGGTGCATGCTGCCACACCTAGCTTTGTATGTGGGTGCTGAGGATGAGATGTAGGTCCCAATGCTTGCACAAAACCTGGTAAGGTACTAGCTGATCTCTGCTGCCTTGCACCCTTTTCAGAGCCTTGCTCCCATCAAGAGCCTCAAACTCCAAGTGGACAATGGAAAGGACCAAATGGCAGCCATTCCAGCTCAGCAGACCCTAGTGATGAAGGTGTGCAGTGGAGGAGCCACAGGAACACACGGCACATCCAACCAGGACCCGGAATTTCTCAAGTACTGGGAATCTGGGCTCACGCTGATGATCTATAGAGCAATTCATGGAAGCCGTCAACCAGCCAGAACCAAGCCCCAGAGATACTGACAAAGACACAGAGAGACCGTGTTCGTGTATGGTCTAATCAGACCTATAATGAAAGTGACATTTCAGTCTAATAGACATTACAGCATGCCTCTGACAGACAGATTTATCTGTAGGCTCTCCTTTGAGCCCGACAACCCCACTGTGAGGCAGGTGAGAGCTAGAAAGTTCTCTATCCTGAGAAACTAGGACAGAAGCTCTGAGAGGCCACTGATTTTATAATAAGCAAGTGGCAGAGCCTGGATCCAACCCAGGCCCACCTGACTCTATGCTAAGCAGACCCCATCTTTCAGGCCAGCCTGCACCCAGGCCTGGGGTCACACGTGTGACCTGAGAGGAAGCTGAAGGCTGAGGAGACACCTTGCTGACGATGTTCTTCCTCTGTGACTATTTGGAAGCACTGTGTACACTAAGCTCTTTTCTGTCACTTAAGCGTTGCCACTGTTGCTTTGGGGGCAACAGCCATTTTACTTCTATGAATCACAAGCCACAGACAGGTTAGTCCGAGAGTGTTTGGGGAGGATGCTGGTTGTTGTGTGTGCTGTATAATTACATGTTTGCTCTGATGTATTCCTAGCCAATCTGAGGAGCCAAGTTCCGCTCTGTTCTATCTGTCAAGTTTACTGGTGGGAAATCGCCATCCACTTTCTTCGCAGCTATGAGAAAGCCTCTGTGTAGGTCCAGTGACTGGGCTCCTCTGTCTCCAAATTCTGCACACGAGTTTCTAGGCTCCTCCACAGCACCCTGTGCTGAGAGACTGGTGAATAATTCCTGTGTGGTGACTCAATGGACAAAGCAAAACAGATGGATAAAGGAGGCCTGCGTTCTTGACGTGATGCTCCTTGCCTTCTGCCAACCACCTGGCCCAAACCAATCCAAGCCTCCAAGCCAAGGAGGTGTGTGTTATTGAATGTTGAATTCTTCAACCTCAAATTTCTTACTGTCCAGATAAAAGAGAACATTTTCCTTACCAGTGGGAGTACTTATTTTCCTCAAAATATACAGATGTGTAAAGGAAATCATAGTAGGGCAGACACTGGCTCAGGGAGCAGTGGGGGGGGGGCATTAATGAGATGCATGCCTCCTGCAAGAAAGAGGTTCTAATGTGCTCAAGAAAAGTCACCTCTGAGTCAAAATGCTTGTCCATGCCTGGACCCTGCGCAAAGGGAAGATGTGATCTCTGCTCATCCAAGTCTTGCCGGTGGCTGAGAGGAGAGCAGCTGACTGTAACCTGAAGTGACTACAAAGGGCAAACCAACGTTCCCAACTCAGGGGCAGGGGAAGTAAAAGCAGTGACCCAGGAGACAGTAGGGACAATGGGCGCCGGGGGAAGCATCTGGCTTCTTACTGCCATGGTCCACAGACTACAGATACTTTCTAGAAGCCTTTGGGTGCTGCAAAACCCTCTTCTTCAACCAACGAAACACCAGGAGCCTCCTTTGTGACCACATCATGAAGCAGCACCTTTTGCATGTTTGGCTGCAAAGCGTCATGGCAACTCGAGGAAGCCAGGATGGATTTGGTGACCTACGCTGGAAACTCGTGACTTTCACGTCATCTCTGTCTCTACCAGCATCACCTTTGCCCTTCATCTCCTGGACCTGTTTCTATAATTACTGTCCCTTAGGCTGCTACAGGGCTATCTCCTTTCAGGCTTGGCCACCTTTAGACAACCCAAGGCATACATCTGAATTCCTTTGGTAAATGGTCCATGAACAAACTGCTTTTCAGTTGTTTGGGGAAGCTGTTTATGAAGAGCACTGGTCCAGTTGTCCACTGGTAGATTTTTCAGAAGACTCCGTACTGGGCTGAACCTGACGACATGAATCTCACCTGCCCTGGTTTTTCTTCTCTCATGACTAAATCTTGAAATGCTGTGAGGGTGTTAGCCTTAGCTGCAAAGGAAAATCACTAGGTGTCTCCTACATGCACGGAACAGAAACGCAGTAGAACCAGGCACCTACTAGGATCCAATGATTGTTCACTAGCTGTCACTTCCCCTGACTTTAGGTAAACACTGTGGGATTAGTTCCAAGAGCAAAGGACTTGAGCGAGAGCAGAGCAGGATTTGTTTTGTTTTGGTCTTTTTTTTTTTTTTTTTTTTTTAAGGTCCAACCACTTTCTGTCACATAGCTGATTTCTTCTCTACGTCCTATCTGCTAAGATGTGTTTTCTTCAGGTTAATATCTGAAAAATGGCCTAAAAATGCATTTACGTACTTACTTAAAACAAGACAGGCAAGAGTATTCATGTCTATAACCTCAGAGGTAGAGGCAGGAGGATAAGCAATTACAAGTCCAGTTTGATCTACATAGCACATAGCAAGTTCAAGACTAGCCTGGTCTACACAGCAGTTAAGAGTAGAAAGTCTCTATCTCGAATAAGTGTGTGTGTGTGTGTGTGTCTGTGTGTGTGTGTGTGTGTGTGTGTGTGTGTGTCTGTGTGTGTGTGTCTGTGTGTGTGTGTGTGTGTGTGTGTGTGTGTGTGTGTGTGTGTACCTGCCATTTGCTACTTGGTATGATTCCGAACAAGTTATTTTATTCCTTCATTTAAATGAATATTAATTGAGAATATACTACTTTGTCAGGGAGATCCTAGGTGTGAGAGATATATCAGTGTCTCTAAACTTTAGTTTTTCCACCCTAGGGATATTTTAAGAAAGGGTGTAAAATATTCAGAACATAGCTGGATGGTAGTGGTACACATCTTCAGTCCCACCACTCAGGAGACAGAGGCAGATGGATCTCTGAGGTCAGAGCCAGCCTGGTCTAAAAAGAAAGCTACAGGACAGCCAGGGCTGCACAGAGAAACCCTGTGTCAAAAAAAAAAAAAAAAAAAAAAAAAAAAAAAAAAGACCAAACAAACAAAACAGGTCCAGGTGTGCAGTGAGAGAGCTGGACAGTAGTCATGTGGTCATTATTGTGATCACTATTATTCCCATTACCATGGCAATCATTGCTTTGCAACCATCTGACTCTGAGAAGGTGGCGGGGTTGGCAAGAGGAGGGGAAGCCTGCAGCTTGGCAGATGCAGAGTTCTAGGCTGAAATATGACTCTCCTAACTGCCCAGACCCCATGAGGTGTCCGCAGAGCCCCTTGGATACCTTCAGTCGTGTGGGCACTGGGTTCTTCCAGCTCCTTTCTCAGGGATGAGGGCAAATGGTGAAGTCTGCCTTCACCTTAAATGGCTGAGATTAAATTGATTAGCGTCAGAACAGCCCCATTATTTAATCACAGACTTCTCTATTAAATAAGGAGCCAACCAGAACATCAAAAACCCACTGATAGAGAGGGTGCAGCCCCTGACTTGACAGCAAAGCTCTCTGATTAGTTGTTTATAATTACTCAATTTGAACCAGATCTCTCGAGCCTTTTGATTTATCTTCTCCCAGGCAAACAGCTGTGGTGGTTTCAAAGCTTTGATGCTGGCCCTTCCATCTGGGCCTTCTCCGCAGAGAGGTCAGCAGAAGGAGTCTGTGTTCTTATGTGTGCTTCTCAGCCGGGGCTTGACTTCATCAACTTGACTTTGACATAAAAACATCGCTCACTTTGTTTTGATCCACACATAAGAGGATGAGGGGAGACCCTCTTCCATTTAACACAGGGCTATTTCCTCCTCTCCAGTTTTAAGACACCCTCCCTTTTCTAGCATCTTCCAACCCAGATCATCCCCCTCCACCCCCCCCAAGCTTATATGATAGAGAACTTGGAACTCAAATCCCTCTGAGCTACAAGTCCATATATTCTAACCCTAACCTCACCATTCTATGCCTGTTCCTCATCTGTAACAGCAGTGAAAGTGTGCTAGATCACTGTGGGTCAAGGGCTCAGAACTGACCCAGATCATCTACTCTCAGGATTAAGACCGCTGGCAGGAGAGGCGCCAAGTGAAGGCATCAGACTAAATAAAATTCAAGGAAAACAAGTATCAAAAAGGTTGAAAACTCCAAAAACCACAGAAATCTCGTTCCACGTCTGACTCTGTCCAGGCATGGGTATAAGGTAGGAGGAAGGGTTTGTATCCACCAGGATTTTCAATGAGCTGTGACAAGACTCACAAAATTGAGTTAGCCAGGAGTTCTTCCCAGGCCTTCTAAATTATGGTGATTATTTTGTCTCTACTGGCTCTCAGGTGCTGGGGATTAGATTGATCATTAGATTCTGCACAACTCTGTTGCCGCTGGTTCTCTATTGGGCATTTGTTTATCTGCTTTTCCCCCTCAGCAATATTAACACTTGGAGCTATTGTGTGCCAGCAAGCACTCCATCCTACACTACCTCCCTTCACTTTTTAAAAAACATATTAAAAAAAAAGACTCCTTTAAAAATTATTCTCTAAAAGGCTGGAGAGATGGCTCAGAGGTTATAGTACTGGTTGCTCTTCCAGAGGTCCTGAGTTTAATTCCCAGCATCCACATAATGGCTCACAACCATCTGTAAGGAGGTCTGATGCCCTCTTCTGTCATGAAGGTGTATATGCAGACAGGACACTCACACACATAAAATAAAAAATATATTCTCTAAAAACCCAGTAAGATAGTTCACTTTTCATAAAGCCTAAAGACCAGAGCTCCACCCCAAGGACTGGCATGGTGAAGGCAGAGAACTGACTCTCACAAATTGTCCTCTGACCTCTGCACATGCTCCATGGTACACATGAGCACACACAATGAATGGTCAACAAGAACATAATTTCTCACTAATAGAATCATTTACAATTTTATTAATACTCATTAATTCAGACATAATTCAGATCCAAACGTGATTATCCACAGAAATATGGTGGACAATGAGAGTCTTGGATCTGTCCCTAACAGTTTAGAAAAACCAGAAAAACGCTGCTCCCTCCTAAGCTGGTGACACTTTGTCCACCATAGCGAGTTGCCAACAAGCAAGTCATTAGCCACAGGAACACAAGGCTTCCTTCCGCTGCTGGTGTCTGGAACCTGGTTCCTTGGGGCAATGGGCCCCATACAGTTAGAGGAAGGCAGGAGGAATGGGTAATGCTTTCTCAACTGCCTAGAAGATCAGGATAGAGATAAATAAAAAGATCAGTGCTGGGGTGTGACTCAGTGACAGAACACGCCTAAGGCCCCGGTTTGATTCCTAACACTAAAAAGCAAGCAAGCTCTCTTGCTGACACACTATGTGTTATTAACAACCACACTATAACTCCCAGTCTAAGTGGCTGGAAGTTGGTTTCTTTGCAGAATATTTGGCTATTTAAGCAGCTCCTTCCTTCCTTCCCCTCTGTTTTAGTTACTTTTCTTGCTGTTGTGACCAAACACGTGACAAAAGAAACTCACAGAAGAAAGGGTTTATTTGGGGGCAGTCTTTGGAGAAGATTTGGTCTATCATGGTGGAAAGGCACGGTAGGAGTATAAGGCAGAGGTTGGTCACACTGCAGCCATGGCCTGGAGCAGAGGTGAGTATTGACGCTCAGCATGCATCCCCTTTATTCAGCCTGGACCCCAGCCCAAGACATGATGCTGCCGCCCACATCTGTGGGTGAGTCTCCCATCCCAACTAAATCCCTCAGACAGGCCTACGGTGACTCTAAATCCTATCAAGTTGACCTTCCTCCTCCTTCCCTTTGCTGGGACAGGAAAGGGTCTACCAAGAAGCCAATAACAGAGTAAGGCATGGTGGTGCACACCTTTAGTCCCAGCACTTGGGAGGCAGAAGAAGGATCTAAGTTCAAAGCTAGCTTTGTCTACATAGAAAGCTTCAAACCTGCAAGGGGTAGAAATCCATAAAAGGAGGAGGGATGTAGTAGGTAGCAGTGCTTGCCCGGCAAAAAGAAGACCCAGGGTTCAAATTCTAGCACAGGTTCAGGTACATAGCAAATTTAAGGCGGTGAGCCACACAGGCTAAGTCAGCCCAGACGATACTGTTTCAAACAAATAGATTGCCCTGTATTCCGGATGCTGTCCATGAATTACAGATCAGGCTTAATGAGCTCAAATGACTCCAGCAGAGCGGCTCTGGAGATATTTGCACAAAGCAAGAATTTCAGACTAGCTTCAACACTCAAACAGCATAGGGTGCTTACTCACATCCACAGGCCAGAAACACTGAGAACTGCAGCCAGTTGACACAGCCTTTACCCTGTGATAGACCGGAGTTGACAGATAAAGGAGGGACAAGTCTGAGAAAGGGTCCCAGCCTGTGACGGGCCCTGGAACTATCTGGTTACACTTGACCACACTAACCAATGCTCAGCAAAGCCTTTGTCAAATGAATGAATTACACAATTGGTTTACGAGAGTCTCTTGTTTATCTTGAGTTCTTGTGTGAATGTGTTGACTTTATGTGCACACGTGCTGACATCAGAAGACGGCGTTGGGAGCTGTCCTCAGCCTCTGACTGGGTTTGAAGCAGTGTTTCTATGTCTTCTCAGTATGCTGCACAGACCAGGCTAGCCCATAAGCTTCCAGTTGGTTTTTCTCTTTCTGCCTTATCACTTCCCGAAGAAGTGCTGGAAACACAGAGGTACACCACATCTGACTTTTTATGTGGGTTCCTAGGATCAAACCCAGGCTACTGAGCTTAGGTGGTAAGCTCTTTTAACCATGGAGCCATTTCTCTGGCCCCCTCATCTTGGGTTTCTATTATTAAAATTAGGGAATACTATGGGCTTTAAATGTTAAAGTAATACCTTGGCACCAGGATGTCTTGGCATTTAGCTTTTTAAAAGAGAAACCTGAAAGCATTGTATCTGTCATTTTGTGGGCATGCAAGTTCCCTTTCAGAGAAGTTTCACGCAAAAAGAAAAAAATCTCATCTTAGAAAAACATTAATTTCCTAGAGAATGGGTTAGATGCTGTGTGAGAAGGCACTGGTTTTGTGCACTCTAGGCCTTGGTTTCATTACTGAGGATGAAACAAACTAGGGAGGACTTTGGAGTAAAGGGAGCAACGGGCGATTCTGTTCACAGAAGCCACTGACCTCAGCCTTTGAGTTTTACAGGACCTTGAAAGGACATGGCAGGGCCCCTGAAGAAATGATGCCCTGAATGTTGACAGGCCTCTTGTGTTCAGAGGCTCCTTTCATCCTTCCTGTAGTTTGTAGGCACGACAGGCGAGCCCTTCCCCCACTTTCAGCCACAAGGGCAGACTGTGCCCTGCCTCACAGCTGACAGCCCTCCAGACACCGCATCAGAAGCGGTGACAGTCACATCTCTGGTCTCACAGCTTCTCTGCAGACTATTGGGCAACGTTCCCCAGTGAGGAGCCACCAAGCTCAAGACTGCTGCCTCCTTGGTGGAGTGGGCTCTGGCCAGGTTGGTACATGGGGGGCCCAGCATGGGGCCTTTGCCTCAGCACATCCGGCAGCAGCTCCTGAGACTCCTGCTGACTCCATGGATCTTGTTGGACAGTAAGCCTCTGCTTCCCTACCCCTCCACCCCATGCTCTGTACCCCCTGCTCACTTGGTATTTGTAGTCCAGACTGGGACAGAATTTAGGATTCTCCTGGCTTAACCCTTAAGTGCCAGGGCTACAAGGGGGCAGCATCATATCTGGCTGAACCCATTGTTCAGATGAGAAGGGTACTGATTACTATGGTAACTTTCCTTACAACTCTTCCATACTGACTGAGAAGAAGACCGTGAAGGGTAAACTGCCTTGGTTTCTGTTGTTTGTTTTGTTACTTAGGACGATACCTACTTTTGATCAAATAATACTTAACCTTCTTCTCAGGTGTAAGGAGCTGTGTTCCCACTAAGACTCAACTTTACACTGCAGAAGTATCAGGGATAACCCAGGTTTTAGAGGACCCTAAAGAAACTAGGGGCAGGAAGGATTTATTTAGCTTACACTTGCAGGTCATAGTCCATCATTGAGGAAACCTGGAATCAGAAGGAATGCTACTTGCTGGCTTCTCCACAGTTTTATGTTTAGCTGGCTTTCCTATAGAGCTCAAGACCACCTCACCTGCCTACGATGGTGCCAGGTTCTCCTACATTAATTAATAATCAAGACAATCTCCCAAAGGCATGCTCTCACTGAAACAGGGATTTTTTCTGTCTGATGACTCCAGGCTATGCCAAGCTAATGGTCAAAGCTAATTAGGGTGCCTGCTATTTTTAATTGGGGTTCCTATAAAGAAGATCCTAGGATAAAAATGGAGGATGAAGCTAGCTGCCCAGAGGGTTCCTTGGGAGAACTGTTAAGCGTAAGGAAGTGGGGTGGCAGAAAGGAGAAAAGGTGTGTGTAGCCAGTAGATTACAGCCATAGCCAATCAGAGTCCGACCCACTAGGGGACCCCTTGAGTCCATAAGTCTCTTAAAATTCAGTCTACAAGTCTCCATTAGGAGTGAGAAGGAAGGGTTGCCAAATATAATCCCTCCTTTCACTGACAAAAGGGAGTTCTTTGGGATGTCAGCTGCCTTAGATGGGAACTCTCTCAAGAAGACAGATACACGGTGACAACACCCACAGGAGACACTGAAAAAGAAGAAGATACCTGGTCAAAGTTAATTAGGATACCTGCATCACCCATGTAGATTTATGTTAAGGTGATACATGATTGGAGAGGTAGGTGGAGAAAAGGCTAGGAAACCAGAAAAGGAGGAGAAAAGGGGGTTCGGGAGATAAGTATGATGGAGCTGGAAAAGGAGGATCTAGATCCTGGTGGCCGTAATTGGCCATAGGTAGATATGAATATTTTTTAAGGGTTTCTGTGGGTCATTTTATCTCATAGAAGGACAGTTTGTATCTTTGTCCATTGGATGTAATCTTAAGCGTAGAGGGTTTGTGGGTTGAGAATTTAACATATAAACCTGCATAAAAGCTACCGAATTTTGGAGTCATGTGGAGGAAAGAAACACGCCAGGGCGGTTGTATCCACCTGGAACAGAAGCAACAGGGTGTGCAGAGTGAACCGCCTGGGAAGGGAACCATGCAGAGAATACGACTTGCCGACTATGTGACAAAGTCTGTGTGCTTGGCTCCACACTAGAGCGAGGTCCACAGAGTGAGACCTCGGAGGCCGACAAAGGGATAAGTCATCATATTTAATATTCACTGCAACACACCCATATGCCTCATGAGTGATGCCTTTGCAGATGAGTTTCATTCAGTGTAAGCTCAATGAGTTGGACCAGATTATCTCTGACACTTCCTATGTTACAATAATTCAGAACGACTACAATAGCCTTCACTCAGCATACAGTCATACAATATGTCTTCAAACCATTGCCATTCTGAATCCATCCAGGAGAAAGACTGAGGCTACACCTCGATAATGTTTACCATCCTTATCTCCCTCCTGGGCACAAAAAGACTCGGGCCACAGCATCTAGCTAAAGTTTAATAATACTGTTTGGGATGATTTATTTACCCTAATAGTTACATTCTATTTATGGCAAGAATACTGGATTTTTGTTTATCTTAGTAATATAAACTTTCAGCTAAAGACAAATAATCAGGGGAAGCTTTTGTTGTAGAAGATAATTTTGCTAGACTCAGAATTAAAGGCTGGAGTTAAGGTGACTCATTTGCAAGACACTATCAACATTTTGTAAGTCACCAAAGAAACTGGTAACTTCCCAAGCAGTTTGCCACCCATTACAAGCACAGATGAGCATCTCCCTCTGGCCTTCTCCCCTGGGATGGCTGAATGGGGCCTCCTCCTTTTCCTTGTCTGCCCAGTCATGGATTAAAAATGATATTCATATCGAATAGACCTAACTTTAGCCACAGGAAGTGGGAGTACTTGGGAGCATTAGCCCCAAGCATTAGCCAAGCTTTGTTCGAGGATGGACACTTTATCTGCCCTCACCCTTCTTCCTTCTGCCTTTGGGAGGAGGGAGTGACGCTCCTCCTAACGGGAGCCTGGCCTGCAGGCTCGGCTTCCTGACTCCTGAACAGGACACTCCCATCTTTTTGATGTTATCCTGGCTCACAATGTTTCTGTTACGGACTGGACTGTCAAGACCAAGCAATGGCCACCTTTGGATATATTCTAGCAGATGCTGTGATGATGAGAAACATCCACATGAGAAGTTCAAAGGCCGTCCGAGTTGTAATTATTCGCACATATGAAATACTTATCAAAAGGAGACAATTCACCTTCCATCCAGTTAGTTCTCCACCTTTATTGTAACCCAATTTTCTGAAGCTTGTGCTTCAGATGTTTTTATCAGACATTTATAAATCATAATGATGTTACCTTTTAAAAAGATTTGTTTGTTTTATATGTGAATGCACCATTGCTCTCTTCAGACACACCGGAAGAGAGCATCTGATCTCATTACAGATGGTTGTGAGCCACCATGTGCTCTTAACCACTGAGCCATCTCTCCAGCCCCAGATGCTCTCCTTTTCCTTCCTGATGTATAACTTGTAAAATAATCAGTGAGCAATTATCACCTGGGTTGTGATCTTTTTTCATCTTTTTTAAAGGCTGTCACCCTAGCCATGTAACCCTAGCCGGTTTGCTTTTGCTCGGGATCAATTTCTCCGTCTCTCAGTCCAGGGACTTGAGCCAGATGACCTCCAACATCTCCTTGTCATCTGAGAGCTCGTGACCAAGGACACTGCTGGCTGGGAGAGGGAAAGTGGCAAGGAGGGTGACAGAGGCTGGAAAGCTTCCATGAAAAGTCTCCACTTACCTCAAAGGTGTGAATAACATAACCCTTCTACCAGAGAGTTAGTTCACTGAACAAAGCACAAAACCGACATCTGTTTACAGTAGATCTGAGAGAGAGGCTTGGCAGCCACGCCCACAAGCTCTCCTGTGTTGGCTGGGAACTTCACAGCCCTGCCTGTGTAGCTGAAGAGATACAAGGGTGCTTCAAACAAGGTGGGCTCTAAACTTGCAGGAAGTCGAGCAAAGCGAGAGCACAGAGCCTTGTCCCCAGAGCGATGATGTTTCCAGAGGACTAGAGTAGGATCCAGTCAGGTTGGTGAAGAGGGCCCTGGCTTCAGGTTCACATTTCTCAATGCCTCAGACTGGGCCTTTCCCTCAGCTCGTGTCGGCAACAGACAAGGCATGATCTATTCTTCAGGAATAGCCCACAAGCATCTAAGGCCCCTCAGGGAGAAGTTTCTAACTAAAGAAATATAGTATCTCATTTTTTATATCCCTTCTTCATCCAGGGAACCAGAATAAAGAACCCATTGCCTGTTGTGTGAGCACCCCCCACACACACATGCACTCTAACACACACACATGCACGCACATATACACAGGCATGCACATACATATGCACACACACAGGTTTCCTTAAGACAAAGATTCTCCCCAAGTTACCCACAATTTAGAGTCTACATCTTATGTCCCAAGGTGGGAAGAGAGGTGAGGACTGGAGGGAAGGGGTTAAAACAGGATGCCACTCAAACCTGCAGATTGGCAAATCAGTCAGGCCATACAAAAGTGGAGAGGCGGGGTCTCTCACGTAAAACTGAAAGAAGACCAGAGATGCTGGGGGTGCTCTCAGCTTCCAGTTAAGCTGCAGATGTGTGGCCAGCAACCCAGCATCCCACCTTTAGAGACACACGCTACACTCAGAGACCAACTCTCCTTTCTGCTTGGCCTGTAAAAAGATGCTGGATTCACAGACATGCTCCTGGGTTCATCCACTGGAATGTTTAATTCTGGCTAACACAAAGGAAGAATGCCTGCTTTATAGTTAGCCCTGAGTTACTGTCTGCCCGGGGCAGGAGTTTTCAAGCTGTGGGTCAAGATCCCTTTGTGTGTGGGGGTGGGGTTTGAAGGACCCTGTCATGGGGTTACAGATCAGATATCCGACATATCAGATATGTACATTCTGATTCACAACAGTAGCAAGAACACAGTTATAAAGTAACAACAGAAGAATTTAATGTATTAAAGAGTCGCAGTGTAAGGAAGGTTAAGAACCACTGTTCTAGGGTTGGGCAGTCCCTAGGGGTCCTCGGAGCAGAGTCTCACTGTCTTGCAGGGCTGTCATTCTCACAAACATAAACACATTGCTTCCACTTCCCTCAAGCCATCAACGACTCAACAACATCACTCTGCCATCTGCCTGATCAGGCTTGTGTCTAAAATCTGTCACTAGGTGTCTACAGTGACACCTCTGACTTGTCATGGAGCCTACCACGCACCCACTCGTGCCCTGGCCCCAGCCTTCCTCCTGCTAGGCCTCTCGTGCATCTTTTATGACTCAGTCTGTGGGTTGTAGTTTAGAAACTCTCCCTGAGTCACTCAAAGTTTTCTCCCTTTATGTTTTTAGATACTTATTTTTTTTAAAAATAGGTAATACAAATGCATTGGGCTGTTGGGGCATTTTTTGTTAACCATTTCGGGTCCCCACCCACCCAAGGGGAAAGGGTGAGACATGGTTTCATGTAGTTCCAGGCTGGCCTTGAACTCTTGATTGCCTAACCCTCAGCCTCTGAGCTGACAAGTGTGAGCCATACTGCTTGGCCAAATGCAAGGATGAAGTTGTATACATAGTATTCAATGGCAGGGACACCTCTCTCCTACCCCAGCTGCCCTGTTCTCTCCTGGGAGATAATGTTTGCAATGAGCTGGCTTCCAAATTCCTCCAGAGTTACTTCAACATAGAGATGCAAGCATTTTGCCCAAATGGTGGCAACCTATCAGGCCAATGCAAATGGCTTCATCTCTTCAGTAGCTGCAAATCAAACATACACACACACACACACACACACACACACACACACACACATTGGTTTTTTTAAGACACTGTTTCTCTGGAACTCACTCTGTAGACCAGGCTGCCCTTGAACTCAGAGAGCCACCTCTCTCTGCCTCCTGAGTGCTGGGATTAAAGGCATGCGCTACCTGCCCGACAAAGCATTATTTCTAATGCACTTACTCACTGAAGTTTGCACTAGCTGACATGTTTGTGCCTACAGAATATGTTCTATATGATCAGTCCCTGTGCAAGACATACTGCAGCAGCAATGTCCAGGATAAGTGCTTAGCCCTTCCAGACTACACTGGAAGAACCCACAGCGATTCTACCCCTGCCGGCTAGTGTGAACCAGCCTGCCATGATCACCCACGGTGCTGCCACAATCACCCACGGTGCTGCCATGATCACCCACGGTGTTCTCTTTAAATCCCCGCCAAGGCTCAAAGTGAGAATGAGAGTTTGGTCAGGTTTAAATAGACATTTTTCTGAGGCGAAACCTCTAGAGTTCTGCTGTACTGTACAGTAGAGAGGAAGTACATGCAGACAATTTCAAATGCTCAATGCCACCCCTGTGGCCACTGCCCTCCAAGGGAGATAGAACAGGTTCTCCGGGTGGTCCCACATTAAACCTGGGCTGGTTGCTGTGTGTGTGCACTGACCAGACATTTGAAACATGGCTGGCCTTAGTCAACCTGTATATTTGAAAGACTCAGTATTAAATTATATTTTAAATAAATCAATATATAAGCATATATAATATGTAAAGTAAGTATAAAATCGTATAATTTATATATAATTATATAATTAATATATATAATTTATATGTAGTTATATAAATCGCACAATAAAATATATTTAAAATATTTTAACCATTTTAATAGATATTAAAAGTTATTTTAAAATATAATTAGATAGCAATTAAAATATTAAAATGGTACTATTTAGGTATATTGAGTTAACAACATAAAAATTAATTTCTTTTTGTTTTTGCTTCTTTTAACCTAGCTACTAGGAAATGTAGAATTACACATGTAGTCTGTTCTGTTTCTGCACCACAGCGCATGGCACACCCAGGGACATGCGGTTTAGTAGCATGTCTGCCTCATCATAGGAATTGTGGTAACCCATATAGTTGTGAAGTAAACAGACTCTTAAGATCCTTCTCTTCTCTGTTCTCTCCTGTCCCTTTAAGACAGGCTGAGCTGAGATAGGGAAACAGAAAGGGTCACCAGACTCTGCTGGGCAAGAACTCAGCCAGCAGCAAACGGGCACCCTCCCCACCTGGGAAGGTGCAGGAAGCAGAAGTGTTGCTGGTACCTGGCAGGAACTGATTTCCTTGTGCTTGTCAGAGAGATTCACCAGAAAACAAAGTGAAGGGCCTTCAAGAGGAACACAAGAAGTCTCCCAATACCATCTTAGGACTCTGCAGGGCCTGTTCCATCCCTGTCCATTCCCATCTCCACCTCTCCTGAGCTTAAACTGCCTTCCCACACAGGGCCCAGCTCTGTGCACAGCTCCAGGTGAGGATACAGAGACACAGGAAAAGCAGAAACCAGAGCAGGAGGAGACAGGCTCTACCCTAAGGTTCTCACAACACTATGGCTGTGCGGTGGAGAGATGGTACGTGTTTCTGTTACCTGTGCCTTTGACTTGGGAAACGAAAGGACAAAAAAAAAAAAATCATTTTTGGAGCATAACCCATGAAGTTGATAGTCCAGGCCAGGCATGGTGTCTAAAAGGATAGTAGATGGGCTGGCAAAATGGCTCAGCAAGTTAACCCCGCAGCCAAGCCTTGGAAACCCGAGTTTAAGCTCCAGGATCCACATGGTGGAAGAAGAGAGCTAACTCCCCAGAGTTGTCTGTCCTCTGACGTCCCTACATGCACCATGGTGTATGTACAAGTGCACACACACTCATATTTATTACATGCATATTTTGCAAACACACATGATTGTAAAAAAAATTTTTTTAAAGATCTAAGTCCACTTAAGGAT
Source organism: Micromys minutus (assembly GCF_963924665.1). Lineage (NCBI taxonomy): Eukaryota > Metazoa > Chordata > Mammalia > Rodentia > Muridae > Micromys > Micromys minutus. Next base: position 31,679,429 of record NC_137981.1, read on the forward strand.
AAATCACATACTTGGGGAAAGTATTATTGTTCTTGTTTGTGGTTATCTGTGTGCCTTTGGGCAGGGGAACTAACCCATCTGAGTGTCTGCTGTGTAACCAATCGATTAAGATTTGGTGAGATGAGTTTTCCTACCTCTTTCAATGAGTGAGTCTGGACCCTTTGTGCATACAAAGGAGGCCTCCCCAACCCTCTTCATCCTCATTACCTGACTCATTTGGAAAACACCCCCCAGCAGTTGATATGTTAGACTCTGTACCTGACCTTAGCACTCACTGGTCAGGATCAGGGTATTTTGTTACAACAACCAGAAAGAAGAGAAGGATAGACCTTAAAAGATGTACTACATCTCTGCTTCCTCCTCTGGACAAGAGAAGAATTCATATGTGACCCCTCATGGAGCAGACTCCTAACCAGTCTGTCTGTGAGGATGAGAACAGAGATTGTGTCTGTCTGCCTCAGAGTTTGGGGATGGTTGTTACTCAGCATAAACTGAACAAGAGTGGCCCTGATGTCTCACAAAGGTGGGGCTTTATGGCTTTTTGTTGCTTCCTCTTCAGGCTTGTAATGGCTCATTCAAAGAAGGAAGCGGGGACCCCAAAGATGAACGTTTGGTCATCTGAGCACCTGGTACAAGCAAGAACCAAGCTGATTGTCAAGGAGTATGAGGGTGGGGCTAATGGATCAGAACTGGGATGATCGTTCATTCCCATGAAGCAAGCAGGGTCAACAATCACAGTCAGTGTTGGGGGGTGGGGGCTGTGGAAGGAAAGGAAGGAGACCAACAGGACCAGTGATGAGGAGGTAGGGAGGTGGGCCAAGCAGCGTGCTGAGATGACCACACTAAGCAGGAAGAGGAGTCAGAACAGGGATGAAGTTATTCAGAAGGCAGGTGAACAGAGCCAGAGGTGGCAACCAGAGCATTCCTAAGTTCCTCCCCACAGCAGGGAACAGCCTGGACTTCAGAAGTTGGGAGGCCGCTGAAGCGTATGGCATGAACCCCAGGGTGTTGTAGAATCACCACAGTGCACACGGAGTGTGTGCGTCTCTGTTGATCATGTTTCTTCAAAATGGCTTAGCTGAGATTAAGTCATATGACAAAGGTAGGGTTAAGAACAGAGTAAAACACAAAACTAGAGGGCAAAACAAAACAACAATAGGAAAAAAAGAGAAACCAAGACAACTTACAAAACATTATGTGAAAAATTACTGCCCAGGTCGTGTTCAGACACGGAAAACTAAGGTGGCTTTAGAGGGACACGAACCCAGTTCAAGTTTCTCCTCTCTCCAGACCATAGTCATGGGCCATGTCAGCATGCTCTGTGTTTGAAAGGCTTCAGACTGATCTTACTCACTTTATATTAATCCGTAAGATAGGCCTGATCCTTGTCCCCATTCAGCAGGCGAAGCAACTGAGGCCCGGAGAGAAGAAACTTGCACAGTCCACAATGTACAAGTAGGAAGCACTTGAAGTCAAGGTGTCTACTCCAGGACCCAGATTATTTTTTTTTTTTTTAGCCCTTGAAAACATTTTTTCAAAAATTGTATGTGTCTAGATGTGTTGCCTATATATTCCTGTGCACCACATGCACGCAATACCTATGGAGTCTGGAAAAGAACGTCGGAGCCTCTGCTGGAGTTAGAGGTTGTGGGTCACCATGTGGGTGTGAGAACCAGTCTTCTGGAAGAGCAGCCAGTGCTATTAACTTTTGGGCCATCTTTGTGGCTTGAAGGAACCACAACCCTAACAGCTATGATTCCACCGCCCTTAAAGGAGAGGTGTGGGCCAGGAGAGTTAGTAGCACCCAATGCTAACTTCACGGTCTGGAATGACCAATGATTCCCAAACTCCAGACTCCTATCCTGTGCTCTGTCCTGCTAGACCAGACGGAGTGAGAGAACACAAGAGTCAGTGGCAGGGGACAAGTGGGGACCGTTTGGGGCTGAGGGAGAAGCTGTCGAGACCGACAGACAGACCGACCAACCGGCAGGGAAGAGATAGGGAAATGAGCTAGACAGCATGCTGAGGTAGACCCACTGGGGAGGCAAAGAGGCCAGGACATGGATAATGTTATTTAGAGACCAGAATGGACAGAGCAAGGGACCAGAGCCAGGACCTGCTTCCTGAGCTCTTCCTGAGCCAGCACCGGGAACCTGTTTCCCTAAGTGACACCCATACTCTCTCTATATTTAGTCCTAGAGCTACCCATTGTTTCTGTCCCAGCAGGCAGTGGTGGTCACCACCCTGACTGTGTCCCTTGTGAGTCACACGGTTGGGTGTTCTATTGGGAAGGCTCTCTCAGAACCAGCTCTGAATGTCCTTCCCCTCCTGTGGCCCCCACATCCAATCCTGGGAGAGCTAGAAGTGGGGTTTGAAATAAAGCCCTGCATGGAATATGCCGCCTCCATAAAAACAAGCCAAGATGGCATTTACCTCAGGACTAGGGGCCTTTAGAAGCCGTCTGCTGCCAAGTCATTGCATACTGCTGAGCCTTCTTTGGCAGAATTGCTTCTTGGCCTCTGTGCTGGGACCCAGTGTAAAACCTGTCACTTCTCTGCTAGGCACTCACACATTCTAGCTAGTGCCACATGGGACTTGGTGACACTGGATGAGTGCTGGCCCTGCTTGGCATGCCATGAGCTATTTCAGTTGTTTCAGGACAACCCAGGAAGGTGGACATTATTATTTCTATTTAGTATTCAGAAACTAGATTCAGAGAGGCATCATACCACAAGGTAAAGCTGGGACTCAAACCCACATGGGTCTGGTTCCAAAGCCTGTACCCTTAACTTTCATATCCCACTGGGCCCTGGCTCTCTACAGATACAGAACTACTTTGATCAGATCTAAGTTATGCTGGTAAGTTCTTTAAAGAGTTCTTCCCTCTTCTTCCTCCCATTGATGACCACAACTTCTCCAGAGCCTTTTCTGGAAACTGTCAGAGAGATAAGAAGTCAAAATTATCAAAACTTATTCCATAGTATTTCCAAAAGCAATCACTTAGCCTATTACATTTTGATTCAAGTTGCCCTGGCTGTCCTGGAACTTTGCTTTCTAGGCCTTGCACTCAGAGATCCATCTGCCCCTGCCTCCCAAGTGCTGAGATTAAAAGCATGCACCACCACCGCCTGGCTCTAAAAAATACTTAAATGAGAAAGACATAAAAACTAGCTTTTATTTTGATACAATATATCCGCATGCCTCAGATTCACATCAGAGCTGAAATGAATTTAGAAACAAATGACATTTGATAGGTGAGTAAACAGCGCCACAGAGAAAGTGACTTGTCATGAACTCCCTTCCTCGGGGCGCTGAACCCCACCAAACCACCAAAATGGACAAGTTGACAAAGCACCGAAGAGAAAGTCCTTCAGACACTGTACATGACAGGAGAGCTGAGCAGGGCCACAGCACTTTAGTCACCACATACTATCTAGTGGCTAAGGGTGTCATTTCTGCCATCATATGAAACTTGATTTTTCTTAACGGCTAACAGACGTTAGGTTTCTAAGCCTCAGTTTTACCATCTGCAAAACAGAAACAATAGTAGGCAATTCCTCCAGTGCTACTGTAGCTTCATAAGCTACAAATGCAAGTGCTACTGTCTCGTCCTCATTAGTGTCAGTGTGTTAATATCATTTATATGTAACACCTTTAAATGCCAATTTCCATAGCTCAATGGCTCAAAAAATTATTCCTTGTTAAGTAAGCAAATAGCTGGTATAATGAGTTGGAGGAGAGAGAAATTACCCAACACACACACACACACACACACACACACACATACACATGCACACACGCACACATATCAATAAATATCTAGACTACAGAAGAATTCTTAAATTCAACAACAAAAATCAAACCCCCTGATTCAAAAACAGGCACCAAACTTGAGATGTTTCTCTATAGATGTACAAATAGCCAACAATGTATATGAAAACATCAATAAATAAACACAAAGGGAAACATGTAACAAAAATAAAAACAGAAAATAGTGTGGACAAGGATGTAGAGATGTGTTTCAGGCAAGACAGAGAAAATCACAAATGTTATGGGAAACTATGGTGTCTCTTAAAACACTCAAAATTATGACCCAGCAATTCCACTTTGGGGCACAGACCCTGAGGAAGTGAAGAGGGTTTCCAGGACCTATTTGTACATTCACGTTTGTAATAACGCCACTCACAATGCTAAAACACGTAAGTAACCCAGGGCTCAGTGAAGGATGAACAGGTGTGCAAAATGTACACATACACAAAACAGAATACTATTCAGCCTCAAGGGAGAAAATTCTGACATATGTAGATCATAAGTTAACCCTGAGGATGTTGTCTGAAACAATTCATTAACAAGAAGAGAAACCCTGTTTGACTCAACTTGCCAAAGCCTTAGAGCAGTCAGAATCACAGAAAGATGACTCAGGTAGTAAAGCTGTTCAAGATGTGGGCCCGAGTTTGAATCCATCACCCTCATAAATCCTTGGTATGATGGTACCCATGCCTGCAGTCACAGAGATGGGGAAGCAGGAACTGGATCTTTGGGGTTTGCTGGCCAATCATTCTCCTCAAACGGGCTAGCTCCAGGTCAGAGAGAGACCATGTCTCCAAAAAGATACAGTTGGTAGGGGGTTAGTGAGATAGCTCAGAGGATAGAGCAAAAGACAAGCCTAGTGACCTGATACTCAGAGTCAACAAAGAAATAGAGAGAATCAACTCTATAAGGTTGTCCTTTCACCTTCACATGTGAGCTCTGCAAGTATGCCTCCACACATGCTATTTACATACACACTATAATAATGAGTGCAAACGCTGGAAAAAAGAATAAGGCGGTAATTGAGGAAGACACCTGGTGTTGATCTCTCTCTCTCTCTCTCACACACACACACACACACACACAGAGAGAGAGAGAGAGAGAGAGAGAGAGAGAGAGAGAGAAAGGGAGGCATACACATACAGACACATACACACAGATATACACACACACATACATATCTACACACAGAGACACACACAGTGACTCGAACATGCACACACAGACATGCATATATACACACATACACAAATACACACATATATACATATACATGGATACACACAGAGACACACATACATAATATACACAAACGCATATATACACATACACATGCAAATACACAGACACACACAAACATATAGATGCACATGTGTACACATACAAACATACACACATGTAGACACTGTTGAGACAAAAAGCAGAATGCTAGCTGCCATCTGCCAGGATTGTATCTATTGGTCTAAGGATGTAATTCTGGTGAGACTGGAACAAGCGAGGGGTTTTCCTTTACAGGAAATTTTGGCTCCTCTAAAATGTCTACACACACCCCAAACAAATCATCAAAAGACATGGGAGAGGAAGCTTTGAGACTCAACCATCCTCAACCCAGAAACAAATTGTTTGCAGCTACTCATTCCCAAACAACCCGAGCTGCATTCCAGCATTCTGAGGGAGAACCTGGAGTCTCCACTTGTGCCGGTCTGGCTTCATCTGTCCAGTGATGAGCATCATCTAAACACCAGAGTTACCTTAGGGGGTTCCTACAAGAGTAGCTGCAAACTTAATGAGCTTCCAGACTGAGTTTAGCCATTCTCCAGTCCAAGGAAGAGAAGATGGCCCTGGAAGCCTACCTAGAGATAGAACCATCAGAAGAGAGTAGGTTCCTCTCTCTCCATCTTCCCATTGGTTGATACAGGTCTCTTATAAAAATCTAAATGTTGGCATCATAGAACAGAGGGTAACCATCCCTCCCCTTGCTTTCCTCCAATCAGAGCTGCTGGGGAGGTGATGGCAGAAATGCAATGCTACCTAGTGAGTGCACACACACACACACACACACACACACACACACACACACACACACACACACACACACACGGCAGGCGGCTGTCCTAATTACGGCATACAACTTCTTGACTCAGGCCTAAAGAGAGACAGGGAACCTGGCTCCATCATCCAGGTTTTTGTTGTTTGTTTTTGGTTTTTGCTTTTTAATAGCAGCGCACTGCATATCAACTTGGGTAACGACAAGACTTCCACACCCTCCCACACCTCTGGCGCCCAGTGGAGGCTTGGATGAGCATCGAGAGCAATCCATCCCCTGCTCCAGAACAACAAGGAACTTACCTGTGCACGGAGAAAGAAACAGCACCACACCATGGGGCGCTCCGACCTCATCCACCCGGACTCCTTGGCTGCTAACTGCAGCAGAGCCTGGTGGACAGGACGCTCTGAGCTGTGTGAGCATGGTTTCCCTGAGGGAACTCCTCCCCACCGCTTTAAGTTGCAAGACAGGAAGTGACAGGGGCCATCCGTTACAAGTGTCAGAAGCTGAAAGCTCCAGCCCAGGGTTCCCTAGGTCGGTCCGGTACAGTTTCCTTGCCAGTTACAGCTGCTCTTTCAAGCACTTTAGCATTCAAAAGCAGACCCAACTCCAGTCATTTAGAAGCAAGCTGTGCTTCCTGAGTCCCTAACCCAGACTTGTGAGTTGTCTCAGCAGCCCTTGGGCTGTACTGCCTCCCGTGTGGAGCTCTATATATTTAAACACTTGAGTGAAATAGGCGGGGAAGGATCACTAGGAGGGATACAGGAGGCCAGCTTTGGATATGAAGAAATTAATGGTCTCCTTTGAACTTTGCGTCCTGCCTAAGACACAGCACATACAGATCCAGGATTTAAGGGTAACCACGCACCCAACCGCTGCTTTCCTTTTTCTTGAACGAATCTGGTATCTTCCCTCCTGTGCCTTTTAAAAATAGCTACTTCTGGAAGCCTTCCTTTTGGTTTTTCCTCCTGCTCGTCTCATTGTTAACTCGGGGCTAGCATTTCTCATTTTGTGAACTGGCGCTCGCAGTGGGAAGCACACACAGTTCCCTGCTCTTTACAAGATCTATACACCCTTAGGTAAAGTAAGTATCACCAAGACCTACAGTGTCTGGAAGAACACAGTAAACTATCTCGGTCACTCTGAATACAGACAGGGCTATCAGTCTCAAGCCTAAAGGGACCAAGTCCCCAACTGGGCAGAATATATTCCTAAAAATCTTTGTAAATATAATGTTTAGCTACAAAGATACAAGCCAAGCTTTCCTGATACTGTGTCTCCAATGCACAGATTTGACACGTACCCATCTATCTCATCCTAGCATAAGGTCAGCATAGAGAGTTGGTTCATTTGGACAAGACACCGCTCTAACAGAATAAGATTTAGTCCAAGGCTTAACTCCAGGGATTATGAGAAAGGCTTAACACCATTCACGCTGCCGGGAAAATGCATACACACACACACACACACACACACACACACACACACACACATACACATTAACTGAGCCCAGAGGAGCACCAGCATCAAGAAAGGGTGCACTGGACAAAAAGAAACAGAAAAATCAGGCCATGGCAGGGAAGTGTGGAACTCCACGGTGCTCAGAAAAACGACACAAACACTTGGCTGTGTCCAGAGGCTGCTCTGACTGGCTCCTCTTACTTCAGGGAGGATGAGCCGTTACACCTGTTTGAAGACAGAAGGAAGTGAAATCACTGTAAACTGCTCTTGTCTGAAAGACAAGAATGAGTCACCTCGGGGCTGGTACCCAGGCCCACTCAGGAATATGTGTTCACCAAATGAGGGTGTCGGATTGTCCTTGGGACCCTCCTTGCCAAGCCTAACACCTCACAAGAAGGATTTTCTCCAAATCCACGCAGGAAGAACCCCACATTTGCAAAGGCCCCTCAACAACCTTCTCAGGTGGCAGCCCAGCTAAAGAATAAATGGCAATCCTTGGAGAACCCCTGGAGCGTTCTTTAAGCCTGGGAGAAAGCCACTTCCAAGAGCTCTAATCTGAGACCAGGCTTACCCTGGTGGACATCCAAGGGAAATGTGAGGTGACAGAGCACAGCCCAGTTTGGTTCGGTTCAGTGGAAGGATGGACCACTCACATCATCTAACCTAGGGTGACTCAATCAAACTTCCCGCTACTGACAGAATGGGGAAAAGGAAGAGGCCCAAAAGCAGTGGCTACAGAATTCCTAGGAACAGGTGAACCTGACTTGGCCCTAAAGCAGGTAGTGGTCAGGGAGAAAGGAAGGAGGGAGAGAAGGAAGCCTACAGATGCCCTGGCAGGGAGGGGCACAGAAAGGCCAGTGCTCAGCCATTTCCTCTGCAGCTGCTCCCACGCTGACGGGAGTAAGAACTCCAGGAACAAAATGGGTCTGTGAAGACAGCGCCTCTCAAGGAAAATGGTGAGAAGTCACTGCCCTTAGGCATTCATTCTGAGCTGCAGCACGTGAACTCATAAAGGAACTGGAGCTTTCGGCTACTGGGCTCTGAGGGGCTGCAGGGATTCAGATGTGTTTTTCAATTTTACGAGTAATATATCACTGCAATACAGCCAAACAGCACAGAGGATATGAAGTAAAAAGAAAAATGCACTTTTCCCAAGGGCCCTGCCACAGCCCCCTTTGCCAGAGGTAATGTGGTTAAAGTCAGAGGGAGTCTCAACAACACTAGGGCCTTCGGGATGGGTAAAATTCCTGAAGACAAAGGCCAGCAGGCTCTGGGCCTGCTGAAGAGGTTTGTCTTCATTCGTTCCTGCTCTGGGGAACCCAAGAAGCTACTATCCCAAGCTGACTAGGCATTTTTAAAGCCGAAAATTCCAGATCTTTCATGGGGGGGGGGAGAGGGAGGGAGGGCGCATGTGCCGGTTTTAAGTTCTGGTTACTCTTTATTATTGTACCGTACAAGACACACAGCACAGTGCCGGCCAGATCTGACCCAAGGGCCATCTGCATAGAACGTAGGGTGGCAACTCTTCTGAATTTTTCCTGTACTGAGACACCCCTGTGAGCTCCTAGGTGTAACAAGGTCTTTGCCTCCGCCCCTTTCTTTTCTAAAAACAGGACAACAAGGACAATGGTGAATTGCAACCAGGGAGGGCATCTTCCCACACCATAACACATTTGCAGCATCTTGCTGGAGCATACTTCCGTATGGCCCAGTCAGCCCCCAACTTTGGGCACTGTGCAAACGTGAAAGTAACTTGAAATGTTACTTTATGGTTGTCTATTCTCACCGCTGCTAATGCTGGGCACCTGGCTCACGGTAACAGTGTACTTGTGGGGGATATTAACGCATTATGAACCATGATTGCTGTGATGTTACATTGTGACTACTGATTGTTGACGTTTTAGCATGAGCCCTTACGATGTATTTTTTTGTTTATATTATTCCCACGACTCTGTCAAGAAGGACTTAATTTTATTATGATAGTCTACTTTGAAGGTTTTTAAACAACAAGAACCTAAAACTCAAAAAGGTAATGTGAGCTTCCCTTTAGCAAGAACCTAGGTGGTGTCAGGAGGAATTCTTTAGAACACCTGCAGGGCATTCACACACATACACACACACACACACACACACATACATATAGACATACTGACACATACACACTCACACTACCCAATCCCCCACACATATATCTATACACATATCACACACACACACACACACACACACACACACACACACATGCATACACACTTCCTGACCCTACACCTTTCACCATCCAAGAGCCATCTAGAAAACTACTTTTCCAGTATTCAGAAATCTGACTCATTGAGCCAAAAACACTGGAAAAGACAAGGAACGTCGACAATCGGACCTTTCATCTGCTTACTGGGGTTTAAAAAAAAAAAACAAAAACCCTCTTTTCAATAGTTCAAGGTAAATCTTAACGGATTAGAGAGAAAATTAAGAAAAATTAAACCATGAAGATGTGGAGGCACAGGTTCCTGTGGTTTGCTATTTTCCCTCACCTTGGGGTGTTGATTCATTTATCTCTACATGGGAAACTACCTCAAGTACTTTCTGTGCACACACTAGAGGCTGTGTTCCCACGCCTGTTCAATAACTAGACTTCTACCACACTTCTTGGTATCATGGGGACAAAGGCTGCTCCTTTTGTGTGGCTCTTCTATGCAGCGGACAGCATCTCCAGCGAGAAGACCAGGCAGGAGCTTCCCCTCCAAAGGAATCATGAGCAATAGATTTACTGGGGCTGTGAGAACTGCATTTGCATAAAATATCAGTGTCGTTTCAGCAAAACTCTATCTTAACTAGAAGTGTGCAAATGGGTTGGTGAGATGGCTCTGTGGGTAAAAACACTTGTGGCCAAAGCCTGATGACACAAGTTTGATCCCCAGCACCCATGTGAAAATGTGTGGGGTGATACACATCTTAAATCCTAGCACTCCTACTGAGAGATGGGAGGTAGAAACGGGAGAGTGGCCCAGAAACTTGTGGGTCAACCAGCCTGCAGTACACAGCACACTAGAGACAATGAAAGAGGCTCTGCCTCACCATGATGAAAGCTGAGACAGACTTCTGAAAGTGTCCTCACACACATGCACGCACACACACACACACACACACACAGAGAGAGAGAGAGAGAGAGAGAGAGAGAGAGAGAGAGAGAGAGAGAGAGAGAGAGAGAGAAATAATAAATATGCAGGAAAGGTAGCAAATGCTAGGTGTGCTGACACATGCCTGCTACCGCAGCACTCTGGGGAGGAGGTATCTTGTGTTTTAGGACAGTGTGGTCTCCTGAATGAGACTCTGATGGGGTGGAGGAGCAGGAAGGGGGAAAAGAAAGAGTAGAAGGGAGGAAGGTGGCAAGAAAAGAAACAGCAGATTATAGTGATTCTTCCATCTGAAACTCAATGCATTCTGCAACCTCTTCCTCTCTTTGTGTTTGCAACGCTAAAGACACCACAGAATCTAAAGCATCAGAAGACAGCCTTGGGATGTTTCTGTCCACCTTAAGTTAGAAGTTCCCACAGTTCTGCATGCTGAATCATAAAGGGGGAAGAAGTAAAGTGATCAGTGTAGAAACGGGACGTTAGTAGTAACCAAAATATAAAACCATTACCACTGACTTAACCACCATCCCAACATCCTTAGGTTTCTGAGATGGTTGCCAAATTCAGGTACAAGAGGAAACCTGTTTTTTGGCCATGGTTGGAGGGAGGAACCACAGGTGTCTGTGATGGTGTCATCCTGGCAGAGGGCACCACCATATGGAGCCTATGAGAATTAAGGACTTCGGAGCATGTTGAGCCTGGGTACCTGTGGTCAGATCCCTCCACTGAATGTCTCTGTGTCTACTCTTTACTGCTGTAAACAGAACTTGGGCAGCTATTCCCACTGCTTTGCTAGGAGTTATGAGGGTGAGGGAGGGCAGGCCTCCAGAGGCCACCCAAGTCAGACCAACTGGATATAGGTGACTTAACTCAAGAGATTCAGACCAAACCGTGCTCAGCGCCTCAGCCCAACTGATTACAAAATAAATGGGAAGCACGTGGGAACAGACCTGGCTGCCCAAGGTCAAGAACAAATAAATAGGAAACTCTTCATCTACGGCTTCAACCCAAGAACTAAAAATAAATGGTGCTTTGACACAGGGTCCTTACAGATTGCTGACCTGCCTAATCTTCTGCTTTTATCTCGCCAGTTTTGCTCTGAGCAATTATTTGTACGCTGTATTTTTTTTTCTCTCTAAACAAAACGGAACCTTTATAACCAAATTCCTTGCATTATTTGGCGACTGATACTGTATGGCTTGAGTCTGAAATATCCCCACGGGCTCATGGTTTGAGTATGAATTTATTTTGGGAGGTTGCGGGACCTAGACCACTAGGGGAGGGGTGGGTCTTCAGAGTTATCTCAGTCAATCCCTAGTCTCTCTGCTTCCCGGTCCACCGGGATACGAACAGCCGTGATCACGTGCTCCTACTGCCACAGACTGGGTGATTCTTCTGCACCATCATTACCACGGGGGACTGGGACCCACTGAAACAGTAAAGGAAAACCAAAATCTTTCCTGCCTTAAGTTGTCTCTGATGTGGGCGCAGGAACCCGGAACTAATACAGACGCCCAGTGAACTGCTCTACAAACACAGGTGTGGAGCTTCTGCAAACCAGCTCTTTTGATTTAATCTTCGAACACAGGCATCCTTCATTGCAGTTCCTCCGAGGCCCGTCAAGTCCTCTTGGTTAGCCTGTCCCTTAAAAGTGAAACGTGTAGGTTACTGACCTCTACTCGATTCTTTGGAAGAGAAGAGGTTTACGCAAGTGACGAGCTGATCAGTATCAGCCAGAGAACTTCCTTACTTGGAAATGAGATTTACTATTTGTCAATCTACCGCCAAATCCAGTTACAGGAGGAAAGTCTGAACTCGGGGGTTAGGGACGGTGTTTTTTGAAGCTTACACTGAATAACCATGAGGATTTTTAAGAAGCAATTTGCTTAGATCAGGAAAACAACTCTACATTTTAATGCTCTGTGTTAAAATATGTAACAAAAAGCAAAAAAAAAATCATTTTTATTACAAAGTTTCTCCTCTGTTTTTTTAGTTATAGGTAAAACAAGACTTTGCGTGTGTGTGTGTGTGTGTGTGTGTGTGTTCCTTGATCCACATAGGGCAATCAGTTCTCTCCTTTCTCTGTGTGGGTTCTGTGTATGAAACCTGGGCAGTCAGGCATACTTCCTATCAAATGCCTTTACCTGCTGAGCCATCTTGTCAGCCCCTCCCTCCCTACAGCAACTCTAGCTAGGAACACAGCAGTAAGATGAGCGTAGGCTGGACCACATACTGGTTGCAGTAAGATGAGCTTAGACTAGACTACATACTGGTTGGATGAGCTAGCAAGTCACGTCTGTATCCTGACTTTTCTCATGTGTAAAACACATGTAACATGCCTTCATTTCTCAACAGCTTGTAGGGAGAACTATAGGACACTGGCGGGTGTGAAGGTTGAAGGTAAGCAAAGAGAACAAGGCCACCGGGGGTTGTCACTTCCTATTTTTTGTACAGGTTTAAATATTTCTGTTAATTTAAAAAAAATATCTTTACTTGTTTTCAAAGTGAAGAAAGTTTTGTTCTCTTTTAAATTCTGGTTGCTTCTGATTTGCTTGTTTGTGGTGAGGTTCGATGTGATAGCCCAGGATGGCTTTGAACTTGCCATTCTCCTGCCTCAGCCTCTTGAGTGTCTGTATTTATTCATCACTGCGTCCATCTAAACAGTTCAAGGATTCTACAAAAACACCCTCAAGAAATACCCAGATATTAAGATGCACTGTCTCTGAGAGGCACAGCACTGTGTTAGTCCAACAGCAAAGGACTTTTCTCCTCCTTTTAAAATGTATGATCGGGTCATGTGAAGAATAAAACTTGCTACTGTCACCTCCTTAGATCAAAGTCACCAAAACACTGGGAAACAGCAAGCCAGTGGGATGCTGGGAAAAGGCTTAAGTGTCTACACAAGGGATAATGAAGTCCTTACAGGAAGCACTTGCTCCCATGCAGGCCTCTCCCAGGACACTGTCTCTTTAAGAGAGACTTCCTGGTGAGGCAGAGATTTCCGAGTGCAGCTTCCTGGAGACCACATACACAAACAATAAACTCCACTGAAGAACAGCAGATAGACAATGCAGCCCATGCGGCTGTAACCAGTTATGAGAGCTGACAATAGCCAGGGCATTTCCAGCAGAGATGCAGGTCTGTGATAAACACAGGGAAACATGTTACCCAAACACCACACACCTGCGCGCGCTGAACGGATTTTCAAAAACACAGTGCCTGACCTCTCATTGCAGAGAGGAATAGTTGACTCCAAATTCAGGGCTGTTTTTAAAATTATCACCGGCCAGGAAAGCTTTCTCAGAGCGTCACCATGCACTTAGTGCACACTCAAGAGGCCACGTGTTTCCAGGCTGACCAGCAAGGCCTGGGACATCTCTGACAGCCAAGGGTGTGTGGGGGTGCCCTGTAGTTGAACTCCCTTCCTAGGCCTGGGGAATCCCCAGCTCAGAAACCAGAGCCCAAGTCCTACTAAAGAAGACAAACACTGCCCACACAGTTCCCAGCCTTCCTTGTAGCCAGAGCACTAGCCAGGCTCAGCCAATTAGGTACTGTCATCTGAGGCCTAGGTCAGGAGCTAGGAGGCTGGGCAGCCAGGACACTGTGTGGATAACAGGGGAACATCGGTAAGAGGGCTTGTGAGGGCCAATGGGAAGCCATGTTCTATAGTCAGGGTTGGTGGTGTAAGAGTGAAGTGTCCTTAAAACTAGTTAGTGGTGTTTGTTATCTGGAGCTGTTCTTCGTTCCCGGATCGTTTTAAGTCCCCTGAGCTACCGTGAATTCATTATCTACTTAACAGAATCATGTCTCACTGCTAAGGGGTCAGTTCTTGAACCCAGTTCTGTGAGGCAGTCCGGGAATCAAGTGCTTAGAATGGTTCTGAGCTCCAGGACGAAACGGCTTCTCTCCTACTTACACTGCTTCCTGACCTTACGCTCTGTATCAGGTGCCTCTGATATCTCTAGGACTTTATCTCCTTCTGCCTTCCTTCCCTTGCCCCTCCATCTGAGGTCACAGGCTCTGTTTCTCATCTGGCTCCTTCCTGTCTCGGGGTCTTTGCACCTGCTATTCCTCTCCAGGAAACTCTGTCCCAGCTCATCACACACTGTGCGAGGCATCGACTCAGGGGAGACCCCTCCCCACCAGGCTGTCCAAAGGACTTTGCTCCACACCCCAACTCTTAGTTCCTTGTCAAGATACCTGTTGGTTTCCTTTGCAGAACTTACCACATCCTGTGATTAATTCATTTCAAATAGCAGTAGCAAACACCACTGCCGGAGGGCTTCCTACCCGCCAGATGGCAGGCAAAGGTCTGAGGTTCCATGCGACTCTGTGCTTTCATAGAGGTTACAGACACTCTGTAGGCTCAGAAAGGTTAAAGGAGTTGTCCCAAGAGCTGGGCTTGACAGGGCTGAACAAAAACTTTAACTTGGATTTGCATCACGGGCTTCTTTCTCACAACAGCGCTCCCACGGACACTGGGTGAACAAACACCAATTGTGTCACAGGTGGTGGAACTTTGAACCTGGTACTCCAGATCACAGCCTCCTCTCCCACACAGACAGACAGATAGACAGACAGACAGACAGACAGACAGACACACACACACACACACACCACACACACCCTCCTCCCCTGCCAGCATTCAGTCTAGCACCCACATGCTTCCCAGGGAAGAACTGTATCCAGATTTAGGCAAAGATGGGGCTCGATTTTCCCAGTCAGGAGAAACAGACTCCGTGGGTGGGCGTGCATGAACACCTCAGAAGAGTTCACAGCCATATGGGATACAGACCAGCAAACAACACTTGATGTTCTTGAAGAAGTTAGCAGCCTGAAGAAGCCAGGGACAATTTTCAGACTCTCCGGGGAGGGGGTGGAGGTTAGGGAGGGGGGAATGCCCTCAAGGGACTGCCAGGGATGTAAGAGTGGGGGACAGTGACAGTTCAGCTCATTGGGGGAGCTGGTTAGTCACGGGGCCTATGCTGTGGTACAGAGAGTTGGGATCAAGGTAAGAATCTCACGTCTCCCTGGAGGAAACAAACCAGCCGAGGTGGTCCAGAGTGGCTGCACAATTAGCTAGAAAGTGATTTTGTCAAGGGCAAGGACAATGTCATGGCTGTATCATTCTGGTCTGATACTGGTAGGGTTGGTTGTCACCTCCTCTATATTTTAAATCCCACGGGCATAACTGTGTCATCTAAATGCCAAAAACTCTGTAATCAAAATTTAAAAAAGAAGTCCTATTTTGTCTCCTGGCTCCTTTTTCCCTGCAGAAGGAGCCAGACAAGGTCCTCCCACCAGCAGCACAGCAGTCCTCCTGGGATGGGAAGCTACACGGAGCTCTGACGTGGGTTGTTGCAGTAAATATTAAAAAAATAAAGGTTTATCTCTGTATCGGCCCAGTGGTCTCTGCCCGGGGCCCGTTTCTAGTATGGAGCATGGCGCAAGGACTCTGTCGCTCGGTCTGAGCCGCTCTCACAGTCTCCCTCCGTCCGCACAGCTCCTTTCTCTTAGTGGTTTACACCGCCTGTTTACAGCCTCTATGAAACAAACCCTCCCTCCCCTGTGCCGCTTTCTGTCTGGCATTTTTATCACAGACAACAGAAATGATACTAGAATGCTAAATACCCTTTGTGACCTGTGCTACAATTCCTATTTGAAATGTTCCCCAAAGGTCTACATGCTGAAGGCTTAGCACACAAACTGAAGCTATTGAGAGGTGGAAGACTGTCCATGAGCTGGCATCCAGAGGAAGGAAGTCCTGGGAGGGGGGGGGGAATTGCATCCCTGTCCCCTCCCTGTTACTCTCTTTCCTTCCTGGCCACCATGGTACCCTGTGCTGCTACAAGCCTGCAGCATCAGAAACAAGAAGCCACCGCCAAACAGGGAATCAGTATAAACCTTGTTCGTTCAGAAAGCTGCTTACCACAGAGATTTATCCTATTGACAGAAAGCTGACTATCACAATCCCTAATATAAGTTTTTCATCTGTAGCCTTCCACATTTCAAGTCCTCACATGCGATTCAGACTAATTCTGTAAGTGAAGACAAATGACACTTTAAGATGTTCCTGGAACTGCTTAGTTAGTGGTTTTGTCATTAAATATGTAGACCTGAGTCACATTCCCCAGGCACATACACTTTAAAAGCCAGCACAGTGGGGCGTGCTTCTGTAACCCTGATGCTGGGGAGATGGACAGGCAGATTCCAGGCCTTGGTGGCCAGCTACTCTAGCCTGATGTGCCAACTGCAGACTAATTACAGACTCTGTCTCAAAAAGCAAAGTGGAACCAGGCATGGTTTTAAACCCAGGGCTTGGGGCAGAAGCAGGAGAATCCTTGTGAGTTTGAAGCCTAGAACCTGCAGGTTCTAGGTCAGCCTTGTCTACATAGTAACACCCTATTGAAAAAAAAAAAGGCAAGGTGAAAAGGTCTTAAACACCCATGATTGACATCTGACCTCACAACAAATATACACACATACATAACACACACACACACACACACACACATACAACACACACACACTCAAGTGCACATGCATATTTTTGTTCCAATTCATAAACTGATCTACTGAGTGTTTCCTCGATACCAAAGGGATCTTTGATCCCTCAAAACAAGTTGATAATTTTTTCCACATCAAACCTGAAAGCATTAGAACATGTAGTCAGCGACACAGAGAAACAAGCAAAATAAATACCAAACTGAGATAACCCCAGACTTTACAAGATACGATAAGACTGAATTACCACAAATCAACACCTTTCAGAAGGAACATGCAGGAAATATTCCAGAATATATTTGGACTTCATTTAAAATATAGTCACTAGCTTATAACACAAGAACTATTCTATGCCCAACATATACCCATGTGTGTATCAAGTATGTCTTTTTCTTTTGTCTTAGTGGTATAACACACATGCACAATCCCCCCCACCACACACACACAGAATCATTGACTGTCTTCCATAATCCAGGGTCTGAATCTATTTCTTAAAGAAGAAAGATAGTGGGGGGGGGGGGGGGTCCCACTGCACTGAAATCTACAAAGAAGTCAGAATGTTGTCCGCATGTTCCTTCCCCAGACAGTTCACCCTCAGCAGTACGGCCCAGAGGAATGGCCTATGGCTGTGAGGTCCCAGCATGAGAAGCCAGGCAAGAAAGGGCCAACCTGTTCAGTACTGAATCACAGACAAACTGACATCAGTTATTTAGTCGAATCCCCCATAAGAACCTGGGACATTTCAGGGAGGGAGCGCAAGTCCTAGTGAAACTGATCGCCTACCCAGGCTGGCAAACTGCAGGCCCACTTGGATTTGATTCGCCAGCTAAAAATAAACGGGTCAAGAGTCGAACCCTTCTAAGAGCTTACCAGTCAGAATTTCCATGGGTCAAGCAAGACAGACTGAACTGGCACCACCACATAGCCACCATGTATGCACAAGGACAATAACCCAGGTCCCTACAGCTGAGCGTTCTTTTATTAAGCCATCACTTTCTAGGGACAGAGCACATGTTCTTTGCATAGAGATCCACCAAAATGGATGCCGGGTAGACCATCCCCCAGGCAGAGCCTTGGCTGCTGGCATCTGGTCAGAACACAGGAGCTTTGGATTAACAAGCAACCCACTGTGCCTGTGAATGGGAGGCCAGCAGCAAGGATGTTTTCTTTCCACAGGGGGTCAAACCTGAAGCAAACCTTGTCCTAATCCACCAGTTCATAAGAAATATAAAGGACAGGAAAACAGGTTAAACAACATCCTAGGGTAGATGTGTACACACACACACACACACACACACACACACACACCACATTGACACACGAGACTGAATATGACTGGTATAACACATCTATAAGCAACTGGTCTAATCTTTTCCAAACATTCTAAACGATCATACAGAAGGTAGACCCTATCCGAGAATAACATACACTTAAGAAACTGCACAACAAAACCTTAATCCTTGACTAGATAAAAACTAAGAAACAAAACTCCCATAGGATGCTCCAGCCAATCCTGAGATTGGGGAACCTTTCAGGAGAGGCAGCTGGGGACCTGAACTTTGCTGGATTTGAGAACAACATGACCAGGATCCTTATTCTAGGCATTGGCGTATTAGCAACTGTGGCGTTCTGAAGTGTCAGCAAAATAAAGCCACGCGGCGCCCACATTACGGGCAATAAGGAAAGCAAACATTTCCAGCTGAGGACTCTGGGTGGTGAGTGCTCACTGAACTTGCCCCCCAGCTTTCCCGCCATCATGATTTATAATAAAACACTGACAACACAGCACACACCGGAGTGCCGATTATGCTAAAGCCCCTAGGAAGGAACCAAGTGACTCCTTCCTCTCAGTAAGCCACACTCAGCGCTCCCTCCTCCGCGGCAGCAAATATGGCAGGTGTGTGCGCGTTTAGCTTGGTCCCAGACAAAGCCGCTGCTTGGTGGTAGGGTGCACGCTGTACAGAGGCCCAGGGCGTGGTCTAGAATCCGAAGGAGGATTATCAGAGGAAAAAGCAGTAGCAGACATGTCATTGAACACCTGTACTGGGCCACCCTTCCATCCCTCCTGCAGGAAGGCTTAGGCGAGCCTGCATAAATGAAAATACATAGCTGATACATCATTGTGCTATCTTTAACTCGGAGCTGTGCTTTTAAACACGCCTCTCTGTCCACTTTAAAAAAAAAAAAAAACAAAAGAACAGTCAGCCTCGTTCCCCTTTTTTTCCCTAACTGGGATGTTAGATCCAATCAAGCCTGGGGACATTGCACATTAGCAGTATTCTGACGTACAGAATGTTCCCTCTATGCTGAATGTGTGTGAACTAAGCAGTCGGGGACTGATGGTACAAGTTGCTGCTTCAGTGTCAAAGCCAGCTGGTTCCACTGCCAGAGCCACCTGTGGGTGGGCGGAACAATCACGAGGGCGCTCGTGCACGCACACACACACACACAAATTGCTGGCCTAGGACTTGGGAGATCTGCAGAGAGACCGGCTGGTGGATGACAATGAGCCCAAAATGCAAGCAAGAGAGGAATTTCATTACCACACTTACATAAGCTCATCCATCAAAAATGGTCCCGGTGCAATCCTAGGGCCATCAGATTTGACTTCAGAGCAGATACATGGCACTTACAGAAGGCTATGTATGTATACATATATATGTAAGTGGCTAGTAAGGTAAACATTTGTAGCAAAAGATACTTACCATTCACGTATGTACCTTAAAGTACCACGTATACACCTGAAGTATACAATAAGACTTAGGAGGTAGTGGATATTCAGAGGCACCAAATACAAATGCACACTTAATTACTTAATCCATAGGAGGCCTTCCGTGGCTGCCCACGAGTGCCTGCCCATCCTGGCTCTGTGTGCCTTCTATCCAGGAAACAAGTGAAAGAGAAATTCGGCAGCAATGTTTTCAGCTAAATGGCAAAAAAAAAAAAAGAAAAAAAAAAAAAAAAAAGCAACTACTGGCCTAATAGGGGTGTCCCCAGATCGGTGTGTCTGCCCCTCAGGGAGAGAAAGGTGCAATGGGAGTGGATAAGAGGTTTCTCATTCTGAGCCAGGCTGGCCTCCTGTGGTAATCCTCTTGTCTTGGGCTCCTGAGTGCTAGGATGACAGGCATGAACTGCTAGGCCTGGCTGCTCCTGGATCTCTGATGTAAATGTGGAACAGTGATCCGGGGAACCTCCTGTACATGGGCTTCCTGCTTGAACTCTAAGGAGGTAGAGGACATTCAAACGCCATGGAACCTTGCTTCTCTCGGTGTGCTTGAAATGATTTAACAAAGGCCAGTGGTGACTCCGAGACTGATCATCGATGGACCACAGTGATAAAGAAGAAAATGGGGTGGGGGGAAGAAAGCCAGAGACAGGGCCTTGGCCAGCTCTCAGTCCCAGATTCTGACATGGGCAGAGAACAGGGAAATAGACACTCTGTGGAGAAAGTTTCTTCTTTAGAGGGGATATTTCCCTCGGTTCCCTGGGGTAGCAAGGTCACTGCCATGCTATGGTATACTGAAGGCTAAACTGAAGGCTAAACTGTATTAAAATAAAGAATAAGGAGTTCTCTGAAACGTATACGATAAACCACAATGCCATACGAGGTTGATTGTTGGGCAATGTTCTGTTTAAAAGCTTGGCCAAATGCTCACACTTCCGGATAGTCTAGAACACAACCTTCAGGGCCTGGCAGTACTTTTGACTTGAGACTATTATGATTTCTATGTATCCTTGCTGATCAGGATAGTCTTGCTCCCTGTAAACTGCAAGGAAGGGGTGAAAGAAATTAAGTCAGTTTCTGAATGAACAGCCTCTATTCCAAGAAGAGAAGTTCAGATTTCAGGGCCTCATGAACTCACGGTCTAGGAATGGGGACAACTGTACTTTCTACTTTACAAGGAGAGATGAGGGGTAACTTCCCAAAACAAGAATTGTTGGTCCAGTGCCTCCTCTTTTTTTTTAGGAACTAACCTCCCCCACCCTCTGACCAACTACCCCACCCCCATCCCTTCACGGCTCCTCTGCCATGCCAATGGCAGAGAAGAGACAGGTTCTAGAAACTTCTTAGTTCCCATACCATACTTTGAAAAATTCCTATACCTCTGCATGTTTGAAAACCTGTCTTGTGGCCTGAGGGGATAAAGTCAGATGCTAAAGCGCGTGTTAGACAAAACTGAGGACTTCAGTTTGATCCCCAGAATTCCTGTAAAGAGCCAGGCATGGTGGCATGCACTGGAAATCTCTGCGCTGGGGAGGGAGATACAAATGGAACTCTGGTTAGCCAGCCAGCTAAAGCAAATCTGCAAGATCTAAGACAAAGCAAGACCTTGCAATCAAGGACCCTGGTAATATTCTGGCTTGTACATGCTCACACACACACACACACACACACACACACACACAATGTTTGCTTTAAAAAATTTAAATTAATTGTTAAAGTTATTTATACGTATTATCATTCCAGGAGGGGAGAGGACAGCCGTAAAACAGATTCTCTACTCCCAGGGGTCCCAGGGATCAAAGTCAAGGTTCTAGGCTTTCAACACAAGCCCCTTTACTCACTGAGCCTTTTTGTTGCCCCCAGTTTAAATTCTGTCACTTTCAACTACGATTGTCTAATTAGCCCAAAGTTCAAGCAGCATCCACGCTCGATTAACTGAAGTGACAGCCACATAAGACAAACAAAGGCATCTATAAAGTCGGCCTCAACTGTGCACAATCTGTAGGTGCTGCATCCAAGTCCACTACAACCCCACAGGTCAGGAGCGAGGCCAAAAAAATAAAACCCAAACCAAAGCAAACCGAAACAACAGAAAACAAAAATACAAAAGCTTGAGTCTAAAGATGAGCTGCAGAGTTCCTGACATGGTCTGGTGTCAGCCAAGGACATGGGCTTACCCTCCCAGGAATTAGCGGCTTAGACCCAGAAAAACTGCTCCCATTTAAAAGGCATCCTACATCAAAAAGACATCCACTAAATATTTGTCTCTAGAAAACACTCACTTTAGCCACAAGGGCGCATAGGAGGCATTGCTCAGGACACTGTGCACACATTACAAAGCCTTGGTTTTAAACGATGGCCTTATCATCTGTCCCATAAGGACTAGATGCTGACATACGTCCAGTCTGAAGTCCTCATTCTGGCATTCTGACCATAAAGCCAAAGCACGTGGCTTTATTCCTTAGGCCTCTGTTATAGTGGTCAAGGACTGTCTGCCAAACTCAGAGTCTGGACTATCCAGGGATAGCCAATAGTAAAATGCTCAGCCATGAGTGTACACGGTAGCTTCCCTGGGCTCTCAGGAGGGATAGAGGGGAAGTAAGATGTGAACATATGTCTTGGGCATAGGACAAGCCTTTCTGTATACCCAGATTTTATCAGTCTTGAAAGGTCTTGTACAACATCAATGAATGGTTTGTTCTGGGGCAGGATCTTCTAACCCCAAATTTGGTTAATATACCTCCTCTTGCTTATAGAAGATTTTAATTGTGAGAGATATTTTTAATTATCATGGCTATTCTTTTTGCTAATTGTAGATGTGATACACCTCCTCTCTAGAAAATTCCTACATGACAAAAAGCATGTTGTCAATACCAGAGCTCCAAAAGCTCTTACCCATCCCAGATATCAACCAAGACTGGCTGCTTCCACAAACCTTTTCTCTGCATTGATTCATGGGTCATTTCCCTTTGAGCATAGGTTATTTCTGTTTGCTTTTTGTTGTGAACAAATTAATTAAATTTAGCTATAGATCAGGTACTACACACGCACGTTGTACACTCTACATCGTATACACACGCATACAGCCACACTGCTTAGAGGACAGGCTCTGGGGACAAACTGATTTGTTTAAAAGCTGGACCCAGGAATGGCAGGATGGCTCAGTGGGTAAAGGCCCTGTCCAGCAAGACTGATGATCTGAGTCTGATACTTCAGACGCTCGGTACATGGAAAGAACCAATCCCTATGACATCCTGTGCACTGTTGTCCTCTGACACCCAAGGGTGCTCCTGAGCACACATGCACCTCTCCTGTGCCACATGTACCATTCATAAGTAAAATGTAACTTAAGCAAACCGGACCTCCCGTCTCATCACCATGGAACTCTGGGGTGCTTCTGGTTTTATTCTTGTTATCTGAGTCCTGGGGACAGAGCTGGCTGCTAGAGCATGTGACACTTTCACACAGTGAGACTTAATTACACTGTAGTACTGATGAATGCCTGCATCCCTGTTTTAAAATGGATGCTGTGACTTTGCATCACCTCTTTGGGACTGACTGCTTATTCTAACTTCTTCACAACTTTTCTGCCAGGTTTTCGAATTTGCATTGTGCCTTTGCCAAAGTCCTGTGTGTAAGTTGGTATGAAATAAAAAACAGATATTTTCCCTCGCAAATAGCTTTATATGGAAATGATGCTCCGTGACAAGGGTCCTTAAGACCTGGGGGTGCTGCAGTGGGGTGAAGCTAGCTGGAGTCCAGGCGCTAGATTATGATGTGTGGTCATAGAGGCAAGTTGCTTTCCTTACTAATCTGTGGCAAGGCACAGGGCTCCAACAATCCCCTTCCTGGCATGCAGGCAGGACCTCAACAGAGATTATCACCTCGGGAGTCACTTACCAACTGTGAACTTTAAGATCACTGGGAAGAGCGCCGTTTGGGTGGCCTCATCTAAGCCGCTAAGCAGCATCCAGACAGTTGATGGAGGGGAGGCTCTCTGCTGTTGGCTTTGAAGATGGAAGGCATAGGGAGTGTGGCCTGTGGGGACTAAGCAGCAAGAGCATGAGGACCAAGGCCTGGCAACCCTGAGGGAAATGGACAGAGAGGAGGTTAGGCATGGAGAGAGTTCAGCCGAGTTTGACATCTTGACTTTCATGCTCTGAAACCCCAAGCAGAAACCCTGCCTCTCGGGCCTCTCACTTCTGCTGTACAGAACTGAGCTGTGAATGGGTTTTATGTCACTGGTAATGACAATTTGTTGCCCCATGATAGAAAGTCAGCATACCTCGTTTGTCCAGCTATGAAGAGAAGGTGAGACTCGAGGGATCCTTCTCTTGGGATTTGCTTTCGGAAGGGGTCAGATGCAAACGTGCTCTATCAAGCCTGGTGGGACAAATGGAGCTGCTGCCGTTGCCACGCTTACTGTCCCAGAATGGGACAACAGCCTTGTCTTAAGTATGGGGAGATGAAAACTTTAAAGATAAAATTTGGGGAAATAAAGCCATATTAAAGGGGATTCTGGGTGCTAAAGGTTTCAGCTTGAATATTCTCTTACTATCTCTAACATTTCCAAAAGAACATACTTTAACAATGAAGTATTCATTGGCTTTTGTATTTTATTTTATTGGGTTTTGTCTGTTACGGGGCCTCAATGCATTGCTCACACTAGTCTCACATTCCTAATGATCCCCCTGCCTCAGTCTCCCAAGTAGCTGGAACTGCGTACCACCCCTGGCTCCACACAGTGTGTGAGACACAAACTGACAGCACAGGCGCTTTTCCAACTGAGCCATCCCCTCAACCCTTTCCCTCATCTTTAAAATGAAAATATCACGTAGCTCTCAATAGCCACGGGATCTAAGTCCACAGATTTGACCGAGGACTGGAAACACGCGAGGGCTGGAGAGGTGGCTCAGTGATTAAGAGCGCTGGCTCTTCTTCAAGACGACCAGGTTCAAGACCAAGGGACCCAGGTGGTGGATCACAAACACCTCTAACTCCAGTTCTTGGGTACCTGATGCCCTCTTCTGGCTTCTGTTGGCACTGAACACACATGGCACACAGATAAATGCTCAGGCACACATAAAATAAAAATTAAAACATAGTTTTAAAAAGACTTGAAAAGTAAACCAGGAACAAGACCCAGAGTGAGCATCACCAGAATGCTTTTCTTGTCATTATTCCTTGAACAGCTAGCATATTAAAATGTCTCCACAGTGTTTACAGCACCATAGGACAGAGATCCACGGATGCTTTCATGTGTACAGGAGAATATGTACTCCTCGTACGCAGACACTCAAGCGGCCTGGGACTTGGATATCCGGAGCTCTTGGATTTACACCTCACTGCATTGTGTAATTGTCTACACAGGAGGAATACCTGGGTCTGGCCTGGAGCCATTGTTCAGTAAACAGAAGTGAGGATGAGGCAGAGGCTAGGTCTGGTGATGGAGACCTGCTGCCTCCTTCTGATGCTTAGCAACAGTAAGGTCATAGCTAGTGGGAACATGGCCTAGTTAGGTGTAAGTGGGAGGGACTCTCACTCCACTCAGTTGTGAAAGTCAGAGAGTCTCAGACTGAAGACTTGACAGCTTCCTTCCAGACACCAGGAGCAGGGTGACTAAGGCCATGGGGTAAGAACACAGGAGTCACTAAAGAGAAGTACCAGTCCTGAATTCTTCCTTTGCAGCAAACCCTATAGTGATCACAACTGTTTCCTGTCTGTCCGGGAACTGGACTCTCTTTGGGAAACGTGTTAGGCTCTTCCTCTGAGCTACTGACCTGGCCTCACCTCAAGTGACACAAACCCTGGCCAGAGGAAGGCACCTCACCAAGCCTTGACCAGCTGGGCTGCAGGACACCATTCTCTTAATCATAGGAGTTTGTGATCAGAGAGAGAGAGAGAGAGAGAGAGAGAGAGAGAGAGAGAGAGAGAGAGAGTTCTGAAATAGGATTTTTACCTGTGGACCCTAGAAACAAGATTTTCTGTTTCTTCTGTTCAGATTATCCTGTCCCTTAAAAACTAAATCCATAGGTAAGAAGATGATACAGACCCAGAGAGTGACAAAGCAGAGACAGAGCATACTGCTGGATAGAGCCATGCCTGAAGTCCACCCACCTTGGCTTAGTTCAGTCATATGGACCTTTTATTATTATTTATTATATTCAGTTATATGGTTCCCTTTTCACCATCAGTAGTTCACATTGAGTGCCTAACCTACACCCAGAGTTCTGACTACAGCTGAAACTGAGAAAAGACTGCTGTATGTGAGATTCTCAAGATGTCTCCGGAGTAAGAAGGTGTCTGACGCTCCTGCTACTCTAGCCAAGCTCCAGCACCTCCAGCACTACTCTGCACAGGAGGTCCCTGTGAGGCACTTCCCAGCTCATCTACAGACAAGAGCAGGAAAGTCACAGTTCTGTGGGCCAGGGAAGGGACTCCATAACTAAAGGATTTGCTGAACTGGAGTTTAGATCCCTAGAATCCTAAGAAATGCCAGAAGGGAGTGACAGCCTGCCTCTAATTATGGCCTTGGAAGGCAGAGACAATCGAGAATTGAGTTCCTTGTCGGGGGGGGGGGGGGGGCAGCCAGTGGCCCTCCTTCCTTCCCACCCCCCCCCTACACAATGGCAACCTGGGATAGGGCTAACCTACTCTGCAAGCAGACCAGATGCAGCATTACTGGTTCTTCCTGTCCCTCTCCACACACAAAACTCCCACAGAAACAGTTAAGAAAAAAGCACATGCCTGATGCTTGTACAACATGAGGAGGTGGTTGTACAATTCACTTGGCAAGGCCTTTGAAAGCAGTGGGGTACCCCTTTCTGATCTTCAGCTACTCCCAACCCCCAGATGATCTTTCCCATGTGTGCACCTCTCTTCACCTCTCATCTAGAACAACTCGGTTCATCTTTCCAGTACACTGCTCATCACCCCGAGTCTATCCCTCAGCCTCGCTTCCTAACAACCACCCAGGACCTGAGTGAGCGTGCTCAGCATCCTTTTCCTCTGCAAGCTACAGAACAGCAGAATTGCAAACACGTGTACTCTGATGGCTTTCTCCACCACATGTACGAATAGAGAAAACGTGCTGGCACACAGATTCTAAAACCGTCCTTTCTAAGCAAAGAGGGAAACAAAGCGTTCCAGGAGTGCTTTGCTCTAGGGACCCTAGAAGAGCATGCACAGCTCAGTCTAACAGACCTGGGATTGGCTTTCATTACAGATCTGCACCACCAGATAGCTTCACAGTGGCAAGGTCTTCCTCCTGGTACACTGGATCCTTCGTAGCTCCACAGAATGCGTCTTGCTAGGAACGAGATTGCTTGCACTCTCCTGAGTCTCTTCCATCACACATACCACTGAGGAGCCTCCTCATTGATAGCTCTGGCCACAGAGGAATATGGGACAGCCAGGCCTAGCGCCTTTCCCGCTTGCATATCTTGATGCCAGTTTGTCTGACTATTTTAAGAAGCCCCAGGGCCAGAAGAAATCAAAGAACAAGAAGCCAAGACAAATGCTGCCCCTGGCCCAAGCACCAATAGAAATGTAGTTATTCATGACAGGGTGACAAGTTGAGAAATTCTTATTGATTATTGATTTTGCAACATAGGGGGTCAGACCTGGGGCCTTGTCTATGATTGTCAAGCACTCAGCCTGAGGTTTTCTGAAATAGAATCTCACTAATGTAGCTCAGGCTAGCCAGACTACATTATTCACAATCCTCTGCCTCTGCAATTTATAGATGTGGTTTTCTAAAATAATTTTCCAAGAGGTATCAGATATTGATACCTCAAGACCATAGACAGAGCAATCAACCCAGATGGCCTGGGATAGAGGGTTGACTCCCTGAAGTGTGGGACTTTGTGTACTAAAATCAGGACCATCCCTTGGCAATTTGGGATGGCTCTTCAGCCCGATTTGCCTGCCACTCTTGGCTGATAGCACTGAATAGCAGGAAAACACTGAAGAGGGATAGATAAAAACATTGAAAACAAGGTCCTTACAAAAGACTGCCTTGCTCACGAAAATTTGGTTTCTACATGGTTCGAAATGACATCAGTGGTCAGTTTCCAAAGTGTGTCTAGGCTGCATGGTCAACAGAGACTTCCAGCGAATGACTCTAGGAAATGCTGCAAATCCCCCGTCTGAAGTCTCCAGACATTGACCCATCTCTGACAAGTCCTACAGTAGTGAATACATTTCATACAGCACATTCAGCATGTCCCAAATATATGCACCCCACAAGCTTTTTTTTAAATCTCTTGCTGGTCATATTCATCCCCTGAACACACTTGGGAGATGGTGATCTTATCCATAAAACAATGAACAGCAGGCACAAGACCTACTTCAACCAGTCGCACACCTATCTCAGAAGTCAGTACAATTCTCCTCGTACTCAATGAAAAGTATGCAGTAACTCAAGAAAAACAGTATCATAGACCAGTGAGGCAGTTTGCTGGGTAAAGGTGATTATCATGAAACATGACCTATGCTCAATCCCGAGACCTATACGGTAGAAGGAGAAAACTGATTCCCACTTGCAAGTTGTCCTCAGGTTTCTACACTATGGCACATGTCACCCCCGCACCCACAAATGGTAGATAAAAAAATAAATATTGAAAATCAGTGTCACGTTCCACCATTTTAATAAATGGCCGCAACCTATCCAAGATTTCAAAGGGCGGCTAGAACCAGTTAGAACAAATCAAAATAGTATTGACTGAAGACTTGAAACACAATTTAACGTCATGTGGATGTTGTGCCAGACAGACGCCGTTCATTCCTTCAGCAATCCAGGCATTAGGCTGGGCCTAGTTCTAAAGCAGTAAATGAGAAATAAACAAGGTCTCAGCACACTTTCACCTGGGTCTTCCAAGGCACCTCAGCAGGCACCTAACCAAATACAGTGGTGAGACACACAGGAGCACCTGGGAAGGGCTCGTGAGCCAACTGTCCACAGAGGGTTGGGCATCGGAGATGAAATGGATAGACCTGGAACAGCGTGTTTACGAGCACGGTGCTGGGTAGAGGATCCTCGTGGGCGTGAAAGAACTCAGAGCATCCCTACAAATCTAAAGGTCACAGCTAGAGCCCACTTGAGTACCTTGGGTCCTCCATGTGCAATGACTGCCATCATCACACTCATATCAAGGAAGATGACGGCACCAAGAGTCACAACTGCCGGACCCTTCCTAGGCCAGCAAGAGTCTGGTGTTTTGTACTTGATGAAAAACCTCTGAAGAGCAAACTCGCTTGTGCCTGCACATCATCAGACTGGCAGACTGCTTGCTTCCTTTTCCTCCGCTCCAAGAAGCATAGGGGCGTGGCATGATGCTCGCTTAATAGACCTTGGTGTTTTCACAAGCATCTTCTACAGCCACATACTCTTTGTCCAAGGCAGGCCTTGACACCCGTGCATGAACACACAGGTGCTGTCCCCAGATGAAGCTTGTTATGAGAGCTGAATGCAGCAAACTATGTCCCCACCAATGGGATGGGGTCACCTAGGATGGACACTTACCCCTCTGAAATTCCAGGCTTTGGTAGAGGGAAACATGGAGAAGCTGTTCTGCCTTGGCCGCTTGGGTCTAGAAGAGAAAAGACAAATGTCACTGTTTGAGGAGATGCACAGAGGAAGTGGCTGCCACTCAGAGAGGACAGCTGTCAGGACAGATGGTCTAAGGCATGAGGTAGACGACTCTTTCAGAGACTTTGGCAGCTACTTTCACACCAAACCCCAGCCTGACCTCTCAAGAGAAAAGTCCCACGGCCCCACAGAAAAGTCAACCTTTCAACCAGTAAAAATGAAATCTACAACTAAACCCAGATGCAACCAAAAGCCAGACTGGCTGCCCAGGATCTACCTTTATTTCTAATGTACAAATAATTCCCAAATGGACACCATTAGGTGATGTAATGTTCATGAATTTGATTCAGACAGGAACCCTCCCTCATTACACACAGGCTGAGTAGCCCCAGAGACTTCCCGAAGGCCACACAGGCTCTAGGTTTTTAATGTTTTATTATTTATTGTGTGTGGTGGGTTCAGTGTGCCATGGCATGAAATTGGAGGTCAGGGGAAAACTTGCAGAAACCAGTTCTCTCTTGGCACACGGGTCCTGAAGATTAAACTTGGGTCTTTGGGTTTGGCAGCAAGTACCTTTACAAGTTGAGCCACCTCATTAGCTCCACCATATTTTTTTTTAAATAAAGGCACAATAAAAACATTTTCATGTAAATAAAAAATGTAAATTTGATGGGAAAAAATCTTTGATGATAATAATGTAAATAAACCACATAGCCCAGAGCATGGGGCAGAATTCTGTAAGTGGGAGGAGCAAAGCCTGAACAGAGAGTAAGGGGCATTGCTGTGCAGCGTTAGCAGCAAGAGGGGGAAACCAGCTACACAAACCCCTATTTCCGACCCACATATTTAATCAGTCACTTTGTCATGATAACCATCCCTGTACCTGCTCCACGTCCCCTACACTGGCTGTCTATCGCCCCTGCTTTGAGATTTGCAGCAACACCTGCAGTGTCTTCTGCTTTTGTTTCCTGCCATAGTGTGTGTGTGTGTGTGTGTGTGTGTGTGTGTGTCCAGAGCCACTTTTCCCAATTCAGCCTTCTAAAAGAGACCTACCAAGCTGGAAGGTGCTATGGCCAGTTCTGCCTGCCCTAGTGATGTAACATGGGACAGGCAACTTGTCTCCAGTCCCTAGTCCTTCCACCTAAAACCTGGAGGGAGCAACAGTGCCCCCCTCAAAGGAAAGCACAAGGGCTGGGTGAGCTGGTACCTGACACACAGAAGGTGCATGTTAAAACTTGCTCCCCCATAGGGTCAAGCCGGGTAGTAGCTTAGTAAAAATGTCTAGTGCTGGCTTGCTTAAAGTTGTTCTTAACATCCTCAGGAGAAAGCCACACACAAGAGAAAACAGCACACAACAGGAACATGGCACGTGCTCATGGGGCTTAGGGGAGGCAGCTCCCATAGCTGAGCCATCCGGGCCTCTGCCAGCCTGAGAACTCACACTCATTAAGACCTTTCTGTTCCCGGGGCCTTCCTCCAGCCTCACAGGCCCTACTGGACACTTTGTGGCTATAAGAGGACAGATGTCTATCAGCTCCTCACTCCAGAGCGGTGCACTGGACAGCACTAGAGGGAGACTCAGCGGAGGTGACAGGCTCAGCTCTAGCAAGGTCCTTGCCATGGTTCTGAAGAGTATGTTGGGATCCTGTACAATTCTCTTCTTCCCAGGCCCTGCATAGTTCCTGGCCTGGTCATTGAGGAGAAAGGATGCTGCAGGATCCAAGAGTTGGGGTCCAGACCAGGTCTGCAGTGACCTTGGGGAGCTTCCCTAACTTCCCCAATCTGCAGTCTCCAACCTAGAATGGGATGTGAGTTCTCAGCTCCACAGGGTTATCCTGAGGAGTTAAGCACTAATTGCTCTGAAGCACTCTGCCTTCTTCCTGGCTCACACTGCATACCTGCTAGCTCTAAAGACCTGTGCGGTCTACAACATGCAGGGTGTGGCTTTAAGTCCGAGGATAGACCTGAGAACAAACACAGTCCCTGCTCTCTCAGAAGCTCCTGTTAGGAAGTGATCAACTCTACTGAGAACAACACAGCAGGGCAGAGAGGATAATGGGGGGCGAGGTTGAGGGGGTTGGGATAATGGTGAGACTAACTACTACTTTATATGGACAGGGCAGGCTTCTCAAAGAAAGCTATGATTCAACAGAGACCTTCAAAGAATGGAGAGAGTATGCCATGTGTCCTGGACATCCTAGGTCCTAGGGCAGGTGGGAAATGTTTGGAGCAGCCACTGAGATGCAATGGGGGGGGGGGGTTAGGAAGTGGATGGAGAATTCAGAATCACAGCAGCAAGAACCAGAGGGTTATAGACAAGATATTTAGATGTTAGCCTAAGTGCTAACATCTCTGAGCAGAAGACAAACTAGGCCTAAGTTTTCAAAGGACAGCTTTCAGTGCAGTATGAACACTCTAAGAAACAACAAAGGACAGGACAAAGGTGAGATGGTCTAGCAGCGACCCTGACGAGGAATGGCAAGAACTTGGACCAACGGTGGCAGAAGGGATCAGATGAAATAAACGAGTTAAAGATATCCCACGAATTCCAGACCCAGCTGGGAACAGAGGGGAGGTCTATGGGGAGAACAGGGTTGGGACAGAACCCACAAGCAGATACATCACACTTGAAATGATAGCGCCTTCAGGGGGAAGCTAAGGATGCAAGATTGGATTCAAGAGGCAGAGAGTATTCATGAGTAGTTAGCCTATAAACATAGGAAGACCCCTGCCAAGACGAGAAAGCACTAGAGGCAGAAAACATTGTGGGGGTGGGGGCATCAAATGACAGCCATCCTTCAAGGAAGTCAGTGGAGACATCTTTCTATTGGCTAGAGGTTCCTAGTGACTCGCCATGAGGATCTTAGTGATGTTGCGGACAAGAGCCGAGAGACCCTTGTCTAACAGTGAGGCAGAAGCGTTATTTGTGCAGTATGGGAATTGACGGAGATCCGAGCTATCGGTTAAAGGAGTGAAGTCTTGAACCCACAACCTCCTTGAAGCAGGCACAATGTCTGTCTTTATGACCTGCTTGGAGAATGGAGAATCCACTTGTACAAATCAGTATCTGAAGACTTTCCTGAACGTTTTGGACACGTGCTCCCTGCTCTGGCAGTACAGTGACAAAGATAATAAGAAATGGCATAGCCAAAGGGCCGTTCCTCTCCCTTAACCACAGGGACTTACTCAGCGCACACAGCATGTCAGTGTCTGAGCCATCCGCGTTCTCACCCCACTACCAGGGCATGCATGGCAGACCAAACTTCAAACACAGAAGTGGGTTGCTGGAATCAATAGAAACCATGGGATATTTTTAAGGGGTATTTTGTAACACAGGTTGTTTGAAAATATACTTTTGGAAACATTTAAAAAATACCCAGAGGCTATGAATGATGATTCTGAAGCATTTGGGGACAGTTTTAGAAGCTGAAGGATGGCTCTTCCTCCATCGCTCCCACTGTATCCACCTGAACCACAGCATGTTTGCATCATGAAAGGTTTCCTTGTATCCTAGGAAATCCACATCCTGAGCCTGCAGGTCACAGCGGGGCAGAGCAGCTTCAGATCCCTCATTAGCTTTCTACTCTTTAATCAAGCAGCAGCAGACTGTCATTTTTCTAAAGCTCACCTGGGGAGACCCAGTTCTTTCCTGAGTGTGTTTTTCTAACCAGGACTCTGTGTTCAGACTCTACCTTCCCGTGAGTCCCCTGAAGCGCTGCCCCCAGTCTGTGTGGAAAAAGATAACCAGATTGCTTTGCTCAGGAGGAAAATATGGAATCTGGTCACCAGCACCTGGTCCTCAACAGCACTGGCTTCCAGCCTGTACAGATGGGGACCCTCAGTCTATCTATTGTACACAGCCATGGTTTCCTTTTAGCAAAACAGCACTTGCTGAATGCTTACTGTGCCAGGCACTGCGCTAAGTGCCAATCAAACATTAACGCATTCCATCTTCAAAACAATGGTGAATAGATACTGTTGTTATTCCTGTTTCAACAAGGAAGAAACCAAGGCCTTAACAGGTTAAATGCTAACCGATGCCAAAGCCAGGATTTGAACTCAGTCAGTTCTGATTCCATGGTGCACAAAAGAAAGTGATAAAAACCATCGCCGAAAGAATTGTGAAAAATATTCCCAGAAGAAATTTACAGATTCACTGCAATCCCCACCCAAACCCCAATGGCATTCCTCACTGGCCTAGAAAAACAGAAACAGAAACCCTAAAGTTCATAGAGGCATGAAGACCCCCAAATGGTCAAGGCTGACCTTAAGCAGAAATAACTGTGCTGGAAATTTAACAATGTCCAATCTCAAATTATAATACAGAGCCATCACAGCAGAAGCAGCCCAGTTCTGTTACAGACCAGAACAGTGGAGTAGAAGAGCCGGAAATAAACACACACCACCACAGTTACATAATATAAAATGCATATTTATCTGTTGAGAGGGTATGCCCAAGAATACAAAGAGAGCACAGAAGACAACCTGTGGGAGTCAGTTCTGTCCTTCCATTCTGTGGGTTCAGGGGCTGAACTAAGCCATGGGGCTCTGGAGCAAGCTCCTTCACCTGCTGAGCCATCTTGCCGGCTCCAAGACTTCAAGATAGAAGCACAGGCAAAGACTTTCTGAAAAGGACTGTGGTAGCACAGGAAATAATCCCACAAGGGGTAGCTGGATAGCTCCGTGGTTAAGAGCAGTAGCTGCCCTGCAGAGAACCTGGGTTTGGTTTCCAGCACTCACTTGGTAACTTACAGCTATGTATGAACTCCAGGTTCAGGGAGGCCAAAGCCCTCTTCCAGACCTCTTCTGCAGCAGGCACACATGCAGTGTACACACATACATGCAGGCATTCAAACATACATGTACAATAAAACCATCTTTAAAAATTGAAAAAATGAGACTATGTAAACCTTAAAAAGGTCAGCAAAGGACAATCACTTAAAAAGGAGACCTTCTTCAGAAGGGGCCCTAGCCAATAACCACACACACACACACACACACACACACACACACACACACACACACACACACAGAGTCATCCAGTGGGGAAATGGCACATTAAGTGAATACCGAAATTCTCCAAAAAGGAAATGCAAATAAATATGCTCAGCATCCTTAGCCATCGGAGAAATGTAAATTAAGTTTGCTTTGAGATTTCACCTATCCCAGTCAAAATGGCTGTCATCTCAAGAAAACAAAGGAGACAGGTATGGGAGTCCCCACATCTTTAATCCCAGTGCCTAGAAAGCAAAAGCCTAGAGATTCCCAAGTTCAAGGCCAGCCTTGTCAGTATAGAGAGTTTCAGGCCAGACACTGTGCCCCATAAACAAACACAGACACGCACAACACACAACACATATGCACACAACAAAGAAGGGGCTAGGGAGATGGTCCACTCTGCAAAGTGCTTGCTGTGTGGGTGTGAGGACCTGAGTTCACAGCATGCTTTGTAACCCCAGAGTTGGGGAAGGAGAGAGACAGGTGGAGACACAAGCACACGCACAGGAACACACACGCATTAGTAATACAATAAAAAGACGTCAGTCTTACAGATTTTCTTACATCTGCTAATGAAGATCTATAAAGGCTGGGAATGTCTGCCTTCATGCGCAGCTGGAGGCTGAGATAGTATTGCTTGAGGTCGTTAGCTCAGGCTAGACGGCACACAACACAATAAAGCCTTATTTAAAAAAAAAAAAGGAATGATAAACTTTTCCAAATGCACATTATACTTTATTTAAAGTATAGTTTCATGTTAAGTTTTTAAAAAGATTTATTTATTCATTATATATGAGTACACTGTAGCTGTCTTCAAACACACCAGAAGAGGGCATCAGATCTCATTTTTTTTCTACAGGGGCTGGGGACAGTTCTGGGGCCTCGTGTATTCTAGACAATTTTTCTAAAACTGACCTACATTTCCAGCCCTTTAAAAACTTTCATGGCTGACTTTTCTGAACATTTTAAAGGAATTTAGAGCAAGTAATTCTTAGAAAGTATTTTTGTTTTAATCATTCTTAGAACGTATTTTTTTAATCACCACGAAGGTCTGAAGACATGACTTGGCAGCTAAGAGCATTTAAGGACTCAAATTTGTCAGATGGCTCATAACAGCCTGTAACGTCAGCTCCAGGGGATCTGATGCCCTCATTTGGCCTCTGTGTGCAAGCACGCTCATGCACACCTGCTCGCCCACAACCACACCCTACTTATAAATAAGAAATAGAATAAATATTACAAATCACTATGAACTCAAACTATCTTTTTGATCTTCTGTAAAAATAATATAAGAGGGAAAAAAAGCAAACATGTCAAACTGTGTCTAAATTATAAACAAAATGGAGGTAAGTTTAAGTCCTATGGCCTGGAACTCTCTCCTAGTTCCTATCGACCTTCTGTAAGAGTCTTTGTTATTCCCCTTCCTAAGCTGGGCCTCCTTGTCTGGCCTCAGCGGGAGAGAGGCACCTAGTCCTGCTGTGACTTGATGTACCAGGTCAGCCTGGTATTCAAGGGCGGGCCTCCCTTCCTCAGAGAAGGAGAAGCAATGGTGGGAAGAGGTTTGTGAGGGTGAGCCTGGGAAGAGATTCGGATGTAAAGTGAATAAATAAATTAATTAATGAAAACAAGTGTTGCCATCTGGGTTTTGTCCAAGAAGGAAGAGAAGAAACGCTTCATATTTTATTCAATACTGTGTGATCAGCAGCTGATAAATCAGCAGGTAGGTGGCCCAGCGTGTCTAAAACCAAAATCCTAAAACTGAGTCCTGAGAATGGGCGTTCCTAAGTAATGCTCTCTTGCTCCTAGCAACTAAGACACCACAAATTCTCAAATTAGCCGGCATCACTTAAAGTGGTTTATTGACTCTGATACAGGACCCACCACAGTCTCCAGGGTAATTAGAAGCCCCATAAATGCTGTTCTTGGCAGTGACTGGGGCCACACATAAAATCTTGTTTATTCCCAAACTGTCAGTGAATCAGGGTGGTGAAGCCTAGCGGGAGGAGGGCTTGCTGGAGCATATGTTGGAGAGAGCAAGGTGAGTATCCATTGTGAAGACAGGCCTGGGGCAGAGGTAGGGGCAAGGGCCAAGGCCAGGCCTTCAATACCAATGTTTGTAGGAAGATGGTGACCTGCTCCCCCCACCCCCTGTGAGGGTAACAGTGAGGGGATATAGGTGCTGTAGTGAACAGCAAGCAACTCACCAAGGCCTGGTCAACCATCCAGGCAGCTGGGAAAGGGGGAGAGGGTGTGAAAGGGGAGGGGTGTGAGTTAGAGAGTAATATTAGTATTTTCGTGACATTAATACCATTTGTGCTGGGGTAGGGTTCGGTTTGACATCAGGACACCATCCTCTGTCACTGAGCATCTTATATTCTGAGACAGGTCCTAGCACTAAACCTGAACTTAGTTATTAGGTTAACAGGTCAGTGAGTTCATGGTATCTGCTTATCGCTGCCTCTCTCCCTCTTACTGATGCTATAGGTGCTCTCTTCTCTCTCTCTCTCTCTCTCTCTCTCTCTCTCTCTCTCTCTCTCACACACACACACACACACACACACACCTACTGCTCCCAGCTTTTATATGGGTGCTCATGCTTGCACAGAATGCACGTGATCTACTGAGTCACCCCCCCAGCCCCAGTGGTGTTCTTTTTATGCTAATTAACTCCCCAGATCCTCACAGGACCCTATGGCATAAGGCAATAACAGTGGTAACTGGGGGCCTGGGCTTCAGCGTGGGCACCACCAGGCAGCCCCATTCCAGGCACCTGAGAATAGGGACTTCTTCCTTTCTGGCCAGTTAACACAATATATTAATTGTGTGTCACTGAGCAAGTATTTCTACCAGACACAGCCTGCCTGAATGCGTAGGGCAGCATGAAGCTGATCTCCTGGGAGAGCAAGGCCAGTGCTTGATCAGTGTTGCTATAGTTATCACCATGCCAACCTTGTCTCCAAATCTCACCTTGTCTCCCAAGCAGAGATGCTCCTTCCAGCCCCGCTGGGACCCAGCTTGATTCATGGGCCCAGCCTGTCCTTGCAAGTTCACCCTTTGTCTACCCTCAACTTGCTCCCACTTTTATACGACTGTGACTCCTGGTTCCCTGGATGTGTCAGGACCAGGCTGTTGAGAATACGGGGCTCATGGAAAGACCAGGTAGAGAAAAGAGATCTGCAGAGAGGGCAGCTGACATCCTCTCCCATGTCCTCCCCTGACCCTGCAAAAGAACAGCACCCTTGTCAAGAAGAAAACACAGCTGAGCATAACAGGGAGACATGGGGGTTATCACTGTGGAGTCCCAAATCTTCAAGAGTCATGCAGATACATGGTATCTCTGAATAGATTTTTTTTTTAAATCATATCTTCCTGAGTAGCCCAGATTGCCCTCAAATCCAATCCTCATGTCTCGGCCTCTTAGGTAGCTGGGATTATATACACATTCCTAGTTCAGATAGCCGTCCTTCCCTAGTCAAAAATACCACTAAATAAAACACCTCTTAAGAGACTAGAGCCATGAATGGGTTTTCCAAAGCCGTTAAGGTCAAGGGAGAAACATGAAATTTGTCTTAAAAATTCTTAAAAAGCCGATTCCATCATAGTGATTTCTCAGGGTGAAGGGTAACCTCACTCTTACCACACACCACACGCTCCCTGAATCAGACTTCCTGTTACATATTCCTGGAATATGAAATCTTATGATTCACGTACATTCGTTTTGTAATCATAAGATACTAGTTGGTTTCTTTTGGGTGGGGGAGGTGTTTTTGTTTCGTTTTGGGTTTGGTTTTGGTTTGTTTTTTTCCAGATAGGGTTTCTCTGTGTAGTCCTGGCTGTCCCGGAACTCAACCTGCAGACCAGGCTGAAACTGACAGAAATCTGCCTGCCTCTGCCTCAGAAGTGCAGGGATTGAAGGCGTGGGCGAACACTGCCTCCCTTGTGTTTTGTTTTGTTTAACTGAAATGCATTGGTTATAAATAGCTGGAAGAAGAAACCCAACCCACCAAACAGCAACAAACGCTGCCCACCTTCCCTAGTAAATAGTAAACCAGAAATCAAAAGAAGGGAGTCTATCTGCTTTCATAGAGCAGTTTTTATAGGTAATAGTGAGTGTGGGCAGACAAGCGATGTTGGTTCTGGGCCTCAGAGTTTTGACCGTATAAACCAGTGGCTCTCCACCTTCCTAATGCTGCAACCCTTTAGTATGGTTGCCGTGACCCCCAACCATAAAATTATTTCCATTGCTACTTCACAACTGTAATTTTGCTACTGGTATGAATTGAATGTAAATATCTGTGTTTTCCGATGGTCTTAGGCAACTCCTGTGAAAGGGTCCTTTGACCCCCAAGTTGCTCGAAACCCATAGTTTGAGAACCTCCGTTATAGACTATCAGAACATCCCCACACGTCATCCGGTAACAATTTAAGGAGTATTTTCCAAGAGCATGGAAATAACCCAGAGGCTCAACCTTATGATAACTCCTGTGACACCATGATCTCAAACACATATACAGCATCTCAGATGGCTCCTCCCACATGAATCTAGATAGAGAAGCCAGATACCTAGCCAGCATGGGGGCTGATTGCTAAGGTACTACCTTGCAGGGTTCACCTGGTGAATAGGGAGGACAGTAGCAAGAAAACTCCAACACACCTTTACACACGCACTCTGCACATGCTCTCATCTAGAAACACAGCTGACCAGAGACATGGGTGTGAAACAGCTGTCCTCTAGAGGTTGGAACAAATTCTCAGCCTAGTCACCTCAGGTGGCAGAATATTGCCTACCTCAGAGGCCAGGCACAGAATCCATAGTGGGGCCTGCTGGACCCTGTCGGTAGGGTTGCCTACATTAAGGGTGAGACCATATCTCTCAAAGACATCCTTCCCTAGGAGCCACACCTTCCCAGAGCTCTGAGCCCTGTTCCTATTGCCAGGAATTGGGAAGAGAAAAGGCACAGAATCAAGAGTGGAATTGTGCTCTCAGACAAGCACCTTGCTAACAATAAAGCAGTCGCCCTCTAAGGGTTTTGTGTGGTGCCCGTTACCCTAAACCTATGAGGAAGAGAACCCACTCATGTGCACGGGTACTCCAGTTCCTCATCTACCCCACAGGAAGGTAACTTCAGAGGGTTTAGCTGGTGAGAGGATTAAAGTAACTCCATCTGCAGAACAGATATGGGGGACAAATAAAGATAGCTATTGTGACAATTAACCCACATACCATTGGCCTATCACCTATGGCTGCATGGAGGTGATAAGGACCTGAAATTTATTCTTCTAGTTAAGCCTGACAATACCATCTAAGTAGACATGGAGATGGAGATACTGGGGGGTAATGGGATGAAGGACCAGCAGATCACACAGGAAGGAAAATACAATTTGCCAGGCTCCGAGTCTAACCGGCTGTACCGAGGGCTTGTGTCCAGTATAGGATATGACCTTGCCCTGAAAATCCAACCCAGCCTATGGCTGGCTGCCTGTGGTTGCCAATTCTTCCTCTAGAAGATGATGTGTGGTTTTCCTAGCTCTGAGGTTACTCGTTCACTCTCTGACTCTCCACCCAGCAAGTAAATGTTTGTCCCTGAAGAAATCTGACCAACAGGAAGAAACAGTAACTTGCACCAACACAGTCACCAAGAGCAATCCCCGTCCTCCCTCCCGTTTACTGGGAAGTACAATGGTGTGGTCTGTTAAGATGAGACAGAGCATGAAAAAGAGTATCTGCACAGGGACATCTAGCGTCTGGCAGACACATGCTAACATCCACATGGCTGTTTTTCCTATCTAGCTGTTGATAACCGCATGCTGTTTCAATGTCGGTAGCCTTGCAAGTGCACCTTGAAAGGTGAAACCAGGGCAAATCTTCCTCAAAGGGCCATCTTGGTCTTTGGATCATAACATCTGGGATAGAGGGGCTCAAGTCCCATCACCAAACAGAAATATTAATGGAGCCGCACTCCGAAACATGCAGGCAGGTGGATGCAAGGGCCACAGCCTGGTGCATGCTACTATGCCATGACTCCTTCTCCAGCCATCACTCCAACCAAAAGCTAGCTGTGCATTTCAGCAGGATACAGAAACCTGATCTTCAGGCTGGCAAGTTAGTAAAATAATGTCTGTCTTCAGTTATTCATATGAAAATTCAGTCTGTGAGAGATCAGGAAGAACCCTGAATGAACCCTGGAGCACTAACCACTGAGAGGGGTTAGTTGTGGCTGGAGGCTTGGACCTTCGAAGGGGCCCCTCTTTTCGGCTGTTTTCCCTGTTCCTTTGGTTGCTGAGGAGACCACCTGCTGCTTCTCAACCACAGGCACATTCCTCTGCTGAGGAATATCCCCCCAACCCCCCTCGGTCCTCCACCCTCACCCCCCACTCTCCCTACCCTACCGCATCTCAGAGCTTCAAGAAAAGGCAACCACAGATGAGCAGGTGACCCTGCCCTGAACGGCTAAAGCTGATGAAGCGTAACTCAATGCTGCAGACTGCCAACCCAGAAAGAAGCGAATCTGGAAATACAGATGAAAAGAAAAATGCCTGCTAACATGGAGACACCTGCATGCAGCCATTTCTGAAGCGTGGCCGTCATTAGTGACAGAAAACGAAGCCTTCTGTTAAAAGTAACTTGAGCAGATCTGTAAAGTTTTCTGGTGCAGAAATTAGTTTTGTTTCTTTCTGAAAGAAGGCTTTATAAGAGAAGCCAGAGACAAAAGGGGAATGTTGCCCCAGGCTACTCTACTGTGCCCCACACAATGCCTGACATTAGCTAAGTTTGGCTACATGCATGATGAGGCCTTTGTCATCTGCCTCTTTCTGATCACCCTGCCAGAGTCTGAAGCCCTCTGCAACCTCCCTAGCGGTATAGTTTGACCTCTCTCCCAGAGGAACTTTAACACAACCACCAAACTCATAAGCATACACATTTTGATAATCAAAACTATTCAAAGCAATTCAAGTGATTTAAAATACAGCAAGTAGAAGAGAGCAGTTAGGGAAAAATGAATGAACAGTGCTTTGAAGATATTCAAGGAGCTGGAGAGATGGCTCAGTGGTTAAGAGCACTGACTGCTCTTCCAGAGGTCCTGAGTTCAAAGCCCAGCAACCACACGGTGACTTACAACCATCTGTAATGAGCTCTGA
The DNA here is from genome assembly GCF_963924665.1 of Micromys minutus. Classification (NCBI taxonomy): domain Eukaryota; kingdom Metazoa; phylum Chordata; class Mammalia; order Rodentia; family Muridae; genus Micromys; species Micromys minutus. The sequence continues at coordinate 31,720,834 of NC_137981.1, forward strand.
CTTACAACCATCTGTAATGAGCTCTGATGCCCGCTTCTGGTGTGTCTAAAGGTAACTACAGTGTACTTATATCTAATAAATTAATAAATCTTTAAAAAAAGATATGCAAAAATCTTTCCTGGATAATTTCTCAAGATCTTTAAACATGGTTCGACATGGGATTGTCAGTCTAGTATGAAAAACTAGAGTCTGTAAATAGGCTTATACAGTAAGTAAAAGGGAATTTAATTAAAGTCAAATACAGAAATATATAAATATTGAGGCTTTTTAATCTTTAAAAAAAAATTAGGTTGAAAGCAGGAGGTAGGCACCTAGCCTATCTCAGACAGTAGAAATTTAGGCCTTGAGAATCATACAGAGAGAAACATGTACCCACAGAGCTATTAATCTCCATAGTAGGGAGGATTCAGGTTTATACACATATATAGATAATTTAGGACTTGATGCCATGAAGGTCAGGGCAGGAGACAGTAAAAGCACTGTCTCAACAGATAGCATTTGTCTAGATGGCTTTAATTGCTTTCATTGTCTTGATTATCAAAATGAGTGTGGTTATGAGTTTAGTGGTTGTGTTAAAGTTCTACTGGGACAGAGATCAAGCTATACCCTCAATGATTGGTTACTGGACCAAGAACATGCTATTTCAGAAGAAAGGCCCTGCATCTGTGTTGACAGGAAAGGAGAATAGGCTCTGGACCCCTTTCAAAGTGATAGGATCAGATGTGACAGGGAGGACCACCTGAAAACCTCAGGGGGAAAAATGGAGAAAATCAAACAAGACAGGTTGTGAACCTCATGTATTACAGAATGTACAGTTTTGATAAGATTCATCCTCAGAGATACTAAGCTCACCTGCTTGGCCCCAGCTTCCTGATACTGACCAAAACAGCTTTGGAGATTGCCGCTGATTCCAGATCGTCTCACCTCATCCAACCTTTCAGACAAACCCAGTCAGAACTTTAGTCATGCCCTGAGCCTTCTAAGCATACAGCGACTGGATAACACATGCGAGAACTAGCTTTCTTAAGCCTAACCAATTTTCTATTTTTCCTACCCCTTCTCTTTAAAGAATTTCTCATTGCCCCTAATCAGCAGGAAGAAGCTATAGATAGTTGCCAGTCCAATCTCTTGGGTTTGGATGTCTGCTTGTGGTTATTTTACAAAGTAGATAGGTTGTCATTTTAAGGGATAATTTGGGAATGGTCATAATTTGAACACGGAGAAAATAGATGGGATGGATTGCTAAATTTCCTTGAATAAAACATTTGTGTAGCCATAATCATACATTGGTTGGAATCTTTGTAATTGCTGTAAAGTTGAAGTTATAATCTCTTACATTGGTACAGAATTTATATATTGATATAGAATTAAGGTTTTCATTGGTATGAATCTATATATTGATACAAAATTTGAAATCAATATTGCTACTCTTAGATAGGCATTGTGACTATACAACATACAACAAGGTGATTAAATAATGCAAATTAAGGCCCAGATGGCAAACTCATGGTTAGGTTAAGTTTCTAATTTAGTTATAATAAAGTGCTTTCAATTTACTCAAGTAGAAATGGCTAAGAGTAGCTAAGGTTTTTAACAGTTCAAATATACTTTACATAGGTAGATAGTCTTCAAAAACATCAGAAACCCACAGAATGTGATATTCAATGTTATTTCATTATTAAGGATCATTTGACTAGAGATATGTCTGCTCCTGACAGTACCCCTTCACAGTTCAAAGAAGATATTGCACATCTTTACCTTCAGGCGAGGTTGCTTATCGTGGAATGGTAACCATGGGGCAGAAATTGCCTATTTCATTTACAAATGAAATACTGCCCAAAATGAGTACACTATGCAGAATTGTCGACTGATAGCATCTAGTGAGTGACTGACTGACTAAACAGAGTGGGGAGTGTGTCCTGGTTAGTTTTTTGTCAACTAGACACAAGCTAGAATCTTGAGAAGATACCCCCGCCAGACTGGCTTGTGGAACATTTTCTTGACTTATGATTGACACGAGACAGCCCAACTCACTTGGGTTGAATAAGAAAGCAGGCTGAACATGTGAGAAAAAGCAAGCCAGTAAGCAAATTACTCTGCTTCAGTTCCTTTCTCCAGGTTCCTGCTTTGACTTTCCTCAGTAGTAGGCTACAAGCTGTGAGATGAAATTAACCCTTTCCTCCCAAGTCCCTTCTGGTCAGTGTGTTTATCACAGCAACAGAGACTCTAAGACAGAGGGGCTGGATGGTGGGCTGGGTCCCAGGAAGCAGCCCCTTGGACAGCACCTACAGAGCCCTGCCTCCCTTTCCTTCTACTCTACACACAGGCCTTCCATCCATTTCCCTGCGCTAATCTGCTAACAGCCTCCTCAGCCCACGGGCTCCATCATCCCAACACCCAGGGGCATCCATGAGAATCAATGGCAAAGAGACTTCTGAGTGACAGGGCTGCCTTTCTTTTCTCTTCCCCTACCTCCTGTTTACAGATGATGTTTATTACAAAGCCAAGTAGAAAATATAGACATGACAACCAGTAGTCACAATTTAACCCCCAAATTAAATCTGGCATTCAAGTTAGAAATGGGAGACCTACCAGTATGATTTACGCGACCCTCAAGCGTATATACTTTTGGGGTCATTTTCAAGGCTAGCCAGTTCTATAGACAGTGGCTGTATCGAGTCAGAGAAAGGTTTGGAAACTCTAGTAATCAAGAACCATGGCCCCATCTGTGACCCTGGCGCCATCAAGACTGCACATTCCCACCTATGGTCAGCTGGGGCTAAGCAGTTACCTTCTTCCCAAGACGGTGTGGGTTCTTGGGGTCTTTGCTGCCCCCTGCTGCTCTGCTGAAGCCACTCATTTTAGGTACCCTCCTGCTCCCTGTCACACTCAGAGTTGGTAAGCTTTGTGATCATCCTTCACAACCACTGTGGTCACAAAAGTTTCTAAGAAACACCCTGCCCCAGTAATAGCTTAGAAGGGTGCCAAGAACCACCCAGTTTCCTGTCGGAACTCCCAGTGCATGTGTGGTACAACCCTGTTACAGCTCAGACGAAGGTCAGCCTCAGTGTCTCCCTACGCTGAGGTCTCATTCAATAACTGTCCCTACATACGCCTGAACACGTTTTCAGCTGACCCATGTGGAAGGAACCATGGTCCTAAGCCTTCAATGGTTCTTTTGTGTATAGAAATTCCATCTAGTATATAAATCTGGCTCCCCAACATAAATGAGTTTTGTATACCACCACGTACCAGCCAACCACAGGACAACCCCAGGCCCATCACCCAGAGACTCCACAACCTTCTGTTTTCCTGCTGCTACCCTTCTGACATTCAACAAGAATAAACATGTCTTACAAATTGAATGTCCGTGCTTGTCACAGGAGGCATGAAATCACATCTAAGTACAATCCAGAAACAAAATGCACCTGAGATAAAAGGCCCTCTGTCTCCCCCCACCCCGCGCAGCGCCACCTCTCTCTCAGACCCCCCCCCCAAGGCATTGTTCCCCACGGGTCATTCTTTGGACAGTGCTGTAACAAGTTACCAATTTTGTAAAACTGGAGTTAAGGCCAAACTGCTGGCGGCTGACATCAACATTTCTTTTTTCTTTGCTGTGAGCCTAGATTGGACCTCATTTCATTAATTAACCTGTTTTCCCCACTGGAGTTTATTAGTTTCATTTGTTTTGGGGCAGGGTCTTACCCTGTAGCTCAGAACAGTTGAAGACTCCTGGGAATTTTGTACTGCTCTCCCTGGTATAAGGGTTACGGCTGTAAAACAGTACATCTGGCTTAACTTACTTTATTTCTATCTATCCAGTTAGTTATTTTGGCTTCGTGATTTGTTTTGTTTCTTAAGAGGCAGGGTCTCATGTAGCCCGGACTGACCTCAAACTCACCACACAGCCAAGAACCGTTCTAAATGTTTGGTCTTCCTGCTAAGGTTACAGGGGCGCACAGACACCCCCACTTTTTACGCAGGGCTGGAGCTAGAGCCAGAGCTGTGGACATGCTTTGCAAGCACCCACCAAATGAGCTGCAGCTCCTGTCCTGAGCTTGCTCTTTAAATTATCACTGGGCTCAGTAAAATTCACTCTTTGGGCGTAAGTATGTGAGTGAACCACTGAACTTCCCTTCCAGGAAGCCCCTTCCTCGGCCCCCTCCTCCTTAGCCCGGTTCCTGGCAACTGTCGCTGTTTCCTATTTTCTACAATTTTGACCTTTCCAGTAGGTCACATCCACGGAATCCCATGGTCCCCAGCCTTCCATCTTTGCCTGACTTTCTTCACACAGCGCACATGAGGCTCATCCCTGCTGCTGTGTCTCTCCCCTCCTTCCCAGAGAGGAAACCTGCTCACTGGGGCAAGGCCATAGAAAGGTAACAGCAGACAGACTGCTTTCTACTCCCCATGGGCTTAGTCACCAGCTTCTAAACCCCACTTCTAACTAGAGAGGGCAGAATGAAGCAGGAGCCTAAGGCCATCCTCCTGGCACCACTGAGGTCCTATCGGGCTCCACTCAGCCTCCTCAGGAGCAGCTCATTTGTACTGTCTGTCAGTACCCCAGCTCTCTCTCAGGGGATCCGGGAACCTGAGAATGGGCCTGGGCTTTGGGGTGTCACTTATTAACTCTAAGATCCCTAGATATGGAGGCAGAACCGGTCCAGCAAACAGGAACTGAGATTTGCAGCTGAGATCAATGTGAACAACCCGACTTGGCTAGGTGACAAAGTCAAGGACAGAGTGACCAGGACCACAGCCTTTGGGAGAGCTGTAACTGGGGACAGTTAAAGAGAAGCCAGCAAATAGTTAAAAATGTTGTCAAGAGGTGTTGGTCAAGGTCAGACCCTGTACTGGAAGCCCATGATGGCTGCTCTGCCTACAGAGAGAGCTGACAACCCAGGGGGCAGTGACAGGGCAGGGCCTGGGTGGCAGGGAGGCTAGCATAGGTGGGAGAAGAGAGGTAGGGAAGAAGAGAGCCTCTCATGAGGGCTGTGAAAAGGATGAGAGGGAAACAAAATGGCTATCGTGATAGCCTGGATACGCTTGACCCAGGGAGTGGCACTATTAGGTGTGTCCCTGTTGGAGGAAATATGTCACTCTAGGGGTGGGCCTAGAGACAGTCCTAGCTGCCTGAGGATGCTCAGTCTGTTCCTAGCTTTCTTTGGATGAAGATGTAGAACTCTCAGCCCCTCCTGCACCATGGCCGCCTGGATGATGCCATGTTCCCCCCCCCCCCCGCCTTGATGATAATGGACTGCACCTCTGAACCTGTAAACCAGCCCCAGTCAAATGTTGTCCTTTATAAGAGTTTCCTTGGTCATTCTGACTCTTCACAGCAATGGAAACCCTAAGACAGTTACAGATATCATAATCTTGAAAATACCAAGAAGCCTGGCCACTGATAGATTTCCCATACCCCATGTGCTTACGGGTAGTGTTAATCAGACTCAGTGGGTTAACAAACAAACAAATGTAAAAGGAAGGCATGAACTTGGGAAGGAGATGAGATGGGGGTCCTGGTGGGAGCTTTGAGGGGCAGATATGATTAGGATATACCCCAGGTAGTTAATATTGCAACTCTAGGGAACTTCTGTGAGTATCACCATACACACACCATACATACATACACACATGCACACACACACACACACACACACAGCCATGACCAGCAGATAAAGAAGCTGGAGCACATAGAATAACTGTGAATCAGAGGGCCAAAGAGCTGAGCCCAGGCTCTCACAACAGACGCAGTGCTCCACTGAGACAGAGTCTAACTGTCTAACCGGAGTCTAACCGGCACAGTGGGCATGAGGGAAGGAGCTGGTAGAGAAACGATGGTGCCCTGGCTCATATCCTTAGCTAAGAACCACCATACTGCGGAAGTCTCTCCCCTTGAGCAGCAGAGCTTGTGTGATAGGCAGGGACAGGTGACGCCATCGAGGGTCATTTCTAGATTGTTCCTCACCAGATGAGGAAGCATGCTTGTAGTAATTACATGCCGTTTTCCAAGGTCTAGTAAACCCCTGCTCATCAAGTCCATGGAGAGGACAGCAAGATGGCTCGGTGGGTAAAGGAGCTTGTTGCTATGCCAGACAGTCAGGGTTATATCCCAGGGCCCGCATGTTGGAAGGGGAGAACTAACTCCTGCAGGTTTCCCCCTGACCTCCATATTGTGGAACACATGCCACTATTCTTCCCCATGAATGTAACTTCTTTTTTAAAGTTTTTAATACCCAGTATGCAGGAGACACAATAGATATCACCCATCAGAATTATCAGTGAGCTGGTAGGATGGGGGAATAACCCACTAGCTGGAACTGAAATGTCCCCTTGGGAAGCATGTCCTGAATGCCCAAGCACTCTTCTAGAGCCCCTGGGTACATGAATTCTCTACTGCAACTGCCTTTGTATTCTATACTAAAGAGGGCGGGGCAGGTCCAGTGGACGTGTTTGGTTTGAGAGGTCAACTCTTCTGGAGCCTGGTATTAATTAATCAGTGTTTATGTAAGAGCACACACCCATCTGGCCACGCTCCTGTCTGATTCTTGTGCTCTAAGAAGAACACTGGAGAACGCACTCCCTTCAAGACTTTGCTGGGCAGACCCGGGTATTATGATAATAACACAGTCACTGCAGCTTTAATGGGGAGAGGTCCCTCCTGGAGAACTCAATGTTCCATTAAAAATAGCTGAATGCGAATCTTTTCGAGGGCTGACTGAGGGTTGGGAAGAGCAGGGCTCCAACCTCCTCAAGGACAAAGCTAAGGAGAGGCCACAAGGAGTGTGGGTGCACAGTGCTCTCTGGTGGCTGACATCGGAAATGCCAGGAGGAGCCTCACCCCTCTGCAGGGGCTCAGCATCAAAACCAAACAGCGTATCCAGATCCTTTGTGTTGCTGGGTATCAAACCCAGGGCCTTATACATGGTAAGCATGTGCATTTCCACCGAGCCCTTTCAAAACCTGTAATTGAGATCTGGTAAGGCAAGTGGGTAAAGACACCTGACCCTGACAATCGAAGTCAGATCCCTAGGACACACACAGTACAAAGAAAGAATTGACACTCAAAAGCTGTCCCCTGATACACACACACACACACACACACACAATGTGTGTTTTAAATTTTTAAGTAAAAAATAAAAAACAGGAACTGAAAATTAAAAGGTTTCATTTCTCAACAGAAAAAAACTGATAGGAAAAGGTTATATTTGGCTTTTCCTTACTTAGGAGGTTTTCTTCCTGCTGCTGCTGGTGGTGGTGGTGATGGTAATCTTGCTTTTTGGTATACTTGAATGTCATCTACGAATGTCCCTGTGGGTGCTGAAGTACCACATACATCAAAGGGTGCAAGCTGTTTGGGCTCTCTAAGAGTCTAAAGGCCCAGAATGTCCCAACACCATCTTAAGAGACTATTCTGGTGGCTACTAGACTCTAAACTTTACAAACCATACCCTAAATCCAAATGGCTACTTCCTTCCAGAAACCCCAGCAGGCCTGGGCCAGGGACAGTGGCTAGGCTAGTGGCTGAGAAGACAGCTTGGGGTCAGACTCAGTAGATACTGGGTGGCTCATTCTGGAATCTTCCAGTTTCCTACCTCTCCCACAACGTTAGTCCTAGCCAATTTCTTCTCCCTGCTGTAGAGTCTGAACTCATCACTCCCTACAACTCCAATCGGGTTAATTGGGGGTGGGGGTGAGGAGGTTTTATAGCAAGGATCTGGGGAGGTTTGTAGCAAGGATCCAGGAAAGAAAAAGAAAGCCAGGGTGGAAGAAGAATCCTATGGGCAAAATAGATAGGAAGGGGGGCTGAGTTGAGTCGGGGCAGTTTCAGGCACCTGAGGACTAAAGATTGCTACTGTGGATAACTGATGTCCTGGGTTATTGTTGGAGATACACAGTACAGGGTGGAAAGACTATTCATTGCTGATGTGCACTTCAGCTCTCCAAACACCAGGCTGCGGGACTTTGGTGTTTTTATAGATAAGGAAATCAGGGCTGAGAGAGGACCTGTCCCTTGCTATGGGTCCCTCAGCTCACTGAATCCCAAGGACATCTGGCTGACTTCACAACTCTGCTCTGAGATGCTCAGAGAGGAGGGAGGAGGCTGTAAAGGGGACGAGCGAGGGCTAAGATGGCCCTGGGGACCAGCTCACATGACAGAGCAACGTGTAGGCAGTGCCAGAAACAACAGCTCCTTTCCTTCCCAGCTCTTGCCCTAATCACTGAGCCCCCCTTGTTCTTAAGCCCCATTTCCTGCTTGATAACCCCATTCCCATTGCTGTATTTCCACAGGGTGATAGCTGCCCTTCGGTACACTGCCAGTCCTGACCCCAAATCCGCTGATGTGATGGATGGGTCTGCACTTCCTCATAGAAGGCTTTTCTTGGAATTACATCCTAGCCATCAATACTCACGGGTTCAGCCTTCTCTCCATCCCCACAGGAAACAGTCATTAGCCCCCACTTTGTGCCAGGTACTGTTCTGGGCACTTAGGAAATAAAGCCACTTAGAAAACTACCCAAAGTTAGAAACTAAAACAGAACTTTAGTCATCTACAGCATAAACAAGCTACAGGAAAGGTAACTGTAGTTAGCATGTCAACTTCTAGAATCACCTGGAAAGAAGGTCTCAGTGAGAGACCTAGATGAGGCTGGCCTACCTGTGGGAGATTATCGTGATCATGTTAAATGATATGGGAAGACCTGCCCACTGTGGGTGGCACCATTCCCTAGGTGAGAAACTCAAGCTGAGCATGTATGCACTAACTCACTGTCCTCTGTTTAGCTGTAGACGTAACATGACCAGTGATCCCAGTACCTGCCACCTTGACTTCCCTACAGTATGGCCAGAAACTTAGACTTGGGAACCAAATGAACCTTTCCTCCCTTTAAGGTGTGTTTGTCAGGGTATTATATCATAGCAACAGGAAACAACACTAAGATTAACTTTGCTTGATTCATTCTTTGCTTTTGGTTTTGGTCCCAGACTCTGCACAGTTAAGCTATCAATTTATACAGCATAGACACACACCAAACTAATTTTTCAGGCCTAGTCTCAAAGGACAGTTTTATTGTCATAAATGAAACTAACATGTTTTATATCCAAGTTTTTATTTAATCCAGTCTTCCCTTTTGTGATTATATATATATATGACATACATACATATTGTGGTATGTTTGGGTGTGTGTCTCTGTGTGTGTCTGTGTGTGTGTGTTTCTCTGTGTGTATGTATCAGTGTCCATTCCTTGGTCATCCTCAAAATATGATTTTCGTCCTCACCCTGTTACTTCTCTTGCTGAGTTAAATATTTTTTTTTAACCCAGGTTAAATGTATATATTTGTTCAACAGACCAAGTAAAATAAATCTTCACATGACACCACTGAAACCTAAAGCACTCCAGGGGTGGGGAAAGGCATCCCAGGCTAATGTGGCATGTGCAAACACCCTGTGGCAGCAAGAGTGACATGCTGGAGAGAGGGTTGGGCCATATGATCTTGAGTACCTATAACCAAGGCCTTTACAGCAGCTACTGTGCGAACCCCACATCACGATTATGGAGTCAAGTCCCCCATCTGCCCCAGCCACATTCAGGAGCCGTGTCCTACCAAACAGATTGGGCCTCATGAGGTAGGGGAAAGACTGGCACTAGGTCAATGGGGCTGTAATTCCATGTCAGCCAATGACAAGGAAAGGCGAGTTAAGCAAGCAACATAGCCAGGGATTTTGTCAGGACGAGAGAAACTTGCCAGTTCTGGTATATGTGTAGCTTTACGATGGACCCTGACCTGAAGGGACCCAGAAGAGCTATTTTCAGGAGACATCATCCAAACCGACACCTATCAAAACTGATGCCTACCTGCTGAAAACCGCCACCTATTTATTGACACTGAAATCCATCTATTGAAATTGATGGCTAGCAATCTTTTGTTTGCTTTTAAGAGTCTAATTGTGGAAAACAAGTGTTTCTCTGATTTTCCAGAATAGGCAAAGAGCTCCAGCGGCCACCTCACCCCTCTCCCTCACAAAGAAGCCACAATTTTCCTTTATCAAACGTATTAATTCTCTCTGGACAGGGATGCAACAATAACGGAGAATTTCTTCTCCCTTTCTCTTTGGATGTATAACAACGAACAGGGCACACAATACTACCCTTGTCCCCAGCTCAGGACCACAGAGAGGACATGCCCTACAAATGACGGCTGGGGAGGCAGGGACAAGCTGGGGGATTGCTCATCAGAGTAGTGGCAGATGCTAAAGTGTAAAACGAAAGTACCAGAAGCAAGCAGAATCCATCGCAGCCTGCTTGGGACGCATGGCTTCTCCTCTGGGAACAGACAGGATGGTCAATATGTGATTAAGCACCTCTGAGGCACCTGGCATATAAGATTGCCATGTGGAGTTACCCAGTAGTGAATCCAAAGTTGGTGTTCAAGAGACGGCCACCAGGGGGCAGGAGAGAGTAAAATTTCATAGATTGGTTTTTGATTTGAGACTCTGATAAAGAGAAATTTGAAGACGTGATTAAACACAATGGCCTCCAGATAAAAGTCTGGTTAAAAACCAGCATAGCTGAGCCTCCTTTAGTCCAGGCACTGAAGACTTTTTTTTTTAATGGAAACAGGTCACACAGACTGGCTAACACCGATTTTTATCAATCATTAACCACTTCCATACACAGAAGCAATTCTGCAACTGAGTTACCAGAGGATAGGGCTCCAGCTCTTCTTCCACCCACATGACTCCCCCTTGTCCCCAGATCTACAAATAAAAATCATCTGTACCATCTGACCACAGGGCTCCACCTCCATGGAGACCTGCCCTCTCATACTTCTGCATCTGCTTTTCTCCAAACCCCCTCTTCCCCGATAAGCCCCCCTCATAATCTAGCAGCTTCTGCTCCTCAGCTTTAGCCACGCCTCTCCCTCACTCCTATACCTCCATAGTACTGGGATCTGTGTAGTTCTGAAGTTCCTATACTGGAGACCAGTTCTTCCAGTGGGGATGTCAGGGATGGAACCTCAGAGGGGCCATCAGGCCATAAAGCATCTCCCTTAAGAGACAAATTTGTGCCCTTACTAAACAGACCCCTGAGAGCTGCCTTCCTTCCCCAGCATGGGAGGGTACAATAAGGCAAGAAACGGGGTGCCTCCAGATAGCAAAAGCAGTAACTTTGAAGGAAACACCCAAGTGTAGTGGTGCGCGCCTACAGCTTCAGTACTTAAGTCTGAGGAAGAGGACCAAGTGCTCGAGGTCAGCCTGGGCTATAGTAGGCAGCTAAAGATGGACAGCCTGGGCTATAATAGAAAGCCAAAGGCAAAAGCAGGAATAGGCCATCCCTACAACTTGGGGACAGGACAGGGCAAGAAGGTCTGCTCTGCAGGGCTCCAGACAGGGCTGGCTCCACACAGCTACCCCAGGCAGGACCACAGGAACTCAGAGTCTGTGAGCTTTAGCCATATCCAGATGCCCCTGACTGATCCAACAGAGAGGCAGCATGAGTTGGAAAGAAGGAGGTCACTCCTCCCTACAGCCCCATTGTTTCCCCTTGGGGTTATCAGAAGATCAGAGAGGTTTATACGTTTAATGTCCCAGGGTCCCTGAGTTCCAACTTTAAAACTCCATGGAAACACAGGGGTCCATGATATCTCGGGTGTGGTGACGCATAGCTGCCTCATTAGCAGTTGGGAGACTGAGATGGGAAGGGTTTGGTTTGGGCCAACTTGGGCTACACAGTGGGACCCAGTCTCAAAACATGAGCCAGAGAGAGAGTGCAGGGGGAGGGGGATCCACAGCTCAAAACAGTCATGATCCTTATGAAACTGTGCCAGAGCAAGGAAAGCTGTGTGCACGTTCTTCTAGCCCCGGCTTCCTCATGCTTAGCCTGAGACAGAAGGGAAAAACATGAACCTTGGTCTTCTGATGCTAGAGGACACACAGCATGGTTCAGTTTCTGACTGGTTGCTCCAGACTCCCCAGTCAGCAGAGACTTTATAAACACAGTCAAAAAAACAACCACCCTTCCTGTGAGTCACATGACAGAAGGGGCCACTTGGCACACAGTCAAGAGCTCACACCAGCAGGACTGACCGTGTCTGGCAAGGATGCCTTGGTACTGACACCCGGTACTGTTCGGAATTTGTAAACATTAACCCTCACTGAGAGCCACCTCTTCTGACCCCACCAGCCAGGACACTGGCTCCAATGTGGTGAAGCGCTGCTCTCCCAGCCTTGGAAACCCAGAGAGAGAGAGAGTAAACAAGCCTGTGCTCAGAGACCTCGGGGGCCACAACCGAGACGCAGCCAGCAAGCCAGCAAGCCTAATAAAAAGCAACTTAGGGGAGGACAGGTTTATTTGGGCCCACAGTTTCAGGTTACAGTGCACCACAGCAGAAACTTAAAACAGCCAATCACAGAGCAGAGCAGAGAAATGAGTGTGTGTGTGTGTGTGTGTGTGTGTGTGTGTGTGTATGTGTGTGTGAGTGAGTGTGTGTATGTGTGTGTGAGTGAGTGTGTGTGTGTGTGTGTGTGTGTGTGTGTGTGTGTTTCCTACTCAGATAGCTTCTTCCACTTAGTCCAGCAGCCAAACGTAAGGAATGGAGTCACCCACAGTGGGCTGGGTCTTTCCTCCTCTATTATCACAGGCAAGACCATCCCCCACAGACATGCTAACATGCTCCCTTGGTGAGACTCTTCCCAGGTGATTCTAGACAATGTCAAGAGTTGACAATTAAAACCAACCTCATCGAATAATCTCATTTCTAGCACACACCCCTGTGATAAGAAGGGAAAAAAATGTAAATACTTTCTAATGATGTTATCCTTCCACTAGTTAACTCAAAACACCAAGCCTTTGCTTCCTCTGGTGTCTTTGTATACATGTGAGCACATGGGGTCCTAGAATCAAACAAAGGTCTTATGCATATTCTACAAAGGCATAAGCTATTATCCCCGGCCCCTAAACCCCCATTCTTCACCGAAGACAAGGTAATAGTGTGTAATTATTACAATGAAAAGATCACTATCTACAGACAGCTTAACCCCTAGTGAACATGCTTTATTTTGCTCAAATCCTGACTCTAATACATTAGCTGTGTGACCTTGGGTGAATGACTTTGCCACCCTGAACCTATGCTTCCTATACCATAAAGCATAACTCACAGCAATATCTGCATCATAAGGTGGCTGTGAGTTGAGAGAAGTTGTCACATGTCCCCATTGCCGGGTGTGTGGTAAGGGGACCCATGATATTACCCACATGGTCTTAATGTTATTATCAACCACAAAGAAAGCACCCCGAGTTTCTTTAGCAGTGATTTCTGGAAGCACTGTATCCAGCACCAAGCCCTTTTGTAAGAGAACACGTGCACACAGCATACCCGAGTCAGGTTCCACTAAAGATGGCCTTGCCAGGAGGTGATGGCACACGCCTTTAATCCCACCCAGCACTTGGAAGGCAGAGGCAGGTGGATCTCTGTGAGTACAAGGCCACCCTGGTCTAACAGATCAATCAAGGCAGACAGGGCTACACAGAAAAACCTGGTCTTGAAAAACAAAGCAAAGCAAAGCTGGGCCTTCCATGAGTCTAGGGACAAGCACCCGCAGCACACACTCATTCCCGTGTCTTCCCCAGCGTAGCAGAGCTACTTGGCATTGTCAGTGTCTGGATCCTTCCCGCACAGGCGTGAGCAACACAGAAGGTCCCTGCAGGTGAGTTATGGCCAGAGCCTCGGTGGAAGTGCTATACCCTGCACCATCAGCCACACTGACACACGGGTCTTCACTGCTCGCCAGAGCTTCATATTTGGATAGGAGAGCTGTTTACTTCCGCATTCTCCCACAATGGCAGACTCAGTTTCTCCCTGTTGGAACTGACGGTGTGACATCCCTGTCCTAGTCTGGGGACCTATGACAACAGAAGACAATGGCTGTTGCTTCCCTTCATCCTTAGCAGCAGTGTGCTCCTAGGTTGCAACCGAATGTTCTTGGCTGCACAGTTCCCCCTGTAGCTACAGGAGGACACATCCCTCACTTCTGGCCAAACATGTAAGCTGAAAGGGCTTTGCTCTCTTGACGCAGGGCTGTCCCCATGTCCTTGCTGGAACATGCACACAGGGCAGAGGTGAGCAGCCATAAAAGAAGCAAAAGGACAAAGTTCATCACGGAGATGGCAGAGTGTGGGAACAGGTTGAAAGGCCGCTGTTAGGGTATTAAGTACACAAAATTTTCCCTACCCTTCAATACAGCATATGCATTCTACGAAGGAAAAGAAAACACTCCCCCCAAAAGATGACTTAAATCTTGTCTTAAATCCTAAAACTCAAAGTCAGAGTCCTTTTTAACTCAGGGTTTTCTTTTCTAAGCACAAGCATCCACTGTGTAAGCCAGCATCTTCTGAGAGCTCTTGGAGATAAAACAATGAGTAACCCACAAATTTAATCCCAGCACTCAGGAGGCAGAGGCAGGCTGATCTCTAGGAGTTCAAGGCTTATCTCGTATATACAGTAAGTTCTAGGCCAGCCAAGGCTACATGGTGAGACCCTAACTCAAAAGATAGAGAAAAGAGAAGAGGGAGAGAGGGAGGGATGGAGGAAGTGAGGGGGGTGAGAAAGGGGATGGGATTAAAGAGAATGATCACAAGATGCTGGGAGTGTTGTTATTCTAGGTCCTTCATATACAGTACTGTAGTTGAACCTAAGAGGAAGGTTCCAGGGAGAGGCAGGACCAGGATCCCCCCCCCAAAACCCCGCACTTGGCATTGGAGGGAACATGTTGGAGTACAGGACAGAATGATGGTCCCAAGAGGTGTCCACTGTCCACGGACCACGTGACATCTGCCTTGCCTGGGAAAGGAATGTTAGGGGTGAGAAAGGTACGGATCTCGAGATGGGGAAAGAACCTTGCATCTGCCGAGTGGGACCCGGGAGATCACAGAGACTGTCTGAAGTGGGAACAGTAGCAGCAGAGGTGTGGCCATGGGACGATGGGTAAATTGGTACTCGGAAGAGACCTGCAGCTCAGGAGAGTGAAACCTACAGAGGCTGGAACACACAAGGCCATGACGGACATGCCCCGGAGCCTCCAGCAGGAACCGGGCTTGCTCACAACTGGATTAGCCCCCACAGTTCACTGCAGACTGCCCAACTCCAGAACTGTGTAAGAATTAGCACATGTTTAAGCCATGGTCTGGCCGTTTGCCTCGGAAGCCCTGGAAACAGAATTGTTGTTGCCAACGGCCCAAGTCCTCACCCTCCATAGTTTGTTTGTCCTGGTTGGGGGACATCTGCTTCCACCGATCACAAAAGGGCCCTGATGGTGTTCTGGGGAACCTGGAGAAAGGCCCCTAACTGTCCCAGCAGAACACCTTTGTCAACAAAACTGTCTACAAAGTCCAAGGAGACAGCGATAGGCTGGGACCGCTTACTAACGGTTTCTCAACACACTGGCTTTCTAAGGGATCCACCCTGATAATGTTTCCTCGAGGATAAGTGACAAGACCCTTTGTAAGGGAAGAGGCGACACCCTCCGAGCTTCCTTCCTGGAATATCATGGTATCCGGATTGACCAGTGGGTTCCTCTCAGGCCCTTCAGATGGGCCCTGTGCCTCAGACAGCTGATGTCTGACATTTCCCCTGGCCATGGCCAGGCCCACACACAGATGACCATGGGAGGAAACAGTGTGTCCAGACTACAGATCCTCCTTTGGGTCAAATGGCTCCAGCATGCACCAGTCACTGATAATGCGATGCTATCTGACCTCAGCCCAGGCAAGCACTGAAGAGGTAGTTCAACACAGGTTATGGGGTTACAGTAGAGTTCTGGAAACCCTTGAAATAAATAAATGAGAGTACCAAGAGGACATTTATAAGATATTTCCTTAAAAACTAGTCCTGCTTCTGGGAACATACCCAAGCGATGCTCCACCATCACACAAGGACACATGCTCCACTATGTTCACAGCAGCTTTATTTGTAATAGCCAGAAACTGGGAACAACTTAGATGTTCCCCCAACTGAAGAGCAGATATTGAAAATGTGGTTCATTTGCACAGTGGAATACTACATAACCACTAAAAACAATGACATGAACTTCGCAGCCAAATGGATGGAATTAGAAAATGTCCAGAGTGAGGTAACCCAGAACCATGGTATGTACTCACAGATAAGTGGACATTAGTCATAAAGTACAGAACAACCACGTTACAATCCACAGACCCAAAGAAGCCAAATAACAAGGCGGACCCAAGGGAGGATGAGTGAATCTCGCTCAGAAGGGGAAACAAAAGAGATATCAGAGGTTGAGGAACTGGGTGGAAGAGGGGATGGGGAGGAGAGTGGGGTGGGGGTGCATCATATGTAGGGAGGGCAGAGGAGAGAGAAGGGAGAGGTGGGGGAGATCCAGGACATGCCAGAGAGCTGGGATAGGGGGAGGCCCCAGAAATCTATGGGGGTGATTCTATCTGAGACTCCTAACAGTGAGGGAATATGAATCCTGAAGAGACCATCTCCTGTGGCCAGGCAGGACTCCCAGGGGCAGGATAAGGACAGCAACGCACCTACAAAATCTTCGGCCCAAAATGTATCCTGTCTGCAAGACGTGCAGGGCAAAGATAGAGCAGAGACTGAGGGAATGTTCAAGCAATGACCGCCCCAAATTGAGATCCATCCCATGGGCAAGAACCAGTTAATGATACTCTGTTATGCTTACAGACAGGAACCTAGCATAACTGTCCTCTGAGAAGGCTCCACCCAGCAGCCATTGAAAGATGCAGAGACTCACAGCTAATCATTAGATGGAGCTTGGGGAAGATTACGGAAGAGTTGGGAGAAGGATCGAGGGACCCAAAGAAGACAGGGACTCCACAGGAAGACCAACCGAGTCAACTAACCTGGACCCTTGGGGCTCCCAGAGACTGAGTCACCAACCAAAGAGTGAGCAAATGTGGGGCCTTGGCCTCACTGTTCTATGTAGCAGGTGCACAGCCTGGTCTTCATGCAGGTCCCCCCATCAACTTGAGGAGAGGCTGTCTCCAAGCCTGTTGCTTGCCTGCCTGTGGATCCTGTGCCCCTAAATGGACAGCCTTGGCTGGCCTCGGAGGGAGAGGATGCACCTAGTCCTTCAGCAACTGGATTTGCAGCGGGTGGGGGGACCTAGCTGGGTGCTTCCCCTTTTCAAAGAGAAGGGGATGGTGGACTGGGGTGAGGACTCACATGAGGGGTCCAGGGAGGAGAGGAGGGATATATTGGGATATAAAGCGAATAAATTAATTTCAAAAGCTGGTTCTGGTGATATATACCTAGAATTCCAGCTTGGGGGAGGCTGAGGCAAGAAGGGCCCACAATGGGGCACAGTATGGACTATCAACAACCACCCTGAGGTATTCTTAAAAATCTAAGAGAAAGCCCAGACCTTTCTAAAACAAGAGACCTCCAAGCCAAAAGTCTACGCCACGCTGTTTAGGAGAAGAGACTGCTTCTGGTGTGTACCTCATCTATAAAATATACCCAGCTTCGGCATTTGGGAGATGGGGACACTCAGGAGTACACATGGGTGACAGCAAGCACTTACTGTATTCCGAATTGTGACTGTAACAACCTTATGTCAGAGCTACTGATGTCAATCCCATTTGACAGATGAGGAAACTGAGGCATGGGGTGTTAAGTAGCTTGGTCCAATCTCAGACAGGAAGTTGTGTGGCGGAATGAGGACCCAACAGAGACAATTTCAGCAGCAGAGATGTCTCTGTTACCTGTCTCTATCCCACACTGCCAGCAAGCACCAAGGAAGTCCCCTGATTGCATTAGCTCCAGTGTTCCAACCACGGGGACACCTACCCTTAATGTCCTATTAGCTAACCCCAGTCTGGCCTCCTAGAGTGAAGCTGCAAACCAGATGCTTGACGGAACCAGGGCATCAACTCTAGACGGTTGGAAAGGAAGAGAATCGTGTTTGCAGGAGATCCAACATCCAACACAGGGTCTGACCGTTACACTGGTATGTCTCTGGGAGAAGGCTATATTCTCTGGAACAAAAGTACTCCCAGGTTTGCAAAAAAAAAAAAAAAAAAAAAGTCATCTATGTGATAGGTCTTCTTTGACACAACCCATAAGCACATATCAGGAGGGACTATTGTATAACAAGTGGCCTTCAGACCAAGAATTATCTCACCTATAATTCTGCATGCCACAAAAGTTGATTTCCCCTATAGCTATAGAATAAACCATCCATAGCATCTGATGACAGTTGGTACTTATTGTTGAATGAATACTGAATACACAAAATGTCTTTATACAGAATCTGCTACTCTCTCGGTTTCTCTGAGCTACTGTCTCTCTCTGTCTCTCCGTCTCTCTGTCTCTGTCTCTCTCCATACACACACACACACACACACACACACACACACACACACACACACACACATATATATATAATTTCAGCCAGCTCAGCCCATACAATAGACCCTAACGTGTTAGAGTAACTCTAACGGTTGGGGTAATGTGAGAGGCAACCACTGAGGAGCCAAGTTAAGCCGCACCTGCCATGGGGGAAACTCCCAGCTGTTTGTGTTCAGAACCAAGAAGAGGTTGTCCACAAAAGTTCTGCCTCAAGACAGAGGTCATTTGTTCTAAGACAACCCATCCAAAGCGCCTAATGGCCTCCCTGAAAGAATCCCCACACCTCTGACCACCAGACAGGGAACTCATTACGCAGACTGCATCCTCTGGTCTCCATTGTCAATGACATCTTCTGAGCCATCAGAAAACCAACTCTCAGAAAACCAACTCCCAGGAGCCTGCGCTCGGACAGGCGGTATCCGGGGATGGTCAGATTTCTATCAGTAACAACACCTGGCATTTCTTGTTGGCTCCATCTCAAAACTCCACCCCTAGCCGGCAGCTCTCGGCTTTTAATACCTCCTGAACAATCGGTCTTTAAGACGCCTCATGTATTAGTAACAAGGCGGTTGCCAGGACAATGATTAGTTCAGTGCCCTGTCTGCCCTTGATACCTCGCCAAACCCCAGCACCTTCAACACTGCCCAGGGATGAGCCTCCTGAGCTTATCCAATCTATGCCAATGAAACAACACATCTCAGAGAGCCCTGAACACCACAGGACTCTCCCCACTGACACTCCCAGGAGTCGCCTCCCTGGCTGCCTGCCACCACCTTATTTACAATCCTTTAAGCTCAAACCCTTGACCCCCATATCCCTGTGATTTTATTTGTACAAAATTAGATGTCCTGATAGTCATTGCCAAGAGAAGGGGAACCTTGGGAAAGTCCCTGGAACACCGGTAACATAGTTTCTCGGTGTGGCACTGATTGTAGGGGTGTGTCAGAGAACGAGGTCGGATGCTGGGGAGATGACTCAGCAGTTGGGACCTGTGCTAGTTGGTGTCTGTGGACTTGACATAAATCTAGCCTACCTGGGAAGATACTTAAGAAAATGCTTTCATAAGATCACCTATAGGCAAGTCTGTGGGGGCATTTCTTAACCGGTGATTGATGTGGGAGGCCCAGCCCACTGTGGGTAGTGCCACCCCTGAGCAGCCCTGGAATGTGTAAGAAATGGGGTTGAACAAGCCATGGCCTCCGCTTCAATTCCTGCCCTGCCTTCCCTGAGCGATGGACTGTAAGTGTAAGATGAAATCAACCCACTTCCCCCGGTTGCTTTTGGTCCTGTTGCTTTATCCCATCAACAGAAACCCTAAGACAAGAGCAACTGCTGCTCTTACTGAGGACTGCAATTCAATTCCCAGCACCCCAGAACCAGAGGATCTGATGCCCACTCTGGCCTCCACAGGCACCTGCATGTATGTGATGCTTACACAGACAAGGAGCACACCCACATAAATAAAATCCTTTTTTTTTTTAAAAAAAGGGGGGTGTGAAACCCAATGAGCTATAGCGACTGGCACAATTTTCCACACATATGTTTCTCATCCGTAAAAAGTTAACACAGCCAGGTGTCCCGGCGGACACCTGCAGTTCTAGCACTTGAGAGGCAAGAGCAGGAGAATCGCCGTGAGTCTGAGGCCAGCAAGGACCACATAGGGAGTCTCGAAAATAACATATACTCTGGCGTGCGCACGCGCACACACACACACACACACACACACACACACACACACCACTAAGTTCATATAAATAATATGCTGATTTATGTGGCCTTCTAGGTTATTTTAGAAGTTTAGGGGTTGGAGATGAGTAGTCAATAACCACGTGAACCACACTTTCTTAATAGCTTGAAAAACCAGTTGTTCCAGCCGCCATCCACGTCACCATCTACACCGCTTTCAGAAACATTTCCAACGGCCTGGAGAAAAGTCAGCCCCCACCGCACCTGTCTCTTGCTAAGTCTGAGCTGGTGTGGAAAGCGGAGACTTCTTCCGTGTGCCAGATAAAAGCAGGTAGTCAGTATGGTGACCAGTAGGACCTCCTAATGTTATTTTCCAGGGTGGCAGCCTGCCCCACCCCTCCTGGCTTAGCTTCTTCCTGGTTGGCCAGGGATGAGTGAGTTCTGGGAACCTCACTATTTATGAGTCACTCTTGTGGGCCCTGACAACTGCTCACGGAGGGCAATAGGTTTCCTTCAGAATATTGATTGGCCTTGGTACCTGGGCTCCACGATACAGCTTGGAAAAAAAATCAGACTCTCATTTTTTACAAGAAGACTGGGCAAAGAAGAGAGAACTGGAGGATGAAACGCCAGCCCTTCCACCTTGTTAACAAGAAGCACTCATTTCTGAGCTTTTTAGTTATGCAGCTGGGCTGGAGCACTGGGCTGGACCAACATCTAGCAGAGGCAAAGTCATCATCATATCGCCCCAGCAACTATCCTGAAATGATACAATGTGGTCCTGGATGCCTGACCTTTCTTGGCCCAAGGACAAAACTGAGCTAGCTGTCTTGGCCTCAAAGGTATTTTGCCAGCTCCGTTAAGTGCTCCAGAATATTTGAAGTCATATAGGTTTGCTATGTGGAAAACATACACCGAACCACACCAACTGTTCTTTGCTAAGACAGAACAAACTTGTGCAAAACTGCATCCCTGAGTCTGTGTTTCTCAGTGTGTTGGGTGCTGTGCTGGCTGGTTTTGTGTGTCAACTTAACACAAGCTCAAAGACTCATCAGATGGGGGAGGGGCTCAGTTGAGACCATGCCTCCATGAGGTCCAGCTGTAAAGGGATTGTCTCAATTAGTAACCAGTGTGGGGAGGGCCCAGATCATGGTGGGTGGTCCCATCCCTGGGCTGGTGGTCCTGGGTTCTATAAGAAAGCAAAAGGAGCAAGCCATAGGGAGCAAGCGAATTAGCACTCTTCCATGGCCTCTGCATCAGCTTCTGCCTCTGGGGTCCTGCTCTGCTTGACTTCCTCTGGTGATGAGCAGTGGAAGTGTAAGCTGAAAGAACCCTTTCCTCCCCAACCTGCTTTTTGGTCACGGTATTTTCATCCCACCAATAGAAACCCTACCTAAGACACACGCCCAACTGTCCTCTCTGAGTCAGGCAAGGGTGGAGGCCATGCTTACAGTCGCCTCCATCTACAGACTCTGCCAGCTCCACAGACGGGGCCGGATGACCCCAACGCCGGCACTGAAATGCCACCCGGAGCTCGGTCTAAAGCCCAACAGAAGCATCCTGGGTAGAAACGGAAGAGGAAGACCTGCAGTGGGAACCCAGTCATCCACGGTGAAATCCTGTCTGGAACCCGAGACTGGCCATTTTCTCTGGGTTCTCATTTTCCATACGGGTATAACTCAAGGGTGTGGGCACAGCGCCTCCCCTGTTCTTTGTAAGCTGTCAGTTTTCTTTTCTTTTTTAAGGCCTTGAATTCTGGATTCTCTTGGGAAGCCTGCAGCTTTGGTGCCGGTGCCTGGCGTTCCCAGCAGGAGGCAGGAACAGGATGGGGATGAGTTCCTAGGAATAGAAATGGCTGGCCAGGCTGTTGCGTCCTTGTTCTCTGTCCTCAAGGAACACTGCAGATGGAGATTCTCGTCCCTGAGTCTGGATCTGCTTCCCTCGAAGATAGTGTTTGCTTCTCAATTTCCACTTCAAACTGTGAAGCCAGAGGCTCTCACAAGAGCAGTATTTAAGAACAAAATCCACAAAGTGGAGATCTATTGAGCATGAGCCTGTACCCCAAGGACTAGACCTTTGGCCTCTGTGGGCTGACTAATTGATCCCACCCCTCATCCCCGGCCCTCAGCCCTTCCGCCAAGAGCGTACGTTTGGGAATCAGCAGAATGCAGCACGAGCAGGCATCCTGAGATGAAGCATCTGGGTTTCGTCAGCCTGCTGGACAGGCGAGTACAGGGACAGCGGGTAATCGGGTCGCTGGAGCACAAACAGAAGGGGAAGCAACCAACAAGAGAGCCACAAGCACGGCGCACGGACATCACAGAACCTGGAGCAGGAGGATGGGGAAGAATCTTCCCTCCGAATCCAGCTGGTCCCACCATGACAACTCTGAGTCTCCCTCTGCTGAAGCACCGTTTTTCCTAGGATCTCACCTGTTGGTTTCTAGCTGTCCACAGTCAAGTGTCTGTATTTCAAGAGCTCTGATTCCAAAGAACCACAGTCATCAGGAACAAAGGGTGTGTGCAAAGATCCGCATAGCAGAGAGGGTTCTTTGAACAATAGACGGCTCTGTTTACAGAACACCCTTTACTCCAATGGAGACATTTGGGTCCTTGCTATTAGTTTGATCACTCTTTTTTTTTTTTTTTTTTTTGTCCTGTTTTCTGAGGCAGGGATCCTCTGTACAGCCCTCAGTGTGCTAGAACTCAATCTGTAGCCCAGGCTGGCCTCAAACTCAGAGATTCACCTGCCTCTGCCTCCTGAGTGCTGGGATTCAAAGTGTGGGTCACCACTGCCTGGAGTTGATTGTTCTTTTGCTTGCTTGCTTGCTCACTCGAATGCTTGCTTGGCTTTTTGAGACAGGATGTCAATCTATCCCTGGCTAACCTAGAACTTACTCTCTAGCTCAGGCTAGCCTCAAACTCATTGTGATTCTTCTAAATCAGCTACCCATGCATGAGCTACTATGCCAGGCTTGTCTGCTCACTACTAAAATAAAGACAAAAGACAGTTAAAAGGGAGCAAGAGGTATTCTAGGAAGGAGGCCAAAAGAAATTACAAAGTAGGATTGAGGGGTCAGTGAAATGCACCCCCACACCCTGCCTGGCTGTGGAAACAGCATACAGGTTGTCAGGAGGACCATGTGATAACAGAAAACTCAAAGAGTAGATGGTGCCAATGTGACACCCCTAACAGGGAGCAGGAGGGATGGCCAGTATATAAACAAGCATACACATAGCTTTTGAGTATGATGTATTTCAGACATTGAGACCAAGTTATGCTAGCAGGAACCCCCGTGAACAAAATGGTTATTGGTGCACATTCTACTACATCTCACTGGTGTCTGACCTAGAGATGAATGACTTCCCATTTCAAATACACAGGTATCAAGCATCCAAGTTTCACGACCCAAATTCGCCTCCTTGTGGCAGATCCAGCTATGCCCTGCTCAGCGATGGGAATACATTTTGAGAAATGCATCATGAGAATTTTGTGACTACAAGGCATATACTTTTTTTTTTTTTTTTTTTTTTTTTTTTTTTTAGTTACTTTCTGTCGCTGTGACAAAACCACGACAACCAAGGCAACTTATAAAAGAAAGCATTTGATTTGGGGTCAAGATTGCAGATTAGAGTTCATGACCAACGCGGCAGGGAGCATGGCACTGTCTGTAGGCTTGGAGCTGGAGCAGTAGCTGAGAGCCTACATCTTGAGCCATAAGCCTGAGGCAGAAAGGAAGCTAATTGGAAATGGCATGGGTTTTTAAAACCTTAAAGCAAAACCCACCCCATAGTGACACACCCTCTCCAACAAGGCCACTCCTCCTAATCCTTCCCAAACAGTTCCACCAACTGGGGACCAAGCATTCAAACCACTTAGTGTTGCATATGGATTTGGCATGAGAAAGTGTCTTGACATGTCCTCACTTCACAAGGGGATAATCCCAACTGCTTAACACTGACCACTCTCAACACCTGGCCCGTGTTTCTGAACTAGCCTCTGTGCCCTGAAAGTTCACGAGAGCTGGGTTGGGAAAGTGCTATAACAGAGCAGCCCCAATTTCATCACTCTCCCTGGACCACACTGAAAGTAAACAGAGGAGCAGTTCCCAGAAGCAGCCAGTCTGACCAGCATCTGGACGCTCCCCATAAAGGACTGTTGGGTTCAAGTACAGGTGACAGCATCTATCAGGGAGAACATCTGATCCATGTCCTGCCCAACACCTAGGGTCGCTACCTTGAGGATGACAGTTCAACCGAGGCAGTAATACTAATGATGAAACAAACCACTGATACCTGAAGTCTACACCAGGCCACAGACTCCATGCTCCCTGAGATTCTCTCATTTAACCCTCTTAACCACCACAAATACTTCACACTTCACGCATCTCCAGTTAGTAAGTGAGCTGGACTGACTTTTCTGAGACCCGCTCAGATGAGGTGGGAGACCCCTGAGTAAGTCTGCAGGTCCCAGGCTGGAGAGATGGCTCAGCGGTCAAGAGCACCGACTGCTCTTCTAGGGGTCCTGAGTTCAAATCCCAGCAACCACATGGTGGCTCACAACCATCTGTAATGGGATCTGATGCCCTCTTCTGGTGTGACTGAAGACAGCTACAGTGGACTTATATATAACGAATAAATAAATCTGAAAAACAAAAAGAATGTGGTTGCTCTTTCCCAGAACCTGGGTTCAATTCCTAGCACACACATAGTAGCTTTACAACTCTGTGTTCCAGAAGATCCAAAACCCTTTTTAACCTCTGTGGGCACCAGGCACATAAGTGATGCATAGACATACATGTAAAGCAAAAGACCTATACACATAAAATAACAACAACAACAACAACAATAATAATAAAACTTTAAAACAAAAAGTCTTCATGTTCTACCATGAAGTTCACAGACGTGCCACTGGAGACACGCCTTGTCAGAATTCACACCCACACAAGGAAAAGAGGAACGCATGCTCACATACTGTCCTTCTGCCAATGGACACCTTCACTGCCACTGCCCATTCTAATTTATGTACTTCACTGTGCAGAGCTTCGGGCATCCTATCCAAACAATGATGCCAGATGGATGGCTGAACGGATATCCTTTAGGTGATAATGGTACTTACAAACCCAACCAAAAGAAGGTAAATCATGTAACATAAGTTCTCCCAGACTCTCAGCACTATCACAAGGGGACCCTGGACATCAGCTGGTATGTGTTGATTCACTGCCAAATCAAATGCCCGCCTGCACCTGAAGTAGGTGGGCAGTGTCCTCCACTGCTGCTGTTCTTCCCCCATCTAATCTTATCTCCTTTTCCCTGGCCGGGAGAGCGGGCTGTCTCGGTGCAGCTGGCGGGTTGGATAAGCAGGTGTTGAGTTTGAAAATGACCTTGCCCATCAGCTGGTGAGAGCCAAGCAGACAAGGAAGTCACTGTATTTTTGGGGCATCCCAGCCCCAGAAAGAAGGCACAGTGAGGCCTGGGAGAGGGATGTGGGAAGTGTGCAGGCATGCCAGTGATTGTGTGCACACGCAAACACACACACACACACACACACAGAGGAAATCACCAACTAAAGGAAACTCTCCTCACGTCACCCAGGAAAGTAAAACCGTTACTGAAGACCAAAATAAAAGACCCAATAGTATCTAACAGTAAGGATGTGCTGAGGCATTTCTCCAAGCACAGAAGTACACAAAGATCAACAGAGAATGATCCTTGGAAAAACGAGGAAGAGAGCCCACAGTCTATGTGGGGGCTGGCAAACTTCATTAAGAAAGTCCAGCCAGCCAGAGCTGTGTAAATGGCCCTCAGTGTACGCATCCTGGAAGAGGTCCAGCAGCCAGGACATGCTGTGGGAAGAAAGGGAGTCCACTAACCCAGATCTCATTAAATGTGGGTTAACTGGCTCCCTTCCCTACAGCTCAAGGGGCCAAGGGAGGCCTGAATGGAGCACTTTTCAGAATAGAAAACCTGAGCCCGCCAAGCCAGCTCCTTTTATTTTCTCACATCCTTTCAGTTGCTCAGCTGGTTGACCCAACTGCCATGGGCCCGAGAGCTACAGCTCTTCTCTGCCCTCATCACCCCTCACCAGGCAATCACCCTCCTGGCGTGCTCCGACTTAACCAGACCTCCTTGCCCCCGTGTGGTCATCAATGCCAAGGGGTGAAGCAGTCGTGAATGCCAAACATTGTCCCCACTGAACAAAAGGCTGAGTCTTGAATAATGGCTTGTAGGTGATGGCCAACCTCTCTTGCCACTGCCACTGGTGGAGGAGCAATCATTTAGCTTCTTCTCTTTAAGTTTTAAAATGCATTGTTGCTATTATTATGATTATGCAGGTTTTGCATGTATTTGTGTGTGCTTGTGTGCGTGTGTGTGCAGGTGCACGTGTGTGTGTGTGTGTGTGTGTGTGTGTGTGTGTGTGTGTGTGTGTGTGTTTAGGTATGAGGATAACTGTATGAAGTTTGTTCTCTCCTGGGTTGTAGTGACTGAACTCCAGTCTCCGGGTTTAGCTTTACCTCACCTGCTTGGCTCTTCCCCTCTCTATAGTGGATAAGATGGAGACAGGTTTGGGGAAAGCCTCGGCCACTGAAGCAGAGAACACACAGCAGTGGCAGCTACAAACGTCAAGGAACACCTTCATCCCATATGCCAAAGAGACACAGAGGGAGGTGTGCTCCTGCCGATTGCCCACCAGCAAAGGCGTCGGGCTCCATACAGAGGAATCTGCTCCCTTCATCCTCAGAGAACCTTCCCAGGCAGGGCCTATTATTAGCCTCATTTTACAGTCAAGGAAAGTATAATAGCTACAGGTCAAGCGACACAGCCAGGGTAACACACCTGGCTAGTGGTACAATTGAGATCTGAATCACAGCAGGGAGGCTCCAGAGCCCGTGTTCTTAAATGCTCTACCATCATTACTTTGAAAACAAATTTAGTGTCGCGGTGAACCCCATTATTTTGTGCAACTAATATATGCTTGTGAAGAACTTTAACTTAGAATTATAAAATTAAAGTGATGCTAAAATGTCCATCTATGAGGGAGGCCAGGATGTTATCGGCTTACTTTAATATCATGTTTCAACTCTCCCGCCTGAGAAATACCATAAGCTGGTGTCCTGGTTTGCTTTTCTCTTGCTCTGATAACACAAGAGGAGAAGGTTTATTTGGTTTGCAGGTTACAGTTCAGTACTGAGGGAGGCAAGAATTCCCCCAGTGGTTCAAGACCAGAACCATGAAGAAATACCACTTGCTGGATTGCTTCCCACCTCGTCTTCAACTACATTTCTTACACAGCCCAGGTACATCCTGCTCAGGGATGGTACAACCCACAATGGACTGAGCCTTTCTACCTCTATTAGAAATCAAGAAAATGCCCCCACAGACATGTCAACAGGCCAATCTGATGAAGGCCATTCTCCAGTTGAAGTTCCCTCTTCCCAAGTGTGTCAAGTTGACAACCAAGGTTAGCTTTACCTTTTTGCAGCTTGTCAAATACAACCCTGTGTCATGTTAGGATGGTTTAGTCAGGGAGTAACTATATGTTCCATAGACCACATTGGCCAGTACCAGCAGGTCTGTCTGTGTAAATACACAAGCACTCTGTGATGTTCTCTCAGGGCCAAGTTCACTAATATAGCACTTCTCGGAACACATCTCATCACCAAGCACTAGCAGCTGCCTACTGTTCACGTTTGCCAGGCAGCATGCTGGGCATGTGAGTCACACCATCATTTAAGCCTTATACCCGCCCTATGACGTCATTACTAATAGTATTGCATTAGTGAAGACAAGGTTCACAAAGGTTAATGCCCCTGTATGAGGTCATAGAACAGGAAGAAGATCGCCAGATTCTAGTCTATGTATTTTTCTACTCCGTCTGCCAACTCTTAAGAGAATTTCAAGAACAACCAAGTTTGATGACTGAGTCACCATGTTTTAGGAGGTGTCAGAGACCATAGTGTGTGACCTGCAGCTAGAGGCCATCCACCTGCTTCAGGTCCATGCCTACTGATGGCCTGTGACAAATGCCTTTTCTCTTTGTCTCTCTCTATTGCCACACTTATGAAGAAGGACGGAGGGGGAGAATCCTGTGCCACAGTGGCCATGACCATACTCAGCCTCTGAGCAAAGATGCCCCTGGACAGCTCGTCTCCCCACAGATGGCAGCTTCTCTCTTCCTTCCCAGGACAGAGCCTCAGGAGCAGGTTTCTAACTTGCCCCTGGATTCAGGACTTTACACAGGGGCAGGGGTGGGGGTGGGGGTAGTGTCCACCTGAGTCCCGGTGACGAGAAGTCATATGCCTGGTCAGCTTTGCTATTATGCATCCTGCTCATAAGATATTTAACATCTTATCAAAGATACTCTTTAAGTTGGACATGGTGGTACCTGTGATCCCAGAATTTCAGAGGCTGAGCAGGAAAACAGTGATTTCCTGGACATTCTGGACTACATATTTCATCTATAATACACACACACACACACACACACACACACACACACACACACACACACACAAAACCCTTGGGGCTAGAGAGAAGGCTCAGCAGCTAAAAGTATTCATTGCTCTTACAAAGAACTTTGGTTAGATTCCTACCCCCTTTGGGGTGACTATGTACAATCTGTGACTCCCAGGAACTCACAAAGTGCATTCATATACATAAATCTTTAAAACACAAATTTTATTGTTGTTGTTTTAAAACTCATTTTTTAAAACATGTGCATTTTTGGCTTATTTTAAAAAGGAAACAACTTAGAATCCCCGTGATGAATTAAGATGGGTTTGGTTGGGAGGTTGGGCATGAGGGTGAGGCTGGGGAAATCTTTCATTTAATCAAGCCTGCAGGTGCCAATTCATCCTTTACCCCCAGCTCCTGTTTCCACAAATAACTCAGGGAAACAGAAATCTGCAACATTCCCCCTGAGTCAATCATTGAATTGCTAAGCCCTGACCCTTCCAATCTCTGAGAAACACACACTCACACAATTACAGGTCACAACCAAATTCTATTCTCTCCAGGAATGGAAGAATACATTATTAGGAAATCCGTCAATATAATTCAGCTCATTAACTGAATCCAAAGGGAAAAAACCAATAACAAAAACCAGATGACTCTCCTGATGCTTGTCATGTTAAATCCAAGCACCCAGGACTGACTCTCAACTAGCTAGGAACAGAGGGGCACTTCCTTAAGAGATACAGAGATCAGCTGGAAAGCATGTCACTGTGGCAAGGGAAGGCCTAACGTCCCCCAGGAAGGAGCTGCCAATAGTTAGACAGAAGAAAACCAAGTCTAACCAACTTGAAATGAAGAGGAAGCAAAATTTCATTAATTTAAAGATTATATAATTATATGTCTGGAAAAAAGTCTTTCCCACAAAAATAATAACATTAAAAGCAGATCTGAAAAACCATAAGAATAGGATAACTTGATAATGTTATTCAATTTTAAGAAAACAAATTAATAATAGCCTTCTTACAGGAAGGCAGGCAAACCAACCTGAATATGAGAGAGTGATCAGCTAGCAAAATGATCATTCAAAATACATTCCTGACCAGGCATAGTGGTGCATGCCTTTAATCCCTTAGGAGGCAGAGGCAGGAGGATCTCTGTGAGTTAGAGGCCAGCCTGGTCTACAGAGTGAATTCCAGGACAGCCAGGGCTACACAGTGAGACCCTGTCTCCAAAACACAAACTCTCTAACTCACTATCTATCTTTATATCCATATGTGTGTGTTGTATTGTGTACATACACACACACACACACACACACACACACACATACATGTAAAATATTCTTAAGTATGGTAGTCATACCTTTAATCCCACTAGAAAAACCAAGGCACGAAGATCCCTATGAGTCTGAAAGCAGCCTGAGCCATACATTGAGTTCTGGGCTAGCTTAGGCTACGGAAATGTCTCAAAATGACCCTGTCTCAAAAGAAATCATGAATATAAATACAGACAGCAGACGAACCGCCATCCGGAAGGGCAGAGACAGGAAGCTGCCTGAGCGTAGCCACTCAGAGTGAGTCTGAGGAACATAGTAAAGCCTGTCTCAAAATCGGATAGATGTGTGCTCTGCCACACTCCACACGACTCCTGGTGGGACTCTGGGAGTGAACACGGTGCCTAGTGCAGAAGCCATGCACCCCATGTGTGTCTTATCACGGTGAACCTGTCACCGGAGGCTGCCCACCCCACAGTCGATGGCGGAAACCAGCAGGTCCTTCCTTTCCAGCACAGAAAAAGACTAGATTTTTCCAATGACGAAGGTCAATAAGAGCTGACCAACCGTTCAACGCACAGGACAACCCCACTATCACATATCAGCTCTGGCTGTCATCTAGCAAACGGTCAACTCTGCTCCTGCTCTGGGCCTTTGCACATGCCGCCCTTAGGGCAACCACGATTCTTCCCAAGAAGGCTGCACAAGGCCCATTCTCTTAACATCCGGTTTGCCTTCAAATGTTCTCTTTAAGAACAAAAAGCACTCTTTACCGCCCTACTAGAACAACTCTCCATCCACCTTTCTCTTTCCTTAGAGCACGTGACACCAGCTAATATCACTTTGTATCTGATTTCTCAATCCTTCTGCATCACCTGAAGATCGGCACCAGCAATGCAGCCACCGCTGTTGCTCACTCACTCCCTGGTATTTCCCTGACCCAAGCACAATCACACATGCACACATACAATCACACCACACACACACACACACTCACATGCACACAGACACATTCACACATGCACTTGCACACACACACAGATTACACATTTACACACATATACACACACACAATAAAACATAATGGAGCTCCTTGTAGTATTCCTCCAAATGCGGTTGGGTAGGAAGGAATAAACAGCAAGAGCTAGGCATTGACATGTTACAGGGAAATGGTATAGACTACGAGGCACAGGGTGGCCAGGTCTCCAAGAAGTTAAAGTCCCACCTACTCTGCACAGGCACATCCTGCTTGTTACAGCAGTGTGTATCTGATGCTATTTCCACCTTCTACAACATCCCCAGGATGCCTGCTCTCTGTCTAGAGTGCTCAAGCGTTCCCCAGATTTCTCTACAGAGCAGCCTCTCTTGGCCCTTTAAGTCTGTCCATATGACAACCACAGAACAAAACCACAAGTGACAGGGGAAACAGTACAGTAAAACTAAGACAGTCACATTAAAAACACAAACAGCTTTTCTGGAGCCTCTCAAAAAGGATCTCCTTCATCCCTTCCCAGAAGACAAAAGAGGAAAGAAATGCAAGAGAACATACAAGAAGAAAGTGCCTGGTGCAGAGCCCTTTCCTACTTTGCGGATGTGGCACACTCAGGATGCTGTAAAAACCACCACTGTCTTCAGCCATGCACGGCAGCAGTGGTGTGTGTTGGCGGCTCCACTGTCCTACGTCAGTCTACAGATGGGAAAGTGAGGCTGAGAGAAAGATGCTCCTCCAGCAGGCGTCACGAAAAGCATCTGATTCAAGGAGAGTAGGAACCATCCCAATAGACATGCTTCGAACATTAAAAACAAACCTGTTCTGCACATGAAAAAGAGAAAAAGCTGTTGTTCCATGCAAGGGTACCCATCACCTTAGAGAAAACCAGCATTTGGCAATGTACACAGACAAGCCTTACCCTTGCCGGGCCCAGGCACCTCAGCAAGGGAGGGTTTAGCCATCTGCACGTTACCCTGCCGCAGCTCAGTGAGCCCAGTGTTCGGATCATACGGTTGGAAAAGCCAATTTACCTCCAGAGAGACTGTTCCACTCCTGTCTGGCAGGAATTTTCTATCAGATTCCCCAGGAGGCAGATTTATATGACGCACAAGGCCTCCACCCTGAGTGGGCAGGTATGCGGATAAGTGCCACTACCTTAGGGCAGCAGCTAGGAAGTGTCGCCTTTGCCAGATAAGTGTGGGCCAGGCTCAAGGCTCCCAGAGATACTCTTCCCCTACCTCTGCCCTACATGAGATGTATTCTCAGTGTGAGAATAGGTATGCCTCCACTGAAGTCCTTTCCAGCACTTATTAAGGAGGCTCACACTGTCCTTTACTGGAAAAAAAAAAAGTATACTCATACATAGTAACACTAGGGGGGGGGGGTCTTCTAGTAAGCTCTCTGTGTTTCCCTGCCTCTTACCCATCTCCTCTTAGACTAACAGGCACCATGAAAGCCACATCCCTCACTATTGTGACCCCAGGAAACCTGACCGAATGCTTCATGTATGGATGGCAGGGATCTGAATTACTAATCAGTGAAATCCTTGAAGGTGAAGCAGAGGCTAGGCACTTAGTTCTTCCTTGGCTCTAGGGGTTGGCGGAGGAATGAACTATGGATGGATAAGAGCCTAGGGCTATATTTTCTATATGTCAGTCAAGTGTGCAGGAGACAAGCTAACCACTTCTAAGCACGCCTCACCCACACATCAGCTTAAGAAATGGTGGGTGTCTCAACATTATCTCCTCTCATGGGCAGGCAGAGTGTACAGGTTAGGTTTTTGTTGTTGTTGTTTGGTTGGTTGGTTTGAGTTTTGTCACAACATAGAGATACCTGGGAAGAGGGACCCTCCGTTGAGAATTTTCCCAAAGCAGCTGGCCTCTGCCATTCCTGTGAGTGTGTCTTGATTGGTTATTGATGTGGACGTGCCCAGCTCACTATAGGTGGCGCCATTCCCTAAACAGGTATGTTTGGGCTATGTAAGAAAGCTAGCTGAGCCTGAGCCAGTGAGCAAGCAAGTAGTGTTCCTCCATGGTTTCTGCTACAGTTCCTGCTGGAGTCCCTGCTCTCTCTCCCCTCAGGGATGTACTGTGATCTGAAGCACAGGCTGAAATAAATCCTTGTTCCTCCCCAAGTTGTTTTTGGTCATGGTGTTTATCACAGCAACAGTGAGAGACTTGGGAAACTTCAGTCACTGGGGTGAGAACCATCACCATCCCCAGATACCACCCTGGCAACAGGCCACCCTGTAAAAGGATAACTACCCGGAACTAAGAATATCACTCCAAGCTCTCCTAATGGGATTAAACACATACCTCTGCATCTCAAAATTATACGACTACACCACTGAAACAGCCCCAGTAGCTGCAGCCCATTCTGCAGAGAGGGAGGAAAAAGAGAGTCCAAGAAGATGAGAGGCATGCATGTGGAGGGCTTCCATGCCTTGGAAGACACTGATTTCAATCTAAGACCTAGAATTACCATTGACCTTGGAGCAGGTACTTAAGAATCACTTTCCCTCTCCGGTAAAATGCAGGTGAATGACATAAACATCCCTGGTTTGTGATAAGTTCTGGAGTCAATGAATATACACAGCCTCTCCCAGAGACTCCTACCTCAGCAGATAAGGCTATGTAGAAATTAGCCACTGGAAGATATGGGGAAGGAAGAGGCAAGAGTTTGTTTCTTAGCAGATGCAGAGATGAGTTTTATTGTTGTCAGTTGTTTGTTAAGATGGGGCCTCTACATTGTCCAGGTTATCCTCGAACTCATGGTTCAAGCAATCTCCCTGCCTGGGCCTTCTGAACACTGGGCCACCAGGTTCGACAGGACAGCTCCTAAAAACACTGTTCCAAATCCTGCCTTTGGCCAGAACAAGGTTAAATAGATTTTGGATCTTGAAAACCACAGCCCAGTCTTTGCCTTCACTTTGCTAGGTCTTGGTTCCTCATCTGTCAAATAGACACTGGTCTAATGCCCTGGCCACTTATTAGAACTGAGTAGGCCCTGAATATCAGAAATGATCTGTCCAACAGCTGCTGACTGGGGATGGCTAGGGGTTGCATACAACATGGACCTCTATTTAGAAACCCTGCCATGCCACCTGATCTTTTAATAGGTTCTGACAAGACCTGCATGAAGGGTCTACTTAACTGAACCTTAGTCAGCACTGGCCAAACACGTTTGGTGAAAGACTCCGATTTTTTTTTCCTCCTGACATTCCTATTACTGTAAAGAGGAGACTATTTTCAAAGGAGCTGCTTGGAAATGCTGGGGATGGGTGGGGAGAGGTAAGGCGCCTCACTGACAGTCATGGAAAGAGGGAGTTGCAAACTCTTAGCTGTCGATTTCCAGCTTGTGGAAGTCATCAGCTGAGCTCTGGTAACTTGAGGAAAGGTGAAAGGTTCCGGGTTTCACTAGCCCTTTAAGTAGTAAACAAAGAGCTAATAAAAGCCAATGAATGAGGCCAGCTCAGAGCTAATGATGAGATAGCAGCTGAGAAGTGGACCAGGGAAAGACAGAGGCCAACAGCTAGCAGGACGAGGAACAGTTACAGGGCTCTGGGGCCCACTCTGGGAACAATCTCAACAGCCTACACAATACCAATTCCCAACCAAGTCAGCCCACCAAAGCTGTCCCTAAGCGAAGGATATCATACATAATCTGTCCAACAGCTGATACAGGGGAGTGTCCTGGGCTACACAGCAAGCCTCACCGTAGCACAGAAGGCCCTTCCTTCCAGGAATGCCTAACAGAGCCAGCACACAGGAGTGGCTCAAGGTCAGTGGGTCCTACAGATTCAACGGAATGCAGAGCACAACTAATGCAGAGCACAACGGTGTGTGTATTTTGCTTGGGTTTTTTGTCTGTTTGTTTTGTTTTTTTGTTTTGTTGTTGTTGTTTTTGTTTTGTTTTGTTTTTGAGACAAAAAAAAAAAGGTCTTCCTACACAGAATAGGCTGGCCTAGAACTCAAAAACTTCTTTCTTCAGACTCCAAGAGCCTGGGAGGCTAGAGTGGTGGTTCGGCGGTGAATAGCGCTGCCTGTTCTTGCAAAGGACCCTAGCACTCAAGGCAGCTCACAATAAACGATTCCCATCCCTACATCTCTGAGATTTCTTTGTAACCCCAGCCTCTTTTTTTTTTTTTTTTTTTTTAATTTTAAGTCAAGGTCTCCAGTTAAGTTGCCTAGACTGGCCTTAAATTCCCAATGTAGGCTAGGGAGGCCTTGGAAGTTCAACTGTGTGCCTTGGCCTCCTATATCCTGGGATTGTAAGTCAGCACCATCAGGACTGGCCCCTGACTTTTATCATTACTCCTTAAATAATACAGCAGACTACCAACTATATGTCTGTTGCATTGCCTCATACAGGCAAGCAAGAAATGACTAGCAGATGTAGAAGGTTCTCTGCCTTCTCTGCACACAGCCTGCCACTGAATGTAAGAGACTTGAGCATCTTTGAATATTGATATTCATGAGAATCCTGGGGCCAATTTCTCATGGGCACCAAGAAGCAACTATACTGTAATAGTTAAACCAGAGGGTACTTTGATTTTGAAGACAGACAGACAGACAGACAGACAGACACACACACACACACACATACATACAACCTTTGACTAAAAACCAGGCAAAGAAAGAAATGTCCTTCCTTGGGCATTTTCTTTTGGTGCCAAGGCTTGCTGGGTAATGGAGTATAGATTGATGAATGAATGAACGAACTTGGTCTTTTCAGTTCCTCGGCACGACTGAAGTTCTCACTACCAGCCCATTTCACAGGAAGAATTGATAGGAAAGATAAGAATTTTTCTCCTGAGAATTCTCTTTGCACCTGAAGGAACATCAAAAACTCTCCCAACAAAACAATATTATCTGGTCATAGTCACTGTGTGTAGCAGGAAACTTCACTTGCTGGGGTGTTATCACACAGAAATCTTATGTTCTTGGGCTCCTAGCAGATCAGTTTCCATCTAGAAGAGGAGGTAACCAGAAATGATGGCCATGCTGTGAGAATAGGTGTTTTTGTAACACCTTGGTTAAAAGATGAGATGTCCATAGATCTCAGGAGCAAAGCTGCACTATGCAGAGAACCGTTTGGCATTTGGTAAGGTCCTGTCCTCACAAAGCAGGCTGCCTCCAGGCCAGACTGTGGTCCTGTATCAGCTCCTGGCTCCAGGTTCCTGCCCTTCTATAATTCCTGCCCTGATACAGTGTAAACTGAATGAGCCCTTTCCTTCCTCTTTGGTTGGGGGGTTTCATCACAACAATAGCAACCTTAAGGCAGGGGATATGTACAATTGTGGTCTCCATTGACCAACAAAAAAATGGGGGCTTTCCACTGACCCATGCTCACTGAGTATGCAACTGCCCCTCATCCAAACTGGACTCTCAATTCTCTGAGAATGCCCATTTTTGCCTATCTTTGGCTTTTAGCGCACTTAGTGATATACAATAAATGCCCATGGAATGATTCAACAGTTCAACTGATGGGTTCGTTCTCCCCAAGGAACTTCCAGATACTAAGCTCTAATTGTGAAGCAAGAGGGATCAGGCTCCTGGGATCAGCCAGTCCCACAAGAGACAGCTTTGATTCTGTGGAAAGAGCCCCATTCAGTCAGACCCGAGGGACCCGAGGCCAACACATGCTCCTGTAGCTTGAATTTGGGAAATTCTTTCCTCAGTATTAGGCTGTGAGCTTAAACGGTAGTCAGACATGAAATGCAGTAAATCTAAGATTTCTTCAGTCTCTGTGTATTTTCTAAAGATTCTTTTTTTTTTTTTAATTATGGAGGGGTGCAGGGTGTACGTGGGAGTGCAGGTACCTGTGTAGGTCAAAGAGGGTGTCAGCTCCTCTGGAGTTAGGTTGCCAGGTATATGTCAGTCAACATGGGTGCTAGGAACTAGACTTGGGTCTTCAGCAAGAGCAGAACATGTTTATAACCATTAAGCCAGCCAGCCAGCCCCCCAAATTTTTATGTAAGAAAGGGCAACTTAGGAAGTCTTCTGAAATTGCACTCCACCTGTATTTCTTTCACTTACATATTCAACTATGTACTTGTTTGTGTGGTACTGGGGGGTGGAACCTAGGCCTTCACATGAGCTCGGTAAGGCTGTACCAATGAGCTACATCCTCAGCCCCACCTGGAATTTCTTAATCTTTGAATGAGAGGTAAAATGAAACATTTTAGGGCAGAGTGATGTCCTAGGTTTACCAAGGACCAGCAAAACACTTCCTCCCCACTCCATCCCAGCAGACTCATCTCTCTAGTAAAATATATTCACTTTCCCATGACAAAGGTGCTCAGGTTGGGAAATCCATCCACAAGGAATACCCGGGTAAGCTGAAGTGAAGCAGTTGATCTCAAAAGTACACAGAGCAGAGGCGCTAGAGGTATACAAAAGCCCAGGGCCAAATGCTGGGTGGGGACACAGCCCTCCTCCTTTCCTACAGACGCCAAGCAACAGCTGCAAATGGCTAAGGCAACTGCAAACAGGGCATGCTGACTCCAAAGTCGTGTCCCACAGGAGAGCTCACCTGGGAGCCAGAGTGGCTCAGTTACTATCTAACGAGAGCACCCCTTAGGAGCTGAGTCTCCAAGAGAAGACCAAATTGTCACGCTTTTCTTTTTTGCTCCTTGAGGGGCTTCTGAATGAGGTCTCATCTGTCACCCATGCCTACAAAAGGGGGAACAGCCCTGCTCATTCCTTCTAGAGGCCCTGTGAGGATTCAAGCAGAGAAGTAAGTCAACAGATGCACAGAGGGCTGACCCGCAGCACACACACTCAGCCTATGGCTGGTGCTGCAGCTGGGTGGATGAAAAAAAATCCACCTGAAGTCACGAAATCTAACCCCAGGCTCTTCAAAATCCTTCAGAGCCAAAAGAGAGGCTGCTGCTTCCGCACTGGACCCCTGGGACAGCAGCCTGGATGCTCTTCAAGAGAGAAAGCAGAGCCGCATCTGCCAGGTATGAGGGAGCCCTGGCTCTCTGGAGAGGTCGCTCCCTGTGAGTACAGAAGCTTATGGCTATCACCACTAGATGAAACCAAGCAACAGCCCCAAGATGAACATCCCCAGAGGAAAAAGGAGAAGAAATCACAACCTCAGAGAGGTATGCTGTCCACCCAGCAGACAGCAAAAATTAAACAGATCTGAGAGTTACAGGAAGTAGGTAAACAGGAAACCTGGTACCCCACTGACA
The DNA here is from genome assembly GCF_963924665.1 of Micromys minutus. Lineage (NCBI taxonomy): Eukaryota > Metazoa > Chordata > Mammalia > Rodentia > Muridae > Micromys > Micromys minutus. The sequence continues at coordinate 31,758,828 of NC_137981.1, forward strand.
AGCCAAACTGTGCTCTTTAGAGAGTGATCCGGTCATGCTAATTAGATTCTTAAGTATGTATTAGGACGATCCAACGATTCTTCTCCTCGGTAACCACCACAGAGAACCATTAGCTTGCGTGCCCAAAGGAATATACCACAGCACACACCCCAGCGGAAACCAGAACCAGTCTAACCATCATGAACTGGCTCGGCAATCAGTGAGATAGGTGCTCCTCATGCTTGGTGTGGCCTGAAAACAAAGGAGACTGACCCAGGCTGCCTCCAAACCATTATAGGATACATCATTACATGTTTTAAAGGGTTGTGAAATAGGCCAGCCAGCATAGCATGCATTTTAAAAAGAAGAAATGGAGGCCTGGGAAGATGAATCCTTGGGTGGGTAAAACAGTTTGCTACCCAAATGTAAGGACCTGAGTTTGGATCCCCAGAACCCACATATACACCAAGTAGGCATGGCAGCCCACCTATAACCTCTACACATGGGAGGCTGCAACAGGATTCCCTGGAGCAAACTGGTTATCGAGGCTCAGTCAGTCTGCAAGTTCTGGGTTCAAATGGGAGACCTTGCCTCACTAGATAAGGAAGACACCTGACTTTGACCTCTGGCTTCTGCATGCATGTGTGAGACACACACACACACACCACCAACAACAACAAAAACAACAACAACAGAAGCAAAAGAGATGAGATGAGAGAATAACCTTCCTTCTATATATCTAGATACCCAGAAAAAGTTCTGGAAGGAAATGTAGAATTATATAAAGGATAAACATGGACTGCATTAACCATAGGAAAGATCCGGAATGGGTTCAAGACTGGGAATTAAATTTATTTTTTAATTCCTAAAATTAAAAAGTCATTCTTTAAAAAAGAAAGAAAGAAGGAGGGAAGGGGAGGGAGGTGGGGAAAATGTCTCAAAGAGCTCAGTGCCCATCCCTGCTTGCTCCTGAGACTGACCACTCACAAACACGATGTTCTGAGCAGGTGGGACTGTATCTGGAAATGAACACCCACAGTTTTGCACCTAATTTTACACCACATTGTTCCTATTGATCCCAGCTCTTCTGGGGCTGAGAAAAACCCCTCCATATTGAACAACGGTTTCTCTCCTCAGGTGGAACAAACTGGAGATGCGAAAGGAGATGTGTGTTTGGAGGGCAGAGGGTCAAGCCCAGAGCCTGGTGCACACTAGGAAAACACTCATCCACTAAGCTCCTCACCTAGCCCCTTGCCACCTACAGATTCTTCCGGGTCTCTCCCTACCCAGGCAAACAGGCAAGGAGTACCAGACACTGTCTCACATCGCCATGGGCACTTTCTTCCTTAGCTGTTACCTTTCCTCGCGCTCCTCCATTCCTCTGTAAACGCACTGGTTCATTGCTGTGATGGGCTCTGCAGACTCAGTGGGCCAGGCCCAGATCTTCTTTCCTAAAAGGCAAAGTGGCCGAGGGAATGGATTAGAATGAAGTGCAATGACACATATGAAGGAAAATGTCACAGCGAGACCCGGCCCTCTACACAAACTTAAATCAGGACTTCAATACGTCAAATGACCATCATTCACACACACAAAACTGGGGCCACAGTAGACGATACCAAATGCTACCCAGGATCTCCCCCAAGTCCATCTTTCCTTCTACCATCCCAAATTGAACATCCCTAAATCAAAACAACAACAAAACATTCCAACTCCAAAAGGCTCCAACATCTAGAACTTCCAGAACGCTAATGAGACCCCAAGTAAAAAATTCTAGACCAGAAATATTGTATTACTCATGAAATTAATGTTTAAAATATCGCATAAAGGTAACTTTAAGTTATGTGCATTAGGTACATATGAAAGATGAATCCTGTGTTTAGGCGTGTGTCCCTGCTCCAAGATATCTCATCACAGATATGCAGATATTCCACAGTCTGAAAAAAATTTAAACAACCTGGTTTCCAAAAGAAATAATAACATATGAGTTCTCGGGCCCTGCTTTCCCAGGCAGCCTTTTTGTATCTTCTATGAGACTATTGAGCAGGTCACCTGGTACAGGACAGATGACATCTAAAATCATCACAAAATGATTCCTCGGAATGATACAGATCCCCTCAGTGCTCACAGCAGCTACATCGAAGATCCAAGTTGAAGTACTCAGGAGCAACAGAGGCTAGTGGGAGACAGAGGAAGAGACAAGGAAGAACGAGAGAGAATATCCCAGGTGCCTTGGAGGATCCTTCCTCCTCTTCACTCTGGGAGCATCTGCCCCCAGAGGGAACACAGCCATAAGTCACAGCTCCTGCATGCCTCGCCAAGAAGACTGAGGTTAATATCACCAGAAAGATTCCCTATACACGCATGCCTCTAAACAGAAACCAACTGCTTCATTTGGTGTTACACACATACACACACACACACACAGCAGTCAGCTTCCACTCTAATCCTAGGAATGGCGTGCTTACTTCTAGCGCCTCCTAAGCAGGGATGGAGGGTAATGCTGGTCACCCAAGATCAGCTAATCTGCTGCCACATGTGTGCCCAGCACTGCTGCTATAACTGCCTTGACCACTGGGTCTCAAAGGCCTGCTTGGCAGAGCGCTGGCTTATCATCCCCCATCTGTTTCCATGGCTCTGACCTTCTCGAAGCACCATCTGATTGACTCTGATCCAGGTGAGAAGGACCAGACTCCTCGGATGCCTGCCCCCAGCCAGACAGACCCAGTATTAGAGAGACTCCCCAGCCCCTGCCTCCCATGCTGGTCTTTCATTTAACTTTGTAAAGATCAGGCCATGAGATATTTTTAGCATCTGGATCCCTGTCTAGGGCCACTGATCTGGCTTCCATCAGAGCTAACTTCATCAGCTGCCTCATGTGCATTCTGAGGGGTGGGGCAGGAGCAACCGGCTGACCGGACCGTTGATCCTAGAAAAGGAGAGGGAAAAGAATCGGGGCTTGAGTACAGAGTTCTGGGGGTGCCCTGGAAAAGCAGAAAGGACATATCAACTGCTTTTATCTGGGTCACTCTGCGGCTAGGATTCTCAGCCCACCTCCCTCCAGTCTGGAAATCAAGATCGCTCAATACCAACCTCCTCTGCATGAAGCACAGAACTCTCTCCCCTATCCTCAGTGAGAGTTCAACAATCCCCGCTCCCACAGAACTGTGAAAGAAGGCCTGGGAGGAGGGGCTAGCTCAACCCAGGATTACAGAAAGTGTTCTGTTACTTTTAAGATTTTCGTTTTGAGAGAGGGTCTCCTGTAAACCAAGCTGGCCTCCAGCATTCTATGCAGCTCAGAGAACCAAGAACTTCTAAACCTCCAGTCTTCGAGTCCCGAGTGTTCGTATTACAAGCACACACCACCAAGCCATTTAGAAGCCATCACCCTTCAGCATGTACCTGAAGGCAGTGCTACAATTCCTACCTCAGCCTTGAGGGGTGTCATGGACCAGGTTCTGACATGGGGGACGCCAGGGAATTATCACACCAGACCTAGAAGGGAGGCGTGCTACTACCTCAACCTAGGAATCAGGAAACTGGGGATGGAAGGGGGCGGGAGGGCCTAGAAATGGCAGAGGGTGTACTTAGTGTCCCTGAGATAAACACTCCTGTCCCCCACACCCCAAAAATTTAAAAAGTTCATAAAGAAGACCTAAAAATACACCCAGAGCACAGATACTAATAATGAGCAGGCACATGACCTTAAGAGTCTGCAATCCTTGTCAATGTATTATATACTATAATGTATATATGTATATATGCATATGTATATGGTATAGTTAGTTTGATAATGAATGAATGAACATGGACAATGAGCCAAGAATTACCAATTCCTGTAAAAGGAACTTAGCCCACACCTCACTTCACACCAAACCATGGTTGGTAATAAGCACAGCCACTATTGTTCACACAGGCACCTACCACAGCCCCCAGGGGAGCCCAGATCACAGACATTACAGAGATAAATGCAGAGCTCCAGGAGGCTGAGACTGCCCCAGATGATGGCAATTCTCATACTAAGCAGTGGCTTACACAGCCTGGACTTTTCCTCATCGCTCACCTTGGTCAGTGAGCGCCAGACAAAGATGAGATCTGTGCTGTTCTGACTCTTCAGATGGAAAAAGTTCTGGGCCAATCTCAAGCTCATCACCAATGGCCATCACAGTTACATTTCTGGAAGGGGAATTTAGTATGGCCACACCCTCATTCCTCTCCTCAACTGCCTGCAATCCATACTCACTGGCATTTTCTGAGCACTGGCCTCTTGAACATGTGGTCCTACTGTGTCCACTGGCCATGAGGTCCTGCTGTTTTGTCCCTTAAAAACATCTACTCCCAGAAGGCACAGATGGTGATGAGCATGTAAAGCCACCAGAACTCAGACTGCTGCTCTTGGAGCATCTTGGAAGACTGTGGCAACATCAAGTCACTACATATACTCAGTACAAGATATGTTCTAGAATGTTCTCAGTAGCACTTTTCCAAACAGTATTTTCCATTACTGTTGCCACACAAACTAAGTAACAAATGTGTCTTAGCTAAGGTTTTACCGCTGTAAACAGACACCATGACCAATGCAAGTCTTATAAAGGACAACGTTTAATTGGGGCTGGCTTACAGGTTCAGAGTTTCAGTCCATTATCAAGGTGGGATCATGGAAACATCCAGGTAAATACGGTGCAGGCAGAACTGAGAATTTTACATCTTCATCTGAAGGCTGCTAGCAGAATACTGACTTCCAGGCAGCTAGGACTAGGGTAGTATAACCCACACCCACTCCTCCTAATAGTGCCACTCCCTGGCCCAAGGACACACAAACCATCACAAAAATGTGTCCTCTAACAAGATTGCACTCCTTCTGGAAACACTAGCGATCTTTCTTTATCTTTCATTTTCTGGCTTCCAGAGGCTGACCTCAGTTGATCTCCTTCTCCATCTTCAGACACAACAATGTGGCACCTTCAGACCTTTCACTCCTTCCTCAGCTCTAAGTGTCACTTCTCAATCTTGGACACTGCCTCCCCACAATTTCCCTTTGTCCCTGGGATGATGCTGGTTCCTCTAGAATAATTCAGGACAATTTGCCCCATGGAAAGTTCCTTAACCTAACATCTACAAAGTCCCTCTTGCCACCTAAACTCACCTACTCTCAAGCATTACAAGTGATGAGACCGATGTCCTTTGAGGTCAAGGGCATCTCAGAGTACCACGGGTGTCAACTTTCTTAATGCTGTGGCCCTTTAATACAGTTCCTCATGCCATGGAACTGTAAACATAAAACTATTTTTGTCGCTACTTCATAACAGTAATATTGCTATTGCTATGAATCTCAGTGTAAATACCTGATATTTAGGTCTTAGCCAACTCCTGAGAAAGGGCCATTCGAGCTGCAAACGGGCTATGACTCCCAGGTTAAGAACTGCTGTTTCAGAGGGTCTTGTGTAAGGTACCACAAGCCCGTAGCCCAGACATTGCACAAAGGTTCAAGAGGAAAACGATTACACACAACTCAGGCCGAGGACACCTGTACAGTCTGTTTTTAGAGAGGCGGTTCCAACTGTCCCAACCTCTAAGCCAGTGGTTGGAGGAGTAGACAATGCCTGGAAGAGAACACAGGATGGCGCTGGGGACTTCTGGCAAACTTAGGTTTCTTTCTCTTTTTGTGTATTTTGCTTCTGGTTTTTTTGGTTTAGCTTAGACTAGACTAGAACTCATGGCACAGCATAACCCAGACTGAGTTTGGACTCACAGCAATCCTCCTGCTCCACCCTCCCAAGCTCTTAGTTACAGTGACACACACTTGGAACCTAGCACTTGAGAGGCTGGAGCAGAGGATCGTGAGTTCTGGTACAATCTGGCAAGACTTTGTTTCTAAAAGAGGAAGAAGGGAAAGCAGGAAAAAACAAAACAAAACAAAACATGCAATCAGTTTCTAGAGCCCAGTTGGTTTCATAAATATACAAGTAACAAATCAAGACTTCATCAAGTATAATCTCCTCATTTGTAGATCTCAGAAATGGACCACACCCCGCCCCCAAGAGACTGGCTCCTGTGTCCACTTTATAAAAACAGCAACCAACAGTCAGGGTTTGTCCTCCAGGCTTTTACTGGAGAGAGGGGAGCAAACTGGATACATTTCTCCCTGTTGTCTACCCCCTCAGGCCTAGAGCCAAAGTCAGAGATAAAGGCTTATTGGACAGTTTGGCCTGGGACCACAAGGTCCCAAGCCACCTGCCATGAATTACCTCACCTCCTCTACAGCCAAAAAGGATGACCCAGAGCCATGCCTAAAAGACAAGGTTACATCCCTCAAGGACAGCTATGGACATTAAACTGAAGCAGAGATAACAAGCTAGACCCACCATAGCTGCCGATCAGCACACAGAGGCCAGCAATGCTGATGACAGGCTTAAACCTGGGTGTTCCTGTCCATCAAACCTGCCTCACAGCTAGTTTCTGAACACAACTTAGCCTCGCAGGGACCCCAGCAGGGCATCTGTGGCAGCATGGTATTCTATCCAAGTATTCAGTGGCCATCTTTGGATTTCCCACAATGGTCTGGAGCATTTTCATGGATACACACAAAAAAATGTGTATGCCCTAGGAGATCAACCCCACCAATCAGCAGGGTGTGGAGTGGATGAGGACAGCCCAGAATAGAGGACAGGGCACTGTGAAAGCAAGAAGACAGACTCGGGTACAGTTTCATGGCATGTGATAAGTGACATGACACAGAGGAAGACCTGCTGCTTTGGAGGAGTAGACAATGCCTTTGGCAGGACTGTTTGGAGGACTTCTGGCAAACTTGGGTTTCTTTCTCTTTTTTTCGTGTATTTTGCTTCTGGTTTTCCGAGACAGGGTTTTACTCTGTAGCCCAGCCTGGACTAGAACTCATGATGTAGGGTAACCCAGACTCAGTCGGGACTCAGAGCAATCCTCCTGTCCCAGAAGCCTGTTTTGGAGCCAACACATGCCAGCTTCAGCCACACTCAGTCAGGCCAGGCTGGCGCCTTGGAACTAGTCATGGTGGGAATTTAAACCAAAGAAACCAGAATATACTATAACTCATGGCTACCTTTGCCCCACCTGTCCCCAAAAGCTGGCTATCTAACAATCCCAAACATGCACTGTGTATATGCAAATATATCTAACACTTGGAAGAAACAAATCCTTGGGTCTGGGATACAGCTCAGTGACAGAGTGCTGCCATGCTGTGAGTACAATGCTCATAATTGGGAAGGGACAAGGGGACAGACAAGGCCAAAGCTAGCTTCATTTAAAAAAAAAATTAAGGTTTGCATGTTATACATGTGTGGTGTGCATGCATGCATACATATGTGTACACATGTGTGTGGTATCCACAGGTAGGTTGATGCTGGGTGTCTTCCTTGATTGTTTCCACATATATCAAGACAAGATCTCAGCCAGACGACAGTGGCCACACAATCCTTTAATCCCAACGAACAACAGGCGGCAACAGGCTTATCTCTGAGTTCAAGGCCAGTCTGGTCTGGAGAGTCAGTTTCAAGACAGCCAGGGTTACACAAAGAGACGATGCCTCAAAACAAACAAACAAAGAAAATATCTCACTTGGACCCAAAGCCTGCTGAATCAGCTCTTCTAACCAGTTTGTTCCAGGAATCCCCTGTCTCTATCTCCCTGGTGTTGGGACAACAGGCGGGTTGTTGTCTGTTTACATGGGTGTCAAGGATTGAAACTCTACTCCTCACACTTGTGAGGAAGGCATTTTGCCCACTCAGCGTCTCCCTGGCACCCAGCGCTATTTTAAACATATGTCTCTTAGATGGGACACAGGACACGGAGCTGGCCGAAAGTCCTGGCAGGCCTCGGGATCACTAATGATCGTAGGATCTTTTCGATTATTTCCCACGTCCATTTTGTTTTGTTTTAAAAAGCATTGACCAGCCAGGTGTGGTGATAGAAGCAGGAGGGTTACAAATCCAAAGGCAACCTGAACTACACAGTGAGACTTGGCATAAAAAAAAAATAGAAATAAAAACAAAACACCAAACACTAAAGGATAATAGAGCCCTTGCCTGCCATGTTCAAAGGCCCGAGTTCTATCCTCAGCCCCAGAAGAGAAAAGCACTGAGCGTCCCTGCACAGTGTGACATAGCGGTTAAGAAGGGATCCGCAGGTACAAGAAGGTCAAGCCAGCCTGAGTCACAGATGTCTCTTCCAAGAGACGCCGTGTGTGTGTGTGTGTGTGTGTGTGTGTGTGTGTGTGTGTGTGTGTGTGTGTGTGTGTGTGACTTTGATGGGTCTGTAGGAACCTGGAAGACCAGCAAGCTGGGGTTCCTCTGGGGAGAGGACAGAGGACAAGCAGCTGCCTGATATAAACTCAGCCATTCGCAGCCCCCACGTCTCACCAGAGGTGCCCTGAAGAATGGTTCCTTCCTCACACCCCTGCCACGCCTTCCCTTACCCTAATCCCACCAGTGTGAACCGGTGTCTCCCCACCTGCATGCCGGTTTTCGTGGTTCCACCAACGAGCACCATGCTCGGTGACCAGATGGGAAGTGTCTGGGAACCGTGTGCTCTCCCCTCTAACGAGGATGCCACCCAGCTGCTATGGCTGGAAAAACAAAGCCGCCCTGGTGGGGATCTGATCACCCCAGAATCTCAGGAAAAGAAGTGAAGGGTAAAACACACAGGACCCCTAGCCTCATAAGCTGCCAGAAGAAGAGCTGCAGATACAAAGGCCTGGGGCTCTAAGTTTCCACATACAGTGTTAAGATGCTGCAATGCTGAACCAGATCCAGCACTATTATCACACATGCTCCATCAAGCACTTCCAACTGAGCTCTGCCAGGCAGCCTCCGGCTATCCTGAGAGCTTAGCTGCACACCGAGGGACCATCCCAGTTTTCTCTGGGTGTCTGAAGAATAACTCCATGAGCCCAGCTTCCATCATATGCTTGTTTGTGGGGGCTCCAGTGGCGATCTGGTCAGTCCTCAAGTGAAAGGAACCGGATCCTAAGACCGAAGGGCTTGGAAAGGAAGCCCAGCGGTCCACTCCTGCTGGTCCCCAGGCTTCCCTTCGTCAGTCCGAAAGGTACTTCATATCCACCCAGGGCATCTCATCTCCCCCATGATTCACTTAGAAAGTTCCTGTTCTACAAAATAATCTTGGGACTGCTGGGATACCCAGGTAGTAAGGCGCCTTCTACCAAACCAGACGACCGGGAGTGTAATCCCTGGGACCCACACGGTGAAAGAAGAGCCATCTCCTGCCCGCTCTCCTCCCATCTCCACATACATGCCGGGGAGGGGGGGGGATACAGCATAGTGGCAAAGAGCTGTAACTCTACCTTCGGCAGGTGACTGACACAGGATGATTGTATGGATCAAGAGATTCAAGACCAGCCTGGGCGATATAGTGAGACACCCCCCCCCAACTCTGAGACTCCCCAATTCTAATAAACAAAGAAATAGTTCTAATGCAACAACAACAACAAACCCTAGAAAAGTCTTGAATTATATAAAGCCACATTACTGTCTGCCTGCTTCTCTCAATGTCCCTCATGCACCGTCCTCAATGGACATGCAGTACACTTTTCCTGACGGACAGGAAACACGCTGGCGGCTTATCAAGCCACGGGAGACAGAAGGTGGGAGGAAGTGAGATAAGTTAGTGGAAACAGGTCTAGGGTTGCCCATCCTGTGCTGACTATTGTGAGTTGGACACACCCAAGACAAGTTCATTTTCGGGAAGGGACATAGTGGCCTGAGGACCACTGTTACTGCTGTCCTTGTCCACAGTGCCGCTAGCAACAGTGCCGGGTCTCTCCCGTGCTCAGTACCTGCTGAGGCTTCCAGCGTTCCTTTCTACTGGGCCCTTTCTGCAGCATGCTCGGCAAAGACTCATCTCACAGATGAGGACACGCAGGCACGGAGGGGCCAATGACAAGGAGAAGAAACACATCACCCTGAAAGCCAAGCACATTTCTTCCCTGTAGCCAAAGTCACCAACTCAGAAATGGTGGCAATAGAGGGACCATGCAACATGACCACGAAGTGTTCTTGTGCTCAGTTTTCAAGTTGAAGCTGTAAATCTGGATCCCTGACGAGGCAAAGTTTGCTGACCTGACCCTTGGCCTACTAGGGCGTCTACTGAAATGAGTTTCACAGAGCTGACACATCCCTCTTCGGAATTCACTCAGCGCAGCTCCAGAACGGCAGCCCAGTCTGTGGCGTTGCCAATTATTATATGTAAGGACAAACACACAGGGGCAGTATCCCTTGAGCAGCCAAAAACTACTTCAAAATGCTACAAACAGGTGAGCTCTCTAGAACCCCTCCCCCCTTTTTTGAGATAGGGTTTCTCTATATAACTCTGGCTATCCTAGAACTCTCCGTAGACCAGGCTGGCCTCAAACTCAAGAGATTTGCCTGCTTCTGCCTCCCAAGTGAGGAACTGTAGATTATCCTGAAGCTGTTTGTATTTTAATGTTAATTCTGCTTCCTCAAGAAGGGCTGCCTAGTCAAGAAAGGCTGAACCTTCCCATTTTAATTAGTAAAATAAAGAAAAACCAGTGACTGGGCGGGGTGAGGGAGGTAGAGAGGGCTGAGGAGGTCAGAGGGTGAAGGTCGTGGCAACAAGGAGTTTCCCAAGGACCACCTGGACTCAGGTGATATTAATTATTAATTGGCATTAAATAGCTATGAGCAGTAAGGATTTTATAGGTCTAGTATCTCATATAGAAGGGCAGTTTGTATCTTTGTCTATTTGATGTAATCTTGTTGTGTACAGGGTTTATGGATTGAGAGTTAAACATAAGAAGCTGTATGAAAAGCTATCAGGCTGTAGAGTCATATTTATGTGGGATTTTGGGGCAGAGAAACACCCCGGGACGGAGGCAGAAAACAGTCGGTGGAAAACCGCCAGGGAAGGGAGTTGCACTGACGAGTTGGGCCGTGGTGGCTCAGACTGGGTGCCAGAGGTGTACTCGGCTCCATATCAGGGTCGGGCCTGAGGAGTGAGACCTCAGGGCCTGTAAAGAGATAAGCATTTTTATTTATTTTTTAATATTTACTGCAACAATGAATGACCAAGACTCACCCAGGACCTGTACCCCATGAGTGAGATCACCCAAAAGGCCAATGTGATGGACACTGTAACCCTCACCTTTCAGAGAAAGAGACAGACTCCAGCCTGTGCAGGGTTACCAAGTTCCAGCAGCTGTAACTGGACAGCGCCATGGAAATGACCAAACCTCCCAAAGTCCTAACAGTTCATAGGTTCTGACAGCTGAGTAGCCACAGCCTGGGTCTCCTATAACAACCCTCTAGCTGCATGTGTCATCTTTGTACTCTGACCCTCAAGTGTCAGCTAAGAAAGACGGTGCTAAGGGAAGGAGCAGCTGCATCCTTCTAACACTGCTTGGCACATAATGAAGCTAGTGGGGAAAATCCTGCAGAGTCTAAAATTACCCTGGGAAGCCCTGTGGAAAGGTGCTGAGGCGTGGCTGCGATACCTGCTGTACCAGATCACATCAGCCATCCTGTTAGAAGATAACAGGAGCCTGAGGCAGGAGGATTTCAGATCAGGCTGGCTGTATATGTCACAATATTCACAGGAGGGGAAGGGAAGAGGAAAGAGGGATGGGGAGAGAAAGTCAGGGAAGGACACGAGCCCTATGCTCTGCTAAGGTAGAAGAGCTGTTCCCCATGGCATCCTTCCCAAGAAACTAGCAAGGAGGAGACTGTAAGCCAAAGCAAACTGGAATAGGGCAGGGGCACAATAAAAGGGAAAGAGAAAGAAAGCAGAGGCCTGTAACTTCCAGATGTATGCACCACACTGCCATCATTAGCCAGGCAATGGGGGTAGGTGTGACCTGCTTAAGGAACCTCACTGTCCTCTTCTACCCTTTCCGGAACATACACTCGTTAAATAAACTAACTGGTTATTCCCTGTCTTTTTCCTTTAAGCCTCTAATTTAGTTTGCATAAATTAACTACCAGAGGACCACAGCATGCAAACGGACTACACACCCAGGCTACAAGAATCCCAAGACAACGTGGTTCTATAATAGACAGACTAGTAAAACGCCTATACTACAAAACCTTTCATGATATAAACTACCGATGAAGGCCTTAGGTTCTAAAGTTGGACTCCTTGAAATCTAGGCTTGTTTCCCCCACCTAGCAGCCATGAGACCTAAGGAAGGACTTTTCTGTGCCTTGGTTTCCCGAACTACAAAAAGGCGCCCTAAAGGAATCAAATTTGTGGGGGTTTTGTGGTGACTCAAGGAAACAGTCAAGCCAAGAACACACCATACTGGGTTCCTGAGTTAGCACCTAGAGTAGGTTCCTCCTTTCCAGAACACACATGAGAAGGCAAGGTGACTCTCAGACAGGCTACCACACTGCTCACTGGAGGCCTGCCGGCGAGCAAGTCCTACCTCCTATTTGTCAGGCGTGAGACCTCTGCTGGACCAGCCAAGGTTAGGGTGGCTGTCTAGTTAAAGGGTCTGTGTGACAGACCCTGCAGCTTCCCAGGCATCAAGACTGAACACATAGGAGGGTGAGAAGGCAGATAAAAATACCCTGTGAGGAAACATGACAGACCCACCCAGAAGGCAAGACTATACACGCATGGAGATCTCAGGAGGCTGAAAACCAGCATCCCAGCCAGTCAGCGAGTAACCCTTCAGGTACCTCTTGAGTACTCCTTTCTGCTGGGTTGCTGGAGGTATAGGAAGGCCTCTTTCCAGACACCTCCCCCGACCTTCTACAAACTCTCCCCTCTCCCCTAACACTGGGCTTCTAGATTTATATCAGCTTTGCAAGTCACCCTCCAGAATTCCAGATCCCCAAAAATTCAAGTCACAGAAGAAACAACACAGAAGGGAGCATTCTGCGAAGCTCTTCCAGCCACATCCAGCCCAGGCCCTGCTGTTAGGAGACTCAACTCGGGGGCACCTCTTCCATCATGATGGGCTATCCCCACCCAGCAGATATGCACAGATATCCAACACCACACTTCCCACAGAACCTACTGAAAACTTTTGGCGCCTTTCCACTGGGTTATACTCACTCTTTCGTGTCCAACAAAAAGCAGGTAATGGAAAGAAATTTAATAAATAAATAACTTCTGAAGGCAAAGTCTGACACTCTGGCCCCATTCTCTGCTTAGACGGGAAGAGAAAGACTCAGGGCTGGGGTTTGAGAAGAGCTGTCCTCCCAAGAGAAGATGACCACAAACAATGGGGGTGAGGACTCCATGCTGTTGGAGTGTCAACTGTGGTGAAGATCCTTCCCTTTGTGTTATTACTGGTAACAGGAGAGAGACACAGAGACCAGGACAGTCCAGTGTGATCTCCTCAATCTGGCAGGCTAGGGAGACTGAAAATGCCCACGAAAGGCAGAAGCTGACTTTGAGTCTGCCTTGACGGCAGTTGTGAGCTTTGGGGTGCTGGAGTCAACAAACTGCAAAGATATGGAAACTTGGATTTGCTGCTGGTACTGTTGCTACCCCCGAGTTACTGCTCTGGGACGGGTTTTGTGGTTTTCCCTTTCTACACACTTGTGCTGAACATTCAACGTTGAGCCTTGATCAGAACACGGTCTTGGATCCATGTTTCTCCCGACCCCACCCTCTTCATTTCCAGCCCTCCTTTCAGGGGAGTCCTGCTCGACCTTAAGCCGCTGAACAGCTACAACCCAGGCCTTTCCATTCCTGCCACCACCTAAATGCCTCACCCGGTGACCTGGCACCAAGGAAACCAACCTCACCCAGCATGGGGTGACAAGACGGAGCATGTGGTTTGAGGCTAAGAGCCCTGTATTTCCATGACAGTCACAGGATTTCAGAGTCAGCGTTTGGAGCCGACATGACAGGGCTCAGAGTCACCTAAGCAGAGATATACGCTTAGCAGCAGGCCTTATCTGGGACTGGGCATCTGCACCTTCTAGTCTTCCCAGGGATGGAGACATCTTGCCTGGTTTATCTGTGGAAAACGACAGGGTGCACAGTAGTTGGTTCACTTGACCGTGGGAAAGAAGCCAGAGCCTCCTGCCCCCGACCAATGCACACAGTTATGAGCAGCCGGACCCACCAGGGGAATTTTCAGAAATACGGGTGTCTAGGCTCTTCTGACTAGAGCTTGAGCTGAGGGCCTCGGCATCCTGACAGGAGAGCTGGGAAGCTGATGCCTTAAGAGGCAATTTCAGGTCTGAAGAAATAAGGGTGACCTCACAGCTTGAGGGAAGGCAAGATTTGCACAGACCTGCCACCTGCCACATGCATCTCCTTGGCTGCTGGTACCACAGCCCTACAAAAAGCTGCGGATGCCAACAAGTGCTGGGAATGGGATTTGAACCCAGAAGCCTAACCATTTGGCTCTTTCTACCTTTACCTGCTGTCTTACTCTTACCAGAGCAGCAACTCCTCTGGCCACTCAGACTTTGAATCCAGAGACCTAGGAGGTGCTTTAACCTCTCTTCTGTCCTAGCTGTTAGTTCAATCTGGGTCCAAGGCCTGATCCTTCTCCCTCTACCCCCAAACCCCCATCTCTACCTCAAACAGCTTCTCCGCTCTGACATGCGGGTTGGTGAAGTCAGCCTGCCAGCCGTACCACTCCAGGCCTTTGACTCTGCAAAGGCTTCCCAGATTTCTAAAGATACCATTCTTCCCTTCAAGCTGGCCTTGGGACCTTCCTGCGGGTGGATTCTTCTAAGTATTGTTCCCTCTCCTTCTCCACTTCCTCAGCCACAAGTAATCTTATCTCGGGCCTTTGGAGACATAGCATCTAGAGCCAAGCTGTGTCTGCTGCTTCCTCAGAAAAAAAGGTTCCTGAGCAGAGGAGTAACATAGGAGCGAGACCGAGGCCTAAGGCATGGGAACCAGTTGGTGGTAGTCAAGGGCAATGATGTTGTTATGAAGTTCAAGTTTCATAGGAGGGGAAGCCAGAGAGTCAGACAGAGGCTGGAAAGACAGGCTAAAGGCAGACTAGAAAAAAAAAACTGCAAACTTTGTAGCAAGGTGATGTGTTTCTAAAAAGATAAAGAGAAGGGGGACATGTTTTATGAAGGTATGGTGAGGTGTGGGAGAAGGGGCTGTCTCATTGGGCTCATGTTGTCTCATCCCTTCCCCCTGAAGGACCAGCCACAGGATGGTATAGTACAGAATAGAGTTTATTTAGGGCATGGGGAGGGGAGTTAAGAGGGTAGTAGGGGCAGAGAAAGGCAGAGAGAGGAGAGAAGAAGATAGGGGCCGGTCATGAGCACGTGGAGAGAGAGGAGGGAAAGGAAAAGAGGAGACAGTAGGGGCAGGAAGATAAGAGAGGAGCCAGAGAGAGCAAGAGAGAGAGAGAGGAGGGGGCTAACAGCCCCTTTTATAGTGTCAGGCATACCCAGTTGTTGCCAGGTAACTGTGGGATGGAGTTTAGACAGAATGCTAACACAAGGAGCGTGAACATAATAGGCCTAGGGGCCATAACTATGGATGACCCCATAGCTACAAGCAGCCATTGGATTCTGGGAAATGAAGGAGTAACATGCTTATCTGTACATGTCTAGGCTAACAGGAAGAAAATGAAATCATCTAAGGCTCTCACCGAAGGCCACCATTGCTCAGGTTACACTGTGAGCGACTGGCAATAAGTTTATGGTCACACACCATTAGTAAAAAAGACAACCCTATCAATGATGCTCAGATTTTAAGTACGTATGCCCTTTGACCCAGAAGTCCCACGTCTATGAAGAACAGTGACTGCAGCATCCTTTTATAAGCAAAAGAAAGAAGCTGTAGAAATGGTCACCCGGAGCATCTGCTGTGGAGGAAAAATCCACTGGCTCTTCTTCCTGCCCCTAGGAGATGATAGAATTCATAACTTGTAGCATTTTGAAAAGGTAACATGAAGTATCATGTATGTCCTGCAAAACCACCTCAGGGCACAATCCTCCACAAATGTGTAAACACTCCTGCTGTTGGGACTGTTTCTGCCTCAGACGTGAGTTATCTATCAGCTCAGGTCAGGTTGGGTCCCCAAGTGAATTTAAAAATACTTTTCAAAAATACATTTAAAAAATGTTATAACTATGGAGAACACTGGGTAACTGCATGATTACGCCAGAGCCTCCCACGCATGCTCACTGGGCCATCAGGGCTCTGTCCTCTTCACTGGTCCTGTTACTCTGGGCATTAGCACCCTTCATCTCAGCATGGTCACCATGCAGCCTTCACTAGCGCCATGACAACCATTCAGTGGATGAAGCCTGAACTGTTACTGTCCCCACCCATCCACACTATCCCCTATCATCCAAGTGAGAAGCCAAGGTGTGCCTTCCCCTGGGCCACAGGCCAGTATATGGTCTCTTATTCTATTGCCTTCTCTCATTGCTCACATTCCAGTCTTTGAGTCACATGCCTTGCTTGAGAACCCAGACATTCTGGCTCTAGGGTCCATCCTACAGATTCTCACCTTCTCTAGGAAAGGTGCATTAGAACTTTTATGGAATAGTGCAGGTTGCAAGCACATAGATGATGAAGCCTTCCAATCCACAACCAGGGCA
The DNA here is from genome assembly GCF_963924665.1 of Micromys minutus. Lineage (NCBI taxonomy): Eukaryota > Metazoa > Chordata > Mammalia > Rodentia > Muridae > Micromys > Micromys minutus. The sequence continues at coordinate 31,775,348 of NC_137981.1, forward strand.
TAATTTGCATCGTGTAGCAACTGGCACATGGGCTGGAAGAAATGTGTCTCTTTCCTGGTCAGAAAAATACAGAGCAAAAGCATCTGAACACGTGTCCAGAGACCACGAAAGTACAAACCCTGTACCCAGCCCCAGAGTCTACTCAACCTGGAATCTGTCCCAGAAGACTGACAGGACTGCCCCAGCCCATCTACATGAGAGAGGTACCTACCACAACCATCTTCATTAGTCCATCCCTGGCTTTGTATAAAGATGGTTGCCAGACAACTTCCAACCCATCTAGGTTAGGTCACCACAGGAAACTTAAGGGAAGACAACTTTAGAAGCATCCCTATAAACTGGCTCAAAACCAGTGAGATGCTTTTCCCCATCTCCAGGTAAGCTCCTGCGGGGAACCCAAAGCAGTTAGTGCTCAGATGGTACAGGACACAGGACAGGAGGCTGAGGATAGGAAGGTGTAGGTTGATGTCGAGGTGATACATGAATGGAAGGTAGAGAGATAGGTGGGGGAAAGTCTAGGAAATGGAAGAGGAGAATAGGAGGGAGATTGGAGAGGAAGCAAGATGGAAGCAGGAAATGGAAGAGGAGAATAGGAGGGAGATTGGAGAGGAAGCAAGATAGAAGCAGACGTGGATGTTTCTCTTGATGCATCTCTAGATTGGTAAGGTCGTTATGATTATTTCTAAGGGTCTCCATGGGTCTACTTATCTTAACTAGATAGACAGCTTATATCATTGTCAACTGGTTGTAAGTTTTTTTTTGTAGAGGGTTTGTGGATTAAGAATTTAACATATAAACCTGTTTGATAAGTTAATGATTGTGGAGTCATGTTTTACTGGGCTAGTGGAACAAGATGTGTAGATACCAGGTTTGGGAACTAACCACTTAGGGGATTGTACTCCAGCTCTGCTCTGGAGCAGCTACTGGCATGGCTCTAGTGGTTCCTGCAGCAGCATCTGCTGAGTGAGACCACAGTGCTGTTAACAGAACCTCTTTTAATATTTACTGCTACAGGAAGCACTCTCTAATGTCTATGCCCAAGTAAGGACAGGAATCATAGCAGGAAGCTACCTTCCCTCCAGCCTGCCTTTCCTTCTGAATATTACACCACCAGCACTCTTCCAAAGACTCTAAACAAAGAATTCTGTGAAATCTCCTTTCCAATGCACACACCAATAAAGCAGTAGCTTGCAGTATGCCACAAATTTTAAGTATACAACCCAACAGCACTCTTATAGGATTATGTCCTCATATAATTATCAATCAAATCAACATGAGGGCTGCAGAGATGGATCAATCAGAAAAGTGTTTCCCTTAAGCAAGAGAATCTAAGGTTCCAGTCGACTTCATTCATAATAGCCAGAAACTGAAAACAACCTAGATGTTCCCCAACTGAAGAATGAATAAAGAAAATGTGCTGCATCTATATAATACTACTCAGCTATTAGAAACAAAGACATCATGAATTTTTCAGGCAAATGCATGGAACTAGAATATATCTCTGAGAACCCACATAGGAAAAGCCAGAGATGGTGTTATGCACTTAAAATCCCAACACTGAAGAGGTAGGAACAGGAGGGTCTCTGAGGCTTTCTGGTCAGCAAGTCTATCTGAATGGGCAAGCTCTAGGTTCAGTGAGAGAGAACCCTCATCTCAAAAGATAATAAGTAGATGAGAAGAGATTGAGACATTCAATATCAACCCCTGGTCTCCTCATGCATACACACATACATGTACATATTCACACACATATGTACATATGCACATACATGTACACCTGCATGTTCACACGTGCACACATACATGAACACAAATAAATAAAAATATTAAACAGTATTAGCCTTTAGGAAAAGGGCTTCTCTATATCCAGAATAATGACAACTCAAAGTAACCACTGCCTTACTTGTAAGCATGGTTAGCGTGACTTGTATTGGAATGTGGATCTGTCTTTGGCTTCATGCACTCAGTGCTATGACATGAGTTTTATCTCTGGTGTAGTAATTCTTGATTTCTCATTGCTGAGAGTATTACACCTATATTATCCCATATTTTGACTACCCACGCAGCTGTGGATAAGCATTTGGACTGTTTCTATTTGGGGATCAATTATTTTTGTTTGTTTTTGAGATGTGGTTTCTCATGTAGCCCTGGATGTCCTAAAACTTGCTCTGTAGACCAAGCTGTCTTCACACTCAGTACTCTGCCTGCCTCTGCCTCCCAAGTGCTGGGATCAAAGGCATAGATGTCCACCATTGGGCTTGGGATCAATTGTTAACAAAACTGCTGTGAACACTGGTGTATAAACCTTTGGGTGCCTCCTGTACTTATTTCTCTTGGGTTCACATTTTACAAAGGAGCTGCTGCAGTATAGGCAGGCAGATGCTTCACTTGGGCGCATTTTCCAATACAATTTTCCTAAGTGGTTTTAAGCAAGTTGCACTCCCACCGGCTGCATGTCTAAACTACACCCTGGTGTGGGTCAATATCAGCTTAGTCATGCTGCTGCCTGCTGTGGTGACATCACAAGATAAGGTTCTCCCCATGTTTGTGTTTTGATTATTCAGACATCTCCCCCTTTGGTTATAATACTTGCTTGGTTCTTATTTTTGACTAGATTGTCTATTATTCATTCACAGAAGCTCTTTATATAGTCTATAAGTCCTTCGTTCGGTGTGTTCATTTCAAATCTCTACCCAGACTACCATTTGCCCTTTTACTGATGTCTTTAAGAGTCTTAGCTCTGGCTGTCCTGGAACTCACTATATAAACCAGACTGGCCTTAAACTCACAGAGATCCAACAGCCTGATGGGATTAAAGGTGTGTATCACCAGCCCAGCCTTGCAGTTGTTATCTTTTAATGAAGAATTCTTTGTTCCTCTTTCATACTGGGATGGAACCAGGAGGGAGGGCAAGTGCTCACCCATCAAGCTACATTCCTAAACCCTGGAGTCCCTGACTGAAATGAAGCCTCATTTATAGCTAATTTATAACTTTCCCTTTATGGTAGTGCCTTCTGTATGTTGTGTAAGGCATCTGTTTCTATTGGGGCATGGATGTAGGTAAGTCTAAGAATGTATGCTTAGCATTGCAAGCACTGCCCTGGGATCAATCCCCAGAATCCCTAAGATAAAATGAAAGCTATACCTCCTCAAATTCCACAGATATTCTCCATCATTTTCCGAACGCTTCACAGATGTGCATTTCACACTTAAAACTTGTGCTAGTTAGTTTTAACAATCAACCTAACACAACCTAGAATTGCCTGGAAGAGAATCTTAATGAGGAATTACCTAGATCAGTTTGGCCATAGTCTTATCTGTGGGAGACTATCTATTTGATTATCTGATGTAGGAAAATCCAGTCCACTATGGGTGACATTATTCCCTAGGCTGGATTCTAAACTGTGTAAGAGTAAACTAGAAATCAAGCAAGGTTCCAAGCACATTTACTCTCCTTCAACTGTGGATATGATTATTTAGTTCATGCCTTGACTTCCCAACAATAATGGACTATAATCTGGAATTGTAAAATACATAAATCTGTTCTTGTCTAGGTTACTTCTGGTCAAGGTATTTTTTTTATCATAACAACAGAAACATGAGTAGAATAGAATTTCAACTATCTTGGATAATTTTTTTCTTTTTTGGTATAGCATGACATGGGAATAGCTGAGTTATACTTTTAGGATAAAGTTCTGTTGGCCATAACCACAAACCATGTACACAGAAAGGTCAACTTCTGTGTCACCTCATCTCAGGGACCTGACAACACAGTTTCTCCCACACCCTAGACCCTTATTTGAACCATTTGGAGGCACCTAACTCCAATTCCTCCCATAACCCAATAGACCTCAGATAATTGCATGCATGTTGTTTTAGAGAATTTTGCAACACAAACTACATACAAGGCACTCACTCATATTTGATATAAAGTTTCCACCACATCCCATGAGTTCATTTGGATAACTATACTTGGATCAGTATATCATTAAAAACGCAAAATAAAGAAGGAAAGGGAAATGCCCAGTAATGGAGCAGGAATACATACCAGGCAAGACTGAATACCCTATATGCCTCTCTGGGTGGAGAATTGGGAGGAGGGGCACAGAAAAGAGTATGGCACAGAAAAGAGTATGCTAAGCCCCAAATCACTATGCTGACAACCTGCAGAAGAGGCCAGTGAAAAGCAGAGGAAGAGATCAAATATGGTGACACATATTCTCCCAGCACTTGGGAAGCAGAAGCAGAGGACTTCCACGAGTCTGAGGCTAGCCTGGGCTACATGGCACAACATTGGGGCCCAACACTAAACATGAGAAGGAGCTGGCCTTAAGAAGTTAAGGGATGAAGCATTTTGTCACACAAAAGCCTGAAAGAAGAGGGACATGTTTGGAACTTCCATGAATCCAGAAGACATGCCGTGGTGCAGAAAGGCTTACCAGTTGAGATAGGAAAAAGCAAAGCTTTCTTCTAAGCAAAATCAGAAGGCATTGGGGGCTGCTGCTAGAACTCAGATTCTACACCATGCAGCATGAAAGTCCACTGTGAGACAGACAGTAGGCAGTGGTCTCCCTTGAGGTCCTTCCATCACACTCTAAGTTCAACCTAAATAAGGACCAAAATGACCTTTGGCCACAACTGTGGGAGTCAACATGCTCACGCCCAATGTCCCTGCTTTCCTCTGCAGTCCTGGACTTACACACCCCTCACCCCACCTACCCAGGTTGTGGTCTTCTCACTCTGTTGCAGTCGTGGCTAGAGGGTCTACACTGCAGACACTGCATATACTGCATACTTCCCTGCTGTTACAGCTCTTGCACTCATGTGACTATGTGATTAATTTGTTTCCTGACTCCAAAAGGACCAAGTCTGAGCCAGCAATGGCCACCAATGCCTCCCCAGCCCCAGGCAGAGGACCTTGCCTTCAGTAAGTGATATATTTTATATATTTTTTTAAGTATAAAAGTTCAGAGTATAAAAGTAAAGAGAGTATAATATAGCCTATGAACAGAACATCACACAACTTGGATGAGCAAGTCACTCCTAATTGTTACTAAATTCACATTTTGTGTGTGTGCAAGTGTGTATATGCATGTATGTGTGTATGCATGCGTGTGTGTATGCATGTGTGTGCGTACGCATGTAAGTCAGAAGACAACTTACAGAGACCAGTTCTCCTCTATCGCCATGCAGGTCCCAGAGACTGAACTCAGGTCCTCAGACTTAGCAACAGACATCTTTAGCCACTGAGTCATACTGTCAGTTCTTGTTCCAAAACTCATTACTTCTACCACCCAGTGGAGAAAGCTCCTGCTGTCTTATCACTCAATACAAATGTATAGATTGAATGAGTGAATGAATGAATGAGTGAGTGAATGAATGAATGAATGCTTGGAGTTCTCACTAATTTTACTATTAATATTAAAGAAGAGGGAAAATTGAGGAAGGACCATATAAATGGGTCAGTTGGTTTTTGTCAACAGGTAGACAACTTGGATAAAACTGCAGGGGATAAGATTAAGATATTGATTAAAACAGCTTCCTTTGCCCCACACTTATGGGACTAAGACTCTTCAGGCCTGGTGTCCTGGTCACATTCATCAAGAATGACAAGGGAGGTTACATATTTCCCATAATCTCTTATAAACACAAACCCTGGAAAAGGCGATTTCTTCTTATAAACCAATATGGCCTTTTACACACAGAAAACAAGAATACTTTGGAAGTGGGGGTCATGGTTTGCGTCCTCACTTTTAAACTACACTGCACCTATTTTATACCTGTATCTTCACAACCGCAGCAACTTGCTCAAAAGAGTGTGGCACTTGCACGACCATTACTGTCTTACAGGAACCTTCCCTATCTGTGATAGCCCAGGGTGGAGCACAAGCCACCTCTGGTTCCTACAGCGTGGGGACGCCCCTGGGATGCTGAGCCACATCCAGGGCCAAGAATGTCCTTTTCATTGTAAAGTATCATCACCTGCATTTTCTAACTCTTTTCACAACTGCAAGGAAAACTGCTCACCTCTTCCCCACACGCCTGTGGTCTAGAGCTACCTCAGAGTTTGGAGTGCCTCCTTCCGTGTGTTTGCACGCTGGCAAGTCCAGGTTCCTGAGCTGGTGACCGCGAGGGGTGGTTCTCTCGCCTGTATGGCCTGAGGCAGGTTGCTCCACCCCCAGAAAACCATTTTATTTTCTAGGAGAGACTGCTGAGGTTCCCATACGCTGTCAGAAAGGTTTGCAACAAACTAGAAGCTCCTCAGGCCGGACAGACAGCAAAGAGGCCAGAGCAGTGTGGTTCTCAACCTTCCTAATGCTGCAACCATTGTGACACACTTCCTCACGCTACGGTGACCCCCCCCAGTGAGCCCTCAAGGGGGTGACAGTCCACAGGTTGAGAGCCACTGCTCTAGTGAGCCTGGTAAGGCTATTTCTATGGTCAAAACAACTCTAGCTACATGCTCCGGGAGGGACAGCCTGCCCAGAAAGTGGGGTGAATTTCTCCACTCCACAGAGGAAAGCAGCAGGGTGGGGGAGGGAAGGCTGGAGGAACAGCAGTGGCCTCTGAGTCATCACACCGCCCCTCCCTGCTGGATCCCTTTGTTCCAAAGGAGGGGAGCTGTGACTCACATGGACTCCAGTCCTGGACTGCACCCATCCGACCCAGTCCAGCTGCCCTGCCCTGTATCACTATGGAAACATGGGAGCTGCATCCTCTTTCCCCAGCACTGGCCCCTGAGGGGTTGCTGACCTGCAGCACAAGATCCCATTGCGGCAATAGATGCAGAGGAGCCTTGGAGTCCTGTGAGTTTAGATCACCCTTACATCCATTGTCTCCAACCACCACCATCATCACCATTATCATTATCACCATCACCACCACCATCATCATCATTACCATTTTCACCATGACCACCACCACCATCATCACCACCACTACCATCATCACCATTATCATTATCATCATCACCACCACCATCATCATCATCACCATTTTCACCATGACCACCACCATCATCACCACCATCACCACCACCACCATCATCACCACCACTATCATCACCACCATCATCACCATTATCACCATCACCACCACCACCATCACCACCATCACCACCAACATCACCATTATCACCATCACCACCATTACCACTACCATCACCACCACCACCACTACCATCATCACCATCACCACCATCACCACCATCATCACCATCTCCACCATCACTCCCACTGATATCACCATCATTTCCACCAATTCTTTTCTGTGCATGCTTTTTCACTTCGTCCTCCAAAATTATTTACCTGTAACCTATAGAGGGGAAAGCAAAACAACTCCAGGACGATCTCTGTAGGATTCACACCAACTCTTCTTAGTCTTGATTTTTACCGTAGTAAAACTTACAACCGTGTCCTAGTCGCTTAGCTATTGCTTTGATAAGACGCAATGGCCAAGGCGTCTTATGAAATAAAAGGCTTACACAGGCTTACCACTCCAGAGAGTTAGCCTCCAGGATGGCAAGGTGAAGGCGTGGCAGCCGGGCAGCTGCGAGCTCACATCCTGAACCACAATCATGAGGCGGGTGAAGAGAACACACAGGGAGTCTTTTGAAACCCCAAAGCCCAACCGCAGTGACACACAGCCTCCAACAAGGCCACACTACTACTTCCCGAAGAGTTCCACAAACTGGGGGCCAAGTGTTCAAGTGTATGAGCCTATGAGGCCATTCTCGTTCAACCACCACATACACGTACGAGAGTCATAACGACACAGTTGGGAACGCCAAGCAGAGTCACAGGGCTGTGCAGCCACAATCTCCAACATTCCCAGACTTGTATTTATCCCAGACAGAAACTGTGCCTACCACGCAGGAACTCCTCATTCTCCCCTCCGCTCCCACAGTTCCTGGGACCCTCCCTGTCCTATTTCTGAGGCAGTCTGGTATCTCATAAGTAGCATCAAATTGTCCCCTCTGCCTTATCACACTCAGCACCATGTCCTCAGGACTCAGGCATTTGTAGCAGGTGTCTGAATCTCCTAATTAATTTAAAACTGATCAACAGTTCATTGTAGGTCTATACCAATGATTGTTCACTTATCCAAGAATGGATTCTTGGACTGTTGTGACGTCCTAGAGTTGTGACGGTAGGGATGTGATCATGAATGTATGCGTACTTCTTTGAACCACTGCTTTCAACCCTTTGGGGTGAAAACCCGTTTGTGGGCTTCCTAGACCCTATGCTAAGTCCATGCCTGGCCTCTGGTGGCTTTCAGGACTCTGGCCCAAGAAGAACAATAATAGTTAGTGACCAGTGACTTGGTTTCCTTTCTGTTTCTTACCTGCAATAAGAACATTGATCAACTCATTAATTCCTCTCCATTCCTCTCTTGGTTTCCTCTTCCCTTTCTGACTCTACTCCAACCACATCAGCCTCAGTTGGAACCCTCCAGAACCTGTGCTCCATCCCCCACTATCTCCAGCTCTCCTTGGTTATCATACATAGGGAGATTATTTCCGATGAGAGGAACCACAAATGCAAAGGTCCTGAGGTGTCTGCCCGAGGAGCTACACTGGAGCTTGTGGTTGCCCCATGGGAAGTGGCAGTATTAGGAGGTGTGGCTTGTTGGAACAGGTGTGGCCATGTTGGAGGAAGTGCATCACTGTGTAGGCCAGCTTTGAACACTCAAACTCCACCCTGCGGAAAAGAGAGCCTCCTGGCTACCTTTGGATCAAGTAGTAGGACTGTCATCTGCTGCACCATGTCTGCCTGCACACTGCCATGCTTCCCACCATGATACAGGACTGAACCTATGAAACTGTAAGCCAGCCCCAATTAAATGCTTTCCTTTATAAGAGATACCGTAGTCTGGGGCCGGAGAGATGGCTCAGTGGACAAGAGCACTCCCTGCTCTTCCAGAGGTCCTCAGGTCAGTTCTCAGCACCCACATGGCAGCTCACAACTGTCTGCTGTCTTCTTGTGTGCAGATGTACATGTAAACAAAGTACCATATCTATAAAACACATAAATAAATCAATCTTCACCCAGGCAGCGGTGGTACACGCCTTTGATCCCAGCATTAGGGAGGCACAGGTGGGTGGATACCCAAGTTTCAGAAACTCTGTCTGGGGGAGGGCCTCAGTAAAGAAAAAAAAAGTGAAAAGCTATCTCATCCCACCACCTAATAAATGCTTAATAAAATATGGTGGCAGCAGCATTCGAATCTGATTCTAAAAGATATCAGGCTAATTTCTTTACCTGCATTTACTGGCACTGTGGGATAAAACATTGGCACTGACTCTGCAGAAGCAAGCATCTCCCCTCAAAAGAACATGGGTGGTCATCTAAATATTGTCTGACTCATGATGCTGGCCCGGAACATACCAAATGCAAGTGATCTGTTGAGAAAGTTGCTAGAGGCTGCAAGGCTGCAAAGGACTTTTGTAAAAAATTAAAGTCATGCTGGAGAGAAACTGTCCTCCACACCCCTTGGGAGATGTGTCATAGAGAGAGGTCACCCAAGGTCATTTAGCTGAACCTTCCAGACTGGGCAAGAGTTAAGGCACCAAACCTCAGTTCTGTAACGTGCTTCCGTGTTTGGGGACCTGATTGTATCATTGTGTTTTTCCCCTAAATTTCCATGTACACTCACCCTTATACTGAGGGGTGGAAACAAAATCTCCAGGAACTGTTGAAATAACAGCCTGAGTGAGAAGCATCTGCTAAACCAAGAGAGCTGAGATTTTTGAAGATTGCAAAACAGCTTCTATTGCACCTAACTATCTCCCTTAGAAACAAATTAACATCTCTGCCCCAGTTAGCATTCTTCTAATTGCCTTCTTAAAAACAATGATAAATAACCTGAAGCACACAGCACACAGAAGGACAGAGCCTCTCTGTAGCTGGCTGAGTAAATTCAAAATTTCAATTGCAGTTTCCAAAATTGTTACTTAAATTTGGAACACAAAGTCCCCCCCAAAAAAAGGGGGGGAAGGGGTCTCTTCCCAGCAATGGGAATGTAGTCACTTATTTTTTTTTTAATCCCTTAAGACTAAAATCTGATTTCTGCCAGAACACATCTGGAACACATAAATACACTCAGGAATATAAACTAAACATGCAGTATGTGACACTATCCTTTTATGATTTTTATTTCATTCTTCAAATTATGATACAAAAGTTGCTTTCCTCTAGTGATGTGGTCTGCCCAGCTCTCGCTTCCAGCTGGTTTCTACAGGGCTACGGGGCCTCCAGGTCTTACCCCTTCTCCGAGGGCATGGGTTAATACAAGGCTACCAGGCCCCTATAGTCCCCACTCCTGGCATAAAGGAAGCCAGGGCCGCTGGAGACCCCCCCCCCATATCACCAACTTAGTAGTGAAACATTTTGTCCAAGGTTTGCAGCCTTGGACTTCCACTAACCTCACTGGGTTACTGTGTTGGACAAAGAAGAGTAACAGTAGATATTCCTGCCATTGTATCAACAAGGCCCAAAAGGCCCGCCTCTGGGTATTTCTTCCTCAGAGTAGGTGACTGGAGAAGCTAAGTGAGGGACACTCCCAGGGAAAAGCACCCAGGTCCCATGATAAATGTTATTAACTGACAAAACTCCTCAAACTGCCTACGCTGTTCACCAAGCTCCTATTGAAATCTCAGCAGTGGGCTAGAGACACGGCTCAGCAGTTCAAGAGTGCTTGCTCTTTCTTCTTCTTCCAGAGGACCCCAGGATGGTTCCAGGCACCTACATCAGGCACCTCCTAATAGCCCATAACTAGTCCCAGGGGATCTAATGCCTTCTTCTGGCCTCTTTGGCCACCCACATACATGTGGCATAGGTACACGGGGACACGGATACGTACTCATAAATCGCAGCTGCCTTTTAAAAGTCATCAACAAGCTCACCCTAAAACTCAGGAGATACTGGCTCTGTTATAGAGAAGTCATACCAAAGCCTCAGCCCAGAGAGCACGCACTTGAGCACTGACACAGGAGACATGCCATGAAGGGACAGCACTGAGGATGCAGAAATGCTTGGTTTTCTAGCCAGCAGGTTTTTAGCAAACTCATAAAGACAATATAATAGAGAAGAATGCTCTGTGGGTTTGTTTTTATTTGACACGGGGGTCCTGGCTAGCCTAGAACTCACTATGTAAACCAGACTGGCCTTGAACTCAGAGATCCACCAGCCTCTGTCTCCTGAGTGCTGGGGTTAAAGGCGTGTGCCATTGAGGCTGGCATTTTTGTTTTTAAAGACAGAGTCTTGCTATGCAGCCCTGGCTGACCACAAATTCTTGGACTTGTGTGTCCCTCCTCAGTCTCCTGATATTCACATACAAAGGAATGAAACTGGTTAAGCCTTTGGTTCTATTATGGCTTTGGTCTCAGCACTTGGGAGGCAGAAGCAGGCAGATCTTTGTGAGTTAAAGACCAGGCTGGTTTATGTGGAGGGGTCCAGGGTACCAGAGTCACATAGAGAGACCTTGTCTCTAAAAAAGGAAGAGGAAGAAACAGATGAGGAAGAGGAGGAGGAGAGGGAAAAGGAGTAGGAGGAGGAAGAGGAGGGGGAGAAGAAGGAGAAAAAGAAGGAGGAGGAGAAGAGGAAGCAACAGCCACAGCGTCAGCAGCTAGATCTCTACCTCACACCACACAGATGTTAACACAGTGCATCCAAACCTGGAATCTCAGATCTGAAATATAAAACTCATACTAAAATGTAGGCATAAACATTTACGGCCTTAATAAGCCAAGATTTCCTAGGTATGATAATAAAAGCTAAAGCAAGATTTTAAAAATATATAAATGCCACCAAAATTAAGACCTTGTGCTTTGAAAGGCACTATCAAGAAAGGAGAAGAATATTTAAAAAACAATGAAAAGCACTTACCTGCTGAGGGGTTGAACCTAGAATACATAAGAACCCTTTCAACTCATAATAAAGAGATACATAACCCAATTTTAAATAAGAAAACAGGAGACAGTAAAATGGCTCATAAGTAAGCCTGGTTTGGTGGTTGGAATAGGAATGGCCCTCAGACTCCTGTGTCTGAATGCTGGCCCATAAGGAGTGGCACTATTAAGAGGTGTGGCCTTGTTGGAGGAAGTGTGTCACTGTGGGAGCAGGCTTTGAAGTCTCTTGTGCTCAAGCTAAGCCCAGTGTGGTGTACAGTCTCCTGCTGCCTGAGGATCAAGATTTAGAACTGTCATCAGCTCCTTCTCCGGCACCACGTCTGCCTGCACACTGCCATGTTCCCTGCCATAACTAAACCTCTGAAACTGTCGGCCAGAACAATTAAATACCTTCCTTTAGGAACTGCTGGGCTGGAGAGATGGCTCAGTGGTTAAGAGCACTGACTGCTCTTCCAGAGGTCCTGAGTTCAATTCCCAGCAACCACATGGTGGCTCATAACCATCTGTAATGGGATCCAATGCCCTCCTCTGGTGTGTCTGAAGATAGCTACAGTGTACACACACACACACACACACACACACACACACATATATATAAATCTTTGGAAAGAAAAATTGCTGTGGTCATGGTGTCTCTTCACAGCAATAAAACCCTAAGACACCCGGCAATCTGAAAGCCACATAAGTGTGGAAGGAGAGAAGAGGCTCCACAGAGCTGCAGTCTGATCAGGCACCATGATACATGTACAAGGCACATATTCCTTTAAAGATGCTACATAGGTGGCCACTGAGCACATAAAGAGATACTCTCTTTATCACCATCATCAAACATCAGGGAAACACAAGTCAAAAAAAAAAAAAAAAAAAAAAAAAAAAGCCACATCAAGAACATTGGCCAGCCACCAGAAGGGCAGTAATCACAATGACAGATGATAACATGTAGTGATTAGAGTGTGGAGAAAAGGAAGCTCATGCTTTCCAAAGGGTGTTACCATGTGACCCAGTAACCTGGGCTGGGTATTAAGCGAAGCATGGAGCACATGCCTAGAATGTGAGGGGCCCTGAACTCAATGCTCAGCATCAGTACCGCTCCCCAAAAGACGACGGTTACACATACATTCAAGAGAAATTAAACATACGCCCACGTGCATTTATATAAAGTTTTACCTACACATGGACAGAGAAAGCACTCTTAGACATAGCTAAATGGAGAAAGATTAATTGCTAAACAATACATTTAAATGACTCTGGTGTGATGACAGCTTTAACAGCTGGCTTAGCAGTTTAAGGCACAGGCTTCCAAGCCTGATGACCTGCATTCAATCCCCTAGACTCACGAGGTGGGAGGACGAACCCATTCCACAAGTTGTCCTTTGCTCTCCACACATATACAATATCACAGGTGTGGGAGTGCATGCACACACACACACACACACACACACACACACAAACACACACACACACACAGACACTCACACAAGCTACTCACAGGCACACCCATCTACATATAAAAATGAGCACATCTCGAAGCAATGATAGGTGGAAAAGGAAGACTTTTTTTTTTAATTCTACATGTATATGTTTGCTACAGGGTGTTATGTAATCCAGAATGGCCTCAGATTCAAACTCTATCTAGAGTCAAGGATGGCCATGAACGCCTGATCCCCTCCTCCACCTCCCAAGTGTTGATATCATGAGTAAGCAGCACCATGGCACGTTCTACTCTACAACCTTTGGTTGTACATAACAAGAACATGGCCAGAATTTCTTGAGCTACAGGGTACAAAGGGGGAAAGAGGGAGGAGGCGGTGATGGAGTGGCGGCAGCACCCTGGGAGCTGAGTGGAGTAAAAGAACAGGCAGAGAGAAATGACAGCTAGGAGGAGGCTGTCTCTGAGGTTTCTGTCACCCCAGCAAGGCTCTCCTAGGATATCCTGAGGGTGACCGTGGGCGGGAGGCAACTGAAGACCAGGAAGAACTTGGAGGCAGCCTCACATCAAGGATGCATGACCTTCAGAGGCTGTGACCTGTTTCTGTCCTTCTCCACTCTATGTGCACCGGCCTGTCTTTCTGAGACATACTGGTTTCATCTTGGCCGCACATCTACCACTGCCTCAGCCCATGAGCACACCTCTGAAAAGTCGGGAGACATTTGAGAAGTGAAGGCGCTGGCTCCTCCAGCCCTGTGCTCTATGGCTGCCCAGAGGTCCAGGCACCACCACCCCCATACCCCACCACCCTTTACTGTGTGTTAGCACTGCACCTGTGCCAGCTGTTCAACCAGAAGCCGAGAGCTGTGCACTCAGGTGAGTCCTACAGGAGAACTTCAGAACCAGCTTCTCCCCTGACACCACTGCCTCCCAGATAAATCATCTGGGAGGATCCTGCTGCCTTCCAACTCTCTGCATGGCTGCAGAGCTGACATCCTCTGGTAAGAGAAAGTACCAACTTTCCCATCTAGCATCGCACACACGATGTCATTGGCTAGGACGAGGGGAGGACCTCTTCTTACACTGCCTCATTCCCTTCCCCTCCTCAAGTTCAACCAGACTGACCCTGTGTTCAACAGATGACAGGCTGGCTGGCAATGACAGGCCTGGATGGCAGAGTGGTTGCCTCACATGCACAAAGCCAGGGGTTCAACCCCAGTGTTGTATAAACAAGGTGAGGTCGTTCACACCTGTAATCCCAGAAGCAGGAGTATCAGAAATACAAAGTTACATAGGGAGTCTGGGGCCAGCCTGGGCTACTTGAGACCCTGAAGGATGGGAAAGAAGAACCATCCTTGAATTCCATATGCATGGTCTTTGCCCATATATCCGCAGCCTCACACACCTAGGCTCCTACTTGTGTGCACCTTCTCTGAGACACGTTCTCTTACCAAACCAGCTCTGCCCCCATGCCTCCACTCAGGGACCCCACCCTACTCTCATTTCGATGTCACCTTCACACTCTGGTCATCAGCTCCGCGTCTGTTGTCTTCTGCCAATTCCAATGGGAAGAACGCTGTCTGTGCTCTGGATAACAGGAACTTGGCACCAAGACAGGGTCTAGCATAGAGCCTCACTTCCTCCAAAAGGCATTTGTTCTGTGTGGTGCTGGGGACTAAACCTGGAGCTTCATGCATGCTAGGTCAATGCTCTATTGAGTGAATGAAGTCAGTAAACTGGGCTACGGGTTTCAAGTTCCTGTGTAAATACAAGACAGCTTCTGAAAGGCCGTGGTAGCTTATGGTTGTGATCCTGGAATTTGGAGGATGAGCTGGCAGGATTACCATAAAGGCAAAACCAGCCTGGGTTCATAGTGAGTTCTGGGTTACTCTATGCCACCAAGTAAGACCCTATCACAAATAAAACAAACACAAGAACAATCTTTGGCAGGGCTTACTGGTACATACTTATAATCCCAGCACTCTGGAGACTGAGCCAGGAGGATGGATAGTTCAAGGCCAGCCTGGCTATGCATCAAACTCTGATTCAAAACCAACAAAATACTATTTCCAAATTATGTGTGTGTGTGTGTGTGTGTGTGTGTGTGTGTCTTTCTGTACCTGTGTGTCTGTGTTCCAAGAAAACCTCAATGAATCAGAACCACACACAACTATTTCATTTCTCCTCTCTTTGATTACAGACACCAGGTAATACAAATCAGGGAATATTTGCAAAAATCCTTAAGATTTAAGATTAAGGCTCCCAAATTTTCAGTCAGCATAATAAAGACCACAGTGAATAAATTGGCTCAAGAATAATTCAGAAAAGATCAGTGGAAGAACAGAAATACAAAAAAAAAAAAAAAAAAAAAAAAAAAACCCAAAAAAGATAAATAAACAAACCCCTCCACACACACACACACACCCCCGTTCCAATGCAGTATCAGGGGCCTGAGCATCCCAGACCTTGGCCTTGAGAGCGTCTAAATTATGGCAAAGCCTTTGCCCCCCCCCCTTTTTTTTTCTTTCCCCCTGCCTCTTTTTATTCTCTTTCCCACTGCCTATCTTGGAAATAGGTTGCCCTTTGAACTCTTGATCCTCCTGCCTCAACCTCCTGAGCAACCCCTTGCTTTGCTCCCCCCCCCCCACAGGACTCAGTGGCAACCTGAGTTCTGGCTGGGGCACAGGGACCTCAGGGATAGCAAGAAGTGCAGACAGCTGTCTTGGGTGGGTTTGGATGGAAGGCCGATCAGGAAGTAAAACAGACAGGAAGAAAAAGAAAAGTAGAAGTCAGGAAGCCACATCTTATCCTCAGAGGAGCACAAAGTTCTGGTTCTTCATCCCCACAACTTACCTTCAGGGGAACCAGCCGTGTCAGAAGGATGTAAGTGCCCTGCCTTCAAAGGATTTCAACACTACTACTCTTAACAGGGGGATTGGTGGGTCACACTTGGAATGCCAGCATCTGGGAGGCTTAGACAGTCCAAACTCAGATTTCTATTAGCTGCACCCTATCCTACAGGCTCCACAAATGTTTATGATCCCTAACCCAGGGCCTGCCATCATCTTTGCCAAAATAGTCCCTTGGCCTGGGTTGCTCGTGGTCCCCAGTAGACATGAATCTTCTATGAAATGTGTGCTCCGAACAAACAGAGAAAACAACACGCATGTCCCATCTCCACTCCCCCAAAGTGTGGGTCTGTCCTGGAGAGGAATGAGGACCCGTTATTGCCCACAGGTGACTCAGAATCCACTTCTGTGGCATACAGGTTTCTTGCAGTGAGTATGTGTCATTTTTGAGAGGATTCCAGGACCCTAGGTTCAGCACTCCTGTTTTCGAAGTTCAAGAAAGAAACTAAACTGGTACAGCCCAGAAAGACACTAACGATGCAGAAATAAATTCATTCCACTCTGGATGATAAGATGGTTGAGAGCCAGACAAGAACAGACTCCTGGACCTGGAAACCAACTCAGCACTTAGACCCTGATGTCAGCTGATTATGGCCCCAATGCTAGGAGGAATTCCAGAGAAATCTCATTCATTCTGACCTCCAAAGGCAAACACCACAGTTCCCAGAGCATCCAAGACCCCTTTCCCAACAATATCCTTGACAAAGGTTAGGTCTAATCCTGAATTCTCAGATACACTTTTGTGCAAGCCGGTTAACTACAGGAGACACTCTTACAAAGCCAAGTTTCCTAATCTGAACAGTGCTAGGTAAGGTCAGATCCCAAGCAGAAGAGGAAGACGCATGGACTTGCATGCCACCTTACTGAGAAGCTGAAGATGTGAGCCCACTATGACACTGATGTCAGCCATGACAAGAACACAACACATAGAATTCACCTGGAGCCAATCAGTATGGTGGCCATATAACCTCAGGAAACCTTTAAAACTTTGTGCTAGTATCACCCCTGTCTTACAGACGTGCAATGTAACTATGACACAGCCAAGACAGCCATAACAAAATCTTCTTCCTCTAGGGAACAAGGTCTACTACACCTGTGTAGCGCAAGAAATGCTTCCAGTTTCCACCGGTGCATTCCGGACACCTTCTATCCACATCCTTGCTGGATTCTGGAAGCAAGCCTGGTTCAAGCAATAAACCGAGCAAGCCAAGTCCTCTAGGAACAAGCCGCTCTGTTCCCGCACCCTTCTTGCCAGGATAAGAGACTGCTGGCGCCAGAGCAGCCTTCTACCATGCAAAACCCTAGGGAACCGGGATTCAAACCCGGTTCCAGTCATTTCCACCCGCAGAAAATGATCACTATTCTGGCTACAAGGCATTCCGGATCACCTTAAGCTCTGGGTGGGCGCCTCCCATCTCAGGACTGTCCACTGCGCAGTTTAAAAGACGCGGTCTCCAGCGTAAGGATCCTGGTTGACGGTGGTGGTATCCGCGTCCCAACCAAGTGGCCAGAGACCTGGAGAAGTCCAGCTACAGGGCGCGCCCCAGACAGGTGGCGCCTCCCTCCCGGAAGTGGCTCCAGGAACTTTCACACAGTAGCTATGGGGGACCGAAGTTGGGGTCCCTGGCAGGAGCGGAGTCCGGTAGAAACAGGCGGTGGCACTGTCTATCCAACGCGCCCCAGAGTGGCCATGGGGACTCTACTCTGGTGGAAGCGACGTCTGAAAGGAGGATCACGCGACTCGATATTTCTGCCGCTCTTACCTCTGTGTTCCGCTGGCTCGGCCCTGCCCGGTTGGAGCTCAGAGCCGTGACTGCGGGGACGGCTCCCCGGGGCGGGGCGGGGCCAGAGCCTCGGAGGCCGGGCGGGCCACGTGGGCGGGAGGCGGGCCTGGGGACCCCCCACAGGACAGGCCTGGCTGCAGGCGGAGGACTGACCTAGACTTGCAGCCAAGGCTCACCCTTGTATCCCACGCCTGGCCGGAGGGTCCCTAGACTAAGAAGGGACTGGGAAGGGACCCAATTGGAGAGTTCACTAGAGAACAGAAAAGGTGCACAGCCCACCGCCGACTCTCTCTTTCTGGTGGCGGCTCTGGATCGCGATTATAGCCAGACCAGAAAATGGCAGAGAGCAAGGACCCAAGCCTGTGCATGAAGCCTCCACCCCCGCCGCTAGGTTTAATCTTGGGCAGGTCAGGCCTTGTCCAACTAACCCCTTTCCTGTCTGAAGGTGAAAAAGAAGGTTGCGTGGGCTCAGCAGGTTGTCAGCGATCGATGGTTTGTAGGTAAGTGCGGAGCACAGTAAGGGTAGGGTCATCAATAGTCTGGGTCACACACACACAGAAAGAAATATATAAATCGAAATAAAGGTATTTTCGGGATGAATACGTTCTCGGGACTTCATAAAAATCAGGTCTAATGAATGCTGTGGACAAAACAGTAGTTTCTGGGCTGCCGTAAAAGTGGAAAGAAACCCTGGGGCTGAAAATAAAAAACTCACTGGTGTCACCTGGCCCACGCCGTTTTAGATGCTTGATAGAATTTAACATCCTCAGCAGCCCAGTGCGTGTAAGTCTCTATAGATTCCAATTGTCTAGGTGTAGAGCCCGAAGCCTGGATGAGACCAGCCGTCATTTACGGAGATGGTAATTGGAGCCTTGCATATAGAGGAGGAACCTCATCCAAGGTGCTAGGACACCCAAGGGCTGCTGGTTAAGACACAAGATGAGTGCTCTGAGAGTTCCTAGTGGTCCCTGCCTGAGAGCTGACTGTCACCTCCACCGGAAAAGATGAAAGGGAGAGCTCCTTGAGTAGGAATCACCTTTTCTGCTAGCATCCCTGGGCATGAATCTTCCTGTCCGGGTCTTCTGGCCAGAAAGAAGTGTTCAGAATTGTCTTCCACCCAGATGGACTTTCCTCGAAGAAACTTTTGCTGCTGCAAGCTCTTGTCTTGGTCTCCCAGTGCCGGGCCACCTCTCATTGGCCTGCAGCTCATCTTTGGGACTAAACATAAAGCACCTTAAGCAAACCTCCTTTCCTTCCACTCTGGCTTCAAGAAGGCTCCTTGCCAAGAGACCCAGTGATGTTCAGGAAATACACACCCTCCACAGTATGACAGTGCTCCCAGGGGAAAGTCCACATCCAAACTCCAGCCCCTGGCCTTTCCCCAAAAACCTTTCTGTTGTCCCAGCCACTTCGTGTGGCAGGACATCCCAACCACAACCAGCTGTGTTAATAAGTTCAAACAGTATTAAGGAAGGGCTGGAGAGATGGCTCAACTGCTCTTGCAACTGGGCTTTGGTACACACGTGTGCGCGCACACACATACCACACACATACACACAGTCTGTGGATTATAACCACCTATATGTGACTCAAGTCCTAGGAGATCTGATGTCCTCTCTGATCTCAATTACTTGCGTGCAAGTAATGCACATATAGACACACAGGCATGCACTCAAGTAAAAAAAATCAAATTAAAAGCTCCTGAAGGCTCGGCAGCTTTTCCAGCTCATGCTTCTGTTTTCTTCCCATTGGGGTCAATTTAACACTTAAGAAAAAGTTGGAAGCCAGGCTCAGCTAAAGACCTATCTAAAAAAAGAATAATTTTTTATTTGAATGTCTACTACACAGCCTACTACAGAAACTGTCACCAGAGCTGATTCCTTCAGGAACCTCACTGAACTGAGAAGTGGGACAGGCCCTTCCCAGGCAGGCAGAAAATTGGATGTGGCAAATGACACTGAAGAAGTACCAGCAAAGGCAGAGGCTGGCCCTCACATGGCACGGGGAAAGCCTGAAAGCACAGGCTTACATAGCTGGAAATCCACAGAAAGGACAGGCTTGAGACAACAAGGCACAGGGGGCTTCATGGTCAAGTTGAGGCCTTAGACCTTGCCCACAGAAACGCTCAGACAGTAGTATATGGTTTGGAGGAATCATGTCAACCATTGCGTGAAGTGTGGGCGCAGTGGTAAGTTTCCTATACAGCATGAGAGGAAATGTGCCTTTTTATTATTACTAAAGGCAAAGCCCCTGGTTTCCTGTTTCGAATGTCAGGATATCCAGAAAGTGAAACACATCAGCATGTGCCATGGGTAAGAATAACAAGATGTAAGATTACCCCCACAAGAGTTTGCAGTGGTGAGGATTGAGTTCAGGGCCTTAGATGTGCGAAGTGCTTTCTTTTCTTTTGAGACAAAAAAATCTCATTAAGCTACTTAAATCATTCTTGGATTTTGTTTTAAGGACTCATAATTTCAAAACTCAGAATTTTCCTACTTGTGACTCCCGAGTGTAGGGATTACAACCCTGTGCCATCAGGCCTGGCTCCCTGAGAGTTTAGTTCCCCTCATGTCCTTCTAGGCTCTGGGGATGGACAGGGAGATGGGGGTGGGGATTGGACTTGGTTCCCATTGGAGTAGGGCAGGGAATAAGCAGAAAATATGTTGGACTATCTAGTCTTAGAAACTGGCAGAGAAGCTGGGCATAGTGGCGCATGCCTTTAATCCCAGCACTCGGGAGGCAGAGGCAGGAGGATCTCTGTGAATTCAAGGCCACTCTGGCCTACACAGCAAGTTCCATGACATCTGAACTATATACAAAGACCTGCCACAATCCTACCTCCAGAGGTATTAGTGTGTGTATTTTTTAGTTACCATACTTGCCTGTATGTTCCTTGACATGTATCCTTTTGTTGTTGTCTGTACCTGGGATAAAACCCAAGGCCCGTGTGTTTAACGGGCAACTGCTGTTCTACTGAGCTACAGCTTCTGTCCAACCAGACTATTCCCCCTGCAACATGAGTCTTTAGCCTGTTCTACGAATGTGCCCTTTTATACTGAACCCCAGCTGTGGCTTTGCTCCTCATATCTCATGGTCTTGATAATGTTTGGCAATGAGAACCTTTGCAGAATAAACACTGGCCCATAGTTTTGGCTATTTAGGGCTAATATAAGTCCCTAAAGTGAGACCCACAGCATGTGTGTTGGCTCACACCTGTATGTCAGTACTTGGAGGAACAGGAGTTCAAGACCTCCTGAGCTACATAGCAAGTCTGAACCCAATCCGAACTACAAGAGACCGCACCTCAAACACATCCCCACAGCCCCCACAGGACCCTAAAACTGGAATTCCTAGAAGAGACACTGAACCTTTTGCCTGTAGCTATACCCTGCAGATACACCCTACCCTTGTTTGCAGCGTCTGAGAATCATGGTACAGCCCGAGGATATATGATGTCATTCTCACAGGCGTAAAGTCGTGGTCTTACTGTTCAAGTCACAGCAAATACTCTGAAAGTAGCTATGGACGACTTCTATGCAAGTGAGTCCTTTCTGCTCACCTGGGTTAGCAGAAACACAAGGAACACAAGGAGTAGATTGCCAAAGTTGTGCATAGGAAACACCTGGGTTTCACTCTCATCCTCAAGGCTGCATGCTATGTAAATTCCAGAGCCTGTTGGGAGGGCAGGGAGCGTTCGGGAGTGACATGGTGCTGGTCACAGCAGTGGTATCCAACACCTGGGTGATTTGGATAGAGTCCACATGATACATCAACCCCATGACTCTAAGAAATGTCATCCAATCTCACACAGAACCCTAACCCCCAGAGAGAAACCACAAGACAGGATCGGGAAGATCAGAAGACTTTCGGGAGGAAATAGGAGCATCCTACATGGTTCTGAATACTGGGAATCCTAGGAGCTGGCTGGAACCAAATTGCAATTTATACATAGTTTTCTTCCCAAGGAAAACTTTCTTGGTTTGCACATTAGTAAGAGAAAACATTTCTGAGCACCTGATACATGCTATACAATCCCCTCCGAGTATTTTATCCCTCTAGGGGCCCATGGATCAGGTTTGTTTTTAACCCTCTGCTGATACTAAGAACCAAAATAAGAGGCCTTGTCCCAGTAGACCTAGGGTCCCAAGCTGGTTAGAACATTAGAACATCAGTCTTATGCTCACACAAGATGAGATGAGTCCACCTAAAGGTACGTGTTGGGACTAGATTGACAGATAGTAGTAGCAGAACCACCCCAAGGGTAGGGTGCCAGCAAAAGATGTCTCAGACAGAAAAACAGCATATTCAAGTCCCTAGATAGGAGCATGGGCAGATACATGAAACTAGACTGTAGCCAAGTGTGGTAGCTTTGATGCCAGCACTTGGGAGGCAGAGGCGGGGGAATCTCTAAGAGTTCAAGGCCAGCCTGGTCTACAAAGAGAGGACAGCTATGACTCTTACACAAAGAAACCCCTGTCTCAAAAACAAACAGACCTCCTAAAAAGTGTCTGTTGAGAAGGAAAACCGAGCCCAATGATCTATTCCCTTAAGAACTTTGGTATTCACCACAACACTGGTTTCAAATAGAGTTTTATCTAATCCAGTGCCCATCTTCCCCAAGGGTCATTTCTAGCCCTTCTCCACTGAGGCATCCAAAAGGTTCTGCTTTGGTTATAGGACAGGCCATGGCTGAGGAAGGCTTCAGAGGAAAACCTCACTTTACCACACCTGCCCTGCCCCCTGGTGACCACATGTCCACAGACACTGTGTGTCTGGTTCAATGTCCAGAACCACTTACATTCAAACCTCAAAGCAGCCTTACTTGGTTTTCCAGATAGAAAACCTAAAGCCAAAACAGGCCAGCCACCTACCTAGAGTCAGAAAGACGTCAGCAGACTGAGTTCTGGGCTCAAATGGCCAAGGCCTTAATCACAACACTCCTGATGCTAATAACAAAACCTCATCACTAACTTGCAGTTTCACCCAGTGTAGAGGATATTTACATGCCTTGACCCTCAGCAGTTAAAACCAAAGGCAGAACCTCCTACACTTGCATTCAAGGCTAGGCATGCCCCTACCTTTGCTGACTCCAAGTTCCTCTTGGCCGGGCCTCAGTTTGGCTTGATGTCAATATCTAGCTACTTCCTGGCATGTGCTGCAACAGTGGAAGGGATGGCACCGAGCCATCTCATCCTGGAGTGCTGCTAACCCTACGACCTGCACAGCTTAGGGACTATCATCCCTACCTGGATGAACACACATAAAGAAAAGGCTGGTTAACTCTGGTTAGAGCACTGGCTGCTCCTCCAGAGGTCCTAAGTTCAATTCCGAGCAACCACATGGCGGCTCACAACCACCTGAGATGGGATCTGGTGCCCTCTTCTGGTGTGTCCGAAGACAGCTATAGTGTGTGTACTCATATACATAAAATAAGGAAGTAAATACATCTTTTTAAGAGAGAAAGAACAAGCTGGTATCGGGTAGGCTGAGCACTCAAGAAGACATGAACTGTTTATTATACATCTGAGTCTGGGAAGGCAGGTTTATTGAGTACAAGCCGGCAGGAGCTGGTATACTCTGTAGAACTGAATAAAAAGGTTTGGCTAGTCTCAGCAGGAGTCTCTCTCCTCAGGGGTGCTGTCTCGGGCTCTAAACAATCCAGGCTGAAGTGGCCAACCTTATTTCTGCATAGTCAGCATCCCCACACAAACCAGGGGAAGGCTTTGCCATTCCCGTGGGTCTGAGGCCATTGCTTCTTTGACATGTTCATTCCAACAACATACATTACCTCAGGGCTTTATCCACTCACACAGAGCTTTCTCTGATCTCCACAAACCCCTGCTTTTGTGAACGCCTGGGATGAGTGTGGTCATTTGACCACCGGACCTCACAGCAGAAGTCCAGAAACGTTGTCTACCCAGGCAAAAAGATGTCCAGGAGAACAAGATTTACTCCTAATACTCACATTCAGGAAAGAACAGTCACTCGGATTACTACCTGCCCTTTAATAAGAGAACTCTGTGGTCTATGAACTGGCTGTGATGGTGTCTCAATCCCTTGGCTACCAATTTGCTGTTTGTACTTTTGGCCTGGGCACTAGCACTGAGGATGCTTGTTGGTGGGTGCTTCATGTGTTAGGTGGAGTTAACAGCAGACACAAACACCTTTCTGGAACCCACCAGCTGACTTCTCCCTTCACTTCCCGAGGAAGCTTTCAGCCTTTCTCAGCCCGACTTCATGTTACTTTTACCTAGATGGCTAACCCTGAGCAGTAAGGTAGGTTCTGACAATTTTTTACATTCCCAAGACCCTAAATTGTGACCTAAATTTCCTTTCTGGGTAATGGCCAGAGGCTTATAGCCTGCGTCCTTGCTATCACCAGCTGTAGCCCTCTTCTGGATACATCACTTTCAAGGGCACTTTACAAGAGTTTGTCTGAAGTCACCAGGCCCTGAGCAGGGCTTTGAGTCCATTCTATAGAAACTGGGCACCAGGGTCACAATACCTGCAGCAGATCTGGGAACTGACCCAGGATTGATGAGCTCCAAGAAGTCACCCTGAAGAGGTACAGGTGCAAGCCCTCCGTACCTTCTCAGTCTGAGGCAGAGTCTTCTGCAAACAGCCAGGAGTGCTAAGGTAGGAAGGAAACAGGATGTTCTAAAATAAGGAGCCACTGCAGGCTTACATGAAAACATTTTATTTGATGTAGAAATTCTAAGGTACAAAAGCATCTTACAAATGTCAGCATGACTATCATCTATTTACAGAGTTTGTACAGTCAAATATACCACAATACACCACCAATATCTCCCATGTAAAAATATGGTACAGTGCGACAGGCTGTCAGTGCTTAGCATGCTGCCAAAAATCCCAGAAAGGACAAACTTAGAGACAAAACAGGACAACAGTACCAGTCCTGACTGTGCCGGTGGGCCTTCCTCCTCATGAGAACTTCCACCGGAAAAAAAATACTTTTAACAGATCACGAAAAGCAAAGCTACTCTCACAATGACCACTTTGAGTTTGTACAGAAGGTTTTGCTGCTGTCAAAACTTAACATGCCTCTTTGAGAAAAAGATGAATTTTTTAAAAAGAAAAATAGCAGATGCACACATTGAATATAATCCAGTGGTAGCCACACAGGGCCACTGTTCCTTCTTCTCTTCCTGCCAAAGTTCATGTGATATAAATATTAGCTATCCAGTTGGGATGACCGCCTCTGTCTGGCTTTGATTGTATCAAACATTAAGCCTCCTTAGCTGAGAGATTCAGCCCTGAGGAAGAGGCCCAGGAAGTATCTACAATCCCAAGTGAGTATCAAGGATAAACCAAGGGGCAGGAAAGGAGACAATTGGCCAAAATTCTCCAGAGGCCCTCCCTGAGGCATAAAGGTGTTTGGAAATTAGTCCCCAATAGCAAGTGGGAAGGTGGCACTTGGGTACATGTGGCCTCACCTTGCCAGAGGTTCTGGTGAAGTGTGGGCCATTTAAACAACACTATGATTCACAAAATAAAGGTCAAGTCAAGAGAGAGGTAAAAATAAAAGGCAAGGTTGAAGTGTGGGGTAGCTTGCCACTCAGAAGGTAGGCAGGTGCTGGCGCTGAAGAGTGTCTTCAGATTAAAGAAGACACATCAGGGACAAACACAAGCTGTTTGTCTTCGAGACAACCACAAGAGCAAGGACTACCACTGAGAGAACAAGTGGTGTTCTGAATGAGCGTGTGCCGCATGTCGTCTTTAAAGTGTCATGATATTTTTGTGCGGTGAGAGCAGGCCCGCACAAATCTCCCTGTAATCCTAACGGGAGCACGATTGTCAGGCGGCACCCATTCAAACAAGGAAGGCATGGTTGTCATTCGGATAACAAAACCGAGTGTGAGGCTGAGAAGTACAAGAACAGTGGAAATCGTTAAGCCCCCCCCCCCCCCCCCAGAGCACAAGAGCTGTGAAAGGCCTTAAGTGGGTGGGATTATTTACTACTGGGGGGGGACCCACCAGGGGATGACCTCACTGTGGTTTTCAATGCTGGGAAGATGACCAGCTGTTCTCTCTCCTCTACGCTGTAGACAAAAGAAAGCTGGTTTGAATTTCTGCAAGGAAGACATACAAAGGACCATCTGATCAGCAGGAAGGTTACAGAATCCCCTTCGCTGAAGAGCTAGAATCTTAGCCATAGCCATGTGTCTGGAACAACTCATGTGCAGCCTGTCTGGAACTGCGGAGGGAACATGCTAACTGATCTCAGCCTTTCTTCACTCCCAAGTTCTAAAACTAGAACTGAACCAACAGCTTACAGCTAGGTCTCCTTTAGCCAACTTTCCCCCTTGGGTCTGGAAATATGATACGGTGATATGACAAGGGTGGCCAAACACCACGGGGACACCTGGTATCTCAACAGTAGAAAAGTTTTTCTCCATCTCCAGAAGAGCCAGTCCCAGACTGCAGAGACAGGAAGATGGCAAAACCCAGTATGAGGACGCTCTGGGGAGAGCCTTTGCTGTCGTCCCCAAATAAATTCTCCGAATCACACCTTGGCATACACTCAGAATTGCACCCACACATAAAAACATGATTATAATTAGAACTAAACTATAAATAAGGCTGTAAATTCTGGGGGTTTAAACACAACTGTTGCCTGCTTTTTAATATGAGACGATGGAAAGATCTGACTTTGAAATTAACAGCAGCAGGATGAGGGTGGTGGGAGCAGAGAAGGGGTATATCTTTACACACCTTTACTCCCAGTGCTTGGGAGGCAGAGGCGGGTATATCTTGGTGTTTAAGGCCAGAACAATATAGAGAACAAGTTCTAAGACAGCCAGGGCTATACAGAGAAACCCTGTCTTGAAAAACCACCACTGCCACCACCACCACCACCAAAGACAGCTGACCTCCCTTTCTCTTGAGACATTTTGAAATATAAAACACACAATCAAAATGTCTAAACTGTATTCAGAATTATATTAAGGCCATGGGTCAAGGTGCACACTGGAGAGGGAAGTATCAAGAGTTCAAGGCTAGCCTGGGCTATACAAGACCCTGTTTTCAGAAGCAAAATCATCAGGAGAGCATCAAATTTGTCTGTAGGAGAGAGGGCTAGCACAGCTTTTCTCAGAGCTTCACATATGTGCAATTACTGCAGCTGGTTTTCATTCCACATCTTACAAAGCAGAATTCACAAACTGGCAGCCACTGGGAATAATTAGATCTATCTGCATGCTGTTGGTCCTGGGCTCACTTTAGTACTTTCCAAAGCGTTTAACTATCTATTTGACTTTATTATTATTACGTTGTTGTTGTTTCGTGTTGATTTGGGCTTTGCACAATTGTGCACACACACATGCAGATACATGAATGCATTTGCACGTACACTCTCTCTCTCATGCGCACATCATGGCTAGAGCGCCACAGCCAGCACGAGGAAGCCGAAGAACACACTTTTGGGACAGGATTGCTTCATTCCTTCCACCGTGGGTTCCAGGGACTAAACTTGTCTTGGTTTGTTTCAGAAGTGCTTTTTACTTGCAGAACTGTCTTGCCAGCGCCAGACATTAACAGCTTCAAAATGAGAACATTCTCAGCTTTTCCTGAAAACCAGGGGGTCCAGGAAATACTTCATGGAGACACGCACCTGGAATGCTCTTTACTCCTGAAGGCTGGGTAAGGGTGCCTCGGTTTACTCCAGTCGCCACCATGTGCTGTTGTCTCTCTTGGAGGTGCTATGTGACTGTTTTCCTTATGCCTGGGTACCGGTGCTCCAGAAAACCTTGCCAATTACCAGCAGCCATCCCCAACAAT
The DNA here is from genome assembly GCF_963924665.1 of Micromys minutus. Lineage (NCBI taxonomy): Eukaryota > Metazoa > Chordata > Mammalia > Rodentia > Muridae > Micromys > Micromys minutus. Next base: position 31,803,176 of record NC_137981.1, read on the forward strand.
GGAGGATTTCTAAAAAGACTAGAAACCTTCATGACGGCACTGCCTACCTTTTCCCAGTAATGGCAGAATGTTCTCTAGTGTTGAGGTAGCTAAGGACTTCCTATTTTCCCTTTCTTTCTGGAGCAAGGGTGTGCCATTTCGCCACCAGGAATAAAATTAATTCCCTATTCCTTTTGAAAAGCTCCTGTGATCGATCCTGCAATCCTACACTTTTGGGGGGACAGTTTCCTATTTAGTTACTTAACACAAAAGTCGGAGAACCTACCACTTGAGGTTGTCAAGAAAATTAGCAACATGTACCACTATGTTGTGGGAAGTCTGGGATTCAAGGACAGGTAAGCTATGTTTCTAACTCAGCTCTGAGCCAGATACCTCAGAAGCACCTGTAGGACACCCATAAACTCAGGTCAACAACTTTCTGGGTTTCCTGGTGCCCTGGCTTCCCTTCCAGTGGACATGGTCCATTTCCCCACAGATCATTCACTCAAGCCCCAACCTCTTGTTTCCCTACAGCATCAAAAAGCCTTGTGAGAACCTTTCTCTATTCCATGGGCAATCCTGAGTCAAAGACTGCAGCTCTGTTCAGAACTGGCGCCTTGCCTTAATCTGCAAGGCGGTTCTCATTCCTGGTTCAATGATGAGGTGTATGGGAAAGGGGTTGACAAATAATATTGCTCCACCCACTATCAGCTCATTCTGGGTTAAGCAACCTTACTGTCGTTTAATTGCCTGGCATGTTAGGATCTGGGTCTTTTGATCAGAAACACCTATATGTCAAAATGAAAGCATCCAAACTGCTAAACACAAACAAAACCATCACGTGACCCTGATTTTTTTTTTTTTTTTTGGACCAGCAAGCTAGATGGCTGACATGACTTCCCTCCAGTTTCCTCATCTGAATTCAAGTAGTGAGCTCTCTGCCCGGGCCTGGGATCCAGCTAATGCCCAAGGCCCCATGCTGCTCCTGGGCACTCTCAGTAACCCCACATTCCATATGCAAAGCTGAGTATCCTAAATGTGGTTTCTAATTGCTCTTTGGGGGACATAAAATATTTCTTGGCCTCAATTTTTTTTTTTTAAAAGAGGGGGAAAAAACCCTCTCTGATGATGTTCCCAGGGAACGGTCATACATTAGCAATTTAGATCCAGCAATCTCCCTCACAGAATGAATGCCAAGAATGCGCGTGGCCAGGAGAGCCTCATGGAGGTGGGAGCTCTGTCTGCTCAGTCTGGATTCCACAGTGATAATATGGCGCAAACTCCTCTGCCTGGCTTTACGGTGAGACCAGCTCACAGCTTACCCAAAGCAGCTGCTCTGTTCTCTGCCAGAGAACACAGGAGCACGTTCTCCTGAGAAGCTGCCAGTGCAGAGCAGGGAGAAAGAGGTTTCATCCAAAATACACACAAACCACTTCTCAGCAGGAACTGAGGCTTCCCTCCTCCCCGCACTGAAAAGGTGCCGGAAAGGAAAATCCCGGCTCATCTCACCTCCAGACCTGACCTTGGGATCTTTCTCAGCAACCCATTCAGGCCGGCCCAACCTGGTGGAGGAATGGGGAAAATCAATAGTTCCTGACAGAGTGCTCAGACAGGCTGCCAAAAACCCAACAGAACCCATGATGACAGTGAAGAAGGATGCTCATACCAAGCGCCAGGGCGAGGGGTGAGGGTTTCCACAGAGAAGACAGACACATAGTATACATCTAGTTAACAGGCAGGAAGTGAAGAGATGTTTCACCTCAGGGAACAGAATTTCTGTTCAAGGTTCATTCACAAAAAAAAAAAAAAAAAAAGAAAGAAAATTTACTTTTGTAACAATCCCCTCCTTTCTGCCTTCTGGAAAGGAGGTTTGTCACTTGTCAAAACCAGCAGATTAACTGGCCACCGTCATGTATGAGTGGATTATGACCCCTAACATTCAAGACTCAGCACCAGCTGAAATACAAACCACAGATTCCAATAATATTGCTGCCCAGCTGGGTAATGGATACCAGGCCTCCATTTCCAGCCGCCACCAGGGCTACGGAGGAGCAGTAAATGTAGCCCAGGGAAACTAAACAGACCGCCGTGGCACCCACATGGTGGCTACTTCAATGCAGGGAAAATTCCCAGGCTCTGACATCTTCTGCACAACAATCAGCCTATTTCAAGATGGTCAGCCGGCTCCTCGGGATTCCGTCCTGGTCAGCCATGTTTCCCAGTAATTGTTTTGCAAAAAGTGACTGGCTGGACGTTCAGTCATTGTCTGCCTTGGACGAAAGTTTACTTAACACTCAGGACAGTGTAAGTTCCGCACCAAAATAGGCGGAAACCCACACACAGTCTGGGTCCCAACAGACTTGATGTGTGACGACGATGCCGAGAGGGCTTTTCCACAAAGTATTTTGAGTTGAAGTTGCCAAAAGGGAACAGGTAAAGTCTGCAGAGTTCACGTGAAGCCAGAGCAGGCTGTGCGGGTGCCTTCCTATTCCTCATTACCTATTTCTGCTCTACCCCTTAGAACAGGCTCCAGTCCACGGACAGCTGAGGTCAGATCTAACGGAAGTGCCTTTCAGGGTTCCGTATTCTTTTGGGAAATTGGACTTGGCTAAGTATCTGTTAGAAGGCTGGAACACAAAGAGTTGGGTACTAGCCAGAATTTCATTCCAGATATCCTCCTGTGAGCCCTCCAAGTAGGCTGCACAGCCCCACAGAGGTGAGCTGGGGAACCAGAGAACAGCAGCTAAAGTGGCGATGCTTAGATTCTTCCATGTCCTCACAAAGGGGCAACTGCTTGGAGTTCATCAGTGTAGCCATGGCAACCATGTTCTCCTTTGGGCACCCCAGAGGCAAGGAGCTTGGAAGGGAGGGTAGGGGGATCCTCCTCACCTAAGGAGAGAAGAAAGGACAGAGCCAAGGTCAGTACACTTCCCTGATCCAGACTCCCTGTGCTACAACATGGCCGGAATTAGCTCGTGTGTTGTTGGGTTTTTTTTTTTTCTTTTTCTTCTTTTTAAGGTTTGTTTATTTATTGTGAATACACTGTAACTGTTTTCAGACAGACACAAGAGCATCTGATTCCATTACAGATGGTTGTGAGCCACCATGTGGGAATTAAACTCAGGACCTTTGGAAGAGCAGTCAGTGCTCTTAACCGCTGAGCTGTCTCGTCAGCCCCAGTTCTCGTATATTGTACAAATGAGACAGGCATCAGAACCAGCTCAGAGTAACACTCACATCCTCTTAACAAGATCTAGTCTCCTTAGCAGAGGAACAAAAATCCCTCCTTTAGAGCCAAAGCTTTACATGTATGACTGCAAGAAATTATAGGTGTGGTGGATTCCTGAGGCTCTCTGGGGAAGGGCCCTCCTTCCCAGAGCACTGTGAAGCAGGCATAGAGAAGAATACAGGACTCATGAGCTTCAGGTTCCATAGACAGCTGGGTTTTAAAAACAGTGAAAGCAGCAAACACCGCAGCTCCCAAGCAAGGACACACTCCCATAGACCCTTGCCCAATGCATGTATTTTGTATTCCAATCTTCTCAGAGTTAGGAGGCTGCCACCAAGGCTGACAACCAGAGCTTAACCTGTGGGTCCCACATGGCGGAAGGAGATCTACTCCCACATCCTTTGGCCTGCATATGCCAACCTCATTCCCATGTGTGTGCACACAGAAAACAAACCTAACTCTTAAAGGGCGGCTCCAATGCAACAGCAGATCTAACATTGGTGGAGGGGTTTAAGCGGCTCATCATAATTACATAATTACATCATCGTTCTAGAGCTCAACATTTCTGTTACTGGAACTAAATCTAAACTATCTGAGGTGTAATATTAGTTCCTATCAGGTTTTACTATCCAGTAAGGTGCATAGATCAGGGAAATGCTTTGATGGCTTTCAGAAGCGTGGCCAATTGTATAGCCCAGTCCCTAGTCGGGCATAATAGTGTAAGCCTTTAATTCCAGCACTCAGGAAGCAGAAGCAGGTGAATCTCTGTGAGTTTTGGGCCAGCCTGGTCTACACAGTGAGTTACAGAGCTGCACATCAAACAAACAAACAAACAAACAAACAAACAACAACAAAAACCCAATAGATGATAAATAGACAGACAGACAGATAAGACAGACAGATAAAATAAGGACCCAGTCCTAAGGCATCTTACCTAGACCAGAGGAAGAAGATACGCTCTCGGTCAGGGAAGAGGTTTCGATCTGGTCAGGGGAGAGTCCATCCATCAGAGGTAGAGACAGCTCTGATGAGGGCACAGAGGAATCGTATATGCCCGAGTCCCGTGGCATATCTGAGGGACTTCCAGCTTTTACTGCATGCAACAGGGGCTGCAAGGCAGGGCCGCTCTCACAGGTAAGCTGGGCCTCAGTGTCTTGGTCTAGGCCTGCATGCTGACTCTCCAGGTATGAGTAAGAGTCAGCTGGCCCAGTGGCCCCAAGTATAGAAGCCTCAACTTTTAGGCAGAAGTCACTTTCTGGCCCTGGTTTGCTTATGACATCATTTAAAACTAAACCGGAGTCAAATTTCTCCAGGACTGGCTTCTGGTGGCGCACAGGGGGAGGGTGGAAGGGTATAAACTGCTTCTCGAACCAGTCAGGTTCCTCATCAATAAACTGGTGCATGTTGCAAATGGCAACATACAGGGAGCGGCCAGATTTGCTCCGGAAGTAGTTCCTTCTGCTGCTGTGTCCTGGGTGCTCTCCTGAATGCAGATGGGAACAGAGCTCAGGAAGGTTGTCCATGAGCTTGTATTTGGTGCTCAGGTCCAGGGTACAGGGGACATCCCCTTCACAGGAATAATCAAAGTAGACGGCGATGAACTTGCTCAGTGCTGCAGAGGAGCTCTGCTTGGCCTGACGGAGCTTCTCGGCAATGGCAGCCACAGCCACTAGGAAGAGCTCTCCCTGCCCTGGGCCGCGGCTGCCCCCTTTGTGTCTGTAGTTCTTCTTATCCACAAAGTACTTCATGCCTTTGGAGCACACGACGATGATGAACTGGCACTCGTGGATCTTCTGAATGACCCATTCTCTCTGCCCCTCTCTGCAGAGGCTGAGATCTTCCCATAGGTCCAGAGCCACCTGGAAAGAGCACAGGTCACCTCAGTATTCATGCACACTGATGCCCAGAAAGAATGGAACAAGACAATGAGGTCCATCATCTGCCCGTCAGCCATTATTAGCAAAGATACATGGAGGCTCTGGGGTGTGTGTGTGTGTGTGTGTGTGTGTGTGTTATATGTGTGCACATGCGCACATGCTCTGTCAACAACTGCATCCACACACCAGACTTCCTGAAAGTGCTTGCCATCCATGACATTGTTTTGATAACACATGGGGTCACTACCACTACTGCCCAACAAGTGAGGAGACAGAAGCCAGAATTTTCAGCAGCTTGTCTAAGACACCGCGAGGATGTCTTGCAATATGATGGGAAGGAGCTGTGAGTGGTCCGTGTGATGAGACTGTTGGATACAAGAAACAAGAAGATCCTGGACACAGGCTAAATGGCTCTGAGAAGACAGAGTGAACCCACAATGTACCATGATTTGGAGCTTAGGCCTGGTGCCAGAGCCATCTACAATGACAGCTGGCGCACATTCAGAGTGTGACTGAGACCCAGGGTTAGCCTGCTGGACTGCAGCTATACGATAGTTTTCCTGTCTGGGCTGCACCCTTCTCTATGGTTTCATAAGAGCTATAGTGTCAGAGCTCTACAAGGCCTGTGAACCACAGGATTTGAGAAACAGGGTCGAGAGAGTAGCGCCAGCCCTGATAAAGCAAAGAAATACAAGTATGTCTGATGCTCTCAAAGGATTTTTACTCTTTCAAACTGCTTTCATCTAATACTGTAAGCAGCATCCCTTAGCCACTGATTTAGTACAGTTACTCCTGTAGGATACTGTAAGCAGTCTCCCTTGGCTCAAAAATAATCAAAAAATAATCCCTAGCAGCTAAACAGATTATATAGCAGAGGGCTACTCTGAAAGGATTAAATCCTCCTGTTCTAAAATGGTACCCAAGAGAAGAAGTCCCCAACACGTATCCATCTGCAGAACAGAATACTGACTCATTTCAAACTTTAATCCATGCTAACATTATTGTTGGGGATTGTTTCTACGATTTGATTTAATTGGGAACCTGTGTGTCCAAATGTTGAAGGTCCTTGTCCTCAATTGGTTTTTGATTGATAGATTAGGGGGCCACACGGAAGGAACAGGGGAGCAAAGATACACCATAGATTTAGAGGACGTCGAGTCAGGAGTACCAGAGGGAAATCTATGATAGCTGGCCAGAAGATTAGAACTGCTCAGCCTCTGAGTAGCCAAGGTATTTCAAAAATAAGCTAATGTGTGTATGTGTTTCATTCGAGGATCCAAAGAGTTCCTGGGTGGGTGGCTGGAAGGGCACGCCCCTCCAGGAGCACAAAGCAGTGTAGCTAAAAAACTTCACTCTACATATTGAGCACAGCCAAGCTAACTGGTAGTTTATAATATGTGGCTCCTAGGTTTCTTTATCACACAAAAATAGTGTGTCTGTCTACTAATCTTTTGACCTGTGCAGTTTGTTAAATCAGACATCAAATGTTTTTTTACAAATCTGTAAAAGCAAGCAAGCAAACAAACAAAAACCCCTCTGTACTAGCTGATTTCATCTTAATAAATAAAACATAAGTGCTTTTAAGAATATTCCTATGTCTGACTGAACAATTCCATTGTGAGGCCTTTATTCTTGAGAAATCATCAGAAATGGGCCAGCCCAGATCAGAAAAGCTTAACAAGCTACGGTAAGTCAGTATCATTGATGACGTGCAGTCTCATCTGTGTACAAAACGACAGGGCACAGGTACGCCACCTGTCTGTGCTATCCCAACAGCGTGGCGCCCCTGGCTACAGCTGCAGTCTGCCGTGTCTTCTCAGCAGCTGTTCATCTGCTAAACTCAAGGCTTTCCCAAGAGAAGACAATCCCACCAGCTTTCTAATACATCTTATTAACACCAGAGGGCAGTCTCACCAAAGAAATGGGCCAAATGGACTGAAAAACATCACATGATAACTTGTATTTGTGACAGACAGGGTATGCTTTCAACAATAGCTTAAGACTCCAATCTAAGAATTGAGTGTCATTGTTTATGGAAAAGCTACATGGTGATGGTTGGCTCAAGAAGACCTAAGAAAGCCTGGCACAGGGGTGCACACCTTTAATCCCAGCACTTGGGAGGCAGAGGCAGTGGATCTTTACGGATTTGAAGCCAGTCTGATCTACAAATTGAATTCCAGGATAGCCGGAGCTACAGAGTAAGAAAAACAAAAGGAGGAGGAAGAGGAAAAGCTGAGAAACCAGAATGGACATCCAAACATTCTGTAAATTCTGGAGCCCACTCTTACTTCCTGGTTCTCTCCAGCCAAGGCCTCACTGGTTTCTATGATGTCATACCAATCAACCCCAGTCCTTTATTATCACACACTCCTCCCAGTCCCCAAGATCCATTCTAGGGGCAATCCCATCCTCCATTCCCAATCCCAGCCAACTCCTTTAGGGAACTGCCTAAACTCCTGCAAGCTGTCTGCATTTGCGTTCTCTTTCTGATGAGCCACTGAAGCTTGACCCTATAGGCACCCTATGATGTCCCATGACAGTCTCACACTATGGTCACATGTTCCATAGCAAGGCACTCACAAAACATCCTACTGTGTGGGTGCCACTCAATGGTTTCAAGCATGAATGTGTCATGTGAGACCTTTGCTGCTGGTGACAGACAAACTAAGACAGACTCTGGTTTGGAAAGTAAGGTACCAGGCAAAAGTAGGTCCCCACAAAAGCAATGACAAGATGACTGAAGAGAACATACGCCCTGCCTAGGGTAAGAGAAGAAGCTAGATTCTGTACCTCACAGCCACAGAAATCCTGCAGGAAGTAGGCGAAACACTGGACCACGTTCATGTGATTCTGGCCGTCTTTACTGGAGTAGCAGAGGAAGACCTTGGGCCGAGGCCGGAGTCTGTCTCTGGGGAGAACCGCAGCATATGTGGAAGACTCAGGGCTTTCTTCATCTAAATGTGAATATATATTTTCTAAATTGGGAAAGAAGATAAGGTTGACACCTATAAACAAAGTTTTGTCTTTTTCCATATGACCTGGGGCCCGGGGTCTTCAGGAATGGGCAGCTAAGCTGGGGCACAGTGAGTCACAGCTGAAATCCCAGCACTTAGGAGGTGGATGCAGAAAGGTCAGATGTTTGTGATTATTCTCAACTACTTGGCAAGGGGGAGGCCAGCCTGAGCTACACGAGATCCAAGTCTCAAAAGTAAATTTACCAAAAGGAGCAGCTGACATCTCCACCTGGGGAGTCTCGGGTCTCTGACTACATCAGCCACAAGCTGTATAGTTTCTGTGGTGGTGTATCAGAAAGTGAAAAAAACTGTATTAACCTGAAACTGCCCTTGAATGCCAAGAAATGCAGCAGCAGCCTCTCAGGCACCCAGATGAACTAAACATTAGCTGAGGGAGGAGGATAACGTTTTAAAGTATAATTTACAAAGGTTAAAAAAAAAAAACCAACAAAAACTACTTTTTTCTTGACAAAGGGTCTCACTGTATTACTCAGACTAACCTCCAATTCCTAGATTTGAGAGATCCTCCTGCCTCAGCCTCCTGAGAACTGGGATACATTGCTTACGCCACCACACTCAGCTTAAAGTACACAAATCTCAAGTGAACATCTTTAGGACTCTTATGGACAGATTCATCCAGATCAAGCTATGGCTAATCTCCAGTTTTCTAGGTGAAAGACCTGACTTCTCAGTGACAGACACCTTCCAGATGACTGTCCTCAGACTTCACACTACTTGAGTTTGAGAACTGGGTGATTCCTGGCCATTGCCCAGTCCTAGAGATTAAAAGCCAAATATTTTGATTTTGGAAACTTCAGTAGGCAAGGAAGTAAGAGGGGTCCCAGGCCCCGTCTTTGTCTGTACCCACCCTTGGCCTGCCGCAAACTAGAGGGTGGAGAAAAGCCCGCACAGCACAGAGAGGTAGATACCTTGTTGCTTCTTTCTGCACATCACAGTGAACAGTGTTGCGAACGCTGATATGACAACCAGAGGCACAGTGATGGCCACAGCTCTGATGGGTCCAGCCCAGGGAGACTGCACTGGGAGGTTTCAAAGAGAAAGCTTTAGACTCAAGAAGCAGAACAGGTTCAGAATAGAAAGAAAACGAGCCCTCCCCATTTCCTTTATTAAAGCATAAGCTGACTAACAGGTTCCAGGGGCCCCCAACCACCTTACTCTAGCTCCGCTGTTGTGATTATAAAAGGATTCAACAGCTCCTCTGTAAAGTGTTGTAGAAAATAATCCAATAGCTCTGAAGATGCCAAGAACTCTATAAAGGAAAGCCCCCTCCCCGGCCCCTTACTCGTCTTTCTAAGGACAACTGCCTAGTCTTGGTGGTAACAATCTGGAAGGAAACATATTGGTGAACAATCATTTAAAAGAGGAGGTGGGGTGACTGGTGTCTTGTAAACCATGAATTACAGAGCACAGAAAATGGTAGAAGCCTGCTCTCAAGAGTGAGACATCAAATCCAAGCCCAGGAGCTTTACCTGGCTTCACCACGTACTGAGCAGCTTTCCTGGTGGTGTTGCTGTCGTCTACCAGCTACAAAACAGAGAGCGCTGTGTTACTATTTCAGACATCCTAGGTTTATACATTGTATCTACAAGGGAAGTAGAACATTGGTGACATCATTGGGTGTGGTAGCCAATAAGGAAGGATAATGGTTACAGTTTAACATTTAACTGTTTAAAAAAAAAAAAAAAAGATGGGGCTGGAAAGTTGGATCAGCAGGTCAAGAGTTGACTCTTCCATATGACCTGAGTTCCCAGCAACCACACGGTGGCTTCCAACCATGTGTAGTGAGATCCAAGGCCCTCTTCTGCTGCTTCTTCGGCTACGTGAACTCATGTACATAAAATAAACAAAATATTTTTTAAAAAAAGATGGGGCTAAGGTGATGGTTTTGTGGATTAAAGTACTTGTTGTCCAAGCTTGAAGTTAAAATCCTCAGGGTCTGCATAAGAGTAAAGACCACAGTGTGAGTGTCTAATCACACAGGAGACAATAGCCTTTCAAACTTATCCTCAGCTCTTTAGGGCTTTGAGACTAGCCTGGGCTACACTGGACTCAATGTTGAAACCAATAAACAAATGAGAGAATTCCATGCGAGCTGCTTTCTGGGAAACTAACAAGAGGGCAAGCTGTAGTCTTCCATACCTCAATGATATACTCCCCTGGAGAAACATTCTGAAGGAGGCAACTGGTGGTCTCTGTATTCTGGTCCTACGAAAAGCAAACAGCAACTCAAACGCTCATGTGGTAGAAGAGATGTTGGGTCTCTTCACGCTGAGACTGAAGGAAACCTCCCTTACTCAATTCCAGATGTGATGGGACCAGGAAACAGCAGTGTTCATCGGTCACACGTTACTTGAACTTCATTGAATAAAAGGCTCAGAATTCTTGCCATAAATTGTGCCTAGCTGGGCATGTCTCATCTTTATCATTTGAAACTAAAGAAATCAACTAGAATACCCTCTGCTTAGTAAAAAGATTGGAAAGGGGGTTGCAGAGATGGCTCAGCGGTTAACAGCACCTACTGCTCTTGCAAAGGACCTCCAGTCAGGATCCTAGAACCCACATGGCTGCTCACGACCACCCGCAATGCTAATTCCAGGGGATCTGACACCCTCTTCTGGACTCTCGAAGGCACTCCAGGCATGTGGCTCAGACGTGCACAGAGGCAAAACATTTACACATAAAATAAAAATATACCTGCATGCATAATCCTAAAGTAAATAAATAAAACTCGTTTAAAAATGATTTTTTGTCTGTCTGTCTGTCAATAAAGAGCAGGGCCTGTAATGGTGGCACACACCTTTGATCCTGTCACTCAGGAAGCAGAGGTAAAACTGAGTTCAAGAACAGCCTGACTACATCATGGGCCCTGTCCTACCTTGTGACTCCCAAGCCAACCAAGGCTACCTAGTGAGACCCTGTCTTGCAAGAAAAAGTATGGGACTTCCGTGTAGAACTTTGGCAGAGCATAATTACACAATAAAAATCAACACAAACCCATTTAAATCGAGGACAGACGAGGTGGGCCCGGTCTGCATTCATCTGTCATTATTTAACTCGAGCAGATGGTAAAGGGGAGGGGCCGCAGGAGAGTCAGGCTCCCCGAGATAGGAACTTACAGTCCCTAAACTTCCACAAACATTTCCATTGCTCTGGTCACACTCAGTTCATGATGTTTGTCATCAGGTTTCTATTGTTCCCTGGCCTTTTGATTATTAATAAATAAATACATACATACATACTAAAAAAAAATTAAAACTCCAGGGCCATTAATTTGCTAGTGTCTTGACTCAAGGCCTGTTTTTTTTTTCTCCTTCCTAGTTATGTGACCTCCAAGAAGCCAGGTGACCTCCCTGAGCCTTAGGTTCTCTGCCTATAAAGGAGCAAGCTGTTTGATGAGCAGTCAGGCTCCGAAGAGCAGAAAGTTCAGGAATTACCTGCCACTCACCACCTGCGGATGCTTAAAAAACAGAAGCCTAACTGCCATGTGTATTTTTAACCCTCTAGGGCTGTACCACCCCAAACAGCTAAGGTGGAGATAACTGGGGACAAGGGACAGTGAGGTGAGTCAGCCGGAGACAGACACCACAGTCTCACACTCACTCCCCCCACCCAGAGTCACTCTTCACAGTCGCTTACCTGCCTGCAAGTCCTCCGCCTGAAGGGGCCTTCATGCTTAAGCTTATAGTGAACGTGGAAGCTGCGGAAGCCGAAGTTCTGCGGTGCATGCTGGAAGGACACTTGCATGTCGGAACCGTGCTGGGTGATATTCAGGTTCCGAGGCTTCCAGACTGTGAGGAAGAAGGGCCCAGAGTAAGCACCCAAAGGCTACCCCAACACCATATGGGGTAACACTCTGACACTTGACAGACAGCGATACTTACAGGGCTTACAGGCCAAGTTGTCAGGTTGTAACAACAGGTCACAGGCTATCATGTTTTTAAAAAAAAGGAAAAGAGTATTTTGAGTTTTAGGACAGCTTGATTTCTTTTTCCTTTTATAAAAATTAAACAAAAGATATGCTAGGCCTGATGTGCTGGAGAAAACACAAATTACATCAATTCAATAGTAATTTTCATTATAATTATGTTGTTATCTTAACAAGCATTTAAAAGATACAACATACAAATATTAATGTAGTGTACTTCATACCGCCTAAGTGGAAACTATGTAGTGTTACTGAGGCTTTTAAAGCTTGTCCACTTTTGCACAGTTTCAACCCTCCGAAGGTAAAGGAAAAATTCCTTTTGTTTCCTTCAGCTGACTGAGTGTGCACCCCTGTGGGTATAGCTACAGTGTGGATGTATCTACAGCAAGGGAGCCCTCCAGTGGGCAGTAACCCTGACATTGTTTCAAGCTTCATTCTAATTTAAGCTCTTCTTGGGGGGTCCTAGGAATGGCACACAGTTACTAAGTAGTCTGTCATCATTGAAAATAGTATCTCAGACCCAGGGCCTTTGGAAAGATATTCCATCCCAGTAACACTCCAGAGAGGATGAACAAGTAGCCTGGCTACACTGCAAAGCCAGTCTTCCAGAAAGATACGTATAATGTCAAGAAAACCGAGGTAGTACCAAAGCCACCGTGCACTGACGAGGTCAGAAGAAGACACTGGCTCCCTTGACATTAGAGTTACCAAACCCAAACTATCTGGGAGAATAGCCCATTCTCATAAGCCAACTCTCTAGCCCTTAATCTTTATTTTTGAAAATACATTTTTGAGCTTGTATAAGTGGCTCAAGTCTACAAACCTGGCATTTGTAAGGCTGAGGCAGGAGACTTAACATGGATTTTAGTCTAACTTGGGCTGTCTATAGAGTTTCAGGGTAGCCTGGACTGCAAAGAGACCTTGTCCTTTTTGGTTTGTTGTTGTTGTTTGATGTGACTTTGCTTTTCATCCTACTTACTCTATACCAGTGCCTGGCATGTTTACAGTCACTCAACGTAAAAAATCACTCTGTTAGGAGGCATGCAAGAAAGACCATACTCACCCCGTGTTCTGAAGAAGAAGGGATGGTAATTGCTTTCGTTTTTAATGGAAGGGAAAGGGACAATCTTTACAAAGTAATCCGTTTCAAATTTCATATTCAGGAAAGGCTGAGATTCCATTCCCTAAAAGGGAACAAAAACACACGTAGTGTGGAGAACTGTCCACCCCCACCTACAAAGGACCTGCACTCCACGGTTTGACTGTCGCTCAAACACAATTCCAGGGCCAAGCAGGAGGTCAGATCTACCTGATGGACCTTCCAAATGCTACAGAAGGACAGTGCTGTCTGCTCTTAGACAAGAAAGCCAAGACACATTAGTACTGACCCTGGAAGGCCTGGGAGCTGGAGGGAACAAGGTGAGCCCACAGTACTCTCCAGAGCATAGGACCTGGGATAGTCGCTGCTTCAGTGTAACCAGAGAGGTGTGTTTACCAGAAACCCTGCTGAAGAGCTTTCTTGGGTAGTGACAGGTTCAGCCTCCGCCTCCCATTCTCACCCACCTTGACTGAGCAATGGACCCCAGAGGCCCCCCTTCTCCAATTTCAGACTTTCAATAGACCATTCAAACCCCAGAGACAATGGTGTCTTCAGGAACACATTCCCTGAGTGTGACTTACAGTTCTTTGGAAGCTGCTGTTGAGCTGCTTTGGGTCCTTTAGAATCAGTTGTTGGCACTGTCTCCCCTCCGACTTCAGCTCCTCCAGGATTACTCGGAATCCTTTTAGGAATTCAATGCCTAAGCAGAGCAGGTTTTTATGAGATTCAGACCAACTAACTTCTGAACACACTTTCCCTCTTTGAAGATCACATCTTTGATACACAACCAAAGCTAAAGGATATCTACTGAACAGCAGAATGCACAGCCTGCATTCACTCCTCTGGGACATGCGGCAGGATTGCTACCACTGTTCCTAGTACAGTCGCTATCCCTCTCAGCCATTTGACAAATACCTAGTACTTCTGTGACACTTGGGCTCAAGTCTCAACTGATCACAAAGGCTATAGTGGAATGTATCACTTCAGGTGCACAGAATTGATAGTTCCCAGTGAATGGCCCCAAACATTGTTTTTAATCTAAAACTTCACCTTCTTAATGTATTTCACTGAGCAGCTTAAAAACTTCTCAATACATCGTATGTCTGCACCCAAGAGGCCCCCTAGGCTTCAGATGAAATATTTTAGGGGAATGCCAGTCTTGCTATAGTCATCCCCAAAAAAAGAAAGCCATGGGCTGCCCAGTGTGTGCTCTGTGCATACAGACAACCCTCAGAGGCTACAAGATGCTCAAAATGTTACTGAAAGGTGCTGGCCCAGCCTCGGTACCCAAGCTTCCTCTCACTGCACATCTGACTAGACGCTTTCCCAAGGATTAAGCTCTGATGGCCACAGGAGCCAGCACTGGGGCTCTGTATCCAAGTGCAGCTGGAGATCCCCAAAGCTGGCCTCAATTGTCGTGGTATCGATTTCACATTCTTTCGGAACGCCAGACAAGGAGACATATTCAACCCTTCCCCTCCCAGGGCAAATGTAATTACACAGGATGCAATTAACCAGGTGGGAAAATTACTGATGGCAAAGGTCACGGAAATCTTTTCTCTTTTGAATAGGTCCTCCAATTCCGTCGTTATTTGATGAAGGACACATAGTTCATGGTGGCTAGGGTGAAGAAGGCACAATTAAGAGCCTCATACTGTCGAAGCTGCGAATTCTACAGGGCCTGACGGTCTTCAGTCACAAAGCTTCCTATGTAGTGACAGCCAGGGATCCACAACCGGAGACTCAGAAAGGATGACACAATACAACATCTCTACTGGACCAACTATTTAGGTCTAACAGGAAGTTGCCTTTCGAAACCCAGAAGAAAAAGACTTTTGAACATCTACTTAGATGCTACTTGATTGGAATAATGTTTCTGTAAAGATTGCTTAACTAAAGGTAAGTGACTCAGGATTAAAGCCAAGTCTCTCATAATTACTTAAAAACTGATCAGCTTGGGTATGCATAGACAGATAGACCTGGGCCCTATTTTCTTTTGGAAAAATAAAAAAACAAAACTCTTCTACCAAAGGTCCAGGGGTCATTTTGGTTTTGGGTTTCGTCTTTTTTATTTATTTTTCTTACTTACTTATGCACACCAGAAGAGGGACTCATACCCCATTACAGATGGCTGTGAATCATGTGGGGGCTACAAATTGAACTCAAGGGTATTTAGAAGAGCAGCCAGTGTTCCTAACCATTGAGCCATTTCTCTAGCCCATTTTTGTCTTTTCAAGGCAGAATTTCTCTGTTCTGGAACTTGCTCTGTAGACCAGGCTGGCCTCAAACTCAGAGATAGGCCTGCCTCTGCTTCCTGAGTGCTGAGATTAAAGGCACGTACCACCTCAGCAGGGCTGGGCCTTGTTTTTCAATGGGCACACTGAGATCATAATACTAAATATAGAGCTGAGACAGCATACTTAATCCCTATGACACATCTATCCTGAAATTGTGGAGAAATTCATTAATTCCTCCTGAGGCTGGAGAGATAGATCAGCAGTTACGAGCACTGACTGCTCTTCCAAAGGTCCTGAGTTCAAATCCCAGAAACCACATGGTGGCTCAACCATCTGTAATGAGATCTGATGCCCTCTTCTGGTGCATCTGAAGACAGCGACAGTGTAGTCATATATCGACTATCATCCCATTTATATATGAGGAAAGGGTTAGAGAAACCTACATCCCTCAACCCCTTTTCATGGTAAACAACACCTGGAAGCATTGAGCTTTCAGCCACTTGTCATTAACCCAAGTGCTTCCCCGACTTTCAAGGCATCCACTTGATAAACAGATCCTGAGTTCGCATCCATCCAACTGCACCGACACTCACCATAAATAATCACATTCTTCTTCCCACCACCAGCTTATACCTCCTCCTCTCTTCTAAAGGGGGAGCCTGCCATGTGTCAGACCAAGGCCTAGCCATTTAAATGGAATAACCTTTTCTTTTATCCAGAGAATAATCTTAATCCGAATATGTTAGGATAAAATTATCTTTAGAAACGAATAGGGTTTAGACCCAGCAGTATTTATGTGGACGGGTAAATCAGCCCATCGTCTCTCTCCCTCACACTTTCCCTGTAGCTCTGGGATGTTTCTGTTCAGATGAAGAAATCTAGGCTTTCTTTTACTTCTCCTTGGCTATATGTTGGAAGAAATGTCCAAGCCCGGCACAAAGTCAGAAGGACGGTGGAGGCTTGGAACCTAGGTTCTCATTACAGCAGCAGTTCCTCTGGCCACCCACCACAGGCAACTTCTACCTCCACTTGGCACCCAGAGAAGTGAGGGCTCTGCAGTTTTAATACCTCGTGTTAAACCTTGGCTGGTCCCAACCAAGCATGGCCGTGCAGCCTCTGGGTAGTGTGGTAGTACATACACAGGATCCCAACCTTTGGGTGGCACAGACAAGGAGGACAGTGAGCTGAAGCCAACACTGTCTTCAGAGCAAACACAAGAGGGGGCTGGTAAATGTGCTGGTACACACCTCTACTCCCAGCACTTTTGAGGTGGGCACATGTGGAGTCAGGAGAATCAGGCTACGTAGTAGTTTTGAGGTCATCCAGGGATACATGAGATCTCGTTTCAAAAAATAAAACTCAAGTAAGCAAAAAGAAATTACCAACCAAGTTCACTTGGATGGAGTTGAAGGATCTTAGGCCATCCTGGCTTAGCTAACCCATCTCTCATCCATTCATTCGAGACAGACTCTGTGGCAGCACAGGCAGATAATCCCAGCACTCAGGAAACAGAGGCACACAGACATGAGTTCAAAGCCAGCCTGCTGTACAGAGTATCAGGAGAGTCAGGTTACACGGAGAAACCCTGTCTCAACACCCCCTTCAAAAAAAAAAAAAAAGAGGTAGATTTGGCCACACAACTTGGCTAAAGAAGGGGGCTTGCTTGCTTTCTATTTCTTTATTTCACTCTGAATTGTGTTGGCCTACCTACAAGGTCTAAAAAAATTCAACTTGGTCTCCAACTTTAAACTCCATGATTTCATGCTTTCTTATGAAAACAAGAATTTTCCTTTAAAAAAAAATCATCAAATATGCCATAAATGGGTCCACATGTCATTGTGACCCCAGAGACCACTAATGCCAGAGGCCAAAGCGTCCCTGGACAGACCACAGGCGCCTCCAGAATTTTCAGCTTCCCTCTTCAATGTAGTAAGAACCTATCTGCCTAAAACTACAAAAGCATCACCAGTAATGTTATCTTCTCAAACTCACCATTCTCTCAAACCAGGAAGTAAAACACAGGCCCTTGGACACTGCTTAAGCTGTGTGTGTGTCCCTAGCTCGGGACACAAGCACAGAGTGTCCACAGCACCCTCAGCTTCACTGTCAGCGCTGTCACAACACACACGGCCACTCACTTACCTGGAGGAGCCATCCACTCTCACAGAGGACCTGAGAGCTACCACTTACCAAGGACCCCCGGGGACCAAAGAATGGTGGCTGCGACTTGGTCATGGCAAGCATACTGGCTGATGGTGATGTTCTGGGCATCAGCGATCACATGCTTTCCGGCGGGACTCAAGTAGGTGGTACAGTCTAGAGTTGGGGGGAAAAAAAAACGAGGAGTTGGGTTTTTAACCTTTATTTTGAATTTCATCTTCCTAGACTACGCAGAGTATGTCTAGGTAACAACTCCACTCCTGTTATACATTCCTCCAAGAGCTCTCACATCAGGCCCTAAGCTGATTATGGCTTGAGAAACATAATATGCTACAGAAGGTTGTTAGACCTTCAGCACCACCAGCCCCTCCTGAACTAAATTCCTGGCCGTTGCTAGGATGGCTGGCTGCAAAGCAGACTTTTGTGACGGTCGGTCGTCAGCTTTGTTGGTTTTTTTGTTTCTCCTTACTCCTATGCGGTTTTACTGAAATCAGTAAGGACTTACATCCGGTCTGCCAGCTTCCAGCTCAGAGGAACAATGTGAAAGACAACCCTGTTAAAATACTTTGGAGTGTGTTTGTTTTTAGAAGACACAGAGGGGGCAAGGTCACTAGGGAAAAGGAACCAACGTGCGGGTGTGAATCCACAGGGGAGTAATTTCACGGGCAAACTGTTAAATGACTCACTGCCTACAACACAAGGCACTATGTTTGAACTCTGAGAGATGAGGACACCAGGTAACTTTCTCAAAGTCCAGTTCCTCAGGGATAACCACATCCCCACTGAATCTCCAAAGCCCCAATTTAATGGCAAAAGACAAAACGAAACAAAACGAAACAAAACAATAAAACCAAACCTTTCTTTGATTTACTTTTTTGTCCAAAGGTGCCACTGGAGCCACTACTTTACATGTACACAGCCCTGTCACCTGGAGCTGCTGAATTCAAAGGCTGCCAGAAGCTCTGAGCCAGAATCAGCTGGAACCTGAGAGAATTACCACACTAGGGTAGATGCCCTTGCTAAGAGAACCATTCCACGGCTTCTCCAGCCTTGAATCCCAGCACTCAGGAGGTAGAGGCAGGCAGATCCCTGTGAGTTGGAGGCCAGGCTGGTCTACACAGTAAGTTCCAGGTCAGCCAGGGGTAGGTACATAGTGCAAAACCCTCTCTTGAAAAACAAAAGTCAACACACCAACTAAATTCTACCTGTACCAAATAAACCATGAACCTTGGAGTGGGGTGGTGGCTTAGTGGTTAAAGAGCTAACATTCCTAGTCTTTGGACTGGAGGTTCAGATCCACAGAGCCTATATTACAGCTTCGTTGGCACCGTTGCTGTTGCCCTGCAGTTCCAGCCTTGGGAGGTATAGGCAGAGGATTCCCCAGACCCAGTAGGCTCCTGAGACTTGACTAGAGCAGCAAGATCTAGTCTTCCATTAAGAGATCTTGTGTAATGCTCACCTCTTAAGCACCACCTGCCTAAGGAACAGCTAACTTCCTAGAATGCTGGGAGCAATCGTTGTTTCATCGTGGGAAAGTACAGTGGCCTACTGCTTTGTCTTTACAAACCCCTGAAACAAGGGGCCGTTTTCAGCTAGGAAATTTCATGGAATGGTCCTAACCAAAGTCTACCTCTTGGTCAGTATTAAGCTTGCTTTTAACTTTGGCCTAAAGTGGTGGAATTGGTTTTTCTCTGGTGAATCTCACTTGTTTCAATGAACAAGGTGGAAGGGCGATCTAGGATCATTCTGATATCAACGTCCAGACTCCATGTGCACACACATGCACATTCATTTCTACACATGTGTGCCTATGCATATGCAAGTGTGTATATAGGTATATACACATGAAAATGCAAAAAGAAAAAAACACTCTTAAGATGTGTACTGAGTACAGAGGGACCCATAGAAGAGTGTGGGGGGGTGCATTAACAACCCATCCAACATCCATTGTACACATCAGAAAACTATGGCCCAAAGATATCAGCTAGGTGGCTGAGAACCCATCACTGACTTGTCTTGACAAGTAGCCTCAGGGGAACTGGAGGGGGTTGGGGGAGGGGAGGGAGATACCTCAGACTCTAGCTGCTCTTACTATTGGCTTAAGCTCTGAGTTCAAGGTATTCAGCCTGCAAAAATCTCGTACTTCGACCAGCTTAGTTTTTCCCAGTAGAGAAAAAGACAAGATCTTATCACACCTGTAAAGTTCCAGTATCTTTATCTATTGAGGTCTGTCATATAAAAGAAGCCTGCTTACAAAGATCTGAAAAGGCAATGAACAGGAGCCGGCTACCAGGTTTTACTCTTTCCCATTCCTAAAGCCAATACTGACAACAGGGGCTTTTATAAAGACAAGAACGTAAGCAGAGTGTCAAGAGTTAAGAAAATGTACTAAAACTTACTTAGGCACAACCCCCTCAGAACCTAAGAAAGAAATGTGGAGAGCAGAGAGGGTACAGAGGCTGGGAGATGTGTGAAATTCCGCTATGACTATACCGCGTAACATTTTCTTTAGTCACATCAAATGACGAAGGATAAAAAATAAGACCTTTATATTCTCGTAGTTAGAGTGCAAACTTGGTAACTGGTTTTTAAACTTTTTTTCTTTCTATAGCCCATCCCAAACAAATTCTTATATTAGAGCAAATGATAATGAAACTATGACTACTGCTTTACATAATGTTACATACATACATACATACATACATACATACATACATACATAATGTATCATGCTTAATGGATACATGTCTTATGACATAAGATGATCATCGAACAGACTCTGTCACCCCCCCAAGCCCCCCCCTCCACACTCTCCCAGATGGTCCACTCCACCTGCCCGGCTGCCCCTGCCCCGGGAAGATACAACCGCCCCGGCATGTTTCTTTCCACTACTGTCCAGCACAAACATTATTCCAAAGCCCGGTTGCTTTTCACTTTAGGTTTATATATCAGTTTCTCAATCCACAAACCCTCTACACAATAAGATTAAATACAACAGACAAAGATACAAACTGCCCTTCTATATGAGATATAAGACCTATAAAATCCCTTAAAATATTTATATCTACCTAGCGCCAATTAAGTTCACCTGGGTCCAGATCAGTTCCATCTTCATTTCTCCCCCTCCTCTCTTCTCTCCCTCTTGCAGTTTGCTGGCCATTTCCCCACCTACCTCTCAATTGCTCATACACTCTAACACCAGCAACACCTACTTGCACAGACTCACATTCCTATAGAAGTACCCAGCCATTGTTGGTACTCACAAATGTTTTGCAGATCTTTTTTTTTTTTTTCTTTTTCAACACAGGGTCTCACTATGTGGCTCTGGCTGTCCTGAAACTCTATAGACCAGCCTGGCCTTGAACTCAGAGGTCCACCTGCCTCTGGAGCACTGGGATTAGAGCTTTGTACCAGCATGCCTGGCTTGGCTCTTAACTGTTTTAAGCAGAACTAGTAATCAGTTGACTGATCAATTAATAAGTTCTTTACAGAAGAGATAAGTGTCTTTTTTACTGTAAAACACTGAAACCAGTATTTAAAACATGACCTATATCAATTATTAGCTGATCTAAACTTATGAATTATAGTTACAAAAACAAAACAAAACTTTCTGCCTAAATGGCATTTTGCCAAAAAAACATTTTTTTAACTGAACTTCAAATATTTCAGAAACCAGTGTGAACCAGGAATTAAATTTTAATTAAATGATGAAGAATTAAGAAGAAGGTAACGACTAAGAGACAAGCAGCATGTGGGCAAAAATGTAACCCAACAAACCAGGACACTGTAGCACAGGCTTATAAAACCAGAACTCAGGAAACTGCAGCAAAATGATCAAGAGTTCAAGGCCAGCCTGGGCTACAGGCGACTGTCTCAAAATCCTGCTTGCACACACACACTCACACTCACACTCACACACATACTCACACACAAGCAAAAAAGCAACCATAAGACATTTTTGAGTTCTACAGACATAGCTTTTGTTCCTCCACAAAAATCCCTATTAAATTACAGACACAAATGTTTGTTTGCAGATGAGCTCTTGACTCTAACACAAGATCCTCCAGGACTGAGAGCATAGATTAGTAATCACTAACTCAGCGAGCAATCCTCCACACATGGCTTTAGAGAGTCAAGTATTGCCCGCCGGCTTGCATGCCTTTCATTACCATCGTGGCGTTTACCTAAAACATGTACACGCCACGGACATGAAGTGCCTGCTTGTCCCCAGTAAGTCTTTCTGGGTAACTTAAAATGCTCTAGCTAGCATGTGAATTTGAAACACATATTCCTATCTTAAAATTGTTAGACTGAGGCTGGAGAGCCGGCTCAGCGGTTAAGAGCACTGGCTGTTCTTCCAGAGGTCCTGAGTTCAATTCCCAGCAACCACATGGTGGCTCACAACCATCTGTAATGAGATCTGATGCCCTCTTCTGGTGTGTCTGAAGAGAGCTACTGTTGGGATTCTGTAAACCCCACCCCCTCAGTTACCTGGCAATAGCCAGGTATGCTCTGCCCCAGTAACCTGACACTATAAAAGGGGCTGCTTGACCCCTCTTCTCTCTCTCTCTCTCTTTCTCCCTTCCTTTCTCCCCCATTGTCCCCCCTCTTCCCCTTCCCTTTTCTCTCTCCATGCTCATGGCCAGCCTCTACTCCTTTACTCCTCTCTTCTCTCTCTCTGCCTCTACTACCTCTTAACTCCCCCATGACCTGAATAAATTCTGTTCTGTACTATACCTTCAAGTGTCTGGTCCCTCAGGGGGAAGGGATTCCCAACAAGGATCCCCCAGAGGCATCCCCCTTGCCTCCAGGCCTCGTGGCACCTCCATGGGCCACATCCTCCCCACTCTCTTCATCCTTTTCCTAACATTGGTACCGAAACCCAGGATGTCATCTTTAAAAAACTGCTACGGTGTACTCATAAAATAATTCTTTAAAAAAAAAAAGGTTGTCAGACTGCATTCATGACCTCAACAATCCAAGCTTGGTCAGAGGATAGCCAGTTACCCCATTGACCTTTTCTATGAGATGAATGAGCAATCAAGAGCCAACAAAAGGGAGTGTCCCTCTTGTCCTGTTTACATTTAAATTAGTGTTTATATGGTGAAAATACTTAGAGCTCAATCTAACTTCCTCTGGAGGAAGGACAAAAGCTGTTCAGAACAGACTGTAAATGTTTAATCAGAGGGAAAGTCACCTTAGAAAACAATCCAGTCAGGGAAGTTCAGGGGAAAAAAATGCTGCTGCATGCTTTCCCACACAGTGGACAGTGCTGACTGAGCCACAGCAGGCAGGCCTGACACGGGGAGATGAAATAGGTACCGCCCCGTTTCAGCAATGGCTACCTAGAGAGAGACCCCTGGGCCACCCTGAAACACAGATCAACTTGGCCCACTCTGCTTGAGAGAGAGAGAGAGAGAGAGAGAGAGAGAGAGAGAGAGAAATCTTAAATACAGGCCAATATTGAAAAGTATTTTATGGAGTGAGGGTGTTATTCCTAGAACTTCTGAATATCCTTAAAAACCACATCTAGCCACCCCCACTGGGAATCCCACAAGACCACAATGAGCTGGAGTTCGGAATCTGTGCCCACGTCAGATCAGTGGACTGCCCAGTTTGCCAGTCTCCAACCTACCATCAAGCCTACCCTTATCCCCTAGTGTGACCCACTAACATCTGTATTTGCTCTTGAAGACAAGTGTCTGAGTTGAAGACACTTGACCTCTTCAAGCTCCCAGTTTGGTGGTTTAATGGAGACTACAATCCTTTAACTGCTGACAAACCTGAGCCGGTTCAGAAAAGTCCCCAACCCGGAGATCTGCAGTGTCCTCGACAGAGTACAAGCGTGCGAGCTTTGGATTTTGGAAAGGGCCCCTGTCTCTGTAGTCAGGCTGGTTACTTACTGTCATATCTGAAGGTGATGTTGTACAGCCCGCTGTTTCTGCTGGCCGGCCCCACTCCCTGTGGGAGAACAAGAGAACATGATACAGAGTGAAGCTTACTCACTTTCCCAGCATAGCTTCCCCACAGAATCTAAACACACGAAGCACTGTAGAGGCCCAGGGTCAGGTCAGTACTACAGGTCAGCTTCTACTCCTTACGCTGCTCCATGACCCACCCACCCACCCACTCCAAACACCCTCCGGTCCAAGGGAATCGGCCCCACTAGGGATCTTGTGCTCTCTTTGTCCTAGGACAACAGGAACAGACTGGTCTGTTTAGGGGTTAAATAATTCATTAGAAGTACAATTAGGATAGAGACCAAGACTGCCAGATGGAGTCCTTCCAGTTGGATCCTCTGATTGGCTATTAAACTCGCCCACCAGACAGCCTCATCCGAAAGCTCTAGCAAGGCAAGACAGATAGGCAATTCCCCAAGTCTACGGAAACCAGTTCTCATTCCAAGAGGACTGAATGTGGGAATAAGCCATTACTTTTAATGAAAAAATTCTTCATTGCCTCGCCTCCATACCTACATTGGAAATACTCAGGGTGGGTCATAAAAGAAAAAAGACTTTCAAAGCTCCAACTCCTAACTCCCGGTGATGTGGTCATTAGCCATCTGTAGCCTTAATGGTAGGGTAACAACACCAGACTTCCCACTCTAATTGCAGCAGCCACAGAGGGAGCACCAGATCCTCACAACGACCCCACCTCTTCCTAACCCCAAAGCTGATCCTCAGGAGAAAGGGCTGCTGTGGGTTGGCCAAGCCAGGTCTACCGACTCTGTTTAAATCTCTCTCCAATAACCTGCAAAAGTGCCATTCGGTATTAATTGGGGAATTCTCCAAAATATGTTAATTCTTAAAGTGCTAAATGATGGGAAACTATTTTAACCACACAGCTAAAGCTTCCACTTAACAAGGAAGATGTTGGGGAAAACCATATGCTGGCAGCCTGGTGTTTAATGAGCAATTGTTACACTGAGACACAACGTGGAGAACACTTCTGGTGGCCACATCGCCATCACTTCCATATGCTGCAGTCATGTTCAAGCTGCTTATCCTGAAGCCAGGCACGCCCACTGAAACCGTATCCCCGGGTTCAGATTGGAAAGTCACAGCTGTGCAGAAAGAGGCAGAGACACACAGACACACCAAGGGAAGACAAAGAAAGCAAGACCACCAAACTCAAATCAGCCAGATGCCCTCACAGCCCCCAGGGCTCCCTTCTTGCTCGAGCTTCCTTTCTCCACCCTTTCTTCTTTGCATACTGTGAGACTCCAGACCTCATCTCAGGATAGGAAACTGTGGACTGTGAAATACTAAGAGCATCCATCCCTCCTTTGCCATCAATCTGTACAAACAGAAGCTGCCTGACTTCCAGGAGGCAGAGACCCAAGTAACAACTAAGAAGAGGACAACCCAATTCCCACAGCCCTCTAGGAATGCTCAAAACTGCCAAGCACACCATTCTTCTCCCTCACGGAGCCCCAGGATATAAACAGACTCACGTTCCACAATGAACCAGACATTATTTTAGCTATGGCAGTATGCAATGAGCCCACATGAAGCTGCCTGGTGTTTGCACATCCTTTCATGGAAGACTAATAGGATACAGATAAATTGCAAATCCCTTGTCCACTGACCAATCCCCATTTAGAGAACAAAGCACATGTGGCTAATATAAAGAGCCAGCAGCCGAGAAACACAGGCTTCCTCCCCAAGGCAGAGCCTGAGTAAGGATGAATGATGAATAGGGACACCATATATAAGATGTACCCAGAGCCTGAGAGAAGAACCAGTGTAGAGGCCAAGGTCAGTATTCACAGCTGACAATAGAAAGGACACCACCACTCCCCTCTACTGACAACAGCTAGAGTGGCAAGTATCTGAATGGTTTTGTTTGCTTGCTTGCCTGTTTGTTTTAAAAGAATATGCACAGCAATTTCCTTCTCAGAGAGAGGGGGTTGAAGAAGACCATGCAGCCACGTAGAAGGATTTTCAACAAGGATATTCAAGAGCAGGTGTCAGGGGCTCTAGTGACCAAGTGCATGACTTTTGGAGTTTGGTTGGCTCTCCCCTTTATCTTTTGTTTGTTCCCCCTACATTTCAACTGAGGCATGTTTGTAACATCATTTAGCAGACATCTCCGAAGGTTAATGAGCTGTGTGCTCTGCACACAAGAACCTAAATTAATCCAAGCAAGGGTTCTGAAATGTGGGGAGCTGGCTTCAAGGACATTAAGACCTGTGTGTGGCACCTACCCATTACCCCCTGATGTTTCTTTCCAACATGTCCTGAGCCCTCAGGGCTGGGCGTCCAGATATAAATCAGATCCAGACCTGAACTTCAAGTGGCTCTAGGCACAAAGGTGAGGCACAAACTCGGACCTCATCTGTCTTCCTTTGTTCCCACAGTATCAGTCCTTCACTGGCTCCTTCTATACCTTATTCTTCATGTACCTTTAACTGCCTAACTCCCCAACAAATCCTCATCCCAGCCAAAAACCCCATAAATCACTTCAACTCTACTCAGGCATGCCTGTATCCCTCAGAATTCCCTTTTCTTCACGTCCCCATGAATCCCTTCCCATCACCCAGATCGTACCCCATGCCCACCCCCCAGGCTGCCTGACTTATCTAGCCTGGTCCTTAACTAACACATCATGGACCTGACACAGTCTGCCTATCTATTCACTGGTCATTCTTAGTCATTGTAGTCAATACGATTCCACGAGCGTGGCACTTCTGTGAGCATAAATGTGGTGAAGATTTTAATTCCACAGGCAACTGGAGCCCCCAAGACCTGGAACTAACCATGTCTAGCAATGAAGCTCAAAACCGGGGCACCTCCCTGGTTACCAGCTCTCCCCTGACTTTAAAGACCTTTTACTGGTATTAAGCCCTTTAAAGCTCTTGCAAGTTTCTCAGCATGTGAGCAGGGCTGCTGCCCTTACATCCCAACTGTTTAAGCTATTCCACAGGAGCCACCTTAGAAACACTGCACCCAGGCTAGCTGGAAGAACACTGTTGTTTCCTTTCTATTAAGACAGACAGAAATGAAAACCTCTTAAACATGCCCACATCCAAGCCCTAGAACCCGGGACTGATGTTACATCCAGTGGGAGGGACTGTGTAAACCAATTAAGGTCAGTGATGCAGAATTGGGAACATTGTTCTGGGTCATCATGGTGGGCCAATGTGAAGATTCTTAGAAGACCCTGAAGGGTTGGTGTCGGAGAACCTCAGAGGGGAGGTGAAGAGGGAGACTGGCTAACTGGAGAATGATTCACATACTTGAAGACAGAAGAGGAAGGAGCTTCTGAGCCAGAGCCTGGGCAGCCTCTAGAGGCTGGGCCAAGTGAGGAGGGACGGATTCTTCCCTGCAGCCTCAAGGAGCCAACACTGACTTCAGTAGCTTGAGATTCAGAATTCTGACCTCCAGGAAGACAGGAATTTTATGTTATCTTATGCCATTAAGTTCAAGGTGGTTTTCAGAGCAACGAACGAAAGGGGGAAGGAAGGAAGGAAGGAAGGAAAGAAGGAAGGAAGGAAGGAAGGAAGGAAGGAAGGAAGGAAGGAAGGAAGGGCAGACAGACAAGACTGCTCTTGGGTATGGTGGAGGTGAATGTTTATTGCAGATACAAAGGAAAGCACAGGCCATGTGAGGAGGAGAGCCAGGAGAGTGAGGGGCAGACAAAAGCCCAGGTAACCAAAATGAGAAGGACAGTGTGGCTGGGAGCTCAGGATAGGGTGCAGAGTATATCAGCCACACCCTGTAACAGGTAGGTACTTAGGGATTCTGGGAGGAGCTGGTGACCAGGTCCACTTGGACATGTTCAATGGGCACCTTAGTTAGCCACTTGTCCTGGGCTTGAGACCCAACAGGTGCATGTTCCAAGGCAGGCTGGTCTCCCCGTACCCAGCTAATCATTGTCACACCTGTCACCTGGCCTCAGTCAGACTGGAAACACTGATCCCTCAGAGCTGGGCCTTGGAATGCTGCCCAGAGGTGGCAGGATTTCTGCAGGTTTGCCTGGAAGTCATCTGGAGTGAAGGGGGTGGGGCTTAAGCTAATCAGCCCTCCCTGCTGTGTGACCTCAGGCAGGTTTTTTAACTTCTCTGAGCTACAAGCACAAGAACAAAGCCTTTTGAAAGAAAGGACTAGTGTAGGGCTGATAGTGAGGTGACATACACCAAGTGGCATCGAACCTGCAACTGTCTCTGCAAAGCTTTTTGACACTGAGCCGCAGCCAGGTGATGTATGAGGAACACATGAAAGCTGAGACTTCTCCGAGCTAGATAGGTGTGTGTAAAAAAAGAAAAGGGGTGGGGGTGGGGGAGGGGTTTAAAAAAATAAACACACACACACCTCGGTTCTTTTGTATGAAATGAACTTAAAGTTTCGCTTCTGGTCTGCACTGTGTATTCTGTTCACTGAATGTTGTCACCAGCTTTCTCAAAGCTTCTTAGCTGCTTTGAATGGGAGCATCCTTGACTTTCTGATGCTTTGTTTGGTTTGTATTGAATTGGCTGGCCTGTAACTGGCTACGGAAAACCAGGTTGGCAAAGAGATCCACCTGTCCTCTGCTGAGATCAAGGGTCAAGGGTTACCATGTCTAGCCCAGACAGACCTCAAACTCCATTTAGTGCAAAAATGACTTTGAACTAATCCTCTCACCTCTTGCTCCTGAGTGCTGGAATTCTAGGCCGCTGTCACCACACCCAGTTTACCGGCACTCGGGGTCAAACACAGGAGGGCTTCCGTGCACTTTTGGCAACACTACCAACTGCGCTAAACTGCAAGCACACAGAATGCAGTCATGTTTTGGCCTCACCACTGGCCTGCTTTCTTTTGTCATACTTACAGCACATCTTGCCTTAAATCTATCCTAAATGGCCCTTAAACCATCAGAGGCGGACCCAAAATGCTGCCCTGGCACACCATTGTCTTCGGTTAGCTTTAAATCCTGTGACATTCTCTGGAGACTGGCCATAGCAGCATGATGTTTGGGAAGAATCCTACCCAACAGCCACCATTTTGTGTCTTGACTTTTCTCCCAAGTGAAGCATCAGGCTCTTGGCCGCTTCCAGGCGTCCCACCCCCACGATAGTGCACCAACCAAAGGAAATTTCACAGCAGAGCTTCAGGCACAGGGCCTGCTTCCTAGCTCCCTCTTGGAACAAATTAAAAGCTACCGTTAGTGCAGTGAGTGGGAGTGGTTAATTAACTAAGAATGTAACACCCTGAGGCCACGGGCTTAGGCTACGGCATTTATAGGTTTTTGAATAACAGGCAACAAACAAGTACCTTTAATTCTCTGCTCATTAAATATCAAAATGGTGTAGTAGCTAAAAGCCCAGGACTGTTTCCTAGAGAAGAGTTTACAAAGCAGTTGACCAGCTCTATGAGTAGCTCGTTTAAAAAAAAAAAAAAAAAAAAAAAAAAGCACCACAGAACACCAAAGTGAAGTTTGCATATGTATTTTTTGGCTTAGTCATACATTTATTTATTTAGGCAAAAACCGTATCTATCCAAGGCTGACTGTGTGCCAAGCCTAGGAATGAGATAGGGTTTTGGGGTTTTTTTTTTCCTCCTGGAGGAGTGTAAGGGGGAAGGTGGGGATGGCACATATGCAGGAGAGCTGACCTTGGTCTCTCTTTTCCACTCAAACCTGTGTGCATCTTTGGGGATGAAGTCCCACCATGAGTATCAGCAGAATATATTCCTTATGTACTGGTCAGAATATTCTGCCACCTCACCCTGACCTGCCTGCCACCTCTGTAATTTGGTTCGGGGTGAGCTGGAGCCCAGCCAAAACAAAGGCCAGCTCCCACTTTTCACTATGCTCGGAATTATGCTCACCTTGAGTTTCCAGACTGAACTGAAGAAAGCAAAACGATCGCAGAAAACTCGCTGGGAGAAATGCACAAATGGATGACACCAGGAGAGAGAGAGAGAGAGAGAGAGAGAGAGAGAGAGAGAGAGAGAGAGAGAGAGAGAGAGAGAGAGAGAGAGAGAGAGAGAGAGAGAGAACTCAAGCAAAAGAAATAAAGGATAAGGAACAGCAGAGCCACCCCAGGTGATGTAAGCTAAGGAGAATTCGGTGAGTCCAAAGACAAGGAAATCGAATGAGAAAGCCAGCCCTCGGCTGGATTTGCTCAGGATGCCGTCTCCCCACATTCCTGGGGAGCGCTTCTCTCGCTCTCCATAGATCCCACTAGTTTCGGAGACATGCCAACAGTCTGGTTTGGGTAGGTAAGGTCTTGGATGTCCAGCAAGGAGCACACAAGCTCTCAGGGAGAGACGTGGGGTTCCCACTAGTAATTACTCCATCGGCCCCCAAAGACCTGGAGCTTTTAAGCTAATTAAAGAGATTTGCTTGGGGAGAGAGGAAATCACTAGTCCAAAGCGAGGTCTGTGCGCCAGACCAAAGCCATAATCATGGTTCATTTCTGACGTGCCGCTAATCAGAACACACATGTTCCTTATTTCACGCTCCCAAAGGAAAGCTGAAGGGACAATTATTGCTGAGCCCTTGTATGGAGCCACAGGCCAATTATCATGTGTCCTTCTTATCAAACTCAAGTCTCCCACTTCCACCCGGGTTCCACTTCACTGTCCCCACCCTGCACCCAGCCTTCCACCAGTCCATTAAAAACAACCAGTGTCAAGACTGACTCTCAGATACCTCTAATCCAAGTAATGGGAGCCTCTGTGGGATTTGTGTCTCAAGATTCCTTATTCGTTTCACTGTTTGCTTTTATCGCTTTGATGCTGGAACATATTTGTACAGTTAAAGCCCAGAAAGATCAACACATACACACATGCACAAGCACATACTACACACACACACACAAGCTAGCTCTTTTCTGTGCTTAAAAACGGAAGGCCAGAATGATGGTTCCTGTCTATAATCTCTTGGGAGACTGAGGACAACCATGAATTCAAGACCAGCCTAAGACAAGTAGTGAGTTACAAGCCAGGCAGAGCTGCAAAGGAAGAGCTTAGCTCAGATAAACAAAATAATAATAATAATAATAATAATAATAATAATAATAATAAAGCAAAGGGATAGAAAGCTATCTCAGTGGCTAAAAGCATTTGTGCCGGGGCTCCAGTGCCCTCTTCTGGCCTCTCTGGACACCTGTACTTCACTCATGCATGCATAAACACAGAGCCATATACATAAAAACCATTTTGTTTTCTTTAAAACCAGAACAATGTCCCACTGCCTCCTTGGTTTACCAAGGCCTTGGAAGCCCCTTCTCCAGTAACTCTGCTAAGGATTTCAGCTGTGTCCCCATGGCTGATACAAACACAGATTGTTGCATTTTTCCATCTAGTTCTGAAAAACGTCAAAGGCAGGCTATAAAACATGCCTCTGGGACTGAGGGCCGGGCCTTTTCCTGTGCCTTACCCCATTCCCCCAACTGAAATGAGAACCTCATGTCAGACAGCCGGCATCTTCAAGGTAAAGTGCAGGTTATCCACAGCTAGGCTCTCACATAGCCAGCTCGCAGACAGAGATTAACCAGTTTCTGTAAGCACTGGGTCAGAGAAGAAGCAAACACCCAGCCCCTGAAATACCCACCCAGCAAATGGGCCAATGGCTCGCTCTCACTTAGCTGTGAAGGGAACAAAGACTTCTCCTCGGAAGCTCAAGGAAGTCTCTTCCGAGAGAGCAAAACAGTGATTAGACAATGGTGGAAAACTTTAAGCTATCAACATGATTGTTATGCTTAAGCTGAGAGGAAATGTTCAGCACAAGACCTAACTACTAATAAAAGCCTTAGGACCACACAGGGAGCCGTGTGCTTAGCTGCACCCACTTCAAACACGGTTTCTGAAGGCAGGAGGGGTCTCCAGCTCTGTGTCACATCTGGAATTCAGCTTCTACAGCACGAATACCCAGAAATGGGAGACTGTGATGTTGCCATGGGAACTTCGTCTCTTCCCTCCATACAGATTCTAACACATGCTGCCTCCTAAGATGATTAAGTCTGTCCACAGGATGGTCCAGGACTGAAAACAAGCAAACACCACACTCCTTCTCTATGGCTTTCTCCAGCCTCCCCTCATTTATTTAGGAAAGAGACAGACTTGGAGCTTTTATTTCCAACTTACAAAAATCCAAATGACCAGGCACTCAGACTGCCTGCCTTGAGCCCAGCGGAAAAGCCCAGTCTAAGACTCATCTAAATAGCAGCCCTCATCAGATCCCTGCAGAGCCGCACTTTCCGGTTATTGGGGGCTCTGGTGCAGTTGAGAGGAAGGGTTTCTAGAACACCTGTGAAGAAGCCTGCAACATTCCGAACTCCCACAGAACCCTTAACAATTTCGACGGGTTCTAAGCACTCCTTTACACACAAAGAATCCCAAGACCACACCTGAAACCAGGCATTGCCTGGGTGTGTCCACTCCTGTCATGCAAACGTCCAACTGCTCCCTCTAGAAGTTATTCCTAAATCCCACCTGCACCCACAGCTACATACGGCGAAGTCCCAACTGGATGGCTAGTAGTGCTCCCTTCACTCCTCATCCTGATGGTGCTCCCTTCACACTTCATCCTACCAGTGTTCCCTTCACTCCCCATCCTGCCAGTGCTCCCTTCACTCCCCATCCTGTCAGTGCTCCCTTCACTCCCCATCCTGTCAGTGCTCCCTTCACTCTCCATCCTCCCAATATTCCCTTCACTGCTCATCCTGTCAGTGCTCCCTTCACTCCCCATCCTGCCAGTGCTCCCTTCACTCTCCATCCTCCCAATATTCCCTTCACTGCTCATCCTGCCAGTGCTCCCTTCACTCCCCATCCTGCCAGTGCTCCCTTTACTCATCCTTCCGGTGCTCCCTTCACACTTCATCCTACCAGTGTTCCCTTCACTCCCCATCCTGTCAGTGCTCCCTTCACTCCCCATCCTTCCAGTACTCCTTTCACTACTCACCCTACCAATACTTCATTCCACACCCTGTCAGTGCTCCCTTTACTCCTCAACTGGCCGGAAGCTGGACTTCCTGGGCTCTCCACTGGCTCAAACCTTCATCTCTTAAGAAAATGAAGCATCTCTCCACCAATCCTGACTATAATTCCCCACCTTAGAGTGATCCTTCCCATACCAGCCTGTCTCTGGGAGATCTGGCCCTTTCCCGGTCCATTTGTTGCAGAAGGGGGAAGAAATCAGCCAGTTTAGAAGTAAAGCAAAAATCAGTCTGGATGGCAGGTTCAAGTCTTGGTCCTCCTGGTTCTCCACCAGCCCTCCTTCTCATGGGTGACATTAAAAGCCTGGCCTCCAGATAGAACCATTTGCATCTAATCTCTTAGATACCACTTCCCTAAAATGTGCCCCAGAGAATCTGTCAGTGAGTGAAGGAGTCAACCCACAAGCCCCCTTCCCAGCCCTCAAAAAACCAGGAAGTCAGCATCTTAGGCTCCAGGTGTTAACACTTAGAGCATCCTGCCCAGCCCCCTCCAGCTGGAGGCTGGCCGCCTGGGAGCCGGACACAGCAATTAGGCCCTTTCCTCGGCTGGGCGCCTTTGTCCCCTCACTAACATCATTAGCGTCTGACTTCCTGTGTACAACAGGACCTGGGGGGCGGGGCAAATGCCGGCTGACCTGGGCAGGGCATTTGTTAACAAGCATGTGAACAAGGCTCTCCTCCCAGAGCCCTTCCCTCAGCTCTGCGCCAGCCATCCTGGGCAATTCATGACAGTTTCTCTCCAGCTGCGGGAATCGGCCTCACTCAAAGCTGACAGAGTAAGCCAGCAACCTCCAAGGGGCCTTCAGATCTTAGCTCCTCTTAAACCTATCCGCTGGAAAGAAGGGTTTGCCTGGTTCTCACAGGTTACAAGGGCTGAACAAAGGTGGCGGTGCAGAGCCAACCCAGAACTAGGTTAAAAAGAGCCCTGATCTCCAAAGAGAGCAAGACTTGCTAAACGCTGGAATCCTGCTTTCTCTCTATCATTAAAACCCTCTAGCAGAATTTTGGCTTTTTACATGAAGGGGATGGGTGTCTGAGAATTTGAGAAAAAGCTCCCAGCTCTGCTGGAGACTTCAGCCCCTCCTAACACCAACCATGTCAACTAAATGAGACTGGGACTTCACTTTGTCAACAACTACAAAATTCAAGTAGAAGGGCAGGTCAGTGGAGGTATAGTCAGTTTTAAGTAGGACTCTTGGTTAGGGCAGCTGTTAAGACTTTCATAAGCAGCATCTGTTTCTACCCAGTAATTGAAGACTTTGTCCAAGGTGCCAGGAATTGCTAAGTATACAAAGCAATATCATCAAAGCCAACAACTATTTATGTTTCATGGGCTAATAAGCTCCTGGGGGTGGGGTGGGGGCTCCATGACTTTTCAATCACAGGTGCCAAGTCATGTCTAAGTCTGCTCAATTTCGGTGAAATTGAATTAAAAATAAACCACAACGTAGCTAATTGCTATTCCCTTTTAAGTTCCTCAATCCTAGATATGGAGGGAACACTCCATAGTCTCCAGAGATGAAGAAAACAGCTGATTCTCTCAGTCCTAAACTGCCTTTACAGAGCACAGCTTTTGTGGTTGACATGTGGCTAGGTTTTAGACATCGTTTTCAATGTTTGCCTAGGTGTCACCATGAGGGACAGCCTGAAACTCCAAATCTCCATGCTCTACAGACTCTTAGTCTTACGGCGGCAGTAGAGAGATCCGATCAGTGTTAAAACTAAGATGCTGGTACACAGCAAAGAAAGCTCCCACCTCATTCCCAGTCCCTCACAACTTTATTTCCATCAGTCCCGAAATTTTCAAAGGCCAAATGAGTTTAATCGCTGGTTCTGATTTTTACTTTTGTCAACTGAGTTTTAGATGGTAAGAAACTGGAAGGATACATTCAAACACTAATGAGCCCCCAACTTGAAGCCTCCTTAGGCTCTTGGATGGAAGCCAGGACTCTGCCCTACAACTACAAGCAATAAATCTAGAAGTTTTTCTTCCTACATTCCCAGTGATACCATGTGGAATTCCCATTAAATCACACACATGCAACCACACATACAATGACACACCAATTAAATCATTGTAGATACTTAGGCCAAGAAATAACTGTGTCTACCAAGTAACCAGATTTGATTTAATTTTCCTAAATAACCAATGAGTCCTTCCGAGAAGGTTTTTTTTTTTAAGGGAAAGAAAGGTGTGAAAATCAAATATTGAGCACCTGGATGCTTTTAGTTTAGATAAATGTTCCTGGAAGAAGCAATGCCCTTCCCAGGCATGAACCCTTCCCTGCAGGTCCTCTCAAAGGCATGCAGCACAGATTACCACAGAGAGCAAGGGTCAACCACAGAGCAAATTTCTCAGGCAGACAAGGCAGACAAGGCAGAAGGAACTGCAGGTAGGAGCATATTTTTCCCCTGATGAAATGGTCCCAGCATTGATGAGTTCATTCTTCTACAAAGCAAAGGCTGAGAAGCACACACACACACACACACACACACACACACACAGAGAGAGAGAGAGAGAGAGAGAGAGAGAAGGGTGGAGAGAGGGGAGAGAGACAAAGAGAGACCCCTTCTTTGGCTTATCCATGCATCTGTCTTCTTCAACACGTACTTCCCACCAAAAATGTTTACAAAAAGCTCAAAGCACACAACAGAAATAGATCAGTAGCTTGTAACATTTTTGTCCTGAAGTAGGGGGCTTGCCAAAAAAGGATTAAAAGCGGTATAAAACTTTTTGGAAAAAAAAAATTAAGTCAAAGTTCCCAGCTAAAGTCATTTCAAAAGTAAGAATGGGAGCTGGGTCAAGGTGAGGCCACGCTATCAGATGAACAGTCCTGCTTTCGGACCACAAAGCCAGGGCCTTCCAACAGGTGCTGAAGGGAAAAATCCCCAGATGCATAGCAGAGCCAGGGCTTTTGAAGCAGGAGATGGGATGGGCAGCCCCTTGTCTGCTATTTCTCCTTTTCCTCCCCATTCTCTCCTCCCCTCCTCCTTCCCAAGACTTCAATTAGAGAAGTAACAAAAAGAACCTAACAAGGTGAGAGTTATTAGCACTACTGCACCAAATTCTTTTGAAGTCCCAGTCCGCTCTAACCATTCACTAATACTCCCTATGAAAGGAAAGCATCATTGTTATAGCAAAGCCAACCCCTTTCCTGATCTAAAGAAACATTGTATCCACGGGAAGCAGACAGATTTTTCCTAGTGCTGCACAGGAACAGCTGATACCCCAGGCCACCGGCTTCTTATGTGGTGTCCTGAGCCCTCCTCTGAAGGGTAACCAAATTACTATAATTTATCCTATATGTTTCTTTAAAATTACATAAATTTAAGGGATTTTATGATTAGGTGACTGGTCTCATGTGGGTAACAGAACTGTGTAAAATTAAAAGGGAAACTGTCAAATCCAGGAAGCAGGCTGACACGGTCTCCCTTCCTTCAGAGTAAATCACATTATAGCTTCTGGAAACCTAAGCACCACCACTCTTCCCAGAGGGTCAGGGGAGGCAAGAGGAAAACAGCACGGTGGGGTAACTCTACAGAACAAGCTGGGGACAGAAAACAATTAGTCCATTTTGTTATTAGTCAAGACATGTAGCCTGGGTGTGGGAGGAAAGAATGCCTTGCACTTCCAACATTATCCAGTGTACGTTCAGTAAAGTCAGCTCAACCTTCAGAAGACCCCAGCAAAGCCAGCATCCATCAGCCAGGTGTCTCAGGTATGCTTCTGCTGTGTGTGTGTGTGTGTGTGTGTGTGTGTGTTTGTGTTCGTGCTTGAGTGCCTGAGTGCAAGACAGGTGCACACTGTGTTTATCACTTCTTTTGAGACCAGGTCTCTCAATGAACACAGCAACCACTTGTTGGTCATACTGGCTGGCTAGTGAGCTCTGGGGACCATGCTCCGTGCTGACCAGACACTTGGGACAAGGCAGCTTTTCTTTTTCTTTTCTTTTCTTAAGATTTATTTATTTTAGTTATGTGAATACACTGTTGCTATCTTCAGACACAGCAGAAGAGGGCAGCAAATCCCATTACAGATGGTTGTGAGCCACCATGTGGTTGCTGGGAATTGAACTCAACCTCTGGAAGAGCAGCCAGTGCTCTTAACCACTGAGCCATCTCTCCAGTCCCACCCCCTTTTTAGCAGCCATTCTATATGGGTGATGTGAATGCTTTTATCAGGTCTATCTACCTGCAAAGCAGGTATCCTCCCTTAGACTGAATCATCTCCACAGGTCTTTTTAAAAGAAGGTCATTGGAAATTTTGTCATAAAAATAAAGCAACTACAAGAATAAAAACAATGTAGTAACAATATTATTAAAGTAATACATATATTCTAAGTGTATTGGAAGGCAGGAAGTCATGCCTAGATGAGCCAATACATAAGGGTATAAAAATAGGAGGCCTAAAACAGAAATCGAGGTTATCATAAAGCATACAAAGAAGAAAAAAAATAATTAAAATAAAGCATACTAAGATGGGTTGTAGGTAAAATGTCAAGATAGATGTTTTAATGACTTTTGTGAGTATATAAAATCCTTATATTGATGAACTATTTTAAATCGTCTTTTTAAACTTTTGTTCTTGTTTCTGTTTCTTGTTTTGACACAAGGTTTCACAATGTAGTCCTGGCCAGCCTGGAGAGACTGGCCTGGCCCCGGGCCTCTCAAGCACTGGAATTAATGAATTTAAAGGCATGGATGTTGATACCCAGCTCCTTAAACTTCTAAACCTCTGAGAGCTGAGAAAAATATGGCATCAAGGAAAGCATGATCTACTTTCTGATTATCCCATCTGAGCATGGGATAGCCACAAAATAACTCAGCGTCAACTGTGTTTGGAATCCCTGGTGTTTCCAGCACCCAGTGCTACCGCAGAAACCTCAGCTGTAAACAATACAAGCTCTCCCACACAATCAGCCATGTGAACGGACCACTAGGCTCAGACTGCAGACTACTTACTGTCTGTCCCCAATAGCAATGTCTTCACTGCTCTTGATTTTGTTTGTTAGGTTGGTTTTTTTTTTAAGGCTTAATTATTGAAAACAAAGACCTGTCATGTTTTCCTAGGACTCTGGGTATACTACCCAACTACTCTGCCTAAAGAACTGCACCCCCAGAGTCTGAGTTTCATTATTTATGTATAATTTTTAAAGTACATCAATCTCACTAGCATGCAAATTGCTTTCACCTTTAATAAATGGTATTATTTAATAAATATGTATGCCAAAAATTGTTTCAAAATAAATTTCTTTATGATTTATTATCAGTAAAGCTATGATCCTACTAACCACATTACTGTGATAATGCTGCTAGGTACAATTTCTAAAACATAACTTTTAAGGGCGTTTTAAAAAGTCTACAATAGGGCTGGAGAAATGGCTCGGTGGTTAAGAGCACTGACTGCTCTTCCAGAGGTCTTGAGTTCAAGTCTCAGCAACCACATGGTGGCTCATAGCAATCTGTGGTGAGATCTGATGCCCTCTACTGGTGTGTCTGAAGACAGCTGCAGTGTACCTATATAATAAATAAATAAATAAATAATTTTTTAAAGTCTACAATGGCCAGTTTGGCCAGAGTTATGTTTCCCCAAAACAGCTGAGTTATGGTTGATCTTTATGAGAAATCCACCAGTTTTGTAATTCTCCCAACATGCATCCTAACCAACCCTTCTTTCTTAGCTCTTTCTTAATAATGGTAAGCTTCTAGAAGATTCAGCTAAGAATGCAAACATGCCCTGGGAAAGGGAAGCCAGACTCCATCTCCCACTGCAGGCCTTCTGGCTCTCAGATCTGGAACACTGTTACATGACCATCTACAGTGTTCATAGAAGGGGCTTCATGGGAGAGAGCACCAAGTCTGTAAGTCCCTGCTCCATGGCCCTAACTCCAATTGCCATAGATATTTGAAAAAAGTCACCCCCAAAAACGGCACATGGAACCCTTGCTCCCCACCATTATTGGGAAAAAAAACACCCAAAGGTCACTCATCCATAGACTCCGAATGCCTCATTGTTTGGGCCTAAGGATTCTCAAACCATGGCAGCTTCTTTCTCTACAGTCTCATCAGAACACACAAGCACAGGACTTACAAACAAAGGCGCTGCTTTGCTTTTTCTTGCTTCGAAAACTGGGAACCAATACATTCCTTCTGGGAATTCAGGGTAAGTTTTACAAAAACAGTGTCCAGATGTGCTTAAAAATTCAGTCTGTTCTCCTCTTTTGGTGGAGTAGAGGGAGAGACAAAGGGTGGGAGAAACGTTTTATTAAAAACTGAAACAGTTATTAGATTTTCTTGGCTCATGCACAAACCAGCTCTCGGCTGACAAATGAGGCTGGAGCACCTGAGGCAGAACTCACCTGGCATCCCTCCTGTCTGGGCAAAGGGAAGCCAGGCCTGGCCAGCACAGTGCCACCAGCCCTTCCATAATGCCCTTAGTGGTAAATGTTTCTACCAGATGAGGGTGAGTGGGAGACAAACTCGGGAAGTCAAAAATCGCAAAAAAGAGCCACTGCCTGTGGAATACACTGAAATGTTCCTTTTAGCCAGAGAGGTATAAATAGTCTATTCCAAAGCTTCCCTCCAGGTCGAAGGGGTGTGATGCTGGCTTTGGGTACCGAAGGTGAAGGTGAGTGAGTGTTTTAAAACAGAACATAAATAAGGCATACAGAGCGTCAGACATAAATTATGAATAAAAAGATAATCTTAATAATAGTTTACATTATCACAAACCCAAGTTTACAGCAACAGCTTAAGCCCCTCTCAAAGCACGGTGCAGCTGCTAGGTCAGCAGAGGGAAATGGTATGTCAGAAATGTAACCTACCTTCAAGTTTGTTTGACTCCCTGTCAGCCAGCGCTTCCTTCCGCCACCTTAGAAGGGCACAGGGAGTTATCCTTTCTGAAGTGTTTTATTGGCCACGGCTCAGAACTGTCTAACTACCAGAAGGTATTTATTTATCTACACTCTAAGTCAACCTCATCAGGACCTGGGGCAAAACGGTTGGTGTGGATCAAGGAGACAGTGTCAGAGGTACAGTCCTCCTCCTCCACAAGGATGGATACCATCTCCAGAGTGCACTGTCTCAAGGCCCTCCCAAAGCAGGCAAGAGGAGCAGGAAGACACCTTCACACAGCTCTATACAGCATCCAAATCCTGTGTCTCTCCCGTTGCTGAGAACACAACACAATCCCCTTAAACTAAAGACCTAAAGGTATTCAACCCTGGTGTACAGAGCACACTAGATGTATTTACAGGCTCTGACCTGGGACGGTGTCTGAGGATGGCCACAGATCCAAGGCTATGGTATTCAAATGAACAAAATAGCTTGGGGGGTAGGGGGGCTCAAAACTTCCCATTTCCCAGCCAGAACACAGGGCTACAATTCAAGCCTCCTGATGCTGCACCTACCAGAGTGGGAGGCACAGACACTGAAAAACCAGTCCCCGCCTTGGCCTTTGTCAGCTCTCGCAGACAGGAAGACAACTCCAGATGTTCTCACCCAGAGCTAAAGCTCTCTGCAGAAGTGGCCTGGGTGACAACCACTCAGAGCTCCCCACGATGACTACAATTTTTCCTTCCCTCTTAGCCTCCCGGCAGGAGAAGCACATGAATGCTTTCTGCTGGGGGAGTGGGGGGGGGGGTTGGAGAGCACAAGCCATGGATCACAATGAGGGGCTTCCAAACCATAGGGTGCTTGGGAAAGGTTCAGGGTCTGCATCTGAGAGCGAGTGGTGTTTGAGCTGAGGGTACTCTGAGATACAAGCTGCAGGCTTTTTTCTTTCTTTTTCTTTTCTTTTTTTTTTTTTTTTCTGGAGAATCAAGAAACTGGGCTATTCAACGGATGCAGCTGGAGATACTGTTGGAAATCCACTAGTTCCTCTCCAGGACAGCCTGTCATCACTCCTGCAGAAGCTCAGAGCTCCCAGAGGGCATGACCCCTGGAGACAAGGCTCTTCATCAAACCAGCCCCGCCGGTGCCTTCCAGCGCCAGGCTGTTATCAGGTGAGGCTGGCCTTCTGGACATTTCTAAATGGGTGACCTCTACTAACAGTCACCACGACTTCCTCCCATGGCCTGTGTCACAGAGCCCTCTGGATGTGTCCTTCTGACAGCCCATTTATCACTGCAAGCCTTCACTCTCTCTGTGCCTGGTCCCCTCAGTGTCACCCTTTGGTGTGTTAGACCCTCTCACTGGGTACTTTGGCCTGGGGCGTTTTTTTTTTTTTTTGTGGGGAAGTTATTGTTGCAAGATTCTTTCAGAAATACTCTTCTCCTATGCAGGGATGCTCCCAAGGGATCCATGAAAGCAATGCAGTGGGCTTCCTCGCTTCTTAAGTAGATACATGCTTATGTCTTTACAGAAATACATAGTGGGAAAGAAAACCCACAGGGCATATCTAAATAAGAGAAAAGAGCGAAGAACTGTAGGTGACTGATTACTGGGGAGGTAATTCCGCTGGGGATCCTCCCCATTCCCTCCACCAAAAACTGCTGTGCCCTGCCCAGTTCACACTGGGGTTCTGAGGAAAGACTCCTTGTTTAGAGTAGGTAAAGAAGCTGTGAGAGAGAGAGAGAGAGAGAGAGAGAGAGAGAGATTTGCTTTTCCAGGAAAACAGCCTGGAGTAAATAGGGAAGGAAAGACAAACAGAACCATTACTCAGTTCTGTAATCGCCACTAATGAACTCATCAGTTTGTATCTACAGCTGTCTTTCTGCCGCCCCTCCATCACCTTCCACAATACCCCAAATCCCTCCAAACCGGAAAGCTGCTGATAGAAAGGGCCAGGCCTCCTGGGCTGTCAGCACTGAGTGTGATTCAGAGTTTAAGGGGTCAGGGAGGCGGAGGGGCAGCGTCCATGACTGACTGGCTCCTAAGCTCATGGCCCAGAAAACTCAACTGTTTTATTCATCACTAAACAGTGTCAACATCAAAAGTCCAGAAACAAGATGGACCAAATTTGTAGCCCAAGCAGAATCCCCACCATAATACTTACTTAAATATTAAAAATATTTGTAATTTGCTGTTAAGTCAGGAAAACTCAATATTTTTACCTTTTTTTTTTTTAGTTATTTTTATTTGGGGGCTTTGTTTGGTTGGTTGGTTAGGGTTTGTCTTTCCTTCCTTGTTTTCATCTTAAGGTCTGTATCTCTCTTCTTCCTCCCTCCCTCCCTCCCTTTCATCTTTTCAAACAAGGTGTCTACCTGACCTGGAAACTGTTGCACCCCTGGTGGTACACGCCTTTAATCCCAACACTCAGAAGGCAGAGGCAGGTGGATGAGTTCAAGGCCAGCCTAGTCGGCAGAGTGAGTTCCTTGACAGCCAGGCTGTTCAGAAAAACCCTGTCTTATCTGAAGAGAAAAGAGGAGGAGGAGAAAATGCTCTTCTCTATTCCCATGAGCATCTTCCCAAAAATTCAACCTGTCAACATCTCAACCGTATATAACTTTAAAAGCACTCGTATCAAGATCATTAAAACACACTCAGAAGGTAATCAATCACCAGTCCTCTTGGGCAGCATGATGGCTCAGCAAGTAAAGACACCTGTCATGCATGCCCCATGACCTGAGTTTGATTCCTGGGACCCACAGTTGATAGAAGAGAACGGACTCCTGTAATTTTCTCTTTGACCTCCATATTGTATCTCAGGACTCACATGTAGTCATAGTCAAGCACATACATCATACACACACACACACACACACACACACACACACACACACACACACACAAACAATAATAAGTCACATCACATGTTCTCGAATTGAAAAGGAGGTAAAAATCTTCTCCAACATCAGATAAGGTACCACTAGAGAAACAAAGAATTATAATGATCATAAATGCCAATGGGAGGCTCTGTGCTCAATGTTGACCTTATCCCCCCTCCCAAAAAAAAATGGAGAGGATATAACCATGGAAGTTCTCAGAGGTAAACCCAGAGCAGGTCACTCATGTCACACACCCATGTCACTCACC
This sequence comes from Micromys minutus, assembly GCF_963924665.1. Taxonomy (NCBI): domain Eukaryota; kingdom Metazoa; phylum Chordata; class Mammalia; order Rodentia; family Muridae; genus Micromys; species Micromys minutus. The sequence goes on from NC_137981.1 coordinate 31,845,612, forward strand.
GCTAACCTCACTACAGAGGGACCCTTGAACCCTGTACGTGTTTCCTGCCGATGCAAAGGAACAAATGAAAATTAATCAGTGTCCTATCCTCTGCACCTTCAAATGTTTGTGTATTACAATGATTTGTTGTAGAGGGGGGCACACGCCTGTGGGAGTGTGTCACTCACTTCTCTGTTACCATAAAGAAACACCAAAACACAAACTGACTTATAGAAAGTGTTTATTTTGGCATACAGTTCAGAGAGGTAACAGTCCATCGTGGTAGCAAGCCATGCTAGCTGGAGCAGGAAGCTGAGAACTCACATCCTCAACCCAAACATGAAGCAGAGACGGGCATGATGTATAATACAGAATGATACAGAATGAGGTTTTAAATCTCAAAACCTGCACCCAGCGGCATAGTTCCTTCAGCAAGGCTGCACCACCCAAACCTCCCCAAACGCCACAAACTGTAGACCAAAAGTTCAAATGTCTAGGATTATTGGGGACATTTCTCGATTTATGGAGGTGGGCTCTGTCCTCCCACCATATAAATTCCAGGGACCAAACTCAAGTCATCAGACTTGTTGTCAAGAGACTTTACCCACTGAGTCACCTCAGCAGCCCTCATCCCTGCACTTTTAAAGATGAAGAAGATTGACCTGGACCAAACCTGATGCTATCTTTGGGGAAGACAAGGCTTATTTCTTCAGCTGTCAGCACTCTCTTCCCTGACTGGGCAGGTCCTAGGTCAGTTCTAATTCCAAGCCACCTTCTCAGACCTTAGTGACCCCAGCTGGCAAGTCCTTCTAGGTTCCTGTTTTCCCTGTATGTGAGATCACTCACTGTTGTCCCTTAAGCATTAAATACCCTTGGGTTGTGTGCACCCAGCTCTGAGGCAAGGATCTGCACCATCACAACGACTGCTATCCAGTCAAGCACCTCCAGCGGCGGACAACTGCCAAGAGAAAACAGTGCAATCGTGTGGTTTCCACGTACGGCTATTTATGGTTAACTGTTTTCTTAGATTTTAAGATTCTTATCAGAAACTGCCTCATATAGTCCAGTCTAGGCTCCAACTATGTAACTCAAACTGACATCACCTTCTGACCCTCCTAAACCACACATACACACACACACACACACACACACACACACACACCAAGTGCTGGCATCACAGGTGTGTATCACCAAATTGAAATCTAAAAACCCAAAGCCTCCAATGTACTAATCATATTTCAGGTGCTTAATAGCTACAAGTGAATAAATAGCTTGTGGCTCCCAAAATGGGACAGCACAGAAAAACTGTGTTTAGCACCACAAAAGGTTCTACTAGACATTACTGTGGCACACAATTTTGCAGTTGTCCATGCCTGCCTCTGCAGTTCTAATAAAATTGTTTCACTGCTGGTACTAGGCAGTCTACCATCTCAACTGACACCTTAGGTAGATACCTCAGTTTAATCAAGATATTACAAAAATTTTGTAGTCAGTAAAATTAGGTTTCCTTGAGTCAAAAATATACATAAACATTGGCCTTCTCTATACTATAAATGCATGTAAGAAATTTCACCATTCCCTGCACACCCTACAGGCAAGATCTCCCTCTATCCCGCCAAAACCCTGGTAACCAATGATCTGGCAGCTTGTTTTCTTCCTCCAGCCAGGTGATCTGGTGCACATCTTTATCCCAGCACTCTAAAGGCAGAGGCAGGTGGATCTTTGCGAGCTTGGGTCTAGCCTGGTCTAAAAAATGAGTAAAATTCAGGACAGCCAGGGCTTTTAAACAGAAAAACTCTGCCTCTAATCAATCAATCAACAGATTAGATAGGTAGACAGACAGATAGAAAGAAAGATAAGAAATGATTTAAAAAAATTCTAACTTCTTTCCTGGAAACTCACTTAAACAGGTGTCTATGGTAAGGCTGGGAATGAACCCCACTCCAGTCCAAGAATTTTCCTCCGTGATTCTGGTCCTCAGCCAGGCTGGGAACTTCTGGGGTAATAAGTGCCTCATCTGCAAAGTGCCCTCTGGTCCCTCCCCTTCTCTGCTGCAGGTGGCACAAGCCCCACTTCATTTGGATGCTTGGAGGACAGGGCAAGTACATCTTGCTGGGGGAGGGGTGGGGGGTAAGGGGAAACATCTAGCTCAGGTTTCTGGGGGGGGGGGAGGCACCTCGAAGTCACACCTCAGTCCCATCTTAATCCCTTCCTTACTCTTTTGCAAGGGAATTCACATCTGGAAAACAAGAAAGCTTACCACAATCACCTAGCGGCCTCTGGCTGAGAGTGACAATGGTGGAAGATGACATGTTCAAAGGCACAGACAGACAATGACGGTCTAGTGACTTAAATACAATCCCACAGAGTCTCTCTCCTCAACCCCCACTACTCGTTGGATGTGGACGATCTGGCCTCAAATTACAATGAAATTTCAGACTTCCTTTAAAACAACAATAATGGAAACATAGTTTCCTCCAAACTTCAGGATCCCAAGGGCAAGTTCCCAATTTCCATCTTAAAGGGGGAATTCAGAAGAGCCAGCACCTCTGCTCAGAGCGAGGCGTGGCCTGCAACCCTAGCACTCAGAGGGACAGCAAAACCAGCGGGGTTGCCACAACTTCCAACCCAGCTTGATCTATGATCTACATTTCTAGGTTAGCCAGGTCTTCATAGGGTGAGTCCTCAAAAGGGGAAGGAGGGGAGGAAAAAAGAAGGTAGGTTCTGGCCAGGTAGATGCAATCACATAAAAAGGCCCTAAAACAGCAGCAGAGCTTCTAACTCTCCCTGGGCTTGCTCACTCAGGATGCCTGGAAAACGCTAAACCATCTTAAGATGGTCAAAGTGAAGACTTTGGTCGATAGGAGAAAAATACCATCATTTCCCATCCCCATGTTTATTTAGCCCCACTGAGCCAAAGCGGGAAGACTGTTTGCAGGGGGAGAATGCCTGCTTAATCAGCTAAAAATGCATTCATTACCCTGAATGCTATTCACTGTGGCTTTCCTGAAATCAGACACTTTTGCCCCTAGACCATAAGATTGAAGCGATTTGAAATGAAAATATTTCCTGTCCAGCGCTTGCCAGTTTCTAGCCCCAGAGTGATATAACAGATGACATCCAGTACAATAAATGCTTTTATTAACCATAAATTTGAGACTGCTTTGGGGATTTGAAGTGTTGGGTTTCATGCTGGAAAAAAAAAAAAAAGTAATGTTATCCACAGACCATCCGTGAGCAACAAAAACAGAGGTGCAGGTTAGACTGCTTTGATCAAATATGGCATGGAAAAGAAAAAAAGTCTTTTGCATGTAAAATAGTAGCTGCATTCAGAGTCTCTGTTCAAGGAGCAGCAGAGAGTCCAATCACATGTCTGAGAGAATCTGAGGCAAATCATCCCATGTGCAAGTTTATGAAGCCACTGGGCTCGTGAAGCAGAAAGTGAGGTGAAAGGCATTGAAAATCTCCAACATTAAGATGTTGCTGCTCACTGATAGATAACCCCTTCGTGTTGGGATGCTGGGCTGCATAAAGGGCCTGCTACCCACTCAGGGCTACCACCACCAGGCTGCCACAGTCAGAAGTCTCTCCAGAAATGCCCCCCCCAACTGATTCAAATCGAAACCCACTGTTCCCTTGTAGCAAATGTTGCCTGAGTTTTCTTCATCTAAGAGAAAACGTGGGACCTTGGGCCTCAGCTCTCTGACCTCACGGCCTCCCTCTACACAGAAACAGTTAATTCTGAAATCAAAGCGCCTCTGGACCTACCAAACCAGACCTGAGGTGGTGTAACCATGGAAACAGGAAGTCTCTCCTGGGACCAGAACAAACTAGGCCTTGCAAAGGCAAGCTAAGCTGCTACCCCTCCCTAGGGCCCCTCACATGGCTTTTGTGTTGGTACACATTCCAGCACAGGGGTCGGGGCAGCCCACGGACCCGGCTTGTACTCCATCCTTGTCAACATCCGAATAGCTGCTGCTTTCTGGCCTTTCACTGTCAGGACACTGAGAAGACCGCAGACTTGGTGCCAGAAAAGCAAAGTGAGGTCCATTCTCCGGATACTGAATGTCCCACTATTACGTCTCCACATGACATCTCATGGCCAGCAGGGGAGGAGGCCCAGTCCTGTGAGCTGAACAAACGCCAGGCACATAGGCCTCCCTGGGCCCTCACAGTCCCCCTGGACTTATGAATAAAAGATGGGGGTTTTGTCTGTCGTTGCCCTGGTACCCTGCAAGAGTAACAACTTGTCGCTTTTTGACATTTTTAACTTACTTTGAAAAATTACCAATATTAACTTTACAGGTCTTGGCCCTTAAGTCTGTGAGGGACAAACACCAGCTAGAAAAGCTGTGTAATTAGGGTAGGAAGGAGATAGTAACTTAAGTTACACTAAAGAAACTGTGTGGAGGCGACTCTAATAACTCAGGCAAAAGCAATCAGAGCACTCAAAAAGGCTGGGCTGGAAGCTGACTCTGAGGATGTGTTTTGAGTGAACTGGGCTTGCTGGAAACAGAGTTCAGTGTTTTCTCAGCACAAAGAAATGGCTGAATTTCGGTATGAAGAAGCACTGAGCCATGAACTTGCTGGAGCCAAACAGATGTAGGTATTCAAAAGTTACCCCCAGTGACCAAAGGCAGTATCTACCAACCATCTGCAACAGGCCCTGGTGACTGGCAGAAACCTACTACTTTCCAGAAAGCGCAGGAAAGGGTATGGTACAGGAGAACCCAGGACACCCTCTACTTCCTTTTGACCTTCAAATAAAGTAAAAGGGAAACCCTAATGGAAAACATTACATATTTTAAAAAGATAATGTAGGGCTGAAGAGATGGCTCAGTGGTTAAGAGCACTGACTGTTCTTCCAGAGGTCCTGAGTTCAATTCCCAGCAACTATATGGTGGCTCACAACCATCTATAATGGAATCAGATGCCCTCTTCTGGTGTGTCTGAAGAGAGTGACAGTGTACTTATATATAATATATAAATAAATCTTAAAAAAAAAAAGACAATGTAAACCCTGCTAGAAAGACCTCTAACTGTAACAACTCGTATTTACAAACAAATAAATGTTTGCTTATCCCTAAGAAGCTCCCATTATCTCTACCAACGAAGGCTGGAAAGATGGCTCAGAGCCTTGATCATGAGAACAGGAGAAACCTTTTTACAGTAAAGGTGATAAAAGTGGCCCAAGCCAATGAACGACCAACCACGGTCCAACTACATGAGCAGCCCTTTCCTACTCTGCCCATCTTCCCGGAGCTGATTTCAGAATATTAAATAGAGAAGAAAGTACTCAGCAGTGCCCCGCCCCCAACCCCATATACAGGTAGCCACATGTTTAGCATCAAAATACTAATACTGAAAAGAGAAATAATTTAAAGGTAGAGGCACACACCTTTAATCCCAACACTCAGGCAGAGGCAAGTAGATCTTGATGTTCGAGGCCAGCCTGGTCTACAGAGTGAGTTCTAGGACAGCTGGGGCTACACAGAGAAACTGGTTTGAAAAATAAATATGAAGAAAGAAAAGAAAGAAAGGAAGAAAGGAAGGAAGAAATTCATGTTAATGCAGACATCAAAGGATACTTGCAAGTTTTTAAATAAAGAAACAACTGGTTTATCATTCACTTAGCTGGGAGTGTACACAGCACACACTTAAGACATTGTTTGTGCTTTTGTCTTTTGCATTGTTTTCGTAAAGATTTCTCTGGGTGGTTCAGACTGAGTGTAGCTCAGGCTGGCCTTGAACTTTCCATCCTGCCTCAGGCTCTCTACTTCTAGGGTTACAGGTAAGATGTATGGCCCTGTACCTTTGCTTTTAAAAGTTGTAGGTCACTTGCAAATCCTCTGCTTTTCCTAGAACTCCCCAGCAATTTATCTCTCTTATCAGAATTCCTAATTTTAAAAATGTCTTAGAGTGCTTCAACATCCCCTCCCCACCTTCTACCCAAACTCCCCCGCATTATCCATCCCACCCTTTTTAAGTAGGATAAAAGCCAAGGATTACAGTAGACCTGGCCAACTTGAAAAACTATGCACTTTAAAACCACGCACTAAGAAAAAGAAGACAGCTCAGGGGTTGGACGGGGAAATGCGCTCAAGTGAAAAGCTATGGTGAGTGGAATTCCTGTCTCTCAATGACTTCAAAACCCAAGAGGTGAACAAAGAGAGGCTGAGTTTCTAGGACAGCAAGGAGGGGTCTGGGTAGTGAGCCCCACCGGGCAGTGCGCACTGGGAACCTACAGCCATGCAGCAGCCTTTGGCTAGCGCAGCCAGATGTTGGATTTTCTTTTTTCTTACTTAATTTCGGTAAAACTCCATGACCCCTTTCTCAAATTAAAAGGCAATGCCTTTTTTTCTTTCTCCCTTTTTCTTTTTTCTTTTTCCCAAACCACAGGAGCTATCTTTAGCGAAGCCTTCTAAGGATTTCATTAATTCGTAGCCAGCCAACCAGGACTTTTCCCACAGTCTCCCACAAAAAAGCCCGGGAAGTCACTGATTGCTTGGCTGGATCTGAATATGAGCAGAGGTAAGATCAGAAATATCTAGTTCCTCCCAGGGGGAAGTGAGGCATGAAAATCAAAGCTCACAAAAACTCATTACCACAGCTGGCCAGCAAATCCCTCCCCGGCCCAAAAGGCAAGGAGTACCTCTGATGTTTGCGGGCCATCACGTGACCTCAGAAAAATGAGCCACATTCACAGGAGGGAGACTATCACGACAAAATGAGGTCTGTACCTCTTTTATAAAGGAAGTTTTCAGAAGGAGAGCCACTACTAAGGCAAAACATAAAAATAAAAATAAAAGAAAGAAAGAACAATATTTAGTTGGTGATCAGCAGTAATAGTTTACATTTTTCTCATCCTTGGTTCAGGGAACGAGGAACAATCATGACACCCCTTTTCTCTAAAGCATCAGGTACAACAGGATGTGTCTGTCCCTTAACAGCACCCTACTCAGTCCTGGCTTGGTAGTGTATACTATCAGGACTCAGGAGGCTGGAGACTTGAACTTTGACACATCCTAGGCTACTTAGTGAGAGTTACAGGCTAGCCTAGGCTGCAAACATGGCTTGGCTGCATTCTCACGAATATGCACTGTGGAGACAGGGTTGGTTTGACTTTATCCAATGCAGGCTTTGTGAGCACAGGTAAAATCCACATCCGGAGGAGCTGCATGGAGAAAGATGGGCCTCCTCTAAAGCTGGGGAGACTGAGGCAAACAAGATGCCAGAGTTGTTTCCAAGGTGGCTGCAAGCAGGGCCTCAGCCACTCTCCTGCCATTAAACTGCTTTGCAGGGGTCACCACTGACTGAATGAGGAGGAGCAGAGGACCTGTCTCTCCGAAATCAGCAGGATGGTGCTGGAGGAGCGAAGGCTTCGTGCGCGCAGTGGGCTCAGAAACGACCCCAGCCACAAGACCGCGGTCCTCTCTTCGGGGACAGATTCTGGCATTATGGCACAACATAATAATACTTGGGTTTTGTTTTGTTTTGAGTTTCTTTAGGCAGAGAATCCTCTGCCTTAAAAACATAAACAAACCAGGAGAGGAGAGGGGAGGAGGAAGAAGAAAGAACTCTTGCCAAACACATCTTTCAGAGTTTAGGATACTGAGCAATTACAATAAATTCTAACAAGAAGAATGTCAGGGCCCCACCCACAGCAAATGTGTGCACCCCAGGAGGCTGTCACCCAGCAGAGAATGCAGGCTGACTTCATTGTACTGCAGAGGTGAGGTTGGGGGGAGCAGAAGCCAGAAATCACCTGGATGGAATAAAATCCCAGGGGCAAAGTTTTCAAACCATATGGCCCAGCTTAAGAAAAATGCTCCTTTTCACTCAAATAACCCACTCCTTCCCATCAACCCGCCCAACTCCAGAATAGAGCGGTCTAGCTCAGAGAAGAAATCTGGGGCCACAGCCAGAGTTCTGTAAAGGGTTACTATTAAACACAGAGGAAAATCTACAAAATGGACAAAACAGAACCCCTGGAAAAACTCTTTTTAGGTTTTGGGACTATAAAGTACGTGTGCATGTGTTTGTGAGCATGTGTGCCCATACCAAGCAAAACCTCTACCACTGAACCACCCTACCCTCTGTCATTTTGTTTTAGCTGGGGGTGGGTGGGAGTTGCATTCAAAGCTGAATCATTTATGATTTCCAAAGGGTTCACTGTAAGATTTGTTCAAGGGGATATGTAAATATTTGTTTAAACATTATAATTAATGATATCTATCAATTTCCATTCCCTTTAAGCTGACACTTCAATATTTCGTGGCTTTTCTAGTAAATTCAGTGTAGTAGTTTTAATGCAAAGCCTTATGCTAACGTCTCTTAGATCCCATTTTGGACGGTGAAAGGCACAACCCAGTTCTACTGTATTAAACTTCTAACAATAATCACCACTCTCCCCCATAAAGCCTAACCATGACATTTAACCTTGGGCTCACTCTAAAGGAAATGCTCTGTAAACATGCACAGTTGAGGTAGTTTTTATTTACACGATTAAGTCAGAAAATTTATGGGCCAACCTCCATTCAAAAGAGAACCTTTCATGTGTGTTCACATCAAATCTTCATTTTGTTGGCTACCCTGTGATTTGTTAGGGACAGATGGTACCTATTAAGTCCCCCCTTTTAAAAGTTGTAGCCTTAATTAGCTATATCCACCTTCCCCCAACATTTCCAAACAAGGAACCAAAGAAAAGGGAAGCCCTTTTTAAATAGATACTTTGAACAATGGAGTCGTGAATGTTCCAACAGTAAGTAGCCTCTGCTAGGGTGACTTGACTAGTTACTTGTCAGACCCTGAGTTCACAAAAGCAAGATCCAACCAAAGTTGACTCTTGCTCTTCTTGACTGCAATTTTTAAACTGATCCATTTTTACTTTCCTGGGTTGTGTTATTAATTAAGCCTTCTTCAAGATAATGCTGGAAAAAGAACTAGAGAGTTTCCTTGGAGATGTTCAAGGTATCATTCAAACTGCAAAGTTCTCCCGTGGGTTTCGGTACATGGGTGACCCAAGTACCCACAGTAGCAGAGTGACTACCACAGTGTGGTGTCTATGACCAGACACTGTGCCCTTCTTAAGCACAATTAAGAAAACCCGCTGACGTGATCTGTGTTCTTAATTAACATTTATTAATATTAATATAACTAAAAATAATATTAATTAGTTGAGATGGCTCAGTAGTTAAAAGCATTAATCCCCCAGCACCCACGTGGCAGCTTACAAACTGTATGGAACTCCAGAGGATCAGACACCCTCACAGACACACATGTAAACAAAACACCAACACACATAAAATAATTAAATCATTAAAAAAAAAAAAAAATCCTGACCAAGTCTTTTTAAAAAAGTCTGTTGATTGACCTGTGTTAACTAGCCATTCTCCAATTTTAATTTCTAATTTGGGTTTTCCTCATTTAAAAAGGACCCACTTGTGCCTTGTGCATGTAGGACATTTAAGTAGGAACTATGTCTACTGGCTAAATTTTGAGACGGATAAGAACTACCTGGTATATTCCTAGACTTGCCCTAGCTATCTATACTCAACAGTAAGACTATTTGCTTCAGCAGGATTGGTCCAGGGCTTGTGTCTTTTCAATCAGCTGGTGGCCCCCGCCGGGTTTAGAGTAGCAAAGGGGAAGTGGCCTGTGGTTAAACAGAGGAAATACCAAGACATTTTAACAGAGCAAATAGTCTCTTCACTTCCCACCAGGAGGAGCTTCAAAGGCCTGAGCCCAGAGGAGACGATGTGCTGTGAGGCCATCAGTCACCTAATCCTGTGCCAGGATCATTCAGAACTTCCTGCCAGCCAAAGATAAACACTGCCCTAAAGGACAGTGAATGCCTCCCACCCCCAAGCAGAGATAGCTCCAGACTTGCCGAAAGCCGTGTGACATTCCACATCTGGGGAAGTGCAGATGCTGGAGCAGCAGGAGAGAAGTCTGCCCAGGGTATATATAGTCGGGCAAGCTGCCTTGTATACCTGAGCTACCCCCTCCACCCCCCATACCCCCCCATACCCTTACAAATGGCAGGTGGGGGCCCCAGCTTCCAGAAGCATGAAAAGCCATCCATCATCGGCAGGCACAAGAGGCCATCAGGAATGAAAGAGGACAATAAAATTGTTGATGGAGTGGCACCAGCAGCAGCAGCCATCTGCACGGGGTGGGGGTAGGGCGTCGGGGTGGGGGGGTGGAGCTGGGGCAGTGTGAATGAAAAGTTCAGGGACAGATGAGGGGAGAATGAAGGCTTAAAAAAAAAAAAAACCAACAAAAACAAAAACATTTTAAGCCAAACGAAGCATGAAAAATACTCAACTTAAAATAAGCCTGAAGAAAGCGCAAGCTGGTCCTTCCTCTGTAGGGAGGCTGTCTGTCAGGTCTGAGCTGCCGAGACAGATTTGGATCCTGCTCTACTCCCTCAGACAGTTTTCCAGACAAACCCAGCTGTTTGGAGAGGAACCCAGTGGAAGTGTTATGTGTTCCTCTCTCCCAGGACTCCTCCTCTAACCTTAGACCAGAGGACCCCGCCCAAGCCAGGATGCCCTGTTTAACTAGCTTGCCAGAGACACAATCCCAGACCCTCCAAACAACCAGTCTCACTAAGGGTAGTGTTCTGACAAAACTAAATCTGGTGTCTAAATCCAGTGGGATAACTTAAAGCCAATGTGACTGGTTTTAAATATTCGGGATAATATTTTCCGTTGTTCTAACTTCGGAGACCTTGTCACTACAGTGATCTGCCATCAAGACAGCACCAGAATCATCTTAGCCTAGGACCTTGTGCCAATGCTAACTCCTGGGCATTGAGGTCTCTCATTCAGGTCCCATTAACCTTGAACCTTCATTCCAACAAGTTCCTGAGGCAATTTTGATACCAGCAGCTTCTGGATATATCTTTGAGAAACCACCTTGGGAAAGAAACGATACTCCAAGCAGTGGCTCTCTGGCTGAATCACTGTTGGTAATAAACACAATGGTCCAGGCACCTTAGGAGCTGCAGGGTTGGATGGATGAGGGATGGAGAGAACAGAAGAAACAATAGCCAGACAGGATCCCAATCAACTAACCAAACAAGCTGGAAGAAAAGCACTGTATGTCTCATCAAAACCGCTCTGAAAAAAAGTATGTCAACCCAAAACAAAAATAATTTTTAACTAAGAGTTCTGTGAGGGACACCAGAGCAGCTGTGAGGTGGTCCACCACAGAACAGGCAGACTTGATAGTGGGCTTAGGAGCCATGAGCAGCTGCAAGTGAATGAAAATGCATCCAATTCAGATCAAATAAACATGCCTGGGCTCTCAGCCAGGGAGAACTCTTGGATTGGACTTTTATCAGGGACCTAAATTTTAACCAGCTGGAACCCTCACCCCCCCCACACACACACACCCCAATACCACCCTATTCTTTTCTACCTTTGGAGATGAAGTATTTGCCTTAAATGGGAAACTTGTGCTTCACTGTAAAGACAGTACCAGCATAGTTTCTGAACTGCTGGAGACACTCTTTGGGGGAAGACGTTTAGAAATAGTAGTTCAGACACAAAAGACCAGGAAATATGTACCCTGTCTAGGGTAGGAAACAAGAAATGGCTCACAGCGAAAACTACTGAACAGAAATTTGTGAGAATAGATTTTTAGGTTTTTGGTTGGTTTGTTTGTTTGCTGGCCTGCTTGCTTTTTAAGATAGGATGTCATTACGTAATAATTCATGTTAGCCCAGAACTCACAATATAGCCTCCAAGCTGGCCTTGAACTCTCAATACTCCTGGCTCTGCCTCCTAAGTGTTTAGGGGGTATGGACCAACATGTCTGGCTTCTTCTTAGCAAGACAGAGGGGGAAGTTTGGGAACCTCTTAGCACAAGGGACTGACCTATTAAGGTATGAAGTTACCCATCACAGACAGAACAAATTTGCCATCAAAAAGTAAGAGTTGGGGCTAAAGACAGGGTCCAGTGAGTATAAGCAGGCAGAAAAACCTGAGCTCCAATCCCTATCACCCCAACAAAAAAGTCAAACATGGCTGCCCATACTTGTGTGGCTATGCTTACAACACCTGAGCATTGTGGGAGGCAGAGACAGGAGGATCATGGGCACTTGCTGACTGCCAGCCTAGACCCAGGTTCAGTGAGAGACCTCTGTGTCGGGGGAATAAAACAAAGTGATAGAACGGGTCACCTGACATCCCCTGGCCTCTACATGAGTGTACACCTACCTGCACAACCTAATCCAGTAAATCAATGAAATAAAACACACACACTGAAAAAAATAAATAAAGTTAATAAGGAATAGTCAGGCCAGTATCATTTCGCAAGCTCCATAAACTGTAACTCTAGAAGCTTCATAAATTGTAACTCCTTTAAAAATAACAATATTTATCATTCAAAGCACAACTTCACCTGGCAAAGACTATGAGACTCTTTTTTTTTCCCCTTCAAGTAGTTGAGGAAATGTGCCCACAGCTCATTTCTAACACACTGTGCTGTGTCAAAGATGGTATCAGTTCCTTAATTACCCCACAAGTAATAGGGAGGTTGTGAAACCTGACCACTTAAACCAGGCTGGCTCATGGCCCTGAGAGCAGCTCTCCTGGGAAAATATCCAGTCCTCCAGTGGCCTGGGTTTCTGGCCCAAATGTCCCATGGAGATTAAGGGAGCGGTCAACCATTTGTTCCCCATCGTCCAGGCCCTGCCCCTCCTCTCCTTCAGGCTTCAAGGTTCCAGGTTCTAAGAGAAATTCAGAGCCCAGGATACCCACTTCTGTCTACATCACATAAAACTTAACCTCACTTTTGCTTGTTTGAGGTAGGGTATGAATGTAGGTACCCTTGGTTGGCCTGGAACTCGGGGTATGTAGGGCAAGCTGGCCTTGAACTCACAGAGATCAGCCAACCTCTACCTCTGAGTGCTGGTACTCCCATCCACCTTTATTCCTTTATCCTTCTTACCCTCTAAGCAATAGGGAAGACTCCAGACCCTGGAGAATGCTAGCCCATACTGATGGGCTACAATTCTGATGCTCCCTCCCAGCCTTTTCTTTGCTTTGCTTGCTTTTTTTTTTTAAACTCAGAGCTATCCTCCTGCCTCAGCCTTTGACCCTTATTCTGATACATTTATACAGACCCAACATCCACAGTTTGAGTGCCAGACCTAGTTAGAGAGGCAGATATGACTCAAATATCCAAGATTCTGAACACAAATACCTACTAGAACCCCAAGACAAAAAAAGCAACCTCTGGGACATCCTAATTATTGAGGTGGGGACAGGGAGGGCATCCTGCAAGAAGCCATGCTGGAGCTAAGACACTAGAGATAAAAAGCAAGGAGATGATATTTTCCCAAGATTTAAAGGTGGCTGTAGCCAGGACCACTGCTCTCAGAGGACACAGCCTATATGCTGCAGATAAGACACAGCACTCAGAAGCCCAGCACTAAGATCTCGACTTCTGTCCACCACTCCCTTGAGACTGAACCCAGACCTCAGGCATGCCACACACATGTTCTACCACTGAGCTATATCCCCCACAACAGTCATTTTACGTTCTTCTCTTTTAAGACAGTCTCTCTAAGTTGCCCAGGCTAGACCTGACATTCATTCTTTAGTCTAGGCAGGCCCAAAACTGTTCATCCTCTGCCTCAGTCACCTAAGTAGCTGGGATTACAGCACTAGGCACAGCTCTCTTGATTCCTCAAATCATTTAATATAGGATTTTGCATTAAGAGTGCAAAGTCTACCTGTCCTCAACCACGATTTATTGGGCTCCAGGCTGTGTGGTCAACCAAGGAAACAAAACACAAAACTGGTAAACACCAGAGTAAGGGGGCCTGAAGGACAGGGCATGGCATTCTGGGAGGGATTCCTTAAAGAGACATCACATAAACTGACTGTAAAGCCAAGTGGAGAGCTCCCACAGTGGATAGAATGGAAAACACACCCAGACAGTGTGGAAGGAATCAGAAGCTAGGTGACAGGGAGGGAGGGACGGAAAAGATGGTTGTGAATGGAGGAGTTACTCACGGTACCCAGCAGGCAAGTAGGGGAGGAACTGAGCCCTTGGAAAGCGCCTGGAATCCCGCATAAGGCCGAGAATCTCCCAGGCTCATCCAGGAAGGGGGTGATGACCCAAGGAAAGGACTGTAGGCATAGGGCAAAAGCTGATGAGATCACTCCCAGGAGAACAGGGCATGTCAATAACCCCGATGGACTACATCAAGGGGGGAGGGGCATGGCGTGTCACAGATACAGTCCTAGAGAACGGAACACAAACACTGCTCTGGTTTCTTCAGAGACCACTATAGACCCAATGCTGAAACTTTAGAAGGGGCATGTATTCTAGGCTACGAAACAGGAAGGCAGCAACAGCCAATACCAGCCCAGATCTGAAATCTTCTAAAAATGGATAGGTCAACTTTGAGATCACCGTAAAGAAATCTGGAGTTTGTTAAAAAAAAAAAAAAAAAACTAGCAGTGCTGTTTTACTGCAATGGAACAGAGGAAGAAATGTCGAGGCTTTACTTAAACGGGAAGAAATAACAGCGTTCACGACGCGTAAAAGAACCATAGCTGCCAGGCTCGTACCTGTTCTTCTGAACTGTGATTCCCTCTAAATGAGAAGTGAGTCAAGTGTCCCTTAGAGGTGCCACGTCCTGTATTGAGACTGTATAGAATTTTCCATGGAAAAATATAAGTCAACGTTGGTCAAAGCAAACTACCCCCAATGGATCCGATATATCCTCGTGCCCAGGGGAAATCAGTTTCAACAGGCCCGCCCCCTCTTCCTTCTTTCTAGGTGAGAGCACGGGCTCCTGCAACGCCCGTGTTCTCACAATAGGGTTGAAGGTGTGAGTGGCCTCACTTGCAGCGTCCTTGTTTCTGTGGGAGGTTCAAAGTTCGCAGACCAGGGGACCGCACTATCTAGACAGCACCAAAAGAACACTCAGCTCTGGGAAGAAGGCTTCCAAGTTCCTTGAGAAAGGCTGGGAGCCACCATGGTCTCAAGTCTGGGACACCTGGCGGAGCAGACAAACTTTCGCTGCCCTTTGGCCACAAAAACATCCTCAACTCAAGCTGGGACGCGGGAGTAAGGGATGGGATGGGGGAACATTAGCCAGACGAAAGTCTGAAATGGATGCAGCGTTTCTCAAAAAGTTAGCAATAGGCGATTGGGTAGAAGTTGGGCGACGGTACTGCCTAAAAGGAACAAAGCGACTGCGAGAAAAGGGGGTGCATCCTTCTCTAGCACACCCAAGTCTCCTTCCCTGGCTGCCCTGAGCCCTTGCAGAGCAGTGGACTGCAAGTCCTGGGCACGAACCCCAGACCGCCTCCAAAGCACACCCGTCCTGCCGACTGCCCGGAAGATCTCAATCCGGGACGCGCAGCCCCCGGGCAGAGGGCCGGGAACAAAGGGTGGGGCGCACGGCCCCCGCCCTCAGGAGTGGGACCCCAGCCAGCGGCCGCGCCTCATTAACAACACAAAGCCAGGGGTCGGCGGCCCCTTTCATCCCGGCCCAGACCTGCAGACGCGCTCCCGGTGATCCGGACGCGGGATGGGCTGGAGGAACCGAGAACCCCGTTGCTCTCAGGTCCAGCGTCCAGCCATCGGTCGGCCCCCGCTCGCCTGCACGCTGGCACCTGTACGCGCGACGCGCCCCCAGGTAACCTGGAACCCAGAGAAGCCTTCGCCTTACCCTCCAGCCACAGGTGTCGGCGCCCCTGGCGCGGGCCGAGCCGCCCGCGGCCACTGCCAGCTGCGAGCCATTGAGGCAGGCGTTGACAGTGAAGAAGAAGGAGCAGAGCTGCAGCCACGGAGCCATGGCCGTACGCTCGCCCAGCCGGGCAGGTCTCCGCTAAGTTGCAGCCTGCAGCTCGCTCTCTAGCCCCGAGTGGGCGGTGGCAGCGGCGGCCGAGGATGGCAGCCCTCACGGAGCATGCGCTGCCGGGTTCCACCCCGCCTCTTTCCTCCAGGTCCCGCCCTCAATCTCAGTTTTCCCTCCTGGTCCTGCCCCTGGAGCCCGGCCCTTCAGTCTTGGCCCCGCCTCCCTGGCGCGGAGACTCTGGCTTCGACCGGAGGTTGGCACAGCAGGAGGTTCTGCGCTAAGGGCTTTTTTTTTTTTTTTTTTTTTTTTTTTAAATCCAAAGGATTTGTCTAAATGACTTCTCCATGCAAAAGCTTGGGGAGACTCAAAGAATATAATAATAGTAATTTTAATATTAATAACTTAATAAGTACTTGCTTGTCAAATGTCAAGTTCCTTCTTGCATCCTACCAATGAAATGACAAGGAAATGTCATAATAAAGCCTCTAGGGAAATCCTGTCTCTACATTTACTCCTGGGACCTAGGACAAATGACTTGCTTCCTCCAAAGTGCTATTCCCTGTAAGACAACCACAAACTGACTTGCATAAGGTCACATAGCTTGAACTGAAAATTAATGTTCTTCTCAGACACAAATCAAACTTACCTTAGGGAATGTGTGTTATCTCTGGAAAAGGAGGCAAAGGGACTCCTTTAGAGTCTTTTTTTTTTTTTTAAAGATTTATTTATTTCATGTATGTGAATACACTGTTGCTGTCTTCAGACACACCAGTAGAAGGCATCAGATCCCATTACAGATGGTTGTGAGCCACCATGTGGTTGCTGGGATTCGAACTCAGGACCTCTGGAAGAGCAGTCAGTGTTCTTAACCACTGAGCCATCTCTCCAGCCCTCCTTTGGAATCTTACTGTAGCAAAATAAATACACAATGTTTACAGCTATTCAGCCACCCTCAGCCACACCTCAAATCTGTGCATCTAAGCCCCGCCCTCATCTCTGTGCCCTCCTCCATCTCTACAGCAGCTTCATCATGGCTGACCCGCTTTTACTCCCACCCCTATGTAGGTACATACATCCACCCAAGACACAGACTGTTGATCTTCCCAGCCAACACTCTTCAGTAATGACGTTTGAAAAGGAAATCCATCCAAGTCTTCACCCCGCCCTCACTTCTTGTCTCTGACTGTACTGAGAGTCCCCCTCGACTCGATCTTTTTTTAACTGTCGTTTTGTCCATCCAACGAGGCAGCCTCCTTTGCATTCCAGACCTTCCTTCTAGTAAGGCATAGTGGCTCATGTCTTGAATCCCACCATCCAGGAGGCAGAGGCAGGTAGGGATGTCGAGAGTTCAGATATGCCCAGTGTCATGGTTTTGATATGCTTGGCCCAGGGAGTGGCACTACATTTGGAGGTATGACCTTGTTAGAGTGGGTGTGGTCTTGTTGGGAAAAGTGTGTCACTGTTGGAGGTGGGCTTGGAGACCCTCCTAGCTGCCAGGAAGATAGTCTGTATCTGGCTTCCTTTAGATGAAGGTGAACTCTCAGCAAATCCAGCACTGCATCTGCCTGGATGCTGCCATGCTTCCTGCCATGATGATAATGGACTGAACCTCTAAAACTGTAAGCCAGCCCCAATTAAATGTTGTAAGAGTTGTCTGGTCATGGTGTCTCTTCACAGCAATGGAAACCCTAGCTAAGATAGCCAGAGTGGGTTGGCACCTGTCTTGTGGGGTCATAAAGTCCTCAGAAGACTGCCCTTCCAGATGAGCTTTCCCTGAGTAGATGCAAGAAGCATGCTGGTCCTAGAAAGACTCAACAAGTAAGAGCTTTCTTCCCACCCTCCTTCATACTCCAGACATTCAAAGTGCCCTTAGCAAAGGCTATACAGGTTCAGGGCTGCCACTGACTGAGCTGGGAAACCTAGCTTTTGGTAAAAGACTGAGAAAATCATGAGGTTATTGGCTCCTCAAGCTACATGCACTCCTCTCTAGACATGTTCCACAGCTTAATAATCAATCCAGACCCAGAGTTTTCTGCTAAAATCAGAGATTTTAAAAATATCCCCACACATTTATCTCTCTCTCTTTAAGATTACTTCATTTTATAGGAGTGCCCCACCTGCATGTAAGCCTGCACACCAGAAGGGGGCATTAGATCCCCATTAGAAATGGTTGTGAGCCATGGTGTGGTTGTGAGGGATTGAACTCAGGACCTCTGGAAGGGTAGTGCTCTTAACTGCTGAGTCATCTCTCCAGCCCCATAGAGGTAATTTTGGCTCCCAGTGGGTCACACACTCAGCCACCTACTCAGGATTCTTTAGATTCAAGAATTAAAGACACACACACACACACACACACATGTCAGTTAATTTAAGACATGCTGTGACTAGCTCAAGGGTTGGACACTCCTAAACCTTCCCCTACTACCTCAAGCCCAATCGGGGAAATGACCAGTGGCCACTTACCCAGATTCTTAGATGGCTGGTCAGATTTCTCTCCTGCAACTCTTCTGTCCCATGAGTGATAGCAATTCTCCCTCCTTCCTTCCTCCCAGTTCCTAGACTGAGCAAATCTACAGGCCCCGTCCCAGTCTACCTGCCTAGTCATTGGCCATTGGCTTTTTTTTTACCAGTCTACCTGCCTAGTCATTGGCCATTGGCTGTTTCTTTTTTAAAGATTTATTTATTTTATGTATCTGACTACACTGTTGGTGTTTTCAGACACACCAGAAGAGGGCATCAGATCTCATTACACATGGTTGTGAGCCACCATATGGTTTCTGGGAATTGAACCCAGGACCTCTGGAAGAACAGTCGCTGAGCCATCTCTCCAGCCCCCGGCCGTTGGCTCTTTATTGATCAATCAAAAGCCAATTGGGGACAAGGACCTTCAGCATTTGGACACGTAGATTCCGGATTTGGGGGGCCAGATTAATTCAAAGCAATAGAACCAATCTCCAACAAGTCACCACCACCCCACCCCACCCTGTTATTTTCTTTTAAGGATACATTCCTAACCTTGAGGTTTCTGAGTTATGAACCATCAACTACTACCAAACTCATTATTATTGTGTTGTCTTCTTAATTGCCTCTCTGATTGCTAATGAGGCGGTGCTAATTTCAATCACCTCTCTCTCCTCTCTGGCTCCTCTTTCTGTCCTTAGTACATGGCCCTCTACTTGTCCTGGATCATCAGTAGGCAAGAAACTCATTCCAAAAAGATGTCGGTAGATTGGGAGTATAGTTTCTAGGTGTGTGTTCCTCGTTTTTTTTTGTTTGAAGTTGTGTTCTGTAGGAAGAGAAGGGAGGGAGAGCAGCACGTGGAGTTTAGGGCAGGGAGCCTTACAGACAGGGTTAGGGATGAGGGTTGCCTCCAGGGTTTTATTCTAATTATCACGTGACTTTGTAATAATGAAGGCAGAGCCACCCTCGCATTTCTTGTCACTCTGCCCACCGTTGAATGTCCTTCCTTCACACTCATCGCATAACCTGTCACTGCCTGGCAGTCGGCAGAGTCCAGAGACTACTATACTTTTCTGAAAATATATGGTAGGTTCAGAAGGAAAAACCTGGGGTGCCCAGTCTAGAACACAGTAGGATGACATCCCTCAGGCCCAAGGAATGAAGGGCCTTCTGTTTACCTTCTAGCAAGTCCTCGAGCATGTGTGGAAGTGAGAAGAGGAACCACTTACATCAAAGGGTCCAATTTGGTCAGGAAGTTTAGGCTGTGACTTGGCGTTTTACAACACTGTTGCCATGTTGATCTTCCCCGGTGATGATCTTCTTTTACACCACCACCACCCCCCTCTTTGGTATGTTGAGAACCACAGGGAGGATAGTGAAAGGCTCTAACCAGGAAAAGAAGATAAAAGAACAGGACCCCACACCGCCTCGTGGATCAGGATTTCCTCCACACTGCTGCAGGGATGAACAGAGAAGCCAGGGTCTGCTCATACCCACCAGCAGCAGGATGGAGGATCTACCGCCATCCCACACCATTCCTGCCGTCTTCTCTGTCCTCAATGGCTGTCACTCTGCTTGGCACAGAAGACAGACATTATCAATCAATCACCATGTGCAGACAGACATTATCAATCAATCACCATGTACAGCCTTTGTCTAGCACGTGCAAAGCCCTGGGGTCCATCCCCAGGATGGCTTAAGAAAGCTAGGCTGATTCCACGACAGGCTTCAAACTGGCAGTTCAGAAGACTAGGCTGAGAACTGGGCAAGCCCAGGCAAGTCAGTTACTAGAAAAACTCCCAGGCTTCAGGCAGCTAGTAAAGAAACTGACCTGCCATCACCACCTGGCCTGAGGCAAGGACAATGGATCTGCAGCCCTTTCCAGACTTTCTCAGCCACAGTTTCCCTAGAGATGGACCCAACAGATTAAGATAGAGGTCACCTACTGCAGAATTCCCAATGTGCTTTAAATCAGGCTTGTGAGCTCACTTGGATGTCTCTCTATCTTGGAAAGAGAGACCCAGTATGCTGGACGTCTGCAGAATAAAACACTCTTTGCATTTACAAACTATTTAAGTCTAAGGTGTCATTCTTCAGCAAATCCTGGACCCTTACAGGCTAAAACATGAAAACTATTGCTGAGGATAAACAACTATATCAAGTGTATTTCCTCATTCTACTAGAAACCTAGTCAGATTTAAAAAAAAAAAAAAAAAAAAAACCTTAGGTCTGGAAAGATGGCTCAGTGGTTAAGAACACTGACTGCTCTTCCAGAGGTCCTGAGTTCAATTCCCAGCAACCACATGGTGGCTCACAACCATCTGGGATCTGATGCCCTTTTCTGGTCTATCTGACAACAGCAACAATGTACCCATATACATAAAATAAGTCTTTTTTTTTTTTAAGAAAAAATTTAATTACAAGTATTGGACTTTGTTAGGAGTCAAATTATTCAGTAAGTGTGAGAGGGGCCTAAGTGATCATGGAGATAACTTGGCACAAACCTCATACGCCAAGTAGGACTGAAAAATCAAACCAGTAACGTGAAATTTGAGTTATCTTTGGTGTTGTGATAAAGTAGAATGTATGTTTCTGAACTAATTACAATATTAAGCCTGACATGATGGCTTAACCTATAAGTAAACTTCCTTTATTTTAAAGACAGAGACTCATTTTGTAGACCTGGGTGGTCCGTAGCTCAGTATGTAGACCATGCTGGCCTTGAACTGACAGAGATTGCCCTGCCTCTATCTCCCCAACCCTGGGATCAAAGGCTTATACCTTCATTCCAGGCTTTCCCTAAAAGTCTGAAACCAGCCTAGGTTATGTAATGAGATCTAGACCTGTCAGAGCTAAATGTTAAGACTACGTCTAAAAATCAAAACAAAACAAAAGGCAGGGACCGAAGAACTGGTTCAGTGGTTAGAGCACTCACTGCTCTTGCTGAGAGCCTAGGTTGTTTCCCTGCTCCCACAAGATGGCTCACAAACATCTATAATGCCAGTTCAGAGGACCCACAATCTTCTGGCCTCCAGACCAGTGCACACATAGTTCACATCCGTGCAGGACAACACTCATACACATAAAGTCAGATGAATACATCTAAAAACAAACAAAGAATAAACCAACAAAAACAAACGATTAAGCCTCAATCCCAAGACTACGTTTATCCCTTTAGACTTCCTTCCTAAGCCCTACCTTTCAGATGCTGGGGTTGCCACCGTGCCCCAGAACCCCAGAACATCCACCTCAAAGCACAGAGGCCTAAGAGCGCAGGCCACAACACAGCCGCATGAGCAGGTTCGCCTCCTGTTTTTTTTTTTTTTTTTTAAAGACAAGATCCTTTTTATTTTTTTAAAGATTTATATGAGTACACTGTAGCTGTCTTCATACACACTAGAAGAGGGCATCAGATCCCGTTACAGAGGGCTGTGAGAACTGAACTCACCTTTTGAACCTGTTGGGATTCTGTAAACTCCACCCCACAGTTACCTGGCAACAGCTAGGTATGCTCCGCCCCACAGTTACCTGGCAACAGCTAGGTATGCTCCGCCCCACAGTTACCTGGCAATATAAAAGGGGCTGTTTGGCCCCTCCTCAATTCTCTTGCTCTCTCCCCCTCTCCCTCTCCCCTCCCTCTCGCTCCATGTGTTCGTGGCTGGCCTCTACTTTTCTACTCCTCTTTTCTCTCTCTCTGCCCCTACTACCCTCTTAACTCCCCTCCCCATGTCCTGAATAAGCTCTGGTCCCTCAGGGGGAAGGGATGCCCAACATGGGTCTACCAGAGGCATCCTCCTTTCCTCCATACCTCACCACACCTCCACAGAACACACCTCCCCCCCTCCCTTTATCTTTTTCCTAACTTCGGTGCCAAAACCTGGACATATCTTTTTCTTGTCTTTTTTATAAACACATCAGAACCTAAGTAGCCAGTGGGCTGGGCGGTGGCACACGCCTTAGATATCAGCACTTGGGAGGCCGAGGCAGGTAACTCTCTAAATTCGGGGCCAGCCTGGTCTGCAGAATGAGTTTCTAGGACAACCAAGGAAACTCAGAGAAACCCTGACTCGAAAAACCAACCGACAAATAGTCACTGATTCCTGAGAGCCTTAATGTCAGACTGCTGCTGTAGTGTGAAAAGCTGTGTCTCCAATATCAGGTCATGTATAAACACAGTTTTCCCACAGGCTAGTCAGCACTTGACACATATGTATCATGTTTGCTTGTGTGTGAGACAGGCCCTTACTACTTAGTCCTGTCTGACCTGGAGCCGGTGGTAAACTTTCTGCCTTTGCCTTATAAGTGCTGGAATTACAGGTGTGCCCCCACTACATCTAGCTGATACTTACTTGTTGAATAAGTGACTAATCAGGATTATTATTGAAATTCTGGGTTTTAGTGACTAGAATCCAAGAATCATTGAAAAAAAAAAAAAAAAGGAAAAAAAATCAAACCCTACTAAAGTTCTAAATAAAGCTAAACAAAGTAATAGATATTTTCTTTTCAGTACCAGGGATCAAATTATTGCCTCTCTGTGTTCTGGGCAACCACTCTACTACTGAGCCAAACCCTCAGGCCTCCTTCTGCCTTTTGAGGTCATATTTATTGCAAAGTTTCTGTGTTTGCCAGAGGACTGGTTTTCTCTGTGGTGGTGGTAAGGACTCATGACGCTAGGCAAGGTCTCTACCACTGAGCTTAATAGACACCTCCCCTCCTGTAGACCGCCCCCTTCCCCAAGACAGAGTCTTGCTATGTAGCCCAAGGTGACCTTGGACTCTCATTCCTTTGCCTTGGCCTCCAGAACGCTGGAATTACAGGCATAAACATGGATCTGTTGTAGGCTGTACATGGAATAAACATTTAGATTTATAGAAAGATTAAGAAGCTGGGTGGTAGAGATGTGCACCCCTTTAATCCCAGCACCCAGGAAGCAGAGGCAAGCAGATCTCTGAGTCTGAGGCCAGCCTGGTTTACACAGCGAGTTCCAGGGCTGCCAAGGCTACACAGAGAAAAAACAAACAAAAAACAAACAAAAAGATTAAGGAGATAGTAGAGAGTCTCCATGTCACCCGTTCCTACTTCTCTGTTATTAATACACTACATTAAAACCATGCATTTGTTACCAATAACATCAGTTCTACATGACTATTAGCTAAAAACAAGAAGTTGTTCAGATTTTCCCTGGGACCTTTTAAAGAAATGTATTCCTTGTTTTGTGGGTAGAGGGGCAGGTGACCACACTACTCTGCTGTGGAGGAGCAAGCCCTCTTTATCTGGTAGATCCCAGGAATTGAACTCTGACTATCAGGCTTGGCAGCAAGATCTTTACCCAGGGAGCCATCTCACCCACCCGAGACTTTGTCAGTTTTCAACTAATATCCCTTTTCAATCCCAATGTCCATTTCGGATACCTGTATTAGTTACTTGTTATTGTTATAATGATACACTGTGATCAAGGCAACGTATAGAAGAGGCAGTTTATTTGGGCTTATGGTTCCAAAGGGTTGGGGTCCGTAATTTTGATGCTAAGGAGTGACATAGGAGGAAAAAAACCAAAACCTCACCTCCTGAACCCTCAAGCACAAAGCAGAGAATATAAACCCAAAATAGCACCAATCTTTAAACTCTCAAAGCCAGTGGCATATGCCCTCAACAAGGGCATGCCTCCTAAGACTTCCAAAACAAGGACAACTGGAAACCAAATATTCAAATGATCAAGACAATGGGGAACATCTTGACTTAAACCACCCCAGTCTCACATAGCATGTTATTGTCCTGTCTCAGGTTGAATGACTCTGACAGTCCCTCAGACTTCCTTGGAAGATGGCACACTGTTTTGTAAGAATGGACTCGAGACAGATTTTAAAATGCATGATTGCTTTCTGGAATTTTCTGCTTAGCATATTTACAGATGGTTGTTAGCTGCAGTATGGGTACTGGGATCTGAACCTGAGTCCTCCAGAAGAAGAACCAGTGCTCTTAACCGGCGAGACATCCCTTAAGCACCCCTAAGATTCGTTTTTTGTTTTTAATTATGTGTATGTGTATATCGGGGTGGAGAGTGTATGTGCACAGGAATGCAGGTGCCAGTGGAGGTCAGAGGTATCAGACTTCCCGGTGCTAAGAATGAAACGTGGATCCCCTGAGCCAGCTCTCCAGGTACTATAGTTTTTATTTTTAATTAATTCAGAGGCCTGCTCTTGCTGTGTATCCCAGATTGGAACTTTTATAATATAACCTAGGCGGTCCTGGAATTCAAGTTCCTCCAGCCTCTGCCTCTAGGTTACAGGTGTCCCTCTCTACTCCCAGAGTATCTCTGTCCTCCTAAGTTAAATGCAGAGTGGAATGCTCCTCACCAGGAAGCGGGCTACACACTGCTGTGGGACAGCATGGCCACTGTGCTCCGACAGCTCTCTTCCTACCCAAGGCTGTGATATAGGAAATTCTATATGTCTACCCATAAGCTACATTCTGTGGAGCAGAAAGTAACAGCTTGCAAAAACAGAGCAGGGCAGTGAGCCAGCCTGGTTCACGTGCAAAATAACTCAGGCGCACAGCAGCAACAGAATGCGCTAGAAAACAGCCTTGAGAAACCTCAGGAAGTATCTTCTGCAGGCTGCTTCCTCTCCTCACTAAGCAACCTGGAGGCCTCAGGTGGGCAGGGGAGCTGCATGGCCCACGTCCTAAAGGACAGATGGAGACCTCTTCCTTTTAGTGCAGGCAGGGAGGAGGGTGCAAACAAGGGTTTACCCCTTATTTTGTTGCAGGGTTTCCACTGGTCTTTGCTGCACATAAATAGATACACTTAAAGTGAAATCTATCATAAATTCTTCCATCCCTGCTGGCTGCCATTATGTAATGTCTCACAGTGTCTCCCAGGGACCCTCTGAGCAGTCTTATTTACTGCCTCCGTTGAGCCTCCAACCTTGTTCATGACTTCCAAACTGCTCTCCATAAAATGCAGCCGTCTGTGAACAGGCCGCTGTCGCAGTCTGTGCTTGCAAAACTATGCCTGTGTCTTCGTGAGGTCAGTGTGTGCAGGGCCAGAGACCGAGTTTCTCTTTCTAAAAAGTGGCCGCACTTCAAGCTCGGGTCAAATGACAGCTTTCACGATTAAAACGATTTTTAAAGCTCACCAAAGTAGTACAGAAATAGTTCACAGAGTACCCAAAATAATATTTTCATCCAAATACTCCAAAGATTTCCTCCTGGGTGACCAGAGTGCAATTGTTGCAGCCAGAATTTCAGTGCAATGTATGACACAGTTATCCACAGATCTTAGAATGGCGCCACCGTTCTTGCTGTTTCAGTAAAAAAGAGAGTAATCGATTTAGAGTAAGCAGAGCAGTGGTGGCCTATGCTTTGGTCCTGGCACCTGGGAGGTAGAGTCAGGAAGGTCTCTGTGAATCTGAGGCCAGCCTGGTCTACAGAACAAGTTTCCAGTGCTACACAGAGAAACACTGTATTGAAAACAAAACAAAACAAAACAAACGAACAAAAAAAAAAAAAAAAAAAAACCCAAAACCAACAAAAAAATCACCAATAAAAAAAGATCGAGCTTAATCAAGGAAAGACATCAGAATTGACCTTAAGTTTTCAAAAGAACTATTTGCACACACATGCACATATGCACACACAGCACAAATTATATGTATGTATGTATGTATGTATGTATGTATGTATGTATCTATCTATCTACCATCTATATATATCTACCTGTCTATCTGTTTATCTATGAAAACAGAAAACATATAGTATAAAATGAATTCCAATAAATATGCTTTATACCCAGTTCTTCCTTCCACCACGAGGCACTTGTATTCACTGAGCCATCTCTCCAGCACCAGCGTCCCTAGTTTGTAAGTGAGGTCTTATTAATGACCTTGAGGGTTTTGCGTAGTGCTCGTAGGTGTTTCCAGCACTATTCTCAAAGCACATTGTCCTGTAGGTTTCTGGCGCGGGACCACAGCACTGAAGTGCGGCCCCAGCCCAGAATATTACTTTGCATTCAGTCACCAGAGTTCTTTAGATTTCCCCAATGTATCCAAGTCTTTCGGCCTTTGTGTTTTCCCTGCCTAGTGCTAGAATAAACCATTTCTCCAAGAATCTATGGCTCCTGTATTGAGTCTCACATTTATACACTATACATACATACATACATACATACATACATACACACATATGTACATGTATGATTTATTATTTACTTCTCTCTGCATGTATATATGTGTGTATATATGTACCATGAGTTCCTTAAATAATCTGAATTCTAATCTAATATCACAGGTTCATTGTAACCTTTCATTTTATCTTGTCATTTCTTCTTCTCCATAAGGAGAAATTTGCCTTTTAGTGTTCACCACACAGTCTACCAGCACCATTAACATACCTGGGAATTCACAGAGCAATGTACTAAGCCAAATCCAAAAACATCCTCTGGGGGCTGGAGAGATGGCTCAGTGATTAAGAGCACTGACCGCCCTTCCAGAGGTCCTGAGTTCAAATCCCAGCAACCACATGGTGGCTCACAACCAACCATAGTGAGACCTGATGCCCTCTTCTGGTGTGTCTGAAGACAGCTACAGTGTACTTAATATAGAATAATAAGTAAATCTTTTTTTTTTAAATCCTTAAATCATTGCATCCCAGGAAGGGAAGCACAATGGGGAGTGCCCAGGGGATTTCCTGGTGCTATGACATCCCTCCAGGAGGCAGATGAGCCAATTGAAACCTGGAGACATTTCCTAAAGATACTGTATAATGTTCCAAAGAAGGATACAGTATCTCTATGGAATTAGAGATTGTTACTGGTGCTGTTTCCCCCAAACCACAGTAACTGTGGATCAGCAGGTGGAAACTGCTCCCCAGGACACCTCCTAACTCTCCGGAATCCTTTTTGCTTTTCTTTCCAGCAAATTTGAGATCTGCTGATTTAGAGATCTTAATCTCAAAGGAAACCTCATGATGGCTTCATCCGGACTGAAAGGGCAGGCTCTCACAAGGCCATTTTGGATTCCTATTGCTACAGAAAGGCATTTCTTTCTTGTCTGGAGTGATTGATCCCTAATCCAAAGGGGAATTCGGTGTGTTTCCCCACAGAAGGGGCAAGGATCATGATCTCTGGAATTTAGGGACTCTTGGGTACAGCACTCAGTATTTCCATGGCTGTTGAAAATGTTAGTGGAAAATTACAGCAACCAAAAAATGGCAGAGCTGAGGCTGGACACATGGCTTAGTCATTAAGAGCACTGATTGTTCTTCCAGAGGACCAGATTTAATCCCCAACACCTACATGGTAGCTCACAACTGTGTTTAACTCCAGTTCCAGGGGAGCCATCGCCCTCTTCTGGCAGTTTTGGGAACTGCATGTACATGGTACACTGGCACACGTGTGCAAAACACCTATACATTAACATTATGTATGTATGTATGTATGTATGTATGTATGTATGTATGTATGTATGTATGTATGCATGCACGCATGCATATATGTATATTGAAAAGCAAGAATAATGGGTATTCAGAATTTTGGGGAATTGAGATTTGAGTCTGTTCATCAATTGAAAAGTTCCAACTAGCTAAACTCTCTGAAGGTAGGGGAGACACAGAATGGGGAATGGTATAAGGGAGTCAGAGATGTCGATTATATGTTAAAGAAACTACATTCTCATTCCCTGTTATATGTATGTAATTATCCATGTTGAATATTTTAATGCTATATAAAATTAAATTGCAGTTGTAACTTTATATGAAAGTTGCTGAAGTTACAATTTAGTCCTTTGTGGGGTTGGAGAAGAGGTTAAAGCAGGGCCTTATGTAGCCCATCCTGGCCTCGAACTCACTATGTTGAATGTTCAAGGTAGGCTTTGAATTCCTGCCTGATGCTTTCTTCACCTCTTAGATGTTTGGATTCCAGACTTGTCTCTGTGCCCTGCTTTAGTTTAGAATTTAAACAACCGAATATTCAGTGGGACAGTGACTAATTAATATATCTAGAAATACATACAATTACTGTCGGGGCTGCTTTTTTGTTTTGGAGAGAGCGTCTCCCAAAAGATGAGAGCATCTTCGTTCCTGCAATGGCTGCATCCTATCAGGTGGAAGCATAGACCTTCGGATGTGTGTGGGGGGAGCACATGAAAGTGAGCACTCCAAGGGAAGCGTTTACTCGTTATCGATTTGTTGCCTCTTAGGTTCAAAATTCCCCCATCACTTTGATAGGCAAAAATGAAGCTGGTCGATTTTTTTCCTTTGTCAGCTAGCATTATACTGTGCTTGTCAGTAGAGGGCGACAAAGGGCCACACGAATGAAGAAACACTCTCCTGCTGAAGTCTTCCTGCACTGTAGCAGGCTCTTTGAGGCATCTTCTCCAGCGCGCTCTCCGCCACCACTGGGTGGCTTTTCCAGCTCCTGAGGTGGAGGCTGGTCTCCCGCCACACGTGGAGCTCTCCTGATACCAGATTTTACAAAAGCCGCTTCCTGCAACGCTCAGTAACGAGAAGTGCCGGTGGCCAGAGCCTCCGCTCTCCCTGTTGGGAAATTTCACCTGCTTTAACCTGCTTTCACGATAGCACAGCAGTTTCCCAGCCACCGGGGAAGCTTGGGCTTTGGGTTGTCTTTCTTAGCCCTCAGCAGTAGCTGTTGCTTTCCTTGTTTTCTTTTGAGGGGAAGGGGACAGGACATAGTTCAGAGTTCAAAATCTTTATTTTCCTAACTGCAAGGCTAATAGTTGAGTGCCACAACTTTGTTAAAAAATACATATTTTTAATCCTTTTTTTTTTTTTTTTTTGGAATTTCATTCAATATATTTGGATCCTATCCTCTTAAATGTCCCCTCTATTTCTACTTACTAGTCCCTCCTTTCTCTTATTTTTTATTATAGTCATTAGTTCCTTATATTAACTTTTTCCTGTTTAAATTCTGTCGTTTCTGTCGACTAATTGGACCCAGTCTAGACTGTACCTGAGATTGTTCCAGAACTGCTGAGTTGCTTCCCGGTGAGAACTCTGAGGAGAAACAACTGAGTTAGGCAAGTGTAAGAAATACTTCAGTACCCTGGAGTCCCCATTCGCTTTGAGGCTGTGCGTACAACACACTCCACCTCCCTTGTGTTAATGCACTTGGCAGCCAGGTTCCTTCACCCTGTGTGTACCAGGCACACACACCCCTCTCCAAACAACTCATTTAGCACCTGTGTCAGAGATACACTTACTCCCATTTCAGAACAGGGTCCCAGTTCCCTGTCACTTATAACAATCAAAGTAAGGCAGCTTCTGTCGAGTATATTCCTAATCTATCCATGTATAAAGAATGTAAGGGCTAGTCTGGCCTGACTTGGTTTTGAGTGCTTGGGTAGTGAGCAAAACTGTGTTCTCAAGTAGAGAGAGTCCCCTACTTACCATCTTATGCCCATGCATCATTGGGCGTGCATAGGATTACAACCAAGGGAATTATGGGAAGGGACAGGCATAACAGAAAAACAAGTACATAACCTGGACTATCAACTAAAATAGAGAAGCCTAGAAACCCCTCATTCCCTTAAACTACCTAAAAGGAAGGTCGGAACAATAACCCAGGCCCTTGGATACTCCTGCTCAAGTGGCTCTTTGTCCTGATCTCCATTCTCTCTTTGCTCCAAATAAAATTATCTTGCTTCTTTTGTAAATCTACTTGAGCCCCATTTCCAATTCTTTAGCCTAAGAGGCCAAGAACCTAGAAACACCCAACCCAGACCCTACCGCCTGCAACGCAACAACTAGCTCCATCTTTGGAGAATACATTCTTGATCACTGAGCCACACCCACCCTCAAGCCTCTTTTATGAGAAGAGTAATCACACTCATGAGGGCTCTACTGTCAGGAACTAAGGGTCCCAAAGGCCCACTCTTGTCTCCTTGGCATTAGGGGGTCTCAACATACAAATCGGGATGAGGGGTAACATACAAGGTCTGTGCCATAACATTATTTTTATTATTGTGGAAAAAAAAAAAAAAAAGAAACAACCTTGATGGCTAAATGAAAGAAAGAAAAAGGAAAGTCTATGACTGCTCCTAGATATGGTGGAGGAGAAAGTTTATTATAGATCGTGAGAGAGCACAGTCAGGGAAGACACATATGGGAGAGCCCTGAGTGGTCCTGACCCTGCATGAACCGTGTAAGAGAAAGGGATGGGAAGGGAGAGAGGGAAACCAAGTACCACAGCCTGGAGGCCAAAGGTACAAAAAGGGGCAAGTAGCCAAATGTCTAGATTTTATATGGAAGAGCCTATGGGGAAGGGCAGGTGGGCCTCTGAGCTGGAGAGTTCAGGGTAGAGGGCCTGATCTGCCAGCCATACCTTACTAGAACAGGTAGGGACTGAGGGATGCTGGGAAAACCTGGAGGCTAGATCCACTTTGATATGCTTGAAGATTCCTGGCAAACCCTGAGTCATCTAAAGAGCTCATGTGGGGAGCCAGTCCCTGCCAGGATGAACTCCCCTTCACAGCTCTTTGCCCTTTATGTAGATCAGGTTAAGACCATGAAAAAGAAACAAGGGACTTTAAACCCTGGTGTCAGATTCCTCCCCTCATTCCTTACCTCTTCATGCATCCTCCAGAGGCAGGAGTTGGGGAATTCCTGTATTTGGTTTCAGCTCCTCTGTTTGGAGTATGTTTTCTGGCATTTTAATTTTTAAATCTCTTAATCTCTTAGACCTTCCCTTGACTTTTAAGAAAATGACTTGTTTTTTGTAGCCTTACAGACTCAAAAGCTGTAGCCTTCCTAGGTCTCTCTGGACTCAGGAAACAGGTATGAATGGGAAGGAAATCGTGGTGAGTGAAATTCTGATTTTCTTCATTCGGTGCTGGCTGCGTGTTGGTCAGAGATGATGACATTTCGAGGGGTTTTATGTCTTGTTATTGTTTGCTATTAGATTTTTTGTCTGTTTGGCTGCTTGTTTTTAAAAGATCTGTTTATTTTATGCATATGAATACCTTGTAGCTGTCTTCAGACATGCCAGAAGAGGGCATCTGATCTCATTACAGATGGTTGTGAGTCACCATGTGGCTGCTGGGAATTGAACTCAGCACCACTGGAAGAGCAGTCAGTGCTCTTAACCACTGAGCCATCTCTCCAGCCTATGTTTTACATTTTTGAAGATTGAGAATATGTTATTT
Organism: Micromys minutus; assembly: GCF_963924665.1. Classification (NCBI taxonomy): domain Eukaryota; kingdom Metazoa; phylum Chordata; class Mammalia; order Rodentia; family Muridae; genus Micromys; species Micromys minutus. The sequence continues at coordinate 31,877,031 of NC_137981.1, forward strand.
TCATAACAGAAAATTCATTTTGAAACAGCAGGAAAGAAAGGCTGAGGAGGGAGGGGCCCTATTAACTGGAACAAAAGTTAACAAGTACAGAGCACAGGCTAGGAAATGGTGGAGCTCACCTTTAATCCCGGTGCTGGGGAGGCAGAGGCAGGTGGGTCTCTGTAGGTTAGGGGCCAGCCTGGTCTACAGAGCAAGTTCCAGGACAGCCAGGGATACACTTCTGGTTTTAGAAAACAATGGGACCTGATGCCCTCGTCTAGTGTGTCTGAAGATAGCTTCAGTGTACTCATATAAATAAAGTAAATAAAAACAGAACAAAACAAAAAAACCCAAAAAACAAAATCAAAAACCCAAGATAAGATAAGGAAAGAAATGGAAAGAAAAGAAAATGAGAACAGGATCCATCAAACAGCTGACCTAATGTTTGAAATCCTCACAGACCCCATCCTTCTCCATCCCCCTGAGTACCTACCTCCCTTTCTTCTTCCCTTCCTCCCCTCCTTTCTTTTCATAAAGATTTATTTATTTTTGTTTTATGTGCCTGGGTGTTTTACCTGCATTTGTGCACCCCATGCATGCAATACCCAAGGATCCCAGAAGAGGGCGATGGATTCCTTGGGTACGGAGCTAGTTGGTGGCCATCTTTTCTGGGAACCAAACTCCGGTCCCCTGGAAGAGCAACCAATGTACTGCAGCAGAGCTTTTTAAGCCCAAAGTTTTTTCCCTTCCTTCCTCCCTTCCTTTTTTTTTTTTAATTGATGGAAAATCAGATCTATTTTTTCCAGCATAAGACTTTCGTAGTTTAAACAGAAACCCAGTCTCATCCCATAAGAGGACCTGCCAGCTTCCTAGGCTTTTGCTCTTTTCACTTTTCCTTACTGGCTGATTATTCCTGGATCACTTATCTGCCTCAAGACCACGAAACTTGGTTGTTTCCTTTGCTTGCACAGCTCTTATCGCAGATACCGGAGCAGCCCCACTCTTGAGAGTTATGTGTGCATGCATGTGTGTGTACTCACGTGTGTGTGTGTGTGTGTGTGTGTAAGCCAGAGGTCTGTGTGAGGTGTCTTTATCAATTATTACCCATTGAGAGGGAATCTCCTATATTGGGGGGGATCTCCTATATTGAACTTGCTTTACAGCTGAAGTAGATCTTGATATGTATTTCATGTATATGGGTACACTGTCATTGTGAAGATGGCATCAGATCCCCATTACAGATGGCTGTGAGCCACCATGTGGCTGCTGGGATTTGAACTCAGGACCTTTGGAAGAGCAGTCAGTGCTCCTAACCACTGAGCCATCTCCCCAGCCCTGAAGTAGATCTTGAACTCTTGATCCTTATAGGAGCAGGTCACAACACCTTCCATTTCACTTTTGGAGACAGGATTGTTCCCTAAGCCTGGAGCTTATCAGTTTGGCTGGCCAGTAAGCCCTAAGGATCCACACGTCTCCGTCTTCCCATGTCGGGAGTTACAGACATGCAGGTTTCCCCTTTCCACGTGGTTGCTGGGACTCAAGGACTTCACACTTGATCATCAAGCTCTTTACCCACCACGCCTTCTCCCAGGCCCCAGAAATCTGCATTTTACATATAAACGTGACATGGTTCGTGTGTACTCATATTTCATACTACCTAAGTGCTAATGGGTCTTTTTTGTGAGACCTTGGGAGTAAATGAGAACTGGACCTAGTTCTTTCACACGCTAGGCAAGTGTTCTAAGACTGTATCACACACATACCATGCCCAATGGTGAGTTTTTAGATACTGGGTGTTCAAAAAGAACCTTCAGAATGTCTTAGTTATAGTTTCTTTTTTTAAAATTTCCTCCCATCTTTTTAAAAAAAAGGGTTTATTATATATAAGTACACTGTAGCTGTCTTCAGACACACCAGAAGAGGGTGTCTTATCTCATTACAGATGGTTGTGAGCCACCAAGTAGTTGCTGAGATTTGAACTCAGGACCTCTGGAAGAACAGTCAGCACTCTTTTTTTTTTTTTTTTTTTTTTTTAAAGATTTATTTCATTTATATGAGTACACTGTAACTCTTCAGACACACCAGAAGAGGGCATCAGATCTCATTACAGATGGTTGTGAGCCATTATGTGGTTGCTGGGATTTGAACTCAGGACCTCTGGAAGAACAGTCAGCACTCTTAACCACTGAGCCATCTCTACAACCCTTAGTCACAGTTTCTATTGCTGCAATGAAACACCATAACCAAGAAGCAAGTTGGGAAGGAAAGGGTTTATTCAGCTTACACTTCCATATTGCTATTCATCATTGAAGGAAATCAGGACTGGAACTCACACAAAGCAGGAACCTGGAGGCAGGAGCTGATACAGAGGCCATGGAGGGGATGCTGCTTACTGTCTTGTTCACCCTGCTTTCTTATAGAACCCAGGACCACCCACAAACTGGCTGGGCCCACCCCTCTTGATCACTAATTGAGAAAATGCCTTACAGCTTGTTCTCACAGAGGCATTTCCTCAACCCAGGCTCCTTTCTCTGTGATAACTCCAGCTTGTTTCATGTTAACACACAAAACTAGTTGGTACTTCTGAAGACAGAGTAGGTCCTCTGGGCCAAGATGCTCCTTAGGACCTGGGTATATCAGCTCATTGAAGAATAGGGCTGTAGAGTCTGGACTGTAGAGTTTCTCCAACAATGGCCAAGATGGTCTGTGGGGTGGGTGGTGGGCCTTGAGAGAAAGCCTGGTAAGGTTGAACTAGGGCTTGAAGCCCTGGAAATCTAGAAGGGATGGTAGGAACTTCACTTGCTCCCGACTCCAGGCCCCAGTCACATAGCCACAGAGCCCCCTCACCCCATAGAGAGAATTGTGGCCATCAGTCATGGAGGGGCAGTGCCCACAAGTCTCTCCTCATATAGATGAGGCATCTCATGCCAAGCCAATAGGAAGCACCTGCTGTCAGATCCAACCTGTATACAAGACCCCAAACTGTATCTAAGATCCTGTCCAGAAGGAATAAAGGTGGGTGAGAATTACTCCCTTGTCTGAGAGCATCTGTCACAAGAGCTGTAACTCTGCCTGGGAAGAGAATGCTCTCCTGAAGCTTTCACCCCCAGAAGCCCTCCAGCACCTTGCTCAGGTTAGATCAGGCTAGCCAGCCCTCCACCAGCTCAGCTCAGCTCAGCAAAGCCAGTGCAGTATCTCAGAGTGACAGCAGCAGCAGTGGAGGCAGCAGAGATAATTCCCCCTCCTCGCTCATGCCTTTTCCCCTTTGTTTGAAACCCTTCGGCCGGGCCAGGCCAGAGATCTCCGAGGAAGCCCCCAGTACCCAGACCGACAATGGTCACAATTAGGTGGGGAGATATTAGCCATTCACACTAAGTTAAGCACACAGTATATGAATTAATTATTATCCCCTCTTTTAAGGACAAGTTTGAACCAGAAAAAGTCCTATACCAAGTAGACTCAGACACCTGCCTCAGAGACTTACTGTCTGAGAGTGTATGCAGGGAAGGCCCACTGAAGAGAGACTGACCAATAGGGGAGAGCTTTGAAGGACTTTGCATTTTAAGTGACAGTCTCTTTTCCTATCAGTTCCTATGCCACATAGTCCATGGGGGTAGATGACACCAGAAAATGGGCTCAGGTGAGCCAGTTGTATGAGGAGGTCTGGCTATCCCCAGAAGAGCTGGTCACAGATCAAAGTGGTTTGGCTGAGCCATTTCGATATTGTCTGAAAATGTCTTCCTGCCTGGGAAGCTTAGACAGAAATCAGAGCTGTAGGGAGTCTGGAGCAAGGACAAGCAGTGAGGCTCATTGCTTTGTGTGTGTGCGCCAGCCTTTCTTCTTCCCACTTCCTTTAGAGAATCCTGCCCCAGTTCCTGCGGTTCCACAGGTCAAGGTGGCCCATCTCCCTGGAGTAACAGTAGTCCACCCTTGGAACCAGGCATCCTAGAGATGTCCACCAGCAGAGGAGGCCTGAGATAAAGAGAACACAGTGCTCCCATGATGTCCCTTAGGCCACCCGAGCAGTCTTTCAGTGAGCCTGCAGATCTTCCTGCTCCAGAAAGATTCAGCTCGGTTCTTCTCCTGCCACAGGGAAACGTCTGACTCATCCACTGGCCTTGGCTGTCTGCTTTGCTATTGTTCCAAGTCTCAAACTAAAGAGTGTCTTTTGGCAGACGATCATTTTTGTAACTTAATAGAGAGACCACGCTTGGAATGCAGTTCCAAGGTGGCACCCTGCCTCGAATGTGCAAGGCCCTGGGGTTCTGTCCACAGCGCTAGAAGGTTTGGGGGAGAGTATGTGCCAAGGTTGGACTGTGGACAGGCAGATACAAAGCCACCAAGTATGAGGTTTCTACAGATGCTAGCCCGAGTACAAACCCTCTGTCTGCTACTCTTGAGTACTGTTCTAGAGTAGAATATGGCTCTCATCCCAGACTGGCAGTTTAGTGTTCACACTCGCCAACCTTTTCACGTACTTCCACACCTGTGAAAAATCAGCTCACATTCTCCTCAATGTCTTCACTGACTTGTGCAAACCTATAATATACAGAATAGTTTCAGAATGGCCAGTTTTTTTTTTTTTTTTAAATCAAGCTTACTAACTAGACATAGTATTTAGTATGCATATATATTGAATAGGGGATCAAAGTGAGGGTCTACCACATTTTAGGTAAGTGCTCTGTCACTAGGACTACATTCTCAGCACTTACAGCTCTTAATCTTGAAAAGAGTTTGAAAGTGTGTGTGTGTGTGTTTGCGTGTGCGTGTGTTTGTGCATGTGTGTGTATGCGTGTGTGTGCACATGTGTTATATGCAAACTAGAAGAGAGCATTGAATGCCCTGAAGCCAGAGTTGTAAGGCTCCATGTGGGTGCTGGGAAATGAACCTGGATCATCAGCAAGTAGCCATCTTTCCAGCCCAGTGCTCCTCACTGCTGAGTCAGCTCTCTCTCCATTCCCTACTTCTTCATCTTGAATCTGAGTTTACATAGGCAAAACAGCACCCTAAAAGTTCCCTGGGCCACCTTCCCCACACAATGCATCTGAATTCATCTGAATGTCATTGTCTTTGGTCTTCTTTACACTTCAGAGATTCTTTTTTCAGGGCTGGAGAGATGGCTCAGTGGTCAAGAGTACTGGCTGCCCTTCCAGAGGTCCTGAGTTCAGTTCCTAGCAACCACATGGTGGCTCACAACCATCTGAGACGTGATGTCCTCTTCTAACATGCAGGTGTACATGAACATAGAACACCCAGCTATAGAAAATAAATAAAATCTAGAGGGGAAGAGAGATGCTTTCTTCTTTTAGCCTCACCTTTAAGTTTGAAACATCAATACAGGTCTGAGAGCCACATTATGTATTATTGGTATGTGCAGGGAAGCATCCACTTCCTCCCCTCTAACCTCTCCCCTGACACCCTCCCCACCCCACCCCCATTCCTGACAGGAATCTCAACTCCCTCGAGGAGACCAGCCCCATTTCCTGCTTTGTGCTTTCTTGTATTTTTAAATCATAACCAGATACATCTATGCCTTCCTTCCTTGCTTCTCCTCTTCACACTTTAAACACGCACGCTGTAGTGCTCTTCTTTGTTACTTAAGAGGAGGATATCCCCTGCCCCGGTGGTGGTGGCACATGCCTCTCCACTCAGGAGACAGAGGCTGGCGGATCTCTGCGAGTTTGAGGCCAGCCTAGTCTACAGAGTACAAACAAACAAAAACAGAGTGGACACCCTGGAGACCACCCACTGTCAGCTCACAGAGACACTTGATTTTTTTTTTTTTTTGTACAGTTATGTAGTGTTCTGCCATGGGACTGTTCTAAACTCACTCAATCATCCATGCTCGGACATGTAGGTTGTTTCTAAAATTTCAGTTATGTTCCAGTGGATATCGTCATGCATCAGGACTTTTGTGTGTATGGGTACTGGAATTGAAACCAGGTCCTCCTGCACGCAGGACAAGCACTTGGCCACATGCCCAGCCCTACGGAAGATTTCTGTTCACTAGAAATATGTCTTTAGAAGAAATCCCCCAGCAGTCGTATTACCGAATCAAAAGTTGAACACATGCCATTTTGTTAAATATGTTTAGATTTCTCTTCACGAGTGCTTACCCATGTATGAGAGTGTGGGTTTCCCCACAGTCTTGCCAGCTAAATGTTTTCAGTCAGTTTTGGTGAAAGTTGTAAGGCTTAGGAGAAGCTTCATTTTCTTTTTTGATTTCTTTTTTATTTTATATGGATTGGTGTTTTGCCTGCATGTATGTCTGTGAGAAGGTGTCAGATCCCCTGGAACTGGAGCTACAGAAAATTGTGGGCAAACATGTGATTGCTGGAAACTGAACCTGGACCTTGGAAGAACAGTCAGCGCTCTTGCTCTTAACCACTGAGCCATCTCTCCAGCCCTTCACCTACATTTTGTAAACAGCCCTAGGATACAGAAAGTTCTTCAGGAGGTTTTGCTTGTTGTTTTATTCGTTTATTTATTTATTTATTGTTTTCTTTCTCTTTTAAAAAATTTATATAAAGAAAAGTTCCCCATCTGAATTTTTTCTTTTTCTTTTTTAAATTTTTATTTAATTTTTATTTAATTTAATTTAATTTTTATTTTATTTAATTTATTTTATTTTTATTTAATACAGATACTCTCTGTATTTACTCATTTCTGCAATCACTAAAGATCAGAAGTTCAAAGTCATCCTCGGCTACTTAGCAAGTTCAAAGTCAGACTGGATTACAGGAGCTCTAAAAAGAGAAGAAATTAACAGAGATTACAAGTATATAGGGCAGAGATGACCTATTCCACTAGGGCTGTACCTGAGTCTTCCAGCAGTGGAAGATGTAAACTGTCAGCAGGGGAAGCTCACTGGTCACATGGGCAGGGACTACCCCTGTGGTGACCTTAGTAGCTCAGGTTTTAGCCCCTCTACAGATGACCCTGCTACAGTGTGTGTGTGTGTATTTAAGATTTATTTACGTTTGTGAGTACACTGTCATTGTCTTCAGACACACCAGAAGAGGGCATCTGATCCCATTACAGATGGTTGTGAGCCACCATGTGGTTGCTGGGAATTGAACTCAGGACCTCTGGAAGAACAGTCAGTGTTCTTAACCACTGAGCCATCTCTCCAGCCCCCTACAGTGTGGTTTACATTACACCTTACATTACATAGCTTACAGATCTTACCTATCATGATCCAGCATGGGAATACAAAAATACTTTTATCAGGCAGGATATTACAAGGACTTAGAACTTATCTATCTCCTAACAAATCTTCAAGGGCCATTTTCTTTAGAAAGTGCAGGGCTTGAATACTTGAAACTTGCTGAGTTAACCTTTACATTGTAGGTTTAATTCCATATCTGCTAGTGTTTCATTTCTTATCGGTCTGTTAGCTTTTACTACCCAGAATGCAAGCACTTGAGATAATGTACATGTGTAGAGTCAGGGAGAGGTGTCATTCAGCAGTAAAGCATGCACCTGAGTTACATGAGACCCTGGGTTTGATACCAGAGCCCTCATCTCCAGCACATACAATGGAAGGTATACTCTGCTCTTATACTGTAGATGTAACAACTGTGTTTGTGGTGTTCTGGTTTGCACAAGACACTGTCCAGAACTCATTCTGTAGACCAGGCTGACCTAGAACTCAGAGATCTGCTTGCCTCTGCCTCCTGAGTGTGCCACCAAAGCCTGGTCCAGCTTTTGTCTTAATTAGGTTGACTTTATTTTATATTTTCAAGAGCATAAATATATAAGCATACAAGTTCTCCCTTTTAAGTATACTAAGATACTATACTATATTACTATTAATACATTTCCTAGTACTGAGCCAATCTTACATTTCTAGAATAAATCTATTCTGTGTTATTTTGTTATAAGGGTGTTGGGTTCTGTTAGTTAATATGTTATTTGGTATTTTGCATCAATATTCTTTAGTCATAATGGGTAAGATTTTCTTTGCTTTCCTTCCTGTATAAAATAACTTAGAAGTGTGCCTTCTCTTTCAACATTCTAGAACAATTTTTGGTGTGTTTGGTAGAACTTAAACCTTTAAAATGAAATGTTTAGGTTAGGGCCAAAGAGATAACTCAGCAGTTAAGAGTACTGGCTGCTCTTCCAGAGGTCCTGAGTTCAATTCCCAGCAACCACATGGTGGCTCACAACCATCTGTAATGGGATCAGATGCCCTCTTTGGTGTGTCTGGTACTACAGTATACTGACATACAATAAATAAATAAAATCTTTAAAAAAACCCAAATATTATTTAATTTTTATGTGTATTAGTGTTTTGCATGTATGTCTTTATGAGGGTGTCAGATCCCCTGGAACTGAGTTACACACAGTTGTGAACAACCATGTGAATGCTGGGAACTGAACTGGGGTCCTCTGGAAGAAGCCAGTGCTCTTAACTTCTGAGGCATATCTCCAACCTGTAAACCTGGAATTTTTTTTCTAAGTTTCTGTAGGGGCCAGAAATAGGCTTCAGCACATTGTCCTAATCCTTGAGCAAAGCCCCTAGCTTCCTTGGAAGTTGTTGTTTTAAAGATTTATTTATTTAGTATGTATATAGTGTTCTACACCCATGTATGTCTGCAGGCCAGAAGAGGGCACCAGATCTCATTATCACATCATGAGCCACCATGTGGTTGCTTGGAATTGAACTCAGGACCTCTGGAAGAACAGCCAGTACTCTTTTTTTTTTTTTTTTTTTTTTTTTTTAGCAGCCAGTACTCTTAACTGATGAGTTATCTCTTTGGTCCTAACCTCAGTGCGCTTAACCACTGAGCCATCCCTCCTGTTTTCCCATCCCAGGAAGTTTGTTAAAGACACTTTTCTCCTAGATTTTCAAATGTATTTCAAATGTAAGACCTGAAAAACTGTAGCTCTTAAAAAAAAAAAAAAATTCTCTCTCTCTCTGTGTTTGTGGGGGTTGGGGGGGGAGAACTCAGGCAGCAAGTCCTTCACTGAATGAACCGCTCCAGCCCTGTAATTTAAGTGCTGGTTTGCTTTTCTCATTTCTCTTAGGAGTCCTCTTACAGAAGATTGAAAACATTCAGGTTGAGGAGTCTTTTTGTTTTGAAACTATATGGAGTTTGCAACAAAAGTTGCAAGTAGACCTAACAGCCCTCAACTAACAATTGTGACAAGCTTAACAAACCAGAAGAAAAGTAGCAAAAACTGACTTCACATTTCTCATAAACAAAACAGAACAAGGTATCATGGACCTAAATAACACACATATAAGATTTGTTTTCTTTCTGCACAATGGTCTAATGCTATTCGATAATTTTCCATCTCTTCCCCTACCTTTACCCCCACCTAATTTTATGGTGGGGGAGGTCTTTCAACGTACTGGAGATTGAACCTGAGTTCTCTTGCATGCTTGGCTCCAGTTCCCACTGACTACCTTACAGATTCACTGAACACTTGTTATATTGTGCTGGGAACCGGGAAGGGCATCTTGCTGTTTAGTCTTTATAAGCAGGACAGTCCTCATTAATCTGTGTATGTGAGACTTAATGAAATGCATTTTGCAGCTGTTGAGCATAAATGCTGCAAGGACAATTGTCCTAGTTTGGGTTTCCATTGCTGTGAAGAGACACCATGACCAAGGCAACTCTTATAAAGGCAAACATTTAACTGGGGTTGGCTTACAGTTTCAGAGATTCAGTCCATTATCATCATGGCAGGAAGCATGGCAGTGCGCAGGCAGGCATGGTGCTGGAAGAAATGAGAGTTCTACATCTTGATCCTCAGGCAAACAGGAGATGCATTCTCTCTGCATTGGAGGAGCTTGCACAGGACCTCAAGGCTCCATTCCCCCAGTGAAACACTTTCTCCAACAAGACCACACCTACTCCAACAAGGCCACACCTCTCAATAGTGCCTCTTCCTATGGGCCAAGCATATTCAAACCACCACAACAATATAAAAAGCTTTTCTTTCCCTTAACTCATTCGAAAGTATGAAGTCAATTTATGCCTTAGTCACCTCCAAAACATCCATCCCCACAGCATAGGCATGATACAAGAAAACCAACACTACTCCCACTCATATCTGTGTCTGGCCCTTGCTCCTTTCTGTTTACTGTAGTCTCTAAGAGCACCGCTGCCTTCCTTCCTTGCCACCGTTTTCTCTCTCAGGGGCACTGCCCATCCAGATGCTACCCAGTCCTTCTCTGTAATCCACGCCCCCATATACCAAGCCTTTTGTTTTATTTTGGTTCAGTTTGGCTTTTTGAGAAAAAGTTTCTCTCTGTGAACCTGGCTGTCCTGAAACTCAGGCTGCAGACCAGGTTGGCCTTGAACTCAAAGATCTGCTTGTTTTTGCCTCCTGGGATTAAAGATGGGTCCACCACCACTTGGCAAACCAAGTCTTTTTTATGTTAAAAATAATAAGAGTGAAGAGCTAAGGCTGTAACTCGGCAGCAAGATGTTTGTCTAGTTTTCTTTACAAAAACTGCTGAAAAAAAATTGAGATAGAATTTATATACCACAACTCCAATATTTATTTACATACAGACAAGATAGCAGTTTTTAGTATACTATGATAGCAAATTTCACAAGACAACTTAACTACATCATTTATGGTGTCAGGATATTGGGCTAAATTACTTCGGTAAACATAGTTTTGGTTTGTTCTTTAAGGCTGGGTTTTGCCTGGTAGGAAGGGAAAGGGAATGGGGAGTTCTGGGGGGATGGGATGTGTGTATGGGGTGCAGTGGGGGGAGTTCTGGGGGGTGGGATGTGTGTATGGGGTGGTGGGGGAGGTCTGGGGGTGGGATGTGTGTATGGGGTGCAGTGGGGGAGTTCTAGGGGGATGGGATATGTGTATGGGGTGGTGGGGGAGCTCTGGGGGGTGGGATGTATGTATGTAGTAAAGTGGGGGAAGTTCTGGGAGGTGGAATGTGTGTATGGGGTACAGTGGGGGGAGTTCTGGGGGTGGGATGTGTTTATGGGGTACAGTGTGGGGGAGTTCTGGGGGGTGGGATGTGTGTATGGGGTGCAGTGGGGGGAGTTCTGGGGGGTGGGATGTGTGTATGGGGTACAGTGGGGGGGAGTTCTGGGGGGTGGGATGTGTTTATGGGGTGCAGATTCTGTTTATCAGGACTTCCCTCGCTGTTTATCCACTTTTCAGAGGTTCCACTATTGAATGTCATCACACTGGGATTAGGTTTCACATTTGAATTCTTGGAATTGGGGTAGTGATAAAATTAAGAGGCAAGCATTCAGAAGTAAAGAGAAAAGTATGGTCACAGCTAACCACATACAAGCTAGAACACATCACTATGAGAGCCCACCATTCAACAGAGCCACGGCAGTGCTGGTTTTGGAGCTCCTAAAAGGGAGGCTCAAAACTTGCTTCCACGTCTGTGGCTTAGCAGGGATTTGGCAGAAGAAGCCAGACTCAGAGCCATGACTATCGGCTAATTGAGTGTACACATGTGTGTAGTGTTGCACGTTCACGGGTGTGTGGAGGCAAGAGATCCCCATAATTCTATTCCCCAATTGTTCTTTACTGAGAGTATGTGGGTTCACATGGGCCAGCGCGCATGTGTGCAGCCCATGTTCATGCCATGGTGTTTGTGTGGAAGTCAGAGGGCAACTTGTATGAGCAAGTTCTCTCCTTCCACGTGTGTCTCCACGGACCAAACTCGGATTGTCTGGTTTGGTGGTAGATATCTCTATCCAGTGAGCCAAATCGCCAGCCCTTTCACCTTAGTTTTTTTTTTTTTTTTTTTTTTTTTTAATATATATATTTATTTATTTATTATATATAAGTACACTGTAGTTGTCTTCAGACACCAGAAGAGGGCATCAGATCTCATTACAGATGGCTGTGAGCCACCATGTGGTTGCTGGGAATTGAACTCAGGACCTCTGGAAGAGCAGTCAGTGCTCTTAACCACTGAGCCGTCTCTCCAGCCCATTCACCTTAGTTTTGAAGCAGGTTTTCTAGCCAAACCTGGAGGTCACCAGTTCAGCTAGGCTGGCTGGCCAGTGAGCTTCAGGGGTCTCCTGTTTCAGCCCCTATTTAAACCCCAACTAGCAACAGGTCCCTCGGTAATTGGTTCCTACCTTTGCTGCGGCAGGTACTTCACCAACTGAGCTACCTCGGTCCCATCCTGTCCCTGTTTGTTAGTTTCTGAAGTGGAAAACAGGGCATAACCTACACTGTCATTTAATTTACTGAAATTACCTTGTAAATGTCAGTTAACGCAGATGGTCCGCTCAGCCATCCTAGGAGATTGGAGAGCAGAGAGATGTGGTTTGTTTCCTACATGATAAGGATTTTACTACAGTCAGAAGACAGCGATAAGCTTTTTGGTTTGCAGAGTTCCTTTGTGAGGGGTTCATTTGTGGGACTCATTCAGTAAAGCTCACGGACACCAGCAGGCCAGCCGTCAGCACTGAAGGGAGAGACTGAGAAAGTAAGAGAAGAAATTGGAAAGGGGGTGAACCTCACAGGGTTGCCGATAGTGCCCCGTGTGGGTGCAGAAGGAGACAGAACATTAATACTAGGCTAAGTCAAGCTTTGTCTAGTTGGGGGCTGGGAGAACAGCGTCAGCACGTCATTGATTATCCCTGAGAGTCGGGTTTTTACATCACGTAAATGGACTAGCTCACCTTCCGCGTTTCAGAGTTCCCGGCTGATGCGGTAGAGGGAGGTTTATGCCAGTTTGTGTGATGTGTGATAAGATGCAAGCGAAGAAAGCTGCTGTTAACACTGATTGACCTCAACGCTGACCACCAGCACACACAACCATTGTTCCCATCAGAATGCTTTCCCGACCGGCTTTGTCTAGGTGGCTTTAGGAGGGACAAATGCCATTACAGGAGACCAAATAACTTCATTTGGGTGGAGGTTAGAGACGCTGCAGGTATTAGCCCGGTTGCATTAGCTTGATTTGTAACTACTGTTCACCTTGTCCTGAGCTTTGCTGGAGACAAAGGCCTGGAATTACCAGCCACAGAGATAAGCCGTGGATTAGAGCCTAGCTCTCAAGGGAAAGAGAATTCTACCCTAGCTTTGCATTTCGCTTGTTCCCCCCCACACCCCAAAGTTAACTTCCAGTTTCCCGCTGAATGTTATTACATTCTTTACCGATATTAGCAATTTTAACTCCAGAAGTGTTACTGACTCCTTATTTCCAGTAAATCAGCCGTTACCTTTCAGGTTCCTAAGAATGGTCTTAAGGGAAATACAGTGCCAATTTTGTTTTATCTGCTTCTTGAGTATTCTCGTATAATATAGAGTTGTCTCATAAGGATCATAATAAAACAGATATTATTACTGATATTTAAAATTAAATGGTTATACATCATATACATTTATTTTCTTTTCCTTGGTTTTTCTTTTTTTCTTTCCTTCTCTTCCATCTTCCTTCCTTTCTTTTCTCTTTCTTTTATTTATTTATTTTTTTTGGATACATGGTTTTTGTGTATAACCCTGGTTGTCTTGGAACTTTCTGTAGACCAGGACCACAGAGATCCTCCTTCCTCTTCCTCCCGAGTGCTAGGATCAGAGGCATGTGCTGCCACCACCACCCAGCAGTATTTTCAACATTACAGACTGTTTTAATTTTTTTCTGACATCTACCTATTACTTAGCTCAGTCACGAGGTAACTCTTCTTCTGTAGTGCTGGGCATTGAACTCAGGGCCATACACACACACTCGAGTTGAGTGCTTGGCTAGTGAGCCCAGTGCTAACTGCATCTTTATACATCTGTAATTATCCTGCTACTGTGTTATTTCAGCTACAAAAGCACAGTGCCCTCAGTTATACGTAAGTAGTTATAAGCCTTCCTGAGGCTTAGGGCCCAGGAGTCACTTACACACACAGCATTGTACGGGGGGGCGTGCTGAGGGGAGGACGGTACCAATTCCACTCCTTATCTTGTCGGATTTTTGCAGACACATCAGCTTTTTAACGATTGTTAATTATTGATCAATGTTTGTGAAGCTATTTCATTTTTTTTTAGATAGTAAAAATGTTTAGAGAACCCCTTACCCTCTCTCTAGGTTTGGTTTAATGACAGACTGTATTTTGGGTTTGAAGTAAAAAAAATGTATGAAAAACACTACTTTGAAAATGCTCAAATGTTAATCACATTCAAGAGTAGTTTCTTGTTTTGTTCAAGACTTTAAGTTCCATAGACTAAGCAGACGTGAAGGAGAGAGAACAGTCAGTCTGACACTGCAAGGCATTGAGAATTATGGCCATAATTAATAAGCAACAGCACAAACAACAAAACACCAGCTCTTACGATCTCTAAGATCTGTGACGTATTCAACGGTGGTTCTCTCTGCAGGCGAAGACCTGCGGTGGCTTCCACGGTAGCAGTACTGCTAAGTAAAAGAAAAGCTTATTCATGTCCCATGATATGCTGCCCCTCTCCTGTTCTGTTAGCTTCCAACCATCAAACCCAACATTTTCATAGACCAGGGGAGCAAAGAAAGCTGCTACTGGAGAAATGTTGGCTGACTCCAAGTAGTTCCTCATTCACTCTGGTCTTCACAGGGAAATAGGATGGAGAGAGAGAGATAGAAAAGAGAGGGCAAAATTTAGAAGAGGCAGAGGAAAGTGGACTCTGGCAGCCACTGAGCAGACTTAGAGTATTCAGACTAACATTTCAAACCCAGTTAGACTTTTTTATTAACTAGAAAATGAACACCTGGGGTTCTGCAGTTGTGGTTTGTTTTGTTTTTCAGAGGAGAGGACTCCCTTTCTGCTGCATAGTTCCTATGGTTTGTCCCATAGAAAGTACCCTGAGTATTTCCAGTAGCTGTGTCAGAGCACATGCAAAAAGACAGTAGCATGGTACGGAAGTATGTAGTTTTGTACATAACTATACATATATGTTTTTGCATAGGTAAATATATAACATTTATACTTATATATAATATACTTATACACATAAGTATATATTTATACTTACACACTTATGTAAGTTATATATAACTTATATACAACTTATATATACTTATATATAGTTTATACTTGTATATAATAGACATATGTAATATACTTACATATAAATATTAATATTAACAATAAGTCTATATAAGTTTATATAATACATATAAGTATTAGATAAGTATATATATAAATATGTAAGTTCTGCATGTATATATGTATACATGCAATATACATACATATATATAACATATATATGTATATATGTATATGTATATGAGCACATGCAAAAGACACCAGCATGGTACTGAAGTATATAGTTGATTGGAATAATTAAACTCAAGACAGAAACAAGCTAGATGATCCCTATCACTTAAAACAACTCAAAAAGGTCATATTAAATGAATTTGAAAGCTATTTGCAAAAGTGCATTTATTTGAAAATTTATTCATTTTTAAAAAACGTTCAACATTTATTTGTGTGTGTGTGTGTATGCATGTGTGCGCATGCATGGAGATCAGAGGTCAATTTCTCAGTGTTGATTCTCTCAGCAGTGTGGGATCTGGGGGACGGAGGGAACCTGGATGACCAGGCTTGAGAGCGAGTACCTCTACCTTCTTACTATCACCCCAGATCTGCAGCTCAATTCCTTCTGTCGGTACGACACAATGGTGGGAGTGTGTGCTGATGGTCTTATTTCTGTACTTTGTCAGAATGACTTAAAAAACAACTTGAAATTGGTGTGCTGTAGACTTGTTTGACCATATGGCCAGAAATCAACAGAAGAGTCACAAATACACTCATTGTATAACATAGGTGCATATAATTATGTTTTAAAGGTACCTGAAATAAACTAATTGAAATAAATTAATAAACCCTTTATTATTGTTGTTATTATTAATTTTTGAAATACTTTGTAAGCTGTATCCAGCCTGTGGAGTCACTTAGTTATGAGTTACTGATTTTAATACACATAGTAACTTACTAGATTAAGTTTGCTCATTTGAAAATAGTTATTGTTGGGGTTGGGAGGGGGGAATCTGGGAAGAGGAGGGCATGTTAGATACAATTAACATAGATTGTATACATCTGTGAAAGTTTCAAAAAAGAAAGTATATTAAAATACCTGCCATTTCTGAAAATGTTTATTAAAAATATATAAGAAATGGGCTTTTATTATAACTAAAGATGTCCAGATATGATACATACTATGCTAGAATCATAATTATTTGCAATGTTTTCAGAGAGAATGACCGTATCCAGATTGGGCACAGGAGAGAAACTGTAACATTTTAAGTACTTGGTGTTTCCGCTGATTTCTTTGTTCTACACCTGGAAGAGAAGCCCACACATGTAATTTTCTACCTATTTCAGAAGATCTGGGTTGAAGGATTTTTTTGCCATTAGAAACTGTGATTCTCTACGGGACCTTTTCAGCTTTGCTCGACGATTTTGGAACCAAATCTGGAATCAAGGGAAAATAAAACAGCTCTCAGATGCATTGATCCATGATCATCCCAGGTGACCTCTGTGTTTGAACCTTACCTGAATTCTGTCCTCCTCTAAATTCAGCTTTTGAGCTAGGTCCTCCCTGATATCAATGCCAGGATAACAGTTCACTCTGAAGACATTTTCCAATACTTCAACCTAGAATAAAAAAAGTAATTCTTTAAAGTGACAATACTCCATATGTCACTAAAATTAAGCTTTCATTTATGCAGATCAAAAAATACACTTAAATTTGGGCAGTTAATCTAAATGCCTTTTTAAAAAATTGATTACCCAGAGACTGTTAAACTGTGAGCCCACCCTTTTGTTAACGCTGCTGCTTCTCCACTGGGACCCCAGAGTGACTGGCTTCTGTACACCAGGGCACAGTGTTGTCACTATGGGCTGAAAAATCTCCTCACCTGGTTCTGTGTAAAAGCGGTTCTTGGCCTTCGCCCTCGGTACCAACTCAACTCTCTTTTCAAAGAGCACGTTTCTGAGGCTGAAAAATAGTTTTCATATTTTGGAGCCCTTTCTCCTGGCATTGGGTGATCCACGGGACAAGGAAATGGTGTCTCACTGGGAACATCTGGGGCATGTAGACGTGGGTTAACATCTTTTTCTAAAATCAGAAGAATAAGGTCCGCCTTAGATTGCCTGTGTTCCACAAAGCTCTGGAAAAAAGTCATTTCAGTAACTTATTCTGAATTTTCCTGGGGAATTCTTCAGGGTTTCACAAAAGAACTGCCTCCCCCACCATCACCATCATCATCAACAACAACAACCCCCCCAAAACAAAAAACAAACAAAAACAGAGGAAAGAGAGGGAGAGAGGCAGAAAGGGAGGAAGGGAAGGAGGAAGACAGAGACAGAGACAGAGAGGCAGACACACAGAGAGACAGACAGACGGACAGACACACATACATACACGGGGGGGGGGGGTAGGTGCTGCCTTGGTGAACATTTTGGACTCTACTTTCAGTCAAGAGAGGTTTAGACACCGAGGGTCTTCTGAAGCAAATGCTAGCTCTCTCTGGGAGGGAACCACCTCCAGCAGGCATTCTACACCCGTACGACCCTGTTGGAGGCCTTTTATATTTACAGAAAGGAACAAGAACGCGCTTTCTAACCCTATACTGTGTGAAATAAAGGACCAACGAAAAAGGCAAATGAGTTAAGTTGCGGCATACCTGAGTCGCCGCAGGTGTCTGTCCAGGGTCTGTGGGGTTTTATTGACGTTGTGCAATCTTTTTTCTGGTCCAGTCCTAAAATGCTCTCAATTGAGAAGGAGCAGGGTTTGCTTTCCCGGAGCTGAGCACCTTCTCGAAGGCTGGGAGACATCCTCTTCTGTGTCGTACGGAGCTGGAGGGCTCCTGCCCCACGTGTGCAAAGCTGGGCTCTTCCAGCAGTTTACCTTGTAGCTTTGCTGCCGAGGGGGCTGGGTTTCCAACGTCACTATTTAAAATCCTGTTTTAGAAAGTTTTAGCAAGTCAATGAACACTTGGCCAGCCAGCGGCTTAAGGAGTTAATTGTTTATTTGTTTGCAAGTAATTAGCAACTAATGGCTACACCAGGGGGCCACCTACAGGGACAAAAAGTGTTATCTCTCCTTAGCAGAACACAGACTTAACTTCCCCGGGAAAGAAATGATGCCCAAACATAGCACTCCCCTTTTATTTGAGATCATTAATGTATAAAATCGTGTTTTTATTCTGAAAGTTTGTATTTTCATGGATTCTAGTTACCTAAATGTACAGGACGGATAAAAGAGCAGTCAAGTCATAAATAATCTCATTTAGTGAATGTTTTTCCAAGGAAACTGGGAAAAATAATAATCTCTTAATGCTATTACAGTAATTCCGATGAAAATGTGTGTTTTCCATGTGCATATGTAATGGGGAATGTTGTCAATGAAAACACAGTACTCTTTGGAGTGCAGCACACTGGAAAAGCCTGGCAATGTTATTAACACAGAGTGTAATTGTCTTCCAAGTGCTTTGGGTTAATTCATAGGAACAGTTGCACCATGTATTTGAAATAATTAATGGGCTAATTCCTGTCTTTCATTTTTTTTTAGACGTGAGAGATGCACACACTGACATGAGATTCAGCTACAGAGAATAAGTTGTTTCTATAAGTTATTTCAAAGAATATAGTTAAATACACTTTTTTTTTTTTTTAAAGACAAAGTTTCATTGACCAGCTATGGAACTAACTCTGTAGCCCAGGCTGGCCTTGAACTGACAGATCTTTCTCTCTCTGCGAGCTGAACACTGGAACTAGGGCTTGTCTGTGTGACAAGAGGAAAGAATGAGCAAAAGATCAAAATGTATCAGCATGATTGGTTTACCTTGATTTCTGATAATGCCATGACACTATCCTGTGGTCCTGTGGTTGCTCCTGCCCTTCAGCCTTCAGCCTAAGCCCTAGAATGGGCATGTCAATCAGATTCTAACCATTTAACAGGCTATAGTTACGTCAGCGAGTCCAGCAAAGCTCAGTCAAATGTCACCTGGTCTGATAGTCTTAGCCTCTCTCTCTGTGTGTGTCTTTGTCTCTGTCTCTGTTTCATTTTTGTTTTTGTTTTTGAGACAAGGTTTCTCTGTATCATATCCCTGGCTGTCCTGGAACTCCCTTTGTTGTAGACCAGGCTGGCCTCAAAGATCCACATGACTCTCTTCCTCCCTTGTACTGAAATTAAAGGTGTGAACCACCAGGCCCAGACTTGGCCTGTTATTTTATAAGCAGGAAAAACAAACAACCAGTTAAAGCTGTTGACGTTAGTGGGGATTTTTACATGTACCTTTTTTTACATGTACATTTTTACCTTTTTCTTAAACTATTAAAAAATAGATATATTTATTGTACATGTATGCATGTGTGCCTGAATATATGAATGTGTGCTATATGTACATTATGTGTGTAGATGATGCCTGTGAAGGTCATAAGAGGGTATTGATTCCCCTAGAACTGGATTTACAGGTAGTTGTGGGCTATGTAGGTACTGGGAATTTAACTTAGATCCCCTGCAAAATCAGTAAGGGCTTTCACTGCTGAGCCATCTCTCAAATGGGACCCCCCTATCCCCTTTATAGATAGGGTTCTGCTATGTAGCCCAGGCCAATCTTGAACTTACTACGTAACCGAGGATGGCTACAAACTCATGGCAAATTCCTCTCGGCCTCACTAGCCATCACAGTGAGAACAACCTAGGAAACATAGCATTTAGGAAGAAATGGCTCATTGGCTGGATGTGAAAGTGAAGGGAAGGGGGCATTAAGAATGTTTCTGGCATTCCTGCCTGGCTACAGGAGGTGGCCTCAGGTTCCATATCTCCAATGTAGTGAGTCACAGCTAATGTCATCCCCACTGATTCTTGGATGCCTCCCTGATCCCAGTTCTCTGTATCATCCTGGAGATGCCTCCTCCACAGTCCTCCATCCCTGTCAGTTGCAGCTTTCCATTCATTCGCACAGCCATCTGGCAATCTTTCCTGTCCTTCCCTCATGCTGAACTCCCCCATCTCCTCTCCATTCCCTCTCTCTTCTAGTTCCCTCTGTCCATCTGCCTTTCACGACTACTCTACTCACCCTTGTGAGATTCAAGCATCCTTGCTTGTACTTTTCTTCTCGCTTAGCTTCTTTGTGTCTGTGGAATGTAGCATGGGACCCCAGTGGAACCATAGAGGCACAAATCGACCCACAAAACTTTTGACCTAAATTTTATGCTGTCTGAAAGAAATGCAGGGAAAGGGAATGGAGCAGAGACCGAGAGAATGACCAGCCAATAACTGGCCCAACTTGAGGCCCATCCCATGGGCAAGCACCAATCCCTGACATGATCAATGATCCTCTGTTGCATATAAGAGTATAGCATGGCTGTCCTCTGAGAGGCTCCATCCAGCCCCTGACACAGACAAATACAGACACCCACAGCCAAACAGTGGGCTCGTATAGGAGGAAGGATTCTGAGCCCCAAAGGGGATAGGAACTCCACAGGAAGACCAACAGAGTCAACCAACCTGGACCCTTGGGGCTCTCAGAGTCTGATCCACCAACCAAAGAGCACACACAGGCTGCACTAGGCCTCCCCTCACATATGTAGCAGATGAGCAACTCAGTCCTCATGTGGGTCTCGAACAACTGGAGCAGAGGCTGTCCCAAAAGCTGTCGCTCATGGGGATATGTCCTAGTTGGGTTACTTGTCTAGCCTCTGAGAGGATTTGCCCAGCCTCTCAGAGACTTGTTCTGCCAGGGTTGGGGGGATACCCTGGGAGAGCCCTACCAGCTCAGGGGAGGGGGAGGGGAAAAGGATTGTGGGAAGGGGTGACCTGGAGGGGGCCAGTGAGTGGGAAGTAGAGTGAATCAGCAATAATAATAATGGGTGTTTCTGGGTGGGGGTCCTTTCACATGCTAATGGTTCCAGCACAGAGGCAGGGGGATTGTGATCATGAGTCCAGCAGAAGCCAGAGCAAAATATTGTCTCAAGATACAAAATAAATGAAAGGTTGAAAATAGTTTGTTTAATATTCACGCAGGAATTTGTTCTTGAATTCAACCTATTTCCTCTTCCTTTCCTTCCAATTCTTCAGTACTTTACACACTAATTTGTGTTCTCTCTTCTCTAAGACCACTTAGTCGTGCCTGATTTTACAGGAAATTCAGGTGTATCGTTAAATTAATAACTTGAGACCTCTCAATTTCTTTTTTGATGTAAATGTTCAGTGCTGTAAACTTTCCTTTTTAGGATTGCTTTCATTGTGTCCCCCAAAATTTCAGTATGCTGTGGGTTTATTTTCATTCAATTCTACAAATTTTATATTTTCCTCTTGATTTCTTCCTTGACCCAATTATGTATTGTTTGTGTATTTTCTGTTGTGGTTGATATTCAGCTTACCCTGTTATGATCAGATAGAATGCTGTCTTGGTTAGGGCTTCTATTGTTGTGATAAGACACCACAACCAAAGAAGACATGGAGAGGAAAGGGTTTATTTTATCTTACAGCTTGTAATCTATCATCCAGGGAAGTCAGGGCAGAAACTCGAGGCTAGAATCTGAGGGTTGGAATTGATCCAGATGCCATGGAAGAATGCTGCTTACTGGTTTGCTCTGGGTGGCTTTCTTAACTGACTTTTTCATAGCACCAAAGACTACCTGTCCAGATGTGGCAGTGCCCACAGTAAGCTAGGTCTTCCCACATCAATCACCAAGCAGGAAAATATACTCATAGGCTTGTTCATAGGCCAATCTGGTGGGGGAATTTTCCCAGCAGTTGAGGTTCCCTCTTCCCAAATACCTCTAACTTGTGTCATGTGGATGTGAAACTGGCCGGCACAAATGCACAATGTTATTTCAATTTCCTGTATTTGTTGAGACTTGGTTTGTCAATTTTGGAGAAAATTTCTTGGGCTAGTGAAATGAATGTGTGTCCTTTAATGGGTGGAGTATATTTTGCAAATGCTTTTCAGGCTCATTTGATTTATGCTGTTGTGACTTATGAATGAATGTCCTGTAGTTGCTTACTAGGTCAAATTGATTTATGCTGTTGTGACTTATGAATGAATGTCCTGTAGTTGCTTACTAGGTCAAATTGATTTGACTCCAATGTTTGTTAGTATTGTTCAGATCACCTGTCTATTGATAAGGGTGGTGTGCTGAAGTTACCCAATATCACTGTGTTGGAAATAATCTTTGATTTTAGATCTAAAAGTATTTCTTTTATGAAATTGGGTACATCTTTGGTGTGAATGTAGAATTATAATATCCTCCGGGTAAATTATTCCTTTAGAGTATAAAAATGACCCTCTTTACCTTTTCTGATTAGTTTTGGCTTGGAATCTATTTTGTTGGATATTAGAACAGCTACAGTTCCTTGGAATTCCTTTTATTCTAAGGTTGTGGCTATCGTTGATGACGAGATCTTTCTTAAGAGGTAGCCAAAAAATGGATCCTGTCTTATAATCCAACCTGTTAGTCTACATCTCTTTATTGGAGAATTGAAACACTAATACTAAGAGTTGTTAGCTAATGTGTGATAATTCCAGTTATGTTGTCTGGAGGTGTTTTCTTAGGACTCTTTTGATGAACTGTTCTGAAATTATTTATTCCCTGAGATATCTTTAATGTATTTATCCTTTTCTTCTGACCAAAGCATTCCTTCTAGTGTCCTCTGTGAAGATGACTGAGTAATCAGAAATTCATTTTTAAAATAATTTTTTTTATCATGAGATTAAAAAAAAAATTTTGTCTTCAATTTTAGTTTATAGTTTTTGCTGAGTTGACAATTGTCTTTCAGAATTTAGAATATACTTTGTCAGGTTTCAAAGTTTCTGTCAAGGTGGATGTTGATGCACACCTTTAGTCCCAGCACTCAGGAGGCAGAGGCCGGTGGATCTTTGTGGGTTCCAGGCCAGCCAGATCTATACAGATTGAGTTCCAGGCCAGCCAGGGCTATACACAGAGAAACACTGTTAAAAAAACACTAAAAAACAATAAACCCCCTAAAACCCAAAAAAGACAAAACAACAGCAACAACAAAGAAAAAGAAAAAAAAGAGAGAAATAAAGGTTTCATTCAGTTTTACCCTGATGGGCCAGACTATAAATGACTCGAGTTTTCTCTCTTGTTGCTTTAAAAACAAAACAATATCCATCACTGGAGGTGGAGAAATAGGCTGGGGAAGAGGAGATTAGGAAGAAACAAAGAGCTCCAGTTTGGATACAAAGTAGTTACTGGATACAGACCTACCTGTGAATTCAGGCAGGAGGAGCTCAAGGTTTGTAATAACCGGAAACTGTTGTCTCAAAAGCCATAGATTCATCTGTGATCACCCGGAAACTTCAGCCAGATACAAGAAAGGACTCAGATTGAGACTAAGGCGGTAGGAGAAGTGGGGCTAGAGAAGGAGTAAGAACCAGAAAGACGTGGAAACAGAAAAAAATGAAGTTAAGTAGCTGCAAACTCAATGTATTATTATGATTATGATTTACTACTTAGTACTACTCTTACTACTGTCACAGCGTCTCTCTATGTAGCCCCAGCTCTCTTGTAATTCACTATGTAGACCAGCCGGGTCTCCGGCTCATAGAGATCTGCCTGCCTCTGCTTTTCCAAATGCTGGAATTAAAAGCATATTTGAGCCTCATTAAGGATGGTGCTACTGAATCAAAGCAACTCTACAAAAAGAAAGGACAGAAGTTTGAAGAGACTTTTAAAGAAAGACTAGAGGAGAGAGAGAGAGAGAGAGAGAGAGAGAGAGAGAGAGAGAGAGAGAGAGAGAGAGAGAGAGAGAGAGAGAGAGAGAGAGAGAGAGAGAGAGAGAGAGAGAGAGAGAAGCCGCGGACAGGATGGGAGCAATGGCACCCCTAGCACACAGAGACTGCTTCCTTCTGGATCCCCTGTGGGTTTCTCACCAACAAACAGAAGAATCATTGAAGTAACTTCATATCGTCACTCTGCAGGAAGTGCTTTTCATCTCAATAAGCATCAGATCTCTACAGTAGCTCGAGGTTTTCTTTAGTACTGACCTCATCTCCTAACTTCTCCTTCTCACTTTATAGCCACCCACACACAGCAGGCGCCTCCCCATGAATCCTCCATGTACAACCCCGGCTTTAGACCGCCACACGGGTTTTTGTCACCATCTGAAATGCTTGTTGCTCCAGTGTAGTCTCACTGATCACTTCCTTCTCCTAGCATCTGTCTGCTCCAACGTCTCCGGGTCATCCGGTCATCGAGTACCTTCTGCCCCTCCCCCACTCCTCTTTGAGCCGGGATCTTTCCCCTGAGGGAGAGAGCCGGGTCGCCTTCTCCAGCTTCCATTCACAGCACTCCCAGCCAAAGCAAATCATTTATGTGTTACTGTTTGTCGCCTGTCTCTTCTTACTTTAGGATTTTTGTCTGTTCTCTTCAGTCCCTGGCTTTTAAGATGTTGCTTGACTGTGTCTATGTTGTGAAGGGGTTAAAATGAAGACAGAGAAGTGTCTATTAAGTTCCTTAATAAGAAAGTTAACTGGCGTCTTTGGCAAGCTTGAAACCCAGACTTAAAGTGAATGGAATGTATCTGATTTATTAATATCTGGGCCACATTCCTTGAAAGATCCCTTTTCTGAGAAACAATAGACAACTGCTTTATGATGCCAGGACCATCAACTTTTAAGATGCCAGGACCATCAACCTCTTGATCCCTGTCCAAAATAGACTAAACCATTTCTGGAGGAAAGTAACTCTAAATTTAGCTTTATAAGAGTTTTAGGGCCAGGTGGTGGTGGCGCATGCTTTTAATCCCAGCACACGGGAGGTATCTCTGAGTTCAATACCAGTCTGGTCTACAGAGTGAGTCCCAGGACATCCAAGGTTATATAGAGAAATCCTGTCTCAAACCCTCCCTACCCCCACCACAAACACAAACACACACACACACACACACAATTAAAAAGCAAGAAAGTATAAACTCACAATTAAAGATTATCAAATACCCGAGGCCAGCTACCATCAGAAATAAGCAGCAGAAACAATGAGGTTGAACCCTACACAGAGACCACGTCTTATCCCATATCCATTTTTACTCCCTCAGCTGCAACAGGAACTTCAAGGGTTACTAACCACATCTCCTAGACCACACTATGCCTTCGTGTGGTCTTGGGGCTTTTCGCCTACCTTGTGACTAGGAGCAGAAGCAATGTGTGTAAAATTTAAGGCCAGCTATCAGAAGCCAGAGCTGTTTCTATTCTGTCTCTCTGACCACACTATAGAGAAGGTGGTGGGAGATGGTAGATTGTTTGGGAGGGGGTAGGGTTTAAAGAGAGAAGAAAGCTTGGGACTTGGAGTTATAAGCAACTGTGAACTGGTTGGTATGTGGGTGCTGAGAACTGAACTCATGTCCTCTGGAAGAGCAGCCAGGTGATTTTAAACACTGAGCCATCCCTTCAGCCCTTGTTGCTTTTACTTTATAAAATCAGAAGTAGCCAAAGCTTTAATAATACTTGCCTATTCTTCATTTCTGCACAGGGATTATCGTCAGTATTTTTAAATGTTAAAATGTGATCTCTAAGACTGAAGCTTATCGGCTCTGGTGGTGCAGCTCAGTAATGCACACAGGTTTAGAGTGTTCAAGGTTGTGGATTCAATGCGTGATGTTCATTAATCAATCAATAAAAGCTTAGTTTTTATGGCTAGTATCTCCTAGAGCAATTCCAAGTATACATTCAGTAAAATTTAGCTGAGTTGGGGAATAGACAGATAGTTAGATCGACGGGACAAGCAAGAGGGTAACATCTGTAAAGTCAGAGTTAAATACTACGGGCGAGCACTTTACGACTGCTCTAAATGAAGTGGGGCAGTTTCCACTTCCTGTTCGCCAGCCTCAGAGATTCATGTATTAACACTGGGTCAGTCAAGCATTAAAGGGCTCTATGGGGAGAGTGAGGGGACTCAGAGAGTAAAGGTGCTAACCGCTCAAGCCTGGAAGCCCGTTTGACCACTGGAATCTCATTAAAGAAGGGGAAAGGTGTCCCAGATCTCCACACCCACACCACGGCACATATACACAACATGTGGTCTGATAGCACTCCGAAACCAGAACTTAATGAGATGTGAAATGGGCACTTAATCTACAGAATCTGTTGAGCAATTCCTGACTTTAACATCTTGCCATTGCCAAGACCCCAGTCTACCATTTTGGTACTAAAGATGTGATGTATCTTTTTCAATGATTACCATCTTCCGAAAATTGAAGCTGTTTTCTTTCATGTATGCTTTATTTCTTCATGTAATTGGCATGGTGCTTATCATAGAAAAAGATACTAAATATCTTAGCTTTTGGGCTGCTTCTCCTACACTTACATTTATTTATTGTGTGTGCACATGTTTGCCTGACCACACCGATGGTGGTGATGGGGTAATTTTGCAATCATTGGTTCTCTCCTTTTCCACTTTACCATGCATATCCTGGGGACCAAAGCCAAGCCATCAGGCCTGGCAGTTTGTGCCTTTATTTGCTTCATATAGCCTGCCCAGCCTTTGCTTTTCTCAAAACTCAGAAGTAAAGTTTGATATTTTTTAATTTTTTTCTTTGATATGGTCTTGTTATATAACCCAGTCCTGGGCCCTGGAACTCACTGTGGAGACTGACTTCTTCTTTGTAGAGATCCACTGGTCTTCCAGGTGCTGACATTTGCCTGGCTGGATAGTTTTCATCCCCGCCCCCTTTTCTCCCACTCGCCCTTTGCCCCTTTCTACTCTCGGATTATAGAAACTTGACATAGAAATCATCTAAATCACGTGGATTTTGATTTTAAACATAATTCGTACATAAATAATCCACACCACACACAAACTTTACTTTTAAGAAGATTCATCTCACACAGGAGTGCAGAGAGTAAGTAAGATAGGACAGTTTTCTTCATTTGATTGACTTTCACCCCACTCCTACTAATAATGCTACACAACTACCCTGTTTCTTGTAATCCCCAGCCCCTGTCTTTTTAAATGTCCTGATATGAATAGGAAGATGTCCCCATATCCACATTGGCTTTGTATGTGAGCTTTTCAGTGCTATGGCTACTTCCACCCCCATTTAAGCCTATATGGCTCTTCCTGGTTTTCTTTCAGTAGCTATTGGGTACCATACGGAATAGGTGACTCTGTACTTGCTGAACTGTACATGTGGTAAGAGACATATAGGTTGTATGTATACACATCTTCATACACCTGCAGGGCAGCTTCCATGGAAACATGCCCTTGAAGAAGAGATTAGTTTTGGTGAGTATTTCTACATTTCCTTCTGTGAAATCTTTACCAGTGGCCAATGCAGATCTTGCTATATCCTATCTCACCTGTAGGGACGAGGGGATGAGAAATCTCGGGGCTCAACTAGATTAGACTCAGGTTTCCTAAGACTCGATATTTAAAGATAAAATAGCTTAGGATTTTTGGCTCCAAGGGGCTCAGGCCTAAACTTTGATGTTACTTAATCTAATCAGAGTAGATTAAGTAGGGGTTTTCAGTTAACCCAACCCAATAGTTACTCCTGCATTGTCTCGGTGAGAGAAATGTTATAAGGCTCTGAACAACTTAAAAACAAACCTCTGAATCACAACCAATATTCATTAAACTCCAGTGTGTGTTAGGGGTTGTGTGAGGTACTCAGAGCATAGAGACAAAATTATGTCCATCTTCAAGAAATTATGATTGAGTCAGGCATGGTAGCATATGCCTGCAAGTCTAACACTCTGGTAAGAGGAGGCAGGGAGATCACTAAAAATTTGAGGTCAGCCAGGGTTAATATAGAACAATCTTGTCTCAAAAGGAAGTCATGATTAAGAGGATAGTAATTCATATTAATTTTATTAGGTATGATAGCATGTTTATGGCTAGATATTTAAAAGTTCTTTTAGTGGGTGGGGAGATGGCTCAAATGGGCAAAATACTTGTCACACAAGCATACGTGCACAAATGCAGTGCACATATGTGTAACACACACATGCTCTTTTAAAATATATAAAACTATATCCTTCTAAGTATTTATGAGTAACGTTTTAGAGCATTTGGGTTTTGCTTTAAGATACTTCTGAAAGGCCAGGCATGGTGGTCGAGCATGTCTTTAATCCCAGAACTCAAGAGGCAAAGGCTGGAGGATCTCTGTGAGTTCCAGGCCAGCCTGGTCTACACAGCAAGTTCTAGGACAGTCAGGAGTACATCGAAGAAACCCTGTCTGTAAACAACAACAGCAAAAGCAACAGCAACAGCAGCAACAACAACAGGATACTTCAGGGAGACAAAAAAAAAAAAAAAAAAAAAAAAAAAACTAAGGAAGAAATAATTGAAGCAGATGTTGCAAAGCATTGGATTACAGTGATGAACGCGTAGACACTAATGTGGATTATTGGTCTCCCACTCTTTGTAAATACTAGTTCTCTTAGTCTTCCAAGAGTACTAGTAAGCATATACATAAATACAATATAAGGAAATAAAGATATATACACAAGAGACTATAGGAATAGAAAAAAATCCTGTATTTTGCATAAGCAACTTCCCACTTTCTTCTACAAGGAGAAGATAATTGTATACTTAAATAAAAATTAAATGCAAAAAAAAATCTCTGCAAAACCATTGGTACAGTAGTTGGCACATGGGAGAAATTGGTAGTATTTGTTACTGTGAGTGATGATGCTTAGAAGGTTTTTCAGAGGTTTGTTTGTCTGTTTGTTTGTGGCAGAGATGTTTTCTGAAAACATCAGAAACAAGCAGCAAAACCTAAGCCCAAGGAGGGAAAGTGTGTGTGTGTGCTTGTGTGTGCATGCACATGCATGTGTGTGTGATCAAATGTAACTGTGCATATTTTCCTGTGTGTAAGTGTCTGTGCACCTGTGGATGTGTGGATGTGTGTGCATGTGTGCAATGAGTATATTGTGTATGAAGGAGTGAGAAGAAGGAAGTTAATGGATTCTCATATTTCTTTCTTGGGAGTCCAGGTGGGCTGATGGCATTATTAATAAGGAAATTTAGATAAAGAACGGATTACCTGAAAATTATATTCTAGATATGTGCTTGAATGTGTGCCACAGCATGTGTGTGGATGTCAGATCAACAAACAACTTGTGAGATACGGTTCTTTTCATTTACTCTTGGCTCCCAGGATGCAACTTGCGTCATCAGGTGTGGCAGCAGGCACCTTGACTCCCAGAACCAGCTCACCTGTCCACTACCTAAATTTTGAGTGGTATATAAATTTCCATTTAAAACAGATTCTGTCCGAGGGGCTGGAGACATGACTTAGATTAAGAGCACTGGCCACTTTTCCACCTGCAGTTACCTCCAGGTCCAGAGACTCTGGCGCCCTCTTCTGGCCTCCACTGGCACTGACTGCATGTGGTAGCCAGACAAGCAGGCAAGACGCTCACACACATAAAATAAAAACAAATAAAATCTCCAAAATAAAAGATAAAAAACAGATTACATCGAGAGTGTGGGAGAAAAGAGCAGAAATACTCTTTGGAATAACTTACTTGGAGTATCCTGAAGTCTCACTCCAGCACGAGCAGCATCTTCCTTTCTAGAGTCCTGTGTATGACAAATATCTTTCAGAGTGGGAACATCTTAAGAAAAAACACCAACTGATTAAAATATGTTTATCAGCTTATCCGTGATCACAGCTATGCATGTTTTCTAATTAATTTTCGAAGCAATTCAAAACTTAAGGAAAAGTTTAAAAACCTCCTTTTTCCTCCTCAACCACGTGAGAGCAGTTACTTCATCACTCCTGAGTAGTTCAGTGCTTCCTGAAGAGACTTTCTTCTCCCACCACAACGCAAGCATCAAAGGCAGGAAATCAACGCCGCAGCCATGTAATTATCAAATCCCGTGCAGGCTTCGTCAACTGCCATTGACAAACAATAGATCCGGTCAGAGTGAGGCTTTGCTTTCAGTTGTGTGTTGAAATCTTATTTGATCAGCAAGAGCCTCACAATTCCTTGATCTTTAGCATGTAGGAAATTACAGCTCCTTTCTAGAGTACCCTTTTGTTAAGCTCATCTGATGTCTTCTCATGATTAGGGTTAGGTTGGACACTTGGTAGGACCAACATAGAAACAATAACATATTCTTTTCATATTTCCTATCAGGTAGCATATAATTCTGATTTGCCCTATTAGTGGGGACATTAAATGCTGAGGGTTTAAGATGATCTCTGCCAAAAAACTCAGCATGGAGACGGGAGGTGAGCATAAAGATTCAGCCATAGCTGAGGACTTATTGGCAGCCGCTGACAGCTACTTGGAGAGGGGGTGCCAGTTTTCTTTAAGGATGTGGCCTCTGGCAGGTTTGACCACACTCAAGTAGAAAGTCACATGTCCACGAGTACATTGGCAGTACAGATTAGACTTCACGGGCTAAAAAAAGGGGGGAGGGGAGTTAGACATGAAGTTGGTGGGGAAGGGGTGGGATAGATCTTGGAGGAGTTGGGAGACAGAAAGAATACAGTTAAGATAGACTATTCAGTTTTCAAAGCATTAAAATAGAAAACAAATGTCCTCCAGGCTTCCTCACCATATAGTTACTATTTATCTTTTTAATAATGCACTGTCTTGTGGGGGAGATGCTTTATTTTTTGTACTAGAGATTGAACCCAGGGCTCTGTACTAGACAAGTGCTTCACCACTGAGCTTTTTTTTTTTTTTGAGGAGCCTCACTATGTAACCCAGGCTGCCCTTAGCTAGTCATTCTCCCGGCACTGGCGAGATTAGCTACACCACTTTGTGCTCCCGATGTGTCCAGCGCTTCCAGCCACCGGCCCAGGAACTCTTTTGGATTTGAGAATGAAAGACACACATTAGCTTATTTTTTAAATGCCTTGGGCACCTCAAAGGCTGGGCAGTTCAAAGCCTCTGTCCAGTTATCATAGATTTCCCTCCGGTTCTCCTGACTCAACACCCTCTAAGTCTGTGGTCTTTGTTGCCCTGTTCTTTCTGGGTGGCCCTTCTGGGGGTCATATTCTTTCTCACCTACATTTCTGATGATTTTTCTTCTGCAGCTCTAAATCTGATCTGTCTCCCTCCGAAACCTGGAGATACTTTTCTCCTCCTCTCTCCCACGTCCTGGCCCACGTGAACCGAAGAGTTCCATACCATCTCCCTTTGCCCAGCCATTGGCCACTGGCATCTTTATTGATCAATTACAAAACCAATTGGAGACAAGGACCTTCAGCGTTTGGACACACAAATGCGTGATTAAATCAAAGCATTAGGACCAATCTCTAACACTCCCGCCTCAACATCTTGGTTGCTAGAAACAGAGGAGTGAACCATCATGCCTGGTGAGGGAGATGCTCTAAACCTTTAAATATCCTATTTCCTGTCAAACTTTCTTTAAAAAAAAAACAAAAAACTAGTCATGTGTGTGAGTGTTTTGCCTCCTTGTGTGTAATGTGTACTACGGGGATGCCTGGTGCCTTTGAAGGTCAGAAGAAGGTGTTGGATCCCTTGAAACCATAGTTATAGATGGTTGCAAGATGCCATGTGGGTACTGGGAACTGAACCCAGGCCCTCTGAGAGCACCACGTGTTCTTAACCACAGAGCCATCTTTCCAACCTGTGTGTGGATGCGTTTGTGTAAGAGTCCAAAGGGGCCCGAGGCATCAGATCCTGCTGGAGCTGAAGTTGTAAGCAGTATGGGCCAACCAATATGGGTGTTGGAACTCAAACCAGGGTCTTCCTTTGCAAGAACAGTTTGAGCTGTTAGGTGCTGAGCCTGCTCTCCAGCCTATTGCATATAACTTTCTATAAGGGCATTTTGTACTTTTTTATTTTTATTGTTTTTATTTTTTTAATATTTATTTATTTATGTATGTATTATATAAATACACTGTCACTGTCCTCAGACACACCAGGAGAGGGCACCAGATCCCATTATAAATGGTTGTGTGCCACCATGTGGTTGCTGGGAATTTGAACTCAGGACCTCTGGAAGAGCAGTCAGTGCTCTTAACCACTGAGCCATCTCTCCAGCCCTTATTTTTATTTTATTTTTTTACAATAATGTTTAATCTGACAAATATACGAGTTGAATTTGAGCAGCACGTCTTGTCTGGGTGATGCAGTAACCAGAAGGTTTCTTGAAATGACCAATGGGTAGGTTAAAAATGGGCACTAGCCTGACCGGGTGGGTCGGAAGAGACAAAGCAGAGAGAAGCCTCGTTGGACAGAACCTGCCAAGCACAAACCTTGTACCTTTGGCAGCACAGCTGCTGAGTGAGCACCCAGACAACCCCGGATGGCCACCATCAATTCTCACAGCAGCTGCTGCTGGCACTCCAACCCCGCCCCCACTAATGTGCAGTCGGCTGGACAAATGGAATCTCCTTACCTCATTTCCCAGCCACCCCCCCCCCCCGCACCCAACCAGGGTTCCTTCTAAAAACATTCAATTGGTCACCCTGCACCCTTCTGTCTAAAACATAGCAGCTGTTTCTCCCCTCACACACACCCCCATTTTCTAAACAGTTTCTGTGCCAAGATGAGGAGGAGGCCCCAGACCTGGCTATAGGGGCTCCTGGTTATAGGGGCTGCTGCGCCCGGGCACAGGGTGGGTGAGACATGGCAGAGGTCCTGGTGGCACGGCCCAGTTCCCCGGCATCTCCTCCCACAGGCCAGTTTACTTATTCAGGGAGAGCAACAGCATTCGTTTTCTCCTGACAAAGTTGCGTCATCTTTTGCTTGCCTCTCTTCTTTCTTGCTGCCTCCTTTGCTGTTTCGATGATTGCCAGCCGGGCGAGATCAGCCTCGTCCTGTTCTGTCTTCCAGCCAAATGCGTCTCCATGTAGTGCTCCTTTGCCCCCTGCTTCTCTATTTCCCTTCGGTCTCTCCTTGAAAGCTCCTTTGGCCCATCCAGACCTAGCTGTGTGACCTCAGTCTGTGCCACCCGGTTGGGGTTCTCAATGTCACTGAGCCCTTCCACACTTTTTCACTTTTGCTGGTAGTCGTCATCTTCATCTTCACTCTCATCTGAGTCTAGAGATTTCTTCTCCTTTGTGGGGTCACCTGAAACCCCATCTTCACCTTCCTCTTGCTCAGCTTCTTCGTTGGCCTTCTGCTTCTCAGCCTGTGGCCGGGCTTGGATCTCTTCAGGGCTTGCATACTGCCTCACTCCGCCTGTGTGGCCTCCCTTTCTACCTCCTCTAGGCGTCGCGCTGGCTCGGCACCTCAGTGGCGGCGGCGCCCCCATTTTGTACTTTCTAGCAGGACAAAATGTCTCAGGCACCAGCCATTTCTCACAACGAATCTTGGCGCTTTATAATGGGCAATGGTATTTGGAAGTCAAGATCCGGGCTGTATGCCTGTTCATAGATAATGGATTGATTGTCTGTGTTCCCAGGCAGGAGCCATACTATGTGTGAGATACATACATGGGGCTACCAATATGTATTTCTATACAGTCACTGGGACCTATATGTTTACGCAGATGCTCTATTTTAAACCCAGCACCACAGGGTTTGTTCTAACTTCTCTGCCTTTTCACCGTCGTCACCATCTTCTCTGACAGTAGACTCCTGGCATCTGCTATTCCCCAATGCATTTATCCAAAAGGTGTATTTATTCATCTTTTCTAAGCATATAACCTCCCCAAGGTGCCCCCTTCACCCGCCCCCCCCCCCCGGGTATGAGATGCCATTCTTCCTCACTTAGGTCCAGATCCAGTGTCCTGAGTGGGTAGCCTTGCTGAATGGACACTTTCCTTAACCCACTTGAACACCAATAGGCTGTTCTAGCACTAGGTGCTTGTGCAGGTACAAGCGCTTTCTCCGTGTGCACTCGCACCACGGTCTCTGTGGGAGCTTTTATCTCGTCTTGAGGCACAGGGCTCTGACATCCGGTGCCTGGCTACTTTGTTTTGTGAATACTCTCTTTCCACCTTGGGGTTTGACACTCTGTATCAGGTTCCTGCCCCCACAAAAGCCCTTCTCTTCGCATAGGGACTGGAAAATTGCTTTGTCATGTACTCTCCTCTCTTGTCCCACTTCGGCACTCATATCCTGCTCGAGGCCATCTCTGCTCTTAAAAGGGTATGTGGGAATACCCTCCTTGCATCATGATTGGACTCAAATGTCCTGCTATGAGTCACGAGGAATGCTTAATTCTACAAAGGTTCCTACTTTACCTGGGCCCTGTGTATTGGCTTTGGACTGAATTATACAGGAAGGGGAGAGGAAGAGCTATGTACCCATCTTCAGATCAAACCATTGTCCTCCATTTAAAAAAAAGACTTATTAATTACATATAAATACACTGTATCTGTTTTCAGACACACCAGAAGAGGGCATCAGATCTCATTACAGATGGTTGTGAGGCACCGTGTGTTTGCTGGGATTTGAACTCAGGACCTCTGAAGAGTTCTCTTAACCACTGAGCTATCTCTCCAGCCCCATCTTCCATTTTTAAACCACCCATTTTGTCTTTTGGCTAAGCCACTGAAATAAAATTTTTACTCTAAATAAGAATTTCTCATACACTATTAAGTTTATTTAAAACAATATCGATTCACCCAATTTGATTTCTTACTTCACTTACTTATTTCAAGTTACAACTTCTACTGAAGTGGGTTTGTTTTGAAATCAGGGTATACAGCTGCTGACGTTGTCACAGCGTTACAGGGTTTACATGGCCGGACTCCTTCCTCTTCTTACCTGTTTCCCAGCCTGCCTTCCACGATGTTTTCCAGTTACCTCAGAGCTTTGGCTTCTGTGCTTAGTCTGCTATTGGAATGCTCTTTTCTCAGATGTCCTCGTGGCTCTTTTGATTTCAAGTTTCTGATCCGATGTCACCTTCTCAATGAAGGGTCTTTAACATTCTATTTAAAACTGCAAGTGTCCCTGTTCCATTTTCCTGCTCAATTTTCATTGCAGTTTGTAACATAATAGATACTAAGTATCTTCTTTTTTTTGTAAAGGTCTTTCTAGCCACCATAGCTTATAACCTTCTAAATAGTTCCACAAGGGCTTCGATTGTTAATGGTTTGCTCATTATAATAAGTATTCATCGAATGAAGACAGTCATTCCCTGAGGTAGTTTGAATTCCCCAACTAAACACCACCACCTAGTGCTCAGGCAAGGATGTGCTCATTAACTCTGAGACTGACTCGCACGAACTGTGTGATAAAAGTTGTGGTTTAGTCCGTTCTCAGTTATCCTGTTTTGTTTTTGAGCCTCTCTTAGTGTTTTGTGAAAACGAAGACGTTTCCGGCCATGAAGCACTCACAGGACATACTGCCTTCTCTGCTATTAACCTCTTTCCCCTTTGACCCAGTCTTCCAGAGCTCTGATGCTGGTAAAAGTATCATAAGCAGTATCATAAAAAGTATCATAAAAGCCACGAATCTTTTTTTTAAAGCTTTTTATTGGTTCTTTGTGAATTTCACATCATGCACCCAAATCCCACTCCCCTCCTCCTCCCCTCCTCCCAGACCTCCACTCTTGCAACCTCCCCTCCCTCAAGGGGGGGGGGGGAATACCATTGTGGAAGCTGGAGTGTGTCACAGTGTGTCCCACAGTATATTCTTTTGTCCTGATTTCTTTGCTTGTGAATGGTCATTGCAGTGAGTGATTCCTCTGTTTCCAGGCCTCTGGCTTCTGTTACAGTATCAATACTGGAACCTGGGGGGGGGGGGGCGGTTATCTTCTTGGATATCCTGTTGTTACTCTGTGTCTTGGAGATCCTGTAGTTTTGGATCTGTAGGATGGGCCCCTCCATGCACTCCAGCAGTTCATCTGTGAGGTGGATGCTGGGTGGGTCAATCCGAAGCCCTAGATCTGGACCTGAGAGGTGTCTGAGCTGCTTCGCTTGCCAGCTCTCTTGCATCCACACCACCTAGAGGAGCTCTCCTGCCCTGCTGCGGCCCATCCAATGCTGAAGCCAGCACGGGCCAAGAGCCAGTCTCCTGCTCCGATGCCCTCGGGATTGGATTACTCAGGCTACCAGGGCCAGCTGTTGCAGGGTCTGATCTCCTGAGTATTGCAGCTGGGGAGTTCTCCCACTCTTCGACATGCATCTTTTTTTTTTTTTTTTTTTTTTTTAACCTTACAAGTAATTCCAAACAAACCCATAAACAAACCAACAACACATCAGATTGTCATTACAGTGATAGTTTTGCCTGTTGGTACACCCTTTCTCTAGAATATCAAAATGCAAATGCTGTGGTTTGAATGTTCTCACCAAAACTCCTGTTGGAACTTAATCCTCATTGTGAGGTATTAAGAAAGGGAAGGACTGGAGAGGCAGCTCAGCAGGTAAAGTACCTGCTCTGCAAGCAAGAGCACCTGACTTTGGGTACCCAGCACACACACAAAAGACAGGCTTGGTACTTTACATTTGGAACTGTATTAGTGGGGTGCGGAAGAAATAGGCAGATTCTAGATTTGCTTGCTAGTTAGACTAGCCAAAATAGCAATTAACTATAGTATTTGATGGTGAGATTCTGATAGATTAAATGAGTTTATAAAGATGAGGGACAAATTCAAACTCTGGCTTTATAAAATGGGGAATAGAGACAAGAGCTGGGATGTTCTGCCTCACTACGAATCCTGTCTGCCATGGGACGCTATGCAGAACTTCAAGTGACAAAAAAGACCTCTTGGACTTGGCTGGTCAGTGTTGAATGTCTTAGCCTTCCATGAACCAAACAGATTTTTTTTCTTTACAGATTAATCCATGGCACTGAGTTATGCCAAGGGAAAATGGACTAAGAGAACAAAGGGTGGTGGTGCACATCTGTAGTCTCAGCTCTCTGCACGGAGAGGTAAAAGGACCTGGGCTACAAAGGGAGCTTTGAGGTCAACCTGGGCTGTGTGAGGCCCTGTCAGGGTGTGTGTGTGGGGGGAGAAGAAAGATGCAAAAACAACCAAAGAAAAGAAAACAGGCTAAACACCTTATTTATTTTTAAATCTTACTTTCACCACAGAAGGTCCTAAATCACAGCAATAGAACATTAGCGATTTTTTTTTTTTTTATAAAGAGAAAAAGGAGGCAGGGATATGTTTGGTAGAGGTGTGGTATGGGAGGGGTGCCTCTGTGGGCCCATGCTGGGGTACCCCTTCCCCTGAGGTCCTAGCCAAAGGGCAGTATAGTATAGAATAGAGTTTATTTAGGGCATAGAGAGGGGAGTTGAGGAGGTAGTAGAGATAGAGACAGAGAAAAACAGAGAAAGAGAGAGAGAGAGAGAGAGAGAGGAGTAGAGGCTGGCCATGAGAGAGAGAGGCTGGAAGAAAATAGGGAGAGAAGGGACAGAGAAGGAAGAGGGTAAGAGTAAGGGAGCAAGACAGAAAGGGCCAAGCGGTTCCTTCTATACTGAGTCAGGCATACCTGGCTGTTGCCAGGTAACTGTGGAGTGGAGCCTGAAGAAATGCTAACGGTGAAGGCAATAGTTGTTCTGTTTAAAATGGTGTTAGCACTCCCTAAGAAAATGAGCACAGTCTTCTGATTCAGAACACAAGGTTTCTTTGGATATGATAATGGGAAAGTGTAGAAAATGCAAGCTTCAGTAAAAAAGCATTTTAATATTTAACAGTAGATATTGAAAAGGATAGGTATCTTTTTTTTTTTTTTTTTTTTTGATTGCTTATTGTGCTAGATACTACTTAAAGTTCATTGGTTACTTTTAGCAGTTCTACAGCGGGCTTTCTTTATTAAGCCTCATTTCTCAGATGGCAGAGCAAAGACACAGAGAAGTAACTTGGCTCAAGTCACAGAGCTACTGAATGCTGGAGGCAGGATTCCAAAATGGATAGGTGGACTCCATCCCACCTAACCAGAGCTTCCCTGTCCCTCTGCCTGTCTTTGTCTGGAGAGCGTCCCTGAATGCAGGAGGCTGGCCATGCCTGGACTCATCTGAAAAGTGACCTTGTACAGAGCTCTCTGCAGGGCTGCTTAACTTACTGCACAGTTCCTTTCTGGCTTCTGGCCTGCATCATTATTAGGTGCTGTAGTATAACCAATTAGCTCTTCCTGCTTGCTTGATGACTTGATATGAAATGACTAATTAGTTCCTCCCAAAGTACCCCTAAAAAAGCCCTTACATACCCTATTCCCTGAAACAATAATATAGATTCCTCTTGCTGCATTGGTCTCTGGAGGTCATTCTGTATGTCTTCATGGTCATCTGAACCCTGGTCTCCTCCTCTGCCTCCTTTCTCTCCTCAGGTTGGTGACCAACAGCCTCCAGGGAGAAAGGGCAGGTGGGTGGGGGCACACAGAGCCTTATTTTATGTGGTACTGGAGATGAAGCTCGGGACTTCATGCATGCTAGACAAGCATTCTACCCACTGAGCTCCATCTTCAGCCTTTTGTACAGCTAACCAACAATCTGCAAGTCCCACTCCTGTGACACTCAAAAGTATTTTGTGAGCATGTGTGTGTGCATGTGTGTGTGTGTGTGTGTGTGTGTTTTGAGCACTGGAATTACAGGTGTGCACCACTATGCCTGACTTATACATTATAATTCTAAAAGGCTCATTAATCCCTCTAAATTTCAGATGAATGGAGCCTGTAAGAGGCTGTTTGTGCATTGACAGTTTCCTGGCTTTCAAGATGATTCCCGAATCGAGGCTCCTTTTACCATTTTGGCCACTGGGAATTACTCTTCTGTCTGTCTTACTGTTTTTTAAATGTTGTGCTGGGGACTGAAACCAAGGCTTTGCACATGCTAGAGACACACTGTCACCGAGTTATAACCCAGCTGGACAGTTTCTAAAGTACAAGGTAATTAGGGGAAGAAAAGATCATTCTCTATCTCGTCTTTGACAGAGGTTTTCTGACATAGTTCTCAGGGCCACTGCACTACAGCAGGAGTTTCTGTCAGGGTTAGGAATTTGTCTGCTAACAATCTTTCAGATGATTTTTATATGTGCTGTGCTGACATTTGGAAACCATTAACCTAGAGGGATGCATTTTGTGGTTGTTGTTATTTGTTTTTTAAGACAGTTTTTCTGTGACTGTAAATATTAAAAAAGGAATGGTTTATCTTTTTATTGACCCCCCCCCATCTCACTCCTCGGGCGCCGCTTCTAGTATGGAGCCGGGCACATGGACTCTCACTCGGTTCTCAAGCCGGATTCTCCACGAGGCTCCCTTCCCTGGTGGTTCAGTCTGCCTGCCCCTCCTGCCTTCGTCCCAGGTGGAATTACCGCCCCGGCATGCTTCTTTACGCTAACGACCAACACAAACATGACTCTAAGGTCCGATAGCTTTTCATACAGGTTTATATATTCAAGACTCAATCCACAAACCCTCTACACAATAAGATTATATCCAGTAGACAAAGATACAGACCGTCCTTCCATATGAGATAAAAGACCTATAAAATCCTTTAAATGTTCATAGCTACCTAACGCCAATTAAGTCCACCTGGATCCAGTTCATCCTTCCTGACCTCCTTCTTGATCCTCCTTTCCCTTCTCTGTCTCTCTGTCTCTGTCTCTCTGTCTCTCTGTCCTCTGACCCTCCCCTTGCCCAGTCACAGCCTCTCACCTTTATTAAAGATGGGAAGGTTCTGATGAAGTCACCAAAGTGATTAGGTAGCCCTTCTTGGGGAAGTGGAATTAACATCAAAATACAAATGTCTGCAGGACAATCTACAACATTTCTCTGTGTAGCCTTGGCTGTCCTGGAACTTGCTTTGTAGACCAGACTGTCCTTGAACTCACAGAGGCCTACCTGTTTCTGTTTGAGTGTTGGGATTAAAGGTGGGGGCTACCATACCTGTTTAAATAATTATTT
Organism: Micromys minutus; assembly: GCF_963924665.1. Classification (NCBI taxonomy): domain Eukaryota; kingdom Metazoa; phylum Chordata; class Mammalia; order Rodentia; family Muridae; genus Micromys; species Micromys minutus. The sequence goes on from NC_137981.1 coordinate 31,916,684, forward strand.
ATTATTTTATTTTATGTGTATGTGTGTGCCTGAATGTTCGTCTGTGTATCATGTGTCTGCAGCAACCATGGAGGCAAGAAGCGGGTGTTGGATCCCTGGAAATAGAGTTACAGATGGTTGTAAGCCAACATGTGGGTGCTGGGAGTTGAACCCAGGTCCTCTGGAAGAGCAACCAGCGATCTTAATTCCTAAGACATCTCTTCAGTCCCTAGGGGGATAATTTTTAAAAGTAAAGCCCAGAGTCATTTGAGTTGTTAAATTCTTCCCCATTATAAACTACAGACCAGCACTTTAAGGAATATCATGTAAAAACCTAATTATAAGAAGACCAAATATAATTTCAGAAGACTAGTAATTAACAAGTCTATTAATGGGATTGGATGCCTTTTTGTTGTAAATTGCATGTGTGAAATGTCTCAATAAATTATACATGTAAAGTATCTCTAAGAATTCTTTGATGGGTGTTGCTTAATCCTGATTTGCTTTCATAAAAATAACCAGCTGCCTCAAGCTTCCTAGCCATGCACCAAGTCCTGAGCTTCATCTCCAGCACCACAGAAAACCAGGCCTGCTGGCAGCCCTTGCTGTGTCAACCCTTGGGAGATGAAGGCAGGGGATCAGAAGTTCAAGTTCATCTTCTGTTACATAGCAAGTTTAAAGCCAGCTTCAGCTATAAGAGACTGTCTCAAACAAAACAAAACACAAACAAAAAACCCCAAAGGGGGGAAAAACCCCAAACCCTAACTCCTCCCTTCCCCCAAAACCAAACAAAGCAAAACCCACTTTTTGGTTATCAAAAGAAAATATGAATCCTTCAGCTTTAGAACTGTTTTAAAATAATAAGTGAAAGTATACACTTGGATGAACAGGGTATACAGTGAATTAAAGTTATGGGCACTTTAAGTCTTTTTAGTTTTATAATTTTATAATCTGAAGTACTTAAAAAATTTTTTTTGAGTGTTCTATCTGCATGTACATCTGTGTGCCAGAAGAGGGCATCAGATCACATTACAGATGGTTGTGAGCCACCATGTAGTTGCTGGAAGAGCAGCCAGTGCTCTTAACCACTGAGCCATCTCTCCATTTCCTAACGAAACTCATTAACAATCTGTTCTTCCTTCTCTATCTTCCCCCCTCCCCCACTCCCATCTCTCTCTGCCACAGGGTCTCACAGTGTAGTCCTGGCTGGTCTTCTAGACCAGGCTTTCAACTTGCAAGGATCCTTGACTCTGCCTCCTGAATGCAGGGAATGCTGGGAACACGGACATGTGTCAACACATCTTACTTGAAAGTTTTGCCTCTTTACAGCCAGGTGCACTGTGCTGGTGGTAGCTGAGTAAGGGAGAAATATCAAGAATAAAATGCCCATAATACAAGTGGGAACCTTTCATTAAGAAAAAGATTAATAGAGAGAGAGAGTGTGTGTGTGTATGTGTGTGTGTGATGTTCCATGGAGGTGCGGCAAGGCGTGGGGGAAAGGGGGGTGCCTCTGGGGGACCCATGTTGGGAATTCCTTCCCCCTGAGGGAGAGAGAGGGAGAGAGAGAGAAAGAGAGAGAGAGAGAGAGAGGAGAGAGAAGGAGGGAGGGGGAGGGGGAGAGAGAAGGAGGGAGGGAGGGGGAGGGAGAGAGAGAGAGAGAGAGAGGGAGAGAGAGAGGGAGAGAGAGAGAGGCAAGCAACCCCTTTTATAGTGTCTGGTGACTGGGGCAGAGCATACCTGGCTATTGCCAGGTAACTGTGGGGTGGGGTACACCTGGCTGTTGCTAGGTAACTGTGGGGTGGGGTTTACAGAATACCAACACCTTTCATACAGTGGAAGAACTGGCTCCAAACCATCTTTCTCGAAAACTAAAGATCTCTTCAGGAGGGTAACTATTTGATAGAGAATTTAAGGGACGGGTTCTCATAAAAGGATCGTATCACTGAAGATAATTCTGTGGAACTATAATTCAAGTCTATCATAAAACTTCTGAAACAATTTTTTACCTTTCAAGAGATCATGGGAAAAATCTGGTAACTTTAATTTCAAACATGCACCTTCATCTTTATTACCATATTTGGATTCGCTCCAGTGTCTGGATTTGGTTCAAAGCAGCAGGAGAGTCAGGAAGCGAATACTCCTCTCAGAATATCATACGTTTTGACTAACATTGAAATGGACTGGTGGGTTAATGGGTAGTTTTTTTTTTTTTTTTTTTTTTTTTTTGTTTTGTTTTTTTGTTTTTTTTTTTTGAGAAATGTTAGTGGTTTTGTCATTTTCCCCCTGCGTATCGATAAACAGTTTGAACAACACTACAGAGAGATAAAGAACGTGTTAAGCTGGAGAAAAGAGTGCATCAAGTCTGAATCCATAAAATACAACACAACAAAACAGAGTTCTAGTCCTTACAGGTCAAATCTCCTACTGTGTGAGCTTCACTCTACAATCAAGAAGACCAAAGAAGCTGTGAGTCTCTTCCAAAACTTTTTGGAGAATTAGAAATGCCAATCAGTTTGCGAGGAAGCACTTTAATGACAGAGGTCAAGTCCAACAGTAACCGTATTTTTTACGGTTTTATTAAAAAAAAAAACGTTTTCCTTTGTGAGCTACAAGAAATATGGTGGTCGTATTTTCAGCAATGTTAAACTTCAAGGCCAGCTAAGAACTAATGATTTGTCAACAAAATTAAGGGTTGTAAAACTGATCCTGATAGCCAGATGTTTAGGAAAAAAAAAGTTTAAGGTCTAATACTACAAATTAACCACAAATCACGATAATGACACAATTTCGGATTTCACAGATTTGCGAATTAGCATCACTTTGCAGGAGTTAAGACTGAAAACTTGGAGCAGGGTTGGGAAGGTTATGGCGCTAGGTGTAGGGATTTTTCTATGGTTGCTGATGAAATACGTTGCAGAGGTAAAACTGCCTCAGGTCCCCAGGAGCAGTCTTCACTCTATCTAGGCCCAGGTTAACGGTGCGCCAGCGTGACTCAGACTGTCCCCTACGTACTCAAATACGCACGCCCGACGACAGAGATAGACGCTTGCACACAGTACGGTCTCCGCGACCACTGCTCCGTGGAGAGCCCGCGGTCGGGGAGGAATTCCCGGCCAGCCCGGTGGCGGTGACGGGCATCGCAGCGATCCAATGGCTGCACCGGAGGCGGGGCTGGTGGGCCTAAGGGGGCGGGATTTCCCGCGCAGCGGCCGCTAAGCTTCGGCCTGGGGCGGCGGCGCCTGCGAGAAGGCGGACCGGGTCAGCTGCTGCAGGCGGGGCCGCGCGCGGAGCTGTGGGCGGCTGCCGAGTGTCCTGCCGCCGCCCAGCCTTCGCCACGATGCCGGGGATCGACAAGCTGCCCATTGAAGAAACCCTGGAGGACAGTCCGCAGGTGAGGCGCGGGCGGCGACTGAGGACAGTGCGCGGCCTAGCGCGGGCCTGGAGCCTCAGGTGCCCGTGGCCCAGGTGGATGCCGCCGTCCGGGGTCGTTTTTCTGCCGGGGCCGCGCCCTACACTCCCCGGCCGGGCTGGAGGCCCGCGCGTGATCGCGCGGCGGGGCCACGGGCGGGGCGGAGACCGGGCCGCCGCGGCTGTCTCCGGTGGGGCCTGGTGCTTGAGACCGCGCCGGGTCTCCTTTCCATTTCACGGGAGGTGCTGTTTTTATCGCGATGATAGGATGTGAGATAAGTCCTGGTCGTAGCGTTTTCGAAGGAGGCCCGGCTTTCGGGGGACGGCAGTGGCTAGTTTTCTTAGGAAGGGGCTGCGAGCAGGAGTGGGCAACGCCGGGTGGACGCAGGAGTGCGCGCCTTGCTCCCGGTGCCCGAGTCTCAGGCCGGTGGCTGTCAGTTGAGCTGTGCACCGCGGGCGACGAAAGGCGCCTACGCTGCTGCTTCGTGGAGGCTGAGCTTTGGGTAGCAGATTTGGCCGAAATAAACTCATCAAAACGAAAGCCCCGTTTTTTGTGCACGTTAGGGATGATGCTGGTGTGGTTGCTCTCTGGCTGAAGACAGTTTGGGAAAATAAATCCGATGGATTTCTTTTTCTGTACTGAATGAAAGCAATTGTGTTTTAAAAGGTGTGAGGCCTCTAACTTGGGTAAACTTCATCTTTAATGCTAGCCTTTATATATAGTAAGGGATATAAAACAATGTTGCTGGTAGTGTTTAAGAAAATACTACTTGCTGAGAAATACCTACTTCATATGCATTTGTAGTTTAATATGCGCCCCTCCAACCAAAAAAGGAAAAGGGAAGGGCTAGCGTTTGTTTTCCTGGACAGCACTTTTGCCATGGATGCTGTGCCAATTTTGATTTCCAGGTTGAAATTGCGCTCTGATTGTAGAATTGATTTATCCTTTTCTCTGAAGGCTATCTTTATAAGGCCAGTTGCTTGGAGGTAATGTATTCTTATCAGACGATGTGAGAAAGAGAAAGCCACATTTTGGTTTATCTCATAGTTTAAATTGTGCTTAATGACTTTCTCAGTGTAAAGTTTTAAGATACATTTATTTCAGGTGACTTGCTACAATTTTGTGGTTTTATTGGTCAGAATTTTATCATTTTCCTTTTTTTAAATTAAGACTCTGCTGTCTGAACTCCCCACCCCCGACTTTTTATAGCCCAATAAAGACTATAAAGAGAATGGGTTACACAGTGCCCTATGACTTTTGATGTAGAGATAGTCCTGAATTTTCTATGTAAGTAGTTTATAAGTCTCATTCTGTAGTTCAGACTAGCCTCAAAACTCCTGCCTCTGTCTTCTGAGTTCTTGCTGCAAGCCTGGGCCATAATTACTTTTCAGTTGTTATTGTTGTTGTCTGTTAATTTAAAATTTGTTTTTAAGTTTACGGGTGTTCCCTTTGCGTGTGTTTAACAGAGATCAGAAGAGGTGTTGAATCCTCTGGAACTGGAGTTACTGATGGTTGTGAGCCATGAAATTGAACCTGGATTCTCTAGATGAGCAGTCAATGTCTTCACCACTGATTTATCTCTCCAGCCCCTGTTTTTTAATTTAAACAGTGGTTTCTTTGGTACAGGGAGCTGGATCCAGGACCTTGTGCTTGCTAGGCAAATGCTGTACTACTGAGATAAATCCTAACTTTGCTTTTATTTAATTTTTGTGTGTATATGTGTTGCACATGTATGTGTTTGCCTATCTGTATATATGTGCTTATGTGCATGGAGAACCCAAAATTGATGTATCTTCCTTGATTGCTTTCCATTTATTTACCAACACACGGTCTTTCTCAGAACTCTGGGTTTGCAAATTTAGCTAGTCTAGCCAGCTTTCCCCAGGTATCCAGTCTTTGTCTTGCAAGTACTGAGAGTTGATGTGATGTGAGGGTTCTAGGGAATCTGGACTCTGGTCTTCCAGCTTGAAGGGTAAGCTCTTTAATTTAGTGAGCTATCTTCCCAGCCCCTATTAGTATGTGACTATGTGTGTACAAGTACTCTTGAATATGCATAAACGTAGAGGATGATGTCAGGTGTAGTTCCTCCTTAGCCTCAGCCTAACTTGTTTTTTTTGTTTGAGATAGTATCTCCCATTGAGACCTGGGTCTCTCATGGGATTATGTCAGCTAGGCTGATTGGGCAGTAAGCCCCAAGGATCTGTTTGCCTTCCTGGCATTGGGATTACATGGACCTGCCACTATACCCAACTATTCTCAGCTTTTTACATGGGTGCTTTATAGCTTAAATGTTTTCAGTGTTCTTAGTTTAAAATTCCTTGACTGTATATTTCCTTAAGTGATTTAACAGACTTATATTTTAAAAATGTTTTTAATTGCACATATCAATAACATAACAATGAGTTTTATTATGACATTTCCATATTTATTAATTTGCTTTTCTTCCTTGTTCCACCTTTCTCTTCCCAGCTAGTCTTCTTAACTTTCATGTCTTTAAAAAAGATCTTTGTTTTGTTTTGATAGGAAAATCTTGTGTTGCTCAGAATAGCTTGAGAGATCCCCCTGCCTCAGGCTCCAGAATAGTTGCAGCTGTTCTCCACTCCAGCTCCCAGCGTTGTACTTGTGTACGATTGTTTTGTGTGTATAGTCTTATCTCACTTATCAAGAAAATAATTCAAGAAGAATAACCAAGAAAACTCTCAAGCTTCTAATGTACTTTTTAAAAAATATTAAATATTTCAGTCCTAATCAAAGGTGATTCATTGGGCTGAGGATGTAGATGATTGGTAGAGCCCTGGCCTAGTAGTTAAGTAGACAGGATTGCTGGTGCTATATCTCCTCCAGTCCCAACAAAGTTGCCTATTACTTGGTGAGTAAAAAAGTTAGAGGTTGGAAGACACGGTAAATCATGAATTACACTTATCTTTTAAAGATTTGTTGTTTATTGTTGGGGCTTGAACTCAGTTTATCGATGGCTTGTTTGTTGGAGACAGGGTTTCTCTGAGTGTCCCTGGCTGTACTGGAGTTCTCTGTAGACCAGGGTGGCCTAGAACTTGGAGATCTCCCTACCTTGAATGCTGAGATTAAATGTGCACCATCACTGCCTGCCTCTCTGGGTCTTTTGTTGTTGTTCATTCATTTATTTATTCACTTTACATCCTGATTGCACCCTCCCCTTGTAGTATCCCCCTCACAAACCAATATTCCCTTCTCCTAATATCCCCTCCTCTTCTCAGAGAAGGTGAGGTCCCCCCATTGGGTACCAACCTGCCCTGGCACATCAAGTTGCAGCAGGACTAAGCACATGCTCTCTCTCTGAGGCCTGACAAAGCAGTCTAGATAGGGGAAGTGGATCCGAAGGCAGGCAACAGAGTAAGAGACAGTCCTAGTTTCAGTTGCTAGGAGACCCATATGAAGACCAAGTTGCACATCTACTTCAAATGTAAGGGACTTAGGTCTAATTCCTGAATGCTCTGTAGTTGGTGGTTCAGTCTCTGTGAGCCCCCATGGGCCCAGGTTAGTTGACTCTGTAGATCTTCTTGTGGAGTCCTTTACCTCTCTGGCTCCCTCAATTTTAACCCCTACTCTTTCACAAGACTCCCTGAGCTCTGCCTAGTATTTGGTCAAGAAACAGATATGCTAAGCTCCTGTCTGCAAACATAGCAGAGTATCATTAATAGTGTCGGGTTGTCTCACCTTAAGGGATGGGTCTCAACTTATGCCAGCTATTGCTTGGCCATTCTCTGCTCCATCTTTATTCCTGAATATCTTTTTCTGTATTTTGGGTCAGAGGTTTTGTGAGTGGGTTTGTGACCCCCCGCCTCTACTGTAAGTCTCACCTAGCTAGATAACCATATCCCTAGCTGCTAAGAGTTTCATCTAGAGTCAACCCCATACCTGGCTCTTGTTTTTAAAAGTTTTTTTTTCCACAATAAAGTTTGCACAGTCCAAATTTAACATAAGGGTATTTAAAATTATATGCCCCAAACACACCAGTCTGGCAAAAGATCTGAAGGAGAAAAAAAATGTCCTTTTACTAGGACATGCCTTGTCTGTGTTCTTTTGAAAATAGGAATTATAGTGAATCTTCTTAATTAACAGTGAATCTTATTAATATATTAATTAAATATTATTACTGTTTTTGTTTGTTTTGAGACAGGGTTTCTCTGTGTAGCCTTGGCTGTCCTGGAACTCACTCTGTAGACCGGGTTCGCTTCAAACCCAGAAGTCCACCTGCCTGTAGATGTCTCCTGAGTGCTGGTATTAGCAACTTGCACCACCACACCTGGCTTTTTTCATCTTTTTTAATGTTTTAAAATAGCGCTTGGGAGACAGGGAGAACAGGAGAGTGAAGAAGAGTTTGTTACATCTGACTACTAAGAGGCTAAGGCAAGATGGTAAGAGGGAAAGAAAGTCTTGAGAAGTAGAGCATGGAGACTGTGGACTTTAAATATCACAGAGGGTCTTGTGCCATACTCCACACACCTAATTGCTTAAGTGACTCATTTGAATACAGGAAATTAGTGGATAAAAATATAAAGCCTGTCCAAACGTGGTGGTTTACTACATGTGTAGTCTTAGTACCTCAGAAGCTGAAGCAGGAGGATCACCATGAGTTTGAGGCCAGCTTGACCCTGTCTTAAAATGAACAAACTATATGTGTGTATTGGGGTTGGGGCGATAGTGTCATCCTTTGAATTTGAGCTTTACTTGTTCCCTGTTTTTTTAATATGGCTTCCATGCTTTGCTTCTGTTTTTAGGTTTAATTGCAGGAATTGCAGCACACCTTTGTTCTTCTTGCTTATACTTGTTTTGGTTTTTGAGGCAGTGTTTCTGTGTAGCCCTGGTTGTCTTAGAACTCACTTGTAGACCAGGCTGGCCCCAAACTCACAGAGATCCTTCTGCCTCTGCCACCCGAGTGCTGGGATGAAGGGTGTGTGCCACCATCTTTCTTTAATAAAATGGAACAATAAACTCTGACTTCTTGACATTGCTATCAAAAGAGTTTAGATGAAAAGTCAGAATTACTAGAGTTCTAGTATTTTACTGCTTTTAGAAAAAAAATGTTTCACCAGTTGATTTATATACTGATTTATGTAAACCTTTTTTTTTTTTTTTTTTTTTCTTAAACAGACAAGGTCTTTACTGGGTGTATTTGAAGAAGATGCTACTGCTATTTCCAATTATATGAACCAATTGTATCAAGCTATGCATCGGATTTATGATGCACAGGTAAAGAACTAAAGGCTAGCACAATACTGCTTAAAAGAGAATCTCTGAGTACAGGAGGACAGAGGTAGTGTCTTTTTGACTTACTTGCATGCCTCACTTGTTCTTGGGCCCATAGCAGTATCTGTTGGAAGGATGATTGAATACTAAGTATATTATAGAACTTACATTTCACTTAGATTTGTACTAAAAAGTGACAAGATTGAAGCATCTGTTTCATCTCCTCAAGCATAGTGAGAGCTTATTATTACTTATTTTTTTAATGTATACAAGTACACTGTTTTTAGACACACCAGAAGAAGGCATGAGATACCATTACAGATGGTTGTGAGACTTGAACGCAGGACCTCCGAAGAGCAGTCATTGCTCTTAACCACTGAGCCATCTCTAGTCCCAGAGCTTACTTATTGAAACTCACTAGCAAGTTGACTCAAGACCCCATATTGGCTGTATTTTCCTTAATCATGCTTTTAACTTTAAGGAACCCCTGTTTTTGTTATTATTTGAGTAAAGGATTTGAAAGTAGCCAGCCTCTAGTTAGTAGAAGGCTATAATTAATTTTTCTTGCAGAATAGACATAAAATCTGAGCCTATGTTTGTATAATTTATCAGCTTTAACAGCAGCCTGTGTTCTGTTGATGCACTTCTTTTAGAATTAGTTAAGTGTATCATTTTTTTTTTTCTTCTATTCCTAACTATTGTTATGATAGTTGTTTTTTTTCCTTCCGCTGTAATAGGTTTTACAAGGCTTTATTCTGGCTAAGATGTCCAGTTAATAAGTGAAGTATTATTTTATTATAACTGATAAAAACCCTGAATTAATCAAAATACCTTTAATCTGGCTTTGTTGCTTTGTTATGTCCTCTGTAAACACATTGTAATGTCATTGAATGCCCATGTTTCCTAGATTGAAGAATAATCAATCATTCATATAGACTCTACAAATTTTGTTGACATTCTGTACTGTTTACTTCTAGCTGTAAATATATTTTATATTTAGTTTTCCCTAGCAGAGACCCTCAAAACAAAACAAAAATCAGGTAAAAAGTACATGTCTGAAGCTGGATATGGTGGTATATGCCTGCAATCTCAGCAGTTGAGAGGCACAGGCAGAAAGATCAGGAGTTCAAGGCCATCCTCAGCTTCATAGCAAATTTGAGGTCAGCCTGAGCTACATGAATCCATGTCTTAAAAAATAATATTTGAAACATTGCTGAATTTTTGACAGTGCCTCTCTTTTGCTTGCATTTTCTTTTGAAATACTTTTCCATTGCTGAGAATTAAAAAAAAAGTATATAGTATGAAGTGATAATAAATAAAAGTGACCTAGATATTATCAAATAAAATATTTGTTCAATTTGTAGTATTGTGCTAATTTGAATCCTGATCTTTTTCCTTAGAATGAATTAAGTGCAGCAACACACCTGACTTCGAAACTTTTGAAAGAATATGAAAAACAGGTACAGATATCAAGGTTTTAAAGCATGATTTTAACATATGTATAATGTTATATGTGTAGATAAACTTTCATCCAGGTTCTTTTATTGTAGTGTTTTAGAGCAAGGATCTCACCGTGTAGTTCAGGCTGTTCTCAAGCACCGTGTAGTTCAGGCTGTTCTCAAGCTCATGGTCCTCCTGCTTTGGCCTTCTGAGTGCTGGTGTTGCAGGCCTCTTAGCACTGATTGGGTTTATAAAACATGCCACTGAAATTTCACTAAGTCCTTATTGTTAGTGACTTAATGTTAGACCAAAGGCTCTCTGCCTTTCCAGCTTTCTCCTTTTTTAAAAACAAAATTTGAGACAAGATTTCTCTGTGAAGCCCTGGGTGTTCTGGAATGCACTCTGTAGACTAAGCTGGACACAAATTCAGAAATCCCTTCTCCCTCTGAGAGCCAGGATTAAAGGCAGGCACCACTACCACCTGGCAGATTTCTCCATTTTACTAACAAAGACACCGAGTTTTGTTCAACTAACAACTGTTAGTTGCTGGAGGAACCTGAGCTTTTCTATTGAGAACTTTCCAGTATATGATGTTAGTTGATTACTTAACAGATATTTTAAACAGTGTTTATTATGAAGATTATTTTATTAAAAAGATATTTCTGGAGCATGTTAAAAATTTAGAAGTTTCCAAAGTTACTTGGAAGCATAAATTGTGTTATTCAAAAAAAAAATAGCATTGAACATTTATCTCATCTGTATTTCTCACTCGTTAGCGTTTTCCTCTGGGGGGTGATGATGAAGTTATGAGCTCTACTTTGCAGCAGTTTTCCAAGGTCATAGATGAGGTAAGTTTTGATCTTGCTTGAGTAGGTGGTTTTATTATGAAATTATGCAAGTTATTCAGCTTTTGACTGGAAACTATAAAGCTTTTATTACATTTTATTGTGTGTGTGTATGTGACTATATGTGTATGTTTATGTGAATGTGTTATGCATGTATGTGTGAGTATCTGTATGGTATGTGCATGTGTGAGTTTATTCTCATATACATACCTTTGCCATGCATGGGATCCAACCCAGGGCCTCAAATGTGCTAGATAAGTCCTTTACCACTGAGCTATAACCTAGCCCCACTTTTTCTAATATCTTAATAACTTATTATAGCAGAATATTATCATAGGCTCTCAGTGTAAGTAATAATACTGGGTTAGGGATGAAGCTTAGTGGTAGAGGACTTGACTAGCGTGTGTGAATAATGGGGTCGACCCTTATCACTTTTAAGTAAACAACACAAAATACTTACAGGAAATAACAAACTAAACATTCATAGTGTTGAAGAACCATCATAATTATTTAGGTCAAGAGTATTTTTACCATCTTAGGAGAAGTCTTTTTCTCTTTTCTCTTCACTCCCTGGAATTTTTCCAAGTTCTTGACAATGATTGCATTTTGCTTTCTGTCTCTATAGACTTGATTCTTTGGATATTTCATATAAATTAACGTATATAGTTTGTGGATTTTGAAGTGTGTCTTCTTTCATTTTGAATATGTTTATCTGTGCCAGTTTTGTTGTTGAATAATATTTCATTGTGTTCATTTTGCTTATCCACTTGTGGGTGTTCTGTTGTTTTACCTTTAAGTTACAGCCATTCTTATACATATACATTAGAATAAAACTTTAATCTTTCAAACACTGGTTTTCAGTTCTTTTCTGGTATACTTGGGGATGGAATTGCTTGATTTTATAGTAATTTTTTTTATTTAACTTTTTGAGGAATCGTCAGTTTTGGGTTTTGTTTTTTTTTTTTTTGTTTTTTGTTTTTTTTTTTTTTTGTAGTGTGGCCTGTGAATTGTGTAGGAGAGTTCTGTTTTTTCATGATCTTTTCTAGCAAGTATTTTCATTTTAAAAATGATAACTGTCTAATAGGAGTGATGTGGTATCTCATTGTCATACTGACTTGCAGGTTTTGGATACCTAATGTGGTATTGAGCTTCTTTTTTTCATGTGAATATCAGCCATTTGTAATCTTTGAGGAAGTGTCTGTTCAGATCCTTTGCCCACTTTTAAGTTGGGCTATTTGTTTTTTATTATTAAATTGTAAAAGTTCATTACCTAGATGCAGGTTTCTTCTGAGATGTTGTTGGCAAATGCTTTCTCATCTTTCTTTATATCTTTCTTTTTAGTATTTTCTGATGTACTGTTTTATTTTAATAGAGGCCATTTTACATTTTATTTTGTTGTTTGTGCTTTTGATGTTATATCTAGGAAATTGTTGTCAAATAAAGGATCATTCTAAGTTTCCTTTTAAAAGTTTTAGTCTGGGCATGGTGGCACACACCTTTAATGCCAGCACTCAGGAGGCAGAGGTCTCTGAGGTTGAGGCCAAGCCTGGTTTACACAGTAAGTTCCAGGACTACTAGGACAATATAGAAAGACCCTGTCTCACAAAACCAGAAAAAGTTTTTTTAACCATATATTTTGTATTATACTACATAGTTTTGAGTTTTCATATATAAGGTATATCAAAGGTTATGTCTATCTAGCCTTCTAAAAGACTAGATTCTAATTTCTATAACATTGGTAAGTAGCTATATATAGACATTTATCAGTTGTGTCATCTTTTAGTTATTTGGTCTTTTTGGTTTTTCTTTACTAGCTTAGTTCTTGTCATGCAGTACTTTCAACTCAACTTGCTGATGCCATGATGTTCCCCATTTCCCAGTTTAAAGAAAGAGATCTGAAAGGTATTGAAGCTAACCTTATGTTTGTTTTCATCAGCTGTTAGAAGATCAGTGCTAGTGCAGTTCATTTTATTTTATATTAAACCAGTTCTGACCACAACATAGCACTTTTACTTTAAGCAGGCACTAAACACTTACAGAAGTGTTTGGTAGATACTGATTTAGTTCCTAATGACTAACAATGTGCTTTCCTCTAAGCGGACATGGGTTCACACTAGGACAGTGTTTTATAGTTAGAGAGTGAGGTGCTGTGGGGCTCAGAAGAAGTGGTCAGAAAGGTTTCACCAAAGACATGACAAAAGCATTGAATAATGCAGAGAAACAAGTTAAGAGAAAGCAGTTGTTCTGCTAGGGAGGATAGAATGCACAAAGGTATGGGCTATAGAAAAATATCACTTGTTTTGGGAATAATACAAAATCCAGGGCTGGAGAGATGGCTCAGTGGTTAAGAGCACTGCCTGCTCTTCCAGAGGCTCCTGAGTTCAATTCCCAGCAACCACATGGTGGCTCACAACCATCTGTAATGAGATCTGATTCCCGTTTCTGGTGTGTCTGAGGACAGTGATGATGTACCCATATACATAAAATACATAAATCTTGAAAGGAAGGAAGAAATAAATCCAGTGCTGGGTGTGTTAAAGCAAGGCAAGAGATGAATGTAGAAGTAGATGAGATGGAACTAAAGCATGGGAAAGAGGTTGGACCTGAGTATATGAGCAAAAGAAGCCAGTGGATTCTAAGCCTAGAGAGACACGGTCCTTTTGTTTTCAGAGGTGGGAAAAGAGTGGATTTGGTACCTAGAACACTAAGAAGTTGTGAGAGTCCAGTGACGGGATAAAGAAGGCTGAAAGATGATAGAGGCACAGAGTAGAGGTTCATATCCAGATAGGCTAGGGAACTGGGCACAAGCTTATCTGACACCTGTACTAGTTAGTGGACGTGCTAGTTGTTAGATGCTTTTGTCCCTTTAGGTTAGTAGGTGAGCAAATGACTGTTATAGATCTGGTTCTTTTTATAATTTATAAACTCAAAGTAGATAGAAAAAAGTCAAGCACATCAGTGAATGGTAAAGTGCTAAAATTAAAGCACATGTCTTTTAGAGGTGGAGCTAATAACTGAGATGGTCTTTAAGAATGGCTAGTTTCAAGGTAGAACAAGAGTTCACAGCCTAAGGAGACTGGCATACTCTCTCACACAGTTTTTGAAATTACTAGTCATAAAAATGAGTTAACCTGTTAGATTCTAATATTGCCAGTATTCATATATCTTAGCATTTAAAGTGTATTTTAATATTTGTTTTGCCTCATAATTGTTATAAGTAGATTTTCTGGTGGTGTATTGCTAATTATTTTGAATGTAGACTAGTTGAAACAGTAACTTTTTCACCTCAAATACAGTAATATGAATTCTTGAGTTTTAGTTGTGATTTAAGAGGTACTGTTGCTTTATAAATAAATAAAATATTTCATAAATATGCTAAACTGAAATTATTTTTGAACTTTTTCAGAAATACTGACACTAAAAGAGGTATTTCAGATTGCTAGTAATGGTAAGCCCTGGATATGTCATACGTGAAGCTCTTTCATTGATCTTATCAGTATATATCATGGCTGGTTTTTTTGTAATAATTTTTAAAAATTAGCTTAATTAAATGGTTAAGATAATATTATGTAAATCAGTAGTAATACTTTGAATATACTCTTTATAAAATTATTTTATTACAGTAAATGTTACATTAGTCTTATAATTTACTATCTTTATAATGCCTAAAGAAGTTATAAAATATTTTACTTATTTTCTAAATATTCCAGTTTTTTTTCTTTCCTTTTCTTTTCCTCTTATCTTTTCTTCTTTTGTGCCAAGTCTTGAAACCAGAGCCTTGTACATGCTAGGCAAGTACTCTACACTTAGATGCTGAGATATATCTTTAATCTCAGCCTGTTTTTTTCTTCTATTTTTTTAAAAAGAGTTTTCCAATTTTCAATTAAAAGTATTTTTTTCCCTTTAATCCCAGAACATGGGAGGCAGAGCCAGGGGCATCTCTAAGAGTTCAAACCCAACCTGGTCTACAGAGCAAGTTTTAGGACAGAGAAACCCTACCTCAAAAAACCAAAAGGAAAAAATTTTCATTTCTCTTTTTATTTATTCTTCTCTCATACAGTACATTCTTACTGTAACCTCCCCTCCCCCTCCCAACCGGTTCTTCTACCACTGTCCCTCTCCCCCAGATCTGCCACTCCTACTTCCCTCCAGAGATGAGCAGGCACTTTTAATAGATTATAGTTTCTATCAATTTGTACATAGTCACAGAATTAAGGGACAGTAGGCTATGGGGACATTTGAACATAGTGGTCATGTAGCAGAGTTCTTGCCTAGCTCTAGAATAGATGTAGTCTTGCCAAGTACTGTCATACTGCTAACACTCACTTCTGTTTCCCAGATCACGATGCCGCAATTAATAGGTACAGCCGGTTGTCAAAGAAGAGAGAAAATGACAAGGTATGTGTATACACTCTTAAAAATATTTTAAAAGTATTTTTAATATGGATAGGTGTTTTGCCTGCACGTATATCTGTGTACTGTGTTTGTTAAAAACCAGGGAAGGCAAGAAGAGGTAGTCAGATTCTCTGGAACTGGAGTTATAGATGATTGTGAGCCAACTTACTATGTAGGTGCTAGGAATTGAACCTGGAACCTCTGGAAGAGCTGTGAGTGCTCTTAACTGCTCAGCCATTATTGCTCCAGCCTTTACACACTCTTTCAATATCAAAGTTAATGCCCATTTTATTAGGTGGTTTAGTTTTTCCTGTTTAAAAATAGAGCCAACAAATCATTGTTGTTGTATTACTCTAATTTTTCCTAGCTGTTCAAATCATTTTTGATAATTGGTCTTTAAACAAAATGCTTTTCTTCTGCCAATAGTTGATAGTATAATTAAGCATAGCTATTTTAAAAGTATAGCTGATTCCCAGTACACAAAACTGTTTTTGCTTTGTATTTTGATAATACTGCTTATGCTTATCTAACCATGTATTATTCAGAAATCCCATGTGCCATACAATAAATGCATGCAGTAACAGTGAGTGAAAGAAGACAGCATGAATTGGAAAGAGCAGGAGAGGTTTATTGGAAGGCTTATGGGGAGGAAAAGGAAGGGGGAATGTTGCAATTATTATCTCAAATAGAAAAAAAATCACAAAAAAAGAAGAAATAAAATTCAGTTTTGTATTTAGTTATACGAAAGTATGATTATGAGTATTTAATGGTTATTCATTATAGTTTGAGTAAGGAAAAGATTGCCTTAATTGTGTAACACTATGCTGGAAACTCATTACAAATCATGATTAAAGCGCCATCACTTCTGTTACTACCAGAGTGTGCATCGTGAGTGGTGGCTCCCCTTCTCCATTCCTCCCTGTCCTTAACTTGGAGCCCTGCATTGCAGTGGGGAGGAGGGAGACACTCCCAACTTGGCCTTGGTGGGGGGTGGGAGGGAAATCATGCCTTATAGCTACTTTCTGATCAGCGCTTGCAATACAGGAGACTGGATTGGAGCATTTTTGGGTCATAAAGGTGCTGTTTGGGTTGCAACATTGAATAAGGATACCTCCAAAACTGCTACAGCAGCTGCAGACTTCACAGCCAAAGTGTGGGATGCTGTCTCAGGAGATGAATTGATGACCCTGGCTCATAAGCACATAGTCAAGACTGGTTTTCAAACAGGATAGCAGTTACCTGTTAACTGGGGGACAGGATAAACTGCTGTGCATATATGACTTGAACAAACCTGAAGCCTAAGGAAACCTAACAAACCTAAGGAAATTAGTGGACACACTTTCGGTATTCAGAAGGCTCTGTGGTGCAGTGAGGATAAACAGATCCTTTCAGCTGATGATAAAACTGTTCAGCTCTGGGGTCATGCCTCACTGACACAAGTGAAATCTCTAAATTTTAATATGTCTTTTCACAGCATGGAGTATATTCCTGAGGGAGAGATCTTGGTTATTACTTATGGATGATCTATTGCTTTTCATAAGTCTGGAGCCAATTAAATCCTTTGATGCTCCTGTGACCATTAATTCTGCATCTCTTCATCCTGAGAAGGAATTTCTAGTTGTGGCTAGAGAAGACTTTAAACTATAAGTATGATTATAATAGTGGAGAGGAATTTGTATCCTACAAAGGTCACTTTGGTCCCATTTACTGTGTGAAATTCAGTACCGATGGTCAACTCTACGCCAGAGGTTCTGAAGATGGGACATTGAGATTGTGGCAAACTTGTAGGAAAGACCTATGGCCTGTGGAAATGTGTGCTTCCTGAGGAAGACAGCGGGGAACTGGCAAAGCCAAAGATCAGATTTTCAGAAACAGAAGAAGAGCTGGAAGAAATTGCTTCAGAGAATTCAGATTCTTTCTATTCGTCAACTCCTGAAGTTAAGGCCTGAGCATCAAGTGTGTGCTGCAGATACCATTAGAGTTCATGAACTAAACAAGTAGAGACAAGCATCAGCCTTCAGAGTCACCCTCTGCCTCTGCCAAAGAGGGCAGAAAATATTGGGGCATATGAATTAGCTCAGTGTTGCCTGTGAGTGAGATGGCTGAGTAGAAGGATTATGTTCACAAAGTGCCACAGCGTGCTGTCTTGGAAAGCCAACTACAATTTCCATTTCACACCTAAATTTCTTGTAGCTGTTTATGTTATAAAGAAGAAAAATATATTGGCCTATTTTTCTGACTTCCCCTAAAGAAGAATGCCTTTTTTCCTCTTTGCTTAGTTGTGAAGAAGAGGAAATACATGATAAAGTAACAGGTCTGACATCATTCATTGTACACTGACTGCTTCTGAGCATCTAATTTTTTTAGTTATCTAAATAAAATGCCTCTAAAACAATAAAGAAAATCATGATTAGAACAAGTAAAAGTAAGTCACAGACATACTTCAGTTCATGTCACACACGGAACTCAATGAAATTCTGGTTTAAGGCTATCTATTTAAAGGGAAAATTTATATCTTGATTATTTTTTTTTAAAGAATGGAATCCAGAAATACTACATAGTATTTGAGGATGAATGCATTTAAAGATTGAAGAAGAGAATATTTACAAGTTCTGGGTGATTTAAGTCTTGAGATATAGCTTATACCAATGCTTGCAAATGAGGTGATCTCTGCAGGACTTGGTATTTGCAGCGGTGGTCACAGCTGCTGGTAGAGACATAGTGACTACTTATGGAAATCAACAGCTCAGTAGGATTTACTGTGCAGCAGCCACTGTGGCAATAGAGGAAATGATTCTTACACAGTGATCATTCCTCCAAACTGCTTTCCATTTCCAATTTTAGTTCACAAGTTAACCAAAAAAACATACACAGTTTGGGATTTACAGTAGTCATTTTGCCTTAGAGAGGTACTTCAGGGTCTATGTTATAAAATTTGGCATATTTTATATTGCTTTTAAAATATTTTATATTGCTTATATTCTAAGTTTTTTTAAAAATTTATTTTTTTAATTAAAAAATTATTGGGCATCTATTTATTAAGCAGTATGTTGGGTACCTTAGGGAACGGTGTGAGTAGGTACTCCTCTTGCCCTCATGTTCATTGCAGGCTTAGTGTGAATGTGTTCCAGTGTACAAGGAGGAGACTGCAGTGACATGAGTTGAATGTGCTAATAGAGATTTTGCTAGAGTGAGTACAGATAGAGCCTTATTGATGAGTTTGGAAAAGCTTGTACTTTAGGAGGCGACACATGTAATGTAGATAAGTAGACAACACTGGGGATTGAAAAAAACTTTTCTTAAAAAAAAAAAAAAGCCCCAAACTGAACAACAAAAATCCCCCAAACCAAAATAATCTCTCTGTAGAGATATGCTCTGGAGTTTGGAGTCTATGAAGGTTTGGAGTACTGGCTGTGGAGTAAGATTTGGGGGACATATCTGAGGCCTGTTCCTCCTTTATTTGAAGTCATGTACTAGTTACTTAGTCCATGCCTTTATTCTCTATGCAAAACAGACATCCACAAAGCAACAGTTGTGACAAAGAAATTAGATAGTGAATGTAGAGCAGCAGTTTTATCAGGTTTCATTAAATTCTATCATATGGGAGGAAATGGATTACTTTTCACCTCTGAGGATGGACTTGGGAAGAGGTGGCAGAAATAACAAAGTAGTTGGGGGCTGGGTGGTGTGGCTTTCACATGAGATCCTAATACTTGGGAGGCAAAAGAAGAGGAGCCCTGAAACTTTGAGGCCACCCTGAAGTTTACAGCTAACCTGGGCTACAGAACATGACACTGTCTTAAAACAGACCAACAATCCCATTTGTCAAAGCCTAACAAGGAATAGTTTGGAGCCAAATTGCTGTATTTACTGCCTTGAAATTTTTGTTTGAGAAAGTGAATAGTCATCGAAGGATTCTAGGTGAGTAAATAATCATGCAGTTATGTTGTATAACAAAGCAGTAATGAAAATGATAGGGATAGTACTAGAGAGATTCCAGTGGGAAATATGAGACTTGCTTGCATAATCATAATGAAGATTGTTTGTTATTAAAAGAGGACAAGAAAATATGTTGGAGAGTTGTTCATCTTTCACTTGGACCTTGTTAATGATAGGCAAGCACTTCCTAGCTCTGCTTTGAAAGAGGAAAATCTTACAGGAGGAGGTGAAATCCAAATTGACATTTCCCAGAGAGAAGAAAGAAACAATAAGGAAGGACAGCTGTTGTAAGAAAGAAGCTATTTTCAATTTTGTGCATTTCCAGTGCATATAATTGTTCATTCTTGTATATAAAAGAACCCAGTCTTCCTCTGGTACTTAGGACAGGGAGTGCCAGGGAGGAGATAAAAGTTTACACAACCAAGTCACTGGTGCACTGGATAACATCGAAACTGGATAGGTATCCCAAGGAGAGAAGGAAAAGAGCCTAATACATACTAGACCTCTATAAATGCTCAGAGAAAATTTGAGTGAAATAACTCGGGAACATATGTATTTTAAGTGTGAGTCAAAAAAAGCAGGTAGAAAAAAAGAGTGGTAAGGAGAAAACCAGGAGGGGAAAATTTGTGGTGTGAGCTGATTCAGATCAGACATTGCTGGCTACATACTAACCCATATAGTGACCCTCTGTCCTGTTTAGTGCAGGTGTTTACAGTTATAGTTGCATGCAGATGTGTTTTGTAAGTGATATAGTTGGTAGACAGAAAAATGAGTTTACCTGGCTTTCCAATAGAGTAGAAAACAGGAAGTCTATGTTCAGTAATTATTGATACTCCATTTTCCTTGGAAGACTCTTCTCTATAGCTTCTGTCGAAGATAATTCAAAATTAAATAATATTTTACTCTTTCCATTCAAAGGTAAAGTATGAAGTAACAGAGGATGTGTATACTTCCAGGAAAAAACAACACCAAACCATGATGCATTATTTTTGTGCACTAAATACTCTTCAGTACAAGAAGAAAATAGCTTTGTTAGAACCTCTGCTTGGATACATGCAAGCTCAGGTAAATATATTTTGGATTATATTTACCCTAAAAGCCTTGTATTAAGCTTGATTTTTTTGTATTAACTATAAGGATATTACAGACTGTTGAAAAGAATTTTGTATTGCAGTTTTAAAAAGTAATTTTAAAGACTATCAAGAGTGTCTTATTTTAGGAAGATTGGGTAAATGGTTTTTCTTGCAAATGAAGATGAAAATGTTTTAAATAAGTGGAAGTGCATTGTATTAAGACTTTCCCCACCACAGTTAAAGACAAGGAGCAGAAAGCTAGATGAATTTAATCGCTGGAGCGTCTTTTTATTATAAGCCTGAGGAAGAATGAGCAAGTCTGAACCAGACGTAGTGGTGGACAGCTTTAATCCCAGCACTTGGGAGGCAGAGGCATGTGGATCTCTTGAGTTCAAAACCAGCCTGGTCTACAAAGAGAGTTCTAGTACAGCCAGGGCCACACAGAGAAACCGTTTTGAAAAACAAACAAACTAACAAACAAGGAAAAAGAACAATCAAGTTTGCATTTGTCCCATGTTCCTCACATACTTTCTGAATCAAAAATAATAGATAAGGGTTCTGGTGAGATGTGTCAGTGGTTAAGAGCACTGACTGCTTTTCTAGAGGACCCACATTCAATTTCCAGCATCTGCATGGTGGAGGATCTGACCTCTTAAGGGCACGTGTCACATACATGATGAACAGACATACACACATGCAAAACACTCATGTACATAAAATAAAGTATTCAAATGCTCAAAATGGTGTACATTAGGAAAGAGGCTAGAAAATTGAGTTTTGGGGAATATATTAGTTCCTTAAAAACCAAGAAACTTGAATATTCTTTTAAGCATAAAAGTACTTATTTATTAACTAGTCATGATTGCCTGAGGTCAGGGAAATATTTGAGGTCACCCTGGATTACAAGTGAGCTCTATGTCACATAACAACAGCAGATGGCCTAAAATATGTGAAAGGATATATAGTAGCATTGAATTCTTGTTTCCTTAGTGGCTCTGTGTCTGGTAGATATTGTAAACCTCAACCTGACAACCCACTATTATTTCTATGTAATTCTATCCTAGAAATGTTGATGAGATTCTTCTCTAAATATTTTTTGTGTGTATGACTGTGTTGTATGATCTTTTGCCCCTCTTCTACCTCAGATAAGCTTCTTTAAGATGGGTTCTGAAAATCTCAATGGACAACTGGAAGAATTTTTAGCTAACATTGGAACAAGTGTACAGAAGTAAGTATTTTGTTTTCACTAAAATGAAAATAAATTATGTCAGAAAATTAATAGATAAATGCCATAATTTAAATATTTAGAACTTTATTTTCTAAGGGTTAGTTTTTCTGCCGCAGAGTGCATTTCTCAGCTTTATTGATAAATTAGGAAATTTCTACTATCTTTTTTTCTAGAATGTAGGCTCTGGCTTTCATAACATTAAAATTTGATAACAGTTTTAATGATAGAAAGCTAGCTTTTGTGTCTGAATGATATAAATACCTAACAGTAATTATCCATAAATAAAATTTTCTTTAAAATTTCATTTGTAAACATTGCTTGGAAAATTGGTAAGCAAATCCTCTTTTCTAGGCTCTAGTGTTTAGAGAGAGAAAGCAGTTTCAATCACCTTTGATGTCCAAGTAGCAGAGCTGTTAATCTGAGGCAAGGGGAAAGATGGAATTTAAGATTTTCATTGTATTTTTTGCAGTGCTTGAACACAGGTCAGTGCCATACTACAGAGAAGTTTTAGAATTAATCTGCACTTGGGCATCCGGTCACTTTATTAGTATTCAGATTTGATTTTGTTCCCAGAATATATTAAGTTTTAAAAGTTGTTTAAAATGATTTTGTTACTTTAACCATTTTACGGTGGCTTCTTTTAAAAAAATTAAATATATGGACACATAGGATTGATGAGGCATTATTTATTAGTTGTGGCTAGTAGTGACTAATCTGTTCTCTGTGTTAGTGTTCGAAGGGAAATGGATGGTGACGTAGAGACCATGCAACAGACAATAGAAGATCTGGAGGTGGCCAGTGACCCTTTATATCTGCCTGATCCAGATCCCACCAAGTTTCCCGTCAATCGAAATTTAACCCGAAAGGCTGGATACCTAAATGCTAGGAAGTAAGAGAACTATTGTTATTTTCATATTACACCTTGTAGTAGCACATCAATATAATGTATAGTTAATACTGTTTGCCAGATTGTTTTGGTTTTACTAAAGGTTGATACTTTTTAAAAAATCCATTTTATTTATGTATTTGTGTGTGTGTGTGTGTGTGTGTGTTGTGTACATTTTTATTTTGTGTGTATGCTTGCCATAGCACAGATTAGGAGTGGAGGTGAGTGGACAGCTTGCTGGAGTTGGCCCTCTCCTTCCACCATGTGGGTGCTTGGGATAGAATTCAAATCACCAGGCTTGGCAGGAAGAGCCTTTAAGCACTATGACATCTTGGCAACTTAAGGTTGAAACATTTTTGTGGTGTAGTTATGTAAGCGCGTTGACACATGGAGGTACATGAGAACTTTAAAAAGCCTACCTTCATCTTTATTGAATTGTTTGAATTTATAAAAGGGATGAAACTGATTTCTCAATAAGCCTATCATAACAAGTTACTAAATATTAATGTTTAAATGTGTGATTATATCAAGTAAACATTGAATTTTCATTTGAAAGTGTGCCAAGCTTCCCCTTCCCCTCTTTTTATTCTCATCAATTTTCAGTGCTGGGTTGGAACTCAGACCCTTGAGCATCCTAGGTGCACACTGTTCCATTGAGTTAAATCTCTAGCCTTCACTTGATGATGTGATGGTAAAGTAAATAAAACTGAGAAATAAAACTGAATTTCTTTCCTTGAATACTGAGTGTAACTTGGATTTTTGATGTATCACTGTAACAGTTGAAACTTAATGATATCTAGCCTTGTTTTTGAAACTACAAACATTCATACCAGTGAGTCAACATGCACAAAATCATTTTAGAGTCTGAAAAAGCGGCACATCTTCTTGATATCTTAGTGTCTTTTTACAAGTTGTTTTGTTTTCATATGCTGTTTCTTGTATCTGCTAATGACAAGGGGTTGTTTAGGGGTTGTTATTGAAATTATCAATGTACTTTCTTTAGTAAAACAGGCTTGGTGTCATCTACCTGGGATAGACAGTTTTACTTCACGCAGGGTGGAAACTTAATGAGTCAAGCCCGTGGAGATGTGGCAGGAGGCCTAGCCATGGACATAGATAACTGCTCAGTGATGGCCGTGGACTGTGAAGACAGACGATACTGTTTCCAGATCACTTCTTTTGATGGAAAAAAGTTAGTATTTTTCTGCTGCTAATAAGACATAACATTTTAAAATGAATTGCTGAGTAATTCCTTTTTGTTTCATATAGACATTTAGAATTACTATAAATTAAGGTAATTTGCTTTCAGCTTTTTTCTGACTTAAATGACTTTTTAAAAATTATATTTTTTATGTGCATTGATGTTTTACCTTTATGTACGTTTGTGTGAGGGTGTCAGGGCCTCTGGAACTAGCTGCCATGTGGGTTCTGGGAATTAAACCTATATCCTCTGGAAGAGCAGCCAGTGCTATTAACCACTGAGCCATCTCTCCAGCCCCCTTTAATGATTTTTAAAAAGACTTATGTTGACGAAATAACAAATGGTGCAAACCTGTGACTTCATGTTGAAACTAGTCACTGAAAAGTCCTGCACTGTGCTGGGAAGGCAGTGGACTTAAGAGTGCCTGCTGTGGGTTATTTACTCTGTTCTTGAACAAGTTACTTACAGTCCCTCTGATCTTTATTTCTCCCTATATCAAATGGGGGCAGTGGAGTTATTATTATGTATGTTAGATTTCTCTTCCTCACAATAATTGACAGTACAACATACGTACTGGTTACGTTATTTTATCCATTGTTTTTTATCATGCCTTTCAAAAAGTTCTATTACCTTTGTGTTAAATAAGAGTCTATTGGGGGTTGGAGAGATGGCTCAGCAGTTAAGAGCACTGACTGCTCTTCCAGAAGTCCTGATTTCAGTTCCCAGCAACCACATGGTGGCTCACACCATCTGTAATGAGATCTGATGCCACCTTCTGGTGTGTCTGAGGATAGCTACAGTATACTCACATATATGAAATAAATAAATATATTTTTTAAAAGTCTATTGAGTAGAACAGTTTTTTAAAAAGCATAAATATAAGTTGGAGAATAGAAAACTATTTGTAATTTTATTTATAGCATTTTATTTTCTTCTAGTTTTTATTCTGAGTATATTTTTCTTCCTTTACCCTCACTTCTTCCCCTTGAACCCATTTCCTTGAGCAATCTGGGCTGGTCTCTGCCACAGACTTTCTGTGACACATTCTCAGTTGTGTAGTCTGGCCTTCAACTTTTTGTTCTTTTACCTTCCCTCCAAAGTAGTTTAGCACTGTGTTACCTATCATTCCTGGTCTGAGTACATTTTCTTGAATTATTGAAAGATATTTTATATATCTAAATTAGATCTGCATCCATTAAAAAAAAAAAACATTTTGCTCTCTCTTGGCCTCTTTTGGTCTTATGCTCTTGCTGCCTTGCTCTCCCACCCCTACCCCTCCTCTTCCCTTTCCCTTTCCCCCTCTCTCCACGTGCTCATGGCCTCTCTATTTCTCTCTCTCTCTCTCTCTCTCTCTCTCTCTCTCTCTCTCTTTACCTCTTAACTCTCCCATGACCTGAATAAACTCTATTCTGTACTAAAAAAAAAAAAAAAACATTTTATAGGACTAGAGAAATAGTTCAGCAGTTAACAACAGGTATTACTCTTATAGAGGATCCAGGCTTGGTTCCGAACACCCACGTCCAGTGGATCAAAACTCGCTGTAGTTCCAGCCCCAGGTGATCTGTCACCTTTATCTGTCCTCCAAGGGTACCTGTGCTTGTGTACTGCACAGAAACTCATATACATATGATAAAATATTTCTTTAAAAGTCTATTCATAATGGCTGCATTCTAATTTTTCAAAAACCATACAACATAGTTTAAATATTTTCCTAATGATAGATATTTAAGTTAGTTGAGATTGATTTTGACCTTTGAGCTTCCTTATTTATCATTTAGAAGAAACACCTGGGTTCTCTGAAAATCATTTTTTTTTTCCGTCATATATTTGTACATAAGATCTTTCTTCATAAAAGAGTTTTGCTCCTGTATCTTTGCTACATAGTTATGTTCCTAGTCCTTCTACAGACATACAATGAATGTCAATTATATTGAGTATATAATATATCTGTATATTAGAGTTTTCCTGTTTTCATTAGCCCAGTTAGCAAATTGCTAACATGTTACTACTTGTATTTACATTTTTGTATTTTTAGTTTCTGCTAATGCTTGGCATGGTTTCCTATTTTTCTTGATAAGATAGAAAGTTAGTAAAATTTAAAATTTCTTTTAAAATATCACATTTCTGTAATGGTTCATACATTAGATTTTTTATTTAAACTAAGGGAGAAACTGTAATAATGAAGTTAGTATTTTTGGTTAGATCACCAATAGAAATGCTAGTAAGTTGAAGTGCCATTCTTCTTTTATGTTCTGTCTTTTGAGAGCTGGAACTGCCATTTGGTTTTGCATGTTGGGTTGTGATAGCCACTTGGAGTCACAAGCCTTAAGTCCTGCTGCTGCTGCTGGTGGTCTTTGTTCCCTAAAGTATTTCCATCACTTGTGTTTTTTATTTAATTTTAAGGTTGAGGCTAAAACTTTTAATTTTTTCTTCCCAGATCTTCAATTTTGCAAGCAGAGAGTAAAAAAGACCATGAAGAGGTAAAAAATTTTTTATAAGGCTATTTATTTATTTATTGTTTTTGGAGACAGGGTCTCTCTGTGTAGTGTTGGCTGTTGTGGAACTTACTCTGTAGATCAGGCTGGAAATCTACCTGCTTCTGCCTCTTGTGTGCTAGTAATAAAGTTAATTTCTTCAGCAACATTTAAATTAGTTTTATTTTGTTTTTTTTTCTGAGAACAAAACATATTAATGTATTTATAATAGAAAGTTTAGGAAAACCCTAGTTAATTAAAAAATGACTTTAGTTTTCTAACAGAATTTTATAGCTGGAGGAATCTTAGACACCATTTCTGTGCTGTCTTAAAGTGTTATATTTGGCGGTGACCTTCCGAATGTCACCTTCTAGCAGGCATAGTATTGTGAGTTAGCAGTTGGCTTATTCTCCGTTTTCACTAACCTTCGGGATGCTACTTACAGCAGCTAGAACATGGTACAAGAGGAAACAGCGCTGGGCTTAGAACAGTGGGAAAATTAAAGACAGAAAAAAGATTTGGGAGTCTCTGTTCTTCCTCACAAGCCTTTCCTTTTGGCTCCAGCCTTCCTCCTAGTATACTACATAAGGAGGGTAAGATGCTATCAAGGCTGAACCTTTCAAAACAGTTTTCAGAAATTCAGTCTGAAGATCTCTTAGATGCATATGTTTATAGTGGGTCTCTTGTTTTTGTTTTGTTTATGGTGCTGGGGATTGAGTCCAGTGGCTCACATATTTTGTTAAATAAAGTATGTGCTCTACCACTGAGTTACAGCCTCATTCCCAAGATGTTTTCTTATGAAAATTATATGCTGCTTCTAATGAAAACTATTTCAGTTTAATATTTAATAGCCTTCCTTAGTAGAGAGGCTCTATTAAAAACTAGTAATAATCTTACTTTTTTTCTTTTCAGTGGATCTGTACAATAAACAACATATCTAAACAAATATACTTGAGTGAAAATCCAGAGGTAATATTTTTATTTTGTTATCCAGGATTATCAGAATGAAATAATTTTGTGGTTTATATGGCTTGTAGCAATTGATTCTTAAGTTTTGTAATCTCAAGTATGGAATCTATATGATTCTGTTTGGGTAGTTACAATGTACCATGATGTATTGTTTGTCACAATTGTTATTTCAAAATGTACTGATAAGTTACTCAGCTGGTATTGACAATTACCTTTGTGTAGGGTATCATGGAGTAGGTAAAAATGTAGGGAAACTCCATGGCTGCCTCTAGGAGTTACTGTGGTAAGTCAAAGTAGAAGTTTTGTGACATTTTATGTATAACATATTGTGATTAGAAGCACATAGTTAAAAAATGTACCTGGTGATTACTTACAGGCTTACATTTTGAGAATATTAGGATTAGTGAGGACTTTGTTTTAGAGAAAATTCTGTAGAGGTGATGGAATCCTGTGCTAAGATTTGCTTAAGGAAAAAAGGAGCCACTGCAGCCAATACATAAAAACTAAAGTCAGATGCAGAAGTGACATGTGGGTGGAACTAGCAGAGTAAATCAAAGTTTTTGGTGCAGAATGGAAAATTGAACTGTGCACTTAGATACATGGAAATCTTGTTTAGATACTTGTTATGATTTTGGTACATCTGTAACGATGCAGCCCAAACTCTGTTTGCAAATTATTCTTTTGAGTAGAAAGGGGTTCAAGCCTGGTAAACCCCAGTTTGTATGTAAACTTAGCCATAGTTACAGTTTGAGCAAGCAGGTAGAATCCAAGGGTACCAGTAGCTGAAAGAAGGGAGTGAGAGAATGGACTGAGTCTATTTTTTATCCACGTTGGGAAAGGACTTGGTTCTAGACAGGAGCCGTCTAGACTTCAGTTAAGACAGGAGTTGGCTATGCTGTAAACCCAGGTGCTTCTCAGAGCCAGGTAGGGATGGATAATTTCATTTGAAAGTCTTAGTCCTAAGCTCCCCCCACACTCCCAAAACAGGGTTTCTTGGATCTGCCTGTCTTTTCTCCCCCCCAACCCAGATTAATGGCATGTGTCACCATCCTAGCTTAAGTTACTATTGTTGTAATGGGGGACTTGATAGGAGGGTCTAGACTAGTTAGTAACTGGTTGAGTAAAAAAGGTAAAGAAGAAAATGATAAAGATGATGTTTTCAAAGACTTTCATTTAGAAAAAAAAATTCCGTTTTTTTAAAAATGTATACCATCAAGTATATTTATAATAATGTTACAAATTAATAATTATATTCTAGAAGAATTCTTTTATATTTAAATGAATGGCTTACTCCTAGTTTTTTTGTTCTATAAAATATTTTGAATGACTAGGCAGTGTGCTAGGTGATAGCAGTACAAACCTTAATCCAAAGTAACTGGTAGTTAAAAATTAATAGAAAAAGGATATACTCATGTCATAAATATTAGTAGAAAGTAATTAGAATTATAGGAATTAGAATTATCTTGAACTATAGGAGGTTCACAATGTTTGAAATTAATGTACCGTACTAGTAAGGTCAGAGAATGGAAATAACTTAGTAGGTTTAGTTTGTATTTTAAGCACAGCTCAAGAGCTTACTAACAGTTTTGACAGTTACATCAAACATTTAGTTTCTTACATTATTAATACTAATTCTTTTTTTAAAAAAATAAACCAAAATAGGAAACTGCCGCCCGAGTGAATCAGTCTGCTTTAGAAGCTGTCACTCCGTCTCCATCTTTCCAGCAGAGACATGAGAGCCTGCGTCCAGGAGGGTGAGTTAGTATGTGGGGTTAAGTGTTAGCTAATGCTCTGATTTTAACAGTACTGCTTAGTTAAGTAGTAAGCCATCTCAGAATGACAGAAGTATATATTTAAAATAATAAATTTACTAATGGGGGCACAGGCCAGAGGTTGGTATGGTGGAGAACTTTATTTTTAAGACAGAATCCCAGACCTGGAGCTCATTGATTTGGTAAGCTGACTGGCCAGTGAGTTCCTTGAATCTTGCTGTCTCTGCACCCCAGTACTGTGGTTGCAGATGCATGCTAACATGGCAGCTTTCCCCTCTTTTTATTACTACTATTAATTATTTATTTACGAGTATTGAAGATTAAAACCCAGGTTCTCACTAGGCATTGGTAGCATATACTTTTAATTCTAGCAGTTGGTAGGCAGATGCAAGTGGATATCTGAGTTTGAGGCCAGCCTGGTCTACAGAGTGAGTTGTAAGACATCAAGGGCTACATAGTAAAATCGTGTTGAAACCCTCCCCCACCAATAGAAACTGTAAACAGCTTCTCCTGCTCAGACAACAGGCATTTTACCAGTGAAGTCATCACCCTAGTCCCCGTTTATGTTTTTTAATTGCAAAGAAAGGAATCCTTTACTAAATAAATAGTGATATGAGATTAACTTTTTATACTCTTTGAGTCAGGGTCTTGTTTTCTAGACCAGGCCAATCCAAAACTTGTGATCCACTACCTGGATTTACTTCCTGAGTGCTAGGATTATAGAAAGGTAATTTTTTAAAATTGGAGTTTGATTTATACTCTCATTGACTAGAAATACAGTTTTCTTGTAGTCTTCCAAGTATTGAACTTCTGAAAAAAAAAAAAACTAAATTCAGTGCCTTGTTTTCCTTTGTGGTTAGACAATCTCGGCCACCAACAGCTCGAACCAGCAGTTCAGGATCCTTGGGATCAGAGTCTACAAATTTAGCTGCCCTCTCTCTAGATTCTCTTGTTGCTCCAGATACGCCAATACAGTTTGATATAATTTCTCCTGTGTGTGAAGATCAGCCTGGCCAGGCAAAAGCCTTTGGACAAGTAGGCAGGTGAGTAGTGACGTCAGAAAGCCAATGTGCTGTGGTCTGTGAGACTATAAGACTTGTGTCCATTTCTGTATCAGCTATGATGTCTTTTGTGTAATTGCCTAACAGCATTTACATAGGTAGGGTAGAACCATACAGGTTTTTCTGTTGGTCTTCTGTATCTGTAAAAGGTGCTAGGATAATCAAATGTCAAAAAAATTAATTCTGAATTGCTTATCAAGCCTATTACTTGAGCATTTGCCTTGTCAATTGCAGAAGTGGTAGTTCTATTTTTAGGTTGTGACACTATTTTAAAAATTCTTTGTCAGAAGAAGGGGTTGGGGATGTACCTCAGTTGGTAGCGAGCTTGCCTAGCATGCACATGAAGCCTTGGATTCAGTCTCTAGCACCACAGAAAACCTGGGCAGTTTAGCTTATCCCTGCAACTGTAGTTACTTAGGAATTGAGAGTAGGAGAGTCTAAAACTCAAGATTTTCTTGGCTATATAGCAAATGCAAATCTGGTTTGGACTATACAAGATCCTCTTGCTGATGATGATATTGTTGATGATGAGGTCATGTCACAATACTTAAATTTTTTTTTTAGGGGGAGTGGATAGAGAAATGACTCAGAAGTTGAGAGTGGCTACTGTTCCTGCAGAGTATCAGGTTCCGTTCATAGTACCCATGTGTGATAGGTCACAACTACTTCTAACTCTGGTTCCAGGGGATCTAAAACTGTTGTCTGGCCTCCACAAGTTCCTAAATGCATATGGTGCACAAAAACTTATATAGACAAACACACATAAACATAAAGAAATGAAACTATGGCAAATCATTTATTAAGGAGGTTGGGCACTTAATACATTCAATTTGGATATGACAGAATTATGAAAACTTGTACAAATATATTATATTACATATGCATAGCACTTGATATAATATGCCACACTGATATGGAAGAAATCAGTGTTGGACTGGAGAAATAGCTCAGCAGTTACACTTGCTGTTCTTGCAGAGGATCCAGGTTCATATCCAGCACCCACATGGTAGCTCACAACCATCCATAATTCTGACTCTAGGGGATCTGAGGCCCTTTTTCTCTGCAGGCACTGGACACATAAATAGTGCATATTCATACACGGGGGCACTCATTTATATACATACAGTAAGATTAAATAAATATTTTTAAATAGATCAAT
The DNA here is from genome assembly GCF_963924665.1 of Micromys minutus. Classification (NCBI taxonomy): domain Eukaryota; kingdom Metazoa; phylum Chordata; class Mammalia; order Rodentia; family Muridae; genus Micromys; species Micromys minutus. Next base: position 31,947,743 of record NC_137981.1, read on the forward strand.
ATCTTATCCTCATTTTGTGTGTATATGTTTATATATCTGCAGATGCACACATACATTTATGTGCATGTTTGTGGAGGTCAGAGGACAATTCAGGTGGTATTATTAGCTAGCTACCTTTTTGATAAAGAATTTCCCACTGCCCTGGACTTACCAAGTAGGCTGGATCTCCATTGAACTCTAGGGATCTATCTATTTCTGCCTCCCCAGAGCTGGGATTGCAAGTTTTGACCTTAGGTTTTTGTTTGTTTGTTTTGTTTTGGTGTATGTGTATGTGTGTGTGTGTGTTGGGCAGATTTTATGACAGTGTTTCTCTGTGAAGTCCTAGCCGTCACTCTGTAGTCTTGGCCTGGCCTCTAACTCAGAGTTCCATCTGACTGTGCCTCCCTGGTGCAGGAATTAAAGCCATGTACCACTACTTTTGGGTGCTTGGCCTTTTTACATAGTTTTGGGGGTTGAACTCGGGTTGACTGAGCCATGTCCTTAACCCCTGCCCTGTTTTTTTAATGCCATTATTATTTTAGACCACTTCTTACAGTAAGGCTTCTTTTGAATTGAACTTTCCCTTCATCATTGTGATTGTGCCACAAGCTCAGAACAGGAATGGGGGCAGTAGCTTTTATCTTTGGTTTACTTTTCTTCTTGCATTGGTACTTAAACCTTGAGAAATAGAGTTTAGTTTTCTCTTACTTTGTGGTGCTGGGGATGAAACCCAGGCTTTGTGTGCATCATAGGAAAGCCCTCTTAGTACTTACGTATATCTATACCTGTATATAGAGCCAGGAAATACAGTTCATTAAAAAAAGAAATACATGTTTAGAACTAGACAGTGTTTGGATCTTTATAGTTAACTTGCAATTTGTACTTAAAGAATTCAGACTTGGAATTTTACAGTTCTAGGAAATTCCTGGCATTTTTTCAAGACTCCAGTATTGTCACCACATTGGTCTTCCTCTGCGTTGGTTTGTTTAAATTAGAAAACTTTTAGAAAATAGTTTAGTATGAGGATTGTTATGTGTAGTTAAATTTATACCTACTAAATAAAACACAGCAACAAAGGGCTGTGATAGGTACATCAGTTAGTGTAGACACTGGGTTTGGCCTGTTACTCAGTGTGAGCAAAGCTATTGTATTGTTCATTAGCAGAGTGAGAGATTCTGGAGCTTTTCTTTGTAAACATGTAAAGTTTTATGACTCAATCTTTAATTCTGTTCTCTTCCGTGTGACTTTTGGTGACATTTATTTATGTTTTTCCCTAAATTTTAGGCGTACAAATCCATTTGGAGAATCTGGAGGAAGCACAAAATCAGAAACTGAAGGTAGAGCAGACTGCAATATTCATTCTAGTGATCCAGGAGTAAATTTTGAAATGTGTCATTTGCATTTTGCTTCTGTGCTCAGTTTTGATGTTTTTACTTCAGAATTTTTACTCATAGATTATTTTTTTTAAAGGTTTATTTATTTTATGTGTTTGAGTACACTTTTGCTCTCTTCAAACAAACAAGAAGAAGGCATCAGATCTCATTACAGATGGTTGTGAGTCACCATGTGGTTGCTGAAAATTGAACTCAGAACCGCTGGAAGAACAGTCAATGTTCTTAACTGCTGAGTTACCTCTTCAGCTCTCTCATACTATTCTTAAGGCAACCAGAACCTAATCTGACTTCTGATGTAACTCATTATAGAATGTCACAGACATTTGGCCTTATTGTCAAATTCTTAGTACATAAACTATTTCTTAAGCTTTTTTTTTTGGAAAAAATAAAAGTTTGTGTTTTTTTTTTAATCTTTCAACCCCAAGATCCTTGACTTAACTAACCCTGGGAAGTTGGCTAGGTTTCCAGGATTGGAATGCTTTCCTTCTGGTTGAGTAGGTTTTAATCCAATTAGAGAACTGTTACTATCAAGATGTATGTATACTATCGTACATGAAGATTATCGTGATGTGCTGGTAGTGGTTGTGGTTCATAGGCACCATAGCTGGGAAGAACTATTTGTTCCTCCCTCTTTTAGAAGGCTGTGTTGTGTCTTCTAATACCATAAAAGTTAATTCTCAGGGAAAAGGCAGTTCAACTCAGGGGTCTCTGGACCAAGCATCTAAAGTTCATGGTGGCTTCAGCATTAGGGGACTCAACCTTCCACCTCTCAGGGGCAACTAAGGGCAGTGGCATGTAATATCTTTTAGAGAACTCTGACCAACAACTTCAAAGAGGGCCTTTCATGCTTGCTGTTGGGGTTTTTGTTAGATGGTCTTTGGCTTTTGGAGGGTGCATTGTCATTTAAATGGAAAATTTTCATTTAAACTTTGTATGTGTATTTATGCTTAGATTTGGCAGTATTATAGAGCTGTGGTTGTTATTTTGTTAGGTAGTTAATAGTTATGATTACTTATAACATTTTCAGACATCCTTGTTTTACCCTCTTTTCCATATCTCCTGCCTCTTGACTAGAGCCTTCTCCTTTAGAGCCTTCTCCTTTAGAGCCTTCTCCTTTTCCCCCATTTTCCTGATGCTTTTAAATCCCTCTCTTTTCATCAATGATTCCTTTTTGTTTTCCTTGTTTTTGTAGTTAACTCCAGTATATATATTCACACATGAACATTTGGAACTGTGAGCACCAGATATGAGAAAACATGTTTGTCCTTTTGGGTCTGCGTCACTTCACTCAATGAACAAGCCAGCCTAGTCAGTCAGCAGGTTCTCCAGAGCAGGAGTGAGGATTAAAAAGAAAAAAAGACTATTAGACAACACTGTAGTATGACCCCAGCCAGTTCTGAGGCTGAATCGGGTTTATTTTTTTCCCTGTCTGCTTTTATACCACTTTAAGTACATGCAAAATATAATAAGATCAGTTTTGGGTCAAGGAACAAGCAAAGCAATAAATAAAATCCCATAAATACCTTTCTAGGGGCTAGTCAGTGATAACCAAGACAAAAGAACTGCCTCATATGTCTCACCTGAGACTTTGCTCTGAGCTCTGCATTAACTCAAATGTAAATGTTCTTAATCTGGGCCTCTTTCCCAAAGATTTCTACCTTGAGCTTACTTCTTTTGTCCTGGTGGATGTAAAATTTCTGCCAAGTGTCTAAAAGAAACCCCTAAAAGCTCTCCACATCTCCCCCTTATTTCATAAACAAGACTGTGTGTCCCTGTCTTAGGTTGTTCTGACAAAAATGCTTTCCTTACCCAGTGTGAAATATGCATTATCAAGAGCAGTGCTATTCTGTCTTAGTTTGTTAAGGCTCTGTACCCATCCTTGGCTACCAGCCTGTTAAATTAAGAATTCTGTCTGGGGATCCATTTTTAGTTTCAAGCCATGTATTTTGGCCACCACTATATTGAGTCACATTTTATCACAATGGGCAGGAGTGAAAGTATTTCCAGGACAAGAAGGGCTAGCATGATCAAGCTGTGTATGCCATTCTTAAAGCTTGACCAAGATTGAAATATTGACCTCAGGCCACAAATAATTTTATCAGCAATATCTGCAGCATCAAAGCTCAGCAGAGCAGCATTCTTTAAATTTATAATCTGTGTATGCAAAGTTAAAACATCCAGAGTGGTGTTAGAATTATTCCAAATATCCTACAAGTATCTTTGAACTTTTTCCCTTACAGTGACTATCATTGTAAATTTTAGAAGTAACACAAATCCGTTGGTATTTAGCATAACCCTAGAGATGGCTTCTTACTCTTTTTTAAAATTTTATTTTAAAGAATTATTTATTTTATGTACACTGTAACTGTCCTCAGACATACCAGAAGAGGGCATCAGATTCCATTATTGATGTTTGTGAGCCACCATGTGGTTGCTGGGAATTGAACTTAGGACCTCTGGAAGAGTAGTTAGTACTCTTAACCACTGAGCCATCTCTCCAGCCCAGCTTCTTACTCTTAAACTCTGAACCTCCAATAATTTGAGTAGTATCATAAAGAGCATCAATCCATTGTTCCAATGGCCTTTCTAAATCCTCTTGAATACTCAGTAACATGTTTTGCTAAATGATTAACAACAGTAGCTGTCATAACTTCTTGTGTCAAAGCAATTGCAGAAGCAGTGGTGCTGTTAATGCAATTAAAGCTGCTATGCCATCAGTAACCAAGCCCACTGCCCTCTTGCTTCCGCTTAAAGCCTGACTCACTTCTTCCAGTATCCACAAGCTTTTTTCAGAATACCAAGGTACTGTAATACTCATAGGCAATAAAGCAAAAGCTGATTGATAAACCACTGTAACAGACATGTCAGATTTCAACACATTAACACAATTAGAAAGTGTACAATCAATATAACTTACTTTAAATACTGTAGAAGAAACAAAAGTAATTATAACATGGCCAGTTAATAAAAGGTTAGGAGCTTTAACTAATATTTGTTTGAAATCCAGATCTTACCACAATTTTATCCACTGTAAATGTAACTTCATACAGGCAGTTGTGAATTTTCAGATGTTTCTGAAAATGTCCAGAACCAGACTTCCAAATGAAGGACTGTTATTTCCAATATTGGATTGATTTTTAGACCAGTTCATGATTGAGTCAGAATAACTGGTCACATTAAAGGAAAGAGAAGGGTCATTATAACTTCTCTTTGTGATTAAGTTTTTGAAGGCAGTTTCCACAGTCTCCATGTTCTCTGTCCCACAAAGTCTAAAAGCTTGAGGCAAGTCATCTTCAATCTGGGATATAGGCAAGCAAAGATGGGTCAGGAACATATGTCCAATGCCGATTCTCTGTCACCATTGTCAGGGCACTCAGCAAGCTTACAGTCAGCATCATTCTTTGTCCCAGCATCAGCATGTCACCAACCACTCTGGCAGCTAGCATGCTTTTGCAGCATTCTGCAGGGAGAAACAAAAATATGCCTTCTTCTTCATATTAATGTCTGATTGGAACCAGACCATATGCCAGTAAGTGGATCCTTCCATTTCACCTAGGCAGAAGTATGTCTAGTTGAAGGATGCCATAGACACTCGGCAGAGAGTTCCTTGGCATCCAAATATTAAAATTTTAACATAAAAGGATCATGATTTAATTAATTGTGTGATGTATTGGGATATAACCCCCCTTCTTGTGTTATGAAGATATTGTTTTAAAGTCCCACAGTACCTGTTCCTTATCCTTGAGGATTATTAGAACTTTCAGTAATATGGGTAGTATTATTGACAAGCTTGTCACATTGTAAATCGTCACATCAGAAATGCTTGACTGCAGTAGACAGTTGTGTTACCTGTTTTAATCTGATATGGAACACCAAGCATAGAGAAACAAAGTAGGCAATGACTAGTTTAGTTGCTTCTCCTGTTAAAGCAGTTGCAACTAGAAAGCCTGAAAAATGTCAATATTCACATGTACTTATTTTAATTTTTTAAAGTCAGAAATATTCATAACATCCATTTGCCATAATTAATTAGGTATAAGTTCTTGAGGATCAACACCATTATGTGTGTGATGGTTTGCATATGCTTGGCCCAGGGAGTGGTACTATTAGAAGGTGTGGCCTTGTTGGAGGAAGTGTGTCATTCTGGGGGTGGGCTAGGAGACACTCCTTCTAGCTGCCTGAGGATGCTTAGTCTGTTCCTGGCTTTCTTTGGATGAAGATGTAGAACTTTCAGCTCATCCTGTACCATGCCTGTACCCCACTCCTGGTACCAACTTCTGTGCTGTGAACAGACACCATGACCAAGGCAAGTCTTATAAATAACAACATTTAATTGAGGCTGGCTTACAGGTTCAGAGTTGCAGTCTATTATCATCAAGACAAGAGCATGGCAGCATCCAGGCAGGCATGGTGTGACATACTTCTTCCAACAAGGCCACATCTTCTTCTTCTTCTTCTTTTTTTTTTAAGATTTAAAAATAATCATTGTCAGACAATTTATTAGTCATATGATTAAATGTTGTACTAATAGTAGTTATATTTAAAATATAGAAAAAAATTAGGGAAATGATCATATATTTTCTGTATACACATATTTTTTCAAAATATTTTCACTCTTTTAAACTTTATTTTAAAAAACAAAGATAAAAGAAAAAAAATTTAAACATTTTTGCATAAATGTATACAAATACAACTGTGTCAGTGCTTGGCTGTTTTTTCTTTTTTTAAAGGTTTGATACTCTGTATTAAGGTCTTACTAGTTACAATGAGCAAAAAGTACATGTAAAACAGGATGTAACCCGGAATTAGTCAACGTTCTCTTGGTGTGTAAGGATTGAGCATAATGTTTTTTGATTTCTTTTTTTCTTGAACTTCACACAGTCTGTGAGTTGTTTCTGGGGCAGTGCGAGCCTATGGGGTTAGCATCCCACTATCAGTGACTGCATATTATGTCTGTTCTTTTGTTACTGGGTTATCTCACTCAGGATGACATTCTCTAGATGCAACCATTTTCTTAAGAATTTGGTTAAGTCATTGTTTCTGATAGCTGAGTAGTACTCCATTGTGTAAGTGTACCACAATTTTTGTATCCATTCATCTACTGAAGGACATCTGGGTTTTTTCCAGCTTCTGGCTATTATAAATAGAGCTGCTATGAACATTGTGGCGCATGTATCTTTGTTGTATATTGGAGTGTCTCTGGGGTATATGCCCAGAAGTGGAATAGCTGGGTATTCAGGTAGTACTATGTCCAATTTTCTGAGGTATCGCCAGACAGATTTCCAGAGTGGTTGTATCAGTTTACAACCCCACCAACAGTGGAGAAATGTTCCTCTTTCTCTACAACCTCGTCAACATCTGCTGTCATCTGAGTTTTGGATCTTGGCCAATCTGACTGGTGTGAGGTGGAATCTCAGGGTTGTTTTGATTTGCATTTCCCTGATGGCTAAGGATGTCAAGCACTTCCTTAGATGTTTCACAGCCATTCCATATTCCTCAATTGAGAACGTTTTGTTTAGCTCTGTACACCATTTTTTAATAGGGTTGTTTGATTCTCTGGTGTCTAGCTTTTTGAGTTCTTTGTATACCTTGGATATTAGGCCTCTATCTGATGTGGAGTTGGTAAAGATCTTTTCCCATTCTGTTGGCTGCCGTTTTGTTTTCTTGACAATGTCCTTAGCCTTTCAGAAACTTTGCAATCTCATTAAGTCCCATTTGTCAATCTTTGACCTTAGAGCTTGAGCCATTGGTTTTTTGTTCAGAAAAATTTCTCCTGTGGCTATGTGTTCTAAGGTTTTCCCTACTTTCTCATCTAATAGTTTCAGTGTATCTGGTTTAATGTGGAGATCTTTGATCCACTTACACTTGAGCTTTGTACAAGGAGATAAGAAAGGGTCTATTTTCATTCTTCTGCATGCTGAGTGCCAGTTGGACCAACACCATTTGTTGAAGAGGCTGTCCTTTTTCCATTGAATGTTTACATCTCCTTTATCAGAAATCAGGTGACCATATACGTGAGGGCTTAATTCTGGATCTTCTATTCTATTCCATTGATCCACGTGCCTATTTCTGTACCAGTACCATGTAGTTTTCAGCACAATTGCCTTGTAATATAGCTTGAGGTCAGGGATAGTGATTCCCACAGTTGTTTTCTTGTTGTTGAGGATGGATTTTGCTATTCTAGGTCTTTTGTTATTCCAGATGAAATTGCACATTGATCTTTCCAACTCAATGAAGAACTGGGTTGGGATTTTGATGGGGATTGCATTGAATCTGTAGATTGCTTTTGGTAGGATGGCCATTTTTAAAATGTTGATCCTTCCAATCCATGAGCATGGGGGAGATCTTTCCATTTTCTGAGATTTTCCTCAATTTCCTTCTTTAGAGGTTTGAAGTTCTTGTCATACAGGTCCTTCACTTGCTTAGTTAGTCACACCAAGGTATTTCATAGTTTTTGTGATTATTGTGAAGGGTATCTTTTCCCTAATTTCTTTCTCCACATGTTTGTCCTTTGAATATAGGAAGGCTACTGATTTGTTTGAGTTAATTTTGTATCCAGCCACTTTGCTGAACTTGTTTATCAGCTGTAGGAGTTCTCTGGTAGAATTTGTGGGGTCACTTAAGTACACTATCATGTCATCTGCAAAGAGTGATGTTTTTACTTCTTCCTTTTCGATTTGTATCCCCTTGATCTCCTTTTGCTGTCTAATTGCTCCAGCCAGGACTTCCAGTACTATGTTGAATAGGTAGGGGGAGAGTGGGCAGCCTTGTCGAGTCCCTGATTTTAGTGGGATTGCTTCAAGGTTCCCACCGTTAAGTTTGATGTTGGCTGTTGGTTTGCTGTATATTGCTTTTATTATGTTTAGGTATGGACCTTGGATTCCGGTTCTTTCCAGGACTTTTACATGAAGGGGTGTTGAATTTTGTCAAATGCTTTCTCAGCATCTAGTGATATGACCATGTGATTTTGTTCTTTGAGTTTGTTTATATGGTGGATTACATTGATGGATTTCCTTATATTAAACCATCCCTGGATCCCAGGGATGAAGCCTACTTGGTCATGGTGAATGATTGTTTTGATGTGTTCTTGGATTTGGTTTGCAAGGATTTTGTTGAGTATTTTTGCATCAATGTTCATAAGTGAGATTGGTCTGAAGTTCTCTTTCCTTGTAGGGTCTTTGTGTGGTTTAGGAACGAGGGTTATTGTAGCCTCAAAAAATGAGTTAGGTAGTATTCCATCTGATTCTATCTTGTGGAATAGAGTATTGGTGTTATGTCTGCAATAAATGTCTGATAAAATTCTGCACTGAACCTGTCTGGACCTGGGCTTTTTTTAGTTGGGAGGCTTTTGATGACTTCTTCTATTTCTTTAGGTGTTATGGGATTATTTAGATGGTTTACCTGTTCCTGGTTTAACTCTAGTATCTGTTATCTATGTAGGAATTTATCCATTTCCTCCAGATTTTCCAGATTTGTTGTGTATAAGCTTTTGTAGTAGGATCTGATGATTTCTTGAATTTCTCAGTTTCAGTTGTTAAGTCTCCACTTTCCTTTCTGATTTTGTTAATTTGTATACTCTCTCTTTGCCCTCTAGTTAGTCTGGCTAGGGGTTTATCAATCTTGTTGATTTTCTCAAAGAACCAGCTCTTGGTTTTGTTGATTCTTTCGATGGTTCTTTTTGTTTCTATTTGGTCTATTTCTGCCCTAAGTTTGATTATTTCTTGCCCTCTACTCCTCTTGGGTGTATCTGCTTCCTTTTGTTCTAGAGCTTTTAGCTGTGCTGTCAAGTTGCTGATGTATGCTCTCTCCAGTTTCTTTTTGGAAGCGCTCAGGGCTATGAGTTTTCCTCTCAGTACTGCTTTCATTGCATCCCATAGGTTTGGGTATGTTGTGTTTTCGTTTTCATTGAATTCTAGAAAATCCTTAATTTCTCTCTTTATTTCTTCTTTGACCCTGATATAGTTTAACAGAGCGTTGCTTAGTTTCCATGTGTATGTGGGCTTTTTGTTGTCTTTGTTGTTGTTAAAGACCAGCCTTAGACCATGGTGATCTAAGAGGATGCATGGGAGTATTTCAATCTCCTTATATCGATTGAGGCTCGTTCTGTGTCCAATTATATGGTCAATTTTCGAGAAGGTGCCATGAGAAGAAGGTGTATTCTTTTACTTTAGGATGATATGTTCTGTAGATATCTGTTAATTCCAGTTGGTTCATAGTCTGCTAGTTTTACAGTGTCCTTGTTCAGTTTCTGTTTCCATGATCTGTCCATTGGTGAGAGTGGGGTATTAAAGTCTCTCACTATTATTTTGTAGGCTGAAATGTATTTTTTGAGCTTTAGTAGGGTTTCTTTTATGAATGTGGGTGCTTTTCTATTTGGAGCATATATGTTAAGGATTGAGAGTTCCTCCTGACAGATTTCCCCTGTAATAAGTAAAAAGTGTCCTTCCTTATCTTTTTTGATAACTTTTGGTTGGAAATTTACTTTATTCGATATTTGAATAGCCACTTTAGCTTGCTTCTTGGGGCTGTTTGCTTGGAAGTTTTTTTCCCAACCTTTTACTCTGAGATAGTGTCTGTTTTTGTCTCTGAGATGAGTTCCCTGTATGCAGCAAAAGGCTGGATTTTGTTTATGTATCCAGTCTGATAGCCTATGTCTCGTTATTAGGGAGTTGAGTCCATTTATGTTAATAGATATCAAGGAATAGTGGTTTTTGTTTCCTGCTATTATTGCTTTTGTAGGTTGAGTTGTGTCTGTGTCTCTTTAAGGCCACATCTTCTAATAATGCCATTCCATGGGCCAAGCATATGGAAAATATCACAATGTGGTACAGGAAGAAATTGAGGGCATTGAGGACAAGTCTTTTTTTTTTTTTTACATTTTTTTTATTAGATACTCTGTATTTACATTTGAGATGTTATCCCTTTACCTCACCTCACTCCCATCCCCCATCCCCCTCCATTAGCCTTCACAAAGGTGCACTCCCTTCTGATCCCCCTCTTCACCCCATTGCTTTGGCATTCCCCTACAGTGGGAAAACATGCTGTCTCTGGAACAAAAGTCTCTTCTCACATTGATGCCAGACACTGCTATCTTCAGCTACATATGCAACTGGATCAATAGGTCTCTCAGAGTGTGCACAGAGGTTGGTGTTTTACTCCATGGGAGTTTGGGAGGGTTTGGCTGGTTGATAATGTTGTTCTTCCCATGAGGTTGCAACCCCTTTCTGCTCCTTAGGTCCTTTCTTTAGCAACCTCATTGGAAACCCCAAGTTCAGACGGGTGGTTAGCTGCAAACATGCTTAGCTGTATCTATATGACTGTAGCATAGTCTCTGAGGGGACATCTCTGTCTTGTTCCTGCCAGTAAGTACTTTTTGGGATCAGTGCTTGGATTTGGTGACTGCATATGTGGTGGATCCCCAGGACAAGTCTTTACAATCTGACATGCACGTTCTCTAGAAATACCAAATTGTCTCAAGCGATGTAAAGAATGAGATTGTTTGGCTAATTGTTCCTGTGTAAGGCCTATAATCTGCCTGATATACAAATCTGCTGCGACATTGCCCTCACTAAGGGGTCCAGGCAATCCAGTATGAATTCTTAAATGTTCTATAAAGTGAGGAATAGTATGTTCTCTTAAATTAAGCTGTATTTTTTTATAAATAATTGCAAAATTTTAAAATTAATGGTATCTAAAAAGGGAACAATTTTAAGCAATTGTAAACCATGAGCTATATATTGGCTCTTAGTATACAAATTAAAAAGCTTGATTTTTTTCAGCATTTCAAACACAGCAGCTATAGTGCGTAGTTCAATTATTTGTGCTGAAGTTGGGGAAACTCAAGAGAATGAACATGTGCTGCCTTCCCACTAGATGAGCTGTCTTTAAATACAATAAGCGTATTCTCTCTGGGCTGCGTGGACAAATTTACAGGAAATACAAAAGCATGCGTAGAGGCAAATTGTAACAACTTGTCTTTTGGATAATGATTATCAAGTTTGCCTGAAAAATTTGCACATGCAATAGGCCAAATATCAGTATTCTGTAATAGCCAATTTTTAAAAAATATTTTTATTTATTTTATGTATATGTGTACACTGTAGCTGTCTTTAGACATACCAGAAGAGAGCATCAGATCCCATGATAGATGGTTGTGAGCCACCATGTGGTTGTTGGGATTTGAACTCAAGACCTCTAGAAGTGCAAACCACTGAGACATCTCTCCAGCCTGTAATAGCCAATTTAATTGCTGTTGGAATAAGGGATAAATATTTTATCAGGTTCTTTCCCAAAATACTTTTGTGATACTGTCCAACAATTCTGTATTAACACAGCAACAGCTTCATAGTAGGTTATTAAAAGAGCAAAGGCTTGTAGTAAAACAGGGATCGGCTAGTAAAATACCACCCATATAATGAATAATATACACTGAAAGATTCAAAGTCTTAATTTCTTAAATTGAAGCAGTGACTTTTTTTATTTACATAATGTAGAGCTATTAGCCATCCCTTAGACAAAACTTTCCAATGATACTGATTCATGGGCTCTCCAAAATTTACAAGCAGGCACACTAAATGCAAACTTCCCACAGTCACCAGGATGCAAAGGAACAGTATAAAAATAATCCTCCAAATCCATAATAATTCTATATGCATTTTCTGGAATAGCAGTTGGAGTAGGCAAGCCAGGCTGTAATGCTCCCAGAAGTTCCATAGCTTCAGTAACCTTTCTCAAACCCTGCAAGAATCTTCACTTGCCTAATCACTCCTCCTAATTACAAATTTGTATGAGTTAAAATCCGGAGCCTGTGATTGAACTGAATACTGCAGCCAATGGAACACTGGCAGTTCTTTTCTGGTCTTGTCTAGTTGGTATCCTGTGTACACACATTTTTCTATGTTCCATTATTGCGGTAAGATTTTTTTCAGATTTCTTGATTATTTTGAGAATTTAAAGATAAATACCCTACTTTATCTTTAAAACCTAATATTCTCTTTTGCATTTTACTTGTAAGGTTTTTTTTTTTTTTTTTTTTTTTTTTTGAGTCTACTAGTTGGTTTGCTGGGCTTTTCAGTCCTCTTCAGTGATTCTTCTTTCTCTTTATTAAATTCTGTTCTCAAGTCCTGGATTTTTCTCATAATTTCCACCAACTTAATGTTTATATTCTTTTGGGTATCACTCAGGTGTTTGTTTTTCTCAAGTGGTTTCTCCTTAATTTTGTTGAGCTGTTCCTTCCTGTTTTTAAATTATTTAAATTATTTGAAGTTTATGATTGTTCTTTTAAATTCTGTGTCTTGGGGTTCACCTTGGCAGATGTTTCTATAGCACTGGTAGGTTTTGGAGAGGAAATACTGGCTTGATTTTTTTTCATATTGTTTGAATTTTTGCAACAAGATCTGAGCACATGAATTTCTTAACTTAGTTTTATGTCTAATGTGGACAGAAGAAAGGATGTACAGGTGGATTAGCCCTAGAGGTAAGAAATGGCTTAGGTAGAAGGAAGTCAGGTAGGTAAAGTGGACTGGACTGATGAACAGTTTATATATGTTTTGGTTCAAGCCTGTAGCGTGAGGTAGATATGGCTAAGTAGAGAGGTTTGATATTGCAGCGGAGTGGCTTGTAGGTTGGGAATAAACGGGGCAGGTTTTGGCAGAATCCTAGAGGTTGGTGGAGGCTCACACAGGGGTGCCTAGATTAAGGCCAACGCACTCGACATGGGACCCAGGTGGGTTGGGTGTGGGGAAGGTATGTGGAAGGGTATGTACATGTTATTTTCTTTTCTTCCATCCTTTCTTCTTTTCTTTGTTTTAAAGGTACTTCTCAAATAACTAGTCTGCCTTCAAATTCACTATGTAACCAAGGATGACCTTGAATTCTAATTCTTTTGCTCCTTCCTAAGTACTAGGATTACAGGCATGTGCCACCATACCCAACCAGTAGCTGTTTTTCTTACTGCTTTTGTGTGTATTGTGTATGTGTGCATATACTCATGTGTATATGTTCGTGTGAGTGTGACACATTGTCTTCCTCTATTCTTCACTTCTTTTTTGAGACATAGCCCCTCAGTGAACTTGGAGTTTGCCGGCCAGCAGTTCCCTCTCTCTGTGCCTCCCTTTTCCCCTAAGCCCCAGGTTACAGATACCTGGTATCTTACCTCTCTTCCAGCCAGCTTCTCTGTTGGTGCTAGGATCTCAACTCTCCCACATGCTTATGCAGGAAATTCTTAACACACTGAGCCATGGTCCCCAGCCCCAGCACTAGTTTTTTACCCCCCACCTTTCCTTTCTCTCTACTTTTCCTTTCTCTTTTTTTCTTTTTCTTTCTTCTCTTTGTTTCTCTTTCTTCCCTTCAATTTTTCCTTCCTTCTTTCCTTCCCTCCCTCCTTTCTTCCTTCTTTCTCTCCTTTCTTTTCTTCCTCTCTTTCTCTCTCTCTCTCTCTCTCTCTCTCTCTCTCTCTCTCTCTCTCTCTCGCTCACTCACTCTCTCTCCCCTTCTCCCTCTTTCTTCATTTCTTTCCTCCCTCTCTTCTCCCTAACTCCTTGCTCCTTCTTTTCCTTTTGCATCTTCTGCCCCCTCCTCTCCTTTCTCTTCTCCCTCCCCTTTCCCCTACCCCTCTCCTTTACATTTTTTTAAACAAGGCTTCTCTGTGTAGCCCTGTCTGTCTTAGAACTCTCTCTGTAGAAGGCTGACCTTAAGCTCAGATACACTTACCTCTGCTTCTTGAGTCCTGGGGTTAAAGGTGTGCGCAGTACTACCTACCAGCACAACTATTTTCCTCTTAAATGTGATTTTAAACTTACAGAAAAGTTAAATGAATAATACAAAGAATTTATTTAATTTTAGATCTAGAACCATGTTTTAGTTAGGGTTTATTATTGTGAAGAGACATCATGACCATGACAACTCTTATAAAGGAAAACATTTAATTGGGACTAGCTTAAAGTTTAGAGTTTTAGTCATCATGGCGAGAGGCATGGTGACATGCAGGCAGACATAGTGCTGGAGAAAGCTCAGAGTTCTACATCTGTATTGTCAAGCAGCAGGAAGAGAGAATGAGCCACTGACCTTGCTTGAGCTTCTGACACCTCAGGGGCTATACCTCTACTTCTTCCAACAAGGTCACACCTCCAGCAATGCCACTTTCTGAGCCTGTGGGGGCCATTTTCATTCAAGCCACCACAAACCATATCACTGTAACATAACATTTTACTACTTGAAAACTAGACCTTAATTTTCTTATAACTTGAATACTGAAGTGTTACTGGTTATTTCTAAATTCCTTTTTTAGGTTTTATTTTTTGTAGGTGTACTGGCTGGTTTTGTGTGTCAACTTGACACAAGTTGGAGTTGATTATGGAGAGGGGAGCATCCCTTGAGGAAATGCCTCCATGAGATCCAGCTGTAAGGCATTTTCTCAACTAGTGATCAAGGGGAGAAGGCCCAGCCCATTGTAGGTGGTGCCATCCTTGGGCTGGTAGACCTGGGTTCTATAAGAAAGCAGGCTGAGCAAGCCAGGGGAAGCAAGCCAGTAAGTGACATCCCTCCATGGCCTCTGCATCAGCTCCTGCTTCCTGACCTGCTTGAGTACCAGTCCTGACTTCCTTTGGTAATAAACAGCAATGTGGAAGTGTAAGCTGAATAAACCTCTTTCTCCCCAACTTTCTTCTTGGTCATGATGTTTGTGCAAGAATAGAAACCTTGACTAAGACAATAGGAAAATCCAAAACTATGCAGTATATTCTTTGGGAAACAACTGTGGGGTTGAAAAATACATAGGCACTGAAGCAGAATGACACATGCTTGTAGTATGAGCATCTGTGATGCTAAAGCAGGGGAATTGTGAGTTAAGGCCAACACCCTTGCTGCAAGGACGGAAAACAAAGCATCTCTCATAATGTACCTTGTTCTCTTACAGACTCTATTCTTCATCAGCTATTTATTGTCCGGTTCCTTGGTTCTATGGAAGTAAAGTCAGATGACCATCCAGATGTTGTCTATGAAACAATGCGCCAGATCTTAGCTGCTCGGGCCATCCACAACATCTTTCGTATGACAGAATCACATTTATTAGTCACTTGTGACTGTTTGAAGTAAGTAATATCCCTCTCCAAACAAACTTATAGGGAAAATAATTTTTATTTTAGCCTAATTTAAAAAGTTGTTTTCCAAATTTTTATTTATAGGTTAATTGATCCACAGACCCAAGTTACAAGGCTCACAGTGAGTTCTATGTGATTAAAACTTTAAGTATCATTTGTTCATATGTACATTTTATAGTTTGATAATAATCTGGTCCCATTTATTCTGATATGACAGTATCAATAAGATTGGTCTTTAGGCTGTAGTTACATATGCAGGCAGCTCCAGAAAGTTACTGAGCACTCAGAGTCAACATGTTTTGGTGTTTTAATCCTAGAGACAGTTTTTATCTCTAGAGAGCTTATATACCAAAGAAATTATCAGCAGTAATCAAAACATGAACATAATTGTGTTTATTTTATAATTCTATATTTCGTTGTAGGCACAATTGTATGTATTTAATCATTTATTGAATAGATCTTTTTTTGTAGTTAAATTTATTTTGGTAAACATGTCATTGAAAAATAAAAATCAGTATTTAATAATCTCTTTTCGGTAAAGTCCAGACCAGCTGTGGCATTATTTGTTCCTAGATTATTATTCTATTGAAAATTTGTCTTTAAAATTCTTCTGTGTGATATTTTTAGAATTTATCACGAGAGTTTATCATCTACATGTTGCTATAATGACTTGGAAGACCTCATATTTATTTATGGTATTTCTGTGGCAGTTTCCATTAGCATGTGTAGTTCTGTATGCTACGCACCAGGAAAATAAACGGCTTTTTGGATTTGTTCTCCGGACATCAGGCGGAAGAAGTGAGAGTAATTTGTCATCAGTCTGCTATATATTTGAATCAAACAATGAGGGGGAAAAGGTACCTGGCTTTCAAAATGTTCATTTTCTAAAATACTTAATAGAGTCACAGTTTTAACCTTAAGTTTCTGGGAAAAGAAGCTCTCAGGTTATACCTGGTCAGCTGAGCTGCTTATGAGAGAGAGCATGCTTCTCTGGGGAGAGCCATGCTGATGGGGAGCCTGTCAGGTTCTGTAGATTATAGAAAGCTGGTTCAGTCTTGCATCATTAGTTTATCTTGGAAATGGATATATTCCCATAGTCACTTTTCCGTGTCAATAATTCATACCAGTATCATTACCTAAATCCTTCATTCTCTGCATGACTTACTATTTTAGTTTTTGTGTTTTTGTTAACTTCATAAATGAATGCTGTATTTGCATCATTTTCTCTCCTCTCTCCCTTTTCCAACTCCTCCTGTGTCTGTCCTTCCTCAAAAAGTCATGACTTAATAATTATTGTGTGTGTGTATAAAACTTACCTGGCCTACTTAGTGTTGCTCTTAAATGTTCATGTTTAGGTCTGACCACTTCGCATTAGATAACCTATTGGGGCTCATCTCTGGACTAAACAGTCTTTTTCCTGTAGCTTTTCATCTATGGGTAGGGCCTTGTGAGATCTCTATTGGCATGTCAGTTGTTATCAAATGTCAGATCTTGTTTAGGCAATCATGGTTGAAATCTCATAGATACAGCTTTCTTACGTCTAGAAGAGACTATCTACAGAAGGTGTTTTGGTCTTCTGGCTCTTTTTTAAAACCACTCACAAATCTTTATTCACTAATGGGGTACTTTCCCTTTTCTCATGCTGTTCCTCCCATTGAGGGTTCTGCTGAGCTCAGAGGAAGGTCCTGGTAGCCAGACCTGGTTTGGAGAAAGACCTCATCCCTCTGGGCTGTTGCTGATCTTGGTTGTTGGGAATAAGGTGGGGGAGGGGCATTGGCCATCAGCACTCAGACCTCCATGATGCCCCCAGCTAGAGATGTTAGGGTGGTAGGGACTGGGTGTTGTCTCCCATCCTTAGCAGCCTCGAGGGCCTCAGGGATCAGGCTTCCAGGATAGCACCAGAGAAGCAGCTCTTGGAAAGGGCTCTTGAGTGGTGGCAGAACTAGGGGGAAAAGTCATAGGGATAGGAGGGAGAAGTGGGTGCTATGTTAAGTGCCCTCAGGCACTGCCTGTGCACAGGTTCCCTGGGGTTGGGCCAGGAGTCACCCAAGTGGTGCCCTGTGGCTTATTATGGTGCGGGACCATTGTGGTTGGGGGTCCTGCAGAAAGAGGGTCAACTCTCTCTTATAAGATTTTTCCTAAGCCTTAAGTATAGGGATTGTGCTGTAGAGATATCAGTTGTATCAGTGGGCCTGGGCATGCTACAGCTACTTTGTGTGCATTTTGATCAGTAGATCTCTGGTGATCTCCATCAGTGGTGCGTCTGATAGAAAGAGAAGTAGCATGGACACATGGTGGAGAGAAGCCAGCAGCACAAGGTCATCAGCTCTGAAGGAAACATGCTGAGTTTCTTTAGGGTTGAAATACTAAATTCTTATTTGAAGCAGCACGTTATCTTGTATTATCATAAAACTAGTTATGCCATTTCTTTGATTATTTGACATTTTTAATATAAAAGTATTTAGTTTAATATCAAGGTTTTACTTTTTCCTTTTAGATTTGTGATTCTGTTGGATTGGCAAAACAGATAGCTTTGCATGCTGAACTGGTAAGAATCAGAGCTACTTAATTTCTAAGGATGTCTAAGCTAAAGCAGTGTAATAAAAGCTCTTTCATACTAGCAGTAAATGAAGTTGTGTTTCTAAACAAGAGTAACAGTAGGGTGCTATTGCTTAAATATCGTTGAGAATCTGGATCCAGGTAGTGGTACATACCTTTAATTCCAGCATTTGGGAGGCAGAAGCAGGTCAGTCTTAGAGATCAAAGCCAGCCTGGTCTACAGAGTGAGTTCCAGGACAGCCAGGACCACACAGAGAAACCCTGTCTCAGAAAAAGAATTAAAAAACCCCAACCAAACAAAAAAGGAATCTAGACTAATGTGTGTTGTAGAATGAAAACTATTTGTATGCCTAATGTAAAAGTACTGAAAAGTTACAAAGCTCATATTAATTGAAATGTGTAAAATTTAAAGCTCAAAAGAGATCTAACATGCTTCATCAAATGGCCCGCTGTATCAGGCTGTAGTGGCAAAGAGCCATCCTCTATAAGCAGCTCAAAGTACCTCCTGCCATTTACTGGTTCACCCAGGCCCTGGGCAGGCGAACAGCTACTCAGCTGCTTAGGCTTCCCCACAAGGTACAGGCTAGAGACAAAGCAAGAGAAGCAAAGGTTACTGGCTGGTATGAGGAGAAAGCTGCTGGCAAAGGGGATGTCCCAACTAAAAGACCACCTGTCCTGTAAAGTAGGAGTTAGTACAGTCACCACCTTGGTGGAGAACAAGAAGGCTCAGCTGGTGGTGATTGCCCATGATGTAAACCCCATTGAGCTGGTGGTTTTCCTGCCTGCCCTGTGTTGAAAGATGGGGGGTGCCCTACTGCATCATCAAAGGAAAGGCCAGGCTAGGGTGCCTGGTCCACAGGAAGACATGCACCACTGTTGCCTTCACACAGGTTAACTCAGAAGACAAGGGTGCTGTGGCTAAGCTGGTGGAAGCAATTACAATGACAGATATGACAAGATCTGCCACCACTGGGGAAGCAGTGTTCTGGGTCCTAAGTTTGTGGCTCCCATTGCCAAGCTGGAAAAGGCAAAGGCTAAAGAACTCACCACTAAACTGGGTTAAATGTACACCCAAGTTTTCTGTACATAAATATAATTATAAAATTTAAAAATTGAAAGTTACTTCCTATTTAACATATTCGTTTTATTTATCTCCTCCCCTTTTTAGGATCGTAGGGCATCAGAAAAACAAAAAGAAATAGAGAGAGTAAAAGAGAAACAACAGAAAGAACTCAGCAAACAGAAACAGATTGAGAAGGTATGTAGTCCTTTATGTGGGATTGATGATGACTGATTGAGCACTGTGACTTCAGATTTTAGTTTCCAAGTGGAAGTCCATTTCTGCTTGTTGACTCATTGCATGGCAGGAAGGAGCTGTGACATGTAACATAACTTGCTCTTAAAGCAACCAACCAGAATGTTCATACACCAAGTAGGCTTCTCTCTGCAAAAGAAGTTTTTTTGAGAGTCTTTAGGTAGACATACTTGTCTTGTTGAAAGCCACATTGACTGGAAAGGAGAAATAGTTATTTTAGATGTTAGCAAGAGTATGATATTCATATATGTACACACATACACATGTACATATACATACCTATAAACATGTGCATGCATACAGCATTCAGCACAGGTTGGTTCTGGTAACCTGACTGGAGGACAGAAAATAAAGAAAGGATAGATACTGAAGAAAAGACAGACACGTTCACAGAAAAGCGGTGATGGGTTCTCTTTCAATGGAGTAGTGCCAGCTACTACTACACAACTACCCCCAACCTCAGATTTTCTTATAGACAGCTCTAGGTGGGGTAGGCAGTCTCAGTAGGTGTCTGGAGGGAGCAGTTTCAGGTTGGAGTCATTCCTGTGGTAGGAGGAAAGAGGAAGCTGTGGTTGCTAGGTTTTGCATACACTATCAACATCTGCACATACCAGAGAAAGGCTTTGCCACTTCCCATGGGTCTGAGAAACTCTAGGCCTTGACAAGGCTTGACAACTCATTGAGGCCTTCCTCCATTCCTCTGCAACATACTTTTAAAGGAGTTTTTGGTACTAAGGATCAAACCTACAAAAGAGTAATTAAAAATATACAGTTTTCAGAGGCAATCCTTGATGAGGTGATCATGAGATACCAGGAACCTATCAATGGTAGGAAAGTAGAGAGAAGGTAACTGGGAAGTATGTATGTGAAGCGAGCTCGAAGAACTGGAAGGGAGCTGGATATAGGGCTGAGAAGAGAAAATGGCAGACAGCCCAGAAGTGCAGCTAAGCTGAGGGGAAGTGACACTTGGTTTAGCAAGATGAACAGGGCAAGAGTAGAGAAGATCGGGAGCAGAGTGGGGAACGGGGTGCAGAATGACCATGACATTCTGACTATGAAATGACTTACACGGTGTATGAGAGAAGATGACAGCCAGAACTTGGTTATTAGCCACAAGAAAGGGGGGTGGTGGTTAAAAAAAACAACTTTTTTTTAATGTATGTTTTTTTGGGATTACTCAAATGGCTCCAAAATTCATGCTGGTGTCTATTTGTTGATTATAGCCTTTCTTTTCATTAGGTTATCAGAATCAATGCATGTGACAGGGTTACAATAGCTCTCACGTATAGTAAGGCTTCATTGGAAACTGCAATAGTTCTTTGACTGCTGACAGTTAAATTTAGTTTCTTTTTTGTCTTTCTACCAGGACTTGGAAGAACAGAGTCGGTTGATAGCTGCCTCCAGTAGACCAAACCAGGCTGGTAGTGAGGGCCAGCTTGTTCTTAGCAGTAGCCAATCAGAGGAGAGTGATTTGGGAGAAGAAGGAAAAAAAAGAGAGTCGGAAGCATAAACTTGTTGCTTTTTGATTGATTTCCCCCTTTCCCTGGAATGTGGCACAACGTATCCATGCTAAAGATCAAGGAAGAGATTAAGGTTTATATTTGCTTGTTTCAGCTTCATTTAAAAAGACTGAACTTGATAACAGGTTATATTGAGCATTTCCCCTTAAAAATAAAATACTATGCATTATCATCCAACTCTGCTTTCCTAAACAAGACCTGCTTAATTTTCTGTAGTAGATTGCTGAGGAATTACACTTGCTCAAGATATTTTTCCTTTAAAGTGTGAACATTTTATCTTGCGCTGTAATTGGCTGTTTCCAAGTCATTTATTCGGATTCTGACATTCATGTGTGCACTCTCTCCTTTTCATTAGGAATGTTTTAGTAAGGAAGTGTCAACTGAATGAGCGTAAAGTCATTGGTGTGGAGAATTGTACAAATTTGCAGATGTTCTCACAATATTGAGTGTGCAATAGAATTTGTAAAAATCACTAGGACGGGGCAGATGGTGCTGTTGACTTCAGGATGTTTTGTGGCTTGCTTCGATTTTTGAATGCACTAGATCATGGCAGTGGGAGAAACCTCAAGTGTCTGTTGGTATTTGATACGGTCCTTGGTATTTTGTTACCATCTTCTCAGTTCTCAGGTTGGGACTTTATTTATTGCTGCAGAGCAGTGAGGGTTAGAGTAAAACGTCAGAATTTATTGAGATTGTTGTTGTTTAAACATTTTATATTAGAATTGACATGTAAAGGGAGTGTTGTTGACTGATACATTGTATTTTCTGTATTGTGAAATAATTTTTAATGATTATGAGTGACATTTCAGAAGATGTTCTATAACAATTATGTTTACTGCTTAAATAAAAATGTGCAGTTTAGTTTAGAAAACGTAATCTTTTAAATTTCAGACTGATAATTCCAGTATTTTCATAAGCCCACATTTTGATAATGTATTGAATTGCCACTTTATATCCACAAAGACAAATAACTAATTTATGAGTACAGAATAATTTGCACTAATTATTGCAAATACTTTTACTTTTCAAATGAGTAAAAGATCTAATTCCATAAAGACTGAAAAGGAATTGAACACCTCATAGTATAGGGCCAAGGAAGGAGTTAGTTTGCTACCAGGGTTGACATGTCCCTCCAGTCTGTCTTTTGTCAAAACTTTCTTTACTCAGATTTTAAACTGTGTTTATAGATTTTATTTTCATGTGCTCTACATGAAAAGGTGTATATATACATATGTATACAGGTTAAATATATTGATTAGTATTTTACATAGTCATACATTTATAGATTTTTTTAAAAGAGGTTGACCACTAATTTCACAAGTAGTTTTCTCTTTGTTCTGAATTAGAAGTGGTTTCTGTTTTAGTTTTCAGCATATGGCTCAGTTCACGCTCTGTAAGTACACCGTTTTCTTTAGGAACAAGATAACGATATATATAGGATCATGATATTCTGTTTATCCAAGTGCCAAATGGGACTAAAGGTTATTTAATGCTCTTTAAAGTTTTGTTACCCAAGCATGCAGTTTGTGGAGTGCATTTGGCTAAAGGTCTATTTTGGGCTTACTAAATTTTCCTTCTTGTTAAACTATAAACTGCTGTGGTTAGAACTTGATGAGTGGTGGCAAGTCTTTTAAGACTTTTTTTTTGAGATTGGTAAGTTTTCAGTTTTTTTTTGTTGTTGTTGTTAGTTTTGTTTTGATTTTGGCAGTGTTAGGGATCAAACCCAGGGTCTTACTAAACTACCACAGAACCACACCCCCACTTCAGGTTTTCAGTTTCATGAAGTCTTTCCTTGATAGAAACTGTCATGTTTACTTCAGATAAAATGTGTTTTATAATCAGAGTAGTCACCATCAGGAGGCACTTTCATTTGGTACTTTGCATGGTAGCAAAATACTGCTATTTGGATAACAATTTAGGCCAGAAGTAAGACATTTCTAATTCTTTCTGAGTCCTGTTTTATAGGAATTCCCCCAGTTGCATTCATGCCCACAGGTCAGACCAAAATGTCTTCCAGTGCCCAGGACACATCCTGAGTGGATCAAACGGTTTCCGATGATGTAACTTCTGTTCTATCACTACTGAACTTTGGAATTCTGCTCATCAGCTTTAGTCCGCTCACCTGCTTGAAGGCTGCCTGTGAACATCTTCCTAAATGTCAGTGCAGTCTTATTCTGTTATACTTCCTTCAAAATCTCTCCCAGCTCTTTAGAAATTAACAAAATTGCCTTAAAAAGAAATGAAATTTAGCCTACCTAATTACATTGTACATTCTGTTACCTATGATGACAGTACTTGCATAACTGGTAATAAACTCAGTAGAAATCACTTACTTCTATGTCCTTGCTAGAGACTTGCTATAAACTGCTCAAGACGGAAACTGTCCATTTGAACAGAGTCCTCGAATCCCTGAAGCTAATCTTGTGTTTGCCAGTATTTAATGGTTACTTGGTGTTTAATGTCAAGAGAATTCCTAGCTCCACAGTGTTGGGCTGAGGAAGTTGTCATTATTTTTGAGAAAAGGATAGTGAGATGTGCATAGCATTGTAGGTAACATTATTCTGTGCAGTGAACACACACGAGCAACTACAGGAACTACACTATTTACAGTTGAACTGATAGTGTGGACAGACCCTTAAAGCTAGTAAGTTACAGAGACAACTGACATGAACAAAATGAAAAAATACTTGCTTTTGATAACAGTCTGAGCATTAAAGTAATAAACACACCAGTATATGTAGCAAGCAAACTTTAATTTTTTTTAGCAAGTTTGTTTTATTTCTCTTTGAGATGTTTTATTCTACATTAATGACATAAAGATTTGAAACTGGAACCATATTGAATTTTTTTAAGCTGTAGAATTCAAGGTTATGTGCAGAAATTTTGATAAGGAAAAATTGTTTAAAATTTTAATTGTTAATAGTCATGGGTAGCATAAAAATACTAATGTTAATCAAAATCTAAGTGATACATCTTAAAAATCTTCACTAGGCTAATTACTATGTATTTCTTTTCCAGGAATATTCTTCTTAATATTATAAGCTTATTAAGATTACAAGGTCTTTCTCTGTTTGAGCCATCTGTTTTTCTACTTGGGCTCTAGCATTTCCATTCCTTTTTGCGCCTTTCTATCAACAGTGATGGCGCTTCAGCCAGTTTGGCAAATTTTCCATTTACATCTGAAGTCCTTCAATCAGCAGCCAGCCGTTAATGTAAGTGGAAGGTAAACCCCTTAGAGTTCTTTCACTTGGAAAAATACAAGGAGGGAGTTTCTACTCTGTCCTTTACAGTCATCTTTGGAGGAGGAGAGGGTATTACATGTGCAGGAGGAAATGATCTGGAGAAATTTTATTAATTTTCAATTTTGGAGGCTTCATTTGGGTCTTTCTGCATTTTTACTCCAAATAACCCTGTTTCGCTCCAGCATAGAGTGCTATTTCTTTCTGAGATGGTGCGCTGCTGCTGAGCACCATCTTCTTTGAAGTGATTCTTTCTGAGAGGGTTTTTCTGTGTAGTCCTGGGTGCCCTGGACCTTCTGCAGACCAGGTTGGCCCAGGTCAGATACCCACTTGCCTCTGCTTCCCACGTCGAAGGCAGCGAGGAGACGACCGTCCAAACCGAACTTTAGTTAGGCTTTGGCTGTACTTGTAACTAACCAACTTCAGTTATGTGAATACTGGGGATTAAATGATAATTTATGTGTAAGACTGCTTTGTACGTTTTGTGATTTTTGTAATGTAAGTAAATTGATTAACTCTTATTTCACTGATATTAACCAACTGTGCAGTGTACAATTAAAAATCATTCAGCATCTCTAAAATTGGATTTGTGATCATGGTATAGCTTGTGGAGCAGAGGACTTATTTTTTCATTTGTTAAAATAGATATTTGCTGACAAGGCTTCAAGAAATATGTTGTTGGATTTTTTAAATGTATAATAAAGTCCATAATTTTTATACAGTATTGTTGTATGAAATATTTGATAGTTACTCTGAATTTTTCTCCCAACTAATTTCAGATGTTTTTAATCTGGGGCTGGGGAGACAGCTCAGCATACTCTTCTTCCAGAGGCCTTAATTCAGTTTGCAGTACTCACATCAGATGGCTCACACTTGCCTGCAAATTCGCTTCAGTGGATCCAACACTTCCCTCTCACATTGATGGGCATTGTGCTCACGTGTCACATGCTCACATGCATGTGTTCCCCCCCTCCCGCCACACAGGCATACATAAAAATAATGAGACAAACACCAAAGTTTCTTTTCATTGTAACACATTGACTCAATTGTAATTCCACAACAGGCAAAAGGTGAGTCACTTATCGAGAAAAGTTTGTTGGAAAGAGACTTTAATAATTACTCCAGTAAGTTATTCATGCGGTGAGCTTTATGCAGTTATCCTATTTGAAGAAATTCCTCTAGTTAAGACAGATTATTGTTTGCTCTAGCTTAAGTAGTTTGGGCCTGTAGTTTGAATAGTAATGGTTTTATTCCATGTACTCTGTATGGTTTATTATAGAACTAAGCAAGAACTTAGAATTCATATACTAATTTATTAGAGTTTTTAAAAAGTGTGTATGTACTTGTAGGTCAAGGGGGTGGATGAAATTAACTAGAATTTTATAATTTATCTAAGTGCATGTATGACCTAAACAAGTCTTCAAGTTCACTAGTATTGCTAAAATTTTAGTGCAAAAAAATCCCATGTTTACTCAAGTAGCTCATGTAGCCATGGGTTCCTATATTGGAAATCAAAGATTATTACTTGTACTAAAATGGACTATGCTGATGCTAAAAATACTAAGACTGATAAGAGAACTTGATTGATGGCTGACTGGGCTGTGGTGAGATGGGTGCACCATTCTTTGTACCATTTGAACAAGACACAGATGCGGCCTAATCAACACCAGTGTTCTTTCTCAACTTCCCATACAAGGTGTATATATGAGTAAGACACTTAAGTATCTTTTACTTATATACACTAGTAAAAGAACAACAATTTAAACACTCTATACACGTAATTATTATAAAAATAAGAACTTAAAACTGGCATCTTCTGTCGGTTGTGTGCCCCTCCCTGTTCAGCACCAGCCTGTGTTGAGTGCAAAAAAGTTCATTGATTTGAAAACACTTTAAGTTCCTCTACCAGGGATCATGTTCATTGGTAAGTGGTGAACCATAACCAGGAATTTCTAGAAAGATGGCTAGTGTTTTTCTCCTGAGTGATGAAATTTCAATTCCAAGTTCGAAATTACCCTGCCTGTGTACTTGGCTATGAAGAAATGGTGTCAGAAACCAAGTTGGCACTGAAATTGAAGTACATGGACTGCTAATTTCTAGGCCATGTAACGAGGCTTTTATTGTATTCATTTGAGTCAGTAAGACATCGTCTCTGTAAGATTACAAGAGGCATGGCCAGGGATGGTTGTGCACACTTTTAAGGCTAGTGTTGAGGAGGCAGGTGCAGGTAGATCCGAGTTCCAGGCCAGCAGAGGTACTTAATGGAAAAAAAGGAAAAAAACCAACCAAAAAAAAAAAAACCCAAACAAATCCAAAACTGTGGTCAGAAGTGACATTTGTTTTAAGCACAAAGAAATTGCATTTATACACTTTCTGTAAGATCAGTAAGATCACTGTTAGGACTTCGTGTATTTCAGTTACTGGAAATTGGTATCAGCTCACACGGTCTTGCCCTGTGGCTAGGATGGCCTTGATTTGAGGTCCTCCCTCTTCACCTCAGAATAGTTTGGATTCTAGGCATGTGCGGCTGTACTTGGATGAGTTTTGGGTTTTGAACTTTACTTACAGTTTTACCCACATGTTGAGAAGCTATGTTCAAGCCACTTTTTTTTCTTTCTTTTCTTTTTTAAAGACAGTCTCATACAGTCAAACTTCCTTAGATTTATCATGTAGTTAGGGGTGACCTTGAATTCTTGATCCTTCTGCCTCTTCTCCCAAGAACTGAGATTATAGGCATATACTGCCATGCCTGGCTTCAGAAGTACTTTAAAATTTTTAAATTTTGTTTTTTGACAGTTTTAAGCATATATATCTTGGTTATATTTACCAGGACCCTTCTTACCCTCCTTACATTTCTCCCAAACTCTTTCTTCCCTGCAATATGTTTCCTTATCTATCTATCCAATTCATTAAGGTTGTTTGCATGACTATGCAGACAGGGTAGCACCAAGGTGACTGTCCCATACGAGTAAGTAACGAGAGCAGATGAACAGCTTCTAGGGTTAGACCGCTGAAGAGAGCGACTCCTTTCCCCTAGCAGCTGCCAGTTACCAGCAGCTCTTCAGGGAATAGTGGGGCTTCATGATCTCACCATGATCCCACCATGATCCATGATGGGATTTTTTGTTGTTCATTTAGAGAAAGGGTGTGTGTACGTATGTTTGTGCCATGGTGTGCATGTGGAGATCAGAGGACACTTGTTGGAGTTGGTTTTTTTTTGCTAGTGGGGGTCAAATTCTGGTTATGAGGCTAATGTGGCAAGCACTCTCCCTCTGGCACTATGATGGGATGTTGGGCCCAGTCTTGTGCAGTTACTCAGTGTCTTTAGTTCATGAGGTCACACTGACCATGTTGTGTACAGTTTTCATAGCTCCCCCTCCCCCTCCTCTGGGTCTCTACAGTTTTTCTGCTCCTTCTGCCACATGCTCTCAGCCTCAGAGCAGGAGATTCTTGAATGTTCTGCTTAAGGCTGGGCACTCACCAGTTAGTTATCCCCTATTTACAGCAGTTAGGAGTCTGCCTTAATTGACACCACTAGAAAAAGAAACATCTTTGTCCAAGGCTGAGATCATTCATTTAGGAGTATAACAGATTTAAAAGGTGGTTTAACATGTTTATTTAGCAAAACATCAGTAATCTCCCTCCTAGGACTTTGCAGCTGGGGCTTTAACAACACTCCCTAACCCCACCTGCAAACAGGGTTGTAATGCCTGGTAGTGAGTTAACTGTAGCATGCAGTCCCCAGCTGGGTAAGGCGGTGATGAGTCCCCCCCCCCCCATGTCTGCAAAACGACTTCCACTACTAGAAAAACTAGCCAGCTAGGAGGAGACTTGCAGCTTATTTCTTCAGTTCTCTGTGTCCTGCAACCAGAGTGTGTGATGTCTTCAGTAGTAGTATCTCACTGAGTTATGATGTGCACTCAAGAACAATGATTATTTGTTTTTAATAATAATTCAAATAATGTTATTTGAAAGGTTTCTGAAACCCCTGATCAACAGAACGGCCTTTGAAACAATGTAGTCTACACTGAGGTTTTAATTACTGAGTCAAGAAAAGGTCATTCACAACAAGAAAATTGTTTTAAAATAATGCTGCAGATTATACCTTTTCCCTCCAGAAGAGCTCAGTTACCATGTTCCTGTAGAACTTTCTTTTCCATAAAGGTCATATTCTTTGTAAAGGATGTAAGCTTTTAAGAGATTGGGCAGCGGAAGAAATGACATGAAGACAGGGCAGCGCAAACGTAACCGTCCCATACACTTCCGGATCTTAAGGCGGCACAAATGTTGTAGAGAACGGGGGTTCGCTAAAATAAGAAGAGAGGATTGCTTGGGGGTTTTTTGTTTGTTTGATTGTTTTTGTTTTTTGTTTTGTTTTGTTGACCTGAGGGTTTAGTTGGCAAATTTATTTGATATCTTTGTTAACAAGGTTTATATTTGGCATCCCTGTCTGTAGGAAACAGCTCTTCAGTCCTCATCATGGCCTATGTAGACAGTTTCAGAACTACATCAGTTGTTGAGTCTGACTTGTGAGACTCACATCCTTCAACTACTTAAATATCAGATTCCGAATCCTGTCTCTTGGGATTGGTTGAGAGTTCAAAGATCACCCCAGGAGAAACGAGATATAAAAAAAAAATCTTAATTTTATCTGTGAAAAAATCCATATGAAGAGCATCAATTGATATGCTACCAGGTTAGAGCTTAGCTTTTCCTCTCGCTCTTGCTGTTTATAACTTGCAGTTCCTGGTGTGAGCTGCTCCACAGCCATAGGTTAAGTGGACTGGGAACAAGTGTTACCTACCCACAAAGTTTTTTGCTTTGCTTTGCTGGGAGGAAGTAGTGATGACAAGCACACCTTAATTGTGGTTATGAATGCACCACTTTAAAGGAATGATATTTCTTTATTCTCTTTTAGGTCAACCTTCTAATCAGAAGTGTTCTAAAAATAAAATAAAAACACAATTAGAGTTTTGGTAAGAATTCTCTATAAGAACCATACTTACTCAGGATAAAATGTATTTCTGGCCAGAGCTTTTGTTTTTTGAGCACAGCTTTCAATTTTGAACAGATTTGAACTCGATCAACATAATCAAGCATCACACGAACAACTTTTCCAGAGAGATGCTGTAGCCATGACAAAGTTATGACTTCGCAAAACTGTGAGGAAAACAAGCAGAAAGCAAATGAAAGTCAGCATTGAGCATTGTGGTTGGGCAGAGTAATGAAGAGTGTGAACTCTCATGAGCTAAGCTCTTTCGCCTGAGTTCAGTGTGGCCTCAGAACCCCACACAAGGCAGTGAGTGGCAGATTGTTCTGTATGTTTGTCGATTGGCTTTCTACAACCAAGATTGCCTTGCCACTAGCTGTGGCCTTTTGGCAGCTCTAGCCATCAGAGTGAATGGGGGGTCCGAGAAGATACCCAGATATCCTTAAAAAAAAAAAAAAAAAGCAAGACAATGGGCTGACTTATGGCCAGCCAGCATGTATGAGTGAGTGTGTTTCTCCTGTTAAACACGAAGCTATGACACTCTGCTTGGAAGATTACTTCTGGTTCTGTAGGAGAAGATAATTAAACACTTTATCTTTTTAAAGAACATTTGTTTAATGTGTTTTTGTGTGTTCATGCATGGGCATGTTTTGAGGTCAGAGTACAATGGTACAGGGTTGGTTATCTCCTTCCATCATGGGTTCCAGGGATCAAACTCAAGTCATTAGGCTTAGTATCAAGTACCTTAACTCAATGAACCATTTTGCTAACCCTGTTTTTGTTTTTTTTTTTTTTTTTTTTTTTTTTGTGATAGAGTCTTATTGTGTTGCTCAGACTGGCCTCAAGTAATGGCTCCTGAGGAGCTGGGCCCACGTGTGCCTCCCAGCCCAGATGTCACTTTATTACAGCTTTTATTATCCTTCTGCATTTTTATTATTTATAACCTAGATTGGATCCTGATGCTTGACAAATAGGACAATTTCTGTCTTTAAATAATTTATGTGCCCTTAGACAAAATGCCCAAATGAGAATTGAAGTCATACTATATGAACTGTTTAGAAAATAATACCAGACAGTGTATGTTTAAATGCCAAATCAGTGCACAAAGTAACTCCTTCCCTGATTACCTGAAACATTTCACTTCATTTAACTGTTTCAAAGTCTCCCATTGATCATCCTGTTAAAAAGCCCTGGAAAAAGTTGAAGCTGAGGAAGATGGCGGAGGAGGTACGGCAAAGTGAAGAGGCTGTTGTGGGGGGTCTCTGCTCATCAGAAGGATGGCCAGAGGAGATGGGGTGATCAGATCTGAGAGCTAAAGGAGATAACCAAAGAAGCCTAGTGATCACAGGTATGGGGAGCTTAGAAACACTTCAGCTAAGTCTTTAAAGCCTTGTTTTTGGGTTGAACTTGTGAAACATTCTCATAGTGACAACTGAAGTCACTTTCTCCTCTGAATTGTTTCTGTACTTCTTACATCTTCCCACTGTTGGGTTTATTTTATGGTGTCAGATCTTCTAAACACATCATGTCTATTGTTACAGTTCTAGAAGGTAATGCTTAGGGAATACTGCCAGTACTGTGGGCTTACCATAGTATCTTTAATAACTGTAGATGTCCAGCCTTCAAAAGAACAAAAACGATGAACCCTTTCCCCATGAGGACAGTCAAAACATCGCTCAGTGTCATAGCCATAATTCAACAGCATCCTGAGCATGACTTCATCTTTCAATGTGTATTGAAGCGCTGATGGGAAATGCAAAGGGTTAACTCGGCAGAAGTAATTGACGTTGGCCCCATGCCTCAGTAATAGACTTATGAGCTCATAGTTGCCCATCCTGAGAGCTATCTGTAGGCAGTTGACTGGGTCTTGATTGGGTAGAGCTCCAGCACTCAGAAGCAGCTTAACAGAAGAGAGGTCACCATTTGAAACAGCAAAATACAAGGCCGACTTCCTTTGATCATCATAATGTTTACGGATTCTCTGATCCAGCATGAAATTCACATCAAATCCAGCCCGAATGAGAAGCTCCAGGCATTGGGGGTGCGCCCCAGCTGCTGCGCAGTGAACTGGACTGATCCCACTCATCTTGATGGCTGCAATATCCGTGACTGGGACCAATACCTTTAGAGCTCTGAGAAAGAATTTCAGCATGCACTTTAGGTTTTACAATGCAGACTTAACCTGTTTATGATCCTGTTATCCATACACTGAATGCTATATGTTTAATCGGGCAGCATTTAAGACCCCTAACAGAAGTGGGAGTTCCATTCATCAATAAACTCAGATGTCAAGATTTAGTAGAACCACTCTTTAGGTAGAAAACCGAATTAGCTCAGTCATCGGAGACCCAAGTTTTTCCATATTTCCCAAGCAGGTCTTAAAAAAAAAACTAGTTATTACAGTTTTCTGTTATTACAGTTACAGAATTGAACTTACAAGAAGTGGCCTTTGTCAGCTGCCACGTGAATGGGCAGGTGGCCTGAGCATTTAGGAATGTTGGCATCAGCTCCATACTCCAGCAAGAGACTCACAGAATCTGGATTCCCTCCTCTGACAGCTTCAAGTAAAATGGAGGAAGAGTCAGAGGCCTGACTGTGAACATCAGCTCCTGAAAAGACGACGTCTCGTTAGGCAAAAATTCTCTTTTCACTGTATTGCTTAACACTTAATAATGTACCACTACCTCTGCTGAAAAGCAGTTAGGGGGTGGAGAGAGGGCTCAGCAGTTAAGAGCAATTGTTGCTCTTCCAGAGGACCAGGTTTTGGTTCCCAGTAACCACATGGTGGTTCACAACCATCAGTAACTCAATCCGCTCTCAACTTTAGCTAGGAAAACTTAGGGTCTTTTACTATGAACAGTCTCTATTAAAATTAACAAATGCCCTCTGTCATCAAAGTGCTTTTAGAAGGCATGGCAAGTATAGTTGCTTATTGGTTCTGCTCTCTATGCAAGTGTGATGGGTTAGGGTGGCTTTTGTAAGAGCCTAGAGAGAAAGCTGTCTCTCACTAAGTATTTCTACTGAGTTCCAAATGCCAAAAGACATTAAACTACTATGACAGCCAGCTGAACCATTGTGTAGAAACTACTTTTATCCCATGGTTTTCTTCCACAACTAGTTTATATAGATAACACTTGAGAAAAGGGAGCACATAGTTTATATTTATATCATCATTGGTTCTTAGTGCTTTACTGTAACAGGTGCTAATTGTTTTATTTGATATTTATGCATATGCATGTTCCTCTTCATGTGTGTGTATCCCATGCACACGTGGTGCTCACAGAGGTCTGAAGAGGGCATCAAATCTGGAACTGGATACTGATGGTTGTGACTAGGAACCAAATCCTGGTCATCTGGAAGAGCAACAATTGCTGGTAACTGTGGCGCCATCTCTCCAGCCCTAACTTTGATCGCTACAAGGATAAGTTTACCCATGATTGTCTTTGTAGGGAAAGTGTCCTCCAGATCTAGGGCAGTAACTAGGAGGGAGCTGGTAGGTGAAGATGTTTGCATTGATGTCTCAGTGAAACAGCATCCTGAGCATCTTTACAGCACAATGGAGGATGTACCGTTAATTTAACAGATTCCCTATCACAAAACTGCACAAGATCCTCATTCCTAGAATGTACTAGGCAATCTAGTGAACGGTTTTTAATGTTCACTGCATCCTAGTCCCTTTATCTCTGCAAAAATTCCTAAACTTGAGATACGGCTCTGGTTAAAAGTGCTTGCTGCTCTTCCAGGAGACCGGAATTAAGTTTTCAGTGCCCAGGTTGGGTGGCTCACAACCACCTTT
Source organism: Micromys minutus (assembly GCF_963924665.1). Taxonomy (NCBI): domain Eukaryota; kingdom Metazoa; phylum Chordata; class Mammalia; order Rodentia; family Muridae; genus Micromys; species Micromys minutus. Next base: position 31,980,634 of record NC_137981.1, read on the forward strand.
AATCCCAGCTGTGGGGGGTCCAGTGCCATCTTTCTAGTCTTCTTTGACACTTATACACTCATGGAACACACACACACACACACACACACACACACACACACACACACAGAGATGCATGTGATTAAAAAGAAAATCTTAGCCAGGTATTGGGAAGCAGAGACGTGGATCTCTGGGTCTGGGGCCAACCTGGTCTATATAGAAAGCTCCTGGAGCATGAGGTACGTAGAGAGACCCTGTCTCAAAATCAAAGATAAAAAAAAAAAAAAAGAATTTCTAAACTTCACAACCAACTCAGAAATAGGTTCTAATACTCTCACTTAAAGGTGAAGCAACTCCAGTTTTCTGGGTTAAGTTCCCCAAAGGCACACAGCCAGTAGACAAGCAAGGTAATTAATATTTGTGTGCACGTCTCCAGACCTAAGCTTACTTTTTTTTTTTTTTTTTTTTTTTTTTTTTTTTTTTCTGAGACAGGGTTTTTCTGTGTAACAGCCCTGGCTATCCTGGAACTAGTTCTGTAGACAAGGTTGGCCTTGAACTCACAGAGATCTCCCTGCCGCTGCCTTCCAAGTGCTGGGATTAAAGATGGTGCTACCACACCTTTAATATAGCTGCTGTGGCCACACAGGGTGGCAACGCAATGTGACTTAGAATCAGTGTGATTTACAGCTTCAAATCCTGGCTCACTGGCAAATTAGTGCTCAACTTGCTCAACCAGCAAGTGCTAGGTTAAAAGGTTATTTATTTATTAAAAGATATGTTACCTTCCCTCCATCCCTGTATCTAAGTCAGTGATCCTAATCAAAGGATTACTCTTAGGCTAGGGATGTAGTTTATTATTAGAGTTCTTGCTTAGAATACAGAAGACTTTGGTTTAAACTCCCTAAAAACACGAGAGACACAGAGACCCCTTTCCTCAAAGATGACAGAGCTCATGTTTACATTTTGATTTTCTAGTGAATAACATTAGACATCTATTAGATCACGTGTCAGGCATCATGCTAAACTTCAACAGCATTTGTTGGAGATATGCTTCCTGTATAGAAAAGACGTAAGTGTACAAAGTACAGTACTGATCTGTAGTATAGGAGACTCTGTCAGGTATTGCAGACCTGGACTACATATTACTAAAAAAATAAAGCTTCAGGACATGAGGAGAAAAAAGAAGATAATTACATTGTTGGGTTTTCATTAAATCTGTATATAAGGTAGCTGATTTGGAAAAAAAAGCTATGGATACACTGTTTCATTGGGCAGGTTAATGATGCTCTCAACGATCTATGTTTTCTGAGCTTAGTGTCCCTGCCAGTTAAGCCACAGCCTAGAATGGTCATCACTATAACACAGTGCTGCTGTAAGGGACTGGGGTTATTGGAAGAAGCGAGGCAGTTGGTACAATCTTTACCCTGATTCCTCAAGCTCAGGATGAGCTTAATGGAACCACATGTTTAAAGGACTGCATGTAGTGAGAGGCCAAATCTTTTAAGTTCAGACTCCATTTTAGAGAACCTGACCTAAGTCTGAACTCCGGTAAACTAACAGTCTGGTATCTGGCATTAGTTTCCAAGTTGCCCCCATCAAAACCTGAGCCTAGCTCCAGTCTCTAGGCTAATCCCCAACAAGACCAGTGCCTCCAGGTTATTCCTCCAACAAACCTGCACTCCCTGGTTACAAACCCACCCCCTGCCTAATGACCACCAATGCAGAGGGGAGGAGAAGTTACATTTATGATATGACTCCCAGCACCAGCCAATTGTGTTAAAGGCTGCAGTACCTGCCAATTAGATGCTTGCACCATATTCCCTGCTTGCTGTTTACTATAAAGCCTTGCTCCAGGGACATTCAGGGTTCCCTCCACCCCCAAACCAATCAAGGTAGTGCATGCTGGGGAGTGAGCTAGCTCGAATAGAATAAAGACCCCGCTGTGAGTTATATCAGATCGGCTCCTGTGTGGATTAATTTTTTTGGGGGGGGGGTCACTAACATTTCCCTAGTACTACAGTAGCACCACAAACCCCTAACTGCCTATCAGATACAAAGTACTCAGGAAGCATGAATTGTCCTTCCCGTCCCTTGGAGTTTGGTCGTACATCAGCAGAGGATGAGAACTCAAAGCAAAGAAGTCAGGAGGAATTTGATGTAATCTTAGCAACTTGATGTTTAGCAAGGTAGCCATGAGAGATTTGGTTTTTGTAGGAGCTGTGAACAGCTATTGTCTACTGGGGCTGAGGCAAACAGAGAAAGAGAGAGAGATAGAGGGAGAGAGGGAGGGAGAGGGAGGGAAGGAGGGAGGGAGGGAGAGGGATAGCAGACAACCAACACAACAGTATAAAACCTTTTTAGTAGATGAGGGAGTATCGGGCAAAGGTCATCTGCAGCCTCATAATTTCAGTAAAATTGGGTCACAAGAAATTCTGTCTCCATGATGAGTTGAGGATATTTTAATAGTCAACATCCACACACAATTTTCTCCAACACTGACCTGAATAAAATGCTAACTTCTATTATTTTGAAATACCCACCAAGAGGAACGCTTGGGGAGTCTGGAGAGATGGCTCAGTGGTTATTAAGAGCGCTGGCTGTCTCACATATATGGTCACTTGATTTTTGACAAAGGAGCTGTAAACATTCAATGGAAAAAGGACAGCCTCTTCAACAAATGGTGTTGGTTCAACTGGCACTCAGCATGCAGAAGAATGAAAATAGACCCTTTCTTATCTCCTTGTACAAAGCTCAAGTGCAAGTGGATCAAAGATCTCCACAATAAACCAGATACACTGAAACTATTAGATGAGAAAGTAAGGAAAACCTTAGAACACATAGGCACAGGAGAAAATTTTCTGAACAGAACACCAATGGCTTGTGCTCTAAGGTCAAAGATTGACAAATGGGACTTAATGAGATTGCAAAGTTTCTGTAAGGCTAAGGACACTGTCAAGAAAACAAAACAGCAGCCAACAGAGTGGGAAAAGATCTTTACCAACCCCACATCAGATAGAGGCCTAATATCCAAGGTATACAAAGAACTCAAGAAGTTAGACACCAGAGAATCAAACAACCCTATTTAAAAAATGGGGTACAGAGCTAAACAAAAAGTTCTCAATTGAAGAATATAGAATGGCTGAGAAGCATCTTAGGAAGTGCTTGACATCCTTAGTCATCAGGGAAATGCAAATCAAAACAACTCTGATATTCCACCTCACACCAGTCAGAATGGCTAAGATCAAAAATTCAGATGACAGCAGATGTTGGTGAGGTTGTGGAGAAAGAGGAACACTTTTCCTCTGTTGGTGGGGTTGTAAACTGGTACAACCACTCTGGAAATCAGTCTGGCGATTCCTCAGAAAACTGGACATAGTACTACCTGATGACCTAGTTATTCCACTTCTGGGCATATACCCCAGAGAAACTCCAACATACAACAAAGACACATGCACCGCAATGTTCATAGCAGCTCTATTTATAATAGCCAGAAGCTGGAAAGAACCCAGATGTCCTTCAGTAGATGAATGGATACAAAAATTGTGGTACATTTACACAATGGAGTACTACTCAGTTATCAGAACAATGACTTTATGAAATTCTTAAGAATTCTAGAGAATGTCATCCTGAGTGAGATAACCCAGTAACAAAAGAACAGACATAATATGCAGTCACTGATAATTGGATACTAACCCCAGAAAGCTCTGAACACCCCAGAAACAACTCACAGACTATATGAAGTTCAAGAAAAAAAAACATTATGCTTAAACTTTACACACCAAGAAAACGTTGACTAATTCCAGGTTACATCCTGTTTTACATGTACTTTATGCTCATTGTAACTAGTAAGATCTTAATGCACACTATCAACCTTTAAAAAAAACCAAGCACTGACAAAATGTATTTGTATACTTTTATGCAAAAATGCTTAAAATCTGTACATTTATCTTTGTTTTTTAAAATAAAGTTGTTCAATTAAAAAAAAAAAAAAAAAAGAGCACCGGCTGCTCTTCCAGAGGTCCTGGCTTCACTTCCCAGTATCCACATGACAGCTCACAACTGAAACTCTAGTTCCAGGGCATCTGTTTCATTGGTCTGTGGACTTCACATGCACATGGTGAATAGACATAGCTGCAGGCAATACACACACACACACACACACACACACACACACACAGAATTATTAAAAACAATAAGGACCCCCTAAAGCCCTACCCTTGGATCTCAGTACCCCTGTAACCAGCCATTGGGTAAGCCTTGCCTTTCTGCAGTAATAGTTGCATGATGCCAGTGTGTCCGCCCTGAGCAGCGAGGGCAAGAGGTGTGAATCCGTAGGCGCTCCGTGCATCCGGGTATGCTCCAGAGTTCAGCATCAGCTTCACCATGTCCTGGCTGCCTAGCTTGGCAGCTTCATGGAGAACTGTCCTCTCATTGGCACATCGAAGATTGACATCCGCTCCGTGGCTGATCAGCAAGGTGGCCATGTCGAAGGAGTCTTTCAGGACAGCTGGGGAAGGGTGAGGGGGATGTCACGACAACTCGAGTTAAGTGTCGTATTCGCTGGTGCCTTTGAGCTTCTTTTTGGTTTTTGGGTTTTTGAGACTTGATTTCTCTGCACAGTAGTGATGCTTGTCCTGGATTCGATTTCTAGACCAGACTGGCTTCAAACTCACAGAGATCTGTCTGCCTCTGCCTCCCAAGTTCTGGTATAAGGCATGTACCACTACTGCACATAGGTCTGCCTCTCAGCATCTCAAGGAACTCTCTCCCTCTCCCCCATGCCCCAGAATTCTGAGTTTAGGAAGCACATTTTAAAATGACACAGATACAAAATGGTGCTAGCAGTTTTGTATCAGTGGGATGTGTGTTTTCTGTAAGCTGTGAGAGACTAAGTTCAAGTTATTATCTTTTATTTTCTTAAGAAAATAGGAGCTTAGGGGAGAGGCTCACAAGCTCCACCCCTCTCTAGGACCCCTGGGCAGTTAATGGTTACAGGAGGATTGAGAGACATTTCCTCATTAGTAAGTTGTCCACGATCCTGCAAACACACTCTCACCTGAATTTCTTTAAGCAACCCCAATAAAATTCATTGGATCATCAAAAACAAGGACACAAGGTGGGGGTATCTGAAAAGAGGGAGGGGGTTGGAGGAGTGGGGCAGGAGAGGGTAAGAGGGAATGAACAGGACAGAAATACATTAGACTCATGTGAAAAAGTCATAAGGAGGGTAAATATACGAAGTGACCCTGTGTCCACCACCTAAAGATATGTCACACAGTATAAAGCCTTTCACTGTAGAGAAATGTTACAGGACACCCAGTGTTATGTGGAAATAATCTATGCTAACTTTTTTTATTTTTCTAAGAATGAAAGAAAAGAGGGCCAGTGAGGCAGCCTGGGCACTTGCTGCCAAGTCTGACAAACTGCCTCCCACCCCGGGCCACGCATGGCAGGAGAGAACCAATTTCCTCAAGTTGTCGTATGACCTCCACACATGTGCCATGGCACGTGTACCTCCAACACCCCCACAGACACTGAGTAAATAAATGTAAAACTATTATAAAATGGAAAAGAAACGCATGTGAACCACCTCATAACACTTCAGAAGGACGGACCTGCAAAGGCAAGCCTAAACTTGACGTTGCTCTTTCACCTGTGACATAGAGAAGCGGCGACAAGTTTCATTTACATGTTAATTCTATTTTTGGAATTGTTTCTCTAAACCATCTTTTATAAAAGTGAACTGTATCTTTTTAATGAGACTCTACATGCTAGCCCTGAGTCTTAAGACACTTGTAGCTGCTGAGTAGGAAAACCTAACAGCACACAGGAAGTGAGGGTTTGGACCTGGTTTCCAAAGTGTGGAATACACAATACTCCTTGAGGTTCTTTGGGATTAAAACGACTATGCAGTTAGCAGCAACCAAAACAAACAAAACGGGCGCAGGCCTGGACGTGCGAGCGCCACCGTCAGAGGCAGAGTTCCCACCATCACGGTGAGAGCCTTCAGAGGTTAATGTGTGCTTGTTTTTAACATGTGAGGTTTACTGTTATCACACAGACACCCGAGGTTTCGGGAGGGCTGAACTGACCCCCGGGTCTTGTGCATCCTGTGAGGTACCGCTCTGTGGCTGTGCGCCTCAGAAGAGGCTCTCGGGCTCAGTGTTGGTTTTCTCTGAATGGAAAGACTCAGACAGAGCCCAGTGAGACAGTGGGCAGCGCTGCTGAGAAGAACTGCATTTGTGCTGGGTTAAAGGGCCAGATTAGCATTCCCTAATTTCCCTAGGGAAAATCTATGCTAGCTTTTAACTCACTATGTGACTCAGACTGGCCTCAAAGTCAAGAATGCTTGGTTTAAGTGAAAGTCACCACAGCCAGCTATTTTCAAGCTGGTTTCTGTGTCTGATCAATGGGGACCAAATTGTCAATGTCCCTAAAGAAAAACATGTGGACATGGAGGGGACTGAGACTCTTTGGCAAAGACAACCTGTGCACTTACCTACAAGAAGAGGAGAATTGCCTTCGAAGTTCTTAGCATTTGGACTGCAGCCATTGCGAAGGAGAAAATGGGCATTTTCCAAGAGGCTACTGCTGACAGCCAGAAAAAGTGGTGTTTCACCGTTACGGGTGGGTTTTTCCCACATACTAGGTTTGGAAGCTGAAATAAATTCATCACACCACACAGGTTAAGACACAGAAATAAACCAACTCCTTAGAAGCATCCAGAAGAGTGAAGAGACGTTTACCGTTCAGGGTTGTTTCTAAGATGTTCTTGTTTAACTGCACTGCTGCCTTATGCAGAGGAAGCCAGCCATCCCCATTAGCTTCATCAAAGGCAGAACTGTACTTGGCAAAGTGTGCCAATGTGTCTTCCTTACCTAGTAACAAGGAAAGCAAAACAGATTCACATTTGGCGAGCACAGGAGCCCGCACTGCGTCTGAAGTCTCCCGCCAAAGCCAGCGAGAAAGAGCAGAATCCGAGAAAGAGCAGAATCCGAGCACCATCTTAAATGAAAGGCAAGTTTCAACATCATAGGCCAGGCACTGAAACTGTACCCAGCACTCCTCCCCACCCAGGCCCAGGAGCACCCCAGCTCTGTCTGTGCAGGAACTCTGGCATTGTTTGATAAGTTACCCTCAAGTATTTTCTCCCTGATCCTCCAAATGCAGTGCCACCAGTACTGCATCCCAACACAGACTGGATGCGGAATAGGAAGAGTACTTAACTGTCTCGATTGCTTCAACTATTGTCTTATAATCATCACTCAAAAAGGAATGGGATCTGCACAGATAAAAAAAAAGGCAATTATAAATCTAATGTTTCTGATCAAACCCTAAGGCAGCAGCAGGCGCTCGGTGGTGAGCTCCAGTACGAGGTGTCAAGGAGGCCTAATAGAGTCACTTGCTAAAAGGAGGGTGAGCAGCTGAGCGTTAGAACGCTTGCCCAGCACGCACAGCACCTTGGGTTTGATCCCCAGTGCACCCACTCGTGAACTCGCTTACATGCCCATGTACATACATGCAGTTGTGCATGAGCACACGGGGTAGGGGAGAGAGAGGGGCGGGGACATGGGGACATCACCTTTCATCCATGTAAATATCCAGCAAACTCTGTTGGATGATGAGCTGAGTATCAAAGTCAGTGTCTGCGTCCTCGCCACTGCTGCGGTGATCCATGTGAAACTTGGATGGGTTTATTGTCAAGTCAAAGGGATCAAAATACTTTCCCAGTTGTGAAAGGCTTTTTTCAACTGCTTAAAAATACAGGTGGCATTTAGAAAACTGGAAAGTTGATAGGGTTAATGAATGAATAAAATACAAAATTTTAAAACAAAAGATACATTTGAAAATTTCCCATGACTTTTAAGAGTTTTCTGGATTACCATTGAGTCAGCATACATTACTGTACATACACATTTATTTAAAGCTTATTTAGGAAAATCTTCTTTTCACATGAGACTTGGGTCATAAATCATTGCCAACTATATTCCAGAGATTAGTGTCTAAAATATATAAAGAACCACAAAAATTAAACACCCAACCCCTCAAATGATCTATCTAATTGGTGGCCAGTGAAGTGTGCAGACAGCGCTCACAAGGAGAACTGAAAAGGCCGGTATACTGGCTCCACAGTGCAGGAGGCGCTACACCGGCTTCTGGAGGAGGAAAGACATCAAGGCCTCATCCAGCGTTGGATCCAGCACATCACAATGACATGTCTAAGAGGATGTTCCCAGCAGTGTGAGAGCCAACCACTTTCTGATTGGCTGTGATACCCGCTCACAGGAAGGAATTCATGCTTGGTGCTGTCATCTGGGTCAACCTGCTTGAGGACATAGGTCGTTCGAGGGAACCCCGATGCTGTTTTACTAAATGGATGCTGTTTGTGGCCATAAATATGTGCTGCTCTAATCTTGGCTAGGCAAGAAGCTCCTCGGTGAATACAGAGACTCCTGAGGGATGGAGCGTGGAGTGTAAGTAACTGTGAGTGCTCAGCTATAGACGGGCCATATGTCAACATTCCCCTTACAAGGACGTAAGAGCTGGCAGATGAGGAAGAGGGGTCTAATGACAACTTTTACACATCAGCGCATAGCAGCTATGTGTAATTACGGGCACATGATCCACATAAAATGAAATCAGTCTAAATGCCAGCATAGCTGCAGTGGAGGAAGGGAAAGTTACTCTCTTTCAGAGACGTTGATTCTGGTAGGTTGCTCATGCTGTAGGGGACGGTCCCACATCCATGGACGGGGAAGGGCAGGGCTGATTGGATCTGGTGGGGTTTGGTAGCCATAAACTAGAGGAGATGAAGGTTCTGGGAAAGGACGCAGAGGGGGAGGTCCTAGGGGAGACTGAAAGAGTGGCAGATGGATATCAAGATAAATGCATAATTTTAAAAAAGAATAAATAAAAATATTTACAAACCAAACCCAACCAAATGAAAATGATCAGTTGAGAACAACAAGAAGAAAAGTCAGTTTATATCAACTTCCTTAGCCATCGGGAAAATCCATGTTAAAGCTGCCTTGTGGGGCTGAGGATATGGCTCAGTTAGCACACAAACACGGACCTAACTTTGCATCCCAGCACCCATGTAAAAAGCTGTGTAGCAGCACACATCTCCAACCCTGGCATCAGGGGACAGACTAGAGATAGCTAGATTCCTGGAGCTTCCTAGTCAGCCAGTCTGAATTAGCACAGGGTTCAGTGAAGGACCTGGTATCAAAAAATAAAATGGGGCAAATTTCTTTGGTCTCCAAAAGAACACAGGCTATTGGCCTTGACTCTGTTCACTCACGACAACTACAGGACAAGACCCTAAAATCAGACTTTCACTGCAGTAAAAAAAAAAAAAAAAAAAAAAAAAAAAAAAAAAAAAAAAACACAAAACAAACGATAACAAAAAATTCAAACTAACTAGGAAAATCCATTCGTGCTGGCTAGCTTTCATAGTGCCACACCAAGAGCTCGCAGCAGCAATAGTAACCGGCAAGACACGGCACAATAGTAACCGGCAAGACACGGCACAATAGTAACCGGCAAGACACGGCACCAGAGCAAACCCACCAAGCTCCACCCGAGGTGGAACAGATGGTTTCTAGGTCCCACCCCTCAATTGCAGCTGATATTTTCTAGGGGAGGAGAAATCGTTTTTTAAAAGATGTAACTACAAATAGGATTCCTGTGCTCCAGTGGATAGCCTTGCTCCCGCCCCAAACACACACACACACACACACACACACACACACACACACACACGTATGGACAGTGCCAAGGGGACTTGACATGAAGCTGGCAAGAGGACATGTTGGGGGAAATAGACAACCATTTATAGGTATATGCACTCATAAAAATGCCAAGAATGAAGAAAAGTTTAAAATAAGGTGGAGCACAATAGAGGAGTACACACACATCAGCCTTCTCCCTTCACACATGTGTATGCTGGAGCACATACATACATACATGTGCACAGCATATACATGCATGCATAAGACACATGTGATACACACATGCACACACACATATTAACATACACATGTGCACACACATGCACACACTCATGCACATATACATACAGGCAAACAAAAACATAGAGTCACACACACACATGCACACGTAGGCTACATAAAAGTAGAAAGGGGCCGTGGAGGAAATGGTCTTAGAGGAGGAAGAAGAGGAGAGGAGAGCAATGGATACATATGTTACGAGAGTCAAAGGCAGAACTCTATAGGGAAGGAAGGGCTCAGCCAGAGGGCCGGGGGACAGTCTAATGGCATGCACATATGAAAATGACATACTAACATCCATTTACTTGATAACTCCAAAATGTAAAGCAAAAATGTATGTAAATACTGTAAAACAATAAACAGAAAAACCCCCTTTTTGTAAAGAATTAAATGAAACTTTTAAAGAGAGTTTAAAAAAAAAAGCCTGGGTCATTTTTGCCAGGTTGAAAGTATTTATTGCTTATTTTAGACACAGCTGGTGAGTTTTTCCTCAATGGTTATAGTACTCAAAAGATGATCTTTCCTATATACAGTAAATATTGTGCTAAAAATTCTGTTTTATCTAGTAAACACCAAACATGACCGCGCTATGGGAATAAATACCCTACAAAGAAGAGGAACAGCAGCAGTTAAGAATAGCCTGTGTATCAGGCAAAAATCTAAATGATTTATAAAGAACACTACCATTTTGATATAGAATAGGCTCCAAAGACTAATTTTTACCTTTTTTTATATCCTCTAGGGCTTCTCTGAAGTTCCCATGTTGCAGGTTTAGCTGGATCTCCACTTTCCTCTGGTGACTATTATAAATAGCCTTCCTATAAATACTTGATCATAAGACAGGCTGGCATGTTCTCCTTGTTTTTCTCATGTGGGTTTTTGCTGTTTGGAAATGTGTCCTCTTTTCTTCTTTGCTAGATTCATCAAATTTAAACAATTTTATCTTCTTTGGGAAATAGAAAGCTGAGTGTCGATCATGAACAAGAATTCATGTTCTTAAGTCTTAGGGAGATAGCCACTGGAAAATGGAATTTCTTAATTAAGAGGAACCAACAATTTAGTTCTGATGGCATTATCAAAAGTTTACTTAACTGCTAACTCTAGCAGTACTGGCCTGCAACCCCAGCTACTAAAAAGGCTGAGGCAGGAAAATTCCTGTTCTGACCTGTCTGGGCTACAGGGTGAGCTCATAGCTAGCCTAAGTAACTGAGTAACTTAGTAAGACCCGTTCTCAAAAGAAAAAGTGGGCTGGAGCTACACTGCTCAGTGGCAGGGTGCTTGCTCAGCACCATGAGACCCAAGGTTAAATCCCAATACCATTAGAACAGTTAACTGTACCAGTTTACAGTCCCACCAACACTGGAGGAGTGTTCCTCTTTCTCCACATCCTTGCCAGCATCTGCTGTCACCTGAGTTTTTGATCTTTATCATTCTGACTGGTGTGAGGTGGAATCTCAGGTTTGTTGTTTTGATTTGCATTTCCCTGATGACTAAGGATGTTGAGCATTTCTTTAGGTGCTTTTCTGCCATTCGGTATTCCTCAGTTGAGAATTCTTTGTTTAGCTCTGTACCCCATTTTTAAAAATAGGATTATTTGATTCTCTGGGGTCTAACTTCTTGTTGAGTACTTGAGTGCCCATGTGTAGTGACTTCAGGCAGCTGAGAGGAACATGTGCAATGACTGAAGACGGTCAGCCCTAGGAGAGGAATATACCCCTACTATAAACTCAGTTATACTTGAGGCCAAACCTTTCTGTTTCATCAAGCGTTAAGAGACTAAATGAAGTCTAAAAGATTTTCATATACTTTGTTTCACATCTGTCTGAAGGTGTCCAACTAAACTCACAGGAATCTGGTTATAGGACTTTGCTAATCAGACCAAATGTGGCAAAGGCGAGTTCAAAGAATGACACCACACTATTCAGTTTGCGATTTTTTTTTTAAGTAAGTGAAAAATAAAAAAAATGATCAGACACTTTGTTAACTCATCCAACTTAGTTATCCAACTGACAGAGCAAAGCCACCCCACGCTTGACCCAGTGCTGAGCAGGCTGGTCTGTCTTTAACAGCATTGCAATGACAAAGTTGGTAGAGTGCCCTGTAGTTGAAAGAGTTCCTTTACGCTCACTCGTCTTATACAGGGGACAGATATAGGCATCTGTGTTCACAATCTCAGTCTTTATACCTTGAAAAAAGAGAGAGGAAGAGAAACATATTCATTAAAGAGAAAGAAAACAGCCTGCGTCTAAAAGAACAATTGTTCACCTTGTAATAGGATGGCCAAGATCTCGAGTGTGACATTTGGGAGATTCAAGTTTAAATATAAACAGTTGGTATATCAAGACAAGCACTTTTATATGAGCCTAGGCCTAGAAACCAGAAGTTGACTGTAAAGTTTTGTTCTCTTATGGGACTGGAGTGATGGCTCAGTGGTTAAAACACTGCCTGCTGTTCCAGAGACCCCAGTTCAGTTCCCAGCACCTACATTTGGCAGCTCACTTTCTGTAACTCTGCATCTAGGAGATATGATTGATGCCCATTTCTGACTTCCACAGCACTGTAAACGTATAGCACACAAACACAAGCACATAATTAAAAAAGAGACTCTTAAAATAATTGTGTATATGTCTCTGTGTGGAAATATATGTGTGTGAAAATAATTGTGTGTATATGTGTGTATCTTTGTGTGGGGATGTAAGTATGTGGACATAAGTTTAGTTTCCCACAGAGGCCAGAAGAGGTCACTGGACCCTCTGGAACTGGAGTCACAGGCAGTTGTGAGCCACCCAACATGGGTGCAGGAGAGATAATTTGTGTTCTCTGGAAGAGCAGCAAGTGCTCTTAACTGCTAAGCCATCTCTCCAGTTCCATAAAAATAAATCTTAGAAAAACAGTTTTGATATCTTAGCAGACATAAAAAACCTCTAGAGAGAATATGGAGGGAAGGAAAAGGTGACACGTTGGAGAGGAAGAAGTCAAACATAGTGTGTGAGAGGAGAGAATTAGGGAGAAACTCCTTAGAACTCTAACAGGACTCTTTAGAGCACTGGACATCTTGAATTACAGACAAAGCAAATGCCAAGAAGTTCAAGTGTCCGTGCAGGTGTGAAGCCAGCACTATCTGCAAGCCAGCTTTAACATGTCAGTTAGATGGAGCAGATTACTAATGAGGAAAATATACCAGCTCCTGTAAACTCACAACACACCCTAAGTACAATTCATAGAAGCCAGATGTAAGGCGTTAGGAGTTTTTCTAAGTGAAAGCTGCCCTTGTCACGCTTGAATCCCATTAATAGGAAAGATGTTTCATAGGTTGGGTGGTGACAGTAGGTAGTTTGTGAATATGTTTATCCAGTTATTTAGAAATAAGAAAATTGGGTGTATCTCAGTGGTGGGGAACTTGCCTCCTATGTGTGAGGTGTAAGGTCTGATCACAGCATTTCAAAAAGGTAAAGCTAAAAATAACTTTTAAAAGTTAGAAAAATGAATGAGCCTCATTATTATTGTTAGTAGTTAACGTTTAGAAAAACAATGATGGGCCTTTAATCCCAGCACTTGGGAGGCAGGGTCAGATGGATCTCTGAGTTTGAGGCAAGCCTGGTCTACAGAGTTCTAGGGTAGTCAGAGCCTCATAGAGAAACACACAAACAAACAAAACCCAACCCAAACCAACAAAACAGACAAACAATTAAAAAAAGAAAAGAAAGATGAGGATGGTAAGCAAGCACCTCCTCTAGGGGGTAAAACAAACAAAACAGAGTAAACAAGGTGGTATAGTAAAAAGATGGTTATTTTTTACTTTATGTCTTATGTGCCTGTGTCTGTGTGTATGGGTGCCATTGTGAACTTGTGCCTACTGAGGCCAGAATATGGTGTCAAATCAGTTCTATCTGGAGCTACCAGCAGGCCAGAGAGAGTCTCAGATCCCCTGGGCTAAGAGTTACAAGTGTCAGATGTGGGTTCGGGAAACTGTGCCCTCTGGGAAAGTGGGGAGCGCTCTTAACTGCTGATCCGCCTCTCCAGTCCCGAAAAGCATATCATATACAGGCTGAGAGCACAAGGAAGCAGAGCGATGCTTCCAAAATAATATAATCGCCACAAAATAGTTACAGCACAGATATCCCATATTTTATAAATCAAAACTGAATTAATCCTAAAAGGTTTGAGCAAAAACTTATTTTTTTTGAATTTTTAAATATTTTCTTATTGGATATTCTCTGTATCTACATTTCAAATGTTATCCCCTTTCCCTCCTCCCACAACCTCCCCCTCCCCTTGCTTCCATGAAGAGGGCAAAAACTTATTAAGGGAAACAATATCTGTCACTGTTAAATCTCTGTATTAAACATATTTACTTGGTTTTATCCATATGATGGGCATCAGGTCAAACAAAAGTTTGGGATGTTGTTCAGCAAGCAATCCACTGCAAAGAGAAACGATGGACATTGCTAGTTACTTCTGAAATCTGCGCATTAGAACAAGATTGCTAATTGGACATTGGCCTTCAATGTAAGAGAGGACCAGAGATGCAGAGGAAAGATGGGGGGGTGGGAAGAAGAAGAAAGAAGAAGAGGAGGAAGGGGGGAAAGGAAGAGGAAGAGGAGGAAGACCAGAGATGCAGAGGGAAGAGTGGACTTAGAGAGAGAGGAGGAGGATGGGAAGGGGGCAAGGGAAGGGGGAGGAAGAGGCATGAAGAGTTGAGAGAAACCACTGAAGATTATGGAGCGTGTCAACCAGTCAACAAGTACCGACACCTGCCAGCGTTCATGCTGCTGAGGCAGACACTGCGCTACCATCTTCCCTCAGCACGGCATGTCCAGTCGCAGAGTGGAGGCTCAGGGCTCTGAATAGTCATTCCTGACAGGGTCAATATTCAACTGTAATCTGGGCATGGTGACTCCCACTATAAGCTCAGTACTGGAGAGGCTGAGCCATGGGGACAACTGTGAGTCCAAGTTCCCTCTTGGCTACTGACTAAGACTTTGATAAACTAGATAAAAACAAGATAAAATAAACTTTAAAATAAAGGTTTGTCTCTCTAGAGAATCTGGTTCTTTTCTCCATACGCTGCATCTTCTGTTGTTCTTGTTGTTAGGAAGGAATTAAAGAAAACTAAATAATATAAGAAGGCAAAGAAGAATGCAATCAGTTGATGAGGCGGTAAGACCAGCCATGGAGCTGCACACCAGCAGGACAATGCTTAAGAGGATGAGGCAGGGGAATACTAAATTCAAGACCAACCTAGACTACACTTCTGTGCTTCTGTGGGGAATATAACCCAGTAGCAGTGTTTTCCCAGCACGAGTGAGGAAAACACACACACACACATACACACACACACACACACAGAGAGAGAGAGAGAGAGAGAGAGAGAGACAGAGACAGAGACAGAGACAGAGACAGAGACAGAGAGACAGAGATAGACAGAGATAGAGACAAAAAGGGAAAGACAGCAGAGACATTGAGACAGAGACAGAGAAACATACAGACACAGGTAGAGAGACAGATCAGAAAAGAGAGAGAGATGTGAAGTATGTATATCTGGGTATGGTGTTTGAATTTGGAGATGCAGAGTTTGGAATGTGCCGAGCTGGTTTTAGCCCCTGCTTTGGTTCAGTAATTCCTCATCACACTCCTTGCCCACCTTTGGAATAGTAACGTGTCCTGTGAGAGTGTATGTAGGTAGTATGTGATCTGCTCTTGGATTTTACAGGGAGTTAAAGAGATCGCTATGAGTCTCAGAAGAGCCTCTGAACTGTGGACTCTTACAGTGTTGAGACTGTGAGAGCCTATGGGGACTTTTGGAGTTGGACTGGACGCATTTTGCATTATGATATGACTACAAGCCCATGGAGACCTAGGTCTCTTCATTACCCTGTCTTGAAATGATCTCCGTAGACCTTCCATGTTGTTCTCTCATTAGCAAATTTTCCTACCACCATCTTTCACAGACTTGGGAGCAAAGTCCAATCCTGCCTTTGAAAATAGATTGTGTGGACAAATGAATTGTTAAGGACCAGGGTTCCAAGGGAAAAAATGCCCTACCTTTTTATCCCTACTTATTTTAAACCAAGAAAAGCTTAATGGTTTCCTCTTATGTGTCTCAGAACAAAGCTGGAAACCTCTCTCTCTCTCTCTCTCTCTCTCTCTCTCTCTCTTTCTCTCTGTTTTTCTCTCAAATGTAAACAGACTTCTATTCTGTAAATGGGAACTTATTAAGCTGTTGGCTGTCTAGAATTGATTCAGTCCCACACAGAAAAGAGGGAAGGGAGCTGTTACCAAGTAGATGTGGAACAATTCCATCTACTTACTTTCCTAATAATGAGACCTCTAGAGTTAGGGCCAAAAAACAACTGCTCATTAGCCATCCCAGCCTCAAAAGTGATCTTGTGTAAGGAGTCTGAGGGTCTATTACTTCTTGTAGAAGAGATCTTTTGGTTTGCAGAAGGCAGGAGAGCTTTTTGCCACAGTGTGGTCCACCTATGGTGGTAGAGGGCCTGTCACTCACAGTACTAACCTGATCCTGTCCCAGCGTGCTCCATCAAGATACAATCCGTGAATATAAACGCCATCTTCTGGTGGATAGGTAGACTCATCAAAAGGAATCACCTGAAGAGATTAATACTACTATTAATAACCACGCTAATAATACTGTTCACCACATACCTTCATCTTATGAAGAAAACTCTGGCAGAATAGTCAGGATATGTTTTAAAAAACTCGTTAGACTATAAAGTTTTTCAGCCATAATCTATAAAAATATATAATACTGTATAGCTGTCGGTGTGTGTGTGTGTGTGTGTGTGTGTGTGCCCAGTGCGCATACAAGGGTGTGTATTGGTGTCCACATGCAGGTGCATGAGGATGGATGTACATGTGTCTGGAGGCCAGAGGTCATCCTTGGGTATCATTTTTCAGGAGCCATCTGCCTTTGGTTGGCTGGCCTGTGAGCCTCAGTAGCCCTGGGGTTAAATGCATGTCACTGCCCGTGGGTTCTGGTAGCAGAAGTCACGTGCTCATATTTCTGCGGCAAGCATTTTACTAACTGGGCTATCTACCAGCCTTGAATAGTTATTTTGAAGCATTTTATCAGGTTTTAATGTACCCCACATTAATTTTTGTCAACATAAGAACAATGCTAGGTTATTTGTACCAAGTATTGAGATTATTAAGGTTCTAGATACAGCAAGACAAAAATTTACATATTTTATAAAACACAAAGAATAAAAAAGTAATTTGATTATATTTGGCTTTAACATGTAAATTTTTCATATTCTTCTTGCTTAAATATGTGACTGATTTAATATCACACTGTTTACTTAAAGGAGTGACCTTTCATACCTCAAATTCGTAGCCAAGTAAATCAATAGGGATGGTATATTTTCTGGCATAATTCTGCATAGCTCCAGTTAAAAAGGCTTGAGTGAAAAAGAAACCAGAGATCCAAAACACACTGGGTTTCCCCAAAGTAAACCAGTCCTTTAAAGGAAAACAGAACTCGTTATGTCTATGTTTACAAAAGTGTCACTACACACAATTATTGCTTTTGTCTAGGAAACTCCCCAACCCCCGAGTTCATTACAAAACTTTCTCTGACATCAAATGTTCTCCCCCCTCCCTTTTCTTCTAGTTATTTTTCTTGGAAATTCAAAATGGTCTCAGCATTAATTTGAGTAAATTTAATTTGAAGGAGTCAAATCTCCTGCAGAAGAGAAGGCACAATTCTGAGTATTCATTGTATGTCTTAGCCCAATGAAGAGCCACCATCTTTAGAAATTTTACTCACTGACCGAAGCTTTAACCTGTGCTATTCCAGATCGGGAGCCCTGGTGTCTCCTTGTCTGCAAGTGCACTGCCCCTCAGGATCAGGACTTAAGCCTTCTTTTTGCACCAGCATGCACAGTCCTCTTGCTCCTGTCTGCTCGATATCTGAACAATGTTACTGAAACTCATCTGACCATGCTGTTTACGTCAGATTTGTCATCTTGCACAATTCTTCAGCAGCCCATCAAAGTAAAACCAAACATCCTGGTCTCCTATTCAAAATCCTCTACAACCTGTCTCCAAAGAATATTTTTAAATGCGCCCTTTACTCAGGAATTCTTTTTTTCTAATTAGCCAGGACTACCTGCTGGTCCTGTGTGTGCAGAGCAAGCGCTGTTTCTCTGCCTCTGGGAAGATAGTGCTGCCTCCCTCTGTCCTGCTGCGCATTGGGCTCACTTTTCCTGGTGGCAGGTCTCTGGCTACCAACTGGGGTGGGACACATGACTGACATCTGGCCAATCATCCTTCATGGTGGCAAGTGACACAAGGTAAGCCAAAGATGCAAAAGCACTTGGTACAACTTTTGGGAAGCATCCTACTCTCAAAGTATGCCTGAAACTCTCCCCATGTTGTACCTTTGTGTAAACATAGACCTTGAAATGAGAAAGCAGTGGGGCCAAGGAAAAAAACCAGTTTCTTACCTTACACTTTTCTGTGCACTGAACATCTCTGTGTATGTGCACACACATGTGACCATCTCTGTGTATGTGTGCACATGTGACCATCTATGTGTATGTGCATACACATATGACCATCTCTGTGTATGTGCACACACATGTGTGAACATGTGTATTTATATGCATGTGTGCATGCTGGGGAAGCCTGGGAAGAGAGATTCAAAGAGCGTCTCCCATTTTTGAGATAAGGTAGAAGAAAAAGTTCTGATATTTTGAAAAAAGGAGAATGTTGATAAAGCCTTGATTATTAAAGTCACAACGTAACATTAAACAGTAGTGTCTGGAAATCACAGACTTAGACTTTTCATAAATATAAATGTCACTTGAGTTTGACTAAAGTAAATGTTCATTTTCTACCTAGTGCTTTAAAGTGTGTTTATCTTATAATATTCATAAATATGGTTAGATAACCAGAAAACTAATAATTATATTCCATTCAACCTGGGGACATTGAAATGACCACAGTTGATTACTAATATCTCTCTATTCAACAATGACAAGTCTATATTGTGCTATGTGGTTATTTTGGGCAATATTTGAATAAGTATTTTCACCTGAATAATATATATTTTAGGTATAAAATGATATCTGTCTATCTATCTATCTATCTATCAATCAATCTATCATATATCTATCTATCTATCAATCTATCATCTATCTATCTATCTATCTATATATCTATCTATCTATCTATCTATCTATCTATCTACCTACCTGTCATCTACTTATCACCTATCTCCTTAGTACTTTACCTCTAAAAACTTCAGCCGGGTCAGGAAATCTGTGATGTAACTTCCAAGCGGCTTCAGACTGGGGTATGACCGTTTTGCCCACATTTCTGGAACCTTCCCAATAAGCAAGCTGCCCGAAAGCGCTTCCAATGCAGAGTCCATCACAACTACGCCTTTAATAGCCTTCTTGAGGTCCCGTAGAGTATTACGTATAGTTCTGATTAAACTGCAATGAAAGAAACTGCATCATCAACATATTTGATAGTAAGTATCAATGAAAGAAGAGACAGCAGGAGACAGGTGTAGCCTTATGGGCATGTTCCCCAAAGCATGGCTATGCACTCTCCATAGGTAGTCTGTGAGCTAACTGTAGGTGCCATTTGAATAAGCATCTTTTTCATTTCAGCTATTACATACTATTTTTTTTTTTTGAGTCAGGGTCTTACTATGTAATCCTGGATGACTTGGAGTTGGCTATAAAGACCAGACTGGCCTTGAACTCACAGCAATCCACCTGTCTCTGCTTCTTGAGTGCTGGGATTAGAGATGTGTACCACCATAAGTGGTAAACCACTTTAGAATATAGACTAATACCAGTCACACACTATTTTATTTATTATTTTATATTAGTATCAAACAATATCAAATTATCTTTTGACTTTACTCTTAAAAATTATATATTGATAAATTGTAATTGTATATGTTTGTGGAATGTAACGTGGTGTTACAATAATCAATACAATTGCAAAATTATATTAAATTCACTAACATGTTACTGCAAATAACATGTCATGAGGACACTGGAAACTTACAGCTTTATGGTCTTGAGATGTAACATGTGCATAATTATTATGTGTACTAGGCTTGCGGTGTGACTGATGTGACAGCCCAAGCTTCTCCCTTCTGTGTAGCCGACTGCACACCCTGACCCCCATCCCCTGGTCCTCCCATCTCCCAGCCTCGGATAACCACCCTGCACTCTTTGCTCTTGTCCACAAACAGTGAGAGCTTGCAGTGCCCATCCTTCTGGGTCTGGCTCGTTTCACTTAGCAAGCGTCCTTCAGTTCTGTCGCTGCTGCTGCGGATGAAAGAACCCCGTTCTCTTTAGGAATAAATACTGCAGTGTTGTGAAGACTGCTGCAGGGAGCATAGGAGTCCAGACCTTGCTCTGACGCGGTGATTGAAACCCTTTAGGTAAATACTGGAAATGGCGGCCGCTGTGCGGTACGGCCATTTTGTTTGTTTGTTTGTTTGTTTGTTTGGAGGACCCATCATGCTGTTTTCCCGTAACTGCTGTACTTGTGAGAGCGAGGAATGGCTTTTATGGTTCTCACTTGCATCTCTTACAGGTGCTGCTGATGGCCTTTCTTCTAATACTTGGCCTTTAGGTATGTTGTGTGACAAGTCTCTTGCCCATTGATTAATTATGTTTGTCTTATTTTTGTAAGTTGTGTGGATTCTTTATATATGCTTTATATATATATATATATATATATATACATATATATATATAAACATATATATGTATATATAAACATATATATATGTAAATCTCCCACCATATGATTATATAGATTATATATGTTCCTTCCTTTGATATGGAGAACCTTTGTATTTTCAGGTAATTCTATTGGTCTATCTTTGCCCTCCCCTCTAACCCTGGGGGAGGGAGGAGTCAAATTATAAAGAAAAAAATCACGTCACTATCCAGACTAACATCCTATACTTTTCCTCTGCGGTTTCTTTCAGTGGTTTTATAGTCCCCGGTTGTGTGTCTGTCTGTCTGTTTGTGGTGCTGGTGACTGAACTCAGGGTCTTGCGCTTGTTAGGCTTGTGGCCTACCACGGAACCACACCCCCAGCATGCTTTTAGGCCTTGTGTTGAGCCTTTATCAGTCTTGAGTTGTTTTGCACTGTGCCCCTCAGTTTCCCCAGCAGCACTGCAGATGACACTACAGCTCCCCCATTGATTGTCACTGGCAGCAGGTCACCTGTTGACTGTAGAAGCCTGTTTCTGTTTTCTGAGCTCTGTCTTCTGTTCCACTGCTTAATGCTGTTTCCCTTATAACCAGTGTACAGGGTACATTGAGTTTAGGTCGTGTGACGCCTCCAGCTTTGTTTTTTGCTTGTAGCTGCATTAAATAAGCTGTATGAACTCTAGGATGGTTTTTCCTACAGCGAGGAGAAATCCCATTTGAACTCTCCTCAGAAGGGCTTCTTTGAATTTATGGACATTTGGGAGGACCCAGTAAATGCAAAGAGTCGCCCAAGGAAAAACATTGGGTAAGTGATGTTACAGGTAATACACAAATAGGAACAGCTGAAAAAGGTATGCAAACAGGATATGGCAGTGCACACTGTGGTCTCAGTGTGTGAATGACTTAGACAGGATTTGTGTTTGGGGCCAGATTAGGCTACACAGTGAGGGCAAGAACAGTCTGTGCTACATTGCAAGGCCTTCATTCATAAAAACAAAACAAGAGTATTATATACCGGCTCAAAATGGAAACCCTGTATCGAAGTATAAACTACACATTCATTTATACATTTTCGAACACTGCTTTCTACTCAGGCTCAACAGTTGAAACATCATTATTATGCCTTAGTGAATAAAGAAGCCCAACTAGCTGAGAGATCGTGTATATATAACTATTGTATTTTTATAAGAAGTACTAAACTATGCTTGGAAATTGCTCAGCAGGACTGAATCTGGCTAGCATCTGTGAGGCCTTAGGTTCCAGTCTCTAGTCCCACTAGACAAAGGCAAGGAAACAAACTCCATCCCCTAAAAAATTCCAGAGTTCAGTAGAGCACCATGTTATTTTAATATACTTTAATACATCCAGAAAACAAGATAAACATGGAAATATTACAGAAAACTCATAACAAAACAACTTTCTATTTCTTGATCCAACATTGAATTCAGAAAACTTCAATAGAAGTCAGAGCAACTACTTATTCAGCATGGTGTACCATATCAACTTCAGCAAGAAAAGGGAGCCGAACACAGGACTGCACACCTGTAATTCAGCATCTTCAGCTGGAGGCAGAAGATTTAGCAGTTCAAGGCCAGCGTGAGCTACGTAGCAAGTCTAAGGTCAGCTTGGGCTATGCTTTGTCTCAAAAACCAACCAACCAACAAATGAACAAGGTCTAATGGCTAATTGATGGCTAATCTGGGCCACAGAGAAAGGAAGCACATGCCAGAGTCAGAAACAGGCAGAAAGGACACATAGACCCAGCCCGGGTTCACTCTGTCTCGTTTTTAAGATCTCTCTTTTTGACTATGTGCATGTTTGGTA
Source organism: Micromys minutus (assembly GCF_963924665.1). Classification (NCBI taxonomy): domain Eukaryota; kingdom Metazoa; phylum Chordata; class Mammalia; order Rodentia; family Muridae; genus Micromys; species Micromys minutus. The sequence continues at coordinate 32,003,156 of NC_137981.1, forward strand.
TCTGTGTATGGAGGCCAGAGGAGGGAGTTGGAAATTGTGGAGCTGGAGTTACAGGTAGTTGTGAGCTGTCTGATGAGGTTGCTAGGAACAGAATTCAGGTCCGCTGGAAAAGCAGCAAGCGCTCATAACCACTGAGCCATCATCTCTCTGGCTCCATCTTTACTTTGTGAAGAGAGAGGTCGGTAACAGAGATGACAAGTCATGTGACTAATGACCATTTCCAGTCAATAAGAATGGATCTCTTTGTCACCATCATTTTTACATGATAAAAGAGTTTCTCGCTTGGCAGTGGTGCCCACACCTTTAATCTCTGCACTTTGGAGGCTGAGGCAGGTGGATCTCTCTAAGTTCCAGACCAGCCTGGTCTACAGAGTATACTCTGAGACAGCCAGTACTATACAAAGAGACTCTGTCTTGAACCCTCCCCCACGCATCCCCCCTCACATTTCTTCCCCCCACAAATTCTCCTGGGGCCAAAGGGTATGGTACTTAAAAAAACAAAAACAGGAACAAAAACAAAAAAGGAGCATTTTAATACTTTTAAAAAGATTTTTAAGTTCAATACCAGCACGTCATTTTGTCACGTTTGGTTGTTTCTGAAGTCCCAGGGGTTTACTCACTTGTTAAAGCGTTCCATTTCTTGCACTAGCACAGTATTCATACTCTCCTCGTACCTCACAGGGTAATTCTTTAGTGCTGCCTCAATGTCAAAATCATCTGGGAGCTGAAAGAACAGATGCTGAAAATCACAAGTTGCTCTCAGAGCAGACAGTAAGTTTCACTCAGCTGTCAGGACAATAATAGCAAACACATAGGTGAGCATTTATATTTTCTCTTTTCAGATGAGGACATTGCATTTCTAAGAAGCTGTACACTCTCTTTTTGTAAATGAAGTCTTGTTTTTCACCGATAAAAATGTATTTACAATTTTATAGCAGTTTTATGTTCACCTATAATCAATTATCACTGGTTAACTTACCCTCCTATCAAATAGCCCATCTTGTAAGTGTAGAGATGTTCTGGGGCACAGGGAGAGAGGAAGTATGGGGTTCTATGCAATATTCACAGACACTGGTGTCAAGATGGCAAGGCTGTGGACTGCTGACACGTCCTGGGACACTGGCGTTCATGCTCAAGCGGCAAGGGAGTCTCCCAAGCAGGGAATGGTTGAAATGAGAGTCAAGTCACCAAATAGTCCATGCTTGGTACTGAAGAACTTGAGTGCTGTCACCCCAGTGATTTTGACTCAGCACACTTCCCTTATCCCAGATAAGTCACAAATCTCCTGCCTGGTACTTGTTAGGGCTCTTATTGGAGAGAGGACTTGTGAAGTCCCCACAGAGAAAAGCCACGGAGGCAGGTGTGAAGAGAGGCAGATTGCAGAGTCAGCAGCTTGGAGGCCCGGATTGACTGTTGGCTTCCATTGTGGTGGCAAGTAGTGGTACAGGCTGTGGACTCTGGAGGCAAGTGGATTAGGGTCTGGATAGGTATGGGCATAGTGCCAGTATTTACACTGCAAGGGAGCTATAAGGATTGCTGGCGAGGATCATAATCTGTTGAAGTTCCCTTAGCCACTCTTTATTGACTTTAGACACAGGGTCGAGGTGACAACACAGCACCTCTCTGCAGTACCCAGTAGGCTGAGTCCATTGGGCTGTCCCATGGGACGCACAGATGCTGGCTGAGTGCTGACATCACCTCCCCGTGCCTTCTACCTCCTGATGTATAGATCAAAAAAACATGTGCTTGGGGGCTGGAGAGATGGCTCAATGATTAAGAGCACTGACTGCTCTTCCACAGGTCCTGAGTTCAAATCCAAGCAACCACATGGTGGCTCACAACCATGTGTAATGAGATCTGATGCCCTCTTCTGGTGTGTCTGAAGATAGCTACAGTGTGCTTATATATAATCAATCAATCTAAAAAACAAACAAACAAACAAAAAAACCCCCAAAACACCCATGTGCTCCTTGAACCAGCAAGTTCAGAACATTCTCTAAAAAGTTTTTCATTTTTCATTTAGAAATAAAAACAAACTGTATGCACATTAGTTCACCCACAACTATAGTTACTAAGCAGTTGGCTACGTAGTGGGCATTTCACAAACTATTTTAAGTTAATTTCTCCTTAATGTCCTCAAAAAAAAAAAAAAAAAATCCTTACAACGACTGAAATCACTCTCATCACGTAACAGATTTGGAAACCAGTGTTTGACAAGTAAAGCATCTGGCTAGTTGCTATACTGCCACTTCCTGGCGTTCCCAGTACATACCACGTTTCCATAATGGCACGAGCGCTACATTTTAAGCCGAGCATTACCTTCATGAGGATATCTTCAGTAATTTCTAATAGGATCTGGTCAGTGCTTCCCGAGGAGCCTGTCTGTTTGGTGCCACCCTGGGTGAGGAGCAAGGACTCAAAAAGGACTTTGGTTTGTTGAAGATCTTTGGAGATATCAACATTTTCATGTAATCCGAATATCTCGGGTTCTTGAGTAAACGGCAGTTTCTAAGAGAAGACATAAAGCACGCATCGGGTACTCAGTGGGATCAGGATGTGCCACTCCAAAATATGCCGCCCTAGAAGAACAGCTACTTTAAGATAAAGGTTATTTAATATGAACAGGTTTAGAGTTTTCATCCTGCCCTAATCTGCCGAACAACAAGGTATAAATCTCTCCTTGTGCCAAGAAGAGGAGAGAGTTTCCTCTTGCTAGAGACAGAAAGCTATCCTGCATGAGTCTGCAGACTTCACTGAGGTAACGCTACCCTCCCTTAGTCCCCCACAGCATCCCAATCCCCTTACCACTGACTGTCAGCTTCCCCTTTGTGTACCCTGTTCTCACAGTTGCCACGTTTTAAATGGCTCTATACACACCAAAGTAAATTGCTTCTTTTCTCTAAAGCTCCTGTTATACATAAGATATCAAATTAATACAAATTATATGATTCCTCTTCCATTAAGCTGCCTTTCATCCAGATAAGGCCGTGAGGGCAGAGGAAAATGGGTTCTTTCTTCTTTTCCTACTGAGCATTAATTCGTAAAGAGATGCTCAAACAATGAAGGGTTAAGAATCAACTAAGCATCAAATACCACAAGCTTTAGATTTTCTGATGTTCAGTAATTATCTGAACAAAAAGAGACTCAGAAAGGTCATTAAAATCTTGTTTGCCTAAACTTGTACATTAGAGGGTGGTACTTATCATTCACTTAAATCCCTCTCCCCTCCCCCTCCCTCTCCCTCCCTTCCCCCTCTTCCTCTCCCCCATTCCCTTCCCCTTTCCCCCCCATCTTATCCTAGCTTCAGAACACAATTTACCTTAATGAATTCAATGTAGTCATCATAAGAGCCTTTGGGAGGCGCAAAGTAGTTTCCACTGGGAGAGAACTTGTAGTGAGGGTTTTCAATGATGAGAGAGTTGTAGAAGTCGGCCAGCATGGTTAACAGGAGCCGCCTGTCCCAGTCATCCGTCACCCTCCCTCCGTAGTTGCACTCCCCAGTCAGGTAAGAGATAGCTTCAAATGGGATTGTGTCATATTCGTTTATAAACAGCTGAAGCAGAGATAGAGGTGAGAAGAGAAATCATGAAATCCTTTCACTTCGTTTCAGTTTGAAGATGGAAGTCTCTCTTCTCTCCCTGCCTATGCAGGAAGGGTGTGTGTGAAAGAATTGTTACCATGGGTGCTAGGGAATGTCTGGCATTCAGTATGTGATTTGGAATGACTTTGTCTCCATTCCCCATTTTTTTCTGATTTATTTATTTACTCCTACTCTGTAGTCCAGACTGGCCTCAGACTCATGCCAATAGACCTACCTCGATGTTCACGTGCTGAGATGACAAGACTAAACCACCATTCCTGGCTCATATGTTCATGCATGTGCATGTGTGTTTGTGCATGTGCGTGTGTTGCAATGCTATGTTACTGGCTGAGAGAGTCTTGCCTGTCTCTGAATTATAAACTAAATGGTGCATGGTTGAGAAAATATTTTTTGAGCTCTCCAGAGCCCAGTTAAAACAAGTCTTCTTTGAGATTCCCATGTTTTCAGGGGAAGATAATTGTCAAGAGATTTGAGAGAGAACTGAGAAAGACAAAAGGTTATTCTCTGAGGGAAGGAATTTTGTGATATATGAAAATGTTACACCTTCCTTCTCTTTAGAGGAGGATATATGCATGTTCATCTGGCTCTCCCCAAAACTGGAGTAGCCCCCAAGAGAACAGAATATTAAATTTGTCCCATATGCTAGAAATAGAGACAACTCTCTGGAGCTGTTGCTTACTCACTTAGCGGTGAGTTTTGGTTCTTTGGATAGAGGTCTCCTGCTACTGTGACCAAATGAAGATGGCTTAAAGATGAGTTTCTCCCATGTCCCCACCCCTAAAGGTGTGAAAGATGGATGTAGCTTATGTCTGTGGATTTCAATGCTGGTGCTGGGAAGGTTGACCTCAGAAAATGCCATCTGGGGCCTGGCGGATGTCAAGTACTTAGATGGTTGCTTTTTAAGTAAAATATTTTCCATATTGACTACTAGTTCAAAATCAGTGTTCAAACCAAAGTCATTCAGCATATTTTACAATTTGTAAGCATGGAGTTCAGCAACTGTATAGATTCTCACAACATAGGACTTATTTCAGGGAAGGTTTCTCATTCATTATTTTTAAAGATTTGGTAAAATACTAATCATTTATTTCTAACTCTTTTTACCCCTTCAGCGCTGGGGACCAAACTTGGGGCTCATGTATATTAGGCAAGCTCTCCACTACTGAGTTACATCTCCAGCTAAGTATCAATAATCTCTATGAAAATAATGTTATCTTTATTATAAAATTTGGCATGTACTGGTTGGTTTTGTGTCAACTTGACACGAGCTGGAGTTATCACAGAGAAAGGAGCCTCAGTTGGGGAAATGCCTCCATAAAATCCAGCTGTAAGGCATTTTTTCAACTAGTGATCAAGGGGAGGGCCCAGCCCATTGTGGGTGGTGCCATCCCTGGGCTGGTAGACCTGGGTTCTATAAGAAAGCAGGCTGAGCAAGCCAGGAAGTGAGATCCCTCCATGACCTCTGCATTAGCTCCTGACTCCTGACCTGCTTGAGTTCCAGTCCTGACTTCCTCTGGTGATGAACTGTGATATGGAAGTGTAAGCTGAATAAACCCTTTCCTCCCCAACTTGTTTCTTGGTCATGATGTTTGTGCAGGAATAGAAACCCTGACTAAGACAATACAATTAACCACATCCCAGGGGCTTTTAAGCAGTGATCTTCATAAATGCTGGTTTTGTTTTATCTTACCTGCAGCTGCCGGATACTGATGCGTAGATCGGACTCATTGAATCCATATGGAATATTCCAACCTAGAGGACCGAATTTCTTTCTCTCTTGAACAAGGGCATGAAAAAAACAAACTCCAAAAAGCAATTTCTCCCATGCCTTTAATGCAAAAATTATACAAGACAAAAGTTTGATTAGATTTCCATCAGTAAAACTAGAGAACTAGATGACCTTTTTGTAACCAGGGTCTATGGTCAGAATCCTTCAAATTTCTATTTTAAAATGGCATGTATCTAAAGACATACTTTCTATAAAAACATTCACCTTATGCTTAATTCAAATGCCTAACACAAAGCAAACCATAATACTAAATGCTACTAAAATACAGATTATTATTTTTAAAGGTTTATGTATCTATTTCATGTGTGTATATTGTAGCTGTCTTCAGACACACCAGAAGAGGGTACCAGATCCCATTATAGATGGCTGTGAGCCACCATGTGATTGCTGGGAATTGAACTCACGACCCCTGGAAGAGAAGTCAGTATTCTTAACCACTGAGCCACCTCTCCAGCCTTATTATTAATATTTTATAAATGTGTTGGCTAATGATACCTGTCATTCATAGTTATCTCGAGAATCCCAGCAGTAAGTATTCTCTTGTAGATTCATGGGCATGTGCTTCAGACTAATGAAGAGAATATGACTAAACTCCAATATATAATTCCCAACATAGTTTCTTTTCTTTCAGAGAGCACTGTGAAAGCAGGTTTAGTTGGTCTATTCATGACGTCTTCCTGTATTTATTATGGAAGCCTCCTACATCAGTGCTCTGGGGCATGATCACCCATCTCTTTAGATCTCTCACAGTAGATTGCAAGTATCTCAAGTGGAAACTTAAGGGTTCTTTGGAAAGGCAGTTGGATGGTGTTTTTCTGGGGCAAACACGTGAAGGAATGTTACATTAGAGTGGACACAAGTATGACATGTTAGCAACGTGAATATATTGGTCTGCCTAATATTGCATAGTTGAGCTGCATTTTTCAGGACTCCACAAAAAAACTTTCTGGTGGTGTTCTATAGTTTCTTGCCGCTTCTGTGGATTGGCTGATTGGCAGAGTGATGTCAGCTAAGACAGACCCATGTGCTGAGGCAAGACATGTGCTGAGGCAAAACCCGTGGAGGGCACGTGATATTTAGAGGGTATAAATAGGACTCGATGAGCAGTATTGTACATTGAGCATATTTCTTTCAGACTTCCACATTCTCTTTCTCATGATCCTCCCAAGCTTGTTTTATTCCCCCAGATATCTTCGCTTCTACTTTGATGTCATACACATGCATGATTTATTATATAAAATAGAGAAGAACAAATTACTAAAAAATTTTGATTTGGCTTAATTTACTTATATATATATATATATATATATATATATATATATATATATATATATTATATTCATTTTTCTGCAAATGACACAACCTCACTCTTCTTTATGGCTGAAAAAGTCCACTGTGTCTATGTACCATGGCTCCACAACTTAGTTATTAAGTAGTGTTGCAATAAACATCTGTGTGCAGCTGTCTCTGTGATGTGTTGACTTGGAGCCTTTTGAATATCCACATGTGATATATGGTAGATTTACTTTTGGTTATTTAAAAACACTTATTTGATGCATAATGTGTGTGTCTTCTCCCTGTATGTACAGTGCCCACGAAGATGGGAGAGGCCATTGGCTCCCTACAGCTGGCATTACAGATGGTTGTGAGACACCCATGTGGGTGACTCCACCATCCCCAGCCTCTTGTTTTCTAAATGGCTGACATTCTAACTTGGGTCAGAGAAATTCTTAATGTAGTTTTAATTTGCATGTCTCTGATAACTAGTGAGGTTGTGCTTGTTTTCATGTTTATTGAATGTTTGTATTTTATCCTTTGGCACTGTTCATTGGTCCATTGATTGACTGAGTTGTTTAATTTCTTGCTGAGTTCTTTAAGTTATTTGTGTTTTAGATATTCATTCTGTTGGCTGGATAGTTAGCAAAGATTTTCTCCAACTCTCTAGGCTGTCTCTTCAGTTAGCTTTCTGCTTTGACTCATTTGGAGTGGGTTTTTATGCAGCATAAGAGGTGGAATTTATTATCCTCCTAATGTGGTATTCTCAGTGCCACTTGCTAGACACATTTTCATTAAGAACTGCTTACATAATCCAGGCTTGTAGCAATCTCCCTGCATCAGCCTCCTGAGTGCTGGTATGACAAACAGGAACCATGCTGTCTAACTATAAAATGGTTTTAGTTACATGGTGGAAAACACGGTATGTGAGTTAGTCAAAGACACACTCCTCTGCATGTGTGTTCTTCTTGCTTTATATCTAGTTCTTTGGAGTTGCACAGCACACATATTTGTGGAAAGAGTGGTTGATATAATTTAAAACTCCTTTGGCTTTTAGTTTATAAACTAAACTACATTCACTCAAGAATTATGTATTTCAGTATTGATTATGTCATAAGCAGAATATAGACTATTGAGGATAAAACGGTGAATTAGGTAGAAACAATTTCTGTCACATTAGGAAATACACCCAGTTTAGAAAACATACTAAATAAAAACCTTATGTTAACATATTTATCTACTATAAGAACAAAATTGGAGAGTGCTGAAGGCCAGACATTACCAGTTCTTTGCCGGGGCATCCCTTGAAAAACTGAGTATCAGAAATTGGATCAGAGAGATAAGACTGAAGGAGATTTAGCCGAAGGCCGGTGGGAGGCTCATTGGTCATTTTTACTCCATTCTGTAGAATTGTTACTGGGAACTAGGAGAAAACAAATGTAAAGTATTATGCAAGACACCAATCTGGAGCCCTAAAAATGTAAATGCCAGTACATTAAAAATAAGTACAGGTAGCAGAATATATGAAAGTCTTTAAGGTTAAGGGTTTAAAACTCAATTAAGAAATACAGTATAACAGCCAAACAAAGGCCCCAGGGCCTGTCACAGGGATCAGACAGCCAGACTCCTCTACCATAGGGATCAGACAGACAGACTATATGTACAGGAATCAGACAGATTCTACCACAGGGATCAGACACACTTTTGGAGATGGGTAGCTTGTGAGCCAAAGCCTAAATGTTGAATTGCAGATTTCAGGCGAAAAATCTTCACATATTTTTTCCAGTGTGGGCATCCAGGAGACAGCAAGGTGACAGTTTTGTAGACAAACCCATGTTCCTTCTTCTATTGCCGCTGTAATCATTTTTGTTGCAACTGGTCCTTGCCCTTGTCCCAGTGAAATAGCTTGAAATTTATTTCCGGACATAGCTTTATCATTTGCAAATTTCAGCAGGCCTACAAAGGGCAAAAACAGATGACACCATTTCTTACCCTATTCTAGCATATGTGCATATGTGTTTACCCTGAAACATTCCTTTGCCTAAACACCAGATTTATTGATGAATTTATAGTCACATAACAAATGTTTCTTGAACAAAATGTTTTAATTATAAGTTAAAAGACTAGAATATATGCTGCATACACATGTTGCATTTATATACATGCATGCAAAACACACACAGAAAAGAAATTTTGTGTGTGAATGTGTATACCTGTGTGTGTGTATGTGTGTGTGTGTTAGTTATAGTAAATATACTTACTGGCCATCGGATCTGCTCCAGGAGACAACACAAAAACTAAAGGGATTGTGCAATTTGAATCCAAGTAACTCTTTGTCAAGTCAAATGGTGGAGGCTCTACAAATTTTTTCCCTAGCTTGTCAGTCACATAGTTTGTTATGGCTGGAGTTATCTGGGAATAGAGAAGACACCGTCAAAAATAAAAAAATAAAAAGAAGACACAGGCTTTTGAAAATGTTTTGCTTCATAGCACAGATTTATTGAAAAACACAAAATATTAAAATTCAAGCATAATTGCCCAAAGACATACAATGCATCATAAAAGCAGTAATTTCCCTAATGTTAGAATAATAATCTGTAGACTGATAAGACAAGAAAGACATTCCAAAGGAGCGTATCTGTTTACAGAGAAACACTAGTAAATTTTAAACATAAGAAGGCACTCTCAGGACTGGAGAGACAGCCCACAGTCAAGGGTGCTTCTCCTCCAGAGGACCCGAGTTCTGTCTCCAGCACCCACATCTGTCAGTCCACCACCATCTGTAACTTTAGCTCCTGGGGAGCCCACACCCTCTTCTGGTCTTTATGGGCATATGCGTACACACAGAGAGAGAGAGAGAAAGGGAGGGAGGGAGAGGGAGAGAGTATATTCTCTCTCACACACATGCATAAAAATATTTTTAAAAAATTAAAAAAAATAAGATCTTTTCATTTAATATGGCAAAAACTGAAGACTCTAAGCCATTTTTGTGTCCTTTAGGTAATAGTAGCCCATGTATTTTTTTGGCATTTCTTCTGGCTAATGTCACAAGTGACTGTTTTAGGTAGAAAGACATAAATATAAATTATTATTATTGTTTATTTTGTTTTATTACATGTATTTATTTTTTTATATGTATCATGTAGATCAGAGGGTAATTTGTGAGAACCAGCTCTCTTCTTCCACCATGTGAGTCCTAGAAATCAAACTCGAGAGCATTGGGCTTAGCAGCAAATACCTTTACATTACTGAGTCATCTCATTAGGCCACGGGTAAAAATTATATATATTATTGCTAGATCATAGTTTTATAAGGATGTTTTCTTCAATACTTTCTTTTCAACAGACGTAGTATTCATGAGAAAGCTTCAATCTTGCTGACTAAGGGGCTTTTCTAGATGAGCAAAAAAATCTGAATTTTACAACAAAGTAAGCCTAGCAGGGTAGCCCCTGAGGCAGGGAAGATAGTTGATGCCTTTGGGGTTCCAGAACAAAACAGCCTCAAATAAGAACAAGTAGGGACAGAGAGCTGGCTCAGCAGTTATGAGGACTTTTCACCCTTGCAGAAGATCTGGGTTTGGGTCCCAGCACCCACATGGTGGTTCACAACCACCTGTAACTCCAGTTGCAAGGGATCTAATGCCCTCTTGTGACCTCCATAGACAATGGGTATGCACATAGTGTAATGTACATACATGCAGGCAACATGCTCACACGCATAAAATAAATCTTGGAAGGAAGGAAAACAAAGAGGGAAACTAACATGTAAACAAATATATTAAGGTGCCTTACTGCTTGTCTTTGGACTGTAGAGAGAGAAGTTAATTTCTAAGCAGTTGTATTTTTGGTGTCTTTGTTATAGTGGGCTATTTTATACTAATATTTATTATAAGAAAAATATAAATTATAACTATACTTAGGTCTATTATGCTGCTACATGAATAAACAAAAGATTTCTTTAAAGGCCATAATACCCTAGTATTTGGTCAGATAGTTGTCTACTCTTTGTTCTGAGACTTTTAGCAAGTTAATATTTAAATCCATAGATTTAATAAAGCTAGCTTACACAACTTTTAAACATTTTAACACTTAGCTTATATAGACATTTCCTTTTCTATCCTAATTCTATATGTTTTCTGCATTTAAATGTTAAAATACCTATTTTTTTTTTAATTTGAGACTTTTGAAACAAGGTCTCACTCTGTAGCCCATGCTAGCCTGGAACGCATAGTGGTTCTCCTGATTCCCTAGTGCTGAAATCACATTTTCTATAAGAAAGGCCCACTATTTTTGCGGTTAGGAGGCCCGTCATTGACTATAGTGTCATTATGCAGCATGAAGCTGTTGTGTTTAGGACTGATGCATCACAAACAGCATTTTATCTGGATTTCAAATTTGTGTTTTTACCTTATCAGGCCTTAGGCAGCGAAGAATTATTATTTTCTGCAGTTCGTTCAGGTTCTTATCCATTGGTTCTGGAAATTTCATATTGTGTGGCTCTTTGCTGTTATAGATTTTCTCCCACGCATATATGTAATTGCAGAAATGCTCCCTAGTAGAAAAACGACTGTGTTTTCACCGAGAAATATGTTAAGAGAGGACTGAGCAAGGGAAGGAGTAAGGCAGCAAAGGGACCATGTTAAAGTCACTAGACCACAGGAGTTGCTCTGGAGGAGGCAGAGATGTGCTCGATCTAGAAACAGACACACGCTGAGGTCAGCAAGTGAGCCCTGTCAGATTCCTGGTCTAGCCCTGCAGACTTTTCCCGAGTTAAAAGTCGCCAGCTCTGGTTGCCTGGGTGCTTTTCTCAGGCCACCCACTATTTCCCACTTTTCTCATATCCAGGGCATGTTCACTCAGCCCAAGTCTTTTTGCTTGTTTGCTTCTAGTTGTTGCTGCCACTGAGTTGACAGCTACCAACAGCCCACTCTGACCCTTTTGCCCACAAGGCTTGAGCCTCCCTGCTGTCAGAGGCTGTTGGGAAGCTCCACTTTGGGAGTAGGGGGTGGGTAGACAGAACACCTACCTGTGATATTACCTTCCAGAATGTAAGGTATAACAGGTTGTATTTCTGTTATGGTGACTTAAATATTAGCTTCAAGGATACAGGGTTAAATAAAACTTGCTTTGATTTCTTATAATGCAGGAGCTATAATCTGTGAGACATTTATGAAAAAAAGACCCCTAGAAACTGATTTTGAGAATGTATTGACTCCCCTCTTGGGCCTAAGTAACCTAACTTAGTCACAACAAACATTTTGCTTTCTGCTTAGTATGCCTGTCTTTTTTTTTTTTTTTTTTTTTTTACTTTTGGCCATCTAATTACTTCTGCAGGTCTTCATGTAAGTAACTCAGAGTCTAACCCTAATGTCAGCCCTTCAAGGCTGAAAGCACAGAGGTGAATTATATGTTTAAATATGCAGCCATCTTCTTCTTCTTCTTCTTTTTTTTAAGATTTATTTATTTTTATATATAAGTACACTGTAGCTGTCTTCGGACACAACAGAAGAGGGCATTGGATTCCATTACAGATGGTTGTGAGCCACCATGTGGTTGCTGGGATTTGAACTCAGGTAGTTTAGGACAGAGACCTTGGAGGAGATAGGGATTGGTCAGGTAGTTTAGGACAGAGACCTTGGTTCCTGTGCTTGGTCAGAAGCTGGAAATAGCTTCGTTTCTATTCTGGCTAGAGGTTAGAAATGTCAGGAAAAGTAGGATGGGCTTTTTGTCATGCTTTGGTTTCTTGTTTTCTTTTTCTCCTAAATGTACACCGTTGCCTGGAAACTGTGAGGGTGTGACTGAAACTGAGAGGCATCTTCACCGCACTGAGGCTGAGCAGACTGACCAGCTCACCTCCCAGTGCCTCACCCCTGTTTCTTCTACAAGCCAGAGTCAAGTTGGGGTCTGTTGGTAGATTTCTCAAGGCACAGAACTTTTAGAGGAGGTGCACCCGAGGCTCAAGGCAAGGGGCTGAAAATTCTATTGACCTGGGTGGAAAAAACAGAGGCTTTTGTGATGGGAAGGAATATCTTGTGTACATTTTAGTAAGTTATTTGTTAGTTTGTGGCTTTGTTTCCCAAGATACTGTAAAGTATAGAAAGCCCAAGAGAATTCAACTCGAGGCTGCAGTACTGACTGGACAGCCCTCCTGATTCCCAACTGTTGTCTCTGAGTCTTCTTTTCCATCTTTCCTATAGTCATCCTCATGCAGCCCCCCTCCCCCAGGACTGTTTGCTGGGTACCAACGAGACCAGGACAGTTAAGTCACTAAATGCACACAGTTTACCTGAGTCCGTGGAAGACTGGAAGTTCACTTGCTCGACAGATCTCCTCCCAGCTTTTGTCCTGGAGCCAATCTGGATCAGGATTTTTTTCAGCACTCTTAAGACTTATTCCTCCAGTTAAAAGAAACATCAGCTCCTGGTATTCAATCTCTTTCTTGGCCCTGTGTTCCCAAACAATAGCTGTTATAGGTTGCTGATGCTAACATGGGATGTCATCTCCATTCCTGTCAGGAGTCAGGATCAGCCATGGATCCTTAGAAATACTTTCTGCCAGCGGCCCTCAGTGGCCACACTGGCAGGTTCTCAGTAGGTTATTTTCACTAGCCTTCTGGCTCTCTACTACACTTAGTCCTATAGCAGAAGTCCCTGCCTCCCACCCTACTCCAACTCCTCTGGGACTCCTCTAAGTTTTCCCTCATGGTCCATTTCTATTTCTTTCTGTCACCACTGGCCCACAAAAGTGCCCTCTACCGGAGATCTATAGCCACCATGCTTGCCTGGAGATCCAGAGAGGGCAGTAGCAACCACAGAACAAAACTAACACCCAACAAAGACAAGACCACGTGTCAACACCAAGAAACACCTCAAACATCATAACTCCAGGTGCCTAGACCCAAAGCAAAAACACAAACATGAATGTTAAGACAATATGCATCTTCCAGAAGCTTGTAATCCAGAAGCTTGTAGGCCCTGAGAAATGAAATATAGCTAAGTCACAAAATAAGACTTTAAAATAGCACTTATGCATATGTTCATGAATCTTGAAAACAATATGAATAAATTCCTTAATGAAGTCTGGGAAAATACAAGAAACTGAACCAACCAAGAAAGACATTTTAAGACATAAAGGTAAGATTTAACAAAGAAAGAGAATCAATGAAGAAAACTCAAAGTGAAACAAAACTGGAAATGGAAATTTTAGGGTGTCAAAACCAAGAGAAAAGGCTCACCAGACCACAAGACATGGAAGAGAGTCTCAGGCACTGAAGTCAAGGTAGAGGAAATGGACATCTCAGCCAAAGAAAATGCTAAGTTTAAATCCGAGAAAGATGATGGGACACTGAAACAACCAAACCTGTGAATAATAGAAAGGAGGAAGGAAAAGAAAAGCAGGTTAAAGGCAGAGAAAATACATTATCAAAACATAAAAGGAAAACTCTCCAATCTAAATGAGGTTGCAAGAAGCAGAAAGAACACCAAATAGACAGGACCAGGAGAGAAATTCCCCATGACACACAATAATCAAAACACTGAATGTACAGAACAAGGAAAGGAAGCTAGAAATCGCTAGGGAAAAGGAGCAACATTTAAAGGCAGATCCGACTAGAATAACACCCAACTTTAATGAGCAGACAACCATATAGATTAAAGGTAAAACCTGACATCTATGTTAAATCATGCACATAGATCTTTTGCCTCTGGCTTAGATCTAAATGTAAAAAGAAAATAATGAAATTTAAAGATAGCTATCAATATCTTTATAATAGTCGATTGATGGCCAATTATTTTCACTAACCAAAGACAATAAACCAGATAATATTAAATTAAAAATTTGTGTTGATTAAGAGGATGGAAAGGCATTCTAGATACTGAATGACAATCACACGTGATGGGTTTGGATCTAGATTATATGAAGAACACATGGAAGTCACTTAAGAAAACAACAAAACCACAATAGAAACAAAGGAAAGTGTTATAAATCCCCCCAACCCTATTTGTATGTGTGTGTTGTGGGTGTGTGTTGTGTCTGTGTATGTGTGGTCTATGGCTTGACATCTTTAATCATCACAGAGATGTAAGTTTAAACAACAAGGAATAATGGTTATCACACACCTAAATGTATTTTGAAAATGACAATAGATGACACATATCTATAATTCAGCACCTGGGGACTGAGGCAGGAAGGTTGTGGGTTCAAGTCCATCTACTTAGGAAGACACTGATGTAAAGAGAGTATTTTTGGGTAATACACAATTTTGGTGCAGACCTACAACAATAGGAGTTTGCAACTGTTAATGGGATATAAATGGGAACATCTGGCAAATAAGTTGCAAGTTTCTTTCTAGCTCTCTTCAAAAAGAAGTGTGTATAGGAGAGCAGGGAGACCTTCATACAACAGTGTTTGTGGTGCTGTTATTTGTAACACTGCCAAACTGAGAGCAACTCAAATATCCACCAAAAGTGGAACAGAGAAACTTTAATGTATTCCTCCAGTGAATGTCACAAAGCAACCAATGCAAACAAGTAAGTTCTCAGATGAATCTTTTTAAAAGTGTGTTGATGGGCCAACGAGATGGCTCAGTGGATAAAGACACTTGCTGCCAAGCCTGATGACCTGAGGTGACCTCTAGGTTTCAGGTGATGGAAGGAGAGAAAGAACTCCTGCACTATGTGTGCTCACACACACACACACACACACACACACACACACACACACACACACACTAAAAAGTTTGGACAATGAGGAAAAAAACAGACAGAAGACCTACGTTTGGATACTTTTTTAAAAGCAAAATAAACTGCAACATTGGAGATGAGAACAGTAGTCAGCTGTGGAGAGAGTAGGGGTGAAGCACAGAACAGATTCAGGGACCATTGGAATGCTCTATTTCCAACGTCACCTTTGTAAGAACGGATCGAGCTCTATGCTGTATTTTGTAAACTTTTATCTAATATATAAACTTTAAAAATTAAAAGTAAACACCAGAACATCAACACAATTGTGGAAACTATTGTTATGCAGGAAATGATGAAGTAAGCCAAGCATGGCATTATACCAACTAAGAAGCCATTTGTAGATTATATTTCCAAGGCAAGTTTTTAAAATCAGTAAATAAGGCCCTGGAGGGTATAGGAACGCCACAGGAAGACCACCAGAGTCAACTAACCTGGACCCTTAGGGCTCTCAGAGTCTGAACCACCAACCAAAGGACACACACAGGCTGGACCCAGGCCTCCCAGTCCACATGTAGGGATGTGCAGCTTGACCTTCATGTGGGTCCTGAACAACTGGAGCTGGGGCTGTCCCAAAAGCTGCTGCCTGTCTATGGGATGTGTTCTTCTAGCTGGCCTCCCTTGGCTGGCCTCAGTGGGAGAGGAAGTGGGGGTTGGGGGATACTCAGGGAGGCCCCACCTGCTCAGAGGAGAAGGGGAGGGGGAGTGGGGGAATGGGGAAGGATTGTGGGAGGAGGTGACCAGGAGGGGGCAGTGAGTGGAATGTAAGTTGAGTAAGTAAAGGAAAGTAAAATTAATAGGGAAAAGTAAAAACACAAGTCACTTACAGGAGCAGGTTAGCACACAATAAAAAGGAGAACAACAACTTGTCTTTCTCGAACAGAGATCGGCATATGTTACAGTATAAGTTGTATGTGAAGTGGTCATTTAAATAGCGCAGGCGCTTTTCCAAGATTTTGGATCTGTTGCTAAAAGGTCAAAAAAGGTAAAAATAGGGAAAGTAAGTGACCCAGATTAACCTATAAAATGCTCTAACTTTATTAAAGTTTTCATCACTAGAAGCATTTGAAATCACTCACAAATGTAAACCTTGTCACATCTGCAATTTCTAACAGCTCTAATTTGTCCACATCATCACTGAAACATGTAAATGACATTTTAAAATCTTCAGCCTGACCTTCCTCCATCTTGAGCACAGAGTAAAGTCACATTCTAAGTCACAGCTGGGAGCTTGTAGGGATTTTAATTATTCTACCAGGTGCTGACACAGAAAGAAATTTCTTATGGTACACATGTGGGTTCAGGTCACATTTTCATTTTACTTGGTCAGTACAGAAGTCACTAAATACAAAGCATTGTTCTCAACACTTTGAAAACATCTCACTTAATTCTCAGAACTACCAGAAGAGATAAATGTAATTATTACTTCTGTTTTTACAAAGAAGGAAACTGGAGCAATTACAGAAAGGGTAACTGGCTTTTCTAAAGTCCTGTGTCTGGTATTAGGTAAAATGGGGATTGAATGACATCACAACATGTATGTACTCATTGTACAGTTAAACTTGTTGGTCACCTTGATTGATTTAGAGTCTCAGTTTAAGGTAACCTGTCGGAATGCCAGTGAGGGCTTTATAGATTAGGTTAATTGAAATGGTGGCATCAGCCCGTGGCTAGAGGAGGAAGAGAACTGAGTACCAGTGTCCATCTCTGGCTTCCTCCATTATAGACACACCCTTCCACCACGCCTTCCCCTGCTCCATGGGCCTTCAAAGTGAGACAACACAAACTCTTCCTTTCTTAAGTTGATTTTCCCAGGTGCTTTGTCCTAGCAACATGGAAAGTGACTAATACATTTATTAACCCATTAAAGTGGCAATCTCTAGCAAATAGATATAAATACAGTGCCAGCTTCTAGACAGTCAGAGTTGGAGAGAGACATTACAATTGTCAGCACAAACAAGTCCTGAGCATCATTGCGATATTTAAAAGACAGAAAGAAGAGCCAGGTATGGTGTCACGCTTGTAATCTCAGCATTCAGGGAACACAGACAGAAAGATTGCCCCCAAGCCTCAGTCTAGCCTGGGCTAATAGCAAGTACTAGGTCAATCAGGGCTACACAGTGAGACCATCCCTCCATGCATAAAATCTTAGGTTGGAGAATCAACTTTTTACCGGGAAGACTTTAGTTGTTTTTCCTTGTTCCACTCAATGATCAACAGTGAAAATTCTACAGCAGTAAGTGGAAACAATAATTTTTTTCCCATTTAAGATCTTTTATTTCTTAGTTTATACCCCCCAATATAATATATATCCACACTACCACAATGGTCATGCTTTCTTTTGTATTCTGAGGATAATTTACCTTAAAGAATAAAGATAATCCTGCTTTCAGGTGTGTGTGTGTGTGTATGTGTGTGTGTGTGTGTGTGTGTGTGTGTGTGCTCGAGTGTACGTGCGTACTTGTGCACCCCCTGAGTGCATGTGTACACTATTAGGGATGATCAGTTGCATTAATTAATTTTTTAATGTTAACGAAGGTGAAGAATCCAACCTAAGGGAGAATGGAGGAAGCTGGAACTCTGCTTACCTGTCATGAATAGAGTTGATGTAAAGGTTCACAAACCAGGTGAGAGAGTATTGGTACATGGGATCTATGTTGGCCAAGTCTGCAATGCTAAAGAACAACACTGACGAATGCTTGGCGATGGGTCTGTATCCTTCTCGGGACTCGGCGATTTTGAGCTCTGTTTTTTCTGCAACCTGACAGAGGAGAAGAACCAAGTTTTCTTTTTTGAGAGCCTACTACAGCATTTCCTCAGGGACTAGAGACAAACTCAGATGCCAGAATCCAAAAGTGTCTAGGAGTCTTTATTTTTACCTGCTGTTTCTTTGTGATCTCATTAGACATCATTTTGGCTGAGTCTAAGACTTTTATTGCACTTTCATCTTCCAAAATGTTCCCTTCTGAAGATGATAATGTTTCTAAAATCCTTGTCTCTATGTCTTTGAGCTGCTTCTTGTTAGCAGCAGACTGAAGAATGAGAGCATTTCGCTCCTCCTCCAATTCTGGTCTAAAAAAGACAGAAACATTTACTGTGAATTTGGAGCCTTTAACCTAACTTCTACCTAAAGATCATGGATAACATTTTGTGAATATTTGAATTATTAACACAGATGTAAAAGAATCAATTTTACGACGGTAAGGGGGAAATAATTGCATCCTGTGACAGTGAATTTTAATTGTTGACGTGATACAGTCTAAGCTTGGCTGGAAAGGGAATCTCAGTGAGGGATTATCTAGACCAGGTTGGCCGCCACTTTATGGGCTGGACCCTGGACTGTGACAAGGAGAGAGGAAGCTGAGAGCTGGCATGCATATATCTATTGCTCTCTTCTTTGCATAGCAGATGTCACATGACTTGTTCTCTCATGTTCCCTGCTAAGAAGGACTATAAACAGGAACGGTGGGCTGATATAAACACTTTCTCCCACAGCTTCCTTTTTGTCAACATATCTGATCACAGCAGAAAATGAAAAGGCTCATACAAATATTCATTTGAGAAGCTTAAGCAAAGAAAATTCGTTTGTATACTTAACATGTGACAGAAACTCTAAGAATGTGTTAGATTATTCTTAGGGTATTGCTGGCTATATATAGGAAAATAAAGGACTCAAAGTAGGAGATTTCTTATAAATTCATTGGCTTTGTCATCAATAACTCTTCTAAAATAACAGCCATAGGAAGGAGGACTGGTCAGGCTGTCTTGTCTAGTGAAAGGTAAAGGTAACATTAAACATTAGTGAGCAAAATGGATGACACCTCAGGATAACACCATCTGCTATAGAGAGTGCTGTAGCATAGGTCTTGTTTATTTTTACGTTTTGGAAGTAACAAAGTTACTTTTATATCCTTTTAATTTGTTTTCATTTAACAGGTGACTTAATAAAGTCATATTAAGATCAAATCAATTATTTTCTTCCAGAAGCAGTTCCTTCTTGTAGCTTTTCTGTTTTTTTTTAATTTGAAAAACAGTATGTTAGTAATGGAAAAATACAAAGCAAACAATAAAACCAAATCATAAAAATTACCTATGTTCTTATATATTAGGTAAAATAACTGCTAATATTCAGGTATATTTCATCATAATCCTCTCTTTCTTTTCATTTTGAACACAAAGTGATTTACCCATCATTTTTCAATACAATCTTTTTTATACCACATATGTAGTTTTATATCCTTTTCATACCGTACCCTGAGCAGTTTCTAAAGTTACCATTCTGTATAGAAGTCTGAATGCACTTCTGATTTTATCCATGGTCTACATTACTATGGCCAAAGTTCCTAGCTCAGCCTGATAGAAGTTATGGCATGTATTCTCAATCTCATCGCCCACAGTAAGACTGACGTAATAGGAACTGACTTAAAGGTTATTACTGAACTATTACTGAATGGCTATTTTTAATGACATATAATTGTTTGATTTATAGTAACAAAATATAAAGTTTTAGACATTTCAAAATAGTTCCAGAACAAAAGTAAGAAAGGCCTACAGACACTTTCTAAACCACCTGAAGCATCTGAAGAAATACATACCTCTCCTTTGCAACAACAATGCCTAGTAACTGATCTTCAAGCCCTTCCGGAGTTATCATGAAATTGAGCAAAGACACTTTTGTAGCCAATTCTGGCATGTAGTGTGGATTTCTCAGTTTTGTGGTGATATAAAATTTAAAATCAAAAGAATATTCAATAATGACTTCACCAAGTCGGATGCAGTCAATACCACCTATATTCCAGAAAGCAAAACAAAACAACAAATGACCCTCTCTTCCTGTGTACTTCTAAGGCCTTACCTAAGGTATAAGCAAAGAGTCCTAAGTAATTTGAGATAGAAAACAGCTGTGACAAAAGTCACCACTGCAGAGACAAATACACAATTATACAAAGGACACTGTATCATGTGGTCACGGAACTTAATAAATCAAGATACTTTTTGAGTCTGGCGGTGGTGGCACACACCTTTAATCCCAGCACTTGAGGGGAGGCAGAAGTATCTCTGCGTTCCAAGCCAGCCTAATCTACAGAGTGAGCTCTAGGACAGCCAAGGTTACACAGAGAAACCCTGTCATGAAAACCCAAACTTAAACAACAACAACAAAGATTTTAACTGTGGTTCCAAACTTTTCATATGATTAAAGCTCACCAGGGTATCAGAGCTTTGCAGATATAATGTTCATCAGCAGAAAGACACAGGTGGGTAATCATGTTTACCTAGATTTAACTCTGGCCCACATTCTTGTTATTATTCATAATTAATAAACTTTCTGAGGTCAATGATCATGAGACAAAGGAATTTTAGACTACCTTCAACTGTCTCATGCTCTCAACAGAGCTAAAATTCAGGGAGTAGTAGATAAGGCAAAGAAGATAGGACACAGTCCTTATCTTAGAATACTGGATCAAGGTTCAGTTCTGAAGGCTTGTTTCAGATTTCCTTCCATACATAACACTGGCATGGTAGTTCTAAGTTATTATTATCATTATTAAATTTATGTGTTATTTTTCTTTCATGCTTCAAAACAATCCAATCATCTTTCAGTTTCTACCTTGTTTAAAAGTTTGTTTAAGTAACAAAGGCTCCAAAGAGGGATCCAAATCTTCACCAACATTTTCCAGGAGAAGTGGAGTTCCAAACTGAATGCAGTTTTCCAAGGTTCTCATATAGTCTGTGTCTGATAACTTAATAACACTGAGCTGATTATCTTTCTCAGAGTTTTTGATCCATTTATTGGCTTGACCCTGGGGGTCAATCATTAAAGGCCTGGAAATTAAGAAATTCCAAGAGGAACACATAAATGCTGCAATTCCTTAAAAATCTCTGCAATTTAAGCGAATGTTGTCATCAGTTGTTACAAATGCAAAGTATTTTACATAAAGATTTATCTTTTGAAAGTCCTATGATTATATATGTATATACATGTAACAGTAATAACTAAAGAAGAGGTTAGGAATTTGCCAGGGAGCTGAGCACAGGAGTTGTAGGGGTGGGGTGGGGGGAGTGTGAGAATAGAAATTGTATAAATATAGTATTCATGCATGTAATTCTCAAAAAATTAAAACAAAAAGTTAAAAAAAAAAAAAAAAAAAAAGAGTGTTCCTGGCCAAATCCAGAGCAAAAACCCAAAGACAAGACAGTATGATGGGAACTTGGTGGAAGGAAGTGGGAGGTGGGGCTAGTGGTGGTGGGAGGATGTAGGAGGCAAGGCTACCAGTAGTGGGAGGAGGACATGAGAGGGTAAAAGGATGAATGTGATCAGAACACATTATACACACACATACACACCGATTTTTGACAAAGGAGCTGAAAACATTCAATGGAAAAAGCCTCTTCAACAAATGGTGTTGGTTCAACTGGCAGTCAGCAGGCATAAGAATGAAAATAGAGCCTTTCTTATCTGCTTGTACAAAGCTCAAGTGCAAGTGGATCAAAGATCTCCACATAAAACTAGGTACACTGAAACTATTAGAAGAGAAAGTGGGGTAAACCTTAGAACACATGGGCAAAGAGGAAAATTTCCTGAACAGTACACCAATGGCTTGTGCTCTAAGATCGAGAATTATAAATGGGACTTAATGAGATAGCAAAGTTTCTGTCAGGCTAAGGACACTGTCAAGAAAACAAAACGGCAGCCAACAGATTGGGAAGAGATCTTTACCAATCCCACATCTGATAGAGGTCTAATATCCAATATATACAAAGAACTCAAGAAGTTAGACTCCAGAGAATCAAACAATTCTATTAAAAATGGGGTATAGAGCTAAAAAAAAGAGTTCTCAATTGAGGAATATTGAATGGCTGAGAAGCACCTAAGAAAATGCTAGACATTCCTAGTCATCAGGGAAATGCAAATCAAAACAACCCTGAGATTCCACCACATACCAATCAGAATGGCTAAGATAAAAAACTCAGATGACAGCAGATGCTGGTGAGGATGTGGAGAAAGAGGAACATTCCTCCATTGTTGGTGGGGTTGTAAGCTGGTACAACCACTCTAGAAATCAGTCTGGCGGTTCCTCAGAAAATTGGACATAGTACTACCTGAGGACCCAGTAATTCCACATCCAGGCATATACCTCAAAGATGCTCCAACATACAATAAGGACACATGCTCCACTGTGTTCATAGCAGCCTTATTTATAATAGCCAGAAGCTGGAAAAAACCCAGATGTCCTTCAGTAGATGAATGGATACATAAATTGTGGTATATTTACACAGTGGAGTACTACTCAGCTCCCAGAAATAATGACTTTATGAAATTCCTAGGAAAATGGATGTATCTAGAGAATATCATCCCGAGTGAGATAACCCAGTCACAAAAGAACAGACATAATATGCACTCACTGATAATTGGATACTAACCCCAGAAAGCTCTGAATACCCAAGAAACAACTCACAGACCATATTAAGCTCAAAAAAAGAAAGGCCAACAAATGGAAGCCTCAGTCCTTCTTAGGAAAAAAAAAAAGCAATATAGCATCCATGCAGAGTGGGGTACACCTAGATCTTAAATCATTAATAACTCAAGAGCTAAGAATACAGCATTGTGGCAATTTTTGGTATTTAAAAATCATTATGTTTAATCTACACACACCAAGAAAACTTTGAATATTTTCATTTTACATTTTGTTTTACATGTAGTTTATGCTTATTGTAACTAGTAAGATTTCAATGCATACTATCAACCCTTTAAAAAATCAAGTACTGGCAAAAAAATCTTTAACTTATCAATGTCAAAAAATTGTCGAAGGAATAATTTAATTTAAAAAATAAAGAATTTTATTCTTCCAAATGAAGAAAGTCAGCTCACATTGATAAAAAAAAAAAAAAAAAAAAACCAAAAAACCCAAGTTTCTAAAAACTACCTCAGTGTGACAAGAACTAGGAATCTGTGAATCGGTGGGCTGTGCTGGTTTCAATATAACATGGTCATCACAGCAAACTTAATGTACAGCATCAGCTAATATAGTGTGAAAGATAATTTGCTAAAGGTTTAAAATAAAAATGCATCAGCTTATAACTGATTTTTACTGGTTTGTGAGTAGGACTGTATAGTGAGTGCCTAAGATAAGTCTGGTACACAGAATCTATTTAGGGATGATTTTCTAGGATAGTAAAGAAAGGGTTTGTATTTATGAATATGTAATTGGGTGTTGGAGCGATGGCTTAATGTTTAAGAGCATTTTCTGGTCTTGCAGAGGACCTAACACCCATGTGGCAGCTTACAGGTGTCTGAAACTGTAGTTTGAGGGTACTCAACACCCTTTTCTGCCCTCTGTGGGAAACCAGGCAATGCATGTAGCACACAGAAATGCATGCAGGCAAACACTAATGCATGTAAAATAAAAAAGTCAGGATAGACTAGAACGGTGTTTATTCGGGTTGGGCCTGGCTGGAAGACGGAGGCTGGAGAAAAGAATTTCCTGTGGGCATTACATCAACTGGAATATGAGGAATAATTTCCATTGTTTGGAAATTATTGTTCTTGAGAACGTCTCCTCAGTTGTTATTGAGCCACTGTGGCTGGCTTTAAGTCTTCCCATGGGACCATTTCTAATGCACTTCATGATCACTCTCATGAGACCTCATCTTCATCTGATACTGTGTCCACATCCTTACATCATCCTGACTCAGTCATTCTTACTGCCATGCTCTCTCTCTCTCTCTCTCTCTCTCCATATGTGTGTGTGTGTGCAAACGATTTAGAAAACTTTAATTCAGTAAGATACCTTATTAAAAGGTGAAATCACAAATACTGAGGTGTTTATATGATAGATATTAACCCTCCCTGAAACAAAGTACTCATATGTGGAGTAACATGGATGACTCTCAAAACAGTTATGCTGAGATGTCTCATGTATGTGTGTCATGAAATCGATGTGCCGTTCTAGAACAGGCATAACTAACCCATGTTGAGAAGTAATTGGAATGATGGTTTCCTCGGGTGGGATAAGGGCAGAAGAGGGATATGTAGGAACTCTCCAGGAGGTAGCTTTGCTCTGCATCCTGATGGAGTCAAGTTTGAGTGCACAGCTATACACTTTTTCTGAATTCACCCAATGGTAAATTTGAGTTTTTCTGTTTTATTATATTTAATTTTTTCTAAAAATACATAAGTTAGAATTGATCTTTAGTCAACACTATGCATGTTGAAGTGGCTAAGGGGGAGATGCACGTTTGCAGCTCACCCATAAACACATTTAGAAAGATGGTTTGGCAGAGCAGTAGCTGGATTCGTGATTAAGCAGCAAATAGGACATAGTGCTACCTGCAGAATGTAGGGTGACCATTACGCTGGAACTTCTTGTCTGAGTCCTTCAGCTTTTTTATATGCTTGAAGACCTCCCAACAAAGCTGGAGGAAACTGTTTCTTACCAACGTCTGGAGTTGTTGACGATCACACCGTTGTCTATGGAGAATGCGTCTGTTGGTAACCCAGCAATGTTCCAAGCTCTAATTTTGACTGGATCCCCCAAGGTTTTACTCAATGAGAACTCCTCTGAACATGGGAATCTTTTCTCCTGTAAGAAGTAAAAGTCCAATGTTTTCTTTCATCTTATCAATTGAAGTAATCTTTAAGTTAAAATACATATTTCATTGTCATGACTAAAGGTCAGAAAATAAAACTACATTGAAAGTTAGACTTTGGGAGTATTTTACAAGTCAAAGAAGAAGCAGAGGGAGGGGAGGGAGGAAGGGGGAGAGGGGGAGGGGAGAGGGGAGAGAGAGGGAGGAAGAGAGAGGGAGGGAGAGAGACAGAGAAACAAAACAGACTTTCCATATGTTCGTGTATTTTTTTTAATGTTCTCATCGTCATCATATCTCCAACATACACTGTGAATGTTCTAGATCATTTCCTGACCGTGAGCACACCTTGCACATCCTGCTCCAATCTTCTGTACATTCTTGTCGGAATGCAGAGGTGAAAGCACCAAGGTAAGCTATGACTCCTGCTGACACCAGGACGTCACCAGTTAGGTTTTCATAGGTTATTTGAAGGTCATTCGCAGCTTGAGACCATCTGTGCAACAAACCAGAGGCAAAACAGCACGTGACTGTGTGGGAGGGGCCGGCTGGAGGGACAGCTTACTCCTGAAGAGCACTGATGGCTCTTCTAAAGAACTGGGGTTTGGTTTGCAGCACTCACATGCTGGCTTACAACTATCTGCAACTAAAGTTCAGGGATCCAGCATCCTCTTAGGGCCTCCACAGGCACCAGCATGTGAGTGGTGCACAGACATACATGCAGGCCAACAGTCATATACAGAAAATTAAAACAATAGAAAAGAAAGTGCATGGGCCTTCTTGTCTAAATCCTCCAAGAAAAGGCTATGACATGTTAGGCCTATGTGTAAACTGAGGAGGTCAGATCCCTCTAGCTTTGTTATATTGTGATATATGAGTTTCTACATTTTAGTTTTCGGGCAGCAGCTTGTCCAACAGCATTCTACCTTTCCAACAACGGCAACCCCAGCGGTTTTGCTTCAGAATCTTCTCTAGGATGATTTTGTCCTACTGTTTGTTTCAGGACTTGCTTTTAGATAATAAGGAACATTTTACATTCATTCCAGAAATGCTATTTTGAAGCAAGACTATTTGATACACAATAAATTATAACATTGAAATTCTGCAGATAAAGTGATAATTTTTCCATTCAACAAGACTGTGACAATAGAAATTATTACAAAATCATCTCACCTGGACTAAATTACTAGATCATGCTATGCATGGAATAAACGTGATCAATAATGAAATAGTTGGCTGTGCAATCCAGTATAAAATACAGAGAAATGGGAAAGAATACCAAATTAGATTAGAGGATTGTAAACATTGTACTTTCTTTCCCCCCTCCTTTCTCTGTTGGCTGGTTTCTGTCTTGAAAACAAGTTATAAACTCTGCCTCAACACTGATCTTGCTCCTTTGAGCATCCCAGCCTGGTACTTTACAGAATGCCTCGTATTCTCAATCAGCCACTGAAAAAGCAGATGTATCGGTGACAAACAGGCCGCGCTCAAGCCTGTCGTCCTCTAGTCCTCGGGAAGCAGCTCTACCTTGACTTTTCTCCACCTAGCCCTCCGATTAGCTTGGAGGCTCGTTCCAGCTTCTTAGCACATAGTTCCACCTGATCCTCTAGAGCTGCCTTTTCCTCTGTCTTCTCTTGAAAGGTCATCTGTAAGTTTTCCAAATGCTGTTCTACTTGGGCCAGTTCACTTCTCTTCTGATTCAAAAGCTTCATTGTCTCCGCCAAGGACCTCTGGGCCTCTGCTAAGCGAGCTTTCTTTGGAGCCACAACCTGTTATGGGACAATATGCAGATGTTGTGTATTCTGTGTAAGTTAAAAATTATGGGTCAGACATGTGGTTTAACAATAAATTACACCTAAAAGCAGTCAAATCTTATATAAAGCAAAACACCTTCATAAAACAGACAAATCATTTGGATTTGTAAACTATTATACAAAATAAATTATTCTGGAATAATATAGTTTAATGTAGAGTAAAAAATGTCACAAAGTGTAGCAAAGTGTTTCAAATAGTGCAAAGTCACCATTCAACAAAAAAGGAGCAGGCAAAGCCCTGTAATTCTGTTTCTGTCTTCCATTTTATTTCACTCATTATTTTGAGAAAGGTTCTTGCTCTGTAGTCCTGACTGGTCAGGGAGCACAGATGCTTGTGGAGTGGTAGGATGGATATTGTGAAGTGGCTGTCCTAAGGAAAGCAGTCTACAGATTCACTGCAATCTCCATCCAAAGTCACTATTCCAGATCTCGTTATACTTACAGAGCTGTGCAGTAAAAGCACCATGAGACTTCCCTAAAAACAGACCCACTGGTCAGTGGAATAGAGTATGTATGACATATCTCTTCCAGAGCCACTTAGATTTTTCTTTTCATTTATATATGTTTTAAATATGTATTTATTCATTTTATGTATGTGAGTACACTGTCACTGTCCTCAGACGCATCAGAAGAGGGCATCGGATCTCATTGCAGATGGTTGTGAGCCACCATGTAATTGCTAGGAATTGAACTCAGGGCCTCTCTCTGGAAGAGCAGTCAGTCTCTCCAGCCCCATATTATTTCGTTCGCAAATGTTTATAGTGGTAAATCAAAATTAACTTTCAGAGACAATGGATGCTATTATTTTAGATGTCATTAGTCTATTATAAAAGGGAGGTGTGTGAATTGTTTATGTGATAAAAATACTTGAGAATTTCAGCAGAGTAGATCTTCCATGGGATGCCATTTCAACAGTGGTTTCAGTCTACATATTTCTCAAGAGCGTCACCATCTCTAAATTGTCATCTAGAATTCCTTTGACGCCTCCTTATCCTGGGAGAGCACTGTCTCCACCTTTCAGACTGACTGAATTTCACCCCCTCTCCTTTCATGCCTCATCTCCCAGCTAACATAGCCTGAAATGCTTCTTCTTGAGATTATTCTGGAAGCACAAGGCTGCCTTTGGTTGCAGTTTTGGCTACACTCCTTTCAGCTAACACTCTGTCAATGAGCAGAAGAACTTTCTGAAAGCTTGTCCTGCAGTGACACACTCTGACACTCGCCATTTGGTTTTGTCAAAGAGGCCAACAATACACATTGAAGAAAATACAGAATTTTCAACAAACGATACTGGTCAAATCGGAGAGCGCACGAAGGAGAATGTGACTTGATCCACATCTCTCATCCCACACAGCTCCACATGGATCAAGGGCTGTAACCCGGGATCTGATGCCCTGAATTCGATAGAAAGTAGAGCATACACTTGATCTCACTGGTACAGGAAAGGGCCTTTGGGACAAACCCTGATTGGACAGATATTAACACCAAGAAGTAATTAATGGGACCTCATAAAACCAAAAGCTCTGTACTACAAAGAACACCATTACTTGAGCAAAGAAGCAGCCCACAGAATGGAAAAAATCTTGACCAGTGATATGTGTGATAGAGGGTTAGTATCTAGAATACACAAAGAACTGAAAAAACCCTAAACATCAAGAAACCAAACAACCCAATTACAACATGGGGCATGAAACAAAATAGAGAGTTCTCCAAAAATGAAAATACAAGTTACTGAACAACATTAAAAAAATGTTTAACATCCTTAGCCACCAGGAAAATGTAAATTAAAATTAATTTGAGATTTTTAAAAATCTTACTCAAGTCAGAATGGATAAGAATTAAAAAAACCCCAAAACCAAATTATGACAAATTCTTGGATAGATATGGGGAAAGAACACTTATTTATTGCTGATGGGAGTGAAATCTGGTATATCTGGTAAGGAAACCAGAGTGAAGGTTCCTCAAAAAACTAAAAGCAGATCTACCATATGGTACAGTTACATCACTCTTAGACATATACCCAAAGACTTTATAGCCTACTATAGAGATGCCTGCTCATCCATACTCATTGCTGTTATACTCACAATAACAACAAAATAGAAACAACCTAGATGTCCATCAGTTGCTGAATAGATAAGAAAACTGTTGTGTATTTACACAGTGAAATAGTGTTCGGCTATAAATGAAGTTATTCAATTCACAGGCAAATTCATAGAGCTGGAAACAATCATTCTAAGGAAAGTAACTCAGACTCAGAAAGATAAAGGTCACATTTTCCCTCATTTGTGGATGTTGGCTTTGAATTTTCAGATCTGTATATTTATTTGGAATATCCACAGAGGTCTAGAAACTGGTGGGTTAGGGTAGGACTTTCAAAGGAGGGGATATAGAAAGTTTAAAGGGGATTGATAAAGGAAGGAATACAAAGGGTCATAATTAACTCTAAAGACTTTTTTAAAAAATCATAGAAACCTACTACTGTAGAAGCTTACACACACATGCTTATACACACACACCTGTGTATGTATAGACAGATTATGGTATTAGGGAGAGCCTACTACTTTATTCTGCTAAATGAACAAAGTATTAAACTGATTTCTAATGACTTATTAACATATTCATGAACTATTACCTCTCTCTCTCTGTCTCTTTCTTTCAGCCTTTATTTGGGAAGCTTCTATTTACAGTTTATGGTAATTAAGAGACCCACAAATGGCCAAGGTAAGATAATAAAATCCTGCAGAATCCTTAGCCCTAAGAAGAACATATATACTTATATACCTGCTCCCAAAGCTCAGGGGTTGCAGAAGATGGGAGTAGAAAGGGTTTAAGAGCCAGAGACGGTGAATGAATACAAACAGACAGTACCCTCTGGACACAGCTGGGCACTTAAGAACCTGCAACACCTGTGGCAGCAATGCATAAGCCCATTGCAAGGTCAAGCTACACCAAATCCCAGAAAGGACAGGGCAGGTGGAAAGGAAATCCCCTGAGCTGAGGAGCTACTAGGAGTGGGGGCGGGGAGTCAGTTCTCTTGAAGAGTGTTGCCACTGGAAGACCACACATCTAAGAATATAGGGGTAGCCCAAATTGGACTTGGTGGGATTAAAAAAACAAAAGAGGACTCAGAGTTAGATGAATGGGCAGGGAAGTGGGGTGGATCTGGAAGGAACTGGGAAGAAGTGAATATAGTCAGGCCTCATTGTATGAAATTCTGGAAGAATTAACACAAAATACATTTAGAAATTTACGGAGTACATTTTTATTTCTGAGATATTTCAGTAAGAAATGGATATGCAAATCCTGAAAATACCTTTGCCACTCTGTCATACACTTCCATAGCCATGATCCATTTGCATAGACCCTCAGCAGCAGAAGAGGCTTTAGCGACCTTAGGGGGATCGAATTCAGGGTTCGTCAAATATTCGCTACGAATCTTCTGCATAATAGCCACCTATGTAGCAAAGATTTAGATGTTAAAACTATGGCATGCATCATGTAACCACAAAGCGGGAGGCGGCCATGTGTGATTTGAATAAGTTGAGATGATTTGTTGAGTAAAGACACCAAGCATGATCTAGTTCAACTCCTAGCACTCACGGATGAAAGGAGATCTAGCTACCCTAAAATGTCCTTTGGTCTTCACTTGAATGCCATGGCACATGCACCTGCACATAACACACACACACACACATACACACACAAGCTAAATAAATGAAAATATTTTTTAAAAATGTTACATTGTTTTTAAAACTCAAAATAAACATTTTGGGATAATTTTAAAAGCACAAAGACACCAATAAAACCAAATAATCCAATTTTTAAAATGGGGTACAAACCTAAAAGGTAAATATTTGACAGGGAAATCTTTCAAGGCTGAGAAATACTTAAACATTCAACATCCTTAGCCATCAGGGAAAAATCAAAACAACTCTGAGACTCCATTTTATTCCCATCAGAATGGCTAAGATGAAAAACTCAAGCGACAGCTCATGCTGGTGAGGATGCGGAGTAAGGGCAACACTCCTTCATTGCTGGTGTGAGTGCAAACTTGCACGGCCACTTTGGAAATCAATTTGGCAGTTTCTCAGAAAACTTAAACTTGATCTCAAGACCCAGCTCCATTCCTGAGCATATACCCAAAGGATGCTCCACTATACCACAAGGATACTTGTTCAACTACATTCATAGCAGCTTTATTCATATTAGCCAGAAACTGGGAACAACCTAGATGTCCCTCAACCAAAGAATGGATAAAAAAATGTAGTACATTTATACAATGGAGTATTATTACTCCGCTGTCAAGAACAATGACATTATGAAATTTGCAGACAAATGGATAGAACTGGGGAAAAACAATCATCCTGAGCAAGGTCTCCCAGACCCAGAAAGACAAACATGGCATGTACTTACTTATAAGTGGATATTACCCATAAAGTAAAGGATAGCCATGCAACAATACACAGACCTAAAGAAGCTAAGTAACAAGGTAGGCCCAAAGGGGGGATGCTTGAATCTCATTGAATAGACCTTGTGGGTAAATGGGGCTGCGCTGGATGAGTGTGGGGTATTGAGATGGAAATAGGAAAAATCAGGTGCAGGGAAACTGGAGGGAGAGAGTATGAGAGACCAACTGGAACTGGGGTTGGGAGGCATCTCTGGGATGAGCTAGAAACCTAGGGAAATGGAAACTTCCAGTGTGACCCTAGCTGAGACTCCTAGCAATGGGGGATCGAGTCTGAACTGGCCATCTCCTGTAACTAGGTAAGACTTTCAATGGAGGATTGAGGATTGAGACAGCAACCTAACCACAAAAACTTTATCTGACAATTTGTTCTACCTACAGGATATTCTGGGGTAAGGATAGAGCAGATATGAGGGAGTGGTCCGGCTTGAGATTCAGGCCCATCCTGATGAGAGGGAGCCCGTCCTTGACATTGATGCTAATGATATTCTGCTAAATTTCCAGACAGGGGCCTAGCTTAACCATCATCAGAGAGGTTTACCCCAGCAGCTGATGGAAACAGAATTGGGGAATCCAAAGAAATGGGGGTGGGGAGAAACATAATAGGGGGCAGAGCTGTCAAATACACTACAGGAAAACCTACAGAATCAACTAACCTGGGCCCATAGGGACTCACAGAGTAAGAAAGACCACCTGAGAGTCTGCATGGGACTGACACATATGTTACAGCTGTGTAGCTCGGTCTTCATATGGAACTCATAACAGCAGGAACAGGGGCCGTCTCTGACTCTGGTGCTTGCCTTTGGGACCCTTTTCCCTGCTGGGCTGTCTCCTCTAGCCTGAATAGGAAAGGATGTGCCTAGTCTTACTGTGACTCGATAGCCAGGGCTAGTTGGTCTCCATGGGCGGAAGCCCTTTTCTGAAGAGCGACTGAGGAGAGCATGGGGGATGCTGGAGGAAGGACTGGGAGGGGAGGACGGAGGAGAGACTGTAGTCAGAATATAAAGTAAATAAGTAGATTATTTAATTAATAAAGTAAAATTATAATTATAAAAGAAAAAAATATCCATGATAAAACCCACAAATACATAGATATTAAAGAAAGCTGTTTCTTCCAAAAATGCTAAAAAAGGCTCTGTGGATTGATAGAACATTTGAAAATAAAACACAAACAATTAAACATTAATAAGTAATAATTCAAATAGAAAATCTGATATCGTCTTATTTTATGTAAATATGAAAATTATTTCCTAATAAAAAACTATTTATTACACAAAGATATTTAGAGAACTTTTTCAAGTAAACAGTACACCAAAATAGTAATTTACTAACTCTCTAATCATTGGAAAGGAGTTCTTTTTGCATTATGAACATCTATTCTATAGCTGTTAGTCAATGGTCTTCCACATCATGACAAAAATCATGCTTAGAGAAGAAAGTCCCACATCACTCACTGGGATGTTGTCCTTGTCGTACTCCCGCAAATCTCGGAGGAAATTCATATCTCCCAGGAGTTTTTTGCTAGGTCCCCAGTAATCAAATATCTACAAATGAATTTTATGGAAATGTATTAGTTGTAGAATTGAAAGTACACATTAGTCAGAAAAATGTTTATATCTTAAAAATACAAACTTCTTTTTGAAAACAAAGACTCATTTCCTGCCAGATGTGGTGACATTATGCCTGTAATTCCAGCATGCTAGCTAGAGGGGGTGAACAGATTTCTGAGTTTAAAATCAGCCCGGGTAACTTACAGTGTTCCAGGCCAGCCAGGGAGATATGTGAAACCCTGTCTAGAAAAAAGAAGAGAAGAGAGAAGGGGAGGGGAGAGGAGAGGAAAGAAGGGAAGGGGAGGGGAGGGGAGGAGAGAAGGAATAAGAGGAGGGGAGGGGAGAGGAGGAGAGGAGAGAAGGAATGAGAGGAGGGGAGAGGAGGGAAGGGGAGGAGACAAGAAGACAAGAGAACCAAGACAAGAAATAAGACTCTTCTCCCTGAGAATATGTTAAGTAAATAAAATGTGAAGTCTTTTAAATATGGATATAAACATACACTAAAAATTTAATCAGTGAAAATAGAGGTGATTATTTCTTTCAACAATTAAAAAACAGTACTGTATCTACTATGATTACAGTTTCATGTGAGAAATTATATTTTATTACTTTTAAAACCATACAACCCATAATTTGTTCTTCTTGCAAGATGTGCTGAGGTCAAGGTGGCCCAGAATTTGTGGAAGCCAGCCAATGACTGATGTAACTTGAGACCCATACCACAAGAGGGGGCCACGCCTGACACTACCTGGAGAGCAGCCAGAGACCTAGAATAGAACCAATATGACTGAACCAATAAATAAATAGATGATCAGACAAATAAGCAAAAGCGACTCTTAATGACAGTCTACTATACTTCTGGACCAAACCTAGTATAATCATCATCAAGAGAGGCTTCATCTAGTAGAGGAGCAGATGCCAAACATTAGGGAGAGCTTGGGGAACCCTGTGGAAAAGGGGGAGGAAGGATTGTAGGAGCCAGAGAGGTCAAGGACACAAGAAAATGGCCCACAGAATCAACTAAGCAGGGCTCACAGGGACTCACAGAGAATGAAGCAATAACCAGAGAGCCTGTGTGTCTGACCTAGGCCCTGTGC
Source organism: Micromys minutus (assembly GCF_963924665.1). Taxonomy (NCBI): domain Eukaryota; kingdom Metazoa; phylum Chordata; class Mammalia; order Rodentia; family Muridae; genus Micromys; species Micromys minutus. The sequence goes on from NC_137981.1 coordinate 32,037,069, forward strand.
ATATATGTTAAGGTTGTGTAGCTTGGTGTTTTTGTGTGACTCCTAACAGGGGGAGCCAGTATGCCTCTGACTTTTTTGTCTGCACTTTTCTGAAGGGAAACAGAGGGGTAGTGGGGGAGAGGGGAGGTGGTGGTGGGGTATCAGGGAAAGAAAAAGGAGGGAAAACTGCAGTCAGGATGTAATCATATATAAAAGAAGAATAAATAAATGAAATTTAAAATATTTTATGACTTCATTTTTTTAAAGATTGGTTCTTTTTGTTTTGTTCTTTAAAAATGTATTTAGTGTTTGAGTAAATTTGAATAACTAGACAAAGTCTATTTATATATTATATATTTTATAATATTTATACATTATCTTAATGAAAGATATAATTTACAATATTGGTTACATTTATTGTATATTTGCTGTTTACAAGGCTTTCAATAGAAGAGTGTTATATGCATTGGCTAACATCCTCTAACTTTGTGAGCTGGATGCTCTGATTATCTTTTGAATAGAATCGTCCAACGATTCAGACACTTCATCCAGAGGCCACATGGTTACTGGGGCCAAGGTTTCTGAATACCCACAGCCTTTGCTTTTATGTCATTGTTTTATAGACAGAATCTCACCCTGTGCTCAGGCTGCCTGGGAACTCACTGTAGAGCCCAAACAGGCCTGGAAATCACATCAGCCTTCCTGCCTCAGCCTCTCATGTGTTAGAATTAGGTCAGTCACAGTGGCCCCCTTCCCCCCTTTTTAAGACAGGTTCTCATACTGCCCAGGCTGGCCTTGCATGATGACCTTGATCCTTCTGCCTCCACTCTGGAGAGCTGGGATCACCAGACCTGGCAGCACAAGCTGTGGGGTTTGTTTGTTTGTTTGTTTTCTTTTACTTCAATTCTCAAAACCCACACCTGTATATTAAATGTCACACATTCTTACACATCTTAGCTACAGAGCACAGGCCTAAGCGCATATGACGTCACAGCAGGGGTCTGTGTGGACAGAAGAGAAAATGGAAGCAACGGGAACTGCAGATATCTGGTGTACTAGACCAGATACAGAGCCTTCTTTCCCCAGTTCACTCCGAGTCTGCTCAACCTGGAAAACAGTGCTTCTTCCCTGGGTCACAGGTTGTTGGTATCGACTTTGCTAACAGTCGGTACAAACAGGTTCCGTACATTCCTGAATATGGTTTAAAGCAGTTATTACCTTGCCTCCAGTTCCTGAAGGATCTGAGATCTTCTCTGGTTTTATATCTTTCATGACACAAACAGCAGCCATGACTAGTTTAACCCCAGCTGGAGGATTCTTCATTGATTTTACAATTGTAATATCAGCTGGCTGTATTAAAAGATAACAAGACATTCTTACAGAATCGCTTATTTTTAAATAACAAGAATGTGAAAAGTAATGATGGGGCCAGGTGTGATGGTATTCACTTGCTGCAGCACTCAGGAGGTGATGGGAAGGCTGATTATGAGCTGTGGCTATCCTGGGCTACATAATGAGCTGCTACCACAAAACATAAAAAAAAAATTATTTTGGGAAATAATGAAAAATTTGCAACAGAGAACTGATCACTGAGTAAGCCTAATAGTTCTCAAATGTTTGAGGGCTCCTAAGTCCTTATGAAGATAACATGATATCTCCTTATCAATTTCCTGACATCCTGGGTTATTCTAAGAGATAAACATATCTAAAGATTTGAAACTAACATCCACAAATGAGCAAGAAGATATGACGCTTGTTCTTCTGGGTCTAGATTGCCACCAAGAATGACTGTGTCTAGCTCTAGCCATTCCTTCCCTCCTGCTCATGTGCAGAAAAGCTTTGGATATACAAAGACCATTCATTCCGTTCCCAACAGAGTATTCTGACTGAAAACTACACACATAGGAAAAGCAAATGTGTGAATGTAACATTGTATCTAAGAAGGCCTATTAGATGCTAGCTTCATTTAACTGAACTAATAAACGACATAGGCCACCATAATACAGGCCTGTCATGTTAGCCAAAGACCTCACATCGCTTTCTTTTCTTGGTGAAACCCCAGGGTAAATCTAATACTTCCCTTAAGTGTGTCGAGTGCAGACAGTGCCGCTTCCAAGGCTGGGATGGCCTCGGCCAGGTCGCTCTCACACTCGTTTTTCAGAGCTTGGGCTTCCTCGGCCTTCCCGCTGGCTATTTCCTCATCTAACTTCACAAACTTCCTTTTGGCTTCTACTTGTGCAGATTCGATCTCAATTATCTGAAGAAAAGAAATGTGGAAAAAATGAAGACAAAATTCCAAGTAACCCATTGTTTCTTCAAGCCTAGAGACAAAAAGACTGCTTGAACATTAGGGAATTCAACACACGATGGTGGACATTAGAAAGGTTTGCTAAAAAAATTGTTATGAAATTTGAAGGCAAATGGCTAGAGCTGGACACAGTCATTCCAAGTGGCAATCCAGACCCAGAAAAACAAATGGCAAAGCTTCTCGCTTAGTTGTGGATGTTAGTTTTAATTCTTTAGATGTGTTTGTCTCTTTTAGGACACCCACAGGTGTCAGGAAATTAATAAGGAGGCAGAGAGGGAACAGGTTTTAAAGGAGGGAAGGCCGAATGCAGTGATGAAAATGGGAAAGGGGAATGATGGGTCAGGAAGGGTCATATGGGGTTAGAGGAAGATGTTCAGGGAAGAACAACTAACATTGAAGACTTTCTGAGAAAGAAAATCTTCTGCTGTAGACGCCTCCTGAGACATCTACATACAGAGAGAGCATAAATGAAATCATCCTTAACAATGCCCGACTAGACACTACAAAGAGCCCGGTGTCAGAAATGTGTGACATCTATAGGACTTGTTGGCCAGTAAGTTTCCATAGACACCTAAATACAACAGGCCATTACCATTGCTTTGAGTGACCCTCCAGACCTAAATGATAAAAGACCCTGCTGCTGAAGACATCACACACTGGAGGAGACACACAGCATGAAGGAAGCAAGCTGGTGTTTAACTTGTAGGTTTCATTCCTACTGGCTAGCTGCCATAGTGCTGGTGCTATGCATGTTACCAGAGGAGAAAAGTAATTACCAATCTTACCCAGCTGTGAACCCTGCCAGCTGCAATAATGACATGCCTGGCTGGAAATCCTCACTGGTACAACAGTGGAACAAATGGAATGGGAGTAATAAAGTACTTTCCAATGAGGTTTAAGGCCTGAATCACAAGACATAACCCATACTTGGCACTGTTGTTGGGGCCAAGAACCAAATGGGTTATAGGCAGGAACTACTACTACTCTGCTGAGTCCTAACAATTTCTCATTATAACCAAAGATTAATGTAGCTCTCAGATCTCATCCAAAAGGCTTCTAGATCACATCCTTCTTCTCACATTGCAGAGGAGGGAATAGAGAGACTTTAAGAGTCAGAGGCAGCAGATGACTACAAGGAAACAGAAGAGCTACGTATGTTGTCTCAACAACCAGGACAGCATGCACCCGTCCCGGGCAAGCTCACACAATGACCATCACTAGCCAAAGAGCTATTGGAAAGTGATAGCTGTTGGAAGAGAGGGAATTAGCTTTCTTTAATGGCATGGCCCCTGGCAGATCTAACAGTCATTCTCTAGTATTTTATAAGTAACACTAATAGGACTTAACAGGTTAAAAAAATGAAGGCACAAAGTTGAGTGGGTATAGAATGGGGTAGGTCTGGGAGGAGACTAAAGATAACTAAAATAAAATGTGTAAAATTCTGAAAGAACTAATAAAATATTTTAAAACAAAGGCCAGTTCTAGAATAAAACAAGAGGAAACATTAATACATATCACCTTATTTGGAAATGGCTTTCATATCACCCTTTAAAAGTGACAAACATGTAGAACCAGTGAGACTCCCAGTCAATAGGAAAGTGTAAACTCCATAGGTTCCAGTGACACAAGGTTAAGAGTTAGTTTCAAGACTTACTTTACAGTATTTGATTGTCCTATGAATCAATAAAAGAATTGATACCCTACCTGCATCATGCGTGCATTTTCAACTTTAGCCGCCTCCAGTTTGGGCTGTAACTCAACAAGCTCCAGTTTCATCTCGCCAACCTAAACAGACAGTTTGTCATTAGGTTTTTACCTTCTGTCATAGTTGATATAGAAATCAGAAACTTAAGTGCATCATAAAACTCTAGACAAGAAAAAAATTAATTTCCCCAGTTCTTTGCATGGTTAACTATCATGTGAACATATCTGGTTCTTCTCACAAAAGGCTTTGAATCTTTAGGTATTTTATGAGGCACCAGGAAAAAGTAGTGACCATGGAGGAAATGCACCCAGAAAAGAAGGTATCTGCTCAGGTAAGCCCATTTTTCTATGGTGTACAACAACAACAACAACAAAAGCCACTAGTAACTATTAATAGCATTGAGCTCATTAGAAAAAGCTCATTTTATATTTAACACCTGCCAAAATGTATTTCTTGTACTCTTAAATGACAAGTTATTTGAGTTTCTGTGGTTTGGGTCAACTTAAAGAGTTTCTGTAAAAAGTTTTTTGTTGGCTGATTTTATAACCTAGATAACTAAGTAGATTTCCTCTTTGTATTTTTTTTTTTTTTCTGGAGCAATCTGCAACCCCCAGCATGACAGAATTCTTTGTTACCTTAAACATATTCTCTAAAACATTTTTGCCAGAATCAGCCAAGCAACTGTCATTCATAAATGATAAATGATAGACTGAGGGACTTGCTAATGAATTATTTCTAATGCTTGTTGCATATAATATTGACATAAAGTTGTACTATTGAACATTCTCCATGGAAGTACTTTCCAATTGCATTATTTCATTAGAACACTTACTTATCTGTAAAATGAGGACATTAAGAGTGACTACCTCTTGTAGTTGCTAAAAAAGTAACTGAAACAATGTATGTACATAACACAGAACCTTGTACATTACATACTGTCAGTGAACAGCCTTTGTTATTATCTTTTTTTAATTTTTTTTGTTGTTGTTTTTGTTTTTGGAGACAGGGTTCCTCTGTGTAGCTCTGGCTGTCCTAGAACTCACTCTGTAGACCAGGCTGGCCTTAAATTCACCGAGATCTGCCTGCCTCTGCCTCCTGTGAGCTAGGATTAAAGGCGTGCACCACCACCACCTGGCTCAGAATATTTTGTTATTTTGAACATCTTATCAGCTTTACCTGAGACTCGGCAAAAGCTAACTGGTCAAGTCCAGTCTCGTAGCGCTGTTTGGCTTCCATAACAGCTTGCCGTTTCTTAGTTAAAAGCTGCCGAAATGAGCCAATAAGTTCAAGATAAGAAGTAGCGGTAACATAGTTATGCCGTCCTAACTCTGCCAAGAACCTAAAAGAGAGTCAGGCCACAGCATTAATAATGGATTTCACAGTGGTGTTAATTCAGCAGAACATTAAAGATAGGCAATAATGAATAAAGGTTAAGGTTTATGTAGAACATGTTTAAGTATTTAGCTTCAGGAAACTCTAGATATCTATACATAATCATATTCAAATTTCTTATCTGAAAATAATCAGACAATAATGATAGGTTGAAAAAGCACAAGTCAAGAATGCCTATGAAAGATGAATTGCAGCAAACAAAGTTACAGTCTTTATTTTTCCATGTGTCATATGCCAGCAGGCTCTAGCCCTTTAAAACACTCGAGCTATTGTATGAGGTAGGCAAGCCTCAGGAAAGGAGACTGCAAATGGGACAAGTATGAGTTACATTGTATGTTACATGCTGACTGAATGTATAAGACCATTATTGTCTACATGGAAGGACATACAGGGATATACAAGTACGCTGACTATAGCACACTGCTTGGCACCACTGTCTAAGCCAAGTATGCTGGATAACTGGCCCTATAGGGATGACATAACAGCATTTAAATTCATGTCTCCAGACACAAGGGTGAAAGATGGATAGTTAGAACATACGCACAGATGCATATCAGAAAACAGCTGTGTGTTTAACAGATTCCAACTTCTGTCTGTTTCCCAGATCCTTGTGATCTTCATAATGAATCTTTCTGTTGTTTGCTAGCTGAGGGTTTTCATTAATTAAATAACCCGAAAAATTAGAAGACAAAGAAATAACATCAAAAGGTTGGACTTTTGTGGACAGTAGAAGGCACCTGCATAATTTAAAATACCGTGATTACTGACCTTTCTGAGAGGTGCATGATGGAAGTGTGAAAGTGTTTGCAGATTGGGACTACCTCTTGTCGCTCCACCTCAGTGAGCTCCAGGGTTTCTAGGAAATTCACAGCTACACGTTCAAGGGCATCTTCAGGCCATGACTGGAGAGAAGAAGAAAAATGGATTAAAGACGAGCAGCCTCAGTACAAGCATGTAAGTTGTGACGTCACACAAGGGAACAGTTTAGGGTTTCGAAGCTGAAACTTGAATGAGGGCCCAATGTATTTTAGATTTTCTTTTTTACATTAAAATGGAAACAAGGATGCAGGATGAGGACTCATAACATGTTGCATATTAAGGACATAATTATCCACTTCTCCATTCCCAACTTTACAAACCCTATCATAACACCCAAAACTGAAGTTCTTGGTTTTGGGTTTTTTTTCTACCCAAAAGTTCTTTTTACCCATCTTTCCCGCCTCAGTGAAGTGCTTTCTTCTGCTTTGTTCTCAACTATGCCAATTGTAATCTTGCTCCTGGACCTTTTTCTCTTGCTGTTTCCTCTGACTAGAACCTTCTTTTCTCAGACCTTGATGTGGGTTACTTTCTCACTTCCTTTATCTTTATGCCCCCAACTATCATAAAGGTCTTCCCAGAATGCTTTTTCTAGAACAATCATCTTCCTGTTAGTATATGACCTCTTGTGGTGAGTGTTACCTTCAGAACTTACTAATTAACATCTCCTGTGTCTTTTACTCATTTGCCTGTTACCAGCTTCTGCTCAATCTTGACAGAAATAAACCCATGAAAGCAAGGAGTGCCTAAAATGTTACTCGACAACCAATATTTTAAATGTTTAATTAAATAGTTTATGCTTCTTTACTTTTTGTTAGAATATTTTCCAGACTTTCTTTCATTCGGTTTCAGCAAGATGCTTATAATTATTTTTCTTTTAGAGCAGTGAGCATTTAAAGATCCTCGGGGGTCTGGGAGGTTCAGGACAGGGTTTCCTGTGTCACTCCAGCTCTGCTCCTCTGCCTCCACTCCCAAAAGGCCTTTTATTTATTTATTTATTTATTTATTTATTTATTTATTTATTTATTTATTTGAGACTACCTATCAGCACATTTGGAAGGACTAACTGCTCTCCTTCACAAGTCTCAGATGGCCCTTTCCCCTTCAGTCCCTTCTCCTTCCCTCCCTTCCTCATGACCCATTTTCCCTTTTCCATCGTTCACTCAATAAAATAAAGTAAATAAATCGATGGAATTTACAGTTGTTTATTTGTATGAGCTACCTAAATTCTCCCTCAATACCTCCACTTTCCCTCCCCCACACCGCCTTTTCCCTGTGTGTGTTGGTGGAGGAGGGGTAGAGCGGGGGTGGGGGCTGGAGATCTGTAAGTCCCTGCTGCTATGTGAACTATTTGCCCTGGCCTTGCCTCTTAACTTCCTGCAAAGCCATGTCTCTCCAGAAACAAGTTTTCTGCATGAAATCAGTGAGTGAGTGAGTGAGTGATGCTTTCAGTGTCAGAGTCTGAACACTAACTCACTGTCTTCTCAGATCCATCTTGCTCTGGCTCCTGCAACTGACTGAACAAACCCAAAAGGCCTTTTAGTCAGAAGCCTGAACCAAAGAAAAATGTTGCCCTTCTGCCAAATAAGGGGTAAATTATCCTCTCTGACCGCCTTCAGGCTGGCACGTTGGTTTTACTGTTGGTATCAGAATTCAGAAGATCTCAAAACATGATCTCTTCAAGGTCCTGAGCCCCACGGCCTTCATACTAGAACTGTGCTACTGACTCTTCAAGGCCTCTGTTTGTGGACTAAAGATCTTGACAACTTTAAAGCTCCATAATCCCAGGGACCAAACCCATCCATAATTCCCCCACCTTTCTGTATTGAATTTGGGGAGAAATAGGCATGGGCTCTGTGTTTAAGAGCACTAGCTGGTCTTCTAAGAAAACCCCCGGTGGACTCCCAGAATCCATGTGACAGGCCACAACTCTCTTTAACTCCAGTTCCAGACATCTGAAGCCATTTCTTGGCCTTTTTGGGCATAAGTGGTTTACTGACAGGGAAAATAACCATACAGCAAATTAAAAATTAATTAATTAAAAGTGTGTAGCTTAGAGGAAAATGTGCTACTAGTGCAATGCTGAAGGTTTCAGCCACTTTTTGATCAGATTGGAGGCCTGCTCTACAAGAAGAGCACACACACACACACACACACACACACACACGAATATTATCCTGGAGTTCCACATCCACCTTTTTATGTAATGGATTCATCTTCATACTTTAGAAGTTCTCTTTCTTCCTTAGTATACACCTTGCATATGAATGTCAATCTCCTTTTCCCGCCCACCATCTTTGCTGTCTTCTAGTCTAGACTATGAGCCTTTCCTGGGAAACACGTACCATAGCTCCTCCTGTGCCCATTCTTATACTAACTGATCAACGAATATTAGTCATTGCTGATGACTAATTAGCAATGAATCTACTAGTCAACTGATTGCTGAATATTAGTCAAGCTTAAACAAAATTTTGATAAAATTCTTAGAATTAACAACTCTACTTCCTCCTCATTACAAAACAAAACAGAATAGAACAAACCTGAAACCAATCAATAGTACAGCAGTTGATGAGGGATGGGAACTGTCTCAGACGATTTCGGAAGGCATCTCCTATAGGGCTGAAGGCTACCACGATGTGAAGATTATCTTTGCAACGGTTTACAAAGAAGGCAAACAGAGCTAAGGGACTGAGTTCACCATGTTTATGGCCGGCCTGAGCTATTGGACGGACACCCTACAGAGGAGAAAATAGAAACCTTGTAAATAAACATAGGTTTACTATAAGGAGATTATCAGCCATCAGCTATTAGAATATCAGTTCTGTAATAACTGTTGTTAAAAATTTTATTATTGTAACAAAGGGATGGTTTTGATACAGTTTATGCTTACAAAAAAATCTCTGCCTGCACTATACTTTTACAATTTAAAATCAAATATTTCTCCCACCACCCCTGCGATGGGTCTTAGCTAGGCAGTGCAGCTCCGTGACAGATCCAGCATCTCAGGGCGTTTCCTACCTGGCACCACCACAATGCCCAAGGGAAAGGTTAGCGCAGATGGAGAGGCAGAGGTGGGGCCCAAGCTCAGCTCCGCGAGCCTGTCGGCCAAGCTCGCCCCTGCCAAGGTGAACACGAAGCCGAAAAAGGCCGCAGGAAAGGATAAAGCATCAGACAAAAAAGTGCAGATAAAAGGGAAGAGGGGAGCGAAGGGCAAACAGGCTGAAGAGGCACCTGACCAGCAAACTACAGATCTGCCTGCAGAAAATGGAGAGACAGAAAACCAGAGTCCAGTGTCTAAAGAAGAGAAAGAAGCCAAGTCTGACTAAGCACCCATCCTGTCAGTTGGTGGTCTCTGACTCCCTTTTTGTACAATCCAGAGGAATACCTTTATCAACCATTTTGTAAATGTGGGTTTTTTAGTAGCTCTAGAAACATTTTTAAAATGTGAGGGAATCCCACCTCATTCCATTTTTTAAGTATAAATTATTTTAAAAGGTTAAATCATTTTCTGGTTGTTTATTTTTTGGTACAACCAGAAAAATAACAGGATACTGAATCAGGAGAGGCTGTGACTGTCTCAGGGGTCACCATAACATTCTGTAGACGGGGCTAGTTTTATATCCTACAGTAGAAAGCATACTAAATGGCAATTTGGGGTCTCAGTCGTGCATTCGTGTCTGGAATATTTTCAGTGGTATCTGGTCCCATGTTTCTAGTAGGACCATTTCATAAGAAAGACAGTCTTTGGTCCTTGTCTTGTCAGAACTGTGATGCCTGTGGTCATGTCCGTCCACTTTCCTAACAGATGTGTCAATGTGCCGTGAAAGATGAAAATTTTGAGTATGTTCTCTGTGTGGTATAAAATTGTGAGTTGGTGGAACTGAGGATTATGAGCATTTGGTTTTTAGGTGAGGTCTTAGGAAAACTTGCCACGTTTGAGGCTGGACCATTACTGGAATAAGTTCAAAGAAAAACAATATGTAGTTCTTCATTTGTGTACATGAACACAAACACTCTTCAGAGTTTGGGTATGTGTGATAAAAATTGGAATGTCTGTGAACTCTGCTCCTCAACCAATAAAATCTCAGTTATGAAAGAGTAAAAAAGAAAAATCAAATGTCTCTCAAGAATTTTCTAGGTAAAGTTAATCAGAAAATTTCATCAAGATTATACCTAGGCCTAAATGCAACACTTGTTTCAAGAGAAAAAAACAGAAGTTAATGCATTATCCACCAGTAAGAAACTAATTAACAGTGGTACCCAATATGCTGGGAATCCAAGTTCCAGAGATGGGACGTGCCCCACTTTAGTGAGCAAAGATCCCACTCTGGAGGCAGGGGTCAGAGAGGCCTGCGGACCCACACACCAAGGAGCAACACCTGGGTGTTTATTTCCAATGGGATACAGTATTTTTTTTTTTTTTATAACAGAACCATCCTTTTTAAAAAAAAAAGTTTTGACACCTGAATGTGATTTCTAACTATTATTAGACATTAATGTTTTAAAGCTATAACAAAGTGGAAATTTCTACTTTCTTTTTCATTCATTTGAACTGTTCTTTTATCTATTCAGTAGTTGTATTATGTGGGTGGGGAAGCTCTGTTTTCTCCTCTTAGCATTTGTTTCTATAACCAGAAATAAAAAGTATATATTAAAGAGATGTTAAAAAAAAGAAACTAATTAACTCATAAAACATCAGTATAACCTTAATTCTGGGTTTCACACAACCTTTTAAACAACAAAGTAAAAGTAGACCCAGAAAGAGAAATAATTGAGTACATGCTTTCTCTCATAAGCAAAACCAAGATTTTTTTCCTATGTGTGTATATATTATACATATATAATAAATATATATGATGTATATGTTGTGTAGATGTAGGAGACCAGCCAAAACTTATCCGTAAGGCAGTTTTAAAGAAAAAAAGGTATATGTGAGCTTGCTAGGTTGCACACCTGGAACTCCTCAGATGGCTAAGGCAGGAAGACTGCTTGGACCCAGGCACTTGGAGCCCAGCCTGAGCAACACAGAGAGATCTCATCTTAAAGATGTCTACAGGGACCAGAGCAGTGGTTCTCAACCTTCCTGATGCTGCAGCTCTATAATTTCTCACATTGTGGTAACCCGCAACCATAAAATCATTTCATTGCTACTTCATAACTTTTGCTACTGTTATAAATCATAATGTAAATATCTGATAATGCAGGATATCTAGTGTATGACCCTCAAAAGGATCCCAAACCCCAGATTGAGGGCCACTGGGCTAGAGAGGAGCTTCAATGGCTAAGAGTACTCACTGCTCTTTGGAGGACCACAGTTCCTAGCACTCATGTCTGGTGGCTTCAGTTCCAGGGGATCTGAGGCAGACAGTGGCATGAACTCTCACACAAAAACAGGGCATTTTAAAGGTGTGCATAAAATATGCAAATTTAAAATAAAATAGTGAAGCAGTGAAAGTGTAATAAAATAATAATAGAAAGTTAATAGCGAAAGCAAGCAAAGTATGAGAAAGCTAAAGAAATCTCACTCCACACGGGTGGCTATTCTTTGTATGGAAATGTGAAGAATGGGTTCTTCCTATTAACTGGGGACATTGTCATGCATGTGCTGTCTTCATGATATCCTCAGTATTGCTCAGGTAGAAGCAAAACCTCTTTTCTTCTTTTCCAGCCCAGGCCACAAACTAGTACCAGACCATTTACCAAAGGGTTTCTAAGTGTTCAGTACTACATGCTTGCTTTTTTCACCTCGCTGTAGTGCTAGGAAGGGAGAACTGCTCTCTGTGCTCCTACTTCATACAAGGCAAAAGGAGACAGCCTAGTCTATGAGGGTGAGACCCTTTCACTCTGGAAGGAAACAGTCAGATACGGGTAATACGACAAAGGTGATTGTAGTCAATGAGAAAGGAGGAAGTCATAGAAATGGGGATCAAAGTATCTGACAGTTGGCAGTAGTAGGTGCTACACAATTGTATTTTGTCAATTAGATCACAAAACCTGACTTACACTTATATCATCACACACACACACACACACACACACACACACACGGACATTAGAACTAATATATAAAGAATAGATATATAAAACTCCTTTTATAGTTTTAATATATATCTCTAGATGCATATATAGTGTAGACACAATTCTAGATAATTCTCTATAATATATATAATATTAGAGCTGTAAGAAAAGAGTTTTATTAAGACTTTTGAGAATTATACTGGACAGCAAAAAGGTATACAACTAATCGAGTAGGATTAGTTTCTTTATTCCTTTTTCTGTTGTTTATTTCTTTGTTTTATTTTTGAGATAGCATCTCACAATAAACATCTCAAAATATTGTCCAAGCTGTACTCGAACTCTTGGCTCTTCTGATTCAGTGTCCTGGGTGCTGAGATTATCGGTATATGCCACTGTACCCAGCTCTAGTGCTTATATCAGCTTAAGAGATGATATTAAATTCTAATCAATCATAGCATACTAAACATCACCAAACATACAAAGCTGTACTAACAATTTTGGAGTTTTGGTTTTCTTGAAAAGTATAGAAATATAAGAATGTGTTTTTGTTTTGGTTCCAGGTATAGGATATGAGGTTACTTCACATTGTCCACAGTGGCTGACCATAGTTGGCCTTGGCTCTAGCAGGAGTGTGGTTTTGCTAGCAGCAGATAGTTTCTGCAGCTGTGTAGGGAATTCTAGGGACTTTGCAGTGGGTATATAAATACTATATATACCCAGAGAGACAGGGTGGTTGGTTGGTTGGTTGGTGGTTGCTGTTTGACATGGTTTGTTAAATAGTCACATGCAAAGAAGAATTAATAAGAAGAAATTAGATATCCTGACAGTGAAGATCAAGCTTGCCCCAAGGAACTCTAATAATTACATCACCCCCTTTTCCACAGTACCATTTTCTCTCTCCTATCTAGTGTTAGGGGGTCGGAGATAGAAGAATCTACAAAGTAGCCAAAGTTTGGCTACATACAAAATTGCTATTTTATGAAGGTAATAATTATAAAATAATTTCTGACTCACAGCTGTGCTAGAATTTAAAATTTACCAACAAGATGTGTTAAACTAATAAATATACTTTAAGATGTATGGGCTATGTTTAGTTGTTTAATTGTGTAAGTTATATTTGTCCTGAAGAGCAGAACCAAGTTTTTCTGATAAAGGAATCCCCGTACGGAGAGCAGGACTCCCCCAAAAGCATTTACCTCCATCACTTCTTGCTTCTCATCTGCTGCAAAAATGTTAGGAACTTCACCAGTGTTGAGCACACTGTCGATATCTTCTAGGAAAGCTTCCTCCTTAATCTGAGTGTCTGTGATCAGAAAGACTGTCTTCTGGCCTTTCATACCAACATTTCTCAACAAGGTCTTAAAGAGAAAATGTACTTATAAGCAGAATGCAATGGGCTTGGACTGGGTTTGCTTTCCCCCTCTTTTCACGCTTTGATGTAAGGGTACTTTGATTCTGCTGGGGCCGTCAATCAAGAACTCCATTTCTCCCATTGGTGGGCAATCCAAACTACTTAGTGCCCTCAAGTTCCTAGACACAACAATTGGTTCTGAAGGCACGTTATTAAGAAGGATTCAGTCAAACTGTCAGTTTGAGGACTGAGATGGCCTTAAAATACAGTCCTTGTTGTACAGAGAAGGGTGTTAACAAAGGCCAGCTAGTGGTACTAAGTACTACTGTGTTGCTTCATGGAATGAACCAGCTGGAGCAGGAGGACAATGGAGAACATGGCCAGGGAATATAGAAAAATTTCTAGTTTGGGCCCTTAAATTGAGTCCTATTAAGTGACTATATACCTTTGAACATTTAAATCCTGTAAACCCCAAACTTCCTCTATTTCTTAAGTTAGCTTAAGTGGTTTCTGTTTGTTTGTTTGTTTTTGGCCAATTGCAAGCAAAATTCCTGAAATAAAAATATGGACTTAGTAGTATGATAGCGCTGATTTGTACAGGTCTGTTAAAACTGACTCTCGGAATTTCAAGAACTTTTGAGGAGATTGTTAGTTACAGGATTAAAATTAACTGATCCGACAATGTTCTTTCCAGAAGCCTTAGGCTATCACACAAAAAGCCTCATGTCTGGGATGAGTTACCTCCCTTGGAGATGTGAAGCATGGGCATCACAGGAATCCCCTACACACACAAAGGGGTAAAACAGCACAGGCTACTGCCTCTGCTCTTGGTCACTCAGTAGGCTTGATGGTCAGCCCTCGTGATGACGGGGAAGTCTCCCTGCTAGAGAGCTCATAGTAACAGAATAGTGCTGTGTAGGCTGCTATGAGAGAAAAGGTCATTGCCTGTCTTACCTTAGGAACAACAATGCCCAGTGAAACAATGTGTGAACCCTAGGAACTACAATGCCCAGTGCAACAATGGCATGAATAGTATGGGGTGCAGAGAGAAAACCAATCATTTTATGATTGGTTTCAAGACCTGATCTGCAGGAGGAAACTCATACATGGCACTGTAAACTTGGCCAAGAATCCTTGCTTGGGAAGGTGATTTTTCTTGAGGGGAAACAATCTAAAAGTGTTCTTTTTGCTAAGTGAATATAGTGTTTATGGTATATAGTTTTATGTCAACTTGATGCAAGCAAAGTCATCTGAGAGGACCTCAATTAAGAAAATGTCTAACAAGATCAGGCTATAGGTAAACCTGTAGAGCATTTTCTTAATTAGAGTGATTCATGTGGGAGGGCTCAGCCTATTGTAGGTGGCATCTCCCCTGGGCTGGTGGTCCCGAGCTCTATAAGGAAACAGACTGAGAAAACCATGAGGAACAAGTCAATAAGCAGCATCTCTCCATGGCCTCTTCATCAGCTCCTGTCTCCAGGTTCCTGTCCTGTTCAAGTTCCTGTCCTGACCTTTGATGAATGGACAATGCTGTGGAAGTGTAAACCAAATATACCCTTTCCTCCACAACTTGCCTTTGGTCATGGTGTTCCATCACAGCAGTAGAAACCCTACCTAGGATGCCATTAAACTTCCTAATTAAACACTTATTCCTTTATCCACAGATTAGTTCAGCTCTCATCCCGCATTAGAGCATTTTCTTATTGTAGTTATCATTAACTATTATTGTAATAATTGTGTTATCATTAACACAGACTCATAACTAGTAAAGCTGCAGAGAGTATAAGAGTAAGTGACTGTGTAATGCTCAGCTTCAAACAGAAAACCTTTTCCATCGTCTCCCTAGGCTTAGGAAACATCACAGAGGAGGAATCTGAAAGACTGTAAGAGGCAAAAGTTGGGAATGACTGGTATGAGATACTGGTTTGTTTGTTTGTTTGTTTGTTTTTTGGATAAGATAGGGCTCAAAGCAGCTGTGGCTGTCTGTACAAGACCTTATGGAAAGCATATATTCCCGGGAAATAAATCTCAGACTAGGGTAAAGACAGGGTCGGTGGCAACCGTGGTAATGTGCGTTAGAAGCCTGTTCTTGTTAGCTCTCATTCCCTTTGGCTTCAGTGGCTTCATCAGTGAAACAGAGAGACAGCTATACCTGCTTTATCACAGGGCTGTACTTATGGAATGAGATTATGTAATTAAAGAACTCCGGAGGTGCTCATCCCTCCCGGCAGGCACCTGGTGGGCAGTATTAGCATAACTACTCAAATATACATAGCTACTTAGGGTGGCTCTATAGTAGTCAAGGAATGCACTATTTTCGATTTCACTGTAGGCATCTTCATAATTTTACCTTGATATCCTCTCTCCACTCATTCATACCATAACTCTTAGAAATTTCTGGTTGGAAAATCTGCATTTTTGCCATAGATGTAGCCAGCCTAGTTAAAGATTGCCGACCACTTCCTCCAAGCCCAACAAGCAAAGCATTGCCACCAGACTGCTTTAGAATGCGGCATATTCTCGATAAATGTTCCAGGACATACCTGCCAAGAATAAGGGTTATTATCCGTAGAAATATACATGTAAATACAGTTATCACTTTAATATACATATTTTATAGCATCATGTTCAGTATATAGATGCACAAAATTTCCTGAGAAAGTAAAACACGCTGTGGGGGGAGTTGAGGGAGTTCTTGCTGAAAACTGAGCTATTTAAATCCGACTCTCCATAACTTACATTCACTTCGGGAGGCAACAAAGCAAACATCTGTAATCCCAGAACACCTAAGTGGGGGATGGGAGACACAGATCTGAGACACTAGAGGCTCAAGGGGCCACCTTGCCTGGCTTACACTACAAGGTCCTGTCATAAAACAAATGGAAAGATGAGGACAGACATCTCAAGGATGCCCTCTGACTTCCATACTCTGTCTAAAAACTCAGGAGTTTCTTTTTAGTACTTCAGACTAAGGGGAGGGGCTGGCTGAAACAAGAACTTAATAAATTCCTGATATTTTATATGGTAATATATATGACAAGTGTTTACCATATAGTTTGTTTTAAATATGTCCTGAAATTTTATAAATAAAAGTTTCAAGCACAAGCATAAATGTAAAACAGGGATACCTAAACACAACAAGATTCATTCTTCTTTTGTGGGTTTGATTATACTCATCTAAGCACTGGTCAACAACATCATTAAAGTAGCGAATATCTGAAATTTCAATATAAACTCGATCATCTCCTTCTAGATCAGGATTCATATAATCCCCAAACATGAGATTTCTTAAGTCTTCTTCAGTTACCTGTTGAATAGAAGTTAAATTAAAAAATACATTTAAAGAAGAAAATACAAAAATTTATTTTATATCATAGTTGACTATTATCTAATTCTTTTAAACATTAAGATAGAAGATGTGTATAAAATTAACACAAAATGATAGGTTTATGTAATAGAAAGAAAAATTGTATCACTTCTGCTATAGTCTGGAAATCAAAAGATTTATTGTTATTTTAGGAGTGCTTTGCTGGTATGTATACAAGTGTATCATGTGTGTGCTACATATGAAGAGGCCAGAAGATGGTGTCAGACCCCCTGAAGCTGCCTAGAGTGGGAGGACTCTAACTAGGGTCTCTGCAAGAACAGCCAGTGCTTTTAACTGCTGGGCATCTTCAGACACCTTTCTATAGACTGGGAATCCCTATCTCTGACTTTGTTAAAGATGAGTCTCTGAGACATGGCACCATGCTATGTGCTACGAACCATCTCATTACCAGCAACCATGGAGGGCTTCATACTCTGTATCACGTGTCTTCTTTTACAGACTAATCTCAAAATAAACACATACTCATAAGAAAAAGTAAAAGAATATGTTCGATAAAAGCCAAGTGCATTTCTGTAAGATAAGTTCATTAATTACAACAGCTACTGAAATTCTATTTTAACCTGACATGTCACTAAGTATACTTACTGGAGCATTCCCATTCCGCAAATGACTAAAGACAGTATCAAATGACTCCTTAAAGTGGTCTTTTATAACATTTTTAATTAATAGGAAGAGCCAATTCCGATCTTCTTCATTAATAAGGCGATCATAAAACACACGGAGAACCTCATGCACAAACAGGCGGATCATAGTGTGCTTGCTCTCTATGGCATCTTTCTCAATGAGCAAGCAACCCCGGATGACACGTGAGAAATCACGCAAGTTGAAAGTATAATGAGATTTTGCAGGAGTGGGCAAAAGATTTTTCATAGATTGCTTATATATCTGTGAAGGAAAAATGCAACAGTTCAAAAATAAAATGCTTATAATTAATAATCTTAACAAAGCATAGACAATATTTCACTCATCCTATTAGATTCTGTCACTTTGGAAACAGTGTATATACTGGGCGGAGCATGGAGTACATGTTCATTTTGCTCTATAGCATTAAACCATGTACTGCTAAGTTGGGTGAATTTAACTTGGATTCTGTTCAACCTTACTTTTCTTCCCATTTTAATAACTGTTCCCCTACAGATGACCTGAAAGATACCAAGCAGCTTAAAATTGCAATAGAAACTAAAACTAGGTAACTCATTCTACAGCATTCCAAATAATGTCTTTTAAATTATTAATAACATTAACCAATCAGTTTCTCTCTTCCTTTCTTCCTGTTAGACTCTGGTTCCTCTCCCTCCTCCTATCTTAATTGGCATAATATAGCAACAAAATATATTTTTTCCTCAGTGATGCATCATTTTAAGAAAGTTAATGCTCCTTTTAAAGAAGGTTAATTTATTTTAAAAATATATCCTGACAAAAAGAATAACATTATTTTTCATATGGATGAGTTTTATAATTTATCCCCTGTCCCAGCATCTACTTGTGGTAGGTCTCTCCAATGCTTCAATGAGAGGAAAACAAAGTATCTTTTCTACCTGGCCAAGGCCCAACAACTCATTCGGAGTAATCTCTGAAACATTACATTTTACAAATAAAACACTTTCTGAGTAGAATAAATCTATTCAGTCAAATAGTAGAATAAATCTACTACTTGAGTCTGGAATGTCCTCACCAATGGCTGTCATGTTAAAGGCTTGGATGGCAGAAGAAGGCTTAGATACTGGGGGCTCTGATCTAATGATGGGCTCACAGTACAGTGGCATCATCAGGAGGTTAGGGAAGCGAGCAGATGTGGCCCAGTTGGAGGCTTATGTAGGCATGCCCGTGAAACATATTCCTTGTACCCAGGCCCCTTGCAGTCAGCTTCCTGAGAGCTTTAGTGTGTTAAGGTTGTCACTACATTTCCTTTGAGTGCATTTTCCCTTGTGTCACTGGATAAGAGGCTGTTCTAGCTTCTAAGTGAGGGCAGGTAACACATGCTGAGCACATCCGGAGGTCTCTGACCACATGGGCATGGGTCTTTACTCCCACCCTTGCATGTTTTTAAGTTTCACAGCAATATGTTGGTCTGAGTAATGTGTATAAGCTTTGGCTTCTCTCTGTCTCTGTCTCTGTCTCTCTCTCTCTCTCTCTCTCTCTCTCTCTCTCTCTCTCAAGTTATGAAGAACAAGAGGGAAGATAGAAAAAAGAAAATGTAACAACACCACAGAGTAACCTAACTATCAAGGAGATGTTTATACTATGGCAGGTACTGGCTATGGGAAAATTCCTTACACATGAATAATGTCTTTTCAGTGATCAAAAAACTGGGCCTCCAAAAGGCCAAACTGCTTGTTCCAGGAGCTCCACCTAGGGACAGCAACCAGGGTTCAACTGCTAGACTCTGCTTCCAAGCTATGATCTTCCTGCTCAGAAAGCATCGACCAGGATGTCTGAGGGGAGGCCACAGATGGCTGAGGGGACAGCGCGTCTGTCTGTACTACTTGCTCACCTCCATTGTCCCACTGACTATTTGGTGTCCAAGTATGTAGTACTCTGGGGAAAAACCATGAATCCTAAGGTAGAACGCCATGATTGACGAGAAAATTCGGACCATGGTTTCGTCACTGAAAGAATTGATAGTGCAGATGTTGAAATGTCGAATAAAACGGGGGGTGACAGCATTCCTCCCGCCACCTGGAGGGCCCATGGCAGCTATCAGCTCTATGTCAACCAGTGTGATTTTGCTGGTGTCCTTAAGGTCATACCTGGAAAGCACAGAGAGAAAAAAGAAAGAGAAGAATATAGAATGAAGCATCATAGCCCTAGAAATCCAATACAGAGAATATTTTATTTAAGTCACAGCTCTATCCCTCCTCTCACAGATGCTGATTCTGTTTCCCTTCCCCGACTTTCTCTTTATTTCCCTGATGCCTAAAGTGAGCCTGGTTTGTGCTTGTTATCCTGGAATAATGATCAACACTCTCCTCTTATTTGAACAATGAATGATACATCACTCTGGTTACATTAAAGTTCTGGTCTTATCATCTTAGGTTTTATCTTCAGAATGCAATAATAAAAATAACCTAAATATCACCTACGCACTTTTTATATAGAGAGGGTGCCATTACAGAGAAATAAAATTTCAAAGAAGTTCTAATTAGATATCAAAATGACAACATTTAGTGGACTATTTTCAACAGGCCATCAAGGTCTTTAATATTGAAGCTTTCGTCTGAAGGTCTGAAAGGAGGGAGTTGGGTTCAAAGGCCTTGCTCAAAAAAAAAAAATGGTGTTTTATTTTTTTTCATCAACTAGTGCTAGGACATCCACATGTAGAAAATAAATTTAAATACTGACTCTATACACCTTTTACAATAGTTAATTCAAAATGGATCACAGACCTAAATATTAAGTGCAAAACCATCAAAACCTTAAAAGATAACTGTAGTGAGAATTTTAATTTTGTTTTTAAAAACACAGAAATATTATAAGAACATGTTTTTGTTTCAGTCCCAAGTGTAGGATATGGGGCTGATTCAGACTGTCCACAGCAGCTGATTATGATTTGCCTCGTGCTCTAGCAGGGGCGTGTCTTGCCAGTGGCAGATAGCTTCTGCAATTGTGTGATGCTGGGATTCTGGGGACTCTTCTGAAGATATGTAAGTGTTGGTGGGCTGTTGGCTGCAGTCTGTTAAGTAGTTGTGTGCAAAGAAGAAACAACAAGAAGAAATTAGATATCCTAATGGTGAAGATCAAACTTTCCCCAAGGAACTCAACACCCCAAATCAGCAGGAAGTAGTGTAACAATTACATCGTCCCCTTTCCTTCTATTCTTTTTCCTCTCCTATCTAGTGATAGGGGGTTGAAAGGGTGAAGGAAGAGAGTGTGAAGAAGGGTAAAGGAAAGAAGAACCTATAAAGTAGCAAAAGAACAGCTACAGATAACATTTGAGAAAAATCTAAATTATTTTAGGTACAGAAAGTTTTTAAGTTATGATAACAAAGGCTCAAATTGTGCAAGAAATAATTGAAAAAGAGTTCTTCATTAAAATAAAGACTTCCTTTTGTGAAAGTCAATAAGGAAATAAGATACAGGGTAGGAATATATATGTATATAATATACTGGTTTTTACTTTGTAGAGCTGGCCTCCTGCTTCAGCCTCCTGAACTAAATGCTAGGATTACAGAAGTGTTTTACCATACTCATCTTAAAACTAAACATTATTACTATTTGTGAAAGTCTTTTGGGGGGAGATAGTGCTTGGTTTATTTATTAGAAAAACAAAAGCCAAAACTGAATGGGTCTTCTATACAAAATAAGATGCTTTTTGTTTCAAGCACTCCGAAAATTTAAGGTGGGAACACAGATGACACAGAGCTGTTTCTCCCAGAAACACATGAACAAATTGCACAATGGAGTTATTATATACAGATCCAGATCATTTAGGACCACCTTGAAGCTCCAACATGGCAGACACGGAGGATGGTGGGAATATGTGTCCAAATCTGGGCACAGAAGTGATTTACAATTCAGAAAACTCACTTCTATGTTAGAATGCCAACAGAATTTAGCCACAACGTAGACACACAGCAATCTAGTATACTGAGCTGCAGAACTCAGGGGAAATAAATAGATAATCACAACACAGATAATGTCCTCACATCTGGGGTCCCGCATATCTTCAGCTTCCAGTTGCCACAGGCACCTCAGCACCTCTGCCTAACTCCCAGGACCCCAATGCCTGTAGCCTGACCTTAGTACTGGCCAGGCCCTTCTTTTCTGGGTAGGAACAGGGTTCCAGAAAGCCCTGCAGATTGCTGGTGTTATCATTGGTCACACACAACTAGGCCTTGAGTTAACACAGCGGGTGTAGGGAGGATTTGCCCTCACCGTTTCCAGGGCTGGGCTCACCATCACAGGTGGCTAAGGTGTTTGGGGACCAAGCCATCTCATGGCCTCACTACTCACACATACACACATCAAGAACAGGACAGTCAAAAGGAATGTGTGGGATCACCTTTTAGAGCCACAATGTAAAGTGCATCTGTAGCTCGCATATGAAGAGATTTATAATGGAAGTTAGAATCCCCAGCAACTGGATACTGCATGATCTGGGCTCAGCTGAGCTACAGAGCCAGTAGTCAGATTGCCACACTAGACAGGGGATGACTGGTTAGCTATCTGCTAGTTGTTGTGTTTTGAAATGTTTTCTAATTACAGGCCTTGACTATAGAATCCAGAGACAGCTTCTGTCCTGGGATTCCCTTGTGGCAAACAGTTCCAGCCTTTGTCTCTGACCCTTACAAGGATGGTTAGAACAAGTGTTTCCTTATCTACCCACCATAAATGCACTGAGACCACAGAGAATTGTAGCTAGGAATACCCTGCAAGATTGAACAACATTTTCAAAAAGTATTTCTTACAGCACTTTAAAATAATTGGCAAAAAATCCTACAAAATCCAGAACACACATTTTTGCTTTTTAACTGTGAAGATCCCCTCCTTCCACCCTATGTTGCCTCATACACACAGACACACACACACAAAGGCACACACAGGCACACACACACCAGACAAGACACAAACACTGCTTCCCCCAGCTGTGGCAAGAGCCATAACATGCCTGTCACAACTTGAGGCCCTTACTGTTCACTGTGGCCCTGCCCCCATCCTCCGTGGAAGTGTCACTGGCTTCACTGTCCAAGGTCTCCTGCTCCTGTTATTCCCTGTCAACCCTGTGCAGGGTTTCAGGTCTAGAACTTTGTCCTCAGAGCCAGAATTCCTCCAGTCGTGCTGTCTCAGGGTCTCCTGAGCCTTCTGGCTTGGCCAGTTCCCAGTGTTCTTCATTAGTAAGTGTGGCCTCCAAATACAGGGCTGTGGCCAGGCTGGGTCTCCCTGAAAGCCGAGAATGCTGGACCCTGCAGAGGTAGGCTCAGATTGGAGCTGAAGAGGCTGGCCCCCTCTTCCCCAGGAAACATTCTTCCCGAAGTGGAAGAGCTGCATGGAGAGGAAAGGCAGGTTCTTCCTGGGGCCTGAGGAGAAGCTGGGTAGGCCCCTGGCCTGTGGTGTGGCTCCTTTTTCCTTCTCACCCCCAAAGATCCCTGTCCACACTGTGTTTTGACCCAAGTTCAGCACCCATGGGCTGGACAGCCTGCTCTGGTGTGCAGTCAGTCCAAGGGAGGGTAAGGTTAGCCTGGGATCCAGGGTTGGTGATAAGCAAGTTCTGACTGCCACAGTTCAGATGAAAGGTCGCCTCCCCAGCCGGCACCCCAAACCGCACGTTTCCAGCCTCAGAACCCATTTTGGCACAATTGGTCAGCTGACTGAACACACTTTCTGTCATTGCAGTTTGGGTTCCCTGTGGGCTCTGGTCTTTGTGAACGTTAGCACTTTTCCTGCTTGGTGGAGATGGTTTGGCAGAACTGTTCCTGCTGGTGTTCTTGGGCAGTGCTGGCTTGCTTTGGCCCAGGATAGTGGTGAGGCAGGTGGCCTGCTCAGCACAGAGGGCGCCCCTGCCAGTCTGGCTCAAGAGGCTGGTTGTCCGTGTCTGAGCTCTCTCTGAACCTCTCCTTCCTTCGGCCAGCTGAGGGGTTTCCCTGGCTTTTGGGCTTCATGTGCACACTCCAGGCTGCAACCCCTGGGTTGGCTCTTTTCTACAGGGCATCTCTGGCTTGGCAGGGCCCCTCTTGAGGTTCTGCGCTGCGCATAGACTCCTTGGCCTTTTCTGCCAAAAACCTCCTGATCTCCAGCTCAAAGCTGTCATCACTGTCCACTGCGCTGTCCTCAGATGTGGGGCTGGAGGCTAAAGGAGGGTGGCCATTGGGTCCTGTGTTCTTAGAGGAAGGAGTCCGTTCTGGACTTCTCCTCAGGAGAAAGGTGGGGCTTGTGCCACCCAGCTTCCCCCTCTCAGCCATGGCCATGCTGCTGAAGGCTCTCCGTAGGCTTCTTCCTGGACAGTCTTTGTTGTCCCCTCTGCACTTGGGTAGACATCCCCGTAGTGCCTGCTCTGTGGCCCTTCCAGTCCCCTGGAAGGTTGCTCAGCTTCTCCCCACACCGAGTCTCTGTGCTTCCAAATCTGACCTTTCTACATGAAGCTGTGGGTCTCAGCACCTCTTCTTAAACTTCTGCTTGGATCCTAACAAGTCCCTGATGGCCCTGTCCAGATCCTCGTCACTGTCCAGAGAACTGCTCTTATCCTCAGAGCTCTCCTTCTCACTGGCCTTCCCCAGGGCTCCATGGCCTTGTGACAGGTGTGTATCATTGAGCCCAACTGTCCTGGAAGGGACAGGCTGGTCCTTGGCTTCAGCTTCTTTTCCTGGAATCTCTGTGATTTTGCTCTGCCCGAGAGGATCCCACCAACCATGGCCAGGCTGAACCTTCCCCTGGATGTGGCCACCATCCTGGGCACTTTCTCTACCTCCCCTTATTTTCTTGGGCACTGTAGTGCTGCCTCCATCTCTCCATTTCCGTTTGCAGCCCAGAGGGAGATATGGTGTTTTAGCAAGAGGGGCCTTGGGGACGCCAAGCTGGCCCCTGGGGCTAGGCAAAGACAGCAGACCCTGGGCATGCTGAGGATTCCCTACTTGTGCCTTGAGGGCCAAAAACTGTCCAGGTCTCCTGCTTGATGCTGCCATCACTGTTCAAAGGAGTCCTCACTGTTCATGCTAGCTGGGGAGGTGGAGCCCTGGTCTTCACTGGCTCCCACAAGGAACACTACCTGAGCCAGGAGGGAGCTGTGAGGGACACGGGATGGGCAGGGTACTGCTGTGGGCAGGCTCTGGGATAGAAGGGGCCTCTTGGGACACAGGTTCAGAAGATCCATCCTTTGCCTCCAGGTACTCTTGATAGCCTCCTCAATGTCCCGGTCCACAGAGCCATCACTGCCAGAAACCAGCTGCAAGGGACCCTGTCTGCCATCTTCATCTTTCCCCAGGTTGCAACAAGACCACAGGCAGGGAACTCTGGCTGTTCTTTGCACACAGCAGGCTTAGGGGCCAGCCTGATGTCCCAGGACCTCTCTGTATGTTGGCTTCTTTGTGTGACAGGCTCATGGGTCATGCCCAGGGCAGCCTCGCCTCTCTGCAGTGTGCTGATGAGCATCTGTACCCCTGCACTCACGGAAGCCCTGGAGGTGTTCTCGTTAGACTCTGAGAAGCAGTCTGGAAAGCCGAAGCGCCTGGGCTGGCCAAAGGCCTCCTATCTGGACTGGAGCTCCACCACTGGAACCATCATGAGGAACACCCTAGCAGGCAGGCTGGGTGCTGAGAGGCAGGACTTATCAGTCAGCTTGTTTCATATTCAGCTGCCCTGTAGAGCTCTTAATTCCTCCAATCTTCTTTGATGCCTTTCTGCCTCCCAAAGATTGAAGAACATCTGCAAGGTTGAAAGTCTCAGGTGCAGGCTGATGTTCTGCAAGGTTTCAGGGATGAGGTCTTCACTGCTCTACTTGCACTTCATTTAAAAGCACAAGCTTTTAAAATCGGCTGTGAGGGCTGGACATGGTGCACACCTTTAATCTAAGCACTAGGACAGCCTGGTCTATACATTAGTGAGTTCCTGGTTAGCCAAGGCTCTCCAGTGAGACCAAATTGTCTGCTCACAGCTTATAACAACGGACCCCAGAGCTAGGCTTCTCTGACACCTCTTAATGGTTGTTGGTCCAACAACTACCTGGTCAATCTTGGGAATTGTCATTCTGGGGCCAACCTGAGCCCACTGACTCTCCAGGAACGCAGAGTAGAACGCACAGCCCTCCAGGGGTCCATGATCCTCTCCTGTGACAGTGACCAGTCCCAGACACCAACCCAATCCTCCCCCTCTCCAACCCCTGCAGGCAGCAGCCTTCACCACCATGAAGTCAGCCCAGCTGCCCTCCCTGCGCCCAACACCCTGGGAGTCTCTGGCAGAAGAGCCTGGAAGTGCAGATGCTCGCACTCCAGACCTCCCTTGTCCCTGGCACCCACAACCATCTTGGAGTCAGGCTCAGCATACCATGGGAGGGCAGGTTGTGAAGGCTAGTCTTAACTATCAAAATCTAGAGTCTCCTAAGAGGTGGGCCTCTGAGGAGGATACCCACCAGAGATTAACTTAAGTATATTAATTGAGGTTGAAAAACTTGTGCACTGTGGGCAGTACCATTTTTTAGGCTGGGGATCCTGGGTTATATAAGAGTAAAGAAAGCAAGCAGAGCTGTAGCATGCCTACATTCTCTTCTGACTGCAGACAGACTGTGAATAACTAGGTTTTGATGTCCTGGTGTCTTAGTTATGGTTGTACTACTGTGAACAGACACCATGACCAAGGCAACTCTTATATAAAGACAACATCTAATTGGGTTTGGCTTACAGGTTCAAAGGTTTAGTCCACTATTATCAAGGCAATAACATGGCAGCGTCCAGCCATGGTGTGAGCAGAGCTGAGAGTTCTACATCTTCATCTGAAGGCTGTTAGGAGAATACTGACTTCCAGGCAGCTAGGATTAGGGTCTTAAAGCCCACACCAACAATGACACACCTACTCCAACAGAGCCATCCCTACTCCAACAAGGCCACACCTTCTAATAGTGCCACTCCCTGGGGTCAAGAATATACAAACCATCACTAATTTCTTTCCACACTGTAGACTGTAACCTGGAGGAGCTAAACTTAGCTCCTTTTTCTGTTAAGTTGCTTTCGGCAGAGTATTTACCACAGCGACAGAAGAAATTAAGACACTAATTACACTAGATATTTTTGTAGTTGGTAGTTATCTAACACAGTTTGAAACATATTCACATATTTTTCATACAACCATTGATAGCAGTGTTAGTATTAATAGTTGTTAAAATCTGAAAACAACCAAGACGCCCTTCAACAGTTGAGTGGACATTATGGGACGTCTATACAAAGGAACAGTAAGTAACTCAACACTGAGAAGATATGAAGAAATTTAAATGCACATTACTAAGTGAAAGAAGCCAGTCTAGAAGTGCCATACATTCAGTGATTCTAATTATGTGGCTGCTACAGTTTAAATCTGGAATGGTTCCCAAAAACTCACAAAAGAAAGTCTTGAGAGCCATTTGAGACGCAGTAGAGCGAGGTGAGATGAAGACTAGTGGGAAGTGTTCAGGTCACTGGAGACAGGCTCTTCTGTTGTGCTTCCCAGTTATAAGTATCTTTACGTCCCATGAGTTCCCCAATTCAACTTGCCACCAGCCCCATAACAAGAAGGCTGGCTGTGAGTTGAAACTTGTAAAACTCGTGAGTCAACAGAAGCTTTTTTTTCCTTTGTAAGTTGACTCAGCTATTTGTTAGTGCAACAAAACGTTTACTAACATAGTAATGTTATGGGAAAGATTAAACTGTAGAAATATACAAGAATCATTGGTTGTCCGGGGCTTGGTGAGTGTCAGGGGAAGTGGAGAGCAACACAGAGCATAGAGCTCTGTATGTCCTCAAAATTATGAATGAGCGATATTGTACATTTTCTAAACTCATAGACCATATAAAACAAAAAAGCAAGCCCAACACCAAGAACTCAGATTTATAATGGTGTATTGATTCATGCTTGGTAACTGGAAGACTCCTGCCACTTGCTGAGAAGGGTGGTAAGCAAGGTGAGGCATTTGTGAGGGAAGAGATAAATGAAAATTCTGCACTCTCCCAGGATTTATTATGAATCTGAAACTCAGCTATAAACAGTCTTAGAAGATATAGAATAAATTCTTCCACATTTTCTATATATACAATCTGACCAAGAATCACTTTCTTTAAATAACTTGGAAAATATACCATTTTGTTTTAAAAAACTAAAATACAGAAAAAGATATGACTTTAGCATGGCTTATTAAGACTTCAATTAAATTACTTACCAATGTCCACAGTCAAAAAACTGTCGTAATAACTCAATAGGAGGTTGGGCTCCATATTTCTCCAGTGAAGGCATATTCATATCATCTATAAACACTACACACTTCTTTCCCATTGGTGGTCCAAATACTCCCTTGCGCCTTTTGTCCAATCTAGCCATAATGATGTTCTACAAATTTAAAAAGGCAGAAGCATACTTACATCTGATGGTATTACAACCTTGCAGTTATTATCACTGTTTAAATCAATACCCATGGGACAGCAGTAGTAGCTGCCATTTGTTTAATTAGTCAATAACATAAGAATAGTTAACATAAAAAGAAAGCCTGAAGAATCTTTAAAAAGAAATGTTGAGTTACTTTTACTTGAACTAAATTTTAAACTAAGCATCATTTCAAATAATATCTGTTGAAAACTTTCTCTGCACTTAAGAGTCATAACAGGTATGTACATGTCATGCCTACATCACATGTAATGTAATGTCTGTATGCTTCTATAATACATTTCACACTGGATACCCCTTGCTGGATTTTATATCCAACACAAATGGGCATGCTGTTTTAGATTTCTAGTTGGGGGAGGGTCTTGTTTGTTTGTTGCTTTTTGTTTGTTTAGTTTTGTTTTTGGTTTGGTTTGGCTTGAATTTTTGAGACTGGATCTTTCTGTATATCCTTGGATATCCTGGAACTCACTCTGTAGACCAAGTTGGCCTCAAGTTCAGAGATCTATTTGCCTCTGCCTCCCAAGTGCTGGGATTAAGGTGTGTGCTATCACTGCTCAGCATTATTCTAACTGTTTAAAAAAATCTTGCTTGTCCTTTGTAAAACTGAATACAAAAATTATTTTACTTAAAAATTCTACAGTATTGTAACTCTGGAAGACTTTGAAGTTATGGCAAATCTATTGGCTAAAAACAATAGAAATAGGGCTGAACCAGTTCTGTGAGCAGCAAGTGCACCCCAAAGCCACAGAGAAGAGCATAGAAAGAACAACGGAATATTCTCTAATGTCACCCACGACTCTTGTGTGCACACACGGGTGTCTCTTACACTTTCCTCTCCAATTAAATCAATTGTTGCTTCTCAGGCCAAAAAAATAAGTAAGTAAATAAAAGTTACAAATCTTAATTAAGTGCTAATATACGAAAGTGTTATCTTTTGGTTCATAGATTTGTAAAGCTGTATGTTTAACATAGAGCTTTAAATACTTTAATATTATCAAATAAGATAAAGTGTGATAATTATAGGCCCAATCATCTGGCCTCATACTCACCTGAACCTGATTGGCACTGGTCCGTGCAGAGAAATTAACATAGAAAGGAAAGTACTTTTCCTTTTCCAAGTGGTTCATTAGCTTATCCTTCACGTACACTGACTTTCCTGTACCAGTGGGACCCACAAAAAGCAGCGGCCTTCATGAAAACAATAAGCAACATAATTCGAAATGGGAGAAAGTATAAAAGCATTTTTATGGAAAGAAACACAAGTACATATTTTCAAACCCTTAAATAGTAGTCAAGCCATTCCTTTCTAATAATCCACACATTTATAACGGTGCATGAAAGACCAGGAAAGGAAGGTCTAAGGAGACGGCTCAGCAGGTAAAAGCACTTGCCATGCAAACCTTATGGCCTGAGTTTGGATCTCTGGAACCTATGTGAACATCAGACCTGCTAGCTTGTGTCTATAATCCTAATGCTGCCATGGAGTGGAAAGAAGACAGGAGAAAACTCCAGAAGTTCACTGCCCTACTAGTCTGGTGGCACAGAACTTGTATGTAAAATGTATAAACTTGTGGCGTGTGTGGGTGTGTGCGCGAGTGTGTATGTATACAATTGTGTTTAAGTGCATATCAATGTGTATGTAGGCACAGGCATAATGCATGTATGGAGCTCGGAGATAACCTTGGTAGTATCCTAGGCATCTCCTCGTTTTGTTTGAGACAGGATTCTTCCCTGGAAGTTTGTCAAGCAGGCTAGGCTAGCTGGCCCATACGCCTGTCTGTCTGCCATCTCTCTATGCTGTGATTACAAGTGTGTACCATGCTTCTGGCTTTATACCAACCTGAACTCTTTGTTTTATATATGGAGTCTGGTTCCACATGCTTATGAAATAAGGATTTTACTGACTGAGCCATTTTCCGTCCAAGAGCTTTTCAATAATAACACTGCAAGTGATTTTTGGTTACTTAAGAGGCAATGAACTATTCTTCTGTTAAAATCTTGGAGTAATAAAAAGAGTTGAACTCTAGGTTTTCCAATAACAGTAGATATCATTTAAAACATGTTAATTAGCTCACAGACATTGACTCAGTCGCCTAAAACTCCAAGTTTACTTAGAAAAACACTGCCGTCTTTATTAGAATGGCACGGTTACATTTAGAACTCATGTTTAGAATTTCTTACTTTGCATAGGTAATACACAAATCCATTAGGAAAGTATATCTAATCGTGTCCATTGTAGGGACTATGATATCTTGAATCTTGGCACGTCTGTCTTCTATATCAGAAGTTTTGATTAGCTCGTTCCAATGGATCCAGCGACCTCGTTTTCTTAGCTATAAGAGAATGTGTTTTAAAGTCCTGTGACTGTACACTTGTTACATCTGAAAGAATCCTTTCAACACTCACAACAGTTGCTTTTCAAAACTTGAGACTTAGATAATACTTAGCATCTATAAGACACAATAAATTTTTACCAATTGACAAGGAAAAGTTAATTTAGTTGAAAGACAGGTAAAGGACAAAAACATGTCATTTGTAGAAGAATAAATCCAAATGGGCAACAGGCAGCTGCTCAGTAAAAATCTGCAGCTTGAGATAACATGGAAAGGCCATACACTCACAACCAGAGCTGGTGTTCCGGGATCATTAACACAGGAAAAGGGGCTCGCTGTGGTTTTGAAAAGTTTTATTAAAAGTTCTAAATCAGGGAGAGAGGACTCAGTGGAAAAGACCACTGGCTGTTCTTGCAGAGGACCCAGATTCATTTTCCAGAACTCATATGTTGGCTCACAACTAACTCCAGTTCCAGGGAATCTGATGCCCTCTTTTGACTTCTGTAGACACCAGGCATGCACACAGTATGCAGACATTCATGCAGGCAAAACACCAATACACGTAAAATTTTAAATATTGTAAATGAACCCCCCAAATTAAAACTTTAGTCTTTTCATGCTTTATAATGAAATATCATAATTCATATAAAGTGTAAGTAATATCTTAAGTCATAAAGCAGATTAATAGATAATCATGATCTACTACTCAATGCCATTGATTTTTAATAGTAATTCAAAGAATATAAATATCAGTTTATCATAAACTCAACAAACCTAGAGTTTATGTCTTTTAGTTTTGAGATAGCCCTGCTATGTAGACCAGGCTGGCCTTGAACTCAGAGATCCACCTGCCTCTGTCTTCTGAGTTCTGGGACAAAAGGCATGCACTGCCATGCCTGACTGAATTCATATCCTCTTACTATCTAATGGTCCCAAAAATGCCTTTAATATGGTCTTTTGCATATACTGAGTATTTCAAAGTCATTCTAGTGTAACTTAAGTTACAACTTGCTAGATTTTGGTTTGTATCTTTCATGTTTTTTTTGAAGTAAATGAGCAAAAAAAGGTAAAAATAAAACATCGTTTGATTTTGTTTGCCATTTCTTTCTTTGATCTAGGCTGCTGTTCAGCTAAGATAATCAACAGATTATACTAACAATTAAAGTCTTGAGGTTCTTTTGAACTACTGGCTAAATGTGCTGCTATCTGGATGTTTTCTCGTCAGTGACAGCTTCAGCCACTGTTTGTCTCTCCTGATCAGTCTTCTCTTCCCCTGTCCATCCCCAGGTCTCCTATCAGATTATAAAAGTTAATTCCTGGCAAAGAAGCAGGGGTCGTACCTGCTCCAGTGTTCCTATTCTATCAGGCAAGCAGGTGCCACAGCATGCATGTGGAGGTCAGAGGATAGATTTGGGGACTGCATCCTCGACTTCCACTGTGGAACACACAGATATTCAAGTTTGTGTGCCATGTGGTTTTACTCATTGGCATCTCATCAGCCTAGTAACTCATTAAAAAAAAAAAACTTTTAGAGTCATACTGAAGCTTTAGAAACATGTATTTTAGAGTTTAAAGTTTTATTAGATTAAGAAAATGATGCCAGGTGTGGTGCACACCTTTAGTCCCAGTACTTGGGAGGCAGAAGCAGGCAGATCTCTGAGTTTAAGGCCAGCCTGGTTTACAAAGTGAGCTCCAGGACAGCCAGGGCTACACAGAGAAACTCAGTCTTGAATAACAAAACAGAAGCAAACAAAGATAGGTTAAGAAAAAGAATAGTTCTCAACTTTCTCTTTCTCAGAGGCAATTGCCTATTTAAACTGAATTTTGAGGTTTACTTTCAGTTTTTAGAAAATATGCTTGTGCTACTGAAATATTCACTGTTTAGTGATTATTTTGATGGCTTTCTACTGGACTAATCAAGATAAACTTTCTGGTCAAATTCTTAAAATTCTGTGTCTGTGGGTAAACGAGTTAGTTTTTCACTGCTGGTTGGGTCTGAGTTGAGTCCAGATTTCTGTAATTTAGGTAGAATTATAACCAAGGCTCTACTTAAATCTTGTTTTCTGTTTTAAAGAAGGCTTTGATAGCAGACAGGTAAACTTTGGCCTTTGGGCTCTTAGAATTTGTCCAATCCAAAGTAGTCATTTATAAACACACATAAATATCAGCAACACTAAATGGATTTAATAATAATAATTGAAGAAAATGACATGAATTTAAAAGGGAATGAATGGGGTGTGGG
This sequence comes from Micromys minutus, assembly GCF_963924665.1. Taxonomy (NCBI): domain Eukaryota; kingdom Metazoa; phylum Chordata; class Mammalia; order Rodentia; family Muridae; genus Micromys; species Micromys minutus. The sequence goes on from NC_137981.1 coordinate 32,069,659, forward strand.
AGGAAATGGGGGCATACAAAATGTTGAGTGGAAATGAATAAATAAAGTAATCGTGTATAAAATTCTCAAAAAAAAGAGAAGGCTTTGATGAATTCTTTCAGAGTGGAAAAGTACTCTAAAATTTCACACAACATCATACAATATGGGAACGAGTTCTACAAGGAGAAGTAAGGAGACAGAACTAAGCATCTCTCCATCAGAGTACAAACCCTCTGATGAAAACCCAAATGCTATGCATGCTGGCACTGTGCTGGATGACCCAGGCTATGTGGTTCACATCTCAATACACATTTAGGTCATACCTCATACATGTAGTCATAGACCAGCCCCTTTTCATCAAACGGGCATTCCCATTTATTGATACTGACTGGCATTGGGGCTTCATCATTTTTTCCTGTTACAATGGATCTTAGGAAATTGTCAAAAGCAAGACGACCATCTGTATCACAACTTGCTCCAATTGACCAAATCAAAGAGAATATAAAGGAGGCCTGTTGGTGAAAAAGATTGTCTTATGGTCATTACCTTTTAAAGAAAGTTTAGGAGAAACAGCTATATTAAGACCTGATTAAAGTACTTGGAAAGGTCAAGCAAAGACAGAAGAAAGAACTGAGTCTAGATAAAGCATATCAAGAATCATTTCTTTGGCAATAGAGATTTAAAAAACTTAAATGTCTAAACAAATGGCCTAGGGACATTTATTTAATTTATCCTCAAATAAATTTGTACCAGTGAAAATAATGTATGTATAAAATATATGTTATGTTACTATTTCTTCCACAGGCATTCTGGTTATTTACAGCATATCACACACACTGATGTATATACAGCTTTAAAAATGATTTAACTATCATGATGACATGGAAAAATCAAGATAAACAGCAAGTGAGATGCAAATTAGTAAATATAGTATATTGACACATATACAGTGCACACACAGGAAAGACTATGTGTAAAATGTCATTACAGGGCCATGTGGAGCACTAACAGTAGTTCCCTCGAGGGTGACTGGGAGGACTGGTTTGAGTGGAAAATATCCTTTTTTCCTTTTAAATTGTATTCAGTGCAAATGCCAAAAAATCTGGCTAAAATATTATCTTCAAAATTTCATTCATAAATCCATCTACATAAGTCTTATAAAGTTATTTTGAACCATTTGATAAAGTTGGGAGTTCAGGTTTATCAGTCGAGCAAAAATTTTCTGGAGATGAACTATTTGAGGAACAGTTATATAAAAGCAAACAATGATAGTGTAGAAGAATATGAAAAGATAACTCTGAAAAGACAACTCCAAACATAAGGAGAAAACAGGTAAGTCAACTTGACACAACACATGTGTGAAGGGTGGATGGAGAGAAGCAGGCGATTAGAGTTGACTGGAAGCCTGGAATAGGAAGTATCTGAGACAGAGTTCTAAACTTAAAAAAATCATATTACATTTTAGTTATTTGTTTGTATATGAGTGTGTGTGTGTGTGTGTGTGTGCACGCGTGCGTGCTCGAGCATGCACAAAAGCACACTTGTGGAGGTAGGAGGACAACTGGTAACACCTGATTCTCCTGTCCACCTGCGTGACTCCCAGAGAGTCAGGCTTAGCAGCAGATGCCTTTGCCCACTGTGTTAGCTCCCTGGTAGATATTTTTAGTAGCAACAAGGTGGAAGGAAACATGAGAGGGAAACACTCCTGCCATAGAATGGAAGAGAAGGGGAGGTGCATAAAAACAAGGTGGTAGATTGGAATGAGTCATAGACAGGGACAAAGATTTTTAAACATTTTTTTCTTTCGGTCTAACTGGATGTCTTTAGGCTGAAGAATGCATATAACTCCATATTTGCTAATTTATTTTTTTAAAAGAAAGCTCTTTTAAAAAAGGTTTATTTATTTATTATATGTGAGTACACTGTAGCTGTCTTCAGACACACCTGAAGAGGGCATCTGATCTCATTACAGATGTCTGTGAGCCACCACGTGGTTGCTAGGATTGAAATCAGGACCTCTGGAAGAGCAGTCGGTGCTCTAACCACTGAGCAATCTCTCCAGCCCTAAATTCATATTTATCACCCTGCACAAAACTCAAGACCAGGTACACAACATAAAACTGGGTACACTAAATCTCATAGAAGATGGAGAGAGGACAGCATTTGGGATGTAAAGCAATTAATTAATTTTTTAAAAGATGTGGAACTAAACCAAAAAAATTTTTTTTGTCTTTCTTTGATAACTTCTGTGCACTATTGCCATGGTCTTTGGTCTTCTTTGAACTCCAGACATTAACTAACAAAGACTAATATTACTGTGTCCTAAATAATCCTCCATGGGTTCTGCCTGTATCCACCTATCTGGTCGGATACTTTCTCCCAGTCTTCATGGGTAGTTTCTAGGCTGCCTATACTCCCGATTAGCACTAAGACAAAAATCAATTACACTAAAGAAAGTGAGTTTAATACTGTATCAGTTCATCAAGGGATTATTCCCATAAGGTATTTCACAAAGACTAGCACAGTTAGAGTCCACTCTGACAGACTTCATTTCCTTTAGAGTTGTTTTAGAATCAGAGTACACGTCAGACCAACTTAGTGTCCTCAGCTACTCTTCAATGGTCGTCAGAACCTGCTCTGGACCTTACCAAGGTCTTTCTGCATATAAACATTCTTTTCTATGACCATACTTGATTTCGTGTCTAAAACCACTTTAAATATAAAACCAACCATAGTCCAGACACGAATGTGCTTGCTATTAGGCTCATTTTTCACCACATTGCAGAGCAGTATTTCAATGAGGCGTGTGAGTGTCACAACTGCATTGATGTTACTTGTAGGAATCAGTTCCTGCAAAGGGAAAATAATAAAATGTTTTAAAATTGTTTCCATCTTATTTGGAGAAGAAATAAAAGTAAATATTTAATGAAAAATGAATAAGAACATATGCAGTATTGATATGCTTTTTAGTAAGATTTAAACTTACAGAGAATAAACTGCAGGCCCAATAAAAAACATTTCTCAAAGATTTTGAGTTTGGTTTAGTGTATGACAAATTGTACATGATGCATTCTTATGCTCGGTCCTCTGATAGATGGTAACGATATACAAGAGAATAAGTGATGTTCTAAGAGTAGCAGAAATGAAGCCTCCTGCATCCATTCATCCAGTTACTTATTCTATGTTGATGAAAGACTAATTATATACTTAGATAGTCATAGAGCAAGCTGGGAGAAGTAGAAATAAGAGACATGAAAGGGAGCAACTCTAAGACAAAACAGGGATATTATAATATAGTGAGATAATTATATAAAGGAGCCAGTCTCAGAAGAAAGATGTTGCTAAAGCACTTGGGGTAGAAATAGGCCCAGAAATTAGTTCCAGGGAACCTGGGGAAAGATAAATACAACCTTCCCAGAGGAGAAGATAAACTGAATTTTCAAGGGAAATAAGTTAGGTAAATAGAGGTGTGTAGGATGTGTAAGGCAGTGGAGTTATGTGACATACACAAGTAGATACAGACACTCATGAGATTCTCCCACTTTGAGGCCTCCAAAGAAGGATTTTGAAGTAGGGAGTAAACAGGGTGGCTGAGCATCTACAGTTTTCACTCTAATTGTAAGATACAGACTGCACCAGAGCAACGCTCCTGTGATGATTCATGCAGGGAATGCGATCAGAACTGAGGCTACTATACAGAAAAGGCTGAGGTGAGAAGATGGCTGGAGGAAGAAGAGTGGGAAGACAAATAAAAGCCTGCCAAGGAGGAAATAAACCAAGTGCACTTTAGAGCTGGCCCCTTATAGAAACCCTGACAGCTGTGAAAAGAAACCATCACTGTTACCAGGAAAGGCAGAGCTTACTCTACATTATTTATTTCTACAATATTAGGGATTTAAAACTGTTAGGAATTTTTATTTTCTCCATGAAGTCACCACAAATAATCTTTGTGATGTGAACTGTCTAGTTTTGTAAATTCCATAGCTTTTCTCTTTCTAAAACCATATTTTAAGATGGGAAGTAATTGAGTATTTTTCTGCATCTAATATATTTATTTAAATCTAGCTCAGTGTGTTCACTATTGCTGAACAGTGGTCTTCCAAAAGACTCTTTTATATAATAATACCAAGAATCTATGGCAAAAGATCTTTGAAGATGTAATTAAGAGTCTGGAGATGACAACATCACTATGTACTATCAAAGCTATGAATCCAAGACCCCGGTGCTACAGAGAAATGCCATAGAAAGGTGGCCATGAGACAGTGGAAGGAAGGATTGGAGTTATGTAGCCATGAACCACAGCACTGGAGCCACCAGAATCTCGAAGACAAAGCAAGGCTCGTTCTTAGTATATCCAAAGAAGCACTGCTCTCCCAACACCTTGATACCAGTCTCTAATCTCCAGTACCATGAGAAAGTAAAGTTCTGTTATTTAAGACACCACATTTGTAGTAATTTGTAATGAAAGCCTTAATAAAATAGAACAGCATAAAGATAGTTTGTAAAATACTAAACACTCATCTAAGTTTATAAAGACATGTATTTATGATATTTTAAAATCTATTTATGTTATAGTACATGTTGCTTGTATCTGAGTGTAGGTGGGCACCAGAGCCCCTGGGGTTGGAGTTATAGACAGTTGTGAGCCACTCAATATGGCTGCTGGGAATGTGGGTCCTCTACAAGAGCAGTGTGTATTCTTGACCACCAAGCATCTCTCAAGCACCTACAATTTTTATAAAATTTAGGAAGGATCATCCTTCTGGCCTATACCTCCACCAGAACCTGTGCCAAATCCACATGCCTGCCCCTACCCCATATCCTACTTGACTCCCATGAGGTCTGCCATAACCAGAACACAAGTGAGATGGAAGAGAGAACCTCAGGCATAGAAGATACCATAGAAGATAAGATGCCAAGCAAACAGTCCCAAGAAACAAACTGGAGTAGTCATATTCCAATATCCAATAAAATAGACTTTCAACCAAAAGTTATCAAAAGAGATGGGGAAGGACACTTCATACTCATCAAAGAAAAAATCCACCAAGATGATCTCTCAATTCTGAACATCTATGCCCCAAATGTAAGGGTACCCACGTATGGAAAAGAAATGTTACTAAAGCTTAAAACACATATTGAACCCCACACAATAATAGTAGGACACTTCAACACTCGACTCTCTTCAATAAACAGATCATGGAAACAGAAACTAAACAGAGACACAGTGAAACTAACAGAAGTTATGAGCCAAATGGATTTAACAGATATCTATAGAACATTTCACCATAAAACAAAAGAATACACCTTCTTCTCAGAACCTCATGGTGCCTTCTCCAAAACTGACCATAAAATCTGTCACAGAACAGGCCTCAGCAGCTACAAGAAGATTGAAATAATCCCATGCATTATATTAGATCAACATGGACTAAGGCTGGTCTTCAATAAAAAAAAAGGCAATAGAGAGCTTACATATTCATGGAAACTGAACAATTTTCTACTCAATGATAATTTGGTCAGATAAGAAATAAAGAAATTAAAGACTTTCTGGAATTTAACAAAAATGAATCCACAACATAACCAAACTTATGGAACACAATGAAAGCAGTGCTAAGAGAAAAATTCATAGCACTGAGTGCCTTCATAAAGAAATTGGAGAGATCCTATTTTAGCAACCTAACAGCACATCTGAAAGCTCTAGAACAAAAAGAAGCAAACACACCCAGGAGTAGACTACAGAAAATAACCAAACTCAGGGCTGAAATTAACCAATTAGAAACAAAGAGAACAATACAAAGAATCAAGAACACTAAGAGCTGTTTCTTTGAGAAAATCAACAAGATAGATAAACTCTTAGCCAAACTAAAGAGCACAGAGTCAGAATCCAAATAAAATCAGAAATGAAAAGGGAGACATAACAACAGAAACTGAGGAAATTCAAAAAATCATCAGATCTTACTACAAAAGCCAACTATTCTACTGAAGTTAGGGATCCCTATGGAAGAAATTAGGGACAGACTGAAGAAGCTGAAGGGGATGGCAATCCCATAGGAAGACCAACAGTATCAAGTAACCTGGATGCTTGAGAGCTCCCAGAGACTAAGTCACCAACCAAAGAACATATGTGGGCTGGTCCATGGCCCTGGTACATAAGTAGCAGAGGACTGCCTTGTCCGGCCTCAGTAGGAGAGAATGCACCTAATCTAATAAAGTCTTAATGCCCCAGGGAAGAGAGATGTTGGGAGTGTGTGTTAAGTGGGTCAGAGGGGGAGCATCTTCTCAGATGTAAAGGGGAGTTGGAGTGAGGTGAAACTCAGGGACGGGGGGGGGGGAACGACAATATTTGGAATGTAAATAAATAAAATAATCAAAAATATATAGGGAGTACTTGGGATTTTTAAAGTTCTAGGAACTATGATTTAATACAAATATTCTAGCTAAATTTAAGCTTTTTAAGTTATTTGTAATTTAAGCATTATAAAAAGCAATGAAGGCTGGGTATGTAAGGAAGATGCTTATAATCTCGAATTTGGGAGTTGAGGCAGCAAGATCAGAGGTTCAAGGTGCTCTTCAGTTACATAGTGAGTTCAAGACCAAAACAAATAAACAAACAAATAGTAAATAAATAATTAAACCAAGATAAAGAAAAATGAACTTTATTCATTCTAGCACTGTGACTGTAAATTTGATTGAGTAGTGCAGAATCTTCAAAAGATGGAGTCAGTCAGAGAATTACTGTATTGTTACCTTGCACTTCTTCCTCCGAAATACTAAAGAAGGTGGTACTAGCCAGTTGAAAAGTTCTTTCAGCAGATTTTGATGTTCTATTTCATTCAGAGGCTCTTTCAATGAATTCAACCATGAAGCCACAAGTGGTTCCCATCCTAACTGTGACGGCTCTAAATAAATCATGCCACAACGACTCACAGTGGCTGGCTGGAGAAAAAGCACAGATTTCCCTTTTCCATTTCCAAAAAAGATTGCTTTTCCATGAGATATCCCTGACCCTTATATCTAGTACTTATAAGTTTTTTCAGGATTTTTTTTTATACTCTAAAATACGCCATGTGTTCCCAATACAGAAAACTATTTTTAGCTAGGTCCTAGGCCATCTTAGACCTATTCTTGCTTAGACATCTTCCAATCATAATTTGAAATGCCCAAACCTAGCTAATCTTGAAGAAGTCTTGAGTCTTCTGCAAAATTAGGTTCAACACAAACATGTCCTAAGGTCGGTTTGTTCCTATTACTCCCATGGAATCTCAGCCCCCTCCATGCTCCCTGGGCACTTACATGGAACTGTGTATTGGGATTATGCATTAGCATCTGCTCATCCTTTTAAAACATGCACTGAGTCCTAGTCATTTCTCTATCTCCAGTGCTAAGCCCATTTTAGGACACAAAATAAAATATTCAATTCAATAAATGAATAAACAAAATATAAACTAAATATTATATGTTAAGAACTTACCGAAGCCTGTGAAAGGTCCATTGTTTCAAAGATGAGGCTCATTTGAGGGGACATTTGAATGATTTCTCCACTCATAAGGCAAAGCTAAAGACAAATATTTTTCAAATATTTTAAAATTTATATGGAATTGATGTGTTTATAGACAAAATATGTGCTGGTATATAAAGGCTTGAACATGCATGGAAGCCAGAAAATATCCTAGTCTAGCCCTGAGTTTATGATGCCTCCTTAACTTCTTTAATTTAAAACATTTCCTCCTCTACCAAATACGTTCAAAACTTGAATTTATCAGTTATATCCTATCTCTCAAATTCTCGTCTTTTCCATCATTATTATTAAAACTACCTTATCTCAAGCCCCTTGGCTTAGAGATCATTACATTTAATAATATTAGTGACTATTATTATCAGCTGTTCTTATAGCAAATTAATTTCACTATAAAGTCTCAAGAGCCTCCACTTTTATCGTTTATTTCCTCTCTACTCCTACAATCTTCATTCTAGGCTTACTCTGTCTAGTCATATGCTCACAATGAAGCATCTAACAGTTCTGAATTCTGCTTGTTAGGTATAAAATAGAATGGCAAAAGTTGCACTGCACAGTATGGCAGCCATTAGCTATGCAGAGTCAAAGTAAAGTTCAGTTCTTCAACAGCTTCGTTTTCTTGCTGCACAGGATGAAGTGAGAGCCTCGTGCATGCTGGCAAACACTCTACTTTTAAGCTGTCTCCCTGCCCCAAGTTCAGTTCTTCAACTACACTAAGCAATTCTGCAAACCAAGTGTTGACAAGCCACATGGGACTGACTGACCTTTACAGTGCAGACGTTTCCAGAATTGTAGAGAGTTCTACTTGAGAGAAGTAGTCTGGAATACTTTTCAGTGTGTATCAGATGACACCAGTGAGCACTGTTCTACTTGCTCTCAAGTTAGGACACCGTACCAGCGTCACCCTCACTCTACTGTGCTGCCACCCCCAGACACCACTCAGCCATGTGACAATCCTTGCTTTTGCTGTCACCTGCTAGGCCTGGAGGATCTTCTTACCAAAGCCCTCCATTCCTGGCCCAGTTTTCTAGACTGGGCTGGTGTTCATGAGGGTAAGCATTTCAGAGCAATAGCATCTTATGCTCCTGACCATCCTGTCTTCACTTGTTTTTTACTTACTTCATTCCGGACATTCATTCCACATATCTGGACATTTGTCTCTTGTAAAAAAACAAAAACAAAAACAAAAACTGTGTAATCCTGAACAATTCAATTCAAATATCTTAGCACTGACCACATCTCCATCCAGTTTTCCTGCCCACTAACATCGACTACACCTGTTTTCCTTTTGTTGGAGAACAGAGTCTTTCCTCCTAATGTATTCTGACTATGATTCTCACTCCCTCTCCAAAGACCAACTTCTCCCGTTTTACTTCCTTAGCTGGGTGACTTCTGTTCTCTATTCAGTGCTTGTACTATTTGCATACCATTATCCTTAAAGTCTGGTGTATTTTCAGGACTGCTTCATCACTTGTACCTATGCCTGGGCTGCTTACTTGTAGAGGATATTTCACAAAGGCAGCCTTTGGTAGGACGGTAATTCTAGCCCTTTAAATTAACCCATCCCCAGTACTACCTACATATACCTCTATGGCTCCATAAGCCAGCGGCTCTCGCCCTTCCTAACGCTGTGGTCCTTTAATACATGTCCTCATGTTGTGCTGGCCCCACCAACCATAAAATTATTTTGTTGCTTCTTAATGACTGTAATTTTGCTACTGTTATGATGCTATGTAATGTAAATGTCTGATATGCAGGATGTCTGATAAGTGACTCCAAAGGAGTCACAGGTTGAGCCCACAGGCTACAACGTGCTGCTAAGCAACTCTTCTTCCCAGCTTCCACCATGGCTAATTAAAACTGTGTTGTTTCTTCTGAAAAGAACTGAGGCTCAACACTTCATGAACACAAGTCAGCAGAAGAACTGTATTTTATTTGTCATCACCAGCTCTGTGTAGCCAAACACTGCATATCAGATGACACTCCCTGTCATCTGATGTGAGAGCAGCCTTCTGTGTGAGTTTAAATTCTTACATTTCATTCTGCTGATTAACCTCTCCTTCCAGAACCATCAATACCTGCCTGTTTACTTTTTTCTCTCAGTGCGATCAATACTACTGAGTGAAAAATATGATTACTAATGATGAAGTGCTTAAACATACATTTGAATACTAATTAAATGGAGCCACTATTTAATAGAATAGTCATATTATATATTTATTTAAAAAAAAAAAAAAACTTGGGTGCAGGAAATGGCCCATCGGTAGAGTTCTTCCTTAACATCTGCTCAATGATTCAGTCCCTAATGCTAAAAAACAAGTATGGAAATAAACTGAGATATGTTCACACAGTAGATACTAATGTAGACATAAAAGAGAATAAGGAATGAAACAGAGAACAACAGCACAAATACCTTATTACATTCATCAAAACTGGAGAGCACTAAAGAATATGAGTCCACTATCATGAAGTTCAAAACATGTTTAAACCACTTATTAATTATTAAGTGATGACCTCTAGAAAATATACTGACTTGTAAGGTATTTGAGTGAACCTTGGGGTACAGAGAATTCTATACATATTTGTTTTGGTAGCAGTTATGAAAGTGTTCAAATACAATAAAATCATAGTATCCAGTTTTTATAATTTTATGTCCATTTACTCTTAATTAAAAGAAATATTATAAGACTTCCATTGTTTAGTTCTTTGTATATCTATCAAGTCCCAGGGTAACATGTTTATAGATAAACACTAAAGTATTTAACTTTTTTTAAAAAAAGAAATGAGACTTTTATTTTCTCCTAACTTCTATAAGCTTCTATATGAAATGACAAGGTTTAAGTAACTTAGCTTACTCTTTTTGATGGGAGTGTTTTGCCCATGTCCACCACATGCTCACAGTGACAGGAAATGAGTTACAGATAACTGATAGGCACCAGTTGGGTGCTGGGAATTGAACATTGATCCTGAGTCCTCAGTCCTCTAAAGAGTTGCCAGTGTTCTTAACAGCTAAGCAGTCTCCCCGGCCCAATTTAATTTTTCTGAAGAAGAATGGCTCCCATAGGCTCATATATTTCAATACTTACTTACAAATAACTGATTGACTGTGTCACCAGGTACTATTTGAAAATATTAAAGGATTAAGTATGGTCTTGTTAGAGGAAGTGTGTCACTGGATGTGGGCTTTGAGATTTCAAAATCCCATGTCAAGCTCAGAGTCAGTCTCTCTCTCTCTCTCTCTCTCTCTCTCTCTCTCTCTCTCTCTCTCTCTCTCTCTCTCTCTCTTCCTCCCTCCCTCTCCCTCTCTCTTCCTCTTTCTCCCTCCCTCTCCCTCCCCACCCTGTCTCTCTCTTTCTCCCCCCCATGGATCATGATGCAGCTATCAGCTACTGCTCCAGTGCTTGCCCACCTCCATTCTCTCTATCACAATCATAATGGTCTAGCCCTCTGAAATTGTAAGCAAGCACCCAATTTAATGTGTCCTTTTATAAGAGCTGCCTTGGTCCTGTTGTCTCTTCCCAGACCCAGAGCAGTGACTAGCACAATTACTATGTTAACACAGTAGCTTGAATATAACACACTTGCATTCTATTAACAACAAAAGACTATAGCATAGTCTTTGCTGAAAAGATAATAAAGGTATTCAATTTTTACACACTTTAGTTTAAATATATAATCCTAGAATTGCTTAATTATATCTGGTTAAGTTCCGCTTTAAGTCATAGTGATTTACCTTTTTATTATCATCCAATACTGTATTCATACTCTCTATCCACAAAGTATCAATAGGACCATCAAATACAACCCATTTCCGGTCAGGTGATTCTGCTAAGGCAAATTCTCTAAACGTGTTTGCCACAATACCATCTGTCCACTGAAGAGAAAAGGAAACAACTGAGAAGATTCCTTCATAAAATAAATTGGATTTATCTTTTAAAACATAGAAATACTTCTGATGTCTTGCTTTAATATGCACTGTTTATAGGAAAGAATGTTATCTTGTATATTACCTCATGAGACACTGGGTCAAACTGCCCAAAGAGTTGGCCCATCGTAATGGACTTGGGGTTGACAATCCTGTACATGACCTTTTCTTCGTCTCCATAGTTGCGTTCATTCATAAGAGTTAAGGTGTCAGCCAGCACATGAAGCACTTCTGTCTTGGCAGCAAAAGGCTCTCCTACCAACATGAAACTACGACAGACAGAATTGTGTGGGAAGATGGTAAAACATGACTGATCAAAGCACTTGTACCAGCACAGAAAACCTCACTCTGTTAATTTTCTAAACTGTTTCCTCGGATGTGATGAAAATACACCTAACTTCTAAACTGATCAAGTCCACACTCTCAAAGATAGCATATAATAGAATGTCTCTAAATGACAGTAAGATTTTATATCTCTATATTCTTAAAATAGAAACCAAGACATACAAAGAGCTGTTTCTAAAGCTTTCAATAGCTATGAGGATTGCAGGTGCTCTTTGCCATAAATCTCCAGACCTCCTCCTGGCATAAAGGCCTCTTTGCTACTCTTACAGAAACATCAGGTGTCTAATTCCAACCCATGAGTCATTCAAGATAGATAATTGCCAAGAAGTAATTGGATGGAGCTGTCTCCCCTCTGGCAATAAAAGGATCTGCGGTGTTGAGATGTGGCTACTCTTTGTGACTAGGATAAACAGAGTTCTCCCTGCTAACCTATAAATGGACATACAGAATAAGTGAAAAATTAGCCTTGAGGCTGGAGAGATGGCTCAGCAGTTAAGAGCACTGACTGCTCTTCCAAAGGTCCTGAGTTCAATTCCCAGCAGCCACATGGTGGCCCACAGTTCCAATGCTCTCTTCTGGTGAGTCTGAAAACAGCTATAGCATACTCATATAAATAAAATAAATAAATATTAAAAACAAAAAACAACAAAAAGAGAAAAATTAGCCTTTACATTGTAAATAACAGTGCAGCTTAGCCCATCCTATGGAAGAAAACCAAAACATATTGCACTGGCTTAGAAGCCAGGGCAAATTAACAGTTTCCAGAGGATGAATGTTTGGCCATTCTATGCAGTGGTAGAATATTTGATGAATTTAATCATTCAGATAACTTGGAAGACAGATAGTCTATCTAATGAACTAGGAAAGGGTAGTGAATACAGCACTGTTAGACACACTGGAAAGACATCTCTGCACTGTAAAGATGGAGCCCAGGGGACATGAAGACGTCTGTCTCTCTGGGTGTGAAGGAGAATAAAGGGAGCTCAGACGTTCAGAAACCTGTAGGATTCTCATGCATGTTGGAAAAAAATTAAGAAAACTTTCAACAATGAAAACTTAGAATAGTATAAAGGATAAAATCAGGAACAGGGCTATTTTATCACAGTATTAAAATTGATGAAGGATTAATATGGTTCTCAGTATGGAAGTCCCCCATCCTTTGGGAGTTCACCAGTAGCTACCCCAAACCATGAGCACTATAGAAGTGCATGCAATTCTATATTTTTTCTTGCACAATCAAAACTATGATAAAGGTTAATTTATAAATTGGACATAATAACAATAGCTAGTCATAAAATGCAATAATTATAATACTGTACTTTGAGACAATTTTATGTCAGTGCTCTCTCTCAAACCATGAAGTTGTCCCTTTGTATTTTCAGGCCGCAGTTGATCAACTGTGGGTAACTTAAGCATAGAAATGGAAACTGCAGGTGAGGAGGGTTGCCATGGTCATTTCAGGAGGAACAAGACTTAATGCAAACAGGCTGAGGTGTAGATTCGTCTACACCTGGGACGGTTAGGGTCCCCACAAGGATTTAGAGAAATAAAACTATACTTAGGGCAGATGGAGGATAAAACGCATAAAAGCTGGTTATAATTCTCTGAGACGTTTCCTGATTTCTTCCTCCTGAGTCTGGTCTAGCAGTGTATATATGTGCTCAAACCTGTACGCATGAGGATTGGTTTACCATTCCCGCCTTTTAGTATATGTTTTAAATTTTGCATTATGCAAATGTCTTTAACTTTTTGACAATCATGATTATTAGACCCCAACTTTCAATAAACAGAAAATGGCTGGAATCATTTTTCAGTTACTAAAGATAACATTTTTCTTTCTTATTACTATATGCATGTTGAGGAAAAAAAGACAAAAACAGGAAGACCTTTCAAATGCTAAGCCAAGTCCTGTGGAAAACAGCTGATTAGAAAGACCCTCCCAGAAAACAAAAATCAAGCAGAATTAGGTCCAAGACATTATAAAAAGCATTGAGTTTACACATTTTAAGAGATCTTTTAAGAAAAATTCCTATAATTATGAATATAAAATTATATATCCACCTTATAAAATAAGTTATACACATAAAATGTTTATAGCTGCTTGGACAGTTCCCTCTAAAGACAAGGTCCTAAGGTCCATACTCCATTAGTCTCACAGTAAAGCCATCTCTGAAAATGGGACCATTGGGTGTCCAAGTGGATCTCAAAATTGTTACCTAACAATGTAAGCTGCATTTACTTCAGTTTCTCAGGCAGACTCTTCATACACAGGCCAACCTGACCTGGAATTCAGGACCCCCTTTCCTGTCTTGATGCTCACAAGAAGGATTAGAGGTATGCATGCCCTCTCCTGCTTCTTTTTGCTGTAAGCTACTGAGAAGAAAGGAGGTATTTGTTCCCTAGCCTTCTTAATATAAAAAGTTTATTGCTTCTTCGTTCTTTAGTTTAATTTAAAATAACATTAAACTATGACAGATAACCAATATTCTTACCCATGTCGAACAATCATCATTTCATATGTCTGAATAATTTTTTCAAGAAAAAATTTAACAGGCTGAAGATTATGTTTTTGGCAGGTTTCATGTGCACATTCCAAAAATTCCTGAAATAAAATAAAAATGCAATGTGTTTCTACAAAGTGTTATTATAAATTATGCCACACAGAAAGAATTTTTCAAATTAAAAAGAATAAATAGAACTAAAATGCTTTTAATAGAACAATGTAAGTTATTAATGATTGTAGCACTGAATATATGTTTAAATAAGAACAATTCTTTTTAATGATGTTTGTCAAAATTCTATTTTTTGGTTAAGAAACAAAAGAATATGGTAGATAATGCTTCATACCATAGCAACTATGAATATGCAGAGAAGCTAAAATATCAGTAAAAGTTGAGCCTTAAAGGCACTATAGATGCAAATCATTCTGATGGAGCTTAAGTTCAGAAATGAATTAGTCTATCCTGATTGTCTTGGCTAGTTTTATGTCAACTCAACTTAACCCAAGCTACAACCGTCATCTGAGAGGAGAGAACCTCAACTGAGAAAAATGCCTCCATAAGAGTGGGCTGCAGGCAAAAAAGAAGGGTATTTTCTTAATTAATGATTGGTGAGAGAGGGCCCAGCCCTTTGTAGGTGGTGTCGCCCCTGGGCTGGTGGTCTTGGGTTCTATAAGAAAGCATGCTGAAGGATGCTTGCAGCTAACCATCGGACTGAACAGGGTGACCCCAATGAAAGAGCTAGAGATAGGACTGGAAGGAGCTGAAAGGGTTTGCAACTTCATGGGAAGAACAACATTACCAACCAAACAAACCCTCCAGAACTCCCAGAGACTAAAACACCAACCATTGAGCACACATGGAGAGACCCATGGCTCCAGTTGTATATGTAGCAGAGGACTGCAATGTCTAGCATCAGTGGGAGGAGAGGCCTTTGGCCCAGTGAAGGTATTTTCCCAGTGTAGGGGAATGTCAAGGCACTGAGGAGGAGAGGGAGCATCTTCATGAAAGCAAGTGGAGGGGGAGGGGAGATGGGAGGGGGAAAGAGGATAACATTTGAAATGTAAATACAGAGAATATCCAATAAAAATATTTTTTAATAAAAAGCAGGCTGAACAAGCCTTTAGGAGCAAGCCAGTAAGCAGCATCCATGACCTCAGCATCACCGTCTGCCTTCAGGTTCTTGTCCTGTTTGGGTTTTGTCCTGACTTCCTTTGATGATGAGTTCGGATATTACATGTAAGTTAAAAAGAAATCCTTTCCAGATGGATGTGGTGGTGCACACCTTTTATCCCAGCACTCAGGAGACAGAGGCAGGTAGACCTGAGTTTAGGGGTAGCCTGGCCTACAGAATGAGTCCCAGGACAGCCAGGGCTACACCCAAAAACCCTATCTGAAACAAACAAACAAACAAACAAACACTTTCCTCCCCAAGTTGATTTTGGCCGTGGTGTTTCATCACAACAATAGAAACCCTCACAAGATACTAGGTAAATACAACTATAACTATGTTATATAATGTGATGTCATGTCATGTGAAGTTATGTCATGTCACTATGGCCCCTTTAATGTTCAGACTTTTAATCCCAGCACTTATGAGCAAAAGCAGATATATATCTATGAGTTTTAGGCCAGTCTGCTCTACATAGTGAGATCCAAACTACCTAATGATACAATGTGAGACCTTGTCTCAACCTGCCTATCCTCCCCCAAAACCTAAATTTCTGCTGAAGGAAAGGACCTATAATATAGCTGGATAGCACATGAAACAAGGAAAAATAAACCAATACCCCAAGATCAAGCTATACCACTCTTGGGCATATACCCAAAGATACTTTATTCTACCACCAAGACATTTGCTCAACCATGTTTATTGGTTCTCTGTTTATAATGTCTAGAAATGGAAACAACCTAAATGTCCCTCAACAGAAGAATGGATAAAGACAATGGGGTACATTATCACAATAGATTATTTTTAAAAAATGACATCATGAAATTCACAGGTAACTAGACAGAACTAGGGAAAAGCCGTCTTGAGTGAGGTACCTCAGACAAAGAAAGACAATGATGGTATGGTGCGCATTTGCTTATATGTGAATGTCAGCTGTTAAGTGAACGGTAACATTGCTACCAACTTTAAAAAGCAAGCTGTAAATGTTTTATGCAAATCTCAGGAAAGCACATTGCCTTCAAGCAACAAAGGAAACAAGGGAAAAACAAATGTGCAAAAAAAAAAAAAAAAAAAACAATGAAAATAATGTGAGTTACTCCGTACATATCAATAATTAATTAAAATTATGTGAGTTACACCTTATATATCAATAATTAATTAAATAAATTAAATAATTAAATAAATCAATAATTAAAATAACATGAGCTCCTCTGTACATATCAATAACTAATTCAAGTTATTGATGAGTTACATCTTACATATCAATAATTAATTAAAATAATGTGAGTCGCTCCTCATATCAATAATTGATTTGTGTCTGACTCGGCAGATAAGGCACCTGACACCCACCAAGCCTAACAACTTGGGTTCAGTCCCTAAGAACCACGTGCTGGGAGAAGAGAACTAAGTCATGCACGCTGTTCCCCACCTCTAGATGAGAGCTGTGGCATGCATGTGTGCATGTGCACACACACGCATACACACACACACACACATACACACACGCATACACACACACACACACAGAACACATACACAAAGCTAATTTTTTAATTACTTTGAATGGAAATGGATTACAGAGTCCAATATAAATGCACCAAATGACTGAACTAATTAGACAGACACAAATCCAAAGTATATGCTGTATGTCTCATCTTATAGAGCACCCACAGGGCCAAACCAGATGGATGAGAAAGATATGCTGTGAAAATAAAGACAAAAGGGAGCAGAGGTAGATATACTTGTTTATAAATAGTAAATAAATATTTACAAATAGTAAAAGGCTAGAAAAACAAAATATAAGCTTGAAGCTGAAAACTATAAGAATATAGAAAATAAAACATAATGAAAAGAAAACATTGAAAGTCTTCAACAATGACAAATCGGACAGATTTTCTTTTTTTTTCTTATTAGATACTCTGCATTTACATTTGAGATGTTATTCCTTTCCCCTGCCCTGCTCCTCCTCCATCTGCCTTCACAAAGGTGCACTCCCTTCTGACCCCCCTCTCCACCCTGACAGATTTTCAAAAACAAAACAAAACAAAAAGCCCAAGGCAGTTGTAGAAGTGCAGCCGGTGTTGTGCACATAATGCTCCACAGCAAGCACTAAGGCTCTAGAGCAGGCATGGATCACAGGGCAGTGAGAGTAAAGGGGGTTAGCACTCTCCTCTCATAATTTACTGCACAATCCCAACATCAAACTGATTAAGAAACAAACCTGAATTACACTTGAATCCAAATGAAGCTTATAGATCTAAACATCCTTCCCAAAGAGCAATAGAATACAGATTCTTAGGTATACATGAAAAATTTACAAAATGAACCATATATTAAACTACAAACTAATCCTTAACAGAGTCATAATAAAATTATACCAAGTATCTTTTTTTTCCTATTTTAATTTTTATTTGAATTTTGTGTATTTTCATGGTCATAATAATCACAGGAATTTTGCTAAATTAAAAAAAAAAAACTAATATCCGTTCTTCTCAATCTATTCCAAAAATTTTTGAAAAATGAGGAATGACTGCAAAGTCCCCTCCAAGACCATCCACACAGAATAAGGCCCAATTTAATATTGGTTTGTAAGGAACTGAACTAACAGTGGAATTTTTGTACAGAGTAAATTGGTTCACTTACTTTGTAGTCAGCTTCAGGAAGTTTAATACCAGGAAATAAGTCACTAGTTATTCCATTAAATAAAGGTATGTCATGTGATAGAAACTTTGGTTCATTTACATCTTTAATTGATCGAAGAAGCTAAAATCACAAAAGGACAATGTAATTTAGTTGCTTGCACTTACATGTTTACTGCATGTGTGGGCACACACAAGTACACATACTCTCTCTGCTAGCCAAAAGTCAGCTGATTTTACATTGCTCCTAGAATCCCCACAATCAGAAATTAACACTATGCTTATCAAACCTAAAGGCCTTTATACAAAGCATAAAGTACAATAAGCAACCTAAAATGACCATTTCTATCGTAGCTGAAAGATTCCTGCGTCCAATTCCTGGTTGATACCACTAAAGAAGTTGGCTTTGCCCTGAGGTTGTCACAATGGACATGTGTAACCGATACTCACCAGTATGTCCTCATTCTCATCGGGGTATTTTAACTTTAGGTTCCCAGCTGCCACCAACACGGCCTTCACTGCTCGCATCCCATAGTCATAATGAAACTGTGAGGACAGCTGCTCCGAGCACAGCCTGTAGGTCATCACGATCTTCACAGACAGAGGCTTTGCGTTCAGAAATCCATAGGAGTAGAGGGAGATTTCTGCGATGAGGGCGTAGTTTGGAACCATCATAGCTACTGTTCTGAAAAGAACCTGAGGCGTATAATAAATGAAATGCATTACTTACTAAAGGAGGCCATTTTTAAAGCTGAGCAGAAGCAGGATCCAAAGAGGTGGACAGTCAGGTTTATTCTCTAAATGCAACATCTACTTACAAACTATTTTTTCAGCAGTAGTTACATGTACTCGATAGTTTGGAACTTCTAACAATGCGTTTGGAAGCTGGGCACAGATGCGTAAATGTGGAATGCTGGCTACTCTAGAGATTGACACAGGAGGATTACAAGTCCAGCCTTGGCAATTTAGTGAGACTGTCTGAAGCTTGTTTAATAAAAGCAGCCTTGGGCAGGCAGTTCAGTGGTAGTGGGCTTGTTTATGTGTGAGTCCAAGCCCCTGGATCAACAAACAAACAAGTGCTTGGAGCGTTGCCTTATACCACATGGGAAAGGGAAGACGGAAATGACGAACCAACGTATACCAAGTTCACCTTGAGGTTGTCTGGCAGTTCAGAACGTCCTGCGTAGCCAGGGTTCATGGTAATGGCTACAAAACAGTTTGGATTGAGCTTAAGTTCTGTCCCTTCAAAAACAAACACATCTAGTTTCTGCTGAATCGCTCTCTGGATGCAAAGGATCTGCTGCGCCACCACGGAGAGCACTTCCAGTTCAATCCGGTTAAACTCATCAAAGCAAGCCCAAGCGCCCGAAGAGGCCAGTCCTTTAAAAAACTAACAAGAGGGGAGGCACAAAGTGAATGTCCTTGTTTCCATTTAAAGGCATTTGGCCTTCTAACTAAGAATTAAAATTAAGCTTAAACAACTCCAAGGTACTACTAAAATCAAAGCTCAAGTAACACGTGAACTACAACCCAGGACCATTAGCACAGGCACTGGCTCAGTGTGCCCAGGGAGACCTAGCTGGAAGCCTGTGGCATTTGATATTACCTTTCCCATTGCTAGATAGTCCAGCCCGTCAGAGCAGTTGAACACAACACACTGCACAGCAAGAGCTTTAGCTAAGTCCTTGGTGGTTTCCGTTTTCCCTGTGCCTGCTGGCCCTTCTGGAGCACCTCCAAGGTTTAAATAGAAGGCGCCTATCTGGAAAAAAAAAAAAAAAAAACAGTTTGTGTAAAAAGAATGTATGATTAGATAAAAGAAGCAAATAAACAAGCCAACCAGACAGCCATTGGCCAAGTGAAGGTATGTGTATTTGTAGCCTCAGGGAAGCCAGGTATTATTATATTGTTATCTTTTCAGCATAGAACTTTATGACTAGACATACAGAAAGTTTAAAAGGTCTCCACAGCTAGTAAAATGTAACAGAATCCTGTTTTCTAATCCTTCGAATGTACTAGTTCACTCTTCAAGAACAGAGAGTCTAGCTCTGAGGGAGTAAAATTAACTCCGGACAGTTTTCTTCAGAAAATAGATGTGGAGGTCTAAGTAGAAGATAAGAAAGACACTTTCTGTGGACTGTGCCCTTTATTCTTGGTATGTTCTGCATTTTCTGCATCCCCAAAGAACTTAAATTTCATATGAACATGGGTGATTTGTTAACAGTTTCCTTGCTTTCCTTACATTATTTACACACACACACACACACACACACACTGCATCACAATCCACGTAGTGATGCTTCAGTTAACAAACAGTATATGCACCGATAACATATGCCAGACAGCCTCTTCCTGTTGGCCATAACCATCTAGTTTTGTGGAACATTTAGTTTTGCAAATGCATATTTTTGCCATTTGCATGAGGCACGCTTTGCATGAGAATATGTCTCTATGCTTAAGTGACATGGGACACATGAGTATCTTTTCAATCACTTGAAATTTAGCTTTAATTAGAGGTCCTAACCCTATCCTTATTGTGGGCTGTTAGTGGGTGCACTTCCATCTTCCCAGCCAGGCACAGCCTTGCGCAGCACATCTACTTTTAGTCCCCTTGTTCACACTCAGCAGCAGCAGTTTGGAGTTCAGGAATGCGGCTGTGCTCTCTGGTCTCCTGCCATCTCTCTAGCACCCCACTGTAAAGACTGATGCTATTTTCTTAAGTCCTGGCTTTGTCTTTTTCCTTCAGCACTTTTCTCATGACTAGTATGCACTAGGATTCAAACATTGATTTTATATAAAAGGGAGAAATAAATACTCAGCATCACAATTCCACATGAAGAGACAAGACAAGCAGTAAAAGTGTTTGCCATACATGTCTGGGAACCCAAGTTCAGACCCTGAACCAACGGGAGAAGGCAAGAACAGACTCACTCTTGGAAGCCATCCTTTGTGGCATGCGTATGCACACCCCGAGGTGCACACCAGCATTCTCATGCACACATTATATATATCATTTAAATAAAAGCTGTGGTTAGGGAAGGGTAAGTGAATTTGGTTATTAGAGATAAGTTAATAAAAGAGGGTTGAGAGAGATGGCAAAGCAGGTAAAGGTATTTGACACCAGACCTAAGAACATGAGTTTACTCCCCAGGTCCCATAAGGTAAGAGAGAACAGACTCCTGAAAGTTGTTCTATGACCGGGGCACAGGCAGCACCCCATTCTCTCTCTCTCTCACACACATAAATAATTGTAAAAATGTTTTAAACAAATGAGGATATCCTATATTAAATTTGAAGAAGAAAATAAATTCTGTACCAAAAAGTAATATTCAATGTGTGAACAAAGCAACTTAAGTGCATACCAGTGTTCTGTAACATCTGTCAGTTAAAGGAGTTATGACAAGTCGAGGTGAGTTACCCAGATACTCATAAGCGTATTTGACATTGCAATTAATGATACGGACTCGAGCATTCTCATATTCCCAGTAATAACGAAGTTGAGCGAGCCACTGGAAATCTGTATCATGTGAGACACCTAGAAAGAATGAAATAAAATCAAGTGAAAATAATTTGAAAAGTAATCTTTTATTGTAACAGCAAATATCAAAATAATTCATGTTTTCACATTAAAGAAAAGGTCATGCACCAGGTGATGGTGGTGATGGCCTTTAATCCCAGCAATCAGAGGCATCAAAAGCAGGCAGATCCTGTGAGTCTGAGGCCAGCCTCGTCTATATAGCTACTTCCAGAACAGCCAGGGTCACACAGAGAAACCCTGTCTTGAAAAACAAAAAGAGGCAGCTCCGGGAGTGTAGCAATGGCACCTCTGGGAGGAAAGATCAATCATCCTGGACAGACAGACGAAGGGACGGACGAGCTGAAAAAGAAGTTGTTCAGGCGCAGCAGGGATCGGCGACAGAAGCGCCTGGTGGTCAGGGCTGTGACAGATGAAGGGCTGACTACAAGGCACCTCAAGAAGCGGGAGTCTAGTGCACGTGCCAACATCACACTCTCTAGGAAGAAGTGCAGGAAAGTCTTGCAGCGGATTTGATTTGCCCAGAATGAAAAAGCAGCTGTGGAAGTGGAACCAGGACTAGTTAGCCACAACCCAAACGACAGAAGAAGAAAAATGCTTCAGGGCGTAGATGTGGAGGATCTTGAGGAGAAGAGCTTAAAGTCCTACCTGTTCCCCCAGAAGATTCTCAACAGCACCTAGAAGGATTTGGAGGACTTTGGAAAAAATATTACCAAATTTCATTCTCCCAGGGCCCTCTTCTATAATGGACCCTTGGCTTCCCCTGGAGGTCTATATTGGGAAGGAAGAGGACAGAGAAAGACTGGAGAGGGCCTCTCTAGCAGTTAACTCCTTTTGTAATAAAGCTTTAGTCCTTAAAAAAGAAAAGAAAAGAAAAACAAAAAGAAAGAAGGAAAGAGCATTAAAAAGAAATCTTATTAAGAAAAAACCCATATCTTGGTTTTGTAGAAACTATCAATACTTTACATTTTATATTAAAGAAATGGTCACCTACCCATATCAATCATGTCCATGACAACGTCTCTAGCGTGGACATCAATCGTAACCAAGGCCCCCAGTGTGATCCTGGTCTGCTTAGACAACTTCCCTCTCACCAGCTCCACAATGTCATTTAGTTGATACTGGAGTTCCTTGTAGTACTTCTTTAATCCCTACAAAATAGCAGCAGTTTAATTGACATCATGTACACACACGCACACACACACACACACACACGTACAGTTATGCCTACAACACATATCTCACATATATACTTACTTATTTGTGAAATAAATTTGACTTCAGAATCTATTTCAAAATATAAGTGAGTTACAGAGTAGATTTGTGTCAGCCTAGTAAAAATAACAAGCTTTCAAAACTTTAACACTACATATAGAAATTGCAAGGTACAAACAAGAAAACGAAGAAAAAATAATGCTGTTGTTTAAAGTCAAATGATGCTTTACCTCTGTCCCACCACTTATGACTTCCTGTGTCTCTGAGGTCCAGAACATTTGAGACACACAAAGAACAACCTGGCCAGGCCACTCTCTCACCCAGTCTTTTCTTGCAGATTCTGGATAAGCCTGAATAATTAAAATAAATTTTTGTTTAAAAGGTTACAAGAGAAAAGAGAGCTGTAAACATCTAACAATTTTTAAATTCTTCGGCTGGGTTAGTTGTCAAGTTTTTGATGAACAACACAAATTATTTCTATTATAAGAAAAATATAAAAAATGTATTAAACCATTTGAAAAGGTATACATAAGGAGGGTGAAAATTATGAGATAGGTTTATGCGTAAGCACTGTTTGTGAATGTACAAAGGCTTTAAAACAAATCAAATATAATATACATTGATGTCAAGTTTTAATTGAAAAGGAAACTTGCTGGTTAATGTCAACTTGGCAGACTCTAAAGTCACTGGGGAGACAGAACTCTGGCATGACGATGGGGTGTAACTTGATTAGGTTGATTCAAGAAGACACATCTTAATTGTGTGTGTGGGGGTGAACTATTTTCTGGGCAGATGGCTCTGGTGTGTATAAAGGAAGAAAGCTAATCACTAGCAAGCACTCATGGCTCTCCTCTTTCTGGATGTGGCTGCAGTGTGGCCGACTGCTTTTGGCTTCTGCTGTCTTCACTCCCTGGCCGCAATGGCCTGTATCTTGAATTGTGAACTAAAATAAATGTCCTTCCTTAAGCTGCTTAGATGGGGTTATTCTATCATAGCAACATAGCAACCAGGACAGAGACCATACAATCTATTAAAGAGCTAGTAGTTAGGATGTCTGTGCCACTTAGCCACCTCTTTTCCAAAAATGTTTGTGACCAGGATAAGCAATTACACATATTAAATTGTGTAACCTTAACAATCTGTACATTTGAATTTGAAATATGCTTCTTTCTACTCCTAATACTTTCATGTTTCAAACCTTTAAATGTGTTCTGGAAGGAAGATTTAATAGTTTTAAAGTAGCTTTGCCTTGATAACAGGTGGTAACGCCAAATACAATTTATAAATTTAAAAAAGTAATAGGATGTATTTTCAAGTGGATGCTAATGAAAATTATTCTTTTATGATAACACATTAAATATAATAATATAGATATATTATTTATAAAAATATTTCTTATTGAAATGCTTATAGCTACGTTCAAATGACAAAGTAACATAAGCACTAAGGAAAAGTAGTGATTGACAGATGTGTGACAGGTACATTTTCTATGCCAATGAAGGTATTACCTCATGGAGAATGTTGATGTTTTCTTATGTGTTTTTAGTTTGTTTGGGATCATAGAGAAAGGATAAAAGAAATAAGATTCAGTTGCAAAAACAACGATGCTGTAGAAAACCTATTTCAAGAAAATGAGCTCTGAGCTAGCGAGGTTCCTCAGTGGTGAAGAGTGTCTACTACTCTTCCAAAGGACCAGAGTCCAGTTCCCAGCACCCATGTCTGACAGCTCACAACTGGCAGTAACTCCAGGTCCAGAGGGATGTGATGTCTCTGGCCTCCATGGGCACTTGTACTGATATGCACATACTCTCATAGAGAGACACATAAATGCTACACATAATTAATCTGATGATAATTTTGAAAGAGAAGCTTCATAGGGCCCTTTAAGAGAAGGCTATCTGACTCATACAGTGACTTCCTGGAGATGGGCAGAAAGAACTTTAAAAACCCCTCCCACTGCACAACTGCTGTGGTGTTAAAACTCCTCCCACTGCATAACTGTTCTTTGTGGTGTTAAAGGAGAACAAGGTGAACATCCATTTTAAGATTAAAATATTTTGATTAGCCTTAAGTGAGGTACATAAAAGTACCCAGGTGTTATATTTCTTTCAATTTATAAGGTGATCTTGTATGTTCATCTTGTTTAGAGTTTTAAAGTAATTAAGTTTCAAAAGCAACAAACGAGCTAGATAATTTATTTAGCACCATGTTTGAGACGGTCTGATCAGCAAATATTAACGCACATGGCCGTTTGCCTTCTAGAAGTATGTAAGTGACACTGCAGGGTTCTATTTGTTGGGTTTTTAAAAAGGTTTGATTTGCTTATTGATTGTGGGGGTGGGGATATATGCCAAAATGCAGGTGTGAAGATCAATAGACAACACATGGAGATCAGCTCCCCTCTTCATCATATGGATTTTAGGGGTGCACCTCAGACTGTCAGGCTCAGCAATGGGAACCTTTACTTGGTTAGCCATTTCTATGGTTTTGTTTGTTTTGTTGTGTTGAGATAGGTTTACTTTGTAACCCAAGCTGAACTGGAACTGTGTAACCCAGGTTGACCTCAGACTCTGGACAGTGCTGACATTGTAGCTGTGAGCTACTGTGTCTGGTACATTTCAATTTTGATGTTTATAGAATAATTAAAGAAAAAAGAAATACAGAGAAAAAATAGTGCTCACCAAATGAACAAACAAACAAACAACAGAATTTGTAGAATATAGATTATATTTAATCCTAGGAAGCATACCATTCTGGAGGCAGCAATTACATCATGAATACTCCTGAGCATTAGATCTTCTACTTGGATGAGCCATTTCTCTACAGCGCCCCTCGCTGCGGACGTGGAAATCAGTGCAATCAGCTCCACGCGCTCACCCTCCGAGCTATACATGGCTTTGATATCCAGGTTAGGCAGGAACTCCAACTTAGCGATGCCCTCAAAGCATTTTTTTAAGTGTGGCTGAACTCTGAGGGGATCTTTGGTCTCTGACAAAATTTCTAACATTTCATCATTAGATAAAAAGAAAAAGCTAGAAAAGAAATATAGGAATAAAAAACCCTTAGTGGCAACTCATCACACAGCAGAAGATGTGTTCAATGCTAGCACAGTTGATCGTCTACCATACCGAGGGAAGAAAAGTCGCTTCTTTTCAAGGTATGCATTCAGGCCTTTCATGATTTTCTCCAGAAGGTCATTGCAATTCTGTAGTTTTTCCAACAAGCCCGTTAAAGAAGTAGCAACAAGAACCTGAAAGACACAAATTCATATGAGACACACTTATGTGCTTGACATGACATAAGCACTAACATACATATGTAAAATGTTAACTGTTTTGAAAATTTATGAAATTAGTAGTGAAATATTCCCTCCCCTTACTTTTGAAACAGGTCTCACTATGTAGCCCAGGCTGGCCATGGACTTGTAATTCTCCTTTTGCTCTAGTACCCCAAATGCTGGGATTGTAGAAACCACATCTAGCTTTGAAACTTTAAACTTATACATTTTATAATAAATAACAAAAAATTTTATAAAAATAACAAAACTCACTGCTTCATACATATTATAATCCAATAACATTAGTTACAAATGATGTTATGATCATCATGCATATTTTTATTATTACTTATTTATTGTTTTAGGTTTTAGAACTGTGAATTTTAATCTACAGCAGGTTTTGGCAATCTGCATCTCACCAGTCAAATCTAGCCGGCTGCTAGCTTTTGTATAATCAGAAGGCTAAAAAAAATTGAAAGAGGACTAGGGAAGTAGCTCAGTTGGCAGCATGCTTGCTTAGCATGTATGAGGCCTGGGGTTCTATTGCCAAGAGCACCAAGTGTAAACTGAGTGTGCTGGCCCACAGCTGCAACCCCAGGCTTTCACAGGCAGAATGCAGGAGGATGAGAAGTTCAAGGTCATTCCCAGCCACATAGAGAATTTGAAGTAAATTGGTTTGAAGTAAATTGGGCTAGAGGCCCTGTCTCAAAAAATAAAATAAAATTATGAAAATGAAGTTAACAATGCTATTTCCTAACCTGAGTAACAATGTTGTCAGTGTCTATAAGCAAAATTTCATTATGGTGGAAACATACTCATTTGCTATATATTAGTTCTGGCTGCTTTTCACTTTAGGGTGGGAGAAGAAAAGATTAAAAACTAGACTACATGCCTCACAAAACCTAAAGAAAATAAATTAATTGGCTATTCACAGAAGAAGATTGCCGATTTCTACAAGAAATCATGTACAAGCTCCTAATGTCAAAAAGGAATATAAATTTCCTTGAAAAGTATACATTTTGACACCTTTGAACTTATATTTTTATGAGCTTACATTTTTATGAACTTTCCAATTTGTATACAATGAGTGAGTTGTATTTTCATAATCAGAAAAAGGTCAAATGCTTAAAAAAAAAAAACCCAAATAAGGCTCAGCTGTTATAAAAAGGAAAGCAAACTCTTCACCTTTGGATCTTTAGCACAGAACTTCATGATGTCCTTCCAGTGTCTGTCTACCGTCTGGAACTGCCGCCCCTCCTCCGGCATCTGCTGCATGATGTCCTCAGAACAGAAGATGGGCTCCAAGTACAGCCACTGGGCTTGCACTCTCAGCCACTCGTCGATGGTCTCCTGGATTCGAATCAGACGGTCTTCCCAGGCCTTAAGAAAAAGCAGACTATACTAAGGTCCAGGTTTTAAAAAGAGAAACTATAAATTATAGGGGAGACATATTTAGAATTTACTATTGTTTTAATACTTGATTTTCTACTCAGACAGATAATAATAACGCCTACCATAAAGCTCTGCTGTAGGGATTAAATCAGTTAGTAAATATGAAGCCACTAAATTAGTGACCAATCTAGAAAACACCAATCAAAACTGGGATCAACGGGTCAATGATTTCTCTTTTCCTCTATTTAGCCCCCAGTTAGAATTCTGATGGTATTATTAGTTACTCAATGGAAACTTACAGGGAAAGCTCAGTTCTTGTGTTGGAGGACAGAGCTTTTGACTGTTGGTTCTGACAACCTGTCAGGTTGGTTCTTTGTTTCCAATAAAACTGAGGAACTAGGTTAAGCCAGCCAAGGTTTCCCAGCTCCCTTCCAGGTCATGTGGAATAATTTTTAATGATATATAAAGGACTTTCTCTCTGCCACCTTTAAACATTCAATGTGTTTCAAAGCATATTTATTTATTTATTTATTTATTTATTTATTCATTCATTCATTCATTCATTCATTCATTTATCTTTTTGAGATAAGCCCTTGTCATGTATTCCAGGCTAGCCTCTAACTTTCTAGGTAGCCTAGGTTAGACTGGAATGTATGTTGATTTCCCGGTCTCAGATTCCTGAGTACTGGGATTACACGCTTTGCTAAGAGCAGCTAAGAACTAAGTTCTAATTGTGCATGTACAAGAATCTGCCCTACCTGGCTACCACTAGAGTAGATGACTACACCAGAGACATTTATCTCTTCAGTATAAATGTCATCACACACATGTGCACACACACACACATACACACTTGTACACTCACATGAACATACACACATACATACACATATGTGTGAACACACACTGCACCAAATTTCCTTACTTTCTTTGTTCAGTGTTTTAGGAGTTATCCTCAGCACTTTCCTTACTTTATACAGTTTATAACTTTTTCCTAATCTTTTATCATCTGGTTGAACTTTTTGGCTTTGTACACACTAAGGGGACAGCAGATGCTTGCAAGTATGTGGAGAAAAAGAAACATTCCTCCACTGTTGGTGGGGCTGCAGGATGTTACAACCACTCTGAAAATCAGTCTGGTGGTTCCTCAGAAAATTGGACATAGTACTACCTGAGGACACAGATATACCACTCCTGGGCATGCATCCAAAAGATGCTCCAACATATAACAAGGACACATGCTCCATTATATTCATAGCAATCTTATTTATAATAGCCAGAAGGTGAAAAGAACCCAGATGTCCTTCAGCAGAGGAATGGATACAGAAAATGTGGTGTATTTACACAGTGGAATACTACTCAGCTATTAAAAAAGAATGACTTCATGTAATTCTTAGGCAAATGAATGGAACTAGAAACTATCATCCTGAGTGAGGTAACCCAGTCACAAAAGAACATACATGGTATGTACTCACAGGTAAGCAGATACTAGCGCAAAAAGCTTTGAATACCCAAGAAACAATTCACAGACCTTATGAAGCTCAAAAAGAACGTGAATGCTTCAGTTCTTTATAGAAGGGAGAACAAAGCACTCACGGGAGGAAATGCAGGGACAAACAGAAGAGCAGGGACTAAAGAAAAGATCATCCAGAGACTGCCTCACCTGCGGATCCATCCCATATGCAGCCACCAAACCCAGTCACTATTGCTGATGCCAAGAAATGCTTACTGGCAGGGGCCTGATATGGATGCCTCTTCAGAAGCTCTGCCAGAGCCATACTGATACAGATGAGGATGCTTGCAGCTAACCATTGGACTGAGCACTGGGACCCCAATGGAGGAGCTAAAGAAAGGACTGAAGTAACTGAAAGGAAGAACAACAATATCAACCAGCCAAATCCCCCAGAGCTCCCAGGGTCTAAAACACCAACCAATGAGCACACATGGAGAGACCCATGGCTCCAGTTGCACATGCAGCAGAGGATGGCATTGTCTGGCATCAGTGGGAGGAGAGGCTTTTGGTCCAAGGAAGGACCATTTTCCTAGTGTAGGGGAATGCCAAGGCGCTGAGGTGAGAGGGTTGTTTGGAGTGGGAGCATCTTTACTGAAGAAAGGGGAGGTGGGAGGGAATAGGAGAGGGGGTAAAGGGGCATTTGAAATGTAAATACAGAGAATATCCAATAAAAAATGATGAGAGAGAGACAGAGAGAGGCAGAGAGAGTATGAGAGGGGTAGTTTTATCTGGAGAGGTTTACAGAGACTGGTTGAAGAGAGAAGCCGGACACAGGTAAACACAGAAGGAGCCGCAGAATGAGAAGGAGCCAGAAAATTAGAACAGATTACTAGATTTAGTTTGAGGCCAAGGAGAGCAATTCAGTCAGAGGCTGAGAGCAAAGCCAGATTGAATCAGTTAGCTTGAAAAGAATTTGAGCCAGAACAGCTGAGTTGAACCAGCCAGCAGAGATCAGAAAGAGCTAGAAAGGGTGCGCTTATTCAGCAGCAAGATTCAGAGGCTGAAAATAGTCCAGGCCTAGATAAGATTATATGAAGGCTAGAAGCCTCCAGGACTAGGCCTAGGTTAGCTGACTGAGGCAGTAAGCCTCAGAGACAATAGTTACATCAGGAGAATAAAAGTTACATTTATAATCTTTGAATAAAAACCTTATAAAATGTGACCTTCTTCTGAGAAATATTAGTTAATCTCTCAAACCTATTACATGTCATATTTTTATTTTTAAAGTTTCATACATGTGGGTGTTTTGCCTTTTATTATTTACTATCTGCATACAGTACCCACTGGGGCCAGGAGAGGGCATCAGATCTTCTGAAACTGCAGTTACAGATGGTTATTAACCCTCTTGTGGATGCTGGGAACCAAGCAAGTGCTCTTACGACCACACTCCCTCTTCAGCCTCCTAGTGCATATTAATCTCTAAATGTGTATTTCTGCATCTCACCACATAAAACACCAACGTTCACTTATATCACTTGATAGACACTTTAAAAGCCATCCAAAATATTTACACGAGTAATATATGAATTAAAATTTTATAAATGATCAAGAGTAAAAACATATGAATTAAGATTTTATAAATGGTTAAGAGCTATCAGATTTAACATACCTTGATCTCATTTTCAAATGGTTTGATAAAAGGAGAACCTCTCATTGTCTGGGTTTTTATAATCTGGTCATCAAGAATTGCCTGGATCTCATCCACTGAAGAAAGGATACAGACTCCAGTATCACGATACAGACTTATATGAAAAGAAATATCGTCCCAAGTTGCTATCATCGCATTCATGGCCCTCTCTAAGGAAAATTCCTGAAAGAGAGAAATGCAAAATGAATAGGATGATCAAAATGGAAGTGAGTGTGGGTGGGGAAGTGGGATAATGTAAAAAGTAACTTAGGTTATTCAATTCCTCTGGGTAACTCAGTAAGTATTGTGTATATACCATAATATCCATAACTGTCTATGTCTGTCTGTCTGATGTCTGTCTGTCTGTCTGTCTGTCTGTCTGTCTGTCTGTCTGTCTATCTATCTATCTATCTATCTATCAGGGAGGGGTCCTTGATTTAAAAGCTCTTTTGTGAGGCCATAGGCCTAGGATAAACCAAGCACTTCTGCTAAAGAAATGTACAATAAAATGACATTCTGTGACCGTCCTGCAATAGATTACAACAAACTCCAAGACCTACAACTGCACTGTATGAAGAGAGTGACCATGGAACACTTAGTCCTAAGTGAGATGTATCTATCAGTTCTTTCCTCTCCGGACACGGGGGACCTTGTGAAAGAGGAAATGGAAAGACATAAGAGCCAGGGGGGTTGAAGGACAAAGAAATCAAGACCTTCCAAACACACAAGACCGATAAACATGTGGACTCACAGAGACTGTGTCAGTGTGCAGATGCCATGCATTCGACTTCACCAGTTGCAGTTCCTGTGCTGGAAGGGGAACTCAAAAGCTATCACCAGGGTAGCTCACAAAGGAAAAGCTAGCTTTCTCCAATGGACTCTCACTGGGTAAACAAACCACTCTTAAGGGCAGGCCCCATGCCCAGCAGCAGATATCCAGCAAACCTTAGAGGTATTTTGCATATTGTATGTTATGGCTTCTAGTTTTTCTTTTCTATGGGATTCCCATGTATGAGAACAAGGGAGTTGTTGTGTTCATGTGTGTTTCTAGTGCTTATCTTTGGTCCTTCTGTTTGCTTTTTCCTATTCTGGTTTGTTTGATTTCACTTTATTTTATCATTTTTAGATGCTTGTTTGATTTCTAATGAGAGAAAGAAAAGATGTGGATTGGGGTTGGAGGGGAGGTAGGGAGTGTTTGGGAGGAGAAACTATTAATAATATATTGTATGAAAATTTTCTATTTTTAATTAAAAATAGAAAACATCCTAAGTAAAGAGAAGTTTTTAAAAAGTTTGGTTGCTATGAAAACTGCTAAAAAAGACAACAGAAAAAAATACTCATTAGATTATCTATAAAGTGGCCTTTTGCAGATAGCCTGTAGCTTGAAGTTTTCTGCTTATTTCAAGAACCCTCTCTAAGGCCATACTGACTGTGTTGGAACACACACACACACACACAAACACACACATACTCTCTGTCTCTCTCTCACATACACACACATACAGTATGCCACGTATACATCCATTCACCCAGGATTCTTAATGGAATAACTGTACACCAATACTAATATCAACGACCAACTGTATACACCAACTGTATCAGAATGTGGCAGAATTAGGAAGATGTCAAAGGAGCAGTTCTAGTCTGCATTTCAGAGAGGTGAGCACATGTTTATGTCATAAAAGGGTGGTCTTCCATCATCTCCCACTCCCTCTCGTCCCATTGCTATCCTGTGCTATACACATCACACCAAAACAACACTATGACTGTCAGAGAACAAACCCATCAAGTGTTCCATTTTCTCCATTTGTTTACCTTACTTGCACCAGCACTTATAGTTTCAAAACTTTCTAAGTATGGTGCAAGGTTTAATTTTAAAACTTTTCTCAGTGTAGTTCCAGAATCTGGAGTCAAGTCATAGCCCACTATTTCTGACATCTGTTTCCAGTGACGAGCTCGCATTCCTGGATTGCACAGGATGGAGACTGTAGGGATATACTCCTAAGGATGAAAACAAAAACAATAACATCATTTGACTTCCATACAGATGGATTCTATAAACCAAACCGTGATAATCGGAAGATTGAATTTCTTCAAATTACCTGAGTGCAATCAAAACATCAACTAAACTTGAAGGAAAGGAAGAAGAAACAAAGTATTCCATATTTCATCTGCAATGTTAGGTATATAAAATAACCAAAACATTACCAAAGTAAGAATTATAAGAAAAATATTCCATAAACCTTAGTATCACGAAAAATAAAGCACTTAATAGCAAATTTAAGAAATGTGGTGGGACTAGACAGTAAGTCCAATACAGTTTTAGAAGAAATAGAGATCTAAACAACTGGAACGGTGTTAGCATACTGGAAGGGTAAATCATGGAAGAGCAAGGACAGAGTAGAGGAGAGATATCAGGAAAGGATAATCAGTACTACAGACCTTTAGAAAAGGTCACCTAAAAACCTACCACTGTGGGGGCTTTCTAAAATGCATACACACAAGATGTATTTAAAGAGTTTATAAGTAGTTACTCTATATCAGGGTGACTACTAAATGCCCCTACTGAACACCGCAGGTCAACAAGTTACCTCTGTTGGAGTAAAGTGGCATGGACCCCCCTCCCCAAATATTACAGGTGTCTTAGTTAGGGTTTTACTGCTGTGAACTGACACCATGACCTAGTCAACTCTTATTAGGATAACATTTACATGTGTCTGGCTTACAGGTTTAGAGGTTCAGTCCATTATCATCAAGAAGAGAGCTTGGCAGCATCCAGGCAAGCATGGGGCCGGAGGAGCTGAGAGTTCTACATCTTTATTCAAAGGCAGACAGGAGAAGACTGGCTTTCAGGGAGCTAGGATGAGGGTCTTAAAGCACACACCCACAACGACACACTTCCTCAAACAAGGCCACACCTACTCGAACATAGGCCACACCTCCTAATAGTGCCACTCCTTGGGCCAAGCATATTTAAACCATCACAACAGGTTGTTGTCATTGTTTGTACTTGTCCTCCAGAACCTTATTGCTGAAGATATCACACACTTGAATCACAGAACATGGAGAAATTAAGCATATACCTGTATAAATCATACCTAATGGCTAATTTTTTTCTCTTTTTTCATTAGATACTCTGTATGTACATTTGAGATGTTATCTCTTTACTCTGCCCTGCTCCCTTCCCCCCTCCCCCTCCAGTTGCCTTCACAAAGGTACACTCTCTTCTGATTCCACTCTCCACCCCATTGCCTTGTCATTGCCCTACACTGGGAAAACAGTAATATGGAAGTGTAAGCTGGATAAACCCTTTCCTCCCCAAGTTGCTTCTTGGTCTTGTTTTGTGCGGGAACAGAAACCCTGACTAAGACAGAGGACACAAAGTTGGATGGGTATGGAAAGGGAGAGAATAGATCTGGAAGGATGGGGTGGTGGTGAATATAATCAAAATACAAGGTGTGAATATTCTAATATATTCTCTGCTGTTATGATAAATCAATGACCAAAAATAACTTGGGGAGGAAAGAGTTTATTTGGCTTACAGGATATAAACCATCACTGAAGGAAGCTAAGATATGAACCTAGAAGCAGAAACTGAAGCAGAGTTTGTGGAAAATGCTGCCTGCTGGTTTGTTTTCCTTGGCTTGCTCAGCTACTTTCTTTTGCAGCCTAGGCTTATCTGTAGGTTGAAGCCCCCTACAGTGAGTGGACTGCGTCCTCCTACATCAGTTATTTGTCAAGGTAAGGTCCCTACAATCATGCCCACATGCCAGTCTGATGGAGGCAATTCTCCTCAATTGAGATTCCTTCTTCCTAAACACATCTAGACTGTGTCAAGTAAACAAACACTAATCAGAACAATTAAATTCTCAGAAATATCAATAAAACTATTTATAAAAGAATACATTATCTTAAGACAATAATACTATACAAATTGGTCTATAAATTTAATCCCTGTCTTAGTTACTTTCCTATTGCTATGAAAAAAACACCGAAACCAAGGTAACTTTTAAAAGAACACACTTAATTCAGGTGCAGTTTCAGAGAATTAAGCCTGTGATGGCAGAGTGCAGGAACAGCTAAGAGTGAGCTCACATCTTGATCCACAACCAGAAGTCAAAGAGAGAGCTCTGGGAATCCCAGAAGTGTTCTGAAACCCACCCTCCAACCCCAATGGCATACCTCCTCCAACAAGTCCATAACTCCTAATTCTTCCCAAAGGGTTCCACTGACTGGGGACCAACTATTTAAATATATGACCTATTTGGGGTTATTCTCATTTAAACTACTGAAATCCCCATCCAAACCCCAGTTGCCTTTCTATCACAAATGCACAAGCTGATTGGGAAAATGTAAGATATTCAGAATAACCACAGCAAATTTTAAAAAGAACAAAGTTGGGAGACTCGTACTTTCCAATTTCAAAACATATTATAAAAAAAATACACAATAACTTTGGGAGCCCATTCTAGCCAGGGAGGTAAATATACTAACTGCAGATCTCCACCTGTCCCTCCTCTTCTCCAACTCAATCCCCCAGTCTTGTTCCAGATTTGCTGCAGACCACCCACTGCTGCCTCCACCTTCTCTTTCCTGACCCTGCACAAACCCCCTTCCCCCTCCATGTGCTCCCATAGAGGTCACTTAGCCCTCCTCCTCCAACCTTCCTTCTTCCTACTTACCACTTAACCCTGGCCCTCAACTCTGTGAAGCATCCTCTGGGAACCTGCAGGCCACTCTGTCCAGAGAGGAAAGAAGGATAACTGCATATCTAATCCTTTTCTCTTCCAAATCCAATTCTCTAGTCTTATTCCCAGCTCTGTAGCTGACCACCTGTTAAAGGCTCTCTTTTTCCCTCCTCCATATCCAGTGGAGATCTTCCCCTCTAAATTTCTCCTCAAACCTCAACTTGTTTTATCCCAGCCTCCAGCTCCAGTAAGCATTCCCTGGGAAACCTGCTCTGACCAGAGAAGCCAGTAGTCTAACTAGGTCTTCACCTCTCCCTTCTCTTTCTTGCCCCCATCTTTGTAGCAGACTAGTTCCTGTAGCCTCCTCTCTTCTATATATCCAACTGATTATGCAGATCTCCACTAACCTTCCTCCTCATTCATCCTGTTAACTCCAGCGGGCATTCTCTGGGAACCTGACAGCCAAGCCAGCCAGAGAAACAAGAAAGCCAGCTATGGACCTTTACTCTCCATCCTCTCCTATATATCGAATCCTTTGGTCTCAATCCCAGCTCTGTAGCAAACTATCTGTTGTAGCCTCTGTTCATTCTCTGCCACCATTCCTAGGAAATTTAGCAGATTCTGGTGGAACACCCTAATTTCCTCTCTGTCTTCAGGCCCTGCTCTCATTGCCTGCTCATCATTCCTAAGTATTAGCTCCCAATACCTAGGAACACATTTTACACAGAATCCCCAGTGTCCACACCTATCAGGATCCCAGAAGAATTTTCTACTGGGCAAAACACAGCTAGCACACTTTCTTAAGAACTAAAGAGGGCAAGAGAAACTAAGGAATAAAACACCCACCTGTCAAAAAGAAGACTACAAATGCCAGCCCAGACGACTATGCCCAGCACAACTTTCAGTCACAATAGATGAAGAAAATAAGACATTTAATGATAAAGCAAACTTTAAGTAATATCTATTTACAAATTCAGCCCTACAAAAGGCACTAAAAGGAAAATTCCAACCTAAAGAGGTAAAACACACCCAAAAGAACACACAAGAAAAGATCCCAAAAGAAGGGAAACCCACAAACACCACAAAAACAAAAC
The DNA here is from genome assembly GCF_963924665.1 of Micromys minutus. Classification (NCBI taxonomy): domain Eukaryota; kingdom Metazoa; phylum Chordata; class Mammalia; order Rodentia; family Muridae; genus Micromys; species Micromys minutus. The sequence continues at coordinate 32,106,067 of NC_137981.1, forward strand.
AACAGGAATCAACAAACACTGCTCACTGATATCTCTCAACACCTGTCAGTGGTCTGTGTTGCAATTCTAAGATACTAGATCACTATACCCTGCAAAACTTTCAATCATCATAGATGGAGAAAATAAGATATTCTACAGTAAATTCAATGTAAACAATATCTCCCTACAAAGGTGCTAAAAGGAAAAGTACAACCTAAGGAGATTAACTATAGGCTAACAGTAAATTCAAAAATAGGATCCATCCTGATGCTGCATCCCAGAAACACACTTCAGTATCAAAGATAAACATTATCTTTGTAAAGATTATCAGGGTAAAGAGTAAGAGAAAGATATTCTAAGAAAATGGATTTATGAATCAAGCTGGTACAGGCACTTTAATATCTAACAAAATAGACTTCAAAACCAAAATGAATCAAAGAGATAGGGAAGAAACCTACATGCTCATCAGAGAAAAAAATCCACCAAGAGGACATTTCAACTCTTTTGTTTTTGTTTTTATTGGATATTCTCTGTATCTACATTTCAAACGTTATTTTCTTTTGCCCTACTACCATTCTCCCTGCCCCCTCTACTTGTTTCCATGAAGGTGCTCCCTCTCCCAACCACTGGCTACTACTCAGCGCCTTGGCATTGCCCTACACTGGGAAAACTTGCCTTCACTGGACCAAAGGCCTCTTCTCCCACTGATGCCAGACAATGCTATCCTCTGCTACATATGCAACTGGAGCCATGGGTCTCTCCATGTGTGCTCATTGGTTGGTGTTTCAGTCCATGAGAGTTCTGTAGAATTTGGTTTGTTGATAATGTTGTTCTTCCCATGGGGTTGCAAACCCTTTCAGCTCCTTCAGTACTTTCTCTAGCTGTGTCAATGGGGTACCCGTGTTCAGTCCAATGGTTAGTTGCAAGCATCCTCAACTGTATCTATATGACTCTGAAAGAGCCATTGATGAGGCATCTATATCTGGCTTCTGCCAGTAAGCACTTCTTGGCATCAGCAATAGTGCTTGGGTTTGGTGGCTGCATATGGAGTGGATCCTCAGGTGAAGCAGTCTCTGAATGATCTTTTCTTCAATCCCTGCTCTTCTATTTGACCTTGCATTTCCTACTGTGAATGTCTTGTTCTCCCTTCTAAGAAGGACTGAGGCATCCACATTCTGGCCTTCCTTCTTTTTGAGCTTCATAAGGTCTGTAAATTGTTTCTTGGGTATTCAAGTTTTTGGGCTAGTATCGCTTATCGGTGAGTACATACCATGTGTGTTCTTTTGTGACTGGGTTACCTCACTCAGGCTGATTGCTTCTAGCTTCATCCATTTGCCTAGTAATTTTATAAAGTTATTGTTTCTAACAGCTGAGTAGTACTCCATTATATAAATGTATCACAATTTCTGTATTCATTTCTTTGTTGAAGGACATCTGGATTCTTTCCAGCTTTTGGCTATTATAAATAAGGCTGCTATGAACATGGTGGAACATGTGTCCTTGTTATATGTTGGAGTGACTTTCAGGTATATGTCCAAACCTGGAATAGCTAGATTTTTAGATAGTACTATGTCCAATTTTCTGAGGAACCACCAGACTGTTTTCCAAAGTGGTTGTACCAGCTTGCAATCCCACCAATAATGGAGGACTATTTCTCTTTTTCCACATCCTTACCAGCATCTGTTGTCACATGAGTTTTTGATCTTAGCCCATTCTGAGGTGTGAGGTGGACTCTCAGTTTTGACTTGCATTTCCCTGATGACTAGGGACGTTGAGCATTTCTTTAGGTGCTTCTCAGCCATTCAGTGTTTTTCAGTTGAGAATTCTTGGTTTAGCTTTGTACCCCGTTTTTAAATAGGATTATTTGATTCTCTGAAGTCTAACTTCTTGGGTTCTTTGCATATACTGGATATCAGTCCTCTATCAGATGTAGGATTGATAAAAATCCTTTCCCAATCTGTTGGCTACCATTTTGTCTTTTTGACAGTGTTTTTAGCATTACAAAAATTTGCAATTTCATGAGGTCCCATTTGTCGATTCTAGATCTTAGAGCATAAGCTATTGGTGTACTGTTCAGAAAAATTTTCCCTTTGCCTATGTGTTCTAAGCTCTTCTCCCACTTTCTCTTCTAATAGTTTCAATGTACATGGTTTCATGTGGAGGCCTTTAATCCACTTGGAGTTGAGCTTTGTACAAGGAGATAAGAATGGATCGATTTGCATTCTTCTGCATGCTGACTGCCAGTTGAACCAACATCATTTGTTGAAGAGGCTGTCCTTTTTCCATTGAATGTTTTTAGCTCCTTTGTCAAAGATCAAGTGACCATAAGAGTGTGGGTTCATTTCTGGGTCTTTAATTCTGTTCCATTGATCTACCTGCCTGTCTTTGTACCGATACCAAGGGATTTTTATCAGGATTTATCTGTAATACAGCTTGAGATCAGGAATGGTGATTGTGCTGCTAGTTCTTTTATTGTTGAGAATAATTTTTGCTATTCTGGGTTGTTTGTTATTCTAAATAAATTTGCAAATTGTTCTTTCTAGCTCTATGTAGATTTGAGTGGGAATTTTGATGGGGATTGCATTGAATCTATTGCTTCTGGCAAGATGGCCATTTTTTGCTATGTTGATCCTTCCAATCTATGAACATGGGAGATCTTTCCATTTTCTGAGATCTTCTTCAATTTCCTTCTTCAGAGACTTAAAGTTCTTCTCATACAGATGTTTCACTTGCTTGGTAAGGGTCACACCAGGGTATTTTATCTTGTTTGTGATTATTGTAAAGGGAATGAAGAAAATCATTTTCCTAATTTCTTTCTCAGCCTGTTTACTCTTTGATTAAAGAAATGCTACTTATATGTTTGAGTTAATTTTATATCCAGTCACTTTGCTGAAGTGATTTACCAACTGTAGGAGTTCTCTGGTGGAATTTTTGGGGTCACTTAAGTATACTATCATATCATCTGCAAATAGTGATATTTTGACTTCTTCCTTTCCAATTTGTATCCCTTTGACTTCCTTTTGTTGTCTAATTGTTCTGGCTAGGATTTCCAGTACTATATTGAATAGGTAGGAGAAGAGTGAGCAGCCTTGTCTAGTCCCTGATTTTAGTGGGATTGCTTCAAGTTTCTCACCATTTAATTTGATGTTGGCTACTAGTTTGCTGTATATTGCTTTTACTATATTTAGGTATGGGCCTTGAATTCCTAAGTTTTACAAGACACTTAACATGAAGGGGTGTTGAATTTTGTAAAATGCTTTCTTAGCATCTAATGAGGTGATCATGTGGGTTTTTTCTTTGAGTTTGTTTATAGGGTAGATTACATTAATGGATTTCCATATATTGAACCATCCCTGCATTCCTGGGCTAAAGCCTACTTGATCATGGTGAATGATCTTTCTGATGCGTTCTTGGATTTGGTTGGCAAGAATATTATTTAGTATTTTTGCATTGGTGTCCATGAGGGAAATTGGTCTGAAGTTCTCTTTTTTTGTAGGGTCTTTGTGTGGTTTAGGTATAAGCGTAATTGTGACTTTGAAGAATGAGTTGGGTAGTGTTCCTTCTGTTTCTATTTTGTGGAACAGTTTGGAGAGTATTGGTATTAGATGTTCTATGAAGGTCTGATAGAATTAAACACTGAACCCATCTTGTCCTGGGCTTTTCTTTTGGTTGGGAAGCTGTTGGTGACTGCTTCTATTTCTTTGGGTGTTATGGGACTGTTTAGATGGTTTAACTTTGGTACCCAATATCTGCCTAGAAATATGTCTATTTCCTCTAGATTTCCCAGGTTTTTTTATGTGTATAGGTTTTTGTAGGAGGATCTGATGATTTCTTGAATTTCCTCAGTTTCTGTTGTTATGTCTCCACTTTCCTTTCTGATTTTGTTAATTTGGATACTCTCTCTTTGCCCTCTAGTTAGTCTGGCTAAGGGTTTATCAATCTTGTTAATTTTCTCAAAGAACTATCTCCTGGTTTTGTTGATTCTTTGTATAGTTCTTTTTGTTTCTACTTGGTTGATTCCAGCTACGAGTTTGATTATTTCCCACTGTCTACTCCTTCTGGTTGTATCTGCTTCTTTTTGTTCTAGAGCTTTCAGGTGTGCTGTCAAGCTGCTAGGGTATCCTCTCTCCAGTTTCTTTTTGGAGGCACTCAAAGCTATGAGTTTTCCTTTCAGTACTGCTTTCATTGCAACCCATAAGTTTGGATATGTTGTGCCTTCATTTTTGTTAAATTCTAAAAATCCTTAATTTCTTTTTTTAAATTTCTTCCTTGACCAAGTTATCATTGAGTAGAGCATTATTCAGCTTCCATGTGTATGTGGGCTTTTGTTGTTTTTGTTGTTATTGAAGACCAGCCTAAATCTATGGTGATCTGATAGGATGCATGGGATTATTTTGATCTTCTTGTATCTTTTGAGGCCTGTTTTGTGAGTGACTACATGGTCAATTTTGAAAAAGGTACCGTGAGATGCTGAGAAGAAGGTATATTCTTTGGTTTTAGGATGAAATGTTCTATAGATGTCTGTTAACTCCATTTGGTTCATTAGTTCTGTTAGTTTCACTATGTCCTTTTTCAGTTCCTGCTCCTATTATCTGTCCATTGATGAGAGTGGGGTGTTGAAGTCTCCCACTATTATTGTGTATGGTGCAATATATTCTTTGAGCTTAAGTAGAGTTTCTTTTATGAATGTGGGTGCCCTTGTATTTGGAGTGTAGATGTTCAGGATTGAGAGTTCATCTTGATAGATTTTTCCTTTGATGAGTAAAAAGTGACCTTTCTTATATTTTTTGATAACTTTTGGTTGAAAATCTATTTTATTCGATATTAGAATAGCTACTCCATCTTGTTTCTTGGGACCATTTGCTTGGAAAGTTTTCCCCCAGCCTTTTATTCTGAGGTAGTGTCTGTCTTTGTCACTGACATGAGTTTCCTGTATGCAGCAAAAAGCTGGATCCTGTTTACTTATCCAATCTGATAGTTTATGTCTTTTCATTGGGAAATTGAGTCCACTAACGTTAAGAGATATTATGGAATAGTGATCGTTGTTTCCTGTTAATTTTGTTGTTAGAGATAGAATCATGTTTGTGTGGTTTTCTTCTTTTGGCTTTGTTGCAAGGAGATTATTTTCTTGCTTTTCCTAGGATGTAGTTTTCCTCCCTGTGTTGGAGTTTTCCATCTATTATCCTTTGTAGGGCTGAATTTGTGGACAAACATTGTGTAAATTTGGTTTTGTCCTGGAATATCTTGGTTTCTTCATCTATAGTAATGGAGAGTTTTGCTGGATATAGTAACCTGGGCTGCCATTTGTGTTCTCTTAGGGTCTGTATGACTTCTGTCCAGGATCTCCTAGCTTTCATAGTCTCTGTTAAGAAGTCCAGTTGTATTTTTGATTGGCCTGCCTTTATATGTTACTTGTCTTTCCCCCTTATTGCTATTAGTATTCTTTCTTTGTTTTTAACCTTTGATGTTTTAACTATTATGTGTTAGGAGAAATTTCTTTTCTGGTCCAATCTATTTGGAATCATGTAGGCTTCTTTTTGTTCATGGTCAACTCTTTCTTTAGGTTGGGGAAGCACCAAGTCCCAACAAGTAGGAAAGGAGAAGGGCAAATACAAGGAAGAAACAAATCAAGAAGATGCTGGAGTAGAGACATCTCTTGCATGGCTTTCATTAAAGACTACCTAAGTAAAAAAAGAAAGAAACATTTAAACAGTTTAAATCACATATTGACCCTTACACATTGATAGCAGGAGACTTCAGTACTCAAGTCTCACCAACAGACAGATCATCCAGAAAAAAACTAAACAGAGGAATTGCTAGATCTAACTGATGTTGTAAAAGAAACCTAACAGATATTTACACAACATTTCACACAAACACAAAAAGAAATCAAAGAAGGTATCTAGAAAAGAAAATATCTCCCATGCTCATGTTTTGATGGGATTGATATAGTAAAAATGGCAAACTTGCCAAAAGCAATCTACAAGTTCAAGGCATTCCCCATCACAACAAAACACAATTCTTCACAGATCCTGGAAGGTCAAGTTTCAGCTTTATGATAAGTCCTTACTGCTGAAGACACAATGCATTTTGGTTATAGAATATATATCAAGATGGTACTGACCAGAAAATTTCCTCCATGCTGTCTAGCTTTCAGAGTGATGGAAGGTATTATGCAGACTGCTGGGGAAAAAAAGACATCAGTGGTGTTACCTAGTGCTGGACCCTGCATGCTACAAAACTGACCTATCGGGCAAGACATGCTTACCCATGCAATGGTGATATGAAGGTTATTGGGATAATCAACTACTCCCTGATTGGATCTAAGGCATGCTTCACAGAAGGAAACCAATGTCTGGTACTATAAATGTAGTGATAAGCCCATGTTTCAGGAGGTCACAGACCCTAAAGAGGAACTACTGTTGTTCCATCCAATACACAGGTTGAACTGCCTTCTGAATAGCTATGTATAGACTTGTAGATTAGTACTGCTCTCATCTAGGCAAAGAAGCTTTTATCTTTGGTGGGCATCAGTTAATGCAGAGACTGCCAGAGTGCTAAGAATAAGTCCCTATTGAGTGCTTAGAGCTAAATGGGACCTCTATATCACATACCTGCCTTGGGCTTATGGAACATCATAGGAAGGCGAGTGTTAAGAATATAAGAGCCAGGGGATGGAAAGAAGTCTGTGAAATACTGTCTTTGAGATGTGACATAACTGTCATGAATTGCTGTAGCCACATGTTACCTGTTTGAGGCCTGCTCAATATCAAGTGAACAAGATCAGATATCATTCCAGCAGGTATCAGTAATTGAATTTTTTTTAAAGGAGAAGATATGAAGGGGTGGGAAAAGGAAGAATACTGGTTAGGAGCCAGGAGTTTGGGCTTATACCTATAATCACAGCACTGCCATTTTGACACCAATCCATGCTACACAGTGAAAAAGCTAGGCAGGGGGAATACAGAATCAGCTGGTCTCAGTAAAAAGGGTGAAAGATCTGAAAAGGTATTTTTCCAAGGAAGGCATGAAAATAGCCAATAAGCTCGTGAGAAGATATTCAGCCTTCGAGTAGATGCAAGTCAAAGATTCCATGAGATTCCACTTCATACTCACTAGAGTGGCCAAAGCCACCAGAGATGACCATGGCAAGTGTAAAGTATGTTACCCAGCAAGCACCAAGCTTCTTTTTTCTCTCATGTGACTTATGCGAATATTACTTATCTGACTCCACAGTTCCAGAGGGACTGTAGGCACAGGTAAAACACAGAAAACCCAGAGAAGGAGAAGCAGGTGTTATATAAAAAAAAATTAATGTTATGATCAGTTCTATAATAACAATTTTAACAACATATGGTATTCAAGGTAAATTAAGCAAAATAAGGGGGTCATAACACATGCTACATGTTATGGGATGTAAGACAATATATTCACAGTTATAGTTGTAACAGAAGTCTGAAAATAATCGAGAAAGTGCTAACGCTGACCATCTGAGTAACATAGAGGAGAGATACGAGATGAGAGTTTGCAGATACTAATTTTTTACCATAAACTGTATCAAACATTGAAAGTAATCCTTGAGTAATTTACTACTTTTTACTGAAGCACCTTGTTCAGTCATTGGAAGGGTATGATACCGATAGGGTAGAACTTTGTCACACCACAGACCTGTAGCCTGGGCATACTAGCTACACATGTGTCATTGTCAGTAGAACCATGGGTACATTACTCTCTTTCTAAAAGAATGATGTGACAGCTAGTGAGAGTCCAAGGTGTAGTTCTAACCCTGGACAGGTACAAGTAGGAGGATCATGAAGTTGAGGAGAGTCTGAGCTACATGAATTCCCAGCTAGGTTGGGCTGCATGAAGACATGGGTTCAATTCTAAGACCTACATGGGAGATGAAGAAAACTCACTCCTGTATGTTGTTCTTTGACTTCTATGCCCATATAAGGCACGTATGTGCATGCACAGGAAGATGCCCCTGAGCAATGACAGTCATAGTTGTCCTCTGGGCTCCACACACATGCATGGGTGGATGCCTGTACATAAACATGCTCCTCCATACATGAACACACAGTAAACACATGTGCATGTACATGGCATACATATTAATAGTTTTGTCTAAAATGAAGAAGGTGATGATCCAAAGCTGAGGCAAAACTATTTTTAAACTGCACTGATGATGTAGATCTCCATTTCCATCTTTCGTTTGTTTTGGGTTACTAGATGGCCCAGCCTAGCCTGGAACTTGAAATCTCTCTACCTCAGCCTGCTAGAATGAAAGGCGTGTGCTACCACATCATCTCCATATTTTTCTTTTTCTTTAGGTGTCAATGTTATTTTCTCCAAACAGCCATCTCAGAGCTACATGAAGTTCAAAACTTACCCTTAAAAATGTGAAAATATAAGAAGGAACCAAATTGAAGCCAATTTGAACAAATCTTCAATTTTTAATAGGGGTCAAGAAAAGTTTAAGTTCCCAAGATCTCCCTGGCTGAGTGACATCCAGGCTGACAAGTTGAGACATGAATGCTGGGCAAGCCACCGTGTCACCGTTGAACAAACCAACCAATGAGAACAGGATGAGTGTACCACAAAGAAATGTTCCTAGGTGAAAAATGTAACTGAAACTTGGCACAGATGTTTGAGGCTTTTGTGATTTGTGTGCTTAAAAGCTCTATAGCATTCTGGCTTGTCACGGTGACCCCCTAAGAGTGAGGAGAAAGAGAGAGAGAGAGAGAGAGAGAGAGAGAGAGAGAGAGAGAGAGAGAGAGAGAGAGAGAAAGAGGAGGAAGAGGAGAAGAAGGAGGAGGAGGGAGGAAGGAAGAGAGAGAGTCCTTTCATAGAGGCAGTATAAGAATGCCAATGCCAAGCAGGAATATTATAGGAATATTATTAGCCAGCTTAGGCTATATGCTTACCCCTGAACCAATTGCCACAGCCATACAAATGCTGCATTAGGACCGGCTCATCTTGCGTCAGGCGCTCTGAGAAGACTAGTTAGTTATTGATTAAACCCTTTTTATATGGAGCTGGACTAATGACCTATACAACATCTAAGATCAGAGGGTAAATTTTATACTTTATATAATATACAACTTAATATTGAGAAGAGATGCATAACATTTCAATGCCATTTGAACACGTGTATACCTTAAAAATTTTTATCTGCTCCATTACTGTAGTACACATAGCAATTGTAGGACTCTCCTTTGGTTCTTCTTCAGGTTTCTCATCTGCCAAAGATCGTTTTCTTGCTGCCTTTCTTCTTTCTTGTAATTCTTTCTTTTGCTTAGTTTGGAAGAACTTCAGTATCTTAAAAACTTCTCGAGAAAACTCATCTATGTCAGTTTCCATGCTCTCTCCATTGAGGTCCAGAAACCCTCCATCCATCCACCTGAATTTACAGGAAAAGTCATTTAAAACTCACATTTTTTAACCATGAAGAAGTATTAACCAACTTTTGTGTAGATTCCTCATTCTTCTTCTGTAAGAGAGACAGCCAAGGCACACAGGTAGAGTAGATTGAACAGCATCATTTCAATGACAATGCCCGTGCTGACACATGTATCTGATCACAAATAGCAATGACACTATCCAAATATGCAAACTTGATCCCGCACGTCTAATTTTGTGAAAGTGTTAGTAAACAAGCTATACAAAATGCAAACTGAGAGCACTGTTTATGTCATTTGCATACTTTTTTTTTTACTATGTTACCAGAAATTACCGTTTTTCTGTTCTCTGCCACTTCAGAACAAAATTAAAAAACTTCTGGTAGGGCTCAATGGTGACTTTTAACTTTTCCAGTTCAGGATACTTTGTCAATTCCCATTTGAAAAGTTCCTCTTCTTTATTAATAAACTGAACCGCGTCTTCTGATTCCTGAATACGTTTCTGTAGTTGTCTTACATCTGCCACGTACTAAAAGCAAACAAATGCCCATTCTAGAAATAGCCAGGTGATATTATAACAAGAATGAATAATACTACATCAGGTATGTTCTTTTATTTATACAGTGACTTTAAATATTAACTTTGAAACATCACTACGATGAGGAGTAAGATACAATTACACACACTATATGATAATAAACACAGTATCAAGCTTAAGAATTAAGTAAGCCTGGCAGGGACCAGGTATGGATGTCTCCTCAGAGGCTCTGCCAGAGCCATACTGATACAGTTGAGGATGCTTGCAGCTAACCATTGGACTGAACACGGGGACCACAATGGAGGAGCTAAAGAAAGGACTGAAGGAACTGAAAGGGTTTGCAAGCCCATGGGAAGAACAACATTATCAACCAACCAAACCCTCCAGAACTCCCATGGACTAAAACACCAACCGATGAGCACACATGGAGAGACCCAGGCCTCCAGTTGCATGTGTAGCAGAGGACAGCACTGTCTGGCATCAATGGGAGAAGAGGCCTTTTGGTCCAGTGAAGGCGAGTTTTCCCAGTATAGGGAAATGACAAGGCACTGAGGTGGAGAGGGTGATTGGGAGAGGGAACATCTTTATGGAAGCAAGTGGAGGGGGGAGGGCAGGAAGTGGGGGATAACATTTGAAATGTAAATACAGAGAATATCCAATAGAATAATAAAAAAAAGAATCAAGTAATGTCATGCTTGCTCTGTATTTTGAAACCAGTGTTAATCTACCCTGTACTAACAACCTAGAGCTGGCCACAGTCACAGCCCTACATGTATCTGACCTGTTGCATGCGGTCCAGTTCTGCAAACTCTGTGAACTCTTCCATGCAGCGCGATTCTTTTTCTATTTCCAAAATCAGTTTCTCTCTCTTGGCTATGAGTTCATTTTCTTTGGCATGTTTAGAACTCTCAATGAGCTTTTTAAAAAGATAATTTAGTGATGTTAATTAATGTAGTAGAAAGAAAAGAATTTTCAAAGAAAAACATGAATGTTTTATACTAATTTAGAGAAAAATGGAAACAGAATCATTGTCTTTAATGACTGGTATAAAACTGCAAAGAGAAAGTTACAGCGACAAATTTTCCTAGAGCTTTCAAAACACAGAATTAATTATATAGTTTGACTATTTAATATATTCAGTATATTGAAATCTAACATTTTTTTAGTATACACATAGCATATATCATGAGCTGTTAAATGCCCTTTCTATGTATTTTTTCTTCAGAGAAAAAGAGATATATGGAAGTCGAGAGGGATATCAAAGTTATAAGATCATACAAGAAAAAAATCTTTCCTATCCCAGGCTTTTCCTTATTATTCTATTTTGTATTGCAGTTCAGGATAAAGCAGGTGATTACTTTTGGGGATTTTTAAATTATATTCAGTCTGATATAAAATCCTAAGTTGCTACTACCAATCTCTATGAATTTGAACAAGTGAATCAACTTCTGAGTTTCATCTTAATCATCTATAAAGCGAGGCAAATAGGAACAGCCAGGAAAGTATGAGTATTTAATAATTTAATAAACAAGAACCACTTCGTTCAGTGCTTACTATTAATTTTCGTAATTGTATTGACTTCTTTGTTTCATCCTATGTTTACCAAAGCTGGTGAGTTAAACCTAGACGCATGTTCTCAGCTGGCAAGACCATAACAGGTAAAAGACAGAGACATCGACACACATGAAATTCTTAAAGTCAGTGGCAAGTTGGTAAGAAAATGAGAACTAAAATGCCAGAATATGGAGAGTGAGATGGCTCCACCAGTAAAGGTGACTACGGCTAAGCCTGACGACAGCCTGAGTTCAAAACCCAGGCCCCACAGGTAAAAGTAGATTCAACTCCTGAAAATTGTCCTCTTTTCTCCACATGCACACCATAGTGTATACACAAACACACACACACACACACGGGGGGGGGGGAGGGAATGGAAGAAGGGTGAAGGGGAAGGGAAATAATACTAAAAATGTCAGAACACAAATGATACACTTAAAATATACTTACCTCATCATTCTCATCAAAGACAGGAGTAATTTTAGTAGGCCACAAGAGGACAGTTGCATTTAAATTTAAGTCTTCTTGAGACAATATAAAAGCATCTAAAAAGTAACTCATTTGGCGTTTAGATTCCTACGAAAGAAACTCTAGATATATATATCATATAAAAAAGAATGGAGCCAACAATTTCTAATATTCTTTCAAATTTAATATTTTATGCACTGTTCAACTCACATGGATATTTCAACAGCTAATTTCATATGTTTATTTGGTTCAAGACATACACCTATACCTTAATGTAAATTTTAACGCACTTTAAATGTGCTGGTGGCACGTGCTGGTAGGATTTGCTGAAGGAGGCAGAGGCAGGAGGACCACGAGGTTGAGGCCAGCCTGGGCTAGACATTTTTAGCAGAGCTTGTTAGAGCACACCTTTAATTCCAGCATTCGGGATAGCTAGAGATACAGAGAAACCCTGTCTCAAAAACAAGACACAAAACAACAACAACAGACTTGAAACAAATAAACAAAGATGGCTTTGTGTGTAATGTACTTGCTGCACAAGACCTGAGTTTCACTCTCCAGTACTAAACAGTAAACAGATGTAGTGTCTGGTGCCAGCATGTGGAAGGTGGAGACAGGATGATCTGAGGGACTTACTAATTGGAAAGACTAGCTGAGTAAGTAAGCTCCGGATTCAGTGATAGAAATCCTAAACAAACAAACAAGCAGGAGAGCGAGGAGGAGACACCCGATGATGACTTCTGCCCTCCACACACAAAACCCACGTGCATCTCCCCCACAAACACACTTTCATTTACGAAGTTATTTCTCACTTATTGTTGACTTAATATAAAGGTAACTCTTTGACTCCTTGTACATGATTTTAAAGTGTAATCAAATGTTTGGCAACCTTTGAAACTGTTTTAAAATATCTTAAATTATCTTTGTTCTTATGATTTGATTTTTTAATCTTTGATGATAAGTACTTGTCTCATTCTACATCTCTAGTAACATTATCAGGTTTTAAGACTACTATTAGATGTAGAGAGTCAAAAACTTTTTCTTAACTTTGTTTAAGAATATGCACATAATTGATGAAAATAAAGAACATCAAACACATCATTTCAGAGAAAATCACATACAAGCATACAGGGGAGGAGAAGAAAGAGCAATGATGTGACCAGAAAACCACACAGACACCTTCTGGGCTGCTCTGCTTTTTGACCTGGGCATGTCAATGCTCATAACTCACCTGATGATAGCTTCTAAGTTTTTATGTTTCTGGTTTTCGGTTTGTTTGTTTCTTTGTTTTCTTTACCTGGATTCTTAGAGCCAAGTCATGAATTCCTATGGTTCGAGCTTTTTCTACGAAAGCGATTAGCTCCATCATTTCTTCTGTTGTCTCGGGAACTCGTAGAGCATGCTCTTTAATTACTTCAAATTCACTGCAAATACTGACAGGACATTCTGACTTACTACACTTATGGTAAGTAGCTTGTAGCATACTTAATAAATATGTGGTATTGTTGTTATAAAACAAGAAATCTCTATGCTAAAAACAACTGGCTGGTTCATTAAGATATCATATAATATTTAAGCTTAGTTTGTCTGAGGTCACCATAGATCATATCAATATAAATAAAGCTAATATTTACAAATGAAAGTCTAGCATAATTTTTTCTAATGATCTCTTAAACACTCTTCAAGATTTTGATAAGCCATGTAGCAGACCTTAAGTCTAACAGTCTTGATATAATCCTGCCTCAGCTGCTAGAAGAGTGGTGTTTAGTTTTGTTAATTTGACACAAAGTAGGGTCTAATGAGAGGAGGAGACCTCAACAAAGGACTTGTTTCCATCAGACTGGCCTGGGGCGTGTTGATTGACTTGGGAGAGCTCAGCCCACTGTGGATGGCACCACCTCTGAGCCAGTAGTCCTGAGCAAGTCAAGAGAAACAAGCCAACCACTTAGGTAGCCTCTTTCTGTGTTACTTCTTTACTTCCGGGCTCAAGGTTCATGCCTTGAGTTCATATCCTGACTTCTCTCAGTGATGGAATATGATCTGGGTATGTAAGCCAAATAAACCCTTTTCTTCTCAAAGTTGTTCTTGGCCATGGTGTTTATCTCAGCAATGGAAGCTTACTAGTTTTGTGAATTTAGGCCAGTTCTCAAGATCCAGTTTCTGTTAATCCATCCTGCTGGAATATGTGATACAAGAATGAATGTATGTATGAATGAACGAATGAACGTAGCATAGTTCATGGCCCTGTAAAATGGAACAGTGTAGCAAATAAAAAGATCAAATCCTTGTTTAAATATTTTAAGCTCTATGATACCTTAAGATATCCTATGTAGAGAAGTATGAATCTAGGTTTCCTGTGTCATTATTTAACAAAAAAATATATTTTTTCAGATTTGCCTTCCCATGTCTTAAAATGTTTGTATTGTCATGCCACCACAAAAAATATCAGAAAAAAAAAAAAAACCCAGCTAGGCTGGGAAACATACATGTATATTTTTAACCTGTTGTTTTTAAACAAGAGTAAATTTGGTGAAATGTTTCTTGGGCCCTGCTATTCTGAATACAGTACTTACGATTCATTTTCTTTTCTGTGTTTTGAGGCTATGTCATTTAATAAAATGTTTGCAAAGGCTCTGGCTTTATTTGTCAAGCCTATTTTCAAGTCTTCACAGTCCAGACGAGCCATAGGGTAGTGAGCCCACTGGGGCAAGAGCATTATTTCTGTAGCAAGATTGAAAAACCTTTCTATAAACTTTAAAGAAGAGTGTTTAGGGGAAAAAAGTTAGAATTTTATAATTAGTGATTTTATAGAAATATATTGAAATTCTTAATCATCTAATAATTATTCTTGCTAAATGACTCCTATTCCTTTTAATACACAAACCTTTTTTTTTCCCTCTTGGTGCCAAGACTAAACCCATGACATGAAGATTGTGGGCCTGTGAATGTCACAGCCAGTGCCCAAACATTCTCATTCCTTTTATGGTGAAATTCGATCTACTAGTAAATACCAAGTGTGCTATAGCCTAAAATCTACATATGTTGCAATGTTTCCTAGAGAAAAAAATATGACCAGAGTCACCTCATTTCTGTTTGGAAACAAACCTATATTATACAACGATGTTTATAGCTGCACATATTTGTTTTTGCCATTACTGAATACCTCTCTGAAGATTTTAATTCAATCTTTAGGAAAAGAAATAGAAAAACCTTAGTGCTAAAGTAGGCCACAAGGACAGAAATATTATATTCTACCATTACAAAGATCTGAGATCTTAAAATTTATATCAACTTCTTAACACTTAAACACTGGGATGATTTTCAAAACTGTAACAAAGGAGTATATATAAAACATTGACAGCACATGTCACATTTTGTGCAAGTGAAACAGGCTTGCACACTCTGAGTAATCCTGGACATAAAGTCACAGCCCA
Organism: Micromys minutus; assembly: GCF_963924665.1. Classification (NCBI taxonomy): domain Eukaryota; kingdom Metazoa; phylum Chordata; class Mammalia; order Rodentia; family Muridae; genus Micromys; species Micromys minutus. The sequence continues at coordinate 32,121,438 of NC_137981.1, forward strand.
CTTAATGCTTCCCTCAGCCTTCCTCCTTGCTTTCCCTACTCCATCACAGACAAATGGCCCTGCTCCTTTTATTCATTTATGAAATATTTTCCTTCATTTTTATCTCAAAGTTATCCTGTTCTTCTACAGCTTACACTATGTAAAGAATTGAGTTTCACCTTTTTATTGTCTAATGGATCAGAGGGCACTAACTAGTTTTGTTGCTAGCTGGAAAAATAATAGCCAAAAAAGCAAGTAGTGCTGATATTAACAGAAAACAGTGAGCACTGATGAATTTAACAAAAAGGGGAAAACCATCACTTTAGTGTGTTTCATGCAAAGTTGTCATGAGACAAAATTAAACAGCACTAGGTTTATGTAATATAAAGATGCTGGGGAGGGATGAAAAGCCCTATATGATACAATCTCCCTGTACTTTACTATACATATGCCCATAAGCATATACATGAAAATAGAGGAAATAGAAGAAAAGATGAAACTCATCCAAAAAAAGCCTGAGGAACACAGGATCTGAAATGAGAATACCACTTTACCATCAGAGAGAGGCACAGAGACCACAACAAAACCAGAAAACCAGTTACCATACAGCTATCATAAGACCTCATCTATCAATAATTAATCAATAGATCAGTTAGGTTCTACAACCTAAAGACAGAGTGACTGATAGGCTGGAGAGATGACTCCATTAAACTGCTTCTTGTCCAGCATGAGGACCTGAGTTTGATCCCTAGCACTCATGTAAGGCTAGGTATAATGGTGTGCCCATTGTCCCTCCCTTTCTTCTCACAGCAAAAGCATAAATCATATTAACAGACCACACAGCAAAGCCCAACAAACTTTGAAAACTTGGGACCATATAGAATATGGAATGAAACTAAAAATCCACAAAGAATACTATGGAAACTATACAAATACATAAATATTAAACGACTTACTTTTAAATAGCAAGTGGATCAATTAATCAATCAATAAATAAGAAAACAAATTTTCCTTTTCTTCTAAGTCAGTGAGATTGGCTCAGTGGGTAAAGACACTTGCCACCAAGCCTGATGACCTAAATTTGACCCCTAGAAACCACACGGTAGAGATAGAACCGATTCCTATGGGTTTTCTCGCAGAAGTACCCTGAGCAGTGTAAAAAGAATAGTCCTTTCCTCTTTCCTTTTTGTTTTTTTGTTTGTTGTTGTTGTTGTTGCTGCTGCTGCTGTTGTTTAATACCAGGCTTATTGCATGACAGTATACTTTCAAGCCACGCGTTTACTTGTTATTCTGAGGTAGGGTCTTTCTTAGTTGCCCTGGTTGAATTTGAATCCAATCTATAGCCCAGGCAATTCTTGAATTTACCACCTACCTGCCAATACCTTACTATCCTCCAGGTACTGAGAAGTGACTCAGTAGATGTACATTAGTAAGCATGACACAACATTAGAATGAAGAGCAAGATCCTGTGGTCATCTCGGTGTCTGCATGAGCAGACTTGACAAGGCTGGGCAAAGTGTGGCATGCCTATCTTCCATTGTCAGTAAGAGATGAAATACTAGGTCGGCTTTTAAACTTGTTTTCTCTGATATTTGCATTATTGTGCTTCCCTACATGACTCTCTCCTGTTTTCCCCCATGTTACTTCCCTGTCCTTTTTTCCATTTATTACTTTTGTTTGGGGTGGGAAGGGGAAAAAGAAAAATACAGACAACAGAAAGACCTAAGAACAGGTAACTTTAAAAAAAATCTTAAATAAAAGGTATTGTCAAATAAACAGATGAATGACTAAAGAATTCAATTAAAATGGTAAGAAAATTGTCAGTGTGAATTAGAAATTCAGGTAAAAGATAAATATTCCAAAAAATTGGAAACCTTGGAGATTAAGAACCCACTAAAATAATTTAAGAAATTTTGCAAAAGGAATGACCCCCATAGACTGTATCAAACAGACATATGGTTTCTGTAGCTTCTCTTGCATTTTGTTTCTAATTATATCACATTTTGATTTGTTAACATATAAGAAACTATTTTGGTCTTAAAAAAATTCCTTTAGAGGATTCTAGAAGGTATTCCAAACAAGGAAGGTACCTACACAAAGAAAAGACAAGATATTAAGCATCCAACCCAAAAGGAGAGAACCACAAGCACATAAAGCCACCTACGGAACCAAATATAACAAGAACCAACAGTTATCTGTCTTTAATATCTCTCAATATTAATGGACTCAACTCACTTATAAAAAGACATAAGCTAACAGACTGGATACACAAACAAGATCCAGCATTTTGCTGCATACAGGGGAACACACCTCAATAACAAAGACAGACATATTTCAGAGTTAAGAGGATGGAAGAAGGTCTTCCAAGCAAATGGTCCCAAGAAACAAGCTGGAGTTGCAATTCTAATATCTAATAAAATAGACTCTCAACCAAAAGTTATCAAGCATGGTAAGGAAGGACACTTCATATTTATCAAAGGAAAAATCTACCAAGAGAAAGTCTCAATTCTGAACATATATGCCCCAAATTCAAGGGCAACCACATTCATAAAAGAAACTTTACTAAAGCTCAAAACATACATTGAACCCCACACAATAATAGTGGGAGACTTCAACGCCCCACTCTCACCAATAGACAGGTCATTGAAACACAAACTAAACAGAGACACAGTGAAACTGATAGAGGTTATGAACCAATTGGATGTAACAGATATCGACAGAACATTTTATCCTAAAACAAAATAATACACCTTCTTTGTGGGGCTGTGGGCTGTGAATGGTATTCTGGTTCCCGGTTGAGAGAGGCTTGAGACCCCAGTGACCCTAAGGGACGGTAGGAGTCACACTGTACTCCTGAAACCAGGTGCTCATTACTAGCCACAACCCTCCATAGATTCAAGACCATCAGTCACATAGGGGCAACACCCCAAGCTCCTCCACAGGTGAGCATGTAATCATAGGTCACATAGGCTCAAGACAGGTCTTCATTATAATGAGGTACCTAAAGGCCTAGAGGCTTAGCCAATTAGCCTTTCTTCCCAGACACTCCTCACTGCAAAAGGTATGTAATCTCAGGCCCATCCTGAGAAGTGGGGTATGGTTTTACTCGTCCACTTTCCACCATGACAATAAATGTCTTAAAACCATGAACTGTCTCCTTTCCATCAGGACCCTACATTGGGAGCTGCAGAGGCCTTCGCCTACAGAGCCACTGACTAATCTCCTTGTAGAAGGCCTCTCTGTGTTCCTAGCTGCAGCTGCCACCAAACCAAGTCTGCAGCCAACCACCAACAAGACAAAGAGCCATGTGGGACCAGCCAGAGCTCCCCACTTTTCCCTCGGCTCTGAGCTAGATCCAGCCTGTGGGTCCCCACTCTTTTCTCAGTTCTTCTGTGACATCCAGCAGCACCTGGGTGTCCAAGAGCCTGGGAACCAGATGACCAGAGCCTCGTCTCAGTCCTGGGGACTCCCTAGAGTGCTCCAGCTGTCCATCTCTGCACTTCAGACGGTGCTTCCCCAACCCGGAGTGGTAACCTGTGGCTGCCCTATGCCTGACACCCATTCAGTGATGTTATGGGTAAGCTCGGTCCAACTTCCCACATCCTGCCTCCCCCAGTGACCCAATCCCTGTGGTGGAGCAGATGCTGGAACCACAATTTAACCCAACATATCTTCTCAGCACCTCATAGTACCTTCTCCATATAAACATCATAAAACAACCCTCAACCGATATAAGAATATCAAAATAATTCCATGCACCCTATTAGACCATCATGGCCTAAGACTGGTCTTCAATAACAGCAAACACAACAAAAAGCCCGCATATACATGGAAGCTGAACAACTCTCTACTCAATAATAACTTGGTCAAGGGAAAAACTAAAGTAAGAAGTTAAAGACTTCCTGGAATTTAACGAAAATGTTGACACATTACACCCAAATTTATGGGACACAATGAAAGTAGTGCTAAAAGAAAAATTCATAGTACTAAGAGCCCTGGTAAAGAAACTGGAGAGATCTTACACTAGCAACTTAACGACACAGCAGAGAGTTCTAGAACAAAAAGAAGCAAACACACCCAAGAGGAGTAGAAGGCAGGAAATAGTCAAACTCAGGACTGAAATCAACCAAATAGAAACAAAGAGAATAATACAAACAATCAACAAAACCAAAAGCTGGTTCTTTGAGAAAATCAACAAGATAGATAAACCCCTAGCCAAACTAACTAAAGGGACCAGAGGCAGTACCCAAATTCACAAAATCAGAAATGAAAAGGGAGGCATAACAACAGAAGCTGAGGAAATTCAAAAAATCATCAGATCCTACTACAAAAGCCTATACTCAACAAAACTGAAAAATCTGGATGAAATGGACAATTTTCTAGACCAGGTACCAAAATTAAATCAAATTAAACCCATATACCATAAAGAAATAGAAGTCATTAAAAACCTCCCAACCAAAGAAAGCCCAGATGGATTCAGTTCAGAATTCTACCAGACCTTCAAAGAAGACCTGATACCAATATTCTTCAAACTATTCCATAAAATAGAAACTGAAGAAACACTACTTAACTCATTCTATAAAGGTATAATTACTCTGATACCTAAAACACACAAGGACTCAACCAAAAAAAGAACTTTGGACCAATCTTGTTTATGAATATTGATACAAAAATACTCAATAAAATTCTTGCTAACCAGGAGATGGGAGGAAGTGTATGGGTGAGGGATTACTCTTATAGAGGCAGGGGGAGGAGGGATGGGATAGGAGGATTCCAGAAGGGAAAACAGGAAAGGGGATAACATTTGAAATGTAGGTAAAGAAAATAACCAATTTAAAAAAAAAAGAATTCTTGCTAACTGAATACAAGACCATATCAAAACCATCATTCACCACAATCAAGTAGGCTTCATACCAGGGATGCAAGGTTAGTTCAGTATATGAAAATTCATTAACATAACCCACTACATAAATAAACTCAAAGAAAAAAATCACATGGTCATCTCCTTAGACGCAGAAAAAGCATTTGACAAAATACAACAGACCTTCATGTTAAAAGTATTGGAGAGATCAGGAATTCAAAACCCAGACCTAAACATTTTTTAAAAAACCTGCAAACCAACAGCCAATATCAAATTAAATGGACACTTGAAGCAATCCCATTAAAATCAGGGACAAGACAAGGATGCCCACTCTCCCCCTATCTATTCAATATAGTACTTGAAGTGCTATCTAGAACAATAAGACAAAAAAAAAAAAAAAAAAAAAAAAAAAAAAAAAAAAGGTCAAAGGGATACAAATTGGCAAAGAAGAAATAAAGGCATCACTATTTGCAGATGATGTGATAGTATACATAAGCGACCCCAAAAATTCTGCCAGAGAACTTTTCCAGCTGATAAACAACTTCAGCAAAGTGGTCAGATGTAAAATTAACTCAAATAAATCAGTAACCTTCCTTTATACAAATGATAAACAGGCTGAGAAAGAAATTAGGTGTTGAGAGCCATGCCCATCCACCCTCAAGGGTTAGCTGAACTGCCTGCTTGTTTACCTAAACTTTGGGAAAACACATGATCCTTTGAATTTTAGATAAACCTAGTCACATGACGAGGATTTGCATAGTGCTTTGTACCATATAAATTGAGCTAGATTCAGAGAGTAAAACTGGCATTCTTGTAACACGAATGACCCGAGTCATGTCTTTCTTTCAAATCCTCAGCCCTTGCCAGATTCGGAGTAGCTGTTGGCAGTGCAGTCACTATCAATTAGAAAAACAACTTCCTTCACAATAGCCACAAAAAAATATAAAATATCTTAGGGTAACACTAACCAAACAAGTGAAAGATCTGTACAACAATAACTTCAAGTCTCTCAAAAAAGAAATCACATACGATCTCAGAAAATGTCGAGACCATCAATGCTCATGGATTGGCAGAATTAACATAGTAATCGTAAAAATGGCCATCCTACCAAAGGCGATGTACAGATTCAACACAATCCCCATCAAAATCCCAAAACAATTCTTCAAAGACATGGAAAAAGCAATTGTCAGATTAATCTGGAAAGGTAAAAAACCTAGAACAGTAAAAACAATTCTTAACAATTCTGGGGGAATCACCATCCCTAACCTCAAGTTCTACTATAGAGCAATGGTAATAATAATAATAATAATAATAATAATAATAATAATAATAAATCTGCATGGTATTGGTACAGAGACAAACATGTTGACCAATGGAATAAAATTGAAGACCCAGGAATAAAACCACACACTTGATCTTTGTCAAAGAAGCCATAAATAATACAATGGAAAAGAGAAAGCATCGTCAATAAATGGTGCTAGTCTAATTGGCTGTCTGTATGTAGAAAAATGAAAATAGATTCATATTTGTCACCCTGCACAAAGCTCGAGTCCAAGTGGATCAAGGACCTGGACATAAAACCAGATACACTGAATCTATTAGAAGAGAAAGTGGGAAAGAGCCTTGAATTCATTGGCACAGAGGGAAATTTCCTGAACAGAACTCCAATGAGAGAAAGTGGGAAAGAGCCTTGAACTCATTGGCACAGAAGGAAATTTCCTAAACAGAACTCCAATGGCTCACACTCTAAGATCAAGAGGAGATAAATGGGACCTCATGAAACTGGAAAGCTTCTGTAAGGCGAAGGACATAGTCAATAAAACAAATTGGCAACCTACAGACTGGGAAAAAATCTTCACTAACCCCACATCTGATACAGGGCTGGAAACCCAATTATATAAAGAACTCAAGAAGCTAACCACCAAAATACCAAACAACCCAATCAAAAAGTGGGATATAGAACTAAACTGAGAATTCACAACAGAGGAATCTCAAATGGCTGAGAAGTACCTAAAGAAATGCTCAAAGTCCTTAGGGAAATGCAAATCAAAATGACCCTGAGATTCCACCTTACACTAATCAGAATGGCTAAGTTCAAAACCTCAAGTGACAACACATGTTGGGAATGATGTCGAAAAAGAAAAACACTCCTCCATTATTGGTGGGATTGCAAACTGCTTAACAACCACTCTGGAAATCAATTTGGAGGTTCCTCAGAAAATTGAAAATAGAGCTACCTAAAGACCCAGCAATACCACTCTTGGGAATATACCCAAAAGATGTCCCACCATGCCACAGGGGCACGTGTTCCACTATGTTCAGTGTGGCCTTATTTGTGACAGCCAGAAGCTGGAAACAACCCAGATGTCCCATGAGAGAAGTATGGATACAGAAAATGTGGTTCATTTACACAATGTGAAGTACTCAGCCATTAAAAACAAGGACATCCTGAGTTTTGCAGGCAAATAGATGGAACTAGAAAATATCATCCTGAGTGAGAGAACTCAGACCCAAAAGGACATGCAAGGTATGTACTCACTGATATTAGCCAAAAAAAAAAAAAAAGTTCACAGAACTCAAAAACGTCAATAAGTTGAAGGGTTCAAGTGAAGATGTCTCAGTCCCACTGAAGATGGAGAAGAAAGCAACCATAAGAGAGGTGGGAAGGAGGGACCTAGGAGGGAAAGGGGATGGGGAGGTGTACTGGTTGATTTTGTGTCAACTTGACACAAGCTGGAGTTATCACAGAGAAAGGAGCCTCAGTTGAGGAAATGCCTCCATGAGATTCAGCTGCAAGGCATTTTCTCAACTAGTGATCAAGGGGGGAGGCCCAGCCCATTGTGGGCGGTACCATCCCTGGGCTGGTAGACCTGGGTTCTATAAGAAAGCAGGCTGAGCAAGCCAGGGGAAGCAAGCCAATAAGTAACATCCCTTCATGGCCTCTGCATCAGCTCCTGCTTCCTGACCTGCTTGGGTTCCAGTCCTGACTTCCTTTGATGATGAACAGCAATGTGGAAGTGTAAGCTGAATAAACCCTTTCCTCCCCAACTTGCTTCTCGGTCATGACGTTTTGTGCAGGAATAAAAACCCTGACTAAGACAGGAGGGGAACATGATCTGGTATCGGATTGGGGAAAAGGACTGAAGCCCTGAGGGCCAGCAGAAAGAATTGACATCAGGAGATAGAAAGTTGGGAATGTACCAGAATGAACCAGAATGTACCAGAGACCTGGGAGGTAAGAGATCTCAGGACTCAAAGGAAGGAGAGACCTTAGATGTAATGCCCTACAGTGCTGGGGACAGCATACCATGACAGGGACTGGCTGCAGTAAACTGGGATGGAGACATCTCAGAAACCTGCAGCACCTCCTTGTGAGAAAGGATGGTGTCTGGGACCCTGAGAAGCAGGAAACACATCCCTCCGGGGGACCGCCATCTGAAATAAGAGACTGCCTGCAGTCAGCTGGGATGGAGACATCTCAGTAGCTCTTTGTAAAAAACAATTGTTCCCACTTCTAACCTTAGCCTGGACAATGGCTGTATAGATTTCATTTGTGTATGACTACTTTTCAGTTGGCCTCGGTGTGCATAATTATTTTACTATATCTGACTTTTCTATTTCTTTTTCCTTCTGCTCTGGTGGATTTTGTGAAACTAGATGTTTCTTGATGTAATGATTCTTGAACAATTGAGGCACAGGGGCACAGCACAGTCCTGATGGCCCAGGTGCATGCTATGTGTTCTCATCTGGGAAACAATGGAATAATTGCACAATGGTAGTTCCAGATTAATGCTTGACTTGCAAAGAAAGTTTGAGGAAGTTATGATAAAATGAATCAGAGCCAACAATGGGACCTCAAGAAAGGAAAAAGTTATTGAAGTTATAGAACAAGTTTTGCACAATATTTGAGAGTGGTTCCTGATTAAGAGGGTATAGAATGTATGAAATTATATATTAGTAAATTCTACTAGGATTCTTAGGAGAGTCATTGTGTGTAATATACAGGAACAGAAGGGTTAACTTGATTCTTTCTGGCCACTGCCTGGCAGATTTGCCCATGTCATTTATCATTAGAGCGTCACAGGAAAATGCAGGTAGCTAACCTCGGTGCTCTGAGCTCTGAAGTGTAAGTTAAAAGTTAAAGTTTAAATAATGGTAAGTTTGCAATTATTATTACTTTGGCCACAGGCTGGGAATAGGGGAAGCTTGAAACTTTGGGGAACAATTGTAATTCTTAATTCTTTGTGGGATGTGGTTATTCTTTTGAATTCGATTTGGCAATGATTATACAATGACTTTTCTTTTCTAGCTGCTTTTATCAATAAAAGACTAGAGCAAGAGTGAGGAGAGCCAGGGAGCAAGTGAGTGAGCGAGAGAGAGCATGAGATCATGTGAAGAATGAGTGAAGGGAGAATGCGAGGTGTGTATGGAGAGCGTGTGTGTGTGTGTGTGTGTGTGTGTGTGTGTGTGTGTGTGTGTGTGTGATAAAGGAGAGTGAATGCAGTGTGTGTGAGAGGTGTGTGTAAAGTGTGTACAGAGTGTGTGTGAGAGATGTGTATGAGTGTGGGAGTTCCAGAAAAGAAAAGCACAAAGAAGAAAAGCAGAGTTCACAAGGTAATGCAGTGTGTTCATGTGAGTGAGTGAGTGTGTGTGTGTGTGTGTGTGAGAGAGAGAGAGAGAGAGAGAGAGAGAGAGAGAGAGAGAGAGAGAGAGAGAGGAGGGAGAGAGAGAGGGAAAGAGAGAGGGGGGAGCAGAAAGACAGGGCATTATCAAGTGAGAGTTGGGGTTGCTATCTCACAATCAAAACTCTGACCCATAATCCCATAATTGTTCTGTCTGGAAAAAAATGGAAATGGAGAAGAGCCTGAGGAAAAGAAGGTCTAGGAAAAGGCCCAAAAGGGGATCCAGCTCAGGGGTAGGTTCCAAGGCCTGCCACCATTACAGGGGCTATAGAGTGCTCACCAAAAGAGACCTATCATTACTGCCCTCTGAAAGACCCAACAAGCAGCTGAAAGAGTCAGATACAGATATTTGCACCCACTTAACCAAGGGAAGTTGCTGACCCCTCTGGTTGAATTAGGGAAAAGCTGGAGGAAGCTGAGAAGGTGGGTGACCCAGTAAGAGGTCCAGCAGTCTCAATTAACCTGGACTCCTGAAATCTCTCAAACACTGGATCACCAACCAGACAGCATAAACCAGGTGATATGAGGCCCCCAACACATATACAGGGAGGACTTTTGGGTCTGGGTTTAGTCAAAGAAGATGCACCTAACCCTCAAGGCACCAGGGCGTTTAGAGGTCTGATAGGGTGAGTGAGGTGGAGACATCCTCATGGAGATGGTGTTGGTGGGAGAGGTATGAGATGTGGAACAGTAGGAGGGTAGACCGGGAGGGGAACAAACTCTTGGGTATTAAAAGGAAAGAAGAGAAAAGAAAAGAAAAAAAAATAAAACTCAAAAACAAAATTCCTTTAGTTTTCCCCCTTTTCTTTAATCCTTTCAAATCCTCCCACAAATTCTTCCTTGTCCTATTTCAAATTGATGGTTTCTATTTTCATTACTAATGGTTTGTTTCTTCTCTATTCCCTTATATTTCCATACAAACATCTGCTTCAGATCAGATCTCAGCTGACCATGGTAGTAAGTTCTTCTGTTTCTTGCATTTGAGAGGTAGGGACAAGAGGATTAGGCATATAGCACAGGCCAACCTGGGCTATGTACTAAGTTTCAGATTAGCCTGAAGTTTAATTTTACTCTGACTTCTACATGTCATAGTACATGCACACATACTCTCTAAATAAATCCTATCTTAAAATGATAAATAAACCTTAATACATGACTGAATTAATTAAAATAACTACAAGGTAAATCAACTTAACTAAAATGATGCTTTGAATAAGAAACTCTATTGACATCACTTGAATCATTTATATCTAGAGCAAAAATATCCTAATTAAAAAGAATTCCAAAAACATTCATTGAAAATAAAAAGAATTGTCCTTCTGAGGACTATCCTATCCAAGTCAGCATATCTGTTCACATTGTGATTGTCCTGGTCTTGGTTCTGCAGCTCTTTCTAGGAGAGACCTTCTCACAGCATGCTGTATGGCACTGTGGCCCTTACACTGTAATGACAGACAGGGAGAACTACAACTGTGACCCCTATTGCCTATCCAAGGCAAAGTGCTCAGACCTGGAACCACTACATATAAACAACAAAAAGAAGTCAGTGGAGTGTGTGGGGTGGGGGGTTGGGGGGCTGGAAAGAGAAAAGGGAAGGGGAGAATGATGTAATTATATTTTATTTAAGTGCATTCTGAAAATAAACCCAGTTGTCTGTAATGGTCTCAATTGGTCAAAGTGTGGATAACAATCGTGAGATGCCCAGCCTCAGTGGATACATTTTTAAAGCAACCCCTGCATCTGAGCTTCAGAGTATATTGGGAAAGAGAGGTGGGAAAGATTGTAGAGCCAGAGGACCAGAAAATCTGCTGCGAGATTGTGTCTCCTAGAAGTGCAGGGAAGGTGCACACAGGATATTGCAACAAGGCCTACAAAAGAACACCACCAGTAGATATGCTTATGAGAAAAGGGCAGAGCTCAAGGAATGGTGGCGGCACCACAGACAAACGATTACAGGAACTGAGGACTACTGAGAGAGGCGGATTCATTTTCCCAGAGGATAAATCCCTAATTGGTTATTTAATACCAAGTGGTCAGCCCTAAAATTATATATAAGCAAACAACATTAAATGGAGTCAGCATGCTGTATTTATATATTTAGGGAGATAGATAGATAGATAGATATACACACATATATTCTTACATATATGCCTAAATATGTAAATATACACACATATATAACAAAAATAAAGAAAACGCAGCCATGAATTTGAGAAGAAATGAGGAGTATGTGGGGGTGGGGCTGGAGAAAGGAAAGGTGAATGATGTAATTATAATGAAAATATAAGCACTTATGAAAAAGCAGGATTACCACTTACCTCTGTGTACTCATCAAAAGTATGGTTTTCTTCCTGGAATCTCTTTATCATTTTTGTTGCGGTCCCGTCAAGGAGCCAGTTGTATTTTGTAACTGAAAATTAATATTCCAGTTAAAATCTAAACAACATTTTAATAGAGTAAGTGCGTTTTGTATTATCACAGAGTAGCTGACTCAAGTGTGAACATATGTAGATTACTATATTAAAGAAATAAGAGTAAAAAGATTTAATAGCCATTGCTCTGTATGCTAACCTAAAAAAAGTTAATAAAAATTTTTAAAGATTTAAGAGGCAAATCAAGTTAAATACAAATTCATATTCAGTACCTTGCAAAGAAAGAATAAAACTGTCTGCCTAGACACATCTTAAATGTTAAACGATTTTATTAATTGTTTTTAAACAATTTAAATGTGGTACAATCCTTGAAGCTTTGAAAAAATATTAGAGGAATAGATTATGTCAGATAGCAGACAACTTTAGTCAAGAGCCTGTCTAAAGGCAACTCCCCATTCTGATATCAGATGTACTTGTGCAGTAAATTAAACTTCAGGTTTTTCAAAACTTTTCAGAAGCGAACTTGACTCACCCTGCTTTAGCTAATGTGTTACTCTAGCAGCTTTTCTTTCCCCTAACTGTTGACGTTATCACCCTACTCCAGTTAGTATTCACCCTACCACCCAAACACAAAACCCAAGTGTCTCCAGTCTGATCCATGACTTGTCAATCCATGCTATGGCTTACCTCTGGCTCTTTCAAAACAGTAGCAGGAAACCAGATATCTGACCAAATTCTAGCTAAGATGTAGAATGATAAAAATATAGTTTGTGTGTACCGTATGTATTGTAATGTCCCTTTGCCCCTTCTAAGTTCTGCTCGACCGCCATCTTCAGCGTACTGATAGCCCACTGCAGCACATGCTCTGGAAGTTCTGTATCAAGATTGACAGGCGACGAAGTTCCCGACAGCCAAGAAGGCACTGTTTGGACAGTCTAACAGAAATAAAACCAAAAATGAATGTGATAAATATCTAGCTGAACTGACCAATAACATTTTCTTTACATTTCTGTGGTCCAAGAAAAGGCCACTGAATGAAAAAAATAAGAATTAAATAGTAAATAGCTTGTAATATAATATAAAAACTTAAATTGGAGCTGAGCTGGATACCTGTCTGAATCCCAACAGATTGTCTACAGAGGCTAAAAGCGGAGCTTACAGAGCTCCAGGCCAGTCCAGGCTGCAAGGTGACACCACATTTCAAAATGTAAAAACTCAACAAACAACAACCCCCCAAAACCCAAAGCACCTTAAGTTTAGTTTTTTATCATTTTACAAGTATTTATTAACTATATCAAGGTGTGGTGATACTAAAAAAGCATTAGAAAGAAGAAATAGGACTCAGACATTTCTTTGTTTTTATGTGTTTATTTTTGAGACAGAGTTTCTCTATGTGTCCCTGGTTGTCCTGGAACTTACTCTGCAAACAAAGCAGGTCTCAAACTCACAGATCTGCCTGCCTCTGCCTCCCAAGAGCTGAGATTAAGAGCATATGGCATTATGCCTTAGATTTTTGTAAAGATGTTCACAACGTAGTACCAAGAAAACACACACACATGTGTACAAACACACACACACACACACACACACACACACGTGCATACACACACACAAAAAACATTAGTTCAGAACAATAGGAAAAGATCAAAAGGAGAAAAACATCTCCAATTAACATGTTTTCAAAGAAAAAATATTATAACTTAAAATAGCTGGGAAGGGAATAAAAAGCCATACTAGTTTATGTTTCTTCAGAATGTGGTGAATTTCAATCTAAATACTGAAATACGGCAGCGTGGTAAGGAAGAAGTAATACCTGCAGAGTTTCAGATATCCGTTCTATCAAACCCAAGACAACATCTTCCAAATCTTGAAAGGTGGGATAAAATTCCATTTTATCATCGTCAAATGTCAATTCCATCTTAAATATTGGAAGCCTGTTTATATATCTTGAATCAAAGAGCCTTACGAATTCTTCTACAGTTCTCCATAAGAGATCCTTTAGCTACATGATATCAAAAATTACCATTATTTCAGAAAGGATAAATCCAATCTTTATCTAAAATGAATTATTGTGTATAATTACATGAATTCCATAAACTTGGTTATTCCTGAAGTCATATCCATTCTTAATAAATGTCTAAACAATAAATAGAAAGCCAGTGGTGGCACATGCCTTTAATCCCAACACTCTGGAAGCAAAAGCAGATGGGTCTCTGTGTGTAGGCTGGCCTGGTCTATACACTGAGTTCCAGGACAGCCAGAGTTACACAGAGAAACCCTGTCTTGAAAATAACCAAACCAAATCAAAATAAATAAGCAATAAATAGAACAATATTTGCAAACCAAATGTTTGTAGTAGAGTATCAGCACTCTCTAAATGGCTGTGCGGAATTTCCACATTTATTAGTAAGTTTGTTCCTGGCACATGAAACATTTCAGAAGACCAAACAAAATGGAGAAGACTGGGGATGAGAAAAACTTACTAATGGAGGCAAGACAATGGCTGATACTAGAGCCAGCTCCTATAGTCAGAGGGGCCAACTGTCAAATAGTCACACGAGGAGTTGCTAAACATTAAGAAACTTAAATTCCACATGATAAAAATATTTATACTGCAAAATCAGTAAACTGAAGAACTTGTGATACTTTTCCTTTTGGAGAGCCGGATTTCCAGCACACTACCCTTCTACATGCAAGGGCACAACCATGGTAACTTAGAAATGTGCACAATGTTGAAAAGTGCATTTTTACTTAGATCAGCTGTTGGACAGTTAGCCCAGAAGACATGCATGAATCTGAACAATCTTCCAAATGTGAGTCATCTTTTCTTACCAAATAACCATAGTCCTCAGGAGAGTAATGTAGGAGGAAAGGAAACTATGACTACTATGACTGTGTTGGCTATAGCTACCAATTACATATTGTGCCCTCCTAAAGAAACAAGGTAGAGGGCTGGAGAGATGGCTCAGTGGTTAAGAGCACTCACTGCTCTTCCAGAGGTCCTGAGTTCAATTCCCAGCAACCACATGGTAGCTCACAACCATCTGTAATGGGATCTGATGCCCTCTTCTGGTGTGCCTGAAGACAGCTACAGTGTACTCATATATATAAATAAATAAATGTTAAAAAAGAAAGAAAGAAACAAGGTAGAACACATGAACTTTTAGAGCTGTTCACTGAAAATGAATGTTTACATTCAAAACTAATTTTTTAGAGTTGTATGTCTAAAGTAAATAAGATATTTAAGGAGTCCATAAACAATTGTACAAGATTAATGTTCTCTTTATGTATATCAACTAAAGATGATCAAAAACATTCAAAATAACCCTTTCATGAAAATTCAATGAAGAATAATCATCTTAGAATTTACTCAAAAATATATTTACTAGGCTAGTCTTTTTGTTAACATACTGCTATAAAACTAGAGACTGGCTGCTCTTCCAGAGGAACCAGGTTCGATTCCCAGCACCCACATGGCAGCTCACAGCTGCCTGTAACTCCAGGATCCAACACCTACACACATGCAGGCAAAACACCAATACACATTAAACAAGCAAACAAACCGACAACTTGTGTGTGTGATATGTTTATGAAGATAGGCATGTTCTGACATGGCATATGTATGTACCATGGTAGTTGTGAGAAGGTCAGAGGTCAGCCTTTTGGGGAATCAGTTCTTGTCCTTCACCTTGCTGAGGTAGGGCCCCTCTGGTTTCTGTTGTGGCACTGACTATGCAAGCTTCTGAGTAATACTCTTCTCTCTCCTCATCATCTTGCTGTAGGACTGCAGATGCATGTTGTTGCCTGCATTCAGCTTTTTACATAAATTCTAGGAATAGACCCTGGGTGGCTGTGTGTCCAGCTGTTGACCTACTGAGCCATTTCCCTGGCCTTCCTTAACTTACTTTTAAAAATTGCTTAAAACTGTGCTTAAATAGATTTTATTTAAAGTATTGAATTTTAAGTATTCAAGACACATATATTGTACATATATACCTGATTTGACATAAGTATGGAAACACAGTTATAAAAGGAATCCAATTTTTCAGGCTTGATGCCTTCTAGTGCCTCCTTCTTAGTAAAGAGGTTTATAACCTTTGGATACCATGTGTTCATTATCTTCTCTTCTGATTTTCTAGCTTGAATTGATAGATCATTTCTCAGTGCTTCACAATCAATTGGGCCTCTAGCTCTGTTGATAAACAGAAAAAAATAATTCAGAGAAATGACAAATTGATCTTGACATACAACTGTTGAATCAGATGAGATATAATTTTTTAAAGTTCTAAAATATAGAGAAAGGCTTAGAGTTATATAAATCAGCTCTAAAACTATATAAGAAAATATACCAAACAAGGCATCATTCAAGTGTTAAGTTTTAACTAATATATATAAAATTTTACCTAATTCCTGTTAAGTCCAGCAGAATAATATTAGCAAATGTTGTATAACCAAGATCCAGTAATACTTTCATAGTCGGATGAACAATGTGCAGATTAGCTAATATTTGACTTCTTGCCTGCACAAAACTAGAATGCCAAGGATTGGAATAATCTAGTCCTCTGGAAAAGCAAAGCACCACATGAAACATGATTGAAACAGCATACCACACATCTCGAGAAATTAACGTTACAGTGAAAACTGGGGACTTGGGATAAGGAATGAAGGTCAGGAATGAAAGTCTTCTGAGTATGAGCACTCAGTTTTGAAACTGCACATCATCTTCAGAGGAGAGAGAGAATCTGTGGCTGAAACAGACTTGTGGCTTGCATGTTCTGTTAACTCACTTTGCTATAGATCAGCCACCCAAGAATACAAAAGTAAAAACAGTTTTAGATTTATTGAAAAATCTGTCCAGCATATGTCAAAGATTACTCAAGGGTAAGTTAGATTTGATTTTTGTTTTATTATTATTATTAGATCAAGTTTTCTATAAGTCACTGCATAGCCGAGATTGGCTTTGAATCTTTGACTCTCCTGCCTCCATATTCTGAGCCCTAAGATTGCAGGTGAAGATACCTTACAACATACTTAGATTATACTGAAGTATTTTTCATACAAGTCCTCCTCCTTCTGTGAGTAGGGTTAGATGATTAATGTGGAGAACATCTTTGGAGGTTTTAAAAGAAAATATCTTTGAGCTTCATGGTTGTAGACTTGAATGTAAGATCAGTTCATTTTTAAATTGTACCCAAAGCTAGATGTTATACCATTTTTAAAATAGTTTACTCACTCAGGAGATTCAGGCAAAGGTCCCCCTTCATCTTCAAGCCATTTAACTGGGGGCTTCACAAGAACACTCTGTACTAAAATACACATATATGTTAATATTTCCTGAAAACCATTGTAAGATCTATTCTCTAAGTTAGATTTTTTAATCTAAGTCTCTAACTTAATACTGTAAGGTAGAATTTACTGTACATTAAATTACATACAAGGAAAAACTCCCTTTCTTGCACAAAAGCAAATTCTTGGCATTATTTTGGCCTTCCTTTGACAGTGAATTCCACAGGCACACTCCTTAAGTCTCTGTCTTTTGCCAAGAGATCTGTCCAAAAATCAATGACATGACCATTTAAGAAATTCATTCTAAGATAGCTCCCAGGGATTGGGGGAAATGGGAGTTGGGGAAATGTTGGTAAAAGGTTAGAGAATTTCAGCTAGCTAGGAGGAATATGTTGAAGAGAACTATTGTATAATATTGTGAAAATAGTAAAAGATAATACATTGTTTACAAATACTTAATAGTACTTTTAAGCATTTTCAGCACATGCATAAAGTAATAATATTTGTTAACTGGTTCACCTGGAAATTTGTAATTTAGTTTCATTAATTTAATGCATATATCATTTTGAAGCATTATTATGTTTGTGAAGTGATTCTCTGCCTCAATATTCCAATAAAAATTGCAAAGACTAAAATACATTAATGTTTTCTGACAATTATAAAAATAGGAAATCTAAAACCATAGAGACAAAGTGAGAAATCAAATAGCAATAAATATTATCTGATAAATACAAAAGGTACCATTAAATTACAAAGTCTTTAGTTTGTAGTATCAAAAATAAAATGAAGGTAGAAAGTATATCAAAGACATTATATATTTAGAATATATAATGTCTAATATTCAACTTCTACTATTCTATCTTATTTTGGTTTCTGTTTATTTGTTTTGCTTTTTGTATTTTCTAAACAGGGTTTCTCTATGTAGCTTTGTCTGTTCTGGAACTCACTGTGTAGACCAGGTTGGCCTTGAACTCAGAGATCTGCCTGCTTCTGCTTTCCAAATTCTGGGATGAAAGGTGTGTGCCTCCACCACCAGGGTTGGTTTTCTTTCTTTTTTCTTTTCTTTTCTTTTTTTTTTTTAACAAGATCTCATGTAGCCCATGCTGGTCTCAAACTCACTGTGCAGCTAAAAATGATCTTGAACTCTATCCCCCAACTCAGCTCCAGTACTGGCGTTACAGATGTGCTCATGGGCCGAAGTAGAAGAAGCTTGGTGTATGCTACGTTACTTACCCAAATATCTCTTCATGCTCTTTTCAAAGTCCATTGACACCTCTTGTATGAGACTTCCCAGCAGTTCTTCTCGTTTTTTCCCTTCCTTTAGGTGCTCAGGTATCAGCATTAACATGTGGTCCAGCCACTGTGGCTGAATAGGTACTATAGGACTACTCTCTACACACTGCTTCATGAAAATGTAGTTTAACTTGGGAACATTAAAAAAACAGGCCAAATGGTCAGAATGATTTAGCATTTTAGTCTAGCACCTAAATCCTGTTTTCTAAAACAAGATTCTTTCAAATTAAAGAATATTCTAAAAAGTCTCCCTCATACACACATGCACACAGTAAAGTAATACATGTAATGTTTTTTTAATTAGATAAAATAAACCAAAAATCTTGTCTACTAAAAAAAAGTTTTCCGTAATATTCTCAGTTCATAATAAGGTTATATTTTCAGACCTCTATCCACCCCCACCCCCAATTCTTAATGGGCTTAGAAAATTTATAGCCAAATCTGCAAACATGCTTCACAATTTCCTCTTATAGGTAAGCTGCAGAAGTTTCTGGATCCTTTACTACTGAGTGAATCTTACATGTTGTCTTGTGTCTACCAACCATTCCACAGCCTGCTTGTTACTCATGCAGCGTCTCTAACAAAGCTCAGCACTACCTGGCATATCGCTAGTACACAGTAACTCTCAGTAAGTCCTTGTTACATGAAAATAAACATCATAGCAATATTAGGATAATTATTACACCAATGCTATGAGAGAGATACATTACTGTTATAACTGTTATCTTGAATATTTTTCAATAGTTTGGAATAGGAACTAAACTATATATACAGAATAACAGATGGCAACATAAAGACAACTCTTGAAAACCTCCTTTGTCGTTGGCAACATGCTTGCTCCTTTGATGGAGAAATGTAAGTCTGTTTAGACTTCTTCCCTAGGAGATTTAGTAGGTAGTCTTAGAAGAATACTTTGTAGTAATTGCTTTGAACATTTTCAAGACAAAAAAAATTTCCAACTCACTCCTTTTTTTTTAATTTCACTGGTCATCTGTCAAAACAACAACAACAAAACCCAAGGATGAAATTTAAAATATTTTAATCAAATAAAATCTTAAATATACCCATTCTTTTAAAAATGAGTTCTAAAGCTGGGCGGCGGTGGCACTTGCCTTTAATCCCAGAATTTGGGAGGCAGAGGCAGGAGGATTCTGAGTTCAGGCTTGCCTGATCCACGCAAAGAAGCCCTATCTCTAAAACAAACCAAACAAAGAATGCTATTGAGATTCTCATAAGACATAAAGTTGTACAGGGTTGTTAAGGTGAGAACTCACCGTCGGAGGGTAGTCTGGCTCTGGTAATGGGGGTATTCTTTTATCCAGGGTTTTGTCTAGACTTTTTTTAGCTCCAGAAATTCTGAAATTTACAATTAGAAAATTTTATGATAAAAATGAGCATTAATTACTAAAATACTTTAAGTTAAACATTTAAGACATCTATTTTAATACTAAACAGAGAAGTCTTCAGGAGATCTTTACTTGGCTACATTTTATTTCTTTATTTTCAAACTTGAACTCACAGTGTAGCTGAGGCTGGTCTGCAGTTCCTGGCACCCCAACTCTCTCACCTCCCAGGTGTTGAGATTATAGGTGGGGATCATTATGGCTCCCTCGACTGAATGAGCTTCTTATGAGAAACCAATACTACCAGTAATATCTTAAATCTTAAATTATTCAATAATACCATAAAGAAGTAACACTAAAAATGAAATCTTTGCATTTATAACTTACTGAGAGCGTATAAATGAACTGATATAGACTAAGCCATCCTCAGTTCAAATGCCAACCAGAGAAAACTTTCCTGTATTAATATCTCTTGAAGACTTCACAAAGCTTTCTCTCAGCTGACATGCCATCGAGACTGAGATGACAAGGAAAACAAACTGGGGACACGTGAGCCACAGTCACATGGAACAATACCTAAGAAATAACACCGGAAATACCTAAGAGGACGTCATGATGCTGGTGGCATGACAAAAGTGGAGGCAAATAAACATATCATATTTAACTCTGGTCCCTTTTGGTAAAGAAATACATGGAGGCTCTACTTTCATTGTTATTAATATAGCCCTATGGTTGGAAACTTTGAGGTAGTATACTAACAAACAGCAAATGAAAGTGGTAGAGACCTGAAAGACTCTGTCTTGAAAACAAAACAAATACTCTCTTGTCATCTATGTGTTTCTGCAAGTAGTACCACTTTCCACTTTCACTTGCTGCTTATCCAAATACCCCTGATAATTTCCTGTCATGTTCCTGTTTACAGAGTTTGGCTGTCTGACTGTCCTTCCTCCCTCCTTCCCTCTCTTCCCCTCCCCTCCCCCTCCCTCCCTCCCTCCCTCCCTCCCTCCCTCACTCACTCACTCACTCACTTCCTCCCCCTCTCCCCTCTCCCTCCCCTTCTCTCTATATCCCTGGCTGATCTGAAACTTGGTATATAGACTTCCTGGTCTTGAAATTACAAAGATCCAACTGCCTCTGCCCCTCAACTGCTGGAATTAAAGGTATGTACCATCATACCTAGCTTATTTGGAATATTTTAAAGGCACCCACTGCTCTAAAATACATCTTGAATTCTTTCTCATGGCCTATAAAACCCTGAATGATCACCGTTTACAGTCTTCCCCAGGCTTATGGTACCTGCATGATACTGGCAGTTATCAATTCCTATTCCTGACTTTGGTGGTTGCTATCTGTGTCCTTAGATTGACGTTTTCCTATTTGTTTAAGTGGAAGGTTTCTTCTCCTTCTTTTGTTATCTATTTAAATATTGTCTCCACAAGCCATTCCTGTCATGCTCCTCAGATAATGTTCTATTATATTAGCTTTTTTTAAGATTTATTTGTTTATTATATGTAAGTACACTGTTGTCTTCACACCAGAAGAGGGCATCAGATCGCATTACAGATGGTTGTGAGCCACCATGTGGTTGCTGGGATTTGAACTCAGGACCTCTGGAAGAGCAGTCAGTGCTTTTAACTGCTGAGCCATCTCTCCAGGCCCTTATTATTTATCTCTTATTCATAGAGGATCCCTCTATTGTCAACCCAGGCTAGCCTTGACCTCACAATCCACCAGACTTAGCTTTCTCAGTACTGAGATTACAGGCATGTACCCCACACCATGCTTTCTCTATCTTATTTCTTCAAAGTACCCATCATCTTCTCAGACAGAGGTGGCATATGCCTTTAATCCCAGCACTAGGGAGGTAAAGGCAGGTAAATCTCTGAATTCAAGGTCAGCCTAGTCTACACAGTGATTTCCAGAACAGCTAGGGTTACACAAACCCTGCCTCAAAAAATGTATAAAATAAAAAAGTGCTCATCATCTAAAGCAGTGGTCCTCAACCTTCCTAATTCTGCAATCATTCAATACAGTTTTTCATGCAGTGGTGACCCCTAACCACAAAATTATTCTTGTTGCTACTTCAAGCTGTAATTTTGCTATTGTTATAAATTGTAATATAAATATCTGTCTTTTCCAATGGTCTTAGGTGACCCTTGAGAAAGGGTCAGTCAATCCTCAAAGGGGTCACAACCCACAGGATGAGAACCACTGATTAAAAGAGTTCCTATAACTAGTTTGTATATGTTTACTGTCTTATCCTGATGGCAAATGAACTTGTTAAAGACGCAGTCTTTTACTATTGTTTTCTATGATCTTCCTCGTAACAGGCACAATGAGCATCAGGGAATTAATATCTCCAGATAAAATGATATTGATTTGTAGAAAGAATTAAAGCAATGTGGAAGGGATTCAAACACTTTCTAGACATGGTCATCCATAACTAAATCTTAATTGCAAAGCATATCTTTAAACAGAGAAACATCCAGTACATTCATGGATCCGTGAGTAGCTCCTAACAATAAAAATAATAGAAAGCTATTAAGTAATATCCTAATAACTCTTGTCTAAATCTTCTAAAAGATTAAGTGGTCTTTAGAATACATCAGGTAAGAGGCTAGAGAGATGGCTCAGAAGTTCAGAGCTCTTGCTGCTGGGTTTGGCTGCCAGCACCCATGTTGAGCAGCTCACAACTGCCAGAGCAGACATGATGGCCTCTGTGGGCATTTACATGTGTATTTGCACACACACACATACACACACTCACAAATTAAAGAGTTTTCATAAGATTGAAGAGGGCAAAAGACTTCTAACAACATATAATATGATATGTTAAAATTCCTCATAAATTTAGCTTTAAATATGAATAAGTAAATGATGCAATGATAAAAATATAAATCTAAGAAATTTCAAAAATCACTACAGTTAATAGTGTAATATTAGACACAATAAAAGATACTTGAACTGCAGAAACAAACCACTTGGACCCAAACCTCAGGGCTGTGGTCAAATTATTTCTCTGCTCCTTAATTCCTCATTTAAAAAATATAGCTAGGGCTGGATTAATGGCTCAGGACCTGAGTTTGACTTCCAGCACCCACATGGCAGCTCACAACTCTAGTTCCCTTTTCTGACTTCCCTGGCCTCTTGTATATACATGCTATACACACATAAACTTAGACACACACACATTTTTAAAATACAAATTTTAAGAGTTCAACAATAGTATTTATCTCAGCAAGGTGCTGTGAGAAGTATTGGTAAAGCAACAGAGGCACAATCTGAATAAGCAGGCACTCTACAAAATTGGTTAGCATTATGATTCATTCTCGATTGCTTTTCTAATTAATTTGAATTTTAATCCTTATTTTACCCACAGACCACCTATATAGTTTTCTAAATTTTTGAGTCTAGAACACTAATCATTAAGTCTAAGCAATAATTATTTACTAATATGCTGCTTACACTAATTGATTGATTTTCTTCTGCTGCTCCTTAGATCTTCTGTAATTTAGCAGCTCACTTTGTTTTGGTGTGTCAACACCTATGTTTTGGGGGGGATGAACAATGGGAGGCAACTTCAAGTTCAAAGCTTCCTTTTCTGCTGTTATGGCAGTTTTGTTAGGATCTGACATCTTGATCTCCTAAGGATTGAAATACTCTATATTCTGAAAAGAGAAAGTTCATACAGCCATTATTTATGAAATCAAGCCTGAATATATTCAGTGTTTCTTACACATTGGTACTTTAAATGAAATCAATAGCTGTTCAGATTCACTTACCAAGTGTGGTAGTGGTTAAAGAATGGCAGTTGAGATGAGTGGACAGGAATTCTAAACACTCTCTGCCAGCCACCTGCTATGAAAAAATGAAGCCAGATATTTCCCCTTTACAACCTGAAATTAAAGAACTAAATTAAACATGCTCTAAACAGCCTTTCAACTCTAAAATCCTGAGTTTATTGTTTTCCCCAGATGCAAACCACAAGATACAACAAAATTGCCCCTCCCCCAAACTGGTATTTAATATCATTAATATTTTTTCAAGACATTATTGAATCAGCGTGTCTAACATCCTAGAAAGTGATGATTGACAAAAAATAGGGATAGTTAATGCAAAGCAAATGTAAAGCATAAACAGACACTCAACAATGTAACTATGGTATCAACTACACTTGCTCCAAATGCCCCAGGGTTTGGAGATTTTCTGCAGGCACCCAAATCATAGATCTTAGATGGAAAGGAAGAGAAATGCAGAGAACTGGTACCTATCTGATTCTTCTCTTTTGCCACTCAGAAACAGACAAGAGTTTCTCCTCTGAAGGGCTACTGCAACCCAGTAGAAACAACATAGTCACCATGGAAACTGTCTTGCCTACCAGAAGGGCTGGATAAAGGTTGCTAGAAGAGGCAGTTGCTGAACTAAGACAGACTTAAGATAAACAGTTACACTGTTTTTCCGCAAGTGAATTGAAAGCAAGTTGGTTTTGTGTTGCTGTTGTTGCTGTTTAACTAACTGCCTTACCTTGAAAGGAGTCCAGGAAATGAAGATTTTCAAATTACAGGAAAAGGCATGAGTAGAAAATTGGATCCATTGGAGAATATGCAGATTTACATAAATACTCATTGTCAATGAAGAATGGAGTTTTTAAATGTCCCCATAGTGATTTTCTGTAACTATTGTAACCAAGCCCCAATATGATTTATCTTGTTCTTATATTTGCTATTTGTTTATACATTTTCAGAAATTCCTTACCAAAAATCAAACAAGTTAAGGTGTACAAACCTTGCAACTATGTTTAAAGAAGGAATGTTGTAACTTGAAACTCCAATATACAGTCCAGGAAGGCTATTAGGGATGAATAAAAACTGTGGAATATTTGGTTTCTGTT
Organism: Micromys minutus; assembly: GCF_963924665.1. Taxonomy (NCBI): domain Eukaryota; kingdom Metazoa; phylum Chordata; class Mammalia; order Rodentia; family Muridae; genus Micromys; species Micromys minutus. Next base: position 32,146,145 of record NC_137981.1, read on the forward strand.
AGCATGCCTACTAATAGGCTTCACTCTGAGGCTTCTGTAAGCGTTTTCCTGTCACTCCTGTGCTCTCCCCACATTGGCTCCTTTCCTCCACTCAGTTAGTAGTCTATTATACGTCATCCCTGTCTGCAACTCAAATAAACACTTTGTCACAAGAATGCATGAGATCTATGTCTGGCTTGTTTCAGCAGACCTGATTTGCCATGTGTAACACCTTGTCCTCGCACAAGCCACAGCTGTTCCTCTGGTGTTCTGAGATAGCTGGGACTATCAATTTTATTTTCAAAATTCTCAAAGGCTAGGCCAGAAGTGGAGAATAGTGTATAAATACTTTCCTTCTTCCTGGGCCTTATTTTTTTCCCCAAGGGCCTACAGTTTTTGCTTGAATATATTTGCTCCAATGATTCTGACATGCTTAGCTCATTTCTCCTATTTGCACAGTTGGGAGGGTCTTCCCTTCCTTGTATTATGAGGAACTGTTTGGTACTAAAGGTTTTGAAGATTATAGGAATGGATTTTCTTCTTTCCCTGGTAGAACAGCAAAGCAAAAGGGTCTATTCTCAAAAACATCCTTCTCACCCCAGGCTTGGAGGAAAGGAGGCATAACAGACCACAGTTTAGTTCAGAGCAAGCTTCTCAAGCCCAGTGCAGATATCTCTTCCAAAGCTGATTGTTTTTCCAGTTTCCAGATGGTAAATTCATTGATTTTTAGCAACATTTGAATATCTTCTGTGTGCTAGTCACCATCTCAGATTGTTTTTAAAGATTTATTTATTTGATTTATACAAGTACACTGTTGTCTTTAGACACACCAGAAGTGGCATCAGATCCCATTAGAGATGGTTGTGATTACCATGTGGTTGCTGGGAATTGAACTCAGGATCTCTGGAAGAACAGTCAGTGCTCTAACCACTGAGCAATCTCTCCAGCCCTCTCAGATTTTTTTAATGATGAAGCATAATATACTCCTGTGTCTTGCACACAGTAAGTGTTCCAAATGTATGACTTCAATAAGAGAACTTTATAGAACTTTGTAGCTTGTTAAATTGAATATATATGTGTATAAAACAAAATAATTGTATGTTTAGGTGATAGGGTTTTTTAATGCTATTTTCTCTAGGCTAAAACACAAGGACAAAAGGGAAGGCAAACACATTAATTTAGTGATCTAGTGAAGAGATTTTATAGATATAATCAAATTACCAATAAACTGACATTAATCTATGGAGATCATCCTTAGACAACCTGTTTTCATCAGTAGACTTGTTTTTAAAGTTTTTAAATTAAATACCTATTCAAACTCTGTCAGTTAACAAGTTGGGTTATTTAACTGAAAATATTATTTGATGTGTGTGATGGGGACAATGCCACTATTACCCAGATCCAAAGCCACACAAGGCTGCCCCCCAAAAGAAAATTACAGACCAACATTCCTTATGAACATAGATGTAAAATGTTTCAATAAAATATTTGTCAACCAAATTCAGGAACATGTCTGTCTTAATGTTCTGTTGCTATGAAGAGACATGACCATGGCCACAGCAACTCTAACCAGGGAAAGCATTCACCAGTTTCGCAGGTTTAGTTCATTGTCATCTGAGCAGAGGGCCTGGCAGCATGCAGGCAGTAGTTGAGACTTCTACATCCAGATCCACAAGCAGCAAGAAGAAAGAGACTCTGTGCTTGGAATGTGCTTTTTGAAACCTCAACGCCTATCACCTGTGACCTCCAACTAGGCCATAGCTCCTAATCTTTTCAAATAGTGATCAAATATTCAAATCTATTAGCCTATAGAAGCCATTCTCTTCAAACCACCATAACATTAAAAAGATTATACACCGCTGTCAAGTTGGCTTCATTCTAGAAATGTAGATATGATTCAACATACATAAATCAATGAACACAAACCACCACATAGACAAACCGAAAGACAAAAACCACATGATCATTTCATGCAGAAAAGGCCTTTGACAAAATCCAATATCTATCTGTTCCTGATGGACAGACTAGAGATACAAGGGACATAACTAAACATATAAAAGCAATTTAAAGCAAGCTGTTGTCAATATCATTCTAAATGAGGAGAAACTCAAATTCTATTAAAATAATTAAAAAAAACAAGACGAGAATGACCATTCTTCCCACTCTTATTCAATATACCACTTGAAATATTAGAAAAATAAGACAATCAAGGGAGATCAAGGGGAAACAAGCAGGAAAGGAGTCAAAGTGTTTTTATTTGCAGGTGATATGACTTTATATATAAAAGGCCATAAAGACTATATCAGGAAACTTCTATAGCTAATAAACACTTTCAGCAATGAAGCAGGATACTAAATTAATACACAAAAATCAGTAGCCTTCCTATATACAACATACCAAGAAATAAATTAGGGAAACAATACTTTTCACAATAGTCTCAAACAAACAAACTTTGGAAAAACTCTAATCAAACAAGTGAAAATTTTGTATAATCAAAACTTTCAGAGCCAATTAGTGGTGGTGTATGTCTTTATCTCAGCACTTAGGAGGCAGAGGCAGATCTCTGAATTTGAGGCCAGCCTGGTCTACAGAGTGGGGTTCAGGACAGTTTAACACAGAAACCGTGTCTTGAAAAAAGTGAACCAAATCAAATAAAACAAAAAGCAAAAACCTTCAGAACATTGAAGAAAGAAAGTGAAGAAGAGACCAGAAGATAGAATGATCTTCCATGTTGTGGATCGGTAGGATTAGTTTTGTGAAAACCGCCATCTTACCAAAAGCAATCTATATATCAATAAAATCTCCATCAAAATTCCTATGTAATTCTTTGCAGAAATCAAAAAGAAATTTAAAAAGCCATCCTCAGCTGCATATGGACTCACAAGAAATCCAGGATTGCTATAAAAACATTCCTGAATAATAAAAGAACTGCTATGGGTATCACCAGCCCAGGTTTCTGTTATATTACAGGGCACAGTAGAACAGCATGGCATTAACATAAAAGTACATACATTAATCAGTGAAATCAAATTAAATGCCCAGACATAAGTCCCATACATCTATTATTTTTTTCAAAGAAGCAAGAATACGTATTGCAGAAGAAACCAACAAACAGTGCTATTCAAACTGGATAGCTGAATATAGAAGAATGAAAATAGATCCATATCTATAAAGATCTAGGATCCCAACATAACATTAGATATCCTGAATCTGCTATAAGAGAAAGTAGGGAATAGTTTTGAACTCATTGGCACAAGAAAGGACACCACTAACACTGGCACTAAGACTAACAATTAATGACTGAGAATTCATGAAGCTAAAAGACACCATGGTTTTATTATTAGCATCCTATAGAAGGAGTTAAAAATCTTTACCAATTACATATCTGATAAAGAGATAGTATCTGGCAAGGACAAGGGAAGGCCAGCTCAGAGCATGATGGCGGCTAGGCTACGATGTCTGAACCTTGGCGAGCTGGCTTCATGGATGCAGGCCGTGTGGTGGAGGCCGTTGCTCCAAGCCTCCTCCCAGCAGGCAAAGTAGAAGCTAAGCAAGTGCTGGCCAGTGCAGCAACAGACAAGAACCTCTGCCACTTCAGGGCCCTGGGTTGCCAGACTACTCATTCCAACTATGAGGTGCTGCAAAACTGCCCACGTGTCATCTTTGCCACCAAACCCCAAGTCCTGCCAGCTGTTCTAGCAGAAGTGGCCCCTGTAGTCACCACTGAGTGCATCATCATTTCTGTGGCTGCTGGGATCTCTCTGAGCTCTATGGAGGAGTTGTTATCCCTGAGAACGAGTATTGGGAGTCTCTCCCAATCTACCCTGTTCAGGAGGGGGCTGTGGTGATGACACGGGTCCGCCATGCTGGGAATGATGACGCCAAGCTGCTACAGAACTTGCTGGAAGCCTGTGGGCAGTGCATAGAGGTTCCTGAGTCCTACGTAGATATCCACACTGGCCACAGTGGCAGTGGTGTGGCCTTTGTGTGTACATTTTCGGAGGCCCTGGCTTTAGGGGCCATCAAGATCGGCATGTCCAGTGACCTGGCCCACCGCATTGCTGCTAAGACTCTGCTGCCAAGATCAGACAGCCAAAATGCTGCAACAGGAAGGGAAGCACCCAGCCCAGCTTCAGACAGACGTGCTCACACCAGCTGGAACCACCATCCTTGGGCTCATGCCCCAGAGTAGGGTGGTTTTCGAGCAGCTGCTGTGAGTGCTGTGGAAGCAGCTACCTGCTGGGATAAGAAGCTCAGCAAGAAGTAAGGCAGGCCTCAGAAGAGATGCCAGGCTCCTGGCCCTGCTAAAGTCTCTGTGGTGAAAACAGCCCTGCCTACATGGGTGCTGTAATGGGCTGTTCTCTAAGCATCATGGCCATCATTTTTACCTGGGAAGCTGTGACTACTTGTAAGATACCGTCAAGACGGGGTGTGTTGACATTCAGTCAAAGAAGGAAAAGGTGAGAAGGGTCATTTGACCCTTGTCTGAGATTCCAGATCCTCCCTTCTATACCTCCCAGCCAGGTGCAATTGTGTCCTCATTGCACGTGGCCTCATGGTCTCAGGAGCTGGTAGAATATGTGGCCTGTCGAGGTGATAGACATCATCCTCCCTGCTGGCATGAGACGTTTTGATATTCTCTAAGCCAAATAAACTCATTGGTTCCCTAAACTGGACTTTGAGAGAGAGAGAGAGAGAGAGAGAGAGAGAGAGAGAGACAGAGAGAGAGAGAGAGAGAGAGAGAGAGAGAGAGAGAGAGAGAGTATCTAAGGAGCAGATGCAGAGATCCACAGCCTAGGTGGAGTTAGGTGGATTAGGTGGAGCTCAGGGAATCCTACAAAAGAGGACTAGGAAGGATTGTAGGAACCAAACAAGTCAAGGATACCACAAGAATATGGCCCACGGAATCATCTAGCCAGGGCTCATAGGGGCTCACACAGACTGAACCAAGAACTGGGGAGCCTGCCTAGGTCTGACCGAGGTTCTCTGTATGTGTTATGGTTGTGTGGGTTGGTGTTCTTATGGAGCTCCCAGCAGTGGGAACTGTCTGACTTTTGCCTGCTTTGGGAACCCTTTTCCTGCTACTGGGGTGACTTGTCAAGGTGTACCTTGATAGAAAGGTATATGCCTAATTGTGCCATGTTTGGTTGGCATCCCTGGAGGCTTGCTCATTCTAAAGGGAAAGAAAGGAGTGGATCTAGACGAGAAGGGAGGAGAATAGGGAAGAAAAACTGCAGCTGAGATGTAATATTTAAGAGAAGAATTTTTAAAAAGACACCTAATCTCTTTCAGGTAGCTCCACTCTCTAATGATCAAGCATTCAATTATTTGAGCCAATGAGGCTACTTCTATTCAAACCACTACAGTGATCTACTCAGGAGGGATGGAAAGATTGTAAGAGTCAGAGGCAGTAGATGCTTCCAAAGAAACAGTTTCTATCCATTGAAACAGTACTGATAGAAATACAAACTAACAGAGACTATGACAACATGCACAAGATCTGTGTAGGTTTAAACCAAACAAGATCCCAGCACTAAAAGGAAGAATTGGAACAGAGTCTTACCTCTGCTCAAGAAGGTCTTTGCAATTGATACATACTAGAAAGGGGGAAGTGAGTTTTTTCAGTGGAGTGTCATTGGGTATATCAACTATACTCCCAAGCATACCCCATGGCCAGTAGTTGGCCAACACAAATTCCATGTTTTTTTTTTATTTTTTTTGCAACAGTTCTGTTTTGATATTTTTGTCTCACTAAGTTTTTTTTTATTAATTTATATTTTGAGGAGAGAGAGAACATGAAGTTGTTTAAGTGGAGAGGTGGGGAGGAGAAGCAAAACATGATTAAAATATATCATATGAAAAATTTAAGTAAATTAAAATAATCATTATTATACATGTGTATGATTGGGGTGAGGGTAACACTGCCGTAGCAAACCTGTGGAGCCAAACGACAACTTCATAAAATCATTTTTATCATTTTTTCTTCTACATTTACATGGGTTCCAGGGATTGAACTCAGGTTAAGATTCATAGCTGTTTTGTTAGCTGAACTATCTCACCAGACTGGGTGATAACCAGATACACACACACACACACACACACACACACACTACTTAGCTTCCTAACACTTAGTTTTAAAAGTTCCTTATAAATTCTAAATGCAAGCCTTAAATTAGATATTTTGCAAGTATATACTTGCTCATTCCTGCTCTTAATGGTGTCCTTGAAGAGCAATCACTTCTAACCTCAATAAAGCCAATGTGTATGTGTATGTATTTTGAGGTCATCTATAAAAGGCAGATATACCTATAAAGACTTTCTGTTTTCTTCTAATTTTATGTTATACTCCATTATGTCTTTACATGGTTACAAGTATGGACCCAAGTTAATATTTTGCATAAGAATATACAAATGCAGGAGCTGGATGGCACGGCAATTTAGATCACTTGTTGCTGTTGCAGAGGGCACAGATTTTATTCCCAGCACCCACATGGTGGCTCACAACCAGCCTTAACTATAGTTCAACTGGGTCTAATTACTCTTTTTAGTCTTCTTGAGCACCAGGCACACACGTGACAAACATACATACATGTAGGCAAAACATACATATAAAGAAAAAGAAATCTTTCTTTAAAAAATGAAAATACAAACACCCCAGTATCAGTTGTTGAAAAAGACTGTCTTTTTGACATGGATGTGCATTGGCATCTTTATTTTTAAAAAATTCAGTTGAGTAATAGTAATCATCTCTGGTTACTCTCTGATGAGTGGCTTCAGCTACTCAGGAGGCTGAAACAGAAATGTGTGAGTACAAAGCCAACTTGTACAATATGGTGAGATCCTAACTCAAAATAAAACAAAACAAAATCCCCTTTCTGAGACCTGGTAGTACGTGCTGCGGAGCTCCCTCCAGTCTGCTCTGTCCTGACTCACCACTGTTCACTGCAGCTGAGGAACAAGTCGGTCAGGAAGCTGCGCCTCAGAAACTGGAAAGACGCCCTTGGAGCCCGAAGTGACGATACACCAAATTCGAATCACGCTCACCAGCCACAATGTGAAGTCTCTGGAGAAGGTTTGTGCAGACTGGATCAGAGGTGCTAAGGAAAAGAATGTAAAAGTGAAAGGACCAGTGCGCATGCCTACAAAGACATTGAGACTCACTGCCAGAAAAACACCTTGTGGTGAAGGTTCCCAAGACATGGGATCGATTCCAGATGAGGATCGACAAGCGACTCATTGATTTACATAGTCCTTCTGAGATTGTTAAACAGATCACTTCCATCAGTATTGAGCCTGGAGTGGAGGCTGAAGTCACCATTGCCGATGACTAAGTCAACTGTTTAAATAAATTGACTTAATTGTTTTTAAAAAATCTATTACTTGAATATAATATAACTGTAAGTTTTATTTCTGGACTTTCAATTGTGTTCCTTTGATTTGAATGACTGACTATGGATAATGCAACATTGTCTTGATCACTCTAATTTAGTAAAACAATTACTAAAGGATGGGATGGATCTCAAAGTGGGGTGGTCTCTGGATGGACTTTCCTTCAGACTCTGTTCCATGTTTTGTCCCTGTGTTTCCTTTAGACAGTTAAAGATCTTGAGATGGGTAGATGTCCCCACCCCTCAACTGGAGTCTATGTCTGTCTACTGGAGGTGGTCTCTTCAGGTTCTATCTCTCCACTATTGGGTATTTTGGCTAATGTCATCCCCATACATATTTCTATTTATTCTCCTGGCCTTCTGGACTTCTTTCCTGTCTCTTCCCATACCTGATCCTGTCCCCCTTTTTCTCCCCCTTTCCTCTTCCCCACCAAGGTCCCTCCCTACTTTTGCCTCCCATGATTATTTTCTTCCCCCTTATAAGTGGGATTAAAGAATCCACACTTTGGCCTTCCTTCTTGTTAACCTTCATATGGTCTGTGAGTTGTATCATGGGAGTTCTGAACTTTATATAAATGCACTACACTTTCAGTATCCATTCCTATGTTGAAGGACATCTGGGTTCTTTCCAGTTTCTGGCTATTACAAATAAGGCTGCTATGAACATAGTGGAGCATGTGTCCTTGTTATATGTTGGAGCTTCATTTAGGTATATGCCCTGGTGTGGTATAGCTGGGTCCTCAGGTAGTACTATGTCCAATTTTCTGAGTAACTGCCAGACTGCTTTCCAGAGTGGTTGTACCAGCTTGCAATCCCACCAACAATAGAGGAATGTTTCTCTTTCTCCACATCACCACCAGCATCTGCTGTCACCTGAGTTTTTTATTTTAGCCATTCTCACTAGTGTGAGGTAGAATCTCAATGTTGTTTTGATGTACATTTCCCTGATGACTAAGGATACTGACTTTTCTTTAGGTGCTTCTTGGCCATTCCAAATTCCCCAGTTGAGAATTCTTTGTTTAGCTCTGTACCCCATTTTTAATAGGGTTATTTGGTTTTCTAAAGTCTAACTTCTTGGATATTAGCCCTCTATCAGATGTAGGGTTGGTGAAGATCTTTTCCCAATTTTAGGTTGCCATTTTGTCCCATTGACAGCATCCTTTGCCTTACAGAAGCTTTTCAGTTTCATGAGGTCCCATTTGTCAATTGTTGGTCTCTTAGCGCCTGAGCCATTTAGTGTTCTGTTCAGGAAAATTCCCCCTTCGCTAATATGTTTGGGGCTCCTTCCCACTTTCTCTTCTATTAAGATTCAAAATATTGGTTTTATGTGGAGGTCCTTGATCCACTTGGATTTGAGCTTTGTATAAGATAAAAAATGGATCAATTTGTATTCTTCTATATGCACACCTTCAATTAGACCAGCACCACTTGTTGAAGATGCTTTTTTTTCCCCACTATATGTTTTTGACTTCTTTGTCAAAGATCAAGTGACCATAAGTGTGTGGGTTTATTTCTAGGTCCTCACTTCTGTTCCAGTGAGCTACCTATATGTCTGTACCAATTCCATGATGTTTTATTACTATTGCTCTGTAGTAGTGATTGTCCCAGCAGTTCTTTTATTGTCGAGAATTGTTTTTGCTATCCTGGGTATTTTGTTATTCCAGATGAAGTTGAGAATTGCTCTTTCTATCTCTATAAAGTATTAAGTTGAAATTTTGATGGAATTGCATTGAATCTGTCTATTGCTTTTGGTAAGATAGTCATTTTTACTATATTAATCCTACTAATCCATGAGTACAGGAGATTTTTCCATTTTCTGAGATCTTCTTTGTTTGATTTCTATATCCAGAGACTTGAAGTTTTTGTCATACAACTTTCACTTGCTTGATTTGAGTTACACTAAGATATTTTATATTATCTGTGACTATTGTGAGGTGTGTTGTTTTCCTAATTTCTTTCTCTTCCCATTTATCCTTTGTGTAGAGGAAGTCTACCGATTTGTATGAGTTAATTTTATATCTAGCCACTTTGCTGAAGTTGTTTAACAGTTGTAGGAGTTCTCTGGTAGAATGTTTGGGGTCACTTATGCATAATATCATCATAATATCAGCAAATAGTGATACTGTTACCTCTTCCTTTCCAATTTGTATCTCTTTGACTTCCTTTTATTGTCTAAGTGATCTAACTAGAATTTTGGGTATGATATTGAATAAATAAGGAGAGAATAGGCAGCATTGTCTTGTCCCTGATTTTAGTGGGATTGCTTCAAGTTTCTCTCCATTTAATTTGATGTTGGCTGTTGGTTTGCTGTATATTGCTTTTATTAGGGTTAGGTATGTGCCTTAAATCCCCGATCTTTCCAAGAATTTTAACATGTCAAAGTATTTTGACAAAGAGTTTTTCAGCATCTAATGAGATGATCATGTGATTTTTTTTTTCCCCTTTGAGTTGGTTTATATAATGAATTACATTGATGGACTTCCAAATGTTGAACCATCCATGCATCCTTGGGATAAAGCCTATGTGATCATGGTGAATGATCATTTTGGTGTGTTCTTGGATTCTGTTTGTGAGAATTTTATTGAGTATTTTTGCATCAAAATGTGTAAGTGAAATTGGTCTGAAATTCTCTTTCTTTGTTGGGTCTTTGGTTTAAGTATCAGCATAACTGTGGTTTCATAGAATGAATTACATAGTATTCCTTCTGTTTCTATTTTGTGGAATAGTTTGAGAAGTGCTGGTATTAGGTCTTCTTTGAAGGTCTGATAAGATTATGCACTAAAACCATCTGGCCCTGAGTATTTTTTTTCTACCTATGAGACTTTTAATGAATATTTCTATTCCTTTAGAGTTATTGGACTGTTAGTTTATCTGGTCCTGATTTAACTTTGGTACCTGGTATGTGTCTACAAAATCATCCATTTAATCTAGATTTTCCAGTTTTGTTGAGTATAGATAGGATTTAGTAGTAGAATCTGATGTTTTTTTTTAATTTCCCCAGTTTCTGTTATGTCTCCCTTTTCATTTCTGATATTGTTAATTTGGATTCTGTCTCTGTGCCCTTCAGTTAGCTTAGATAAGGGTTTATCTCTCATGTTGATTTTCATAAAGAACCAGCTCTTAGTTTTGTTGATTCTTCATATACTTCTTTTTGTTGTTGCAAGTTGTTTGATTTCAGGCCTGAGTTTGGCTAATTACTGCCTTCTACTCCTCTTGGGTGTGTTTGCTTTTTTTTTTTTTTTTTGTTCTAGAGCTTTTAGGTGTGCTGTTGCTAGTGTAGAATCTCTCCAATTTCTTTATGAAGGCACTCGGTACTGTGAATTTTCTTGTTAGTACTGCTTTCATTGTGTCCCATAAGGTTGGGTATTCTGTGCCTTCATTTTCTTTAAATTCTAGAAAGTCTTTAATTTCTTTCTTTATGTCTTGCCTGACCAAGTTATCATTGAATAGAGTTGTTCAGTTTCCATGAGTATGTGGGCTTTCTGCTGCTTTTGGTTATTATTGAATACGACCAGCCATAGTCCATGGTGATCTGATAAAATACATGGGATTATATCAATCTTCTTGTATCTGTGGAGGCTTCTTTTGTGTTTGATTATATGGTCAATTCTGGAGAAGGTACTGTGAGAAGCTGAGAAGAAGGTATATTCTTTTGTTTTAGGGTGAAATATTCTATAGATAGCTGTTAAATCCATTTGGTTCATAATTTCTGTTAGTTTCACTGTGTCGCTGCTTAGTTTCTGTGATCTGTCCATTGGTGAGAGTGGGATGATGGAGTCTCCCACTATTATTGTATGAGGGTCAATGTGTGTTTTGAGTGCTTCTTTTCCAAATTTGGGTGCCCTTGCATTTGGGGTGTAGATGTTTAGATTAGAGAGATCATCTTGGTGGATCTTTCCCTTCCAGAGTATGAAGTGTCCTTCCCCATCTCTTGATAACTTTTGGTTGAAAGTCTATTTTATTAGATGTTAGAATGGCTACTCCAGCTTGTTTCTTGGAAATTTTCCCCAGCTTTTTACTTTGTCACTGATGTGTGTTTACTGTATACAGCAAAAGGTTGGGTCTTGTTTACATATCCAGTCTCTTTGCCTATGTCTTTTTATTGGAGAATTGAGTTTATTGATGTTAGAGATATTAAAGACCAATAATTGTTAGTTCCTGTTATTTTTGTTTTTATAAGTACTATTATGTTTATGTGGTTCTCTTCTTTTGAATTTGTTGTGAGATGATTAATTTCTTGTGTTTTCTTGGGTGTAGTTTTCCTCCTTGTGTTGGAGTTTTCCTCTATTATCCTCTGTTGGGGTTGATTAGTTGAAATATAGTTTAAATTTGGTTTTGTCATCTATGATGATTGAGAGTTTTGCTGGGTATGGAAGACTGGCCTGGCATTTGTTTTCTCTTATGGTCTGCATGACATCTGTCCAAGATGTTCCTGCTTTTAGAGTATCTATTTCGAAGTCTGGTGTAATTCTGATAGGTCTGCTTTATATGTTACTTGGCCTTTTCCCCTTACAGCTTTTAATATTCTTTCTTTATTCTGTATATTTAGTATTTTGATTATTATGTGATGGAAGGAAATTTTTTTCTGGGTTAATCTATTTGGTGTTCTGCAGGTTTCCTGTACATTTATGACCATCTCTATTTTTAGGTTAGGGAAGTTTTCTTCTATGATTTTGTTGGAGATGTTTTCTGGCCCTTTTAATTGGGAATCTTCACTCTCCTGTTTCTATTATTCATAAGTTTGGTCTTTTCATTGTGTCCTGAATTCCCTGGAAGTTTTGAGGTAGGAGCTTTTTGAATTTTGTATTTTCTTTGAGTGTTGTGTCAATATCTTCTATGGTATCTTCTATACCTGAGAGTCATCTCTTGTATTATGTTAGTGATGCTTGCATCTGTAGCTCCTGATCTCTTTACTAGGCTTTCCATCTCTAGGGTTGCTTCTTTGTGTTTTCTTTAGTGTTTCTATTTCCATTTTTAGATCCTGTACAGTTTTGTTCAACTCCTTCACCTGCTTGACTGTGTTTTTCTGTATTTAAGGAATTTATGTGTTTCCTCTTTAAGGGCTTCTACCTGTTTGCCTGTGTTTCTTTAAGGGAATTATTTATGTCCTCTTTAAGGTCCTTCATCATCTTCGTGATAATATGGAATTTTAGGTCAAAATCTTGCTTTTCAAGTATGTTAGGGTATCCAGGGCTTGATATTGTGTGAAAACTGGGTTCTAATGGTGCTAAGTGGCATTAATTTCTGTTGCTTATGTTCTTGTGCTTGCCTTTCCCCATCTGGTTATTTCTGATGTTAACTGGCCTTGCTATCTCTGAGTGGTGCCTGTCCCTCCTGTGAGCCTATGGTTATAACAGACCTCCTGGGAGCCACACTGTCTCTGGGTGTGTGTGGAAGGGGAAGGCTGGAACACCAGAACTGCCTCCAGGCACAGTTGTGGACAGGAAGGGGTAGATAGGTCCTGCATCCACTGATTCCCATGGGGACCCCCAGTTAGGTCACATATTGGGGTGGGTGGTCTCACCTGTGAACCTGGCTGTAATGAACCTCCTGGGAGTCAAGCTGTCTATGGATCTAACTTGTTGGTTATTGTTGCTTCTTTTTCTTTTTACAGAAGGGTTGTCTTTCTTCTTCAGTTATGACATAGCTTTGATGGCTACAGGAGTCTAAGTGGCAGCTTGATGTTTAAAGTTTCTGTTAAGAAATTATCTATTATTCTGGTAGACTTTATTCATGACTTGATGTTTTTCTTATATCTTTCACTAGTTTCTTTATATTTAGGATTTTAAGTAGATGATGGAGGGAGGTTCTTTGCTGGTTATAACTATTCTAAAGTCCTTGTGCATGTGGATGAGCATTCTTCCTTTGATTTGGGAAATCAAAATCTGCTTTTATTGCAATGTTTTTGTTTTAACATAAAATTCTTCTTTCATGCCCATAATTCATTGGTTTGTTTTCTCAGTGTCTCATAGATCTCAAATATTCATACTTTACTTTATCAGTGTATGAATGTTCCAATTCCTCTCCTTTTCTTCAAGCCCTGACATTTTCTTCCCATGATTTATTCTGTTGGTGACATTTGACTAATTAGCACTTTTGTTTTCTGTATTGCAGTTTGATTTTGCTTCAGTATTTTCATGTATTGATTTCCTTATTTCATCCAGCTATGTGTGTTATCTTGGAATTCATTTCATGAATGGGTATCCTCTTTAATTTCTGTGAGCATACTTTGTGATTTCATCAGACTCACTACAATTGGAAGCCAGTACTTAAGGATTAGTAGCTTGTGGAGCAGTCATATTGACTTGGATTTTCGTGTTTCTTGGGTTTGTTTTCCCCATGGGAGTTGCACATTTGGTGTTACTTTTTTATTTTACATTTTCTTATTTAGCTTAGTGATGGTGTGTGTGGTGGGGGGTGTAGGTCAGAGGATAACTTGTAGGAACTTGTTCTCTCCTTTAACCAAGTGGGTCCTAGGTATTCAGCTCAGGACTTCAATCATGGAAACAGGTGCCTTTGCCCCTTGAAGTATCTTGCAAGCCCAGGCTGAATTTTTTTTAAACCATCCTTATTCTTTAACTTGAAATATCTGCAATATTCAAGAATTAATAAGTTGTAGTAGAGTTGAGTCATTTTCCTCTGTTACATGTTTGTTCACTTCCCCATGGAGAATACTGTGTGCAAAACAATCATTCTCAAGAAATAGAAACATTATAAAAATAGTGTAGTATAAAAAAAGTAGTCATGTCTTAGTTGCCAGTCATTTTAAGAAGGAACAGTGATAGAAGCAGTATACATTAATATATATTACTGTGGGTATGAGTGGAATGCACTAAGATTAAGAGAATAATTAGAACAAATAGAAATGACAAGGGAAGTAAGGTGAGGCATTTTTGTCTAAAGGTAGAGTGAAAAAAGTGAGAGGTAAAGAAATGTAATCAGATTAAAACAGCTATATCTCTGAGGAGGCATAGACACAAACCTCATGAAGCAAGCCAATCTCTGGTCTTTGGGAAAGCTTAGGAGGAAGGAAAAAAAGATATGAATGAAAAACAACAATGAAGAACAGATCAAGACAGAGCTGGTTTGCTTCTCTGACAATGAACATTGCCCTAGTTTGCCTTTTATTGCTATGATAAAACACTGAACATTATTGCAGAGGTAAGCAGATCTCTGACAGAGCTAGTTCCAGTACATCAAAGACTACCCAGAGAAATCCTGTTTCAGAAAACAAAAGATTGTGACAAAAAGTTTTGTCTTGGAAAAAACATAATCAAACCAAACAAACAAAACACTGAGCAAAAATAACTTGGGGAGTGTCTTGGTTTGGGTTTCCCTTACTGTGAAGAAACACCATGACCAAGGCAACTATTATAAAACACAACATTTAATTAGGACTGGCTTACAGGTTCTGAGGTTCATTTCGTTATCATCATGGTGAGAAGCATGGTTGTGTTCAGGCAGAAATGGTGATGAAGAAGGAGATGAGAGTTCTACATCTTGTTCTGAAAGCAAACAGAAGACTGACATCCTGAGGCAGCTAGGAGGAAGCTCTCAAAGCCCACCCTCACAGTGACACACTTCCTCCAACAAGGACACACCTTTGGCTTATAGGTTATACAGTCTATCACAAATGGAAGCCAGAGGAGAAACTCAAGGCACAGGGCTTTCACTGTTCTGTACCAGTTGAGGTCCTAGAGCACAACTGAACACATACCTCTATCCCTAGCCTAAAAGCTATCTCCAACTGATAGCAACTTGCAAATAAAAATTTCTCTTTCTCCAAGGGAATCTCACTAGGAAAACAAACTACTCTTAAAGGTAGATTGCATGCCTGTTGCCCTAGCCCTTCCCCTACCCCAAGACAGTCCTTGGTGGTAGGGAGTAAGAAAGCAGTAAATCAATGATACAGATTCTGGGAGTCAGGTGAGAAGCAGACACAGACTCATTTACTGAAATAGTGAGGTGTGCTTTTATACCTTTCACCTATGTTCTTTCAGTCCATAACTGCTGGTCTCACGGCTGGCACCAGCCAATTGGCTGCCACAGTCACACACTCTGTCTTTGTTCATCTCTGAGTGTCAGGCAGGTTCTGGGCTTAGAGAATATGGAAATGCCTGCTTTGCCTCCATGGGCCATTGCAGAGTCCTAGTCTGAACAATGCTGACTCACTCCTCCATCACATGACCACGAATAGAACTGACTCAGTTTGTGGTGTTTCCTTCTTAACAAGATTTTTGAGGAACCGAGAAACGAGAACTGAAGCAGAAGAAAAGCCCTTCTACTCACACCTGTTACTATCCTTTGTTATTCCATAGTCATGCCTTCTCCACCAAACTAGAACCTCCACTGCATCAGAGACTGCTCCTTCACCAATGACTCTTGGCTACTCTTCAAGAATCCAACCCTGCCATGTGGTGCTAACTCTCAACTGTTTTCCACGACCCCTGAAATCCTGCAGCTTTCATGCTGCCAAAACCAGTTCCACATAGAGACATTTGCATTTAACAAGTCTCTTGTTAATCACAGTTGTTTTGTTTTTCTTTTTCAAACCTAGAAAACCAGCAAGTATCCTATCAGTCAAGTGTTCATTTCCCAGATTCTTAATTCAATTATACCATGAAAACTGCCCTGATTAAATCTTTGAGGATTCTTAAATTCGAGAAGTAAAGGAAGCCCTAAGTGTATGAAGTCCTGAATTCAGGGTGTTGTTATGAGTCTTCATTAGAAGGAAACACCCCAAATTGAGCCAATTCTATTGGTGGACATACAACCTACTCTAAGAGTAATTTGTTTTCCCTGTGAGACTGATTGCCTTTGACAAAATTAAAATTTTATTTGTAAGTGGTTATCAATTGGATAACCATCAAAGGACAATTTGGTTGTGGAATTTGTTTTCTCTTTTGACCTTCATGTGGATTCTAGAGATCAAACTCAAGTTACAGGGCTAGTATGGCAAGTCCCCCCCCCTTTTTTTTCCTGCTCTAAACCATCTCATTGACTGCTAAATTCGAACAGATTTTCATAAGCTCTTCACATTCTTCTTCAAACTAATTTTGACTGCTATTAGGTAGCGCTCTAATGAATAGTTTCTGGGTAAAGGATGGGGCATGTGTCCACTACTTTGAACTCTAGGACTTCATCTGGTACTGAGCTGTACAGACCCTGTGTATGCTGACTCAGTCTCTGAGTTCGTATGTGTACTAGCCCTGTAGTTTCTAGAAGGCTTCCGTTCCTTGGTGTTCTCCATCCCCTCTGGCTCTTACTCTGTCTTCACCTCATCTTCCTCAGTGTTCCCTGACCGGAGGAATTTGATGGAAACATTCAATTTAGGTTTGAGTGTCCTAAGGTTTCTCATTCTCTGCAATAATGTCTGGTTGTGGATTTCTGTATTTCTTTCTAACTTCTGCAGGAGGGTACAAGCCCTAACTCTGGCCCAAGAATACAATTTGAAAAATCAGATAAACTCATTTTCCAAATTCTTATTTAAATATAGATATGACATCAAAATGTGATCCTCTAGCTAAACCTAGTGGCAGACAGAGGGACTGTAAGTCTGAGACCAGCCTGGACTCAGTGAGAGCCTATATCCAAAAACAAAAACAAAACCAACCAACCAAACAAACAAACAAACAAAAAAAAAAACAAACGAGCAAAAACAAAAAAAAACAAAAAACAACCCCCCCCTGCAAAAAGTGATTCTTTGATACACATTTACTCTTTAAAAGAAAAATTTATGTGTATAGGTGTTTTGCCTGCATGTCTTTGTATGCTCATAAGCTCTTCACATTCTTCTTCAAACTAATTTTGACTGCTATTAGGTAGTGCTATAATGAATAGCATATATAATGTCACAAATATTTTAAAAGCACAAAACCTAAAAGAAACAAGTTAGTTGTCATGACAGTGCACATCTGTAATGCTAGCACTGAGGACACTGAGGTGGAAAGCTGTGGGTTCAAAGCCAGCCTGGGATGCACAGTAAAATCCTATTCCAAAAAGAAAAGGGAAAAAAGAGGAGAGGGGGTGGGAAGGAAAGATGATAAAAGGAAAAGATAGATAAGTTGACCCTTTCAATGTTTATAAAAGGGCAAATGGAAATCATTTTGAGAGCAACGCCCCATCCCTTTCTCAGTACTGGAGAGTGAACCTAGTGACTTGTGCCTGTTAGGCACTCTACCACAAGCCTGACTGTTGAATTATATGGGGGAAATAACGCAAACCGATAACAAGTACTACTCAATACTTCTGAATGCTATCATCCAAAACTACAGTATCATGTTGGCCTTAAGTATAGAGAGTATATAAGCAATATGTGTGGTTTACTGCCAATATCATCTACCAGGATGAAATCAAAAGAAACTAGTCTTCACACATGGATATTGAAAAACTTATGATACACAGGTAGACATAATTCTGATTGGTATGTTTCTTTTGTATTGCTTTATTCACTTGAGTGAGCACTACATAACCCAGGATGGTCTAGAATACATGCTTCTTCCAAGTGATGGGATTATAGGTGTGTGCCACCATGCTTAGCTTAGTTTTGTAGGTTTCCTTTTAAAACTTAAAAGAAAATCATGTGTCTGTGTTGGCACATGTGTTGTGTGTGTGGGTGAACATGCACATGTATGTTCATATGTAGAGGTCAGATGTCAACTTCCAATGTCTTTACTCAGGCATAAACACCTTGGTTTTTTGAGGCAGGTGTCTCATTGACCTGGAGCTTGTAATTAGACTAGGCTGTGTGGCCCAGAACCTCAAGGCTCCAGCTTGTAATCCCAGAGCTGGGGTTACAAACACATACTACTCACTCTACCAGCATTTTCATCTGGGTTCCGGGGATCAAACTTAAATCCTCTTTCTTGCATGGCAAACACTATACCAATTAAGCTATCTCACCAACAGTGCAGACTTTCTTTCTCTAAGGCCTTCTTAAATCCTCACACTTGCTAGCCAAGTACTCTACCACTGAACTGTATACCCTTAGTTTGTGGTTCTTGTTTTTTAGTATTTATTTTATCTATATAAGTACATTGTTTTCTTTAGACACACCAGAAGAGGGCTTTGGAAGCCATTACAGACAGCTGTGAGCCACCATGTGGTTCCCAGGAATTGAACTCAGGATCTCTCAGAAGAGCAGTCAAATGCTCTTAATCACTGAGCCATTTCCCCAGCCCAGTTTGTGTTCTTGATATTAAGAATAAAATTATTCCTAGTCATTTCAAAATCATACTATTGCTTAATTTCTCATTGTCAAGTTTTAATTACATAATTACAAATGGGACTATAAATTAATTTAATAAAAATATAGCTTTAATAATGGCATTTTCAGCTGGGCATGGTGGTGCACACCTTTAATCCCAGCACTTGGGAGGCAGAAACAGGCAGATCTCTGAGTTCTAGGACACCCAGGAATACACAAAGCAATCCTGTTTCGAAAAACAACAAAAAGGCATTTACTTATTACTTTCAATTTTGTGGGTTAAAAAACAAGCTTCCCACGAGATTTGACATTTTCAGAATACTTCTTGAAAAATTAAAGATCACGCAAACGAAAGGTCTGAGCTGGTCAAATGGCCCAGTGGGTAAAGGTGGCTGCTGCCAGGTCTGACAATCTGAGTTCAGTGCAGTTAAAGGTTCTTTCTTACAGGGTACTGCTCCCTGGGCTCACTCTTCCAGTCAGATAGGACTTTGTTTTGGCCCACAAAACCAAGATCGCTCGTGTTGAGTTTTTGAAAGAAATAAAACTCTCGGCTAAGTTTAATCTTCAAATAAGGCAAAATAAGAAGGGGTTTAGCAGATTCGTCTAAAGGGTTCTTAATTTAAGTTTTACCTAAGTCCTGTAATTTTATTTGCTACACCTTGCAACCATACAAAAACAAGGTCTTCCAAGCTCTTTACTACTTAAAACACTAACAGCTTTCGAAAACTTGTCTGGACTGTTTCTGTTAATTTACTATACCGCGTAGCTCTGACTCTTTCTGGGTTCCACGTTTCTAAGCGACTAACAACAGCAAAACCCTGAGGCTTAAGTAAATCACGTGTCCTGTATCCGCAGCGCTCACTAGCTGGAGAAACCCAGCAGGCGGCTCGGGGCTACGTAGCTACCACAGGCCCCGCGCCTGTCCTGGCTAGCTTCACTCAACCCGCCACACCTAGGAAGAAAAGAAAAGGAACAGGTCCGACAACTGGAGAGCGGCCGTCGCAATCCTGGCGGAGACCTCCTCGCCCACACACAGCCCTGACTGGAGCAACGGGAAACGACAGAAAGCCTAGTGTTTCCCGGAGACGCCGCCCAGTCACTTCCGGTTCCGTAAGCCTATTGCTTCCGCCCTCAGCCTGCACTTTCAACAACACTCCAAGGTCTGGTAGTTCTCCCTGGCACTTTTATACTTCCTTCTCTCTTTGCCTTTAACCCATGTTGATTGCAAACACAAAGGTGCTTGAATATCGAGTCGGGCGGCTCTGACGAGAACGAGCGGGCAAGTGGACTTGGCGAAAGTGCGAATCGGGAACTCCGCGCGCTTTATGCTCACACAGAGGCTTAAGCTTGCGGCCGACCGGAAGTTCCCGGTCTGAATGGTTCTTGTAGCCGGTTGCGGACTCTCCCCCTTGTGGACTTAACACCAGGCGACTCTGGATCTCTGATCTCGTCGGCTGCCAGGTTCATGTGGAGGCTCCCAGGCCGCGCCGCGCTTCGTGGGGTCCGGTCGGTGGTGGAGCAGCGCAGCCCGGCCGAAGCAGCGACTCACGAGGCGGTGAGCGCTATGGAGCGCGCGGTGGTGCGCTGTGTGCCCTCGGAGCCCAAGCTCAGCCTGTCTTTTGCACTGGCTGATGGCAGTCACAAAAACATGCAGCGGGACCAGAGCGAGCCTCTGGGCCGGGCCCTCAGCCGGATCGCTACCAACGCTCTCAAGGGACACGCAAAGGTAGCGGCTGCCAAGAAGAGCAAGAAGAACCGAGCCCACTCGAGCGGTGGCGAGGCCTGTGCAGCGACAGAGCCTGAACCGGCTGCGACCTGCGAGCCGGTGGTGAAGCTGTACTACCGGGAAGAAGCGGTAGCTGAGGATGTGCTCAATGTGGACGCTTGGCAGGACGGAGCGGTGCTGCAGATCGGCGATGTCAAGTACAAGGTGGAGCGCAACCCGCCTTCCTTCACGGAACTGCAGTTGCCGCGCTACATCATGGCTGGCTTCCCAGTGTGCCCCAAACTCGGTCTGGAATTTGGAGATCCCGCCAGCTCCGTGTTCCGCTGGTACAAGGAAGTCAAACCCGGGGCGGCAGAACCTGGGAACGGCGGCCTCGCGTCGTCGTCTCACTCCTTGCAGTCTTCAGCTTGGATCGAGACGGGTGTGGACGAACGCGTATACACCCCGTGCAATGCAGACATCGGGCTACGGCTCAAGCTTTACTGCACGCCGGGCAATGGGCAACGCTTCGGGCCAAGCCGCGAGCTAGAAAGCGTGTGCCCGGTGGAGGCCGGGCCTGGCACCTGCACTTTTGACCATCGACATCTGTACACCAAGAAGTTGACTGAAGACTCTTTCATCCGCACTGTCTCCTACAACATCCTGGCAGACACGTACGCCCAGACTGAGTTTTCTCGGACAGTCCTGTACCCGTACTGTGCCCCCTACGCCCTGGAGCTTGACTACCGCCAGAACCTTATTCAGAAGGAGCTCACAGGCTACAACGCAGACCTTATCTGTTTGCAAGAGGTGGATCGCGCAGTGTTCTCGGACAGCTTGGTACCGGCCCTGGAGGCCTTCGGGCTGGAGGGCGTGTTCCGAATCAAGCAGCACGAAGGCCTGGCCACTTTCTACCGGAAGTCGAAGTTCAAGCTCCTTAGCCAACACGACATTTCTTTTCAAGAAGCCCTGAAGTCGGACCCACTACACAAAGAATTACTAGAGAAACTGGCTTTGAGCCCATTAGCACAGGAGAAGGTACTCCAGAGATCGTCTGTCCTTCAGGTTGAGTAGCCCTGCCTGTTTTCTTCATACCCATGTTTAGGGGCTGTTGGAGTAGAGGGGGTGGGTATTAGTACTTGTCATTGAAAAAATGTATTTCTTTAAAGTATTTTTGCCCTAGCATCTTAAAAGTGTAGCCTGTTTGTTAATTCAGCACATATTAACCTCTTCCAGCGTGCCTATCCTGCCGCAGGTTGCCTTGAACAAGATGAATAGAGACTTTCTTAGTCCTTACAATCCAGGTAGACATCAGTAACTTGTCAAGCACCGTTTTAAGAGCACTTTAAAGCATTCACGAGTGTAAGTGCCTCCTGTTTTAAGACCTTCGTAACTGTTGTTACTAATGTGTAAGAAAAAGCCATTGACTTTTTAATCTGTTTTTACAGATACTATTGTTTCATAACTGAGAAAATGTTTAAACACCCTTATGCTGGTTCATAAAAGTATGAAGCCAGGATTCATAGCCACTTGACAATGTTAGCATCATAGTTCAGGATGTGAACGTGGCTTTAAATTGTGGTGTTTTATGTTGTTTGTTGGTTGGTTGGGTTTATTTTTTATTTTTGCTTGTTGTTGGGTTGTTTTGATATTTTAAAACATGGTCACACTGTATAGCCATGTACGTCCTGGAACTAGATACGTAGACTAACTAGTCTAGCATTGAACCACTGAGACTGACCTGCCTCTTAAATGCTGGGATTAAAGTTGTGTGCCACCATGGCCGCCGTCGTCTTTAAGGGCATTTTCATTGTCTTTGTTCGGAGTTTTTAAGTAATGGGTTTGTTCTGAGTAAACAATGAATATGTCTACCCATTTTTGAGCACCATTGTGTTCTGTGCGCCCCTAAGTTCATTTAATTGAATACACACATCTGTGAGGGGAGTGATCTGATTTCTTTACCTTGCTCCCAGGCGCAATACTGTAAATGCTAGACTGTGAAACAGATCTGACTCCAAGACAAGTGCTTTCACACTTGAAAACAGTATTCAATCTTAATTTATCAACTACAGTGTATTTTTTCATAATGGTGCATATTAGATGGTTACTAAAATGTTACACTTACTCATGTTACTATGCCTTGAAACTTGCATGTCCGATTTAAAAATTGGTATCTTAGTTTTTAAGAGACTGGAATAAAATAGCTCAACCTACAGTCTTAAGTACAAAACATGCCTGAGAGTCAGGTATTGTGGCACCTGCCTTTAATCCCAGAACTTTGGAGGAAGAGGTAGTTAGATTTTTATGAGTTTCAAGGCCAATCTAGTTTCCATAGTTCTAAGACAGTCAAGAGTATACAGTGAGAAACTGTCTCAAACAATAAAAACCAAATATGCTTTTAGGAGATTGGCAGACACCAACTGAACTCTAGTGTTTCCTATTACAGATTTCAGTTCTTCAGTCTACAACAGACTCTTCTAAAAAAATATGTGTTGCTAATACCCATCTCTACTGGCACCCAAAAGGTAGGTTTTATTTATTTATTTATTTATATATATACACACACACACACACACACACACACACACACACACACTCCAGCACCTTTATCTTTACCATGTGTGTATGTGACAGGTGGAATGTGTGTAGATGTCAGAGTTGATTCTCTTGCTCCGCCATATGGGTCCCTGGGATTGAACTCAGGTCATTAGACTTGGTAGCAAGCACTTTTACTAGCTAAGCCATCTTCCTGGGCTCAAGACATGGGTTTTTTGTTTTTTTGTTTTTGGTTTTTTTGTTTGTTTGTTTGTTTTTTTGGTAAGCTTTAACAACTTGAAATAATCACCTACAGTATCTGAGTGACATCAAGATAAGTATTCAATAGGGCTGGGGGTACACACCTGTAATCTGCCTTGTGGACACTGTGGCAAGAGGATTTTAAGTTCCAGGACAGCATGTATTTAAAACTCTTACCCAAAAATATATATATGTGTGTGTGTGTGTGTGTGTGTGTGTGTGTGTGTATTGATATATATGTGTGTGTGTGTGTGTGTGTATATATATATATATATATATATATATATATATATATATATATATATATATATATATATATCAAAAGTAAGGTGTGTGCGTATGTGTGTGTGTTTTGAATGTCATTCAGGTACCATGATTAGTGGGTGCAGTGTGCCCCGAAGTGGGACACTTTAAACGGTATTTAACACTAATTTTGTTTGTTTGTAGGTGGATACATTCGTCTCATTCAAATGGCAGTAGCCTTGGTTCACATTAGACACGTTTCATGTGATCTGTACCCTGGCATACCAGTTATATTTTGTGGAGACTTTAATAGTACACCATCAACAGGAATGTATCATTTTGTCATCAATGGCAGCATTCCGGAGGATCATGAAGACTGGGCTTCCAATGGGGAAGAGGAGAAATGCAACATGTCTCTCACACACTGCTTCAAACTGAAAAGTGCTTGTGGTGAACCTGCTTACACAAATTATGTTGGTGGCTTTCATGGATGTCTAGATTACATTTTCATTGACTTAACTGCTTTAGAGGTTGAACAGGTGATTCCATTACCTAGCCATGAAGAAGTTACCACCCACCAGGCCTTACCTAGTGTTTCTCATCCTTCTGATCATATAGCACTTGTATGTGACTTAAAATGGAAATAGATTTTGCTTCATTCACTCTGAAAGGAAGCTAGGTACTTTGCAGAAAATGTAATACGAAACAAAGCTTATCTATAAATCTCCAATGAGGCGATCTAGACACTAAATTTTACAGTTATTCCCTACTAGTTATATTCCAGATAGCTTTGTTACAGAACTAATTCATAATGTTTGCATCATATAATCTTTGTCCTCTTTTTTTAATTTCCTACATTTGGAGGAAAACATATTTATGACTAGCAAGAAGAAAATTGAATTATTGTGTACATTTTATAAGTTTTTTTAAGCTGGTAATTAAGATTTTTAAGTACTATTTGAATAATCTCAGCTTTTCTTTTAAAGTACATTTTACATTGAATTATGTTAATATAATTGGGGGAGGAGGTGACATGCAAGTAAAACGTGAGAGACTTCAGAGACACATGGAATACATTAGTCTATCACTACCTCAATTTGGTTAGAATTTATTATAATTTTGGAGCTTTAACAAAAGATTAAAATATACCATTACCGGTTCTTACAGTTTCTTCATTTTTCAGTTAGCATCATTTTTGAGTGTACAGATGACGGATACAATGCATGTAATTTGTCTTCTCATTTGCACTTCAGCTCATTTTAATGACAGGATGCAAGCACATTATAGTATTCAAAGGGAGCAGGAGCATGACTTGGTCCCTGCTGTTCACTCTTCCTCAGATAAAATATTTGTAAGCACACAGGGTACTTGACCATATGATATGAAAGAATACAGCACAATTATTTTGAGAAACTTCAGATTGAAGCTTCAGAATGTAGATGAGCCATTGAGCATTTCTAAGCTAGAAGTGTTCTCGAAGCTGTCGGTTTTATAAATAGGAGAAGGGAAGCAGGCATGGGCGTTACAGCTGTTTTCCTAGCACTCAGGAGCCTGAGGCAAGGCTGCTCTGAGTGCAGTTCAAGGCCACTTGGGCTACATACACAGGGAAAAGGGGACAGTGGGTCTGAAAGAAACTTTTGATAGATGTAAGCGTTACAGCTCCAGGAACAGAACAGTGCCACATAGTTTATAAATAGATAAAATTTTAAAGTGGAGCCAACATTTTAAGATAAGAAATTCCAAGTTGTGTTGACGAGTCTCCAGTTTAGATAATTTTTCTACATTTGTTCTCACCATACCTTCTTGGTAATGCTTTAGCTATTACTTTTTGATGTTCTGGTTTAACTGTAGCATACGCATAGCTCTCTGCAGTTAATTTCTAGCTTAGATAGTAAAGATCTCTCACCTCAAGAAGAGGTCTTATTTTCCAGTCTTGAAACCCTTATTTCAAAATTTTTAATCTGTAAATCCAGTGGGGTTTCTTCCCCCATATTCTTCTAATGTGGTCTATGTTTTCATACTCTACTTATCAGATACTCTTAGGTTAGTAAGTCTGAGAATATAATAAGCATTTCATTTGCACTTCAAATGGAACCTTTATTCAAATTATTTAAAGGGAAATAATTATTAAAGTTACAGTTTATTGTGATGCTTAAAAAAAAAAAAGCTGATGAAAAGTTGATGTTACCAAATTGTGCCTTCCTAAATATGGTAGTAGGTTGTTTCTTTTCCTAAGGGTTAAATTCAGGGCATTCAGGTACATTCCCAGCCAAATACATGCCACTTCTGAGAGCATTTCTATAGCAATTTATATAGTCATAACTAGTTCTTCTGCAAAGTATTTTTTTCGGTAATATTTTATTTCTGTGTTGCTGGGGACTGAACTCAGAATCCTGAGCATGCTAACCATGTGTAGTGCTGCCAGACTACATCAAAGCTACAACCCTTTTCAAAATTTGGTTTTGTTTTGTCTTCACATAATTATGTTAACAAGCTTACTTGAACTCTTAAGGAATCAACAGTAATTTAATCAGCAAGAAGTCAACATTTTGAAAGAAAAATGTTTGTGATGTGAGATTATTCATACCCATGTATTGACATCCTATATTAACTCCATGGTGAGACTAAACTGTATGATTACCAAGCATACCACATCCTAAATCCTTAAATTTGATATTGTGGATTAAATGGTATAATCAGGATATTCAGATAATGAAGTGTAAGGATTTGTGGGGATGACTGGGGTGCAGAGATGGGGAGCACTCCACAGATTCTATGAAAATTATACCAAACGTTTTTGTACTCATGGGTTAAGGCAAGGTGTTAACCAGAAGTGTTTAAAGCTATCTTTGTGACTGAATTTCTCTATTACTTTTGAAATTTTTAGTATTTAGTTTTAATAATTCTGAGAAATCTAGCAACTTTGTGGCAAATCAACATTTATGTCACAAAGTTCTTAGTAAAGGGAAAGTGAATATTTTAGAGTATTTTATTCTGTTAAAATCAACTCTTAAAAGTTGTCCCAATAACACTAACAGTTTGTAATTCATTAGCAAGAATATCATTTCTGGCTACAGTATCTTTTCTTTAAAATTCTAAAATCTATAATCTCTATAATGTAAGGGAAGATAAAACTCAATGGGAAAGTCTTCTGAAATATAGCCAAAACCAATTTTCTAAACACTATTTTAAAATGTGTTTGAAAATCTTTTGCTCAGCATACTTGCAAAAAGTACTATCTTGATTTCATTTGTAGAGAAGAAACAATTTTAAGAGCTTTTCACAGATGAAATAAGTTCTGAGGTCCTATTTTCTAAGAAATATGCCATTTCTAATAAGTGGTGATGAGTTATTATCTGGGTGTTTAGCATTACAATATAACAATACTGCATCCTGATATAATATAAAACAAGATTAATCATTCAAATGTATACAACCTAGTTGTATTTAATCCATTCACTGTTGTGTAACTGATTCTAAGGCATTTTTCACCACTTCAAAAGGAAAGCCTAAATTCCATCTTCATTCTCTACCAGGATAGGTATATCATCAGCCATTTTTGATATATCTGTCTGTACTGACTTGTTTTTCAGGTTTATCTGTGTTACAGGATGTACCAATACTTCATCTTTTTTACAGCTGAATATTTTCTACTGCATGGATAATACATCTTGCTTATCTGGACATTTGGATTGTTTCTTTTTGCTATTGTGACTAATTCTGTGGATACTTGTGCTCAAGTTTTTTGGTTGAACATTATTTTTTTCTTCTTCTGGTCTGAGCTACACAGTCCAAACATGTGTTTGAAGTTCTTTTAGAGTACAGACTTTAATGCTGGGTCATAATTCTCTTTAGCTTTCTGCAACACTGCCATACTTTCCCACAGTGGCTACACTACCTCATACCTCCCTCATGGTTAGACAGGTTCAGGTTTCCTTCCATCTTCACAAACTTATGTCCATTTTTTAAACAGCCATCCTAGTTAATATGAAGTGATACACTACATGCTTATTTTAAACAGTTTATCAAACCTTTTTCCAGAGCCTAACTTAAGCAATTCCTACTTATTTTTATGAGTTTGTGCCAAGTGAGAAAGTTTTTACTGCTTTCTTTAAAGAGAACTGTGAATATCAAGGCTAAAAATAAAATCTTGACTGTAAACAAAGAATCTTGGTAAAGGCCTAAGACCTGTGCAACAAAAGGCCACATTTCACACTTCTGCAATGTCAGAGAACATACTTTTAAAATGGTCCACTTGAAATCCCATTTTAGGTACAGATTAGCAGATGACAGGAATGTTTCAATATTGAGAAAATGAGACCCATATAATTGAGTATAAAAAAATTATAATGTGTAATCATGAAAAATTCAAGCTATTATAGATTTTTTTAAAAGAAACCTAAATTCAAGGTAACAAACAAACTTTAGGCCAATAAACTTAAGTTGGCATTTACCCTGTTAAATAAGGAGTGGGGAAAGTATTACTTGACCACCTGTAGTGTATTAACAATACAGTGGCTAAAATTTAATGTATATAGAAACTAATTTCAAACATTAAGCTTATCAGTTGAGCTGGGTGATACCCTCCACTATATAACTATTAACAAGTGACATTTAAAACATTAAACCTGAGCCAGAAGAGACCACTTGTTATTTCAAAGGACCTGGAGTTCATTTCCCAGGACCCACATGGTGGGTCACATTTTCTATCTTAAGGTCCAGGGAATCCAGCATCCTCAACTGGCATCTCTGGCCACCCATACCCATAAACTTAAAAAACACTACCCCCCAAAAAATAACTAGAAAAACCGACTGTTAAAGCAGTCAGTTCAGGTGGCTTAATATCACCCAACTTCCAGTCTGACTTATTCTGATAGGAGCCTCTTGTTGGTTGTCAAAACCCAAGTTCTGTTACGGTTTATGTTTTTTTTTTTTTTCCTGAGGGTTTCTCCATGTAGCCCTGGCTGTCCTGGAACTCACTTTGTAGACCAGGCTAGCCTCAAACTAGAGATTTGCCTCCTGAGTGCAGGGAATAAGGGTGTGCACCACCACAGCTTGGCTCTGTAATACTTTATTTTCTTAAGTATTTATTTTTAAACTCAGTGGAAGCTAGGTGTGGTGGCACATGCCTTTGATCAGAGGCAGGTGGATCTCTGAGTTCAAGGCCAGCCTGATCAGAATTTCAGGCTGAGCAGGCCTGTTACCCTGTTTTGAAAAACAAGAACAATTTCCTTGGGGCACTAAAAACTATCTCCATTATATATCCATTAGTGGTGAATGTAAACCTATTTCATCTAGTAACTGATACCCTGCAGAGTTGTCATTACACAGTTCCTTAGTACAATGAAATATTCATAGGTTACATTTTTGCTAGTTTATATGTGCTTTCTAGAACTGAGATTGGTTCTGTAGGGAATTTGACAGTTTAGTTGACTTTCTTATATTGAATAGGCACTTTAGGAAGGATTTATCACACATAAACATTATTGCTGATGATAAATCCGGACACAGTTACACAGGAAATACACTATTTTGACAGGTGTCAGAGGTGGCACATAGCAGTAATCCTAGCACTTGGATCAGTTCAGTGTCACCTACGGCTGTTTAGCAAGTTGGAGGCCCATCTGGATGCTGGGACTGTACCCATCTGGTTAAAGAAAACTGGGTTAATGGTAGTTGGTAATGTCTCCGATTACCCAAAACAAAACTGCATTCCCCTATCACAGTTCCTGTCATCCTAACCTTCCCCTTACCTTGAACTGGTGCTTTTGCCTTTAAGAACTTTTGGTATTTGAATGCCAGTCTGACACCTAAAAGAAACCCTTAAGTACAGAGTAGTCACTCCATATGCCCTGGCAACCCTTTACCTAGTTTTTCTCCATGAAATGTCTATTTTGGACTTACATATTTTGTGACTGGCTCCTTTCACTTTGGCTGTTTAGTTACTTCCATGTTGTAGCACCAGTACTTTTTTTTTTAAATGGATTTTCCATTCTTAGGTTGTACTACATTTTATTTACATTACTTATAGACTAATAGACATTCATACTGCTTCCACAAATAATTTTGCTATCAACATTTGCATACAAGTTCTGTGTGGGTGTTTTCTCTGGGGCACTCCTCTTCCACAGGGGCAGAACTGTGGGTCAAGTGGAAACACACTTGCCTTTTGAGACATTGCTAGAGCATTACCAAAGGCAGGTACACAATCCCAACTAGCAAAGCATGAGGGTTCCGATTTCTACACATCCTCAACACTTCAAATAAGTTTTCTGATTATAGGTATTCTAGTATGAAGTGTATGGCTCTTACCTTTTAATTTACATTTCTCTTTCCTCTAGGAAACATGCGTTCCCTACTTATAAGGCTCCAAATGGATACCTGAAACAGTATCATACCCTGTATCAATTTTGTTTGTGCATACATACTTATGATAGTTTAACTGATAAAGTACAATATACTAATAGAAAAAAATGTTATTTAAAACCTACTTCTTTTTAAAACTTCCATTTACTTTTTAAAACACAGTAGAACACAAGGACTGAAATTGTGGAAAGTTAATGTGTGGACAGAATACCATAGTGCTATTTGAATGGCACTACATATGGACAAAAAGGAAGCACTGTTAACTAAAGCCAGAACAGTTTCAAAGAGCTAGTCCTTAGGTGCCCGATGAACCAGAATGCACACGCTCATTTGCATAGCATACAGGTTGGAAGGGAACCTAGTTCTATCTCTTCTGTTGTAAACAATGATCTAGAGGCATCAATAACACAGCTGCTTTATGTATTTTCTGACTGAATCTCATATTGCCGTTTACTGAGGGTGGTTTGTTAACCACTTAAACATGTTACATGGACTACAGAAATAACTTTGTTATTCACTAATATTTGCCTAAATATTAACTAAAATGCCAGAATTAAAGGGATTCACCACCACTGCCTGGCAAGTATTTAATTTTTTTCCATTTTATGTATTTTGTCTTCATGTGTGACTGTTCACTATGTGCACAGTGTCCACAGAAGCCAGGAGAGCTTTGGACCCATGGAGCTGGAGTGGAAGGCTCCATCTGGATGCTGGCAATCTGGAAGAGCAGCCAGTGCTTAACCACTGAGCCATCCCTCTGGCTTAGCTTTCAAAGTTACTGTAGTGTTAACTTACACTTCTAACCCCTTATGTTTCATATTTTCTACTTTATATATAAAAAACACACTGTACGGTATTTTAGTTTTCTCTAAAAAGAAGATCCCTCTTATTTGGAAAGAAGGAAAAAGGATATTTCAAGCATGTCTAATGAAGCAGACTAATTAAATATACTTTATCCCAAATAACCTATTTCTGATACTCAGAAACTACTTAGCTTTAGTTTACTTTGCTAAATTCAGTGGTTTTTTTATTTTAAGAACAATATAAAAACAATTATTAATCCCAGCACTTGGGAGGCAAAGGCAGGTGGATCTCTAAGTTCAAAACCAGCCTAGTCTACAAACCCTGCCTCAAAAACACAAAAATACATTTTTTGATTCATGAGTTTATCTACATCTGTAAAATCTATTACAAATCATAAAAAAATCAGTTTATAATACATGGAACAATAGAGTACAGTTGGCATGTATCACTGTTGCCAACAAGTTGTATACATCTTGTGCTGACACTGTGAAATGCTCCAACCCACAGTGCTTGCAGACTATTTTCCAGAGTAGTCACTTAGCTATGCATTCTACCTGTTAGTTGCCAAATGTATGCATACCCACTTGTCATATTATGTTGAGAAAGGTCTTATGCTGGCCTCAAACTCAGTAAGTGGACGGTGGTGATCTCTGATAGTCCTGCCACCTCTATAGCACATGATACTGGGGTCAAGCACTTTGCCAACTGAGCTTCATCACCAACCCCTCCATACCCTGCTTCTGGAGTTCATATCATGACGACTTGTTCCTCTTCTTGTTCTGACTTTTAAACTCACAGGCTTCAAATGGTATTCTACTAGAAAAAAATTAAATTCTTCGTACTGCACCTTCCTTTATTTAATGTACATGATAACCCATGGTTAAGTTTACCGACAACTTAAACCATAAGTAAATTCACTGGGATTTGGCCATACCATGTAAAATATGAAAATTCAATTTGTTATTGTAAGGAAACCAGTTTCAAATATTGCAAAGACTCAAAAGAACACACAATCATGTTTTTTAAAATCATTTTATTAGGAATAATTCCAAATGGGTTATGAAGAAAACTTATTCGTTGAATCTGATGAGTTTTCAAAAAATTCTTAATGAAGATATGTTCATCAATAAACAGTAAAATACCAGCAGAACTAACATATACTGGGCAAAGAGTCAGGATGATTCCAAAAGCAACATGCAACATAAAAAAAGATAACAATATAAAGGAAGACAATCTGCCGAGTATTAAAAGTTTTCTCAATATAAACTCTTTGCAACCAGCACAGAATTAGCTATCAAATCCAAACTACCTCAAAGTTTGGCTGATAGAATCCAGGAGTCAATAATGTGAGAAAGGTGGGGGGAAATCTTCAGTACAAGAACGGAATAGTGTTCTGGAGCACATCCCTGGCCAGTACAAGCATTATTAGAAAAATCTTTTTTTTTTGGGCATGGGGTAGAAATAAATACAAATAGAATGCTACATTTTTAAATCAGCAGACTGTCCGAGGAATGATAAAGGCATCAGTAAAGTATCAGGGGATAACGTTAAAACATCATTGGTGGGGGCCCAAAACACACTCAAAGCGGATTTGTCTAAAGGTCACCATAGCTACATATCCAGCCATTTAGGTTCCAGGGAAGTATAATAGTGGACACTTTCTTTCCCAAGGAGAATCTTCTTAAACCCAAGCATATTGCTAAATAGCAACATTGTTCTTGGTAAACAATAATTGGCAACAAAACAAGTTTTAAACTCTGTAATTTCTGCCCGGACCTGTCTCAGATATCCTTTAATAACCAAGATGCAAACTAATTTTGTTGTAACAAGCCTAGACCAATTCTATCAAACATGTCCTTGGTTAGGTATCCAACTTCATTTAACGTTTTGAAAGTTCATTTGACAGCCAATCCAGTCCCTCATACAGACCAGTTCCTTGTGTAGCACATGTGGCTTGAACATACCACTGAAAAAAAGAACAAGAAAATACTTGGTTAATAAGACAATACATAGTGCCATTTTTAAACAAAATATAGTAAGACCCTCCTCATAAATGCCTGCGGGCACTACTGAGTAAGCAGTTACAAGTACACAAAAACAGACACTATAGTCACAGTATTAAACATGAACTTAACGCTCTAGCTACAAAGGTCACTCAACAGTATCCTTCAGGTATGTTCTCACACCTCTGGTTTCTCACCCATTCGTCAATGAATTTCTCAGTTTAAACTTTGATGTTTGTAGTGCTAGAGACCATACTGAGGGCCTCACGTGTTCGAGGCAAGTCCTCTGTCATCACACCACATTCCCAGTGTAAAAGAGGAACATTTCTGAAAGATGTTTGTTGGTGTTCTAAGAGCTTTTACTTTTCAAACAATTTAATTTAAAAAAATAATAATTTTAGCATCTTTGGTCTCACATATTCCAAAGTATCTCACTCATATTTTAAACAGCAAAATTTCTTACTTGCTTGTATAAACACAACAAAATCTAAATATTTAAAAAAAGGAGACCTTGTCTCCAAAAAAAATAAATAAAATAAAATAAAAATCTAAACTAAAACAAAAAACTCACAAAAATTCAAACACCTAGAAAATAGTTCACATCTAATGGATAATTTATTTATTTTTAACAGACTAGTCTTATTTCACCTTAGAATAAAATCATATTTTAATATTGCAAGGCCACTGTAGGTTTACCATGCTGCCAATTATCTGAGGACCAAATACCCTATTAATCCAGCAGGGAGAGGAAGACACAAACTCCTATCTCTACAGCATGAAAAAGTTCTCTCTTACTGTGTATCTTTTTTGAGCCATGTAGGTCACTGCAACACACTACACAAAAAATAGTATCTGCTATTTGATAGCAGGCACTGTATTTCTAGTAATTCTGTATTCAAAACACCTTCAAAAAATGTATCAGTAAAGGATTCTCCACAATGTTTTAAAAGTTAATAAGCAATGAGTACTAAACAATATGATTTCAATTACAGTTGGTATATCCTGGGCCTTTTATAAACAACCCAGCATGTAGGACTTGGTGTGACTGCATGCATGAAGTCCTTGCACTGAGGAAAGAAGACCTAGAGGCAGGAGAATATCTATAAGTTTAAGACCAGCACAGACTGTTTGTATTTAATGAGCAACACCTAAAAAAAGCAGGCCAAGTATAAAATTCTTGCTAAGCTGGAGATACTATTCAGCCTAACTTGTGCAAGAAACACTCTGGGTTCACATCCCAACACCATATGGAATAGTAAAAAATAAAACCACACACACACACACAGCTGGAGAGCTATTTGAATTATACAAATTTAAGATTGTCTGTAACCTCTACATATTCAACTCAACACTGTTAATACATCAATACAGAAGATACAATAAAATAAAATAGAAAAAAAATCGGTATTTTAAAAAGCAAAATTCAATGCAGTATTTACAGTTTTTAAAAGACCTCTAAATCACATTATTATATTTCTACAAATGTCCAAAGGAAATAATTATTACACATTTAAACTGGGCCAGCATGGTGGCATATGCAGAGGTGACCAGACCTCTCTGAGTTTGAGGCCAGCCTGGTCTACATAGTAAGTTCCAAGTTAGCCAAGACTCCAAGTGAGACCCTACCTCCAAACAGTAACAACAAAACAATACTAATGGACAGCTGAGTATTATTGTAACTACCCTGACTTCACCAGTGAGGGGCTTAGTGCCCAATACTTACTGTTCTGTTCCGGAGAGACTGAAGACCTAACTTATCCGTCATCTCACTGATGGCCATAGCGTTTGGCAAATCCTGTTTGTTTGCAAAAAGCAGCAGTACAGCATCCTGCAGCTCATCTTCCAGAAGCTGGAGATAAAGGCTAAACCGTTAGCCATTATCCATCGAAAATCGAACTATGCCTAACAGTCTTCCTAAATATACATTTTATTTAACATTAAACAAGATGTGAACATTCATTAAATTTTTATGTAAATTTTAAGCACTCTTATAAATCTCATATCCTTCAGTTTGAGCAAATAAAAAAAGAAACTTTTTTCTGCATTGTGACTGTTTCTCCCCCAGACTAGCGGTAAAACTGAGATGTTGCTGTTTCTGCTTGCCCAGTTCGGAGTGGCCTGTGCAGCCATCCCCGCAGCACCGCAGTTAAAACTAACCACTCCATCCTATGACGTTTATCAACACTCATGATCATTTAGGACTTAAGTAGCAAACTCATTTAGGGAGGATTCTTTTTTGGACTCCTACCTTTTCTAGTGCAAGAGGTGTACCAAGAACAGATAAAAGTGACGTGGTGCATTATATAATGTGGATATATCATGCTATGTGAAGGACTCTAGTCTTAAATGATTACCACTTACATGAAATCTAAACTAGTTGACTGTTATACAGGATCCAGGGGCACAGAATGCTTTCCTGTGCATTCTTAAAAACTTGGAAACAATAGCTTCCCAAGTTTATTTCTATCTCTAAAATGTGTAGCCAATGACAAGTCTCAAAACTACACACTGTGAGAGGATCAACTTAAAGTCTGTACTCACCATCTTCTGCAGCACAGCTGCTCCTTCCTGGATTCGTTCACGATCGTTGCTATCTACCACGAAAATGAGACCCTAGGGAAAAATTTTCCAATAAATTAAAACAGCCACACTTAAAATACCCAGAAAAAGAGTATGTAGAGTTAGACAAGGGGTAGAAAATATGTTCTTGTGTCCTGGCCAGTTTTACCTCGAGTCAACAGAGAGGGAAAAAACCTCAAGTGAGAAAAGGCCACCCACCATAAGATCCAGCTGTAGGGCACTTTCCTCGTTAGTTACTGACAGAGAAGAACTCAGCCCATGGTAAGTAATGCTGCCCCTGAGCTGGCGGTTGAGTTGCTCTGATCATAGTGTTTCATCACGCAGTAGTAACCCTAACTAAGACAGAGGTTTCTAAACAGTTTTTAAAGTCTCTAACGTGGGGCTGACAAAACAGTACAGCAGACAGAGCTGCATGATGACCTGAGTCTGATCCCCAGAACCCACATAGTGAAAGAGTAGATTCCTCTCAACAATGCAGGGGGGCTGGGAGGCGAGGGACAGAGAGGCAGAGAGAGGGGGAAGAGAGAATAGTGACTTTAAAAAGAAAGAAGTTTCTGTTCAAGTTAATCGATGTCAGCTGATGCAATCTGACAGGAGAGAACCTCAGTTGAAAAAAATGCCTCCATAACATCAGGCTGGAGACAGCTCAGCAGTTAAGAGCACTGGCTGCTCTCTTGAGTTCAATTCCCAGCAACCTCATGGTGGCTCACAAACATCTATGCTGGGATCTGATGCCCTCTTCTGGCATGCAGGTGTACATCCAAATAGAATACACATACATAAAATAAATATTAAAAACAAAACAAACAAACAAAAACAAAGATCAGGCTATAGGCAAGACTGTAGGGCATGTTCTTAATTAGTGATTGATGTATGAAGCCCAAAGCCCATTGTGGATGGTGCCATCCATGGGCTGGTGGTCCTGAGTTCTACGAGAAAGCAAAATGAGCAACCAAAAGAACAAACCAGTTAACAGCAACCTTCCATCAGCTCCTGCATCTAGGTTCCTGCCCTGCTGGAGTTCCTGTCTTGATTTCCTTTGATGATAAACCATGAAATGGAAGCCTAAACCATATAAACCTTGTCCTCCCCAGATTGCTTTGATCAAAGTGTTTCATCATAGTAATAGTAACCCCAAGACATTCCTGTTAAAATAAAAACCAAATAAACAACAGAAAAATAAGCTCAAGGCTCATACATTGAAAACTGATTTAAGCAACATGTGATTTTAACATATCATTCTTACTTCAAATCCAAAAAAAAAAAACCCAACAAAACAAAAAACAAACACAAAATACACACAGGCATGCATGCGCAAAAAGAACAAAAATCTTATTAACCAGTAACTACCTTTCTCCATGCTAAGAACAACTGTACCCTTTTTCTATTCCCTAGCATATTTAAGTAGCAGAAGAGCTACAGGTCTTGGGATGTAGCTCAGAGAATAGAATGCTTGCCTAGCCAGCAGCCGCTCTAGGTTTGAGCTCTTACACTGAGAAAACCTGGGTGTGGTGTTGCACTCCTCTGTGAATTCAACATTCTGAAAACAGAGACAGGAGATCACAGGGACTGTCAGCTATGCTGACTTCCAGGCCTAGTCTCAAAAGTAAAGAAAACGAACAAATAAACAGGCAATGGTGACGACAAAAGGAAAATAAAGAATCCCCCAAAATTACAAGCAATGTAGATTTATGTTTGTAGTGAAAGACATGTACCAAGTGTGAAACAAAGAGACAACACACTTCGTTTCCTGTATTAAAATAAATTGGAGAATTGGATAATGGTACTAACATGTTTTCAGGTGTGTGGTCATAAAAATAACTTCCCGATAGTTCTTTCTTGTAACAGCCTAGGAACAACAGCATGGAAAAGCTAGGCTTCTAAAAATAAATCCATCGGTTCTAAGAAAAGACTACTTCAAAAGCCAAACAAATTGGGGGCAGCAGAGTTGGTTTGGTGGTGAAAAGCACTAGTAAGCTCCTGGGTTAAGCTCCTAGCACCCACACAGCAGTTCACAACCATCCAGAACTCCAGTTCTAGGATACCCAATACTATCTTCTAGCTCGGCAGGCACTAGGCATGCATGTAGTACACAGACATGTATGTAGGCAAAAAAATCGCATACACACAAAATAAAAAT
Source organism: Micromys minutus (assembly GCF_963924665.1). Classification (NCBI taxonomy): domain Eukaryota; kingdom Metazoa; phylum Chordata; class Mammalia; order Rodentia; family Muridae; genus Micromys; species Micromys minutus. Next base: position 32,183,355 of record NC_137981.1, read on the forward strand.
GAATCTTTTAAAAAATGCAAATAACGTATTTAGAAAAGCAAACAAACTGAAATTATTTAATGAGGGGAGAGGGGTTTACCTCAATAAACAATTGGCTGTGTTTAAATGTTAAGAGTTAGAGAACTGGTAAGGAATGCAGAAACTAAAACTAAAACAGCTCAGCGGTGATCACAGCAGGCCACATAAGGCTTTTGCTAGCATGAGAGAGCTTCCTAGAATGAAGAATGCTCTGGCAAGGGACAGATCTAACATCAAATTCATGACTCACATGCTTACAGATACAGGGATAATACTATTGTTTTAAAGTTAAAAATCAACAAGATTTACATCATGCCTAATTTTGTTTAAAAAATATACTCCTTAAAATAAATATATACAACCTACCTTAAAACAGTTGAAGGTGCTAACACATTGCAAATGAGTATTCGCTACAACATACTGACCATATCTAGTAAAACTGATGCTGCACTAGTTATACATGAATTTATGTTAGTTTCTATATCCAATCAAGTATTTTAAAGCCTTTACTTTTGCAAAATCTGTTTCCTATCCAAAGCCATGCACATGAACACATTGTTTTTCAGTAAATTATGCCACATATTTATTTTGATATTCATACACTTAATAAGATATATTCCTTAAGCCAGGATTGTTACGGCCACTCAACAAGTGTGTTCACTACTACCAGGCAACAATGTACCCTAAGGAGAATAAGCCCAACACTGCAAATCTTAACTACCCCAAATGTTTAATATACTATGTCAAAAAACTCTCAACTCTAGTAGTAAACAAAACCTGATGTGTAACCCTCATATGGTAGAAGAGACACAAGAACTGAGACCAGCTTAACAACAAAAAACTCCTCAATCTTTTCTTTTTAAAGACAGACTCTCCCTATGCAGCCTTAGCTGACCTGGAACTTGCTATGTAGAATAGGTTGGACTCAAGTTTACATTCGGCCTCTTCTTACCAAATGCTACAATTACAGGCACACTCCACTGAGGCCCAGCTACAACTCCTCAATCGTGAAGCACTTCTAAGTTTCAGTTTCTTCACGTTTAGAAACCCCAGCAGAATGGTGGGTATCTGCAATACCAACACTCAGGGGAGAAAGAATAAACAAAAACAAGCCCACAAGAACAGGAGAACTAAAATACTTGTTCTCACCAGAAAATAATTTTGTCCCTGGGGCTTTTTTTTTTCTTTTTTGGCAAGTGTGCAAGCATTTGTAGTTGCCACAACTTGACAGAGAAGGTGAGCCGCTACTAGCATTTAATAGGCAGACACTAAGAATACTGTTAATCACCCAAAAGAGGCTTCCCCACGTTCAGTAATGTCATCAGAACTGCTGTTTTAATAACTCAAACTAGCAAAATCAGTATCACAAGAGACTTGCTGGAAGTACAAAATCTAAGCTTGTCCCACTGAATCAATCTGAATTTTAAACCAACACCCAGGTGATTTGTGCTAAGACAGTAAGACTGCTTGGCTTACATGCCCAAGATTCTGACCCATGATTGGATTTTTCAAAACTCCCCCCATGGTCCAAAAATGGAGACCAATCTGACCACTTCTAATCTACACAATCAGTAAGATCTTTTCCATGCCAACATATCCTTTATGATAATATAAGACCAGCCTTACAAGTTAACAGAGCAATTTGTGCTAAATCAAGTTCTACCACTGTCTTATTAGAGCCACAGTGATACAAACCTTAATCTCAAAATTAAGGTTAAAATGAAAAGAACTACTGATAAAATAATTCATTCTTTTTGGGGTTTTTTGTTTTTAGGGACATTTTGGGGGTGGAGGTGGTAGGGGGTTGTTCAAGACAGGATTTCGCTGTGTAGCCCTGGCTGTCCTCAAACTGCCTCTGCCTCACAAGGGCTAGCTAGAATAAAGGTCACACCAGGCCTGGAGTAATTCATTCTTGAGAACTCATTCACTACCATTCAGATTCTCACTGGAGCAGCTGTACTTAGTTCTCCCACACTACATAACTGAACTTTAAAGGCACAAGTCCGAGTACACTAAAGAATGAGACTGGTGATGAGAACTCTGAATAAACACTCAGTATAAAATCTGTAAATTAAAGTTACAAATACAGGGCATTTCTCACCTGGGTATTCTGGAAGTAATGCCTCCAGAGAGGCCTAATTTTATCTTGACCACCAACATCCCATACTGTGAAACAAATGTTCTTATATTCTACTGTTTCCACATTAAAACCTGTAAGAAAAAAACAAAATGACCACTGTGCATAATAAAGTACCACAAAAGTAAACCCCTTTAACGTGTAGCTTTTTAAGTCTTACCAATATCATCTCTAAAATCAACAAAAATTTAATTTCTCACCGTGTAAAGTCAGCTATAAATTTTCTTACCAATGGTAGGAATGGTGGTGACTATCTCCCCTAATTTCAGTTTATACAGAATTGTCGTCTTGCCAGCAGCATCCAATCCAACTAGAAGAAAACACCACAGATTTAAAATTTGATCATACACTTACATAAGGAAGCAATTCAACAATTTACTTTCAAAGTAAAAGTTAACTGCTTGATACATAAGTGAGTTAAACGTAATTTTTCTCATTTCTACCCCACCCCTCCAAATCAACACTTCCTGCAACCCTTTCCATTTTTCTCTTTAGACTTACAGACCAATAGTTTTCTATCTGTGCTGCAACACCATGGGGGGGGGGGTTCCCTAAGACCACCTGCACAACAGATGTTACGAGTCATAACAGTAGCAAAATTACAGCTATGAAATAGCAATGAAGATAATTTTATGATTGGGGGTCACCACAACATGAGGAACTGTATTAAGGGATCTCAGCATTAGAAAGGTTAAGAACCACTCCTATAGACAGAGAAAAAGAGTATCTGGCAGACTTGAGTTCTAATCTCTGGGCATTGTGCTACCTACTAGCTGAGTGCCTCTGTTTGAAGAAAGGGTCTTTCAAGTATCCCAGAGAGGCCTCAAATGCATTATGTGGCTGAGGATGCCCTTTAACTCTTGATAGTCCTGCCTCTATATTCCTGAATACTAGTGCTAGGGTTCTAGGCAAGCTGTGCCTGTTAGGAATGGAAGAAGCCAACATAGTACACCAACTATGCTACATCTCCGGACCCAAAACTAATCCTGTAGAGTATTTACACAGTATATTTTTAATGAATGATGGAGAGACTACTTAGTAGTTAAGATTAAGTACTAGTTCAGTTCCTGGCACCCACTATCAGAGGGCTCACAAGTGCCTCTAAGTCCAGCTCTAAGGAACCTAGTGTCTTCAGGTACTACATGCCCAGGCAGGTACTATACTCGTGTGTACAAACAACACATGGACATACATATACACATAGTTAAAAATTAAGTATGAAATCTTTCTTTTAAGAAGTTCTTAATGCTAAGGGGTAACACATATAAGTATGTGCTAGTCTCCTGATAAGACTAATTTTGCCACTACCTAAACCTGTATCAACATCAAATATGCATAAGTAAGATTCAAAGTCTTGATTTGTACTATGAAAATGGTTCAATATATTCTTCTCTAATTCTTAATTATGTCATACTGATTTCTGAACCAGGATCTCATTGTAGCCCAGCCTTACCTCAAACTCATATTGTACCAAAGCTGGCTGGGACATCCTGATCCTTTTGCCATTAGCCCTGATGTGCTAAAATTACAGTCATGTGCTAAATAATGTCCCTGTTCTTAATCCAGGAGACAAAGTTAAGTGGGGGGGGGGGGGGATATGCTTGTTTATGAAGTATAGCAGAAGTTATTCAATAAACTTCTATTATAGCAGTAGTGAACAACAAATTAAGTATTTTTAAGTATAATTCTCAAAACGTACATTTTTTGTATACTAAAGTTCCCATAAAAAAAGATCAGTAACTAATAACTGAATTTATTTTTATTTTGGTTTATCAGACAGGGCTTCTCTGTGTGGCTGTCCTCGAACTTAGAAACCTGCCTGCCTTTGCCTCCTGAGTGCTGGGATTAAAAGACCTGTGCCCTCACACCTGGCCCTTTTTTCCCCTTTCTTTCTTTTAAAGAATATCTCTTTGGTTGCATGCACTTATTTTATCCCAGAATTTAAAAAAAGAAAAAAGAAAAAAATATATATAACTAAATTAACTGAGCACTAGTTTAGGCAAAACTACCTACTTGATGTTTAAATCAAACCATACCTAACACATGAAAACAATGCCGGCAGGTTGTAGCCTCACTCATCCAGTTTATATTCCTGGGCATTTGGGGTGACTTTTTTCAGTTGGTCCAAGAGAAATGAAAAGCTACAGGAATTGGACTTCCACCTATAAAACCTTTTCTACTCTGTATCCTGCAAACAGTAGTGTCTCTCTGAAAATGATGTTTATAAGGGAGAAAATAAAGTTATCATTCCTCTTGATAGAAAGAGAAAAGGCCCTTAGGGCTTGACAACATGAACATGGTTTATACTCCTACCAGTACTGAAGAATCTAACTTTTCCAGTATGGGAGGAGAGAAGGGTGTGGGGGTTGGGGGAGGCAGATAGAAGGATGGGAATCAAGCACTCAACTCATTTCCTTATTCTTATGTTCTCTGACTGAATTCTGACTCCTATCTGTACATACTGGGTACCAGTTATCTTCCATCCAATGTATTATGACATATAATAGTCAGAGTAACTAGCTTATCCTTACTTACAGACCCTAGAAAGGTTAGTTAACCTTTCACAAAGGTTAGTTAACTGTTACATAAAATGCTTTTCAAATGTGGAACAGTATCAATAAGACGAGCAAATCTGAGTGTGGTAGCTTAATGGTAACTTCAGCAAAAAGAAAGGGGGAAAAAAGGAGCAAAAAACCCAATCAGATCTTTAAATTCTTACACCAAAATTCACTTTGGGGCCAGATGGAGCATCATACCTTTAATCCCAATACGTGGTAGGCAGAGGCAGGTGAATTTCTGTAAGTTTGAGTCTACCCACAAACTGTTCCCAAATGTGCACAATGACATTATTCATGAGAACTAAAAACTAACTCTGAATAACCAATTTCCAGCAAGTGATAATTGAATAAACAAACTATGGTTTTCTACACATTGGAATTACCATTTATCCACAAAGCATCACAGAATACTAATACATGTTACATAAACTTTGAAAAAAAGACTATGGCAAGTGAAAACACCAGCAGTAAAACAGTCATATATTATTCATTCCTTTAGCTAAAATATCCAGATCAGAAAAATCACACAAAGTGGTTGCCATGAATGGTTAAAAGAGGGAAATGGGAATGACTGATAAGTCATAGAATTTCACTTTGGTTGATCATGAAAATACTCAGAATTTGACAGTGGCAACTGTTACACAGTTTTGCAAACATAATAATGATATTTTAGGAGTGGCACATTTTTAAATCAGTTTAATTATTTGTGTGTGAGTTTCTATGTGTATGTGTGTATGGGTGCACGGTGGTGTGACAGTCAGAAGACAGCTTGAAGGAATTATTGCTGCTGTCCTTCCACCACTCTACTCTAGGGAGGAATTCCTGCGATCAGGATTGGTAGCAAATGCCTTAATCTGCTGGAACACCTTGAAGGCCCAGGGTGACTATAATTTATAAACAGAAACCTCTATTTACAAAAATCAGAAAAACAAACAAGAGTTGGCCACTGGTGTACTCTCAGAATATGAGAAATGGGACAGAAAAATTTGGAATTCAAACCCAGCCTAGGCTATGAGACCTTGTCTCACAAAACACCCAACATAAGAAAGCTAATTCTGATGTCAGAGCTCTCAAATAATATTTATAGACTGTGATCTTATCTTTAAGATGTTAAAACTATTATATCTTAATATTTTATTTAATTCTTCAGGAATTTGACCATCTAAACAGAAACTGGACCAAACAGATACAGAAAAATTAATTTAGATTTTGCTAAAATTAATGTTTGGATTTTGTTTCTACCCAACATAATTGAGGGGCATTTTCTTTTTTATGAATGAATGAATTAGAAACAAATTATCAAAGGCTAGCAATTATGTTTGCAAATAATGGCATGAGAAAAATGCTTGTAACATATTAAGTAAAAAGAGAACACAAAACAATCTTAGAGGAATGAAACCTGACATGTGGGAATAAATGTGACACATAGGTACTGAAGAGGTGGCTCACTGGTAAGCATTTCTTCTTCTAGAGGACTGGAGTTCAATTCCCATATAAAGTGAGCCATCTCCCCAGCCCTAATTACTATTTCTTCATACACTTCTAAACAGTAATCTAGGATTACAGATGTAGCTCAATGGTTTTGGGGAGCCCCTGATTTTGATCCCCAGAACCAAATATTATATATATATAGCCAGTGACTTAAGGAGTCATACATAAGCCTAAGCCTAATAAAGAAAATAAAAGCCCAGTAATGAAAAAGAGAAAGCAAAACAATCATTTATGGCCAGGCTAGGCTAGAGTACATGAACAGGGCCATTCTCAAAACCACACCACACAGTGAACACACACACACAAGAGCACATGTACAACCATTCATTCACTAAAATGCCCAATAATCCAATGGGGAAGATATCATAAAAGTGATTAAAGTGCTTATTAATGACAAGGTCAATTACTCATAAAGGCCCAATAAAAAAAAAAAGAAACTCAAAAAACAAACAAACAAAAAACAAAACGTAGGAATTAAGACTTCCAAGCCACTGTGTTTCCAGTTCACACACAGAAGGCTGACATTTATATTTCCTCTGATGAGTTACCATAAAGGCTGACTTTATGACTAGAGTGCTTTTAAACAAGGAAAACTGAGTATTTCTAAATTACAGTGTAAAATAAGCACAGCAAGCCAAGGCCATTCATCCCTTGGCTGTCTTTCAGCTCTAAACCTAAAACACGAAACCTATTGGTTTACTGTCTTTGCTCTTTCAAACTAATTTTATCCATCTGGGCTAGATAATAAGAAAATTAGAATGTCAACTTCTAGAAATGATTTTTTTAAAACCAGATAGTTCTATACCTTAATTGAGCTATCAAAAACAAACAAAAACAAAAAACAAAAAACCCACACAGTTTAAAAACTGCTTCCCAATAACAGATTTTATTGCCCAGCAGAGACCATTTAATTGGGCATCATAACCATGATGATGTACACCTTAATTCCAGCACTTGGCAGGCAGAGGGAGGTGGGTATCTGTGAGTTAGAGGCCACCCTGGTCGACATAGCGATATTCTAAGATCCAGGACAGCCAGGGCTATGTAGAGACCCCATTGTCATAAAACAACAGCAAAATGAAAACAAACCTGAGTGATTAAATAGAGAGTAAGCCTAAGCCATGACTTCTATCCCTTCCATAACCACAACTAGCTAACTGCTTGTCTACTTTTTTCTTCCAAGTGGGATGGAAAGGAAAATTTCTCTGAGTAAAGTGCTTAAAGCACCATCCACTCTTCCCTGCCATCCCTTAGGCCACCACAAGACTCTGACAATGAAAAGCAGAATTCACTTACAATAAATTCTTTCTTTTTCAGTAACACAACCCTGTACTGGCTAATCTCTAAGAAACCCATTTATCACAGTGCAAAGTCCTTCCTTAGACTTCAGCCTTTTTCACACTGCCAGTTTCTAACCACTCACAGCTTAAGTAACATGCCTGCCCTCCTAAAATAATTGTCCTTTTTATAAAGGGTATCTGAAAAACTATGGAAGAAAACATTTTCACTTAGCTTTGTGAATGAATCATGAACGATTGTTTTTATGAACTGTAAAGAAGCTGAAGGAGCAAACAATAACCAGCCTGTACAGCCATGCTCTGCAGTGTTACAGAAACCGAATCACTCCATGGGAGTGGATGCTCAGAACAATCCTTTTCTCCTCACACTCAACAAGTGCCAATATTCAGTGTTTTAGGGGCTTTTTAAATGGCATTATTCAGGTCTTTGCAACTCAGCTGTGAGGTAGAGATCACTTTACACGCCCAAGCGAATGGCCTCCGCATGGGCAATAAAACCTGTCACAGAGAAGCAGTTTTTAAACTATTTTTAATAGCTTAATTAAGATGTTCTAGAACTAATCGGTTTAAATTTTTTTTTCGTTTTTAAAAGCTGACCTTTTAATGTTATTATTATCCAGACCAGATGGATAAAATTTGTTTCAAAGAGCAAAGATAGCAAACCAAACAGGTTTAGAACTAAAAAAAGGCTGCAGTGGGACAACTCCTATTTTCAGAGTAGGCTTCACAATCATAAGAAAAGAGAGCAAGGCAAAGTTTAGTAAAATGAGCTCAGAAGACTCCGGACTTTTTTCGAACCTTGGGTGCTCCTTCGCCACAGTGGGCCTGGTCACTTCCTGCCCCAGGCGGCTCCTTCTCCGGGTCACATACCAATGGTGTGTGCACAGGGCGTACACAACCAAGAAAGGGGGAGAAGGGGGGGGAGGCTGGAATAGGCCAACTTCACCCTCAACCGCTACCCATAGCCAGGAAGGTGAGGTGGAAGACTTGCACCCTTAGACCTGCACCTTTACAATGGGCTCCGCCAGTGTGAACTAACCCTACATCTCCGCTCAATCTCCTCAGGCTCTCAATCAGATCAGGAAGAGAAAGGCACGCAAAGCCAAGAGTGAGGAAATCTGGCCCAACTCTCTGGCTCAGCCCCTGTGGGAAACAAATCCATCGCCCCTCGCCCCCATTGTTCCCCCAGAAGGATGCTTGACCGCCCTCCCCCACCGCAGCCGGGGAGGGCTGGGCCCGGGGCTACCTGCGTAGACACATGGCTTTCCCCGCTCCGAGCCCCTCACTCACCCATCAAAATGCGCATCTGCTTCTTGCCGAAGAGGCGGGAGAAGAGAGAGGAGATGGTGAGGCCCATAGCGGTGGTGGCACTTGACGGTCAAAAAGAGGGGGTCTGATGCGCCTTCGGGCCTTCACGATTCCGGCTCACAATCGAGTGGGCGGAAGAGAAAACGCTGAAGACCCGTCTCGCAGGCCAGAGTATCGGCAAAGCCGCGGGAGACGACGTAGCGGGACCAGGACCTGCTCGGCGACTGGTGCGGTGGCTCCGGCGCGGCGTTAAGTGTTCGGCTGTGCCACGTCACACGGCGGCCGCGGAGACTCAGGCGGCGGCCCGCCCGCTCCAACGCGGACAGAATCGCGTCACCGCTGCCCCACCCCCCTGCTTTGCAGACGCCGCCCGTACCACTGCGCCTGCGCGCAAAGGGCCTGAGCCCGCTACGCCGACGTGCAATATACCGGACGTGGAGCCCAGCGAGGACAGTTGGCACATGCGTACGGAAGGACTAGCGGCCTCCCATGGTCCCTTGCTGCATCTCGTCCAATGGGGTTCGACGTGAATGGCTTCCGTCCGGATGAATAGTAGTAGTCCAAGGTTCCAGGTAGGCTAGCTGTGCCTTGTGGGCAGAATAGTGACGTTCTTGCTGACCTTTGGGTGACTTCTTCCTTCCGGGGAGCCTTAGTGGTTACTCACTCCCACAATGTAATTGAAACTTGCAAGCGACCAATATGTTTGTCACAACGAAGGAACGAAAATGGACCCTGTTTTAAACAATAAAGATTTTCCAGACTGAAGAGGGACATGCACCGAGACGGATTTCATGTGAAAGATCCTCAGTTGCTCGCTAGTCACAGTAAGCTGGGATAGGAGATCCAACGACAACTCGCACAACAAAGGAAAGTCTTTACTTGTATAGACTTATTTTTATTCATTTTTTAAAAATTATAGACATCTAAAGTCTCCCTCAAAGGGTAGAGGGGTATCTGATTTTTGCAGCTGAATTAAAAGTATTCGAGTAAATAAAGCACTGCCTATCTTTACGGGGCAGCAACTGACACTAGCTTCTCCAGAGATAATTAAAAACAGACCTGCTGGCAGAGTAAAGGTGGAAAACTCGTAGGCACGACGCTAAGTTATACTGAAATCACTAATCCCACTTAATCACAAGACGAGAATGCTCTGACGGTTTTCTGTCCCCTTCTTAAGGATGGAACCCAGGATTTCAAGCGTGCTAAGAGCGTTGTAACCACTTTTGGGCAGTTTTCTTTTTGAGATGACAAGCATTCTCAAATTTGTGATCCTCCTACATCTGTATCCAGAGTGGCCCATTTTCTAAACTTGTACCACCACACCCAGCAGAATATTAATTCTTTAAGAAATCAACTAAAGACTGCGGTTCTGAGACAGTAACCTTGACTGTCATGTTCCTTTTGTTTGAAAAAGTTCCCTATATTCCTAGGCTCAATATGTTGACTTCTCTTCCTAAATAAGGCCTCCTATTTAATGTTAGTGGCAAGACCCCACCATTCCCCACTTGTCTGAAAGCATCAAGAAAACAGAGACCTTGGCACACTGCAAACAATGACAGAGAGATGACCATATAAACTAGGGTATATCAATGAGGAGTTAGAATAAATCAAAACTATACACAGTATTCTAATAAAAATATTTCCAAAGTAGTGTTAGTAGAGTGGAGGACAAATAGTAAATACAATAAGGTAATATGAAAATAGGTTTCTAGGGATATAGCTCAGTTAATGAAAGTCTTGTCATAAAAGCTTCGGGTTCATTCATTTCCAGCAGTTGGGAGGTGGCAACAGGATGATCAGAAGTCCAAGGATATGCTCCACTACGGAGATTAAGGCCAGCCTGGAGTACGTGAGACTGACTCTAAAATAAAATACAAATTTCTGTCATGTATAATAGGGCACATTTGTAGTCCCAGCTCTTGGGAGATAGAAAGTGGATGATCAGGAAGATAAGGTCATCATAGCCTGAACTCTATGAGAACCCAGCAACAATAGTTTGTCACTGTATGTATGTATATGTTTATATGCAAGCATGTGGACACAGCATAGGAATATAAAATAGAATTCAGTAGTCATTAGCTGATTAACTGTGGAGGAAGAAAACCTTTCCAGGGAATGGGGAAACCCATATTGAAACCCTGGGGTGGGGGGGGGGGCTTATTTGTACTTTAAAAAAAATATCACTTTACTGAGATCTAACTTCATGCACTGAGTTATCAATTTTAAGTGTACAATTTAATAATGCACATTGTCATATATCCATTTCTAAGACTGGAGAGCAGAGACACAGCCTGACAACCTAGGACCCTACTTTGCTTGAGCTGCACACACAGCTTTCTCAGTAATGCATCTTGCAACCTGAGACCCTCATCTGCATTAAGCTTAATTCTTGAGAAACCCTTAGTAACTCCCCTTTTGTGGCAAATGCATAATCAGAAACTAAGGGCACTAAGACAATCTAACCTAAATCAGCCCTGGATGTATACCCTGTATGCTAAACTATACTGTGAGTGAACAGGCAGGAGGAAAATCACCTGTTGACTATCCTATGCCTATTGATGATGGGGTGTGCATATAATTAAAATAAGATGCAATGCAAGAAAGGACATGTGCAGTGAACAAAGACCTAACATGAGTCTATGAATCAAAACAAAAAGCCACCCGCATATCACCCCTCGGGAAAAATACTTCTCCTTTTTGGAGGCCTGCAAACCCCAAGCAGTAATGAGGGCTCAATGTTCCCCTGTAGCACATAGACTATATTTTCACCTGGCCTTAAATAAAACTACTTGCTATATATTTATTCAAGAGACCACTGGCACTATTTCTGTTATCTACAAAACAAATTTACCCATACTCCTTTGTACTTAACCTCTCTTTGCTAACAGCTTCTAGTCAGCCATTGACCTCTAGTCTTATTGAAGGTTTATTTGTACTCTTGACCACTAAGCTATCTCTCCAGTCCTTATCTAATAACTTTTTAAAGTCCAAAGCAAAAATTAAGGTATAAACCAGATAGCTTTTAAAAAGTCATAGGAAATACACAAACAATCTAGACAACCCTTAAAAACAAAATAATAGAAAGTACTGAAGAGATGGTTCAGTGGGAAAGAGTTCATCCAAGTGTTTTCCTCTCTGTCCTGCTCTCTCTTTGTGTCTCTACCCATCCCCATCTCTTCCAGAGACTCACATATTCCAAGCTGGTCCCAAACTTACTATGGTAGAATCAGACCCAGGCTTCATGTATGTTAAGCATTTAACCAACTGCACTATATCCCCACCACTAAAAAGATCTCAAATTTAGTCTTTAATTTTCCTCAAACTTTATGTAATCTGCCTCCTCTGCCTTCAGGCTTTAGGGCCTGATTTCTGATCCCGGCACCCAAGAGAAGTTTCTATTACTCTTTAGTTAGGAAGAATAAATGGCTCAGTAGTTAAGAGCACTGACTGCTCTTCCAGAGGTCCTGAGTTCAAATCCTGGCAACCACATTGTGGCTCACAACCATCTGTAATGAGAGCAAATACTCTCTTCTGGTGTGTCTGAAGACAGCTACAGTGTACTCACATAAAATAAATAAATCTTCACAACCTAAAACAAACAAAAGGAAACCATATTTTTAGACTTCCAATAAGAATACGCTATATATCAAGTAGGCAACTGATCATAAAAACGTTAACAGATAGCATGCTGGAATGCATTATATAGATAAGGTTATTCGTATCCGAGAGATTGAACAACACACCCAAGGTCACATTGTAAGGGAAGTGAATTAGGATAATAACCTATTTCTTCTGATGATTAACTATTATGTAGCCACTATGCATGACTTGTTACTTGAGAAATCAGGAAACTGAACCTCAGAGGGAAAAATAAATTGTTACTGTTTATCCAGGTCAATTCTACACTTCATTTCTTATACCTCATTAACTCTAACAACTGTGAGGTAGATGTGATAACATTGCTCCACCTCTCATGAACACACCAGTTTATTCCTCGAGCCCTTCTCCCTTTCCCCCACTTTTTACCCCCATATATGTAAATTTATATGTGTTTTATGTTTGTAGTCTATATACCTATGTGCACAGTGCACATTTAAAGGCCAAAAAAGGACATCAGGTGTCCTGTCATTCTCTACCTTACTCCTCTGAGAAAGGATCTCTCACTAAAACCAAAGCTACACAGGTACCCAAAATCCCCCAGTCACTCTCTTGCCCCTGTTCCCACAGTTCCTGGGTTACAGGTACATGTAGTTAAGTTCTTACAAGGATGCTAGGAACCACCCTTGGGCCCTGACGCTGGTAATACAAGTGCACTCACCCACTGAATTCTCTCTCCAACACCTTGCTCTTTCTAATGGCATCTAACTTTATAGTCCTGGCCTTGAACTCAAGTTCTTCCTGCTTTAACTTCTCAAATTCTGGATTATACACCTGTCTCTGACTAATTATTCTTAATGAGATCTCTTTGCTTACAAATGTAGTATATGTAGTCCTTTTGGGGTTAATGCTGTATGTCTACACTTGAAGCTCATTTACAAAGTAACTGAGACAGTGGTATGTGTCTGTAACCCCAACTACTCTGGAATCTGGGATAGGAAGATTGTGAGTTCAAGACTAAGCTGCATAGCAAAGACTGAAAAGGAACTAAATTTCTCTTGACATTTCAAACATCTGAGAGGGTATATTCTACAGTGCTAATACCTAGTAGTAATAAGTGGTTAGGAAGCATTACAAAGCCAGACATTACACTGCACATACAGCAGTCCATCGAATCCTCTTATTTTGCCTAGTGGTAACTTGCATAGCATGCACAAGGCTCTCTGTTCACATTCCAGTATTGCAAATAAATAACTTAATCTCAATTTAACATAACACTCACTGTTCAGAGAATACAAGCAGCTTGCCTACTAATCAATGTACAAACAGTGGCATCTTTGCCCTTAGGCTCTGTAAACTGTAGCATTACTCTCATCCTCTTACATTACTCCAATGCACAGCTTCTAAACATTACTTATCCTCAATAGTAGAAAAATATCTATGTGTCTATGAAGAATCTTACCCACCTACCTTTTCTCCCGTAGGTATCAGTGCGGAACTTTTGGAGTCTTTAGGTAGCCCAGCCTATTCAATGAACAAAGCAGAGGGAACATGGAACCACAGGAATGTGAAACCCAGCCAGCTAAGAGGTGTTCACCAACAGGGAGCTGATCATAAATCCAGGCTGGGTTCACATAGCTGGGAACAGCAGTGAGTTTATCAACAAGGTTGGATCTCAGAAACTTGTGGATAGAAAGCAGATGTAGAGTGTGGTAACACAAACAAACAAACAAACCAAAAATAAAATGTGCTTTCCATGATGGTAAGATGACTCAGCAGATAGGCATTTGTCATGCAAGCCCGGGACCTGAGCTTGATTCTACCATGTTGAACCGTACTAAACCTATGTAAAGGTGGAATCAATTGCACAAAGTTGCCTTCTGACTTCTGCATACAAGCACTCACACACCACACACACAAACATTTAAACATTAAAAAAGACTGTGCACACACATGTACACCATACATGAAGAGAGGTTCAAGGATGACTTGTGGAAGTTCGTTCCTCTTTTCACCATGTTGGGCCTAGGGATCAAATTCAGGTCATCAGGCTTGGCTAGAAGGGTCCTTACCCACTGAGCAATCTTGTCCATGGCTACTTTTAAGAATCATTTTTCTTTCATTTTAGTAATGCTGGTGATCAAACCTATGATTCTGCATCTGGTAGACAAACATTGTACCACTGTTATAGCATAACTGCTACCTTTAAACAGAGTAAAAGATGAGCCAAGTGGAAATGGCACATGCCTTTAATTGCAGCACTTGAGAAGTGGAGGCAGGAAGACCTCTGAGTTCAAGGCCAGTCTGGTCTACAGAGAGTTCCAGAACAGCCAGGGTTACAAAGGGAAACCCTCTTATAAAACCAAAAATACATACACATATATCCTCGGATGCTGGGGAGATAGCTCACTTGGTAAAATGCTTCCCTTACAAGCGTGAGGACCTGAGTTCAGACCCAGAACACATATTAAAAAAGTCCAGGTGCAGTGGTATATGCCTGGAATCCCAGTGTAGCCGCTGTAACCTACTTAGTGCCAGGTTAATCAGAGACTCTGTCTCAGAAAATCAACTAAACAAAAACAAAACGGCAAAGTTGATTTTTGGTTTACACATGCACACACTGATGTGCATCCATACAAGTGCCCATATTTAGGCTGGACATGGTGACACTTGCCTTTAATCACAGCACAAGGAGAACCAGCCAGGACTACATTAGTGAGTTTGAGGATATTGAGAGCTACATAAAGACACCATGTCTCAAAAACAAATAAACCCCAAACGCAAATACCCATGATGGGAACCACACATAAACACTTTCACATTTCAGTACACTTTTATTTAAGTTCATTGTCTCTGCCTTCTAAGTGCTGGAATTAAAGGTATACACACCAGCATCTTGCTGGGATCTTGTAATTTCACCTGTTCATAGGAAAATATACACAAAAAGGTTTGAATTTTCATTTTTTTGAAAAAAATTATCTAGAAATAAAATATTTTAATACTATACAAATTTCATTATGTATGTTTTCCCAAGTATTCCAAATATAAGAAATCCAAGTTAGGACTGGCATGTAATTCAGTTGGCAGAGTGCTTGCCTAGAATGCATGAATCCTTGGGATCAGTCCTCAGCGCTTGCTGATGGAACAGGCCAGCAAGCTTTACACTGAGGAGGTAGAAGCAAGAAGATCAGAAGTTCAGGATCATCTTTGGCTACACATGAAGTTTGAAGCCAGTCTGGGATACATGAAAGTCTGTCTCCAAAACAAAAACAACCAGAGAAGAAGAGACATAACACAAGCTACCTAAGTGTTTTAAAATCCAAGGCCTTTAATTCAGTTTTTGGTAATGACCATAAATGCCTCCACAAAGCCTCTTTCCCACTGTAAATAGAAGGCACTGGCATTACATAATACCCTAAAAGCACTGATTTCTTCTGATGCTGGTGGATTACATAACACATTAAACAGCAGGGTTCGAATACTAAACTCTTTAAAAACAAAGAAAGACACAATTTTGAAAAATCACATAAAAATTTAAGTTACCATTCAGTCTTCCTTGGGTTTCCAATACAACCTTAAGCTACTCTTGCACGTACATAATTTGAAATTAAGAGCTAAAGTAGGTGGATATAATTTGGCTTTCAACATGTGTTGAGTTTCTGTTATATGTGGTAAACATAAAGACAGCATTTTCATGCTAATTGACATTTCATGTTTTTCTTTAAGTGTGCAAAATAAACTTCAAATGATATATCCTGTAGAAGTATATCTCAAAATTCCTTAATATAACACTAATGACTTTCATATTCATGTCACAAACTACATATAAATTGTGAAATTATTAAAATACATTTTTTGAAAAATAATAAGATGACAATTTCTACCTAAATAAAGTTTCCCAGAAAGTTATGAAGTACTTTAACATATAAAAGTAGTTGCCCCTTTTCTTAAAAGTCAGTACTGTTTCACAAAATAACCCATTCAATCCAGACAAATGATTTCATTCAAATGCCATATTCTTTCTAGGACAGTGGTATGCTTTAAGAGACTATATCCATGACAAAGGGTACACTTGGATATGAGACCACAGTCACAAGGAATGCCCTTAAAAATAACATCAGCAAAGAACAAGAGACGGCTTCTGAAGTCACAGTGTGACAAACACACACACCAAGTTTTGGCTGTTTGGAAAGGAGGATACTTAAGTCACAGCTACTTCACATGTGCCCATCTGACAGTGGCTTCTGCAAACACTCCCATCTAAACACAAACCAAACTATCTTATTCCACTTTTGGCAACGTAGTACAAACAAAATGAAAACAAACAAAAGTATGACACTGATTTACACAAAAGGTCCCATGTCAACAATAGGAAAAGTCTTCTGAAAATCATCCATTTTGGGGAAATGGTGTCATCCAACAAATAATGTTGAAAAGTAAATGAAAATTTCTCAAATAATTATTACATGAATGGCTTATGGGTATTTTTGACATAAGAATAATTATTTTAAAAAGCAAATGACTATGATGTTCATAGTGAGAATGTCTTCAAAACACATTAATGCTAATTAATGTATACGGGCCCAGTGAGTAAAAGGGAAGGGAGAAGTCAACTCTTCCATAAGCAGAACTACAATTGCCTCCTTCTTTGGAGAAACTCCTAAGTCTTACTTGTGAGAACGGTAGAGAGTTGTGACATGAAAACCTACATGATAATTTAAAACACCAGTCAATAAACATGAGGGGCAACAAAAAACACTTTTGAGCAAATGATTACTTGACATAATGCCTTAAAGTTATATATCATAATTAAAAAAGAAAAAGCTGTAAAATTAGCAGCTGGACCCTGTGAAACATATAGGACAATGGAAGGCACTACATAAGCCTTAGTTATATCTAACTGTAGTTGGAAAGTTCAGTTTTTCCTTCTTAACAAGACAGCCAGTGTGAACATTATTTTTATATTCCCCTGAGTTTCAACATGATTGGGCAAAGCAGCACCAATTTAAAAAAATATCTGCAATGCCGGCATTGCAGTTTGGAGTCACTTATACTGATGGCCCCATAGGTCACTCATAAGAGCACTTGAGAACGTGATTAAAAATATGGAAATGTTTCTTGGTATTTCAGTATTGTGGAAACACCACAGAATGCACTAAAAATGTCTGTTTGTATGCTCAGTCTTTCCGCTGTACCTAGCAATTGCTGCTGGTTTCTGTGCTACTGCCACCGAGATAGCTCCTGTGTGCGTCCAGATGAAATGTCAGTATGCTTCATGGTTCAGTCCTTTCTGGCTGGAAAACCTGGGAAGAATCATGTCATGCCAGTCTTGAGCAGGATGCCTTGCAGATCCTCAGGCAATGCTAGGATAATTGCATCTATATGTGTCCGTAACTTCTCCACAGTGTCAGGTTTCACAGGTAAATTCTCTCGGTCAGCCTGCAACTACATAAGCCATGGTTTAGTGAATCTGTAGTAATACATTGCATTTGCTATATAAACACCTTTTTATAGCATGACCACTTGGAACTTTAGATCTCAGCCTAGAATTTACAGAAACTAAAACTGTAAAGAACATCAGGTGGAGGAGGAATATAAAAGGTCATTCTATATGTTCAAGGATGATGCCTAAAGATACGATGTGGCATAAAATCTAGGTGAGACAATGGTTTTAGAGAATTCATAAGACCCTGTTTTAAGTGTCTTTTGAGGGACTGGAGAGTTCAGCAGTTAAGGGCACTGGCTACACTTGTGGAAGACCTGGGTTCAGGTCCCAGGGCTTCACACAGTCAATGGAAGGGGTGCCACTTTTGGCTTCTACAGGCATTACATGCATATGGTTTACTTACTAAGAGCAGGCCATACATTTATACTCAAAACATAATTTTTAAAACTGTTTTAATGTTTTCCAAATAATTTAGGATCATTTGATCCATTTGAGTGAGCAAATATTTTTAGTGAAATTTATCATCTACTGGCCAATCTCAAATGTTCTCATTTGAAAAATGACTTCTGTAGCACACAACAGAGTGAGTGTCAGCTCAGATGAGAAAAACATTTTCACAAAAAGGTCCATTTTATATCTTCTCTTTAGTTACATACCAACTTATTTTTCAACTTCAATACAAGGTCCACTGTTTCTACTTCTGTGTGCTTCTGGATCCAGAGAAGGAGGTCCTAGAACAGTAATAAAATCCCCAATTGGTTCATACTCAGAAGAACCTCTCTGTTTCTGCCAGGGAGGGTAGTAGAAAGAAAAGAGAAAATGGAGAGGAAGACAGGGCATACAACTCCAGCACAGCAGCACAGTGCAAGGGTAATTGTCATGAAAATCTTAAAGTATTAAGTAAATAAATTTCAACATCAGCTTAAACAACTGTAAACAAAATATAAGAAAACTCCTTTCTGAGGTGGCCCTTTTGTCAAGAGGAAAAAACAAAATAGCAGCTCAATGCAATACTAATTTATAAGGAGTATTTAGCTAACAAATCAAGATAACCAAACACCAACATATTACTCGATATAAAATGTATATCTTCAAATAAGATCTTCATAGGGCTTGAGGTTGCTTTCATCTTAGTATTTTTGGTTGTGAGCCTAGCCTTAAACAACTGAGCCATCTCTCCAGCCATTAGTGTTTTTCTAAAAACCACAGTCACTTAGGAGTTTATGACAGAAAAGATAACACTAACCAGTCCACCTCAACATTTAAAGCTAAATACAAATGAAACTTTTTAGGTTGTACTGTCTCAAGAGGTGTCCTGTGAAGTAGGTTGAGAAGCAAGTATGACATGCAGTCCAACCACATGCTCACAGCACTAGCACCACTGAAGACAGTGACCAGGACACAGCAGAAGGCAGCTGGACTGAGCCTGCAGGCGCGTGAGTCCTGGTCCCAGGTGTACTCTCTGCTTTAGTATTTGCCAATTTCTGGGATACTCCCACTGCTGGCGATTTCATGCTACTGACCGAGGTGACTGAACACACACTGGAAAGAAATGTGCCCAGTTAGTTCTTGTGGTCCAAAAGGCAGAGTGCAGAGTGCCATAGCTTCACAGCTTGTGGGGTGCAAACTGAGGCAAGCTCACTGAACTCCTAAACCACAGGTACAGCACAGTGCAGATCAAAACCCACGTACCTCAAGGAATCGTTGTGACAACTGAGAGAGCCCCCTGACTCATAGGACAGGATAGGAGAACATTAGCTGTGAGTGTGATAATGAAGTAGGGCTCTGTGGATAAAGGCACTACTGTCAAGCCAGATACCCCAGGTTAGACCTGGAACCCACATGGAAGAAAAGGAGCACTGGCTCCTGAAATGTGTCTTCCAGATCATGCTCACACAACAGCATGCACACGCATGCACACACAAATACATAAATATAATAAAGTACAGTCTAAGCATTACTCTAGATCTCTAAGAATACTTTTCGACTCTGAATATTTATATGTACTAATACACTATTTTCTGACCTCTTCACAAAGAGCTTCTAGATGAAGTGCCTCCAATTTTTGGGTCATTTCTTTCCGCCGGGTCTTGAACCAGCCATCAAAATTTGGAGACTTTAGAAACTGCCTACAAAATAAATATTAAAAAAGCAAAGTTTGGTTAAGATTTATTTCTTGTTTCAAAATCCCCCTCTTCAAACGAAACAACAAGAACAAACAGGGTCTCAAGTAGTCCAGGCTTGCTATGAAGCCTGGGAAAAACAAACTGGCTATGAAGCTGACTCCAGATCCACCTGCCTCCACCTCCCAAGTGTCTGGACTATAGGCATGCACCACCATACCAGCCTTTCCTTCCTTTCCTATACTTAGAAACCCAGACAATAGGAATAATCTCAGTTTGGTTTGTTTTAAGTAGAGATCCATAGCTAGGTGGAAAACAAGAGCTTAACCGGTAAAGTCCGATCCAATCGCCCTTGATCCCAGAGGTAAGCTGAGGCCCCGCTTTCTCAAGCGTTTTCATAAATTCTTCTGGAAGGAACTGCCTTAACTGGGGCGGACTCTAGAAAACAAGACATACTATATTTAGAAATAAGGAACTGCTCTATTCAAAGAAGGTTATTATAGCCAGAGAGCTGGAAGACGAAATTGCTTGACTATCACATACCTTCCACGGAGAAATACTTTTCTGCAAAGGCATCAAGCTTGCCACATATCTTTCCTGAAGCCAAAATAAATAAAATAAATATATAAATAAATAAATGTTAGGTGTTTTTACACAGTCTTACTTAAGGGAACATACATTTTAAGAAAATGGTTGTCCAAGTGATACTATCACACACACACACACACACACCCTTTTTTCACCAAGTTTCTGGATGAAGCTTATACCTCCCTACTACAGGCAGTTCACAGAACCAGAATTTCACTCCCCGAGGAGCGTGACAAAGGTCTTCCATGGCCTTTCTGTCTAGAAGTTGCTAGCCAGGAGTTCTCTAATCTATCTGGTCTGAAAGTAGATAGTAAGACCTCCATTTCAGAGAGTATGGATCACAGCTCCAGGGAGGAGCCTGGCGGACAGTCTGGTAGCACCGGATCTGAACACGAACTCTTTGCATCAGTAACACTGGACACAGACACCCATACTTCAGTCATGCTTATGCAAGTGAGTCTCTGTAGCAATCCAAAGGACATGGGCTCAAGAGTCCTAAGAGAACCATGACATTCATAGAGGTTGGCACATTCAGAGATGGCATGCAAGCTTTACTCTCTTTTCATACCCCATCTTATTGATTTATCTGAACTCTTTGTAATGTTCTGTATAATAAACCAACTAATAGCAAGTGTTTCCCCCAGTCATTCAAGTAAATTAGTTGAACCCCAAGAAGGGGATTATGGGATTTCGAATGAATCAGTAATCACAGACTAGAGCTTGTGATTGGCATCTAACATGGAATAGAGCAACAGCAAGAACCCAGCCCTTAGTATTTGGAACCTGAAGCTATAGCCAGGTAGATAACATCAGAACTGAATTAAAGCATACCTTGCTGGTATCTACTCCAGAACTAATTACTTTCTTGTTGGTAAGGTAAAAAAACTTCATACTTCATGGAGTCATAGAAGTGAGAGGTCTTGTGAGTATATGGAGGGAAAAAGTGAGTCCAAGTGTTTTGTCTTTTAATAATTTTAAATTATTATATTCATACTATTCCCCCCATGTGTGTCTGTGTGTGTGCGCGCGCGTGCACGCATGTATAGGGGCACACATGCATATGTGCATACATGCCATAGCATGTATGTAGAAGTCAGCTCTCTTCCCTTCTACCATATGGATCCCAGGGATCCAGAGATGGAACTCAGATCATGAGGTTTGGCAGTGAAAGCCCTGACCTGCTAAGTCATCTTGATTACCTGAATCTGAGTTTTCCACGTTCCTTCAATGCTTTCACCATTTCCTACAAGACTGCTCCAGTTTAAATGAATTGGGAAGTCATGTTTCAACAAAATTTAACTAAGGCTTTATCACTCAAAACAGATTACTTTTAGTTTTGTTGATTCTTTTTGAGTTTGGTGGCTTGCTATATTGCCTAAACTGATCTTGAGCTCATGGGTTCAAATGATCCTTCCATCTTAGCTTCCCAAGTAGCTGGTACATGGCACTGTGTGCAGCTCATAATTTTGTCTGTTTAAAATAGTTTGTGTGTGTATGCATGATATATGTGGGCTTAAGTGCCACAGCATACACATGGAAGTTGGAGGACAACTCTGTGATGCTTCTCTCCTTCCATCTTTATACAGGTCTCAGGAATTGAACAAGTTGCCAGGCTTGTGCAGCACTACCTTTACTTCCGAGCCCTCTCACCTGCCCTTGTTTGCTTTGTGGGTCTTGCTATAGACTTCTAGCTATCCTAGGATCCTCCTACCTCCACACCAATTGTAATTATAAGACTATGCTACTCTATCTGGCTCTAAACTCATCCATCCTTCCATCCATCCATCCATCCATCCATCCTTCCATCCATCCATCCATCCATTCACCCACCCACCCATCCATCCATCCATCCATCCATCCATCCATCCATCCATCCATCCATCCATCTTCTCTGTGTAGCCCTGGCACTCGCTCTGTAAACTAGGCTGGCTTCTAACTCAGAGATGCATCTACCTCTGCCTCCCGCTCATATATATTTATTTGTGTGTGTGTGTGTGTGTGTGTGTGTGTGTGTGTGTGTGTGTGTGTGTGTGTATGTGTGTGTGTGTGTGTGTAAGACAGACAGACAGACAGGGGGAGAAGGGGAGAGGAGGAGAGGGAAAGAGGGAGGGAGGGAGAGAGAACACTCAGATACCAGAAGAGGGCGTTGAATGCCCTAAAGTTATAATTACAGGCAGTTTTAAACCTCTGAAAATTGGTGCTGGAACAGAACTCTGGTCCTTAGCAAGAGCAACAAGCACTTCTAACTGCATAGCCATCTTTCCAGCCACATATAGTTTCAATGACAATGATTAAGCATGCTATGTTGGAAAATATTCGTAACACTGTACATGTTTCATCTCTTGTAATCCTTAAAACATGTTGTGCTAAAGAAACTGCTTTTAGAAAAGCTAAACAATCTGACTAGACTCATTATTTGAACTTGAGTTCAGGTCTACTTGATATTCACCTTTATTTTATTGTTGTTATTTATTTAAATTGATATTATAATTGCATCATTTCAAACCTGCTTTCCCTTTTATCCTCCCAAACCTTCCACTTGTAACTACCTCTGTGTCTTTTCAAATTCATGGCCTCTTTATCTTTGGATTGTGTGTGTGTGTGTGTGTGTGTGTGTGTGTGTGTGTGTGTGTGTGTGTGTGTGTGTTACCACCTGCCCTGCCAGTATACTAGTACTTGTCCTTGTCTTTAAGTGTTCAGGTCTCACTGCCTGGGACTGGATAACCACCTGGTGTGCCCTTCCCTAGAGAAGACCGTATCTCCCACTTTCATTATTCCTTAGTAGCCTATAGTTTGTCTTGTCTTCCATGTGAGCATGCCAATCTGTTTTGTCACTGTTCTGGTCATGATTAGGTGGCCACATTGATAAGACTTCATGGGTGTAGCCTCAGATGTTTCTAAAAGATGAAACCTCACAGCAAATGTCCTGTCTCTCTGTACCTTACACTCTTTCTACTCTCTCTTACAAGATGATCCCTAAGCTGTACCACCCCATCCGTCACCCTACCCCTCACCCTCTGTGGAGGAACTGTGTTGTGGATTTTCAGTTGGAATTGGGCTCTACAGCTGTGCATTTTGATTGGCTTGTTTTGTTTGTTTGGTTTGTTTTTGTTTGTGAGACAGCATCAGCCTTGGCTAGCTTTTAACTTGTGACAATCCTTCTGCTGCAGCCTCCTGGGCGCTTGGAAGACAGAAATGAGTCACCAGGCCCACCTCAGCCTATGCTCCTAAGTACCAAAATGAGATCAAGTTTGATTCTAGGCATCAAATTCAATGTCTCACTGTTGCTTACTGTAGCAATGAATTACATCCCCAGCATAACACAGGTTTAATGGATCAAAATTCTATCCCCAAACCAAGAAAGAATACTTTTCTTCTAAAATTAACAACAAAGATCTTCAGGATGCTTTCATATAGTGTTTGTAGATTCTATAGCAACTACACAGGCAATGATGCGATTCCAGACAAGACACTGTCATACTGCTGTTTGTCTCACTCTGATACGTTTCTTCTAATGGCTGTATTATCTAGTTATTTATTCCATAAATGGCTAAAGACTACCCTACATCAGAATGAAGATATGCCAAGGAACAAGACACACATAGGTCCCTTTTCAGAGTTATATAGCTTCCTGGATATGGTATTAACCTATTGAAAAACAACAACAAAAACAAACAAACAAACAAAAACCAGTATCAGCCCTGACTTGAGAGGCAGAAGCAGGTGTATCTCTGTAAGTTGGAGGTCATCGTGATCTACATGGTGATTTTCATGCCAACCAGGGTTACATAGTGAGATCAAACAAAACAAAAACAAAAACAAAAGAGAGAGAGAGAGAGAGAGAGAGAGAGAAAGAGAGAGAGAGAGAGAGAAACTCTAGGGTGACCTCTTAAGGTACAAAACGAACACATTATATAAAATCTCACCACAGGCTAGTTCAGAAGAAGTATGTACCAAGATACATGTATTCCCTGCTCTGACCCACTTGGGCCAAAGCACAGTACATTGTAATCATTTTTAATCCTGGGGGTTTTTACCCTGCCTTTGATCATTTATTTCCTGGATAAAAGACATACATTTTATTATTTATAATAAGCCTTAAGCAGTACAAGAGCTGGCCAGATATCTACCCTCTACGCTATTAGAATCTACTTTTTAATAGATAACCCTGGGTTATTATGTATTATGTTCCATCTGGGCTTTTCTTAACTCCAATTGGCCAACCCTTGAGGTCATGAACGAAGGCTTCTCTTTCCTCATTGTTTCTCCTCTCACCCAGAAGGCCTGGAACCCTAAAACCTGCCTGTGTCTCTTGGCTATTGGCATCTTTATTCAGCAATCAGAAATAATGGGGGAGGAGGGAAGAGAAGGGGACAAGGTCACATATCGTCACTTGAGTCTACATGAGGACTCTCTTGTCTCTGGGGAAACCAGATCTTTAGGAACCAATATTAGCATTAGAATATGTGCAACCTCAGACCAAGTCACTACAGTCCACTGCCCTGTACTGACCCTAACCAGAGAGACAGAGCTGCCCTCTGAGTCCCTGTCACAGAGCAGTCAGTGTGCTACAAGAGAGCAACCCGCAGGGCTGCTGGTATACCTCGGCAATAAGGGAGACAGGAACAAGGTTCCAACCTTGGATTCTATTTGTAAGGGTGATGTAGGAAATCCTCGAGAGAACCTTGTATAAATCTGATAGAGAAGGGTCACTGCTCTCACTAGCGCCTCCTCACTCCCAGGCACAAGACATGCAGAAAGCTGAACTAGACCACCACATCACTGGAGGAACTAAGAGCTCCTAGTCTTAAGAAGATGGTATTTAAGAGAAAAAAAGATGTTAAAAGCATCATGAAGAAAACCATAAACTAGAATGGGATTGGCTGAATCTTGCAGAAAACACACTCCTACCCAAATACTCAAGAGCTTCCTCGAACAGTTCAATGTGCACAGCTCCTCTCAGCGAGAAACAGCAGCACTAAGATCAAAATGGCAATTGTAGTAACATTTCTCAACGTTTTTTTTCTCTTTACTGCATCTGAAATCCTCCACCAGTAATTTCTGAGGAAGACCTGAACCCAGCTTTGCATACACTGTGGGGATTTATATCAGAACCTATAACAGCTAACACAAACCTAACCTGATCCTTGGATCTCTGCACAACTTGTAATTATTTGTCTGTGGATGCTGTGCTGAAAATCCATAGAACAATCAACAAAGCCAGGAATATTGGCACATGCCTTTAATCACATTATTTGGGAGGCAGAGGCAGGAGAATCTCTGTGAGTTCCAGGACAGTCAGAGCTACATAGAGAGACTGTCTCAAAATTCAACCAAACAATAGCAATCACCAAAAGTATCTATTATACCTTTAGGATAAATTGGTCTGCATGTTGACTCTGACATCTAATGTAGCAATCTGGTAGTAAGTTGTCTTTGGATAGCATCCAGTAAAAACAACTTTAACACTCTAGTTAACATGTACATAGTGATTTAAAAATTAATTCAGTTAGCTGGACGGTGGTGACAAACATCTTTAATCCTAGCATTTAGAAAGCAGAGGCAGGGACATCTTTCATGTTGCTTTTGCAATACAAGACCTTTTCAGTGTTGTTGAGAGGTGTTTCTTGTTGTGGTAGTGTGTTGTTGTTGTTGTTGTTTTAGGGGTTTTATTGTTGTTTGAGGCAGGAATGCACTCTGAGCCTTTGACTGGTCTCTGTTACTGTGTTACTTTCTCTTAAGTGCTAGGATTATAAAATAACTGGTTGTTAGGTAATCACCTTGGATGATCCATCAGTTTCATATCAAAGGCAGCTAGCTGGTATCTTGTAATGTTTATCACCTAGAATTATGGACTGAATCCTATTGTTTTGTGCTCAACTTTCTCATGCTATTAAAATCAGTCGTGTAGTGCTAGGGATGTGGCTCAATGTTAGAGTATTATTAGCCTTGCAAGTGTGAGGCCTTGGGATAGATCCCAGCACCAGCCTCCCTTCATCACCACCCCACTCCAATCAGTTTAACTATGCATTCTGGGTGGTGGTGGTAGTTTGAATGAGAACAAGTTCATATATTTAAATACCTGCCCCTGCTGGTGGAAACATTTGGAAAGTATTAGGTATGGTCTGGTTGGGAGAGGTGTGTCACTAGGGGTCTTCTTGAGCTTCAAAAACTCAGCCTATTCCCAGTTATCTTTCTCTGCCTTATGACTGTGGGTCAAGACCTGGACTCTCAGCCACTGCTCCAGCATCATGACGTCATGCATGCTGCCATGCCCCCACCATGATAGTCACAGACTCTAACCCTCTGCAACTATAAGCTCAAATAAACTTTGTTGTATAAGTTGCCTTGATCATAGTCTCTTATCACAGAAATAAAAAAGTAACTCAGACAATTCTGTCTATTTCAAAAGAACGGTGGGAAAAAAAAATTCTATCAAGTTAAAAAAAGAATTGTATCAGTATCTCAATCAAGACTCACAGCACATGGTTACTCTCTAAGAAGCCCACAACCACGTTCTTAGGGGAATCTTTCTAAGTGCTATTCTGTCTCTTAAACCTAGTGCTTGAAATGTATAGTAACCATCTCTTCATAAACTCCAACCCTGTTTCAAAACATTAACAAACTTCAAAGGTATTTAGGAACCACAGCATCAGCCACATATCAAGGACAAGCAACTGAGGATCAGATGACTTACCAAGTGAAAAAAGGCTACAACAAAAAATCCAGATCTCTCATTAGTGGCCTGATTTTAAATCACTAAACACACTAATTAGCAAAGCCGATAACAAGATTTGAAAGATGAGAATCACATTTATACACCCTCAACAAATCATTAAGAGTAATAACTTACTAATGGAATGATGAAACTTTGTGTTAGTTCCAAAAAATAGCGGCGGAGAATAACGCTTTGAGCCTCAGAAGGACGTTTCTGCTGTACACCCTTGAAATAAGACAATGGAAACCCACGTTTTAGAGTCAGGAAATGTAAGGTAACAACCAACTCCAACTGTTTTGTAACTAGACATTTAAATTGAGTACCAATCAACCAACCAATCAACCAAACCCCCTAGAATGTTATACTGAAGTAATTTAATTTTAAGTTCATTTTGTAAAATTCTGTAAAAGGAAACTTTAGCTGGGAAGAGTCAGCGTGCACTAAGTTACAGCTTGACAGGGGCAAGCAGTCTTGGTGTGTTCTGACTGGACAGCAGGGTAATCACAGAATAATTGTGTACTAAATATCTAGACAACGTGGAAGAAAGGATTTTAAATGTTTCACCACAAAGAAATGATAAATGTTTGAAGAAATGGGTATGTTTAGCCTGACTTAAACATTATACAATATATCAAAATATATCAAAATACAAAATACAGTATACATATATCAAAATACCATAGTATTATATTAATACAAATAATTTACACTTATCATTCAAATATGTTTAATTTAGAAATCCTCAGAGTAAAACCTGAGAACGTATAGATTTATTAATATCATTTTCCCCATACTTAAGAGCATCACTTCACATGAAAGTAATCTTTTATTTTACATGTTATATTAATACTACTGATGTTTCTTAAAACAAAAAGCCCCCTAAATTTTCTCTTCCTCTTAGATTTTCTCTTACTGTTAGTGGCATTTTGGAAATGTCTGGGGTTCCAGAATGACTGGCATTTTTCCACATTTAAGAGCCTGTGATTACTGCTGCACTGGCATCTTGATTATGTGTATGTGTACCTTACCAAATGAACCATCTTGGCAGCCCCTCGTCTTTTGATTAAAAAAACTTTTATTACATTGTTGAGAGCTTTTGGTGCCATTTCTAAAATTTTGGCATTTGTAGATGTGCTTGGACAAGGAAGCAGGCTCAGATAAGAATATCAGAAACAGTGACCGTGGGGATTTGTTTACTGCTGTACTTATTACCTGTGTGAACCTTTTGCTTACTACTTTACTTAATCACTACCTTGTGTGATCCCCTTGTTTACTACTTTGTCTTTGATGTAAGAACTGACTGTGTGTTTGGATGTACCTAGAGTGATAGAAAAGCAGACTGGGTCAAAACAAAGCTGCTTCAGCCTCAGTGTGGGCTGCAGTCATGTTGTAGTCTAATTGTCTTTTTTTCTTTTTCTTTTTCAATCCTCACTCCCTCCCTTGTGACCGTGTTGACTGACTGAGCCGGCTTGGTCATTACATTAGTTTGTATGTGTGCATGTGCACTTGTGTGCCAAGGAGTGGCTGTATGGCTCAGGGGACAGCCTGCAGTAGTCAGTTGTCTTTATCATGTAGACCTTGGAATGGAACTCAGGTTTATGCATTTATTGTGTATGTCGAAGTGTGTGTGAACAGGGATGTGGGAAATAGCACACTCGTACCACAGCAAAATGTGTGGAGGGCAACTTGTGGGAGTTAGTTTTCTTCTCTCTTTGCACCATGTGGGTCCCTCCCAGAGACTGAATCAGGCTGTCAGTCACTTGGTGAGCCATCGCACCAGACCTATGTGTCTACTTCTGAGACCAGGGCTCACTATTCAGCCAGGTTGGTCTAGAAAACTTAAATCCTTCTTTCTCAGTTTCCTAGTGCTGATATTACAAGTTAGAGAACAAATTAAAGACCTAAGGTTGGCTTTAAAAGTGACTCAGATCTAGCAAGATCTAGCAGTGAGTAAAGGTATTTCCCCTGGAACCCAAATAAAAGGTGGAAGAAAATAATCCAGTCACACACACAAACACATAGAGGTTTTTTTAGTTTTTCAAAGATAATCCAAGCCAAGGCAAGATGGCACATGACAGTAATACAGTAGTTAGGAGGCAGAAGCAGGACGATTACAAGTTCAAGGCCAGCCTGGTCTGCATAGTAAGTTCTAGGCCAGCCAGGACTAAAAGAAAAAATAAGATTCTAGGCTAGAGATACATCTCAACGGTAAAGCCCTTGCCTAGCATACGGTTCAACCAACAGTATAGTTTTTAAAAAGTGAGGTTCCACTTCATATTATACAAAAACAAACAACAATAAAACAAAACCACACACTGCCTGACTAAATATTACATATCTCAATGAGGAGATTTAAATTAATAATATGAGCAGATATTTACCTTCTGGAGTTGTTTTATGATCTCCTCATCTCTGTTTAGATATGGCTTGTAAGAAGTATAAACTCCTAAGAAAACAAGATAAATAGAAAACCCCAAAAGCCTAGGTGAGTATATACTTAAAATTAATAAAAGTCTGGGCCAACAAACTGCCTCAGCAGAGAAAGGTGCTTGTGCAAGCCACACTCATGACTTCCATTCTAGACTCCACGGTGGAGAGAGAGAAATAACTCTCCCAAACTGCCCTCTGATAACCACACATGCACTATGACACAAGTAAATACAAAATAAGAAAAGTCATTAGTAAAAGTCAATACCAGGTTTAGAATCCAGAGTCTTTAGGTTCTTCAGCTTTTTCACTTTAACTTGCTTAGGAATTTCACCTGAAAGAAAACAAACCGAACATTGTCATAAACTGGGCTAACTTAGTGATAGAATGTTTGCCTGCCACGTACAAATTTCCATCATCAACATCATAACACTTCTAGTTACACTCATACATGCTATAGGACTCATATACTACAGCTAAAACATAATGTGCAGCAAAAACTAAGTGCCAGGGAAAGAAATAATTTAGCAGAAAGTCTCGTATTTCTTACTGTCACTAAGTTCTGAGTAATAATGAAAATACTGTCTTTTTTTTTTTAATGAGTAATGACAAAAGCCCAGAAGTGCAGCAGGCTTCCCTCTGACTTGGGGACTTCTTCAGGTATAAGTCAGACTCCGAGCTAGTGGCAGGCAGACCTGAGCAACAACTCACTGTTTGCATGCACAAAATTCTCAATTATTTTAAAAACAAAATGGATGCCAGACAGCTCTGGGCAAGGGCACCAATATGAGGCAACACCCTGTTCTCTGGTTATAAATGTTTAATTTACAAAGTTATTTGGGGTCTGATGCTAACAGACGAGAGGCCTTCACATTAGTAGGATCATCTTAATATACCTTTGAATATTTGTACATACATCTTAACTTAGGCCAATATTTTACCTTTCTTCTGAAATAAACAATTTCACTTTCTGATTAGGAGTGAGCAGTCTACAATTACAGCGAATATGAACCAACACAACTTGTTTTTTTCTTTAGGAGACATTATCCTTAGGTTTTATTTCTCCATTTAGTATTAAGTGAATGGACAAGGTAGGTAAAACACAGAAAAAGAAACTCCATCAGGACCAATTACCTGGCAGTGTTAAAACTCAACAATAATAGTAGAATAATTATAAATTCCTGAGCCCAAAGACACCCTCTGCTCTGCCATGCCTTCCCTCTGGAGCTTATAGGACATGCTTTTTCTGGAGCTCTACGAACCCTGTTTTAAATTTTCAAAGCCAAAATCCCTAATGGGATTTTAAGGTGTACATATGCACTGTGTAGCATATGCACTAGCTTCTTGAGTGCAAGAATCCAAACAATGTTGTAAGACACATTCCAGACATTCATGGTTGTAAAATTAAATCTGATTTTGTGAAAATGACTCTCAAGCCACAAAAAAATAAAGGAAAAGTTAGATATAATGGAACTTCATCTAAACTAAAAACTGCTGCCCAAAAGGACTCTGTAGCTAGTCTTTGCTACTTTGTGAGTTTTCTTCACTGACCAGAGGTAGCCAAAGAGATGTTCTGGCATTGTCTTGCAGCTGATTGTTACAATAAAAAACTGACAGCTAGGGCAAAAGCAGTGGAACTTTTGGGCAAAGAGAGAGGTGAGAAGGGTGAGAGCAAAGGCAGGAGGATCACAGAGGACGTGGGGCAGGGAAAGTCCCAGCCATGAGGTGGGGCCTGGGGAAGTGAGGGAGAAGTATATAAGCTAACAGAGAGCCTGCCCCAGCAAAGTCTTTAAACTATGTAGTTCTCCGCTCCTTATGTGTGGGAAATTAATATATTTAGAGGTAGGCCCTTGACAGCTCCATAATAAAACCAAAATGAGACATCATTTCATACACATTAGGATGTTCACTCTAAAGAACTGGTGGGGTTGGTGACATGGTTCAGTCAGTAAAGGTGCTTTTTGCCAGGCCTAATGACAGTACAGTCAATGGAACCCATGTGTCAAATAGAAGAAGAAAAATCACTCCCTAAAGTTGTCCTCTAGCTTCATAAGTATGCTGAGGCACACATCCATAATGCCCTCAAGCTATGGCACATTCTCATACACACATGATAGAAACAAAAATATGTAATAAATATGAACAATGATTAAGCAATGAAATGGTTCAAATACACTGATAAAGAAACGGAGAACACAGTATCTCTCCTCTAACACAGACTGCTAAAAATAAAATGCACTTAACTTGCTAGAATGCCATCCTCTACTTACTTACTTGTTTGTTTGTTTATTTATTTATTTATAGACAGGGCTTCTCAGTTTAGCTCTGGCTATCCTAAAACTATCTGTGTAAACAATGCTGGTCAACTCAGAGATCTGCCTGCCTCTCTCTCAAGTGTTGGGATTAAAGGTGTATCTCCATGCCTGTCTTATCTCATGAACATACTTCAAAAAAAAAATTTTTTTTTTGACAAGGTTTTTCTGTAGACCAGATTGGCCTAGACCTCACAGAGATCCACTTGCCTCTGAGTGCTGGAATAAAAAGCATATGCCACCACAGCCCTCCTGACTTCATCTATATTTTCCAAAGTTCAGGAGCTCCTTCTCCCCCCTGGTCCTAGGTCCTATATTTAAATATTCTACTTCACTTGCCTGACAGTTTTTCTTCCTGAGAGAGTCTCACTAAGTAGTTCTGGTTGACACTGAACTCACTGTGTCAACTAGGATGACTTCAAACTATAGAAACCACCTAGATACATTACCTGCAGGTTTAAGATCTCCTATTCGAATAATGTGCGGCCAGTGCTGTAGTGTTTTAGCAAAAAAAGGGTTGGTTACTCCTAAGATGACAGAAGGCCTGTATAAAAATAAGACAAAATAAATGTTAAATCACAGAAAAACAGTTGACAGATTCTGAGTAAACAATATAATGATTATTGTTCCCTTTACTTGATTTATTACATAACATGACAGGCAACATATTCAGTACCAGACACATGAAGATAAAAAACATATGACTTTTTTATTAGATTTATTCATTTTATTTTATGTGTATTTTGCCTGTATGTATGTCTGTACATCATATGTGTGCTTAGTACCCTAGAAGGTCAGAAGAGGGCATCAGATCCCCTGGAACCGGAATTAAGGATGGTTGTGAACATCCTGTAGATGTTCCTGTAGATCTGGGAATCAGACCTGGGTTCTCTGGAAGAGCAGCCAGTGCTTTTAACTATTAAGTCATCTCTCCAGTCCCCCAAAGGCATGAATGATTCTTAAACAGCATAAAGGTATAAGGCATACATACTCAGTCAGGATGGCAACAATTAGAAGACACTGAAAGGGAAATAAAATGCACAGCAGTCCCAAGGAGAAGCTAGGCTCTGCCAGAGTTGTAACAGACAGAGTCAGCAAAGATGTGCTACAGAACACACATGAAAGATGAATAGGTTTCCAAGGAAGGCGAGGGCAATGCAGAATATCCATGTCAAACAGTGAGGTCGGGTCAGTCCCTACCCACAGCACATACAGTATCAGGCATTCAGCATTCCTGAGCAGAGTGGGAAGGTAAATAGAAAGAAGAGCACCAAGTGTATACACTTAGAAAGAGCATCAAGTGCAGGTATAACACATAAATCTACAGATCAACGTGGGGAAACTTAGAGGATGCCCTGTAAGGAGGGAAAGCAACAGTAGACAGAGAAAAGCTAGAGTGTAAGGAAGGAATTATGGAAAGAACATAATAAACAGGCTGGAAGATGTTTCCTGTTGATGAACTGACAGAATTTGGTTAAGATTTGTTACAGACCATGGTAAGAAGATATAATACTATGTTTTTGATAACTAAGTCAAAACTAGTAGTACTGATCAAGAAAGCAATAGACAGGAGGTTCGAACAAAAAGGAACTGAAAAGAAATCGGTGAGAACATGCTTAAGTTTCAGATGTGTTAGAAATACAGCTGAGAACTGGGCACAGAGGCACATGGCATAATCCCAGCACTTGGACAGCAAAGGCAGGAGGACCAGTGGTTCAAGACCATCCTGAGCATTACCAAGTTCTAGAACAACCTGATCTGTAAGGTGGGTTCTAGGCCAGCAGTGCTAGGGATTGAGATCCATCTCAAAAAGAGGAATGGATATACAGGAGTAACATTCTTCACTAACACCAATGAAAGCATTGCATAGAGATCTGGTGCTGAAAAGATCTAAGGCACAAAGATATATTTCAGTCATTACCACAGGGGCTTTTAAGATTTTATTCTGTAGTTAATCCTGGGTGACTTTGAACGCTTCCTCAGTCTTCCTGTGCAGCCTCTTAAGTACTAAGATTACAAGAGTAAATTACCATGGCGTGCTGGGGGTGGTGTCTGAAGACAGTTTTTAGGGGTTGGTTCACTCCTTTCACCTTCCTAAAGCAGGATCTTTCGCCCGGGGTTTCTCCTGTCTCTGCCAACCATCTAACTGTGGAAGTGCTTAGACCACAGATAGATGTATGCCACTGTACCCAGCTCTGCACATGGGTTTTGGGGCTTGAACTCGCACTTGACAACTTGCAAAGCAAGTGCTTTTACCTGATTAGCCAACTCCTTGCCTTAATATAGTCTCAACCAGGACCACAAATACTGTTAAGGTTATATAGAAAAAATGATCTGTCTGAAAGAGGAACCCAGAACACAGTCTTTATAACATCAACATTTAAGGGAGCAGTAGAGAAAGAAGTCTACACTGAAGCCTAAAATATAACACCACATAGCCAGGAGACAGGAAAATCCTGATTAAGGTATTTTAAAGGAGCCAGGCAGTGGTGTTAATGCTGTTAAATAAAACCAACCAACAAACCAACCAGACAAACAATAAAAACAAAAAAGATATTTTGAAGGGGAGGCTGAAGCAGAAGAATAAAAAGGATCAAAAGTTCAAGGCCAGTTTGAGCTATGTATGGGAATTCTATCTTACAAACAGCACATCCACCATCCTCAAAGTTGGAAGGTAGCATCAAGAGGCTCAAACTCAAAGCTAGCCTTAGCTACGTACAGAGTGCAAGAGAGTTCAAGACCAGCCTGCATTACATAAGACCCTGTCTCAAAAGAAACAAAACAAAGTCACACACACATATACACTCACACATATGCACACACTCAAATAGAACAACAGAGTGCTTGCTCATCAGGTCAAGCCATGCAAATAGAAAGTGTCTATAGACATTAAGAAGTTAGCTTGGAGTCTGGAGCAAGCAAGCGAACTAGAGGCTGTTGGACGGCTGGAACAGAGCAATGCCTGAATCAAAGGAACTTGTTTCTTCAAGCTCTTCAGGCAGTGACTCTGACAGTGAAGTTGAAAAAGTTAAAGAGGAAAAAGCAAGTTGTTTCAGAGAAACCTGTGAAGAAGCAAAAGCCTGGCGAGACATCTAGAGCTCTGTCGTCCTCCAGGCAGAGCAGAAGCAGCAGGGAAGATGACATGCTCCAGACTGGAAAGACGAGATGTCGATGTTCGGGACTTTAAAGAAAGATTCTAATTGATATTAGAGAATGCTGGCTGGACTCAGGAGGTGAAATGAAACCAGGGAGAAACGGTATTTCTTTAAACATGGAACAGTGGAGCCAGGGGAGGAACAGATCTCCGACATAGATGATGCAGTGAGAAAGCTGTAAAATCTGAGCCACAGCAAACCTGTGCTGCTGTAGCTGTTTTACTCCGTCTCTTTACATTGGCTTCTGTTTTCTAAATGTTGTTTTCCAAGCTGTTATATATTTGGATTGTAGAACAATTTGTAAGACAATACATTTTTAATGTGCATTATTAAAATGTTCTAAGTGAAGCCAATTGTCAACTTTATTAAAGAGGATTGTTTTGTGCCCCCTACCTAGTGTAAAATAAAGTCAGATCATTACAATCCTAAGAAAAAAAAAAGAAGAAGAAGAAAAGAAGAAGAAGAAGAAGTTAGCCTGCGGGCTGGAGAGATGCTGAGCAGTGAGAGGCGGCTGCTCTTGCAGAGCACTCAGGTTCATTTCCTAGCACACAAATGACAGCTCACAACCAACTATAACTCCAGTCCCAGGGGGGCTGACACCCTCTGGCTTCCATGTACATACGCATGCATGTGGTGCATAGACATACATGCAAACAAAACACTCATATACATAAAACAAAATAAATTTTAAAAAGAAAAGTTCTATTTAAAAAAAAAAAGATGAAGTTAGTCTGCAGCAGATACTATGATGTTAGCAGGAAATCAAGAAACAGAGAAAGTAAATGGAAATGATGCTTATTCTTCTAAAACTCAAGCTAAGAAGAAGGTAAACAATTATAAAAGAAGCTAAACGAAAAGAATATAATTATTTTCTTCAAATCTTAAATTATTTCAAACAGCTCCCCAAACCTCAGTAAGTCAAAATTTTAAATTAAAATTTTATTACATAATAAAATTTATTACATAATTCTACAAAATGTTGGTAATAATGATAACACTTAGTCAACAAAACATTACTGTTTACTCACGGAGCTTGAGTACGGGTGGTATATTCTTTGAATTCACTGTCATGAATCGTGAAGTAAGGTCGAAAATCACTACAGTACTTTAGTGGAGAAATACAGCTGTGGAACAGGAAGACACAGAAATCAAGGCTCCACTCCATAACCATGAGATATATATACATATATACATACCCAAAAGACAAATTATTTCAGTATTATGTAAGCACTAGTCTCTAATACCAATTGAAATTTATCAAGGTGTAACTTCATGTAACTGAATGAGCGTGTGTGTGTGTGTGTGTGTGTGTGTGTGTGTGTGTGTATGTTTGTGTGGGTGTGTGTGTGTGTGTTATTCAAAGAAGTAACATTGATTCAGCCCTAACTGAACCTGAATCAATCTTCTCACACATTCTGAGAAAGTTGTTACATAGATAGATGCAGTGAGTGGGAGAATATCACAGACTGAAAATACCGCACGAATCAGAACTAAGAACCAAATACTCACTTAACAAGGGCCAGTACAGTTTCTGACGACTCTGATGGTGACGGTGCCATGACCACAAGAGGCTCTCCCAACAGCACCAACTCCCAAAGCATCTGACTGTGAAGAAACACTGGGCAGAAACACCTAGAAAGTTTACACAGTAGAAATACTTTATTATTTATCCAATTTTGACTTTCAAATTCCTAAATAATCATTCCACGAACTTCACATTGATACAAATTCTTCCTGCTACCGACAGCTTGATCTGAAAAATTGACTAAGAATTTAATAATGTAGACAGTGCACACACTCACACACACACACACACACATAAACGCACGCAAGCAAGCATGTACGCAGGCACAGAGACAATCAAACTCAGGTGTGAGGCTCCAAGGACACAATTCCATTAGTGTGTTTAAGTCTGAGCATTTAGTAACCTTTATTCATTTATTTATTTTCCTTCCTCTTTTGGTAACAATTTTCCCTAGCAGATTAGAGAAGAGAAAAAAGTATTTCTGAAGAACACAACAAATCTCACTAGTTAAAAAATAAACTCTCCTCCAAACCAAAACACATGTAAGTGTAAAAAGGTGGAACAAATCTATGAGATAAACAAATAAGCTAGTTAATTTTAACTAATAAAAACAAAGCCTGGGCAATGGTGGTACTCAGTGGCAGGATCTCTGAGTTGTAGGCCAGCCTGGTCTACAGAATGAGTTCTAGGACAACCAGAGCTACACAGAAAAACCCTGTCTCAATAAAACAAGTATTTACGTCACTGCTCATTGGAAACAGTGCATTTTCAAGCTGGGCTATATATCACAAACACTTTCAGATCTGTGACTTGGCTAGTGGCCTAAAGATTCTTAATCAGTTGTGGATAAAATGTATAAGCAATGACAGCTTCTCTTTTTTCATCTTCCCTTTTTTTCAAGTACTAGAGTACACAATTTTATTTAAGAAGCTTTAAAACATAGGAAAATAGTATTTGTTATTGTTTCTCTATTTTTTACTGTTTTTTTTTAAACAAAAGGCACAAATCTTGTGATATTTCACCCCCAAATTTAAAATTCAACTTAAAAAAAATCCTCTACTTTTTCTATCATCACCTTAATATGATTCTCATACCAAATGAAGCAAAAACTGTCTGTTTTAACCACATAGCACCCAATGCACATCTAAATTTTCTTGCAACCAGGATGAACCCCTAGATTTTACCATTAAAACATAATGAATACTTATTTTTTTAACTGAGAATCTTTGGGGTCCACAATGAATATTTTCTTCCAGGTTAATTTACATTTTCCATAAATTAATAACAATCATCACAAATTAGAAAGACAAAGTAGTTAACATTTTTTTATTCTTTACCTGAAAAGATCCACCTCATGAACAGTAGGCAAAATAATAGATGTCTGTGTATCTGCCTAAAGGATTAAAAAGAAGAAGAAAAGTAGGGGAGATGTTACTAAAATTTACAGAAATTGATTTTTGTTTTTGTTTTTGAGACAGGATCTAACAGTATAGCCTTGGCTGTCCTGGAAATCACCACGTAGTCAGGATGACAGAGAACTCACAAGAGACTGGTGTTGGAACTAAAGATGTGTACAGCACATCTGGCTATCTTATGCCAAGTATGACACATGACGGTACATGACTGTACAGTAATACCATCATGGATAAGCAGAGGCAGGAGAATTGGTGCAAATTCAAGGTCAGCCCCACTAGCAAGTTCCTGGTCAGACAGGGTTACACAGTGAGACTCTGTTTCAAAACACATAATAAATAAATAAATGAAAATAACAACACAGCTATCTCACAATCAAAGAGTCATATCACTCAGTTCATTTGGATAAGTTTCTCTTCTTCCAGGAGCAGCCAGAGAGAATGGATCCTACTAGTCTCCCACAATACAGCAGGAGGCAGAGAAAAGCACAACATTGTGAGCAGGAACCAACCAACCCAAGTCCAGATGTGAGACTCAAGCACAACTGTACAATGGCTGGCCTACCCTCAACACTAGGTGTGTAACCAGCAGTCAGGCTTCTGCCGTCTTCTAGCTTAACTCGAAGCACAGTGGGGATGGTAACAAAGCAGCTCACATGAAATGAAATAGTCAAACCACAAGGAACAGAAACTCCTTTCAGAAAAAGAAAAGCTCCAGAATCCTCTGGACTGAATCATCTAAAATTAGAATTCTGTTGGCTACTCTTCTAAGAGAACAGCTTTTGCCGGAATTAAACCCCCTTTAAAGTATTTACTGTCATTTAGTCCCCACAATTACAGTAAATACTGGGTTCTCCAGGACCTACTAAGGTAGAAACAATAATATTTCTAACAAAAAATGTTAGAAAGTTTATCACCAACTAACTTAAAAGAAACAGGGTGTTTCAGTAAGCAGACCCCGAGGCTGTGCCACGGTCACTTTAGCATCATGCTACCTGCTGAGTTAGCTGCACCATCTGCGTAGTCCCAGGCTTGTCATGACATGTGGGAATCCGAACCTTAAAGACAGAGAGGAGCTATTATTTATCTGTATGGTATGTGCTCTATCCAGCACACTCAGCACTTCTGAAGTGCTCCAAAGACTCTGTTCTGTAGGGTTTTAGAACTAAGGGTGTTGATTCTTAGTTACAGCAGGAGTGGGGAAACTGAAGTTCCCATGTCTACAAATGACCTACAAAAGATCACTAAACACCAAGAAGCAAATGTGCTGGAAACAAAGTAAGGACAGCAGTCTTGCTCGCACAGCTTCCTGTTCCCCTTTCCAGTCTCTGCCTCAAAAATACACACGCCCAGACACACCCTATCAAGCCTGCCAACCTTCTGAATGAACCCCACAGGAAACAAGGGGAATGCCCAACCCAGCGCTATCAGTATTATGTTTGCTGAAGGCGTAGGAGGCACAAATACAAAACAAGCAAGTCTGAAGAAGAAATACTATTAAGAATAAATCCAATGTCACAGATACATGAATCGCAAAGAAGTGAGTGCATTCATACGAAATCTGTGAGTAAAATTCAAATTCTTTAAAAACAAAATAATGGGTTAAAAACACGGGTCAGAGCTGAAGCACTTGCCTAAACTTATGAGGCCCTGGATTCAATCTCCAATACATAGAGAGAAAAACAATGAAAAAAAATCCTCACCATAACAAAACATATTCCAAGAGAAACATGCTTGGTCTGACATTAAATGTTAAAAGACCATTTAGAGATGAAAAACCAATGACTTTTCTAGTTTATCTTAGTTTTCAGCAAGTCTCACCCAAGACTACAAGGTTCGTTCCTGCTTTACCACCCATCTTGCAGGATTCTAGAGGGAGGCACTTCTATCTGTGTATACTCCACAGGGATAACATTGCTGCACTAATCTCCTATGTGCACTGCCTGGCTGGAGTATGAAGGATTGATTCTGTAAGGCAGGATCAACGGTGGTGTGTCTGTAATTTCTCACAGCAACAACAATAGTGAAGCATTAATACTGCTAAATGGCATCAGGCTGTCTAAAACCAAACCCATGTGTGAGCTTTCTGTAGGGTTCTTTAGAGCAGATAAATGAGACTATGGTAAGTTGTTACCTTCATCAGTATTCCCATGATAGGCAGATGCAATGTTTTCCCTGGCACTGGGGCAGGCCATCGGTCAACATCATTACAAGCTGAAAATGTAACAAAATACCAATGTAAGTGGAACTGAAATATTTGAAATGGGCACTGCAAGCTGGAGCTCTCCTTGCAACATGAGAGAAATCTGTTAGTAATGACAGAAGACAAAAAAAAAAAAAAGTAAATGTGATGAAATATTTAATTTATAATTCTTTCAGAAATATTCTGTTCTAAGGTATGTACTGGTTAATTGCTGAGTGAGAGCTAGAGAGATGGCTCAGCTGTTATGAGTACTTCATGCTCTTGCAAAAGACCTTAGTTCAGTTTTTATCACTGACGTTAGGAAGCTCACAATCGCCTACAGCTCCAGCTCCAAGCATCTGATGCTCTCTCTGGCCTCCCTCAGGCTCTCAGACGCATGTGGCACAAACACCAATAAAAATGATTTTAATTAAGAAGAAAACCTGTTCAATGACAAGTAGCTTCAAGGGCATACTTCCTGTTTCTGTTTCTGGATTTCTGTTCAATGGTATTCCAAGAACTATCAGTACAACACCTTATCACTAACACTAACAGACACCATTTATATTATTACAGTTAATAAGCACTTTGGTATTTATAGGTAAAGACACCAGACCAAATGTTCTGTATCTCTCTCACATCATTTGAGATCTAAGTCTTAAATCTTCTGACTTTTTTTTTTTTAGTATCAACTTCCACTTTATTAAAACTCTTTCTTTAAGAGAACGTAACTTGTGATGCTGGTGGAAATGACTCAAATGTTAACAGTGATAACAGCTCAATCAAAAAAATCAACGTTTGCTTCCTAGAACCCATGTCAGGCAGCTCACAGCAACTTAAACCCCAGCTCCAAGAGGGATCTGACACTTCACTCACACGTACACATGCATACATGCACGAACACACAAGCAATAAACAAGCAAATACATAAATCAGTGAAAACCAAAAATAAATATAAAAGAGAAGAGATCATACCTTGGGCTAGGAAAAGTCAGTAAAGCACTTGCCACACAAGATGAGGAGCTGAGTTTGGTCCCCAGAACTCACAAAAGTGGCAGACATGGTAATGAGACATGGTTATAATTCAAGCACTCGGGAGAAGATGGGGGGGGCCTCACTGGCAAGTCAGCCTAACCTAATTAAAAAGCCTCAGGTCTTAGTAAGAGACCCTACTTCAAAAATCAAAACTGGCTTCTGAGGAACACTACCAAAGATTCACCTCTGGCTCCCACACACATCTGTGTGTGCACTGGCACACACACATGCCTCTGAAAACATGTGGACATGTATGAACAGATAGATACACACCCACACACTCACACATAGAGTCACACACACAGTACATAACTCATATAATATTTAACTTACCTGCTTCCAAGTAAGGTTCATTTTTTTCAAAATACTCTGGTGCTATCTGTTTGAGTACGGTGTGAAAAAAGTGAATATAAGGTAGTTTGCTGATCAAAACCAATGACTGAGGAAAGAAAGGGAACAAAGGGGTTTTTAATGCTTAATGATTATAATTGAAGTTTGCCATTTATT
Source organism: Micromys minutus (assembly GCF_963924665.1). Lineage (NCBI taxonomy): Eukaryota > Metazoa > Chordata > Mammalia > Rodentia > Muridae > Micromys > Micromys minutus. The sequence goes on from NC_137981.1 coordinate 32,225,192, forward strand.
TTGCATGAACAATTTATTAATGAGCTAAATTTCAGCAAAAAAAGGTATGGATTATGAAATTGTTAAAATATTTTTAACAGCAGATAATTAAAAAGAAAATACATAGTCATAACTGAGAAATGAAATCATCTTTAAAATCATTATGATTTAAGACTGTTTTTCAACATGTGTGTCACAACCACTCAAAAGACCTTTTCACAGGGATTGTATATTAAATATCCTGTATATCAGATACTTAAATCATGATTCATAACAGTAGCAAATTACAGCTATGAGTAGCAACAGAAATAATTTATATTGAATTATAATAGCTCACCATAACACGAGGATGTGTATTAAAGAGTTACAACACTAAGAAGGTTGAGAACCATTGCTTTAAGAACTAAAGGCATATTCACAGATATTCTTGCTCTTTGGGTAAAACAATTTCCCCAAAAGCAGATTAATATAGTGGGCAATTTTAAAAGCCAAGTGTGATTGTTAGTTTTAACTGTCAACTTGAGATAATCTGCAACCACCTGGGAAAAGGATATCAGTGAATGATCCTCAAGGTCAGGTTGGCCTATGTCTGTGGAAGGTTTTCTTGACTATGTTAATTGAGATAGGAAAACCTACCTATTGAGTGTGAAAACATTCCCTGGGCAGGGATCCTGAACTGTCTAAGAGTGAAAAGAACAGGCTGAGCATGCTGTGGCTACTGCCACTGTGACCGCTCCGCAAAGGTGAACTGGTCTACCTGGAACTACAGCTAAATAAGCTACATTCTCTCAGTTGTTTGGGTCAGGGTATTTTATCACAGCAATAGAGACAAACTAAGATAACTAACTATTGTATACAACATAGACAAAAAAATTAGCCATGAAGTCTGTCAGTCTATCTTTTATTTATTTATTTAGGTTCTTTTTGGAAACAGGGTTTCTCTATACAGCCTTGACTCTCCTGGAACTCCTGTGTAGACCAGGCTGGCCTCAAGTTCAGAGACCCACCTGCCTCTGCCTCCCTAGTGCTAGGATTAAAGGTGTGTGTTATCACTGTGATGCTCAGCCCAAATCCCTAAGCCTGTTAAGTTCTACAGCCCAGCTGTTCTAGCCTAGTTACAAATTTAAAAACTGCAACTTTCAGCATGATCACTTTAGATACAAATTATACTGATTTTTAAGTGTAGGGTTTGTTTTCCCCCTTGAAAGCCACTCTTTTAAATTAAGATTTTATTTTTATTTATTTGTATATGTATGGGTGTCCACAGAGACCAGAAGAGGGCTGCAGATCCCCTGGAGTTGGTTGCAGGTGTTTGTAAGCTGTCCAATATGGGTGCTGGGAACTGAACTTGTGTCCTCTGTAATAGTAGCAAATGCTCTTAACTATGAAGCCATCTCCCCATCCTCCAAACTACTTTTTACCTTATCTGACATTAGAATAGGAATTTTCCTTTTTTCATTTGGCTTATGAAAAGACTGTATATGTAGGTTGGAAGCAATACTGATTAAAATGTTGCTATACTTTACCTATTGACTCATTGTTTAAAACCTGCAAATTTTTATGGGTTGTAAGAATATTACAATTTGTTCATTTTCTCCCTTATTTTAAAAGTACAGAGACAGCAAAAACTCAATAGTTAAAATCTATGGAATATGGGGACTGGAGAGGTGGCTCAGAAGTTAGTTAAGAGAACCTCCTGTTGAATACAATTCCCAGCAACCACATGGTGGCTCACAACCAAGTATAATGGAATCTGATATCCTCTCCTGACATACAGGTATATATGCACACAAAACACTCATACATTAAATACATAAATTAAAAAATTTTAAATTATAGAACATGGTAGCACACACCTTTAATTTCAGCACCCAAGAGACAGAGGCAGGTGGATTTTTATGAGTACAAGGTCAGTAAGGTCTAAACAGCAAGTTCTAGAACAACCAGGATTACATATATAGTCAAACCCTGTCTATAAGTTAAGTAAATAAATAAATAAATAATAAAAATGGAACAGGTGCCTATAATAAAAGAAGCTCAGGTAAGACATAAAAACCCAGACATGATTAAGTTGAAATATTTCCACTTCAGGGATGAGGAATTGAGACAGGGTCCTAGGTAGCCCAGGTTGACTTCAACTTTCAGATTTTTCTATCTCCACCTCTCAAATGTTCAGACTACAGATAAGCACCATTAAGTCCAGCTCTTGCTTCCCTAGTCATAATATAAAACATAAATAGTGCACATAAAATTACCTTCTGAAAGTAGCCTCTTTTAAGAGTTTTATCTCGAACTTGTCGAAAATATACATATCCATAAAAATATGCAGGATCTTTCTATGAAAGAAGACAAAAAATTGATGTATGTGTGTGTACATATGATGTGTGTGTACATATGTATACACAGATATCCTTTAACAGTAACACTGGGTTTCTTTAGTAACCCAAGTCAATATGTAGACAATACACTAAAGCTAGTGATACCTTCCTACCAACAAACGGCAATCAGGAGAATAAAGAATCTGCCAACTTGCCCGGAAATTGTAACCTAAGAACTGAAGGTGGGACTTTTCCCTAGGAACCCACCAGCTTATGTTCTTAATTCACATCTAGACTTGCAAACAGAAATCAGAAAACCATCAAAGTCAGTATTTTCTCTAATGCTACACTGTTTCCTTACAATATGCATTAAATACCTCTAAGTTATAATAAATTCTGAGGGAATACCACTTGAATACAATAGTGTTTACTATATAATGGCACCCTAGCTGTCCACCACCAAGCAAAGCACCTCTCCATGCTGGTCAGTTTTTTACAATTTCTAATGGCATCATTTCTAGAATAGTAACTTTAGAGTCAGTTCCATTCACATACAGAATCCTTAATCCCTTACTTAAGAAACCCAGCTAGATAATAAAGTAACCCTCAAAAGGCAAGAACACTGGCATGTTAGCAAAGGGGACTGAGCACATCAGTTCTAAGGAACAAGTGCCAGGCTTACTCTCACATGGATGCTTTCCCACCTTTAAGTAAACTGGTAAATCTTTGTCAAATTCATCAAGAAGACAGTGCAGTGACACCCTCCTCCCAGAAGACTGGCGGAATCTAAAACAAAACTGGGTGTCTCCTAGACAACCTAATGAAAACAAAAAGAGAAAAAAAGTCAGGAAGGCTTCATGTGACATTTATCCAGTTTCATCAAAATCACAGTAAAAGAACCTTACAGATAAATTTTACTCATTTTAGATAAAAAAAAAAAAATCCTAAAAATTCTAGGACGTAGTGGTGCACACCTTTAATCTTAGTGCTTGGGAGGCCGAAGCCAGCAGAAGTCGGGAGTCTGAGACCAGCATGGTCTACATAGTGAGTTTTAGAATAGCCAGAGCTACAAAGAGAGACCCGGTCTTGAAAAGAATAAAATAAAGGAATTCTGGCCTTGTTCCAGGTCACCTTATTAGTTAGAAGTTAGCTACATCTTATTTCCTAGTCCCTTCACAGTTTCCTACTTCTTTCTCCAAGGCTATTCTATTTTTCTTTTAATTTGTCTACATAAGATGTTGTCTTACATATATAAACAAATGAAGCCACACACTCACACACATCACATACATACACAATGATACACACACACACACACACACACACACACACACACACTCCTACACATACCTCTTATTTCAATGTACAGCTATTAAGAACTGTCTCTGTTTTGTTTTTGAGACAGTGTCTCATTATGTAGCCCTGGATATCCTAAATTCTCTATGTAGACCAGCCTAGTTTTAAACTCAGTGATGCCCCTGCCTCCTAAGTGCTGGATTAAAGGCATGTACTAGCATACTCATCTACATAAATAAAAAAAAATCTTTTTGAGTTGTTGCAGGGTATTTGATCACACTGCTACTCTTGAGATTGTGCTGTTTACTGGAAAAACTTGTTTCTAGCTGTGGTATGGCTCAGCTTTAGCACACACCTTTAATCCCAAACAATGAAGGTGAGGCTAGTTTGTAGAAGGAAGCAGCCATGTTTGAAAGTGATGTTTAATGGAGTGGCAGACAAAGTGATGAGCCAGAGAAAGATCTGACAGAACAGGATCTGCCCGACTCTCATGAGAAGAGAGAGGAAAGGGAAGCTACTTGAGGGGCAGTGGAGAGAGGAGGCAGTTTTACCAGGAGAGTTTTACCAAGACAGGGTGAAGAGAGAACAAGCTAGACACTGGTGAGGACAGAACTAGGCAGGGAATGAGGAGCAAGAAGATTAGAACAGAAAGCCAGAGTTAGCATGAGGCCACACAGAACAATTCAGTCAGAGGCTGACAGAAGTCAGATTTTAATCAGTCAGCTTGCAGAGAATTTTGAGCCAGAACAATTTTGAGTTGATGAACCTGCTAGAGTTCAGAAAGAACAAGAAGGGGTGAGCTTACTCAGCAGTAAGTCTCAGAGGCCAAAAATGTACTAAGATTTTCCAGAGGCTAGAAGCTTCCAAGACTAGGCCTAGGTTAGCAGACAGAGGCAGTGAGCCTCCTAGACAACAATTAGATTGGGAGAATAAGCTACATTTACATAGGGTCTCATGTAGCTCAGGCTGGCTTCAAACTTGCTAAGTAGCCTTGAACATCTGACACTCCTGTCTCTCCCTCCCCAGTGCTGAGGTCAGTTATGATACACAGTGCAGGGCACTGAAGACAGGTATCCTTGGATGCTAGATAAGCAGCACCCAACTAAACTGCATACCAGTTTCCAAACGTTTAACTTTTAAAAGTAGACAAAGCTGTTTTAGAATACAAGGACCAATGATGATGATGAGGAGGAGAGGAAGAAGAGGAAGAAGAAGAGGAGGAGGAGGAGGAGAGGAGGAGAAGAGGAGGAGAAAGTCTTTATTTTAGCAATCAGCAGTTACACTTGGAGGAGGGAGGGAAAGAATCAGAAGAGCCTTGAGGGAAGGTTTTGAGGTGCTGGCAATATTTTATTAATTGGTCCTAAGTGTGTTTTACATTTCACAATGAGGAGGCCTTTTAAAAACAAATACCATATAAGATTCAGTAAGAGACCATAATCAACTTATCATCTTAATCATCTGAATTAACAATTAATTTTCAACTCTAATCATTTCAGCAAGACTCTTGAAATGCAAATTTTAATTAAATATGTCAGGCAATAATTACTTTTAAAAACTATTAATACTCTAAAAATTAGCTGACTAAAATATGCATGCTGGTAAAACAACTCATCCAGGTAAAACTGTTTCCTACTCAAATCTGATGAACTGAGTTCAACCCCCAGAACCCATGCATGAAATAGAGAACTGACACCTGGCCTCCACACATGCATGGCAGCACATTGGCACATGTGCACCAACATGTATGTATATGCACATGCATACACAAAATAATCATTTTTATATTATGTTACCAAATTGTAAACTCTTGCAGTAACATCACTTAGATATTTCCCCAGGTAATAAGTTGAAATTAATATAATAATGCTCAAAATTTTTATCATCATATACGTAAGTACTTTTATTTCTTTCTCATATGACATTCTAAACAGGAAAAAGACACTTCACGGTTTGTTCAACCTTTTTAAAAACCAAATTATGTAAGTAAACCTAATGGCAATTATAGACCCTAATATTTCTTTGCTATAAGAGAGAAGAAATGAAAGAAACTGAATTTCTTTGTGTTTTGAAACAACAAAGCCTTGCTATGTTTTTCAGGCTAGACTGGAACTCACCATGCAGACAAGGCTAGTAGCAAGCTCAAAATCTTCCTGCCTCAGTCTCCTGAGTTCTAGGATTACAAGTATATGCCACACACCAGATCAAGTTTTGCTTACCTATTTAAGCAGAGAAAAATGCTCTGTGATGTGGTCTAGTATTGTTTCAATTAGACTTATATATTTATTATATAAGGGCTCATTTATTAGCTAGTTAAGTCCTCAGCTAATAACATTATTTGAAGGTTCTGAAAACTGGGAAGATAGAGCCTAACTTAAAGAAGCGGGTCACTGGGGCATGTCCCTGAGAACATCTTTTGCATTGAGCTCCTTTCTGTTGTCTTCTCTGCTTTCTGTATATAGTTGTGAAATGAGATATTCCACCAGACTAAACTGTGTTTGAGTAAACAGCATGTGTGTGACATGTAGTTTGCATGCACACACATATACTTGTGATCATGGCAAGCCCTTTACAGACAGAATCATGTCCGCAGCCCCAAGCTGTTGTTGTTAAGGTTTATTTTATTTTCATTGTATGTGTATGAGTGTTAGCCTGCATGTATGTGTGTGTCCTACAAAGGCTAGAAGAAAGCATCAGATCCCTCTGAAACTCAACTTACAAACAGTTGTGAGGCACCGTGTGGGTACTGGAAATGGAACCTAGGTCTTGGACAAAACAGCAAGTACTCCTGACTGCTGACCCATCCACCCAGCCCCAGCTATTGTTTGTTTGTTTGTTGGTTGGTTGGTTGGATTTTTTAATGTCACTGATAATCAGAACAGACACTGAAAATGATTTTCTTCATTTAACAAAATCCTCTCTGGAAAGCCAAGCTCTTTAGGTCAGAGTTGTCCAATTCACTGGTCTCTGGCCAAACTGTCCATTATCAGTGCATGCAGTCGTGGTTCTTCCTACAGGAATGCCAGAGAGACAGCAGATAAAGCTTCCATTTAAGATTAGTATAGAATAATTATAAAGCTTCTTTGCCTGAGCTGAAATAGCAAAGTTAAAAGTAAACAGACAATCTTCTTATACCAAAACAGTCACTCAAAGAGTAAAGAAAAAAATAAGTATTTTTCCTGATGACACGGACAACTATTTCTACATTACAACAAACGTGAGTATGGTGTGGCTCAGAATACATACAACTAATATAAAACTTCAACACTAGCCCTTACAAGGCATATTGGTATGTGCCTATAACCTTGGAGCTAGGAGGATGGACAGAATATCACCAAGTCTCCAAGTTAGTCTGAAGACCATCACAGCAGCAACCAACAAAAAAGCAAAGGACAAAGGCTCTACTCTGCATCCTTCCAGTCTCTGCTCCTATCCACCTTGCTGGGACTACTGTGGCTAAAATGGACTTGCTCGGGGACAGGACTTTAGGTCAGATCTTCTCAAGTGTAGAAGCACAGACATGTGTAAGTGCACAAGTTTAGAAATATAGAAATGTACAAATGTGAAGTGTGCAAGTGCACAAGTACAGACATGTAGCAAAGATGTATTAATATATCACTTCTGTACTAATACCAATTCATAAACTGGTTACTGATGTGTGACCAAATAAATATGTAAGTTGAATACACTTAAAGGCTCTTCAAGCAATCTGATGTTAGTGTGACAAATTTATAGTTTTGTTTTACTAATATTTTTTAAATTTCTTTTTTTCTTATATTTTCTTTAGCATGTATTTTATAAAAGTATTGGTCCATATAGACATTAAAGAACAAAAACAGACCCTTTAGCACAGGTAATTTAAGGAGTATACAGTACATCACAATGTCCTTACTCTTTGACACAAATTATGTCTAACTACAAGCCAAGTCTACCCACAAGATCTGATTCTTCCTTGAATTCATTGCTACTTAAAATTCTCTATTAAGCCTGTGTTTTCTCCCTTGACATATTTAAAATATGAAGATTACTGTCCTTGAGTATCCAACATAGCTTAAGTTGAAGAAACACCAACATTCAGTTGGTGATAATGGTAAATAATGAAGAAACGGTTTGGCCTGTGTGACTGACAGCAAGCACATTCTCAATTATTATTCGGAAAAAATGCATGGGACAGAAACAAGGACCAGTCCAAGTTTTCTCCTAAATTCATGAAGATCTAAGGTGTGTACAAGGGAGGCTTGTAGGTCCAGCAAACAATTTCATTGTGAATTGTAAAAAAACATTTTCTTCTATATAGTTTTCATACAGTCTAAAATGCTATTCTTCTTTGTTTGTGTGTTTGGGGGGTGTATCACAGGAAGGAAGCCCTGATTTATGATTCTTTCCTAAAGTCTGCTCTGCTGCGCCAAGATTTCCTTTTCCACAGCAATAAAAGCTATTTTGGACATTTTAAATCAACCTCAAAGTTGGCACAGTAGTTATAACCTCCATTTGCAGGATACAGAGGAAGAGCAGTGGTCTGGAGAGCCACCAGAGCTCTGGGCTCTGAAATGCTCTCCAGACCATGTTCATCTGTTAGAACATCAAGGTCTGCTTTCAACATCTTTTGCCAACTTTACTAATATGTTCCAACCAGGCTTTGAGTAAAATGAACTATAATTCATTTGATAGGGAGTTTTTTAAAAAGATACTTCAAAAAAAAAAACTCTATGGGTCATTTATATGCCTAAAATATTACAACTTATTTATATAGATACATGCTGGGAATCGGTTCTAATGCTATCTTATTTCAGCTCCCAAAAAGGCTCACTTCCAGACCTGAGGGTCCCTGCCCCCAGCTGGCTTTGATTGATAAAAAGAATTGCCATACAGCCAATGGCTGGTCACAAAGACAAGGGGCCAGGAGAGAGAGGAGAAGCAGAGCATCACCATGACTCAGATGTAAGAGCTACAGGAAAGAAAGCAACCAGAAAGCAAGGAACCAGGAAAATGGCCCTGGTGGCCACTCACCCAACTGGGTTTGGGGTAGCAGAGAGGAAATGCTGATTTAGCAAGTTGATGCAGGAAAGTTGGAGGAGAGAATGTGTACTGACCATGGGGAGGATTAGAATGTCCAGCCATTGAGTTAGTCAAGGCAGATCAAAATGAGCTGATGTTATGTGTGTCTTTCACTCATGTCCAGAGAGCTCTTGGGCGGGTGTGCACTTGCAAGCTACCGGGATCCAAAGCAGTTTAATTAATTCACTGCTATCGATTTACACTCGAGTTTAAACTTATAAAAAGAAAATGACCTACACAGATACTATTAAATAATTTATTAAAAAGGCTACCAAGGGCCAGGTATAGGTCATTAATCTCAGCACTTGGGAGGCAGAGGCAAAAGGATCTCTGGAGGTTCAAGGCCAGCCTGGTCTACATAGTGAGTTCCAAAACAGCCAGGGCTACTGAGTTAAAATGCTATCTCTAAATAAATAACTAAATGGATGATAGATAGATAAACAAAAAACCCACGAAAACAAAACCAAACCAACAAAACAAAAAGGCTATCGAGTAGCTCTGTGATAAGAGTTCTTGCCTGGCATACTCAAGATCAAAGTTTAAATTCCCAGTGCTACAAATTAAGTAATTAAAATTTTTAAACAGTGTCAAAATACCATGGAATTAATTTTTAGTCTTGTTCTTTAGAGGAGAAGGGAGTTCTTCCCCTAGTCTCTGGGGTTCAGTAGCTAGGATCTGTGTATTAAATTAAACAATAATAATAAAATATTAGGTCTGGAGAGATGGCTCAATGGTTAAGAGCACTGACTGCTCTTCCAGAGGTCCTGAGTTCAAATCCCAGCAACCACATGGTGGCTCATAACCATCTGTAATGAGATCTGATGTCTTCTTCTGGTGTGTCTGAAGATAGCCACAGTGTACTTATATATAATAAATAAAATAAAATATTAGAATATAAAACATTTAACCAGACATGGTGGTGCACCTTTAATCCCAGCACTTTGGAGGCAGAGGTCTTGTGAGTTTGAAGCCAACCTGGTGTACAAAGTGATTCAAGGACAGCCAGAGTAGTTACAGAGCAACTTTTCTCAAAGACTGGAGGTGGAGTGGAGGGTAGTGGGCAATAGGAAAGACTTATTTTATATGTTTCTGAAAATTTTACAGAAAATGTTACTACCCAAGGGGAGCTGTGTCTGGAAACCTGTACACAATTTTCAAAGGTTAAATTGCAGAAACATGTCCGAACACATTAAAGAGCTTAGCATTTTCAGTTAGTAAATTGTGGGAGAGTAAACATGTATGGAAATCTATAGAAGTCATTTAGCAAGGTTTGTTTATCCTGATTCTAGTCAATGTCATCTCTAGCAAGAGCTTAGAATCTTAGACCAGCAAGATGGTTCAGAGAGTAAAGGCACTTGTTGCACAAGCCAGAAAATTGACCTGTGGAACCCACTCACATGGCAAGAAGAATCAATTCTATGAAGTGGTCTGCTGACCATGCCAGCCATGGTAAGTGCAACCATACACCCTTACACACCCACCCCACACCTACCACCTACCCCCCCACACACCCAGGGGTGGGGAGGGGGGTTGCTATGACAGACAGTTATCATTATAGACCAAAACCACTAAAGGTTTTAATCAGTTCAGATCAGAACAAAAGACCCACTAGACTTGATTGAGAACATTATCTAATTAGTAAGAAACAATTTTCTTTCAAATCTTTCACCAAAGCTGAGCTCCACATATATAGGAAGGGAAAAGAAAAACTACAAGCATTTATACAGTAAGAAAATTAATAATAGTCTGTCAAATCTCTCAAATCAGATAAACTGTCAGGACATTAGAAATAAGCACAAAAGGTAAGAAAACTAGTTACTCTGCTTTAAGAGTTCTGTGTGTGATCGGAGAAGCTGAGTGTTCTGGTCACCGTAAGTTTATAAAGCTGTCTTGAAAGTAAAATACAGAGGTAGCCTGAGAGGTATCAATAGTTAGGACCACACAAGCACAGCTCATAGGAACCGGAGAAAGCATGCTTAGTCACAGGCAAATGTGTACGGGGTCTATAAACGAAGCACTATTTCAAGAGCTTTCCACGATGCAGTAACTCATAGAAACAACTGGAAATAATGGATGATAGTATTTCACCACTATATTCTTGCTGCTTCCTGAGGTTTTAGAAAACGTGTCGCTAGAGAGATTGCTCAGTGGTTAAAAGAGTTTGTAGAGAACAAGAGTGGCTCTTAACTGCCTTCGACCCCAGGGATCAGCTGACCTCTTCTGGCCTCTGAGAGTGCTTATACTCATGTGCACAAACCCACATTCATAGACACACATCATTTAAAAATGTTTACTGCTTTTGCACAGTTCCAGGCAAATTCTTAAGTTTTGAACTGAAAATAAACTATGCACTATAAGTTACCAAATAAACTATCTTGTCTTTATTTTAAGAAAGATATTGTTCTTTGCATATTTTACCTTATCACACTGTAACAGTAACCTTAAGAGCTGAACAAAGTGAAATCAGTAATGACAGGACCCTATGGATCATTAAACAGGACTCAAAATCAATGGACTCCTGAGCTCAAACTGAGCACACAATCTATTATGTCATGTTGACTATGTGCCACGCATGAAGACTACAAACCATACTAGTACAGGATTCAAGAGAAACATCTTATGATAAATAGTTACCTGAATTTGAGTCTGGAAAAGACAAATAGCAAATGTTCGTTTTCTGAAAGAGAAGAGAAGAGCCATGATGCTGGCACACACATATTCCAATAGGGACAAGCAAAAGTGACTTAAAAAAAAAGACAACACAGAGAGAAACATTTACTTACTTCTTTATCAGTAAGTTTGCAATGCTGGGGATAAATTACCTGGAAGAAAAAAGTTAAATTACGTTAGCATATAATGGGTACACCTAGAATTCTTGTTGACTATGGCCAAAAAGGTTTTAAGAGATCACAGTTGGGGCTGTGTTGTGTCACCTATAGTCACAGATACTTGTAAGGCTATATCAAAAGACTACCTATAGTTCAAAGCCAGCCCAGAAAACATGGTGAAACTCTGTCTCAAACATGAAATAAAAATAAAATATTTTTAAGTAATAAAACAAGAAGAAGCCTAGAAGAACTAAGTAGATGTTACATTAGTTTTAAAAATTACATCAAAACTCACAGACTATATGAAGTTCAAGAAAAAAAAGAAGAAAATGAAAAACCATTATGCTTAATCTTTACACACCAAAAAAACTTTGACTATTTCCAGGTTACATCTTGTTTTACCGGTACTTTATGCTCATTGTAATTAGTAAGATTTTAATGCACACTATCAAACCTTTAATAAAATTAAGTACTGACAAAAATGTATTCGCATAGTTTTATGCATAAATGCTTACAATCTGTACATTTATCTTTGTTTTTAAAAATAAAGTTGTAAAAAAAAGAGTAATAAGTACAGTTCTTTAAAAAATTACATAAAAAATAGCTCTAAGACTGGTGAAACCCAAACTCATTTTCTTTTTCTGTTTGAACTTAAAATCGAAAGAAAACATAATCTATACTTCAACTCTTATTTGTTCAAGAAATGATATGTCTCCATTGATTCCATGAGTACTATACCTCAAATACTTAGAGGAAAACAGCAAGGAAAAATTTACCTAAAATTTTACCATACAGTGTATGGTAAGCACACATCCCATTCCTTTAAATAACTGTCTTTTCCTAGTTCAGCACCTGCAGTGGCCATAGAACCCTCCGAGGAAAAACAACTGCCTATCAGTCTCTGTAATGGAAGGTCTGGGCCAAAGCAGCTCCTGCCAGATTCAGCATCAGTCAGCAGAGGACTCATGGGCATCATCCTATAGATCAGCCCACTTCCCTGAGTAACTAAAAGGCAGGTCCTAGCAGGGCATGGTGGCAAAAGTTTGTAAATGCAACACACGTGAGGCTGAGGCAGGAAGATCACCACGGGTCTGAGATTAGCCTGGGCAACACAGAGAAAAGGGGAGCCACCCCACTCTCCTCGAGGAAGTTTAATACTCAATAGTTTTTAAAGGGGTTTGTTATTGTTGTTGGTTTGGGGTGGAGGGATTGCTTACTTGCTTTTTTTGCTACAGAAGCTCATATATCCCATACCAAGCTGAGATTGAGAGGCCTGCAAATGTATACATGGCTTATAATTTAATATTTCCTGTGTACTCGGCATTATAACTCAAAAGACTTCAGATTTTTCAGTTTGAAGTCGTTTAGAATTTAGTTTTCATTGTTTTGTTTGAGACCATTTTTACTGTGTAGTCAAGAATGGTCTTGAACCCGTGATCTTCTGGTCTCTGTTTCCCAAGTGCTGGAACAACAGATATGAACTACCAAAACTGTTTTTTGTTTTTGTTGCTGTTGTTTTGGTGTTTTTTTTTTTTTTTTTTTTTTTTTTTTGAGAATTTGGGGGCTTTATTTTACTGTAGCCCAAGCTGGCCTCTAACTGAGCCAACCCTCCTGTTCCAACCTTCCAAGTGCTAGGATTACAGCCATATATCATGACACTGCCTTCAATTCTTATTGGCTAAATCCCTATCGTCTAAATCATGCCATATAATTTTTATTTTGAAATGACAGGGTTGGCAGTAAAGCTTTAACTCAGCATGCTTAAGATCCTGGGTTCAATTCCCCAGTTTAACAACAAAATGTACTTGTTTAAAAGCATATTAGGGGAAATTTTCCAGCACTAAAGATTCAAAATGGAGCAGGAAATTGTAGAATGTTTTCCTAGCACTAATGGAAATGTGAGTTTGATGCCCAGAACCACATAAACTTGGTTCAGTAGCACATGCTTATAATTCTAGAGGCAAGAGGATCAGATCAGAAGTTCAAGGCCAAGATCTTCCTTGGTAACAAAAGTTCAAGATCATCTTGAGATACCTGAGGTGAAGCATGACTACAAGTGCTCAGCCATGAAGGTAGGATAAACCATTCTGCTAAAGAAAAACATCAACCACTCGAACGTGACCAGATAGGGGAATTCAGGAAACAACAGTGGCTTCGTGTTGTTTTAGCACTTTGTTCTAATATATTAAGGGCTTTTTCTCATCTAAGTCTGAGCCAGAGCTCAAACTTGTTTGTTTTCAAATATTAAATTTCTTCAATACTCTTTGCTTCCAATAAAACTTCCTGCTGTGGCCGGGGTAGAGCTCAGTATGTTGTTATGAGTACTCGCCACTCATACATGACCCTGGGTTCTATGCTTAGCTTCAAAATAAGAAACGTACATAAATTCATTTAAAACATATTTCCCATTGATGATGTGATAGTTTACTGTGTTCTCTTCTAATAACTTTCTATCTGCTGTTCCTATTTTACATTATTTTAGTCAATATACAGAGAAAGAAAAAGATGGCAAAAACCTAACTCCTTACAGCACCACACATCCAATGGAACTGTGTTTTGGATTACAGATTTTGAAATAGCACTCATCGATAACTTGCTTTCACAACCAGGTCTGCTGGCACAGGTCTACAATCAGAACTACTTGAGAAGCTAAGGCAGGAAAATTTGAGTTTAAGACCAGCCTTGACTACAGAGAGAGTTCAAGGTTGGCCTGAACAACTGAGTAAGACATGTCTCAAAATAAAAAGTAAAAAACGGGCTGGAATGGAGCTGGAGAGGAACAGTGTTTGCCTACCGTTAGTTGAGGTCAATACAAACAAACAGAATTTTGTTTTCTCATGCCAGCTTTAGCTGGGTTTTTGTCACCTTTAACAGCAAAAACAAAAACAATCATGGTTAATTTTTCCCTAAATGGGAATTCATAAAAGAACTGCCTCGCTTCATTTACCACTCTGTCATTACACTTAAGACAGTCTCTAACCAGAGTAGAGACTTAAAAAACAAATACACCTTTGCTTCATCCGAGGATTCCCTTAAATTAGTTCTATCCAACCAGTAGTATTGATATATAATACTTTTCATATGTATCCAAGTCTCCCTTTCTTCATGTTCACATTATTTTACTTGCAATTTTAAAAGCAGAAATAACATCTAAAAACCATTACTAGTGTTCCATTTAAGTCATAATTTATGTAAATCTCACTACAAGCTGGGGGAACTGGTATGGGCTTGTAATCCCAGCACGTGAAAAGCCCAGGAAGGAGGGTTCTGGGGTCAGACTGGACCGTGTGGAAGCTCCAAGCCAACCTACACAGCACAGTGAGGCTGTCTCAAAAATGGAATGTTTGATTGCAGCCAAGCTCATCAGGAGCTTGTTGGACTTGGTCGTGCTGGCAGTGGTGGCCTGTGACAACTTATCTTCAGCAACTCTCCGCTTAGTTTTACTAGTCTTTCAACGCTTATTTCTAACATACACACACGCACACACACACATACTGTAAAAACAAATAAAAATGTTTAAAACTGAAGTGCAGGAGAACATCAAGGGTTCTGTTAACTATACTAGACTCTTCTAAATTACAACTTATAGAAGACAAAGATAATTAAGTCCTAAGTATGACAACAAAAAATATTTTTCAGAAAAAAATCATTCATACATATGTGAACTGTCTCATTTACCACTTCATCTTTACAAGAATGTATGTGTGTAATATATATTACATCCCAAGGCAAGAAATGTTTCAAACAAACTATCTCTACAAAAGCAGATGTATTTGCTATGACCCTGCACAGCTACCTTCAGTGTGAAGACTGTGGTCGCTGAAGAGAGGTAATTAAGAACACGAGTTACAGGTGGTATCACATGTACACACTTGCTTTAAAAAAAAGCCTGGATCTAACTAAGTGATACAGTCTTGTTTTACTATGTCATCATGGGGACCAGTCTAGGTTCAGCTCTAGCTGCATCAAACAAACAGCTAAGAAGCACATGAAGACAACATTAGTAGTCATATGGAAAATGCAAATGAAAGCAAGATAAAAGATCACTCCTACTCATTTGTATATTCCAAAGAGCAGATAAGAGTGGCAAGGATCAGGAAGAACTGGAATCCTTTTATGTTGCTTTGCTGGTAGGAACATTCTCGTAGTTTTATAAAGCTGTATCACATATACCATATATGGCTAAGTCTCTTTATCTCTATAAACACAACCAAGAGCAGCTGAAAGATGCTCACATGAAACCTAGTGCAGGAGCACTCGGCAGCGTTTCCAGTGGCCACACAGAAATACTTCCTATTGAATGATGGATAGATAAACAAACTGTGACATCTGCAAACACATGCTACACTACTGAGCCATAGAAGGAAGAGCAGACATGACTGACCTCCAGCTGTGTGCCTCACCTCAGGAAAGCAATGAGGACAGCTCAACACCAATGATAAACTTAAGACATTTTGAGACACTTTTTTTAACTTGGTCCTGTGGTTCTCAAGCACGACCTTTGTAGATGACAATGAGGTATTGCAATATCAAAAGGCTGGACACACCTGACAGATGAAACCTGAAAACACGCCAAGTGAAAGCAGATAGAAAATGCTACATGTATGATTAATTCATGTGACATGTACAAAGAAAGCAAATCCAAAACTGAACACAGACTTGTGGTTGCCAAAGGCTGAGATAAAGGGCTGTTAGTAGATACTGGATTTCTTTTAGAAGTGATGAGATATTCTACAACTGGATTAGTAGTATGAGGTGTGTGATTCAGGAAAACACTAAAATCACTGAAGTGTGATTTTTAATTGGATAGACCTTATATTATGCAAATATCTGAGCTAAGACAAGCAAAACCCCAACAGCCCATGCCTGGGCACAGCTAATAATTCACCTTAAAGTCAAAAAGTATAAATTATAACCTTTCTTCCAGGGACCTCAAGTCCCTCCCTCTTCTAGTAGACCCATCAGTAAACATTTTCCTTTCAAAGAAAAATTATTCATGTATTGTTTTGTTTGATCTGAGATTGTCTGTGTAGCCCAGGCCAGCTGGAAACTCAGAATGGAGACTGAGCTAGCCTTCAGCTCACTGAGATCTACCTGTCTCTGTGTGAGATCAGGACTAAGGATGTGCATCAGTATGCCCAAACTAGCTATTCACACACCTTCAGCTTCTATTTCACTGAAACTGTAACATTTCCACATGACGTCAATTCACTGATCTGAAATATGCTTTGGATTCTCCTGCAACTTCCTTCGGCCATGCTTAGAAACTGCTCAGCTATTTTGATTTTGCCTATCAAAGTCTATCCAGGACTTGAAACAGGTGACCTTCCTTTTTTCTTTTCTATAGTTTTTCTTAAATGACTATACATATAATTTTCATTATGTCACATAAAAATTTAACTTTTCAAGTTTTAAAGGATTCAAAATCTCATCTGACACTGGAAAATTCTCACTTAGTCTGTAGAAAACTCACTGCATGCTCTTATTCAACTCTTTCATTAAATAATAATGAAGACTTAAACACAGTTGTCTTTACCTGATCACCTCACGGAGAACAGGACACAAGAGCCTATGCCTGTGGTCTCAGTATTCAGGAGACAGAAACAACATGGTCACTTGAGCTCAGGCTTGTGACACCAACCTCAGCAATACAGCAAGAGCTCAACTGTGTGTGTGTGTGTGTGTGTGTGTGTGTGTGTGTGTGTGTGTAAGCGAATGCCAATACAGGTCTCATGTAGCCCAAGCTGACCTCAAACCCAGTAAGTAGTTAAGGGTAATCTTGAACTCCAAACCCTCCTGCCTTCTCCTAAGTGCTGAAAAAACCAGATATACACCACCATGCTTGGTACAAGAACCCATCTCTTTTAAGGATACCTAAACAGGGTATCTAACAGGGAAGATAGCTCACTGGTTAAGAGAACTTGCTGCTCTTCCAACAGACCCAAGTTTGATTTCCAGCAGCTATGCAGGCAAGTCAGGAGTCACTTATAACCCGATTCCAGGGGGATCTGATACCTGTACCCTGAGGTACCTGCACTCATTATATTTGCATACATACACATATAATTAAAAGTATTAAAAGTAATTTAAAAAATTTTTTAAATTAAAATGGTACCTGATAGAATCTGCTGTTTGCATAGGGTTTGTATGTATCCATAAAGTTTCTATGTAGGAAGCTTGGTCCCCGTGCAGTGTTGAACTAGTGGCCTAGAAAGGAACAATGACGGTCTCAAGGAGACTAGTTGTAGAGAAGACTGTTCAATTGTTTTTAATTAAAACCCCTACCCCATGATGACAGATGTTACTGCCACACTGCTGTACCTTAAAACCTGTGAGCTAAATAAACTTCTTCCCTTTTTATATCACCCACTGTCCAATATTTAGCTATCACTACAGAAAATGTTCTAATGCGGAGTTCTCTGAACATGACAGGTGCTAACAAGCTATTCTGCCATTTCCAAACAGCCTCAATGTTCCTGTTTTAATACCAACAAGACTTTAATAGTACTGACCTCAAAATTGATCCTATAATACCTAAAGGGACTCTTATTAACTGATTAGATGAGCAATATAAAGTTCTAAAGACCTAAAGTTCACTCTAATTTTTTAAGTTTTAAGATTTTGAAGCATTTAGATTTCGGGTTTGCAGATTAGAAGTGCTCGGAATGTTTTATTTAGCATCACTCTGTACGGGGATACCCTGGGGAAGGCAAATCATCACTGCCAGTAACTTAGGGGTCTCACGTTCGGTCCTCACTGGCATTTCACAGGTCTGTACTGCTTTCTCCGAGTAGCTACATTTTCCACTCAGGATAGCTCACATGTTAGAGCAAATCCAGCTTTTGGAACTAAGTCATCAAAATCCTGGCTTACTAAACTTAAGGATTTGGGATAAGCTGGTTACATTTCAGTGCCCTTACTTTAAAATAGGACATTGAAAAGATTTCTAGAAAAATAGATGCTACCCAAAACACATTGTTTTGTCTCAAGTATCATTCTAAATGCTTTCCAACACTAATTTACCTCACAAAGCAATGGCGTAAGGACTACTGTTATCCTACAAAAAAAGTGATATGTGGCTCAAACTCTTACATGCTTTGGTTGTTGCTGCTTGTCGGAGGGCAGGTTGTCCTAGTATATCCTAGACTGTTCTGGAAATCCCCGGTAGGACAGGCTGGCCATGGCTGCTCTCTGCCTCTCCAGTGCTGGGCTTACAGGTCTGCAGCACCACACCCTGCACAGACTAGGTTCTGACTGCTGTCTCCATGGCGACTTAAAGAGGCTCTAACTCTACATTTTGTTTTTTGTTTGGATCTGTTCTGCTTTTTAAAGAATGCTGACATCCCTCCATGGCTTCAACTAGATTATTCATTGGGATCTCATCTTTTGTCACATGACTCTAAGTGTTGATTCCGAATTTGGTGGTGGTATGGTTGCACCTGCCTTTACTTCCAGCACTCAGGAGACAGGTGGATCTCAAAGCTGGAGGCCAGCCTGGTCTACAGAGTGATTCCAGGACAGCCAGGGCTACACAGAGAAATGATCTTTAAAAAAGAAAACAGAAAAGAGAAGAGAAGCAAATATAAAGGCTTTCTGGCATGCAGAGTCCCTGCGTTCTGATGCTGAGGTGGGTAAGGCTGGCAGCCTCCAGGATTGTGCTGCTCCGTATGTGTGGCTGCTATTCTGTAATCTTCCTTTTGAGCCTCCCCAGTTGTGGTTTACAGCCTCAGGCTGAAGCCACCACATATGTCACTCCCAACACAAGTCAACCTTTCTAATCCCATCCTACTACTACCATTCCTGCACATCTCCAACACAGGCGTGGCTTCAATATATATATATATATATATATATATATATATATATATATATATATATATATATATACAACTACTTTCATATAATCATTCCTGCTCTGTGTTCATTTAAAGAGAAGGTGGCAAAACATTTTATTTCTCCTTCAGTAAAATAGAAGGCTAGGCGTGGTGTACTCAGGAGACAGTAGACAGATCTTCTGAGTTTGAAGCCAGCTAGGTTTACATAGGGAATCCCGTCTCAAAGAATAAAAGCCAAGGGCCAGTGAGATGGCTCAGCTGTTTAGGGAAAAGCTGCTGCCAAGCCTTCAGGCCTGAGCACGGCCCATGGGACTCATGGTAAAAGGAGAGACTCCACTCCAGTTCTGTGTCCTACTCTACTAAGTGCACAGTGACATACGTGCACATGCACACTCACACACGTAAATAAACGTAGTAAGTTTTTTTTTTTGACAAGCAAAACAAAGCTGCTCTGTCGCAAACAAGGTAGCACATAACAACTATCTAATCCCAGCACTAGGAGGTGGAGTGGTGAGGGGTGTAGACTGAGACTCGAAGGCTGCTGAGTTCAAGGCCAGCCTGGGCTACATGTATTCTAGGAGAATGAGATCTGGTCTCAAAGTAAAATCATTTTACATCTTATTGGGTTTATCCTTCTTTAGATCCTTTATGATCCTTCCTCTCCTATCCTTACTTTCTTAAAGCAGTGGTCTTTAATCTGGACACAGAATGCAACAAAGGATCCATGAATTAGTTCAAATAGTCTAACTCTAAACAGAATTTTGTCTTAATTCATTTCCAAGAGAGTTCAAACTGTTGGTTTTTTTATTTTTTTTGAAGGCTCGGGAAGCAAAAAAAAAATAATAATAATAATAAAAGCTAAGAACTACTTTGTAACAAAAGCAGCTGTGAAATGGCAACTGTGGGAAATAAAATTTACTATGTAACCTTTAATGATTCTTATTTGCCATCACCTCAATTCTGTCAAGATATTCCACTTATTTAAAAATGTTCATGTTAACAGCCACATTCCAAACAATGAGATTACAAAAGCCAATCAATGGGGCTAGAGAGATGGCTCATTGGGCAAGAACACTTGATGCTCTTCCAGAGGACCCAGGTTCAGTGGCAGTTCTCAACCACCTGCAGCTCATCAGAGGACCTGACGCCCTCTTCTGACCTCCAGGTGTACCAGGCATGAGCTGGGACACACAAGCAAGCAAACACTCACACAGAAATAAATCTTTTTAATGGGACCAAATATAACTGCTTCTGCTTTCTGATTAAGTATGATTTTGCTACACATATAATTACAGTTTATCATTAAATAACTAGCATAAAATATTGTCTCCAGGGGCTGGAGAGGTGGCTCAGCTGTTAAGAGCACTTGCTGCCCTTCCAGAGCATGAGTTCTGTACCCAGCACCTACATGGCCAGAATTGCAGATAAGAGTGAATCTAGCCCCCTTTTCCAGCCTCCACAATCACAAGGTACAAATGCTCTCTACATACAGACATGAAGGCAGAACATACACATTATATAAACAAATCTTTAAAAATAAATGTCTTCAGTCTTTGCAGATTGTCATTCCTGTCTCAAATAAAATACAGAATTGCTCTATGTACTAACTCTATCAACAAATGTTTACTGAATACTGTGTCCAGCAATAAATTTGATCCTATTGACTATGTAGATTAATTCTTAGATCTCCACCTTATTGTCTCAATCCATAAATACAGGTTAGAACACCCTTTTATGTGTATGTCCACTAATTTGCATGGTGCCTAGATCGTAATGAAAGCTCAATATTTAAATGAGCTATGTAATGCCACAAAAGACAAAAGAGATCACGGTGGAATACAAAAGTAGTAGTTCTCGTTTGGAACAACCAGACCACCAAAGTTAGAATAAGATGAGAATCTTTCACTGATGCCAAAAGAATAACAAAATACCAAAAACTTCGGAGCATACGCCGTTCTAGTAACTTTTCCCTTGGATAAATAAGACAAATCGTTTATGGTAGCAAAAGAAAAGAAAAAGGAAGAAAGGAAAAAAAAGAGGATACTAGATGATGGCAAAATGAGTGAGATTCGAAGGCCTTTTAGATAGGATATTAAGATATTCCACAGCTTTTCACAAGCCAACAATTTTCCCACTGGCATTAGGTTTCTGGGAACTGTTACAGAATCAGTATTAAGCAGCAGCAGGGGACTGGGGAGCGGGGTAGGAACAGCTCTCCAGCAGACAGCTTGCCTAGTTTTCAGAAGGCCTTGAATTCTGTTTGTAATGCTAGGGAGAGACTTAGAGAGAATGGGGGCCCTGCGACACTCCACCCAGAAATGGGGAACAGAGAGAAAAAGGAGAAAATGCACGCTAAGCATTTTGACTTGGACTTAGTGGACCGATCTGTGAGTTAGCGCAATTGACAATACAGTCGTCAGTCCACAGGATTGGAAGTGCTCGTTTGGCTACAATTCACATATGTCGGGGGTATTGTTCCTTTCTTGAAAGTTCCAAGCAAACATCCTGTCTGCTGCAGCCTCTTCTGGACGCCGCTACCCTTTAGTTATCGCTGTGTTTTGTTTTTTTGGATTCTTTTTTGCTTTTTTTTAAAGGGAACATCAACAAGTATTTAGGAGGGGCCTACAAAGAACTTTTCACCCCTAGCCTCAGCCCACGATCCTCCCACCGCAGGGCCGGAGAAGCGCCGCCCAGCTGAGCCATGCAGGGGCTGCGAGCCACGCCCGGATGCGCGGCGGCCAGGGCCCGGCCGCCCCAGGGTGGAGACAGGGTGCGGCTCGGCCTCACCTCCACCGCCTGGCCCAGCTCCAGGTCGAAGCCCACCACGCACACGCAGTGTAGCCAGGCCGAGAAGCCGTCCCAGCGCAGCAGGCCCCGGCGGCCATCGTCCTCCTCATCGTCCTCCAGCGCGACTCCCGCCGCCGCAAGGGCTGCCGCCTCGCGCCCCTCGGTCCCGGCCTCGTCCAACGACCCGCGGGAACCGGGCCCGGAGACCCCCTGGCCCCGCAAAGCCATCCGCCACCCCCTAGCCGCTCGAGCCGCCTCCGCCGCGGACCGCGCCGCAGAGCGCGCAGGCCTCCGCGCACGCGCACCGAGTGCTGCCGCAGCCGCTCCGGACTCCCTGGATAGGGGCGCGGCCACGAGCCACGTGACCCTGGGAGCAGGGGTTCAGTGTGTTTCCCTGCACGCCCCAGCTTCTGCCACTCGCTCAGATTGGCCTACTGGGCTCAAGGCTCTTTAAACTGAAACAGTGGCTCAGGAGTCCTCATCTCGTCCTCACGATAATACAGCAGTGAATTATTCTTGAAATTACACCGTTTATTATTAAAGTATTACTGAAACATAATGGTTAAAAGCAGTGTTTAATGAAACTTTTACTCTGTGCCAGTTGATATGCTAAGTTCAAATACAAGTATTAACTGTTTATTAAATGTATCAATGTGATGGACGCTATTTCTCTATCTTGTTTGTTAAGTTTTGGGTAGTTTTGTTTGTTTGTTTGTTTGTTTGTTTGTTTGTTTGTTTTTAGCTATGTCGTACATAGTCCAGACTGGCCTCTAACTCATGGTACTCCTGCCACAGCCACCCAAGATTTTGAGTTTAGTGGCCGCCACCTCTGGCTAATATGTCTTCAGAGATAAGGAAACTGAAGTTCTGAGGAGCTACGTGACTAGCCCTGCAAGTATAAGAACTCGAAGGCAAGCCTACGTTCCCTTCTGAAGTCCACTGATAGAGACGTGTACTTTCACTCTCCAACAATACCCTCCCTACCAAGACAGTTCCCGTCTTCATCGTTCTGGTGGATTCACTCAACTCAGGTATATCCAGACATTCTTGGAATCCCAAGTTGGTCAGTCACCTTTGGACCATGCTATCTGATTTCAAGCTACTTTATCAGAGGTCAGGCAGGTCTAGGCTGAGCACTCAAGAGACATCTGTCCTGCTAATTGCTATTGATTATTGGAACAGCATGATCCCACTAAGTAGGATTTGTTCAGCACCTGCTAGGATTTATTCATAGAAAACAATTAGAAAATATGGTAATACCCAATAGGAAAGTGTGTGAAAGACAATTGAGAACATACAATGAATTTTTCAAAACCCGTTCCCATACCTGGGCCCCTCAACAGCCTCAAAAGACAGTGTTATTACTGCTTCTATTTTACATAGAACAAAACTGGGGCTCCAAGTGATGGCTTAGTGGTTAGGACCACTTGCTGCTTTTGCAGAGAAACGGGTTCAGTGCCCAACACCCACATGGTGGCTCACAATTATCTGTAACTCCAGTTCCAAGGGATCTAATGCCAGGGGATCTTCTCATTTCCAGTGACACCAGGAACATATGTGGTTGGTACACAGACATGAACACAGGCAAACATAACCTTAAAGCACATAAAAATACTTGACCACCAAGAAATGGTCCATCTCGGTGATGGTCAAGCATTCTCAAACTTCAGTAGTAGTGTATTCCAAAGACTTTCTTAAACATTTAATTATTATTTTTATTTTATATGTATGAGTGTTTTGCCTTTGTGTAGGTATGGGCACTGAGATGGAGTTTGGTTTGCCCAGATGCCAGAAGAGGGTTCCAGATCCTCTGGAGTTAAAGTTGGTGCTGAGAACCAATCCTTAGTTAGTCTTCTACAAAATCAACAAGTGTTCGTAACTGCTAAGTCATCTCTCGCTCTAGACCCACCTGGAAACTTTCAATACCACAGAATTAACTGGGGACAACACTTAAATTAGAAACGGTCTTTGACTAAAACAACCTGCCTGTGACAAAGAGCCATTACGGTTCAGTAAGAAAAACATAAACAGTAAGGTTCCAAACCTACTGTTCAGAGAAAACTACTGTTTTGTATCAGAAAGAATAGGCTAGAAATTTAAAAATAATCTACGATCCAGCCATAGCTCCATCTATCATGATTGGCAAGCAGCTCCAAGAACTAGTTTCTGGATTGGTAATAAAATGGTATTTGCTAAACTGACCTACTTACTGTCAAGAAGAGAAAAGTGTTCCCAGTCCAGTTCCCAATCCAGACACTTTACTATATGCTACTTAAATGATTAATAAGCTCTAATGACCAGCTGTTTCACCGTGCTGGACCCTTGGCCTGTGGACACCTGACTATTCTTTACAATACTATCTTTTTCCTTGTTTATTTGTTTGAGACAGGGTTTCTTGACAGAGTCCTGACTGTTCTGGAACAAGCTCTGTAGACCAGGCGGTCCTTGAACTCAGAGATATGCCTCCAGACTGCTGAGATTAAAGTCATGATTCACCACTCCTGGCTGAAATACTATCTCCTATAATATTTAGCTAATAAAATCTTGTCCAGGGACTAGAGAGATGGCTCAGCACTTTAGGGCACTGGCTGCTTTTTCAGAGAGCTTGAGTTCAATTCCTAGCAACCACAAAGTATCTCACAACCATCTGTAATGGAATCTGCTGTCCTCTTCTGGCATACATGCAGATGCAGATAGAGCACTCCTATGCATAAATAAATATTGAGAGAGGGGGGGGGAGTGAGAGAGAGAGAGAGAGAGAGAGAGAGAGAGAGAGAGAGAGAGAGAGAGAGAGAGAAGAAGAAGAAGAAGGAGGAGGGAGGGAGGGAGGGAAGGAAGGAGGGAAGGAAGAAGGGAGGAAAAAGAAAATCTTGACTAAACGGTACATCCTGAAAACATATTAAGGCCAGAGGTGTGATGAGAAAAAAGATACACTAGGCATTTGGGTTTGGTGACAAAAACATACATTCACACTACTACATCTTAAACTTTTAAACAGAGTTCTATAAATATCATTAAAAACTGGAAGTAGGTATATGTTTGTTTTCTCTCTTGCTTTTAGCTTTGATACTCTACCACAGTGCCTTTTTAAAAAGATTTTATTATGTTTCCTTGTTTGGGGGGCACACAGCTACTATGGCTTGCACATGGTAGTCATAGAACAACTTTCTGGAGTTTGGTTCACTCCTTCTATTATGTGGGAACCAGGTTGCCAACTTGGCAGCCAGTGCTGTCACCTACGAGCCGTCTTGCTGGACCTGGAATCTCTTTTAAACATGATTTCTGTGGTTAAAACTTGCATAGAAGAGAGAAATGGTAACCTTTGTAGAGTTTGCTATTAGAACCCTGAAAGGTTCTCGATCAGGGCTGTCTCTTCACTCTTCCCATCCTATTAGTGAATTTTCACATCTTGGCTCAGCCAATCCCACAAATGCATTGGCTTTTAAATGTAAGAGCTGCTCTTTTCTGTATGTTCAGAAGGGCTGGGACAGTCTTCCTCTAGTGAAGCCCAGCTTTTCTAAACGATAGCCCATGGATTGTTGCAAAATAGTCATCCTACATCCTCTTGTCTTGTCCACCTTTCTTCAAAGGATTCTAGCAATTAACCATCCAGTCACCCACCCAGCTCGGGTAAACTTGGAGTTGTTGAATCAGTTTTAAGACGCAGACAGAAGCACCATGTTCTAGGTGTAAGCTAACCCCAGCAATATGAACCCTGGGACTCTCTCCTTTCTTATGCTGGCCAACCTTCTGTTAGTACCACTTCAGATCATATTCGCTTGGCTTGGCAGCCAGGTCACATCCCTGGCTCAGGTTGTGTTTCCTGTCAACTGAAGCCCTAGGTGGTAGGCTTCTTGTTGTTGTTTTTCCCATGTGAGAGGCACTTAAGTCAGGGTAGGCTGCTTGAGCCAAAAAAAATTAACTGAATTCCTGGCTCTGCTACTCTTCTGGTTTTACCAGAACACTGAATACAAGATTAAAAACATTCCAGACTTCCCTGCTCACCCCAACCAAATTCCTGGTATAAAGCAATTTTTATAGCTTTAACAACAATAACAAAAAAAAAAAGTGTGAGCATCCAAGACAGGGTGTGAATTGCAATGTCATATTTTGGAGCTTAATGTTTACCAGAAGAGCCTGAAGGAAGACTAAAAACCCCACTCATTCACTTACCTGGGTGACCAGTAGATTTCCTTCTTGCTTCCCAATTAAATGCATTTGAGCACAAATAACTATAGGGCACTGGCAAGCAAATAGAAGAAATAGGGCCATCTTTATAGTTCAAGGGTAGAACACTCATTTATGAGTTTCAATTCCCAGGAACATCAAACTAACAAAAACTACCCAAAACAAATCCAAACCAGAAAAACAACTAACCAAAGTCACCTTGGACTTTGTGGATTGCACTTGGGAGGTGAAAGCAGGAGCATCAAAAATTCAGGGTCATCCTTGGCTACATAGAAAGTTTGGGGCCATCCTGGGCTACATGAAACTCTCTCAAAACAATAACAACAAAAACACAAAAAAACATAGACAGGGCAACTACCTTTATACTATCATTAGAAAACTGTTTACATATCTCTGAAAGACTGACATTTAGGTGCAGAGTTTGAAGGAAAGATGGGAAGATTAGACAGCAAGTAACAATGATAAAATGTACTGTGAGGCACTTCCTCAACAGTGTCTGTGAAGGTTTTAGAGGAGATAATGAAGGGCTGGAAGAATGGCTCAATCAGTTAAGTGCTTGCATGTAAACTTGAGGAGCTGAGCTCAAATCCTCAGCCCTAGCCAGAAAGCCCAGAGCAATGATTCCTTTCTGTAATCTGTGGCTGAGGGGTAGAGAAAATCCCAAAGCTCATTGGCCAGCCAGGCTAGTCAGTCACTGAGCTCTGGATTAGGAAGGATGCTGTTGGGATAACCTTTTTGTACAGTGTGTGAAGGTTGTTTTTGTATTGTTCAGCTGTTAACAGTATACCAAAGAGCAGAACACAGGCCAGATTTTTGGTATTGTTATTCTTATGGCCCATCAACCGCCTCAGTATTTTGTAAACACACACCTTCTTCACTCACTGGTTGGTATAATAAAGAACTGACAGCCAATAGAGAGGGAACAAGGCACTTCCAGGCTGAGAGAAGGGGCTCTGGGGTAGAAGAATCCAGGAAGAGTAGGAAGATTCTCCAGAGACACACAGGAAGGACAGGAGAGGGAATGAGAGAGAGGTAATGGGCAGGAAGTGGACTAGAATAGTTGGGTCAAATTGTATGAGCTAGATGAGAGTCTGTTTAGCTATGGTGCCTTCGCTTTTATAAATAAAAAGTCTTTTTGTCTATATTTACACTGCCAACAGGTATAGGATGTCCAGCTACAAGACACACTATCTCAAAAAAGAAAAGTACAGTATGCCCTGAGATTGACCTGGGGCCAACACACACACACACACACACACACACACACACACACACACACACACATGCACACACTTTCACACACACATACAAAGAATTATTTATTCTAGCTAGCCTGTATAAAAGACACAGAAACCTGGTGTTTTATCTACAAGATTGGGCAGGTTCTATGCTCTTCTTACCTTCATCCAAACCACATGCCCCTTGTCCCTGGCTGCTTCTGCCCTATCAGCTTGTCTTCAGGGTGCACTTCTAGGCATGTGCTCAGCCTCCTCCTCTCTCCCTCTTCCTTCTTCTCTGGTCTCTCCTGAGACCCCTCATTCTATCTCTAAGTCCTGTCTTCTCCACTCTACTGCCCAACCATAGGCTCTAGCCTTTTTTTAAAAAAACCAATCAACTTTAAGTTGGGAGCTAGGTTTATACAACAAAGGCCAGTGTACCCGAGAATTCACTCATCTGGACGGTAATCAGATCTTGGGGTTCAGAATTTAGCATTTGTGTATATAGCACCAGACCAACCCCCAACACACATACATATTCACAAACAATCACACTCACACATTTACACATATTCACATACACACAGTCAAACACACTGACACATATTCACACACTCACACATTTATACTCACACTCACAGACATATACATTCACACACACTCATACGTATACACAGAGACACACCCACATTCACATTCTCAGACACACATACACATAAGTGCATGCACCTACACACACACTCAAACCTCCCCACACACAAGCTTTTAAATAAATTTTAATACAAACTTTTTTCATTTTTTTACTAGTTATTTTATTTATTTACATTTCAAAAGTTATCCCTCAGCAAATCCCCTATCCTATTACCCCTCCCCCATGCTTCTATGAGGGTACTCCCCCACCACCCACGCCACCCACCTCATCGCCCTAGCATTCCCTTACACTGGGGCATCAAGCCTGCACAGGACCAAGGACCTCCCCTCCCATTGATGCCAGATAAGGCAAAATCAATCTTCTGCTACATATGTATCTGAAGCCATGGGTCTCTCTATATGTGTATTCTTTGGTTGGTGGTTTGGTCCCTGGGAGCTCTGAGGGGTCTGGTTGGTTGATATTGTTGTTCTTCCTATGAGGTTGCAAACCCCTTCAGCTCCTTTAGTCCTTCCCATTACTCCTCCATTAGGGTCTCTGTGCTCAGTCCAATGGTTGGCTGCAACCTCCTCATCTGTATCACTAAGACTCTGGCAGAGCCTCTCAGGAGACATCCATATCAGGCTCCTGTCGGCAAGCACTTCTTGACATCTGCAATAGTGTCTGGGTTTGGTGGCTGCATATGGGATGGATCCCTAGGTGAAGCAGTCTCTGGATGGCCTTTCCTTCAGTCTCTGCTCAACTCTTTGTCCTTGTATTTCCTTTAGGCAGGAACAATTTTTGAGATGGGTGGGTGGCCCCATGAGAGACAGCTCAGAGGTTAAGAGCACTGACTACTCTTCCAGAGGTCCTGTATTCAATTCCCAGCAACCACATGGCGGCTCATAACCATCTGTAATGGGATCTGATGCCCTCTTCTGGTGTGTCTGAAGACAGCTACAGTGTACTCATATACACAAAATAAATGAATCCTGAAAAAAATAAAAGAATCTTCTTTTCTCTGTGATTGAATAACAAGTCTTTTACTCCTACTGAGTCCTCACTAGGATGGCTGTTACTGCCCATATTCGTATTAATGTGTATATATAATTACTTATATCCTTTCTGAAAGATGGATGCAAACTGGAAATAGTGGCATATGCCTGTAATCACAAACTTGGGAAAGAAATGCTGGTAAGAGGAACAGAAGTTCAAGGCCTCCCCTCAGCCTTTTGTATAGTAAGTTCAAACAGCCTGGGTTATAAAACCTATCTCAAAAACAACAAAACAAAAATATTTCTATACTTTGCATCTCAAAAGTCTCTCACCCACTATGTCATTACCCAGTTCCAGAGCCACTTTCCATTAATTTAAAATATTATTTTATTAGTATGAGTGTTTTGCTCTCATGTATGACTGTGTATCTCTTGTTTATCAGAGACCAGAAGAGGGAGTCAGATCACGTGGAAAAGGAGTTGGAGATAGTTGTGAGTGCTGAGAACTGAACTCAGGTCCTATAAAAGAACAGTGAGTGCTGTTAACCACTGAACTATTTCTCTAGCCCCAATTCCCACTCCCCCCCCACACCCATATCCTTTCTTTCCCACTACCACTTCTGATGGGTGGTGGGATAAAAGGGAGGTTACAGCATTTAAAAACCATCATTAAAAATAGGTTTTGAAAAAATTAAAGTTACAGCTGAGAGTTTTCCAAACTTTTAATTTCTGGTCCCTTTTTACATCTTTTATTTATTTTTTGTTTGTTTGTTTTGTTTTTTAAAGATTTATTTATTTTATGCGTATGAGTACACTGCTACTGTCTTCAGACACACCAGAAGAGGGTATCAGATCCCATTACAGATGGTTGTGAGCCACCATGTGGTGGCTGGGGATTGAACTCAGGACCTCTGGAAGAGCAGTCAGTGCTCTTAACCTCTGAGCCATCTCTCCAGCCCCCTTTACATCTTTTAAAATTCATCCCTTTTTGTCTTTACCTCAAGGAAGAACTAAGCCACTTGTATTTGTTATAAAGTTCAGATAAATATACAATCTCATTGTTGCCAGGGCCTAACTTCCTCAGAATAGGGTATAGCAAATAAGTTACATCAAGAATTGGGCTTATAAAAAGTAAAGATAGTAATATCTCACTTCTTTGAGTCCTACTTCCCAGCTACTTCACACAGAACCAAAACAGCGGATGTAATAGGTCTGATGGTAGCTGAAATGCAAATAGGAGGGAGGAGGAAGGGAGGGAGGGAGGGAAGGAGAGAGAGAAAGAGAGAGAGAGAGAGAGAGAGATCCTTATTCCTAGTTATTTTGACTCAATTTATATGTAACCTTATCCAATTTGCTTGCCTGCTATCCCAAATTGATCAGAACAAAGAGGATTCCTGGGCCTGACAATAACAAGAGCCGCAAACAAAAGCACAGGGCTGAGCAGCTCAGGAGGGCCCAGAGGGCACACAGTCAGCAGGTAATAGTGATTGCTCAGTGGGAGCACTGGGTAACAAGAAATGAGAGCTGGGGACCCATCCCATCAAAGGGACCCCAGATTCATCACTTAATTTTAACCTAATCATATCTCACATGCCCCATATCTCAATACCATCGTTTTGAGGATAAATAAGAATGTTGCTTCTTACTTTACTAAATGTTGCATTATTTTATGTGTTTAAGAGGGAATTTGTTGCTTTTGTAACTAAAATATTAAGAGATACTAAATGTATAATGGCTGTGTATAATATAAAAAAACTGCAAGCCACATAACTGTCCAACAATAGAACAATTAAAATATCATACATATTCAACAAAATAGTCACAAAAAGTGTCATAGATGATTATGTTGTGATAGAAAGTATTCAAGCCATATAATTTAAGTAGAATAAAAAATAGGCTATAAAACAAATATATAGCTAATAATACATGCTTTTAAAAAACTCACTAGAAAAGGGAGAAATACTCTGAAAAAAAAGAGGAAAAAATTGCTTTTATCTAAGTATTTATTTCATCTGGCTGGCTAGTTGGACTCAGCTGTTTAGGCTCAAAATTCTCTGAAAGCTGACTAATTAAAATCTGACTTCTGTCAGCCTCTGACTGAATTGTTCTGTGTGGCCTCATGCTAACTCTGACTTTCTGTTCTAATCTTCTTGCTCCTCATTCTCTGCCTAGCTCTGTCCTCACCAGTGTCTAGCTTGTTCTCTCTTCACCCTGTCTCAGTAAAACTCTCCTGGTAAAACTGCCTCCTTTCTCCACTGCCCCTCAAGTAGCTTCCCTTTCCTCTCTCTTCTCATGAGAGTCGGGCAGATCCTGTTCTGTCAGATCTTTCTCTGGCTCATCACTTTGTCTGCCACTCTATTAAACATCACTTTCAAACATGGCTGCTTCCTTCTACAAACTAGCCTCACCTTCATTGTTTGGGATTAAATGTGTATGCTAGGGATGTGTCCATATTTCAGCCAGAGGGATTAAAGATGTGTGTTAAGGGTGCATTTTTAAGGGGGGGGTGGACTGTTACAGTAAATATTAAAAAATAAAAAACGACTGATCTCTTTACCAGCCCTGAGGTCTCACTCCTCAAAACCAGTTTTAGTTCAGAGCCGCATGCTCCTCTGGTGCCCGGTCTGAGCTGCCACCACGGCCCAACTCGTCCGCACAACTCCCTTTCCTTGGCAGTTTTCTACCGTCTGTTCTCCGCCTCTGTCCTGGTGTATCGCAAAAATCCCACACAAGCACAACTCTACAGCCTGATAGCTTTTCATACAGGTTTATATATTCAACTCTCAATCCACAAATCCTCTACACAAGATTGCATCAAATAGACAAAGATACAAACTGCCCTTCTATATGAGATATTAGACCTGTAAAATCCTTAATGTTCATAGCCTTTAGCACCAATAAATCCCACCTGGGTCCAGCTGGTCCTTGGGAAGCTCCATGTTGCCGTGACCTCTCACCTCCGGTCCTCTGACCTCTTCTGACCTCTCCACCCCTTTCTACTTCCCTCACCCCGCCCAGCCACTACTTTCCTTTATTTTACTAATTAAAATGGGAAGGTTCTGTTGGAGTTGCATAACTAGCCAGCCCTTCTTGGAGAAGTGGAATTAACATTAAAATACAAACAGCTTCAGGACAATCTACATTGGACCTGTTTAGAAAGGTTCTTTGGAGCAACTCCCAGCGGTCTGCGTTTGGAAATTAGCAGTTCTGCTCACAGGTTAGCAGTGGCAGTTCGACCCACCCACAAACACCTCAGGGACACACCAGCAGTCCTGTCAGCTAGAGTTGGGATCGCAAACAGGAATCAGCAGCAGTGGCACTACCTAGTAGAAACAGCCAGGCCTCAGCTTCAGCACAAGTCAGCAGGAGGGACCAGGAGGAACACAAGGAGAAGATCTCGGCTGTGACTCGCTCAGGAAAATGAAGATCAGTGAAGACTTGAGACCCCCAAGCATTGCACAATCAGTCCTACCAGCAAGCCAAGCTCACTTCCGTCGATGGCCATCGAACCCTATTTATACCTTCTAAACGTCAGTGTCCCACACTGGTCTTGCCTCAGCACGTGCATCTGTCTCAGCTGACATCACTGCCCATCAGCCAGAGTTGCTGGAATCCGCAAGAAACCACAGCACACCACCAAAAGATTTTGGTGCGTTTCTCTCTATGGAGTCCTGACAAATGGAGCTCAACCACGAAATGTAAGGCAGACCAGTGTATGCGTGTCCTTAGCAGAGAATCCTTCATCACGCGTCCTTTCACGTGCTTGCTTTAGCAGAGCATCCTTTCTCCTGTGTCTGTTTCGGCTCACTGTTCCTCCGTGAGCCTGCCTTAGTCTTTCCCCAAAACACTCTTTCACATCTTTGCCCCAGCAAAACATCTTCCAGTACAATTGACTTTCCGAAGAACCTAAAGTTTCCATTTCACTCATAAAGCTTTAAAAACAAACAAGCAAACAAAAAAGAGGCATTGTTTTCAAGAGAACACCACGTGACCAAATAACCGTATGATAAGAGGCTTAGTTTTCCTGTGAACCCCAGAGCTAATCAGGTTTCCTGCAGACATTCTTTAGCCGAAAGGGATATAGACAGACAAAATTTGTGTGGCTGAGAAAAGAGGGAAGCACAGAACCAGGAGGAACTTTCTGTCTGAAGGTGGAGTGGGGTCCAGTCTAGTCAAACTCTGGAAATCTTATCTCAAGAATGATAGGAAGTGGGGGGGGTCCTCCCTTGCCTCAGGCCTGCATGCCCTCAACATTTTCCACACTGGAGAAGGTTACAGCCAAGTTAAACCTTCCCTCTCATTGTAAGGTCACTTCCAGCAAGCACCTGGAATCCCTCCCTATGTAATTGAGGCATCCCCAGCACCCCTTCCTGCCCCCAAAGGTTTAAAAAGCCTTTGTCCCCCCCCACCTCAACCCCCGATTAAATGAGCTTCTCACTGAAGCTTGTCTCCTGAGAAGTCTTCTCAAGCTCACTCAGAACCTGAGATCTCTATCACCCCCACCCCACCCCACCCCATTTCCCCTCTCTGCATCTGTTGGTTGTAGTCATGGGTGATCACAAAGTTAAGGGAGGGGATCTGGGTGTGAATGATAAAATTTAAGCAAGATTGTAGAACTTCTGAAATCCTATAGAACCCAAAAGTTATTGTGTGTGTGTGTGTGTGTGTGTGTGTGTGTGTGTGTGTGTGTGTGTGTGCCGGTTTGAATGATAGATGTCTCCCACAGCCTCTAGCATTTGAACACTTGGCAGGGCTGCTTGGGACAGTTTAGGTTGTGCAACTTGCCGGAGAAAGTATGTCACCAGAGGCAGGCTTGAGGAAAAGGAAAAACCTGAGGCCATTTTCCAGTTTGGCCTCACCTTCCAGCTCCTGCTTACAGGCCCACTGCCTGCGGCTCTGCAGCCCAGAGCAGAAGGGAATCTAATCCTCTGCAACTGTGAGCCCCAAACAAAATGTTTTCTTTTCAAAGTTGCCCTGGCCATGGTGTTTTAATCACAGCAATAGAAAATAACTAAGAAATACTAAGTTTCCTGTCTCTTTGAGATGCTGGCCAGAACCTAAACCTAACTACAGTTTTGTTTTGTTTTGTTTTGGTTTGGTTTGTTTTGGTTTGTTTTGGTTTGTTCATTTTTCGTTTTCTGATATTTTGGGCTTCCTTGCCCTTTCACTAAATCCCTGCTTCCAGACATGTGGTGGATCTCCACAGCAGTAACTGAGACCCAGTGGTTTTCCCTCTTCTCTTCCCCACTGTCCTTCTCCATGCTGTTTGTCTGCCCCAGAGTACTTTTCATTTAAGTTCTGTGTTTATATGCGCTCTCTCTCTCTCTCTCTCTCTCTCTCTCTCTCTCTCTCTCTCTCTCTGTGTGTGTGTGTGTGTGTGTGTGTGTGTGTGTGTGTGTGTGTGAGAGAGAGAGAGAGAGAGAGAGAGAGAGAGAGAGAGAGAGAGAGTCTGTCTGTCTGTCTCTTCTCCAGGGTCTCATGTATACCAAGTGTTAGCCTAGAACTCACTGTAACTTTAAGATGACCTTAAACTTGGGGTAGTCCTGTTTCTACCTCCCAAGTATGCATACACACAAGTACACGCTAAGGCATGTAGGTGTGTGCTGCCAGGCCCAACTTGGTTGGTTTATGTCTGCCATGGTATCATTTACTTTTGAAATGGTTAAGACGCTACCTCAATTTGGCTGCAGTTTTCTTCACGACTTTTCACTGACTGGCTTCTGCTTGTCATGAGTCTAACCTTGAACGCATAACAACGATACTGGAGAAAATTTTCATAATCTTGTTTTGAACACATTTGTTTTCACTGTTCTAGGCAAGTCAATGGAGTCTGATAGTACAGACCAAAAGAACTGGCCTAAACAAAGCTTCATCCAGGAAGTCTTCCTTGACTGCTTTCCCAGCTCAGCTAGTCAGTGCCAGCCTCCACAACTCTGTTACTGCACACTTGGATTCCGTGCTGAATCAGAGCTTTGTCTATCTAGGAAAATACAGGAGAGGAAACGTCCAACTTAGGGTTGTTTCAACACCGTCTTCTCAAGAATGTACAGAGCACCTCAGGGGTAGAGTGTGTGCCTAACATGTATGAGGGAGATGAGGTTTTGATCCCTGGCTCGGCAGTGGTGAATTGTTAAGTCCCCTCTATGCTCCTAGCAGGGTACACACCTCCTCTGCACCTGCCAAGAGCTCTGGATTCACGAATGAAAGACACTTTGGCTTATTTATAATATGCCTTAACTTGCTCAATGGTTGGGCACTTTCAAACCTCCCCATGGCTGGCACACACTCCCCTCCAATATTCCTGAGTTAACCCTTACTAAATATATATTTTTTTATCTTTGCTACCTTAGACCCTTCTGGGACCGCTCTCCCCCTGCACCTGCATTTCAGCCATCTCTCCCTCCTGCACCTTCCCTGTACCCATGTAGTGCTGGAATCTCGAATTAGTTTCTAATAGTGGGTATAAGACACGTTGGGTGCTATCAGTGTAGGGGGATGTTGGAGCGGTGGGGCAGGAAAGGATGGGTGGGGGAGTACCCTCATATAGACATAGAGGAGGGGGAGACGGTAGATGTGGGAGAGGGGTTTGTGGAGGGGTAACCAGGAAGTGGGATATCACTTGAGATGTAAGTGAATGGAATGATCAATTTAAAAAACAGTAATAACAATAAATAGTAAATTATTACAAAGAAAAAAAAAGAAAAGAAAGGGATTGAGAACCAACTCTATAGTGAGATTGCTTGCCTTGGGTACACAAGGTCTCTGGGTTCGGTTGCCAGTGATTTAGATAATAAGTAAAATTTTACAGAGAGGACTAGTTATAATTAGAAATAATGGCTATGAAGTATATATTTTTACAATGTTACTGAGCTTGCAATCCTCTAGGGATAATGTGAGGTGGTGAATTAAACAGGATCACATTTTTGTTTTCAAAAATGAAGTCAGAGGACTCAGACTCCCTGGTATCAAAACATAATACAAAACCACAGTAGTAAAATCAGTGTAGTAATGGCAAAAAGACAGACATTCACATCAGTGGAATAGAACAGAGAACAGAAATAAGCCACTGTATATGTGCTCAGATGATTTCTGGAAATGATGCCAAGAACATTCATTGGAGAAAGGCCAGACTGTTCAACAAATAGTGCCAGAAAAACTGGAAATTCATATGTAATGCAGTTAGATCTTCATCTAACACTCTATGCAGAAGATAACTCAAAATAAATAGGCGATCTGAACATAAATGCTAAACCCCTAAAGGTCTTTTAAGAAAACACAAAAGAAAAGCTTCATGATATCGTATTTGGCAATAACTTCTTGGATGTTACACCGAAAGTATGGGGCGGGGCAGTCAATTGTGCTAGGCTTTGTCACCATCAAAATGTTTTCTGAGGTATACTAGAATCAAACCTAGGACACTGCACATGCTAAGAACACACTCTAGTCAATGTTGTTATATCAAGGAAACCACTAAACAGTTAAGAGGCAACCTACAAGATGTTGCAAATCATTTTTCTGATGAGAGGAAAATAGAGTGTATGAATAATTACTGCATAAATTACCACCACCACCACCAACAATACTTGTTCTGGTTTGTTTTTCTGTTGCTATAATAAACACAGTGACCAAAAGCAACTTGGAGAGGAAAGGGTTTATTGGATCTTGGAGGTGACCTTCCGTCAGCACAGAGGGCCAAGGCATAAACTCAGTGCAGGAGCCTGCAGCAGAAACTGTGCAGGGACATTGCATACTGGCTTGTTTCCTCCTGCTCAGCCAGCTTTCTTCTACAACCTGAGACCATCTTTCCAGGGGCAGCATTGACCAGAGTGGGCTGGGTGATCCCACATCATCCAGGAATCAGGAAAATGCCCTCTGCCATGCCCATCAACCATCCCCGCTGAGGAGGTTCTTCAGCTGAGGATCCCTCTGCCTGGATGATTCTAGGTTTGCATCAGCCTGGCAGTTGAAGCTAATTGAAAGAGTGTTTTCCAAAGGCGATATGCAAGTGGCCATTTGAGCGTGGGGGAAGAGTCTTTGTATAAATAATACAAATTAAAACTGTGAGTAGACAAGTCACTGCGGTACAAGTTATTAATCTCAACACTCGGGAGGCAGAGGCAGGAGGATCTCTGTGAATTTGAGACTGATCTACATGATGAGTTTCAGCATAATCAGGACTATGTATGGTGACCCTACCTGAAAACAAACAAACAAAACCCCAAAACCAAACCAAACCCTATGAGTGGATATTATTTTGCATCTACTAGGCTAGCTATTAAGAAAAAAACAAGTGAAAAGAGAAAAGAAGGGAGGGACAAAGCAAGCGATGGCCAGTTTGGGCTTGGAGGTGAAGAAACTGGTAGACACATGCATTGTTTATAGGAACATAAAATAATGCAGCTTCTAAAGAAAACAGTATAGTGGTTCTTATAGATAAATACAGTGGGGCTAGACATGTGGCCTAGTAGTCCATGATTGCTGTGCAAACATGAGAATTCTATCCCAAACACTACACAACACCCTAAAACATTAAAATTAACCTACGATCCAGCAATGTTAGATTTAGGTATACGTTCTAAAGAAGGGATATGAGGGAGCCAAACATGCGCAAAATTTGGAAACCATGTGCATAGCAGCTTTGTTCATTCGTTCTGGCCAAAGAGTGAAAATAGCTTAAAAGTCTCTGTGCAAATGAAGTGATTTTAAAATATGCGTTGGACACAGTTCTTGAGCTCAGCGGCAACATGTGCCAGGAGGATACTGAAGAAGAGCAGTTTCTTTATGGAACATTCTACTAGGCAGTGGTATTCTAGGAACTTAGAAGCCAATGTACTTTATTATTACTGCGAGGACACATCATGCCCAAGGCAACATATAAAAGAAAGCATTTCATTAATCGAAGGCTCACTTACACTTTCAGAAGACGAGTCCATGATTATCATGACAGGGAACGTGGCAGCAGGCAGGCAGGTATGGCATCGAAGCAGTAACAGAGAACTTAGATCTGATCCACAAACAGGAGGCAGAGAGAGACAGTGAGACCAAGCCTGACAAGGCCCACCCCAGGGACACACCTTCCAACAACACACACCTTCTAATCCTTCTCAAAACAGTTTGATCAGCCAGAGATCAATCATTCAAATCTGTGCTCCTATGGGGGGTGGGGGGCATTCTCATTCAAGCCACCACAGCCACCAGAGTTAAAGGGTGACATTGAGGAGGGTAGGCAGACAAGTTTGGAGGGAAATTCGGCATTGATATTAGGTAGGAACTTGGGTGGTGCAGAAAAGCTTGTATCTTAGTCTACCTACAACATATATAAAGTAACATACGTTTTAAGAACATTTCCCTCTGGTTATTAACTGAAGAACAGTTTGGAAAACGAATAGGAAGAAACTCAGATAGCAGACTTTGGGCTGGAGAGATGGCTCGGCAGTTCAGAGGACTTGTTGCTGTTCTTGCAAAGGACCGGAGTTTGGTTTCTACCCTTCACATTGTGCGCTGAAACAACCAGATCTAGAGGATTTGATGTTCCCTTCTAGAAACTACAGTACCTGTGCACATGAGCGTGCACACACACACACACACACACACACACACACACACACACTAAATTTTTTTTTAAAGATAGCCAACTTAATATATGTCCTTTGAAAGTGCAGCCAACTATATTGGTTCCTTGGTTGAATCTGGAAAAGTTCCTACCATCAGTCTGATAAGAATGATTCATTATGTCTAAATTGCACAATGGGCTTCATGATTTGATCTTTGTGGACTGCTATGATAAAGTACCATAGACTGAGAGGCTTATGTACTTCTCACAGTTCTGGAGGATGGGAAGTCCAAGGTTCCTTCTAGGTTAAGGGCTTGTTTCTCTCCTTCACAGATGCCATCTTCTCCTTGTCCTCAAATGGGTAAAGGCAGGGCAGCATTACCTTCTCTATAAGGGTAGTGATCACATTTCTGAGGACTCCACTTCCATGACCCTATTGTTTCTCAAAAGTGCAGCTCCTAATAACCATCACTTTGTGAGGATTTTAACATGAATTTTAGGAGGACAAAAATGTGTAAAGATCCAAATGTGGTGGCTCGTGACTCCAGTATTCAGGAGGCAGGGTCAGATAGATTGCCATAAACTCAAGGCCAGCTGAGCTTACAGAGTCTAGCCAGAGCTGCATAGTATCAGGAAAAGAACTAAAAACCATAGCAGTTTGGAACCACCAACTTTCCTTTTAGGAAGCTGAAATTTTGGTACTTGCCAGTGAGAAGGTGATTAGCTCTGGAGTAAAACCGCTGGCTGTGAATTTGGAACCAGAGTTCATCATGTTCAGTGACATCTCACCTAAAGTCACAGAGTATTGATGTGGAGCCTAAGCCGATCCTGAGCACATTAGTGTGACTCCACTGGGAGACCAATCCTTGAGCAGTTGGTCTGATTTCCTCAGACTTTCTCCCATGTCTTTTTCATTCCATTGTTAATTTCACTTTGAGTCTGCTATAACCAGTCACAGTTGTACCATAATATTCTGAGTCCTGGGAGCCTTATTAGCAAGTTCTTTGAAACACAGTGGTCTTCTGGAATTCTAGTTGAGATTGTTGGCTGCTGCCAAAGTTGGTCGTCTGATTTTGATCCCTGGTACCCTCAGGGCAGGCAGAGAGAACCAAATTCTGCAAGCTGCCCTCTGACTTCCTCAAGCAGATCATGAGTTCTAAAATATTATGCTCATTGTAGAAATTCAAATAGAAAATGGAAATCCCCTTCTGATATAGAAGTTTTGGTTCTTTCTCCCTAACAGTTTAACTTTAGTTCAGTTTACTAAGTATCTGCTTGCCTATTGTGTTCAAAGGGACCCAACTTTGGGTTTCCCCTTTTTGTGTTCATTCCCATCTCTGGTTTTCTCTACATTGCTGTAGAGTTGATACTGCATCTCTCAAGCTCTGTGTTTTTTCACTGGATTTAGAAAGCCATTCTTTCTAGTAAAAGGCTCCATGCTCTCAGCTGCACTCACAGAATCTCATTTCTTTAATTATCAATCCATTCCCATTGCTGTCACACTAAATCCCTTCAAGGCTTTCTCATAACCAATACCCATCCAGTCCAGGGCAGCCTCCCATCTTTGTTCTCCCTGATGCTTACCCTTCTCTCTCCAAGGCCTGCTGACACCGCATGTTCATTGTTAACTCTGATGCTTTAGTTATTATGTACTCCCAGTTTTCACTCTATATTCTTCTCATTTCAACCTCATCTTATTTATAAAGCCTTTTCTGACTACACAGCCTGGTTCCTCTCAAAACATTCAGAGCATGAGCCACACAATTCACAATTTATGTATGCACTCATAAGGACGTTTTGGTGGCAAGTGATAGATAATCAAACTCCAATTGATTCTTTAAGTAACAGATCCATGTATTTTGAAATATCATATCACACACACACACACACACACACACACACACACACACACACACACACACTGTTACTTTTATTTTTTTACATTTCAGTTGTTACCCTCCTGGTCCACCTTCCCACAGTTCCTCTTCCCATTCCTCCTACTCCCTGTCTCAAAAAGGATGTCCCCAACCCTCTTCTCCACACACACACACACACACACACACACACACACACACACACACACACACACAGCAGGCCTCCCCACTCCCTGGGGCCTCAAGTCTCTTGAGGGGTGCATTCTCTCCCAGAGGCCAGACAAGGCAGTCCTCTGCTGTATATGTGTATGCTACCTTGTTGGTGGCTCAGTGTCTGAGAGATCTCAGGGTTCCAGGTTAGTTCAGACTGCTGGTCTTCCTATGGGGTCACCCTCCTCCTCAACTTCTTCCAGCCTTTCTCTAATTCAACCACAGGTTTTTCTAACTTCAGTCCAGTGGTTGGGTGTAAGTATCTGTGTCTGTCTCAGTCAGCTGCTTGTTGGGCCTCTCAGAGGGCAGCCATGCTAGGTTCTTGTCTGTAAGCACACCATAGCATCAGTAATAGTGTCAGGCCTTGGAGCCTCCCCTTGAGATGGATTCCAAGTTGGGTCGGTCACTGTACCTCCTTTCCCTCAGTCTCTTTTCCATTTTTGTCCTTGCAGTTCTTTTAGATAAGAACAATTCTGGGTGGGAGTTTTGACTATGG
Source organism: Micromys minutus (assembly GCF_963924665.1). NCBI lineage: Eukaryota > Metazoa > Chordata > Mammalia > Rodentia > Muridae > Micromys > Micromys minutus. The sequence continues at coordinate 32,266,451 of NC_137981.1, forward strand.
AATGGTAACTCTATCCCTCCACTTGATGTCCTGTATTTCTACTGGAGGTGGATTCTACAAGTTCCCTTTCCCCATTGTAGGGCATTTCATCTAAGATGCCTCCCTTTGAGTCCTGAGAATTTCTCACCTCCAGGTCTCTGGTACATTCAGGAGGGCCTCCTCCCATGTGTATTTCCATTCATTTGCTGGCCCTCGGGGCTTTTCTCCTGCCTCCTCCCCAATGCCTGATCATGATCCCCTTTCACCTTGCCTTCCCCTCTCTCACCCAAGACCCTCCGTCTCTCTGTCTCCTGTGATTGCTTTCTTTTCCCTCCCAAGTGAGATTGAAGCATCTTCACTTGGTCCCTTCAGCTTGTTAATCTTTTGAGTTCTGTGGATTGTACCTTGGGTATTCTGTACATTTTTGGCTAATATCCACTTATTAGTGAGTACATACCATGCATATCCTTTTGGGTCTGAGTTACCTCACTGAGGATGATATTTTCTAGTTCCATTCATTTGCCTGCAAAACTTAGGTTGTCCTCATTCTTAATAGCTGAATAGTATTCCATTGTGTAAATGAACCACATCTTCTGTATCCATTCTTCTGTTGTGGGACATCTGGGTTGTTTCCGGTTTCTGGCTATCAAAGATAAGGCTGCTATGAACATAGTGGAGCATATGCTTCTGTGGCATGGTGGAGCATCTTTTGGGAATATAGCTGGGTCTTCAGGTAGACCTATTCTCAATTTTCTGAGGAACCTTCAGATTGATTTCCAGAGTGGTATTACCAGTTTGCAATCCCACCAGCAAATCCCAATGGAGGAGTGTTCCTCTTTCTCCACATCCTTGGCAGCATGACTGCCACTTGAGTTTTTGATCTTAGCCATTATGATTGATGTAAGGTGGAATCCCAGATAATGTCCGTTTGTTTGTTTTTTTTTTTTTTTTTTTTTTTTTTTTTTTAGTACAGAATAGAGTTTATTTGGGTCATGGGACAGTTAAGAAGGTGGTAGAGGCAGAGAGAGAGTAGAGGAGTAGAGGCGGGCTATGAGCACGTGGAGGGAGAGGGGGGAAGGGAAGGGAAGAGAAGGGGTAGGGGTGGGAGAGCAAGGCTGCAAGAGCACAAGAGCAAGAGCATAATGTGCATTTTTAAGAACAAAACAAGCTGTATGTATGTGTACATGCGTGTGCATGTGAGTGCCCCCAGAGGCCGGAAAATGGTATCAGATGCCTTGGCACTAGACTCACAGGCAGTTATGAACTAACTGCCTGATGTGGGTGCTGGGACCTGAACCCCAGTCTTCTAAAATGCAGCAAGCTCTTTTAACACAAGAGCCATTTGCTTCAGCCTAAGAGCATGTATTTAGTGTGGCTTATGTTAGTGACTTGTCTCATGCTGTGACAATTTAAGAAAGTGAAGGCTTATTTTAGTTTGTAGCTCCAGGAGACACAGCCTATTGTGGCAGGGAAGAAGGTATAGCAGCAGGAACAGGGAGCAACTGACGGTGTGATATTCACAGTCAAGAGCAGAGAGACATGAACACACACAAGTGCTCAGTTCACTTTCTCCCTTTTGTCAAGCCCTCGATTCCAGCCCATGGTATGGTGCCACGCACAATGACAGTAGATCCTTTTTACCTCAGTTAACCTAACCCAGTTATTCCTGTTGTGGTAAATATTTTTAAAGGGGGCTCAACCAGTTCTGGCTCTGTCAGGCCATAAGAAGTAACATTAATTTATCTCAGGGCTCTACGCTGGCCCGGCTCTCTCTGATCTGGACAGTCTGTGAGCTGTTCCAGCGTGGCACCTCTCCACACTGTTCCCATTCACAATTCCCTTGGCAGGTTTTACCACACCAGGCCCACATGTCCCAATTCCATGGTGGACTTGGTTCATCCCACCACTGCACCTTCTCTTGAACTCAATTAAGTCACCACAAGAAGGAAAACACCACGCAATAAACACTGATCCAATTGATATGATATAATTCGCCTATCTAGACAGCACAAATCATCCTGTGCACACCCATTCCTTATAAAACATTCATAACAACCTGTATCTATGCAGAGATGCGCAGAGAGAAGTATCTACATCTGCCTACATGTTGCTTCTCCTCCTCCTCACTCTGGTTCCGCCCTCTCTTTCTCAAACTTTGTTCCCGCCCATCATTCTCGTCCAATGATAGGCCTGGTTTTATCTTGTACCTGCCTTCCTGCATAAAGACATCATCTTACACATTCCTTCACGGGAAAGCTCAGGGACTTGTGTCCTAGATGATTTTTCATCCTGTCAAGTTGACAGTATTTATCACATGGCTCTATTCAAAGCCCTTGACAATGTCTGCCATATTTTGGGTTCTTTTAAAACTTTTTATTACAGTGTGTGTGGAGGTTAGAAAACAACTTATGACGGCAGTTGGTTTTCTCTTTCTACTATATGGGTCCTGGGGTCATGCTCAAGTCTTCAAGCTTGGTGGCAGGTGCCTTTACTTCCAAGACAGCTTATCAATCTTGTTTTTCTCCTCCTATCTCTTCTTCCTTCTCTTTCATCTTTCCTTTCTTCTTTCTCTCCTTCCTTCCTTTCTTGTAGCTCTGGCAACTGAGTTTAGGGCCACTCACATACTAGTCAAAGTCCCACCTCTGAGCTACTTTCCAAACCATTAGGGTTTGTCTGCTCTCCATCCTTGACTTGGATTCCCCATTCACTTTAAACTTCAGCTTCATATGCACACAGCTCCAGGCTCGATGGAAGAATAGCAAGTCATCCTAGTATCAGGGCACTGGCCAGTAATGCCATTATAGTTGTTGGTTTTCTCTCTGGTATGAAGTGGGTGTGGGCTCCCACAGTGACAGTATGCATCACACCCTTAGCTCATATGGAGCAAGAAGACCGAGTTCTGAACCACCGACAGTCCTGTACAGACTGCCCTGGATTATGCCCTAAGCAGGGTGAGCTACTGTTCCCAAGCAATCTCCATGTTTTTCTAGTTTTAATGTCAAGAAATGTCTGGGAGGATGATTTGCAAGGGATCTCAGATAATGCCAAGAGAGCTGATATTCTAGAGGGAGTGGCCATGGCCTTCAGTGGCAACTTGATGTCCCTCAATGGGCAATCAGTCATACCTCCCAGAATCTTGATGGTCTCTCACATGAGTGCCCCACAATGCCTTATTCAGATACCCCAAACGTATCTTCCATCACAGCCTCTTTAACAAACAAAATGTTACTGGCTCCAAGCATGCCTTTCACTGATGTCCAAGTCACACTCCCCTGTACAGGTCAACTGCTGCTTCTCTGGATGCTCTCATCTTACTCGAGGAGCTCACATCTGTCCTTACACATCGGAAACTACCAGGGCTCTTGGAGGAACACCCAGGAGGAAAACTTCAGTTTTTAGGCCTTATTTCTGCCAGCATAACTGTGGAAAAGCTTATACCAAGCATACACACTTGATGAGTCACCAGTATAAACACATAGGTTAGAAGTTCTGTGGATGCAGTTAGGGAAGGTACCATATGTTCTTTTACTTCTGTTCTGATGAGCTTGGATACGTACCAGACACTGACCACATAGATGTGATAAGTGCATCCAGCCATTAATGCTACCTCACTATTTCAGACCAAACGTCTCATAAGCAGATACCAGGATCTCCAGGTGCTCAAGACAAAACCAGTGGACAGGTGATCCTCCTGGCCTTTGACTTAGGTTATTCTGCCCTTCCTCTCCTTTTGGTTGCTCTATCTAAATATTGCTACTTGTGAGCTTCTTTGAAAGGTATATATATTAGGGTCAAGTTATAAAGTAGTGTTGAGGTTCAAATGAAACTCTGGACCTTGTTTTGTATTCTTCAAAATCTCAAAAACCTCACCTCTTGTCTGAGTGTCATGGTGCACATTTTTAATACCAGCACTTGAAAGGCAGAGGCAGGTGAATATTTGTGAGTTTGAGGCTAACTTGGTCTATATAGCAAGTTCCAGGCCAGCCAAGACTATATAGTGATGTCTGTAGGCTTTGGTTTTTCAAAACCTACTTTAATAAGGGTTCTTAAATGTTTCAACCTCCTTTCTAGCCCATTGACTAAAGGAAGGGGAGAGGAAAGGTTAATAGGAAATGGAGGGTGCGGATTATTTAGAAATAGTTCTTTGGGGTGATTCCAAACACTCACAGGTAGCGGAAGCTCAGTCTAATTACAAACACATAACAGGAATCAGTAGCTCCACCCAGAAGGAATCTTGAGGCTCTTTCCAATTGGCATGAGCCTTGGACGTGGCAAGAAGCAGCTGGAATACCATGAGAAGTTCTCTGGCCCTTTTCTGTCTTGGGAAGTCACAACAAGCAAAGATCACTGAAGACCAGCAAAGCACTGCAAGGTGAACCAATGCAAGAGCACCTTGCACCCTCTCAAGCATCTGCTTCAGCAAAATTTCACATGACTTTTCACAAGACATCGTCCAGAAAAACACCACGTGTCTGTTCTCAGCGAAACATCCTCTCAGGTGTCCGCTTCAGCAAAACATCCTCTCATAAGACAGCCTTCCAGAAAAACATCACATGACACAACCGAATATCCACAGAAACCAGAAATTTCCACGTCAGATACCTCGTTTTAAAACAAACAACACCAAACAGCTTGCATCTCTGGGCCACCTACTTTTTCTATGTAGGTCACTGAGATGGTGCACAGAGGCAGGGAACTTTGTGTAAAGTGCTCGTCACGTGTCCTCATAGACTGAAGCCCTTCAGCAACTCTCCTTTGCCTGCTCTATAAAACCCAGGCTATTCGCTTTGGTCTTCTACTATCTCCAGGGCAGGACCACCGCTCATTCACCATGTATCTTTGGTAAAAGTTCTGAAGACTATGCTTAATTTTACCTCCTGGAAAATGATCAAAAAGCACACTAGGCTCTATTGGATATCTATCTCACATTCACTGCATCAGATTAGATTAGATCAGGTTCCCGTCACTGACCGTCTACATGCCTGTATTTTCTGTCTTCCCACTAAATATGGATGGAATACCCTTCTGCAAACAGCCACAGCAACTTAAGATTATAAAGAGAGTTAATACTCAGAAAATATGGCTAATGGAAAATAGGACCTAGGAGAGACCCCAGCAGAGAAAATTATGCCTATTCCTTTCCCTTCCTTGATTTTCACCAAGACATTGCTTCTTCTAACAGCAGCCTATGGAAGATTCACAAGCAGCCAGGGATACTTTTTGTAGGCTGCTTGTGAAACAGAGCCTAACTCAGAAAGTCACTACCTTCATTCATCACATCTGATTCTTTCTCCTATTTTCTATATTGGCTTGAACCTCCCAAATAGAATGTTAATACACACACACACACACACACACACACACACACACAGAGAGAGAGAGAGAGAGAGAGAGAGAGAGAGACAGAGAGACAGAGAGAAAGAGAGACAGAGACAGAGAGTGAGAAAGAGAGAGAGAGAGAGACAGAGAGGATGCATATAGTGGTACATTTTTGGCTGCAATGCTTTGTGCTCCTAGTGAGCCGCAGGCTCAAACTCATCCAGGAACAATCTCAGATCTGAGAATAGAAAACACACACCCCAGCTAATTTCTTTTCTCACTAATTGTTATTACACACACATATGTGGTGTACATGCATGCATGCGTATGTACACATACACACACACATATAAAATTTATATAACACTAATTTTTTAACAAGGTTTCATATATCTTTCTATATAGCAGAGGATAGTCTTAAACTCCTGATCTTCCTGCTTTACCTCCCAAGTTCTACAATCACAGTCATGTGTCACACCCGACTCAAAGTTTCTTGAAGTCACTGTTTTCTATGGATCTCAGGATGCTATCATGTCATGATCTTATTATCTGTCTCCAGAGTACTGGGCCTGGACAAGCACCACTACATCTGGCTGGATCTTGCATTTAAAAAACTTGATTCATTTAATTTTATGTGCATGGGCATGTGCCTGAATACATATATGTGTACCATGTGTGTGCCGAAGCCTGCAAAGTGAGTGAACCCTGCATTTTAAAGAAACATGCTAGGTCACTGAGGAGGCTACCTGAAGATCAGCTCTTGAGAAATGTTGCACATTTACAGAAGTTGCCACTTCATGTTTTCTGTACTCAGATATGGAAAACTTTCCCCAGAGAGGGCAGTGAGTACACTTGTCCAGAAAGCTTGATTAGAAAGCAAACATGTATGTTTATTTGAGGTTCTGAGAGGCCTTGAGACAGAATAGGGGAGCCAGAGACGTTTGAGAGCAGCACTTCTCAAACCAGAATCACCAGGGAGCTTGACCAATGTGAATTCTAATTCCAGAGGGTGCCTGGATCAGGACATCTCTTTCTGTTTGTCTCTGTCTGTCTGTCTGTCTGTCTGTCTGTCTCTCTCACCCTCTCCCTCTCCCTCTCCCTCCCCCCCTCTCTCTCTTGTGTGTGTGTGTGCACACATGCAGGCAGTCATGTGCATTCACCTGCACATGCAGGTGTACAGGCCAGAGGTCAACACTGTACATGCTCTTACATCTTTCTCCACTCCGACGACGATGATGATGATGACGACAATAATGACAATGGCCACAACCAAGGTGATTTGAGACAGGGTCTCATTATATAGCTATGGCTGGCCTGGAACTCCTGTAGACCAGGCTGGCCTCAAACTCACAGAGATCCACCTGCCTCTGCCTCCTGAATGGTGGGATTAATGTTACTATGCCTTGCCTCCACCTTATTTTACTGTATTTTGAGACAAAGCTTCTTGCTGCTTTGGTTAGGCTAACAGGCCAGCAAGCCCCTGGGATCCACACGCATCTCCTGTCACACCTGCCTTTTATATGAGTGCCCAGCCAAAGAACTCTGTATTGCTAGCAGGTCCCTGAGTGACACTGATATTGCCAGACTTAGGAACACACTCTGAAGCTTTTAGTCTGATAAAAAGAAAAAAAGAAAGGAAGGAAGAAAAGAAATTGAACATAAAAGGGAAAATCAAGACAATGAAAGGCGGCCAAGGTCTAAAATGTTTCAGGAATCTGAATCTAATTCAAATGTTTCAGGAATCTGAATCATAAGGAGGAAGGAGCTGAGTTAGAAGAATCCCATGTAACCCTGGCCAACTAAAAGAAAACCTCCAAGCCTCTCCATCTGTCCCATGCTTGCCCAGCCCCCTCTCCTTCATGAACGACGTTTGCTGCCTCTGAGAAAGAGCCCTGAGGAGGGGTAGGTGGCACAGAGAAAGTCACAGGATAGCTCCTATAAATTTAGAGACAGAAAAGCGAAACAAAGTTTCTTAAAGTAATTACTTGTCTTCTCACAGTTTCACTCCTTGCAACTACCAAATGAAACTTTGTAACATAGGATATCTGATTAACCCCAAAGAAACAAAACAAAACAAACAAAAAAAAACCCAACCAACCAAACAAACAAACAAACAAACAAAAAAAAAGAATTTAGAGCCAGTGTGGTGTGTTTCTTGATTTTAATCTCAACATATAGGAGGCTGAGGCTTGAAGATCACAATATGTATGAGGCCATCCTGGACTACACAGTGTGTTCTGAGCTAAAAACTGAAGACTCTGTCTCACCTCTCCTCCCCATGAAACACTGCATCAGATCTTCCCTTAAAATCCTGGGTGGTCCTTCCACTGTGAGGAACAGCACCCAGATGAGTTTTGAATTCTACACTGTACTTCACCACTGCATTTGCCGCTTACAAATACCAGTGCTCTCTCACAGCCAGGGTTACCTTTCTATCCCTGTGATAAAGAACCATGTCCAAGACAACTTAAAGAAGAAAGTTTATTTTGGTTTTAAGGTTTCAGAAGGTTTGGGTCCATAACCATCATGGCTGGAAAACATGGCAGCAGGCAGGCAACTGGAGATACAAGCTGACAGCTGAAGTTCACATCGCAAAGCACACATAGGAAGAAGAAGAAACAGAAGAAGAAGAAGAGGAAGAGGAAGAAAAAGAAGAAGGAACTTGGGGTATCTAGAGGCTATTAAATCTCAAAGTCTCCCCAAGTGACTCAGTTCCTCCAACAGGGTGATATCCTATACCTCTCCAAACAGCAGTACTAACTGGAGATCAAGTATTCTAATATAATATAAGGGATGTCCATTCAAACCATCACACACACTTAGCACAGGTTACTCCTATCCACAGGGCAGCTCCTATTCTGAGGTCTCTACTTCAGTATTTTTGCCAAGGCTTTTTCTAATAGCATTCAAAGGCTAGCTGAAATGTAACATTAAGGTTTAACAGTCTAGATTTACATAGTTTTACTGCTCCTTAGACTACTCATTTTCTGTCTGCATCTTTGGAAGATAAGAAATATTAAATTCTATTTATTTTGGCCAGGCATAATGGTGCATCTCTTTAGTCCCAGAAATCCAGAATTAGAGATAGGCAGATCCCTATGAGCTGTGTCAAGGCCAGCCTGTCTACAAATCTAATTCTAGGTCAAAGTTAAAAAGTGAGACCCTGTCTCAAAACAAACAAACAAAGAAAACAAAATAACAATAAAACCTAAATAAATTTTATTCATTCATTCTTTAGATAATGTGATTATTCTCTCACGTGCAGCCATAATGGGCCAGGATTATGGAGGAAGGATGAGTGGCTGCTCCACCATCAACCTTAGTAAGAATGTGCCACCTTGACAGTTTCACTCCTTGTTTGATCCTCTAAGGCCCGCCCCCAGCCCCTAAGTCAAGGAGTATGCAGATGAAGCATCTTCCAACATTCCTCTTGACCAATGGTACACAGTCACACAAATCTTGCCCCCAGAAACCCTGGCCACCTCTACAGGGGCATAAATGCTCCCCCGAATAAATGAACCAGTTCTCGGAAGCTGTTCCGGGTGTGTTCTCTACTTGTGCTCTCACTGACTACTAAGGTCCTGTGTGAGAACTGGGATCCAAGAGGGGGTGAGAGGTAGAATCACCAACCCAGGAAACAAACTCCGGAAACCAGCACCAAGGTGCAGATCTACTTTCTTGGATAACAGCAAGTATTTTTCATGCAGCCTTTGGACAATGGAGAATCAACACGAGCTCTGGAGGAGTGAACCATCCCACTGTCACTGTGGGGAGGGACAGGGCTGCCAGCACCGAGGAGACTCCCATAAAAACAGAGGAAGCAGCCACCGCCCTGTTCCAGTCCCATCCTGAAATTCACTAGTTTGCTAGGATCTGAGTTTTGAACTATTAGAGCAGGAGAAAAGCCTCCCTCGCTGAGCATCGGGCACCACCCGGGGCCACAGCACCCACAGGAGTGCCTGCGCCCAGCTGAGCTTCCTTCCCTCCAGTCCAGTTCAGTGCCCAGTGACTGTGGCTACCCTGAGGGAGAAGCAGATACCTGGCAACACTGTGAGCATTGAAAAACTATGTAGACAAATCCTTTCCTCTGACAAGCTTATATGATAGCTTACAGAGACAAAATAATAAGCAAATAAATAAGCGTAAAAACGTAACAACAGAGTCCTCAAGACATGGCTGAGCAATTAAATAAAACTAGCTGTCCTTTGTGACTTTCTAAGTTCAATTCCCAGCACCTGCAGGGCAGATTACAAAAAACTGTCGTTTCTTGTAATTCTCATGGAATCTAATCCTCTCAAATACATGCGGACAAAACACCTATATATATAAAATACATAAATAGATTTTTAAAAAATTAGTCTGTCATTGGGAAGACAAATGAAGCAGGCAAGTGGATTGGAGGTCTTGAGGGCAGCTGGAGGCAGGGAAAACAGCAGCCACCCAGGGCTTGCTTAGCATGTCTGTCAAGGTTAGAGATTGGCAAAGATGGTTGGAACCAAGGCCTAAGGAATGAGGGATGTGGCAAACCACACAGGAGGCTGTGAACAAGCTCTCTACAAAGGTGGCTTTTCCCTCAAAATCACACCCAACACCATCATCTACTTTAAAATATCACAGGATATTTGTTATCTTGGGGAATCGAGAAATGCTCTAAGCATCCAGTTATGCCACAGTGAGCCTTAGCCCAAGGCGGAAGCAGCCAGTGTGAGGGTCAGATTCTAGTTGTGTTTTGAAGTTTCATCAGGTAGCATGTGAGCCCTAGAAGCAGAGAGGAGAAAGTGTAAAAGACGTTGAGCTTGAGGACTCTGACCTAAGCCGGAGTTCTTGTTGGTTGCTTCAATAGATAAACAAATTGAGGCTTAAGGAGAGAGGGAAGGGAAGGGAGAAATGGCATGTAATTAATCTCAAAAAACAAAAGAAATAATTTTTTAAAAGTTAAATTAATAGTTAAAGGGGGGAAAGGCCATGAATCTGAGAGGGAGTGAGTGGGAATATAGGAAGGATTGAAGGAAGAAGAGGGGTAAATAGTATAATTATATTTTGATTTAAAATATTTTCAAAAGGATGTCAAGTAATCTCTTCAAAGTCAACTATCTAACTGTGTGTTCCAGATTTAGCCTCAAAGCCTAAGTGGCGGTTCCCTCAGCACACATCCCCACAAAAACAGCCTGGGCCAGAGCCCTGCCCTTCCGTTGACCTGACAGAATTAATGGGCCTTTGTTTTCCAAGAACTCTTTGCTCATATAAACACAAGAATGAACTTCAGTAAGGCTGGGAGTGGTCATGGGATTTGGGGATTTCCAAGGGGCTCCCTCCTTTAGACAATACCATAGAGGTCAGGACTCAGGTTGGGGTGGCTAAAAGAAACCCTGGAGGCAGCAGTGAGATAGCCAATCGGCTTTCCATCAGTGTGGGAGGATGTCAAGAAAGAGTTATCTGTCTGGTCAGACAAAAGTCAAGCAATAGCACTGCCTCGTTCCAGCTTCCCAGAACCACTCAAATCCAAAAGATTTTGTGTTTGATAAGAAATCTGGGCTGGATGATTGCTCAGTGGGTAAAGGTGTTTGGGGAAATGTTTAGTGGTTTGATTTTGGACCTGACTCCCACGATAGGAGAGAACCAGCTCTCACAAGTTACCATCTGACCTCAACAGGACCATCCTGGCATGCACCCCTGCCTCACATACATACTCAAAAATAAATAAATGAGTAAATAAAAGGAAAAAAAAAACCTGGGAACTTGTTCTAAAGTGTTTAATTAAAAAAAAAATCCCAGAAGTAACACCTGTTTCCTGAGTAGATACTCTGACCATGTTTTATCTGAATACATTAATTTAATTAAACAAAAGAAAGACAGAGGGCAGGGATTCTCACTACAGTAATATTAACATGAAGGGAAGCCTTGAGAACAACCTACATGCTCACTGGTGTAGGCAAGGTTGATGACACTGTGTGTTAACACAGAGTACAATGCCGTGCGTTCATTTAGAAAGCCATGGGTGTACAAAGATGCTCAATGACGCGCTCCAATATGGAAGGAACAGCTCACAGAAGAAAATAGAGACTATGATTTTGCATTAGTCAAGTCATACGCACACAAACACACAAATACAAACAAGGGAAATGGAAGAAAGCTCACAAAACATCAATGATTATCTGGATAGGGAGGGTTAGGAAACTTATTTCCTGCTTTTCTATATTAATTGACTTAAAAATGAACATGTCTCAATTATGTAATCAGAAAACCCAATATTTTCATGGAAAGAGATCTACCACTTAATATTTTGTAATTTTACCTTTTTATTCTATGTTTTGTTTTTTTAAAAATATTTTTAAATTTTTATGTATTTAAATGTTTCCCCTATAGGTATGTAAATGGATCACTTTCACACCCGACACCCATGGGAACCAGAAGAAGGCGTTATATTCCCTGGAACTAGAATAACTCAGATGGTTGTGAGCCACTGTGCAGAGGACCAAACCTCGGTCCTCTGTAAGTGAAGTGGATGCTCTCAACCATGGAGACAACCCTCTATGCCATATATATTTTAAATTTTGTTTTGTTTCTCTGAGATGGAGATTCATGTATCCCATCCCTCCTATGGCTGTGTACATCGGTTGATCTTCAGCTCTTGATATCCCTGTATGCCATTACGCTAGGCTCCTTTTCCTTTTGTTTTCCCTTTTTAGTGTTGGAAATATAACACAGGGTCTTGGGTAAGTCAGAAAAGCACTCTAACAACCAAGTGACAGTCCCAGCCCACCATTTTACCATTGTTTGTGTTATAAAACTGGTTGTTGTTGTTGTTTATTGATTGATTGTCCGTAAGGGGGTGTGGTGCATGAACATATGTATGTACCTGTGTGTTTGTGTGAATTATGCCAGAGGCCGTCTTTGGGTTTCTTCCTGAATTGTTTTCACTTTAGATGAATCTGGAAGTCATGAGTCTATGTTGGACTAGCCATGGAACTAGTTGTTCTGTAAAGTTCTGGGGTGCTTGTTGCCCCCGTCTCCCCAGTGCTAAGATATCAGAATGCAGATTGTTATGAGAATCCTTGGTATAAGCTAAAGAATGGGGACCGAACTCATGTTCTTGTGCTTGTTTGTATAACACACATTTCTATAGTTCCTAGATAAATAGGTCAGTCCTCTCAAATCAAGCAAACTGGTGGAACCCCAACTCCTGCTTATTAATGTAAAATAAGACTAGACTTAAAAATGGCAAATAATAACTGTATATATTTATTAGATTCAATGTTAGAGATGCATATTATAGAATGATTAAACTGAATGATTAAACCAAAGTAATTATCATGTATTATGATATAGTAATTTGACCTATTGATAATCATTCTGTATTTACAAGTCTTCCTTAGCAATTTCAAAGCATCCATTATGGACTTTTTTTTTTTTATGTGCCCTAGGCATGAAACAGCTTTGGCCACCAAGCTAGGCATCATGCTAGGATGAACAAAGGCTGCCATCTGCTCTGCCCCTGACTGATATAAGAACAACATCACAAACAAGGTGTCTCTTTGCCCATTGCCAGGGGTGTATTATGGACTCTTCTTATACGCCGTATAACAGATCTCAGATCTTACTCCTTCCATCTGAAACTTTGTCCTCTCTGACCAAGCCTCTGGAATCCTGTGTTCTCCTCTCTATTAGTACTTCAGATTTTACTTTGAGATTTAACATATGAATGAGGTCACACTTTTCCCTTTCTCTGTGTATCTGGTGCATATGCCAGTTAACCTACTATCCTCCAAGTTCCCCCATATCATTGCAAATGGCAGCATTGTGCTTTTTTAAAGGCTATCATTCTACTGTGTAGCTAAACCACATTCTTGCTGTCACCTGCTGATGGATACTCAGGTAAATGCCACATCTTGGCTATTGTAAAGTGAACATGGAAGAGCAAATGTCTGTTTAACTAGCTGCTTTCCATCTTAGATGTGTTTCCTGATTGGGATTTCTGGGTGATATGTTGGTTCTCCTTTTCATATCTTGAGGATCCTCTTTGTGATTTTTGATACAGATTGCACCACTTGACAGTCCTTCCACAAGGGCACAAATGTTCTCTTTTCTTATTTTTAAAAATTCACGTATTTTAGAACTTGCATACAATTTGTTACGCTGAATATGTTGAACACAGGTCCCCATAGCTCTCTCTTTCTTTATTATCCCTTTGATCCATTTTTCTTTATATTCTTACTTTAGTGCCAGGGAAATTTAGTGATCCTCCCAAAAAACAGACAAGAGCCAATCTGATGCAACTCACAGCAGGGTCTTTGTTCTATTCCGCTAGCTCAGGTCCCTCCAACAGACCACCATAGGTGGTTTTGGTGGGGGGCGGGGAGCCCTGAATATCTATTGGGGCAAGGCTTTATAGTAAGCAGCAAGCAGGGGGTAAGTGTGCAAGCATCTAATTGAAAAGCTACTGTGGCCTTTAACATAATTGTCTGGTCCTGGGAGTTTTACTATAAAGTTCATTTCTGCTCCTCTCAGCATTGGTGGTTGTTAGGTAGGGGATGGGCTTGTAACCTGGGGGGTACAGGTTTGTTCGGGGAATAACCTGGAGATGCTGATATTGCTGAGAGTTTAACTTGGAGAGATGCCGGTCTTGTTGGGGATTAGCCTGTTGGGGATTAGCCTAGAGACCTGAGCTAGGTTCCGGTTTTGTTGGGGGACAACTAGGAAACGAATCCTAGGTGCCAGATTGTTAGTTTACTTGAGTTTAAACTTAGGTCAGGGTCTCTAAAATGAGGTCTGAACTTAAAAGATTTGGCCTCTCATTACCAACACTTTTTACTTTTCATTCTTATTTTTCCCCCAGTGTTGAGGATTAAACCCGGGGACATGTCCGGCTAAAGAGGCTTCACCGCTGAATACCACTGAAGATGTTAGCATTCATCTTCTTGTTCTGTTTTGTTCCTGGAGACAGGGTTTTACCACACAGTAAGTTAAGGCCCTGGCTAGCTCTGGAATTCCATACATAGTTCAGGCTGGCCCATTCAATTCTCCTGCCTTAGCATTCTGCTAGAACAGCAGTCACATGCTAACACTCCTAGCTCAGCTCTTCTCTTTGTGATCATAGTCATCTACAGGTGCAGGGTCATACACCATCACAGTTTCGTTCTGCATTTTGCTGATGATTAGAAACATTGAAAGTTTTCTCAAGTACTTCTTAACTGTATGTTTCCTCATGAGACATATATACTCAAATCAGACGTCCATCTTTAATTTGGGTTTTTGTTTTATTGCTTTAAAGTTCTTAAACTTAAGTTCTTTATATAATGCCAATATTAAAATCTTATTTATTTTCATTTAATGAGACAGAGTCTTATGCAGCTCAAGCTGGTCTCAAACTTTTATATAACTGAGGATGTCCTTGAACTCTGATCCTTGAGCTGCTGAGATGACAAGTGTGAGCTACTATAACCCAGTCACATTGCCTTTAGAACTCAAACTATGTTGGTTTAAGTTTCATAGCTCATTTTCTGCAAAGAGTAACTTCCCCCTCCATCTGCATTTCTGAAATACCCAACAAACAGCTATTGCATTTTTAGAAACAGTTCCTACATTTTTTGTCCTAGCCATCATGATTTGCCACAGTTCTCCTGTCTCTTGCCTTAGGAGGCTGTCTCTTCATCGGGCTTTGATCCTTTCCTGATAGATGTCATTGTGGTTTTTATGCAGGTGAGGGCAGGCACAAGATACGGCAAGGCCTGTGATTGGGCAGTGAAAAAAAATAGGGGTGAGCTGAGTTTTGGAAAGGCAGAGAGATAGGAGAGGAGAAATGAAGATGGAAGAAGCCAAGATGGAAGAGGAAGAAGATGATCCACCTCTGTGTGGATTTAAATAGCCACAGGTAGTTATGAGTATCTTATAAGGGATGAATTATTATAGCACAATTTGTCTTATCCAGGCGGGCAGTTCATACCAATATCAACTGGCTCTGAGTTTATTGTGTGGACATTTTGTGGAGTGGGAATTTATTGATATAAATCTGATTGTTAAATTATAAATTTCCAGAGTTTTGATTTTGTCAAGCTAGTTGGAATTGTGACTACAACCACAGGGGACAGTTGATGGGAATGTGAGCAGAGTTTGAGAAAAAGAGCCAGCGGGGAGAGGACCACTTCGCTTGGCTAGCCATGGGGGCTGAGAGACTACCAGGGACAGAGAGTAAAAGGAGTAAAACGGGGTAGGGTGGCATGGTGCCATGGAACTGATCAACAAGTTTTTTGTTTTGTTTTGTTTCAAACATATGTGTGTGTGTGTGTGTGTGTGTATTTACCTCAACATGTCATCATTGCTTTTACAACTGACTTTGGTAAGTGGTTGATATTCCTCCAAAAGAGTCAGACCCGAGGTTGGCTTACAAGAGGCAGTTATGGCAGCTTACACCATTAGTCACCAGTGGCTACTCTAAGAGGCTCACAGTCTAAACTGACTCTCAGAATGGCATGCACTGGTCCTCCGGAAACTCTACAAATACCAGATGGTATCCCTGGCCTTTGTTCTACAAAAGGCAAGGTACAGTACAGTCAGTCACCTGTCCAATTCTTAAAGTCTAGGAAGTTCCCATGGGTGAGATTGCTATCCATCCCCTGGAGCTCTGGCTAAGTCATCTACTTCCCATACAGCCTTTCCTCCAGCTTGGCTGGAGAAGCTTACTCCACCATTCATCATCCTGCTTCCATGACTCTTGCCAAAACCATCCCTTTCCGTTCTGCACAGATGTCAAGGAAGCCACAAACACAGACCAACCTGAATCCAAGAGAAGACATCCAAATGTAGAAAGCAATCAACTGGAACAGAACATGACAGAGCCATTCTTAGTGAGAAGTACTCATCTGCCTTACTAATCTTTCCCGGTCTTCACCTTGAGTTAGACACAGTTAACTATTTTGTATTTATATAATTCAAGGGGCTAATTCAGGGTAGTTCCCAGAATTAAAGTAGACATGATTCTTCACCCTTTGAGACATTAATGTTTCTAGCTGATTCACTCATCAAGGTTAAAAAATAAAATCCTGGCTTGGCCAACTTGCCTGTCGTTTTATGTGTTTGAAACCATGTCCTCCATAAGAGAACTTGGAGGTTAGACTGCAAAAACAGAGCTAAAAGAGCTGAAAACAAAATGCTGCCTAATGACGGAAAATCGTTGTTGAGGGTTGGTCTGTATTGTTGTGTATTCAAATGCTAAATATTGGTCCCCAAGATCTGGTTGCCCACAAGAAGCAGATCCTCATGACACCAAGTGATGTCATGTAAAACGTGCTCCCCACGTTAAAACTATTGGTTAAGTAAAAGTAGTGGCAGTCAATTACTGGACAAATTACTCTTAGTCTAATTTTCTAATGCTAGACTGGTTACTTCCCCAACTGTGCTCCCAAAATATTTGCTGTCTGTGTTTATCCCCAGCTATTTCTGCTGCACCGGCCTGTCCACAGGCTCCATTTTGCTCAGACTTGGGCTGCTCCTGGTCCATCATATCTAAATGAGACCTTCTTCACAGCTGGGGAAGTAGCCAGGTGAGCGCTAGAAAATTAGACTAGAGATAATTTGCCAAGCAGATGTACTCAAAATAAATAAATCATAGCCTGAGTGAGCTCATTTATTTAGAAGTGAACAGGGATAGAAATAATATATTAATCTACAAATGATGCCAAGTAAATTGTCATGTGGGAAGAGTTAGCCCTGGTGAAATGAGTCAAGCTGATATAGTCTACACCTTTCATGGGTAGATGATGCTTCTTCCAGAAGACAGAGGTCATCAAATGAAACAGTAAGGGCTAATAAGATGCTTTCCTATGACTCATTAGTTAAAGAAGACCCAAAGGTCCTCCAAGCAAGACATGCTACTGCTACTGTTCTTGGCTGCTCCCATAATTAGATGGTTATTATTATTACATTATTACTAAAGACAAAACAGACTTTGGTTGCAGAATATAGAGAAGAAAATCTGGATCCGAGACGAATACCTCCTCCCTGTAGGCTGGCTTCTGGAAGGTGCTGTGGAGACAGTAGAGGAGAAAAGAGTCATCAACCGTGACCTCCAGGTTAGTGAATAAGAGTCAGGCTTTCAAACAAGTACTTACAGCAAGCAACATGACAGGCAAGTTGGCCAAAGGTCATGCTGTCATGCAAGCAGGATGTACCCATTGGCACGATAGTAACAAGAAGGTTATGAGAACAACAAGTCGCTTTTTAAACTGGATCTGACGCCTGTTCTACAGAACAGAATTCATGCCTGTTATGGTAAATCAGGTCAAGCCTATAGCTAGCAAAGTCATAGGCCCTAAGAGGGGGAAACTGTTTTTGTTGTTGTTGTTTGTTTTTTTGTTTTTGTGGTGGGCGTCAGTCAACTCAGAGACTCATGACTGGTTAAAGTATTAAAAAAAATAAGTGGCTCTTGGGCTAAATGTGACATCTACATTCACCTCCATTGTGCTGAGAATTTGGTGTCTTGAATGTGTCTGTACGAACTCTAAGGGGACACCCTCCTTTACAATCTATACAATATTATTCCTTTGCATGGGCTATTTAGTCAGTGCTCTATGGATGGTTGGCCCCCAGACTTTGTTCATACCAATACTATAATAGTTACCCTTCTATGGAGTAGATTTGTGTGTGTGTGTGTGTGTGTGTGTGTGTGTGTGTGTGTGTGTGCGCGCGCGTGCGCAGTAAGAAAAAAAGTAACTGTAATGTTAGTAGTGTTTTGCTTCGAATCCAGATAGTAAGAACTTGAAAGAGAAAGTAGTTGACTTATATGGGAATATTAAAGGCTATAAACCAAACTGGGCATTGTGGCAATTGCCTGTAATCCCAGTGCTCAGGAGAGATACTGAAGGGTAGAGTCTAGTGACTGGGGCCAGGCTGGGGTTAACACACAAACAACAAACTATAAAGCATTAGCTACATACACTGTGCTAAAATATACCCCTCCAAACAACTGTTAAAAGGATGAAAGTTAAGGTCCTTCTGCCTTGTCATCAGTTGGCTCTAGAAGGGTTTGTCAAAAGGCTAGTAGGTGTCCTGTAAGCCTACAGAGGAGTTTTGTCACTGTGACCACAGTGTTTATCATCAAGGACTTGACTTGGCACTAAGAACTTCCCCACAGAGGGTCTGGACCTAAAAAATACAGGCATATAAATGTTCATTTTGTCACATAATAATTTACAAAAGACCTTTGGTCATACAAGTGGGAAACACATTTCCTTTTGCCCTGCCCAGAGACTTTTATTCAGCTTTATTATAAAATAAAACCTTAGAAAACTTTCAAGAATAGCACAAAGAATAGAAACTTCTTTATCCAAGTCCATTATTTAACATGCTTTATTATATTTTATATATTTATTATATATATATATATATATTTCTCTTCTAAGTTTTTAAAGACATATATTTTTGAAGACCTTTAAAAAAAAAGCTTCTTAATGTTCAGTATCTATTTCCTTTAAAACAAATGTCCTAGCCAGGCAATGGTGGTATACTCCTCTAATAATTCTTTTACCTTTTATTTATTTATTTAGCATATTTTTATTCTTATTGATCTGTAAAAGTCGCTTTTATTTGCCTGACCCAGTTGTTGTGTCCGAGGCTTATTACCTCAGTCAGCTAACCCAGGCAAGTGTTGGAAACTTTTAGCCTCCATACAATTTTTTCTAGGCCTGGAACGTTTTCAGCCTCTGAGGCTTGCTGCTGAATACGCTCCCTCTTTCCCAGCTCTCTCTGAATCTCTGGCTGGCTGGTTCAACTCAGCCGTTCTGGCTCAAACGCCTCTTTAAACCTACTAATTCAATCTGGCTTCTCTCTTAGACTAACATTTTGCTCTGATTGACCTCAAACTGACTCTGGTAATCTGTTCTGTTCTGGCTCTTTCTTCTTCTCTGGGACATTCTGTCTTTACCAGTGTCTAGCTTGTTCTTGCTTCACCAGTGTCTGTAAAATTCTCCTGGTAAAACCGCCCGCTCTCTTTTTCCTCTCTCTGTGCTGTTCTCTTAAGTAGCTTCCCTTTCCTCTCTGTTCCCATGAGAGTTGTGCATATCTTATTTTGTCAAATCTTTCTCTGGCTTGTTACTTTGTCACTCAATTAGACATCACTTTCAAATGTGGGAGCTTCCTTCTACAAACGAACCTTACCTTTATTGTTTAGGACTAAAAGGTGTGTGCTAAGGCTGAGCCATACCACAATTAGAAACAGGTTTTTTTGTGTGTTTGTTTTTCAGTAAATAACACAATCTTGGGGTTCACAGTGTGATCAAATATCCTGTAACAGTTGTTCATATGCTTTTAAAAATAGCATCTTGGAATGCATTCCATATGCACTGTATCTCATTAGTGAGTGTCATGAGGGAAGAAGAATGTTCCTGAATACATGCTCGGTGGTTGTACTAAGTAGACACCTAAATGATTTTTGTCTGCCCAGATATTTTTTTTCCTCTGCCTTGGCTACAGCTTTAGGGAACCGGCTCTTTCCCATCGGATACAGTTAATGGGACTGTACTGCTGCCCATGAGGTGAGCACTTACTCAATTCAATGTAGCTGAGTCAGTTTCTCCGTGCCATTTCCCTTTGGAAGGAAAGGGACTCAAAGATAAGAAAATATCGACAGACCGCCTCTGACCTGCCAGCTGCCCAATAATGACTCACACAATTATTATTTATTATAGCTCAGGCCTTAGCTTAGGCTGTTTCCCAACTAGCTCCTATAACCTAATTAACCCATTTATTCTGATCCAACTTCTGCCGCGTGGCCCCTTAGCCTCCTCTCTTTCAGCCCTGGCACCTGCTTCTTCCTCTGAGTCTGGCTAGCAAATCTCCAGCCTCAGACTCTTCCCTAGGGTTCCCATCTCTGCATAGAAGTCCCACCTTTCCTCTCCTGCTTTGCTATAGGCCCTTCAGCTTTTTATTAAACCAATCAGAAGGTGATAGAGAAGATGTTTACTAAACACTGAGACAGGTAATGCTTCATAAAAATAACAATACCAAAGTCAAGCCTGTACCCCATCTCTGTATGTACAGAAATCAGCACTTGAATAATACAAAGACAATCTTTATACAGTACACAAGGGATTATCCCAAGAAGCCACTAAGCTGACTAACTTCTAAAAATGGTGCCCTGGTGAGGCCGCTCCTTACCAACAGCTCCTTTCTGAGACACACTTTAAGAAAGTATTTAATGTGTATGGGTATTTTGTCTGTGCAGGGAGACCTGGTCCCTGCGGAGGTCAGAATGGGGCATCAGCTCCCCTAGCACTGAGTTACAGAAGGTTAAGAGCTACTTGGATACTGGGAATCTAGCCCAGGCCCTCTTCCCAGGAAGAGCACTCAGAACCCTCAACTGCTAAGTTATCTCTCCAGTCCTCTGAGACTTACTTTTTCAGTATCCCCCACCTCCGGTTCTCTGAAGTATAACGCATTCTGATATTATCCAAAGCCTTAGGTTGGCCAGAGTCTCTTCTCCTTCTCTCCCCTCACCCTGTGGGAGCTGTTTGTGGGTATGGGTGAGCATGTGTGTGTGTGTGTGTGTGTGTGTGTTGGTTGTCTTATTCACTCATCAACTCACACACACACACACACACACACACACACACACACACGTGTATATACACATACATACATATATAATGTATATATGTTTTGAGACAGGATCTCATGTGGTCCATGCTGGCCTTACTAACTAATCAAGAATGATGTTCAACTTCCAATCCTCCTGCAGCCACTTCCTGGCTGCTAGCTTTATAGGCACGTACCACCATGATCCAGTTTATGTGATACTGGAGAGCCAACCCAGGGCTTTGTGAATGCCAGCAAACATTCTTCTAACTGGGCTACACTCCAGCCCATGCCCATTCTATTTTTGAGATAGCCTCTCAGTGAACCTGGGGCCCATCACTGTTGGTCAGGCAAGCTGGCCAGTCAGCCTCAGGAGCCCACCTTTCACCTCCATTCCCAGCACTGGGATTACAGCCTTGTGCTGACACACCCTACACCTGGCTTTTACATGGTGCTTGAGGTCAGAACATCGGTCCTCACATTTGTGTAGCAAAGTACTTTAACCAGTAAGCCATCATCCTAGCCCCTAGAGTCGGTTCAATTTTGCTTATAAACACAAGCCCCTAATCAATAAAAGTTGATATAAAAAAATAAATGTTTTCAGAAATTTTCACTTTCTGAAATGATATACCCAGTAAGCCCTGGGTACACCACTACCCATGGTTAGATGTGGCGGTGCCTTATAGGCTGAAGCTCTGCCGTTTACTCTGTATTCCTTTTATTTATGCTCCCAGAAGTCACGGTTGTAGAAAAGCAGAGCAGCCTGGCTATTCTAGCACTTTGGAACATCTCCAGCAAAGGAGTCCTCAGTCAGAAGAATCTGAACTCCTTCACTCCCAGCTAGCCCCACATGAGTGTTAATAGTCACAGAACACAATCTGTCTTGAGCACGGTGGTTCATCATGGACTACCTACGCCTGATTGACTTTAGGGCTTGCTACTGACAGGAAGCAAGGACTCTCTCTGTTCTTTGTTTCCTGTGACAGTCTGTTCCTAGTTCCTGAGTTAACTACGGAACTCACCCATCTACAAGCACACACTAATATCTTCAGAATGACATTCAGATAGTGCAACCCCATATCTTGGAGGGAAGGAATGCTTATTAAAGCATAATCATAGGGAAAGGGTCCCAAAGCCCACGTTGAAAGCATTTCTCCCTCCTATACCTCCCCCTCCCTCTCCACCCCTCCTGTCCCTTGCTCAAGCTTGCCTCCTTTCGCTCCCACCTCAATTATTTTATCCAGCTGTTGATTTTCTTGGCCACTCGTGGAACACTGGCTCTACGTTTGCATAGATAAAAGCTTTAATCATTTAATAAATAGCAATAGCCTGAGGTGTAGTTCAGTGGAAGAACACTTTCCTAGTATGTTCAAATCCAGATTCCTGGGTTTGATCCCCAGCACCACAACAGAGTAAGAAGAAATGATAAATAAGTAAACCATTGAGCGAATACTTACATGTCTACCACGGATCCAGAATTGCGCTAGGTGCTGGCAAAATGACAGAAAGCAAAAATAGAACCCTTACTTGTTTATAGTCCAGGGCTGACACAGACCTTAATCAAGTTGTTGTATCTAGATCAACAAACTGCTAGTCCTGCTAGTAACTAGAAAGACAAGTTCAAAGATATTTAAGGGAGATTAAGAGTGAGCCATTGTTTCCTAAACACACATGATGCATAATTCTAAGTAAAATTTCCTAAAAGGCTGGAAGATCTTTCTCCTCCTATCCTACTGACCCATACACAGTCTGTAAATTCACCAGCTGCTTCTCCCCCAAGACCCCAAAGACCTAGTTCCCCTCTCAGAGAAAAACCTAAACATTTTATTTTCTCGATGCATCAATTATTATTTTCGAAGCCAAACAGAAAATGAAAATCACCTAGAAAGGATATTCGGAAGAATAAAAGGCGAGCATCTCAAAGGCAAAACAAAAAAGAGAATACATTTGTTTTCTTTTGCTACCATAAAAAAGCAGATTTACTGAGTGAGTAACACAGATTCACTACCTTACAGTCCCAGAGGTTAGGAATTTGATATAGCTTCATAGGCTAAAACTGAGGTGTTGGCAGTCTGAGTCCTTTCTGGGGGCTGGAGGGATACTACTTTCTTTGCCCCTATCCAGCTTCCAGAGGATGCCTTCTCCATCTATGGCTCATGGCCTCTCTTCTTCCATCTTCAAAGTCAGCTACTTGAAGTTGAGTCCTTTGTCATATCTCTCCGACCTACTCTGTTTCCCTCTTGCACTTTTAAGGACTTGTGTGATTAAAAGTAGGTCTACTCAGATAGCCCAAGATAATCTCCTTAGCTCAAGTTTTGTATCTTAATCATATGGGCAAATCTCCTTTTCCATGTACTCTAATATGTTTGCAGATCCCACAGATTTCATGTGGACATCTTTGCGGAGCCATTATTCTTCCTACTACAGGAGACAAGGTCAATTTTATGGATGAGGATAAAAGAAGAAGAGATGTATTCAGTTACACAGACAAAGCAATAGGTACACAACAGTCTCATATATATATATATATATATATAATGGACAGCACCAACTTGCTTAAAGTGGTTACTCTCAGGCAGTGCTATTATGGGTATTTCCTCCTTTTAATTTTTAATTTTATATTATTATCATTATTATTATTATTATGTTTTTTTTCTGAGACAAGGTCTCACTATGTAGCTCTGGGTGTCCTGGAACTCACAGAGATTCTCCTGCTTCTGCCAGCCAATTGTATGCATCATTATATCCAGTTCATCTTTTAAATTCTTTCCCTCCTTCGTTTTTTTTTCAATTTTCCTACATTTACAACAAAATATCTTGGGGCTAGTGATGTAGCTCAGTGGTAGAGAACTTGCCTAGTATCTAAGGCTCTAGGTTCAAGCACCAATACACACATACACTGTCTCTCATACATACAGATTAAAACAAAACAATAAAATATTCTTTAAAACAAGGTATACAATTACTTAGGAGATTATTCTTATTAGGAAACACTTGGTGGTCTGTTTCTGGGTAAATCGATATGATGTCCACAACTTATTGTCACAAGTTTGGGAACATGTACATAGTAGTAACTTTGAATCAGGGAATCACATATATTAATTATAATTTTATTACAATATATATTTGATGCTTTATATAATAAAAAGATTGGAATATATTTTGCAATGCAAAACTTTAGTGAATAGAAATTCTGAATTGATCCTACATGCCTCTCACTCTCATTTCCTTTTTAGAAAATGTATTAGTATTGTCTATGTGTATGCATGATGTGTGTGTAGGGAGTTGCATGTGCCATGACATTTATGTGGAGTTCAAAGGAGAATTTTGTAAGGTTGGATTTTGATTTCTACTTTTCTGTGGGTTCTAGAGATTAAGCTTGAGTGGCAATCCCCTTCACCAGATATTTTAGTTAGGGTTTTATTGCTGTGAAGGGAGACCATGACCATGGCAATTCTTATAAAGGAAAGAATTTAATTGGGGCTGGCTTACAGTTCAGAGTCTAGTCCATCATTATCATGGCGAGAAATGTGGTGGCATGTAGGTAATCATGGTGCTGAAGAGGCAGCTGAGAGTTCTACATCTGGATCTGCAGGCAGCAGGAAGAGAGAGCGATACTGGGCCTGGCTTGAGCCTCTGAAGCCTAAAAACCTAACCCAGTCACACACTTCCTCCAACAAGGCCACACCTCCTAGTAGTGCCACTTCCTATGGACCTATAGAGGACATTTTTATTCAAACTACCACAACAGCTGAGCAATTCTTCCATCCCCCATTTTCAGAAGTCATTTCTGCTAATATATAACCCCTAATCCCAGAATTTAGGAACAAGCAGAGGTGGGAAGATGGAGAGTCTGAGATCAGCTGAGCTATATAGTTAAGACCTGTCTCAAAACTAAAACAAAACAAAACAAAAAAAGCAATGATTTCCTCACAGAATTCCCAAAAAATTGTCAACATGCTAGACACACTCAGCAATGGAGGCTGGGAATTTGAAGCCGTATTAACTGTTTATAGCAGAAGCATCTGTTTTATACTTGAGGACCAAGTATAAATAAAGAGAGCTATGCACATGGGAAATCTTGATGGTCCAAAGTTTGTAAAGACTCCATGGATGCTCTCCCATTCCCTATTCTACCTTCAATGCCAAGTGTGCTTGCTGGGCGTGGGGAAGAGGGTGGGTGAGCAATGACTGAGGAAGACGGGTGTTGTAGAGTGCTAGACCCATCTACAGTTACAGACCTCTTCACACCATACCAACTTTTTAGGAACCTTCTTGGGGATCCTTAGAGTATAGTACCCATCGGTTCTTTACAATACCCGTTCAGTGTGTTGATGTTTTCTATGCCAACGCTGTACAGTAGCAACATGGACATCTCTAAAACAAAAGGTCTAATGGAGGTTAACAGTGAATCACAGATACTTCCAAACAGTCAAACAGATTGTCAAGCTGCCATAGTTTTCTAAAATGAATATCCTTTAAAATGTCTTTCATGAAATCACTAGCTATGATCACATATAAGCAGAACCTCTGATGCTTTTCTTGGTAACTGAAATCTTTAGAAACAAAGCAGATGCTTCAGTAAAATTCAGAAAGAAAACGCCTCATGTGGCTCTCTGATCCAGCCCCCCCCCCCCTTTTTCTTAAGCCTTTGCTACATACTAGGTAACATCCTTAAGTTATTTATGAGAGACAAGAGGACACTTTGAATAATCAAAATGAGACTTCCTTAAGAGTGACAAAACACCTGAATTTTATCCCTTCTCTTCCTACCAGTCCAGGGCGTGTGTCAGCACTATATGTGACTTTTAGAAGGTTCTTCTTGTTGACTTTTCATTTCTGTTAATTGCTGAGGAATTTGAAGAGAGCATGCTTTAGAGGGCTGAGAACAAACACATGGAAGGATATAGCTGACAAACTGTTAATAGAACCAAACCTGGCATTTATGACAGCTCTAGAGACAACTGCTATTTGAATAATCAAAAGGTGCATATTTTTATCAACCAAGAAAAATTACTACAGATTTATCTTATCTTTTTTTTTTTTTTTTTAAGAAAGAAAACCCTCTAGCCTGTATTCTGGTTGTGGATGGTAATTTAGGATGCCACATTGAAAAATCTTAGCTTTTGGCCTTCTGATCAATTTCTCTGCCTATGGAATAGGATTGGTTATCCAGTATAGGGATGTTAAGAGATAGGAAACCATTCATTTAATAAAGTTTCCTTCTTTGGGCCTCAGACTTCTTGCCTGCAGAATGAAGAGGGTGAATTAATTGCGATTCTTTCTAGAGTTGATATTCTAATCCCTGCTTTTTGTATTTGCAGGGATAGCGTGTTAGATGAAAACCTGAATGTCTTTACTCGTCTTTGGGTAATTATTCTTCTCTTACTTCCTGAGGAACCAGGAAACCCAGACAAATGAGCAGTGCTTCTGGAATGCGGTGGTGACTCCACCCTGACACCTGGGAAAGGCCGGGTGTTTCCACTGAAAAGGAGAGTCCTTAGTTGGCAGAACTTCATCTCTTTTTCTTTAAACACAGGGTCTTATGTAGCCCAAGCCAGCTTTGAGTTCCTCACGCAGCTCAGCCTGGCCTCGAATTCCTGCTCCCCTTGTATCTGTCTCTTCAGTGCTAAGGTTACAGGTGTACATGACTGTGCCTGGCTCGGCTTCAATTGTAACATTCGAGTATGTGCCCTTAAAATTACTAATGCTCACCCTTTTGATATTTGAGTAGGCCTGGCTTCTTACTTGGCAGCTGAGTACAGCCTGTGGTTCACAGGCTGAAGTCAGGATAACTGTGAGTGTGGCCCAACACAAAACTGTAAACTTACTTAAGACACCATATATATATATATATATATATATATATATATATATATATATATATATATATATATATATATATATATATATTTGTAGTTATTTTTAAAAGCTTAATTGTGAGTCCTTGAAAGTTTTTTTTTTTTTTTTTGGACTGCAGATAATCAATGTTAGTTGTTTTTTCATTACTATGGCAAAATTCTTGGCATAAACCAATAAAAGGGAGCAATCATTTTGTTTAGATTATTAGTACATAGATGTTGGCCAATAGTTCTTTTTTTTTAAATAATTTTTTTTAAAGATTTATTTATTTTATTTGTATGAGTACACTGTAGCTGTCTTCAGACACACCAGAAGAGGAAATCGGACCCTATTACAGATGGTTGTGAGCCACCATGTGGTTGCTGGGAATTGAACTCAGGACCTCTCAAAGAGCAGTCAGTGCTCTTACCCACTGAGCCATCTCTCCAGCCCGGCCAACAGTTCTTGATTCTGTTGAATTGGTACATGTGGTGAGACAAAATATCATGTATTATTTTACAGAAACATCCAAATATATTTTAGAGTCAGCTATTTGTAGATACATAAAGCTATATACATTTTTTTTTGTTCTAAAATTCAGTCCTATCCTTACACTTTCCTTGCTGACATATTCTCTACCATAATTTTTATGGTATGAAAGAATGGACAAAGAAGAAATATGTTCTTGCTTAACCAGGGATCTGTTTTATAAATATTTTTTAAAATCCTGGTGTGGGATTCCTTCCCACCTTAGACCATCTATGTTCCCAGACAAAACACACACACACACACACACACACACACACACACACTATCTGTATATTTTAATATGCTTAACTTGCTCAATGGCTGGACACTTCCAAACCTCCCGAGGCTAGCACACGCTCCCCTTGGTGTTTCTGGATGAATCCTTTCTAAATATGTATTTTATCTTTGCTGCCCCTGCTTCCTTCTGGGCAGCCCTCCATGGGGCAGCTTTCCTTTCGCACCTACGTTCCACATCTCACCCTCCTGCTCCTTCACAGAGTGGTCCATTCAACACTCTCATGGCAGAATCCTTTCTTCTCTTTTCATCTCTTGCTCAGGAATCCTGAAAGTTCTGCCTCTTTCATTCTGGCCAACCACTGGCCACTAGCTCTTTACTGACCCTTCAAAAAACAACTGTTGGCAAGGACTTGCATCAGATGTGCGAATTCCCATATAAGCCCAAACCAAACCCTCAACAGTTCTGTGATGCTAATTGTACCATTACATCTTTACTTTTCCAGGATTGAAAAGTAGCCTAGATCACAGTAGTGGTGATCTTCATCGGTCTATAAAAAGGGGAACACTTTTTAAAAGAGGAAAAGAGAGCCACACTATTAGGAGACACTGGCATTCCAGTTTCTTAAAACTCGGTGTGTTTTTAATTCAATTAAAAATTTGTATGGATACCGAGTCGTGGAAAGGAACACCCACGTGGCCTACAATTCAAAATATCTCATGTATGAGAGTTCTTAATTTAAGCCTTTTCTGTTCCTGCCAGCTAACAGTGGGTGAGGAACGCCTTCAATGCATTTGGCATTTTCAGGGCCGTGTGTAGTAGGGTAAGATTCTTCACTCTGGCAGATATAGCAGCTCCAAGCTCTTCTTGCTAGAAAGCTCTCATTCTATTTGTCTAACACTAATTCTGGGAAACAGAATAGTATTACTGAACATAAAGAAACATTTCTTTTTGCTTTTACATTTATGACTAAGAGCCTCTCTACACAAACTAGAGATAACACATCTTGCTCTTCACAGTATGTGGAAGGCTGAGGAAATTCTGTTAGTAACAGTACTAAAACAACATTTTCAGGGAAACTACTGTTTTTCCAGACATCGTGGTTGGTACTTTTCCTTGAACTATTTTATTAAATAAGATTCTGGAAAATTATATATATTCCAAATGAGGAAACAGACTTAGAGAAGCTGAATAATTTACTATTGTGTTGGTAAATGGCAAAAATGTTTGATTCTGCAACTTTTTTTGTTATTACTTTGCTTTGAGCTTCTAGAAGGATAACAAAAATGTTCTAAAATCTGGTGCGCTGGTTATAAGTTCTCTGACTTTTGGCTTTTTTCCATTCATTCTTGCCCCGTATTCTCTAGGAATACAGTCCTCCTAATTTCTCAAAGTCTTGTCTTCTCAAATCTCTAGCTGTGACTTTCATTTTTTTCTAATCCTATTTTAATGACGGTTCTTAAATGCTTTAACCTCCCTTGTATTCCACCACCCACCAGAGATAGTGGGAAAGAAAGGATATGGGGGAAAGTGGATTTGTTTAGAAGGAGCTCTTTGGAGCAACTCCCATCTCGGCCTCAGTCTTGGCTTGAGTCAGCAGGAGGGACTAGCAGGAACACCAAGAAAAGTTCTCAGCTGTGCTTCTCTCAGGGAAGTGAACACCAGCAAAGACGTGAGACCCACAAGCATTGCATGGCTAGCTGTACCTGCAAGCCTGTCTCTGTTTCTGTTACCCTGTGGGGTTCTATTTATACTCTCCAAAGATCATGTGTCCTCCACATGCCTTGCCTCAGCACGTGCATCCAATCAGCCTGAGTCCCAGGAAGAAGGAAGAAACTGCAGCACACCATCAGAAATTTTGTTTTTGGTATGTTTCTCTCTATGGAGTCCTAACAAATTCAGCTCAACTATGCAATGTAAGGCAGATCAGTACATGCGTGTCATTGTCAAAGAATCCTTCATCATGTGTCCTTTCATGCACTTTCTTTAGCAGAACATCCTCTCTCCTGTGTCTGCTTCAGCAAAACGTCCCTTCATGAGTTTGCCTTAGCCTTTCACTTGTGTCCACTTGAGCTAAATGTTCCTTCACATGTTTGCCCAGCAAAACACATCCAACAGCCTTTCCAAAGACCTCTTAAGTTTCCATTTCATCTAGCCCTTTGTTCAGGATATTTTTTGGCTTTTCTATGTCTGCTCCAATTCTTGAATAATAACACAGGGCTTGTTTTTATTTACAATGCTTATGGCCTTCACTTAGGCTTGCTTCCCAACTACCTTTTAATTTAACATGTGTATACCGATCAAAGTTCTGCTATATGGTTGGTTACCTCTCCTTAGTTTCATATGTCTGACTTCCTCCCCGTATCTGTGGCACATCTTTCTGAGCCTGAGTTTTTCCCAGAGTTCCTCTCTCTTTGCTAGGTATACTGCCTTCCTATTTTTTCCTCTCCTGCTATAGGCCATTCAGCTCTTTATTGACAGGTGATGCTTTTACATAGTGCACAGAGATTATCCCTACAATCTCATTAGTACCATGTTAACTGACTTCTTCCAACATTTTTGGCTGTAGCTTTATTTTTTAGTGTGCTACTAGGGTGCACCTAAGGCCACGAAAATGCTTGGCCATTATGCTGTTTCTTTTTACACTGTTTTTTTTTTTATGCTCTTAATATTTTTTGAGTTATTCCAAATACTGCAGGGATCTTATTGTGTCTTCATCTAAACTGTAAGAAACTTGGATTCATTTTCTTTTTCCTCTTTCTTCACGTTTGAAATACCAGGTCATTTCACAGTTTCTTTCTCCCAGTGGGTAGTCAATTGAATGTTTGTTGAATGAATAAAAAATGCTTAAATAACTTTAAAATTCATGCACACAACTCATTAGAGATAGGCATGCTCTACCATATCTGGTTTTCTTTATTATTTTAAGGCTAAAAGTTATCAGAAGCAAAACATTTTTATTTTCTAATAATAAAACTTTCCTATGTATCCTTATTCTCTGGGTCAAAATGCCTGGGATACTGTAGTTATTCAATGTATTTGTTGAAATATTGAAGAACTGTAAAAAAGTGCGAAAGGTCTGGTCTTGGACATTCATATTACCATGGATTTAAGCTTTAAGCATGTGCCCACACACTCACATACACTCTAGCATGACTTTATAATACATTACTTATTGTGTCCAAATTCACTTTGTGCTGCTCCTACTTTATCCTCTAATAGTAACAGTGTGTTATTCTCATCCACGCATTAAGTGTTTACTTAGCC
The DNA here is from genome assembly GCF_963924665.1 of Micromys minutus. Taxonomy (NCBI): domain Eukaryota; kingdom Metazoa; phylum Chordata; class Mammalia; order Rodentia; family Muridae; genus Micromys; species Micromys minutus. The sequence continues at coordinate 32,297,187 of NC_137981.1, forward strand.
ACTGTTCCAGGCACACAATTATTACTTTAAACAGCCCCATTTTACTGCTTACTATCCCTCTTTCTTACTATCCCTCTTCCTGGCTAAATTGTAAAGCATTCAGCAAATTCTGTATTTATTGTGGTCCTTCGACCTTCCTTCCTTCCATTTTTGTTACCTCTCCTAGGAGAATGTCCCCGACTCCCTTTAGAAGAGCTCCGAATTTACCTGAGTCATTACCTTATTTCGTTCTGTCAGTCTCAAACCCACCACACTGGTTATATAACCAGAGGGCAGAGACTAAGGCTGTGCTCATCCGTGTCCCCTGGACACAGCACAGTGTTACAGAAGCGATGGAATGAATTCTCTGTTAAACAATGTGGTTTGACACCAGGAAGCCTCTCTACAAGGGGATTGTGTATTGTCATTATGTTATAGAAGAGAAAAAGGGTCCTAAAGAAGTTTAAAGACATGTCCAACGTTTCACAGGGAAGTCTGTGGTCACAGGAATCTCAAGAATGAAGTCAACACTGATTTGAGAAGATTAAGATTCTCTACAGTCTTTTCCTAAGGTTTTCATTCAGCTCTGGCCACGTTTTTTTCTGTCTTTGGAACAATGACTCCTTACATACTGGTCTTTCTCCTCGAGATTCCCAGGCTTAACACATACTTCAGGATTGCTAGTTGGGTGATTTCCCGTATTTCCCCCATCTTTGGAAATGTGTTTTAAAACTTTCTGGTCTCAAGTAGGGTGTGGTAGTGCATGCCTTAATACCAGCACTCCGGACGCAGTGGCAGGTAGATTTCTGAGTTCTAGGCCAGCTACATAAAGAGCTTCTGGACAGCCAGAGGAGCCCTGTCTCTAACTCCACCGTCACCCCAACCCCCCACCCCCAACTTTCTGTTTTCACTACTTCCAGGTTAGAATCCTCCAAGGAGTTCTGAGGAAATATCGTCGCATCAGCAAAAAGGACAGGAATTTGGGATGGAATTCATAAGCACGGAAAATTTAGCAAAGGGAGGAAAGTCCTTCAGGTGTCATCAAATCTAGGGACTTGTGGAATTTGGTCATCTGTAGTGCAGTCGTGAGTGACTCAGTTGCCCACAGCTACGATGACTGCTAATGAGTCCTTTGCCTGGAACTACCCTGTTTACATGTTAGTATTTTCAGTGAGAACTACAGTATGTACATTTAGTACAAGTTGGTACTTTCTTACTTCTAAGTTGCCACTGTGTTTTCGTTTAGGGCAAGAGAAACTTTCAACCCCTCAAAGTTTCTCTTGCCCTTAACGAAAATGGTCATTAAGGTTATCCGGAGCTTTGAGGCTTCTGGCCCTTAACAAAGATGGCGCCGGGGGGGGGGGGGGGGTCATGTTAAAAATATGCTTGCCCTCTTCTCTGCCAGTGACAAACATGGCTTCCACGGCGTCGATCACATGACACCCCAGACTACGGTACGGGAGACGGCGGAGGAGGGCCCTTGAAAAAGGGTGCGCGTTCCCGTGGCGGTGCACCCGGTAGGTTTCAGTCAGAGTCACTATGGCGGCCAACGCTGGCAAGGTAAGCTGAGGCGGCGGCGGAGGTGGCGGTGACCGCAAGGGAGGCAGGACCCGCCGTTCCGTCCTGGCTCCGGAATCCCGTAGCTTGACCAAGGAGAGGTCGCCGGAGGTCGGAGCCAGCGGCCGGGGACTGGCGGGGGCTGGCTGAAGGGGGCGAGGGCTGAGGCGAGCGGGCGCCGGTCCCTGACTGCCGTTTGTTTTGGTGTTTCCCCCACTAGGTCGGAAAGTTTCCTGCCTCGTCCGCCACCGCCTGAGCTTGCCGCACTGGCTGCGAGTGGAGGAGGCTGCGGCGGACCCAGCCCCGGCCTCCAGGCCTCTCCCTCCACCTCCGGGCCAGCCTCCCTCCCCCACACCGTCGTCCTCCGGGAGCTGCCAGTCCCTGAGATGCGACCCTCGCGAGGACGCTCCTGAGGGGAGGTGGCCCTTGTGCTGAGCGGCGGAGCCCAGAGCTCCACGGCACCAACTTCCCGCCGGCCCGGGCGCCCGAGCCTCCCTGGGGTAGCTCCTCGCTCTGTCCGCACCGGCCTGCAGAGCCGGGTCCCCGCCCTGGTCGCGGGGACACCCACCAGGTGCCCGGGACTCGCGACCCAGAGGCCGCCCGTGCCACGGCAGCCCTCCCACGCCTCCAGCCCGGGATCGCAGCCTCGGCTCAGGCTGGGCCGGGGACCCCTGCCACTCCCGGGCGGCCTCGGCGCAGCAGGGCAATGCAGCCCGGCCCGCTGGCCCTCTAGCCCTCCTCGTCTGTCCCCGCGCCTCTTCTCACCCCCGAGGCCCCTGAGGACCGGCGGTGGCTGCCCGGAGGTCCTCCGCTCCTTTTCCTTGGGCCCCGAAGGACCTTCCTGGCTGCGCCGAGTCAACCTTCTACATGCTGCAGTGCCGCACCGTTTCCGCTACCGAAGGGGAGAAGCGACCGGGATCTCAAACAAAACACGAGAACTGGTGTGTGACTCATCTGCTCGGAGACCTCCCGTCCCCAAACTGTCTTCCAGGAGTTTTCTCGGCCGAAGCTGCCCAATGTTTGAGCCTTTTCTTCCTAGGGAAGATGGACTGAAAGCTGCTAGTTGGGGACTTTTTTTGGTCAAGGAGCCTCTGTATTTTAAAGGAGATGATGGGGCTTGCGCTGGCTTGTCTTCCTGCCCAATTGAAAAGTTGTTGATGCTCACTGGTTATGCTTAGACAATGCGCAGTTTGTTTTAATTTAAAAATTTTGGGGGGATAGGGGTGTAGGCTTGTGAAGAGCATTCCGAACCTGGAGGAGCTCCTCGTTGTCCCTGGTCCAGACACCCCCCACAGCCTGTCCTCGATGCCGTCAGCCTTGGCCATCTTCACTTGCCGCCCGAACTCGCACCCGTTTCAGGAGCGTCATGTCTACCTGGACGAGCCCATCAAGATCGGCCGCTCAGTGGCACGCTGTCGACCAGCGCAGAATAATGCCACTTTTGATTGCAAAGTGTTGTCCAGGAACCATGCTCTCGTCTGGTTTGATCACAAGACGAGCAAGGTAATGTCACTACAGTGTTTGACATTCTTCACTTTTCTTTCCCTTTGCCCTCTCTGAGAGGTATAATGCACGAACGGTCCCAGAATTTGTTCCCAGAGGACACTTTTCTGCGAGGCTTTGGACTCAGCCTTTTTGTGTGTCTGAATTTTAGTGGAAATTGAATCGAAGTGCTTGAATGAAAAACAGAGAAGGTATTGTTACTAAATAACTCGGTAGGGCGATGGCTTCTTGATAACTTGGTCATTCCCAGTGAAATCCCAAACCCTAATTCTTTTAGGAGAGGCAGATAGTGAAACGTGACCTCTTACTTTGAGTGCTTTTAGAAAGGTGAATCTGCAGTTCAGCGCTTGATTAAGCAAGCAGCAGTTCCCAAAGCAATGCTGGAATCTGTGGCCTCTGTTCCAGGGAGGCTCAAGTGTCTGTGGTGAAATGTAGTTAACACATAGCTTGTAGTTGAATTCAGTTCAGAACCTGTCTGGTAGGATAACTGGAGTGGAAGCTTAATGTTTTTGTAAGGTTTGATACTTTCTTGCTCCAATGAAATAATTTGTGAATATTAAAGGCAGTTTAATTAAGATAGAGTAACTAACTACATCTTTGGAGTTCTGTTTACAAGTTGGATGAACTGAAATCTGCTGCCCTTGAAAGTCACTTTTTAATTCTTTGATAATGTGTAGTTATATGATGATATGCAAAAATTAGTATTAATTATCTTATTCTTAGATTATATCCAATATTGTCAATTATAATTTTTTTTCCTTAAAAGACAGGGACCAGCTGGCCTGGAACTCATTCTCTAGATCAGTTTCACCCCAAACTCAGAGATTTACCTGCTTCTGCCTCCCAAGTGATAGAATTAAAGGTCACCGTGCTTGGCCTTGCTTTTAATTTTTAATCAAATTTAGCTTGTTTATCTTGGGACTGTACTTTGCTAGCTACTTATATTAAAAAAAAAAAGGAGCCTTTTAGTTTTTGAAGAATTTGTATGTATGGAAATATTTTAAAGACCTCATCTTTGGGCCTAAACCTAAGGTTTTGGTTGAACTACTGAATTACTTCCAACTCAAACTAAGTTACATAAGACTAATAGGACTGCCTCCAGTTTTGCCTTCTGACTTTTTGCCCCCTTTCTGAGTGACAGGATTAAGTCTTTTTTTTTTTAAGAGAAAAATTTGTCTTCAAGAGTGGTATTTTGAAATGAAATTTGAGCCTCTAGAGGAAGAAATACTAGTGCAGCTACTGAATTAAGGAATTACTAAATAAACGATTTTTTTTTTAAAGGAAGGAAAGATCCCCACGTGCTGTGTGCTTGCATAATGATTCTAACCTAGTCTGTGTGTAGGATGAGAACTGAAAAGTGTGTTAACTTTTTCCTGAGTTACACCAGATGCTCTTTAACCCATAAAACACACTTTTCTCCCCTCTGAAAGCCAACAGTTGGATGATTCATAAATGACTTGTGATTCTTTGTAAATGAGTATAGCATTCTTTATTTAATTCCAGCATTAGTTGACTACCAGTGTCTTAATACACTCAACTTTTACATTTTTACCTTTTTATGTCCTAGGCAAACAGGTCTAGCCTAATTAGATGACAGATTTGCTTACAGTACGTGCTTGGCCAACTGCATTTCTTGTTTGAAAAATAGTGGCTGGCATAGTGGCACACACGTGTAATCCTAGGTCTTGGAAGGCAGAAAGAAGCTTCATGTCTGGAGCTAGCCCAGGTCCCATAGTGAGCTTAAGACCACTGGCTCAGGCATGTCAGGAAGCCCTGCCTCAGACACTCGGGATGGAGAGGGGTCTGCAGAGTTCTTTGGTAGACTTAATTTATCTCTTCCCTGTTCACTTTCTTACCCTTTGTGTCATTGGATAAAACAGCATCGAGGGCTTGACTGTATGTTTTGTGTAATTATTATTATACCACCTAATTTAGTCCAGTCTCAGTCTGTTAGGTCTTCCTTTTGTGATCAACTCATTTTAGGAATTAATTTTAAAGTATTGGCATAGACAGTTTTTTGTTTTTTTTTTTTTTAAATTGAGCATGTATTCTGTGCCAGTCCCTAGGAACTAACAAAACCAAACCAGTTTGTTCAAATACTATTTATTGCTTTGTGTATGAAATTTCAAGAGCTCCCGTCTCAGGCTCATACCCCCCCCAATATATATTCCTTGAAGTTTGTGATGTATAAAAGTGCAAGAATCCATTCCTATAAATCATATCAGGAAAGATTGTTTTAAGTGGATAGTATTGGCTTCTTAACATTTTTATTTTTGTGATGGGAAAGAAACTTGGGGTTTGTGTGCACTAAACACCTGTTCTACCACTGAGCCATGCCCCCACCCCCACTTTGCTGTTTTAGGGATTCAGATTATTATGCAAATCATTTATTGCCCTACAATTGGCATCTATTAAAGCCTCAGAATTTAATAGCAAGGGTTTTTGTGGGGAAGCATGAGCCAAAATTAGTGCTCTTTGAGTTGCTGTTGTGCTGTGGAGTCATACAGGAGCTCATGAATGCTGAATTCACTTCAAACTCAGTACTTCAAAATGCCTAAGTGTGGGCATTCAATCTTTCCACTCTACATCCAGTTTTATTAGTGTTGAGGATTGAAGTCAGGATTTTGCACAAGCCAAGAAAGCACTCACCAATTGAGCTACATCACAAGTCCAGAAATTGTTTAATACAATGGCAGCAATAGAAATAATTTTAAAAATAGAAGGTAGTGAAGTTGGTAACTTTGTTCCAATAGTCATTTTGCCTTGGATATAGGAAATTGGAGACTTTGTTGGAGACCTGCTCTGTAGTTGCTGTTATGGAAGGCCTAGTAAAAGCTGGAAGGAGTCATAAACACTTGAAGCATGTGTTGGGATTTTGAGACATGGTCTTCTGTGTCCGTGACTCCTTGAGGCAGGACTCTTTCTTCAGCCCTCTCAGTGTTAGAATCACAAGCCTTGGCCACTCATTACTTGAAACTTTGAATATTCAGCTCATAGATGCAGTTTAGAAACTGGCCAAATGCAGGTAAGTGGAAATTTAGACAACACTTTTGTGAGTTTGCTGTTGAAGTAAATGTGGAGTTTATCTAGCAAAAGAAAGAAAACAGTCATGGATGGGCTTCGCTGTGGGAATTACCAGGGATACATAGGTGCTGCTTTTTAATGCTAAATTCATGGACAGTGAGTGATCCCCCCCCCCCCCCCACACACAGTGTGGTGTTGACTGGTTTTACAGGTCATCCTAGGAGTGTTAGCAACCATCTTGTCTGCCTTTGTGTGTCGTCCTTTACTCCTTTGTGGACTCTAAACTCTTAAGGTTTTTTATAGCCCATAGTAGTACTTCAGTTAACTCAGAAATGCCACTGCACAAGTAAATCTGTCTGTTTGGTAGGCATACAGAAGAGATTATGAGTGGACATAGTTGGATGGCCTTATTTTTTTGTGAGTTCCAGACAGTTTTGGTTAAAGATCACATAACAGCCAAAATCACCATTTAAGAAAAGTAATGCACTTTTGTATACAGCATGGGCCTGGAACAAAGAAAGTACAGCTTAACTCGTGTATTATGTCCAATGTTCTTCTAAATGGTTTGTATCAGTGGTTCTCAACCTGTGGGTCCCATTCTCTTTGGATCACATACCAGATATCCTCATATCAGATATTTACATTATGATTCATAACAGGAAGTAGCAACAAAATAATTTTATAGATGGGGGTCACCACAACATAACTGAATTAAAGGGTTGCAGCATTAGGAAGTTGAGAACCACTTCTTTACATGTTAACTTAATCCTCAACTCTTTGTTTTCCCTCATGAATTTGAGGAAATTGAGGGATAGAGAGATTAGTTAGGTTAACATTTGAGTTCATATTGCTAATGAAGAATAGAGCCATGATTTCAACACAGAGGTTTTGGTTCTGGACTTGATATCTACAGGGCCAACCTCATCAACACTGCCATCCCAAGACTGACATTTTAAACAGGATGTGATTTTGCAAACACCAGGTTGACAGTAGAAATGAAAATGATTAAATGTTCAAAAGCAAAACAACTAGGCAGGTTATTAAATTGAATTGTCTAGTAGGATTTCTATAACAAGTGAAGATTTTAGGAAGGTTGTACAGATAACATAGTTGCTGGATGGACTGCAATGCACCTAGACTGAAGAGCTTAGAAAGAGGCAGTGTGGGTAAGAGTGAATCAAGGAAAGGGGTGCTGGGTGGGAGGGCTTGTTCAGGAAAAGGCGTAGCAACAGGAGCATCAAAGGAAGCCATTGCTAAGGAGGAAAGCCAGATTGTCTCTTTCCTTGACATGTCTAAATGTGATTGAGATCCTGGACGCGGCCTTTGAGAGAACGGCAGATGATGTGCTCATTGCTCTTTATTTAGTTTGTATGTTTGTTTGAGCAGATTTCTAAGTTTTCCTTTTTTTAACAAAGTTCTTTGAGAAATGCTAGTTTTTGTATGAAAGTTGTTAATCTGTTAAGTTATATTTAAGGTACATTAATTTAAATATGTATAGGAAGCCAGATCGTATTACCAAACTGCATTTGTATTTCCTCTTATGTTACTTTTTATAATATTGGAAATTTGATGAAATATTTAATGTATTAAGTTTTTAAAAACATAGCTTAAACAGAGGGAGCTGGCCCTGTCTCTCTTCTGGGCAAAGTGGAAGAGTGGCCCTGTGTTGTGGGTGCAGGGGTGCTGGTAGGCTGGCTAACTCAGCTACCATCCAGGGCCAGATCCCGGGCTTTGAGTTGACCCACCCTAACATCTACCCCATCTGTGATCTGCTGAAGTACGTGAAGGGGCTGGTCCTGCAGAACCAAAGCTACAGGATCTTTATGACACAGAGGAACAATGGGATATCTGAGAGGAGTCTCGGTCATGATCCAGTATTGATAATGTACAGAAGCCACCTGATTGGCATCAAACCAGACCAATGACTCATTGCAGTGATCATTTGAAAGTAAAAGATATGTGGACAGAGGGGTATACTGTGGGACACACCGTGACACACCACAGCTTCCACAGTGAGAGGTTTTTTAAAAAAAAATTACTTTTTGTTTTCTTTTGTGAGGGAGGTTGTAAAGGTGAATGGTTGATATCGAGGGACAAGGAGATGAGTGGGATTGGGGTGCATGATGTGAGATTCTCAAAGAATCAGTAAAAAGTTAAAAAAACATATGGCTTAGGCCTGGAGAGATGATGGCTCAGAGAGAACCAGGTGTGATTCTCAGCATCTGCAGAGTGGCAGACCTAGGGGATCGACCTCTTCTGGTCTTTGTAGTCACTGCGTGCACACGAGATACACATAATACATGAGGGCAAAGCGCCTGAAACCTAATAGTTTCTATATTCTTAATCATCCCCTCCCATTTTATTATTTGACTTCACTCCTTAAATTCATTAATTTCTTCTTTTGAGACAGGGTCTTACTAAACATAGTGACCTACTATGGCTATTATGTCATGGAACTCATCTTATAGACCAGACTGGGCTGGAACTCAGAGATTTCCCCTACCTCTGCCTAGTGAATTCGGAGAATAAAGCAGTATTCTACCACGCCTGGCTTTAAATTTACTCCTTCCCTTCTTGGGCTTTTATTTATTTCTCTTAAATGGTATTTGTGTTGGTCTAAGATCCACTCTGAGTAAGTAGGGAGTGCAGTGTTCACCATTTTAGGGTTTAAGTAGGAAGATTGTGAGATTGGTTCTTTTTGGGGGGGAAATGGAGACTTTAGAGACAAGGTCTTGTTATATGTATAGCTCAGGCTAGCCAGAACTGGCTGTCTAGCCTAGTCTGGCACCTCTCTAGTCTAGTCTTAATCTCTATAGTCGAGTACTTAAAGTGTGTACTGCTCCATTTGCCATGAGATTGGTTCTTAGCGGCAGTTACTTTATATTTGAATCAAAAATAATATGGCTGTCTGGGATATAGCTCCATGGTAGAATGCGTGCCTTAAATACACAAGACCCTACCTGGTTCCATCCCCAGGATTTCCAAAGGAAAAGAGGGTGTGTGTTTGGGGGTGGGAAGGGTGACATTTATTCTAAGAACTTTCTGGGATTCATGCTTCTCTCTGGGTGCTACAGGCACACAAATATTATACACTTTTGTTCAAATTTTTGATTGTTGTTTCATTAATTATGTTTAGTATTAAATCTGTCTTCACCACACGTTTCATTTTTGTTTTCCCTTCATCTCGAACTTGCACCAGGGCCTATGACAGTGCTCACTGCTCCTTTTTAAAACAAGTGCCCTTTCTGCTTTTTTGTCTCCCAGAATGACCTTTCCCTTTTATTCCTGAGGCTTAGTTCCAGGGGGAAACTTTCCCTGACTCTGAAGAATGGAAGGCTAAATAAAGTTTCTAAAGAACTTTGTCTGTAACTTCATTATGGGACACAGACAACAAAATAAGTGTAATACAAATGCTCTGTGGCCCTGCCAGATGTGAGCTCTTGAGAACAAAGGACAGGCACTATATAAATGTTTGAATGACTGAAATGTGAACAATCCAGCAGTCTGTATTTCTACAAGCCCTTGGTGGGTTGAAGGGCAAAGGGTCATTCAAGTTAGTTTTCAGTGTGAAGTTATGGACTTAATTACCAACATGCACTCTTTGTACAAGTCATTACTCACTGAGAACTTGGAATAGGCAAGATATTTTGAGCTTTTATATAAACTTGGGTTTGGTGATATTAGTTTTGAGCTAGTATATTTATAGCCACACTTAGACAAAATAATACTTTCTTGGGAGTGTATTTTTAAATATTCATAATATAATCTGTATAACACATTTAGGAAGCAAGTGGAGCTGCCTTAGTCTGATGTTTTGTTTTCTTTTTAAACCCATGGAATAAAAAAACCCAAAGTATTAGGCATTTATTCTGTACTGCTTATGGACTTAACTACTACTCCTTTTTTTAGAATTTCATTTTGATTTTTATGAAGACAGGGTCTCACTATGTACCTCTGAGCTCACTTTGTAGACCAGGCTGACTTTGAACTCGCCTGCCTCCCAGGTGTTGGGACTAAAAGTGTGTACTACCACACTTGGCTAAGTCTTTTGCTATTAAAAGGTAATTTAAGCTTCCACTTTGTGGCTTTTAACTAAAAATTTATCCCATTACAGCTTTTAACAACTGAAGAAATCCAGTGATCATTTCTCTTAATTTGGCTGATGTTTTTCTAAACTTACCTCCTCTGTAACTAATGTTTTTTTCTGAGATACTATTTAGGTGCATGTTGCAGATGAATAACCCACTCTTCTTTTTTTTTTTGGGGGGGGGGTTTCTCTGTGTAGCCTTGGTTATCCTGGAACTCGTTTTGAAGACCAGGTTGGCCTTGAATTTGTAGAGATGCCCTGCCTCTGCCTCCCAAGTGCTGGGATTAAAGTGGTACCCCACCACTGTCCATCCCGCATCCCGGAAAGACTGTTTATGCAGTTCTGGAGGTGGGACCTAAGGCCATTCTCAGGAGGCGCTGTACCACTGACTAACTTAGTAACAGGTTTTAAAATTTATTTTTATTTTAGCATACAAAACAATGGACTTCAAATGACATTTTCATGTATGTATCTAATTATATTTTGCTTATATATACCCTCTACTGTCTACCCCCAAAGGTCTTCTTCTCCCATTTTTACCATACAGTTTTTATACTTGAAAGAGAGGGTGTGGTGTATGCACTCCAAACACTTGAGACAAGATTGCAAGTTAAGGCAAGCCTGGGCTACATGGCATTGGGACAGCGTTAAGCACCTAGTTCAGAGGAAGAGCATAGGGCCTTGGTACAATCTCCAGAGCATGCACACATGCGAGAGGAGAGAGAAGGAAGAAGGGAGAGGCAGACACAGGCATGTGCATGATAACACATGAAAGTAAGTTTTATGATGGTACTTGGAAACGTTAGGTTTTGGTGATTAGTATTGTATTCTTTGTCTAATCTATACTTGGTGGTAGGTTTTAAGTTTAAACATGAATAAGCTTCATATGATATTTTTATGCTTGTTGTTTTATTTGCATGTGTAACTAACTACTTGTTTGACCTGATCCAGCCAGACAAGAGTTTTCAATATGGAGGCTCAGGTCTTTCTGGAATATACTCTCATGAAAGCTGAAGCAATATGGAAGCATGTAGATTAAAAGAAACTTATCCTTCATCCCTTCAACCTTTGAAGTAGCTGTTGCTAGTTAGGTGTATAATTTTTTTTATTGCATTTGTCCACTTAGATGGATAGATCAGTAAACTAATTTTCTTAACAAGTGTTAGCATTTTTGTGTGTGTGTGTGTGTAGGCTGGAGAACCTTGGTTGTTGGTCGTTATCCTCAGGAATACCATCCGCCTCTCTTGAACCAGGGTCTCTCATTGGCCTGCAGCTCACCAATTAGGTTTGACTGGGTTACCTGTTAGCTCCAAGGAGCCTCTCTTTGTCTTTTAGTCCACAGTACTGAATTACAAATTCGTGCTACCATGTTCGTTATTTTTTGAGATCATGTGTTATAATTTCCAGGCTGGTCTCAAACTTGCAGCCTTGTGTTTTTCCCTCCCAAGTTTATAGGCAGCCTTGTGTTTTTCCCTCCCAAGTTTATAGGCTTGAGCTACCATTCCCAGCTTTGAATTCCAATGTAGTTGGCATTTTCTTGGTTTCCTTAGTGTGAATGTCTTAATCATGATTGAACTTTTAATAAGTTTAGTAAATGGAGAGGCTGTTTCTATTTTTGAAATATTTGTTATCGAGACCAATTCTGATATGATTGAGAAGTTGCAATGCAGGAGTTGAGAAATGGTAAAGACATAGCTTAAAAGCCTAATCTGAACCTGGGAAGTGTATAAAAATTCTGCTAACCCAGGATTTTGTGATGATTGCAGGCACAGGGAGAGGGTAAACACCAGTGCTTTGAGAACAAAGTATTAATTTAAATTACTGTTGATCTTAGGTTGGAACCATTATGTTTCAGGCCAATTAGTATCTAATGCTTGCAAGTGCAGTGCAAAGTCCTGTAGATAGCTTTATAAAAAATAATTAGGATTCCAAATAACCAGAAGTATCTGTGAATCATTGTTTCCAGGGAGCTGAGAAAGTCATATATTGCTTCCTCCAGGAATGGGGGCAGAGAATGTGGGAGGAATGGAGAAAGCTCCACAGAGAATGCTGTTTTTAAATCACTGTTTAAAGAGTGAGCAGGGTTCTGCAGGCTAGGTGAAAAAGAGCAGTGGATTCTAGCCTGCGGGAACAGGAAACATTTAAGGAGGAAAGGCCCGAAAGAGAACCGTGTTTTGTGGGAAATGCATCTCAGAAGTTAACCTAATTGGGACAGGAAAGGAAAATGCTGTCAATCTTGGAGGCTGTTGAACACCTGGCCCATCCCTGAGCTTGGTTCAGATAATGACTGTAAGGCTTTCCAGCTGTGCCACACTGGGTAGGCTCTGTGCTTTAGATTTCTTTACCTGTTAAGGAGTCTAGGGCTGAGAGCTTGCGATTCCCAGACTGCTAAACTGAACAAAATAAATGCAAAAAAAAAAAAAAATAATAATAATAATAATAAAATAAAAAAAATAAAAAAAAATAAAGGCAGGCTATAACAACAAAAGAGATTTCTTCATGTCAAACACTTTTGTAAGTACTCAGCTTGTGGCTATTAAGTTTTTCTTCTTGGTTTAGTTGGTGTGCTTATACAGTAATATCTTGTGTGCTGATTTTCAATAAGTGATTTTTTTTTTTTTTTTTTTTTTTTTTTTTTGGAGTCGGGATCTCTTGTAGTACAAGCTGGTGTAGAACTCACTATGTAGCTTAGGGTGATTTTGAATTCTTGATCTTTCTGCCACTATTAGTGCTGGGCATGTTCTACCATGCTTAATTTATATGTATGTGCTTTCATTGTTGAGAATTTTTCTCCCTTGAATAGTCTGTTTTTAGAGTTTGCTAAGCTTAGTAAATTGTTTTGAAATTGTGAACTTATGAATGTTGTAAAGTAATAATAGTTTGTTAATTAATCTCTAGTAAGTATGCTTTTCCTCAAAAAAGCAAGCAAAATTTTAAGATTAGAATCTAGTCAACCAACCAAGAAGGTAGTTTTTTTCCCCTCATGGCTAAGGTGCTGAACATCTTTAAAAAATTTATTGAACATTTGTGGGTTTTTTTTTTTTTTTTTTTTTTTTTTTGAGACTTGCCTGTTGGGCTCACTGTTGGCCCATCATTTTTACTGGAAGATTTGTAAATGTAAGGTTGGCAGAGTGTTTTTGACCAGTCTGTGGACTGTCTCTGTACTCTGTTGATTTTTGTCTTTTTTTTTCCTTAGCTGGCAGGGCCCTTTAGTTTCATGTAATCCCGTTTGTCAGCAGTCAGCTTACTTTGGCTGCTGCAGTACTTTGCAGAAGGTTCTTCTCTGATTGCCTTAAATGGGCTTTCCTATGTGTCCCCCAGCAGCTTTAACACTTAAGATCTGCGTTAAGGTTTTTGATCTATCTTGAGTTGCATTTTGTTCAGGGTGAGAAATACAGATCTAGTTTCAGTTTTCTATGAGTGGATATGGTATTTTCTCAGTATCATTTGTGGACCAGTCTGGCAGCTTTTCCATGAATGACTGGCATCTCACTATGTGAGTTTATTTCTGTGTCCTCTGTTCTAGTCCATTGGCCCACACATCTCTCTCATGTCAGTACCATGCTCCCTGTCTTGTTTGCTGCTTTTCTTGCTTTTTTTCTGTGTAGTATGATTTGAGTTTAGGTATTCTAACACTCCCAGCAGCTCCTTTCTGCTTAGGTTCGTTCTAACTGTTGTGGGGTCTTTCATGTGGAGTTTAGGTTATTTCTCTATAGCTGTGTAGATCATTAGTGGAATTTTGTAGGAGGTTGCATCTGTAGGCATCTTTCAGTAATACATCAATTTTTATAATACTCTGTTTTAGGAGCATGGAGGATAGGCCTTTCTATCATTTTCTGTTTTTAGTTTCTCCAGTCTTATTATTATTATTATTATGATTGATTGATTGATTTTTTTTTCTTTAATGTGCATTGGTGTTTTGCCTGCACATATGTTTGAATGAGAGTGTTGTTGGATCCTCTTGAGCTGGAGTTGTAGACAGTTGTGAGCTGCCATGTTGGTGCTAGAAGTGAAGCTGGGTCCTCTGGTAGGGAAACTCTGTAATGGCTATTCCTGGTTGTCAACTTGACTACATCTGGAGTGAACTATACAATCCAGAATTGGAGGGCTCACCTGTGATCCAGATCTTGAGGCTTGAAGACACACTTTTCTGAACTAGATCTTGGCATGGAGATCTTGAGGCATAGTGGCCATGAAAAGCTTAGACTCAGTCAAGGCAGTACAACCCTTTAATCCCAGGAAACCAAAGTAAGGAGATCTCTGAATTCAAGGGACAAAGCAAGTCCCAGATCCAGGTGTGGAGGCACACACCTTTAATCTGGCCACACCTTCTGCTGGAGACCTGTGTAAGGATGTAGGAAGAAGGAAGTTTCCCTCTTCTTTGCCTAATTGCATTTACTTGCTAGCACATCTGTTGGGACCTACTTCTTCAGAAGATCAGCTGAAACAACTAGCCTTGTGGGGCTGAGCAACTACTAGAACTTCCATTTCACAGCTGACCATTGTTGGGTTAGTTGGACTATAGACTTTAAGTGGTCAACAATAAATTCCTACAATATAGAGCAATATAGAGACACTCCATAAGTTCTGTGACTCTAGAGACCCTAATACAGAAGTTGGCACCAGGAGTCGTATATTGCTGAGATAGGCCTGACCATGCTTTTGTTGGAAGAATGTGGATTTGGGGCCTTTAGATTTGGAGAGCCATGGAATGTTATAAGTGGGACTTAATGAACCATCCTAGTAGGAATATGGAAGACTTTGTTTCTGTGTGTGAACTGTGCAGACCCAACCCAAGAGGTTTCAAAGGAAAAGAACTTCAGTATGTGGCCTAGAGACTGCTTTTGTAGTATTTTGGTGAAGAATGTGGCTGCTTTTTGCCCTTGTCTGAAGAGTGTTCATAAAACTAAGATGAAAAGATTCAGATTAATTGCATTGACAAAGTAAGTCTCAGAAACGCCCATCATAGATGCTTCTCTCTGGTTAAATCTCATTAAGAGTTTTTTGAATAAGCATAGCAAGCTTAGAGAGGAAAAATATAAAATATATGGTTCCAGTATTAAAGGGGCACCAGGAAGTGAAATGGAGCTGAAGCTGTGTTCAAGGATATTAAATTGAATCCAGGGAGTGGTAACCTCCGGCAAGATCCCACCCAGCTAAATTTAGGTATGGGCCTGGTAGTGTACACATTTAATCCCCACAGGCGGAGCCATGCAAATCTCTTGAGTTCAAGGTCAATCTACAGAGCGAGTTCCAGGACAGCCAAGCTAGGCAGTGTACAGGAGTTGGAAAACAGAAAGCTGGTGATGATGTAATAGAACAAAGTTGCCAAGTTCCAGCCCCAGGAAGCAGCAGAACTTTGGCAACTTCAGCCTGTGTCTCTGGCTTTATAGGCAAGAAGAGAAGGAGACTATTGGGATAATTGATGCTGGTTAGTTGGGGCTCTTAATTTCCTTGGTTAGGTTCTTTACTAGGTATTTACATATGTTTATATGCATTTTGAAGCTGTTGTGAGTAGGATTTAAAATTTTTTTCTTGTCAAGCTTATTGCTGGTGTATAGAAAAGCTACTGATTTTTGTGTTAATTTTATATTTTGTTACTTGGCTGGAGTATCTATCGTATCTAACAGTTTTCTGGTGGAGTCTTCAGAGTCTTTTAGTATTTGTTACCTGCAAATAGGGATGATTTGACTTAAGCCTTTGCTTATTTATATATTTTCTTTCTTTTTTAAAAAAATGTCTTTTCTTGCCTTATGACTATCAAGTAAGTCATAAGTACTGTTGAATAACAGTAGAGTCACTTTTGACTAGTTCCAAATTACAGACGAAATACTTTTTTTTTATATGATGTTGGATGTAGAACACACACACACACACACACACACACACACACACACACACACACACACACACAGTCTTTATCATGTTTAGATATACTTGTTTTATTCCTACCTAGTATGTTTAGGACTTCTGTCATGAAGGGATATTGAACTTTATCAAATAAATGATCATTCGAGTTCTGTCCTCTAGTGTATTTATATAGCATGATGTATTTATTAATTTGCATATACTGCCCCAAACTTATCCCTGGAAATAACCAGTTTGGTCACGATGTGTGGTCTTATTAATGCTTTACTGGGAGCTTTGCTTGGGGCTAGTCAAGGCATTTGGTCTGTAGTGCTTTTGAGTTGCATTCTCCTTTGGTTTGTGTGATCTTGGCTTCTTAGAATGAGATAGGCAGTGTTGCTTGCTGTTTGGTGGAACATTTTGATGAGTATTGGTGTTGGTTCTTTAGAGTTTGGCGGAAGTCAGTGGTGAGTCCTAGTCCTGAGTTTGTTTGATTTTTTTTTATTTTTTTTTTTTTGGAGTGTGTGTGTGTGTGTGTGTGTGTGTGTGTGTGTGTAGTTCTATGTTTTCCTTGCTGATGTTTTCCATGAATGGAGTGTGTGGTTGAGCATAGCTACTTATTTCATTGCCAGGGAACATAGAGGAGGTGACTGGTGTTTCCCATGTTTCCTTTAAGTATGTCCTACTGTATAGAGAAGTTCCTTTATTTCCCATTAGTGTTGTCTGTCATTTGGATTGAATCTTTAACACTTGGGCATCCAAACCATAGTGCTACTAGACTATGAAATAGAAAAATAATATAGGTGAGCTAATCATGCTGTCATTATCCTATTATTACATGTTTTGACCTCCATTTGTTATATATTATAATTATAATCTTATAGATTATCATCATATAGCCCATCTTCTACCATCTTCCCATAAAAATCTTTTAATGGATTAATTTCATATAGCTCAGGCTGGCTTTGGACTTACTGTGTATCCAAAGATAACTTCGAATTCCCGGTCTGCACCTATCTCCTGAGCACTGTGCCAACACACTTATCCAGTGCTGAAGACCAAACTCAGGCTTTGTGCATGTAAGGAAAGCATTCTACTAATAGAGCTACCACACTGCAGTCAGCCTAGCTCTACAGTATTTATGAGTGTGTTTACTTGGTTTGCTGATTCAATTGTTTTTAGCTTTGAGGCACCAAGATATGGTAAGAAAAGCTACTCTTTTTGCCTCAGGCCAACTAGGAAACAAGACATTAGAGGAAGAGGTTGTGGCCAAGATATACCCCTTAAAAGCTGACCTTCAGTAACTCACTTCATTCAGTGAGGCCCAGTTTCTACCATCTTCCCATAAAATTCTTTTAATTTAATTCTTTTGATTGTCAAAGCCCTCACATCTTGCTTTATCATTTTTTTCCAAATCTTACCTAGGAAGATGGTGTGAGACCAATTCTTTAACACGTGAGTGTGAGGTTTAATTCCACATCCATGTTATATCAGAGCTAGCTTCTCAGTGACTAAAGGAATGTTCAGAGTAGTAGATTCGGAGGCTTGGTGAGTTGGTGAGCGTGATTGCTCTGAAACGCACGGTTGTGGGATGGAGTATAATTAAGCGTTTTGCTTTGAAAGCCTTGTGCATTATACTTGTAGATAACTTGTTGGCTTTAACTGTTGCTACTTTGAAGCCTAGGTTGATGCCCATATGCACAGTGACTGGCATGAGGAAAGCTATGCAGTTCAGCTATTCCTTCGGAGGCTGTTAATTGAAATCCTGAGTTAAATACGTAGTGTGCAAATGGATTGTGAGTCACAGATGCCAACTGTATATTGGAATTTTGAGCTTTATGATACAGCATGAGTTAGAAATCTATAGCCATAGATGTTCTTGTATTTTCTGAGTTTTGAAAAGTTTGGAACTTTGCATTACTATTGAAAAAAAATTGTTTGAGAAGACTTTGAATATGAGTCTGTGTGTAACTACTGTGTCCAAAGTCTGTGGACGTAAGGCTTTCTGAGAGCTGATTTGTATGCTTTTATTCTGCATTTGGCCAATAATAAACGTTTTAGCTTAATCTTGAGTGTGTGAAATTTTCATTCAGCTTTCCCAGGGATTGGCTTACAGGTGTCACTTCCACGTCCAGCACCAGCTGTCACTTTGTTGAGCTTTAGTACTCTTTATTTGCACAATGTTTATCTATTGTAAACTGTGGATGTCAAAACCCACAATCTGCACTGTCACTTCCTTTGGACAGTAATTCTGCTAACATGGCTTCCACAAAACTGACTTTCTGAGTCTTGAAAATGTTTTGAGACTGCCCTCCAAAAGTTAAGGTATGATAAGTTTCCCGAATTATGACTACTTTTTGAAGTTTATTTTAGTATTTTCATATAACTTTCAAAAAACCTCTATTATTGTTAAAAGAAAACTCCAAACATTTCTTAAGCCTTTTGGCATGGCATTTAAATTGCTCAGATTATGTCCTTAGAAGATTATAGTTTTATTGCATAGCAGAGGTTTCATAATTTATATCTTCTGCTGAATTTAAAGCTGAAATTAATACGTCTAATTTCAAATTTTGCTTTATATGTTAGATTCAAATAATGTTTATGGAAGTATTCTGATAGGAGAAATACAAAGGGTATTTTGTGGTTTGCCCTTCTTGCTGTGTTCAAAATAGTTTTGCAACTTGAGATCCTTTAACTGCATTGCTTGCAGCAATCTTGTTTAAAAAGAAAGGTGAGGTAAACTAACTAGTGATGTTTATAGTTACTCTAGCAACAGCACTTGGCTTTAAAGAGCAAAAATTTATAATAAGTATGTTAATCAAATATTTAAACAGCACTCTTAGTGATGTTTACAAGTGTTTTGATTATGCTGGTTTCTTTATACTTTTCATATGTGTTAATGCTTCAGTGTAAAAATGTCATTTTCTTCTCTGTGAAAATTATGTAGTTGAGCTGAATCAGTGAGTCATCCTTAGTGTTTGCCTTTATGCTGTTTTCTTTTTGATTGGCTTGAACTTAAGATGGAAGTTTGTCTTGTTGGTATAGGTGTGTGTGTGTGTGTGTGTGTTTATGTATATATTAATTTTAAGTTTAGTTAATATTGAATAGATCATGACAGGTTATTGGTCTAAGTTTAGTTAATGCAAAGTATGTTTTTATAGTTAGATTTCCCATTTCTTCCTTAGATTCTTAGATAATTGTTGGATCTGTTCTGTTTTTCTTTTTTTTTTCTTTTTTAGTTACTTAAAAGAGCTGCATCTTTATTTTGCTTTCTGACTCTGTACTTGTACCTCTTGTACCTTCAACACTTTGACAATGATTTTCTGCTCTTCAATAAGGAAAGCCTGTTTGATCCTGTCATGGACACACTTGGCACATATGGAACAACCATAGGCCCTGCTGACCTGCATCTTTGTCTTAGACAATCTCATAAGGACTTTGGGTCTCACAGCTGAAACCTCTTGCAGTCTCCCTAGGCACACACCTCATGCAGATTTAGGTGATTTTCCAACCTTCTTGGTATAAAGGTAAATAATCCTGTTGCCAGGGGTTTGCGACAGCATAGTTTTGTTAGCTGTATTGTAGGAAAGCCTTCGACAGTATGTCAACCACTGGACCATTCTGAGTGCCTCTAAGCACAATCTCTGGAAGAGAAAAAAACCTGTTCTGTACTTCTTAAGTCATATTTTTTGTTTTATGTATTGTATATCCCTTGACTATGATGGAGGTGTCATGTATTGAACACAGGGTCTTACATATATACACGGCAAGTGCTCTGTCATTGATTATGTACTCAGCCTGGATACAGTGCATTGTGCATTTTCAGAAATATCCATTCTGAATGGATATTTTATAGTTATATCATGTAAAAAGCTAATTCTTTTAAAATGTGTGGAGTCATATTTTTTAAATATTTATTTATTAATTATATATAAACACACTGTAGCTGTCCTCAGACACACCAGAAGAGGGCATCAGATCTCATTATAGATGGTTGTGAACCACCATGTGGTTGCTGGGAATTGAACTCAGGACCTCTTGAAGAATAGTCAATGCTCTTAACCACTGAGCCATCTCTCCAGCCCCCATTTTTTTTTTTTTTTTAATATACTGACAGTATGCATAACAGAGGGCCAGAAATGTATGCCGGTGTAAGACTACTTGCTTAGGGGCTTCTGACTCTGGATTTGAGTTGTACTGTATTAAAAAGGAAACTTATTAATATGGCTAGACACATTTAGTAACACAATAAAGTTAGATGGACTTCTTATGGGTATTTTGAAGGAAATTCTTTTCTTCCCCTGATCTTTAGTTACAGACTTGAATTCTGCCTTTTATTTATTTTTTTCATTTGTGAAATTCCATTTCTAATTTCCTGAAGCATATGTAATAATTTCATAATTTAAAAGTGCAGCTCACTGAGCACTTCCTATGAGCTCATCACAGGTCTGGGCTAACAAGTCTCTGCCCAGTGGACTTGACTCTGTGTACAGTGTGCCTAGCTTCATCCCTCAGCTCATTTAGGACAAATGATTGCTAGGAAATTTAACACAGTTCACTTGACCTATACATTTATTGCACAAAAGTAATATTTTCTTGTTAAAGTTCAGTTTTGCATTTGATGAAGTCTTCATATTCCCCCTGATGTTATGCACTTTTTCCATTCCTTTCCCTTTTCCTATATAACTCATATAATCCTTCATGTAAATTATATTAAAAAGTCACGAGGGGGTGTTTAATATAGATAATTCAGGCATTTAAATTAGTTTAATTTTAGGGTATGGAGGGAAGGGAGCGGAAAGGTCTGGGATCCAACTCAGGGTCACAGGCATACTATCACACTATACTCCCTGTCCCCAGGATGCATTTTTAATGGAACTTTAAAAACTTTTCTGTGTGTAGCACTGTTCTTTCCTGGATCTTATTTTTTTTTTTTGACAGTTTTGACATCTCCATCTTTGTCTCTATTGTCTGTAGTTACCACAAAGTCCTCATTTTTATCCCTTGACTTTTAATATTCCCAGTTCTTTGTCAAAAGTCATATAATTACAGTTTTAACTACTTTTGAATGTTTTATTTCAAAGTTTATATCTTCTTGTATTTTTTTTGCTGTACGTTTAGTTTATTTTTAATTTTCTAGCATGTACATTGTAGTGTTTGGTATATCTACAGAGGTCCCCAACTGTGACCACTTTGTAGTTCCAGAAAATTTTGTCAGTCCACCTCCATGATAATTGTGGGCCTCGTGGTAGTATAGTAGTCACTCCCAGCCCCCTTCCCTGCCAGACCCTGCAGCCACTTGCATCTTGCTTTGTCTGCAGACACCCTATCTAGACATTGTTTAAATGGAATTACGTGACATGTCTTTCCATCTGCTTTTCACTTATGGTGTTTTCAGGGCCTCTCCAAGTTGTAGCATTTACCAGCACTTTGTTTCTTTTATTGCAGATAGTAACCCATTGTATGTATCCAGTCATCCATTCATGGCATTTACGTCGTTTTGATTTTCTCTATTTGGCTATTATGAATTTATGTATAAGTTTTGTGCTACATATATTTTAGTTTATTTGTGTATATACCTGGAAGTAAAATTGCTATATCACGTATAACTCTACGTATAGCATTTTGAGAAACTGCCAATCTGTTTCTCAAAGTGGATATATGGTTTTGTACTTTGACATTGTCTGAGTGTCTTTATCTCCTGATGAGTCTTTAAATTGTAGCTCTCAGGGGAGTCTGAGGTGATAGCTCAGATTTTAATTTATAGTTCTCTAGTGAGTACTAATGTTGACTGTTTCATATCTTCATTGGTGACTTAGTGCATTTTGTTTTCATTTTGAGATCCTCCTGCCTCATCCTATAGCTGTGCACTACCATACCTATGCTTGTATATCAGTATTTTGGAGAAATACCTATCCATTCAGTTTTCTTCAGACAGGGTCT
Source organism: Micromys minutus (assembly GCF_963924665.1). Taxonomy (NCBI): domain Eukaryota; kingdom Metazoa; phylum Chordata; class Mammalia; order Rodentia; family Muridae; genus Micromys; species Micromys minutus. The sequence goes on from NC_137981.1 coordinate 32,319,127, forward strand.
CACTGTCTGCACACCAGGCTGGCACCAAACTCTTAGAGATCCTCCTATGTACTTCATCTCTCTTTCAAATCAAAGGCCTCTTTTTCATTTATTATTATTACATGCATATATGTATATTCATAATGCTTTCTTGCCTGCCTGTCTTCTTCTACCCACCCACTCCCACTGTTTTTCTTTCTTGCCTCTCCTTGTTCCTCATCTTCTCCTCTTTGTCTCCTAACATCTCTCTCTCTCTCTCTCTCTCTCTCTCTCTCTCTCTCTCTTTCTCTCTCTCTCTCTCTCTCTCCTTTCCTTTTTTTTTTTTTTTTTTGTTTGGACTGTGGAGTCCAATCATTATAGATGGCTGTGAATCCTGGCACTTCCTATCATCTTGGGCAAATCGTTGCTGTCACTTCCTGTGTCCTAGGACCCTTAGGAAACACTTGGAATATCTGTGCTGTAAAGAACACACCTTGGAACAAATGGACTTACTAGTTAGACTTTTCCTGTCACTGTGGTCAAAATACCTGACAAAAGGCAGCTAATGGGGGAGGGATTTATTGTGGCTCCTGGTTCTCGAGAGTAGACTCTTGTGGCAGAGAAGGTGTGGTGGAGTTCATGCAGCAGCATGTAGTTGGGTTCCTCCTGTCTTGGTGTAGCAAGAAGCCAAGAAGGGAAATTCCACCGAGCAGTCCTAGCTTTCCTCCAGCTCATGGATGGTACCACCCTCTTCAGGGTGAGTCTTCCTCCTCAGTCAGTACTCCTTGGAATACAAGATGTACTTTATTCTTTTCCAGGGTGTTTTTTATTCCAACGAAGTTAAAAAAAAATCAACATCAATTTGTAAAAACTCATATACAGGTTGGAATGTTGTGAAGTGCTTAGAAGAGTTTGGCTAATTTAGTAATCATATGTGTGACATCATTCCTAAGAACCTTATTAGAGGTTATGTTTAAAGAGGTATTATTAACAGCTTCAAAAACAATTGTGATGGCACACATCTGAAATCGTGGCTTTACAGAGGCTGCTGAGGCAGGAGGATCAAAGAATTCAAAGGGGCTTGGACATCATATTTCTGCTGTATAACAAAATAAAACACTATAAGGTGAAAGCAGGATAATTTTAACCTGGCTGATTACAAAAAATATTCTATATATTCAACAAACCTGGTAGGTCCAGATTAATGAGTTATGAAATATTACATAGTCATTAAATTATATTGTCAAAAGTATTTGCTTAATTTCAATTTATTACTATGTGTGCTTGCATATGTATGTGTATACAGGCAGTGTGTGCATGGTGCATGCATGGAGTTGTCAGGCTTGTGCTGCAAGTGATTTTACCCGATGTGTCATCTCATCAGCCCTGCCAAAAATTTAATGACACATAAAAATTAGGATGAAATAGTAAGTCCTGTGGAGTGATATAAGTGGAAGAGGCAAATATATTGTTATAATGAGTGTGTCTATAATTCTTTAAAGAGATAGTGCAAGAAATTAGACTGTTTATTGTGTACAGCATATAGATAAAATATTTTATGCTGTTGACAGCAGCTTATTCTTGAAAGCCTTAAGTATTTGTTTTGATTTTGTTCTATACTTAATTTTGTTACTCTGATTTCCATGGATAATTGGATTTTTTTTTCTTTTTAAAGTAGGTTTGGCCTGCAACTCTGTAAAAATCAGGCAGGCCTTGAACTCATATAGCTCTGCCTGTTTCTGTATCTGCAGTTCTGAGATATTAAAGACATATTTAATATACATTATTTTTGGAAGGGATCATAGGTGAAAAGCCCAACTCTCAGTACTGGTTCTTCTGTGGAAGACTTGTGGACTTTAAATTGACTTTTTGTCTTTTGTAACAAAACAATTTGTTCATCTATAGGATGAGAAATTAGATTTATAAAATTTAAAAAATTTTTAATTAATTGGTTTTATATGTATGACTATTTTTCTCTATCCATGTCTGTGTACATGTGTATGCCTGCCACTCACTGAAACCAGAGAGGGTGTCAGATCCCCGGGAACTGGGGTAGCAATTGTGGGCTGCTATATGGGTGCTGGGCTTGAATCCGAGTCCTTTGGAAGAGCAGCTAGTATCTTAACTGCTGAGCCATCTTTCCAGCATTGGACTTATCTTTTAGAAGGCACTACAGTAGAGTGATAAAGATCTGAGAAGTCAAGTGTGACAAGTTGGGGACTATAGCTGTGGAAATGACCAGCTATATATGTTTTCTTAATCCCTATAGGACATACTACCTCCTTTTGGCTGTGTGGCATTTGGTGAGCACTTAGCCTCTTTGTGCCTTAGTTTTCCTGTGGGAATAATAGCATTTTATAGGAATTAAGAAAATTAGGTGAATTACTATGTGTAATGGGAGTAATATTGGGTGTGGTACACAATTAGGGTTCAATAAATATTGACCTCTCACTATATAACCTCCCTTATGTAGTTACTTAGTGCCAGGGTTATTTTTACTCAAAATAGTGGTTGTTAAAATTTGTATCATTTAAAACTTTACTTAGTATTCTGTTTAGTTATGCTTGAAATTGTGGAGTTTGCCAGTTTGTGAAGTAGAGAAGTTCTGGTTTTGAATTCTTCTTCTGACTTCACACTGTGCTTTCTTATTTTGGGTTCTTGTATCTAGTTTCTTCAGGCCTTAATTTTATGAGGATTTTTGGAGAACTCAGCACTAAAATCTTACTTGATTTTGTTCTTTCTTTCTTTCTTTCTTTCTTTTTTTTTAAAGAGTTTGATCTAACTCTTTAGTTTGAAGCCATGGTATGTAGTTTAATCTGTTTGTAGTAACTTGCAGTATAGTATTCTTTAGTTGTACCTATTTTTCTTCAACTGGTATTTTAACTTTAGGACATAGCATAAGGGTCAAGATAATGTTATAGCAAATTGACTAGCCTGTTTATAGGAAAAGTTAGTATTATGGCCTTTTGAATCTCAGTTAGGAATTGGTAGAGCATACTTTTGCATTTAATTTAGTAGTTGCATAGGTGTTAATTTAATCCCAGAAAAGACTGTATCCAGCTGTTAATAGGAAATAAATCAACATATTAGTTACTCTTAGAATTAATTACCACATTGAAGTTCATTTTGTAACATTAAATGAAGGCTATGGAAATAAATTAGTTTTATATTACATTATTATCTGTCAGTGATTGTATGAGGTAATTAATTTCTTCAGTTTGTAATGACTCAGCTTTTGCACTGCTGTGGAAAGTTTTATCTGAGAATAGGTCACTCTGGTAGCAAAAGTTTATCAATGCAGTTATAATGAATGTAATTATATATTTGTTTTCTATAGGTATTTCAACACATGGTTTTTTAGTTTGTTTTTTATCTTTAGAAGTTTTCCCTTTTTGTGCAGGGTATCTGAAGTAAATGTTGCAGGGGTCATTATTTCTACAAATTACCAAGAAACAAGAAATTTTGCTTGTTTTTGTTTCTTCTGACTGTCCTATAGTTACCTTTTGTTATAGTGATGAAACACCATGACCAAGGCAACTTTGGGAAGAAAGTTTATTTTAGCTTATGGTTCCAGAGGGAGAGCCCATATTTAAGGCCCAGTATTACTGCTGGCTGCAGGCAGCAGGCAGCAGGATCAACTTGGGGGAGGTCATAGTTCTTTCCACATGCTGGAAGCAGAGAGTGGACCAGAAATGGGACACATCTGTAAACTCTCAAAGCCCACCCCAGTGGCTTATATCATTCAGGGAAGAATGTCATTGGCTGATTCAAAATATTTAAGGCAGACAGGGCAGCATATAAAACCAAAGGAAGAGGACTGAGAGCTCAAGGACAGCCCAGGCTACGTATTGAGTGGAGCAAGCTTTGGTTGCATAGTTAAGACTGTGTCTCAGAAACCTAAAATAATCAAGAAGCATGCAAGCAGGCAAACAAACAAAAAATAGAGCTCTGAGGTTCAGTGGTGAAGTGCTGGGTCCTGTTATTAGCAGTGGGGAAAAAGGGAAAATGCACATAGCAAAGTGCAAACTGGCTGCTGTAGTGCAGTTCTACAGCCACTGCTAGAACGTTTGTGAAAGTGACACCAACGTGTTTTTGGAGTTAGTGAGTCCATTTTAAGTTTTTGAATGTAATTTAAAAATTTAGTGGTAAATTTAAAAAAGAGGGATAAAACAAAAGATAAGCAACCAGCTTTAGATATTCCCAGGTGCTATACTGGTAGGTCTGGTCAGGCCTTTCTTTCAACTCTTTCTCAGAGAGTTGCTAGCCCAGCGTGGCTGTTTCTTTGTTGCTGAGAGAACTGTATGTTTGTTCTGTAGTCTGCATCCTGCTTTTTAGCTTTGACTAAATCCTGAAACTAGTTATTGTTACTTAGTGACTCACACCTCGGAACTCTACCCCACACCAGGACAAGGAGTTCTGTCCTATCCTTTCTCATCTACTGCTCTGTGGACTCATTTGAAAATTTGCTTCTGAGCTTTAAAAAAAAAATTTTTTTTTAAAATGGGGGGACCAAACAAACATCTTTGCATCATTTCCAACTGGTTTTAGTTCATAAGGATTATCTTATAAGTGACAAATTATCTACCAAAAATGATAAAGGAGCATTTTAAAGCGAGTAATGAAATTTATCCTTTATTTTCTTTCTAACAACAAAGATTGTTCCAATTTCTGATAAATTACTTGCATTAATCATATGTTGCATACTTACAACCACAGTTTTGTACATTACCCACGCTTGAGTATGTTTCTGTGTGGTTTTTATACTGTTGATAGTTAGGTTTACATGAAGTCAGAGGTGAGGAAATGATGTAAGACAGTCAAGAATGCAGGGAAGATGAGGAAAGCATCTTCTGTAGTTCCAGTGAGTACTCAGGAGAGGGGACTGAAGAGGATCTAGAGGCCGGCATGGGCTACACAGTGAGACTCTGATTCCAGAAAAGAAAATTAAACCTAGAAACAAAAAAGCATATAACCAATTTAATACAGTAATGATTTTCTTCATGTATACTGTCTTCTACTAGAATGGTAAGTGATCTTCATATAGGTAGTAGTAGATTTATTTGATCCCTTTAGTCTTTGCCATTCTGACTGGCTCAATTTCCTTAGGACCCCAAGAAGAAATACCCCTGTACATTCTAGCTTTTGGAATTAGGGATTCTGGGTTGTACTGTGTGTGACTTTGCTAGGTTTCTTCTGTTCTTTGGCAGTTTATTTGGGTCAGCATGACTTCTACATGTACACTGGTGGAAGTATTAGGCAGCTCTTGACTTTTTTTTGACCTTTTTAGGTTTTGTTTTTCCTGATTTTTTTCCCCCTTGTGTACTTCTAACCATTCTGTGAGAAATTATTTCAGACATTTTTCTTCCTAGTTTCTCCTTTAAGGAGTTTGAGTTATTGCTTTCTCAGTTACACCAGTATTATTTTATATAATTATTTTTTATTGTTTTAATTTATGTGCGTGTGTCTGTGTGCACATGACTGCAGGTACCCCCAGAGGGCAGTGGATTTTAAGGCGATGCAATTATTGGTGGTTGGTTGTGAGTAGTCTGATGTGTGCTGGGAATTACTTGGGTTTTCTGGAAGAACAGTTTGTGCTCTTAACCACTGAGCCATCTCTCCAGCCTCTTGTTCATGGAACACTACTGATCAGTTAATACTTGTGCTTTTTGTTCTTGTATATCTTATTTTCCTCTGTCCTCTGTCCCTTTCCCTTCCTTTGCATATTCTTACTCCTGGGGCTTGAGTCTGGGACCTTGTGCCTAGGAGGCAAGTGCTTTATCATGGAGCTGTATTTTTAGACTCTTTAAAAAATTTATTTCTGGACAAGGTCTTGAAAAGTTGTTCAGGCCAGCAGTCTTCATGCCTTAGTTTCCCTAGTATCTGGGATCCCACATATGGACACCATGCCCAGCTCATGTTCACAGTTCTATTTTTTCTGCTTACACTTACTCACTGTATGTGCTACAGAGAATCTAAAAGTGAAATGCTCACAACTCAAGAGGCTCACTCACTAGCCATACCCACTCCAGTATTTCCAAGCACAGACATTGGACTGCCCAAGTAGCCAAAGCTAGAAACTTGTGTCTTCAGGACTGAGCCCATAGACTCCATCAATAAGCTGTGTTGTTTTAATCCATGGATATTCAGGGTGTCCAGTCCTCCTCATCCTGACATTCTTTTGTTCATTCCTCCCTTAGACAGAGTACAGGATGACTTTATTAAGGAAACCTGTCTTCCTTTAGAACAGGGCAGGCGCTTCTCCTCTGTGGTGGGTCTCTGTCTCTCTATATAAACCATATAAAGCAGTGAGTGTGCTTTCTCTGGTTACATAACCTCTTCACAGTTGTGCATAGCAGTGCATGCCTGTAGTTCTAGCTGCTTTAGGATCTGAGGTGAGAGGACTGCTTGAGCCTAGAAATTTGAGGCTACTCTGGGCAGTATGACAAGACTATCATCTCTAAAAAAGGCTCTTGATGTCACCTTTCCTTCCCTGTAAAACAAAACCCATTAAAAGATTTGTCTGCATATGTGGGCTCTCACTCTTCTCTATTTTCTCTTGAATTATTCTCTTAAGTCATTTTGGCTTTTTATTTTCCAATACTGTACTTTTAATTTTATTTTGTCCCTTTCAGTTGTTGTTCTGACCAAGATCATTAATGGTGTCTAGATTGCTGTTCCCAGTGGTCTTTCTGTTTCTTACGTTACTCACTCTGATCAGCATCAGTCATCTCCGAATTCCTGAGAAGCACCTGTCAACACAGCTTCCAGGAGATAACCTCTCAAGGTGTTCTTCATACTTGTTCATTATTTTCCCAGTTTCTTACTTGATCTTCAGCTCTCTGACCCTTAAACTTTGAGTTGTTTCAAGGTTGGACCTCTTGTTCATCTGTACTTGGTCTCGTAGTGATCTCATACATTTTTGACTTTAAATTCTGCTTATGTTATGGTAACAGATTTCCTATGCTGTTGTGTAAAAGATCAATACTATACCTTTTCGGCTTTGTAACACTGCTTCAAGGGTAGGGATTCTACAGACCATAGGTATATCAGGGCTCTTGGTTTAAATTACTCCTAAGTTTAAAAAGTTCCAAACAAAACTGTCTGGTTGCTATTCTAGTCAGAACTTAGTTCAGTAATCTTAAAAGAGAAAAAACCAGTTGCTTTGAAAACTCTTTCTTATTTATTACTTTTTACTTATTCACTTTACTTGCCACTCACTTTACTACTGCTCCCCTCCCAGTCACCCCTTCCCACAGCCCTTCGTCCTTCCCCCCTCCTCTGAGCTGCACCCCTCTCTGACCCCCAGCATATCCCTGCGAGGCTAGGAACTTCCTTTCCCACTGAGGTCAGTCAAGGCAACCAAGCTAGTAAAACATATCCCATGTACATGTAACAGCTTTTGGGGTAGCCCTCACTCCAGTTGTTTAGGACCCGCATGATGGTCAAGCTACAAATCTGCTACATGTGTGCGGGAAGGCTTAGGTTCAGCCTGTTTGTGTTCTTTGATTGGTGGTTCAGTGTCTTGAGAGTCTCAAGTGTTCAGGTTAGTTGACTCTGTTGGTCTTCCTGTGGAGTTCCTATTCTCTTTGGGTCAGCAATCCTGCCTCCTGTTTTCAATTAAAGTCCCTAAGCTCCACCCACTGTATGGGTGTCTGTTTCTGTCTGAGGCAGCTGGTGGGTGGAGCCTCTTAGAGGACAGCCTTGTTAGACTCCTGTTTGTATTGTTCAGCATCCACAAGTCTCTGATGTAGGCGGGTGGAGAGATGGGAGGTAGGTTGGGGGAGAATGAAGTTGCCCCCACCCACCCCCTATAGCAGGCTGATCAGGGCAGCCTGGCTTGCCCCAGGGGACTCAGCTAGCAGGGAAGATCCTGTGAAAACTTAAATTTTAAAAGTCAGTGATATTATTCTTGAAGGAATTAACTTTACTTTTGAATTCTATTTTTGTGTGGAAGGTGATGGATGACAAGCTTACTGTTGCTAACTTTGTTTTCATTTTTTAAGGTTTTATTCATATGTACATATTTTATTTCATTTAATTAATTTATATATTCACTTTACGTCCTAATTGCAGCCCCTCCCTCATCTCCTACCAATTCAACCCTCACATCTTCCCCCATTCTTCCTTCCCCTTCTCCTTAGAGAAGGGGAGGCCTCCTCATGGGTACCAACTTGCTCTGGCATATCAAGGATATGTTTACACACCAGGAGTAAACATATCCTCTTCCACTGAGGCCAGGCAAGGCAGCCCAGATGGCTAAAGGGATCCAAAGTCAGGCAACAGAGTTAGAGATAGTAATGCTCCAGTTGTTAGGGGACCCACATGAAGACCAGTTGCATATCTGTTATATATGTGTAGAGGTGTAGTTCCAGCCCATGCATGTTCTTTGGTTGATGTTTCAGACTCAGAGCCTCTGTGGGTCCAGGTTAGTTTATTCTGCAGGTTGTCTTGTGGAGTCGCTTGACTCCTGGTTTCCTCAATCCCATTTTTCCTGAGCTCAGCCTATTGTTTGGCTGTGGGTCTCTGCATCTGTTTCCATCTGCTGCTGGATGAAGCCTCTAAGGAGACCGTTATGCTAGGCTCCTGTCTACATGCATTGCAGAGTATCATTACTAGTGTCAGGGGTTGGCTCTCTCCCTTGGGTCTTAAGTTGAGCCAGTCATTGGTTGGCCATTCCCTCATCTCTGCTCCATCTTTATCCCACACATCTTGTAGGCAGGACAGATTTTGGGTTGAAGGTTTTGTGGGTGGGTTGATGTCTCCCTTTTTCCACTGGAAGCTACAGGAGGTGGCTAGGAGTCTCAGCCAGGTTTCATCCCCATAGACTCCAAGAATCTCTCCTGTCCAAGGTCTGTACTTTGTCCCAGAGATGCTTCCCACCAAATTCTGTGTGTTGCTCCCCGTCTCTCCATCCCAGTCTATTCCTGCTTCCCTCGTAATCCCTTCTTCCATCCAGATCCCTCTACCCATCCAGTCTAATATCTATTTTATTTACCCTTCTGAATGAGATTCAAGCGTCCTACCTCGTGCCCTCTTTGTTACTTAGTTTCTTTGGGTCTGTGGATTATAGCATAGTTATTCTGTACATTATGGATAATAACTACTTATAAGTAAATATATACCATGTATGTGTTACCTCACTCAGGATGATATTTTCTAGTTCCATCCATTTTCCTGTCCTTGTTCTTAATAGCTGAGTAATATTCCATTGTATAAATGTACCACATTTTCTTGATCCACTCTTTGGCTAAGGGATATTTAGGTTGTTTCCAGTTTCTGGCTATTTTCAACTTACTGATTTTTTTCCTCCTTGATCATCCTGAAGTTTACCCCTTCTGTGTTTGGAAAATTCTTTTTTGTATGTTTTTCCTTTTATTTTGTGATAATACTTGTCTTTCTCTGTTATCTCTGCAACCGTTCCACCAATAGCATGTGTGTGTGTGCATATGCACATAGGTATAGGAATGTGGGGTAGATGTCAGGGCCTAGAGCTCACCTGTTGGACCAGGTCAGCACCAGCAGGCTTTCTCTGCCTTTTCAGTGCAGGTATTATAGTTGCATACCACATGGTGTTTAGTGGTGCTGGGGCTCTGAACTAAGTCCTCATGCTTGCTCACCACACACTTTATGACCAAACATCTCTTCAGCTGCTGTTATTTCCCTTCCTGTTTGCTTTTTTATCTTCTTTACATTATTTTTCACTAAATGGCCATGATGTGATTATTTAAGAGTTACTAGGGTTAGTGAATAAAGTTTTACATCATTAAGAGCTAATCAGATTTCTTTGTGCAGATAAGCACTGTAAACTATTATACATTCTCCTAGCTTTTTTTTTTTTGCTGCCTAATAGTGTAATCTGTATAATTGATTTTATAAAAATAAATAATATCTTCATTATATTTTAAAACTGGTACTGTATGGGCTGGCGAGATGGCTCAGCAGTTAAGAGCACTGGCTGCTGTTCTAGAGGTCCTGAGTTCAATTCCCAGCAACCACATGGTGGCTCACAACCATCTGTAATGGGATCTGATGCCCTCTTGTGGTGTGTCTAAATGCAGCTACAGTGTACTCATCAATCAATCCTTTAAAAACAAACAAACAAAAAACTGGAACTGTAGCCCTACCTTATTATTTATGAAATTGCATTATATTTCATCAGATGATTATAATATGGATTTTTTGTTGTTTTGTCTCAAATTTGCAGTGTGTCTCTTCCTTAGCTTCTTGAGTATTTGGGTTACAAGTGTGTTCAGCCAAACCATATTTATTGTACAGTTTGGCTGGACATAGAGTTGTTTTCGGTTTGTTTGAAACAAGGCCTCATTATGGAACTCTGACTGGCCTGGAACTTACTGTGTAGTCCAGGTTGACCTGGAACTCAGAGATCCTCCTGCCTCCTGAGTGCTGAGATTAAAGATGTGTGCCACCATGTCCATTTCCAGTTTGAAAAAATTAATTAAAAAATTGGTGATTACACTTCACTTTTACTATATTCTCATCCCTTCCCACTTCTCCAGACTTTTTTTCTAGTCAGTCTCCCCATTATATCTGTTCCCCATCCTTCCTCTCTTGGTGTCTGTCCTTCCCTCTCTCATTTTCTTCCTTGCTTCTCTTTTATTCAGGTTTCCCAGAACCTGTGTGTTCATGATTGGAGAAGTACCTTGCACTCAGAAGACAGCATCCACTACATTTCTCCTCATCCTTTACTTCCCATAGTCTTTCTACCCTCTCCTCTGTAATTTCTCTGGGTCTTGGATGGAGTGACATATGTCACATTCCTCTGCTTAACTATTGCCCACTGCTGTAAAAAGCTTTTGTAACCAAGTCTGAGCACTGCAGTAGTCTACAGGTATAAACATTCATATTTAGAAAGCAGTTTAGATAGGTGTTTATTTGACAGAACATCAGCATTAGATTTCCCAGTAGAGCATGTGACCTCCCCATGGGCTTTTGACCAGTTCTGTGGTGTCAGACCTTGTATTCTCATCCAGAGAGTTGCTTCAAATCTAAGCAGTTGGTCACCCTCAGAACATATCTTACCAGGCAGCTCAGCATAGAAGCAGGAAAAACTACAGGTATATATGATTGATCTAGCACTATGGTGGTGGGTATACAAGTGTTTTGGGAGCCTGAGAGATGACCTGGCCCATCAATCACAGGAGAGTATCCCACATCTAGCATTGGAATTTTGGTGTGAAAACCTCTGACTTCTGGGAGCGGGCTTACCCACCATGCAGAGCTTTTCCCTTCTTTAAATCTGTGAACTAGTAGGTTCCTATGAGTGACCCTCTCCCCCAACCCCACACTTCTTCTAATTCTCTATTCCCCTTTTCCTCTTTAAACCCCCCCCCATTCTCTTCTCTATTTTCATATAAATGTATTTTACTCTTCCTCTTCCCTTCAACTCCTCCTGTTCCACATCTGCTTTCTTACTGGCCCCTACTGATATTCACTGCAACTTAAACACAGCTATCTCAAAATTTGAGTCCAAAGTTCAGATATGAGAGAGAACTCCAAGTGTTTGTCTTTCTGGGTATGGCTTACCTCACTCAGTATACTAGCTTCCAGTTCCATTAGTTTTCCTGCAAATTTCCTTTTTCTCTAATGCAGTGTACAATTCCATGTGTAAGTGGTTTACGATAATCACATATTAACTTTATAATTGTGGTTACTGGCTGAATTCATGAGCAAAAATACTCAGGAAGTGGCAGGTAAACAATAGAAGTCTAGGCTATAAGTATTATATTACTATATGACTCAATTAAATATTTAAATTATTTATTTAATGCTTATTCTGTGCTTACCTATTTAGAGACAGGGTTTCTCTGTGTAGCCCTGGCTGTCCTGGAACTTGCTCTGCAGACCAGGCTGGCCTCAAACTCAGAGATCCACCTGCCTCTGCCTCCTCAGTGTTGGGATTAAAGTTATGTGCTACCACCACCTGGCAAGGGACTGGTGCATGGGCTGGGAAATGAACTCAGTAGGCATTTTATTAAGGTTCAGGACAGAATTGATTCTACTCTTTAAGGAACTTGTCATGAAAAGTAGTAGGAAGTAGTCATGAAAAGGTTTTATTTGATGTTCTTACTTTTTTGTAAAATCTTTGGGTATACCATTTAACTACTATCTTTGTTCAAATAATATACTGCTTAATCATGGTATGCATTAGTTTAGATGATGTAATGTGTATAGAGGAGCTAACATAGGATCTGTTATATGGACATAGAAACTAAAAAACCTAAATTCACTATGCCTGTGTGTCAGGTAGCTGGTATGTGCTAGTATGTGTATTTGAAAGCCTGCCATTTCTGGTGGTGTTGCAGTAGAAATATTGCCTTCGCCTGATGGTTTTATTTTCTCCATTATTTCTGTAGTTCTGTCACCTGGGCAAATTGTCAACCTTCTCTTACTCACTATGATATAACATCACTCCTATTTCATAGAGGCTTGAGAGAAACAGAAGAAGCAGTAAAATTGCCAAACAGTGATAATAGAGCAGAATGTTGAGGTTAAAACAGTTTAAAATCTCACACCTGTAGTCCCATCTCTTGGGAGCAGAAGGCAAGCGGAAGTTCAAGGCAATCCTGGGTGAAGTCTACACACTCTGCATTTGTAAGATTTTATTTAAAAAACAAACAATAAAACAAAATGTTTAAAATGCACCTTGCTCCCCATGGCTAGTTTGGGAACACTTTTAGCAAGTTACTTAATCTGTTTTAATTCTCAATTATTTATTTGTACTGGGAAGATAATGTAACAAGTGACTTACATGAGAAAAATGCATGCAAAATAGCTTGTCCAAGCACATAGTAGACACAACACAGATTGTGATGGTTGTGAATTATTTTGTCATTGGTGAGTGATGAATTCCTTGTTTGGCTTTGCTCTCTGTGTATAAAACTCATAATAGCTGAATTTTGGGGATAAATGGTATTGCTTCTCATGGAAGTGAAAGAAATCAATTCTCTTATTGAGTTTGTGTGTTGGTGTGTGTTTATGCATGTGTATGTGCACGCGTGCACACTCGCTATGGCTCATATGGAGGCTTTCCTTTTTCTGCTATGTGTTCCAGGGATCAAACTCTGGTTTCAGGCTAAATGGCAAGCACCTGCTGATCCAGCCCGCTGAATCATTTCAAAAGAAAAAAATTTCATGGTGGTACATACATTTTATTTGAACACCCCGGAGGCTGAAGCTGGTAGATCTCTGTGATCTGAAGCCAACCATGGGTTTGAAGTGAGACCTGTCTCACAACTTCTTCAGCTTGGGTCTCACATTTTCCCCAGGGGAAATGTTTAGGATGTGTGCCTAAGCCATAAGTGGGGTAGAAATTGAACACGATACTGTTACTGAATTTCAGTTCAAAAATGTAAAATAGCGAGTGGTTTTTGAATGCAGTGTTGCTTATTCTGCGAAGTAGGTGTCATGAAGGATGTTGGAAGTGCTCCTTATCTGAATGCCCAAGTCATGTGGTAACAGAAAATAAGGAGCCTCTGCCGTTAAATCATGTAAGGAGTTTATCTTTTTTAGCCCAAATAGTCATTTGCCAAGGGGGAAAAACATTTTTCAGATAAAAATCATTTTTTATGAATTGCATCGTTTTTATTTCCATTTATTCACCTGTAGTTAGTAAGCTTACCTTTTGTCAAAGAAATACCTATTTTCAAGGCTTTGACAATTTACATATTGACAGGAATTCTTTAAAGATTACAATTACCTGGAAAAAGAAATACATCTAAATTTTTAAGTGTGTTTTCTAAGGAAGGACTAAATTATTGGTGGCAAGAGTGAGCAAGTCATGATGTCAACGTTTCTGGTGACTGACTGCGGCTATGTCATCAGAGATGTTAGAATGATTTTTCTAAACCATTTTTTCTGAAAGTTACAGAAAAGTTAGCAACAAATACAATAGAAAGTCTCTTGTCACTATCATCTTTCCTGGCACCAGCAGATGGACCTAGGGACAGAACATAGCCCCCTTCGTTATTGGTGTCAAGACTTTGTATGCTGCAGTCTCCCATGCCTGAACCACTTTTATTAGGTTAAGTAAATACTCTATCCTCATGCTCTGAGTGGGCAGTGTCTACAGTTTCACTTTGTGTGGTGGTCTCACTGTCCACTCTCTGGCCATCTAGTGCCTACAAAACACCTGGAGGACAAGGAGGAGAGGTCAGGTAGCCTTCTACCACACAGGCTTCTGGAGCAGCCACAGATGGCTCTTCTACAGGAGGATGTGACTGGGGCTGATGGGATACTTTCAAAACTAGGCCAGAATAAAACCCCCTAAGGTGGAGCCTGTTTCTGCCTCTCTTCCTCTGAGGATACTTCCTAGCTCTGGTAGAGGACAACTCAGTGAGCCTGGTTTCAGCCAGGAGACCAAGAAGCTGTGAAAAGGAAGATGTGTTAAAAGCACCAGGGTTTGACAAGGACAGGAGCAGACCTCCCAAATGCCGGGAAAGGCTTTTAGTAGCCTCCGCTTGCAGTGTCAAAGACGAGGACACAGGCACCCACAGTCACTTTCAAATACAGGGTCCTAAAGCAATATTTTAATAATCGCTTAGTTGTGCCTTCTGTCATGAGAAACCTCAACTTTCTTGTCTAATGCCAAGATCCCCTTTTGCACCTTTTGCATTCCGTCTTGGATTTCTGCTCTTTTCTTTCTGGTTTTTGTTATTCTTTAGGGCTGGGTCATAACTATATATAAATGTACCTGTTCTTCCTCTTCCTCCTCCTCAGTCCAGTCACCACCCTCGTAAGTGTGACGTAGAAACAATTACGCCAACGTGCATTTCGAATCAGTCTTGTAGAATTTAGCTATTTGATTCATACCTTCTTGATTTATTTATAGTGTTCCTAAATACAAAATTTTTCTGTATAGTTGGGTGCTTAATAAGTATTGTAAACTAAAATGATTTGGCCTAACAGTGAATTTGTGATTTGTTTCAAGAAAATTTAATAATTTTATGAAAAGTTTTGAACTAAATATCAGAATGCTTAGTTTAAGGATAAGGCAGGTAAGCACTGTGCTGTTTTTGTTTTGGAATTGTAGTGTCAAGGCAGCAATAGCTGTGAGAGTGTTAAAATATTTTAATATGCCTGAGTTTTGGTGTTTTAATCTGTAAAATAGAGATGTTAATTTCTTCCTGATAGTCTTATTGTGAGGATTGGAAGTGATGCACATCAAATATCTGCACACCCCAGGGTCTGTAGGTGGTAGTTATTAATGTTCTAATCTTTCAATGATATCACATAGTCCTTAGTGTTCAAGTCTTTTACCTACTTGGCAAAATTTATTCATAGGCATTTTATTCTTTTATATTCTTTTAAATGGAAGTGCTTTATTAATTTCTATTTTGGGTTGCCCATTGCTAGCATGTAGAAACATAGCTGCTGGGCTTGTGGGGCAGCTGAATGGGAGAACAAGGGTCTAGGTTCCATCTCCAAACCAACAAGGGGGGATGGAAAGGGCTGTGATTTAGAAATACAATAGCTCTTTCTGAGCCAACTTTATATGCTGAAGTTTTGTTGAGTTTTTTTAGCTTGAATGGTGTTTGTTTGGTGTATTGTGTGGGGTTTCTAGATAGAAGATGATGTCATCTTTGAATGGATGTATTTTATCTTTTTTTAATTTTTATTTTGCAGTCTTCTTTGTCACTGGCTAAAACTTTAGTATAATGTGAGTAATAAAATAATGGTAGAACTAGGTGTCCTTATATTGTATCTTACCTAACGGGAAAGCTGCTGTTCTTTAAAAAATATTTTAATCTGACACTGTGTGTGTGTGTGTGTGTGTGTGTGTGTATGCATATATATATATATTTAAATTTCCTTTGCTCATATTTATCCCTTCCCCACCCACGGGTACTTTTCTTCCCTGCAGATAGTTTCTTTCTGCTTTATACATGCATTATACATGCGTTACACATGCATTCATTACACATGTGTTACACATGCATTACACATGTATTTTGTTCACTCTCCCTCTTTACTTTGGAGTAGTTGCTTAATTTTCTTGTTGCTGTGATAACATGCCCACAGAGAGCCTTAAAAAGGGAAGGGTTTATTTGTATTCACAGATTGGGAATATAGCCTGTCATCGAGGAGAGAGCATGACGGGGACAGGAAGCAGTTATTCACACTTATCCTTACTCAGCAACAGAGAAATGAACTCTGGTGCTCAGCTTGGTTTCTCCTTGTCTGATCTGAGACCCCAGCCCATGGAATAGTGTACCCACACTTAGGGTCAGTCTTTCTACACAATATTAAACTCCTTCACAGGCATTCCCAGAAGTCTGTTTCCAGGGTGATGCCTCCAAGTTGATAATCAAGAAACACTATTACAGGGCTGGAGAGATGGCTCAGTGGTTAAGAGCACTGACTGCTCTTCCAAAGGTCCCGAGTTCAATTCCCAGCAACCACATGGTTGTTCACAACCATCTGTAATGCGATCTGATACCCTCTTCTGGTGTGTCTGAAGACAGCGACAGTGAACTTATACATAATAAATAAATCTTAAAAAAAAAAAAAAGAAACACTATTACAGCTTCCTGTATAGTCTCCCTTTTAGTTGGATGTTTCCACACACAACTACAGATGAATCCTGGTGTTTATTTTATTTCTATTTCTTTTTCTTTTCAGTCCACTAGCCTGTGGGATGATTTGCCTACTTTCAGAGTGGGTCTTTTTTCATTTAAACCTTCCTGGAAACACATTCCCAGACATACCTGGAGATAAGTCTCACAGATGATTCAAAATCTTTTCAAGTTATCAGTGAATTAACCAGTACAGTGTGTGTGTGTGTGTGTGTGTGTGTGTGTGTGTGTGTGTGTGTGTGTGCGCGTGTGTGTGCGCGTGCGTGCGTGCGTGTGTGTGTGTGTGTGTGTGTGTGTGCGTGCGTGCGCGCATGTGTGCTCTGTATATGAAAGAAAACATGATATTTGTCTTTCTGCTCTAGCTTACTTGTTTACTATGATGATCTTCCAGTTCTTTTTTTTTTAAATTATATATGTCAGAGTTGATTCCTTTTTATGGTTGAATAATATGCCATTCTGTATATATACACCGTATTTTCATTGTCCATTCATTTCTTTATTTGTTTATGTGACTCAGTATTTTGCCTGCATGTATGCAAGTGCACCATGTGTGCACAGTGCCTACTGAATCCAGAAGAGGGCATTAGCTCCCTAAGAACTGAAGTTGCAGACAGTTACAAGATGCTATTATATGGGTACTGAGAACAAAACTTGAGTCTTCTCTAAGCAACCAGTATTCTTAACTGCTGAACAATCTCTTCAGCTGTCTGTTTATTTCTTGATTGGCATTTAGGTTGGCTGTGTATCTAAGTTGCAGAGGAAAACATAAGTAAACACTTCAAGGTGTAGGCACAGGCTAGGAATGAAAGGCCTCTAATAGTTCAAGTAAAGGCAAGGATTAATAATGGGCTGTCTGAAAAAAATGATAGGAGGCAAACCTTTATTTTGTGTCCCTCCCCTCTCCCCAGCAGCTTTAAAGTTTTAGTTGCCACATTAGGGTCATTGAGGTAAAATCTTAAAGGTATCAGGGTGAGAAGACAGGTATCTAGTTGTATTCTTGTGTAGATGGCGATCCAGTAATCCCAGCACCAAGTGCTGAAGAGACTGTCTTTACTCCAAAGTTTTCTTTTGACACCTTTGTTAAAATTTAGTTGGTTTATATGCATGTGACTATTCTGTTAGTCCATGTGACTGTCTTTTGCTAGTGTGGTGCTATTTTTATTATTGGGTCTTTGTAATATAATTGAGGTCAAGTATTGGGATACACGTAGCATTGCTTTCTTCATAGGATTGTTTTGTCTGTTCAGGAACATTTGTACTTAAATATGAGTTTCAGGGTTTTTTAATTTTCAAGTTCTATTTAGAATACCATTGATATTTTAGTCTGGATTGCACTGATCTATAGTTTTTTTTATGGATCTGAGTTTGAGAAGTATTTCCATCTTCCATTTTCTTCTTCAATTTCTTTAGTGTTTTAAAAAAGTTATTTTTAAAACTCATACACATACATGTGTCTAGTTATGTGTGGATTCGTGCCTTTTGTGTGGTGTCTTGAGAGGCCAGAAGAGAAAATTAGGTTCCCTAGAGCTAGAGTTGCAGGAGGTTGTGAACTGCCTGTTAGTTCTGGGTACCCAACTTGGATCCTCTGCAAGAGTGGTTTGCAGTTTTAACCACTGAGGCGTCTCTCCGGCCCCTCTTTTACTTCCGTGGTTAAGCTTATTCTTAGGTACTTTATTCTGTGGGACAGTGTTGTGTGGATTTTTTCCTCATTTCTTTCTCAGCATATTTGTTATGGGTACATAGAAAAGTGGCTGACTTTTGTGCTAATTTTGTATTATGTTACTTTCTGAAATTGTTTGAGATCTAAATTTTCTGTTAGAGTCTGGAGGGACTTTTAAGTTAGGATCATACTGTCTGCAAACGGGGATACCTCGCCGCCTTTCTTGACTCTGTTGAAGACTTTAAGAGCTGTTTTAACAAGTATAGAGTGAGTGGATGCCCTTATCTCATTGTTCATTTCAGGAAATGCTCTCAAGTTTCTCCTGCAACAGTGTTGGTTACATGGTTGGCAGATATGTTGAGATACAGTCTCCTGGTTCTGGGACTTTTATCATAAAGGGATGTTGAGCTTTGTCAAAAGTCTTGTGTGGATCTATTAAGTTAGGTGAGTTTTGTTTTTAAGATTTTGAGATGATGAACTAGATGAATATTGATTTGTGTGTGACCCATCCTGTCATCCCAGAAATAAAGCCCACTTGGTCTTGGTATGTGATCCAAAAGCATTGTTGAATTTTAGTTTGCAATTCTTTTACTGAGTATTTAAATTTTTATTTATTGTACATGTGTATGTGTGAGTACATGCCTGTCATGATGTGTTGTGTGAAGTCAGTTCTTTTCCACCTTTTTGTAGGTTCTGGGAATTAAACTCAGGTTTCAGGCTGGTGGAAGTATCCCCCCCCCCCTTAAAAATGTATTTTATGTGCATTGATGCTTGGACTGCATGTATTGCTTTCCACAGTTGTGAGCCACCATGTGGTTGCTGGAACTTGAACCCAGGACATCTGGAAGGACAGGCGGTGCCTTTAACTGCTGAGCCATCTCTCTATTTGCACTTTAACTTTTAAAAATGATTTTGTTTTTTAATGTGTATGGGTGTTTTGCCTGCATGTAAATCTGCACTTTGTACATACTTTGTGCCTGAGGAAGCTAGAAGAGTGTTTCAAATCTTCTGGAACTGGAGTAACAGGTGGTTGAAGGCTACAGTGTGGGTCCTGGAAATTAAACCCAGGTCCTCTAAAGAGCACCTAGTAATCTAATTGCTAAGCCATCTCTCTAACCCCTGGAAAGCACCTTTACCTATTCTTCTGCCTCTTTATTGAGAACTGCTACATCTGAGTTTCTGGGATTTGGTCTGTGGTTTTTGTTTTTTGGGTTTTTTTTTTTTTTGTTGTTGTTTTCTTTCTTTCTTTCTTTCTTTTCTCCCTTTCTCTCTCCTCCCTCCCTCTCTTCTTTTCTCCCTTTCTCCTTCCCTCCCTCCTTCCCTCCCTCTTTTCCTTTTTTTCTGTGAGTCTTTGCCTGTTTTTTTGGTATTGAGTTACTAATAGCTCTGTAGACTGAGTTGTAGTGTCCCTTCCCATTGTACTTCATGGAATAGGATAAAGAACACTGGTGTCAGTTCTTTGATGGCCCAGTGGGATCCAGCAGTGAATCTGTGCCATCCTGGACTTTTGTTGTTGGTGAAAGACTATTTCTTCAATCTGTTATTTGTTAGAGGTATATTTGGGCTATTTATTTCTTCTTGATTTAAGTTTTGGTAGGTCTTGCTTATAGAAATTTTCTCAAGTCTAGATTTTTTTTATCAGTTTAGGATATGTTTTTAATATTCTATATTGACTCTATTATTTATATATCTGCATGATATCTCTGTGCACATGGTGTCTGTGTGTACATGTGTGTGAGCAAGAACTAGTGCCTGTATATGGATATGCAGGTTAGAGGTTGATATTGGGGTCTTCCTCACTCTCTACCTTATTTTGAAAATATTTTAAAAGTATTTTGCCTACACACACACACACACACACACACACACACACACACACACACACGGTGTGCACCATGTGTGTACCTGGTATCCTTGGAGGCTAGAAGATTGCCTTGGAACTGGAGTTACAGGTAGTCAGGAGTTACTGTGTGGGTGTCCTAACCCTTTACCTTGTAGTCTTTACCATGTAGTCTTTGCTGGCCTGGAATTCACTGTAGAGACCAGGCTGGCCTTGAACTCAGACTATTTGCTTCTGCCTGAGTGCTGGGATTAAAAGCATGAGCCACTATGCCCAACATTATTTTTTGAGATATATCTTTTACTGAGCCTAAGCAAATTCCAGAATTCTCCTGTCTCTGTCTTCCCAACACTGAGATCACTTTGTGTGTGTGTGTTTGTGTGTCTGTGTCTGTGTCTCTGTGTGTGTTGGTTTCCTTTCTTTCCCTCATTGTGTTATTCTCCTTTACTTTTTCCCCTTTTGTTCATTTCCTATCCCTGCCTCCCCTCCCCACTGATACACATGTACACATGATGGGTGGTGGTATATTCGTATGTGTGCTGCTGCTATGCACTTGGAAGCCAGAGTAGGATGTTTTCTCTCACTTCTACCTTATTCATTTGAAATAGGCCTCTCCTTGAGCAAAGGGTAAGCTATCTATCTATCTATCTATCTATCTATCTATCTATCTATCTATCTATCTATCATCCATCCATTCATCCATCCATTCAGGCTGATGGCCAGCAAGTCCCAGTGACCCTCTGTCCTTTTCCTCCAGCCTGAGGTTGGAGAGCCAAAGTCATGTCCTCATGTTTGCTATATGTCAAGCATGTTAGTGATTGAGACATCTCCCTAGCTTTGATCCTGTGGCTTTTGTAGATTTCATTGGTATTCATCTTAAGATCCTTTTTTTCATCTTTAATTTTGTTAATTTTCTCTTTATCAATTTGGTTAGGGGATTTGTTAGTCTTATATAAGTAAGTAAATGTGTATGTGTGAGTGTGTGTGCATTGCCATCCGTTATCACTCATCCCATTTTATTTATTACTGTATGTGCACATGATGTGTGAAGTTTGGCTATGCCACAGCACATGTCCAGAAGTCAATTCAGTGTTGGCTCTTTTTCTATATCTTTCTACTTTTATTTAGCTTTATTTCTTTAATTTTCTTTTAACTTGGGTATTGGAGAGATGGCTCATCAATTAAGAGCACTTGTCTCAGAGGACCAGGTTCACAACCATCATAACTCCAGTTTCAGGGGATTTGATACTCTCTTCTGACTTCTGTGGGCACTAATACCCATGCAATTGATATACACATAAAATATAAAAATGATTTTTAAATTGCACTTTACTTTGTGTGTGTGTGTGTGTGTGTGTGTGTGTGTGTGTGTGTGTGTGTAGACAGAAGCTGTGAGATACATATGGAGATCAGAGGACAGTTTATTTATCTCTTACCATGTGGGCCTGGGAACAGACCTTCGGGATTGGTGGCAAGCACCTTTATTTACTGAGTTATCCTGCCAGTCCACTCAACCTTTGAGATGAGTTCTTTGACTGAACCAGGAGCTCACTGGTTGAACTAGACCAGGCTGCCTTTGGGATCTTTCTGTCTCTTTCCCTTGCTGGCTCTATGTGTGGTTGCTCAGGCTCCAAACTCTGGTCTGCCAGTGCTCTTAACCATTTTACGTTGGTTCTTTGTACACCAGTGGCCTCTGCTGGTCACAGTTAACATTACAGTCTGTGGGCTGTCAAGATTACTAGTTCATATTCCCCAAGTTAGTTTATGCTTCAGGAAGGGGTGGTGTGCCAAGTGCATTAGAAATCTGGGGAGCAAGAGCAACACTGAGATCTTTAAGACAGACTTGGAACTGTGCTTTAACAATCTGTTAGGTAGCTTCATAGGTATAGCTGCTCTGACATTTCTAGGAGATAGAATCTCACAGTAAACTCCAGGCTCGCCTGGGGTTTCTAGTCTTTACACTCTTTCTTCTACTATGATCCCTGAGCCTTAGGTGGAAGAATTATATTGTAGATGGAGCAGTTGGAACTGGGCACCACATCATCTCTTGCTCTCTGTACTTGAGGTTTTCTGGAATGGTTTCCATCTGCTACAAAGATTTTTTTGGACGAGGTTTGTAAACTACATTTATGGGTATAAGGATAAATATTTAGAGTTTTGTTGGGGGATTAGACTGGTTTAGTGAAGTGGCAATTGTAGGTTCTCTTCCAATATCTAAATCACTATCCTTGCCTGGGTAGTTGGCTTGGTTTCCAGTATCTGAATTGGGTTGAGCAGTTCTTAAGGGCATTTAGAGAGGTTTTAGTTATATCACCAATTGTTGGATACCACCAAGTGAGTAGCATGCTACTCTTGCAGCAGCTCTTAGGGTTATCATTTCATGTTGATCACTGTTGTGGTTCATAGGCGTCATAGTGGCTTCCCTGATCTGAGCAATAATGATACCACTAAACATGCTAACATGGAAGGGGACAGCTCAGGGGGCCTCAACTAGGCAAGAAACCATAGGCAAATAAGTAGTACTGAAAGCAGAAATAATCTTGCCTAGAGAAGAGATTCAGTTTGGTGATCCAGTATCTAAGTGGTCAGCTCTGAAATCATATACATGTAACATACAGATGGAACATGTATTTATATAGTAATGAATACACACACACCACCATGACCAATTAAAGAAAAAGGCCATACATTAGAGAGAGAAAGCAAAGGGGAATATAGATGGTTTTGGAGGGAGGAAGGGTAGGGTGAAATGATGTAAATATTTTACAAACTAAAACATTATACGAAAAATAAAAACAAGTCTTAATCCATCTGTTGAGCAGTGTGGGGTGTGGTGGCTCATGCATTTAATTTCAGCATTTGGGAGGCAGAGGCAGGTGGATCTCAATGAACTTGAGTCCAGCTAGAGCTATGTGGTGAGTCGTCTCAACAGCACAGCAATTAAATCTACTAGATGTAAGTTCTGTTTGAGGGACAAACCTGTGCATGTACAGTGGTCCACTGGAGTTTCAGAGTGTCTAGTGTCTGCTTCTTGGAGTTTTCCCACACCTGGTTCATTGCCACTTGAAAAATTTGTATGTGACCATGGGCATGTAAGCATCTAGAATCAATATGTAAATCAAGCATTTACTTGAAATAAATAATAAAGTTAACTTAAAATAAATGATATATACATATAAATAATTTTGATATTTATTGGGTGAGAACAAACTTATAAATAATAACATGGCTATGATTGTTTTTTATGTATTATGTCTGAATATTTTTATAATGTAATACTTACAAAAATCTTCTGGGTTTTACAGAATGGGTCAATATTTTGATTTTATAATCATCAGTAGAATATTACTTATAAATATATAGGACAAAATGGCAGAAATATGTTAAGGCTATTTTAGAAATCATTGAGAACGTTTTGTTCTAATCCAAAGGCAAAGTAACATTTTTGTGAAGTTGAAATCAGCAATACAAACAAGTTTAAAATCAAACTTTCTAACCTAATATAATCCAGAGATACACAAATTTGACACTTCCATGTTAAAAAATGCCATTAGTAAAATACTAATTAAAAGTCTTTGTTTTCTGTAGTTAAACAATGTGTTTTTCTGAGAGCGAGCTATTTGTATGTGCAACTCCCGCACAGGTCTTGAACTAAAGCCAAGGTTGTCTGGCAGTGTAATAGCTTTGATGGTGCACTGACATGTCATTACAAAGAGCCAGGGCTGCCATAAAGTCATGTGACCTGCTGCCAGAAACAGTCCAGATGCATACATAGTTCTTTCTAAATTAATTTAGTTTTGGTTGTTGCATTTTCAGAAAGCTTTTAACGTTGCCATGGGGATCACAACTCATAGTTTAAGGAGTGCTCTAAAGCAGAGAACCTCTTGGCAGATGGGTGGTTCCAGAGGTTGAGTCCCCTGGCTTCAGACAGAGATTGGAGGCATGGGAGGTGATTATAGTCAGTCTCTAGACATCTGGGACAGATCACTTCACCCTGCATGATCACTGCCTGAGCGGAGCCTTGGAACTGAACCCTGGTTTGCCTGAACTTCTTTTTCTGAAGGCGGGGCCTCCTCTCTGACTGCCACTGCCATTTGTGTTACCCTGGGGCTGTGGGTTGACTTCAGCCTTGCTAGTTTTGTTTTTCCAGTGCTTGTTCTCAGGCCATTCAGGGTAGGTAACTCAGCTTCAGATAATGGATTTTCTCAAGGTGGCACAGGCCAAACAGCCCAGGAGACACAGCCAGGGACACAGTTGGGCAACCTTGTAGTGACCCAAACCCTGGAATTGGGGTTTGTGAGAGCTGTAGGTCTGTTCTTTAGGGCGGATTATCAGTCTTTTCCCTCACCAGGGCTCTCTGGCTTACTTTTGCATGCCTTACTTAACCTCCTCCAACCCCCCCACCCCTGCCACTTCCCCTTTTCTTTGAGTCTCATCATTTCTGTTCCTTAGCTCCTTTCAGCTCCTTCCCTCCCTCTCTCCCTCCCTTTCTCCCTCCCTCCCTCCCTCCCTCTCTCCCTTCCCCCCCCCTCTCCATAATTTTCAGCGCTCTTTTCTTAATTGTGGTAGTGTTTGTTTTTATTAGACTGGCTCTCTTCATTCACCAAGTCACACAAATGGCTTCATCTGCAGTTTTAGCCTGAAGTTTGTTTGCTACTCTTCTGTGTATGAAGGAAGCTTTGGGGTTGAGTTTTCATGTTAGGAAACTGCCTGCTAATTCCATCTTCCTGAGTGTTGATAAGAGTGGATGCTGTGTTCTATCAAATGACTTTTCTGCATAAACTGAGATGACTGTGAGGTTCTCCCTATTAATGCATAGCACTGGTTGACATATGTCTTCTAAGGTGGCATGTGACATTGATTAATTTTCTTATGTGGCACTTCTTGTGATAGGTAAATTGCACTTTTTAAGCAGTATCAGTTACTTTTCTAGCTTGGGTGAGTTCTGCATTTGACCTTCATGTCACTTTTGGAGAGGTTAAAATACACAGTAATCTGATTACGTTCTGGTCTGATCCCTCTGGAGCCAGGCACCAAGCAAGGTTCCATTCTAGGAATGCAGGTTGGTGCTGTTCAGATTGCTGCTGTTCTGGAGAGTAGGCAGGCCAAGGGTGAGTGATAGCACAAATTTTCTTAATGTTTTTAAATGCCCTCTCCCTCCCTTTTTCCTTTCCTGTATATAATAAAATCTAGGTTCTGCATCAAAGGGAACATGAGGTGTTTTTCTTCCCATTATTTTCTCTTGTTCTCTAGTTACCCCTCTACTTTGACTACTCCCCCCCCCCCATGTTTGGGTTTTGTTAAGCTTCAATTCTTTTTGGTATTTGGATATTTACAAAGCCTTTCAGCATTGAAAAGTTTATAAAGAAGCAGTGTATCATTATAGTTCTGGCTTCAAGGAAATTCAGTCTGTACAAGTACAGATGAAGAGCTATGAGTGGGCATTGCTGTGCCATGGAACACACAAGAGAGGAGATAGTATCTCACAGGCCTGCCTCTCTGGGCTGTAGTAGAAAGCACTTTCTATTTTATTTTGGAAGCCATTAGATTAAAAACAAACAAAAAATGAGCAATTAATACAAATAATATGTTCCAATTAAGTGGAGACCAAAGATAGCATGGTCTATTTTGAAACGAACATGCATTAATACAACTTATTATTTCTTAATTAAAAGGCTGTTATTTTTAAATTATATGTAGAATCAATAAATAAGATGTTGGTCCATAATATATATATATATATATATATATATATATATATTTTTTTTTTTTTTAATTTGCTTTTCAACAAAATTTTAATAAATAGTACTAAGCCTTGTTCCATGAACTTTTATTTTTTTTTATTTTTTTTACTTTTCACATTAAAACCATAACAGGGCTGGAGCAATGGTTCAGTGTTCACAGCATGTGTTTCATTTGCAAAGCACTCAGAACTGATTCTCAGCATTCACATGGTAGTTTACAGGCATCCCTAGTTCCAGGGATTGGACGCCCTCTCTGGCCCCTGTGGGCATCCAGCATGCACAAAGTGCACATGTATATGTGCAGGCAAAACACTCTATCATATTTAAATAAAACTAATCTAAAATATTAAAAAGATAGAATTTTAATCCTGTAAATTACTGGCGAAAAGGTCATTATTTGAAGTTTGAAGTGACTCTAAATTTTGTATTAGCTATGTATGTCATTTCCAGACATAAATACTAAAAAATTAAACCAGAATCCCTTTGTTGCTATATTTCCTAGTGATATATTAAAAGTATCTCCCTCCATTTCTTTATCCAATAAGTTATAATGCTAAAAAAGTTTTGTGAATAACTGTTCTTTCCTGATAGGGTCTCCTGTCCTTTTCTTCCTGGTGTTAAGGGATGTAAATTTTGGATGGATTTGTAAAATATCAACAGAATGTAATTAAGTGTATGGATTGCTAGACAAAGTCAGTTTTCTGTTGAAATTTTAAACAGATGAAGTCATTTATAGATAGCATAATATTCTTTAAAATGTTATTTGGGAATAAATGAAATGAGATGTCATTTTTAGCAAATTATTGATGTAGTTAATTTTGGAAGCGTGCTTAGAAATGAGTGAAGGATACTAACATGAAAGTTATATTCTCTTGATCGTATTGAGTCCTTGTTTGTGCATATTACCTCTGTGATCTTTGGAAAGATAATTTAACTTTTTAACCATCACTTTTCTTATTTATATATGAATCTATTAGTATCTATATGTAGACTTTTCATTTTCCTCTTGTGGTTAGGTTTCATTGTATTACTTACTTAGTCTGGCATTGAGCTATCATGTTGTTCAGGCTGGTATCAAATTCAGACTCCTGAGTGCTGGATTGCAGATAAGGGCTACGGTTTCAGAATTAAACCTTTTTAAAGTGTTTATAGCTTAGTAGCTTTAGTGAATTCATGGTGTACAATCATATTTTTTTTCCACAATTTTTAAAAGAAACTATTAATGAGCCACTCGGCTGCTTTCGTTCCTTGTAATCATTGATGTACTTTTGTTATATGCATTTACACATTTGGCGTGCTTTGGGTAAATGAACCCTGGTACAATAGAATGGTGTTTGGAGACATATGGTGATCCCTGCAGCTGGTTCTTCCACTCTTTTACTGTCTGCTGGGCACTGAACCCAGGGCCTTGTGTCCGCTCCTCACTGCCTTCTCCTCTTCCTCTGAGACAGGGTCTCTGTCCTTGCAGGTCCTAACACATGCTGAGTTGCAGGCATGTGCTTCCACTCTCACCCCAACTGCCTTCTGTGCACTGTGTTCTGTAGGCTCATCATATGAAGGCATGCATGTGTCAGTACTTAATTCTTTCGTGTTGTCAAATAGTAACCTGCTGTGATGCTGCATTCCTTGTGTAGCCAGTTGATGGACATTTTCAATTGTTTCTGGTTTTTATTTTTTATGAACAATGCTATTATGGGTATTTTGTGAAGACTTGTGTTTTCCATTATTCTGGATAAATATCAAGGAAATCGTGGAACTGTTGGGTTTTATTCTATGTTTAACACGTTGAGGACATAACACAATCTGTTTTATGAGGTGGTTCTACCATATGTTAAGTTCTATTTTAAGCTATCCTGTTTTGAGTTTTTATTTTCATATATATTGAATATTAGCTGAAATGAGTGGTTTCAGTTGATGGGGGAATGTCAACTTGAAGTAGTTTGCAAAGTGACAGACAGTACTTTTTAAAAAGTCTTGAAATTATTACTTCTAATCATTTGCTTTTCATTTTCTTTTCAGTTTTACCTCCAAGACACTAAAAGTAGCAATGGTACCTTTATAAATAGCCAGAGACTGAGTCGAGGCTCTGAAGAAAGTCCACCGTGCGAAATTCTTTCTGGTGACATTATCCAGTTTGGGGTGGATGTGACAGAGAATACACGGAAAGGTATGGATGTGATCAGTTTTTTCCTTCACTTATCTTTATAAGCTTTAAAATTCTTTGTAGTGTTACAAGACATTACATTTTGTAAAAGCTATTTAAGGACATGTGAAGCAAAACATTTTAAAGTTGCCCACTTTTTGCTTTGTGTTTTAATTTAAAAATTACAAATTGTGTATTAGTGTGCTTCTACTCTCAGCCCAGCTGTCTTCGCATTGTGTTCTGTAGGCCCATTAGAATGGGTATTCTTCGTCATGTTATAAGATCATAGGGAGCGCTTGACATCATACCCAGCTAAGACGAATTCACTGCATAGGATGCTGTTTATTACCAATAGCAAGACTTACTGAGATTTTATGAGCAGGCTGGACACAGTTTGTTTGGTTGTCCTAATGACATAATGGAATTCAGTCATAGGAGCAGAAGGGAAATTAGCTAGTGGGCCATAGGATGGGTAATGGGCAAATATGCTCTAAGTGAGGCCGTTGATATACTTGTGCTCACACATATGTATATGTATAAAAAAAGATATAGTGAAACTTATTATTTTGTAGCCTAACTAAGAAATTATAAAAATAATGCAATGATTGACAAATGTTTTATCCTAAAAATAAATACTTGTGGCTTTAAGGTCCTCATTGTCCTTTTTTCTTCTCTTTAAAAAAAAAAATTATAAAATATTATAGCTCACAAATTTTGTTACATAATTTTTTCCTATCTTTAGCATGCTGTTAAAATGTTAGCATGTTCTTGCTCACGGTCAGGTTGGTGACAGAAAACCTATGCATTATTTTTCTCAAACCAGTACTCCATAAAAAAACATGTGGGGGTAAAATGCTCTCCTGTGCTCTTTTTTTGTGTGGAAAATTCAATTTTGCAGAAAGTGTTCGAAGTTTATATGTCACCGGCCTCATGAATGGATCATAACACATGGCTATCTGCAGTACTGAAGAAACCCGCAAATGACCAAAGAGAGCAAGATCAGTGCTTGATACAGATTAATTACGATTTGTCTCTTTAGGCTAAATGCAGCATAAGGTTTCCTATGATACAGTCCCTGAAACTGGAAATTCTCTAGCTAAATAATTGCTCTTTAAAATTCTTTTACAATTCTGAAGCTTCTTGGCTTTAACTATTTCACTGTCTGCTCTCTGATTATGAACTCTGTTTGTATAAAGCCTTCCCTAGTCCATGCTCAATACAAATTCCTATGTTGTTTTTCAGTTCTTAACAGCAGCTGTGGTTCCTCCTTTTTATATGCATGTCTGGTTTGTTTCCTTGTTGAGATCTTAAAGACTGGGATGCGGACATATTCACCTTTGTTTTTAACATTATTCCCAGCAGTACTGCTGTGTAACCAGCAAGTTCTCAGTGAATATTTATTAAGCAAGTAGGTAAACCCACAGAACCACATCTCATGGGGGAAAAATAAGGCAGCAGTAATTATTTGTGGTATGCCAAGAGAAATAAAGTAGGGGAATCTGCATATGGAGAAAAAGATTTAAAAACTACATAGAGTCAAGACTTGTTGGAGAAACAGTAGATTCTGAGTCAAGGTCAATGAATATATACATTGAGCCTGCAAGATTTTTGTCTTATCAGTAGAGGTATTTGTCTAAGATTACTGGCCTCCCATTAAAAGGACTTCTGGGACGTATAAGTGAGTCTCCACTGTGAAAGACAGGCATTTTGAACATCAAATTATACCAGCATTAGATTGAAGTATTTAATAGATTTAAGTTGATGGGCTTACAATAAAACTTAAAAGGGAAAAATGGATTTTATTACCTTCGGAGAACTTAGATGAAATATGCTTGTCATTGTGAAAACCAGGGGATAAAGAATAAAAACACTCCTAGCTCCTGTCCTGTAAGAAGAATGGTTTGGTTGGTTGGATGGTAATTGATAGAAGGTTTGCCAGGTATGGGTGAGATTCTAATTTATCTCCCAGTAGTTGGGAAACAACAACAAGAAGCCTCAGTTATACTTCAGTATATGAAGTAGTTGAAGAGGCTGGAGAGATGGCTGAGTGGTTAAGGGTGTGTGCTGCTCTTAAAGAGGACCAGAGTTTAGTTCCCAGTGCCCACAAAAGCATTCAAATTCAAAAGTATGTGTGTCCAGCTCCAGGATGTATGACACATAGATTCCTCAGGTATCTGCACGTGTGTATCCACACACAGAGACACCTATGCTCATAATTCAGACAGGAATCTTTTAAAAAGTAGTTGAAGGTTGAAAGCTTTGTGATGACTAAACTGCAGGTTTCAAGAGAAGACAGAATGATAGAATATTCATTTAATTTTAGAACAAAAGCACCATTGAATCACCTTTTTTCTCTGCACTTCTAAATCTTAAAGCCTAAGAACCAAAAGCCTTATAAAATAAAACTTAAAGGTAGAAAAATCGCAACAATTATTTTATTTTAAATGGTAAAAATTAATTAATGCAAGTTATTTCAGTCTGGAAATGCAAATCCCTGATTCAGATCTTCTTTTTAAAAATGTTTCTGGGTTTTTAAGGACTCCATTGTTGTTCATCCTGCTGTTCCCAATCTTCCTGAGGTCCTTCAGACAACCCTAAGTATAGAATGTCACTGGCTTCCCTACTCCACACAGGATTTGAGCCAGAGCCAGATAGAATAGACCTCTTTCCCATTCCATTCCCAGTTCAGCCAATCAAACTGAACATGGTCCCCTATGTGGCATATGTTTGAAGAGACAAAAAGAGCCTGAATGCAAACCACAAAGTAAATAGATCTGGAAACCAAAATAAATGGTCAGTGCAGATAACAGGAAAGAAACACAGTGGCAGTCAGCTCATGGTGTTACTTTGATTTTAGTAGTCTCTGTCCAGGGAGTCACTGTGAATGGTTCTTCCACACCTGTTCTGTTGTCTCCATTTGGACACACCTGTTTTTCCTATTTAACACGGATGAGATTTGTATGTGGTTTGGAATATCTGTAAATTTAATGTGGCAGTGTTCTGATTCTCCTTTCTGAACAAACTATGTAAATTACACACACACACACACACACACACACACACACACACACACACCTTACTATTTAGTCCTTCAGTATGAAATACAGAATCATTTTTGAGAACAAAATATTCTATAGACTTCTTTAGCACACTATTATTCTAAGTATTTCCCTCACAGTATCAGATTTTCTATAAGTGTTTTGGAAAGAGGAGCACGGGGTAGAGCTGATGGTCAGATACACTTGGAAAATGTATCTTCATGCTGTACAAGTACTCTTAAATTTTTTGGTTTTGTCCTGGGAATTGAAGCTAGGGCTTTGCATATTTGCAAGGCAATTGCTCTACCACTGAGCAATAAATATTCTCAGCTTTTTCTTTTTGTCCCCCTACCCGAAGAAAGCGTAGAAGTAATATGCATAAAACATTTTAAACTTTTGCTTATAAGACTGAGTTTTGGCAGATTTATACAGTCACTGTAAGCACTATAGTATACAATGTGTTTTTTTGTCTGCCTGAATCAGCTTTAAGTCAATTTAATAAACGACATTTGTTGAACCAATCAGTGATATGGTATTTTAAGAACAGAGAAATCAAAACTATCAGTCTTTGCATTGGAAGACATTTTTTTTTTCTATAAAAGGCACTTTGTCTATACAGTTGGCTGTAAGTGGGAGGTTTGTCTCTCTCTCAAAACCTTCAGTAGGAAAAGGGGTGAGAAACACTATTATGCATTATATACAGAGAGAACTGTTGTGACTTTACCAAAGGTATTGGAGATGGAAAGAACAACAACTGTATGAACGTTGCCCTGCAGTGGGCCTCTTGCATGTCAGAGCAACCAACCGTATAAAGGGAGAATCGGAGAGGCACTCTCAAGTGTCAGCAGCCTTGATTTTCTTGCCCGTAACATGGGAGAAGTATGTAACATGTTCTAAACTTTCAAGTTTCATGAGTTGTGGTTGGGAGACAGTTGGAGACAGAGGAATTAAGCAAAGGACTACTTCTTAAAAGGCAGTAGCCTAGGTGTGATGCCAGCAAACTGGGACAAAGATGTTTCATCTTCTCTCTTACTATTTCTATACACTGGGCAGTTTACTTTTCATTGCTATTAAGGAATTGAAAGTTTTTCAAAGGTAGTAAGTACATACTGTCATTAAAGCACACATTTACTTTTCTAGGAATTATTACTTTATGAATGAAATACAAATTTAGATATTGCATATTCTTAAACAGTCATTTTATTTGTTTTAACCAGTTACCCACGGGTGTATTGTTTCCACAATAAAACTTTTTCTACCAGATGGTATGGAAGCCCGACTCCGTTCAGAGTAAGTATGATTTAGTGCTGCGAAGTTTTGGATTAATTAATTTGGTTGGTAATATTTGGAGTGTTGACATACTGTTAATACTACAAGATTAATATATTTACAAATTAATATAGTACATTTTGACATATACTTCAGTTTTAATGACTTCTTATATTATTTGAAAATTTAGTAAATAATAATGTATCAGAGGTAAAGGTTGTTTTGTTTCCAAATTTAATTTTACAATGTATATTTGAATGGATAATTAGCTGCTTTTTGTAATATTTAGGATAGGTTAGTTACTGTGTTCCTTTTGATATACATTTAATATAGAAAATTTTACACTGTGATTGCTTGTGGAGTTAATGTAGGTGTTATTATGTTCCAGAACTCGAAGATGTCAATATAGTTAGTAGTTTTTAATGGGAGTTAAAAAAATAATCTGCCCCCAAAGTTGTATTTTATATTTTATGTGAAGCAATATTGAGTGCTACCATGAAATCTAGAGTGTAAAGTGTAAACATAAGTATGTCTTTGCTGTTTACAGATTGTCACTGTGAGGTATGGGAGTGGCTGGGAAGTGTTTGAATATTAGTGCTCATTTCTTTAATTTTAGAGAGGCCTTTACTATGCTAGATGCTTGTTTCCTTCCTTGAGTTATAACAGTTTATATTTTATTAGTGGGTTGTATGAATTTGATGATGCCAAGATGTCTGGAGTGTAAGGGAAGCTGAGTAGTGAGAGGAGGAGGGAAAGCAGAGCCCCTTCCCTTCCTTGGAATTACTGCAGTAGTCACTCCTATCAATAGTCACTGTCACTGTAGGACCTACTGTAGTTCTCTTCCTTCTGTACTTTTATGGACAGTTGATACATGGCAGAGATTGTAAAATTTACTTTAGCTTATTAAAATGTAATTACAGTGTATTAAGTTGAAGTAAAGTTCAAGACTTTAATATAGCAAAGCCTAATTTATGGGTCAAGCTTTCAGTCACAGAATAATTAAATCAATCCAACAGCGATACACAGCCTAGACTGTTGTTTGCTGTTGATATGAGATTATTTTCGATAGACCTAAAAGCTTGTGTTAGGTTCCATCTAGTAAAATATGTGGGTCTTATCCTTGTGTGTGTGAATGTGGGTGTACATGTGTGAGTATACCTGGGTGCCATGGCTGGTGTGGCAGTTGGAGGACAACCTTGGTGTTACTGCTTGTCTTTTGTCTTCTTTAAGGCATGGTTTTGTTTCCTTTAATAGTTAACTTTTTTAACTGTTTTTCATTTAGTGACTATATGTGTGAATGTTTATGTGCATGTGTATTACCTACATGAGGAGGGTTAGGGCAATCTCAGGTGTTGATCTTTAGGGGCTGTGTGTTTTGATTTGAGACAGAATCTCATTGGAATAGGGCCAGTGAGCCCCACAGATCTACCTGTCTTCACCTTCCAAGTGCTGGGGTTCCAGGCATGCTATAACACCTGACTTTCTACAGTGGTTCTAGGGATGCTTGAGCAGTGGGGGCTTCACCTACTAAAGAGTCTCCCTATCCCTTGTTTAAAGGGCTATTAATGGCTGAATACATGCCAAGTCTACTGTGTAAATAGTGTATAGTGTTTTTAAGATTTTCAGCAGATAGTTCTGATCTTTTCTTAGTTTTTGTTATATTTATAATTTTCTACAACAAAATCATAAAAACAAATGTATTTGTGGAATATGTTAAGTGATTTTTTTTTTTAGTCTTTTGAGGTTTTTTTTGCTTAGTGTTTTTTTTGGGGGGGGGCGGTTAGCCGGATTTTATGAGGAGAAAGAATTTTTTTCTTATGTCACTAAGAAAGCCAGATTTTAAAAAGATCTTTTTGTTTCATTTAGGGTTTTTGTGTTAGCGTTCCTATATATATAAATATTGACCGACAGAAAAAAGGGATGTATACAAAAAATGCTTATCTCTGGGTGCTAGGATTGAATAATTCTAGTTTAGTTTTTTTTTTTTTGTACTTTCCACATATTCCATATTTAACATATTGCCTGTGCAGTCAAGAAAAATTAACTATGTTTAAGACATTCATTTGAGTTTTATAGAATGAAGAATAATGGCAGTCACAACTTTTTAAAAACCATCACTAGGCAATAAGTTCCTTAGGGCCTTGTGATAGAGTCTGTGGATATAGGGTGAATTGATCATAATTCCCAAGACACAGACATTATCAAATAAATATAGTAAAAGATTTACGCTCGCTCAGTGAAGTGTCTGTAAGATATCCTGGTGTGCAGAAAATGGGTACTGGTGCTTACCTTCCGCTGCGTGTGCCAGGCCAGGCCAGTTTCTCGAACTCACACATGCTTTACCAGTTGAGAACGGGAACTTTCTCAATCAGCCTTTCAGATGTTTGCCACTCCATTGCTTTCTAAGATGCGAAGTATAGGGGGTGCAGGTGACATCCTTGCTCTGCATCCCTCTCTACCTGCCTTCATGACACACACAGTACCTTACAGGGCTTTGTAAAATGGGGCCCTGGTTCATTAGCCGCAGTTTTCTCATGAGAGCAGAAGGTAGCGATTGGTTGGTTACTGTGGCATTGTTTTAAGCCACTTGTTTACATCAACACACTTAATACTTAAGAATTGTGGAGGCCACTTCATGGGTACAGAATGTAAGACCTGTCTTGAAGAGTTACTTAGCATTTTAGCTGGTAAGCAGAGTCCCCGATGCTTAATTGCTGCTGCTTTTCTGTCAAGAGCCCTGTATCAGAATTAGTATCCAACAGGAGCTAGTGTCAGTTAACGATCCTGTTGTGTCAGACACACATGCAAACTTTCATTTAGTCTGTGATGACTAGGAGAGAATGCTTGTCACTGTCTTGACAGCTAAAGTTGTTCTTCACTAGAGCACTTTGCAAATTATAACCTTGTTTTCCAACTGAAATTTACTTATTAAAGATTTCTATGTAGAAGTATTTTTTAAATTTATACGTTATAAATTAAAGATACATGACTTAAAAGATACTTTAATGTGTTGAAATACTTAAAAAAGGTAGTCATCATTGCACTCAGTAAGTAGTGGTTCTCAAAAGATGCTTAACACATTTTATAATTGAATTTTATTTTAAGAAGAATGATGAGTAAAAAACATTATAGATAAATTAGTTGGTTTTTTAAAAATGTCTTAAGATAATTGCCAATCTTTTAATTACACAAGAGCAGATGCATGAATTGTGTGACAAGATACCCTGGTGCTCTGGTACCATTTCCTCTGTTTTCAGGAAATGAGATAAAAATTGTAAATTTTACTTTGCAGTGTCATCCATGCTCCATTGCCGAGTCCTGTGGACAAAGTAAGTTGTGAATGGTTGTTTTCCAAACTCTGGCATGTTTATGTTTAATATGTCTTACCTAAAATCCCTACTTCTGTTTCTGCAATGAAGCAAGTGTGGCTGTGTAGTTAATATAGCTGTCACTGTCTGGAGAATTTGGAATAAATGTGTCTTTGGAAAAAGCTTTTGTAGCCCAAGTACTACTAAACGTGCCTGGTTTTGTGCCTAGCTAGAGGTAAGTGGTGTTGACTTGTTTATGAGTAGTTTGGCATTGAAACTATAGGTATCAATGCTAAATAACAATGTGATCAAAGAACAAAACCATACGTCTTTTTTAATTTGAAAGTATGTTTTATATTTGACGTTGTCCTGTATTTTCCTTTTTAGTGAAGCAATTCTGTATTCAATGCTCTTGAAGCCCTGCTGGGGCTAATTCTAGTATA
The DNA here is from genome assembly GCF_963924665.1 of Micromys minutus. NCBI lineage: Eukaryota > Metazoa > Chordata > Mammalia > Rodentia > Muridae > Micromys > Micromys minutus. The sequence continues at coordinate 32,355,122 of NC_137981.1, forward strand.
TTTGGGTTCTAAAGCAGTTAGGCTGATTTGTAGGTTTTGAACATTATTATTTTCTATTTTCTTGTTGAAATTTATATATAAAATAATAAAATTTTTTCATTGTCTTTGGTTATCGAACAAAATGGTAGGATCTTTTTTTTTTTTGTTTAGTGAGTGAAGAGAGATTTCATGTTGTCCAACACATGCTTCCAAGTAATATTTTGAAGATTTTTATTTTTAAGTGAATTGTGATATTTATTTATTTGTTTATTTATTTAATGTGAGCACACTGTAGCCATCTTCAGACAAATCAGAAGTGGGCATCAGATCTCATTACAGATGATTGTGAGCCACCATGTGGTTGCTGGGATTGAACTGAGTACCTTTGGAAGAGTGGTCAGTGCTATTAACCACTGAGCCATCTCTCCAGCCCGAATTATAATATATTAATAATGAAGTAATTAATGATGAATTTTGAAGGAAAAACATACGACTTGACTTGATTTGGAATTATCATTTCTGGGTTATGAACAGATTCAATACCTTTTTGCTATAAGTTTGTGATTTGACTTACAAAGTTTCATGATTGGCGCTTGCTTCATCATCTTGCTTTTAAAGCTGGTGTGAGCTGTGTAATGCTATTGTATATTCTGGACATATAGCAGACATATTTTTGAGGACTAATTTACACAGTAATTGAGAATTATGAGACTAGGTCAATTAAAATCTGCTATCTGCATATTAAGGAAAATTGATGTTTTATGGAATTGGTTTGTTTTTAATTCTTTAAGTGCATTTTATTTTTTGTGCATCCTCACTGTGCAAGTGGAGATGAGAACAGCTTGCAGGAGTTGGTTCTCTCTTTTACCATGTGGATATTGGGGATTGTTCTAGTTAGGGTTCCTATTGCTGTGATAAACACCAGGACCAAAAGCAACTTGGGGAGGAAAGGGTCTTTTTATTTGGTTTTACTTCCACACGCTGTTTGTTCATCATGAAAGGAGGTCAGGACAGGAGCTCAAACAAGGTAGGGACCTAGAGTAGCAGCTGATTCAGAGGGATGCTGCTTATTGGCATGCTACCTATAGGTTGCTTGGTTTGCTTTCTTATGCAACCCAGGACCACTAACCCAGGGATGGCACCAACCACAACTGGCCGAGTCCTTCCACATCAATCACTAATTAAGAAAATAATTAAGGTTCTTTCCTCTCAGATGCCTTAACCTGTTCATGTTGACATAAAAATTTCTAGCACAAGGGTCAAAGTGAAGTTTTCAGACTTGATAGCAGGCAGCTTTCCCCACCGAGCCGTCTTGTTGGCCCTAGATGGCCTTTTTAATATACCATTTTCTGTGATCAGTGACATTGTGTTTTATTTTTAGGTTGCTGCTAACACTCCAAGTATGTACTCTCAGGAACTATTCCAACTTTCTCAGTATCTACAGGTAAAAGTAAATCTTGAAAATTCCTAACCTTTAAGAGTAATGTAGATTTTATTTTGCCAGTATACAAATACAGAATAAAAAATATTAGCTGTAAACATGTACACAGGACATATCTTTTTAAGGAAGAATGAAGGTTTAAAAATAGATCTTATAAAGAAAAAGGAGTCAGGATTGCTGAGTCTAGAGAAGATAAACTTATGTGCAAGAGAACGTTTTTTTTCTTCTAGTACGAGGGGATTCAGAAATGATTTTTGAGTAAAATTAAATGTCCAAGTTTTAGCTGCAGGATGGGAGTGCACAGTGGTGTAACCTTGATTCTCTGTCGTCCTCCAGTAACACTTCCCTTCTGTTGGTTCATTTGGTCTGTAATAGTCTGACTGCTATGCAGAGAGTGTAGATATCTGGTTCTCGTTTTTCCATGTGGAGTAACTAAGGGACAGAGAAATTGAAGAATTTACACAGCATCACACATGCAGTGTGATTTGACCCTACTCTGAGTTTAGAGTAGTTTGACAGTTAGACTCCAGAACCCCATCTGAACTGTGTTTCAGGATCCAGAGCACAGAACAACTACAAGAGTACTTAATTCTTTATTTAAAGAGACACAATTATAAAAACAGAGAAGTGATTTTTTAGTTTTGTTTTATTTATCTGTGCAGGCTTTGAGTGGTGGGTTACAGTGTGGGTAGTTTGAAGGAAATTTGGTATGGAAGTTTAGGGATTGGAGCTTTTATCTTGATTTTGTTTTTTCCTGCTAGTTAGTGACCTTCAGTGAATAGTTTTGTTTTTGTAGGCTTTTATTTGTCTTCTCTTTAAAACCATGGAGTCAATACCAATGACCCTCTGTCCTTTTGTTAGTTGGGCAGTTAAGACATGTGCATCTATGTAAAAGTACAGAAATAACTAAAATATTAATTAGATCTTATTTTCCACCAAGCATCATGGAGTGCCACATAGAAAATGATTTTACACATTTGCTCATTAGTTAAGTAGTTAAGAGCAAAGGCTCTCCCAACCAGAAGCCTCACTAGATTTGATCCCTGTCTTTTAACATCTGATCTTCTAAGAATTTAAAAACAAACAAGCAAACCAACAACCTTGGACTTCATTTTCCTCATGTAGGCAACTGATAAACAGTAACGCACCTCTTCACATTATAAAGGATATATGATTTAGTATTAGTAAAGCACTTACAATAGTACCCACAACATAAAACCCATGATGTGAAGGTCATTAATCATTTCTTATTAAATGGGAGGATATGTTAGTTTCTTTTGGGGTTTCTCTTGAGAGGTAAGAGAAATGTTGAGATACGTTTACACTTCATTTTTCACACGGGAAATACATAGATTAAATGGTTGGTGACATCCTGCGTGCTGTGGGTGCTTTTCATCCTGATGAGACCCTCATGCTTAACTTCTTAACCTTTCTCACCTTTTCTCTCAGTTCTTTGAGTATCCACTAACCTTTGCTGACTCTTTGGGAGGAACTGTCTTACCTCCTCTTTTTCTTGTATTGATGAGACTTACTGAATTGATGTGACTCCAGTGTAAAATGTGAAACCTTTCAAAAAAGCTGAGATAGGTCCCTTTTATACCTTGGATCTAAAAGACCATTTACACAAGTACTATATACTTGACATTTGGTTCAGAATTAAGAAACTAATGGATGGAATTTCTAAAAAGATGTAATGACACCATCTAGTGGAGGTAGATTAAAAACCGTGGTTGACTGGCAGCTTTGTTCATAAGTAAAACATTTTGTATCTGCTACTTCCTGAATATTAGGAATGTTTCAGGAGCTTAAAATAAAATATGGTAAAAAGCCATTTTAATGTGGCTTCTCAGGTGATGGTGTTTTTATTGGATTACTCAGTCTACATTAAATCAAAGTATATTTAAGTATATATTAGGCTAGAATTTCCCTAGTCATTGTTTGTCCAGGATGTGGAAAGCAATAAATTAATGTTTTAAACTTAAGTGCTCTATTTAAAGTAAAGGTGGCTCCAAGATAGAGCATCAGTGAGTGTCCTTGGGTTCTGGCAAGAGCAGCAGAGGATGAAGGTGTGCCACTGAGGAGCAAGTCACACTGAGGGATTGAGCTCGCTTCCTCCGCCTGTGAGGGATGCTGCTGACGGCTCTCAGCTGTGAGCCACTCCATTCCCTCCACCATAGTCAGATTCCTTTAGGCCCCTTCTTACATCAAGCTAATATTTAGTTCAGGGTCTCACTGTTTGAATATTAACTACTGCTCTGTGAGGTAATCAGGGAGAGAGTCAGAGCACTTGAAAAATGCCATAAGCCATGAAGTTCCCTTTTAAAGACATGTGGGTATATTCAAATAATATTTAAAGAAGGAAACTGAAAGCTGTTCCTATTTTCCATGCCATTTCTTGATAGCCGCTGTTTTCTGATGTTGACCAGATTGTTTTGCTTTCGTTTGAAATACATTTGTTCTGAGATGTATAAATATCTTACAGACACATCTATGCATTTATTAAATACTGGCAGAAACAAAAACATTTGTTAACTTTTCTCATCTAAGTTGCTTGCTGTGTGGGGAAAAGTTAGCATCTAGATGGCTCCTTTCATCCTTTGTGCTGTCCATATGGGCTAAGATACTGAGATACACCCAGGGTGCAATATAGGAATATATTCAAACCACACTGAATGCTATTCTTTAGAGGAATCATGCTGCTGAGTTCATTAGAATTTCTTTTGTGCTTTATGTTAGGAGGCCTTACATCGGGAACAGATGTTGGAACAGAAGTTAGCCACACTTCAGCGGCTACTAGCCATCACCCAAGAGGCTTCAGATACTAGTTGGCAGGTACTCCATTTACTTAATTAATATTTAAGAAATATGTAAGCCATTTAATAGGATGGTTTTGGTTTTTTGACTTTTGTTTTTTGGGTTTTTTTTTTTTGTTTTTTTGTGTGTGTTGAATGAATTAAAACTAAGATTTTTCTGGCAAACAAAAGTAAAGCTATTCCTTAAAGAACAACAGTCAAAACATTTTATCACCTATCTCATTTGATTTTTTTCATTTTCTTTTTTTTGGCAATAAAATCTGTTCTACATGATATTATTTTGCTGTTGTTGTGACTCTGGGTTTTTATTTATATCTAATTTTTTCCAACAGGCTTTAATAGATGAAGATAGACTCTTATCACGGTTAGAAGTTATGGGAAACCAGTTGCAGGCATGCTCCAAAGTAGGTATTTATTATCAGGTACACAAGGAAGAATTCATGGTGTTTTCTGTAGTTTCAGGTCTGTTATTTGAGTTTATGCTAAAACATTTATATAGTTCCACAATTCTTTCATATCTTTGTTGTGAAAAAAATTCAAGCCTACCTATAAGTAGGAAGAATTGTGTGATATCTACCTTTGTGCAACTCTGATTCCTTTTTCTGTTTCAGTTGATACCCATTTGAAGAGGTGATTTATCTTCTGGAATGTGGCTTGGTTTATACTGTGATTGAAATATTTTTCTGGTTCTTTAAGGCATGAAATAAATAATGGTTCTGGGTTAGATGTTACGATACTTGTTTTACTTGCCCCCCACCCCTTCATGGATGGTGGTGGCTTTTGTTTTAAGATCTTACCATTCATTAATGATTCTACACTAGGTTCATTATTTCATTAAAGATATTTACCATAGGGCTGGAGAGATGGCTCAGTGGTTAAGAGCACTGGCTGCTCTTCCAGAGATCCTGAGTTCAATTCCCAGCAACCACATGGTGGCTCACAACCATCTGTAATGAGATCTGATGCCCTCTTATGGTGTGTCTGAAGACAGTGACAGTGTACTTATATATATAATAAATAAATAATAAATAAATCTTTTAAATAAAAAAAGGATATTTAACAGTAGTAATGTAATTCTGTCATTTCATTTACTTCTTCAAAGAGAATTCTTCCTTCATGAACTATTTTATTACTCTGAAGTATATCTTCTACAGGAAAAAAACAGAATAAAAGATTCTCCCCCAATTATTTACTAGATTAAAACAGAATAAATTGATTAATTTTTATCCAGCAGCAAATGACAATGAAGTGCTTTCACCCTTGTTTAGATCAAAATACACTTGGTGTGCTTCAGTCTATACTAGTATTTACCCTTGTTGATGATCAACTTATTCCATGTTTTCTGTGAGTAAATGCTTTGAGGCTGGCTCTCTGGCTCACTCGTCTACTTTGGTGGCTTCGGTCGCCGTGCAAGCTATTGAGGAGGCTCTGCTCATCTTGCAAAGTTTTTGTTCTAGACCTAGAGTCTCCTTTTTCCTCATGAAGCTCTTACTATCTATCATCTTAGCTATAATTCCAAAATGTTTGGGGCCTTTGATAGCAATGACTTTTGCTCACAAATAAAATTATGATGGCTTCTACAGAATACAAGTAATTAATCTTAATAATTGTGAGAAACTATTTGCCTTTAACTCATTTTTGTTGAAATTAGTATAATTTCTGAAGGCATAATTTATTGATACAACTTTGAAATACAAATCTCGAATTTGTATTTGTGGGTACCTTAACATATAATTGTGAGTATTATAATGTGTTTCTTTCAAAGGATAAAGAGTTTTGAAAGAAAGGTGACTTGGTGTAATGTGAGGGCCTTTTATTCTAGACTCAGACAGAGGACAGCCTGCGGAAGGAGCTGATAGCGCTGCAGGAGGATAAACATAACTATGAAACGACAGCCAAAGAGTCCCTGAGGCGGGTTCTTCAGGAGAAAATCGAAGTGCTTAGAAAACTTTCAGAAGTTGAGGTATTTCACTTTTATTGTTGTTAGCTTAAAGATTTGTTTTACTTTTAAAATTATGTTGTCTGTGTGTAGTGTGTGTGAGTGGAAGTGCCCGCAGAAGTCCAAGGCCCTCGGATCCACTGGACCTGGAATTATAGACAGTTTGAGCTGTCTGATGTGGATGCTGGGAACTGAATTATCTTTGCCTGGTCTGGAATTTGCTTCTTAGACCAGGTTGGCCCCTGAACTGCTTTTGCCTCCCAAGTGGTGGGATTAAACACATGCTGATACCATGTCTGGTGGGAATTTATCTTTTGTCATAAAAGGTTGCTGACTTTTAGTGGAGGGTGGTTACACAAGGCTGAGAACCTTACTACTTTACCCATCCTGTAGAGCCTTCCTAGTGCTGAGACCCTTTAATACAGTTATTCTCATATTGTGGTGACCCCTAACCATAATAGTATTTTTGTTGCTACTCCATAACTGTAATTTTGCTGCTGTTAATTATAATGTGAATATATTTTTGGATGGTCTTCAGTACCCTATGAGAAGAGGGTCATTCTACCCATAAAAGTTAAAACATTGCTCTAGAGTGACATTGTATCTTAGGCTTTAGAAGTTTAATATCTTCTAGGTCCTATGAAAAATTAAAATGTGATTCTTGGGACTGAGGATTTAGCTCAGTGGGCATGTGCTTTAGCATGTGTGAGGACATGGATAGTTTGTATTATGGTTTCATTCTATAATATGTGCTTTATGTTCATTGATGTTTGATTAATCTGACATACACATAAAGTTTCAAGCATCTTTGTTTTCATATTAGATGAATTGTTATGTGGTTTTATTCTTTCTTTAAGGATTGTTGACTTAGAGGTGAGTGTGATAGAGTGTACTTATTATAATCATCACACTTGGGAGTCAGAGGCAGGAGATTCACAGAAGATTAGCCTAGCCAGTACTCCATAGTGAACTTGAAGCTGGCTTTAGTAACAGTGTTGTTTCAAAAGCAAATAGAAAAGGAGTTGGTGGTTTTAAAATAATTCAAGGCTAAAAGTTATGCTTGTTGAACTGTTTAATAATAATAGGTAAAATTCTCTGCTCATTTCCCAACAATCAAAAAAGTAACTCTTAATTTCTTTCTCAGCCTGTTTATCCTTTGAGTAGAGGAAGGTTACTGATTTGAGTTAATTTTATATCCAGCCACTTTTTGAAGTTGTTTATCAGGTTTAGGAGTTCTCTGGAATTTTGGGGGTCACTTAAGTATACTTTCATCTGCAAATCTGCAAATAGTGATCTTTTGACTTCTTCCTTTCCAATTTGTATCCCTTTGACCTTCTTTTGCTGTTTAATTGCTCTGGCCAGAACTTCTAGTGCTATATTGAATAGGTATGGAGAGAATGGGCAACTTTTTCTAGTCCCTGATTTTAGTGGGATTGCCAAAAGAATGCTGCAACCTGGGTATAAATATTATGCCTTTATTTTTGGCTAGAAAAGAGTTATTTTTAGCCTAGACCTAACCATTTTTATACTCTTACCAGAAAGATTCACAGAAATATCAAGTGCTATGCATTGAAACTTGTTTTTTAAATGTTACCTGACTGTGTATATTAATGTAAAACAATGTTAATTTACTTATATTTTCAGTTTGTACTGCCTGGTATGTCTGTGTAAGAAGCCAATTTTTGTGTATTTGTTACAGTTTTAGTTTATTTATATTTGATGCTTTGTAAACTCAAACAAGTATACTGTACCTATAGATCAGATTTTTTAAAAAGCAACTCTTAGTTGTGTTTTAGTATATATGTTCCTGACATTATTTTGTCTTTTAACTCAGCTTCTTATACATTTAGTCCAAATGTTGATGTAGACTAGTACAAAGCTACACTTTTTACAAATTAAATTTACACTACATTTTAAATAAGTAGCCATTTACTCTAAGTGAATTAATTGCCTGTGAACTTGAATTGCAGCGAAGTCTGAGTAACACTGAAGATGAATGTACCCACCTGAAAGAGATGAATGAACGGACTCAGGAAGAATTAAGAGAATTAGCCAATAAATATAATGGAGCAGTTAATGAAATTAAAGATTTATCTGATAAATTAAAGGTATGTATATTAGTTACTTTTGTATTGCTATGACAGAACACCATGAGCAAGATACCTTATAGAAGGAAGAGGTTACTTGGGCTTAGGGTTGCAGAGGAGTAGGAATCTATCATTGTGGTAAGGAGGTATAGCAGCAGGCAGCTATAACAGCTGGGGCTGGAGGCTGAGAGCTCTCTGGGAATGGCTTGAGGCTTTGAACATCAAAGCCTATTCCCTGTGACATAATTCATCCAACAAAGGCACACCTCTTAGACCTACCCAGATAGTGTTAGCAACTGATGACCAAGTATTGAAACATGTGACCTGTTAGGGACATTCTTTGTCCAGGCATCACAGCTATATTTAAACTGCCTGAAGTATGTAAAGCTAGTCACTAACATGTTAACAGCTTAGAAGTTTAGGGATCACTCAATAGCTGTTGATGTGAGATTGGTAAAGTTAAATAGTTGAAACTGATAGTGAAAATAGGAAATGTATTCTATTTACTCTACCTTCTATTACTGTTGAAAATGAAAAGCCTTTAAAGTAGACATACTTCTCTGGATGGAAATGTAGTCAGCACTTCATAACAGCAGGTGTAATGTTTGCTTCAGCATCACATAGACTAAGAAAAGAACGGCATTTTCTAATATATACTTAGAAGTAGATGAATATCAGTATGATCTGAATTAGTGAGATGGCTCAGTGTGGGCACTGCCATGCAAACCGGAAGACCTAAGTTTGGTTATAGAATTCATGGTGGAAGGAAGGAAAGTCCCAGAGTTGTCCTCTGATCTCCATTTGAGGGCCATGGAACCCATGCAGTAGAACTTAGCCATGTGTAACATTCATGCGCACATGCGCACATGTAGACACAGACATACAGGCACACACACAAAATAATAGTAATAGTAGTAGTAGTAGTAGTAGTAGTAATAATAATAATAATAATAATAATAATAATAATAATAATAATAATAAATGTGAGAGGGAGCGGAGGGAGGGAGAGGGAGAAAGATTATGAAAAGAGAGAATCAGAAGCCATAGTGAGATGTCTCATGGGATAACACAAGCCTGATATCCTGAGTTCACTCCCAGGAGCCCATGTAAAGGTGGAAGGAATCGACTTCACAGAGTTCTGCTCTGATCTCCACATGCACCTACCCCACGCATCATGTACACACACGTGTACATATTATAATGATAAAGTTTTTAAAAAGAATTAGCAAAATCTAATATAATCAGATGCTTTAAAAACCTCCTCATTTTTAGGTTATCTCAGAGTTAGGGACCAGTTGTTTAGTACTGCAGTAAATCCAAAGGGAGCTTGGGATAACGGGTGTGCTGTGGTTGGTCTCAGCCTTCAGCTATGCCATTCATTCTGTTTCAGCTGATTCCTCTGAACAGTTTTAATAAGGGACCAGACCATAAGCTAATGTCTAGTTGGTCCTTAAAAGTCTTGTGAGTGATTTATTAAAAATCCATCCCAGTATTAGTCATATCTGTTGGCAGGTTATGAGAGGGAAGGAAGAGATTGTGGGGGACTGGAGAGAAAATAGAACGTATGTGACATGAAAGCAGAAAGGGCTGTGTGGGAAGAGAGACGGAGGCAGCCAGAGAGGCAGCGGTCATCCGGATGGGTGGTGTAAATAGGATGAATTAAAGTAATGTATAGACACATGTATAAAGAATGCCATTATAAAACAGTACTTTGTGATAGTAATTTGAAAAGTAATTAAACAAAAGGAAAATGATCCTGACCTCAGTTGCATGCCTACAAGATACGGTATTTATCAGAGAAGGCAGAGCATAGTTCACAGATGGTCTCAGAGAGGTCTTGTCAAGAGAAAAGTTTTTGAAAAGGGTTTGGGCTGTCACCTTTTAGTTAGTAATTTTAAATTAGTGTCACATTTTAGATCTATCAAGCAAGTTGTAATAATAGTAAATTTGGGACTATATTTCCCACATAACCAACATGGAGGATTTAACTTGGCCTGTAGCACTTGTTTATCTCTGTGTCTCCTTCTCGATGCTGTGTAGTAGTGAGCTTGGTGCAGGTCACTCGCTTTCCACGTCAGGTCTGTCTTTGTTTTCTATAGAAAATTATTTTTATAAATATGTTCTGTAATTCTGAATATATTTCTCAGAAGTGTAAGTGAATGAAGTCAGACCTGGCTTTAGGCTAGTTAAAACAAGGTGAAGTTTTATGAATTTACTGAAGTTTCCTTCTCAATAGGTAGCAGAAGGAAAGCAAGAGGAAATCCAGCAGAAGGGACAAGCCGAGAAGAAAGAATTACAGACTAAAATTGATGAAATGGAAGAAAAAGAACAAGAGCTCCAGGCAAAAATAGAAGCTTTGCAAGCTGATAATGACTTCACCAATGAGAGGCTAACAGCTTTACAAGGTAAGCTGGCTGAGACATAAATTGGTTTTATTTGGTTTTTGTTCTCTTTGTCTGTGAAATACCTTTTTCTTGGACTATTTTTTACAGTACGGTTAGAACACCTGCAGGAGAAAACTCTTAAAGAATGCAGCAGCTTAGGTAGGTGTCACCTTAATTAAAGATGTTGTCACTAGCTGTTAACCTTGTTCCCAGCTCACATGGTTCACTTCTCACGCTGTTTACTTTCATTTGATATTTTACTTGTCAAGTACTAAAGGTTATATATTTAGTAATCTCCTTTTACAATGCTCATGATTGCCACCAGTGGGCGCCGTTGCTCAGACTTTGAGACAGTTTTGCCTTTGAGATCTTAAGTAGCAGGATTACCACCCCCCGCCCCCACACACACCCATCCATCCACCAGGTTCTTTGGAAGTTCTCTAAGCCTGAATTAGTAGAGACTGGCAGCTGAAACTCTTCTTATAAGTAGTGTTCTATACAAAGTCAGTGTGAGTAGAAATATTAAATGCTGTTGTTACACATGAAGCCAGTTTTAAAGTTAACATTTTCTTTGATCAGGCAATGATATCCTGTCTTAATCCTAGGGATACAAGTTGATGACTTCTTACCTAAAATAAATGGAAGCACAGAAAAAGGTAGCGTAAAAAACTTAACTATTTTTTCATGATATCCTTCTATCATTTATGTAGGACATAGAGCTAATGCTTGATGAGTTTTAGTACTTGAAGTAACACACACATACAGCTGTTCACATACCATTGGAATTCGTCGTTTAAAATCCAGCTTCTCTTAATAGTTTAAGATACAGAGGTGATCTGTACGTAGCTATCCCTTTGTGAAAACGGCAGTGGCTCAGGTGAGAAAATGCTGCACATTGTTAGCCGTGGCTTGTTTTGTATGGCTCTTACCGTCTGAGGAGTTTGTACCACAGTGGTTTTGTTCCATTATGCTCGGCTTCCAGGTCTCCATTTGCAGTGTATGAACTTACTTAATGTCCCGTCGAACATTTACTTCATCTAAAAATTTTTTTAGTTTTTGTTTTTTTGGCCCTTTTTTTCTGGGTAGCAGGAGTTCTCAATCGACCAAACTTAGAGCCAGTGCATTACTTTTTGTTGTTCTCTGTTGCCCTTCCTCCCGCTCTCCCTCTCTCTTATGTCTTACCGTACCACCATGGCTGCTTAGAACTATTTAAATCATGCTGGCCATGAGCTCACCGAGGTCTGCTTGCCTCTGTCCCGCAAGAACTGAGATCAAAGACTTGAGCCACCCTCCCAGCACACGGATGCTTTTATAGTCCTTGTTCACTTTAGCCACTTGCCCCTTTGCTCTAAGAGTCACGGAGAACCAACTCCAGCTATGTGCTTAATCTTACACAGGATTTGTGGAATACTTAAGGATTAAAATTAAGTTCAGTGAATACTGATTTGCTTATCAGCTGATTTTGATATACAGAATTGAGAAGACGGTATTAAGTTCAGAACTAGAACTTCTGATGAAACTATATTCCACTTACCAGGGTATATCCTTATCAGAGGTCAGAGTTAAGAAGTAGTTACTTTTGATTTGTTTGAAATAAAAAATGGATGAGCAGGAGATGTAGCTTCATGTGTTATCCAAGTTTATGCCTTGGATTCAAATCCAAAAAGGGGGGGGGGGGGCTGCCTAAGCTGGCCCAGCTAATCTAAGTGTGAGCTCTGCAGTCCAAGTCTAATATTGCATGTACTGTGCATTTCAGCGTTCCTGAGAAAAAGTATCCGTTTGACTTCTTTGTGTATTTTATAAAACGCCTTAAGTTTTTCAGACTTGAATTTTTGAGTTCCAATTTGAGAATTTTTAAAGGTGTAGTTTATATTCATTTTACTAAAACTTTTACTTGCTGTATATTAAAAATATTTAGCAAATTTTTGTTAAATGAGTTAATCTTTGTCTTCTAAGTACTCTTTTTCTTAAATAATTTTATGTGTTTCATTATTATTTTGCTTGCTTTTCTGATTGTATACTTTTTAGTTAAATTCATATTTTCTTGAATATGTGTCAAGTGTTACATTAAATAATACAAGCTATGGACTTCTATTTTTTCAGTTAAGTATCTTTATATACATACCAAACCATCTTTTTACTAGAGTTGTCAGATAGACTAGTAGTGTGCTTTCCTGTTAGAAAGTAGTTACAGACTCGGTAATTTAATATTAAATGAATAAAACTTTCTATTGTTATGGGGTGCTCCTTGCTGGGATTACCCCACTGGTAAAGCATCTGGCTTGCTGACTGTGTTAAGACCATGAGAAGGAGCAGCACAAACATCTCATTACTGCATTCTATTGCAGAGTGGACTTTAAGTAAGATAATTTACCTCTTAAAACATCACCAAAGTTCACAGTCACAGTTTTCCTGAATTCTCAAGTTAGCACTACGCTTTAAGTAGTAGAGAAAATACCAAGTATAGATGCAAGAGAAAGTGTCATTAGTGTCTAGAGATATTGTAGTCTTATTTCTTTCAATGAACTCTTTTGAAATGACTTAAGTTTCTAAAAGCACAGATTTTTATATTGTAAGTTTTTGTCTCTTTTAAAATAATGCTTATTTAAATATATATTGAAGTATAGCATAGTTCTGTCTAAAAGCAACATGTGAGAAATTTAAAAAGTTCTAGTAACTACGAAGTTGAAAAAGAAGCAAGGAGAACACATTTAAGTAGTAAATTTTATTTAACCAGCAATTTTTAAAATGTTATTTAAATATCTGACCAATATTTAAAGGTTAATAATGAGCCATTCATATTAATTTTCCCTAGTGAGTGTTTGAAGTCATCATGTATTTTATGCTGCACGTAGCTTGGTTAGAAGCTCTGTTTAAATGGCTTAGTGGCATATGCATTTAATGTCCAGTAGCACAGGTACAACATGGGTATAAAGAAAACTGTAATACATAGGAAACCCATTTGTGTAAACTATGCCTTCTAAATAGAATAGTTCTTTATGTTTCCATCTGTTTGCTTTATTTTTTCCATTTCTTTTACTTTTACTTTCACCAGTATCACAGAGACTTGTTTTCCTTCCCGTGAGCACCTGACTCCTTGTGGATTACCAGTGATGGTTATGTGCTCTGTAGTTGTGTCAACTTCATTCTTAAGTGTCACATTTGAAATGCTTTACATAGACTTCGAGAATGTTGTCTTATGTGTAAGAAGTGCTTTTGTAGCATGCCACATCTGTATTTGCCTTTTTATTTAGATAGTAGACTTTATCTAAGCTACTCTACTAAATATTTTAGGGTCAGATTCAGATATTAAAAATAGAGTACACAGGGAACTGGAGAGATGGCTCAGTGGTTCAGATCACTCTCTGCTCTGCAAGAGGACCCAGGTTTGATTCCCAGAAACCACATGGCAGCTCACAACCACCAGTAACTCTAGGTGCAGGGGATCCAACATCCTTTTCTGACCTCTGTGGGTTCCTGCATGCAAAACTAGAATAACTGATCTTTAGTTTAGTAACAGTGGAGGTCATGGTTACTGTTCTGTTGCTGTGAAGAGACACCATAACCAAAGCAACTTAGAGAAGAAAACATTTAATTGGAGCTTTAGAGTGTAAGAGGGTGAGTCTCTATCATCATGGCAGGAAGCATGGCACAGGCTGGCAGACATGGTGCTGAAGGAGTAGCAGAGAGCCCACATTAGTGAGACAGGGCCTGGCTTGGGTTTTTAAACCCCAATGTCACACCTCCTTCAACAAGACCACACCTCCTAAATATACCAATTCTACCAACAGAGGACCAGCCATTCAAATATATCAGTCTATGGAGGCTGTTCTCATTCAGACCACCACAGTGGGTTTCCCTGTTTTTAATAAGAGTCACCAGGAATTGATTAATACTGGTTTGACATATTATATATCTGTCATAAAGTCCTTTGTTTGTGCTCTTCCTTATCACCCCTCTCCACCGACTCTCTTCCTTTCCCTTTGTATCCAGTAAGTGGATTTAAGCTAGATCACATGTAAGAGATGTATTTGTCTTTTTCCTCTCCTTATCCTTTCTTCTTCTCCCTCCTTTTAGGCCACTTCCTCCCTATCCATAATCTCTTCCTACTTACCCCATCACATACGCTATATATGCATTTAAATCTAGATTTTATATGTGAGAGAAGCTTGGGAAAGAGTCTGGCTGCTCTTGTTTAACATTTGATCATCAGTTCTACCCGTTTTCTTGCAGATGAACATTAAACCTCTGTTCTGTTGTGTATATATACTGCATGTTCTTCATTGTCCAAACAAATTTTTATACTTAACATAATATTGTATAGTTTGAATTTTGAAAGTGTTTAGTTTAGAGATTATATAAAATGACTTTTTAATTTGACATGTTTTAATCTACTGAGGGTTTCTGTTTTTCCTGAGGTAGCTCCAGTTGGCAAATTCTATTTGTCAAAATTAGTGATTTCATTCCAAATTTCTGCTCCAGTTAATTTTTAATTTTTTATTTAGGGCTGTATTGTACTTCTCATTGATCTTTCTAAAACAAAAAGTTGTATTAATCTCAACCCCCCACCCCTGTCTTCATTTTATAACTATAGCGTGGGCCCTTTGGGCACTGGGTAACTAGATTAAAAGAATGAACACTTGAAAGGCTAAGAAGGCAGTTAACAGGGAAGGTGTCACAGAGGAGAGGTGGGCAGTGGGAGGTGGAGAGTGGGGTGGAAGGTGAGCATGGGTGGTGTTGCCCAGGGCGTGCATTCCAGGGCGGAGTGCCTCTAGACCTTCCAGTAGTCACAGCTTCTGAACCTCTTGTGTAGTTTTGAAAGATACACATACATTACTGAGGAATGTCTTCTGGATTCAGAAGTTAGTCCTTGACCTTTCAGTTGAGTTAATACTATTGTAAGAAAAGGGCCGAAACTCTAACTACTATTTTAATTTTCTCTTTTTAAACTCTACTTTTTACAAAACTAGATTATTTAAGTAAGCAAACCATTTATGAAGCTCTTGTTTTTGACTGTATAGAACATGAAATTTGAGTTGAGATAATGTATTATAGTGATTATGTATGCTATAGATTAAGGAAACCAGTTGTAAAAATGAGTGTATACAAATATCTCATCGATTTCTTTAAAGTTTACAGAAATTGTTGTCTGTAACTTCCTCTCCAGCTTCTTTTTGAAAAGATAAGATTTATTTATTTATTATATGTAAGTCCACTGTAGCTATCTTCAGACACGCTGGAAGAGGACATCAGATCTCATTATAGATGGTTGTCAGCCACCTATAATGTGGTTGCTGGGATTTGAACTCAGGACCTCTGAGCAAACTCTCCAGCCCCCTTCCCAGCTTCTTAAATGGGACTTACATCATAGTCCCAAGTTTCCTTGAAGCTCAGTATGTATGTAGCCCATGTTGGTGTCAAACTCATGGCAGTCCTCCTGCCTCATCCTCCTAAATGTTGGGAATTTCAGTGCATGCTACCATGCCTGGCTGATTTTTTTTTTAACATTCTAAAGTTTTTACATCTTAGTTGAGAGAGAGAGAGAGAGAGAGAGAGAGAGAGAGACAGAGACAGAGAGAGAGAGAGAGAGAGAGAGAGAGAGAGAGAGAGAGAGAGAGACTGTTAGTATACACACCTGATGTTAATTCAGTAATTAAAAACACAAAAATCACTTCAGAGTATTTGCAACCCTATTATGGAGAAAGGTACATATGAAAAGTGGGAAAAGCTTTTTAAAGCAATATATTTGTTTTTGTTTATTTTTTTAGCTTTTTTGATAAAAACTGCACCTTTAAAAGCTACCCATTCAGAGTAAACTAGTCATTATATAAATTGCAGCTTTCAATATTGAAAATGTGTTAAAATATACTCTATTAGTTCTTTTCAATTGCCTATGTTAAAATAATTTAAAAAATATTTTTTACTTTTGCTGTTGTTTATTTCAAGACAGCAACAAACTATCTCCTTAAAGGTCTTTCTTTCTTTATTAGAGCACTTGTTTTCAAAGAGTGGCGGGGACTGCACTTTTATCCACCAGTTCATAGAATGCCAGAGTGAGTATTTCTCACATTGATTTTAATGAAATCAGGGGCTGAAGTTAGGAGGGCTGTGAGGAGGATCTCAGTGTACCTGTAGTAGAAGTTTGCAAATATCTTCAGGTATCAGCAAACCTGTTTTATTTCTCACTTTTGAGAAAAATATTCTTACTGCGTTTGCCTACATGTACAGAGCATCTACATTTCATTTTGGTGGCCCCTACACATACACACACAGAAACACACAGGAGGAAATTTCAAACCTGCTAACTATAAAAGTCATCCATCAGAGAATAAAATGGCCTGTCTGGGTTGTGAAGTACCTAAACTTTCTCATTTTAAAATATTTACTTATTTGATTTTATGTGTGTATTTTGTCTGCTTGTTTTGCATGAATGTATGTCTGTGCACAGTGTCTGTCTATGCGTTTTCTTCAGAGGCCAGGGGGAGGCCTCGGATCTCTGAAACCATAGTTTGATGTAGGTGCTGGGAACCAAACCCAGGCTCTGCAAGAGCGGCCAGTGCTCTAACTGCTGAGCCATCTCTCCTGTGCGTAGAGTACCCATGCATACCTAAAAGTACCTGTGTGGATACTTGATGAAGAAATATTGACAGTGGCTTCTACTCAAGTTCTAGTTCTAGCACAGATTGAATTTTGGGAGTTTTAAATACATTTCTCAGAGTAAATGAAGTTATTAAGTAAGTAGTGTTTTTGGGCACTCAGCTCCAAAGATGGCTTTTGGCACAGTGAAACCTTTTTATTTTAGGGAAAAGGTAGCAGTAAGTTGTCTTACACTATGGTGTTACCTACTATTGGCAACTTCCAAAAGGATTTCTTTAGAAATATTAAAGGTAGGCTGGCTCTTGGTGATTTAGACCTCGTTTGAGTTCTAAACAAAGTGTTGTGAATTCTTTTTATTTGAAGGTCATATAGCAGCTTAAATCTCTTCTTAGAAAGTTATGGCGTGTTTTAAGTGTTGTTAGTGACCAGTATAGTCACCATGTATAGTAGAGTTCTTGTTTCTGTGCATTTCTTTTCTTGTCACGCAGATACTCAAGCATTTTTCCTTTCTTCCCCTCCTGAAAAGAATGTTTTTTATCCATATCTCATGCATATATGTTTGCCTCATGCTTAACCCCAGGATCATTTATGGCTAAAAGGGTCATACCTGGATTTAGATCATAGTTTCAAAATGTTTTGCTGAATTGTAATTTTTAAAAGTCCTTGTTAGTAACAAATAAAGGTCATAGACCTTTATTATCACTTGCCTATTCTAAAAACAACCCCCTTAAATGTCTAATCTATATTATACATTTAATTTAAAGTGATATAAAATATAATTGTAGTCTAATATTTAAGTGAAGAAAATCTACATAGAGAGTTTTATTACATCATACTTGTGTGGTAAAATGAGCCAGATAATCATATTAAGAGAACAGAAGTCACAACAAACACCCTTAGTGAGAAAGTAACCAACTGTGTGATTGTAACATAAAATATTAAACCTGAGGGACACAGAAGGAAAGTCAGAAGAAACAAAGCAAAACAAAAGGGCTCCTATAATTTGATCTTTTGAGTTTTTGTGCAAATAGTGAGAGGCTCGACTCTATTTGAGTGACTCAGAGAAGCATATTGTAAGAATTTGGTTTCTTAATTTTAAGTAGCAACAGTTTGCTTTTGATGCTTCCAGATGGTATGTTGAATTTTCCAAATTAAATTGGTTCCTTAAATAAGGATTGCTGAAAAGAGGGTTACCTCTGGCCTTGTGTGTTGTTAGAAGGGGCATTAAGTCTAAAGAGTTATCACAAGAAAGGGAACTGGGCAAACTTTTTTTTTTTTTTTTTTTTTTGTGGTTGCTTTTGTTTTGTTTAATGGCTAGGCATCTTAAGTTGATTGGTCTTGATTACAAAATTTTTAGGATTGTATGTGCAATAGTACTTCAAATTTTTTTCCAGTCTTTAAAAAAGCAATGTCAATACTTTGTTTATTATTTATTTGGCTTAGAGAAAAGAAAAATTTTCCTTAATTCTAGGAAAAAGTGAGTTTTAAACATGCTTAAGTATAAACTTTTACACAATTCCCAATCTGTAAATAATCTATATAAAATTACATAAAGTCTATAATTAGCAGGTAACTTTATTAGAACATTAGCAAAAAGTTATCTTCAGGATACCAGGATTTAGGAAGGACTGAGTTCCTTCCATCTTCACTGTAAAGTTTAGTTACTTGAGCTACTTGAGGTTTACTTCATAAACTTAGTAGATAATTCAGAACTCTTGTGTTTTGTTTGGGTCTGTGAACGCTCAGTTGATGAACTTGCTTGAGCTGAGTGAAGTTCGGGACGTGGAGCCCTAAGACCTTGAGTACAGGGAGCATGGTTCTCTGGAAAGCTGCCTGCAGCAAGCTGTCAGGGCTGTGTCCTCGCAAGCAGAGAGAGTTTGCAGCTGGATGCCAGAAAAAACCTCTCAGGTCTGCTTTGTAGAGACAAGTTGTTCGTTTTCCAGGAGTCAGCTCACTCTGGACGGCATTACCAAGTGCCCCAAAGGGAAATTAATACCTGTGTTCTTAATCCATGGTTTTTTTCAGTATGTTTTTTTTTTTTTTAATCTTACTGGTTTGCAAAATATTTTTTCCCTTGCCCTCCTCATTTTGAATTTATAGTCACTGTTTCTGAAGGCTTCTTCCAGGACCTCCTTTCTGCTAGGGCTTGCTCACTTTTACTGAAACTGAACCCTCAGTTAGAGGATCCACTGGCTAGGTGTTGCTGGGTGACTCAGTGTTTACACCGTGTCACTCTGTGAGGTCAGCTTCAGAACAGTCTCGGGGATCTTGGTGCCAACTCTACTTCAAATACTTTTTTTTTAACTTTGGTTTTTATGATTTTTTTATTTCTTTAAACCATATCAGTTTATTAACCATAAAAAAATCAAGTAATTGTGGTTTTGTACTGAAAGTAGTTATACTCCTCATCATGGGAAAACCTCTCAGATGTTGCTAATATTTGATCTCCTCATTCTTAGTTTGCCTGCTCAAGACATGTTGAAGGTTGTTTGCAGCTCTTCTAGCACTTAAATAGCAGGAAGAGGACGATGGTAAATTCATGCCAACACTGTCTTTTCTGTTCTTGAAATTGGTCTGTTTTTACTGTGTCTGAATTCTGAACCCCTCTCTCCTCCTTATTCCTCCTTCCTCTTGCTTAAAAAGACAAAACAAACACAAACAAACAAACAAACAAACAAACAAAAACAGCTCCCAGAATGTCTTCTATAGCAAGAATTGCTTTAGCTAATTTTAGTTCACCAGAAATGGGTCCCCATGTACATATCTGAATTATTAAAATGCACTGTGCAGCCCTTTCTAGGAAATTATAAAACCTTATTTCTGCTAGTGACTTGCCAGTCTCCGAGGAAGATTAGTCGCTAACTTAATGTTGAACGTTAATTATAATTTTATTTAATTATATCTTCATGTTAATTTTAATAAGTTTATTTTGGCGTTTGCTTTTTCAGAATCAACCAACCCTTCAGGTGACTTTCTCTTGTTTCCATTTATAATGTTATTAGAGGAATTTTGGTAGGATTTTTTTCACCGACCATAGGATTCCTGGCAAATTCGACCCCCTTTTACCCTTCCTTCCTTCATTTGCCTGGTGCTTTCTGCTCTTGGCACACAGAAGTATTTGTGAACTGGGAGAGAAAAGTGACACCTTGTCTGAAACTCTGGAGGGGGGGGGGCAGCCGAAGTTTTCCCTGAAGTAGTATGTTCTTCTTTCTCCATCCCAGGCGAGTCAGCTGAGCTAGCTTTGTTTTTTATGTTGCTGTAATATTTTCTCAGAATCTAGAATTTCACTTTTTAATTAATAGTATGCATGCCATTTACAAAATTTGAATTGGTGTTATGTTTGCAATTTACAGAATTTAGGGTCAAGTACATTATCATAACAATATTTCATGATGCAGCTGTTTTGAGATTTAGAAAGGTTTTTTTGGATTGGTAGTTGCAGAGCAGGTAGCCTAGTTGTCTAACCTTTGGCTTACCCAGGACTTACAGTTGTACTCATACCTTAGCATCATGGTAGTTGTCCTATCAGGTAAGGAGATGTGTCTTTGGTGTTAAGAACCTAATGTTTGCACACCTGGGATCCCTTTAGTTTTCTTGTGAGAACGTTATTTTGTTCTTTATTTCTATTTTGAACCACATAGTAACATACATAATTTATTTCTGTGAACCAGGAAATAAGCTTAGTTCATCTAGAAGGGTTTTGGCAGATTGAATAGCTTTTACAATTTTATCATCTTATACTTTATGACTAAACTAAACGTTTAGATGATAGTTCCTGGAATAGTTAAGATGATTATGTTGCTTGTTTTGTTCCCCAGAATAAGCTTCAAATACAAGTGCCCAAGGAGATGTATCAGATTAAAATGTTCATAGCAGTGGTCTTTATAATAGTCCAAAACTGGAAACAACCCAGAAGACTCTCAGTATTAATAAATGCACTGTGGTCTGTTGGGTGACAGAAGCCTAGCATGTAATAATATGCACTGAAGTATTTTATTAAGAAGTTAGACCATTAAAGTTATATGTAGTCAGATATGCTTGGGTAGTGTGACTAAAGAAATGTGAAAGAGTGCACAGGGAGATAAAGTGCTTGTTGCACATGCATAAAGGCCAGAGGGATGTCAAGTAGCAGTAGGAAATGCTGGACATAGTGGCACATTCTGGCAGTCCCAGATAAGGTAAGGCAAAGACAGGAAGAGGTGTTGGCCAGCTGGGATACCTGAATGGTGAGAACCAGGTTCAGTGAGAAATCCTCTCAAAAATTATGAAAGCAACTGAGGAATGAACCCGAGTGTAATCTTTGGTCTTCACATGCATGTGCAAACATGTACCCACATACCCACACATGAACATAAACACATATACACACCAAGAAATGGAGGAAGTAATCAATATGAAAGAGTACATATTATAAAGTTAGTTAGTCTTTGCAATTGTGGGAAGAGAATAGAGTGTGGAGGGCCTTGGAGGTTGATAGAAAGGGTCTGTTCTTTAATTGGGCTCATAGAAATTCACTTTATAAATACCTATACCTTTTAAAACCTCATGTGTGGTGTGTGTGTGTATGTGTGTGTGTGTGTGTGTATTTATGCTAGGATTATGCTTTAATCCTAGCAGTGAGCAGGCTGGGCTAAGAGGGCTGCTAGAGATGGACAACACAGCCCACATGGTAAGACCCTGCCTCAAATAGATGAGGAGGAACAAGAACATGATAATAATCCCCGTTCTCCAGTAACACTTATCACACCAACCAACCATGCTTTCTTTTGTTTTTGTTTTTTAAAGAAAGCCTTCTATTGTATCTCTTTCAATTGTGTCAAGTCAGATAGCTCCTTCAAACTCTAAAGGATCTTTTTTATGTTACATGAAGTTCTTTTTTCCAATATCTGATGAGAGATGGGGAAGTCGATGGGCCTTTAAGCAGACGCTGTTTCTTACCTCTGTAGATTATAGGTGTTGCAGTAGAGCATCTGTGTTGTTGGACGTTTTATGTTTTGTTTGCTTTGTTTTTCACTTTCTCAAAATGAAAGGGAGAGTTTTGAGCAATATATTTTAATATGACCTCTCTCCCTCTCTCCCTCCCCTTATTTATGATTTTCAAGATAATTTTTCTGTGTAGCCCTGGCTTCTTGTAACTTGCTCTGTAGATCAGGCTGGCTTAGAGATGGCCTGCCTCTGCCTGAGTGTTGGCATTAAAGGTGTACCCTACCATTTCCTGGCTGAGTTTTTGATGCTTAAAACAATCATGGTAGTTGAGAAAAACAAGAAGAGTTACATTTATGTATTCAGGCAGATATGAGATCTAGGTCAGATTTGGGTTGGGACACCTCCCCATTCTCCTTAAGCCAATTTCCTTGTTTTATCACATCTTTGTTATCCTGGTGCATAGCAATATTTGAAGGAATCCTTATGTTCTCACAAGTAGTTTAAATCAAATTGAAGAGAGTAGAGATAATGGAAAGTTTCAGCATCCTGTCAAAGAGATTTGAATAAAGAATAGTGGAACAAGAGAGGGGGGGACACCAGCATCATTTAGGAGAAAGGAAGAAAATAGAAATTCAGCTTTAACCACAATGAGATTAAGTCCCTGTGGGATTCTGGATGAAGATATCTAGAAAGCAGTTAGAGAAAAATAGAGTTCTGGAAACTAAAAGAGAATATTACTTGCTATCAGCATTATAAATAGTTCAGTTTCAGGTAGTTAATACAATAAATAGATGAATTTTATTGCCATTAGCAAAAACCTTGAATACTAAATGCATGTGTTTAAATTATATCCTCATGGGGGAAAACGGCAATGAAAGGCTGATAAAGGAGTGGGCAGGCATAGGAAATGAATGGGCAGTTCCAGAAGTAAAAGACATAGTTTTTAAAAGGCAGTTGAAAGCTTTTGATTAAATACAGTTAGTGAATCCATTTATAACAAAAGATTTATGTCATGAGGAAAATGGGAGAAAAGACTTTAGCAAGTCATGGGTGTTTACAAAAATTTGGAATATTCCAAACAAATTATTCAGGTGTGAGAGATTTGGAATTCTATTCTGTTTCTTACTCACAGGGAGTAGAGGGGCAAGTTTTAACTCTACAGCTCAGATACCAAAGGTGCTAGGCAGGAGGAGTCCATGTAGTGCTTTAAGCAGGATGTGGGCTTACCTAAAGAATAGTCTGTGCTTTATTTTCTTTACCCTGGTTCATTCAGGAACTGCTACTTCCATGTCTCCTGAACTGCCATGTGTCCCATATTGCGTTTAGAACTTTGCCAGGTTTAAATATAATAAAAACAGGACATTGTGAACCAGGGAAGAAACGGGAAAAATATATAAAGCATAAGAAAGCTTTTAAGAAATGTAATTAATTTTTTCAGAAAGTTGTACTTGATAAATAAAACAAGAAATAGATTGTATTGTCTCTTAAAGGAAGCAGCACAAATAAAAAATTATTGACAGATCAGAGTATGATGCTGGAGTTTTTCAAATCAGTACAAGGGTTTTTAAAAAAGTAAATTTTCTAGAAAATAAAAATGGTAAGAATTTTGAGTAAATTTTTTTCTAAGTAAATGTTTTAAAGTAAGGAATTATCATGAGAATAAAAAGTTTAGCTGTGAGAAGTGAGAAAATGATGTGTGGAAGGACACACACACACACACACAAAGAGACAGAGATGGGGTGGGGGAGAGAATATACTTACCAATAAAGCAGAATGTAATTCCCTAGTGAAAGGTATTGGAATTCTACACTGTAAGCTAAGAAGACACACTGAATGTTCATCTAGACACCAAGGCACACAGCATACACTGTATTGTTTCTGTGATCCATCCAGGGTAAATCAATCAAGCGATAGGAAACAGATCAGAACCATCAGAGAGCGAGGTTTGGGGAATAAATGCTTAATGTTTATTTGGCTTTTTGGGGGGTAGACATGTTTGGATGTTATGATTGTACTAAATATTACAGAACTGTTCCTTTAAAATGGACGGTCTTTGTGAATTTTAGTTGAGAGGGTGGGTGGAGGGGAGTACAAAAATAATGGGGCTGGACATCCTGCCCCGTGGTACAGTACCTGCACTCTCTCCAGTATGGGTCTTTGGGGGGGGCAGGGAAATTCAGTAGCTCCAAGGGCAAGAGATTCATAGTAAGCAAAATTATAAAATGGCAGTCACTTTTTAAAATCTCTCCTTTCCAATTTCTGTATTCCTGTACTTTTATCTTTAGATTAAATTTATTATTTTGTATATATGACTATCTTTTCTATATGTATGTATTTGTACTATGTATGTTACCTATGGAGACCCGAAGAGTGTGTTAGATCCTCTAAAACTGAAATTACACCCCCATGTTGATGTTGGAAATGGAAGCTCAGCTCATCTGTAAGAACAGTTGTTGCTCTTAACACTGAGCTACCTCTGGATTCTTATGGGCTTAGTCTGTCAAGCATTTATTTCCCATTCATGCTACTTGTCTGTCATGAGGAGAGCACATTGTGCCACATCATCACTCAGGGTTTGTAAGGGTGTGATGTTGCCATCTCAAAGGATGATGCTTGAGTTCCTGTAGTGTGGGGTGTGTGAACCTCTCTAACTTCTCTTACTAGCTTTGGCCTTGGCTTGGTGCTATGGAGTTGGGTGTGTTACCCCAGGTACTCAGGAAGGAGAGGCAGATCAGTTATTGTAAGCTCTAGAAAGCCTTACCACCTATGAGGAATCTCCATTGGGCTCACATAGTTCCAAAGACAGGAAACAGCAGAGCACTTTGCTTGTAAACTTTGAAGGAGAATTATTTCCTGTAGAATTGTGGGCCTAGTTAAACTATCAGATAAAATTGTTAGTAGAACACCAGCATGTTCAGAGGAGAGAATGACAAGTCTTTTACCCTCTGGCCATTCCTTCTCATGAGATTACCACAAGTTATGTTACAATAACAAAAATAGAGGATAAAGTAAGAGAAAGATTTAGAATCCGCAGTCAGGGGCACAGTGCAGGGTACAGTTGAGACTAAGGCAGTAAAATTAAAAGGCTGAGAAAAGTCAGATGTGGCAAAGTGAAGTAAGTACTGACACTTGGGAGGTCGAGGCAGGAGGATCTGAAATTGAAGGCCAGCCTGGGCTACATATGAGATCCCATCTTTAAACAGATAGACAGACAAAAGATGAGGAAAGGGAGAGATGGAGATTTGTGTGACAATATCAGGAATTTCGTTTTTGTAAGAACTTAGACTGAAAAAAAATTAGTAAATAAAAAGGTTTTATAAAGTCCCAAAATACTGAATGATTTCAAATAAATTGTAAAAATATATTAACTGCTAAAAGCAGATAATTTCTTTTAAATTGCTAGCTCTTCTAAAATCATCCATTTTCTTGATATATATTATATGACTCTTCTGAGTTATCAGGATGGCATTGTTTCTCTTCTTTAAGAAAACTGCCTTCTCAGAATTCTTTATTTTAACTTCATACCCAGGACTTAATGATTTCCCATTGTTTGTTTCTTTCATTGCTTCATATAAAAGTCTAGACTTTACAATAGGATGATGTCTAATGAAAAGAAGGCATATTCTTTTCCTTCTCCCAGTTTTCTGAAGTAATTTGACTGTTCTAGTAAGTTTAGTTCTCTAGGTCCTCTTCAAGGTTCAAGCTTTTTGTTGAAGCGTAGTCATGGGGTGATGCTATCGTCTTTAAATTTGGTCATGGAATGTGTTACACTGCTCCTCTCGGGGAGTGCAGCTGTTTGAGCTTCGGTAGTAACGCTTATTTTCTTTGGCAGAGAAGCTGATGGTCCAGGGGCATCTAACCAAAGTGGTAGAAGAATCAAAGCTTTCAAAAGGTTAGTTTTCTGTCTCCTCTCCCCTGTAGTTTTACAGGTATTTGGATAATGAAAGTTAGTTTAGAATTTCAAGGTTGTTGTATTTTACCCATGAGCTTATTTCTTACAGCTTACAAAATGTCAATCTGGTAACAGGACCAGATATTAACAAGAGGAAGATTAGAGTCCATAGTCATATATAAATATTTGGATGTCTGTTTTAAGAAAAAAATAGGGAAGTTTCTTTTAATGTAGGCATTTGTGTGTAGCTTTAAGGTACTTGTGTGTGGTAGGTTTGTGGCAACCCTTCAGTCTCCCTGCTACATTATCTTCAGTTTTCATCTCAGTCTCAGCCAACGCAGTGCCAACCTTTTAGGAGTGAAAAATACTTAAAATTTAATTAAGTCTAGTAATTCATCAAAACAGATTTATTATTATTATAATTGTTATTATTACAGTGATTAAACTCAGGGAAGAAAATTAGGTTTAAAGCATCATACATACTGCTGCTTTTAAGCATAGGAAAACTAGGTAAATAAATCTGGTGGGATGTGTTCATTGTTAGAGTGGAACTTGCATCAGACTTTGCCAGAATAAAATTTAAAACTAGCTTCATAATCCTAGTCAGTTAAAACAACAAATGCTAAGAGTTTGTAACAGTTTGTTTTAGTACATTTTGTATTATTAGAGTAATTGGTTCACTTGGCTTTTGAAAATGCTTTTAAACAAATTTTGTTATTTCAGATATCTGGTGGCTTTCATTTTGAGTTTGTGCACAGTAGATGCCATATTAGGAGAAAGAACGCATAGACATGCAATGCTGAGATTGTTCTGGCAGATGGGCATTGGGTCTCAGAATAGTGAACTATTTTTAGTACCTATGCAATTTATTTTGTCTCATTAAACAGATGAGAACAGATTTTAAAATAGCCTTTACTTCACCATCTAAGTTCCTATTCTAATCTGTTAATTGAGTAAGCAACACTTTGTACTTGAAGCAAAGCAGAGGGTGAGGGTGATTGGTGTTTCTTTTTAAAAGTTGTCTTGCTGCTTAAGGATGCCAATGTATTCTGGAATAGATTTGCTTAAACCAGGTGGCTTTTTTGAAGAAGATGTGAGCAACTTTATGGATTAAAACAATGAGTAAAAAGCTTTGAAGGACCTGTTTTGATTCAGCAGTTCCTCTTTTGGGTCTCTTGGTTTGTTTTTTGAGATAGGTTCTTACTATGTTGCCTTGTTTAGCCTTGAGCTCCTGTCTTAGCTTCCTGAATGCTGAGATTACAAATGGGAGGGACCACATTTGGCTGGGTTTTATTTTAAGAAACAAGCTGGACAAATATTCAAGGTTCTTTGCTTTAGTCCGACATTTATTAAACCTATTATGGCAAATAGTTTAATTCCAATGAGGTTAATTATTTTCCAAGAATGATAATATATATATATATATATATTTCATTAATCAGCGTTTGTTAGTACTTTTCATACTGCCAAACCAGGTGGCCATAAAAGTTACATTTTAAATGTTTTCAGTCTGGCTATAAAATATTTCTTTGGAATTTGACTCAGTTACTTGTCTGTAAAAATGCATTAGTGATTTTATGGTGAACTTTTTCTTTTTTCCAATGAAAATGACAGTTGCTAGGAATTAAATTATCAGCTCCTCCTCAGGCTTTGCTTCACATGTCTTGTGTGTTCTTTCTGATTTAGGAATAACTCAGGACATATCTCTAGGCTTAGAAGTAGAAAGGAATGCAGCAGCATCATCCTGTCTATTGTATGTCCTCAGGCAACTCACTGAAACCTCAACCTCAGTTTTCCCACTCACGGTGTGTTAGGCTGGTTGCTTTGGTTTTAAGACTGGTTCTCAGGAAAGAAAAAGGGGGGAAGGGTAAACGAAGCAGTCTCTAATTAGCTTTAACTAAATATACAAATTATTTTAATCTATGTATTTTATACTTACTGTCTTTAGGTTTTAGTCAATAATATTCAATGTATATTGAATATATTTAATACACATTTCATTTTCCTGAAATGATGGTGCTGTAGTGAGCACCCTTATGTAATATTTCACATATTCAACTACTTCCTTAAGAGAAAGTAAAAGTGGGCTTATAAATTCATTTATTTGTTAGATTTATTAATTTTACAAATATTACTCTGCATGAATGTATATGGACTGTATACGCATTGGTTCCCACAGAGGCCAGAAGTAGTGCTGGATCCCCAGGGCCTGGAGTTGGAGTGAGTGTGAGCCACTCTGTGCTCTGGAACCATGCTAGGGTTCCCTGCAATAGGAAATGTTCTTGACTGCATCACTCCAGGCCATGGTTTTGCACACTTTAAATTTTGATGTATATTGTTACAAATGATACAGTCAGATAAATGCCATGATTATTTACAATCATGAAGATAATAATCCCCTTAAAGAATATGATTTTTCTCAATAGAGAAATAGCATCTGTATGTACTCAGAAAGTATACCCTCAGAAAGTAGAGTATGATTAACAGAGGAAAAAGAAAAACAGTAACAGAAAAAAAATATATAATAAAAAAAGAATAAAAGACTAGGGAAATAATTGTCTCCTTAGCAGCAATGAGGCAAAAGTAATACTTTGCAGCATAAATAGGCCAGATAGAGAAAATGGTTGTTGAGGTGAGGGGAATGTAGACTCAAGCAAAGACTTGCAGTCTGCGGTGAGCTCCTGTACATAATCCTCCAAAGAAGCCTGCATAACTGAACTTCCGTGGGAATCAACACAGGAAAAAGACGGTGGCTAAACTCTTCTGTATGAAGCTTAGCTGAAGCCTAGATGTGATTCCATAGGGTTTTGCTGGGAGAATGACCTTCTCTGTAAACCCTGTCCCAAAGAATGCCATAGACTACCTAGGTGTGCTGTTATAGATACTGGCTGGGACTTAGTCACCCATCATCTTTAAAAAACTGTTGCTCTGCCATTGGGTCTTTGAGAGTAATCGCCTAGAATGTCCGATGTGGCAGAGTAGCTCTCAAAAACAACTCCTTTAAAACAGGTCCCCTTCTTGTTGTAATTTGGGTTTGCTGAGTTTTCTTTAGAAGGGGGCTTTTCATCATAACTGAACTTTTATAATTGTGAGTTTTCAAGTGATTTTTCTGACTCTGCACTAGAGCAAGCTTCAGGTTATAATGTGTAATGTGCCTTTTCCTTTGATTGTCTTCAGGCAGCGGCAGCGTTGCTCTGGGAGTTGGTTGCATTTGCTGTGCCTCCCTGATTACTGTAACAAAGCTCGCTGTAGTTCTGTTCCCAGTTGATAGGTGGACAGACTTGAATAAGAGCCACAGCCCTCTGCACAGCAGGCAGGATCCACATTTTGATTTTCTGTGAGCTGTGACAAATAACCAGTGTTGCGTCGGGTGTTGAAGAACAAAGAGATTCAGTGATCTCAGTTGATTTGTAACACTATTTTGCACAGATTTAGATTTGAGCTTTTAAAGTGGTTTTCTTGATAGAAGGTATTGAATTATAATAACATTTTGACTTTTGTGTTTTTCCTAATAGAAAACCAGGCAAAAGCAAAGGAATCTGACTTATCAGATACTCTGAGTCCAAGCAAGGAAAAAAGCAGTGACGACACTACAGGTAAGTGCTGACCTAGAGTTTACAGATCTGAGCAATTTGGGTAATTTAGGTTTGTTGGTTAATGTGGATGAAAACCTCAGAGTTGGTGTTTAATGAAAAAGCAGTGTTTTGACTTCTCAGATCTCCCTATAAAATCTTGGATATTTTGTTAAAACTATTTTCAACTATCCAAGTATAGGTGAAATTTTATTACAAAAATAATTTGCTGATAGATTTAAAAACTTTGTAATTCTTTCTCCCCCTTATAGACGCCCAGATGGATGAGCAAGACCTAAATGAACCCCTTGCTAAGGTGTCACTATTAAAAGGTATTTTAACATGTTTCCACAACAGTTTAAACTAGGATATTATTCTTGCCTTTTACCACAGAAACTGTTTGTATATGTGAAGTTTTCTATTTCGTTCACTGATTTAAAGTTAGGAAGAATGCAAATTTAAAGTGTTGGTACCCTGTGCTTGCTAAAAAAAATAATCGTGCACACATAAATTACAGAGTAACTTGATTCAGTGAAGATAAAGTAGCAGGTGGTCTAACCTGAAATGCATTTGTTCTTCCTTGTTTCCCCAATAATTACTTCGTTCTTAAGGCTCTTTGAGAAAATTGGGGCCAAGATTTTTTTTTTTTTTTTTTTTTTTTTTTTTTTTTTTTTTTTAGTTACATCTTTTTTCCTTCTACCTCTTTCCATGCTCCATACATTCCCTCTCAGATGCATGGCCACTTTTTCTTCTTCTTCTTGTTATTATGTGCATGTACATAAACACATGAATACAAATATAAACTGCAGGATCTGTTGAAACCTGTATGCGTGTGGTTTCAGGGCTGAGGGCTTAGTAGTTGGATAACCAATTAGGGCCTCATCCACGGGAAGACTAAGTCTCCCTGTCTACTAAGCTGAGAAATTTTGTGATAAACTTCTTTTCTTGTCTCACCCCTAACATGGAAGTGCATTTATTTCTTGATAGTTACTCATTTAGAATACAGTGGAGAGGAAGTACCAATAATTTACAAAAGTATTTTACAGTGAAGTGTCTTGGGGAAGACTTATTGATAAATCTTTGATTCTCAGCATTTACTATTTCTCATTGCCTCGCTTTACACAAGGAAGTTTCAGTCCAGTGAGTTAACACAGCAGAAAGCTCTCTGGGGTGGAACAACAATGGGAAGGGATATCAGCCTTTTTTGAGTTTTGAGATAGGAAGTAGGAGTAGGCTTGGTTCACCCTGCCTGACCCTGCTGCCGGCCTAGCTGTGTAACTGTGGCAAGCGTGAGTTTTCTCAGCTTCTCTGTGTTCTGGACATCCTTAATCTCATTTTCTTTCTCCATGAACACTGAAAGTCACATGACTTCTGAAAGCAGATTTGACTGAATTTCACAACCCAGGGAAGTTTCTAAAGATTGTTGACCTAAGCAGTCAATGTGTCCTTCAGTCTGATCCTGGTTTCTTTTATTTACTAATCTGTACTGCTTTTAGCGACTCTTGGTGTTGAGAAGGCCTGAATTCTTTCATGTCATAGTGACTAAAGTAAATTAATGTTTGCACAGTTTAGAAATCTTCATAGAAATGCAAAACCATTATTATAAGGGATGATGCAGATACTGGAAAATAGGGATGAGGATGTAAGTCACTGTAAAGCCCTGGGCTTGATTCCCAGCATTGCAAAACAAAAGAACAAGCTGGACAAAAGAACAAACGGACAGGCTGATGATACTGGGGAAGGGAACACGGTTAAACAGACAAGAGCTGGTACAGGAGAGGGGGACCAGAATCTCAGTGCAGTATGGGAAAGTTAAGTAATAAACACTCATAAAAGTAGCTTTTATGGTCTTTTGTGCTGCATAAAATCTGTCAGATTTTTTTTTTTTTTGTTAGCTAACTTCTGATTAATTTTTATGTAGCATTATGATTGTATTATATTTAACTGGTAATAATGCTTTTTTATTTAAATTTATTCTTTATTGTATAGGAATATATACAGACACCTAACATTGTCCCCTAGCCTCTATACTCCCAAGTACATGTGTGCATACACACATCCACACATGTGTATATATATGTATGGACAGAAATATATCCATGGACAATGCACATTTATGTACACATATACTCTTTCTCTCTGTCTCTGTGTCTTTCTCCCTTCATTTTTCCATTTCTCCCTTCCTCCTTATACTTAGTGTGATAGCTAACTTTTGTTAATGAATAGTGTTGTTTTCCTTGTTAAAGATTTATTTATTTGTCTACAGTTTATTATTTATTATGTCTGTTATGCCTTATATATATAGTAGTAGCATATATATGGCTGCAGTCCAGAAGATCTCATAGATGGTTGTGAGCCACCTTATGGTGCTGGAAAGTGAACTCCAGATCTCTGAAAGAGCAGCCTGTGCTCTTAACCTCTGAGTCATCTTTTCAGCCCCTAAAGAATAGTATTCTTCACATCAGCTGTTCCAAGATTTTGAAGCTGGGTGTGGTGGCATATGCCTATAATATCAACATTTGGGAGGGGAGGAGAAAAACGAGTTCAGAACAGGCAAAGTTAGAGGCCCATCTACCTCAGTGAAATAAAAAGATTTTACAACTTGATTTTTTAAAAGTTATTTTTAGATTTATTTTTCATTAACTGTGTGTTAATTGTGGAGGTATGTGCATATAAGAGAAGGTACCTTTGGGAGCTAGGCCAGAAGAGGTTACCTGATTCCCTGGAGTAGAGGGAGTAGAGTTATAGGAATTGAGAGCTGCCTGTTGTGGAGTGCTGGTATTGCAGGGCTTTCATGGATGGTGCTTGAAGTTTAGTAATTAGGACATGAAGACATCTGTATAGTTCAAGGCATTGGCCTTTTGCTGAGGCAGTCTCTCAGGTAGCCTCTAATGTAACCCAACTTCCTTACCATTTTGTCTGCATGTGGTTCTCAGTGCCTGCTTCCCAGTTCCCTCACCTTTCTCAGAGTCTCTTAGTTTCTGCTGCCAGGACAGACATTTTGCCTGTACTTCTTGCAGCATCTCAGGCTGCCAACTCTTTAGTATGCTGAAGCCTTATTCTTTATTTAAACAGTTGGCTTTGGGATCTACATGAGGAAGGTCACCTTACCCATGGCTGTTTGCCTTTCTTTTAAAAGCCAGTGAAGTAGTAACATTTACATATCCTGCTAGCCTGGTGCTGCTGGCTCCAAATAGCAGTTGAGAACACAAGGACACACTTTCATGGCCAGAAAGCACAGTATTTGTGGATCACCTCAACACTGCTGGACCAGAGCTGCAGTACTGTCTGAGCAGAGTACACGCGTAGCTACTTTTCTTTCTCTTCATCCTTTTGTCTTGTTTTGAATTTTGAAACAGTTTCATGTAGCTCTGGCTGGCTTTGGACTTACTAAGTGTCTTTAACTCCTTGCTGCTTCTACTTCCTCACTGCTAGGATTTCAGGTTTGCTACTACGCCTGCTTGTGGTTATAGTCTTAGGGAAGGGAGAGGTATGCCACGGTAATGAGTGTGATGGGAACTTTGGAAAGGACGCTTAACTTCCTGGTCAGGAACAGAGGTGGGGCAGTAGTCTGCATGGGATTCCCAAAGAAGATGGTTAAAAATAAATGTGGGTATGCCAAGAAGAGAAAGGGAGGTATGCATTTCTCAAAGATATGGCTGATATGTAATAGTAGGAGTAACATCTGTCAGTCGTCCATGTCGGAACACAGGTATGGTGAAACATAGGCCCTGGAGGCTAAATGTGGTGAAAGATAAGACTTGAGAAAGATAAGGCTGGAGCGATGACTTAGTGGTTTAAGAGCACTGCCTACTCTTCCAGAGGTCCTGAGTTCAATTCCCAGCAACCACATGGTGCCTCACAACCATTTGCAGTGAGATCTGATGTCCTCTTCTGGTGTGTCTGAGGACAGCTACAGTGTACTTATGTATAATAAATGAATAAATCTTAAAAAAAAAAAAAGACTTGGGTCTGGCAGAAGTTTAGGAATTTTCTACATGTATGGATGCTGGTGATAGAAGAAATGACTAGACAAAACCAAACCAAAACAATATGGGAATGACCAAAGAGCTGGCAAAGGAACCAACTGTCAAGAGGGACTCTGGCTGATCAGGAGAGGCAAGGGGGTGAAAATTCAGCTCTAAGGGGCCATTGCCAAAGCTAAATTTGTAGTCAGGCAGCCACTTGAGGCTGTCCTACACGTGAACATAGGTATGAGAGACTAAGCCTACCACTGCCCATAAAACTGTCGGAAAGGGGAAACTGATGGTGGTGGAAAGAGGATGTGCCCCTCCAAAGAGCTGCCTCAGCTGACATAATAGTGTCTGCCGTAGACCGATGTGTCGGTCGATGAAGCACAGACAAAGCTCTGTTGGCCCTTTCCAAAGTGGTTCAGAATTTTCAACCAGGTATATATTAAAAGGGTCTGAGTCTCTGTTCCAAACATACTCTGGTAAAACCAAATTTAATTCAGGATATATGTAGTTTTTCTATAGGCCAATGCTTGTGAACTTAGTTGCCCATACATAATACAGTCTATGGAATTTAGCCTTGGGCTAAGAACCTAGGTTCTGGCCTACTTCTCTCAGACACAGTGTTATAGTTTGGGCTTCTGTGCACATGTAGGATGCCAGTGTTTCTAAGGTCCATACTGTATATAATTTTGTTTTATTTCGTAACACAGTCACAGGCAGCTCTAAAGATACACAAGTAGTGTTAAGAGTAAAATGCGTTTTTTAAGGTCTCAGTCTCTTAGCTTCCTACCTTCGTCTTTCATATGCTAAAAAGGCATAATTCCTCAATAATCTTTATTTCCATTTGACTTCTATAGCTAAATAAAATGGGTTTAAGTGTTGTGGCAAATGCTTTTAATCCTAGCACTTGGAAAGTTGAGACAATACAGCAAGTTCATTTGAGGCCAGCCTAAACTAGGTAAGACTCAGCCACAAAAGAAAAGAAAAGGAAAATGAATTAGGCTGGGAAGGCTTGCTACCCTTGTCTAAACATTTCCTTAATACTCAGCACCAGACTCTTCCAAGGCTGTGAAGCAGATTGATTAAAAAAAACATTTTTAGGACACCATCAGAGTAGACTTAAGCTACAATAAATTAAACTAATAAAGTACTTTCCCACCAAACCTTGTGAAAAACAATGCTTAATCAACCTTAGCAGAAAAAGATTTCTCATTAGTCTTTGATAAAAATCGGCTCTTGGTTGTTTGGAAGGATGATCTGCACACTAACGATGTAACTAGTTTGAATATGGTCATTTGTGTTTATTACACCAACTTAATTTGCCAGGAGTTTTAGTCAGTAGAAGTACTATTCTGTGACCAAATATTCTAGAGTTTGTGTTTATATGATTTGATGCATGCCATCTCTTTTCTTTCTGTAATTAAATTTGTTGGTCTTTTATGGTTCAAAGAACTAATTTACAAATAGTGCTTCTTTGTATGTCATTGCGGCATTGATTATGTTTTCTCCTTTAAAATGTGACTACTTGGCATAAGCCCACTCCCTTGTTATCTCGCTGGACAGTGGAGTGCTGTGCTAGTTTTGTTTCACAGCATGACCTATCCCGGGGAAGTGAGGCTGGATGGGATAAACTGTCTGTGTATAAGCTTTCGAGGTGGGTTCCTCATTGATGAGGGGCCCTAAAGAAAGAGCCTTCCTTTAGCCCTTGCAGGAATCTGTTTGCTCTTACTGTGCACACAGAAGGCAAAATAAGCTGATGGAATTCAGTCAGAAAGAATTGGACTTGTCCTAAGATAGTGGCATTAGGATTGATTACTTTAAGAGAGTTTTTTAATTATTTAAAATTACAAACATGGTAAAAGTTGAAGAAAACCAGAAACACCAATATGTGCCTACTTCCTAGATTCAGTAAGTGTTATTCAATATTCTACCATATTTCCTGTATTTAAAAAATGTAGACAATTTCTTCTAATTTTTTACATAATTTTTACATAATTCCTGACCTATAGAAAAGTTGCAGCATTAGGATTGAGTCCTATCTGTTCATTCAGATTCTCCAAATGTGAGCACCGCACCTGCATTCCTTCACTTTATCGATTTTTCATCCTTAAGCTTCCTCTTCTTCATCCTGTCTCTCACCTTTTACCCATGGATCATTCAGAACCGCAGACATGATAACCTTTGTCCCTAAATACGTTGCCCCATATATCCAGCTTCTCCTACATGACTCCTATACCATCTCAGAATTAAGAAATTAGCCTGATACATTATTGCTGTGCTTGAGTCTGCTGACTTT
This sequence comes from Micromys minutus, assembly GCF_963924665.1. Taxonomy (NCBI): domain Eukaryota; kingdom Metazoa; phylum Chordata; class Mammalia; order Rodentia; family Muridae; genus Micromys; species Micromys minutus. Next base: position 32,391,022 of record NC_137981.1, read on the forward strand.
ATTCTCATTTTCCATTTGTCTCAGAAATGTGCTATGACAAAATAGTCCTGGATCATGCACTACCTTTGTCTTGGTTCTTTAGTCTCTTTAAGTCTCATGTCATTAACAGTTTTGAACAGTATGGAACAATTAAAATGTCTCTCAGTTTGGATATGACAAATGCCTCCTCATGACTAGGTTTGAACTGTACATATTTTACAGAAATACCATTGCAGAAGGTGCCTTATTCTGCATTGCTCTATTGGTGACACTAACTTTGACTAATTCAGGTGTTACCTCACAGGTTTCTCTTTGCCTAGTAACTAATTTTCTTTTTGTAAGTAATAAGTACCCTGTGGAGAGTTGTTCATGACTACACGCATGTTCCATTAAGCCTCAGACTTGTTACTATTTCTGTTTTAGCATATGCTGATTATTTTCTCCCAATTAGGTATTGCTACAATAAGGGTCAAGAATGATTTCATAACTATTATTTTTATATATTTGTTGTCTTGGCTCCTATTGTAGTAAGAATCTTTATTTTTTTCTTTTTGTTACAAAAATCTCACCCTATAGCCCAGGCTATCCTAGTACTCCCTGGTAAGCAAAAAAAAAAAAAAAAAAAATTCAAAATGCAATATAAAATAGGACTTTCTGGATGATGTTAGTCAGTGTTCAATAGCCAAAATATTTTTAAAGATTTGTTTGATTTTGTGTGTGCATGTGTGTGTGCCCATGTGTGCTGACATTTGTATATGGGTATGTTTTGGAAGTGTGTATGTGGGCCTGTGTGCATTTGGAAGTCACCCACATAGTTAGAGTCTGAATTCAAGCCCTCCTGACAAGTACTCTTAGCCACTGCGTCGTCTTTCTAGGCTGCTAGAAGTTTAACACCGCACAGGGTGAGCCGCAGAGCACTGCAAGGAAAGAGGCTAGGGAAGTGGGTAGTGCTGGACTAAATTATTCCAGTTAAATTGATACGGTGACTTCAGTTGATGATTCAGTATGTATATTTATCTGCTGTGCATGTGATATTGGGTACAAATTAGGTATGATGGAACATCCAGTCTAGTTTTTATTGTATTTTTATAGTTGACAGTATTTTTTGAATTTTTAAAATTTAAACTATAACTGCATTGTTTCTCCATTTCTCTCCAGTTCTCTCCAGCTGCTATGCCACCCTCAAATGATCTCTCTTTTTTAATGTTTATCACACACACACATTTTTATTTTGTACTCTACAAGTAATGTTACTGTAAGATTTTAAAACTGTTTTTGAAGGGGCAGTGATTTGCTGGTCCACACCTTTAATCTTAGCATTCAGGAGACACAGAGAGATCTCATAACACCCTAGTTTGTATACTGAGGTCAGAATAGACAGGACTACATAGTGAGACTCTGTCTCAAAACAAATACAAACGTACACACATGCACAACAAAAGCAACCAAACCAAACCCAAAAACCAGTTTTTGTAAATTGACTCTTAAGGAGTCAGGGTGGAACACAGATCCTACAGGTGGGCTTGGTAATATCTCCTCTTCCTGCTGAGCCTTGCTGTCCTCACTTTCTTTCTTGAAGATGGAATTTCTTTTGTTTTTCCATTTTTATTTAAGTTCCAGGCAAAGTTTTCCTATCTTATTCTTAAATTTCAAAATCGATGGAAAAGAAGCTGGAAAGAGTTAATGTGGTAAATTAGGCATTTGCTGCCAACCCTGAAAAACCTGAGTTCAGTCCTTGGAACCCCTGTGTTGGAGAGAAAGAGACAAAAGTTGTCTTCTGACTTACATATGCACTATGGTGTGTGTGTCACACTCACACCAATAACCGTAGTGATAATGAACATAATTTGAAAATTGATGGAAAATAGCTGTGTGCCTATCTCACTGAATTTCAAGTTTACAGGAGCTGTGCGTCAATAATATGTATGTTAATTTCTGTATTTTATAGTAGTGCTAGTGTCTGTATTAACTCTTTGTTGTTCAAGGTAAAAATAACTAATATGCTTACTCTAATTTGCTTCTAAGTTTTATTTAACTCAGTTGTGCCATGTTGTAAGCTATTTATGTTTAAACATGAAAAAAAAAAAAACTATGTCAGGTATTAGTTACAAAGATGATAGTGCAGTGCTAACACTTGCTTTTAAAATAAACATGTTTTTGTCAGATGACTTACAGGGTACCCAGTCAGAAACTGAGGCCAAACAAGACATTCAGCATCTTCGGAAAGAACTGGTGGAAGCCCAGGAGCTAGCTAGAGCAAGTAAACAAAAATGCTTTGACCTGCAAGGTGAGATGAAGATCCCTGCAGCTCCCTGGGGTCCTGTGGAGGCAGCACTGTGATGTGATGACACAGAGCTCAGAGCCCAGAGGCCTGGCAGGATCCAGAGCTAGGGCTGGGCTAGGCTTGTTCTCACATACCTACTTCAGATGGTGAGAGGAAGGAAGCTCCTCGCCTTCCTTCTTTGTGAATGTGAAGAACATAAGAGCTCTACCAACAAAAGATCCCACCGTTAATTGTTAGTTAGTGCTGGTTGCAGGCTGAATGTCCCTTATCTGAAATGGTTGCTGTCAAAAGTTTCAGATTTCAGAGCATTTCATATTGCAGATGTGTTTGTATGTGAGAGGCTCCATCAACCAGTGTAACACAAGCCTTGTGTGAGGGAGAGGACCTGTAAATGGAGTTATTCCTAGAGTTAGTGCTCACTTTTCAGGGGTGGTTATTTAACAGGAAGGTTGCAGGCAAGGTTCAAGATATGGAATCTTCTAACAGAGCAAAGAAGTATATGTAGAGAGAAAAAGAATGTAGGTTTGAGGCCAGCCTGGATAGTTAGATGTCCTCAAAAAAAATTTTTTTTTCCATCTTGGCCACTTCTGTTCCTTGTGGCTCATAATCGTCTGCTGTGGGGACCATACCTATGCTCCCACGGCATTCTAGTATCTGCCTCTCGGAGAGTCCCAAGGTACAGCTCATGGATTCTTATGGCATCCTTAGGTTTTATAAGATGCCCTTCCTGTGCAGAACATTCACATGCCAAGGTGAAGCTGTGAATTCTTGTGACTATGCTGAAGAGCTGTTAGCACTGTGCTTATCTTAAGGTCTACAACTCCATCGAAGGCCAGCCTAGCTCATGTGGTCCCCTGGCTTTCAGCCCCAGAACTGCAGAAAATTTTAAAAAGGCATTTGTTTTTCTTGAATCTATTTTAGGATACAGGCCAATGGTTAATTACAATGAAAAAATATTTAGCAGTCAGCCCTTGATTTGCTTTTTGTTTGTGGTTAGGGAGTAGGTTCTTTTGTTGCCTTTTTTTTTTTTTTTTTTTTTTTTGAGATAGGGTCTCACTATATAGCCTTTGCTGGCAAGAGACTCAGTACATAGACAACTTGTTTGAACTCACAGAGATCTTCCTGCCTCTGTTACCTCTGTTTGAGTTAGATTAAGTATTCAATATGATGCTCAATCCTTAATATGCTAATTTTAATGGTACTAGGTATTGTACCTAGGCCTTTGTGTAAGCACTCCTCAGAGGTATATCCCAACCCTCTAACACAGCCTAGGCTGGCCTTGAACTTGTGAGATTCCTTGTCTTAGCCTTCCCAATGTTTGGGATTGTAAGCATGTGCTATCGCATTGCTCAAATGATGACTAACAATTGTTTGGACGTTTCCTGTATAAGAAAGGTCTACTGGCGAATCAGTGTATGGAAACTATGGAACTGGATTTTATAGATTTCTTACTATTGTTTTGTGTTCTAAAATCTTAATGGCTAATACTGATAATACTTATCACCTAACCTTGTGTCTTTCTATAAACTTTAAAAGACAAATTTTATAAATTTCTAGTTTCACAATTGTAAATGTTTTTTATTAACGCATAAAATTAGATACACTGTGTTTTTGCTTCTTAGCTCTTTTAGAAGAAGAACGAAAAGCCTATCGAAATCAAGTTGAGGAATCAGCTAAACAAATACAGGTTCTTCAAGGTATGGGGCACCCAAGACTGTTTTAGACAACTGTGGTTATAGTTGTGTTCAGTGAGTGCAGAAGAATGGAAAGTAAGATTGCAAAGGGCCTCAGCTGTCATGACTTTGGTTCTTTTCTAGAGACTGTCATACCAGACCCTTAAAACAGACAACAGGGAGGGATTGTGCCAGTGGTCCATCCTAAAACACTGGAATTAAAAAGGCAGGGATCATGCTTGCTGTAATGGTGCATGCCTATAAGCCCAGCATGCAAGAAGCAGGAAGGTCATGAGTTTAAGACACACTTCAGCTACATAATGAATCTGAATCCAGCCAGAGCTAAAACTCTGTCTCACTACCTCCCCCCAAAATATTTGTATCAACAAGAGGACAGAAAAATATATATTATATACATAGATATATGTAAATCTCTTTCTACTCAGTGTTTGTTATTTTATATATGCATGAAGGCATTAGAAAAAAAGGAAAATAAATGCCAAAATATTAAAATAAAATCTATTTTAGCTCTTTGGTTTTTTTCCTTTTACATCTGTGTTCTGGTATTTTCTGTATCAAACATGGATTGCTTCGTGAAGTTTAATCAAAAGAAACAGCTGTGATAGCAAGGCTGCACGGTAATTGTCATTGTCACTCCTAATCCCTCTGACTTAAGAGAATGATTGATAAATACATGTTTGCAGTCCAGCTGCAGAGGTTACACATGGATATGGAGACTCTGCAGGAGGAAAAGGACAACGAGATCTCCAGCACTCGAGAGAAGTTGCTTAGCGCCCAGGATGAGATTCTGCTCCTTCATCAAGCAGCAGCCAAGGCTGTATCTGAGCGGGACACTGACTGTGTTTCTTTGCAAGAAGAGCTTAAGAAGGTGAGAGCGGAACTTGAGGGCTGGAGGAAAGCAGCATCTGAATATGAGAATGAAATCAAAAGTCTGCAGAGCACTTTCCAGCTTAGATGTCAGCAGTGTGAAGTCCAGCAAAGAGAGGAGGCAACAAGGTTGCAAGGTAAATGCATTCTGAAGCGGAAAGCTCCTACCTCTTACTTTTCAGGGAATAGGAGGGGTGGCCTTAGTCTCACTGTGCTGTCCCAGCCCACACCTGCTAGCTCTGAATTTATGGCAGCAGAAATTTTCTCTTTAATAGATAGTAACTACATAAACCAGGGCTTCTATACAAGGGCTGTAGCTACATTTTGCTAGTCTACAGGCTGTATAATCAGTTGCAGTTTTATAGGCATGCACTATTCTGTATAATGCCATTGAAGAGTATGCATCCTTACAATGGCTTATGCCCATCATCCCAGCACCAAGGAGGTAGAGACCAGATGATTATGATATTAAGGCATGCCTGGATTATATCGTGAGAGCCTGTGCCAAAAACAAGCAAACTGTTAACATTGTTTTAAAACAGAGAAGTAGCCATGCATAGTGGGACATGTCCTAAATGCCAGCACTCAGGAGACAGAGGCTATTCTCTGAAATGGTACTCTTGTCTCCTTTGAATATAATGGATTTGGGTTTCTGTGTTAACAAATATGTTTTGTGACTATTTTAGGTGAACTAGAGAAGTTGAGAAAGGAATGGAATGTATTAGAAACTGAATGCCATTCACTAAAAAAGGAGAACGTGCTGTTGTCATCAGAACTGCAGCGGCAAGAGAAAGAATTGCACAAGTATGTGAGAATTTCCCTTTTAATTTCAGAATATTTGTCTTTAAGTGTCCTGTAAATTAAAATTTGATACATTTTGGAGCAAAATGTTCAGCCAAACTGGTTATATATAACAAGATACACACAGATAGTTATATTATATCATCTCATTTCTTTTACCACTGTATCCTGTAAGCTTGCTTTTTATGGAATTCCCTAGAACTCAGATCTGCTTGGATGCCCCTGCTATACCATTTCCCACTGCTGAAAACAGAGCAGAGGTCCAGAACCGAAAGTACCTTGTTAACAGAATAACAGTGCATTGCACATATAAAGTTATTGGTCTTTCACCCAACTCATCTCTTAGTAAGAGTGCTGATCTAAGTCTGCAACAAAGAATTTACCACAAGAGGCATAAATTTTGCCTCTTAATCACACAGGAAGAGGCTAGGAATATAGCAACCTATGGAGGACTATGGGTTCTATTCCTAGTGTGAGGGAGAGGATGATAGAGAGATTTTGAGAGATTGAAATTGGACTTGTGGCTTGTTCCATCCTGTTTAGCCAGAACAGAAAGCTCCAGGTTCAGTAAGACCTTGTCTCTAGAGAAAGACAGCTGACATTGATTTTGGCTTTCCCTTATTCAGAATAGATGCACACACCTGTATATGTACAGATACAGATACAGTACATATGTTGATATACACACACAGAGGAACTAATCTGTATGGTGGGTGGCATGCCACTTAAGAGGGGGCAGGAGGACCAGGAATTCAAAGTCCTTTTTAGGGGCTGGAGAAATGGCCCAGTGGTTAAGAGCACTGACTGTTCTTCCAGAGGTCCCGAGTTCAATTCCCAGCAACCACATGGTGGCTCACAACCATCTGTAATGGGATCTGATGCCCTCTTCTGGTGTGTCTGAAGACAGAGACTGTGTACTCATATATAATAAATAAATAAAATCTTTTTTCAAAAAAGTTTTTTTTAGCTCTACAGTCTGGGTAGCCTTATCTCAACCCCACACCCCTCATAAACTCAGAAAGAAAAGACCTGAAGGACAGATCTGTTGATTTATTCTCTGAGGCCCCTCATTGTATTACCATGAAATCTCACAAAGTACTTTGTTTTTCTCTCTCTTTTTTAAGGATTTATGAACTTTTCTTTTCTATGTATGTGCTTTGCTTGCACACAGTGAGAGTGGTGTCATATGTCACCCTGTATATGCAGCGGACGTTGGATTCTGTAGGACTAGAGTTAGAGAGAGTTGTGAGGTGTTGGGAACCCAACCTGGGTCCTCTGGAACACCAAACCAGTGCTCCTAACCACTGAGCCATCTTTCTAGCCCCTAATTTTTCTCTTCTAATGCCATGGCTTTGCTCAGTCTTATCATGTATTTTATGTATATTGTGTTTTTTGAATATGTGGTGATAATTAATAAAACAAATGTTTCCTTGTAACATGAAACAGTAAAAGCAAGGCTTAAAATAGGAAGAGGCCAAAATAAAGACCCATAATGCATACACATATGCATCTATGTGTATATATTGATTACTTGTGTGGCAGCACATGTAAACAGATTGATTTTGCTTATTTGTTAGTACTTTGAACTAGGGTCTCATGTAATCCAAGCTGGCCTTGAATTTGTTATGGAGCCAAGGGCTGGCCCTGAACTCCTAACCCTACAGGCTTAGTCTTTGAAGCACTGTGAATATAGGCAGTAACTACTCCACCTACATTCTGAACCTTCTGATCTCTCACTTTTGAGATGTGATTAATTAAAATCTAACAGAGTTAAAGTACTATTCTGTTTAAATTATGTCAATTTTGCTGAACTGTTTAAAATCTTATTTATAGATTCCATGTGAGTAGAAGCATGTAGCTTAAAATGTTGGGCTTCAGTTGGTTATTTGCTGCTTGCCTGATGGACAGCTGTGTGGGATGCTAAGGCTGGGAAAACCCATCTCACACCTGAAATAATAGGTACCAGAAAGTCATGCTGTGTCACCTATCATTAGTCCCCTGTCTAACTTCATACATAACATTAATTCAGTTTCTTGAACATTTCTGCCTGAGCACTATAAATTTACTTGCTAAGCTTCTCTACGCAGGGTATAAAGGCCCTTCAGTGCCTAGGTATACTGGCTTGATGCCATCAGACTCATCCCTAAGAGTCTGCCTGTTGTACAATCAGAGTGAGATATGTGTTCTGGAGTTCTTTGTTTATAGTATTGAATCTAATTAAGTTCCACTCAAGGACAGAATGTTGTCAGTTTGAAAATCATGTATTAAAAAAAATGTTTTATATGTATGGGTGCTTTGTTGTCTGTGTACATGTATACCATGTGCATACATTGCAGACAACATATCCCTTGAAACTGGTGTCCTGGAAGAGCAACTACTGCTCTTAACCACTGAGCCACCTCTCCAATGCGAAAACTCTTACATTCTTTTAACTGCTTGTGGGAGCTCATTTTTCTGTAAGCCAAATAAGTCCTTTTTTAACTGTTATCAAAGACTTGAACAAGGAATGATTATTTTTTATACTGATATTAAACTTAGTGTCTTGGTCATGTTAGCCACATGGTCACATGTTCCACCACTGAGGGACATCCCCAGTCTCTGGAAAAGGTAATAAAGTTCATTCATATCAGTTATTTTCCTCATGTGTAAATTTTTATAGGACTTATTTATTTATCTTATTATATGAGTACACTGTTGCTGTCTTCAGACACACCAGAACAGGACATCAGATCCCATTACAGATGGTTGTGAGCTACTATGTAGTTGCTGGGAATTGAACTCCGGAGCCTCTGGAAGAACAGTCAGTGTTCTTTACCACTGAGCCATCACTCCAGCCCAATGAAAAAATTATTTTAATAGCAAATTACAAAAATAATCATTTAATTAAAGCTGGAGAATAACTTCAGATAATGTATTGCTATAATAAAACACCATGACCAAAACAACCTGGATAGAAAAGAGTTTATTATTATCGCACAACTTACCAGGTCACAGACAGGAAGTCAAGGCAGGAACCTGGAGGCAGGAACTGAAGCAGATGCTGTGGAAGAATGCTGCTTATTGGCTTGCTCCTCGTGGCTTATTCAGCTTGCTTTCTTATACAACTCAGAACCACGTGTTGAAGGGATCACACCACTCACACTAGACTAGAGGCTTGCACCCCAGTCATCCATCAAGAAACCACCTCATAAGCTTGCCCATCAGCTAGTCAATAAGGGGCATTTTCTCAAGTGAGCTTCTCTCTTCCCAGTTGATTCTAGAATGTGTTGAGTAGACATTAAACTAGCCAGACCAGAAGTGAATGTATGGCAGAAGAGGACACTGAGAAACCCCCTGCTATTAGTAGTGTGGTGCCTGTATACATCTAAGAGTGCAGAAAATGTTTATTCAGAGAATAAGGCAAAGCAGTTAAGTGGTTTGCTCCATATTCCACCATTAATTCGTGGTAAGGCCAGGATCTACCTCCCAGTCTAGTCCTTGTTCTTTGCTTTCTTCCCCACGTGATGGAGCTTAGGTTTCTGACCCCTATTCTTTTTTCAAGTACTTAATCTTGTAACATAGTTGAAATATATATTTCGATATATTCATGATACAACTAGTAAAGATAATTTGATCTAAAGTATACAATTAGGGCCCAGCATGGGGATGCATATCTTTAATGTCAGCATTTGGAAAGCAAGGGTGGGCAGATCTCTGTGAGTGCAAGACTAGCCTAGTCTACAAAGGGAGTTCCAGGCCAGCCAGAACTACATAGTTTGACCCTATCTCAAATCAAGAAAATAATAAAAGCAAAGAAAATGTTCAACATACAATTAGTCATTTCCTTCTATTTATAAAAGTTCTACTTTTCTATTTAAAAGGATACAGCTTTAAACTTAAAGGGATTTTTAATGCCTTTCCCATACTAAAAGTATCTTACTTTTTTTATGCCTTTTTTTTTCTTCTTGCTGTGAAACCCACTCTTACCTGATGAAATGCTGTGGATTCCAGGCTTCCTCTGTGTCCAGTGTCTACTGTGATGACTGTCAGTGTTTATGTTGCAGTTCTCAGAAGCAGAGCTTGGAGCTCACAAGTGACCTCAGCATCCTTCAGATGACTAGGAAAGAGCTCGAGAACCAAGTGGGATCCTTGAAAGAACAACACCTTCGGGATGCAGCTGACTTAAAAACTCTTCTCAGTAAGGCTGAAAACCAAGCCAAGGATGTACAGAAAGAGGTAAAGCGAAAAGACATGCTGAGTCCAGTTACGGTTGGATTCAAAGCCAAAGGCAAATCAGACATCCATGCTACTTAGAAATAAAGAAAAGCAGAAACCATATTACCTGTCAGTTGACACTTGGAACACTCCAGCCTGGTCATTTTAGGTGTGCGTCATGGTTCATACCGACAAAATTTATCAAGTGTTTGTTTTCAAACCTACAGAAGTAAGAGTTAGTTTTCAATTTACCTTTAACAGTTGACTGACATGAGAGAGTCTCTGTAGCAGAAGTTTGGTCTGTTATTTAGCTATCATAAGAGTGTCATATTTAATGAATGGTTCTTCCAGAAGGGAACCACTAGGGCAACACTAGTGCTGGAGTTATACACTCCTAGGAGAGTGACTAAAAAGTCACTCACCCTGATGTGGTGGCTCATGCTTGTCATTCCAGTACCTGAGAGGTTGAGGCAGGATGATTGTAGTGAGTTCAAGGCTAGGCTGGGTTACATAATGAACCTTAGCTCAAAACACTAAAGTAAAACTTGCAACCACAACCCTGGAACTTGGGAGGTAGAGCAGGAGAAGCCTCTGCAACATAATGAATTTGAGGTCAGCTTAAACTACATGAGATCCTGTATTAGAAAACAAACAGGAAAAATGTTACTTAAAATTCACCTATATGCAGGCAGGCAAATGTCTGTTCTGGGAAACTGTATTTTCTCTCTCTGATTTCTTTTCATCTTCACAAACACACACACTTATATTTTCATGTGATTTTGCTTAAACCTTGATTTCATTAGCTTTTTAAATGATTGTATTAAGGAGGGTGAGAGATTGACTTTGGAAAGGACCTACTCATGGTCTTTCTGAGCAGGATAGGTACATTTCCTTAAAGCTGACAACAGGGTGGTACACATTGTGTTCGCTCCAGCTGGCCTTCCTGCACCAATTCCTGGCCAGCTCAGGATGCAGGTTAATAGTCTGCTCATACGGAAACACAAGCTGCAGGCATAAGCAAGATTCCTCCTAAGTTAGAGGATGGAGAAGACAGCTTTAGTCTTTAGAAATGAATTTTCTGAAAGTTGTTTTTAGAAAATTTGGTTAATGCAAGTTTCTCTTTGCACTTTGCCTGGAGTGTCCTGAATTTGGAAATGATTATTGTTCTTCTGTCTTTGCACTTATTTTTAATGGGAAAAAAACTGCAACAGTTTTTATATTTGTGTAGATACATTGATTTTGAAATGTTCTGCTTTACCTGTTTAAGGATGTGTATTTTAGGAAAATCTTCATTTGGTTGAAACACAAATTTTGTGCCAAAGTAAATATCTTAATATTTAATACTGTAAGCACTTTGTGTCCTTCCAGACCATGTGCCATAATTCTTTCAGTAACTGGGGAGAATATGTGGTTGGAAGATGATCTGTCCTGTTATTATGAATACATTAGGCATTTTGTTGCATTATTTGTTTGTCTGCTTCCAGTCACTGAATAATCAGTGCCAAATGCTTTCACTGTTTCTACAAATGGCCGAGGCATGTTGTCACAGCATCTAAACTGTTGCTGGTCTTTGGATTGCATTAAATGCAGCATATTTAAAAATATGTCTGAACTTGTCAGTATGTTTCTTTCCTATTTTCTTGTTCACTGTTTTTCCTTGTGAAATAATCTATGGTCATCATATTCCTTTGTAATGTGAAATTGTTCTGTTTGTCTTCTGTCAATGTATTAGATACTAGTCTGTAAGTAAAATAGTTTTAATAAGGTTTTTTATCTCTGTGTAATCCACTACAAATACACTATTACTTTTTAGTAATGTATATGCACTTCTTTTCAACATTTCCCTTTGCTCTTTCATGGTATCATGCTTAATGTGCTAAAAAAAAGTTCTGATTGTGTGCCTTCAGTACTGAAAAAGGTTAAACAGTTGCAAACTGAGCAACCCCAGATATGATTTTTTTTTTAATGGAGAAGAGCTACAGGTGTTGGTAATATTAAGCAATATTTCTATCTTAAGATCTAAAGTCACTGGTTACTTCCAAGTTAAAAAGCAAGAGGGAGCAGAAGTGAAATCCCAGCGCAGTGTAGAGCTAAGGCTGTGGAGGATGACCTTTGTTCTGCTTGAAGCATTATCTATGACAATTGCTATGTAAACAACTCCAAGGAAAAAGTAAGAGAAATAAGTTTTATTGTTCAATAGTAAGACTTGTGTATCATCTTTATATTTGATTTTATAAAGCATTTATTTATTTTAATTTAGTGAGACTATCTATGATCCAAGAGTTCAACCAGTTTGTGGCATACACTGGCACTCTCCACACTTAGGAAGCTGAGAGAGCTCTTGAGTTGGTACCAACCTAGGCTACACAGCTCCTGTCTCAATCCTGAGTCAGGATTGATGTGAGGTTTCCCTGTCTTCCCCAAGCACTCCTGTGCTGGAGCTGTGCTACAGAACTCCCACCGCGATGCTCTCTTGTGGTTCCGCTTTACAGCCCCTGGAGTGGAGAACTGATTAAGGGTGCTGAAGAAGAAGGCAGACTGGATGTAAAAATGGTGGACAAGGGAAGGAGAGGAAAAGTTGGGTCAACAAAGCCATTTTGGCTTGTCCTTTACTCATACTATTAGATCACTGAGAACTGATTGTGTTCTAAGAAAACACAGACTATTGTGAAAACTAGACTATTATCACTGGACTTTTTCTTGGTAGCCTCCTAATAGCCTTCTGCCCTCTGGGAGAAACTCACAAACCATCACATCAAATGAAAAAAAATGCTGTCACAAAACCATGGGTTCTAGACTGTAGTTCTTTTCCTAGAGTACTGTCCAGGGCTGTCTTGGGAATGTTCTCAGGTGACAAAATTTTTACATTTTTCTTTACCTTCCTGGTGACCTCTTCCCTATCCCCTTCTCTTCTAATGTTTTTTACACTTTCACCTTTCTTTATATTTGTCATTATTGAGTATTGATGAGGGTCTCTCCACTCCACCTGTTTTTATTTCAAGAGCACTTTATAAAGGTATCCTTTGTGAAGTTTAGGATATAGGTCAAGAAGAACTAAAAATCTTCCATTCTCTTAAGACATGTTAGAGAAGAGAAGAAGTTTATGTGACAGACTGCATCATGGGATATTTGTTTTCTATTCAGTCCTTGGCTTCCTTCCCTCTGAAACACTCAGATAGCAGAATGGGGCAGCTGAAGTAGAGACAGAGACACCCAGCAGCAGAACAGCATCCCTTTGGGAGCCTAGACTTCAGTAAGTGGCAGTATCTAGAAACAGAACCAGTCTAGAATTCCAGCTTCCTGGAAACATTAAAGATCAAACCATATCCATGTGTATCACATTGGTTTGTTCGAGGACTAGTTTGTATGAAAGTTGTGCTGTTTATATATATATTTATATTACATCTATATATTACACACACACACACACACACACACACACAGTTTTCAAGAGTAGAAAATAGTAGAAAATGGCTTGTTCCTTTATGGAACCTTTCCTGTTAGAAACAGATTTTTTTTAAGGTTTTTAAAATTGGTGCTGATAGGCTTTAAATGTCAAACCTCTAGCTTTAGTGGAAAATCAGATGCATTTCTCTGCCTTGTTTGCTTAGAAAACTCTGATAGCTCACTTATGATATCCACTAGTGCTGAGGAATGGAAGACCTATAAAAGTTTTAATTTTATTTTATTTTAAGCAACTTGGCTAACAAGACTTACTTTTAATTACCAGGAAATACACTTAGACCTAACGTTGTCATTTAGTTAGTCTATAGGATTTGTATCTATCTGGTTTTCTTTTGCTCAAAGGGAAATTTTTTCAGTTTTCCCGCTTCTCACCTGATGGAAGACATGACCCTTTATATTATAAATGTGGCGACACAGTATGTTCTATTCTTGGATTTTAACACCAGGGCAAGAAAGTAATTACACAAGTCAACACTAAAGATTTCTTACTGTGAGAGCCAGGGACTCTTATCCTTCTCTACAGAGAAAGACTTAACTTTGGTGTTGAAAGTTATTAGCAGGGCCTCGGTACATATACCTGTCTAGAACCATAACTGCATACTCGTTTTATGTCAAGTCTGCACACTCTTTTTTTTCTTTGCCTTTAGTATGAAAAGACACAGACTGTACTCTCAGAACTGAAGTTGAAGTTTGAAGTGACTGAGCAGGAAAAGCAATCAATCACAGATGAGCTCAAACAGTGTAAAGACAACCTGAAGCTGCTTCGAGAAAAAGGAAATAATGTAAGTGTCTACCCCACTCGGCTTACGGCTTACGTTCCTTTGTGAGGAATGTCAGAAGCTCAAGAATGTCTTTCAGAAGACTTTATTATGCTGTGGGAAACTAACAGCCTAGGTACTGAAGAAGTAAGTTTTTATTATGAATATCTGTGGTAGAACCATTGTGCTATAGGATTTCTTTCTTTCTTTCTTTTTAAGAATTTGCCTCTTTTCTATAGGTGATAGAAAAGCTTGACAACAGCCTGGAGGAAGGCAGCTGTCAGTAAAACAACTTAGAAGAAAGATCTGGTTTGTGCAGTTGAGTCAGGTTCTGTCACAAAGTCTTCGTAGGGCTTATTTCTTTTCTTTTGGGAAATGAAGCCTGTGCCACGGGGGAGGTCATTTAGGAGTTGTGGGACATGCTGGTCCTTAGCATCAGGTTGTCCTGGAAAGCAAAGCTTTAGTATGGTTTTGTTTTTGTGCTAGTAATGTACATTCCCAAAAGCCATCTGTTTATCTGCCGTGTCAGCATTTAGCAAACTGACACAGAGCTTTCTAGTGTATGTTTGAGAGAGAGGAAGAAAGAGAGATGGTTGCAGGCACAAAGATGAAAAAACATTTGGCTGTAAATGTAGTTTGATTGATTCTCACTTGTTAGAAAGAGAAGTTTATTAAGACGATGTTGTACTAAATAAATGTCCGTGTTGTTTGTTTTGGTGACCATTGCCTTTGTGGGCCCTAACTGATGGATGTTCAGTGTGGTTGGTTGTGCTCTGAGACTTACTTCAGACTCTGTCACAGCTTGGACACTGCAGTGGGTGTGAGCCACACGCTTCCTGAGGCTGCTTGACTTGCAGCACAAGCGTAGATGAGTGATGTTGCATGGCCACCTGGTTGTGTAGTCTCCACAGAATGCTCATGAGTTGTGTCCAGCTGTCCCTCGCTTCCTAAAGTTACAGGCTTTAGGCATTAAAGGATCGCTCGCTGCTTAGGGAGGAGCCCTTTAGAAATCGAAAGGTTGACGGCTTTATGCCAAACAAAAGTGGATTGTATTTTTTATTGCATAATTATAGAAATCTTCTAAAATCAGATCATAATAGTTTGTTACCTTTTCTTTTGGGTTAATTCATATCTGATTATAGAATTTCAGTTCACTTCCTGCTAAATTAACCTGTAAAGACATCTTGCATGATCAGAATGACCCTTCCCATGCTGTTACTACTTATAGGTGTATCAAATGATTCACCTTGCAGACAAATTTCCCTTTTTTCCCCACATAGCTTTATAGTTCTAAATAATTCCCTTTTCTTTAGAGAAAAACGGATACATTTAGAATAAAGGAAAGTTGTGAGCTTCAGCTGCCTGTTTAGTATACATTGTGCTATGTCTCTTGCTTAATCAAGTTCACATTAAAAGATAAATTCTTAAACTTTAAAGCAATAAATACTATCTCAAAAGTGAGAATTTCAGTTAGAAGGAAAATGGGTTTTGATGGTAGAACAGAATATACCCTACCCATTGCCATGGAAACATATTTATCAACTAGTGGACTTCAGATATTAAACAAAAAGTAACATATTACCAGAATAGACCATCACTTGATAAACTGTCATTGCTCTGTCTGGACTTGTTTCATTTCATTAGACTATTTGGGAACAAGCACACTGACTACTGTCTCCAACTGTTCCTTTAAAGCAGTAGTTTCTTAGTGTACAGAGCACAGCCCATCATTCTGAAACACGTTAGATGTCTTTAAAATGTTTGAATTGGTTCAAAACCTGATGGTATACTTCTGTTACCTCAGTCTTCCTTTCCTTCTTCTCCAACCACCCCCTGGGGTCTAAATCATCTTATCTGATTTTTTTTTCATAGCATAAAATGATTTTAATATCCCTTCCCTTCTTCAGCCCTCCATATTACAACCTGTCCCAGCCGTTTTCATCGGCCTATTCCTGGCTTTCCTGTTTTGGTGTTTCGGTCCATTGTGGTAGAGAAAGGTACAAGCACTACTGTTGAGTCCTTGTCTGTTTGTCCCTGTCACCTGTTTGTGCCATATTTGTAATAGACTGCATGGCAAAACTACACAGGTATTTTGTTACCTGAAGCAAACCCTTCATTTAGTATGCTGTGTGTGTGTCACACTAATGAGCAATCTGCTAACCACATAACATTGTGTCTTGTTTCTTTCGTAGTAATGCTAACCATGAATTAACCGTAAGCTAACCTGTTGTTAATATACCTCCTTTAACTGAGTTTTTATCTTTAGCAAACTGGATAAAGCAGTGAATCACCAGCCATGTCCCAGTTATGTGTTCAGGCAGATTTGAATAAGAAATGAAGAGTTTGCATCTTTGAAGTTTGCAGCTAGTTATGTTTCCTCCCTCCCTCCTTTTCTTTCCTTTCCTTCCTTCCTTTCCATGGTATAGAGTTGTTCTTTCTTTTATTTTTTTCCCTTTAATACTTTGCCTGTTTTCTGTGAAGATGAAAGAAAATGAGATTAATGTAAGGAACTATTGGCTCACAATTTCAACACCAATGAGAATTTACTTGTGAGAATATAAGTAGGTTCTAAAAGAATCCTTCTGAGCTCTGATCTGCAAATCGATAGTTCTCAAGAATACTTTGAGAATACCACTAAGAATAAAGGTAGCAACCAAAAATAAATAGACTTTTTATAAACCTGACCCGAGAGCTGACCGGAAAGGCTGTCTGCTCTTCACCTTTAACTGTCAGTAGAGTGTGCTCTTCAGAGGGCTCTACAGGCAGGGTTCTGGTGCCTCTTGAACTTTCTCTGATTTGCATCTTCTTTGCTTTTGAGTTACAGGATCAAGCCTGAACCATTTTCTTTCTATCCCCATCTTGAAACTCTGGTTTTCATAAAAACAAACCAACTTTTCAGCAGCAGTGCACTGTAGGCCTCAGTTTTCCTGAGCTCTGTGGACAGCAGAGTAAATGCAGCAGGCAGCGCCCAGAGACACATTTAGAAGTGACTACTAAGTTTCAGCTCTAACAGAGTTGGAAGCTGTTCGGGCCTTTCCTGTAGTGTGCCCTCCCTTAGAGTCTTTCTTTTTGACACTTACCTTTACAGTGCAAACACAGGAGTTTCCTATGGTCTTTTAAGTATATGGGGCACAGGTCACTGAAAGGTTAAATATGTATGAAAAGAGAGGGGAGAGTGTGATACTGACTCTTGGTTTCTTTCCACACAGAAACCCTGGCCCTGGATGCCCATGTTGGCGGCCCTGGTTGCGGTGACAGCTATGGTGCTGTATGTGCCAGGTCTGGCCAGAGCTTCTCCATGACAGTGTGTCTTGAGTCTGTACACCGTCCTCCCTCTAGAAGCTGGTACCACACTCATGCTGGGGACAAGCAGAACCATTTTCTTCCTTTTTACCTCTTAAAACAGCAAAGTGCAAGCATACAGCTGTAGGGTCATTGCTTTAACTTATATAAAATATATCTGTCTATAGAGAGGATATAAAGTTGTGAATTTATTCGGTTTTACATATAATTTTTAAACTAGTACATTGAGATTCTGAATATTATGGTGGCCTAAAGTAGGCTTCTTAGTGCACCAAATTATTTATACCATAAATTTATAGATATTTTACTCTGAATTCTAATGGTCACACAATTCATTTTTCTGATTCGATAACTACTCAAACCGAACAACCAATACATACATGGGAAGAGAGGCCCTGTGTGCTCAGTGCCTATCAGTTTGAATATATACACACACATATATATATTTTTTTTACATATTTACGCCATTTTTACTTGTTATAAAACCACTGAGCTATTGGGAACAAGACTTAGACAATTATTTGTGTGGATTTTTTTTTTTTAAGAAAAAACACATTTGGAAAATATTCTCTTATAATGATAATTTGGGGAATACATACATGTTTGTTCAGCCTTAATGTGACTTGAAGATGTGAAGGACATCAGCTTTGAAAACTTTCCATGAGAGTTTGTATTTTCTTGAGCAAACTGAAATATTACTGGGAGCAAAATCATAACTGCATAATTTCAGTGCAACCAACCAAACTGTTGGCTGAATTGGAATGTAACTTACTAAACCTCATGTATTTAAGAAATGTTTTCTTTGAAAGCCAAGTTACCTTCTCATATACAGCAGTCTAGAGAGCATGATTTTTTTTTCTATCATCTGTTCCTCCAAGCATGTTTAATTGAAGGAAGAATTATATGTTTAGATAAGCTTTTATTGACTTAATTTGGTTTTGATGTGGAGCTAATTCACATTCAGGGTGAACTGATGTTCCCTGCTAACAGATTTCTTGGTTGGGTATACAAATGGTTATTCTCTTTTTGTTGTTAATTGGAACAGCCTGTCAATTAGTAGCACTATTCCCAAGATTGGTAGTGTTCCCTGCACAGTGACACACCTAAGCACTGCTTGGCATTATACATTAAACACAGAGGTTAAAGTTTAGCTGTGGTTTTGTGCAGCACCATAGTGATGTCCATATCCTAAAGTATCATCACACAGTTCAGTTTTCCTCAGTCAGTGAAGACTGGAAGGGAACGTCAGGGAATTGGCTTGAATGTTGTATGAGAATACCCAGAGTTAGGCAGATATTAAAAACAAGGCGGTTAGGATATAATTTGCCTCGTGATGTTTGACAGTCATTGTTTTTACTTTAAAGGTTGTATTTAAAGCTATTTGGGATTGTTGCCAGGAGAATTACTAGGTTTATGGAGGAATTAGCCACAAATGACTTGTAGAAAATACTGTCATATAGTTCATTTTACCATTCTCTGTTGCAGGAAGCCACTCTACCACAGAATGCTAATACGCCAGTGGTACCCAGTACCTCTTGTATATAGTTATTGCAAATACTGTTCTGAAATGCATAACTTCAAAATTACCTTTTTTAAAGTAAATAATTGTTTGAAATCTATTTTGTAAAGATAAAACGTACAATAGAATTTCTGGAGTACAGATTAAACTATTTGCACTAACACACGTGATGTGCATGATTTAATAAAATAACTTTAATCTCCCTTTGCATGTTTTGAGTTTTACATCATTGAAGTTCTTAGTGCTGGTTCTGCCTTCAGTCGTCCTCAGCCTTGAAGTGACTTGGTATTAAATATGTGTTAGATGTTCTTTGGGTTTAAAAGAAGTTCTCCTAACTTAGTGTTATTCCTTTCCACCTTTTAGTATTATTGTTGTTAAAATGTGACTCATTGCCAGACTCCTGGCAGTAAGTGTAAGGACTAGTGTCAGTATTTACTTTATCCAAATCAAATACATGGGATTTTGTAGTTATTTCCAGTTTTAAAATAAGCCTGTTCATAAACAGTCCCTCCAGTTTGTTTCAGTTTCCTTCCAGGCTAAATAAAGCAGGATTGTTATAAGCTAGTGATACTCATTAAATTTTAAACATAGCAGTCAGAATCTGCATGTGGGTTTAAGGTCACCCTGGACTACAAAGTAAGACCATGTCTAAAAAATGAAAACGAAACAGAGGACTATGGTGCTCAGTATGGCAAGACACCCAGAGCACTCCTATCTCTAGGTTTCATCATCTTTGTTTTCTTTGAGTTTTATTTCCTCCTCTGGAAACTGAGAAAAACGAAGTCTACATTTTTGGTGGTAGTGTAAAAATGAAAGAGCTAACATATAAAAGTATGATTTAAGTGATATGTTTGTGGAATGTCATAATGAGCATTTATTGCAAATAGTATGGTTTTAGGTGAAAGAGTACATCTCATTTTAAATGAGTTGATGAACCCCTGAGACAGCACTGCTCCTTTATCTTGGTCTCTTTGAGCAGTGCTGGCTTGACTTATTAATGAGCTAACTGCTGTTTTGAGATTTGTTGTCTCTAATTCAACTTTGAATCACATTCTCTGTGAACTAAGAGATTTTTCTGACCAAACAATAGTATACTTTTCTATCTTATGTCCATCATCAGACTTGCCTCAGCTTCCCTTCCCAGACTATGAGCTTGTCTTCTTCCAGTGATTATGGTTTTTCTGCTACAAAAAGAAAAAAAGATAAATCTGCATATGGGTAAACAGAGGTAAAACTGTAGGCTTGCTTTTAAAATGTACTTATAAAAGTTTGTTTTCCACACACGCTTATGTGCACAAAATTTCAGATACTAGGACTGTTAGTGTGGATCTAATGTAAGGTAAGTGATCAGAATGTTCGGGAGTAGGCCACTGCAACAGTTCATGTCGCCACACTAGAGATCATCCTCTATGTGTGGAACATGTGTGGGAAGGAAATGCTTGCTTTAGTAGAAAAGCCAAACACCAAACAAACAGGAAAAATAGTGTCACCAGTGTCCAATTGTTCTGGTTCCACAAAGGAAAACAGTGGAGACCTACAGTAGGATTTCTACCTAAACCATAACAGTAGTTGTCCCCCCACCCCCGTGTGTGTGTGTGTGTGTGTGTGTGTGTGTGTGTGTGTGTGTGTGTGTGTGTGTTTGTGTGTGTGTCTGTGTGTAAGAGAGAGAAAGAGAATTATTCTTTGTGACTTCTGATTTATTTTTAGTAATATAATTTTCTTTGAGACAAGGTTTTGCTATTTATCCCAGACTAGCCTAGAAATCACTCAGTAAGTAACCCAGGTTACCTTTGGATTTACAATCTTCCTGTTTCTGCCTCCCATGTTCTGGGATTATAGGCATAGCTTCTGTGAAATTTTAGAACTGCATTATATTAGAAACAAACTGATTATAAGTTGTCCTAGAATTTCATAAGTAACTTGGCAAAGTGCCTGTCTTTAAAAAGACTAATGTTTGTATTTATGAATTCTGGTTGTCACTTAATAGTCAGTGTCCTAATTTTAAATTCTATACATGTGCACATAGGGCTGTAATTCTTACAGGAGTCTTATATAATAGTAATATAATAGAATTCCTTCCTATGCTATGCTTGTCTTCAGGTTTCTGTGGTTTTCCATTAACTTTTTTTTTTTTTTTAAACAAATGCTTGATGTTAGCTATGGGACACTGAAGGGATTTCAGCTAGCCTGGACCTGGCACAACCCATGCCTGGCAAATATGGCCTTGCCCCTCTCCCCCATTCTCTCTGCCTTGCTAAAACCCATTAAGATTACTTTCCTAATGCTAGCCCTCAAGGTGTGTTCCCTTATTTAGCCACAATTAGGTTCAACCATTTCCCCCTCCCCTTATATATTTTTAGAAACGAATACATAAAACATATAGTTTTATGTGTCTGTTTTTAAAAGTAATAAATATGGACATTCTAAAACAAAAACAGCAGACATGAGTGAATTTAGCATCTAATCGTTTGGTATAGTAAGCACATGGATGATTCAGGCTGCCATCCTCTGTACTCAGTGTTCCCATTGCATCTGGAAGCAGACTGGTCCTAAGCCTCACTGCTGAGTTGACCCATGCTTTGTAACCAGTAGCAAAGCAGGCAAGTTCTTGTTATCTTTATGTTGCCTTTACTGTGCCTTTTCCTTTTAGATCCTAGAAACATAGTAACACCAACTTCTGCAGCTGAATTTCCTCCACACACTGAAGTCCTTGTGGACAAAGAAGCACATTCGAGCCTCAGATATTTAGTGACAGTATTCCTGGTGCTTACAGCTAAGTGAGTAGGAATTTCCACCCAGGTAGTACTCTTACCCTCCTAGCTGTTTCTCTGCTGTGATTCTGTTTCTGGGCAGGTCTGCCTGCCAAGAGCAGTGGACTCCGGGTAACTAGTGAAGCCTTTGTTTCTCTTAAGCTTGGGAAAAATATTTAGCTTCTTTGAAAGAAACCTGTTCGTGATGGAGTAGGACAGAGATTGTATGAACCCATTAAACTGGAAGCATGTGTTTACTGTATGTATATATGCTTTTGTTTTGTGTTCGGTACAGTGCTGCTTGTGCAGTAGATTAAACAGCTACATATTTTTTCTTCAAGATGAAGCGTATCTTAGACCAGATCTCGCATAAGATTTGCTATCCTGCCATGCCAAGGGCATCCCCAGATGATTAGAAGGCTGAGGGCAGTGGTAGAGAGCCAAGTTACAGACTACTAGTTTATGTCTTGACTTCAGGAAACTTCTGAACTGTTGAAACTGTATTTTTATGAAGTATATCAAAAGAAGCTTCTGTAAGAATTGCACCCTTTCTGTGTGTTCTCATCAGTATGGTTTCTGAAGTTACAGGATGTCCAAAATGAGAGAGCCTGAGAAACACATTTCTCTGGATAGTGATTGATCAAGGCTGCTGGTGCTTCCCAAGAAAACTGTTGTACCTACAATTTAAACTTAGAAAGGGTTATCAGTAGTTCTCAAAGTTCTCCATGGTCTTCAAACTCATGTCCCTTACCCACAGCCACTATCTGAAACAGTCGAATTTAATAACAAAATATAGTCAACAACAACAACAAACAGGTTATCTAGGCATGTGTCTAGAACCAAAGTGGATTCATACTCTTGGTCATCTGCATGATTTGAGCAGAGAGATTTTGTGTCATGCTGTACTGCAGGAGGTTTCTGGCCCTGTCCCTCTGTCTCCCAGTCTCTTCAGAAATGACCACAGCAAGCCATAAGTTGTATAATTATAAATGCTGCAATTCCAGCACCTAAGAGACCTAGAGACTAGGAGATCAGAGTCAGCCTGGGCTACATAACAAGAACTTAAATGATTAAAGCAAAGGAAACAAAACCAGAGCCACCTCTCCTGCAAATTTAGTATTACTCTTTTGATTCACAGGGTTATATAAGGTCATTTTCCTTTAAGTATGTGATGTACTTTAAGCAGGTCCTTCCCCTGTCTCCTGTTGTCCTTTCTCTTCATGCCTGTCCCCCTCCCTGCAACTTTTATCTCTCAAGGTTGGCCTCAGATTTGCAGAGATCCTTCTAACTCCCCTCCCTACTGCTGAAGGGAAACAAAACCAAACCAGATTGGAATGTCTATATAGTTATTCTCAATAAAATTGCAGTTCTGAAAGAAAAAAAGTGGGAACATCTTCCTGCTTATTTCTAGATGAAGTATGAGCATTGTTCTACCCTCAAGGCCAAACAGGATTTAGGGAAGGTGGCCACAATTAAATCTAATCACAGTTCTTGAAACATTTTTACTGTCTACAACTGCAGAACTTGGAAAGGAGAGGGTACACAGTTGCTCAACAGAGAGGCCTTTTTGCTCTCAGCCTGGATGCCTATGGTAACCCTTGCATTAGGAGTGTCTCCTGCATGTGCCTGAAATCTCCTGTCCATCACTATGTTCCCAAAGACTCTGAAGTGCCAGGGCTCCCAAAAGAGCCATGGCGACTTCTCTTACAGGTGGATTTCCCAGTTTTAAAAATTGATGTATGGTAGACAGACTGGCAAATAAAAAGAATCATCTTTTATGACTATAAAGTTAGTATAAGCTTTGGCAGGCATAATGGTGCACAATTGTAATCTCTACATAGGAGGACAAAGCAGGTTTTTTTAGTTCAAGGTAAGCCTGGACTATTTATGGAGACCCTGTCTCAAAACAAACAAAATGTTGGGGCCGGAGAGATGGCCCAGTAGTTAAGAGCTCTGGATGTTCTTCCAAAGGGCCTATATTTGATTCCCAGGATCCACATGGTGGATCATAACTATCTGTAACTTCAGTTCTGGGGATCCAGTTCCTTCTCTGGCCTTCAAAGACACCAGGCATACACGTGGTACACAGAACAGGCAAGCAAAACACCCATATGCAGAAAATAAGCCCCTCCCAATCAGAACAAACAAAATCCACCCAGTTTTGTCACGTATATAAACAGGATAGTTTTTGCCTAAAGCAACCCTAGGTAGAAGGAAGATATCTTAACGTCTGGTTTCACAACAAACTACAGAATGATAATAACAGAAGCAGCTGTACTGGTACAAAGAGACATTTAGGCCAAAAGAATAGACGGCCTAGAAATAAACTACAGATAGAAGCATTGGAGAGAAGACAACCTCAGCAATTGTTGAGGGTAGCCAGCAATATCTATATAGGTAGGAAATGCAACATGATCCCTATCTCTTATTTTGTATCAAAATATAGGCATAGACAGGGACTTCATGAAAAGGCCTCCAAATAGGAATAATTTGTAGAATCAACAATGTGATTCCCTGAAGTCAAAAGCTTCAGGGAGACTCCAGGGTGCAGAGCCCTGCGGAGAGGAAGGCCAGGGAATATCAGGGGAAACTCTCTTAAAACCAACTCTCTCAGAAGTCCACAATCACTATTTTGTGTTCCACTGAAATACCACACATCCAAGAAGATCTGGGCAGCACAAATTGGTCTTAAAAAGCTTTTTTTTTTTTTTTTTTTTTTTTTTTAAGTAATGGAGGGTTGTTTAGGTAGGGAAGGTAGGGTGGATCTGGGAAGAGTTGAGAAGTGATGAAGACCAGAGCATGTACAGAGCTCTCAAAGCTAATGAAGAAAACAAATGCTGACAAGAATTGAAGAGGCACCCCTTAAACAGTGTCACTAGAAATGTGAACAGATGTGGCCTTTATGAAACCACCCTGAAAGTTCTTTAGAAAATTAAAATTAGGCAGCTGGAGAGGTGGCTTAGGCAGTAAAGTAAGAAATGCTTGTCATGCAAGCATAAGGACCTGGAGTTAGATCCAAGCACTGTGTAAAAAAGCCAGTTGCACATGTATAACCCTGGCCAGGGAGGCAGAGACAAGAGGATCTCTGTGGTCTGCTAGCCAGGCAGTTTATCTAAATTTTTGAACTCCAGGTTCAGTTAAAAAAAAAAAGAAACCCCTCTCTCAAAATATAAGGTGGATCAAAGGAGGCATCAGACACTGGCCTCTGGTCCCCACATTCATGATGCACAAATATGTACACATAACAAGAATCTAAAAATAAGAGCTGTAGGATCCAGCTGCACTATTCTGGGATCTTTCTGAAGGAGATTAGGAAGTTACAACACCACAGGTGTAATTGCACAATCTTTTTTATTTTTTAAAGATTTATGTATGAGAACAGTGTTACTGTCTTCAGACACACCAAAAGAGGGCATCAGATCCTATTACAGATGGTTGTGAGCAACCATGTGGTTGCTAGGAATTGAAGTCAGGACCTCTGAAAGAGCAGTCAATGCTCTTAACCGCTGACCCATCTCTCCAGCCCCTTGCACATCTTCTTAATTAGGACATTATCACAATAGCGGAAGCAAAGAACCAGCCTCTATGTCAACGAACAGATAGAAATGTGATATATGTGTACAAAGGAGTTTTATTTAGCTATAAAGAATAAAAGCCTGGGAAGAGGCTCTTATGAGAGGCTGAATCTACAGATGCCTTGACCTTAAATTTTTTTTTTATAAATCACCCAGTCTACCTTGTTGATGTTCAGACTGACAAGGTAGAAAGCACAAGTCCCCTCACCCCACACACACATACCCAGTATTATTTTTGGTAAGGGCTTATGGAGGACTGTCTTGCTGAGCCCTCCCAAAGTAGAAAGACTCCCAAGCTCCAGTGAGTCTTTTTACTCCATGAGGGTTCCATCACCAGGACCCAGTCACCTCTGCAGAGGTTCAAATACCAGCTCATGGGGGTTAGGATTGAAACATGCGGATATAAACTTTCAGATGATTCCTGTTAAATGATAGGGTGGGGACTCCCAAGATGCTCTGCTCCTACCTTGGCTAAACCGACATTTGGGACAGCCCAGATGTTTACACCCTTCCTAGACTTCTTGTCACCACATTCTTGGCTAAATCCCCACCTAAGGCACCACTAATGAATCCTCAATCTGCATTATGTGATATTCTTAATATCACAGTTGTTTATTATTTTCATGTTTCTAGGTGTAACTTAGTGCTAATTTAAATTTAAGAACAGGATAAGAGGGTTCTGAGAGTGACTGAGTGGGAACACAATTACGGGTCATTTGCCTTCACAAAGGAAACCAGTTGCTTACAGTTGTGTTCGGACATTTCTATGGGTGAAAGTGGAGTTGCAAACAAAATGCTTTTAAGATGTTGCTGTTCAACTGTGGTATTATTGTGCTGTATGTGACGAAGCCATAATCCCCAAAATTAGCTCTTGAGCCTAAGTTACTGATGCTTAAATGTTAAATAATTTCTTCCTTGTAGGCTGCTACCCAATAGCGCTTTCTGTAACAAAGTAAAAAGAAGAGAAGTGTGTCGTTTGCAGGAAAATGGATAGTGTTGGGTATCATGTCAGGCAGCAAAATAAACAGACTCAGGGTGACAAATAGCACATTTTCTCTAATAGAACCTACATGTTACTTAAATGTTTTCTTAATTCCTTCTGTCTGATTCTTCCACCTCGTTCCCACATCCTTGTGTGCCCTTTGACCCCCAGGGTACCTCTTTCTATTCTGTTTTACACTCTTGCCCATCCCTCTGCCTTAGAGCCTCTTCTCCAACCTCACTGGTTTCTTTGTCTGTTTTTATTTTTTCTAGTTTCCGAGCATGTACTCATCTTCCCCTTGGATACACATATTTAACAGAAGCTAGGATCCACTAAATGTTTTTGAGGTTTCTATTTTCTTGCAAATTTTACTTTATTTTCTTGGTGAATTAAAATTCCACTGTATGTGCACCACATTTTCATTATCTATTTATTGATGAGCAAATGGATTGATTCTTTCTCCTTGTTCTTGTGAAACATGTTGGAGAAATGCCAGCATGACCCACTGTCTTAGTCAGGGTTTCTATTCCTGCACAAACATCATGACCAAGAAGCAAGTTGATAGGAAGAGGTTTATTCAGCTTACACTTCCATGTCGCTGTTCATCACCAGAGGAAGTCAGGACTGGAATTCAAGCAGGTCAGGAAGCAGGAGCTGACACAGAGGCCATGGAGGGGTGTTACTTACTGACTTGCTTCCCTTGGCTTGCTCAGCTTGCTTTCTTATAGAACCCAGGGCTACCAGCCCAGGGATGGCACCACCCACAATGGGCTGGACCCT
This sequence comes from Micromys minutus, assembly GCF_963924665.1. Taxonomy (NCBI): domain Eukaryota; kingdom Metazoa; phylum Chordata; class Mammalia; order Rodentia; family Muridae; genus Micromys; species Micromys minutus. The sequence continues at coordinate 32,417,973 of NC_137981.1, forward strand.
CCCCCCTTGATCACTAGTAGAGAAAATGCCTTACTGCTGGATCTCATGGAGGCATTTCCCCAACTGAGGCTCCTTTCTCTGTGATAACTCCAGCTTGTGTCAAGTTGACATAAAACCAGCCAGTACACCCGGTAACCAGATTACATAACTCCCTGGGCTTCTAAAATGAAGCATGGTGCACTGTTCCTGAGGGCACAGTATAGAATTCTGAGGTAGCTAGCCTGATGAGGAGTCTGCACTCTCCGTGTCTCCTTTAACGAGCCTCTTCTGCCTAGAGTAGTGGCATGAGGTAAAGTGTCGACCAATCACAGTCGACAGGCTTCCACTATGTAAGTGATTGCTCACGTGCAAGTAGACGCTGTTCCCTCAAAGTGTCTCCAGAGTGATTTGTCTCTGTGTCCTTTATTGGCACATGGATATTGCTGTCTTACCAGTGGATATCCCAGTAATGACAGCAGAAAGAGCGACTTACTGTTTTTTACATGGGTGTGTAAGTATCTCTGCCCTTTGGGTATATGCCAAGGAGTTTAGTATAGCTGGGTCATGTTGTATTTTTAGTTTTTGAGAGGCCTCTTCACTAATTTTTAAAATAGCTGCACTAGCTTATATTTCTTCCAACAGTGGATAAGAGTCCCACTTTCCCTGTATCCACACCAGCCCTTGTTATCGTTTGTTTTCCAGAGTCTAAATTTAACTATGGGGCCTGTGAAATGGCTCAGCAGGTAAAGGAGCTTGTAGCTAAGCTGGACCTTCTACCCTTGGGACCTGCAAAGTGGAAGGAGAGAACTGACTCCTACAAGTTGTCTTCTGACTTCCACATATGTGCTGTATCTCAGAAGTAACTAATCTCTCATAAATTCAAAAATAAATTTAAATATATACCCATATATAATGCATATAGATAGATGTATATAAGTACATATAAGGCATAAAAGCAGGAAAGTAATGATGCAGAGGGAGGAAAGGGTACAAACCAGAAAGATTGGGGACATAATGTGGCATTTTTTTCCAGTCATGAGTAATAATATATAGACACACGTGTATTTACACACACACATGCATGACAGAAGGAGACGACATGGAGGGATGAAGGGGACTGGGGAAGTGTCAGTTGTAAATACGTGCAGGGTTCATTATTTGGTCATTCTGTACTCTGATTTTGTAAATTAAAACTTCTCTGAAGTGGGGGCTGTCACTGATTGGTAGAGTTGGTCTACTGTTCATGCACTCCTGGGTTCAAACTCAGGAGTGTGTAAACTGGGTGCATTCTCAACACTGAGGGACAGAGGCAGGAGGATCAGAAGGTCAAGGTTATCTTTGGGTCTGAAAAAGGGCAGTCATTATATACAGTGTATAGCCTTAGCAAAATACGAAAACTATGACAAGAATAAAAAGAATCACTAACCATAAACCAAAACAAACCTCCCTCAAAAACAAACAAAAACCCCAAAGCAATCAAACACAAGCCAAAATCCAGGCCAAAAAGCTATTTAGTTTCTCTCCCTGCAGACTTATGAGACAGTGACCTACACCCTATAGCTTGGGCACACAGGCAGGCAGTCACAGATTGTAATATTCCTATCAAGACAACTGTGGCCATGCCTCTTTGGGCTTGGTAGCTGTCCCAAGGCCAAGAATGTTACAGGCTTTTGTGCAAAGTGTTTGGATTCTCTTTACTTGTCTTCACTGAAGTATCCTCTATGGTCCATTAGGACAGTGTTAATTTATACTCTCAGAGATGCCAGCAGCTCTCTGAAGCCCTCCTTGGTGCATGCTCAGCAAGAGGAGAATCCCAGTCTCTGTGGGGAAGAATCTCCAGCAACACCTGAGCCACACTATTCCCTCTGCTCAAACTTTTCCACAGGAGATAAATGTCTGAAAGTTCATCTGCTTGATATTGAACATCTGCCTGCCCAACAACATTGAAGGCGACTCGGACATTCTCTAAACATCCTTTCTCAAAACTGGTGGTCACTTTGGTCCAGGCTGTGAAACTATAAAATCCACATTAATAGTAAATTTTATGGGGGCTTTCTGCCTCACTCTATCCCATTCAGATCCCGAATAAAAGACATGGAGACTTAGTATTTTTATTAACAAGCTGCAAGCCTACACTGGGCAGGTTCTAAGACTATTATAACCGCCTTGTCTATTAATACTCAGATGAATGCCCCATCACTTGACAACTGAGTCTTGCTCTATTGCATGGATATTCTCAGGGCAAGCTTCTCTTGGCCATGTGCTCATGGTTCAAACACTTGGTCTGTCTCGCCTTACGGTGATCTCCACCTTTCCCTTCCCTTGTCCATTCTCCTCATGGTCCCTATCTGAGACCCCCTGCTTGATCCCAAGCCCCACCTTCCTCTCTCCACTGCCCAGTCACAGGTCCTAGCCTTTTGTTACCCAATTAGAGATTATCGGGGAACATTCCATACAGCACGTAGGTCAACACAGTGCCCATGTCCAGGCTGCCACCTGATCTTGGGGCACAGGAAGCAGCATCTGAATACACACTACACAAAATCAGCAGCAACATCCACATTTTATTATCATTATTATTATCAAGTGACTGCCTTGAGAGACGGACATCCTCACTGCAGGGCACTCTCCTCGGTAACTCTTGTGTGTGACACAAAGCCAGCTTCAGCACTGACTGGGAGAGGACCCTGTGCTCTGGGTGTGGGTGACACTGATTCACTATTAAGTTCTCAGCTACAAGGAGGTGCCTTTTTTGAGGAGGCCTTGATCCTAGATTGAAGACTGTCATGAATTCAAGGTGTACGTGTTTTCCCTCATCCTCCTCAGGTCTCTCATGAGGTGCTGTAAGACAAGGAAAGGCAATCAGACTCAGAAGCATCCTGGCTGACTATTCTCATAAAGGAAACCAATGCCAAGGGAGAAAACCCACCCTATGAACGCCATGGTTGCTAAGAATGGGCTCTAAGATGGTTCACTTACCCGGTAAACTCATTGATCTTGCTGAGGCAGCTCCATCTTCAGGAGGCTCTGGTCCTCCTGGTCTGTGGCCTGTCTGAGTTCTTGCTGGACTTCTTCACACCTGGAGGAGGAAGGTAGCTGGAACACAGGCCATGGGGACCTGCCATGTCAGCTATTCAGCCTCCACCACCTCTACTCAGCTGCACAATGCACCATGACCTTTCAGAGGTCATTCTGGGTATTCCCAGGGGTGCCTGCAAGGTCCCTTGTCCACAGACAGCCTCAGACCAGAGTCCACAGTAACTATGCCAGCATCACCTAGAGGCAGGCCAAATCCAAAGAGCAGCCAAATCCCAGAAAGATTCAAAGGACTTCTGAAAACCCTGACACCAAAAGGGATCCATGTACCTCCCAGAACAGGGAGTGACCTGACCTATGCTTACTGGCATTGTATTGGAAAACATAAGCAGGGAGGTCACACACCTTCTGAGAGAGCATAGGAGACCCATCAAGAATACAATCCATCTACATGTCTCATGGAAACCAACAGTAAAAATCTCCAGCCAGATCCCCAGAAACCCAGGGCTGATTGACATCCCCCCATGGCACAAACATTTTTTCTATCTAGATGCTCCCCAGATTATAGTACTATGCTTGGAGGGGCTGACAGACTCTTCACACTTAGCAAAACTGAGTCCAAGAGGCACAAGTTGAAGAGCCACAGGCAATCTGGTTGCTAAGACACAGACAGGAGAGAACCAGAGCCTCCATTTTGGTTTGAAGACAAGAAGGGCAGAAGCAGCCCCTGCCAAGTGCTGGGGTCCCAGGCAAGTCAGTCTCTCACCAGCAGGAGACAGTTTCCTCGGTCAACTTGTCCAAGGCCACACTTACCTCCTTGAGCAATTTCTTCATGTCTGACCTCACCTGCTCATGCTCCCTCCTCTGCATCTCAAGCTCAAAATTCAGCCTGTGGGAGGGCCTGGTGCCAGGAGCAAAGAACACTATGAACAGAAAGGCCATAGGCAATAAGGATAATTTCCCAGACTGCTTCAGCAGAACACATTCCACCCATCATGATGTTAACAAAGGTGCAACCAACTACTGACAGGACAGCCTGGAGATAGTAAGGACTAGGGAGGGCTCTGTGAGGCTCATGGCCAGGTCACCTAGAAACAAGTTACCCCCCTCCCTGGGACTTTCCAAAACACCCAAGAATGTGAGGCTCTTGGCCAGGTTAAGTTGCTCCTGCTCTGAGACTTTCAAAATACCCAATTCTGAGAAACAAAGCAAGGATGAAAACCCACAGAATTTACTGGCTGACAGCCACAAGGTCTCATGGAAAAGTCCCAAATATGCATCATCATCAGGCTGAGATCCTCATCCAATGAATCCAAGGGTCACTGTAACCCACCACCCCATGCTGTTGCTGAAATCTGCCCTCAGAACTGTATAAAAAATGTGTACTTTGAAACATCAGGGTCACCTCTGCCTCTCTTACAGAACTGCCCCACTACACTGGAACCATTAAACCTCTTACTTATTGCATCGATCTCAGCCTCTGTGTCTCTGTGGGAGTGGACACCCCGGTTGTTGGGCTACACAAGTCCAACAGCTCTCCAGGTCAGCCCTCAGACACTAAGAGCAAACACTCACAGGAGGAGCCATGACCCATTCCTGAACACAAATTTGAGGAGAGATGACTGGCTAGTGAAAAGTCAGATATAGCTATGTAAGGGCATTCTCCGTGGGAAAATCTAACATGTCCCTGTCATGGAGAATATGTGGAATGTCACTGCTACTTTACCCAGAGCTACACAAAGCCAAATTCCTTGATAATGTGCTTCCTGTGATAATACACATTCCCTTATGATAAGAAGTTAAATCAGCCAAAACCATGCTGACTCCACAACTGAAGTTTAGGAGACAAGGCTTAAGTTCTGTTTCCTAAAACTGAAAAAGTCCAAAGCAAGTCAAGTCCAGGAAAAGCTATCCCTGACAGACTGTCAATCAGGAAGCTGTCCCATCACCTAGCCTGAGCCAACCTCAAGGGCAACAAATCAGGAGCAGTAGAAGCTGCCCCACCTCCTAGCTAGAGCCAAATATAATCAGCAAAAGTGGCCCAAATCTCACAGAGCCTTGACAAATCACAAAGGTACCCATATACCTTGAAATAGAGTGACCCAATCAAGGGGGAAAAGGTAAAAGTCACCACTCCTCTCCTAACAGGCTTTAAAGTTCACACCTGTCTTCCATTCTGATGTATGGTGGACCCCTGCATGCAGGTTCTCTGCAGAATAAACACTCTTTGCTGTTGCATACTGTTTGAGCCTGGGATGTCATTCTTTCTGAATCACAGAGCCTTACAAGGAAAGGAGATTAAGCCAGCTTTATATACAATATCCAATGAAACACAAGAGGAGAGATTATTAAGGTGACTTTCCCCAGAGCATTACTGGCACCCCACTTCACCCTTTTAAATGTACTGATAGCCCTGGAGAGAAGACTAGGGTCACGTTAAGCCCTGATTACCAATACTCCACAGAGCTAATATACTCCATCCTATATGTGCCTCCTGTGCCCTTCCTGAACCCTATAATCTACGAGGGGTGGTTGAAGATGTTGAAATCGCAATCCATAAAGGAGAATGTGAACCTGGTTTGGAAAGATCTTTTAGAGGCCAGGATTGAGACCACAATGTGATTTGTTGACCTTCCCTGTGACCACCCAGGCTGACTCTATCAAAGGACATTCTAAAGACCCATGTGAGATAGTAGGGAACTCAAGGCTTTTGAGATCAAGACTAATGAAAACAAACACGTCTCATTTTTATCCCTTACGTAGCCTGTGAGGGCAAGTCTTGGTTGTCTAGTTGCCTACTTCTTAAATTTACTGCAAGACAAATGCTGGGCACACCTCTATTGGATGTTTTCTTAATTAAATCATGAAAAGTGGAGCAATCCTATTCTAAAGTGGATCTTTGAGGTGGGAAGATAAACCTTTAATCTTGATCTTTACTGAAAAGAAGAGCCAACTTTAATCTGGGCCACACCTTGTGCTGGCAGCTTCCATAAAGGGCACTTTTCAAAGAAGAAAGCTCTCTTTCCTTGCCTGCTTGCCATTGTGTTCCTTAATTTCTTCACTACTATTAGAGCCATCTTCCTCAATGTTCTGAATTACAGACAAGTACTGAAGACCAGATGAGACATCCAGCCACTTCGGAACCTGAACTACAATAGATTCTTGGATCTTCCTTCCATAGGCAACCATTGTTTGGCTATACACCTATCTAACAAATTTTTGTCTTTGGTTTTGAACTTAGCCATCAGAGGCTGAGCCATCTCACCAACTGTAAAGTGTATAGTCTAGGCTGGGATTGTCATATGTTTTATTTAAATACTTATGAATACATACATACACACACACACACACACACACACACACAGAGAGAGAGAGAGAGAGAGAGAGAGAGAGAGAGAGAGAGAGAGAGAGAGAGAGAGAGAGAGCGCAAGGAAGGAAATGTGATATTCTCTATGCTGTTACTCTAGAGAACCTTCACTAATACACAGCACAACGAGATGAATCTAGCTACCTTAATCATATTCAAATACAGTGAAGGAATATTCAAGGCTTATGTTTTAACTTATTTGGTTATGTAAGAAAACTGAAAAATGTTCCTCCCAGGTCTCTATCTTTCCCACAGAGATAAACACAATCACATTTCATGTCCTTGCTTTCCAATACATTCATTATCATGGTTTTTTGCAACTCTTTCAAGAAGGCCATCTATTGGGAAGAACATGCTGGCACTGACCCATCCAGGATTTACAGCTTGCTTACACAGGCTCCCACAGGCTCCCACAGGCTCCCACAGGAGTTTAGTAGCAAGGTGTCCATAAACGGGCATAAAAATGAAATAGCAAGTGTGGGTGGGATGAAGTTCTCAGACAGAGGAAAAAGTGTTCCTGTCACTTTGATTGTCTGTGCTGTGAGTTAAGTTTCTTCATGAGTCCAGTAAATTTGTGAAACACACACACACACACACACACACACGAGCCTGCACACATGCACAGAAACAATACAAGGGAGATATGAATGAAAACAGAATAGTGAATAGAGAAGGCAAAGTGTAGAGGATGCCTGCAAATGTCAGAACTAGAGGGAGGCTTGCAAACAGTTGTGTCCTGGTGCTTTTAAGGGAACATGCCAATGTGAACAATAAAGTGTGAGACAACACAACTCCGTACTGAGGCCAGCTGAAAATCAAAGAATCGATTGAATGTGATTGCTGCTCAACTCTTTGACCTGTCACGGAAGACTTCAGGTGTCTTCCACAGACACTGAGAGGCAGCAGCTGAGGGACAGCTCCTTCTCCACACATCACTTCTTCACAGTCCAGCCTGAGCACAGTGAGGTATGATCAGGAGTGACCTGACAGGTGAGACCTACCCTGGCTGCTTCTGAAGACTCAAGCTGTAGAAGTCAACTTTAATATAGGTTTGTAGAGAGGTGGCTACTGGTTTCCTTTGTCTCCCTCAGCTCATGCTTCAAGAGACTCAAGTCCACAGCCTCTTCAGACATATTCACAGCTGCACAGGATGCAACTTGGCTTCAAAACACTGAAGAATGTTTTCAGAAGCTGGAAGTAAAGTAGCAAAGTCCACATGTGATCACATGCTGTAGATGCCCAAATTCCTGTCTAGGTCACACTGCACACAGCTGTGGACAGAGAAGCCATGAAGGGGTAAAACATGGTTACTAGACTCAGAGTCACCCCCCCTTACAGTCCAGAACACCCAGAACTAGCATCTAAGAGCAGATCTTTGTGCTGGTCCGCTGGCTCACACAGTGCTTGCTGCACTGGGGAACTGCCTGCCACCCACACCTCCTGAGTAAGAACTACAGTGATCAGAGTAGTTCTGCGGTAAAGCCTTAGATCCTGAGTCTTGGACAGAACACTTTACTTGTCCTGATGGCAACTACTCCTGAAGGAATCTACTGGGGATGAAGTACAGTGATTTCCTGCCCTGAGCTGTTGCCATGTCACTAGTCTGTCTCTTTTTCTTCAAGCTTCTTCCCAAACATCAAGAGTAAAATCCAGGAGCTCTCAAGAAACAGCTGCACCCTTCTTCCTTAGTGAGGGAGGGTGTAAATGCTGTGAAAAGACACCATGACCAAGGCAACTCTTATAAAGGACAACAATTAATTGGGGCTGATTTCCAGGCAGCTAGGATGAGGGTTTTAAAGCCCAAGCCCATGGTGGCACATGTACTCCAACAAGGCCACATCTCCAAATAGTGTCACTCCTCAAGTTCACCATAATCAACCACCATATTATACTCCCTGGCCCCCATAGGCTTTTTTAAAATACATGAGTCTATGGGGTGCCATACCTAAACATAGCATAATGCAAAATATATTTTGTCCAACTTTAATGTTGCCCACCTGTAGTCTATATCAGTCACAACAATGTGAAAAGTGCAAAGTTCAAAATCTCTTTTGAGATTCAGCCATTCACTTAACTCTAATTCTCAAAGGAAGACAGGAAAACAGCTGTGCATACTCCAAATCTGCAGCTCCACATATGATGTAAAAAAAAAGTCTTCAGATCTCCAACTCCTATTTAACTATGCTGACTGCAACAAACTTTTTTCTCCTGGGCTGGTTCCACTCCCTGCCAGCAGCTTTCCTTGGCAGATCTACCATGGCTCTGACATCTCTATTATCTTGAGGAGTCCAAGGCAACTTCAACGTTACAGCTTTTGGTTCCAATGTCTGTGTCCTACACAAGATTGGGACTTCTCAAAAGGACTTGGGTCACTTCACTTATCCCTCTGTAGCACTCTGGTCTCTGGTTGATTCCATTGCATTGTAGCTGCTGTTCCTGGTGATCATCCCCTGGTGCCTGAAACTCTAACATGCTGGGGTTTCTCACTACAACTAGGCTTCACCAATAGCTTTTCATAGGTTCCTTTTATGATGCCAAGCCTCATCTTCTTTTCATGGCCCCTTCATTCCTGGAACTTCAACTGCAATTGAGGCTGAACCATCACCAGTGTCCTACCACAGCTTTCACAGTGCCAAGCTTCAGTTGCTCTTCATGACCCCTTCATACCTTCAAAACCAGAACCACCTAGATTTTGTACATTACCAAGTCCAGCTGCAGCATGAGGCACAAGCTTGTCTCTCTATGGAACACAGCTTCTTTGTGCTCTTAGAAAACACTTCTCAGAAGATTTCACCTCAGTGATGCTGGTCTCTTCTTAATCACTGCTAACTACTTAGCTACAGATAGCCAGCATCAATTGTCCCAGTAGTCTCCTCTCCTCTAGGACTTTGGACTTTTAACATTGTTGAGATTGCTACAGACTGTGGGGTGGGCAACACTGAAGTTGGATAAAATATATTTTCTTGATCTCCCCCTTGTCCCTCCTTGTTCTAGGTTTGGACTACCATGCATGGACCTAAACTTAACTGGGTGGGATCTTACGCCAAAGTCACCACTCCCTTGTTTCAATTTAAATCCTCAAACAGAGGATTCAGTTCCATTTCACTTCCTGGTGCCCCTTTAGTGCTCGAACCACATGATTTATATTTTCCCTTTCTTAGTTTGCTATGCTTGTTCAAGAAACTTTTCTGAGACTTAGCCAGAGAACAAGCCTCTGCATAGGCCAAATCACTCAGTGCAACAGTCTCCCATAGTCCTACAAGGATGGCTCATTAAGCCCCACTTAAAACATCAGATGGCTCTCCAAATACAAAGTCTGCAAATCCACGTTCTTCCAAACAAAAGCATGGTCAGGCCTATCACAGCAACCAGAGCTTATGGCACCATCTTCTGTCTTAGTTAGAGTTTTACTGCTATAAACAGACACCACGACCAAGGCAACTCTTATTAAAAAACAAAACAAAAAAAAAAAAAAAAAAAAAAACAAAAAAAAACAGCATTTAATTGGGACTGGCTTCCAGGCAGCTAGGATTTTAAAGGGTTTTAAAGCTCAAGCCCACAGTGGCACACCTACTCCAACAAGGCCACACATCCAAATAGAGCTACTCCCTGGGTTAATCATACTCAAACCACCACACCTTCTAAGCTCTTGACTTTTGAGATAATAAACCCATGTTCTGGAAAACTTGACTTTTAGGAATGATGAAAAGTAGAAAGTCCAGTTTCTCCCCAGAGGATCCAGCTCCTAATTCCCACTTCTGGAAAGCCCAGCTCCAGCCCACCTCCTCCAGGAAGCTCCCAATTTTTGCCCAGAAATCACTGAACATCCCCAGGATCACTTATTTCTCGCTGTTTTACCATGAATCTGAAGGACAGCATCCTCCTGTTCCTCACTGGTGTCTCTTTGCTCTCTGTTGTCGCTTCCAAGCGACCTGCTCAGTGTTGCTAACATGTCCATGGCACTGAACAAATACACCAAGAGCAGTTGACACCACTACACTGTGACATCACAGATTACGACAGGGCTCCATAGGATACAATAGAATCATCAGGAGTTCACATTACAGGGTGCTTTGCCAGTAATGGTTGAGGTAGGTTTTCTTGGTTCTACAGCTTCTGGTTTCAAATGTAAAATAACAACAAACACGAACAGCCTCTCAAACTGAATAAAGAACTAACAGCAATGTATTTCCATGACTACATCAGTGGAGAGTTCAGCATAAAGGAGCAATGGGAAACCAGGATGGTGTCCTGGCCTCTGTGGGTCTAGACCTGTCTCACAGGCTGGTGTTGGCACACCTTAGGGTCCTCTGTAGAAATGCAGTGAGGTGGATTATGGGCTGAGGAGCCCGAGCAGCACTGTTGAAGCCCCTCAGTGCAGGTAATAACAGATTCTAACTTCCCCATCCAAGTAGCTCCTGCTGAGTGAGGCCATGGGTCTTGTCTGACTGTGGAATCAGCCAGGTCCTGCAGGCGTCATTCTAAGGGACAAAGACTCATACCACTTAGCACAGACGGGACAGGAAGACAAGGTCAGGAATGCTGTCCTCCTGCAGTAAACTATGTGACAAAGGCCATATGGAATACATATGTGTTGAAACCAGGGTCCCCTTGGGTGATGGGTTCCTGATGGCCCTTTGAAACATCATGAAGAGCTCAATTTCTATCTTCCCTGGCATTCCCATGATAATGACCTGGGACACACCTGGAACCAACCAGACCTAGGTCAAAGAGCTGGATTCACAGAGTGGAGGGAACACTACTGATTCAGGATTGCAGCCTTGAGACCTGAGACCCAGGTCTACCATGTGTCACCTGGATGAATTTCTTTCATCACTTTCCTTCCATGCATACTAAGTTGATGGCTGAAGAGCCATGTTTCTGAAAGGGCAATGTCTGTATCAGCTCAGCTGGTCACTGGAGGCAAGTTCGTCACAGTTCTCTCCCACGGGTCACTGTCAAAAGCAGAGACAGATTCTGTCTTTGAGAAACTGCTTAGGCAGGAGGAAGCCTGCCTGTGATCAGAAGAAACTGTCCTTAGCTTATTGCCTAGAAGAAGAGAAAACACACAGGCTGGAAGTGCAGGGTCAGGGATACTAATATCCCCTATCAGGACGCTCAGAGACAGGCTTCTACCCCTTAAAAGGGATGTGTGCAAATCCCCTCTCCTGACTTCTGTTCAACTCCTAGACAAATCTAAGTATTGGTTCTGCTAGAGCTTTGAATGTCTAGGAAGCAACCAAAAGACCACTACATTCGGGCTGGAGAGATGGCTCAGTGGTTAAGAGCACTGACTGCTCTTCCAGAGGTCCTGAGTTCAATTCCCAGCAACCACATGGTGGCTAACAACCATCTGTAATGAGGTCTGGTGTGTCTGAAGACAGCTACAGTGTGCTCATATACATAAAATAAATAAATCTTAAAAAAAAATACCACTACATTCTAAGTAAGGGGCACAGTCATCAATGGACCCAGAGAGGCAAAGGCCAAATAATGTCAGTGTTCAGTGAGAGCTCATGGTGGCCCCTTGTGCTTCAGGCCTAGATACTGAGGACATTCCAGTTGAGTAGGGGAAAAGGTATGCCAAGGCTGTAAAGGTGTCAGTGGTAGAGAAGTGTGGAGATGTGGGTGTGGCAGAGCTTGAGCAAGGACCTGGTGTCCTGTACCAGAGGTGGGTGTTGGTCTCAGTCCTAGACCAACAGATCTGCTGTGGCTTGTGTCAGGGCTTCTCCCATGCTAAGCCTCCTCACCCAAGTTTCTGCTCACCTTCCTTTAACTTCACCTGGATGTAATTTGCAGGTTTTGTTGTGGTAGTGGTAGAGGTTGTGTTGTCAAGACAGGGTCCCACTCTGTAGCCTTGGGTGTCCTGGCACTTGCTGTGTAGAACAGCCTTGAATGCACAGAGATCTGCCTGCCTCTGCCTCCCGAGTGCTGGGATTAAAGGTGTGCACTGTAAATCAGGCTTCCCTCCATCTCTTTACCTCTCCATTGCACATGTGTTCCCACATTTTCTTGGTACTCCTAACCTTCTTCTAAGTATCTTACCATGTGGCAGGACAATAGGCCACCCTGCTGTCACCTGGTAGCTTCTCTTGTAAACCTTAGTGTTAGTCTATGTAGCCAAGTGCAGCTTCCTGGGCTACAGAGGTTCCCATTGACTCTGCATCCACCTTCCTGTTTCGACACAACATGTCTATTTTGAAAATAACAACAGAGAGGGGAGGGCAGGGGGCCTTAGAGCTTTGGAGACAGAAAGATTCATTGGTCCTTTAAGCTATAGGCCTTTGACACTGCAAACCTACAGCATCAGAAGTCTTTCAACTCAATCAGACCATAGCAAACAAACCCAGCCAAGCAGGTCTGCGTGGTACCACTAAAGGATTTGGTTATCAGTGCAGCCTTGGAGCCTATGAGGCAGTGGGGATACAAAGGTCACGGAGCCTTTCACTTGTATCAAGATTCTGTGCCACAAAGAATTAGAAATCTGGGTGTTAAGAAGAAGAGTGTTTCTCCTTTACTGTGCTCTAGAAGGGAATATAGAAATAGTTTAGGTCCTTCCAGCCAAGGAAGTATCATGTCGGACCTGCACCAGACCCACGCAGACCAGTTCTGTCAGTATCTTATCATGTGAGGGATGGAATCCTGCAGCATCACCCTCTGAGAGGCTAATGGCTGATGGGAGCAGGGACAGACCTTTTCTTCAATGGTACAAACACTGGTAAGGCACCCCTGCTCCTGTAAACAACCCCTCCCTCACCCTGTCGCCCTAATGACAGTCAAACAAGAAAACAGAGAGACATGGTGTCATATGAGAATTACAAGAATGTGGCTCTTGAGTGTTGCTTTCAGGAGTTTCCCAAGCCTGAGGTAGGTTAACTAGCCACAGGCTAGAGGGAGGTGACAGTTAGTGAGGTCTGCAAGCCCTGCCCACCTCAGTTGATCCCTATAAAGGATGTTGTAGTCTTCCTCCACAACTAGAAGGCCTTACCACACAGTCAAGGGCTGTGCTGAGGACCCACAGGTGAGTGAACAGAGCTGCCACAGGCTCCTCCCACAGGACCTGAAGATAGACAGAGAGATCAACTATCCTAACACCCTGTGGTGATAAACAGAGGATCTCACTGAGTCTCAAATAGTTTCTCCAGCATCTTCAGATGGCCCTGTCTTGTTTGTATCTGGGACAACTCAGAAGGAGGCGACAATTCACCAATAACACCTGCTGCTCTGGCTGCTGATATTTAAACTCCCTAGTTTCGCGCATGCAGGGAAAACTCCTATACATATAAAATGAGTAAATACAATTTTAAAAATAAAGTTTTGTGGGTTTTTTTTTCACATTTTCAGTAGATTAACACAAGGATCACTCTTGCATGCTTTCTTTTGTCTCTCCTTCCTTCCCTCTTTTCCCTCTCTTCTATTTCCTCCTCTCCTCTCTCTGTCTCATTGTCCTTCCTCTTGATCTTTTCTCTGCCCTCTTCTCTCTAACTTTCATCTCCGTTCCTTCTTCCTTCCTTTTTCCTTCATTCCTTCTTTCTTTCCTTTCTTCTTTACTTCCTTCCTTACTTCATGTCTGTCTGTCTGTCTTTCTATTTTTCTTCTGTCTCTTTCTATCCTGTCTGTCCCTCCTCCATCTCTCTTTCCTTTTACCTCCTCATCCTCCTTTTCTTTCCTTCCTATTTTTGTTTGTTTGTTTACAGAGAAGACAGAATTATATTTTTATATATATATATATAGCATATGTATGTTGGTCAGTCTCAAAGACAAGAGTCTCCCTGCTTCAGTCTCCCAAGAACTGGGACTGAATTTGCATGCCATACTCCACTACCAGACACAATGAGGGTTCACCAGGCCGCAGAGACTGCTTGATTTTTCAGCACAGGTCACTTCTAGGCAATCAGAGGCAGACAATAAAAATGGTTAGCCAGGTGTGATGGCGATTTTTGACTGACAACTTGATTATAGTATATTTTTGGTTGGAGAAAGGATAGATAAATCATGTTAGGTCATAATTATGACCTGCTAGTTGTTTTCATTTGTAAATTAATAATCACATAGGAGATACGATTGTGTGTCAAGTTGACATAGGATGAATTTGGGATGGCTATTCTTGGTTGTTTACTTGATTACATCTGGAATTACGTAAACCCAGGAATGGAAAGGCACACCTGGGAGGAAATTTGGTGCTAATTTAAAGTGGGAAGACCTACATCTACTCCAGGTCTTAAAGGTTGAAAGGCAGACCTTCAAACAAGATCTTTTGGGTTGGAAAACCCCACCTCGAATTCGGGCCATTTCTGCTGAAAGCCTATATTAGGACCCGGAGGAGGGAAGTGTTTGGTTTTTGCCTGCTTGCTCTCACCTTGCTAGCCAGTCCATTGCTCCATTGGCATTAGAGCCTGGTTCTTCAGGATTTCAGCATATACTGAAGACCAGCTGAAGCATCCAGCCTTGTGGAATGAGTAATCTATCGTTGGACTAGCCACTCACAGCCAGACATTGTTGGATTAGCTGCACCATAGCCTGTAAGTCATTCTGACAAATGCCCTTCCTATATATGAAGATACTCATTTTATAAGTTCCTTAACACTAGAGAACACTAGAGAACTCGGACTACTGCACCAGACATGTAGAGAAGACCTTGTGGAGCAGTTTGGGTCTCATAACTGTCTCAGCTCAACTACAGATTCCCTTCCTTTCCCCTGTTTCTCTGGTGATGCATTGATGATGGCAGTCTTGGTTTCTCTAAATTCTCTACAAGTTAAATTTACAAAGTCTAAATCTTTCGAATGGAACACTGTAATATAATTATACCAGAGTACCAGATGGAGACATTCCACTTCTATGGGGAATGGGAAATCCAATGCTCTGCTTCTGTGGAAAAGGGCCTGGCAGCTCCATCCACATGAAGAACACAGGACAGCTGTGATGATTTGTATACGGCCCAGGGATTGGCACTATTTGGAGGTGTGGCCTTGTTGGAGTAGTTGTATCACTGTGGGTGTGGGCTGTAAGACCCTAATCACAGCAGCCATTATATACAGCCTTACCAAAACAGCAACTCAATGACAAGACCCTGGCTTCTCTAGTCCCTACCAAGGAATTGCCACTTGTGTGACCACCCCAGGAGAAAGGGCTACCTGTGCCAGTGTCCTCCTGGGTAGAGAGGGCTGACCTGGGACACTACCACTAATTCCTGTGGAGGGAACACCTGCCAGCAGGAGCACCTGCCATAAAGACCCAGGCACCCTATCTGTCTCTGCCCTGCTGGATATACTGGAAGGTTCTGTGAGACAGATGACAATGAATGTGCTTCCGGCCTTTGCCACAATGGGGCTGTGTGCCAGGATAGAATTAGTGGCCACTCTTGATTCTATGTTTCTGGATACCAAAGCAAGCACTGTGACCTGGAAGTGGTGGTGTTTCTGGTCCCTGCATGGTTGAGTCTGTATGCCTCAGTAAGAAAGGAAGATACGTGTGTCCATCCTCAAGAGTATTCTGATGGGAGCTGTGAGTTGAATATTGATGAATATGGATTCCAGCCGTGTCTACTCGGTGCCATGTGTTAGGACACTCTTGGGCTTCTGTGACTGTGTACCTGGATTCCATGGAGACCATTGTGAACTCAACTGAAGAATGTGCCAGTCAGCCAGGTCTCCATGGAGGAAACAACCGCTGTGTCTGCATGGGTTATGGATTCCCAGGGACACACTGTGAGACTCTGACACCTCTTTGTTGGTCTAAGCCTTGCCACAATGATACAACATGGAAAGATGCTGTTGACAGCTATATTTGTCATTACTGGCCTGATTACACAGGTGCCTGGTGTGAGATAGACAAAAATAAATACAGTAGTGCAGTGGCTATTCCTGGTTGTCAACTTGACTATATCTGGAATGAACCACAATCCAGATTGGAAGTCTCCCCTGTGATTCTGATCTTGAGGCTGGGAGATACGAGTTTCTGATCTGCATCTTGGCATGGAGATCTTGAGGCATAGTGGCTATAAATCTCAGGAGACTAAGGCAAGGAAATCTCTGAGTTCAAGGTCATCTGGGACGAAGCAAGTCCCAGGTCCATGCATAGTGGCACACACCTTTTGCTGGAGACCTACATAAGGACATTGGAAGAAGGAAGACTCTTCTTTGCTTGCCTACCTTGTGGGGTTGAGCTACTGCTAGATCCTTGAACTTCCATTCACTTCTGCTGCTGACCATTGTTGGGGAGTTGGACTATAGACTGTAAGTCATCAACAAATTCCCTTACTATATAGAGACTACCCATAAGTTCTGTGACTCTAGAGAACCCTGACTAATACAAGTAGCAACACCTGCCAATCTGGGAGTAGGTGGGGGGTCCTCACAGGATCAACAGGACACATTGCAGACCTGCCTTCTCCCTCAACTACCGAGAGCCTTAGGTTATGTTTGTATCCATCAGCCTACATTAAAACACAGGAGCCAAGCAGAACTGCCCTCCTAGAGGCTTCATCAGGCAGCCGACTGAAACAGATGCAGACACCCACAGCCAAACATTAGAACTAGCTCCGGAAGCCCCGTGAAAGAATTGTGGGAAGGATCGAGGAACATGGAAGGAAGAGGGACTCCACAAGAAGACCAACAGAGTCAAGTAACCTGTACCCTTGGGGGCTCCCAGAGACTGACCAAACCAAACCAAAGAACAGATAAGGGCTGGACCTAGGTCCCCCACACATATGTAGCTGGTGTGTAGCCTTGGGCTTCCTGTGGATCTCCCAATAACTGGAGCAGGGGGTTTACCCTGACTCTGTCGCCTGCCTGTTCCCCTAACTGGGCTGCATTTTCTGGCCTCAGTAGAAGAGACTATGTCAGGTTCTTCGGTGATGTCATGTGCCAGGGTGGGTGGATACCGAGGGGGTCTTCCCCATCTCAGATCTGAAGGGGAGGGGTGGCGGAAGATCCTGTGTTAGAAGGGGAGGAGGGGAGGCTGTGGTGGGGATGTAAAGTGAATACATAATAGGAAAAGAGAAGAGGTGGAAAATTTTTTATTCATGAAAACAGTCTTCACTCAACAGAGGCTTACAAACAGCAATTATATGCAATGTGTAGCAAAACCTTGAAACAAAACAAATGAAAACCTTAAAGAAAACAATACCCAAGCTAGAAATTTGATTTAAAAAAATTGATTACAAAAATTGTTTGATTCTCCAGACCCTCTGGCACCATCCTGTACAATCCCCTGTGTCCAACCCGGATACCATAGAGGATCAGCATCTCCTCTCCTCTGAGCAAGAGACCAGGACCAGGTGTGATGGGAACACACTTCACTTATTGGCTTAAGAAAAAGGTAAACAGGACCATGTCTTTTCAAAAACCACGCCTAATGGCAGTTCGACTTCCCTCTGGCCTTGCGTCCTCGCCTCCACAGAGAGCCACAGATTGTCAACTGCAGTCACTAGTAACAGGGCCCCAGCTTTTCATATCCCAGAAAACTAGGCCACTCTGGAAAAAGGCCAAAGGAACATCAAAGGCTCCCAAACTGGTCAAAAGAGATTCCAAAATCCGGCCCTTTGTATGGCCCAATCATTCCCTGAGTGGACTGGAATTCAGCCGGGGTGATCCTGTAGTTTTTGCCCTTGTTGCTGTCCCAATATGCCTGACCATTACATGGCAAACTCCACTCGCCCGTAAGACTGAATTTTCTCGGGTAAGCTGATATCAAAGAACATGTTCCTATCTGAACCAGCCTAAGTGTCCTTCACATACTGACAAGGGAAGTCTGTGAAGCTTTTCCAGGTGTCAGTTGTCATCCTGATCTTCATAACCTTGAATGCCAGGTTCTGGACCTTCATGGTGCCTGCGGTGGCTTTTTCCTTCATCATACAGTTTTCGAGGCAGACATGGTTGGTCTGAAGTCGATTTCTAAAGTCTAAGTAATCCACAGAAGGCTGCAGAAAATCTAAAACAAAGCTCTCACTCCCTGCTGGTCTCAGACCAGACCAGTTGAGGAGCTTGGTGATGTTAAATGGAATATCTAGTGGGTCATCGAATTCCGAGAACACTTTCTCCATTGTCAGGACCAGTCCCTGGTTGTCAGAGAAGGACACCCGCTTCTTCACCTTCTTCTCCTGCACTGTGGGGGGCACCATTCCCCTG
The DNA here is from genome assembly GCF_963924665.1 of Micromys minutus. Lineage (NCBI taxonomy): Eukaryota > Metazoa > Chordata > Mammalia > Rodentia > Muridae > Micromys > Micromys minutus. The sequence continues at coordinate 32,436,486 of NC_137981.1, forward strand.
GCTTCATCCTTGCTGCTGAGCTAAATACAAGGCCTCAGGGGCTTGCTCAGTTTTGGGAGATCTTGAAGGTGAAGCGCTCTCTGTGTGGAGAAGGGGCTATACTGCTGTAGGTGTATTCTATGCCCACAGGCATCAAGTTAGAAGAACAGGCTAGAAGTCTGCAAAGGGGAGATGAGAGAAAACACTGAAGAAGTCAGAGAGATGCTTAAATCCTCATTCTGACAGAGATGAATAAACAACGCTGCCTTTCATCTGGGCTCGCTGCTCCCATGTGGTCTCACAGGACACAGGTTTCTGCAAAGATTGTGTGGAGAGAGGCATGAACTGGGGGGCTGGGGGCTGGAATGGAAAAAGAAGCTAAGAGTAAAACAACAAAGAAAAGACTATGGAACTCAACAGTTTGAAGGCTAATTCATGGGCTTTTCTGCTAGAAGTCTTGGGTCCTCCCATATGCTAATACACCACAGGAAAGAATGAAAGGCATTAAGAATCATAATTTCCTGTCAGGTGGTTGGGGAGCACATCTTTCATCCTAACACTTGGGAAGCAGAGTCAGGATTCTGAATTTGAGGCCAGCCTGGTCTGCAGATTGAGTCTCAGAGCAACACAGAAACTCTGTCTTGAAAAACAAACAAAAGCATTATGGTTTCCTATTGTTTGCAGAATTATTCGAATAAAAGACATTCCCCCTTTTGAAGTATATGCCCCACAAACAGTTGATCTGATGTAGCTGTAACTGTTGATTTGTTCTCTTATCAGCACCCAGGTCTCACTCCACAGAAGCTGCTCCAGTGCGGGGTGGGGAAGGTGGGGGTCGTGGGGGGACAGGCACCCAGACTTTTATTATAGGATCTGCCAGCTCCTCTCTCCTCTTGGTTCCCTTCCCAGGCGCTTCACTCTGCCCGCCCTAGCTGATTCTGCCCCAGCGTGTTGTTTTCACTCACTTTCCCTTGGTAAGTTGTTGCCAAGCCTTGCACACGCATACACATCACAGCTCCGTGGTGGGCTTTCTGCATCCTACAGCTTCGAACTCAGTTAAGTCTCACATCAAAGAACACACCAAGATACTCTGATCCGTTTGGTATAATATAATTTGCCCACCTAGATAAGTCAAATGATCCTGTACAATTCCATGCTTTATAAAATATTCATAATAACCTTATCCATATAGAAATGTGTCAAGAGGAACATCCACGTCTACTTCCATGTTGTCTCTGCCTGGATCTCCCTCTTTCTCCTCCTCTTCCACTTTCCTAGACTTTTCCCACCTACCTTTACTTCTCATCCAATGATAGGCTCGACCCACTTTGTTGTATAATGATATCATCCTACATCTCAACCTTTCTGTTTACTTAAAAAAAAAAAAAACCTTTTCTCTCAATTGTAAACTATGTACAACTATTACCATTTGAAAATATTCTAAATGACTATGTTTTCTCAAAGTTAATTAGCTTGGGTAGACTATAAAACTAAATTACTCTTCAACTCTGTCAGAAATCTGAGAATGGTCAAATATCTAAAAACATAGGAAACCTAACAAGGTTCCAGAGCTGAGAGAGGTTGTAGAGACAAATCTCCACTAGCAGTCCCCTGTTAGCAACATGTGAAAGCAAGTCTTCAGCCTCCTGACCCAGAATCAACTAACAGACCTTGGAAATGCAGAAATCTTGAAGGGCTGATAATTTTGGCTCGACAAAGAGTATCAGTGGACTATTCTGCATAATGTGTTCCTTTCTGGACAGTATTAGTCTGTAGATAAAATCGGCAGTTTCTGCCCAGTGACTGCCTAGCCACAAAGTATATCTTACCTGGAGATAGAGATGCTCAATTTCTTTGTTAAATCTACCAACGGGGAACTGTAATGAGCAGATATTTTGCAACAAAAGATAAATAACATTAAATGTCATAATTTATGGATTTCTGATGTTTTTAAAAACCACCTAACTACAAAAAGCCTTTCTGAACCGTTAAGTTTTGACTACTCTTGGCCATTTCTAATTGAAATATCTCAAAAACACCCTTTTAATTGACTCAGAACTATAAGTGTACTATCTGGCCTTTAACTCATATTGTTTAATCAACTAAAAATAGTGTATAATAGTAGTTACAGAACTGGGTCTAAGCTTTGCATTCCAAAATAGGTACAATACTATATGAAAGCATCAATACTAATCTCAAATTGAAATCAGTAAGCAATTATACCAGTGAAAACTTTAAATCTGTACCAAATAAATTCTATACCACTGTAAAAATTATAACTTCAACTTTGTATCAATTACAAAGATTTCTAGCAATGTAAGATATGACTTTAGCTCTACTAAAGGAGATTAAACCTTAGAATAACCACTTTCACCCCACAAAGTCCAGGGAATCAGGGCAATAACCCTTCATAGTTTCTTCAAGCTGAATATGGGCATTGAGAATCTAGAAGGGGTAAGGGATGAGGAAGCCAGTCGGGTCTCAAGAAGGAAGGCCACACCAATGATTGCTGTAGTCTGATGTCTGTCCTGGCAGATTCCGGCTGAAAGTCTCTGAGATCAGGAATCTAAGTAGGCCAGTTCAGCTTTCTGATGAACTTCACCATAGCTGCACATTCTGCAATATGTATATCTCAACAGAAACATTTTAGTATTGAGGTATATTTTTATTTGATCCTCTTGAATCTAGCTTTTCAGGCGGTCTCTATCAAATCTGATCCATATCACTCTGGAAGTCATGTAAAGCTGAATTATACTTTTTAAAAACACAAAGATAAAACCTTTCTCCCAAAGTACTGCGTCCCTTAGTTGGCAACTAGAGTATCTCGTATTCTTTCCCAGAGAAGTAATATAACCACAAAACTCAACATCACACCCATTTTGAAATTTAAAACAAGACAAAACAAATGAACAAGCTAAAAAACTGTATGATCTCATTCCTAGGCCTCTAATAATCTGTCATGTCAAGAAATCAACTCAAATTCCCGTGGATCCCATGTTAAGAGAATATGAGCCTCCTGTTGTGGTAGTTTTAAAATTACCACAAACCCTCACAAGCTGGCATCTGAGGAGTCACATGGCTTTAGTGGAGTAATTCATAAAACAAACACCTTTTATCAATTTCAATAAGTAACTTGTAAAACCAGGACTTTAGCCCAAAATATATTGATCTGTCCAGCTCTCAATCTGGAGCATCAGATCTTCATTTATTAATAACTTCCCTAATATGTGTCTGTATTCACTCTGCCTGGTGTACAAAATTCTATTTTTTTAAAATATTTTATTTAATGTATGTGAGTACACTGTTGCTGTCTTCAGACACACCAGAAGAGGGTGTTGGATTCCATTACAGATGGTTGTGAGCCACCATGTGATTGCTGGGAATTGAACTCAGGTCCTTTGGAAGAGCAGTCATTGCTCTTAACTACTGAACCATCTCTCCATCCCTAAACTATTTTTAATAATCTTTTTTAAATTAATTTTTGTTGGATAGTCTCTACATTTACATTTCAAATGTTACCCCCCCCCACTTGCTTCCATAAAGGTGCTCCCTCTCCCAACCATCCTCTTCACCTCAGCACCTTGCCATTCCCCTTCACTGGACCAAAGGCCTCTTCTTCCATTGATGCCAGACAATGCTATTCTCTGCTACATATGCAACTGGAGCCATGGGCCTCTCCATGTGTGCACATTGGTTGGTGTTTAGTCCCTGGGAGTTTAATAGCCTTCTTAACTTGCAAATATTACCACTCTCTACTTGGAGTCAGTGACTAATTTTCCCTATCTTAATTCTGAACCACAGGTGAAAATTGCCATGTGATTCGGGTGAACTCTGTTCTTCTAATTAGAAAAACAAACTTGACTTGAGCATTAATTCTTTATACCATCTTCAAAACAAAGCAGTTTTTAAATACATTTTTAAACAATTCTGTCAAAGAATCAAGTAGCTTCTAATTTCTCATTCTGTGTTCAGGGTAGCCTGCCTTCTCACAGCAAGAGACCCACAGCAGAGGCTGCCTCCGTGTTTCTTTTAAGGTTTCCATGATTGAGACATCACGTGACTCAACATGGCACTGGCCCCCTCTTACTTAGAAAATAAAGTTTGATTCTTAGGCTAACTTTCTAGTGGATTCTTGCCTAACATGTTGGTTCACCACCTGTAGCGGTAAATAGAAAAGTTTTTTTTTTTAAGTAAACAGAAAGGGTGCTATGTAGGATGATGCCATTATACAACAAAGCTGATTGAGCCAATCATTGGATGAGAAGTAAAGGTAGGTGGGGAAAAGTCTAGGAAAGCGGAAGAAGAGATTCAGGAGGAGGCAACTTGGAAGCAGATGTGGATGTTTCTCTTGATGCATCTCTATATTGTTATATTTCTAAGGGTTTCTATGGGTCAATTTATCTAGGTGGGAAGTTTATATCTTTGTCAACTGGTTGTAAGCTTATTGTGTAGAGGGATTGTGGATTGAGAATTTAACATATAAACCTATTTGATAAGTTATTGAGTTTACTGGCTGTGGAGGACAGTGTGTAAAAGCAATGGCTGAGATGCAGCTGGAGCTAGTTGTTCCAGCTGTTGCCCACAAGAAGTGAGGGCGCTCGGGCAAGTGGAATGAGATGTGTGGATGCCAGGTTGGGTGCACAGGCTTGGTCACTAACCACCTTAGGGGATTGTGGCAGTTCTGCACTAGAGTAGCTCCTGGAGAGGCTTCCAAGGAGTATCAGTCAGTGGGATCGATGGCAACAGAACAGAACCTTAATATTTACCACTACAATCTGAGGAATGTTTTTGCTATACACTGGAGACTATTATTTGACAAATAAACTATATATCCAGACTGGTAAGATGGCTCAGAGTAATCCCTGAGACCCACATAGTTGAAGGAAACCATTCCCATGGGTTGTCCTTTGACTTTTATACACACTGCATACTAAATAAATAACTGCAATAAAATGCTGTTTTGACATATGCACACATTGTGGAGTGGCTGATATACTTAACATATATTTCCTCACATACTTGAAAGGTATGGTGAGAATACTGAAAATCTACCCTAAGCAATTTTCAGGTACACACTTATTAATGAAGGCTGTCATGACCCCAGTGGATCTCTTGAATGTGTTCCTCCTTTGGAATTAAAGTTGTATCTTTTGATGGAAAAAAAAAATGATTGCAGCAAGACCTATGCCTTTGTCTGGCCTTGGGTACAGTTTGTAACAGCCTATCAAGTCAAGTGTGGCCATGCCTCTAGGGGGTTTTGAAGAGTAAGCCCTTGAAAGGCCAAGGATGAGACAGTTTCAGGCTTTTGCTCTAAGTCTTTCTAATTCACTTTACTCATCTCTACTAAAGTATCCATGACAGTCCATTAGGACAGCACTAATTTACACTCTCAAGATGCCAGCAGCTCCGGCCGTGTCCCAGCAGCTCCGGCCGTGTCCCAGCACTTCTCTGAAGCCCCCCCCTGGTGAATGCTCAGCAAGAGGAGAATCCTAGTCTCTGTGGGGAAGAATCTCCAGCAATAGATACCTGAGCCACAGCATCTCCTTTGCTCAAACCTTCTAGTTCATCTGCTTGACATGGAACATCTGCCTGTCCAATGACATTGAAGGCGACTCAGACATTCTCTAAACATCCTTTCTCAGTCCATGCTGTGAAACAGTAAAATCCAATCTTTATTAGTAGTATTATTATCAAGTGACTGCCTTGAGAGACGGACATCCTCACTGCAGGGCACTCTCCTCGGTAACTCTTGTGTGTGACACAAAGCCAACTTCAGCACTGACTGGGAGAGGACCCTGTGCTCTGGGTGTGGGTGACACTGATTCACTATTAAGTTCTCAGCTACAAGGAGGTGCCTTTTTTGAGGAGGCCTTGATCCTAGATTGAAGACTGTCATGAATTCAAGGTGTACGTGTTTTCCCTCATCCTCCTCAGGTCTCTCAGGTGCTGTAAGACAAGGAAAGGCAATCAGACTCAGAAGCATCCTGGCTGACTATTCTCATAAAGGAAACCAATGCCAAGGGAGAAAACCCACCCTATGAACGCCATGGTTGCTAAGAATGGGCTCTAAGATGGTTCACTTACCCGGTAAACTCATTGATCTTGCTGAGGCAGCTCCATCTTCAGGAGGCTCTGGTCCTCCTGGTCTGTGGCCTGTCTGAGTTCTTGCTGGTCTTCTTCACACCTGGAGGAGGAAGGTAGCTGGAACACAGGCCATGGGGACCTGCCATGTCAGCTATTCAGCCTCCACCACCTCTACTCAGCTGCACAATGCACCATGACCTTTCAGAGGTCATTCTGGGTATTCTCAGGGGTCCCTGCAAGGTCCCTTGTCCACATACAGCCTCAGACCAGAGTCCACAGTAACTATGCCAGCATCACCTAGAGGCAGGCCAAATCCAATAGCAACTATTCCTAGATTATCCCCCCCACCGCCTTCTCCAGCCTTTAATACTCCTAGAATTTGAATTGAGACATCTCCATTATGCTGAACTAGGAAAAAAAAATTCAACTGGTACAGAAGCATTGTTTTTGAAAAATAGCAGCACAGTTACCTGGGAGAGATGGGCATGGCCTTGATTAGATACCAGGTGAATGTGGACAACCTGGGAAACTACGCAGGCGTCTAGGGAGCCTATGCAGAACCACACGGAAGGCTCTGCTTATCCCTACAGCACAGATCACTGCACGGGATCAAATCACCAACTCCTAAATCTTCTTATAACAAGAGAACTTTCTCACAGGCAACCAAGGATATGAGGGAGAAGAAAGTTAACTTTTCTTGGAGGAGAACATAGTGGGCAGGGGATGTGGACAGCTCAATGAAGTGCTTGCCCTGGAAATCCAATGCAACCACCAGTAGACCTCTGGCATCCTTGGCCTGGACAATGGCAGACCACTGGTTCATTCTTCCCAGTAGCTCCAAGGTAAGCAGCCTCCTCCAAATGGAGCTTCCTTTATCACAGGCTGCATTACTTCAGCCCAAACCAAAGAGCCTAGGAAACTAGAAAATACAAATACTCCAGCTCTCTGATCCGCTCTCCCCTCAGTGTGCCTCCTGTGCCTCTGGATGCTAGCATCCAGGAGGGATGCTGTCTTTCAGATGAAGTAAATGTGAACCTGATTTGGAAACAGGATCTTGTAGAGGCAAGAAATTGAGGGGGCAGAAGGAAAACCATATAAAACATTCCTCTTCGTAAGCACAGCTTTTAACACCCACAGGAATTGTTCTCTTCACTTTCTGGCCCACAAGTTGCTATGGGCATTTGGCTGCTGTTGTTATTTGTTTCCCCTGCTCTTTCATTCTCTTTCCTTTCACATGTTTGTCTTTATTGATTTTACTTAAGACAACAGCTGGACCTGCCAAAGTCAGGGCTGCTGTACCCAGGCTCTGAATTTGTTGAATAAAGCAATAGACAGTAGTTCAAAACTCTTGGTAGGCAACCCTTCCTGAGCATTTTAGGCACTGTAAGCCACAGTGTTCTCTCTGAGATAGCAGGAATAATAGATTCAAGAGCAAGGACATGGAAGTTCCAAAGAGACCACACAAAGGAATCAGTCACCAGCTCTCCTCCAGAGGGAACTAGACTCCTAGGGAGAGAACTGAGCCTTACCCAACTACCAGGATTTTTTTCCCATGGTGCAATGCAACTCCCTTAACTTTCTGGGCCTGTAGTTTCTAAAAGTTGGGGAAGCCATTGTGCATAATTCACAGCCAATCTGGGCCAGCTAAAAGACTGAGCTCCAGATAAGAAGAAAGGACACACAATGAGAAAAGGCTCTAATGATCCTAAAAGGAGCTGGCAAGGATCAAATCATAGGCTTTCTGGCCTTGGCCTAGATTCCCCTCTGGCTGACTGCAACCTTTGGCTCCCAGAAGGCTAACAAATGACGAGTTTAGAAAAGGGGCCCGGGCTGGAGAGATGGCTTAGCAGTGAAGACCACTGACTGCTCTTCCAGAGGTCCTGAGTTCAATTCCCAGCAACCACATGATGGCTCACAACCTTCTCTAATGGGATCCGATGCCTTCTTCTGGTGTCTCAGAAGACAGCTATAGTGGACTCGTACGGTAAAGAAAGTTTATTTTAAAAAAGAAAAGGAATGCCCCACACCCTTCCAAGGTGTCCTCCAACTCTGCACGGCCACCTTACGTGAGGACCTCCTGAGGAGCCTTTAGGAGTGGTGAGCATGACATAGAAGGCAAGGCTTTTGATAGTGTTATGGTTCCCAGAATCCCCCGGGACTGAGACACAGCATGTGAACCTAGGTCAAGGTATGACAGCGGTCCCTTCCATGGTAGACTAAGACAGGTGTCACTCTTGCCTTTCAGGTAGAGCAATAGCCTGGCCCAGCTCCGTGAACTGCAGAGAGTAGGGGTGGCCAGCAGGCTGCAGGGGCCCCTTGGGACTGGTACTCACCCATGTCCTTTGGGGACTGTGGCAGCCAGATGATACCTTTCAGTTAAAGAGGGGGCAGCAGGTGAACCTGCATCTTCTTTAGTGAAGAGCGAAGGTCCTGGAAGTGATTCTGCTCCTTGGCCAGGTGCACCTGGAGCAGCCGCTTCGCCTTGTGGCCTCCTTTCTTCTCCTCCAGCTGCCACCATTTGGCTAACCACAAGTCTCCCTCTGCTTCTGAGCATAGCCTCTACCTCTCTCAAGGCACGGGCCAGATTCTGCTGCCATAGCGTGAGCAGCTCCCGGCAGTAAGATTCCATAGTGGCCTCCGATTGCTGCTTCTTTTTCCTCCTCATTTGGCTAGGCTGAGTGCTGACGGGTGGCTTCAGAGATACCAGAAAGACCTGTGCTGTTTTCTTCTTAGTTTTTCCTTTTGGGGTGAGGACACTACGGGTCAGGACCAGCATGCCTGGGGTTGAGATGTTTGGGTGATTCTTAGAGGCTGAAGCGCTTGGAGGCCCCTTAGAGGCTGAAGCGCTTGGAGGCCCCTTAGAGGCTGAAGCGCTTGGAGGCCCCTTAGAGGCTGAAGCGCTTGGAGGCCCCTTAGAGGCTGAAGCGCTTGGAGGCCCCTTAGAGGCTGAAGCGCTTGGAGGCCCCTTAGAGGCTGAAGCGCTTGGAGGCCCCTTAGAGGCTGAAGCGCTTGGAGGCCCCTTAGAGGCTGAAGCGCTTGGAGGCCCCTTAGAGGCTGAAGCGCTTGGAGGCCCCTTAGAGGCTGAAGCGCTTGGAGGCCCCTTAGAGGCTGAAGCGCTTGGAGGCCCCTTAGAGGCTGAAGCGCTTGGAGGCCCCTTAGAGGCTGAAGCACTTGGAGGCCCCTTAGAGGCTGAAGCGCTTGGAGGCCCCTTAGAGGCTGAAGCGCTTGGAGGCCCCTTAGAGGCTGAAGCGCTTGGAGGCCCCTTAGAGGCTGAAGCGCTTGGAGGCCTCTTAGAGGCTGAAGCGTTTGGCTGACTCTTAGAGGCTGCATCCTGGGTTTCCGGGTGTTGTCCAGTTGGCTTCTGCCCCAAGGAGACCGAAGGAAGAGATGTAGGAGGGGATGGAGTTTCGGATGGCAGCATGGCTGGCCTTAAAGCTCCCCCACTCTGCCTCTGAGTGTCCTGCTGGCCTGCAAACTGCATTTGCTGCGGAGGGAATTTAGCTGAGAGAACTCACCACCTCAGTCGACACAACTGTGGCCAGCACCTGCTGCCTCTCCGCTCACTGCCCTGCCTTCTGGCTGGAGGCTAAGGCCAGAAGAGTCATGGCCCCCTCCCTGTTGCCTGCCCCAGGAGACTGGTGAATTCACTGTTTGGATGAGGAGTTAGGCCAGCCTCCAAGCTATTTGAAGATACCTTCCCCACATACACACCTGATCCCTACTGCCTATAATCAAGGGCCTCCCTAGAATTCTAAAATAAACCGTTGATTCGATGGAAAGACGTCTCAGCAAAACGAAGACATTTCCAATTTAAGACCTCTATGGAATCAGTACCCATTCAGAGAATCTTCCACATACACACAAATCCAACAAAACCCCCCAACCTGTTGCACACGTAGCATCCTGCACACCTGTATCAGAGCTCCAGAACCAAAGGCAGCGGTGTTTGCAGAAACTAGGTGTGCATAAGGAGCTTTCGCTGTGGGCTCTTGGAGGTTTCTAACAAAAGTGCTTGTCTTCTCTGTGTCACCCCAAGATTATAGCAAATCACAGTTACTTTGTTCCCATAATGACTGCAGCTCAAGCCCTTCTCTGACAGCCCTCTGCAAGCTGCTCACCTGGGACAAAACCCAAAGCAACTGTTCTCAGCAAACCTGGCTCCTGGTGTGGATCTGACCCCCGGGAAGACTGCAAACTTCTGCATTGCTATCACAGACTCACTTACTAAGACGGGACAAGAACTCTTTCTATGACGCTGTCACCAAGACAAAGGCATCTCAGATGTCCTCCTTTGACAGAAACCATGTTTGTTACTAGGAAACAATCCCTGATTAGTGATTAGAATAAGAGGACCAGGCTCTGCTCTTAGGTTGCTCTGTGTCTCAAATGATGTTCAGCTGGAAGAGAGACAACTACCTTTGCTCATCAGGTATTTCCTCAGGAGAAAGGGGGTGGGGAGAGCATCAAACTAGGGGTTCTCAGCTGCGGCTTCACAAGCAAATTCAGCAGGGTCACTGTAGCACTGTAACAATTTCAACGTGATTGTGAACATGTGTTTTCTGGACTGGGCTTGATAGCTTTGTCAATTTCTTACCATCTATTTTTATTTTATGTGCATTGGTGTTTTGCCTGCATGTATGTCTGTGTGAGGATGTCTGAGCCCCTGGAACTAGAGTTTCATGAGCTGCCATGTAGGTGCTGGGAATTGACCTGGGTCCTCTGGGAGAGCAGTCAGTGCTCATAACTGCTGAGACATCGCTCCAGCCTGACTTTATCAATTTCTTAAGGCTCCTATAGCCCAACATGGATTCCAATATGGTGGAGAAAAACTATTTGAGGATCCCTCTCTGTTTAGATAGCCTGGGCTTCTGTGAATCAACAAGGTACCCTAGTCTTAGTCTATTGCTGAGGCACATACATAACCAAAAGCAATTTAGGGAAAGAAAGGGTATATTTCATCTTATACTTCCAGGTCACAGTTCCTTAGCTGGGAGAAGTCAAGGAAGGACCTTCTCCTGTCCTAGGCCTGGGAAACTCCAGCATGAGCTGAAACAGGCCACAGCTGTTTGACAGGGTTTTCTATTAGGGAGCTAGGAGTGAGGGTGTCCAATGAGAACAAGGCACTGGGGATGGTGAGGAAGGAAGTCTTTATTTTCACCCTTCTCCGCTGTACCTGTGCCTTTTGAAGGTCTTTCTAATTATATGTTAATGTCAATACCAGATGGTAAAGAAATCAAGTCATCTTGGAACTAACCTCCTTGGTGGGGCTGGTGAGGTGACTCATCTGGTAAGTGTGTGGCCAAGCCTGATGACCCGAAAGAAAGGAGAGACCCAACCCCTGTTGTTCTCTGACTTCCTTTCAGAGCTATGGCATGTGTGTGTATGCACACGCACAGAGACAAACATACACAAATATGTGACTATTACATGTAAAAAAATAGAAAGTTCTCTGGTGTTACTGCTCTGAAAATTGTTGCGTTGTCCCTTCTGGAGACAGCAAGCGATATAGACAGCCATATAGACACTAATCCTCAGGTTGCAAGATAACCAAATTTCCAGTTGACACACCTCTAAACACATAAAGGGTTTGGTTCTGTTGTTGTTTTGGTTTTTGGGTTTTGGGGTATTTTTCTTTTTTTTTTTTCTGGCAAAAGGTCAGTGGCTCAGTGAGAGAACACATGCCAAGCATGCACAAGACACACACACACACACACACACACACACACACACACAACTAAAACAAACCCTCCAGTGGCCATTTAGGAGCTCATACAGTGGCTGTCCACCACCCATGAGGTAGAAGCCTCCTCATTCATTGTGGCCTAAGGGAGCCACTTGAGTGCCAAGCCTTCCAGCCAGAGAAACAGAGAGGAGGCCTTGCCCTTTAAGGAGAGACCCACAGTCACTTGACACTTCTGTTTATATCCCTTCAGCCAGAGGGATCAGAGGAGGCTGGACAATGTTTCACCTCTGGGTGGCACTGTGCTTAGCTATAAACAGGGTGCCCTGTTGTTAGCAAAGAGACAGTGGAACAAAAGTTGGGAAGCAGTCATATTTGAGTCCCTGGTTTCCAAGGACATTTCTTATTCTGGGTTTGACAAAAATCAAATGATGTCCCTAGATTCCTAGGAGATTGGACACCACTTCTGGAAATAAAGATAAGACAGACCTCAAAATGCTTCATCTTAAGAGCCTTTTCTTTCTCACAAATGTGAGTCCTGAGGGGTGTGTGTGTGTGTGTGTGTGTGTGTGTGTGAGAGAGAGAGAGAGAGAGATATCAAATCTATATCTCTACAAGATCCTATTTCCAAATCAGATTCACATTCCCTTTACTGAATTTTTTACTTCAACACCTGAAAGGCTCAGTCCAACGAGCTCTTGTGGTTTCTAGGGCTCAGGGATGGCACAGGGAACATACTTTGGGGAATTTATGACAGTGCTCAGGAGTTTTTACATTCCAGACTGATCATGGGCAGCCTTTTATTATCCAGGGTCAGTCAGCAGATGTGGAAGGACTTCTTATGTAAGGCATTTTCTTAGCGACTGATGGACAAGTTTTTCAGCCCAGGTTCCATTAGAAAGCAGGCTGAGCAAGCCAGTAGGAGCAAGCTAGTAAGCAACACCCCTTCATGGCCTCTGCATCAGCTTCAGTCTCTAGATTTCTTCTTTAAAATGACTCTGGCTCACTCGAACATGGTGAACACGGTTCTGGAAGGCCTTGCCCTTCTCCCCCATGCTCTCTGTCTTGCTTAAAACAAAACACACCAAAACAAAAGATTACATTCCTAAAGCTAGCCACCAAAGTCTGTTCCATGATTTGGCCACTTCCTCCTTCTGAGACTGACTACCATGGTCCCTATCAAAGTACTGAAGTCCAGCAATCACTTAATTAATATGCCTGATTAAAAATAAACACCTCATCCTAACACACGGTTTTTCCTTTCCCTTTATAAACTGCCATTTTCCTATGGGCCACACCCACCTGTCTCTATCCAGAAACAGTCATTTGTCTGTTTCTAAGTCTAAGACAAGTACTCCTCCTCCCTCTCCCTTGTTCCCTTCCCCTTCTTCCTTGCCCTCTATCTCCTGCCTTTGTCTCTTATTTCCTCTCCATTTTCTTTATGGGGCAAATTAATCTTCTTTGTGCTGAAAACCTGGTCCTGGTGTCCTGAGCCTGTACTGAGCTCTTATGTTACCCTGTTTGAGCTCCTTTCCTGACTTTCTTCAGTGACAGACTTCGATATCAAAGTTTAAGCCAAATGAACCCTTCCCTCCTCAACTTGCTTTTTTGGTCAAGGTATTTTATCATAGCAATTGTAACCCTAACACAAGTTGGTGCCACCACAGTGGGATATTGCTGTGAAAGACCTGACCATGTTATTTTGAGGACTGTGGAAGGACTTTGGAACTTTGAGCTAGAAAAGCCATTGAGTGTTAAGAGCTCTGTGGGGTGATCTGTAGGAGTTTGGAAGGTAAGAGTATTGAGAACAGTGCCAAAGGTGGAGGCCAGGCTTGTGAAGTTTCAGAGGGATGTTTAAAGAGTCTGTCAGGGCTATTGGCTATTTTCTACTAAGATTCTGTCATTCTGGTCAGCTGGAACTTAAGAGTCAGCCACAATGAAACAGTACCCCTGAAGTAAAACCTTTGTGTGACTGGGACAATCAATGCCAGTTAGTTGAAGAAGAGACCGGCATTGTTGAGGTGAAATCTGGGAAGTGTTTCCTGAGACTTCAGCACACAGAGACTGTGTTACAGAGGTAGCCAAGGCTGTACCTCATCTGGCACCCAACCTTGGTAGTGTAAGAGTCACCCAGGTGTACTGTCAAAGAGTGAGGCTTGGCATTGTGAGAAGCAAAGAGAAGCCATCAGTGAAGGCCCAAGATTGAAGGGGTCATGGAGAGAAGGTGAGGTTTGGCACCATGAGGAGAGCCTATTGGTGAAAGTGTAGCCCAGTGGCAGCAGAAGAGTCCAGGATCGCCAAGAGCAGCTGTGGCAAGGAGTCAGCCATAGCCTAGAAGACAAGCTGTGTACGCTGTAGAGAGCAGAGCCAGAGAAGTGACCCAAGCCCTTTGGAGGAGCCCAGAAGAGCATGAATAGATCTTAGACACTGAGCGGTTGGAGGTTTTTGTGGTGGTGGCTGTTGTCCTTGTTGTTTTGGTTTTGCTTTCATTTGATTGTGAACTGTGCTCTGGTTCTTCCCCCTTGAAGTAAGAAAGTACTGTGTGTGTGTGTGTGTGTGTGTGTGTGTGTGTGTGTATACATATAATTTTAAAAGACTTTGGATTTTAGGGGAGATTAGCCATTTTAAAGGGACTGAAATTTTAATGCTTGAATTTGCAACGACTCTGGGAACTTTAAAGTCATTTTTAAATGTAAGATCGTGGGGACAAATAAGAAAGGAAGAGTTTTGGCTTAGTAATGTGTTTGTATGTCAACTTGACAAGGGGTCAGTAGTGTTGGCTAATCTTATGTCAACTTGACACAAACTAGTTACTTGAAGGGAGGGAACCTCAGTTGAGAAAATGCTTCTATAAGATCTGACTGTAAGGTATTTTCCTCATTAGTGATTGATGGGGAAGAACCAGCCCAATATGACTGGTGCCATCCCTGGGGTGGTGGTCCTGTATTTTATAAGAAAGCAGAATAAGAAAGTCAGGAGGAGCAAGCCAATAAGCAGTATTCCTCTACGGCTTCTGTGTTAGCTCCTGCCTCTAGATTCCTGTCCTGTTAAGTTTCTGTCCTGACTTCTTTCAGTGAGGAACAGCAATATGGAAATACAAGTTGAATACATCCTTTCCTCTTCCACTTGCTTTTGGTAATGGTGTTTCAACATAGCCATAATAATCCTAACTACTATGCTGCCCTTTGCCTGTCCTCTCATGCTCTGTTGGGAATTGTGTCAAAGCTGACAGTGTCACCTTCCCTAAGACAATGTGCATTATCCTAGGTAGCTCTAAAAAAAGGTGTCCCATAGCCAATACTGCTCAAGGCACCGTTCTGATGACAGTAGGCTCTGGCTTTTCTGCAGGGCTTGGAGAATCATTGACTGTGACTTGGATGTACTTTGCTTCCACACAGTGTTTCTGTGTAGCCCAGGCTAGCCTTTCATATGCCAGTCACCTTGGCCTCAGCTTCCTGATTTCTAAATTGGGCCATCACAATCTGCCTGCGAGTGTCTGAGGACTCACCTGTGGTCCTCCAGCCTGACCTGCCAAGAGTTCATCCCATCTTTGCTAATAGTTTCATGGTCAGAGTGTGTGTCTGCTGAGGATCTTTGGAGAATTTTTATCAGTGCATTTCTGATTTCTTTTTGTTTTGCTAACACACACACACACACACACACACACACACACACACACACACAGACACACACACACACACACACACACACACACACACACACACACACACGCATGGGTCTTCCCCAGCATGCTTGTTTACATAACAGAACTCCCCATCTTTACTCCTCCCCACCATCCTGATCTAACTTTTCAGTATTATTATTTCCCATTTTATCGACTAGAGATTTTTAGGGAGAGAAAGAGCCATTCCTTGAGCTATGTTTGGAATTTGAGTCTTCAATTCCCAACAAATTAAAAAGTGCCTAGAGAAGAGACCGTCTCTGGACATTCTATTGTGTCCTGGCGAGCTCTTGTCATTCCCTGTGATGTCATCAGTGTTGTAGCAACACCAGCTGCTCTTGGTACATTCCTTTAGTACCTACTGGGCTCATTCACAGACATGATGGTGAGACTAAGTTCCTACTGGGTTAATTCACAGACATACAGCCAAGACTGAGCAGGTTACTTGGGAGAGAGAATGGAGAGCCTAGAGAGACCAGAGAGAAAGAGGCAGAGAGGGCTGGCCTTTGGCTTCATTGTAAAACAATAAGAAATAAATGTTCCTGGGAAAGGGGCAGTGAGTCCTGGGCAGGGATGGGGAGCTTCTTGGAGGAAATCTTCTTGGAGGCTTGAGCTGAGCCTTTCAGTAATAGGCACAGGAACTGCAGCTTCTGGGAAGCATCTAGACATTCTGGCTGGAAAGTCACAGATTCCAGAATATTAGTTTCTCCACCTCAAAAGCCATTAGCTGGCAAGGCCAACGCTATTGTGTTGAAAGGACTAGCTTTTACTCTTTCTGGGGGATGGGGGCGTAGAGGGGAACAAAGGGAGGTATCCCCAGTTTAGGGCAGAATATCACTGCATTTAACACTCAATGTATCCCTTTAGGTACAACGTCTGTCTGACACTAGTCACAGGGCAAGAAAAGTACTTTTGGCCAAGACCTTATGGTCTCAGGCTGTACAGAACTACTCTGACCACCTCTCCCTGGAAGTGGCCTCTTAGCCTTCTGAATCAGCTGTTGTGGGTGGCAGGCAGCTGAATAACTGTCAGAGGCAGTGAACCAAGACAGAGACTGGATCCTTCATGCCAGCCCTGGGTGTTTTGGGCTGTCAGTGGGAAGACATGGTGACTCTCATGACCATGTTCTGCTCCTGTATGACTTTTCCATCCACAGCCATGGGCCTGGAGTGACCAGACAGGAGATCTGAGCATCTCCACAGCACCCAAGTCTTGTGAACGTTGCCATTTTTCTTTTTGTTTCTGAAGCCATGGGCTCAAAGCCTCCAAAGTCTAATTGCATCCTGTGTAGCTGTAGGTAAGCTGGAAAAGGCCTTCTCTGTGTTCATAGAGAGGCAGAGGAAACACCTAGATGCTTTGGTACTCCCTTCTCTACAGAATGATGGGAGAGCTAAGGTTCACACAGGAGGCATCTCAAGTCTGGGCCAAAACCTTTGGGGTGTCACTGGATTCTAGACATGCTCTTTCTGTTTGGAAATCAGGGTGTTCTGTCAATCCTTTATGTGTGGTCACTGTGCAAATTCACTTGTGATCATCTATCTACAGAGAGCATTGGGGAATTCCTATGTCCCTAATCATTCTCACTAAGAAGCAGATGAAGGAGAAGGTGGAGACCATACAGCTTCAGCAGTGAGAGAAATGAGCTGCGAGTTTTGGACAATAGGTATTCATTGTCTCAAACTCCATGGTGACTGTCTTGGGTCCAGAGTTTCACACTCACCTTCTAAAGTCTTAGATTCTAGGAGGCTGCATCTCCAGGGTGTCCCTTTGTCCAACATCATCTCTCTAAATGCAGAACCCAAAACCCGGGCAGGATAAAGATGAGAATCCAGATTATTCTGCTTCTTCCAAATGAAAACCAGAGCCTGTGGTCTAAGTCACATAATTCAGGGAGTGAGACGGTACTGTAGGAGTTCCCGGCATGCACTTGGAAAGGCCTTGACAGGTGGTGGCTTTGAGTGAGATGCAAGCTGCTGTGAGTCTGTGGTGAGTCTGTGCACTGCCTGGCAGGTGGTTGTGTGCTAGAAGCTCCTGGTGGCAGCTGGAGGGGGTGGTCCTACTTGGTCCATCTCATGAAGGCCTGGAGCTCATCACTGCTCTTCTCTGGTCATGCGCCTTATATTCTGAGGCAATATTGCTCGATGCATCTCTTTAGCGTCCTGTTGCCTGCCCTCTCTGTGTGTCTGTCTCTGTCTATCTGTCTGTCTGTCTATCTCTTCCCCTTTTCTCCACTTCATTCTCTGTGTGTTTGTGTATGTATGTATGTCTCTCTACGTAAGTCAGGAGGTCTGTGGTGGGGCATGAAGACTGACCAGTCTCACCATTTCCAGGTGATGCCAGTGCTAAGTTCAGGAGTGAGTCCCACTTTAAGCAGCACAGTACTCACCTTGGTGTCACATGAGACTCTCTTGGGGAGTTTACAAAGCTATCCTGATTTGAGTCTCATCTCCAGAAGTACAGATTATGTGCTCTGGCTATCTGTATAGTAATAGGCATCCAGGATCAAGAATTTCTGTTCTAAAGACAGGAGAAACATCATCACAAGTTTCTAGTGGGTCCTAGTATGTGACATAATAAACTCTTGGGAAATTAGAGGACTGGTCTGCCCCTCCAGGCTTATGACGGAGTTCATCCAGGCTTGACTCTGTCCATCTGCACATCCAGCCTCTGCTGGCCAGGGCCAAGATAGCTACTCTAACAAGCACCAGGATCTTCAGATAGAAGCCAGGATATGGTATCCACTGGGCTGGGGTAGTTCACGGCATAACCTGGGTTCATGTGGTGCTTCAGGCCTATGTTCATGACAGTCTGTGCTCCTGGGCCAGGCACTATCACAGGCCGAATTCTTTCTATGAAGGAAAGGCTGCAGTTGCTGCTGGAGCAGAAGGAGCTCCCCCCCAGCCCCCACCCCCAGGAAAGCAAGGCGGCAGAATCAATTGACTTTTTCCCAGATGAGACTGGGAGTTGCAGGTTGGAGCCAAAGCTGTCCCTGTACATAGGATATCTGTCTTTTGTGGACTTCTGCTTATGTTTAAGGTTTGCAGCCACCATCATGGAAAAACACCTCTGAGTATTGTGCAAGACTGGTCAACAAGAACTTCTATCCAGGAAAAAATATGTTTGATACTCAATGTGTCTGTAGATTTGTGTTCTCTTCCTTCCTTCTGAGCTCTCTGGCGCATTCTGAATAAACTGTCCTTCAACTCACAGAACTCAGCCTGCTTCTGCCTCCCACGTGATGGGATTTAAAGGTGAGTCTCACTGTGCCCAGCTGAAATTAGTTTTATTCAGGAGCATCCCGGGTTAGGATGAGATTCTCACCCTTGGACACTATTAGATGTAACACTAGCTGTCTTCGTTGTTTGATCATTTCCCTTGTAAAGTGTTCTCCGGAACCCAGGTGGATGTCTCTGCTGCAGCATTTGGTCAGAACCTGCATCAAGTGCTAAGTAACAGACTCCTCAAAAGAACCAGGATGTAGAATCCCAGCTGTAGTCCTAAGGAAAACACAGCTGATCTGTTTCATGCCAGAGCCCACCCAGGGCTTCTGTTCTCAGCCACACAGCTCAGGAGATGCTACTTCAGCATGACAGGCTCTACCTTGCGTATTACCTGGGTGCAAGGCGCCTTCTGGGCAGGAGGACTGAGCTTGTCTCATGACCTTGTTCAGGTGCCTAGATTGCAAGGCTGCATTATGTATATCTATTGAGTGAGGTCATTGGTGAGCAGCTAATCATGAACAGTGTGTTTGCCTCTCCTATGCTGTTGCAATGCAATTGCTGCACTATTGGGTTTTGTTCCAAATCTATCCCTGGTAAAGACTTGTCTAAGAGAACAGGGAACGTACAGTACTGAGACAAACTCCTGACACTTGTTAAAGGATGAAACAGTTTCAAGGTCCAGCTACTTTGTAACCTTTACTCCTTGTGGGTAGGAACAATGACTTCTCTCAAAAGATCAGTGTTGACTGTTCTGTACCATAAAGATTTTGAAGGTCAAATATTGACTGCTACGTGGCAGGACCCCATTAGCCCTAACTACCTTCCTCCTCTAGGGCAGAAAAACTCAATAAAAAAGGAAGGAAACCATGCCCAGCAGGAAAGCCTCCTGTAGACAGAGGGACTGCAGCAAGAGCACTGAGTGTCACAGGCAAGTGAGCCACCATTGCATCTCAGCCCAGCAACCATGGCAATCCTGGGGTGGGTTTTCCTCCTTGACTCTGGTTTCTTATGCGTGAATAGGCCCTGATATTGTCTAGCCTGTGAACCAGCAAGGCTGCTCCTGGGTCTGATTGGCTTTCCTTCTCTGACAGAACTGAGGAGGTGATGGAAGCCACAGACCTTCTCCACTCTCCATCAAGGACTTCTTAGAACAAGGCACATCCTTGTTCTAAACTCACCAGTGAGGCAAGCAGCAGCCCTGCTGCAGATGGTCCATTCTGATTCTGATCCATGTGTCAGTTGGCTCAGTGTTTTTGGAAGAAAGAAAGAAAGGAAGAAAGAAAGAAAGAAAGAAAGAAAGAAAGAAAGAAAGAAAGAGAGAGAAAAGAGAGAGAGGGGGGGGAAGGGAGGAAAGAAGGAAAAAAGCTTGAGATAATAACAACAAAAGCAAAGCAAAACAAAACAAAACCCCACCCAGAAATATTCATCACTTAGACCTTTGACATCCACCAGCAAGTGGTCCCAGTGAGGACCACAATGACGTAGAGGGGGGATGCTCATAGTTACTTTGTCACATTGCTGAGATTTTTTGTAAGCTGTTGGAGCTCTCTGTCCTTCATATTCAGTGGGAACCCTGTTGAGGGAGTCTATGTTACAGTCACACTGCTGAAACCACACCGAAACCATCATCTCCTCATCCCGGTGCAATGCTGAAGCTGCTCCGCCATGCACGTGTGAGTCTGAAGTTAATGCTCTACAGAGAGGGTAACAGTTCCGTGCAGGGCATGCTAGTCATATGTTCTTCCATAAGGAAATTGACTGAGGCTTCTCCAGTTTCAAAGCCTAGATTGGAATCCTGAAAAAGGATATAGAGAGGATGTCAGAGTGACCTTTGATGTCTTTGGACAGTTGATGCCCCCCATGTATTCTTCTGGTCTCAAAAAGTACACATATATGTTGGCTTAAAGATCATATAGTAGCCAACAGTTATAGAATCAGCCTTAGCAAAGGCTTGACCTACAAAGTCCCTAAGTGGCATCTCTACAGTTGTGCTGGAAAGGTGGTTACAATCAGTGTCTGCTTTCCTACTGTGTGTCCACGACCAGCCACAGGATATAGGCCAGTGCCACAAAATCTGCATCAAGAGACTGCTGCTGAGCTAAATGGTTGGTTGTTGGTTGGTTGGTTGGTTGGTTGGTTGGTTGTTGGTTTATTGGTTGGTTGGTTGGATGGTTGTTGGTTGGTTGGTTGATTGTTGGTTGGTTGGTTGGTTGGATGGTTGTTGGTTGGTTGGTTGGTTAGTTGGATGGTTGGTTGTTGGTTGGTTGGTTGGTTAGCGTGTTTTGTTTGTTTGAGGTGTTGGTTTTCTTTGTATTGTTTTGAGGTTTTGTTATAGTTTAGATCTTTCTTTTGTTCTTTGCTATTTTATAAGGCTATACACTGAATATACTAAATGCCCTTTTAAAGCTCCTATTGAGTCAAATGACTGTTTCTATGAATTAACCCCCACACACACAATATCCAACTACTAACTCTGAAACTAGCTTTTAAAATCAGGTGTGCCGTTCTACAGTTGTAACCCCAGAACTCACAGACAGAGAGGGATACTTCCAAGTCCTTGGCGGCTTGGACGACATGGTGGGTCACTCCATGACATCACTTCTTGATGTCATGTCACACATCCAGCTCACTCCATGACATCACTCATTCCCAATATCATGTCACACATCCAGCTGCTCTTAAAACGTGGTACTCTGTGTGCCTGTTTCCGAAAGGATCATGCATATCAAAGTTTTGGTAAATACACTGGTATTTCCTGATGCCTCTCGGGAAATGAGAACATTCATTAAGGGAATATAAAGAACTCAGGAGATCCCAGAGCTATTGGCCTCTGGTTTCCTTAAAATACAGAATATGTCAAAATCACAATGCAGAGATTATAAGCTTCTAAGTCTTAAGGATCTGTTGGCATCAACGATGCATTTCATACATATTTTTGAGATTAATTTATATTTATATGTTTAAATATTTTGGCTGCTGTCATGCATGAAGTTCCCACAGACACCAGAAGAGGGCAATGGTTTCCACCTGGAACTGGAGTTACAGAGGACTGGCATCTTCTCAGGATCCCCTGGAAGAGCAATAAATCTTTTTCTTTTTTCCTTTATAAGGAAACTTTATTGTTAATTATTTACCTCAACGGTCTCAGAAAGAAGAACAGATTAGCTCAGTCCAACATGATTTGCAGTTGGCAAAAATCTAATGTAGCAAGTGCTCTGATTGCTAAGGTTTTGATTTGGGTGCTTTTAATACTCAACCATCTAACACTTAGACCATAATCCAGAGCAATGCGTCAGCCCCTCCTTTTCACTTTAATATGACACCTACTGCCCTTCACTTCAGAAATATCTTCATTAAATATGATTCCCAGAGGACAGGTTCCCTGGAGCCATGGGGACAGTGCACAAAAAGAAAACTGAAAATAAAACTCTGTGATAATTTACTAATCTAAGGAAACAAAACCTTCCAATATATTAAGAAATAAATCCAGTTACAATCTAGTAGGTTTGTGTGGAGGCTCTGGTGAAGCAACTGAGAACAGACATTTATAATATATACAGGAAGGGTGCACCTAGCCCAGCAAGGGCCACAGAAGCTGAAAGCGCTCTCTCTGCTGTAGGCCACATACAAGAATCCATCTTCATCTTTTTCCTTGTCATAAAGCTGTCCCATAGTTAGGCTGGACTGTGGGACTTCGCTGAAGTCTGTGGCTCTCAGATGGTTGACACTGACAAGAGGAAGTACTTGGTCCCACCTGACATCACTGTGGCACAGTTCATGTGGAACACCAGGAAAAGGATCCAGGTTCCTTCCGAGAAGGCCATCTTCTTGTTTGTGGGCAATAAATCTTAACGGATAAGCCATCTCTCCAGCCCCTGCTCTTGACTTTTGTCCTTCCTCTTTCCTTCCTTTGTATACTGTATTAGTTGTACTGGATGAACCCAAAACAAAGAAAGGTGTTTGTGGAGACCCGTAGGGACTGGTACATGAGGTAGGCATGGAAGAGTGCCTTGGGCTGCCAGGCATCAGTGCAGGGCTCTCCTGGGCTCAAGACCATGCCTCAGCATCTCTTAATGTCAAGGTTAGAGAAGGTCTGTCCGTGTTCATCTAGGATGACAATACAGAGTCTGCCCATCATCTGAAGTGAAGAACTGAGAAACTTTCCTGGGGTTGGAGGTGTGGGAAGGAACCCATGTTGGTGCAGTTAAGCAGTGTTAAGAAGCTTCGGACTACCCAGAGCGCAGAGGCCACATGGCTCTGAGGGATATTGTGTGTATTTAAGGCTAGAAAAGGAGAGGGGTGGTCCTTGCTGCTCTTTTACCACAGTGGATCTCTGAGTGGATTAGGAAGTGTTTCTTCCACATGGTTGATTTACTTGGTGAAGCTCCCCTGGGATGGGATCTCACTTCTGAGACTGACAGTGAGCCCCAGTGTTAATGTGTGAGTAGAGTAATCCTGTGCTGTCCAACCTCCTGCTGTGAAAGTAAGGCTGTGACTTCATTCACACTAAATTACCAATCACCACCATGAGGCAAGGGGCTCCTTGTCCACCTTTCTGTGATCTAGAAGGATCCAGGGCAGGCCATGCCTTACTTCCATGTGGGTCCTCATCACAGCTCTTAGCTGCTTTGAAAAATGCTAAAAGATAGGTAGATTAACATCTCTTTTGCTCCTTGCATTTATGCAGGTATAGAACAGTTTCATTTCAGCCTATCTCGGGCTAAACAGCCCTGAGTGTGTGCTATGTGGACTGGGACCCCTCATCTTCTCTTTCAGAGAAACATTCCCAGGCTTGAGAGCACTCTGTCAACCATTCTCAAGGACAGTGTGGTGGCTGAACTGACAGCTCAACCTCTTGTTGAAATCAGCTTTGTAGTAATTATAACAGATGAACCGAGTTATCAGCCAGATCTGTAACTCAGAGATAGAGTGCTTGCCAAGCAGGTCCGGTGTCCTAGGTTTACTCTTAGTACATCTGGGTAGAAGGGAACAGAAAGTTCACCCTGTCACATCCTAGAGAGTAGCGTACAGAAAGTCAGGTTTCATAGAAAAATTTTAAATCATTCAACCTCCATTTCTTGCCTTCAGTGGAATACAGCAAACATTCAGTTTCGAGGTTAACATTTCCAATAAAGAACAGATACATAAACAGACCATAAATATAGATCCATAGCTTATTAAAATCTGGGCTTTCTGTGGTCGACTGGAAAGATGGATAAGCAGTTAATAGCAATGTTGGCAAGCCCACAGACCTGAGTTTTTCTCCCCCGGGACACACATGAATGAAGGAGGGGGAAAATCTGCCACAAATTGTACCCTGAGTTTCTTGGGGTGTTCCTAAGTGTGGTAGGTCTTGTCCCAGAGAAACCAGACAATCTGGTTTCCAATTCCTCACTTATGCTAGAATCTCTCCAACTGATACAATCATGTATTAATTACTGTGTTCCACTTGACAGATTTGGCACATTTGTTATTTTACTTTTGATACAGAGAAGCTATAGAAACAAAAAAGCTACATGTTCACCTGAAAAACAGGTTAAGGGAACATGGGCATCTAGACCATGTAACTGTGCTGAGACCATTGCTAAGCCCAAATGGCTCTAAAATGTCTTCTTCCTCTTTTTTTTTTTTTTTTTTTTTTTTTTTTTTTTTTTTTTTTTAACTGTCTTCCTGGGACTGTCTTGAAGAATCCATGCCTTGTGATGAAAGTCTGCCAGTCCCTGTGGCTTGTTGATGTCTCACTGGCACTTAGAGCTTCCAGAATGGGGATTAGATGGTCTGAATGATGCACAATTGGTTTGGGTCCCCTGCACTGCCTTCTGCTGCCATCCACATTTTCTGATGTGGCCATGAGCAGTCTATTCCACCATCCAGAGTTACGAATGCCCAGCATTAGCACTCCTGGGTTAGACCTCTGGGCTGGACATGGTGGGAGGAGGAAGATCGATTCCTATAATTTGTCCCCTGCCCCCAAACCATGCTATGGTGACAGCATGCCCATACACTCCTGTATGCACACAAATAAATTCAATACGAAAATGAAATCATATTTTAATACCAGGCAACTCTAAACTTTGTATTATCAAGTGATGTAGACGTTCGTGTCCAACTGACATAGGAAATGCAAGATTCCTCCCGGATTCAGGACAGAAGTTGGATGAAAGAAGGGGAGGGTGCCAGCATGCTGCTAGCTAGCTGGGGTTGGGGGAGGTCTATGGGTTTGCATATTCTCAAGGTGTATATGGCTCACAGTGGGAAACTTGGATCTGTACTTGACGGTACACACACCCTGATGTCACTCTCTGTCTTCTGAATAGTCAGGAAATGAGGGAGCATTGGCACTGTTATGACAAGAGAGGACAGCATGTCTATCTCTGTTTCCTTCCCTGCTGGCTGTGGCACATTCCACTGCCATTTAACACTCACTGCTTTCCTTTGGAGGTTCAGCTGTGACCTGCACAGCAGGAGTTGCCGCATCAGCTATTTTCGCTATCACAGAACTTGGTGGGAGTTTTGCTTTTGGACTGATCTCAGTTTCGCCTTCCTTTAAGAGAGGCCTGTGCTGAGGAATGAAAACCCACGCCATGGGCCAGCATGAGCTGATTTACATCATCAGTCACATCTAGGGGTTGGGTTTGTGGTTTTTATCTTTAGGAACCTGCTGCTTTGCAATAAAGTTGAGCCTTGATCAGAACTTGGTCTTGGCTCCATTCGCCTCTTCATTCTGTTGAATTACTCTTAGCTAACAAGTCTGTCTCCATCTACCCACAGTGTGTTTGCTTGGATGACAGTTATGGAAGGTCCCTAAAGTATTAGCAGTCAGGAACAGCACTGAAAGGAATATCCGATAGAGATGAGCTAGCAGGCAGAGTCATGTGCTGACAGGCCACCAATCCCAGCACTTTGGCAGGAGTAGCAGAGGATCAGTCATCTGAGGGAAATGTGGCCTACCTGAGACCTTGTCTACAACATTACTGTAAATAAGAACACAGAAGATTCAGTCTTCAAGGTGGTGGGAGGGTTGATGGAGCAATCTGTGAAAAACATTGCTTGACTAGACCTGTAGATTGTCCTGCAGCTGTTTGTATTTTGATATTAATTCCACTTCCCCAAGAACAGCTGCTAGTCACATGCTCAGGTGACTTCATCAGAACCTGCCCATGTTAATTAATTAGTAAAGTAAAGGTGAGAGAGTGGGTGATTGGGCATGGGAAGGGAGGTGGAGAGGAAAAGAGAGAGCGAACGAGGACCGGGGGAGGGGGGGACCAAGGAGATGACCAAGATGGAGATAGAGAAGGATGGATTGGATCCAGCTGAACTTAATTGGCATTAGGTAGCTATGAACATTTTAAGGGTTTTATAGGTCTTATATCTCATATAGAAGGGCAGTTTGTATCTTTGTCCATTTGATGGAATCTTATTGAGTGGAGGGTTTGTGGATTGTGGGTTTGATATATAAACCTGTATGAAAAGCTATTGAGTCATGGTTGTGCTGGGCAGAGCGGTAATCCACCAGGGACGGAGACAGTAGAGAAAGCGGAGTAAACAGCCAGGGAAGGGAACTGTGCAGAGAGTATGGCTCGTGGACCCAGTGACAGAGTCTGTGCACTCAGCTCTATACTAAAAGTGGCACCCTCGGAGTGAGACCTCAGGGCCGATTAAGACATAAGTCATTCATTGATGAGCCTTGAACATAAAGGCCTTGGTCTAAGTCAGGGACATTGCCTTAGATTAAATGGGAGCAGTCTTAGGCATCTTTGACAATTCTTAGGAGGGACTCATGGGGTCCTGGCTTACTAAATTCTTAGTGGTAACTTGAACAGTGAGTGGGCAGAAGCAGGTTTATTATGGTAGTGGGCCTGGCCAGAGGGTCAAGGTCAAAACACAAGAGTCTGAATGTCAAAAAGACCCTCTACGGGCTGGAGAGATGGCTCAGTGGTTAAGAGCACTGACTGCTTGTCCAGAGGTCCTGAGTTCAAGTCCCAGCATCCACATGGTGGCTCACAACCATCTGTAATGGGATCTGATGTTCTTCTCTTCTGGTGTGTCAGAAGACAGCTACAGCGTACTCATATACATTAAATAAAATTTTAAAAAATCCACAGAGAGCTGAGTCTGTCTTTAAAAACAAAGATCCTCCAATGTAGTGGTTCTCAGCTTCCCTAATGCGGTGACTCCTTAACACAATTCCTCATGTTGTGGTGAATCCCAGCCAAAAATAACACTCATCACTACTTTATAAATACACATTTGCTTCTGTTATAAATTTAAAGTAAACGTCTGAGATGTAGATGTCCTTAGGTAACTCCTGTGAGTCTTTGACCCACAGAGGTCTAGACCCCCGTTGAGAACACTGCTCTAGTGTCACAGGCACAGTCTAGAAACACATCTGCTCTGTATCATTGTCTGGAAACCAAAAATGGATCTAGAATAGATCCATTGGAAACTCTCTTATCTCTGAAATGTAAATGAATGTTTCCACTCTGGAGAACCCAAAACTCTGTTTGCATATTCCTGTGGGAACGAGCTTGTAAGGGTGGAGGATACGTGAAGGGGATGGACTTGGGGCTTAAAGATTTTGTGGATCAAACTATTGTGAGTGTGTACATATGTGTGTGAGTAAGTGAGTGAGTATGAGGGTGTGTGTGAGTGTGTATGTGTAAGAGGTAGAGTGTCTGTGTGTATGAATGTGTGTCAGTGTGTGTGAGTGTGTGTGTGTGTGTATGTATGTGTGTGAGAGAGTGTGTATGTGAGAGAGAGTGGAATAAAAGTGTGTAAGTATATGTGTGTAGTGAGAGACAGGTGCTGACACACCAGGGATTTTAAAGCTCAACACCCAGAGCAGCAGGTGTTGTTGGTGAACTGTCACCTCCTTCTGAGTTGTTCCAGATACAAACAAGACAGGGCCATCTGAAGATGCTGGAGAAACTATTTGAGACTCAGTGAGATCCTCTGTTTATCACCACAGGGTGTTAGGATAGTTGATCTCTCTGTCTATCTTCAGGTCCTGTGGGAGGAGCCTGGGGCAGCTCTGTTCACTCACCTGTGGGTCCTCAGCACAGCCCTTGACTGTGTGGTAAGGCCTTCTAGTTGTGGAGGAAGACTACAACATCCTTTGTAGGGATCAGCTGAGGGGGGCTGGGCTTGCAGACCTCACTAACTGCCACCTCCCTCTAACCTGTGGCTAGTTAACCTACCTCAGGCTTGGGAAACTCCTGAAAGCAACACTCAAGAGCCACATTCTTGTAATTCTCATATGACACCATGTCTCTCTGTTTTCTTGTTTGACTGTCATTAGGGCGACAGGGTGAGGGAGGGGTTGTTTACAGGAGCAGGGGTGCCTTACCAGTGTTTGTACCATTGAAGAAAAGGTCTGTCCCTGCTCCCATCAGCCTCTCAGAGGGTGATGCTGCAGGATTCCATCCCTCACATGATAAGATGCTGACAGAACTGGTCTGCGTGGGTCTGGTGCAGGTCCGACATGATACTTCCTTGGCTGGAAGGACCTAAACTATTTCTATATTCCCTTCTAGAGCACAGTAAAGGAGAAACACTCTTCTTCTTAACACCCAGATTTCTAAGTCTTTGTGGCACAGAATCTTGATACAAGTGAAAGGCTTCATGACCTTTGTATCCCCACTGCCTCATAGGCTCCAAGGCTGCACTGATAACCAAATCCTTTAGTGGTACCACGTAGACCTGCTTGGCTGGGTTTGTTTGCTCTGGTCTGATTGAGCTGAAAGACTTCTGATGCTGTAGGTTTGCAGTGTCAAAGGCCTATAGCTTAAAGGACCAATGGATCTTTCTGTCTCCAAAGCTCTAAGGCCCCCTGCCCTCCCCTCTCTGTTGTTATTTTCAAAATAGACATGTTGTGTCGAAACAGGAAGGTGGATGCAGAGTCAATGGGAACCTCTGTAGCCCAGGAAGCTGTACTTGGCTACATAGACTAACACTAAGGTTGACAAGAGAAGCCACCAGGTGACAGCAGGGTGGCCTATTGTCCTGCCACATGGTAAGATACTTAAAAGAAGGTTAGGGGTACCAAGAAAATGTGGGAACACATGTGCAATGGAGAGATAAAGAGATGGAGGAAAGCCTGATTTACAGTGCACACCTTTAATCCCAGCACTCGGGAGGCAGAGGCAGGCAGATCTCTGTGCATTTAAGGTTGTTCTACACAGCAAGTGCCAGGACACCCAAGGCTACAGAGTGGGACCCTGTCTTGACAACACAACCTCTACCACTACCACAACAAAACCTGCAAATTACATCCAGGTGAAGTTAAAGGAAGGTGAGCAGAAACTAGGGTGAGGAGGCTTAGCATGGGAGAAGCCCTGACACAAGCCACAGCAGATCTGTTGGTCTAGGACTGAGACTGTCTTAGTCAGAATTTCTATTCCTGCACAAGCTTCATGACCAAGAAGCAAGTTGTGTTGGAAAGGGTTTATCCAGCTTACACTTCCATATTGCTGTTCATCACTGAAGGAAGTCAGGACAGAAACTCACATAGGGTAGAAACATGGAGGTAGGAGTGGATGAAGAAGCCGTGGAGGAATGCTGCTTACTGGCTTGCTTTCCTTGACTTACTCAGCTTGCTTTCTTATAGAACACAGGACTACCAGCCAGACCAGGAATGATGCCACCCACAATGAACTGGGCCCTCCCGGCCTTGATTACTAAATGAGAAAATGCCTTATAACTGGATCTCATGGAGGTATTTCCTCAAGGGAGGCCCTTTCTCTCTTATGACTCCAGCTCCTGTCAAGTTGACACACAAACCAGTCAGTAGAGAGACCAACACTTACCTTGGAGACAGGACACCCAGTCCTTGCTCAAGCTCTATAGCAGCCAGTTCCCCACACTTCAGACACCTTTACAGCCTTGGCACACCTTTTTCCTCCCACTCAACTTGGAAATGTCTGCAGGATATAAGCCTGAAGCACATGAGGCCAATATGAGCTCTCAATGAACATGGGAATTAGTTTGGTCTTTGCCTCTCTGGGTCTATTGATGTCTATGTTTCTTACTTAGAATGTAGTGATCTTTTGTTCACTTCCTGGACATTCAAAGCCCTAGCACAATCAATACTTAGATTTGCCTAAGAGTTGGACAGAAGTCAGGAGAGGGGATCTGCACACATCTCTTTTAAGGGGTAGAAGCCTGCCTCTGAGGGTCCTAATATGGGTATATTAGTAGCCCTGACCCTACACTTCTAACCTGGGTGTTTTTTCTTCTTCTAGGCACTAAGCTAAGAAAGGTTCTTTCTGATTACAGGCAGGATTCCTGCTGCCTAAGCAGTTTCTCAAAGACAGACTCTGTCTCTGCTTTTGACCCCTGTGGGAGAGAACTGTGCCGAACTTGCCTTCAGTGACCAGCTGAGCTGATACAGACATTGCCCTTCCAGAAACATGGCTCTTTAGCCATCAACTTAGTCTGCATGGAAGGAAAGTGAAAGAAATTCATCCAGGTGACACATGGTAGACACAGGGTCTCAGGTCTCAAGGCTGCAATCCTGAATCAGTAGTGTTCCCTCCCCTCCCCTCTGTGAATCCAGCTCTTTGACCTAGGTCTGGTTGGTTCCAGGTATGTCCCAGGTCATTATCATGGGAATCCTAGGGAAGATAGAAATTGAGCTTCTCAAGATGTTGCCAAAGGCCATCAAGGTCCCACTACCCAAGAGGACCCTGGTTTCCACACACAAACCAGACACAAATGTATGGCCTTTGTCACATAGTTTACTGCAGGAAGACAGCATTCCTGACCTTGTCCTCCTCTCCTGTCTGGTGCTGAGTGGCATGAGTCTTTGTCCCTTAGAATGATGCCTGCAGGACCTGGCTGATTTCATGGTCAGACAAGACCCATGGCCTCCTTGGATTCAAGGAGCTCAGCAGGGGAATGGGGAACTTGAAGTCTGTGATTTCCTGCAGCCTCAACAGTGCTGCTCAGGCTCCTCATCAGACATTCCACCTCACTCAGTTTCTACAGAGGATGCTATGTTATGCCTGTTATGCCCAATTCAGAACCCCAGGACACCACCAGGGGCCACGACTCTGATGTAAGTACACAAGAGTCTTTTTATTTGTTAGAACACTGAACACAGCCCTCCCTGCAAATAGGTTAGGAATTTGACACTTGGGTCTGGGGCTCAGGGTTTATAAAGGGAAAGTGCACAACTGGAGTTTTCCAGCCTTGGTGCTACAGGATTGGGTCAAGGGGTAAAGGAATGCTATTCTTCAAAATAATAACATTTGTTCGGACTGCAAGGAGGGACCATCAGTTTGGGAAGAACTTCTTTAACCTGGGAAGGACTAACTCATCCCATTATCAGTGACCAGTGCATTCTTTCCTGTTGTTGCAAGCTGGACACAGCTGTTGTGTCTCTTTCCATCTGCTGGGAACGCTTGGTTGTCTCTTTTCCATAGCTTAAGGATGGGGAAAGGGGCAGGGGGTAGGGTTCTTACCACTTATGGGACATTAATTATCTACTTCCGCCAAAGACAGGAGACAGTGTGGGGTAGGGGGAGGAGTGCTGCTGCTTTTTGTCATTACATGCCCACACCTACCTGTGAGACAAGACAGGTCTAGACCCACAGAGGCCAGGACACCATCCTGGTTTCCCATTGCTCCTTTATGCTGAACTCTCCACTGATGTAGTCATGGAAATACATTGCTGTTAGTTCTTTATTCAGTTTGAGAGGCTGTTCAGTGTTTGTTGTTATTTTACATTTGAAACCAGAAGCTGTAGAACCAAGAAAACCTACCGCAACCATTACTGCCAAAGCACCCTGTAATGTGAACTCCTGATGATTCTATTGTATCCTATGGAGCCCTGTCGTAATCTGTGATGTCACAGTGTAGTGGTGTCAACTGCTCTTGGTATATTTGTTCAGTGCCATGGACATGTTAGCAACACTGAGCAGGTCGCTTAGAAGCAAGAACAGAGAGCAAGAAACACCAGTGAGGAGCAGGAGGATGCTGTCCGTTAGATTCATGGTAAAACAGTGAGAAATAAGTGATCCTGGGAAGGTGTGGTGGTTTGAGTATAACTAACCTAGGGAGTGGTACCATTTGGAGGTGTGACACTGATGGAGTAGGTGTGGCCTTGTTAGAGTAGATGTGCCACTGTGGGCTTTCTTGGGCATCAAAACTCTCTTCCTAGCTGCCTGTAAGCCAGCCACAATTAAATGTTCTTTTTAAGAGTTGCCTTGGTCATGGTGTCTTTTCACAGCAGTAACACCCTAATAACAACAGAAGGGCACAGCTGTTTGCTGAGAGCTCCTGGCTTTTACTCTTGATGTTTGGGAAAGAAGCTTGAAGAAAAAGAGACAGACTAGTGACATGGCAACAGCTAAGGACAGGAAATCACTGTACTTCATCCCCAGTAGATTCCTTCAGGAGTAGTTGCCATCAGGACAAGTAAAGTGTTCTGTCCAAGACTTGGAATCTAAGGCTTTACCGCAGAACTACTCTGATCATTGTAGTTCTTACTCAGGAGGTATGGGTGGCAGGCAGTTCCCCAGTGCAGCAAACACTGTGTGAGCCAGCGGACCAGCACAAAGATCTGCTCTTAGATGCTAGTTCTGGGTGTTCTGGACTGTAAGGGGGGTGACTCTGAGTCTAGTAACCATGTTGTACCCCTTCATGGCTTCTCTGTCCACAGCTGTGTGCAGTGTGACCTAGACAGGAATTTGGGCATCTACAGCATGTGATCACATGTGGACTTTGCTATTTTACTTCCAGCTTCTGAAAACATTCTTCAGTGTTTTGAAGCCAAGTTGCATCCTGTGCAGCTGTGAATATGCCTGAAGAGGCTGTGGACTTGAGTCTCTTGAAGCATGAGCTGAGGGAGACAAAGGAAACCAGTAGCCACCTCTCTACAAACCTATATTAAAGTTGACCTCTGCAGCTTGAGTTTTCAGAAACAGCCAGGGTAGGTCTCACCTGTCAGGTCACTCCTGATCATACCTCACTGTGCTCGGGCTGGACTGTGAAGAAGTGATGTGTGGAGAAGGAGCTATCCCTCAGCTGCTGCCTCTCAGTGTCTGTGGAAGACACCTGAAGTCTTCTGTGACAGGTCAAAGAGTTGAGCAGCAATCACATTCAATCGATTCTTTGATTTTCAGCTGGGGCTCAGCACAGAGTTGTGTTGTCTCACAATTTATCATTCACATTGGCATGTTCCCTCAAAGCACCAGGATACAACTGTTTGCAAGCCTCCCTCAGTTCTGATTTTTGCAGGCATCCTCTACACTTTGCCTTCTCTATTCACTATTCTATTCTTTTTTATCCATATTGTTTCTGTGCATGTATGCATGCTTGTGTGTGTTCTCACATAGTTACTATACTGGCTGGAACATCTTTCCTCTGCCTGAGAACTGTGTCCCACCCACACTTGCTATTTCAATTTTTATGCCTGTTTGGGGACACCTTTCTACTAAACTCCTGTGAGAACCTGTGCAAGCAAGCTGTAAATCCTGGATGGGTCAGTGCCAGAATGTTCTTCCCAATAGATGGCCTTCTTGAAAGAGTTTAAAAACCCATGATAATGAATGTATTGGAAAGCAAGGACGTGAAAGAAATGTGATTGTGTTTATCTCTGTGGGAAAGATAGAGACCTGGGAGGAACATCTTTGATTTTCTTACAAACCCAAATAAGCTAAAACATAAGCCTTTAATATTACCTCACTGTATTTAAATATGCTTAAGGTAGCTAGATTCACCTCATGTTTTACCTTGTCTTAGTGAAGGTTTTAATTCACACATGCATACAAGCGCGCGCACACACACACACAAACACACACACACACACACACACACACATGTATCCATAAGTATTTAAATAAAATATATGACAATGAACTCAAGTCTAGCTTAGACTACATACATATTTTTGGGTTGGCAAGATGGCTCAGCCTCTGAAGACTAGGCTCAAAACCAATGATCAGAACATATTAGAACGGATAACAGACTGTAAGGTCAAACAACGGTTGCCTATGGAAGGAAGATCCAAGAATCTATTGTAGTTCAGGTTCCGAAGCGGCTGGATGTCTCATCTGGTCTTCAGTACTTGTCTGTAATTCAGAACATTGAGGAAGATGGCTCTAATAGTAGTGAAGAAATTAAGGAACACAGTGGCAAGCAGGCAAGGAAAGAGAGCTTTCTTCTTTGAAAAGTGCCCTTTATGGAAGCTGCCAGCACAAGGTGTGGCCCAGATTAAAGTCGGCTCTTCCTGTCCCTAAAGATCTTTCCAAACCAGGTTCACATTCTCCTTTATGGATTGCGATTTCAACATCTTCAACCACCCCTCGTAGAGTATAGGGTTCAGGAAGGGCACAGGAGACACATATAGGATGGAGTATATTAGCTCTGTGGAGTATTGGTAATCAAGGCTTAACGTGACCCCAGTCTTCTCTCCAGGGCTATCAGTATGTTGAAAAGGGTGAAGTGGGGTGCTGGTAATGCTATGGGGAAAGATACCTTAATAATCTCTCCTCTCGAGTTTCAGTGGATGCCGGGAGCTGACAGAATTAAGAAATTCCCTTAGCCTGAGTAATGCCATTTTACATAGAGCTCAGCCTAGGTTTCTATTTCCCACAGTAAATGCCTTTTCCCAGAAATTAGGTGATCTCACTTTGGTCAGGTAGCTAGCTGAGTAAAACGATCTCCCAGACAATAAATCCTGCTTGGCAGAACATTCCCTCCTGCACCTGGGTTGTACCCCTCTCCATGTAATTCTCCACAAAGGAAGAAAAATCCTTTAGCTGGAAAGTTCTCTTAGTCCCATGCTTTACTTTCCCATGCCTTACTTCCTTTTTCTACCTGTATAAAACTAGCTTGTGGAAAAAAAGTCAGCTTGATCAGACCACCTGTCTTTCTGCCCTTCTTCGAACCTCTTGTCTTCCATTCTCTCTTAGGTGGTCCCGAGTTCCCGTTGACTGTCCTGCAGGTTGGGGTAAGTGGCTATTGTATATAAAGCTGGCTGTGTCTCCTTTCCTTGTAAGGCTCTGTGATTCAGAAAGAATGACATCCCAGGCTCAAACAGTATGCAACAGCAAAGAGTGTTTATTCTGCAGAGAACCTGCATGCAGGGGTCCACCATACATCAGAATGGAAGACAGGTGTGGACTTTAAAGCCTGTTAGGAGAGGAGTGGTGACTTTTACCTTTTCCCCCTTGATTGGGTCACTCTATCTCGAGGTATATGGGTACCTTTGTGATTTGTCAAGGCTCTGTGAGATTTGGGCCACGTTTGCTGATTATATTTGGCTCTAGCTAGGAGGTGGGGCAGCTTCTACTGCTCCTGATTTGTTGCCCTTGAGGTTGGCTCAGGCTAGGTGATGGGACAGCTTCTTGATTGACAGCCTGTCAGGGATAGCTTTTCCTGGACTTGACTTGTTTTGGACTTTTCCATTTCTAGGAAACAGAAACTTAGGCCTGGTCTCCTAAACTGCACTTTGCAGCCAGCTGTGGAGTCAGCGTGGTTCTGGCTGATTCAACCTCTTACCTACCGTAAGGGAATGTGCATTGTACACAGGTGGCTCTTGGTCAAGGAATTTGGCTTTTGTGTAGCTCTGGGTAAATAGCAATGATATGCCACATATGGAAAGGACATCTTAGGTCTGGTGAGTTATTTAGGGAGGTGTGTTCTGGTGGACATTCTATTGTATCTGGGAGATTCCTTGGAATTCTCTGTGATGTCACCTGTGTTGTGGCAACAGCAACTGCCTTAAGCATTCAGTCAGTGCCTATTGGTTTTACCCATAAACTTGTTGGCAAGGCTGACAGTCCAAAGGAAGCTGTCCTTCAATCTCAATATACACCAGGAAGAAATATTTGCCTCTGGAAAAGGCACAGTGAGTGCTGGGAAGAAGGGAAGAAAAGAGAGAAGGCAGGGGAAGATTGAGGGAGGTAGAGCTGGAGCTATGTCTTCCTGTAGAGGGACTCAGCAGCTGAGAGACTCTGGGAAGGGAATGGCCTATCCTGCTTCTCTGGGTTCCTAAAGGGCAGACTCAGGTCAAGAATTGCTGCTAGATTATTTGGCAGAGTCAGGAAATGACAAAGATGCAGCTGCTGTTCTGGTTGCTCCTTAATTTCATTCTGAGTAGCAAAGAAGTCCAGAAGAAGGCACAGAGAAAGTTAGACTGTGTCACTCTAAAGTTAGGGTTTGGATGTCCAAATGGCTCAGATATACAGACATACATTTCAGAGGTTGGTGTTGGTAAAAAAGAGGGACATTAGGACTTACCTCCATCACATTAGATATGACCTGACATTGTCCACTAAATCTTCCTGACTGGGCCAGCTTCTGCTCTCCGTGGATAAGGGGACTACGGTGGGGAGTAAGGCACATGTATATCCATGGTGGTTGGGGACAGGGACATGTCTTAGGGGCCCCAGCCTGAGTTTCCCTCCTTTCCTGGCATCACTGGGCTCAGCATTTTTCTCCTTCAGACTTCCTCTTGGGACTCTGCCTGGTTTCTTCTGGCCATGTGCGATTCAACTTTGCAAGTTCTCTTGTGTTTACCTACCTGCAGGGACTCCTCAGGAGGCCTCATCCGGGGCTCCTCACTCAGCAGGAGCAACACATGAAGAAGGGGAAGAAACTGATTGTTCAGCTACAGAAGGTGACCTGTGAGAGGGATGAGCTGCTTTGGCCCATTCTACAAACAAGGATGTGAACAGCAGGGAGTCATTCTTCCCAGCTCACTCTCAGCTATGTTGTCTCCACCTAGTCAAGCCCAGCTGTCCTCAGGGACCGGAGGCTGAACCTCCAGGGTGTCCTCATGCCCAAGCTAATTTTCCTGAGTGTGTCTGAGAGGCAGAACTTGAAGCCTGATTAGGAGTGATTTGGGGACACAGGCTGTTTTCCTGCCTCCAAATGGAAAGAAGAGCCTTGTATCCTCAGTCACAGTCTGGGGATAAGGACGGTAAGTGTGAGTTCTCAACATGCATTTCAAGATGCCTTGGCTGGCATTAGCTTGTGGGGATGCTAGGTCCTGTGAGATTATGATGAGTCCTCATACTTAACCAGCAGGTGCTTGGGGTCCTGGTTGTTTTGGGAATAGCAGGAGCAACTGGCTTCATTTGGTCCATGTCAGTGTATGATTGAAAGTTCACAACTGCTCTTCTCTGATCTGGTTCTTCATACTGTCTCCTGCTGGTGAGAGACTGACTTGCCTGGGACCCCAGCACTTGGCAGGGGCTGCTTCTGCCCTTCTTGTCTTCAAACCAAAATGGAGGCTCTGGTTCTCTCCTGTCTGTCTTAGCAACCAGATTGCCTGTGGCTCTTCAACTTGTGCCTCTTGGACTCAGTTTTGCTAAGTGTGAAGAGTCTGTCAGCCCCTCCAAGCATAGTACTATAATCTGGGGAGCATCTAGATAGAAAAAATGTTTGTGCCATGAAGTGGGGGGAGGCTATCAATCAGCCCTGGGTGTCTAGGGCTCTGGCTGGAGATTTTTACAGCTGGTTTCCATGAGACATGTAGATGGATTGTATTCTTGTTGGGTCTCCTATCCTCTCCCTGCTTATGTTTTCCAATACCATGGCCGGATAAGCATAGGTCAGGTCACTCCCTGTTCTGAGAGGTACATGGATCCCTTTTGGTGTCAGGGTTTTCAGGAGTCCTTTGAGTCTTTCTGGGATTTGGCTGCTCTCTGGATTTGGCCTGCCTCTAGGTGATGCTGGCATAGTTACTGTGGACTCTGGTCTGAGGCTGTCTGTGGACAAGGGGCTTTGCAGGGATGATGCTGGTTGGAGTTGGGGAGCAGATAGAGGCTGGCTGGGCTTCATTGTTTCTCACTGTGGTTCAGCATCGTCCACACCCAGCTCCTGAGTGAGTGGACTCAGCGGAAGGAAGCAGTGAAGACACTGAGACGGTTCTCAGATCTTCGGAGGAAGCAGATGGTGGTGCAACAGCCCTGTGAGGAGACAAAGAAGCTCTCTGAAGAGCAGCTCCTCAGGCCTGTTTTCTGTGAATGGTGCCGGAGAGTTCTCCCTTCCTGGATCTCTGTCCTTGGTTTTCTGGGAGTCTGCATGGCTCTCAGCCCCATCCATGGACAGAACACCTCAGAGTATTGTGCTGTTCCAGTCAACACGAACGTCTGTCCAAGAAACAATATTTTGAGCCTAGGGTTGTATACCCCTTCCTCCCTTTAAAACTTTCTGCTATGGGCTGAGTACCTTGTTCCTCAGATCTCCACTCAACTCTTCCTACTGTAGCGATAATCTAGCAGTGGGCTAATTGTGGAGGACAGGGACTCTTCCTGACATTATAAATTTCTTCAGGAATATCACCTTCAGAAATAAGTCCCCACCCATGGGTAGATTTGCATTGCAGCGCTTTCCTGCCGATTAGAGGCTCTCTGCGGTGTGCACTGGCAGATTTAGGGGTTGGTGATTTGATCCCGTGCAGTGATCTGCGCTGTAGGTAGAGCAGAGCTTCCAGTGTGGTCCTGCACAGGCTCCCTAGAGACCTGTGTAGTTTTCCAGGCTGTCCACATTCACCTGGTATCCAATCAAAGTCATGCCCATCTCTCCTGAACTGTGACTCAGGACACCTATGTGGCTATAGAGGTACCATAGAGACAATGGCTCCCTAGACTCGGAGAAATGTAGTCTTTTTGTTTGCTTGTTTGAGATTTATTTCATTCAGGAATGTGCATGGGTGTTTTGAATGCTGAGGGTCTGTGAACCACACCAATGTAGTTCCCACAGAGGACAGAGGAAGGGGATGGATTCTGCCTGGAACTGGAGCTACAGAGGATTGTTAGCTGCTCCTTCTATGCCCTGGGAGAGTAATACACTCTGTTAATAGATGAGCCATCTCTCCAGTCCCTGCTCTTGACATCTGTCCCTCTAGAGGTTTGTACTGTATTACCTGTACTAGATCACCTGTGACAAGAGAGGGAAATCTACTAATGTCTGTATGGACAGGTACATGAGGAGTGCATGCGAATTGTCATTGACTGCAAAGCATCCACGCAAGGTATTCATGAGCTCCGGATCCTGCTTCAACATCACTTACTGCCAGGGTTGGAGCAGGTCTGTCTCTCATGTCTAGAATAACAAGCAATAAAAGGCCCATCTGATCAGAAGCAGAACTGAGAAGACCCTCTTTATATATGGGGGAGAAGGGGCTAAGGAGTCCCTTTGGATGCTCCAGGCAAGCAATGTTGGGAAGAAGCTTGAGAAGAGCATGAGTGGGCAGAGCCTGCAGTAGAGGCCACATGCCTCACGTGGAGAGCTTGTCTGTCCAAGGCTAAAAGGGGAAAGGAATGGTTGACACTACTCAATGTGCGCTCAGTGCACAACGAGAGTGTATTCAGGAAGTATTCTTCCAATGAGTGGTTTATTCTTGTAAAGCTCCCCTGGAATGGATCTTTATGGAATTACTTCTGTAACTGATCTAAGTTAGAGAGTTAATGTACAGAGAATGTGATCCTGTGGGTCCCTAGATTCACGCTTCAAAACAATGGCAAAATGTTAGAGCTTTTGGTGCCACTTCTAGAAATTTGGCATTTGTCACTGGGATTGGTCAAGGAAGCAGGCTCAGGTAAAAATATTAGAAACTGTGACCATGGGCTTTGTTTACTGCTTTGCTTAATTATTGCCTTGTGTGATCTCCTTGCTTACTACTTGGCTTGACCACTATCCTGTGTGATCTCTTTGTTTACTACTTCTCTTGATTACTTTGATCTGAGAACTGACCATGTTTTTTGGATGTACCTAGAATGAAACACACTCATGGCCTGACCCATGAACTGTTCTAAAATGTCCTGGAGTTGTGTGCCCTCGGGTGTTCCTGAAGGCAGCATATTCAGTCATGAGTTCAGATACCATTTAATGCCCACCAGCAGAACTGCTAAGTAACTTGTGCTGTTTGTATAATAGAATAGAGCTTACAGCAGGTCACCAGAAACTGCAACACAGGTAAAACTCCAGAACCAATGAACAAATATGTCACATATACACACAAAACCTAAACACAAAAGGAAAAGTACATGCTTAGAAATTCAAACCAGAAGTAGATGATGGGGCTCAGTAAATTAGGTACTGGCTGCCAGGCTTGATAATCTGATTTTATTTGATTCCCAGGACAGAAGTGGTAGGAAGAGATATGGCACTCCTGCAAATTGCGCTCTAGCCCACACATATATGAGATAAGCATGCACATGTGCACACACACAAATATATATACATATATGTCTATATGTATAGACACATGTGTGTAAATAGAAATATATATACCTGTAGAGGTATATATAAATATGTGTATATATAAATATGTGTACATATACACATACACATATACATGTACACCACATATATGGTTAAGGCCATTGTTCTACCTATATGGTAAGGGTGACACTTTTCTCTTAGCCAGTCAGGGGAGGGATAAATGCCTCTACCTGAATTCAGTAGTCTGTTCCTGTCTGTCCTCAGGGTATCTGGGATCAATAACACCCAACCAAAACTCTTGCCTTCCCTGATGTGGTTGTTACTGATGCAGAGTTCTCAGGGGTCTTCA
This sequence comes from Micromys minutus, assembly GCF_963924665.1. Classification (NCBI taxonomy): domain Eukaryota; kingdom Metazoa; phylum Chordata; class Mammalia; order Rodentia; family Muridae; genus Micromys; species Micromys minutus. The sequence continues at coordinate 32,476,658 of NC_137981.1, forward strand.
TGTGTGATGGCTGGGCAGATGTTGAGGACACCTTGGAAGGCTGTGGATCATCCACTTTTCTAAGCACCTCACCATTTATTAGCCCTCTGGCACCTGAGGTTGCAATCAGCAAGAAGGGAATCTAGGCCAGGGGCAGATCCCCTAAGTTTTGATCCCTGCCACCCCGTTTAGATCACTCGTGCCTTTTCACTTTGTGTCGGTGTCCGTTTCCTTCTCGGACCCTGGATCTCAGTCTCCTAACTCGCCCAGATTTGCTGTGAATTATGCACAACGCCTTCTCCGGCTTCTTTGGAAATTGTGGGCCTGGAAAAGTTGAAGTTGTGTTGCACCATGGGAAAATCTTAGTAGTGGTTGCTGTGGCTCAGTCCCCTCCCCCCACATCTCTCCTTTCACTTCTTTGTCTTCCATCTTTCCCGTCTTCCATTTTTGATTCCTTTGTTTATTGAGAAGAAAGAATCTAATTATATAGTTTATACCTATCTCAAACTCAAGTTCCCCCTGCCTCAGTCTCCCAAGTATTCTGTGGCTAAAGCTGCAAGCCACACTTGGCTATCAGGACTTCTTCCATCTTCAAAGTCTGGGTTTAATATTGCTGACCTAAGTCATTGCAAAAAACACTGGGACATGTCATTCTGGAGACCAAATGCACAGTTAAAAGTTGGGACTTAAAGAGCTAGTTTGGGCTGGAGAATGAGACCCTGTCAGCACAGAAGAAAAACATTTTGTGTGGTTGACTGCTTACTTCATTTGTCTTTATGAGACAGGGACTCTGTGGCTCTCATATCCTGGAACTTGCTATTGTTAGACCCCCCCCCAAAGTCTCAGCCTAGGCTCACCACCCCACAGAACACAACTTGATGACAGATCAATGCAATGGCAAGAGGTTTATTTGATCAGACTCACATGGGGTTGCTCAGCCTCACTGGGAGAGTCAACCCTGAACTCAAAAAGCATATATCTTTTATACCTTTTTGTGAGGGAGGTGAACTACTGTATTACAGTTGGTCAGCAAAGCAACAGTATAATTTTAAACTCTTTGATCAGAAAGGGGAGAGGAAGAGGGGAGAAACTTTGGCAGTAAGGTTGTTGACAATTTGCAATGCAGTACAGGGAGGGGCAGGGGAGTTATTATGAAAGCAGTTATATTTGTTTTGTCTTAACTCAGCTTGGTCAACATAGTCTGGTCATTCTGACCTGTCCACTAAAACTTTGATTTTATATTTTTAAAAACTGAGGGGTTTAGGCTGATGGTGATGTATGTTTGGACTTTTCTATGAGAGCTTGTGGCTGTCAGCCAGTAAATTCTCTCCTCAAAAATGGGTGTTTTGGAAAAGTCTCAGAGCCCTTAAAAACTTTGTTTCTACAGTCTCCCTGCGGCTTGTTGAAGCCTCTCTGGAGCTTAGAGCCTACTTTAGATGGCCTTAATGATGCACAGCTGCTGCAGGTCAGCTACACTGTCTTATGCTGTCATCAATATTCCTCTGAGGTGTGAGCAGTCTACCACACTACCCAGAGCCAAAGAACACACCATGCTAGTATTCCTAGGCTCAGGCAGACACCAGCAAAATTGAAGGAAGCAATGTGAAGATGTAGATGTTTACCCAAACGGGCCATCATTGACATTTCAAAGAGTAATCAGAAAAAAAAGTCTTTGAGTGGCTAGCAGAAGACAGGTAAGGATTATTCAATGGCTTCTCAGGTTTCTAAGTATGACTGCCCATTGTCAGGAGCTCTTTGGATCTGGGGTCTTAAGTGGATGTTGCACGCCCGATGTCTCGCCAGCAAGAATGTCGCGCAGCAACAGGATTCTTCTTCAAGCAATGTTTATTTGACAGTTCTCTTGAGCAGGGGACCCTGAGGAAGAAAAGTGCACTGCTTATATATGCCCAGGAGACTCGTGTCACTACCTGATTGGTGTGCCCTCCAGTACCTCATTAGCATGCCCCGAGAGCGGGCTGTGACGTGCATGGTACATGCGCACTACATCCCTCAGGCTGGACAACAGCTCTGTTTGCTGAATCATCGGCAGGAAGCCAGCGCCATCTTTGGGTGCGGCACAAACGGCTTCCAACAAGTGGAGACTTCTGGTTTGTTTGGAAAGTCAGTTATGTCAAATGATGGTTTGCTGGAGCACACAGGTAAAGGACGTCTTGCGTGAAAGGATGTTTTCCTGAAGCAGATACAGGTGAAAAGATGTTTTGCTATAAGCAGACATGTGAAAGGATGCGTGACAAAGGAGTATAAATATGGCAGTGGGATGGAACATTGGTTTGGTTTGCTCTGCCTCTCACTATTCTTCACTAATAAGCATAGATTGGTTTACCTTGTGGTAACACTGCCAAGGAGAGAAACACACCAAAGAACTGCTTGAGAGTTTCCTGCAGTAGCTTCCGGCTTCTGCAACCTCGCCTCAGGCCAGTTTGTTCAGGATTGAGCTACAGCTGCTGGTTCATGTGTGGTGTCTGCCTGCTGACAGGACTGAACTGGAGCCGCTGGTTTGTATTTGGTGTTTGCTACAGGACTGAACTGCTGACAAAGAAGATTTGAGCTCACCCCCAAAGAACTATTTCCCAACAAATTTTGGAAAATAATTATCCCTGTTGTGTGGTTATCACTGATGCTATATTGCAAGAGAACCAGAGGCTCATAGCTCTGGGCTTCCCGATGTCTTTTATACTCAGTGAATGTTTTCATTTCCTGAGAGACTATAGAACAATACAGGTATAGTTATCAATAATTTTGTTCACAGGACCACTTCAAGAAAGTACTTATAAAGAGTACTGGCTTTGCAGATGCTGCTGTTGCTTTTCACCTCTTCCTGCAGACATGGTCAAGTCCACCATGTTCTTTGACATTATGACCAATGGTGAGCCTTTGGGCTGTGTCTCCTTTGAGGTGTTTGCAGACAAAGTTCCAAAGACAGCAGAGAACTTTTGTGCTCTGAGCACTGGAGAGAAATGATGTGACTATAAGGGTTCCTCCTTTCACAGAACGATTCCAAGATCATGTACCAGGCTGGTGACATCATACGCCATAATGGCACTGTTGGCAGGTCCATCTACCAAGAGAAATTTGAGGATGAGAACTTCATCCTGAAGCACACAGGTCCTGGCATCTTGTCCATGGAAAATGCTGGACCAACACAAATGGTCCCCCAGTTTTTTTCTGCACTGCTGAGACTGAGCAGCTTGATTGCTGCATATGGTCTTTGGGAAGGTGAAAGAAGGCATGAACATTGTGGAAGCCATGGAGCGTTTTGGGTCCAGGAATAGCAAGACCAGCAAGAAGATCACCATTTCTGACTGTGGACAACTTTCTTTTGACTTTCAGGCATTTTACCCATCAAACCATTCCTTCTGTAGCTCAGGAGAGCACTCCCACCCCATCTGCTCACAATATCCTGTAATCTCTGCTCTCACTGAAGTTCTTTGGGTTTCATATTTTCCTCATTCCCCTTCAAATCTAGCTGGATTGCAAAGTTAAGTTTATGATTATGAATAAAAACTAAGAATTGAGAAAAAGAGGACCAAATTTTAGGGGTAGCTAAATATAGGACAGCGTGCATACAGTATGGCCCTTCATCATAAGGTGTGCATTGATGCAGCTAGCCATGCTACCCACCCCCAGTATACCATGACCCTGTGTAGCCCTAAGATCTCTGGCTGGGAACTCACTCTGTAACCCAGGTTGCCTGGAACTTGTGAAGATTCATCTCTGCCTGTGAGTTCTGGGGTTACAGGATTGTAACACCATACCTAACTTAAAAAATAGCTGGTCTTAAGAGTGAAGAGTTAAAAATTACTTTTTTTATTCATGAAAACTAGTCATTTTCTCAAGAAGGGCTTTAAGAAGGCAATCAATATAAACAGTGAATACACCTCTGCAGAATATCAAAAACAGTAACAAAGACAAAATAACAAAACTATGAAAACAAAACCACAAACCAACCAAAAATTAAGCATTATTTTCTCCCTGCAGACTTAGACACCAACTTACACCCTGAAGCTGGCCTTGGGCACAGGGTAGGCAGGAGTCACAGATGGTAACATTCCTATCAAGACAAGTGTGGCCATGCCTCTTTGGAGCTTGGTAGCTGTCCCAAGGTCAAGGATGAAATGTTACAGGTTTTTGTTCAAAGTCTTTTGAATTTACTTTAGTCTACACTAAAGTGTCCTTTGTGTTCCATCAGGACCAGTGCAAATACACCGTCCTGGATGCCAGCAGCTCTGATGTACCTCAGCACTTCTCTGAAGCCCTCCCCGGTGCATCCTCAGCAAGAGGAGAATCCCAGTCTCTGTGGGGAAGAATCTCCCACATCTACCTGAGCCAAGGAAATGCCAGATGGAAATTGTTCCATTCCCAAGGGATGGATATATAAAAGCTCATCTTCTTGATATGCACTGTACTTTTGTTGGATATGATTTCTAGCAGCCAAACTCTCCCTGGTGCCTTGTCCCTGAACTGCACAGTGTGGTTCACTCTTCTATCTCACCCTGCACACAGTCAGGCAGGTCTGTACATAGTGTGTTATTTCCTCAGCTCTGACTCACTTCTGAGCCTAAAGCACTTAACACTTGGGCGGCTCACAGCTCTGCTTTTAACTTAGGCTGTTGATAGTGACGGTTCTTAGGTTCTCAGCTTGAAGAATTATAGACACTCGTACTGTGCCTACAGTTCTGTACCAATAATCACCAGGTCCTAATCTACCACCATGAGACCTGAAAAACTGCAGCCAGATGGGGTCCATGGTGAGGCAGCAGAAGTATCTGAAATGCTCTTTCCCAGTGGGACTCATGGTTTCTGTTTTCAAAGTCATCGCTCTAGGACTCTGAAATGTCACCATCCTTCTGTAAACCAAGGGTTTTATCCAGGGAGAAGTATAAATCCTGAATCCTCTCTGTGGCACTGGGTTTAACTCGATCATGGAAGCTACACCTCGGACCCTGGATAAATTCTGCTCTGTCACACACAACAGAGAGCAAGTTACACATTGATCGGATATGTGTGGGCATCAAGATGTCTTCACAGCAACTCATTCTCCATGTTTTAGGAGCACACACCTACTAAGATAACATCAGGTCCCCTCTTTATCAAACACATTTATTTTGCAGACTTCGTGACCCCAAATTCACACCATTTGAAGTCACCTTTGGGGTTTAAATAAACCTCGTCGTGTATTATGATTCTCTCTGCTGGGATTCAGGGCTACATGGCGGATAATTTGTAGAGCCCTTGGGTTCTGTTTTCCCCCAAAATCCAGTAAGTGCTAATCAAGCTGAAAACTCCTATTTATCACTGGCCTCGATTGTTTACCTGAGGGTCATGCCTGAACCTCATCAGATGCAGGCACAGCACTGGCTCTAAGTTTGGGCCACGCTGTCCGCAGGTGATATCACACGATGCACAAGACTTTCCCATCTATCTCTCATTTACACTCAGCTCAATCTCATAAGCAAGGAGCTGGAGCAGACATCTTTGTCCTGGATAATTTTGGAATGCTGTCTTCTGTATACATGCCTTTCAGCTAATGTTCACATGATCCAGCAATACTTAACATAGCTCTTGAGCATCAGAATGTCATCCGAAGTTTGCCAGCTAAAAGACTTCTAGCCTCAGCAGTCAGAATTGCCACTTCCTAGCGCATGTTTTTGAGACGCTGGGGGATGTTTCATGATGAATTACTGCCCTCTGCTGGTGAAATACAGCCTTGGCTAGAATAAATTCTATAGCAGGCTGGTCCTGTAATGTTTGCTACTATGTGATTCCTACAGTCAACATATGCCTGTGTGCGTTTATTCGAGGCCTTAGAAATCTAGGGGCAGTATCTTCTCCCCAAACAAGTGAAAGATGACTCTGACATATTCTCTACAAATCCTTTCTAAGGACGGGTCACTTCACTCCAGGTGTGGGACTAAGATTCCCTGTCCCTTTTCCTTATGGAAGTGAAGAACATGAAGAACGGGGGACTGTCATCATCTCGGTAGAAATTATCTTCCACAACACATATGTGTGTCACAGAGTCTGTCAGCTGCAGTATTGTCCTAGAGAGAGAAAATCCTATGCGTTGGGGTGTGATCTGCCTGAAGAACTGTGGTATCAACAGGTAGTTCTTCCATGATGTCTGAGGACTCATGCGCTTCCCAAAGCCCAAGACAGAAAACTGACGAGTTTTCTTGCTCACCAGCATATACTCCCCCCACCCCCCATGTTGTTGTGCCCTCACTGGGACCACTTGCTGCGGTATGGCAGTGTTGTGAGTGATTCTTGTCTAGGGTTTTCTGTATCTCAAGGTGATTTTCAGTGCTTTCCTTTCTCCTGGAATGGTGAGCCAACAGACCCATGGATAGGATTAGAGCTGGACCACATGGAGGTCTGTTGGTATCTGTCTTGCTGGTCAGTTCACAGCTACACAGATGTTCTTTACCTGAGGCCTTAGTTCTAGAGTATCACGAATTCAGGTGGTCCATGGCTTCCTTTGGTCTCCTCAGTTCTCTCAAGGGATGTTGTCAGAGAAGGAAGGGAAATCAGACCCAGAAGCAGGCTGGCTGGCTTCCTGGCTAGATAAAATCCTATTCACACATAAGGAAGCCAAGTTTGAGGAAGAAAGCCCTAACCCATGAATCAGTTCTGTGGTTTCTGGGAATAGATTCAGCAGGTGGCTCCCGATGCAGTAGCTTCTTTTATAGGAGGTCTTCCTCCTCCTGTGGACTTTTCAACTCCTGCTGAAGTTTTTCAAACCTGGGAGAAGGAGGCAGCTAAGGTAAAAGGCCTGGCAGGTGAACCCTCCCATGGAGTGTAACCAAGGGGGAGCTGACCCTGACACTCCTTTGCCATGAAGTTGCCTGGGCATGGAGAGATGTCCTCTGCCCCCTTGCCTTTCCCCACCAGAGGCAGTCATGAGACCAGGTAATAGCTAACCCTGTGCCCCCTCACTGGCCTTAGCACTTGGGAGATCAGACCCTACACCTCCCCTGGGCAACACAGTGGAGCCAGCCCTGGTGGCAAAGGCCTAGGAGAGCCAGCACCAAGGGCTTGGGAATAGGAGAGCTGTCCCAGCCCCTTGCAGGCTGTATCACTTGGGAAATTTTCCCATGCCTTACCCATTTCTTTGAAAAGAACTTTGTAGATACAATCGATTAAGGAGTTTCCAGGATGGAGCCAGGCAGATGCCTCTGCTGTTGGGATGATCAGACCCTTCAGAGGAGTGTTCTACAACAGACTCCCATAGAGAGCCAGGACGCAGTTTCCCTGATCTAGTCCTGAGGAGCTTCATTCAGCTTTCTGTTCAGTGCCAGAGCCTGTGTAGGGCCATTATTCTCAGACACATCAGTGGAGAGATACTGTTTTAGCCTGACAGGCTCTGTCTTGCATGTTGCTTGGGTGTAAGATACATCCGGACTGAGCTGGAGGACTGAGCTGACCTCATGACCTTGATTGATCCGGTGGTCAGGTTGCAAGGCTGCATTGTCTCTCTCTAGGATGAGATGGTTGAGTGTTGTTCCTGACTCACCGTGAACAATGTGTGCATCTCTCCTTTGTTGTCGACTACGGTAGTAATATGCTGTTATGTTTTACAAGATTATGTACCTGGAGTTTAGGAGAAAGTCATATTCTTTCTAGTAGAACAGAGAACATTTGGTATTCAGATTGAATTCTGATACTTCTAGGCCCAGCTACTGTGTGACTCTGATTTTGATTACAATGACTTCAGTCAAAGGATCAATGACAATCATCCAGTACAGTTGAGGTGGTGGATGGTAGCAGCTTGACAGGGGACATGGCAAATCCCCACCAGGCCTATGTCCTTTTTTGTTTGAACCTTTTATTGATTCTTGGTGAGTTTCACATTGCGTGCTCTAGTATCGCTCATTGCAATGAGTCATTGGTCTGGTTTGAGGTCTCTGGCTTCTGTGACACCATCAGTATTGCTCTGTGAGTTCAAGAAAAGCCTGCTTGAAACATACCAGAGAACACTGAAGGAACTCACAGTGCCTCAGACCCAGAGCATCAAACATATTGTTCCTGGAAGTCCTTGTTGATTAGACCAGGACAAAACATTGAGGTGTTCTTTCCCTGGCAGATGCTCTTAGCCTTGCTGGTGAGCAGAAGCCCATAAGAGAGAACCCAGGTACTGTAGACCAGTGGGTCTACCCTGTCCTCCCAGCCTGGGCTCCCACCTCATCTGAAGGACCTCAAAGTGATGCTGCAGCTTTCCTACTCACTTCTTTTGTTTGGCGACTCCTTCTGCTGTGTCTGTCCCATGGCAGTTCCTCTATTTGTCCCAGATCCTGTTCATAAGAAGACGCACTCTGAGTGGAGGGTTGGACATGGGCAGGCACAGATGTTCATACAAGGGCAGCCACACACAGGCGATCCCAAGAGCTTGCTAGTCAGCCAGGCTAGCCAAAACAGCAAGCTTCTGGGGGAAGAAAGAAACCATGGTTCAATGCAGAAACTGACAAAGTTGAGAGGATTCAGTCACCTCTAGATCCTAAGCTCCAAGAGAGGAGAACACTCCAGCAACATTCACAAATAAACAGAGCTGACAAGCTGCTACACCATTTTCTCTCAATGTGAACCAAGTACCGAGTATGAAAAGACCACATCAGGATGCAGGAAGAAAGGAAAAGGTGACATGACCCCTCCCAAAGAAGATAACATTGAGAACTGTTCATTTTGCATTTGCCCAGGGCTGTCCTCCCTGCAAACTACTTCCCACCTGTGACCCCCGTGACTCCCGCAAAGAAAAGGAGCCTCAGGCCACTGACCTCACTCCTGAGAAGTTCTGTGCTACTTCCTAGGTGGCTCTCCACACAGCACCCATGCCACCGTTAAAGGCAGGTAGGTGTGTGGTGTGTGATCAACCCCTCTCCTTTAATGAACTGCAGCTTCAAGCAGAGCAGGAGGGTTTGCTTGTCAATCATCCAGTTTCTCACAAGCGCCCACATCCCCAGAAAGACTTGGGATGATGACAGGCATGAACAACTGGGTGGGACACAGGTGTGTGACTAGCATGGGGGTGTGCACATGTATGCTCAGACAGACAGCCCACTCCTGCTGCCTCAACCTGCCTACCACTGCTTGATCAAGAGGTCATAGATCTTCTCATGGGCCTCCTCACAAGCATCTTGCAGCACAATCTGCTCCCCATGCAACTTTCTGTTCTCCTGCCTCAACAAGTACATTGCTTTATTCAGCTGAGTCTGCTCACTTGGGAGCTGTGTGTGGACGATACTGAACCACAACCAAAAAATGGTGATTCCCCAGCCAGCCTTTATCTACCTCTCCACCTCAACATACCATCATCTCTGCAAGGTCCCTGTCCCCAGAGAGCCAAAGACTGGAACCCACAGTAGCCAAACCAGCATCACCTAAAGGCAAGCTGTAATGGGTATTCCTGGTTGTCACCTTGACTATATCTGGAATGAACTATAATCCAGAATTAGAGGGCAGACCTGTGATCCAGATCTTGAGGCTGGAAGACACAATTTTCTGACCTGGATCTTGGCATGGAGATCTTGAGGCATAGTGGTTATGAAAAGCTTAGGCCCAGGCAAGATAGTACACACCTCTAATCCCAGGAGACCAAAGCTAGGAAATCTCTCAGTTTAAGGCCAGTTTGGGACAAAACAAAATCAAGACCCAAGCATGGTGGTCCACACCTTTAATCTGGGCTACACCTTCTCCTGAAAGCCTACTTAAGGATATTGGAAGAAGGAAGGCTTACCCCTCTTCAACTGATGATTACTTGTACTTACTTGCCAGCATATCTGTTGGAACCTACTTCTTCAGGGTTCCAGCTGATACAGGAGACCAACTGAAACAACTTTCCTTGTGGGACTGAGCAACTACTAAGTTCTTGAACTTCCCATGCACAGCTGCCCATTGTTAGGTTAGTTAGACATTGTAAGTCATCACAATAAATTCCCTCAGTATAGATCAATATAGACATTCCGTCAGTTCTGTGACTCTAGAGAACCCTGACTAATATACAGGCCAAAGTCAAAGAACAGCTGAGCCCAGAATGACTCAAAGTACTTCTGAAAACCCTGACACCAAAAGGGATCCATGTACCTCCCAGAACAGGAAGTGGCCTGACCTATGCTTATCTGGCCATGGTATTGGAAAACATAAGCAGGGAGGTCACACACCTTCTGAGAGAGGATAGGACACCCAACAGAAATATATCGATCCCCTGGAAATCAGCTCTGCAAAGCCCCTGCCAGAGTTTCAGAGGTGCAAGGCTGCCTGACATTCCCCTCAGGGTACAAACTTTTCTACCTACAGACACCTGAGGATGGCCAAACGGTTTAGCTCGCAGTCTCTTCCACGCTCAGCAAAACTGAGTCCAAGAGGTACAAGTTGAAGAGCCACAGGCAATCTGGTTGCTAAAACAGACAGGAGAGAACCAGAGCCTCCAGTTTGGTTTGAAGACAAGAAGGGCAGAAGCAGCCCCTGCCAAGTGCTGGGGTCCCAGGCAAGTCAGTCTCTCACCAGCAGGAGACAGTTTCCTCGGTCAACTTGTCCAAGGCCACAGTTACCTCCTTGAGCAATTTCTTCATGTCTGACCTCACCTGCTCATGCTCCCTCCTCTGCATCTCAAGCTCAAAATTCAGCCTGTGGGAGGGCCTGGTGCCAGGAGCAAAGAACACTATGAACACAGGCTTTGAATAGTTCATGAATTCTGGTTGTGTCCTGGACTTCTCCGGACCAGTGGATGTCACATCCTGGATCCTACACACTAGGATATCCCGGTGTTTGCTAAACTCCTCTCCTGGCCCCAGGACAGGAAGTCCAAAGGGAGGGAACCAGGGCTATATGACCTCCATTAGTGGACCTAAAGGGGCAGACTCACTCTTTGAAAAGTTCCCAGTAGTCTATGCCACGGGTCTGGACCCACCAGAAACTGTGAGATTTCTATCTTCAGACATGGATTCTTGAATCTGGGTTCTTATTACTAAATAATGCCCAGAGTATATGATCAGGATTCCAGGGTGGAGACCTAACATCACGATGAATATATAAATTGCCTAGGCCATTCAAATGTGCTACCAAGTGGGAACAGGGGCCAAGACCATTGTTCAAAGTTGGGTTTCCAGACCTCAGCACTGACATCTCCTGGAAACTGAGATGGGCAACTCTGAAGACCCCACCTCTGACTCTCAACTCTCAAAACCCAGAGTGACAGGGACACACACACACACACACACACACACACACAATTAGGATGTCAAAGAAATGAAGGAAGGATGGTGACATTGTTTCTGAGTATAAGGAACAAGATCAGAGAGGAGGAATGCTAAGCTCTAGGCCTTTTGGTCACACACTGACATGGACCAAATATAACTAGGTGCCTTCTGCTATTGCCAAAAGCAACCAGGACCCCAAGCACCTTGCTGTTTAAATACAAAGATTCATCATAATTCACAGGACCTAGAATCTCTCACAAGCCAATGCCAGTCAAGGCATCTTAAAGTGCATGTTGAGAACTCACATGCTATATATAGTCCTTATCCCCAGACTGTGATTCAGGATACAGGCTCTGCTTCTCATTTGGAGGAAGTAAAACAGCCCATGTCCTTAAATCCTACCCAGGTGTTTTGAGTTCTGCCTCTCAGACACACTCAGAAAAATTAGCTTGGGCATGAGGACACCCTGGAGGTTGTGGACAGCTGGGCTTGACATGGTAGAGTCAACATAGCTGAGAGCGAGCTGGGCTTGCTAACTCCCTGTTGTTCACATCCTTGTTTGTAGAATGGGCCAGGATAAAATATCCCTCTCATCTGAAGCATGTAGTTTCTACTACCCTGCTTTAAGCTCTGGACAGACTATGCTACCAGCCTCATCTAGGTTCCCTTGGATGCACAGATAAAAGACAGACAGATACACACACACACACACAATCTTATTTTTTTAAATATTTATTTACTTATTTTGTATATGAGTACACTGTTGCTGTCTTCTGACACACCAGAAGAGGGCATTGGATCCCATTACAGATAGTTGTGAGTCACCATGTTGTTGCTGGGAATTGAACTCAGGACCTCTGGAAGAGCAGTCAGTGCTCTTAACCACTGAGCCATCTCTCCAGCCCCACAATCTTATTTTTAATATGCTTTTAGCTCAATGGCAGACATTTCTAAGCTTCCTGTGCCTAATATGCTCTTCTTTAATTCCCAGCTCAACACCTCTAGTTCTGCCCTCAGCTTAGTTACATTTTAAATTTCCTGCCTGCTACCTCAGGCCCAGTTGGGGAAGCAGCCAGTGACCACTCCACCCAAGATCTCATATGGCTGGTGGCTCACTCTCCCTCCAAAGCATGGTGAATTCTACAAGCCTGCTTGTGGGAACCTGGAAGTCCTGTCTCTTCCTCCCAGCCATCTAGTATCTTTATTGATCAATAAAGGACCAACTGGGGAACAGGACCTTCAGCATTCACACACAGATTCTGGTCAGAGCATCAGAACCATGTCATCTTCTGCAGATGAATGGTCAGTTTCTCCACCTTCTTCATTGGCTGCTCCTGCTCAGTGATAGTAGAGAATTGAGATGATGCCTTCCCAGCAGACCTTGCAGGTAGATAAACACAAACAAACTTGCATGGTTGATAGCACAGGGACAGAAGAGACCATGCTGACTCCCAAGAGGAAGCCTGAGGAAGAGAGAATTTTAGAGACCCAGTAAAGCCCCGAAAGAGCACGGAAGCTATCTTCAAGCTGAGCCCACAAGCCATGTCCCTGTCCCCAACCACCATAGCTAGACATATACCTCACTCTTTACTTGACAAGTCCTGTATGGTCAGGCAAGGAATAGGATAACATGGTTCCTGTCCCTGGAGCAGAGCCAGCAGGGTGTGGGCCTCCACCAGTATTGAAGGTTGATGTGGCCCTAAGGCTTTTTTGTATAATAATGTACATATTTTCATGTTCCTTCTTCAAGGAATGTCCTCTCTGCTAAGGTTATAATAATCAGAGACATCACATGTCCAGGAATTGAGGGTGTGGCTAATGTCTCAGCAAAATGGTAAATGCAGAGACCTTCAGGACAACCCTTAAGGTTGTGGGAAAGATCTCTGAAAACACAAGTTCAAGAATGTATAATTTCTAAACTATGCAAAATATAAGGATACAACATTAATTGTATAAGGAACTATGGGGCCCTAAAGACACTGAAATGGCTGAAGTCAGACTCAGGGACTTTCTAGTCCTTTTTCTAGTCATCTCAAGGCTGTGAGATAAATGTTGCTCTTAGAAGAAACCAAGCTCCACCTGTACCTCCACAAATAAAATCAATGGCCCAGAGTAATTCTCAGAAAACCTGCAGAATATACTGACTGATAGCCACCTGGCCTTCTAGAAAGCCCTAGATAGGGTCCTGACACATGTCATAATTAGCTCATGCTCAAATCCCAGTTCCAAGAAACAAAACAAGGGGAAAACCCACAGATTTTGCTGGCTGACAGCCACAAGGTCTCATGGAAAAGACCCAAATATACATCATCAGCCTAAATCCCCTCATCCAATGACTCCAAAGGTCACTGTAACCCACCAATGTGATGTCACCACCCCATACTATTGCTGAAATCTGCCCTCAGAACTGTATAAAAATTGTGTACTTTGAAACCTTGGGTCATCTCTGTCCTGCTTGCAGAATGATCCCAGTATACTAGACTTATTAAACCGCTTGCTTATTGCATCATTCTCAGTTTCTGTGTCTCTATGGGAGCAAACACTTCAATTGTTGGACCATGTGGGTACAACAGAACTTCACAGACCTAAAATAATATAGGCAGCTGCACTATGAGACAGCTTGTCAGAAAGATACTAAGAAAGGAGATAAAGAGATTTAAGGAGTGGTGATTTCAGGGTGGGATCCCACCCAGCTAAGTTTATTGTTTGTGCTTACAAAGGTCTTCAGATTCCTGAGTTTGAGATCAGCCTGGGACAGAGCAAGGTTAGGCTCAGGCATGGTAGGATTGTCAATCTGTTCATATAGCTTATTATCTGTGCTTACAAAGGCAGGAAGATCTCTGGATTCATTTGCATTTTTTAAAGTAAGAAATGTACTTGCTGTCTTTTTCTAAAAAGCAGGGCCTAGGGTTAGAGGATGCTGATTCATGAAATAATCAGAGGAGAACCTGGGGTGAACAATTAAATTGATATGTAAATAAAAGATTGGATTTTTTTTTAATCTGCAAGAAATAACCTATCCAGAGAGTTTTTTAGACTTTTTTTCCTTTGAAGAGAGAGCTGTCTTGAGCAGAGGGCTGTCTGGAAAGCTGTCTCTAGCTGAACACAGGTTGTCATCTTGTACCCACAATTTGACTTCAAGTTGTGCATTGCTTCTCCCAAACACCTCTTCCTCAGAACCCATCTTCAAGATGAGGCTGGTCCTTGGCACCAACCGCAGTCTTCTTGGCCCTGGAAGGCATAAGCTAACCCAGACATGAAGATTTGGAGGATAGTGTCAGTTCATATCTAATATGATACAACTAAGTCCTAGAGTCCCTAGTGCATAGCACCACCAAGCCCTGATCTTGTGTGTTTAAGACCAAAGATCTAAATGTCTTCGACCTTCATAAACGCCCAGGGAGTACCCCCACACATCCATCCCAGTTATTGGCATCAGATAACTAAGGAACCTAAAGCAATCAGGTGAGGATGAAGTGTTTCCACACCCTTCCCTGAGAGGAGGCATTTTATTAGTTACTCTGTGCCTCCTGATAGCCTCCTTTGCTGCTCAAGATGAAATTAAGGATCTCCCAGAAAAGTAGCTACAGTTTTAGCCATGTCAATTCCTGACTCTGAAAAACTAGTAAAAGATTCTTGACTCTCAGTCTGCTCTTTAGAAATACAGAGAAGCAGGATATACCCTTTGTTTCCCAGAGGCCCCCAGCTGCAGAGTCCCACTACTGGAAGACCCAACTCAAGCCCACCTCCTCTAGGAAGCTCCCCATCCACTGCACATTTTATTTCTTCCTGTCTTATACTGAGACCAAAGACCAGCATCCTTCTGCCTCTCCGTGGTCTTGCTATGCTTTGGTTCTCTATCCCACTGCTCCTTCTTGCCAACATGTCTCTGGGTGAACTGTGAAAGCACTGAGTGAATGTCCCACTCAGTGGCAGTTGGTGTAAACACAACACAGATGACATCATAAGAGATCCCAGGGCTTTCCAGAATACAATAGAATGACCAGGAAAGGGACAGCTGGTGTCACATGGTACAGCCCTTGCCTCCCTACTAATTACCTCACCCCAAGTTCACTTGAAGCCAAGGTGCCCATTCTAGGAGCCTCTTATGGGACATAGGAGAATCCCTTCAACACCTCTTCCTTCAAAGCCAGGAATCTTGCTCTCTGTGTCATTAGAAACATTTTATCTGTGGGATATTAAGGCTCACTTTCTAAACACTGCCCAAGAATGTTTCTTCCCCTCCTTAAAATCCATACTCAGTATGATGAGAAATAAAGAATGCTGAGAAGTTAGGTCAGGAGGAGGAAGAGGAGAAGGAGGAAGGAGGAGGTGGAAAGGAGTCTCCAAAAGTAAACAAGCACCCAGGGAAGATACATAGTGATGAATATTTCCCCAAGGCCCCAGCTAAGCTCACTGTAACCTTGAGGCTGTTGGTGCAGATGTGATGAGCTGTTCACAGGTCTGGCTGGAACCACATGTACTCTGGGTCATCCCAGTTGAGCCATCGGACATCAAAAGCAAGCATTCCCAAAATGCATATAATGGCCCAAACCTGGAATCAGGAAGCCAAGGACAGAGTAGTTGCAGGTAAGAGGTCAGCCTGGGCTATGCAGAAACATCATGAGTAGGAAGACACACAGGCACACACACACACTCACATGCACACCAGAAACAAAACAAAACAAAAAAAACAGCGCACAGAGTGAGAGGGAAGAATGTATTGCAGAATCCCTTGGTCTGGAGCCACCTGTGATAATTTGCATACTCTTGAAAAGGTGGCACTGCTAGCTTTGGAGACAACATCCATTAAAAGACCATAAGAGGGGAAGAGAAGGAAGGGGTAGGCAAGAGGAGAGACTCACAGTTCTTACGTTATAGGTAAGAGTTTCAGAACCATAAACTCAATTTAGATTTTCTTTTTCCAATGAACTATGATGTAGGTTCCAATCTCCTTAGATCCCAGGGCTACAGGGAAGCAATTCCTCTTTCTCATAAGCATCCCATTATGCTGAGTTCAGATGTGCTTTTCTACCTTGCCAGCTGGAAAGGTACATTTCACATTTTTGTGCTTTGAGAGGGTTCTGTTCTATTGGGCAGCCTGTACAGCATGCTGAAGAAGAAGTTCTGTGGGAATTCAGTGAGCATGGCTGCTACTGGGTACCTGCAGGGCCTCCTGTGCAGCAAACTGCTGACCCTCAACACACTCATTAGGAAGGAAGTGAACCCAAAACAAGCTGAGGCCTTCCTGCTCATTGTTGCAGAGACAAACTTGGCAATAATATGGGCTTGTCCTTGTGAAACATCTAGGAATTGATCAGAAGGTCACAGCATGCCAGAGCATGCATCCAAAGCTCCTACCATGCTCTCTATAATCAGGAGGAAATGTCCTGACTGAACAAACTATGAAACACACACACACACACACACACACACCCCACATGTTTTAGAGGCAGAGAATAAAGTCTAGTAGGTTTGGGAGAAAAACTTTTTCTTAAGTATATATTTGAAATCCTTAGGTCTTGGTGGTACCTAGGGGGCAGAGTGCCTCAGCGTGGGCCCGTTAAGGGACCCCCCACTGCATCCTGCCACTCACTGCATTAGAAAATATATCAGAGACCATAGCAGATCAAACATATCAGACTCTAGGCAACATGGTAGGGAAGGCAGAGTTCAACTCCCTGGAGCTTTGAGCAAAGAACTAAGAGGAGCCTCGGAGGAGTTCTGTGGAGGCACAGATCCCAGCCTGCAAAAGTGCAGTCAGAAGATCTGTGATCTGAGCAGAGAACAGATCCTGAGAAGAACCCCTGCACTGTGCAGCTTCCTCACTGCTGTGGTGTGGGAACATCTCCAGAGAGGTCTTACCCTCAAACCTTTTGCTGCTGCAAAAGCCTCCTCTGCCTCGGCTAACTAAGCATCCACTCTGAGAATTAGTGTGAGCCCAAGAAACTGGTTGTGACTAGCAAACAGGTCTGCTGTTAGCTGGCTGCTGGGGGAAGCAGAGGCCACCTCCGTTTGGGAACTGCAACCTGACCTCTGGAGAGAGGAAGAAATAAGGCCCGAGGTGTGTGGATTGAATAAGGGCAGGGACCTGTGCAGCTAAGCCAGGGTTGGGGGTGCCTTCCTGTCCTCACTGGGAATTTTGCTTTGGTTCAGTGGGCTTTCCAGGAGACTTTTAGTGGAAACACAGGAACCGTGTAGATATTGCCCACACATGCACTGGCAGAATGCCAGGAATGTAGGGACAGTCAGGCAGGTAGTTCCTAGACTGAGCAGGCAGGAGAAGCTTAAGGACAGGCTCCTAGGCTCATTGTGTGGCTGAACCTGTAAACAGAATCCTGGGAAGAATTCAATTCTGCAGCAGTTGTAGAGGCATGTGTGCAGGGGGGGTGGGGGGCAGGCGGGACCCAGCCTGCAAACAGCACTTTCTGGTCTGACCTGTTTGTACCTCAGAGAGAAAATGGCTTATTACCTCCCAGTTCTCCCACTCCATACAAGTAAACAACCCTAGACAAAAGTGTTTCCACTGCTAGGAAACTCTCTCTCTCTCTCTCTCTCTCTCTCTCTCTCTCTCTCTCTCTCTCTCTCTCTCCCCTCTCTCCCTCTCCCTCTCCTGCCCACCCCATATCTCCCTGTCTCTCCCTGCCTTCCCTCTCCTTCTCTGCCATTTTTGTTTATCCAACACCACTCCCTCCCCTTCTCCTCTGATACCACTGGAACCATCTTTTTTTTCCTTTCTTTCTAGCTTGCTTTCTTTTTCCTCATTCCTCCTTTCTTGGTGCTAAATCAGTACTTGAACTTTTTAAAATTAAAAAACAAAAGTAACAAAACAAACTAGTTTGACCTATAATGATGTTTGCTCCCTTTTCTATCCATATTGGGGTTGTAAATATCTTTAACTTTTGGGGGGTTTCTCTTCCCTCTAGTCTAAATACCTGGCTTGTTTATGAGTTTATGTTGCAGCAGTCTGCGTCCTGTCCTTTGGGAAGTCATGAAGAATGAGAACTCAAAAGACAAAGACCTACTAAGCAGAAGTCTACATGAAACTGGAAGATTTGTTCATACCAGCAAACGCACAAACTATGGGTATACCAAAGAAGTAATATAAACAAGCCGGACAATATACCTCCTCCAAATGCTTGTAACTTCAATAACCAAAGAATTCAAAAGCCTACCTTTTTTTTTTTTAATGATCAATTACCATACAGAGTACACAACTATAGAGATGAACAAAGTCATCAGTTCAAATCTTAGATAAGGAATTCATCATAGAAGCAAATGGTTTAAATAATGATGATGATGATGATTATAATAATGATAATAATAATGATAATAATAAAATTATAAGGGATGAGGGAAAAGGTCAGTGGGTAAAAATGCCTGCCTCTTGAATGCAAATGGGGACATGGCTGCTCCTGGGTATGGTTGTAGAGAAGGTTTTGTTATTAAAAGATGATGTCCCAGGTTTCAGCACCAATGTTAGGAAAAGGATGAAGAGAGTCGGTAGATGTGGCCCATGGAGGTGCAGTGAGGCCTGGAGTCAAGGGAGATGCCTCTGGGGGATCCATGTTGGAAATCCCTTCCCCCTAAGGGACTAGCCACACAACGTTATAGTATAAAATAGAGTTTATTCAGGTCATGAGGGAATTAGGAGAGTAGTAGAGACAGAGAAAGAGAGAGAGAAGAGAGTAGAGAAGTAGAGGCTGACCATGAGCACATGGGGGGGGGAAGGAAAGGGGAAGAGGAGGGGTAAGGGCTGAAGAGTACAAACAAGAGGGAGCAAGAGAGAGGAGGAGGCAAGCAGCCCCTTTATAGTGTCAGGTCACTGGGGCAGAAACTGAGGAGTGGGGTATACCTGGCTGTTGCTAGGTAACTGAGGGGTGGGATTTACAGAATCCCAACAGTTTTATTGTAGCTACGAGGGATAGTACAGCGAGAGGTATCTGGAAGAAGCCAAACTGAACATGGCCACGAGAATAAACCAGAATATCAGAGGAGACTCAAGAGAAGAGGAGGGCAAGAGAGAAAGGAAGGCAAAGGGGACATGCAGGCCAAGATAAACTAAGAGGATCCATAGCCAATATGGCTGAGTTATAGAGGAATCAGGACATGGGGAAAGAGAAGCCCCAGGCTGGAAAGGGTTAGGACCAGTGGCTGGATAAGAAGTGCTGGGAGGTGACACAGGTACTAAGATTTCTCCCTGGTTTCTTTGGGACCTAATACCCCAGCCTTTTGATGATGATAGGGGATGATAAAATCTCTTCAATAACTGCTTCTGAAATGTAATTGAGGTGGTGTTATTAGGGGGCTTGGGAAGGCTAGAATGTTGGCCAAAGCCAATAAGAAAGTGAAGAGGACAGGCTGGGGGACCTCTGTTTCCATCACTGCCTAGGTTCTGCAGAACCATCTGGGGTTACTGAAATGAAGGCCTCTTTGGAGAAGTCTGGGATGCAGGTTCTGAAGGAGCACCTGTGTTAGGGATTGGTTCTAATGCTTTGAATTAATCGAAAATCTACATGTCCAAACACTAAAGGTCCTTGTCTCCAATTGGTTTTTGATCAATCAATAAAGAGCCAACAGTCAATGGCTGGGCAGAGAGAAAGTGGTAGAGCTTTTAGATTGTGTGGACTGGGAACTGGAAGAGAGGAAGAGAGAATCACCAGAAGGGAGACGAATCAGATTTAGAGCTGCAGAAGGAAAATCATCCAAATAAGTTGTGTGTGTGTGTGTGTGTGTGTGTGTGTGTAAGAGTTTCTAGGCAGGTGGCTGGAAGCACATGACCTGCCAAAAGCACAAAGTGGTATATCCCAAATTACTGCCACACACCTGAGGCTGGCATGTGGTAGGCAGTTTGGGAGCAGTTTGCTGTCTGTAGTTCTTTGGGAACCTTTTGAGACAGATTTAGACTAGGGACAGATGGTAAATGTAAGGAACATAGGGAATATTTTTTTTATCTACCATGGTCCTGGTACTTAGGGGGAAGTCCCAAGACCAAAAGAAAGAGAGAGATTCTACTCTGGTAAATAAGCAGGTATGGAATCTTAGGATGTTGATTATCAGGGGTACTTATCTGGAGTCCGTTTGACCTGTGAGAGGAGGATCCAAGTCTCAGTAGCATTGCCACTTGTGATGGCCATTCTTGACTGTCAGCTTGAATACATCTGGTGTGAACTACAGTCAAGAAATGGAGGGCACATCATTGAGAGATTTTCTGCTTGGTTTGAGGTGAGTGAATCCACCTCTAGTCCACACCTTTAATGTAGAAGACACACATCTCTGCTCTGGGTCTTGAGGCAGAAAGACATATGACTTAGATCTGGATCTTAAGGCTGGAAGATGCAGATCTTTAATTCAAACCTTGAGTCTATATAAGAACATAGAAGGAAGCTTTTGTTCTCTGCCTTGCTAGTATGTTTATTCCTCCACTGGCATTGGAGGCTATGTCTTCAGGATTCTAGACAACCAGCTGAGACACCCAGCCTGTGAGACTGAGCAACTAGTAGATTCTTGGACTTTCCATCCACAGCCACTGTTTGAATAGCTAGACTGCAGCCTAGAGTCATTCCAATAAATCTCTATTTTATACATAAGGAGATTTATTCCATAAGTTCTATGACTGACTAATACACAGCTATTTGTAATCTGAACCGAAACCCTCATTGTAGAAAAAGCAGTAGACTCATGTCACTGAGTCATAGGATAGGCTTGGGGATCCCCCTGCCCCCTAAAAACCCTCTGGGTTCAAAGCATGAAAACTTTTCCCAACTATCCAGAGGGTTGGATATACTTAGAAGGCTTAGGGTTTAATTGCTATGGAGAGACAGCATAACCACAGTAAGTCTCATAAAGGAAAACATTTAATTGGGGCTCACTTAGAGTTTCAGAGGTTCAGTCCATTATCATAATGGCAGCATACAGACAGACATGGTGCTGGAGACGGAGCTGAAAGTTCTACATCTGGTCCCCAGGCAGCAGGAGACTGCCACACTAGGCCTAGCTTGAGTATATGAGACCTCAAAGTCCACCTCCACAGCAACACACCTTCTAACAGTGCCACTCCCTTTAGTCCAAGCATTTAGACCAACACATGAGTCTATGGGGCCATTCCTGTTCAAAGAACCGTAGAAACCAAAGGAAATATAGATTACAATCTTGTGACTCTGACAACAGTAGCAGAGCTTTACTAGGGTTAAATTAATTGCCTATCAGAGCTTCATTGGTTAGTATAAAAACTCTGAACTTTCAAAATCTTAGTATAACAACATCATAGAGAAGGAAAGAAACCTGAAGCATTTCTCATTTTTATATACCTTAAATCACTTCCTTAGACCCTTACAACTTTCATTTACATCTTAGACCCTCACAACTTACATAAACTTTAAACCTTTTCTCTTCATCCAGTTGTTTGCCAAGAGCCATAAGTGGTTGATTATGACAGCAGTCATTTCCAAGCAAGTTCTTTTAAATAAAGGAATTAGTAAAAAGTTACACTGAAGCCTCTGTACTGGCTGTTTTTTTGTCAACTTGACACAAGTTGGAGTTATCACAGAGAAAGGAGCTTCAGTTGAGGAAATGCCTCCATGAGATCCAGCTGGAAGGCATTTTCTCAACTAGTGATCAAGGGGGGAGGGCCCAGCCCACTGTGGGTGGTGCCATCCCTGGACTGGTAGACCTGGGCTCTATAGGAAAGCAAGCTGAGCAAGTCAGGGGATACAAGTCAGTAAGTAACATCCCTCCATGGCCTCTGCATCAGCTCCTACTTCCTGACCTGCTTGAGTTTCAGTCCTGACTTCCTTTGGTGATGAACAGCAATGTGGAAGTGTAAGCTGAATAAACCCTTTTCTCCCCAACTTGCTTTTTGGTCATGATGTTTTGTGCAGGAATAGAAACCCTGACTAAGACAACCTGTTTTGTGTGTTTTATCTCTTTCACTGTGAAGTCAGCCAGCAAGGTAACTGTGCTGGGTATGCCTTTTCAGCAGGAGACCTCATAACTCTAGAAAGGTAAAGCTGGATTTGACCCTGGAAATGAACTGACCAGGTAGGTATCTGCAGTCTTGGGGACAGAGCTGGGCACCTGCTGCTGCTGACCTGACAAAGCTGCAGCTGGATATCAACACCATCAGAGATCTGAAAAGAATAAATTATAGCAGAAACTGTAATACAAATAGCCTCTTATCAGTAAAAATCAAACAAAAAACAAATAAACAAACAAACAAAAAAACCAAATACACAAGAAAACCCCAGAGACCTACTGATCCCTGGATAGTTAGCCTAGACTCCCATGGTTTCAATGGCTTCATGGAGTTGGGGGGGAGCGGTAAAGGTCATAGGTCTTTGGTTGTCACACAAGACAGCATTGCATCTTCAACTGCTACACAGGGTAGCATTAGCTTTTGGCTGCCAGACCCAGACAGTCTCAGAGATTTCCCTGTAGAGGAGGAACTAGGGAAAATGGATCCACCTTGGCAAGACAGAGTAGAGCTGTCAACCCAACAATGCCCACAGCTGGGGCAGGGCCCTGGCAGCAGCAAGAGAGGCATGGGCAGTTTGTTGCCCAGTGACCAGTAGTATCACCACAACCCAGGTGGAGTTATTTATGTCCCATGGTCTCCTTAGAGACCTTAAGGTCACCGCTAGAAGCTGGCAGTTCTGCCCATCACAGGAAGCTTTTTCATTAAACATTTTAAATGCCACATTTAACAGATCTTTAAAGAGTTTGGGGACCAGTATCTAATACATATACCTGATTTTAAATAAACTTTACTTGATTTTAGTTACTTGCTTTAGGCTTAACCTTGAAAACACATAGTCTTGCTTATCATGGTAAAGGAATTATATTCTACTTGACATGATTCTGAGCACATTAAAGAATTTTGTCAGCTGTGGAATGACCAAGCATTAACTTGCATGTCTTAATTATCTGTATCAGAGTACATAAAAAGTTAGTAGCTTATATAAGACTAGGACTTTAATACCCCTGTTAAGTTTGAGCCCTAAAAGTTTGAACTGAAGATTTTATTGAAGATTCTTAAGCATCAAAATAAGACTTTAACTATAGAGAGACTGGGAAATAGAGAGACTGAATAAAATGAATTCTACTTTTCATATTCTTTCATAGTATATCATTACAGAGCATCACAGTTTCTTATAAGACTCAGTTTATCCAAATGGCTAAAACTCAGCCAAGTTAACAAAGATAAAGAGGCTAGACACCTATCTAAGTCAGTTACTGTTAATCTGAGTCGACCTTAGGAATTTATAGGTCTTAATTATTAAGCATACTGTGCTGGCCAGTCTTATGTCAACTTGACACCAGCTGATTATCTGAAAGGAGAAAACTTCAATTGAGAAAATGTTTTCATAATATTTGGCTGTATGACATTTTTTAAAATTACAGGTTGATGGAGAAGGACCCAGCTCATTGTATGTGGTACTACCCCTGGGTTCATGGTTCTGGATTCTATAAGAAAGTAGGCTGAGAAAATCCATGAGGGACAAGCCAAAAAGCAGCCCTCTTCCATGGCCTCTGCATCAGCTTCTGCCTCCAGGCTCCTGCTCTGTTGGAGTTCCTGTCCTGACTTCCTTTGATGGTGAACTGTGGAAGGTTAAGCCAAATAAACCCTTTCCTCTCTAAATTACTTTGGTCAGGGTGTTTTATCATAGCATAGTTATGCTAACTAAAACACATACCTTATTCATCAAACATAAGTTGTTACTTATTTTAAATGTTCTAGAAACCTAGTGTTGAGTAGTTAGCAAAGACAATCTGAGTAGATGTTCATAACCTTAGAAATTTATAAACTGTATTTTTTAAATATCCCTTATTCATCAGACATATGTTATTACTTATTTAAATTTTTCTAGAAACCTGGTGCTAGATTCAGTTATCAAAAACAGAAGTAGTTAGACATACCTATCTAAAAGGCTTCTGCTAAACTATGTCTTTATAATCTTAGGAATTTATCATATAAAAATGTAACTTAATTCAAAATATTTTTGGAGACCTGATGTTGCATTCTTTGTCCAAAAGGAGACATAATGATAAGCATAAGGTTCAGTTGGACAAAAAAATTATAATTGGTTTATAACTATATAGTTGGTTTAAATAATACAGTCATCTTAAAGTCACATGGCACAGAACATTTTTTACCTTGGCTAGGGTAGTTGCCAGGAACATGGCTTCTTCCATTCTAGTGAGGCTATTGGCCAAGATAGAGGTAATTCACATGGTTGGTATTTGAAAATATCCATTTTTCCAAAACAAGAGTTGAATTCAAGTTACATATATAGTAAGTACATCTATTTCTCTAAATAAAAGTCGAATCCGATATATCAAATTAAGATTCAACCTTTTGTACCAAGTTTTAAGCTTGGCTTTTTGTGACAGGTTTTACAGATTCTTTAACCACATCCAATAAACTTGCAAATTCAGGTAAGTAATTATACACAGTAATCTTAATCTTGGGAGCAGAACACAGAGAAATTATAAAGATAAAAGATTTTCAAGAGTGGAAAGTTGAAAAAACCTTAGCGATAAGAGACTTGTTGGGAGTGCAGAGAATAAGAAGCTCAGATGTGAGAGTTGTGGGGTTCATTCCTTTGTGCAGTGGCAGAAGTTCTGTGTTGAGATACTTTGAAAATCACCTGTGCCAAC
Source organism: Micromys minutus (assembly GCF_963924665.1). Classification (NCBI taxonomy): domain Eukaryota; kingdom Metazoa; phylum Chordata; class Mammalia; order Rodentia; family Muridae; genus Micromys; species Micromys minutus. Next base: position 32,501,503 of record NC_137981.1, read on the forward strand.
CTTTGGCCATAAATTTGTATCAAGGCCAAATATTTACAGTAAGATGGCGAGGCTTTAATAAAAGCACTGTGGCTCAGGTGGAAAAGAGCAAAACTGACAAAATGAACTGGATCATAGGGAGGGTTCTTGTGGGCTCTGAGATGGAGCTGAGAGACAGAGGACAGGGTTGCAGACAGGAATTCCGCCCAAGGATGGACTCCAATATTAAAGAAACCTAGGAGGGTATGATGGTTTGCATATGCTTGGCCCAGGGAGTAGCACTATTAAAAGGTATGACCTTGTTGGAGGAAGTGTGTCACTCTGGCGGTGGGCTTGGAGACACTCCTTATAGCTATGTGAGGATGCTCAGTCTGTTCCTGGCTGCCTTTGGATGAAGATGTAAAACTCCCAGCACCTCCTGCAACCATGCCTGCCTGGATAATGCTATACTCTCACCTTGATGATAATGGACTGAACCTCTGAACCTGTAAGCCAGTTCCAATTAACTGCTGTCATTTATAAGACTTGCCTTGGTTATGGTGTCTGTTCACAGCAATAAAACTAAGACAGGGGTTGTTTAAGAAGCTATAGCACTCAGCAAGCAGCTCCTATGGGAAGCAAGAAGCTGTGGGAAACAAGAATCTCAATGTACAAACCCAGGAACATGTAGGCAATGTAGCCATGAGGGATGTCTTAGTCAGGGTTCCCATTCCTGCACAAAACATCATGACCAAGAAGCAAGTTGGGAAGGAAAGGGTTTATTCAACTTACACTTTCACATTGCTGTTCATCACCAAAGGAAGTCAGGACTGAAACTCAAGCAAGTCAGGAAGCAGGAGCTGATGCAGAGGTCATGGAGGGATATTACTTACTGGTTCGCTTTCTTATAGAGCCCAGGTCTACCAGCCCAGGGATGGCACCACCCACAATGGGCTGGGCTCTTCCCCCTTGATCACTGGTTGAGAAAAATGCCTTCCAGCTGGATCTCATGGAGGCATTTTCTCAACTGAAGCTCCTTTCTCTATGATAACTCCAGCTTGTGTCAAGTTGACACAAAACCAGCCAGTACAAGGGACAAGCATCATAAATAGGAACTCTTCCCAAGGAAGGATTCCAGTATCATAGAAGCCATATGGGCGTAGAGATACTATGAGAGCACTGCTCCAAAGAGGGGTGAGGAAGCTCCAGGAAGACACTGAGAGCAAAGGGGCAAGGTTCATGGTGACAAGAATTTCAATACAGAGTGTCCCCAACTGGACTGAAAGACATCTCAGGAACAAATGTCCCAAATCACAGAGGAGAGACACCCCTTTCCACAAGATAGTGGCCCAGTAGAGTGGGAAGAATGTCCTAGGACACCTGTGTTACTTTTATAGCAGTAATAGACAATGTAGGCAGCTCCAGGGTGACACAGTAGAGGAGCAGACACGAGGTTAAGGCAGGTAGAGCAGAAAACATCTCAAGTGGCCTGGGAGATGCTTTTGGGAAAGAGAGGGTTCAGGAGGATCCCAATAGAACATTGCTGAGGGTCTACCTTCTCCCTGGGGTCATTGGGCACCAGTCAATAAACAGGATTTCCAACAGCCCCTGAGTTGAAACAGTAATGACATACTGGAACCAGCTTCGGGAAACATATCAACTTTACTCAGAGTGAACTAAGGTTTGTATAGTTTGGGTGAAAGAGTTAGGAGTATTCAGGAAGGGCAAAGATACAGGCTGAAAGCTAGGATACTGGATACCTAGGGTACTGGTGGGAGGCATTTCAGGGAATCTCAGGTGCTTTCTGAACTGTTTTGTTGTTTTTAAAGATTTACTTATTTGTTTATTTATTTATTTAATGCATATGAGTACACTGCAGCTGTCTTGAGGCACACCAGAAGAGGGCATCAGATCCCATTACAGATGGTTGTGAGCCACCATGTGTTTGCTGGGAATTGAACTCAGGACCTCTGAAAGAGCAGTCAGTGCTCTTAGCCACTGAGCCACCTCTCCAGCCTGCTGAACTGGTTCTTACTAAGAGAAAGGAAGCTGAACCTGTAATCTAACTGGGACTATGTGACAGGTATAGAATATAGAGTCTGGGATCCCCCATATTGAGAAAAAGGAAGCCTCACTGACAACAGGAATCCGATATTTTGTGATGAGCTCAGAAGGTTATCTGGAGAATGATAGACTTCAACCTTAACTATCAGGCTGAAATATGTTGTAGGCAGGACAGATTATAGGTCAGTGGTTCTCAACCTTTCTAGTACTGCAACCCTTTAACCGTGATGTTATGGTGAATTTCAACCATAAATTTTTCAATGCTGCTTCATGACTGTAATCTGCTAGTGTTGTGAATCATAATGTAAATATCTGTGTTTAGGTGACTCCTCTAAAAGGGCTGTTCCTGAAGGGGCCCCAACCCTCAGGTTGAAAACCACTGCAATAGAGAGAGACAGGTGTCTTAATAGCCAGTTGCCAACATGACAGTGCCCCAAAGAGCATAGTAGGCTCCAGGAGCCAGAGAGAAGACACTCACAGAATAGGCAAGGAGAGACTGGGATGGAGGGAGCAGGTAGAATGGCTGAAGAGTCAAGCACTAGAATTTGGAGTCAAATATAGTGTTGGCAGGAACCAGCATAAACACTGATCTATATATGTACATTAGGAACATCAAATCTGCTGTTTGGTTTGGAAAGCCAAGACCCGTGGAAGAAACTTATATATGACACTCCTCGGTTTTGGGTACCAGATACAAGAAAATAAGGACGTGACTGTTCTGAGGTACAGCTGAGGAGAGGGTTTTATTGTAGATATGAGGGAGAGAACAGCCAGAGGAATCTGGAGGGGTCCAGACTGAACATAGCCAATGGAATAGACTGAGCTCTGGGGGTAAAGAAAGAGGGAGAAAGGGAAGAGAGAGGAGAGAGGAGAAGGAGGAAAGAGGACCGAGAGACTTGTGTAACAAAATGGCTGAGTTATATAGGAATCAGAAGGAAAGCAAAGCCTAACCCATGGGCTAGAGAGGTACAGGGTAGAAGGGGAGATGAGAAAGGCTGGGAGGAGCCACACTATCAAGTGGGCCTAGTCCTGACTGTCTTTGGGACCAGGTACCTCCAAGCTGATGACTTGAGTTTGATCCTTAGGACTCAGATGATAAAGGAAGGAAACAATTCCCACTGGTTATCCTGTGACCTCTACACATGCACTATAGGACATGCACACACACACACACACACACACACACACACACACACACACACACACATACACACACACACTAAAGTAATGACTTTTCCCCTAAAAACTAAAACTAAAGCATAAATCTTGTAAACATAATTTGGGCCCATGAAGAAGGAGATGATAAAACCCCTGCTAATTGTTTTACAAGCTGGAGTTTAGGGGTGTATTGCTGGGACCCTTTCATGAGGTGCAAGGGAAGGGGGCAGGTTTTCTACAGGATATATCTTGGTATGGTTTGGTGGGGTTATCTGAATGGATTCTGGGACTGCTCAGCTTCTCACTCACATTCAGCCACTCACATTCAGGGCTCACTCTCCCAAGCAATCGGACTGGAACTCAAAGCTCTCTGGCCCCAAGGCCTCTGCTGCCTGGGTTTGGCTGAGCTCCGGGTAGCCTCTGATGAAACACCTGAGTTCCAAGAATAGAGGGTAGGACTGACCCACTGCAGCCTGAGCTAGAGCTTGGCTGCCTAGAGCCAAGGTTTTTGTTTGTTTTTTAGTTTGGTCTCCCTCCCTCACACACACACACACACACACACACACACACACACACACACACACACACACACACACATAACTCAGTATAAATTGATTAATGGCCCCATCATAGGGGAAAAGTAAAACTGGCCCGATTTCTAGTACAGGAATAGTTACAACAAGGGCATGAAGCAGTAAAGCAGTGGTATTTACATTTCTTTAGGCATTGGTCATCCAGTATGTGAATGACATTCTCTTTCCCTGGTTATCTAATCAATACTTAAATGAATGTTTAACTTACCTGGTAAATAAACTAAAAGCAAAAATTCAGTCCTGTCAATTGAGTATGCTCTTATCTACTGTACTGGCTGGTTTTGTGTCAACTTGACAACAAGCTGGAGTTATCACAGAGAAAGGAGGTTCAGATGAGGAAATGCCTCTATAAGATCCAGCTGTAAGGCATTTTCTCAACCAGTGATCAAGGGGGGAGGCCCAGCCCATTGTGGGTAGTGCCGTCCTTGGGCTGGTAGACCTGGGTTCTATAAGAAAGCAAGTTGAGGAAGCCAGGGGAAGCAAGCCAGTAAGTAACATCCCTCCATGGCCTCTGCATCAGCTCCTGCTTCCTGACCTGCTTGAGTTCCAGTCCTGACTTCCTTTCGTGTTGAACAGCAATGTGGAAGTGTAAGCTGAATAAACCCTTTTCTCCATAACTTCTTGTTCATGATGCTTGTGCAGGAATACAAACCCCGACTAAGACATCTACCTATCACCACTAAGTATTTGGCTCAGCTATTTTAAAGTTGTTGCTGTAGACTTTCAGGTACAATTCTATAAGAAATTCGATGCCTGAAGCAGAGTGGGTTTTTAGCTTATTAAATATTGCTGCTGCTCAAGCAGTTGCTCATAGAGTTTATCCTCTACCAGCAAAAGTCCTACAGAAATGGTTGTGTAACTATATAAAATACAGGTTGATTATTTGTTCCATGATGATAATTGGCAGGTTGCATTTTCATGTTACCCCAGATCTACATATCTTAATCACTATCCAAAAAGTTCCCTTCTAAGTAGTTTTTATAACTTAAAAGTGGGAACAGCCACGGTTTTCTTCTTTAAAAACTGAGAAAATAGAGGGATGTAGAGGATCTGAGGTCCCTGTGCTCACAGACAAGCACTAGGGAGACAGTGAGTATTAAAACATGCAGGGTTGTCTCTTCAGTGGAAGGAATGCATACCTGTTCCTGTCCAGAAAGCTGGGAACGAGTGTAACTAATGGCCTAGTGATCTATACTGTCTGTAGGACCACGTCTCACCCAGATTCTTCAGACTATTATGTTTATCCCAGATCCTTCCTCCTTACGCCTTTATCCTGATTTTCAGGCAATAGAACCCATTCTTATAAAAGACTGTATTTTGCAAAAGAGGTCAATTTAGTCATGCCTCAAGCATTAGTGTGATAATTGGCAACAGGAAACTTTTTTTCAAGCTGTTCTGTACTTAAATCTGACTAGAATAAACTGCCTGGTGTCAGACTCCAGTACTGTCTATTGACTCACTTCAACTGAATGTCCTTCTTGCCTCGTGTGGCTCATTATTCTGCTGACCGTGGTATTTGCAGAGGCCCCCACTGTTAGATATGCTGTCCAACATCTTTAATTCCAGCACTCAGGAGGGAAGGGACAGGTGGATCTCTGTGAGTTGAAGGACAACCTGAGCTACATAGTGAGGTCCACAACAGCCAGAGCTACATAATGAGACATTGTCCCAGTGTGTGTGTGTGTGTGTGTGTGTGTGTGTGTGTGTGTGTGTGTGTGTGTGTCTGTGTGTCTGTGTGTCTGTGTTCAGCTATCCTTAGAACTGATGGAGAATCAAGACTCTTCAAGAAAACTACAAACTAAAGCAATGCATGACCATTAAGCCAGCATTGCAGAAGATACTTAAAGTAATTCTACACACAATGAGGAAAAAAAATCAATCACAATCATAAGAAATTAGAAAAGAATAAATCACATAATGACAACAGGGAAACACGTGACAATTCTAAAAAAAAAATTCAATAATGAATCCCATTATTTTAAACAGTTAACATACACTAACAGAATGTTCCTTAAACATGAAGAAAAAAAAAAAAAAAAAAAAACCCAAGCATCATTATTAAGGAAGCAAACCGCAAACCAGGCTGTCCCTAAGATGATTACAAGAAAAAGGAGAAAAAAAAGGGTGGGGGGGGGGGAGGAGGGCAATTAAATTCAGTCAGCAAACAAGCCAACAAAATCACAAGAATTCACACTTGCCTCCCAATAATAGCCTTAAATTCAAACAGCCATAATTTTTTTTCCTAAAACATGCAGATTGGACTAGCAAGATAGCTCAGTGGGTAAAGCTGCTTCCGGACAAGCCTGACAACTTGAGTTCCATCCCTGATCCCTCAGTAGAAGAAAAGATCTGACTCTTGGAGGTTCTCCTCTGGCCTTCATACAAACGTGTGAGTGTGTTCATACTCACACTCATGCATATGCACAGAAACATACACACACACACGTATATTAACAATAATGCTAGTTAATTTAACTAATTAAAAAATATTAGGTTTTCATACTCAGACCTCAGACTGGCTGGTTGCTAAAAAAAAAAAAAGAAAGGAAGGGAGGAAGAAGGGAAGAAAGGAAGGGAGGCAGGGAGGGAGGGAGGGAGGGAGGAAGGAAGGAAAGAAAAAGAAAAAAAATCCAGCTTCTACTGACAAAGACACACAGAGACGAAATTCAAAGGACAGAAAAAGAACTCAACAGACACAGAGTAAAGCTTCGACAGAATTTAACACTCTTCATGATAAAAAGTCCCCAGAGAAACTAGAAACTGGACTGATGGGGCACACGGAAACACCTCTGCTGTTGTTAGATTGTTCCCAGACCTGCTGACAGTAGGCCATGTGTGCTAATGCTACAGCCTATCATCTGGGAGGCAGAGTGTGTCACCCGCAGTTCAAGATCATCCTGGTCTACACAGTGAGTTCTAAGCTGCCCAGGGCTACACAAAGAGACCCTGTCTTAAATAAACAAGTAGCAGGTTAAAAATGTTTTTAAAATCCAGCTGTATTATATATATGCATGTGCATATGCATATATCGATAACAAACATTATTCTGAGAAACAAAATAAGGGCTGGTGAGATGGCTCAGGGGTGAGGCGCTCATTGCCAAGTGTGATGACCTGAGTCTGATCCCCAACACTCACAGGGGAGGACCAACTCCCTCCGGTCATCCTCTGATCTCCTTACTCCATGACTTGTGTGGCCTCAATAAGATAAATGTTCTTTTGTAAAATATGAGAATACCTAATTTATAAACTTAATCAGAGATGCTAAAAGACCTCTATATGAAAACTACAAAGCACTGAGGAACAAAGTTGAAGAAAATTCTAGAAGATGAAAATCCTGCCACAATCACAGAACAGAAAAATTAATATTGTTTGAGGGAATATATTACTGAAAGAGATGGAGCCACATCAAAATACAGAAAATCAATACTAAAAATTCACATTGAAAAACAAAAGATCCCGAATAGCCCAAGTAATCTTGAGCAAAAAGCAATCCTGGAGGTGTTACAATCCATGCCTTCAGGGCACTACAGAGCCCAAATAACACAGCCAGTGTGGAACAGTCGTAACAATACACAGAGGACCTGTGAGCCTCTTCTGCAGCTAAATATATCTGCTGCCACCTGGCAACCCCATTTTGAACTCTGAGACCCACGTAGTAGAGAGAACAAATTCCTCAAAGCCGTCATCTATGGCATATGCATACTTCCCGTTATATAATGTACAAAATAAATAACTCTAATTTACAAATAGGGGCAAAACCAAATGAACTATAAGACCTGGAAGTGAGCCCATGTATCTGCAGCCATTACATTCTAGACAATATTACCATAAAGGTAGATGAGAGAAAATCTTCCTTAGTGAGGGGACCTGGAATATCCACATGCAGAAGATTGGGGCTAGATTCCCATCTCTTATCCTGTACAAAACTCAACCCCAATGGATCAAAGACCTTAATAGAAGACTGCTCATCCAGACAGTGGTTGCTTAGGTGTTTAATTTCACCACTCAGATCTCTGAGTTCGAGGCCAGCCTGGTGTACAGAATGAAATCCAGGATAGCCAGGGCTACCCACAGAGACAATGTCTCAATTTTTTAAAATTGAAGCTATTAAGTGCAAGAAGGAAGCAGAGAAAAGACAGATGAAGATATGAAGATATAAACCAGGACTTTCTGAAATGGATTCTAAAAGCATGGGACAGAACAGCAAGAGCTGATGAGTCAGAACTGCATTTCGATTGAGCCTCATCTCAGTAAGAGACAATCATGACGAAGAACAAATGGCTCAGTGGTTAAGAACACTGGCTCTGCTTCTACAGACCCTGAGTTCAATTCCCAGCAACCACATGGTGGCTCGAAACCATCTGTAATGGGATCTGATGCTCTCTTCTGGCATGGAGGCACAGTGGCAGATAGAGCACTCATATACATTAAATAAATAAACAACTTAAAGTCTCAAGGTCAGCATATAGAAAGATCAAGTAAAAGCAGTTGCTGTAGAACCCTGATCACCTTAGTTCAATGCCCAAAGTAGGAAACAGAAACAACTCCCAAACTTACACAGGTATGCAGGTGCATGCACACACACAATCTTAAAAGCATGTAATAAAAACACCCAACCTAGAGTCACTTGGAAAGAAGGTGTCAGTGAAGGATGGTCTTTATACAGTATGCAAAAGAATTGGGTCTCAATAGTATCTGCAGGCTGCCATTCACTGTAATGCTTTTTCCACTGTCTAAAAGGTAGGGGCTACCCCAGTGTCCATTGATGGTAGATAAAGTGTAGAATACACATCTAATGTAAATTATTTATCCTCAAAAAAAGAAAATCCTAACATAAGCTAAAAAAAAATATACCTTGAAGACATTATGACAATAAAAATATAAGCCAACTACAAAAGCAAATATTCTGCAAATGCACCTACCCAAGGTACCTAGAGTAGCCGAATTTGAAGATGTCTTTATTACATGCTTTTAAAATTGTGTGCACTCATGTACCTGGATACCTGGGTACCTCTTCTTCCAGAGAACTTGAGTTTGGTTCCAATATCCCTGTCAGGTGGCTCACAGTTCTAGATTCAGAGCATCTAAAACCCCAGGCCTCCACAGGCATCTGCCGTCCTGGGACTATAACCACTAACAGCCAGACACATATATGTATGTACGCATATACATACATACAAACATAAATATCTTTTGAAAATAGAAAAATATTTCTCTATTTGGAAGTAAAGGAAGGCATTGGACTTTGGCCTCTGGTACCCACTCCCCACAGCCCCCGCTACATACACATAATTGTGGTTAGCAGAGGTTAAGGAAAGAGAAAATAGGTTACAGTGTTCTGTAGTTGGTAGGGGTCAAGCATATGCTGAGGTCTTAAGGGCAAAGAGGATGTAGCTACAGATAAGACCTTCAGCTAGGTAATCAGTGTTGAGAGAGCTCACACGTGTAGGACCCTTAAAAGCCGAGAAGAGATGACAAATGTAACATTGCACAGAGCAAAAGTTACATGAGACTGAGAATTCAGAAATCCTCAAGCAGTAAAGAGCCCCTAAGAACTGAAGGCACCTGCCAAGTGGGCTTCTGCCCTGTACAGCTGTGAAAATATACATTTTCTGCGGCTTGGGACATTCCATCTGTGGTACTGTTATGGTTGTTCAAGTGACTCAAGAGACTGGAGTTTCAGGTTGAGAGATGAAAGTGACTGGTATGTACCGGTCAGGAATAAGCATAGAATTAATACCACTGTACCATACACTGAGTGACTGTTAGGCTGGTAACCAGTATTAGTTACTTTTAACTCAGAGACCAAAACATCTACCAGAAGCAACTTGGCAGAAAAGTGTTTATTTGGATTCTTTTCAGAATGTTTTAGTCCCATGGTCACAGACAGGCATGGAGATGTGAGTCAGTCAATGCACCAGGAACATGTGGTACATGCTGTTCACATGGTGGATATAACTTTCAAGGTACCACCCCGGCTATGTCTGCCAGTCAGACCCACCTAAAAACCCCACATTCAAACAGCACCATTGGCTGAGAGGCAAGATTTCAAAACATGAACTTCTGAGAGGTGCTTCAGATTCAAACTGTAGCAGATGATAAATAAAACTGTGGGTTTTTTTTTAAAAACCAGTATTAAAATTAAAACCAAGATGGACACAGGGGATGTATCTGTTAGTGCTGACTATTTAGGAGGCTGAGGCTTAAGCATGAAAGCTCAGATCTCAAGAATAAATTAAAAATAAAAATAACTGTTCCTTTTGTGTGTCCATGTGGTTTGTATGTACACGAATTCGAACTTGTTCGGTAGTGCTGACTAATCTATTCAATATATCCACTGATTTCACGCCTGAGGACAGGTTCTCCTGACTCACTGATGTACTTCTTCCCATTCTGAAACTCTGAGAGGCCGTCCTAACCATGCACAGGGATCCACATGGGGACCTGGATACAGAAAGAAGACATCCTTTCCTGAAAATCCATGTTCGAGAGAATTAACGGAAGAGTCTTGAGCCATAAACCGGTTGCTGTGGAGTTTGATCCACTTGATGAGACACAGTGGCCAGCAGACCAGCTTCCGCAGTCCAGTACTCTTTGTCGGGCATCCATTCAGCAAGCATGGATTGCAACCATTCATCCCAGTGTTGGAGAAAGGGGAAATCCTTTTGGTCCAGTTTCCAGAAGTGTTGATTGACGCCTGAAACCAGAGTCGAATCTTCTAGGGGCGGCACAGCCAAACAACCGTTCTCACCGGGATTATGCCCTTTGGTTTGGATTAGGCGCTGTAAAGGAGTCTGAGTGTGGAAGCCCTCCTCTCCTAGAGTTCTTGCCGGTGATAAGTGACCAGTAAGTAATAAGGGGTTTTGATCAGCACACCTTAGCTGTACAACCTGGGAGGGTTGTTGTACTGTGGTCTCTGGTAACTGCTTCTGACAGCGGCCCCTAGAGAGATCCAAAGGACCATTTGGTGTGTGGGGTGGAGAAAGAGGCAGTATAACCAAACAGCTGCTAGTGAGAGCTTTGGAAGGATCGAGTTGACCATCAGTCTTCTGGGCGGCGCACTGGCTGCTCTGGGGCGGATGAGAAGTTGCCCGAGTTCTCCGTCTTGAGTCTGGGTGCCGTGATCTCCGGTTCTGAAACCATATCTAGAACAAACACACAAAGAATATTGAACATCAGGAGTGATTCCGTATTCTCTTATGTTTGCTAAATAGAAACAACGAGGAACTTCATTTCCTCCAATTAGAGCCCACATTCTACATATCTACCACCTCCCGATAACCCACTTGGATTTTTGAACAGATTCTTTGGAGTGATTAGTTCTGAGCTCTTCTGATCTAATGAGCTGGAAACACCTCATCTCACTGACACACCAGGAGATGAGCTCAACTAATCTTCCTTGTTTCTCAATCTACCTAAGTTGACAATCAAGAGTAAGTAAGCTATGCTACGTGGTCATGGGTAAAACGATGTAGTTGAAAAGGTTGAAATGTTCGGCTCCACCCATCTGATACCCAGCACTGATAGAATCAGTTCTCAAAGGAAGTTTGGATTTCTGCTTACCAAGGAGCTCTCCTAAGAACAGGGAGCTCCCACAGGGCACAGGAGCACAGTGGCTGATCCAAAGATAGGATTAGCTAACGACATGCTTCAGAAGAATTCATCTCCACAATACACACAGAACAGGGATCTCAAACTGTGCAGACTGTATTCTAGATTTCTTAGGCTACAATCAGAGGTAAACTGAGGCCTAGGTATGCAGATATCCTGTGCATATGGACATCTGGATGCTAACTAACATCCTAACACAAAGGACAGCACCATTGCCCTCTGAGGCTCAGCTTCTGGTATTTTCAAGGACTGTGTTCTCGAAACAAGAGTTCCTTTCACACTTTCACCTAACTGCTATTTCTTATTTCCTATGATTCTGTGGGTCTGACGTGACTGTTGCTCCAGACTGTCCCTGGCAACACCAAGTATCTTCATCCTATGTCTAGAGTAGAGGGACAACCCCAAATAGCCTGCCTTTGTCCAGCAGCAGCTCAGAAGAGAAGCAGCTCACAGTAAGGACAAACAGGCTGCCAGAGGCACAGAGCAAGCACAACGTACGTGAATTCTGGATTCTGGGATGCCTGTTTGTTTAGCCAGCTTTTCCCTGGTATCGATGCCAGGGAATCGATTCTTCTCAAAAGCTTCGATTAGAATATCAGTCTGGAACTTGGTGAAATGCGTTCGGCTCCTTCTAGTTTCTTTAACTAGGTCAAGGTAAGCACACAACAGGCTTTGCAAGTCAGTTTTTACACTTTTAAACTTGAAGAAAACAAAAACATTTTGAGTGAATGTTGTTCATAGAAACAATGGTTTGATGAAACCCCAGAGGTGACAGGACACAGCCTTAATAAACAATGGAAATGGGGGGGGGGAGCTTTTCTTGCTAAGAGACCACTCCTGTAGCCCAGGCTAGATTCAAACTCACTATATAGCCAGAGATGACATTGAACTCTCTTGATCCTCTCTCTAGCTTCCACCTCCCAAAGCTGGGATTGTAGCTACCACACCCAGTGAAACAATGCTTAATCTCCGACCCGGGGATGCCCAGAATATGATAGAATTGGTCCCTAGTCTGAGCTTCCCCTGCAGAATTTCTCTCCACAGCATGCAGTTGCTTATGCTCCCAAAGAAATCTATGGAGAAGTTAGGTTTGAACTTGTGGATCTCACCTTTAGGTTTAACCTGTTCCTGTTCTTTGCTTCCTTCAGAGCAACATTCCATCTCTCCTTGTTTCTGTATTTTTCTGTGCTTTTGAAACCAAGTCTATATGGAGAAAGAAAATGAGGAGAGGGTCAGAGGAAGTGGATGCAGCTCAGTTTATTTAGAGCACTCCAAACATCAGCCAAACAAACTGATTGGGCATCTGCCTTCAAGACCATGTCTAGAGGAGGAAGGTATCAGTCTGTTATTTTTATTATTATGTTTATCTAAAATACCAACACAAATCTCTACACTCATTCTCCCTCTTGCTCCCCCAATCCCTGCCATGCACACACACACACACACACACACACACACACACACACACACTAGATACTTGTTAAGTCGGTAAAGTATCCAGTGCTCATTTCTAGGCCCCTCTTCTTAGCAAATGTCATTTTACAATGTACAATACACACGGACTTAGTGTTTGAAAATCATTTTCTTAAGAAGGAAGGCAGAACTCACAACAAAAAACAGTTCAGCTAACACAGATTTCTGGTTAGAGATTATACTTTTTCACTCCAGGGGAAGCCAGAAATAAGAAGACTCCCATGAATGAGAACATGTAGTTTTAGGGATTATCACAGGCTGGAGTGATGGCTCAACAGCTAGACGTACAAATGTTCTTCCAGAGGATGTGAGTTTGATTCCCAGCACCCACATTAGGTAGGTCACAACTATCTGTAACTCCAGCTCCAGGGGATCTGACACCTCAGACCTCTTTCTAGACTTGTACTTACAGGAACACATGAAAACACATACACACACACACACTTAAAAATAATAAAGATAAGTTTTAAAAAACTATAGTCACTTCTATAATTGAAATTATTTGCCATGTGGAGTTTTTATTTGTTTGTTTGTTTTATTTTGTCTTTAGTTATTTCTGAGTATATTCTTTGGACAACCTGATAATTCATTCTAGAATTCACAACCTTAAGATAGTCATCATCAGCCAAGTTGTTAGGCATAGGCCTTGCAATCTTAGATCACCATGTCCAAGCTTCATTCTCATAGGTTCATCATGTTTTCCAGATTCAATATTCAAAATAAGTTTTCAAATTACAGCCTTATGAACAGCTGGAAACATCCAACTAATTAGCAGATAGAAAGGTCCTCAGAAGCCACCAACATCCTACATGATTCTGAACTTTTCTATCAGTTTGAGTCTCTTGGGTACCCAGTCACCAGGTGTGCTTGCATAGAACAATTTCATTAGTTCAAGTCTCTTGAGCATCCAGTCACAGGTGTGCCCACATGGAACAATTTCATTAGCATTATTTGTGTAGACCATCTCCCATACCTGGACAGTTTCTCAGGATATAAAAAAAAAAATTGTCTTCTCCCCAGGATTTTGGAAGACTAAAGTTAGCAAATCATTGCACCAAATGTAGAAACTGGAGTTCATTTTCTCACCTCTAAAGGTTTAAAGGTTTATCTTCACTGGTTCAAATACCAATCCTTCTGATACAACTATACATTTCATGCCCCTAGTTCATCTTTGATTATCAAATCTGTAATCCTGAGCATGTAAGTATCAGGAGAGTCCAAAAACCAAAGTGTCCCACAATCCAGTAAATAATCCCATACACACAGCCTGTACACAGGCAAACAGCTCTAGTCAAATTTGTCGGATTATAAAGAAGGAGGAAGAGAGGGGGAAGAGAAGAGGTTTGGGGAAAAAGAGGAAGGAAGAAAAAATAAAGAAATAGTAAAATGTGGTACACACCTATAATCCCAGAACTCCAGAGGCAGAGGTAGGAGGATCTCCTAGCTCCAGGCAGTGAGATCCTATCTCAAAACCAGACAGTGGTGGGTACACACCTTTAATCCTGGCACTCAGGAGGCAGAGACAGGAGATCTCTGAGTAGAGGCCAGCCTACTCTACAGAGAGAGTTCCAGGATAGCCAGGGCTACATAGAGAAATGAAGAAAAGATGAAGGTAAGAAAGAAAAGTGAAAAAAAAAAAAAAAAAAAAAAAAAAAAGCTGTCCAGAGGGACTAGTAGGAAAATAAGGGGAGGGACTTCAGAAAGGGTGTATGAAATTGTCACAGAATAAGTTTTAAAAGTATTAATAAATAAAGGAGAAAAGATTAAAGGAGGGAAAAAGAACTAACTTACAAACCAGCAGTTTTCATAAGATCATGACTTTCCTACTTTCTCACAGTGGTATGGCAATTTTATTCCTTATGCACTAACAATAAAAAGCTCTACATTACTGATGACATAGGTTTTTTAGGTTCTGTAATGTTCAAAATAATGTCTTTATTATCTCCTATGGGGACATCTTATATATCTTATATATGCTTCTGTTCTATCTTCCCACAGCCCATGGAACAAACTTAGCAAACTATAGCACATTTACAAGAACTGCTCAGAAGAACTTAGCCTAGCTTTGCTCTTGACTCAGAGAGAGAAAGAGGCCTAATGCCTACCATAATTTGAGACTCAGAGATGCCGAGTTCCTTAGCCAGATGTCCCCTGGTAGCTAAATCGGGATTGGGATTCTTTTCAAACCACAGATGAAGAGTGTCCTTTTGACTCTGGCTTAGAATAATTCTCCTTCTCCTGGCTTCTTTTTCCAGTAGGCCTAGCAAAGAGAAGACAGATAAAGAAGTGTGAAAGACATCTTTCCTGGCATGAACATGCAGAAAGCCCTGACATACAATGATGACTATGTATTTTGACATTAGGGATAGTCTTAAGTCATGACAATAAGGACATGCACAGCATAAACATGCATATAGAAAGGATGGTAATCACATAAGACCAAACACAAGAAATGACAGGACCTCCACGATAGTAAATACAGAGAGTCATGGCAACGAGAAACGTGCAAATTAATGAAACAAGTACATATTTTATATAAAAGTTGAACTTTGGAATAAAACGTTTGCCTAAGACTAAACTTTAGGTGTTTCATTCTTTCTCCATCCAAAGTGCCAACTTGGAAGTCTCCTTCGTAAATTGTAAGTTACAAGAATTCAAAGTACTTGTCCATCTACCCACCCAAACGGTCACGAAAAACCAGCTCTCCAACAGTGTAATAAGCATGTGTGATGTAAAAGTTCTGGGGTTTGGGGAGACAAAGAGGGGAGGCCCTTAGCATATTGTCACAGGAACCAGCAGGGAGGGAAGCTTACCAGTGGTGCAGTTTTGATCCATGCTGTAGCCACCTGGATCCCAAGAGGCCCAAGAGAGCTAGCTGCTCAGAGACACAGGATGTAGAAAATCAGACTGGTCCACCCATTTCTTAAATACCTGTCGGTTGTTTAATCCCTTCATTAAATATGCAACAGCACTGTGCCAAATCCTGATAGTCAACTTGATTGGATTAAGAGGTTCCTGGGAGATTAGTGAAACCCGCCTCTGGGTGTGTCTGGGGTGTTTCCAGAGGAGATTAGATCATAAGAGAGTTGAGCTAATCACTGGTTTAACCCTTTGATGGACTGGAGTTTTTAAAAGACTTGACAGATGATGAACTGTGAATTCTGGGACTTAGGTGGAGCAGATGGGTTGCTGGCTGTGTGATTTTTAAAGGACTGGTCTTGGCCCTAGAGTGAATTCTCTCCCCCCCCCCCCACCTTGGACTCATTGCCACAATGCCATGATATTCTGCCTGACCTTGAGCTCAGCAATGAGCCTGGGTGATCATGGGTAGAGTTCTAAACTAGTGAGCAAGAGATGAATTCTTCCTCCCTTAAGCTGTCTCTCTGGGGCTCTCGTTAGAGCAATGTAAAATCTGACTATCGTAGCCACCTAAGAGGAGTTTGAAGTAATTACCGCAAAGGAGAAGTTGAATTTGGAGGAAAGTACAGAGTCTTCTGGGTAATTTTGCCCCCTCTCTAACACCTCTCTGTGTATAAGCTCTCTAGACTGTACCTGCGTGTTATGTCTATAATCATCACCATCCTCCTCCGCCTGCTCCTCCTCCTCCTCCTCTTCATTGCTTGCTGTGCTTGGGATGAAACCCAGTCTCAGGCTGGGTAAAAAAGCCTTCTATCACTGAGCTGCAGTCCTGGGCCCTCCTGTTCCTTTCATGTTGTCTCATTTCCTAATTCCCTTGACTTGGCCATATCCTGTAATGTACTAGGAGTCTCCCTTTGTTTTCTGTGTTTCAACTTTTTCTCATCATCTGCTAGAACACATGTCTGCTTTTGTTCTGCCCTTGCTGATCTCATTGTACACCCGAGAAGTCAGCCTAAACTCTCTAGGATATTGACTCAACCTCGGTGTAGGTGTGCCGTGAATAGATTTGGCAGATGTGGTTAAAGAGAAAAAGGAGGTGACTTTAAGTAAGGCAGTCTGTCCAGTCTGGGTGGGACTGACCTAATAGGAAGAAAATAGTAAAACTAAAGATGGCCACCTGAAGAAGGTCACAGTAGCACCATGGCTCTGGCCAAGTCCCAGCCTGCTTCCTTCTCCTTTCCTAGCCAGCCCTGCTGCTATGCAAGTGCCTGTGTGCGTATTAAATACACATGCCTTGTGAGCATGCTTCTATGCAGACTTGAAAAACGCTTCCATCACCTCTATCCACTCGAATCTCATGCAAGGTGTATTGATAGCAATTAACTCGAGGCCAATGAGATGGCTGAATAGGTGAAGGAGATTATTGCCAAGTCCTGATGATCTGAGTTCAATTCCTGAACACCCTAGAGAAGGAGAGAGGCACCTCCCACAAGATGTCCTCTGACATCTACATATGCCATGGCACCAATGTACCCCCCCACACATGTAAACACATGAGTGATTGAAAGAAAAAATAACAACTTTACATAACCACATTTAACACATAGTAAGAAAAGAATGAACCTCACCCTTCTGAGTAAATGTGTTCAGGGGAGGGCTACAGACGGTTGGAGAAGTGTGATCTTGCTGTTGTTTTCTTATGCATCTATGAGTAGCTTAGGAGAGACACAGGCATGTCAAGTCTGCATGGCTATTGTGCCTCTGTGTTAAAAGCAACAGTTAAATTAAAACCGCTAGTGAAAAAATAACTTCAGTTGTCTCTGCTGCTAAAGAAGAAAAAGACAGTCGGTGCTTCCATAAGGCTGAAAGGCTCAGGCTATTTGAGAAACAAACTTACTCTCGTTCCTGGCTGTGATAAACTACCCTGATGCAAGCAATTTAAGAAAGGAAGAGTTCATTTTGGCTCACAGTTCCAGGGCACAGTCCACCATGCAGGGATGTCAAGGCAGCAGGAGCCTGAAGAAGCTGGTCATACTGTTTCCGAAGTCAGAAGGAAGACAGCCAGGGGTGCCACTGCTCAGAGCCACTTCTCCAAGTTTTAATGAAGTCCAGAACCTAAGCACCATGTCCCGGGAGTGGAGTAGCCTGCTTTGAAATTGGGCCTTCTTGTCTTATTAGCCTAATAAAGAGAACCACTCACAGGTGTACTCAGCACACCTGTAGTGGTGATTATCCCATCAATCACACCAACCATACAACAAAAGCTGAGGATTTACCACAGGGGGTCCATTCCACCGAGTTTTCTTATATGTTTTACATTATAGTCAGACATCAATGTTTTAAAAATTACTTGCTGACCCCTTAACGTTGCCAATTTTCTATTGGCTGTAACCAAAACTCACATTTCATATGCACATAATGATATATAAATATAAATATAAATATATATATATATATATATATATATATATATTTGACAAGATATATTCTTGTGGCTTGAGATAAAATATATCGTTTTCACTTTAAAAATATTTAAGAAAACAAAAGTTAAAAAAAATTATGGGAGCCCCTGTAGCTAGATTCAATCAGTTGCATTAATTAACCTTTATGGAGTGTTACAGATATCTGTGTAGAATAGAGTGTTAGTTTAAAAAAAAAAAAAAGCCACGTGACTAAACTAATGAAAAAAATACATGTGTGGAAAAATACTATCTAGACCCCCAGGATGCTACCCAGATGGTAAAGCAAGGAACGACCCAGTAACCCCTCATCCCCCTATGTGTTTGCAAATCGGGGATCTAGCCTGGGTATTTTAGTCAGGCAGCAAAAATTACCTAATTAGGGCACTCGCATCTGAAACTGAAGGATGTGGAAAACATCTCTCCAGCAGCAACTTGGTGTCCCACTGATTCTACCTCGTTCTCTTCGTAGTCTCCTCCTCTCCCCACTCCACATACCCACTTCCCCACTGTATCAGAAGAGAAAATGTTTGCTTTCTGGGGTAAGATGGCGGATTGAACGCTTCCGAGATAGAAGAGTCAGGGTAACAAAGGACAGTCCATATCCCCGGGACAGAAAGAAAGAAAGAGCATCAGAAAGAGGTGACAGTACAGATGAAACAGGATAGGAAAATAGAAAGGCTGAGGCAAGGGCAGGCAGAAGCAATCTGCAGTCCCAATCCCCGCAAGGGGAAAGAAGAGCTGGAGCCCCAACCACTCGTAAGCCTGTCAGCCTTGGTGACAAAAGACTGGCAGTCCCAGCTGCGGGATAAATCCACAGTACTCGCAAGCCTTAATCCAGTGGGGGGAGGGGAGATAATGCCTCCTCCGGTGGGGCCCGTTAGCTGCGGGGGGTGGGGTGGGGGGGGGATCCTGCATCCAATCCCCGCATCCAAACCTCTACCCAACCCGGTGCTTCAGGAGTGCTATACCAGATGCCTAGCCGAGAAAGGACCTATTGTTTGAGACCAGGCTACTCTGGGACTCTGAAAACAAGGAACAGTCAGTCACAAGTCAGAGAGCATGGGGCCACTCTGCCAGAGAGCCAGAGTGGCAGACCGCTACCAGACACAGAAGCAAAGGGGAGGGTCCGACGGTGAGGCCGGCTGGGAAGTTGTAGGGGCCGGAGCTCAGCGAGGGCGCCCCCTCCCTGAGTGCTGGGAGCGAGGGCCCCACAGCCAGCGGATCCCTGCAAAGACACAGAGAGATCCAAGTCCTGGCTGGCGGATTCCTCGGCCTCTGGAGTTGCCTCTGGTTTGCTGTGCATTGAAACAAAGCTCTTGGAGCCTAGAGTTGGCCGAGGACTTTCAAGGGGAGGTTTGCTGCTGGGCTGGGGCTGCGTGCCCAGAATCAGGCACACAGTTTGGCATCTTCACCCCGTGCAGAAATTGAGCACTCCTCCATTCCTCCACTCCGGGGACATCCCTGTCATTTCTGGATATACAAACTTAAGGAGCGGGTGTCTATGGGTTGGGAAGCTGCCCAGCCCTCGGGCCACATACTTTGGTCAGCAGCAGCTGTCAGGACACAAGGAGGGGAAGCTAATAGCTCACGGTCCAACCTTCACTGAGGCAGAACCTTCTGCTTAAACAAACCGAAGGCTTTCTACAGGCTTCAAGCCCCATTCACCGCTCTCCCTTCACCTGGCAGATTCCAGTACTAAGAACCCTGAAGAAAGTCTCTTGATCGTGTCCCCCCCCACACACACACTTTTTTTCTTTTTACTATATTATGTTTCTACTTTATTTCATTGGTACTTTACTTTTTTGGTCCTCCTTTATTTACATAACTTTACTTACAAACTAAATTTCTACTCCATATTATAACCTTCCTCACACCTTTGCTTAACCTAGTTTCATCTTTCCCTCCCCCCTTTTTTGCCCCTTCCTTAATTTCACCCTTTTACCTTTATCTTTATTAATGTGAAGACTTTTTATTGGTGTGTATTAATTATACATATCACCCGGTTTCCTTATGTCTTTTCTATGCATGTGTATAATTTGCTGGTCTTGCTGCTGAGACAGGATATCTGACAGAAGCAACTTAAGGAAGGAAGGGTTTATTCTGGCTCCAGTTCCAGGAAACGGGGCGCATCAGCTCAGGAAAGGGACGGTGGGAGAAGCTGCATGTAGCTGGTCATACTGTGTCCACATTCAGGAAACGGACAGAATGAATGATGTGGTTTTTCTCAACTTACCAGTGGCTGTGCCATTGTGGAAAACATCTCTCTCTCTGCAAGAAACAAGTGATTGACACCCTCAAGAAGCAGCAAGGCCCTCGAAACCTCTCTCCCCTCATGGCAGAAAGTGGATAAGTCCAGTCTTGTACGGGTCTTCCAGAAGGAGTCACAGCTACTGAGTGTTCAAGAGGACAAGGACCAGTCGTGCCTAGATGACATCTTTATAGACTCTGACCCTTTCAGCTCTTGGGACTTTTCTCCTTCTCCCTCCTCTGAGCCTTGGAGGGCATAACTTGGGGCTGACAATTGAAGAGTCATTGTCAATTCTGAGTCTCTGCAGTAACTGCTACCCACTGTGATAAGATGCTTCTCTGGCCCAAACTGGCAGTACCACTAATGTAATTGCTGGAGTCACACTTGTGGCCCTCAGCATTTCTTGGCTGTATTGAAAGCTTTTAAAAGATACACTTAATCATTTGTGTGTCTATGCCTACGTGTATGAGTACATGCAGAGGTTCCTGAACTTCTGTGTGTGCACATAAAGGCCAGAAGAAGGAAATGGGTGTCTTCCTCTCTTCTCTAACTGTTCCTTTGAGGCAGGGTCTATTCCCAACTTGGGGATCATGTTCTCAGCTATACTAGGATCCAGCAAGTTCCAGCAATCCTCCTGTCTCTGTTCTCTATGGAGCTGGGGTTTCTGGCATATACTAGATGCCCAGCTTGTTACACAGAAGCTAGGATTTGAACTCTGGGCCTTGTGATCACCCACTTAGCCCTCTCTCTAGCCCTGTTAATTTAAAAAAAAATTATTTATTGAATGTATGAGTGCTTTACTGCATATACATCTGCAGACCAGAAGAGCACGTCAGATTCCCTTATAGATGGTTGTGAGCCACAATTTGGTTGCTGGAAATTGAACTCAGGATCTCTGGAAGAAAGGACAGTGCTTCTAACCACTGAGCTATCTCTCCAGCCCACCCTATTAATTTTTAACTATAGTTTATTCCCTGCTGTTTTCACAGCTTTTCCAGGATTACTTGAGGCATACTAGTTCGATTTATTCGATTGTCATTGTATTTCTATATCTGATTTGTTTGTGCTTTATTGCTGTGTTGGTGTTTTGCTATCTTCATTCTGGGTTGGTACAGACAGTAAGGCCTCAAGAGAAGGAACTGGAGAGATGGCTCAGGCGTTAAAAGAGCGCTTACTTACTGCTCTTGCTGAAGACCAGGGTTTGGTTCCTTGCACTCATAATGGGCAGCTCACAACTGCCTATAACTCCAGCTCCATACGCTGTGTGTGTCTAGCTTGTTCTCTCGGTGTCTCTCTATAACTGCCCCAGTAAAACTGTTTCCCTCTCTCCCTCTGTGCTGTCCCCCTCTTAAATAGCTTCCCTTCCCTCTCTCTTCTCATGAGAGTCGGGCAGATCCTGTTCTGTCAGATCTTTCTCTGGTTCATCACTTTGTCTGCCACTCCATTAAACATCACTTTCAAACATGGCTGCTTCCTTCTACAAACTAATTTTACTTTCATTGTTCAGGATTAAAAGTGTGTGCTAAGGGCTGGGCCATACCACAACTAGAAACAGGTTTGTTTGTTTGTTTGTTTTCAGTAAAAATCAGAATCATGGGGGTTCACAGTGTGATCAAGTACCCTGCAACATGTGAGACTTGGACTTTGGATTTCTAGTGTTTGAATTGTTGGTTTGGAAGGGAGGCTTTTAAGGTTGGATTGACTTTTTCATCATGGGATAAACATGAGCCTGTGGAGACAGAAAGTGTGTGATGATAGTGTTGTCTGTCAACTTGACAAGATCTAGGCTCATGGAAGAGTTGCCTAGGAATCACTGCAGGCACACATGTAGGGCTTCTGAGCCTGCCTCTGCAAGGTTACTGAATTAGGTTAATTGAAGTGGGAAGACTCACTCTGAACATGTATAGTACTGTCCCATGGGCTGGAGTCCTATACCAAATACAGGAGAGCTCAGGCACAAAGCAGCAATCATCACTGGCTGCTTCCTCCATGCGAATGCTAAATGACCCTGCCTCCTGTTCCTGCTGCGTTCCCTGTGCTGATGGTGCATCCTGTCCTTCCTTGGCTGACCTTTTTCCCAAGTGTTTGGCATAGCAATAAGTAAGACAAGTTACCTCGAGTGAGACATTGAATCATCTGGATAAGAAATACAGCAGTCTGAATGGGAACTCCAAAGAGACACACATTCTGGATAGCAGCACAGGAAAGTTCTAGAAATGTATGCTCAGTATATCCAATAACCCAGTGGAAAGCCACACAAGTGGGTGGAAGAATGGCTCACAGTGACTGGCAGGGGGTAGACACTTCGTTACAGAAAGCCACTTACTCTGGAGGCCATTTGTTGCCATAGCATTATTTCTTGAGTGACTTTCAGTCTAGCTAGCACAGCTGGCCTGGGGGCTTGTCTCTCTCTCTCTCCTGAGTGCCGAGATTACAAGCAGCTAGCATATCTGCCCAGCTTTTCTACAAGAGATCTAGGAATTTGAACCTGGGTCCTCATAACTTACAGGGCGAAAACTTTAAGCCATATCCCAGCCCCACCTATAAGTTAATGATCACGGAATTAAATCTTTGGATCTGTCTCTACATAGAATACATTCTTCACCACTGTATATTACAGCCTTTTCTAGTTGATATGGCATTTGAAGGGCATAGAATCCTCTTCCTCCTCCTTTTCTCTCTCTTCTTCCTCCTCCTTTTTTTTTTTCTGTCTATCTGTTTTGAGACAGGATTTCTCTGTGTAGCTCTGGCTGTCCTGGGTTCTGTAGACCAGGCTAGGCTCAAACTCAGAGATCTACCTGCCTCTGCCTCCTGAATTCTGAAATGGGATTAAAGGTGTGCACCAACACCACCCTACATACTTACTCCATCTTCTAAGTAAAGTGTTTCAGCCTGTGTGTCAACCTCTCTGGCTCAAACTCTAAAGAGCTACCTGGTCAAGAGTCTTAGAAACAGGCAGGCAGGTGGTAGCACATGCCTTTAATCCCAGAACCTGGAAGGTAGGGGCTGGTGGATCTCAAGGCCAGCCTGGTTTACATAGTAAGTTCCAGGACAGCCAGAACTATATTGGGGGAAAAAAGGCATTTATAAAAAGATAAGTAATATACTTTAGATCTCAAAAGCCACAAGCAAATGATGTGATTGCTTTAAGCAGGCTGGGTCACTCAGAGTATGCCTTTGAAGATGAGATTCCTTCTGGTCTGCTTTCGAGCCAATATAGTGTGAGTATGCACACACTGCATGCCAAGAGAGACTGGGTTAACTACAGAACAAGCTGCGAGCAGCAAGCAGAGCCCTCCTGTTGGGATTCTGTAAACCCCACCCCTCAATTACCTGGCAGTAGCCAGGTATGCTTTGCCCCAGTAACCTGACACTATAAAAGGGGCTGCTTGCCCCCTCCTCTCTCTCTTGGCCTCTCTTACCTCCTGACTCTCTTGCTCTCCCAACCCTACCCTCCTCTTCCCCTTCCCTTCCCCCCTCTCTACCTGCTTATGGCTGGCCTCTACTCCTCTACTTCTCTCTCTCCCTCCCTCCCTCCGTCCCTCTCTCTCTCTCTCTCTCTCTCTCTCTCTCTCTCTCTCTCTCTCTCTCTCTCTCTCTCTCTCTCTGCCTCTACTATCCTCTTAACTTTCCCATGACCTGAATAAACTCTATTCTGTACTATACCGTTGTGTGGCTGGTCCCTCAGGGGGAAAGGATTTCTAACATGGGCCCCTCAGAGGCATCTCCCTTGCCCCCAGGCCTCTCTGCATCTCCATGGGCCATATGCCATATGCCCCCCACTCTCTTCATCCTTCCCTTAACATTGGTGCTGAAACCCGGGACGTCATCTTTTCACAACATTGGTGCCCCGCGATTTTTCCTTTCAGTGACTTTTCCTTTCATTAGTGCCCGGTCATCTTTTCCTTACACCTCCTGTGTTGCTTCTAGGAAACAGAGGAACACCTTTAAGAGGTGGAGTCTGGTTGGGGGAAGGCCACTGAGGGGACGCTTTGAAAAAGCTGTCAATACCCCCTCCTCATAATTCCTGAACCATCAGGATGGAAGCAGCTTTGTTCAGCTAAGTATTCCTGTGTTTGGCCTTGCTAAGGCCCAAAACAACAGGGCAAATGGCCAGTAAGAAAGTACACACACCAGGAGGTGGTGGCACATGCCTTTACTTTAGCTACTTGGGAGGCAGAGGAAGGTGGATCTTGTAAGGGTCCATGATTCCTCAAAAAAAAAAAAAAAAAAGAAAGAAAGAAAGAAAAGAAAAGAAAGAAAGACACCTGGACTCAAAGTATGTAAACGCAAAGAGTGTTTTATTCTGCAGAAGTCCAGAATGCTGGGTCTCCCATTTTCAAGATGGAAAGACAACCAAGTGTGTTTCTGACTTATTTTCACTCCCCTAGCCTTTAACATATTTAAAAGCATATATAAATGGCATGTTGCCATCTGTGGAGATCATTTTTGGCACCTCTGGTCAGTTGGTGGTGAGAAATATTAATTTTTCAGGACACCTTGAAGCTGATTATAGGCAGGAAACTGGCTTCTGTGCTGCGCCCTATAAGGGCTAGAATTGAGCACATTTGCATCTGAAATTCAGAGAAAAACTCTTAGGACTGAAGCCCAGGAAGGGACATTTACATTTGAAATGTGGCTCAGGACAGGGCTAACTCAGTGGATGTAGGCTGTGGCAGCATCGTCCCTGATCTTCACACCTGATCTCCAAAAAGACAGTTATAGAACCTTTGATTGTTAACTTGCTTGTTCCCTGTCTCAGAACTGATGTTATCTTTCGGCAGGTAATTATAAAGTGGTTTATAACAGGGCTAATAAACGAGGCAGAGCTTCAGCTTCTGCCATGAGGCTTAGGCCTCAAGTCAGGCTGAAGTCATGTTGTAGCTTTAACTAACCTTGTCTCCTTTTTCTTTCAATCCTCACTCCGGCTCTGGGAGAACCAGCTCAGACAATCATCCCCAAACCCCATTCTTATGAGGTTTACTCACTGCTGGCCCAAACTTTTCTAAACTTTCCTCTGCTCGTGCTTCCTTTCCTGTATCGGCCCTGCTGGAGCCAGACATTGGGGCACCACCTGACCAAGCTCAGTCAGTCAACCAGGTTCTCCAGTGGTGGAGCAAGGATTAGAGAGAGAGAGAGAGAGAGAGAGAGAGAGAGAGAGAGAGAGAGAGAGAGAGAGAGAGAGAGGGAGGGAGGGAGGGAGGGAGGGAGGGAGAGAGAGAGGGGGGAGAGAGGGGGGAGAGAGAGAGAGAGAGAGAGAGAGAGAGAGAGAGAGAGA
Source organism: Micromys minutus (assembly GCF_963924665.1). Taxonomy (NCBI): domain Eukaryota; kingdom Metazoa; phylum Chordata; class Mammalia; order Rodentia; family Muridae; genus Micromys; species Micromys minutus. The sequence goes on from NC_137981.1 coordinate 32,527,209, forward strand.
GAGAGTTAGACAATACTGCAGCATGACCCCCAGCCAGTTCTGAGAGGCTGAAAGGGTGGACTTAATTCTTCCAGTGTGCTTTTATACCATTTTAATTACATGCAGGTAATAATAAGGTCAGTTCTAGGCTAAAGGAACCAGCAAGACAATAAACACAAATAGTCAGGGGCCAAGAAAGGCCATAAACCGAATCCCATAATCAGTATTTCTAAGGGCTTGTAAAGATGACAAGATTATCTGAGCCTACTTCCTGTCCGAGGTAAATCATTCTATTGCCTGAAGCCTACTTCTTTGTTCTAGCCTAAAATCAGATTCCTCTCTGAGCTTACTTCCCTATCCTAGCCCTAAGTCAAATTATTGCCTGAAGCCTATTTCTTTGTTCTAGCCTAAAATCAGATTCCTGCCTAAACTTACTTTCCTGTCCTAGCCCAATGTCAAACTCTTGCCAAGTGACCCCAAAAGCTCTCCACACAAGTGAGCTTGCAGACCTGATTTAAAGCACATTAGGGTACCCCAATTAGGGTACCTAGCATTCCAGAGCCATTTCTGGGGCTTGGGGGCTTGAGCCTGGGGTATTTTGTTTTGTAATTCTAGTAACTGACTTGCCTGGATTTGCCTAGTTTTTAAGCTTCATCTCCGGGACTGCCATTTTGAAACTTGTCATGGAGTCAGTCTAGCCTTCTCAATCTCTGTGAAAGAGGCCAGCCTGGTCCACAGAGCAAGTTCTAGGACAGCAGCCAAGGTTACACAGAGAAGCCCTGTCTCAGAAAAACCTAGGGATGTAGCTCAGTATTGTTTTTCTGCTATACACAATGTCCTCAGTTCAACCCACAGCACTGTGTGAACCAAGTATAATGGCACACACTAGCGCTAAAGAAGCCAAGGCAGAAGGACCAGAAATTCAAAGTCATCATCAGCTACATAATACCTTTAATACAGATGGAGTTTGGAGCTAGCCATCGACACTTGAGACTTTGTTTCAAAAATAAAGGGGCCTAAAAAGATGGTTCAGACATTAAGAGCACTGACTACTCTTCCAGAGGACCCAGGTTCAATCTCCAGAACCTGTAAGACCCAAATTGAGTCTTATCTATTTGAGGCTCCCATGAATGAGAGATCCCGGACCGATGCAAAAGGAAGAGGTTTATTAGTCCCGTGCACTGGGGTGGCCTACTTCCAGAAGAGAGGTGACCCCAAAAGAATGTTACAAGAAATTTTTATACTTTTTAGGGGTACAGGTGTTGTAAGACCCCGAGGAGTCTTAGCTCAGGAGCAGGACCCACAGAACACAATTAGACGATAGATCACTGTAATAACAAGAGGTTTACTTTTAATTCCATATATATGGGGTTGTTCATCCTCTTGGAGTCAACCCCGAATTCAAAAAGCACACATCTTTTATTCTTTACAGCTGGCAGATTTCAGCAACCGAGTAATTGGCTTACTCTCATTGGTGGATCTTAGGACAAAAAATCAGGTATTGGCTAGCCCCGCTCAAGGGGCTATTCTTGGTTCGGTCATTTTCTCATCTAGTTCTTGAGTTTGTCCTTGGAAGGGGATAGCTTGGAAAATTTTCCCGGGGTGGGGTGGGGAGGAACTGGGTGGTCAGTCAGGGTCAGTCTGACTCTTGATGGTTTTTCTCAGAATTTATCACTGGGAGGGGTAGAGGGTCTCTTTGTTTTCTAAAGCAGTTATTTTTGTTTTGCCTTAACTCAGCTTGGTCAAGATAGCTTGACCTGTTCACTAAAACTTTGTTTTTACATTTTCAGAAAGTTGTTCATATATTTTAAAACTTTGAGGGGTTTTGTCCTGTTTTGTTTCTCAGAATTGGGTGATTAGAGCATGAGTTAATTATGATATGCCTCAGTGTAAGGAAAAGATGATGGGGCACTAATGAAAGGAAAAGTCACTGAAAGGAAGAGTCACAGGGCACCAATGTTGTGAAAGGATAACGATCCGAGTCACAGCACCAATGTTAGGAGAAGGATGAAGAGAGTGGGGGGCACATGGCCCATGGAGGTGCGGCGAGGCCTAGGGGCAAGGGAGATGCCTCTGGGGGGTCCATGTTGGGAATTCCTTCCCTGAGGGACCAGCCACACAACAGTATAGTATGGAATAGAGTTTATTCAGGTCATGGGAGAGTTAAGAGGGTGGTAGAGGCAGAGAGAGAGAGAGAGAGAGAGAGAGAGAGAGAGAGAGAGAGAGAGAAGTAGAGGAGTAGAGGCCAGCCATGAGCACATGGAGGGAGAGGGGGGAAGGGAAAGGGAAGAGGAGGGGTAGGGGTGGGAGAGTAAGGCTGCAAGAGCACAAGAGCAAGAGAGGCCAAGAGAGAGAGGAGGGGGCAAGCAGCCCCTTTTATAGTGTCAGGTCACTGAGGCGGAGCATACCTGGCCACTGCTGGGTAATTGAGGGGTAGGGTATACCTGGCTGTTGCTAGGTAACTGAGGGGTGGGGTTTACAGAATCCCAACACTCAGGACCCTATCTAGGGCTTTCTAGAGGGCCAGGTGGCTATCAGTTAGTATATTCTGGGTTTTTTTTTTTTTTTTTTTTTTTGTTTGTTTGTTTTTTCTGAGAATTACTCTGGGCCATTGCTTTTATTTGTCAGGCACAGGCAGGATCTCATAGCCTTGGGATGACTAGAAAATCTCTGAGTCTGACTTTAACCATTTCTGTGTCTTTAGGGTCTCACATAAATGGGGTGTTTTGGGAAAGTCTCAGAGTCCCTAAAAACTTTTTTTTTATATCACAGTTTACATCAGCAAGATTATAATTTAAATTCATTGGCTAATCATATTGGCCTTTGAATCTATTGATTTAAAGCATGTGACAGGTCTTGGGACCAGAGGGTCAGGTGACTATCGGTCAGAACACTGAAGTTTTTCAAGAATGTTCCTGCTCCTCCCAAGAACTGTAGGTGGAGAATGGAACTTGGCCTAGCCTTGATCTGAGGCAGTGGGTGTAAGGCTGGGTGTCCAAGACCAGCTTGGGCAAACAACTTGGGTTCCCCCAGAACAGGATCAAGGATTGAAAGAAAAGAGACAAGTTAGTTAAAGGTTACAACATGACTTTGGCTAGCTCTGAGGTTGAAACCTAGAGGCTGATGGGAGGCCTTTATTTATTAGTCTTCTTATATACCACTTTAATTACATGCAGAAAGATAACATCAGTTCTGAGATAGGGACTAAGCAAGTTAACAATCAAAGGTCCTGTAACTGTCCTTTTAGAGACCAGGTGTGAAGATCAGGGACAAATGGTGATCAAAGAGGCTGCCACTGCCTATATCCACTGAGTCTGCCCAGTTCTGAACCACATTTCAAATGTAAATGCACCTTCCTAGGCTTCAGTCCTAAGAGTTTTTCTCTGAACTTCAGATGCAAATGTGCTCAATTCTAGCCCTTACTGGGCAAAGCACAGAAGCCAGTTTCCTGCCTATGATAAGCTTCAAGGTGTCCTGAAAAAATTAATATATCTCCACCACCAGCTGACCAGAGGTGCCAAAAAGGCTCTCCACACTCAGGTCCTTCATTTCCCCTTCCTCTAGGCCACCATTTAAATCTTGAAACCAAAGGTCATCTTGTTCCACAGCATCATACTGTTTGAGCACCATTATTTGCACTGTTAAAGCATCCCATGATGAATGCAACTAAGCAATTCAAAATGCAAGGATGAAATTTTAGGAGCAAACATAGAATGATCAAAGGTTCTTTCAGAGTTGAAACTAAAGTGACCCCCTCCCCACTTGCTGTAAAAACAATAGGTCTAGCTGAGGCATCAGCTGAACTAAAACACAAAACCCCTTGGTCTGATTCAGGACCTGAAGATGTACACAAGGGGTCAATCCTGAAGAGCAAGACCACCAGATATCCTCAGGGGGAATCAAAAATCCATCTGGTCTACCATAGTCATGAGTAAAGTTACCAAAAAATCCTTTTCTCTGGGAGGACAGTGCCTATGCATAGTCCTGGCCAGCACAGTTGTTGCAAGGTGAGAGATTATCATTGTGTCGTTCTGTCTTATGGGGCCCGAAGCAGCTATTCTCATAATATGAGGGAACTGTATCATACCAGAGCCAACAAGAGGTGGTAAGGGAAGGCTTGGTTGAGTTTAGAACTAGAAAAGACTTTTCTATAAGGTTTAGAAGTGGGTGCTCATCTCCCTGGGAATCTTGATTAGAGAACAGGTTTTCTATTATTGAGGCCACTCTGGTTACCACAGTAACCCCAGTCACCACCTTCATCAATGGCCTTCCATGGCCTCTCACAGAGCCAAGCCTCAGCTGCTCTTCATGACCCCTTCATTCCTTCATACCAGCACCACCTGGGTAACTAACTCTTACACATTACCAAGTCCAGCCACAGCACGAGGTACAACCTTGGCTATCTCTGGAACATAGCCTCTTTGTGCTCTCAGAAAACAGTTCCAGAAGATTTTGCCTCTTCTTAATCACCAATAATTTCTCAGCTCTAGCCGATCAGCATCAATAGTCCTAGTAAGGTTTTGCTTTAGTAGTTCTGGTATCTTGTTAATCACAGCTGATTCTTCAGCTCCAGCTAGCCAAAACCACAGAATCTTCATAATCTAAACAGCAACAGCCAGTACAGGTAGGCAATTTCCTGATATGTGCAGAAGGTTTTGAATTGAGAGCTCGTGAAGGCAGAGCCATTATCAGTTTTGATCTGTTTGATTGTTTGCCATAATGGCAAAGGTGGAGAGCATATGGTGAATTGATCCTTGTGAGTTTTCACTTGTTTGGGCTGTAGCCCATATAAAATGTGAGTATGTATTTATGGAGACAAAAACAAATTTCTGTCTACCAAAAGTGGGGAATATCGGTGATATCAACTTGCCATAAGGTATTGGATTTGAGGCCTGAGGGATTGGCGCCCACAGTTTGTAAAGCTGGGGTGGTGATAAGGGATGCACAAGGGAAGCATGTTTTTATTATCTTTTGGAGTTAAGCAGAGGGGGATGTGGGGGAATGAAGCCCCTTTATATTTGTGTGCGTGCATGCATGTACAAACGTAATTGGTCTGCTTGCTCAATGGAGGCTCTGAATGTCCCTGATGAGGCAGTTTGGTCATTTCCCTCAGCTATCAGGCCTGGCAGGGGACTATGAGATCTGACATGCTGTGTGTAGATGGGGGAGGCTCTGTCCTGTAGGAGGGTAGAACCCCGTGTGAGAAGAGGGGAAAGAGGGTTGGCATCTAGTCTGACAAAGGACCCTGGCAGCCAGAGGAGCAAACTGACAGCAAATACACTGTCTGAAGTCAAGGGGGCCCTTGGCTTCTTTTAGAGCTGGATAGATGGCACATAATTCTTTGTATTGGAGGGGGGGGGTGATGGGGCAGCTCTGAGTTGGAGAATAATGGGTTCATCCTCAGGGGAGTAGTATACTACTGCCGAGGCTCCACTCTTCCCCCCATCGGTAGTATTGAGGGGGTTCCCACAATGGGCCTTTTTGAAAATAGTTGGGGGGGGGGCAGACATTGCAGAGGGAGGACAGAGGCCCATTTTTCATCAGGATAATGGCTGTCAATTTGTCCTGGGAATCCTATTAAGTTGATGGCTAAGCAGGGGTGGTTTTTGATTAGCCACTGAGTGTCGGAGAGGGAGAATGGGGTAACAAGAATGTCAAGTTCTTTTTTTAAGGTTTGTAGGGCTCTGTCCCTGCCATTTCTAATTATGCTAGGCAGGGCATCCACCTCATTTAAAATTTGGGGTGCACCACCCATCGGGTATTGTTGAGTCATATCTAACAAGAGCCATATCTTTTAGGGCTGTGTTGACAGAATTTAGGCTTGGATTGCTTCGAGGGACAGTGTTCTTGGGGAGGAGGGCCTTTTGTCTCCTTTCAGGAGATTGAAGAGGGATTGAGAAGTGCTTTCGGGAGAGGGGGGATCCAGGGTTGAAGCCAATTAAGATTGCCTAAAAGGCTCCGGAGGAAGGCAAGAGTTTGAGGGGGAGATCTCTCTTCCTAAAAATGCAATGGGCAAAATAAATTGGATTTTTGTGAGGGGCTATTTTGAATCTTAGGGCAGATAGGGAAGGTTTGAGTTGGTCCTTAAGCTGAGAGGAGGGTGGAAGTGTCTCCCCATGTCATCCATGCAATGGTACACATTGGGTCCTTTGTCTAAGTAGGGTTTTAATGCAGTGGCTACAGCCTCCTGACAAATGGCTGGACTGTTAGCCATTCTCTGAGGGAGGATAGTCCACTCATGAGCTGGACCAGAGTTGTTAACGGGGGGCTACTGAGAATACAAAGCAATCATATTCAAGAGGTGGGGAGAGATGGGGGAAAAAGTGGTCTTTTATGTCTATTGCTTGGGGAACATTGATAGGGGTGGCTGAGATATGGGGTAATCCTCTTTGTGGGAAGCCCCAGACTCATATGGATTTGTTAATTGTCCTAAAGTCTTGTGGCAGTCTCCATCCCCCTGAGCTCCTTTTCATAGCAAACACAAGGTGTTCCATGGGCTGCGGGAGGGGTGGATGTGCTGTAATAGAGGCTGTTCTACTAGCTGTGTGCAGATAGCTGAACTAGAACATTGAGTCTTCACCTATTCCAGGATGTCAGGATTTAGACAGAGGCCAAAGGAACCTTCAACCAACACCAGAGAGTAGCTGGTGTTGCCCCTTCAGCTTGTCCAAATCCACATGATGACACTGGCTGAAAGCACAGCAGGAAAAGACAGGTTGCTTGTCTCCAGAGTTGGAGAGTGGGGAGGGGGCTCACCTTCCTGAGGTATCTGTTTGAGCACTGTTTGGGATGTAAACCACGCCAGGAAGTTTGGTAAGATAGAACAAGAAGTTGAGACTCCGTGGGCACACACCTGAGGCTTAGGTGACTCTCAGCTCCCTGCCAGAGTCCTGACTTGAAACACATGCCATGCTTCTCATAAAAGAAATGTGTCCTATGGTCATGTAGGCCCAAGACAGAGTTCTCCATGCTAATGTGGTACCTAGAGGCCCCGAGGGCCTAGCCAATAAGCTTCCCACCCCAGACATTCCTCCTTGCAAAAAGTATTTAATCTCAGGCCCACCTGAGAAGTGGGGCATGGTTTTATGAATCTATTTTTTGCCATGGCAAACTGTTTAGAACCATGGGCTACCTCATCAAGATCCACTGTGGGGAAGGCCTTTGCCTACAGAGCCTAATTCTCCCATAGAAGGCCTGTGTTCCTAGCCACAACTGCCATCAAGCCTGCCTCCGCCAAACTCAGAACAATCACCCATGGGACAAGCTGGGGCTCCCCTCCCACACACATTCCAGGCTAGATGCTGTCCCAGCCCATTAGCCCCCAACTCTGTTCTCTCTTGACTCCCAGCGGTGCCTGGATGTCCAAGAATATGAGAACCCCCAAGGCCTGGGGACCCCCAAACCAGCTCCAGCTTTCCCAACTAAGACTGTTTCATTGCTTCTATACAGCCTGACACCCGTGTGGGGTAAGTACAGTCATACTCCCTGTGTCCCACCTCCCCAAGCAGCAGTGCCCAGTGGTGGAGCAGATTCCTTTGCTTCCATGTTCTTTAAATGCTTCTGTGTCTGTTGTTGGTCATAATTCTCAAACTGTTCTGAGTGACCCAATGTTCAAATTGGTCTGTTGCTTTGCCCTTTAAGCCCACACAATTTAAATGCATCTTTTCTTTCTGTGGAACCTAAACTTCAGCTAGTCACTGAAGAAAGATTATAGCCTGTATTAAAGAAAAATGGTTCCCAGCTTGCTCAGGCATTTTCTTTAGGAGCCAAGAACTCCCCATCATAATCAAAAGCACCACTCTGTATTTTTCTTGGTAAGGAATAGAAAGGAGGCAATCTCGAGTTCTTTAAAATCAAATTGTTGACTTGTGATTGGTGCTTCTGTGTAGCACCTGCATCCTCACTGAACCCAGATCTTGAGACCAAGCTTTGATGGAAGATTATACAAACCATCTCAGGGAGTGTTAGGGACAGCAATGACATGGTGCTCAACTGTAGTCACAGATGGTCCTAGTAACATGACAGGCCTTTGTTCCTTCTTTCTCTGGGCAGTTTGTACAAAGCTGCCAATGTGTCCTCCACATAACCCTTCTGGTTAAGTGCCTTAAAAGCAGAAGTCTTATCCTTTAGTCATTTTCTACCAGCATTTGCCTCCCAAGGATGCCATTGTACGACACCCGCTATTAAGTGTCCTTGGCTTGATGAGTGGACTGAGTGTACAGTACTTTTCATCTGCTGACACAAAAGGATCACTATAGTCTAGCCTGGACCAGCAGGCCATTACTCAATGCCAGATTCCTGAGAGTAAACCAAGGCATGAGAAGGTAAGGAAGATAGGAAATCTTAGGTCATGAGGTCTTATCCAAACAAGCTTATTAGGAAGTACAGCTTCCTCACAGCTTGAGGGGTGGGGTATAACTTATAGAAACACCCACTGTTTTTATAAATGATTTAACAAGGAACTTTAACTCTGTAGACCAGGCTGGCCTTGAACTCCCAGAGATCCCTCTGCCTCTGGCTGCTGAGTGCTAGGACTAAAGGTATATGCCACCATGCCTGGTGGTGACACACTCACTCTCCAAGAGATTGAATTTGGCTAAAGAAAAAAAAAATCTACATACAGGTGTTTTGGGAAGTTATTTTTTAAAACATCTTTTATTCATTCTTTGACAAATTAACACCCATATACAATGTGTATTCCCAGCCTCACATACTCTGAATACATCCCTCCACCTTTTCATATCTTAAAATGTTACAACATTTATTGATTATATTATATTCTCTAGAAACAAAACCTCTAATCTAAGCAACATCCTAAGATTAAAAAACAAACAACAGTCTCCGGTTCTTTTTTTTTATAATAAAGTTGGAAAAAAAGTTTAATTAAAAAACAAAACAAAACAAAACAAAACAAAAAACCCTCAAGGGAGGAGAAAACAATATATCATTTTTTTTTAATGTTCAAAAAAAAAAATCAATAAACTCCAGGTTAGCTGGGCCAAATGGTCCCTCCTTCTAAACCTCTTATTTGCCTGTTTGGCCAAATGGGCATTGGCCCTCTGAATGACTCTGATCAGGCCAATAGTGGCCATCTAAACTTGTAGCTAGGCTCTTTAAGGGACCCAGTCAATACTCTAGGTATCATGTCAGACCTTCCTCAGATTCTTAATGTGGAACCACTGAAAAGATCAAAGCCAAGAATTCTGATTATGAAGTCACTTGGGCTGCCGCTGGCTACTGAGGCCCTGATGCTCTTGCTGGGTGTGACAGGCTGGCCCCATGCATGCCACCTGCCAGGGGTCCTAGAAGACTGACCAATCTGGTTCTTAGACATTAAAAGCATTGGTATGTCTGCCAGTTTTGGAAAGAAAAAAAACTTATAGCTAGGACAAGGTTACAAGTTGAAATTAAAATCTTTCCTCGTCTACAACCTTCCTGGCACCCCTGGATCTCTGCTGAGTCTTAGGGTTTTTCAGAAGCTTGTAAGATTCCTGGGCTCCACCTTAGCCCCCTTGCTGCTTTCTAAATTCCTGCAGCTTGTGAACTGTAGGCTGGTCCCAGCACACTGGGTGTGTTTTGAGAGGACTGCTCTCCTAAACAGTCAGCAGTCCCTTGTTGCCCATGTAGCCAAAGAGGCACTTGGTGGAACGCTGACTGCTGCTCACAGAGGACTAACTGAGAGCCTGCTACATCTCCATTATTTGGATCTAATTTGTCCTGATGCTCTGAGGGAAAGGAGAACACCTGCTGCCATAAGTCTCCAAGACTCTGGGGCACAACGAGCCAGTCTGCCAAGAAGACGCTCTCTTGGTAGCTCTGAGGATACTGCAGTTGTTGCTGGTATTCCCAGTTATTCTGCTGCTGTCCTGGGAACACTGGGGCATGGTTACAATCATCTGCCTTTGTCCCTGCACATAAGGAACATAGTCGGCAAGGGAGGATGTGGAATATAGGCTTTCCTGGGTCTCAGGCTGCTCACCCATATAATACTGCCCAGATTCATCAGGAAGAGTAAAGTTCCTGGGTCTGAAGTTGTAAGAAGAGCCACTTCCAGTGCTTTGGTCCACAGAGTCATATGAGACATACTGTTCACCAGAAGCTTCCTCGGTCTGCGAAAAATTGAGAGCAAGGCCACCTAGTGCCTCTTGGATGTGAGAGATTTGCCCAGGGTAGCAACTGGAAGCTTGTACCTGGGCATCCTGTTGACCTGCAAGCATGCTGTCTTGATGCTTGCGCACTCTTCTGAGGGCAGAAATTTTGACTTTCAATTCTGGTGGTACTCTGGCTCTTTTATTCTGGAACCAGTTCTAAAAGAGAAAAAGGAAATAGCTAATCAAAGCTGCTTTCTAGCAGTGCCCCACAGCACTTCTTTTCTCTTTCATCTGTTTTGTTTGAGACAGGGTCTCTCTACTATGTGGTTCTGGCTGTCCTGTAACTCACTAAGCAAATCAGGTAGACCTCAACATGCCCAGCCCCAGTCAGTTTCACAGTCACCTAGACCAGCCTTACTATCTGGCTTCCTGACCTTGAAAAGACAGGGGAAAAGATGAAGGCGGCCTTTCCCAGGCCTTCCCATTATGACGGAGACTGAACCCTCCAATTGGCTCCCTAGCTCTGCTTTCATGTTTAAGGATGGAAGCCAGCTCCAGCTAACCCTACTCTAGCCCCTTGCTATCAGGACAGAACAGATGGAAACTGTCCCTTAACACTTCCTAGATACTCTACTAGGCTGCTGCTCCCAACCAAGATACAATGTATTACAAATTATGTATTACACTCAAAGATGAAACACTTGGCAATAGTTTGTCATGCCTTGGTAGGTATCTTATTTGGTCCTAAGCACATCTGGCCTTCACTTCTTAAAAGCCTCCTCAAAACAATTATACATGAAAATAACTGTCCAAAATATTTTGAAGGGTGATGAGTTGTAGAAATAAGATGTTTCTTTTTTTAAAAGATGGGGGCCAGGAATTAGGGCACATGCCTTTTAAAAATGTTTTTTAAAGATTTATTTATTTAATATATGTAAGTACACTGTAGCTGTCTTCAGACACACCAGAAGAGAGCATCAAATCTCATTACAGATAGTTGTGAGCCACCATATGTTTGCTGGGATTTGAACTCGGGATCTCTGGAAGAATAATCAGTACTCTTAACCACTGAGCTATCTCTCCAGCCCCAAGGAGACACACACTTTTAATCCCAGCACTCAGGAAGCAGAGGCAGGAGTCTATCTACAGAGTGAGTTCCATGATGGTCAGGGCTACAAAGATTCTGTCTCTAAATAAAGAAAATGAACTTGATGGTACACACCTGTAATCCTAGCACTTGGAAAGTTGAGGCAGGAAGATTCAGAGTTTAAGATCTCTAGTAGGGACTGAGTCATGCTATCAAACTGCCTTCTAAATACTATTGTTTACAGTCATAGACTTGTGCTGCTTTTAACCTTGGTCAAAGAAACAGTAGTTAGTGCAGATATTATGTATCAGTCAAGGGATTGACTCGGTTGAGTGCTTATGAGTGTTCAGCCCTCACTACAGGGACATCTACATCAACAAACCCTCCAAGGCTCAGGGACACCATGGAGGAAGGGAAGTGCAAAGTGCTGCCTTCCAGGCAAGACACAGCTTTGTCTTGGTGGACTCACTTCAAGCAAATAACAACAATAACAATAACCACAGAGTGGCTCTGACTGCCTACACAAGGGCTATGTGTGATCAAACCACTCAACAGTCTCCATGGGGCCTTTGTATAGAGACAACTCTGATCTTCCATTTATTTCTCTCTTTTTCAGGGTGATCTTTGTCTACCTTCGCCTCACTTTATCCCTCACACCTTAGCAAACTTTCCAAATGTTCAACATTTGCAATATTAAAATGTTCTTTCCAGACTGGAGAGATGGCTCAGTGATTAAAGACTAGGCTCATGCTACAGCAAATATCCAGTATGAATACGAAACCACCGAAGTTGCCACCTGGGTAATAACAGTAACTTTTCTTTCTTTTTCTTTTTCTCTTTTTTTTTTTTTTTTAATTTGGTGTGGTTGTGTAGGAGACAGGGTTTTTCCTTATAACCCTGGCTGTACCGAATCTGTCTGATTTTCACGGGTCCCAAGACAGTGTGGCCATTTATTTTTTATTGTTTGTGTATGGTATTTTGCCTACATGTATGTCTGTGTACCATGTGTGTGTGAAGGCCAGAAAAGGGTGTCAGATGCCCTGGAACTGAAGTTGTAGAGATAAGAGCTGCCAAACAGGGGGTGGGAATCAAACCCAGCTCCTCTGGAAGAGCACCCAGAGCCCTGAGCCATCTTCCCACTCCCATGACAATGGCTCCTTAAATGCGTCCCTACTTCCAAATTTTCCTCATAATAGGTTATTTTCCATAAGCTGTGTATAATATGTTCAGTCACATTAAAAGATGAAAACGGACATGTTAACACTGCCCACGACAGCCAGCTTTCTCATGACTCTGCATTTTCCAAATGGCTTCAAAGGACATCTTCACAAAAGGCTCCAGAGATCGAACTTACCTCAATCACTTCCGTTCCACATTGAAACTGCTGTGCCAGCTCATCCTTGGTGGTGAAGTCTGGATAAGGGGAGTATTCAAAGTGTTTTATAAGGCTCTTCAGTTCTTCTTTGGTAAATTTATGTCTCAGTTTTGATTTTCCTCTTCTATATCTCGTCCTTGCTATGCTGTGTTTGTCTGTAGAGCCATTAAAAAAAAAAAATTCAGAAATGCACTGAATGCAGTAGTATCCAGAGAAAAGCTTGTTTGTTGGCTGATTTTTAGTTAGTTTTCCTTCTTTAAAAAAAAAAAAAAGTTCTAAAATAATCAGTTTAGCCTTAATGCTATTATTATGTTTTTTAGAAAAAGATTGGTTTTAGTTGTGTGTCTTTTCTCTGTGTGTGTATGAGTGTAAGTGCTTAAGGGGCTGAGGTATCAGAATCACTTGGAGCTGGAGTTCAGGCAGATGCAGTTGTAAGCCACCTGACTTGGGTGCTGGGAATTGAACTCTGGTCTTCTGTAATAACTGAGCCATCTCTCCAGCCCCACCTACACCCAAAACACTCAATTACTAACATAAATGGGCGTCATTAGAATTTTTCTATATAGTATATACAATTCTGTTAGGCAGAAGAAATGCTTTCCTCTTTTAGTAACTATAAATAAATTCAATTATCTTCATCAATTTAAAGTTGGGTCTTTAACCTTTTATTGGTAGAAATAAGATAGAGCTTCACTTTAAAAAAAAAACAAACTTTAGGGGCTGGAGAGATGGTTCTGCAGTTAAGAGCACTGACTGTTCTTCCAGGGGTCTTGAATTCAAGTCCTAGCCACCACATGGTGGCTTACAACCATCTATAATGAGATCTAGCTCCCTCTTCTTGTGTGTCTGAAGACAGTGACAATGTATTCATACATAAAATAAGTCTAAAAAGAAAAAGACTTAGTAGATCCTTACAGTTATCCTGTCTGTCTGTCTCTCTCTCTCTCTGTCTCTCTCTCTCTCTCTCTCTCTCTCTCTGTCTCTCTCTCTTTCTCTCTCTCTCTCTCTCTCTCTCTCTCTCTCACACACACACACACACACACACACATACACACACATTAATTAAAGCCAGGTTAGAGTTCAACAGCCCATCCTCACAGTGTGAAACCTTTCCAGGTTCTTCTTTTTCTAATTAATTAAGGGGAAGGGGCACAGCGCCCTAAACTTGAAAACATTACAGATCAAATATAAGACTCAGGTGGCTAGGACTAAAGATCTACACTGGAATACTTACAAACTGGAGACATTCAAAACATTCAGTATAAGAGGCTAGAGAGATATCTTAGCAGTTAAGAGTACTTGCTGAAGACCAAGGTTCAGCTTGTGAAGCCAAATAGGAATCTCTTTGTTGTTAATCTCCATACCTTAAAAGAATAAGTTTGTTTCCTAAGCCTACAAACCATGGTTTTCTTTTCTTTTAATTTGCTTATTTTAGATTTGTTTATTATATGTATGAGCACACTGTAGGTGCTTTCAGACACACCAGAAGGCATCAGATCTCATTAGCCACCATGTGGTTGTTTGGAATTGAACTCAGGACCTCTGGAAGAGCAGTCAATGCTTTTAACCACTGAGCCATCTCTCCAGCCCCTCTAATTTACTTATTATTCTCTCATATTACCTCCAGACTGCAGTCCCTCTGTTCCCCCCTACCCTCAAACACAGCATATGTTGTAGTAAGAGTAGGCACTGCCCCTCATGTTAAGGCTAGACAAGGCAACCTAGTGGGAGGAAAAGGTTCCCAAAAGAGTGGAAGACCACCCCTGCCCCCACTGTTAGGAGTTCCACAGAACACCAAGGTACTCAACCAAAACATAAGCAGAGGGCCTAAGCTAGACCCAGGTTCCCTGATGGTCCATTCAGTCTCTGTGAGCCCCTGAGTCCAGGTTAGTTGATTCTGTAGGGTAAACCATGTTTTTCAACCAACACTGAACTTGATGACCCCATGATGTATATACACCCAGTCCTTTGTCTAGTTAAACTCCTGAACCTATGATATATGATAGCCCTTTTGCCTTATGAAAGGTCTTACCAGACATTTGATGAGTCTCCTTTTACATGATGAGTCTTGCACTGATCTACCCCACAGGCAGCCTTGAGTCCAGAGTCCTCCTTTCTTCTGTCTGGGTTTTAACAGCTGTTTTCAATCAACTCTAACCCTTCCCCATAAAAAGGGGCCTCAAGTAAGTGAGGGGCTGCTCACTGAATCTTAAGTTTGGGAGAGGCAAACTGGCCAGTCTAAATAAAGCTTGCTTAATCAGATAGTTGTGGAAATGTTTTTCTCAGGTATAAAAAGCTCCCAGTGCTCATGTAATAGCTCACAACTATCCATACACGTGCATGTGATGCACAAACACACATGCAGTCAGTCAAAACATTCATACACATACAATAAATATGTCTTTGTTTGTTGATAGGGTTTCTCTGTGTAGCCTTGGCTGTCCCAGAATTCAATCTGCAGACCAGGCTGGCCTTGAACTCACAGAGATCTACCTACCTCTGCTACTGAAGCTGAGATTAAAGGCACAGGCCACTACTACCCAGTATAAGCCTTATAACTAAGTATAGAGAAAAACATGCACAAGCTCAAAGCAAACCAGGTTGATCTCTGACAGGACAAATCTGTATAAAATCTGGAGGAGCCCAGGAACAGAATAATCAATTAGCCAAGACTGGGACTTCTCACTGCATTCAAGAACAACTCTGCACATTAGCTGAATAACAGAGACAGCCAGGGCTGGGGTGCTGTTCTGTAATCCCAACTGTTCAGGAAGTAAAAGCAAGAGAATCAAGGCTAGCTTGGCTACAAAGAATTCAAGCAATTTAGGGATCCCATGCCTCAAAATAGAAAGTTTAAAAAGCAAAATGTTAAGGGAGTTGGATAGAAAGCTCAGTGGTTAGGAGCACTTGTTTCTCTTGCAGAAGACCTGGTTCAATTCCCAGCACCCATGTGGAAGACCACAACCATGTGAAAGTCCAGTTTCAGATCTCAGCTCTCTCTTCCCACTTTGCAGGCATCAAACATTCATACACTGCATATATAAAGGCACAGATATAAAAATTAAATAATTAAAAAAAAGAATAGGACTGAGTATAGAGGCACAGGCCTGTAATCATAGTGCTTCAGAAGAAGCAGGCAGATCTTTGAGTTCAAGACCAACCTTGTCTATATAGCAAGTTCCATGCAGAGGGCTATATAGTAACCCTGCCTCAAAACAAACAAGACAAAAAATGGCTAGAAATTTAGATCGGTGGTCTGTGACTTTATCAGAAAATGTAAGGCTTTATGTTTGATCCCCAGGACTGCCAATAAAAAGAGAACTAACCCCAGAGAGTTCAGCTACCATCTAAACTAGAAATTCAGTTTTTGCAATAGCAAGCCACTGCAACCTAAAATCAATATGAAGCCCACAGATCGTAGGATGCAGAGAGAATGTGATTTTCTGTTGTATTCAGTTCACTACCCCCAAAGTTGATAGTCAAAAGTATCAACAAATGGCCAAGTATGGCTTAAAGCACCAATTCTCACTCCACAGGCCTCTTTGTGAGGTACACTCTTGATCTCTGGAAGACATGTACACACAGAATTCTTTATGTCAATTAAGAATCCCACAATTTGCTCTCCAAGGATAATTAGGGGAAAGAGAGTATTAGAAGGACTAAGACCATCACATAAACCAAGGGGAGCTCATTTCCATCAGTCCTATCTCATAAGAAATGCAAAAGTGCAGGTGTGTGTGTGCGTTCATGGCTCCAGCAAGAGTGCTTGCTGTGGTTGCAGGACCAGACTTCAGTTCCCAGCATCCAACACGAGGCATCTCACAACTGTATGTAGTTTCTGCCGAAGGGAACTGATACCCTTTTCAGGCCTACACACACACACACACATACACACACACACACACACACACACACACACACACACACAAATTTTAACATGAAACTATTTAATGGATTACCAAAATATACAGATGTAACAGTCAGGGTGCTAGAGAGATGGCTCAGTTATTGAAGGCTGGCTATTCTCCCAAAGGAAGAACTTGGTTTCCAGCGTCCCCTTTGGGTGGCTCACAAACCTCTAAACCATCACCTGCACATACGCACAAATAATAAATTTTAAAAGAACATACAGTAGTCCTCTGCTTGTGGTACCAGGATCAGGAGGTTGAGCATCAGGAAGATTTTAAGTTCAAGACAAGCCTGAGCTACATAATAAACCCAGTTGTTCAAAATAATGAGAAAGGTATCACTGTCAAAGAAAACCAACAACAACCGGAAAAAACAAAAAACAAAACAAAACAAAAAAACATACTACCCACAGTAGTCATCAGTTTTGAAACCTCAACAGCACATTCTGCAGGAACGAGACATTTTGGTTTTAAAATGTATGGAACTTCCAATAGTACCAGTTAGGCTAAGCTGGAAGCCTTGTGCTGTGATTTCAAAGCTATAGCAATAAGCAGTGAAGTGGCAGAGACAGACAAATGGGAAAGAAGAGCCCAGGAAGAAACCCTCATTTCATGACCCAGGGATTGTATTGTGGGTTCAGGTCGCCACTGCCCTTGCATATTTCGCAGGCAGACCAGACTATGGATTAGTGGTACCCAACTTCGTTAATGCGACCTTTGAAACATTTCCTCATGTTGTGGTGACCCCCCCCCCCAACCATAAAATTACTTCTGTTGCTACTTCATAACTGTAATTTTGCTATAACGTAAATATCTGTCTTCTGATAATGGAGTATTTGAGAACCCCTGCTTTAAACTGACTTAAATAATCAAACCAAGGAACTAGCTCAGAACTAGAAGACAACTTCTACTAGACCCACGTTCCCTCTTATATTAAAATGACCTGTAGACTAAACTAACCCACTTCACATGAATGCATCGGTCTACTCTGAGGGTGCAGCCTCTGGGATCTGCACACTTTGTACAGGCCTCAGCTCTTAGCACTGATACATTAAGGGATTTTTTTTTTTTTAAACATATAACCTTTGGGGACCCTGGCCACAATAGTCATCTTCACTCAATGCACTACAATAAACTGTAAACACTCACGAGGTGAGTATTTCAGACATTTAATTTGCATAATAAATGAATGGGTTTATTGTGCATTTAAAAGTAATTAAAATCTGGCCAGCAAGTTGGCTCTACAAGTAAGATTTCTTGCTACCAAGCCTGAGAGGATCTTAGTTTGACCCCTGGGACCCACATGGAAACAGAACTGACTCTTTAACTGCTGTCTAAATTCTGGGTGCCCCTGATTAAAAGAAAATCACAGTCCTGGCTTGCTGAACAAAGTGCTTGCTGATAAAACCAAGTGAATGAAACACGACTAAACTTAGTTTAGTCAGTACATTTTATTTTTCACCACAGTTCGAAAATAAGTCTTAGAAAAACTAAAGAGATCCAGGCACGGTGAAGAGCCTAAATTCCTGCACCAAACACCAGCACCTCTTTCTTGGGTTTCCCAGCTTCCAGAACTGTAAAAGAAAATAAAGTTTTGTTTCTTAATTACCCAAATTCTGCTATTCTTAGAGTAGCAAAAAACCAGAGGACGGCATAAGAAAAAAGGTGAGTGTCATATTCCAGCAGCCAAGGGAAGGAAGGGGGTGAGCTTGTGTGTCAAATACCTACAAGGCTGACACATGAACGTAGCTGGTCCTTAAACCCAATGGCAGGTTGAATTTACTATTGTCCCTGGACAAGGATAGATTTTATCTGAGGCAGGCTAAAGCCACAGAACCATTTTGAACCCAGAGAATCAGTTGTTGGTCAGGCCCAACATTCCCAGGTAACCTAAAGGTCCAACATTTACATTGCTTGCCTTAGGCAGCGTGTCCCCATTGGTTTCTTGGGCCTTGGAAACTATTTCTGATATGGAAGAAAAAGTTTGCCCAAGGGTGACCCTTGACATTGCTCTGACAATTTCTGTACCAACAAGATTAGTCCTTGGCTCTTATGATATACACTCCTAAACCAACCAGTACTAGTGTATAGTTGTTTCTCTGGTGGTATAGACTGAACCCAGGGCCTTGTACTGGCCTAAAAATGTACTCTACCACTAATCTGAGTCCCCAACCCTCCTGTCTGGCCTCCTACTGGTCTCTCTCCTAGAGCTTAAAACACAGCATTCACTTTTTTGAGATTTCTCGGGAAGAAAGCCACAGGCATAATTCCTTGTAAAAAAAAAAAATACAGTCGACACACTAACAATGGGACACCTGATTCCTTGGCATTAAAAGCCTTCTAGTTGGGGCTGGAGAGATTCAGTGGTTAAGAGCACTGGCTGATCTTCCAGAGATCCTGAGTTCAAATCCCAGAAACCACATGGTGACCCACAACCATTTTTTCATGAGATCTGATGCCCTCTTCTGGTGTGTCTGGAGACAGCTACAAATATATATTTTTAAGCCTTCTAGTCTCACCAATGGCATAAACGTTAGATCAAACATTCAGAGGTATTGGCTTACTTTACCTTCCTAACTGCTGAAGGTCTAAGAGATGAATTTTGCTAATTCCCTATTTTTTTCCTGTACTATAAAAAC
Source organism: Micromys minutus (assembly GCF_963924665.1). NCBI lineage: Eukaryota > Metazoa > Chordata > Mammalia > Rodentia > Muridae > Micromys > Micromys minutus. The sequence continues at coordinate 32,546,288 of NC_137981.1, forward strand.
ATCTATAGGGACTATACAACTTGGGACTATTAAAAGACCCAATAAATAATTTGGGCAATGTGTGTTACATGTACATGGTGACTCAGGTTAGCCTCCAACTGATAACACACAACCTTGAACTTGTGATCCCTCGGCTTCAACCCAGTGCTGGGATCACGGGCATGTGCTGCCACACCTTGAACTTGTGATCCCTCGGCTTCAACCCAGTGCTGGGATCACGGGCATGTGTTGCCACGCCTGTTTTCTGTGGGCTAATATTAAACCTAGGGCTTTTTGCCATCTCCAGGACCATTTGGAATAAATACAAATGTATTCTGAGAACATATTAGCTGGCAGTTCTCAACCTTTTCTTCCAGAGTCTCAGACACTGGAACATACTATAAGAGACGTGGACAGTGCATTGGTTCTAAGGCAGTCATTTGTAAGACGACTGGCTGTTGTGGCATATACCTTTAACCCCCATACAGAAGACAGGCAGATCTCAGTGAGTCAAGGCCAACCTGGTCTACACGGTAAGATCTTGTCTCAAACCGTTTCTCAATTGTACATCAACTCACCTTAAAATACAGGCCAAAAAATTATTTCATGCCAAGAAGACCATAAAACAACTTAAATATGAAATTCATGACTGTTGATTTCAGGGGTATATTTAATCTCATCTGCAACTAGATTGAGGGTCTGGTGAAAAAGCAAGGGCTAGTGATTCAGAAGAGTACCTTCCAAGGTTTCAATGTACAATCCAGCTTTCCCTACTATCCTAGAGTACCAGTGTCCAGTCAGGTATAAGGTTCATACCTATAATCCCAGAAACCAGTTTACCACAGAGTTTGGGACCCTCTGCTCAGAGCACAGGAGATCTTGGGGTACCAGCTGTGAACAGCCAGCTATGGAGAGCTTTGGGGGCCTCTTGGAAGTAGTCTGACATTGGGCCAGAACAGGGAAGTAAGCCCAGGCAGGAATCTGATTTTGAGATAGAACAAAGAAGGCTTCAGGCAAGAATTAGTGTTCCAAGTGTTAGTGCATGTGTTAAGGCTCCTAATCTTTTATAAATTGGTCCTGTTAAAATTACTTTTGTTTCTTCCTCAGTAGTGTTAAGTTGTTTACTTTCTAATTGTGTTAGTGTGTTGAAACCTGGCATGTCTGTCATCTGTCAATCAGCTTTTGTTTTATTGCCTGTGAGTGTTACAGGACCTAGGTATTCTGCAAAAAGCTTACAAGTACTGGAAGCGAGTCCGGCTTTAAGCCGAAGCAAGAGGGCAATGGGCTTGGTTATTGCTGGCATAGCAGCTTTAATTGCATTAATAGCACCACTGCTTCTGCAATTGCTTTGACACAAGAAGTTAGGCAGCTTCTTCGGATTGATGCCCTTTTATGATGCTATTCAAATTATTGGAGAGGAGGTTCAGAGCAAGAAGCCATCTCGAGTGTCATGCTAAATACTCAAGGATTTGTGTTACTTCTAACATGTACAGTGATAGTCACTGTGATTGGTCTGGAGACCTTGCCTCAGAATATCAACAAACAGACAAACAAACACCATGGCATTGAAACTAAGCTGAGTACTGAAAACACCAGTGTAGTAAAAAAACATTTAGCCCGTCTTGGATTTCCTTCACAGACACAGCCTCCATTTAATAAGCCTTAAGCAGCAGTAGCTGGGCAACTGCCTGCCCTCCATACTGTTAGTATCTACCTCCTATCCCTAACCCAAGTTATTACTTGCTATATTTCATGGGGGCTGCTCTTAGCTCCAATCAGACAGCCCTCTGGACCATGTTCTCTTGGTCTCTAGACCATGGCGGCTGCTCTCCCTTCTCCTCTCCTGCAGACCAATCAAGAATCATTATCTGGAACCCCATGGCCAGCCACACTGTGAGAAACAGGGTTGGAACCTGCTCAGATGAGAGAACTCCTCCTCGAAGGTTTGCCATATTGACCATTATTGTCCTAAGCTCCCACAACCCCAAGCCAAATTTGACACAGAAATCATGCCCTGTTGACAAAAAAGGCTGTAGCAGCTGAATCTGCTCTTGCTTGGTGGAACATGCATAAAGCAGGAACCCAGCTACAGTCAACCCCAGAGCCCTCTACTCTCAAGCAGAGCTCATCAAGAAGGAATTAAACTGCAGACCCTGCAAGTTGCCCTTTCCAAAGAACAGGAGCAAAGTTGGATTGAGGTGTTTAAAAACTACAATTTAATTTAGATTTCTGCCTTTTTTTTTTTTTACCCTATTACCTCTTTCCCTTTCATTTATTTTTATCTTTACTAATTTTATTTTCCTTCAGACAGAGTCTCACAGAGTATCCCTGGCTAACCAGGAACTCACTTTGTAGACCAGGCTGCCCTCCAACCTCTGCCTCCCAGCAGCAGAGGCACACCACACCCAGCTTTACTTTTACGTATTGTTTTACAATACTAAGGATCAAGTCTGGAGCCTTGCTAGCTAGGCAAGAACTGTGCAGCCAAGTCCCAGCCCCATCTCATTAACGAAAACAAGCCAAACCAAACCAGAAATAATGGTGCTTGCCTATAATCTCAAAAAGGCAGTTCTCTGTAAGGCTAGCCTGGTCTACACAGGGAGTCCCGAGAGAGTCAGGACTATGTAGAGAGAAACCCTATCAACACCAACTCCTTAAAGAGAGAGGGGGGGGGGGAGAGAGCCCAAAGTCCCTAACTTTTGATTCAGCCTCCTTTTCTCTGTCCTATGGATTAAGCCTAAGGCCTTGCACGTGACCATTTGCTCTAATGGGAAATGCTACTTGGCTCCTGCCCTTCACTCACCCACACATCCTGCTCATCTCTACGCCACACATCACTGCAAATAGAATCCCAAGTGCAATCATTTTACCTGCAAAATGTCCCATATAGACCTCCACAATAGGAGAAATCCCATTAAGGTGATCACACTTTTCTTTAGGTACCTGAGTCTCTGGGAAAGCTCTATACCAACCATTTCACCATGCAGCAGCTAAGAGCAGTCACACTGTTTACAAGAGCTGTCCCCATCCTACTAGCCTACATCCATGAGGTTAAAAAAAATAAAAGAGATGAGAACTCACATCCCTATAAACAACAAACAAAAAACCCAGATGCAGCACATGTTAAATACCAAAATGGTTAGACATCCCTGGGCAGAGCATGAGATAAATGGCTACAGAAGCCACAGTTTGGTCCTTATCCAAGCAACTTACTATTTGAAGACATGCCGGAAACCTCCAATCTCAGACCTTGCTCACTGCAGAAGAGAGAAAGGAATTTCCCTGGTTACTGATAATTATATAAGAATCCAAGGCTGCCCCCTCCCCAGACACACCCTAAACAGCCCACCCAATTTTCACACAAAACAAGGCTCCACCCTTGACCCAGATAAATCCTCCACCTGAAATCACCATAGGCACACCTACTGGCAAAATCCAAATTGGTCTTTATTCCAATGCACACATTAAACACACACTGAAAGGAATCTTCGTGTTTAATGTGTGCGTCTTCATAGGATTGGCACTGTTTTATCCCCACCTAGACCAGAGGGCAGTGGAGACAGAGTGCCTAGACCATATGCTTGGCCACATCCCACTGGTAGAGGTGACTGCTATGCAAGAAAGGAAGTCTGGTGAGGTCACAGATGCTCCACAACATGCAATAAATGATTGAGTACGGAACACTGAGAATGTGGGCAATAGAGTGAGTGCCCACCATGACACTGAAATGACATTGCAAGACCCATGTGTTCTGTAAGCATTAAATTGTTTGGCTAACTTATTCTGTTTTTTTTTTTTTTTTGAGGGGCTCATACGGCCCAGGTCAGAAACTCCTGGGGCTCCCACCTGTAATTCCAAGCTACTCAAGAAGCTGAGATATGGCTGGGTGGCAGAGAAGGTTACATCACGTGCCCTTAATACCAGCACTGGGGAGGCTGAGGCAGGCAATCTCTGTGAGTTTGAAGCCAGCCTGGTCTACAGAACAAGTTCCAGGGTTACATGGGAAAACCCTTTCTCAGGAAAAACAAAAAAGTTAAAGAAAAAGGAGAAGGAGATGGAGAAGAAACAGGAGGGGCTGGAGTGTCTACAGTTCAAAATGAACCTAGGAAATTTAGCAAGACCCCCATCTTTAAAAAGAGAGAAAGATGCCGGATGGTGGTGGTACATGCTTTTAATCCCAGGGCCCAGGAAACAGGTAGGTGGATCTCTGAGCATTTGATAGCAGCCTGGTCTACAGGATGAGCTCTAAGACAGCCAAGGCCACACAGGAAACCCTATCTTGAAAAAACAGAGATCAATAAATAAAAATAAAGAGAGAGCTAACCCAAACCCGGGTTTTATAGTGGAGAAAGTCGATGCTTGGGTTTGTTTTCTCAGATCTGTCTGGCAACTGTGTATTTTCTGGATGTGTAGGTGGGAGGTAAGAAGACCTAGAGTTGTTAGTTGTTTTCCATACTTAAGATATAAAAAATAGGCACACCTCACGGCTGCAACATATTAACTCATCTGGAGGCAAAGATGTAGAATTCCTCTTTGTTCTTAAATAATTTGCTGCAGATGTATGAGCAGGTAGAAGTGCTGGTTTTCCTGCATTATTCCCCAGCAATCTGGTTCAAAACTGCAGGTATGTATGTCCTAGCTGGATTGACTCACCTTTAATTCCAGTGCTCTAGAAACCAAGGTGAGGAGTTTAGAAATCAGGTGCTTGAGGCCAATCTTGGTGACATACAAATTTCAAGCCTTGGCTGCTTAGAAGCTCAAAGAGATTATTAATTATTAATATAATAATTCACTATTAGCTATTTACCTAGAAAGTCTACCCTTAAGAGGAGAATGGGTACAGGGTAGAAATGGTGTTTTCTTCTTCTTCTTCTTCTTCTTCTTCTTCTTCTTCTTCTTCTTCTTCTTCTTCTTCTTCTTCTTCTTCTTCTTCTTCTTTTAGTCTGGGTAATTTTTGGCTTGGATTTTGTTTTGTTTTGTTTTATTCAACACAGGGTTTTTCTCTGTGTGGCCCTAGCTGTCCTGGAACTCACTCTGTAGACCAGGTTGGCCTCAAATTTACAGAGATCCTCCTACCTTTGCCTCCCATGTGTTGGGATTAAAGGCGTGAGCCTCCACCAGCCAGCAGGGGGGAAATGTTTTAACTGGGCAAGAGCAAAGGAGCAAGTCCAGGTTGGAGTTTTGGGTTCTGGCTTGATTCCAGGACATATTATATTTGGTGTCCATAACGGAGCAGAGGTTCAAGGAATGTACCTGTGGGACAGATGAAGTCCTGAGCAGCCCCACTCACGAGCTATGGCTGTAGTGGCCCTATGCTGTCTGCTTGAGGACCTCAACCATTCCTCTGGGGTAGTACCATGTTCTCTGGGGTACGAGTGGTGCTTGAAATTCACTGAGTGAGCAAAGCAAGCCAAAGGAAGCACCTGGGAAAAGACATCTCTGCCTTGTTCCTAGGTTGCTGCCTGCCCTCAGCAGCCTCATCCAGTGAGATCACAGGCCTCGACTGGGTTTTATCTCCAGTCTCTGCAAACACCTTTTAACCTATTGGCATGCCCACCATGTTAGATGAGGCCCTGACACCCCACCAGTCCCTTAGATCACTACCAAAAGCTTACAGGAGAGAAGGCAGAGATCTAAGAGATGTCCCAGCTGGCAGACCAGCAAAGTACAGATGAAAGAAAGAGACAAAGAAGCTCAGGCAGCTACTGAAAGACCCCCAAATTGGGGAAGCGCTTCACTCTAGTACCAAGAGAACTTGAACCCAAGAACTCACAGAGAGCCTATCTTGCTGCAATCAGGCAAGAGATTTGTTGGTGGGGGGGGAAGAGGGAGAGACCAGAGCTCTGGGGACAACACCTATCTCACGCAGGAGATAGAGGAGTCAACCCTGAACTCAATTAGAGGGACATATTTATAGGGAAAATTACATAGGCAGTTAGCAACGGGCACAGAGCAATTTCATTGGTTTATTCAAATTGGCACACTCTGTCTGCTTTAGACACGATTTAATTCTAGGCTACTCTATTTTGAGGTGCACTGACCTTGTACTTGTTTTTCTCAGGACTGCAGAACCAGACCTTATCGAGTCTAGATGGTCTGGGTTTGGGCCATTTCTTTGAACATGTTACTTGTTCTTAGCCTTGAGACATACTTGTCCTCAAGGCAGGGTCAGTAGGGACAACTTAAAATTTTAACTCTTTCACTGGCAAATGCCAGCTGAAGTTCAGGAGGGTCATTGTGTTAATAGCAAGAAATAGAAACCCACAAGGATAACCAGAAAGCAAGAAAGAAACAGTTAAATGTAAAGGGAAGAAGGGCTGGAGAAGTGACTCAATGAATAGAGTACTAGTGTGAAATGTGCAAAGCCACGGGTTCAATCCCCAGCACACACCGGTATTTCCAGCACTCAGGAAATAGGAACAAGAAGATCAAGGTCATCAGGAACAAGAAAGAAAATAGACTGGGTTAAGACTGCTCAAAAAATAAGAAAAGTAAAAGGAGATAGCTGGATCTAGTCCTCTCCACCTCCACACCAGTTTCATATTTTAAGGCAGATAGTCACCTTGGCCCATGTATGATCACAAATGACTTTAACTCTCCATGCCCTGCAAAACACATTCCCATAAAAAAAAAAAAAAAGTGAGAAATTCTCTACCTCCCACCCATTCAGAAACAATGGCCCAGCCCAGTCCACCCTGCCTTGGCCTAAGGGACTTCCTTGAGTAAACAGTTCTCAGGAGAATCGTAAAATGTGCTGACTGATAGCCAAAGTCCCAGTTAGGATCTTGAGACATATGTTCACTAATCAATAGGGTCAAAGGTCAATATGCTAAGCCAATGAATTTAAATTATAACCTTGCTGATGTAACCTGTACCCCTAAAAAGTATAAAAACTATAACAGCCTTTCAGGGTCACCTCTCCTCTGGATGTAGGCCACCCCAGTGCACTGGACAAATAAACCTCTTGCTTTTTTGCATCAGTTCCCGATCTCTAGTCTCATTCATGGGAGCCTCAAATAGATAATACTCAATTTGGGTCTTACACCCACCCTAAGCAACCAAAATGTAGACTTGTAGAAAGGGTGAAAAGTAACACAAGTGGTTTTCTTTTTCTTTTGGCCTGGAAAGTGTATGTACTGTAGATTGTATATTTTTTAAATATTTTCTGCGACATGTACTATGCCTGGCTCAGGCCTTCAAACTCTAGACGCTGAGCTCCTGCTGGTCTTTAAGGCCTGTTTGTTAAGTCTATGAAACAGTGTGGTCTGACGAGGGCCTGTAGTTTCATTTTGGTTTTGTTGTTTGTTTGTTTGGGGGAAAAGGTCTCACTGTGTATCCCCAACTATCATAAAGACTAAATAAGTGTGTCCAATAATGCAGCAATGCATACAGCTGGTAGATTTAGCAACTTGGTGACTTAGAATGATATTTTTCTAAGATGTGTACTTATGTCCGTTTGTGGATGGATATCCACATGTCAGTACAGGTACCCTCCAAGGTCAGAGCCATTAGAGCCTCTGGCTAGAGCTATAGGCAGCAGGTTGTGAGTCTACAGACATAGGAGCCTGCTGGGAACCCAAGTCCCCTGTAAGAGCAACCATTCTCTCTCACCGTGAGAGTACTCCATTCTCACTGTAAGAGCATTTCATTCCATTCTCACTGTGAGATCACTCCATTCTCTCTCACTGTGAGATCATCCCATTCTCTCTCACTGTGAGAGCACTCCATTCTCACTACTGAGCCTTCTCAGCGGGCCTCCATATGCCCTCCACCTCACCCCAAGAGTGTTGGCAAGAACATTTCATGTCAATTGCCCATTGAGTCTTCAATTTCTCCAAAATAAATTTTAGCCACATGCTTCTTTCTCACAGGGTACATTTGGCTCATGCTGCCTGACTTCGCTCTGCTTCATCTGAGCTGAGCAGTCCCCAAGCAGGGTTTAAAAAACAAATGTCCTCTGGCCAAAAATATTGCAGTAAATATTTAAAAAATATAAAAGTGGGTTTATCTCTTTATCAGCCCTGAGGTCTCACTCCTCAGGCCCAACCCTGATATGTAGCTGCTAGCACCTCTGTCGCTTGGCCCAAATCACCCGGTTCCAGCCACCCCAAGGCCCAACCCTGTCTTCACAACTCCCTTCCCTTGGCGGTCTTCCTCTGCCTGCTTTTCACCTCCCTCCTGGGTGTTTGTTTACCCCAAAACTGAATACCAATAGCTTTTCAAACAGGCTTACATATTCAACTCTCAATCCACAAACCCCCTACACAACAAGATTACATCAAATAGACAAAGATACAAACTGCTCTTCTATATGAGATATTAGACCTGTAAAATCCTTAATGCTCATAGCTATTTAACGCCATCAATCTCACCTGGGTCCAGCTGGTCTTTGTGACTCTCCATGTTGCAATGTCCTTCACACTCCTCCCTGACCTCTCAGACCTCTCTTGTCTCCACCTCCCTCGAACTACCCAGTCACTGGCTTTCCTTTATTTTACTAATTAAAATGGGAAGGTTTGGATGAAGTCACCTCAGGAGTAGTGACTAGGCAGCACTTCTTAGGGAAGTGGAATTAACATTAAAATACAAAAAACTTCAGGACAATCTACAAGGACAATCTTCAGGACAGTCTTTACAAGGTTGACGCTTTGGGTTTAATTTCCCAAACAAACAAAAATTTAAATAAAAAAAAATCCCCCCCAAACCTAATTATTATTACAAATCATTATTTAGACTTGAAGGGTTTGTTTTTTTATGCAGGACACACTCAGTTTTTCTTACCACCCCTAGCTCCACACCCTATGGATGTCTCTGGTCCTTCCATTAATTCAGTAGCCCCAGGATGCTTTCTATTGTTAACAAAAAATGGGGCCTGGGGGTGACGCTCAAAGTGTGCTAACCTAGTTTGTATTAAGCCCTCAGTGTGATCCTTGTTCCCTAATACCACAGAAGGGCACGGTGTACCTGGTGGCTCATGCCTGTAATCCCAGCACCCAGGTAGAATCAAGAGAACTAGAAGTCCAAGGTTATCCTCAGACTATGTGAGTTCAAGGCCAGTCTGGACAATGTAAGCTCCTAACCCCCAACCCCATCCCAAAAGGCATAAAATAGGGCTAGGAATGGTGACCTACACCTGTAATCCCAGCACTTAGGAACCTGAGGCAGGAGGATTATCATATTGATCACAAAAGAATATAAAATGGGTACTTGTATTAGGATACCAAAATCGTGTCTAACATACTCCTAGTACTCTTGTGACTAAGTTGAGAACCTGACTACGCTGGTCTTGTTCACAGATGCTAGTACCACACCTTACATTGAATGGCTCCTTCTATTTCTGAACACGCTAGCCTCTCCTTCCAGTCATGATCATCTGTCATTTTCCTTTAACCCCACACAGTGCACCCCACACAATTTAAAAAATCTATTATTTTATTGTAATTGTGTATAAATGTTGGGAGGGGAACTGTGTGTTTAAGTGTAGGTACCTGTGTGAGTTCTGGGAATAGAACTTGGGTCCTCTGCAAAAGCAGCAAGCACTCTTAACTGCTGAGCTGTCTCTCCAGCCCTATCTACATTGAGAATTTTTCATCCCCTATTGAAAACTTTAAAAACAAACACACCATCAGTAACTCATATCAACCAAGGAATCCAAAAGCCCCAATTTACTTCCAACCTCATTCTTCATCAGGTTCCTTCTGGTTCTATCCTGTTCTTCCCCTTCAATTAAGTTCCTTTCAGCTAAAACAAATAATAAAATCTTCTCTCTCTCTCTCTCTCTCTCTCTCTCTCTCTCTCTCTCTCTCTGTGTGTGTGTGTGTCTGTCTGTCTGTCTCTTTCTCCCTCCCCTTCTCCATCCTTCCCTCCCCCTCCCCTAAAAAAGTTTGTTTAGATTTTGTCATCCTGCTATCCTGGAAGGATGAGCGAGGCTGGAGTTTCAGGGTGGTCAGCACATTATGCCACCAAACATAATTGTTGGGATTCTGTAAACCCCACCCCTCAGTTACCTGGCAGTAGCCAGATACGCTCTGCCTCAGTGACCTAACACTATAAAAGGGGCTGCTTACCCCCTCCTCTCTCTCTTGCCTCTCCAGGCCTCTTGCAGCCTTGCTCTCCCACCCCTACTCCTCCTCTTCCCCTTCCCTTCCCCCCTCCCTCCATGTGCTCATGGCCAGCCTCTACTCCTCTATTCCTCTCTCTCTCTCTCTCTCTGCTTCTACCACCCTATTAACTCTCCCATGACCTGAATAAACTATATTCTGTACTATACTGTTGTGTGGCTGGTCCCTCAGGGGAAAGGGCCCAACATGGGCCCCTCAGAGGCATCCCCTTTTCCCCCAGACCTCACAGCACCTCCATGGGCCATATGCCCCCCCCACTCTCTTCATCCTCCTTTCCCTAACAATAATGACTTCACCTCTTAGTGGAAAGGGAGTCCAAACACCAGAAAAAGAGTTGTCACACAGAACCCAGGTTCTTCACAAAGGTACAAAAGGTAATCAAAATGTTTCAATTATACATGGAAGAACAGCCCAGTCTCTGGGCTGGAGAGTTCAGGGTAGAGGGCTGTGTATGCCAGCCACACCCTACCATAACAGGTAGTTGATAAGTGGGTTATAGGGGCAGGCACCTCAGTTGCTTAACATTCCCTACTCTCCTGCAGCAACCTTCCTTCCTGATGACCCCACCAATATATTGGGTAAACATATAGATCTATGAGCTCCTTTTCTGTTTATAAAACTGAACCTCTCCCTTGATGGAACATGACATCCACGGTGACATGAATTTGTGTTCCCAGGTTGTGATCATTCCTATTTGGCTCGGAATATGCTACCTCTTGTTTCTTTTGCCTCCCCTGTAAAATATAAGGCATTATAATTCACTTTTAGTATAGGGTGTGCTTAGAGAGCTCATGAAAGAGTCACAAATAAGCAAGAGGCAGGAGGCCCCTCCCTCCCCTGGCAGGAAGCCAGTGCTTAATTATCTCAGAATTCTGAAAGTTAGAAAGTTGTAGGGAGTCGGCTCACTGTCCACTATCAAAAACAAATGTCCTTAGTTGGACAGTGGGGGTGCATACATTTAATCCCAGCACGTGGCAGGCAGAGGCAGATCTGTGAGTTCGAAGCCATCCTGGTCTACAGAGAGAGTTCCAGAATAGCCAGAGCTATACAGAGAAACCCAGTCTCAAAAAGGGAGGGGGCTTTCCTGAATTAACAGGATGGGGATTTGGGAAGGGGGCTTGTGGGACATAAAACCATGCCCAGAAATTTGGTAAGGCTTAGGTGACTCCCAGCTCCCTGCCAGACTCCTGACTTGGAACACGTGCCGTGCTTTTCACATAAAGGAAACATGACTCGTGGTCACACAGGCTCAAGACAGAGTTCTCCACGATAAGGGGGTATCTAGAGGCCTTGAGGGCTTAGCCAGCAAGCTTCCCTTCCCAGACATTCTTCCCTGCAAAAGATTTTAATCTCAGGCCCACCCTGAAAGGGGATAGGGTTTTACACATCTACTTTCTGCCATGACAATAAAACTGTGTAGAACCATGAACATCTGCGGTGGGGAGCCATGAAGAAGGATTTGCATACAGAGCCACTGCCTAATCTCCCATAGAAGGCCTCTCTGTGCTTCCAGCCACAATCACCAGCAAGCCTGCATCCACCAAGCCAAGTACTATCCCCACTGGGACAAGCTGGAACCGCCCTCCTCTGCCCCCCCCCCCCCAGGCTAGACACTGTCTCAGCTTAAGGACCCCAGACCTGACTCTGTTCTCTGCTCTTCTGCTACTCCCAGTGGAGCCTGATGTCCATGAGCCTGAGAATCTCACGACCCCCTCCTTGTCGCAGACCCGTGACCCCCTGAGCCAGCGCCCTCTTTTCCATTACGCTCTCCCATCCCCCAGGGCGGTGTCTCAGTGCTTTCCTAAGACCCAGCACAGGTTCCTACAGCAGCCGACCCGGATAAACACAAACTCCCGCATCCTGCCTTCCCAACTATCAGGGCGGGCACAGGCCTACGGTCCTACAGGGGATACACTCGAACTCAAAGATAGTACTCTCCCTGGTGTGACAGCCTATGGGAAAGAGACAGCAGAAATTTCTCACAAGCCGGAACTTTATTTACTTGGTTTGATGTATATGGGTGTTTTTACCTGGCGTGTAAGACTGTGCACCAAAGTATACATCTTGTGCTGTGGCCAGAAGAGGCCTTCCGATTGCTTATGAGCCGTCCTGTGGGTTCTGGGAATTGAGCCCCGTTCATCTGGAAAAGCTCTTACCATCTCTCCTGCCTCTGTATTCAGAAAATTTAAAAAAACCTGTCTTTAGCCAAATCAGCGCGCCAGCCATTTTTGTCTTGTTTCTATGTTGGCATCCCCCTCGGCAGGTCAGCCTGCTTAAAACTGCTTCTCACTAGCCAATCTCAAACCTACTACAGCGCGAGGGGCTTGTTTCCGTGCACCGAGCAGGAACAAGCCGGAAGAGCCCTTGGGAAAAGGGCTCTTAGGAAAGAGACTCCCCAAAGCTTAGAACCAACTGTAGATTACCTGGCTGGGAAAGCTGTTCAGAAGGGGAGAAGGCATCCACACCGGAATGGAACCCAGGAGTTCGGAACACGGGCTCTCATTCTTCCCCATGTTAACAGAAGGCTTCTGCTCTCCCCTGGGTGACTTTGGCGACCTAAGTTCAGCTCTCAGCCATGCCGTGGGTTGCATGCTCCTTAAGGAAGCACGGGGAACATTATTTCTAAAAGCAAACTTTAAGGAACTAACACGTTAAAAAAAAAACCAATTTATTCAGGGGCTCAGGTCCTGAATGGAATGGGGGACACCTTGATTCTTACAGGCTACTGCTGGGGAGAAGCTCCTGCTTCTCAGTCTACTGAAAGAGCTACTACATCTGACCGTTTCAGCTGCCCTTGTGCTATGCCGATTCCACTGTCCTCCCAGGCATCCACGTGCCCTAGGTGGTGCAGCCCTGTTGTGTATTTGAGTTTGAGAGTAGAGTTCCAGATGTTTGCTTTGTTCCTGTCCTGTCCCAATAGGTAACTAACTGTCCCAGAATCATCTGATGGCCCGCCCGCCCACCCATTTCTCATTTCTTCTCTAACTGGAAGCGTTACCTTCATCTTGGGATTAATGCTTGGATATATACAGGTCTATGTCTGAGGTCATTATTTTCCCATGAACTTTTTGCATGTCAAATACCAAAGGTATTATTTTGTTTTGGATTTGTGAGGTAAAGTCCCCTGTATTGCTCAGTGTGACTAAAACTTCTCCTTGCTGTCTTTGCCTCTAGAGAGCTAGAATTAGAGGCAGGTGCTACCGTGCCCAGCTGCCTGTAGGTTATTATTGCTTTTTTTTCAGATATTAAGGGGTCATTACTCATCCCAGTCTGAGGATGCTTAGTGCATGACCTCTGCTTTTTCCTACTATGAACACTGAATACTTCCTTTAAGTCTTTTAACTTTATGGTGATTTTTCATAATTAGGGCAAATTTTTGTTGTTGCTCATATGTGTGGAGATTTTTTTTTTAATGCCTGATTCACATGGCAGCAAGCACCATTACTCACCTAAACCTTCTGGATAACCTCCCCCAGGTTGTTTTGTTTTGTCTAGGAGATGGGGAAGTGCTTTGTTTTTCCAGGACAGGGTTTCTACGAAGCTCTGGCTATGCTGGAACTCACTCTCTTGACCAGACTGGCCTCAGACTCAGACATCCTCCTGCCTCTTCTTCCCAAGTGCTAGAATTAAAGATGTGCACCACCACAACCTGGCTCCTGCACTAGGTTTTTTGAAACAAGGGTCATATAACCCAAGCCAGCCTCAAATTTGCTACATAGATAAGAATGACCTTGAACTCCTGATTCTCTCACTCCCAACCCCCTAAGCCCTGAGATCACAACATGCCACTGTACCTAGCTAAGTGAAGGAAAGAGAGGACATGGCCACTCCGAATTCCGTTGAGAAGAAGGGTTTTATTGTAGATAAGAGTATAGTCAGCAGAGTCTGCAAGAGTCCAGACTGAACTGGGCCATGAGAAGACAGGAAGAGGAAGCCGACCGAGAGGAAGGAAAGAGAGGGGGTGGCACAGAAAGGAGGGAGCCAAAGACCAAGAGAGCACCTGGCCACTGCAAATTTATATAGGAAGGAAAAGCTGAGAGAAATGAACTGAAGCCCCCCACTCCAAATTTCCTACCCACACCCTCCCACCCCTCCACCCCACAAGAGAGATTTAGGGGCTGGGTAAGCGCAGGGAGGAGCTACAGGTACTGAGTGAACACTGTCTCTGGTTTCTTTGAGACCTGACACTTCAGTATCAAGTTTTAAATTCTCCCTTCATTTGGATCTGTGCTGCCCTTTGTTTTGGGTTTTTGAGACAAGGTTTCTCTGTGTAGCCGTGGCTATACTGGAACTCTCTCTCTCTGGAGACCAGGCTGGCCTTAAACTCACAGATGTCCCACTGCCTCTGTCTCCCAAGAGCTGGGATCAAAGGTATATGCCACTATATCAGGGCTCTCTGATGCTTTGTAATATTTGCCAAGAGCTTGTCTTCCTTTCAAGGATTTTGAAATTACTGGCCTCTATTTCCCTGATCATCTTCCATGGGCTGGTCAGTACCACAACAGAAGAGGAGAGAGTGTCCATGTGTGATACCCCTGCCAACCTAGAAAAAGCAGCAGGCCTTCTCATCAACCAAGTGACTGGATTCTCTGGATGCCCTGTATGTGAAGGCTGCCTCATTCAGGTTTCTCCTGCTGTGATAAAGACCAAGAACAACTTGCAGAGGAGACAGGATTTGTTTCAGCTTCCAACTTTCAGTCACACTCCATCACTGAGGGAAGTCAGGGCAGAAACAGACATGGAAGCCAAGGAGAAATCTGCTCATTAGCCTGCTTCTGGTTTGCTCAGTTTGTTTTCTGGGGTGTGTGGCTTTGTCCACAATTGGCTCAACTCTCCAACCTCAGACACCAGTCAAGAAAATGCCCTACAGATTTGTCTACAGGCCAATCCCATAGCGACATTTTCTTGATTCAGATTTCTATTTCTCAGATGGCCTTACCTTGTGTGACATTGACATAAGACTAGCCAGCAACTAACAATCAGATCCTTGGGCTGTGAGCTGTACCAGTATTCCCTCCATGATCAGGGGTGTGGAGTTGGGAAACACCAAGCAATTTACCAGAAAACAAACCAAGTAAGGCATGGTAGCACACACCTGTCCTTCCAAGACTGGGAGGGTGAGAGCTATGGCAGTCTCAAGACCCTGCTTCAAAAATTCAATAGCTGGCATTGGGAGCTTACTAAGTACAGCACAAGGTTTAGTTTGTCCAATCTGCACATCTGTAGGCAGCAGACAGCTGTGCTTCCATGAAGAATAGCAGGCCTGCAGAGAGCCGCCTGTATGCTCTGAAGGACGTGGAGTAGGGGATGTAAGAAGTGTAGGCTGTGTGGGATGAATATTCCCAGAACCCTAGTCCTAGCTGCCTGGAAGCCAGTCTTCTCCTAGCAGACTTCAGATAAGATGTAGAACTCTCTGTTCTTCCTGCACCATGTCATGCTTTATAATAATTAATAATAATAATAATAATAATAATAATAGCCTAAAACTGTAAGCCAGCCCCAATTAAACGTTGTCCTTATAAGAGTAGCCTTGGTCATGGTGTCCACAGCAGTAAACCCCCAACACGCCCTACTTCTATTTCTAACTCTTTGCTTTGTATGCTGGAGAAAATTGGCCAGCTCCCTGTTCCTATGCCTTCCTTGCCATTATGGACTTCCCTTGTAGAGATGCAAAAGAAAGGAACTTTCCTTTCCACGTGTTCTTTGCTTACTATCAAAGTGGGGGGTTTGTTGCTCTCTTGGTTTAAAAACTTTTTTAGACTTACTTATTTTATATGAGTGCTTTGCCTATATGTATGTCTGTGTACTACATACATGCTTGGTGCCTAAAGAGGTCAGAAGAAAACATCATATCCCCTGGTACAGGGGTTACAGGCAGTTGTGAACCCTCATGTGGATGCTGGGAATCAAGCCCCGGTCCTTGACAAGCAATAAGTGCCCTTAACCACTGAGCCAACTCCTTGCCCTGGTCACATTTTTTTAATTAATTAATTAAATATAAGTACACTGTCACTGTCTTCAGACACACCAGAAGAGGACATTAGATCTCATTACAGATGGCTGTGATCTACCATGTGGTTGCTGGGATTTGAACTCGGGACCTTTGGGAGAGCAGTCAGTGCTCTTAACCACTGAACCATCTCTCCAGCCCAGCCCTACAGTTTTTATCATAACAGAAAAAATAACTAATTCACAGGAGCTCCTGGGACCAAATTCAGGCTGTCAGGCTTTTACTCACTGAGACATCTTCAAAGCTCCAAATAAGTATGTGTGTGTCTGTGTGTGTGCATATGGTCCACATGCTGGTGCATGTGAAGCAGCAGGGGAGGGTGTGTGATCCTTCAGAGTGGAATTACATGCATTTGAGCTCCAGTCCTCATGACTACACAGCAAGCCTCTGAACCACTGAGCCACCTCGCCACCCCCTAGAAACATTAGTTTGGTTTTGGTTTTTGAGACAGGGTTTCTTTGTGTAGCCCTGGCTGTCCTGGAACTCACTCTGTAGACCACCAGGAGGACCTCAAACTCACCGAGATCCTCCTGCCTCTGCCTCCTGAGAGCTAGAATCCCACTGTTCAGCCAGGATATTTAACTTTAAGATTGCTGTTCAAGCTGCTGACTTGGCTTTCATTCTACAAATTGTTTAATGGCTTGTGGCTTGAGATTAGACAAATTTCCCGATAATTTTCGAAATGACTTTAACATACTTCTGCCATTTCATGCCATTTCTGCATGCAAGGCAGCTTTCTCAGCACGGGCAATTATAAAATTAAAATATGGACCAAGCTCTGAAAAACAGTCTCTCTCCTGCAGCATCAAATACTCAGCCAAGATTGAATCAATTTCTAAGTAATAATTACTCATTCTATGCATGGGTACCTACCATGTTGCATATCCACTGTGTGGGTTTTGAGGATCAAACTCAGCTCACAATACTTAACAGAAACCCACGGAGTCATCTTGACAGCCCAGAATTTCTTTATGTAAATGAATGTGCACATGTATTTGCCGATACGTACATTAGAAATGTCCTTGGTAAAATGTTTAAGTTAGATATATAGCAAACATTGTTAAACTACTTTATGACTTATTGTCTGTAATGTTGTAAAAACCTATTTTGTGTGTCCATATATGTGTGGGCGTTCTGGGAATATTCATCCCACACAGCCTACACTTCTTACATCCCCTACTCCATGTCCTTCAGAGCATACAGGCGGTTCTCTGCAGGCCTGCTATTCTTCATGGAAGCACAGCTGTCTGCTGCCTACAGATGTGCAGATTGGACAAACTAAACCTTGTACTGTACTTAGTAAGCTCCCAATGCCAGCTATTGAATTTTTGAAGCAGGGTCTCGAGACTGCCATAGCTCTCACCCTCCCAGTCTTGGAAGGACGGGTTTGTTTTCTGTTTGGCTTTCGGTTTTAAGGCAGGGTCTCAAGCAGCCCAGGCTGATCAGAACTCACTGTGTTTCTGATGAGCTTGAACTCCTGGTCTTCCTAAATGCTGGGATTAGAGGCTTGGGGCAACACAACTCATCATGTGGTGCTTGAGGGCTGAACCCCGGGCTTCCTGAATGCTAGGCAAGCTCTCTACTCACCCTCTGAGCCACATTCCCAATCCCTTGGAGGTGCTATTATTTTGGCTGGCCTGGATCTCACCATTTGGTCCACTTAGGCCTCGACCTCATAGCACTCCCCTATTTTTTGAGTCCTGGGATTACAAACATGAACCACCAACATGTTATTTTAATCCTTTGTTTTAGTCCCAAATAAAACTTGTCTTTCTTTGAAGATGCTCAATCAAAAACAGTTAGGTACCCTACGTCTCCCACTACACAGAGATGTTACTAAGCAGAGGGAGGCAGCAGGAAGCTAATGCATACCCTAAAGCCTAAGAAATAATTTTTTAAGCCAGGAAGTAGAGTTAATATTAATCAGCAATAGTTAGTAAGCAGTATGGGTTAGAAACTTAACACTTTCTTTTTAGATAAACCCAAAACCTCGAGCAGGGCTAACACGTGGCAGTTTTTTACGGATAGAGTGAAACACACATGCGCTAAGAAACCACACTGAGCTTACAAAAATAGCAGTAGACAGGGATAGCCTGCCGCCATCCGTTGCTGTGTAGGCTCCTCCCAAATGAGGTGACATAGGCATAGCCTCATTCCGTAGGCTAGTGCTGTGAATGGCTCCACCCAAATGAGGCGGCGCAATGCTGCCCACCGAGCTCAACTTACTGAAATGGCTCGGAAACTTAACTCGCCCGTATCAAGGAGGCAAAACAGCGGCTACTCTAACTGAAATTGAGAGGTGTCTCCAGCCCCGGTCACCACAGCCAAAACCTTCCGGGTCTGGTGCCCAGGGAGCCGCTCGCCCCGCCCCGGCAACCTTCCACCCGGTGCTAGAGACCGTCCGGTGGGGTCGTTGCAGTGATGGGGACGGCCACAGGCGCCAGCTACTTCCAGAGGGGTAGCCTGTTCTGGTTCACAGTCATCACCGTCTCCTTCGGCTACTACACGGTAATGCCCGCGAGCCGCAGGCAGGCGCCGCGCAAGCGCACTGGCCAGCCAGGGTTAAGCCTGGGAAACCGGCTCGCCAGGCTTTCCCTGCGTGGACGGGGGCGGAAAGCGATTCTGTCCCAACGACTCAGTTTTTAGGTCTCTCGAGATGGTGGTGGCTAAGGCGGCGGCCCGTAGGGACCCCACTGCATACTTCCGCGCAGCCAGACCTTGGCCCTCATTGATCACCGTCCTGGGGCTGGGCTACTTCGCGGTAGGCGTGGGGAGTGCTGGCAGTTTGATCGAAGGATGGGGGGAGGGGGACAGTTCTGCGCACGCGTATGGTGGCCTAGGTTACTGATTAGGGATGTTGGGTGGGCTCTGAGGGATTTCTAGTTGATGGTATTTCTGTCCTGGTGTCCTATTCTCATAGTCATTGAGGTTTAACCATGTTTTATCCTTTTGGGAAAAGAGAAGTGAAATTAGTATATTGTAGTTGACCTAACAGCTCAGGATAAGATTCGAAACAGAGTGCTTGAATAAGTTTGAATTGCTTGCCAAATTGGGATAAACCTAATGGATGGGTAGCTTTTATATTGGTAAGAAAAGAAAATAATATAACTGGACAAAGGTGTGGAAGAAGACGATGCACAGAGAAGAGTAGCTTGTCCATCTGAGGAAGATTTTGTTTAAAGAATAATGACAAAATTGCTGGGAAATACATTGGGCTCAACTGGTATACTTATGAAGAAATGCTATTTAGATATTGCAGGAGACCGTGGGATTGTCATGTCCACAGTGTTATTGGGGACAAGGGTCATCACCCCTATCTTAATTTCACCATACGAAGAGGCATGAATTGAGAATTTTCCTTTTTTTAAAAAAAAGATTTATTTATTTATTTATTATAAGTACACTGTAGCTGTCTTCAGACACGCCAGAAGAAGGCATCAGATCTCATCACAGATGGTTGGAAGCCACCATGCGGTTGCTGGGATTTAAACTCAGGACCTCTGGAAGAACAGTCAGTGTGCTCTTAACCACTGAGCCATCTCTCCATCTGACATGAGAATTTTCAAGGCTGCCTTTTGGTTCTAAGGTCCCATGTCTCTGCTTGATAGCATATATAGTAAAGAGGAAGGTTTTTTGTTTGTTTGTTTTTGTTTTTGTTTGTTTTTTTTTTTCTGCTAGTTCAGACAGAGATAAGAGGAGTTGGCAGGTAAAACCCTTCGGTTCCACAGCTCGGAAAGGAGCATTTACAATATAATCTTCACTAGACCATTATGAAACATCAGGAGACAGACAGGTACTGCTGTCCTTGACAAAATGAACAGGACTATGAGAGTGTTGAAAGTGTTGGCATGAAGTAATTCTGAAGACATGCCAGGCTTGCAGAAACTACATGACAGAGGCCGAGATAGTAATCCAGCTCCAGAAACCTTTCGCAAACCAGCAGTTGCAGTCAAAACATCAGAAAGCTGCTTTGACTTTCTTCCCACGCCTATGCCGAAGGCATCCTGGTTTTAGGGGTAAAAAAGTGAAAGAGAAGCCCTTCTGAATGAAATAGGAGATTGGCTCAAGCTGTAATTTCTGCAGTCTTGCCCAGGTATATGCATAAAAAATAGTTAATAACCTGTATAAAATAACGTTTTGCCGATATCCGTTAAGAGAAAACAGTCACCCAGACACTGATTCTGGTAAGTGTAAGTCTCACAATTGAGTTGTTTTGAGAACATGAAAGCTGGGGGAGGGAGGACTGGATGACTTGTTGAGTTTCTTTGGTGTGTAGTTTTTGTACAGTCAGTATTGTTTCACAGATGCTTGCAAAAATAACCATTTGCTGGAAATGTTCTGTGCCTCTGGTTCTCTTGCAGTGGGCTGTCTTCTGGCCTCAGAGTATCCCTTATCAGAGCCTTGGGCCCCTGGGTCCCTTCACGAAGTACTTGGTGGACCACTATCACACCCTCCTAAGGAATGGGTAAGGACAGCTAGCTCTGGACAGACACTGCAACTACAGGTTCTTGGTACCAGGAAGGCCTGCAGTTCCCTTTAGGCAGCTAACAGTGATGCTAGTTTGCCATCCGATGCATTTCTTTTTAAAGTTTCTGTGTTAAAACTGATTAGCAAATAACTATCACCTTAAACTTGAGAAAAAAAAAGTTTTTCTGGTTTCAGGTATTGGCTTGCATGGTTAATTCATGTGGGAGAGTCTTTGTGTGCCTTGGCATTATGCAGGTACGTCTTCATAATAGGAACTTACTACTTTTATCTTTGTATCTGATGTAAGTCATGAATAGCCATAGCTAAATAATTCACACACTTTCAGGCTGAGAGCATGTTCCATTGCAGCCTGGATCCCTATACATAATACTGAGCCTGGAACAGAGGTGCTCAGTAAATATTTGATGAGTGAATGTAGTTTCTTGTGTTGCTAGTTAATGATTTAGTTATTTAACTGGGTTGTTTTTTTGTTTTTTTGTTTTTTGTTTTTGTTTTTGCTGTGTTTCAAAAATTCTGCCTAACCAACTGGACCGAATAGACAGGAGTTTATCTTCTAGTCTGCAAAAGACCTGAGTTACTTCTCCAGGTGATTTTCAATCCAATTCAAAACGGAATCACATGAGAAGCTGTTTCAAAAATACACATGCCTGGTTTCCAGACCCATAGATTGTGATCTGAAAGGCCCTGCTTCAGATACGAGTGCTTGTTCTTTCTTAAAGCTCCTGAAATAGTTCTGTGGGTCAATGTAAATGAAAAGCCCCCCAAACAGGCTGGAGAGATGGCTCAGTGGTTGAGCACTGACTGCTTTTGCAGAGGTCCTGAGTTCCATTCCCAGCAACCACATGGTGGCTCACAACCATCTCTAATGGGATCCAATGTCCTCTTCTGGTGTTTCTGAGGACAGCTACAGTGTAGTCATATGCATAAAATAAATGAATCTCTTTTTAACAAAAAGAAAAAGCCCTCAAACAAGATCCTCATAGATTTTTACCTCAAAATTACACATAGAACTAAACGTAGAGTACAATTGTCTCCTGGAACCGACATTAAAATTCAGTTGTTTAAATTTGCTCTCTTTCAGGCGTAAAGGAATCACAGACAGCCAGGCCCAGCTCTTCTGGTTCCTACAGACTTTTCTGTTAGGAATAGCCTCTCTCTCCATCCTGCTTGCGTATAGACCAAAGCGCCAAAAACACAATTAAAGGAGAAAATGGGGTGGGAGGGGTGTTTTTCTCCACTCCTTCAAGTCCTCCTTTCAGTGGGTCCTGGTTTCCATGACAACCTCCCTGTCTTCTAGGCAGTGTCTTTTAGAAACCTGCCTGAGACACTCTATTCACTATTATTTTGGTGCTCCGACCAACCTTGGTTAGACCTTTTGTTGTTTAAGAAAGAAATAAGCAAGACTCTGCCCTTCCAACTCTTCAGACCTCCAGCCTGAAAAAGGCCTCAGGCCACTTTCCTGAGGTCCTAAGTGAACCATTTCCTTGCCTTTTGGCTGAGACGCACAAACTAGATTTGTTTGTGGGTCCACCTTTGCTCCGTGTGGTGGTTTAAACATTCTTGGCCCATGGGAAATGGCACTATTAGGAGGTGTGGCCTTGTTAGAGAAAGTGTGTTTCTGTGGAGGCCAGACTTTGAGGTCTCATATATTTGCTCAAGTCCAGCCAGTGTGAAATGGCCACCTTAAGATCAGATGTAGAACTCTCAGCTCCTTTTCCAGCACCATGTCTTCCTGGACGCTGCCATGCTTCCTAGCATGGTGATAATAGACTGAGCCTCTGAAACTGTAAACCAGCTTCAATTAAATGTTGTCCTTTGTAAGAGTTGCTTTGGTCATGATGTCTCTTTACAATGGTGAAACCCTAACTAAGACACTCCCTGTTCTGACTAGCACCTCCTCCACTCCTCTCTACTGATAGCGTCTACCCCCAATTTTTTTCTGGTTCTGGACAAAGGTAAAGCTTCCACATAACATCAGAACTCCACATGCATTTATTAGGTACCACAAGGCAGGATCTTATCCACCCACAACCTAACTCCCACTTCCATTTCTCCAGCTACAGAGACAGATAAAAACAAGCAAGGGCTTGGCATAAAAACCTGAAAGACCTGCTAAGCCCACGAGGGTAACATGAGGGATATTCTCCCTGATGCTGCAAGCCAGAGGAGGTGACCCGGCCCAGTGGAGTATTTGGAGAGCCAAGGCCTCTGCTGGGTTCCTCCTTCAGTCCAAGCCATTTTTCTATTTCTGCCTTTGTTTCGTCTTGGCACTCCGGCTCCAGCTGCACCCCATAGAGGCTACCCTTCATGGGTGCTGACCGAAGCTTAAAACCTATTTAAAACCTGTTCCATCTGTGGGTTTCACAGGAAAGCGCAAAATTGCTTCCATCTTCCATCAGCCGTGACCCCGCTGCGGAGTGGGTCCTCCCTGAGAATCCTGCTCCCTCACACATGTCTGCTCAGTCATTCTCTGTCTAGGTCTGGCTTAGTCACACCACCACTCCTGATCTGGTTGTCCAGCCTGCTCCTTGTACCTCCCGACTTACCGTATACCTGATTAGTACTCAGAGTCGGGGAAGGCTCACCAACTACTCTTTCCCCTAATCCTGGCAGAATGACCCTGTCAGTTCTAGGATTTGAGAACCCTTTATTAAAAATAGGTTTTAAAAATATCTAAGCCTACAGGCTGGTCTATGTGGTGGATTCCTGTAGGATAATGTCATACAAGGTGGGTCCAGCCTATCATTGGATAAGAAGGAAAGGTAGGTAGGGAAGAGGAAGAGAAAGCTGAAAATTCTTCAGGAGGAGGCATCGTGGACACAGACATGGATGTTTCTCTCCGCACATCTCTATATGGATGCGGTTTGTACTGGCTGGTTTTGTGTTAACTTGACACAAACTGGAATTATCACAGAGAAAGGAGCCTCAGTTGAGGTAATGCCTCCATGAGTTCAGCTGTAAAGCATTTACTTAACTAGTGATCAAGGGGGATAGAGCCCTGTCTGTTGTGGGTGGTGCCATCCCTGGGTTGGTAGACCTGGGTTCTATAGGAAAGCAGGCTGAGCAAGCCAGGGGAAGCAAGCCAGTAAGTAACATCCCTCCATGGCCTCTGCATCAGCTCCTGCTTCCTGACCTGCTTGGGTTCCAGTCCTGACTTCCTTTGGTAACAAACAGCAATGTGGAAGTGTAAGCTGGATAAACCCTTTTCTCCCCAGCTTGCTTCTTGGTCCTGATGTTTTGTGTAGGAATAGAAACCCTGACTCAGACAAGGTTAGTATGACTATTTTATAAGGGGTGGAATTGTACAGGATCATTTGACTTATCTAGTTGCTCAAATTATACCAGTTGGATCGGAGTATTTTGGCATGTTCTTTGATGTGGTGATTTAATTGAGTTTGAAGTGGTGGGACTCACAAAGCCCGCCACGGATTAGGATGTGTGTGTGTGCAAGGCTTGTCAACAACACACCAAGGGAAAGTGAGTGAAAACTGGGAGATCGTGACCCACCCAGGACAGAAGCAGTGGTGCTCGAAGAGTGGATCGCGATCCTGGGTCAAAAGAAGCTGGGGCCTGTGAGTATTTAGAGGTGGTGTGGAGCCTCTAAGATAAATGTACCCCGCAGTGCCATATGGATTGATACTGCACTATCGTGGGATTAAAAAGTTGCATCACTTTTCAATATTTACCGAAACAGGTTCCAGGACAGCCAGAGCTATGTAATAGAACTTGTGGGGGGAGGGGGACGAAAAGAAGAAAATAAACAGTAGGAGCAGGAATGATGCAGGGGTTCCTAAAAACTAAGGCAGAAATTATAATTCCTCCCCTCCTACACTGAAGACTTCTAGAACAGGCAGAACACTAATGCATGGAAAATTCGAGCAGAAAATCTTCCCTCTAGTTACAGTTGTCAAGGTCACCCTTTAAATACAGCCCAGTAGCATGTAGCATACTGTGTGTCTACAGGACGGAGGAGGGAAGTGGGTGGTGCTTTGTTTGTTTGTTTAATCTGAGAAGGGTCTATGTAGCCCTGGCTGTCCTGGGATAAGTAGAACAACCTGACCTTGAACATGCAGATCCTCTTGCTTCTGCCTCCCTAGTGC
This sequence comes from Micromys minutus, assembly GCF_963924665.1. Taxonomy (NCBI): domain Eukaryota; kingdom Metazoa; phylum Chordata; class Mammalia; order Rodentia; family Muridae; genus Micromys; species Micromys minutus. The sequence goes on from NC_137981.1 coordinate 32,570,986, forward strand.
TGGGATTAAAGGTGCCCAGCCAGGAAAAGCTTCCTTACAACTTCTGAATCAATGGAGACTTGTAATTCCCGAGCACTGCCATTGGGTTCCTCTTCCCCCTGTGTCTCTCGCTCCCAGTGGAGAATCCTGGTTCCTGCATGGCTCCTCGGACCCCTCACTCCATACGACTGCACAACGTCCAGCCAGCACCACTGCAAACAGCAGCTGCCTTTGCAGTCTCTGCGCTTGCTTCTGAGTTCTTTTCCTTTCTCCTGACAGTGCTGTTGGTCTTGAGGAAGAGGGGTGAATCTGTTATGTCTTCTCTCACCTTCCTCTCTCTCTAGTGTACCCTTGATATCCATAATGCTGATAAAGCAGAGAAGGTAAAGCTACACCAGAAGGTGCACTCAGAGAAGTCCAACTTCCCTCCCTACCCCCTCTCAGCTCATTCCCGACCCCACCCCCACAGTTAAGGGATCAGCTGAAATGTAAGAGACAGTACCTAAGGAGATGGAAAAGACAAAGGGAACGTCGCCTTTTATAGACAGAAATGGACAACGGGGTGTCCTTCCCCGGGAGAAGAAAGAATCCCATACACAATGTTTTCTCTCAAGACAGCTGGTCCAAGTACTGTGGAGTGCCTGTCCTTGAGGAAGACATCCCTATGACCCATCAAAGCTGGGGAAATTAAGGCAGAGGGGACAGAGAGAATGAAAGGGTTGTGGATGTGAAGGCAATCTGGCTTTGACATCTGTCATCCTATGTCGTCACCTCTAACCTGGAATCATAAGTCCCCAGATTAAATATTCTCTTCTGTCTGTAAGTTTTCTTTGTTGGTATCAGGAACTGACTTTACAGTTGGTTGCAGATCGCCTTCGAACCCATCAATGACGGGGATGTCACCCATAGGCGACAGGGACCCTCGAATCTGTTGCCATGGCAATCACCATACATTTCCAGCGTCCATTTGGTTTACCTCCCACCTCTACCTCTGAGCAGTTACATCACAGCCTAAATAAAAGGCAGACCCTTTCTGACCTTTGCCCCTTCTTTTCTCTTTTCTCCCTTTGTCCCCTTTTGTCCCCTTCCTCTCACAATAAACCTCTCTCACAGGGAACTGCATTGGGCTGGTGTGGTCTGTCCCGATGTGAGCCCATGATTCTATCACAACGGTCTTGGTCATGGTGTCTCTTCACAGCAATAGAAAAGAAACGAAGACCATCAGTCTTCAGTCAAAGGTACATGAGGAGCCGTCAAGAATGGAACATCCGCAGATGATGTGCAGCAGAGTCTCCAGGACTGTGGCATTACATCTATGACTGCATTGCAGCTATCGGGACGTACACAAGATTGAACCCATTGCCTCTTTCACCATGCGCATGGGAGGGGCAAATGGTGTTCCACACTCCATCTTGATGGAAAGTTAATGGATGCTGTAGAAGGAGTAGCATGTTCTGACATGATGTAGCCTATTGAAGTAAAATCACCCCCCACTGATGCTCCTTAATCAGAGCTGCCATGATTATTCTCTATGGGTCTCTCACAGTTTTCAGTGAGAGGAGGGAGAAGCCTAATAGAAGGCCGAACACAACTAAAATTCCATTGTGTATATATGTGACATTGTCAAATATTTTAATATTTCTTCTAATTCTTTGAGGTTGTCATACAATGTGTCTCAAACACATCTACTTCCTCTCCCCGTCTATCCATAACCTCCACCTTCATTCTCCCATTCCTTCCCACCCAACTTTGAGTTTTCTTCTCTAACTCCCATCAACCCCCTTTCGTTTTACACAGCATGGTTTGGCTCACCCTGATGTGTGGTCTACCCTCTAGGGGTATCAGTAAGGAAAACTGCCTCTCCCACAGCAATCAAATACCAATAGCTCCCTCCCTGGTGGTAGGATTGTCTGCCCGTCTAGGCCCCTCTGTGCTGGGGTCTGTCTGGCTTGAGCTTGTACAGGTATTGTGCATATGGAAATGCCCTTCTGAATCCAGAAAATACTGTTTTCTAAGCTCTGACAATCTCTTCCACCCCTCTTCTAGAAGATCCCTGAGCCTAGGGAAAGTGTGTGTGTGTGTGTGTGTGTGTGTGTGTGTGTGTGCGCGCGCGCGCGCGTGGGCACTAGTAGGAAAAGATGAGCATCCAGTTTAGAGATGAAAACTCCTTAGTCTCTTACTCACTCTTTTTTGACCATTTGAGGAGTTTTAATGAATATTCTTAGATTGTTTTATTTTGTTTAAGACAGTGTTTCTCTGTGTGGCCCTGGCTGTCCTGGAACTCACTCTAGATCAGACTGGCTTCAAATTCAGAGATCCTCCTTTCTCTACTCCCTAGTGCTGGGATTAAAGGGGTGTGCCATCACTGCCTAGCTCTGTTAATATATTTTAAAGGTTTATTTATTTATTTACTTATTTATGTCATGTACATGACTACACTGTAGCTGTCTTCAGACACACCAGAAGAGGGCATCAGATCCCCATTACAAATGATTGTGAGTCACCATGTGGTTGCTGGGAATTGAACTCAAGACCTCTGGAAGAGCAGTCAGAGCTCTTAACCGCTGAGCCATCTCTCCAGCCCCTCTGTCAATATTTTAAAAGGGCCATATCTTCAAGAACTTTCTGCTCAAACTCCTGAGAGTATTTCATCGAGCTGGGATTATTTACACCAAGACTATCATAATTCATTTCCTTTCCTTTTGATGCTACTGAGAATAAGATGAGCCAATGTAAAGGAGGCAGAGACCACCCCCCTCCCCAGAAGGGAAGACAGCTATGCATGAATCTGTACTTCCAAGGAACAGGCAGCACACAGCAGTGCCCTGAGATTCACAGGACGCCTTTTTGTTTAGTTCAGTTTTCAGGTTAACATACAATGTAATGGCACTTCATGCAAACTTGTCATTACACAACAAAACCTATTGCAGTCTTTTATTACTGTTGTTCTCTCCTGTGAACAGAAGCCAGAGAGCAGGGCTTTACACCTTTGATTGACAGCCCTGTTCAATTACTCTCCACTTAAGAGTCGTGTCACCTTGGGAGAATTACATCATCTCTGTGTCTTCTTTCTTTTGTTTTCTTTTATTCCCATTCCCTGCTGTCTTCAGTCCTGGGCTACAATTCCTGTGTGTTACAGCTGCCTGTCCTGTAGACTTGCATTGTTATTTTGTGTGTGTTTTTAATTCAGTTTAAATAGATAGCAATGTGTTTGTAATGGAAAGGTCCTGTTGTGTTTCGACTTGTCAGATGCTATTTAACTTTGCCATCTCAGGAAGGGTTCTGAGTACTTGTCTGACTTTCATTTAATTCTTTGACAGTTTGCCAAGAAGAGCTGAGTTGTTCCAATCTCTTGCTGCTCCCTTAGAGAGGGGACATTCTGTCTTGAGACAGTACAAGAGCCAGCTGAGAGGTACTTGTGAAGAGCAAGTAAGAAACAGAAAAGAAAGCCTAGAGAGAGCAGGGCATGCTGGCGCACACCTTCAGTCCCAGCACTCAGGAGGCAGAGACAGGTAGATCTCTGTGAGGCTAGCCTGGCCCACAAACTGTCCAGGACAGCCAGGGTTACACAGAAAACTCTGTTGAGGGGGCAGGGTGAGGGAGGGGCCAAGCTGGCTAAAGCAGTTCATCAGGGAATCACGGACACCTCCAAAGTTTATTTTATTTTGATCAGTTTAGCTAGAATGGCATTAAACTACATAGCTTAGGGGGTTGGTGAAACTGCTCAGCTTGTAAAGGCATTTGCCACCAAGCTTAATGACCTAAAATTGAGCCCAGTATCCACATGGTAGAAGGAGAGAACCAACTCCTGTGGGTTGTCTACTGATACTACCTTCCTCTGCCCCCACCCCCACCCCCACCCCTACAGAAGCCATAGCACATGCATATCTCAACACTTCCCCAAGCTGCCTATCTGTGGAGTGAACCATCCAAAGTCATGTTCCCAGAAGTCTGTCTCATGTCCCAAATATTTTGCAAAATTGTTCCAAGAAAAATACAGTCATAGAGAATGGTCCCTGTCATTAGTTGCCTTAAATCCCTGCATCCTGTCCATGTTACTGACGCCTGCCTTTGTGTGTATCCATAGCAATGCCCAAATAGTGTTAGCCCTCTGCAGGCCCCAGGGTTTATTGCCAGCCCAGGATGTTTACAGCATTTAGGAAGCTTTCACATCTGCACTGCCAGAGCTCACAGGCTTATGCTCCAAGTATTAGCCTATTTCCTAGGAAACTGGAAATAAATACATCATGAAATTTCAGTGATTTATGTGTCACCACTGTTACCCTGGCAGCTTGTCAGGTCTACACTGAGACATACCTTCCCCAGAGGAGAGCTTCTTAGGAGATTCCATCTTGTCCTTGAAATCAGCAGAATCCCACAGAATGGCGTCTATGTTAATAAAAGCAAATTTGACTGGACATGCACCATGGTGTTGCGCCAGCATCTGTGCCTGCCTCTCTCTTTTTTTTAAGGATTTATTTATTATATATAAGCACACTGTAGTTGTCTTCAAATACACCGGAAGAGGGCATCAGATCTCGTTAGAGATGGTTGTGAGCCACCATGTGGTTGCTGGGATTTGAACTCAGGACCTCTGGAAGAGCAGTCTGCTCTTAACCACTGAGCCATCTCTCCAGCCCTGCGTCTGCCTCTCATATAATACTAATTTAACCCCCTAAGTACTCTCATATAATAGTAATTTAATCCCCAGATCCCTGATGTCTTTATATTTCATCAAGCTTCCTGTGAAAAATATTGAATATTTTGTAAACATTAAATAAGAAACATTGCTGTTAGCCCAGTTTTTCCAACTTGAAACACTCCAGCATTGGGGAATTAAAAAATAAAATGATCGTAAGATCTGTGGTGGTTTAAATGAAAATGGTTCCCATAGTCCCATAGGAAGTTTAAGTGCTTGGACCATAGAAAGAAGTGGTACTATTAGGAGTTGTGGCCTTGTTAGAAGTGTGTCACTATGGAGACAAGCTTTGAGATTTCATCTATACTGGAGCTATGCCCAGTGTGATACACACAGTCAGTCTCTTTCCCCTACCTGCAGATCAAGAAGTAGAAGGCTCATCCAGCACCATGTCTACCTGCATGCTGCCATGCTTCCCACCATGACTATAATGGACTGAACCTCTTAAACTGTAAGCCAGCCCCAATTAAATGTTTTCCTTTGCAAGAGTTGCCGTGGTCATGGTATCTCTTCACAGCAATGAAACCCTAACTAAGATGGGGTGTTTAAAAGAGAAGAAACTCTTGTGGATTGGTTTTAATGCTTTGTCTTGACTTTGGCTCCCCAAATCGCAAATGAATCTACGTGTCCAGACACTGAGGATGCAGTCCCCAATTGGTTTTGGAATGGTCAATAAAGCCACTAACAGCCAGCGGCTGAGCAGGGAGATGGTGGAGGGACTTTCAGATTTCCTGGAGAAGGGATGAAGGCAGAATTACCATGATGGAGAAGCAAAGAGATCAGACTTCAGAGCTATAGGAGAGAGGGCATCTGTTCTTGTCTGACTTCCTTTGATTATGAACAAGAATATGAAAGAAGCCTAAGAAGCCCTTTCCTCCACACGTTGCCTTGGTGATAGGGAGTCATCACAGCGAACGTTAATTCTACCAGGTGAAAACAAGACCATCCCCACAATGTTTGAGCCAAATTTGAAGCAAGCTTTATGAAATACTAGCCAGGTCCATGGATAATGACAGGATAATACCTAAAATTCCTAGGGTATGGTGCCGAATTACATTAGACAGTGGACTGGCTGGTTTTGTGTGTCAACTTGACATAAGCTGGAGTTATCACAGAGAAAGGAGCCTCAGTTGAGGAAATGCCTCCATGAGATCCAGCTGTAAGACATTTTCTCAACTAGTGATCAAGGGGGGAGGGCCCAGCCCATTGTGGGTGGAGCCATCCCTGGGGTGGTAGACCTGGGTTCTATAAGAAAGCAAGCTAAGTAAGCCAGAGGACGAAAGCCAGTAAGTAACACCCCTCCATGGCCTCTGCATCAGCTCCTGCTTCCTGACCTGCTTGAGTCTTAGTCCTGACTTTGGTAATCAACAGCAATGTGGAAGTGTAAGCTGAATAAACCCTTTCCTTCCCAACTTGCTTCTCGGTCCTGATGTTTTGTGCAGGAATAGAAACCCTGACTAAGACACACAGTGTATCTTATTTAATTTTATTTATTTATTTTGAGATAGGGTTTCTCTGTATAACCCTGGCTCTCCTAAAACCCTGGAAACCAGGCTGGCCTCAAACTCAGAGATCTTCCTGCTTCTGTCTCCCAAGTGCTGGGATTAACAGTGTGTGCCATTACTGGCTAGCTAGACACGAGCTCATAAATGCAAGACCCACAAGGCTATGTATTTCCCACCTTTGTCCAATCAGTAGCAAACATACATCCTGAACTGCTTCCTGCCTAGGTACCTACTTGTGGTCAAACATACTTGCTGCACAAGCTGTGCAACCATACTTACTTGCAGAACAGATAACACCAGGCTTTGCATGCAGCTCCTAGCATTACAGGAAGTTATCTGTTCTTGGGCAAGTGGGGCTTACAGATTAGAGGCACTTTATTTTATTGCTTAAGCACAGTAATTTAAACTTAAAACCTAACTCGAGCCATCACATAATAACCCTAACTAGGACACACTGAGAACAGGAAGAAACATTTTCATGAATGACAAGGATAGATATTTACTATATTAGAAAGCAAAATGGAAAGAGAGAGAGAGAGAGAGAGAGAGAGAGAGAGAGAGAGAGAGAGAGAGAGAGAGAGAAGAGATGGGATTCCAGGCATGCACCATGATTGGCAGGCCCTCAATCTTTCAGGTGGTTGTGGCGGCACGCCTTTAATTCCAGCGCTTGGGGGGCAGAGGCAGGCAGATCTATGAGTTCAGGGTCAGTCTGGTCTTCATAGAGAGTTCCAGGACAGCCAGGGATACACAGAGAAAAACCCAGTCTAATAAAAAAGGAAGAAAACAAAATGGAATTTTTAGGTGATACATATTAAGGATTCACTTGAAAGTAGCAATAGTCAATAAACTGGAACAAAAGCATCCCTTCACAGTATTATAAAATTAATTCTGACATCAAAGGTCTTTGAAAATAGCATTAAAACAAATGGTCATGTTGTAAAATTTGAAAGACTTAAAAATTAATTTAGCGTTGAGACAGCTCATAGTAAAGTATTTGGTAGCTCAAAGTCTAGTTTCAAACCACAGGCAAACGTTAAATTAATCAAACTAAATAGTTTTACCTGGTTTTGTTTATAATGCTTGAATTTGGAATATTCTAAATATTAAATTTTTGTTTTTCATAGTGCTATTGTTTTAATCATAGGAAGGTTTATGCAGTATATTTACAGCATATAATGTATATAAAGTACCCTAATTCCCACTGACAGCAGAACAGGTAACAGATCATCTATCTATATAAGCTACATTGTAAATGAAAAGACAAACTTTTGTAAGAATGGTGCGTTGTTTAATTTCTATGCTCTGTCACTGGGTCTGGGGACTGTTTACCTGCAGCATTCAGTTCCTAAAATGTATGCATTCTTTATTTCCAAACTTAAAAAATTATCAAACAAACAAATGCTCTGACTCCAAAGTTCTTGTTACTTTAACTCTGTTGTTGCAACATCAGCAGAGAAAGGCTAACCCCTAACCTCTACCTGTGTCTAACCCCACCCCATCCTCCCTCCTCTAAAGTTAAACATTGTATACATTTGATGTTTACCTTCCAGGTTCAGGACTCCTCAACCCACCCTAGGGAGTGAATGAAGGGGCAGGGCTTGCCCAGGGCTCCATGTCCAGGAGGGAAAGTAGAACAGAGCTATTAGAAGTTAACATTACCCAGTGACCATTCAGTTACTGCCTTGCTGGGATTGTCAACTACTGAGGGTCCCCTTATTTGTAAACTATCACCTGCCATTCCATGCACTAGTTTAAAAAAAAAAAAAGACTTCTGATTTGGTTTGGTTGACTGGTTGGATGGTTGGTTGGCTTTTGAGACAGGGTTTCCTCTGTGTGGGAACTCCCTTTGTAGACTGGGCTGGCCTTGAACTCACAGAGATCTGTCTGCCTTTGCCTCCCAAGTACTGGGATTAAAGATGTGCTCCACCAAGCTCTGCTTCTTTTTTGACTTCAGAGTTTTGCTTGATAGCCCAGGCTGGCCATGAACATGTGGTCCTGGCACTTGGAAGCCCAGTACCTACACGTACTGTGCACATACACCCCTCTTCAAATCTTCTAAGAAATAACCTAAAAACCTGGAAGAGCCTGGTGTGGTGGTATCTATAGTCAGAGCTATACGGAAGGCTTCAGAAGTGTTCTCTTGAGATGGTGTGTATGTGTGGTGTGTGTGTGTGTGTGTGTGTGTGTGTGTGTGTATGTGTGTGTGTGTGTGTTGACTTCCTAAATGCAGAGATTGGAGACTACACCCAATGAGTCCAGGATTTTGAGGCCAGCTTGGACAACACAATGAATCCTCAGCTCAAACAAAATCAAAATGTAGACAAAGGAGTTTGGGCAGGATACATATGGCAAACACTTCTAGTCCTGGGACTGGGAGTTGAAGGCAGGAGGATCAGGGGTTCAGAGCAAACTCAAGGCTGGCCCCGGCTGGAAGGGACCCTATCTCAAAACAAACAGAAAACCAGGGATTTTGAAAGTTCTCATGGGAAAGAAATAATAAGTGTTTTTGCTTAGTTTGCCTCTATTTGAACATTATGCACGCAAAGTCTGCGCACAAACTGGTGACCTGTAAGCGTGTGCAATTGTGTGCCAAGCAGAATCCACAGAGCTATGGTTCCAGAGCAAAAGAATGAAAGTGTTTGCTGCGACCTTGTCATGGGGCAGTTAAGCCCTGCCACACCTCCTCAGCCATTCCTTTCACTGGGAATTTTGAATTTCCAGGAGACATCTGGCTCTGCCACACCTTTGTACCCAAGGACATCTGAAATCAGCAAGGGCCTGACTGAATAGCTGCAGGCTCAGAAAATCCTGGAAAACCAAGGAATTCTGCTGTGTTTCATTTATGACAAGTTCTTAACTATGTAACCCAGGCTGGCCTTGAACTGAGAATCCTCCTGCCTCTCCCTAGGGGCCTGGGAACACAGGCACATGCCACCATACTCTGCTTTACTTGAGATGTTTTTATGACCTCACTTTTCTAGGGTGGACATTGAAGATGCAGGGTCGGAGTGGAGGGGCTGCCTAAGGCTTCGCAGCCCATAAAGACCATCCTCGCCTCCATTACTAACAAAAACTAACTCTAAGGTTCTTCAAACGTTCATCCTAGCATCGTATGCAGACAGCTAATATTTTTATGACAACACCCACCTCCAGAAACCAAAATGAGATAATCTCTGTAGAGAGTAAAGCAGAGAACAATCTCTAAGGGCTGGGGGCCGGATGCCAGCTGCCTCCCATTTCTACAGGGGATCCTAAAGCATTTAGGAAACTCCATGTTTGTGTTGATTAGCTGAACTCAGCTCTGTGAGCACACGAGCGTCACTTGTGAACACCCCAGAGCTGAGCTGGCAGGTACCACGCCACTGTTAGCATTCACTCTTTCCCTCACTGTACACTTCTTGTCTCCCAAGATGAACATACGCCTCCTCTTCTTATACCTCTTCTCACTGGGAAGTGTTGGGAAACAGCTAGACTGTATAGTTCAACAAGGAGAGGGCTTGCCTAGCATTTACCAAATTATGGATTCGACCCCCAGCACCTTATAAACCAGGCGTGTGGAGGAGCACTTCCAAATTCCAGAACCGAATGCAGGAGGACCAGAAGTTCCAGATCATTCTCAGCTACATGAGTTCAAGGTCAGCCTGGGCTACATGAGACCCTGTCTCAATAAAATAATAAATAAATATTGATCTTTTAAAAAGCACTAAGTCGGGGCTGGAGAGATGGCTCAGTAGTTAAGAGCACTGACTACTCTTGCAGAGGTCCTGAGTTCAAATCCCAGCAACCACATGGCTCACAACCTTCTGTAATGGGATCTAATGCCCTCTTCTGGTGTGTCTGAAGACAGCGACAGTGTACTTATATACATACAATAAATAAATCTTTAAAAATAAATAGATAAAAAGTACTAAGTCTCAGCCAAGCATGGTGGCACACTTTAATACCAGAGCTTGGGAAGATAGGCAGATGGAGATGCCAAATCTTTTCAATTCAGACTCTGTTTTAGAGAACTTGACCTAAGTTTGAACTCAGGCAAACTAATAGGTTGGAGCCCAGCTCTGCTTCCCAAGTTGCCCCCCAACAAAACCTGAGCCTAGCTCCAATGTCTCGGCTAATCCCCAACAAGACAGCGTTTTCAGGTTACACCCTCAACAAAGCCAGTGTCTCCATGTTATTTCCCCAACAAATCTGCACTCTCAGGTTATAAAACCATCCCCTGCCCATCCACCACCAGTGCAGAAGGGAGCAGAAGGTATGTTTACAATATGACTCCCAGCACCAGCCAGTTATGTTAAAGGCTACAGTAGCTTCCAATTAGATGCTTGCACTCATATCCCCTGCTTGCTGCTTACTACAAAGCCTTGCCCCATGGACATTCAGGGCTCCCCCACCAACAAAACTGTCCTGAGTGATGATGGTGTGTTGGGGGGGGGGCAAGCTAGCTCAAATAGAATAAAGACCCTGCTGTGAGTTGCATCAGATTGGCTACTGTTTGTTTTTTTGGGGGAATCACTAACATTTCCCTGGTACAACAAGATCTCCATGGATTTGAGGCCAGCTTGGTCTACAGAGCTGGTTCCAGGAAAGCCAGGGCTACACAAAGAAACCTTGTCTCAAAACAACAACAACAACACAATTAATAATAATAGTAATAATAGCACTAAATCTCAACATATCAAGTATTCAGCCACCTTTCCCAGCCAGATGTCCAGGCCAACCTAGGGACATCTTTTATGAGTGTTAATTCTGTGTGCCTTGGCCAGCAACTACCTTCCTTTTGTGCATAGAGAAGCTAGCTAGATGTGTTCATTCCACCAAGGAGGCTCCTCTAGCCCAGGCCTCCCTGTGGCCGAGGACAAGAAGGCTTTGTGCATCCCAGACACACACTCCCCCTCAACAGCCACTCAGGATCTTCCAGTCGGACAGCCCCTCTCACCTCATCACTATGCCCAGAAGCCCAGCCAGCCTCTATTTCCTGCTTCCCTTGGCCCCTTGCCTTTGGCTATGAGCAAGGAGAGCAAGCCCCTGCCAGATTCCCAGACGTGTCTTCCAGGCTGAGGATTCCCCAAAACAGGCTGTAGCATGCACATCCTGGGGTGACACTGGAGCAAACTGCTGGGGTCCCTAGGGTGACGACATTGACCACCCCCAAGGTCTTCTGAGACTCCCACTCCGCTCTCTGTGGCTTTCATTGGCAGGGGAATGGGAACACCCCAACACCTAGAAGAATACTTCCCTCTGTGGGTGGGCATGAGTACCCAGACCACTTCAAACATTTTATCCAATATTAAAAACAGGGCTACAGATCCTACCTGGTTGCTTCACTGTGCTAAGACCTATGTGTGCAACCTTAGCTGAGCACTAGGTTCAGAGAAGACATTTCTAAATGGCAGCCTAACAGTGGACGGTGGCACTTACTCCCACTGTGCCCAGCCAGCTTGCCCATGCGCTCAATGCCTAGCAGCTGCCTGGCATATCCATCCCTCTAGTTCGGTCCATTGATGCCCACCCCCAAAAAGCGCTCCTTTCTGGAGAATGGTGCAGGAGGCCCTTGAAGTGGGTGGTTGCTATCGTCCTGTAAACATCCTTTGAATGTCTGGGGTGACTTCTGTGGGTGAGAGGAGTAAACGCTGCTGTTCTGCCAGCTTAATGGGGTGATTCCTGTCAATCTAGTTCTGCTGGATTTTGTCACAAGCAAATCTTCTACCACTAGCAATATTTTGTCTCTCACCTCATCTTGGGGTGGGAGGTTGGCTCAGTGGTTAAGAGTGCTCGCTGTTCTTGCAGAGGACCTGGGTTCAGTTCCTAGCATGCACATGTAGTTCCAGGGAATATGATACCCTCATCTGACCATCAGGGTCATTGCATGTACAGGCAGACACACACACATGCACACAGACACATGCACACAGACACACATGCACACACACACGATGCGTAATATACATACATACACACACACACACACACATATTTAAAGAGATCGCTCAGAAGTTAGGAACATGCAGTGCTCTTCCGAGAACCCAGGCTCCACTCCCACATCAGGCTGCTCCCAACCAGACTGTAGGGCGATCTGACAGCTCTGCCTCTGAAGGAACCTGCATTCATCTCCATACACTGACACGTCATTAAAAATCATTTCTAAAATTTCAAAAAATAATAAAAGAAATGTAGACAAATTGAAGTTAAAGACCATACAAGACTGAGAGAAAAGGTAGATAGCACACAGAGAAGACATTAGCATGCTATCAGAAATGTGAAGAAGGAAAGAAAAAGTAGGAAAAGATATTTGAATAGGCCAGTGATGCTCAGCTTCTAATAAACAGTGTGTAAATAAAACCCATGACAGGGTATTCAATATTTCATCATCAAAACTTGTTGGAAAATGCCCCTGGTCTCAGGAGCCTCCTAAGTTGAAGGCTCGTAAAAATGGCTGCCTGAAGCACCATCCTATAGAGAGACAAAATGACAAAGGCCTACCTCAATGACAGCTCTTTAAACAACCAACAGGCATAGTGTGGCACACGCCTTTTATTTGGGCACTTGAGAGGCAGAGGCAGGTGGATCTCTGAGTTCCAGGCCACCTGGAACTACAAAAGTGAGTTCCTGGTCTACATAGAGAGTTCCAGGCCATACTGACCCTGTCTCTAAACAAACAAACAAGTCTCCGCTCAGACATAACATACCTGTGGAATATGTACATAATACACACACACACACACACACACACACACACACACACACACACACACACACACACGGCTGGGAAATGAAGATTCAAGGCTTCCCTGATTCTCTAGGTCAATGCCACCTCTTTCTTGTGAGGCTCCAGTCAAACAAGGTGACAAGAAGGGGGTAAGAAGGGAAATGTATGGAATTTAGGGCTCAGACAAAACCACATCCAACCATTTGGAAGCAAATGCCTATAAAACCATTGGAAAAGAGCGCCATCTAGTGGAGGCTGAAAGCGCTCTTCCATACTGGCCTGGTCCAGTGGTGTCTCTGAGATCTTCTAACACCTGCCACCAACCTCACGAACGCAGCATACACTCACAAGTCTCCTACATATGAATTATATATACTTTTAAAATGAGATTATGGTGCGGAGAGCCAGTCACTACATGTCTGTAGTTCTGGAGTAATAACAAAGGACATCCTAGATAAACGGTGAAGCATCCATTCCTGGGAGCTTTTGCAACTTTGTTTTTAGTTCTATTTGTCTGCTTGCTTGTTTGTTTATGGTCACTTTAATTTTATTTTCTGTGCATGGGTGTTTTGCCTGCATGCATGCTTATCACCACGTGCACGGTACCCGCCCCCCAGAAGCCAGAGACAGCATTCCTTGGAACTGGAGTTACAAACTGTTGTGAACTGCCCTGTATACTGGGAATCCGGGTCCTCTGTGCTAAGCAACTAATTTGTCATCTCTCCTTCTTCTGCTCTCAAGAGGTGTCAAATGGATGGCATTGTGCTCGTTCCCAAGGACTTTTCAAGTTGCTAATGGCCTTCTTCCGTGATCAAATGATCTAACTGAGATAAACATAAAAGTAAAGACAAGGTACCTGTCATTTTAAATATGTCTGAATAGATAGGAAACAGATACAGAATTTGTGGACAGAGACTAGGAAGAAGACACCAAGCTGCAGGGACCGGTCTAGGCTGGTCGAGAAGGGACAGAAGGTGTTCGTGTTTCTCATGATATACTTTGTCACTTTGCTTTTCATAATTAATCTTTTCGAGACTGGATCTCATTATGTAGCTCTTGCTGGCTTGGGATGTGTTATAGAGACCAGGCTCACGTCAAACCCACAGAAATCCTCCTGCCTCTGCCTTCAGAGCCCTAAGATTATAGGTGTGTGCCACCTCACTCACCAAATTGATTTATTTTTAATTTAATTACTTTTATTCCTGTCATTTAATCGTGTGTGTGTGTGTGTGTGTGTGTGTGTGTGTGTGTGACCTTCATGGTGCTTATGAAGGTCAGACTTTCCCCAGTGTGGGTGCAAACACAGGTCAGCGGACATCTTTACCCGCTGAGCATTGGCCTACACTCTGATTTCACAGTGATGAGTCCCTATTGGATAATTCATTGATTCACTTACTAGTTTATTAGAGTCGGGATCATATTATGTAACTAGGTCTGGTCTTCACCTGATAGCCTCCTACCTGCACCTTTTGAGTTCTGGATTACAGATATGTGCCACCGACGACAGGTTTTGTGTCTTCTTATTTTAAATTCAAATAATTAAGTAGCTCACCAGCTCTAAGCCACAAAAAATCCTTGTGGGTTTAGGTTTTGTTCTACAATCTCATGCCTGGCTAGGCTAAATCAGAATGCCCTATCAAGTATATCCAATTCTTGGCATTACTGAGATAAATCCTTCCTCCTAAAGGACATCCTAATCCTCAAGGGTGTGTGTGTATGGGGGAAGGGTGCTTTTTAAGAATTAGAGCCATGTCTTGGTGGCAGACCTGATGACTCCTAGTTTGAATTTCTGTGACAGAGCCCACAGCCTACAGATGAGGGGAAGATAAGAAGTAAAGGCTATTAGTTAATGCAGAGATAGTGGTGTACACATCTGCAGGGGAGGTAGCACTCTGACGCTGCAGAGACTGGAGAAATAGAGTAACATGAAAGAGTACTCACTGCTCTTGAAGAGTGCCCAGGTTTGGTTTCTAGCACACACATCAAGGGTGATCCCAACTGCCTGTAACTCCAGGTCCAGGGTATCCAAAACCCTCTGTGGGTGTCTGTACCCATTCATACACAAACATGTGGTTTAACAGCCGTGACCCTCAGACAGTCTCTGGAGCCCAGGTTGACGCTTGATGAAACCGTTCTCCCACACTTGGCCACAAAGGTGTTCAAAGCCTCCAGCTAGGAGCTCTGCATGTGAGTTCTGCAGATTCATTAGAATCACTGTTCTTGCTTTATGGTTTGGTTACTGTTTGTTTTTACATTTGTTGGGTAGGTGTTGTACTGGCTGGTTTTGTGTCAACTCGACACAAGCTGGAATCATCATAGAGAAAGGAGCCTCAATTGAGGAAATGCCTCCATGAGATCCAGCTGTAAGACATCTCAACTAGTGATCAAGGAGGGAGGGCCCAGTCCATTGTAGGTAGTGCCATCCCTGTGCTAGTGGTCCTGGGTTCTATAAGAAAGCAAACTGAGCAAGCCAGGGGAAGCAAGCCAGTAAGTGACATCCCTCCATGACCTCTGCATCAGCTCCTGCTTCCTGACCTGCTTGAGTTCCAGTCCTGACTTCCTTTGGTGATGAACAGCAATGTGGAAGTGTAAGCTGAATAAACCCTTTCCTCCCCAACTTGCTTCTCAGTCCTGATGTTTTGTTCAGGAATAGAAACCCTGACTAAGACCGGTATGTTCCCCATATGAAGCACCAAGGTGTTCCAAACTACAGGAGATCTGTGATGGTTTGAAATTCACTGGGAAACAAAGCAAACAAGCAAACAAACAGACCCACTTCAGTCTTAGGTAGAAGACATAAACCCTCCCTACCTCCACCCTACCCTTCCCCAGCAGCTTGCTTAGCACGAAACAGAATTATGTTGTTATCTAAAAGTTTGCTTGCAGAGCCAGCAGAATTTGATTTGAACCCAGACTCCACATCATCCAACTGTGTAGGCATCAGCACAGTTTAATCTTTCTGATTCTCTGATTCTCAACTTCTTGATCTTCGGAGTGGGTGTGAAGATAGGACCCTTGTGGTATAGCCCCTGGCTCAGCTCCGTTTATAGCACAGCGACAGCTGGGACTGTGGATTCCTTAAAGGGTAGATACTTATATGACTCGTGGCTTACTTCCGTGTTCACCTCTCCTAGAGACTACCAAATGCTGTCTCAAACCTGGGACAAATGGCTGAGGTGCCTATCCAATATCAAGAGGACCCAGCCCCCAGGTTCTCCCAGCATCCCTCAGTTCCCTATCTTCTACTCCCACCCCCTTATCTCCAGAAGGGAGTCGGGGGCAGCTACCCTTTCCCTGGAGGCTCTTCCCTGTATAATCCAGCCATATTGGTTACTCTTCCCTCTGTCTTTAGCCCTCCTGGCTGCTGTAACTGGTTTCCCTCTTGCCCCCTTCCTGTCTCTCCCCACTCCTCACAAGGTTCAGGGTCTGACCCGCTCTGGATTCTCCCAGATGTCTCTGCTTCTGCCTGTGTTCTCTCTTCTAGCTACAATAGACTCTCACCTCCACCATACTTAGGAATAGTCATGTACTTCCTTTAAGTTCTGTTTTCACTTACCAAACACTGGCTGGTGCAGGGCTAGCACATTTGCTAACTGCTCTGACTTCAATTTACTGGGTCTCTGGGCCATTCCTTGCTTTAAAAAAAAAAAAAAAAAAAAAAAAAAAAAAAAAAAAAAAAAGTTTTGCTTGTTTCGTTTTGTTTTGAGCCAGGGTCTCACTGTGTGTAACCCTGGCTGTCCTGGAAACTCGATGTGTAGAACCAGCCTGGCCTCAAACTCACAGAGATCCTCCTGCCTCTGCCTCCCAAGTACACCTGGCTACTCTCCCTTCCTTGCTTTTAAACTGCTTTGAAGCTGTAACTTCTAAGTAACTGATAAAGGTGCAAAATAACTCTTCCCTCAGATTCTGTCTGTGATAAGCTCACTTACTGCAGGATTCATCCATCACTGTTGGGGAAAGCCAGGTGCCCACAAAAGCACAGGCAGGTCGGTCGATATCCTAGGCTTGGGCAGCTGTTTGGACAGCTTGGAGCTCATTCCTTAGCTCTTCAGGAAGGAGTTAAGTGGGCTTTATCAGTAGGTTTCTGTAGCGGGCAGACAGTAAGCCTTTATTTCCCTATATCCGGTCTCGTTAGCCTTCAGAGGTAGGCAGTGAGCATTTCCAAGATCCTAGAGTCCGGGATTCAGAACTAGTACCAGTCTGGGAGGGACACAGAGGAAGGTCCTCATTCCTGGGCTCAATCTGGCTGTCTGTGAAATGGGCTCAGAAGGAGAGCCTGCAGCCTCCTTCCCCACTTCGGTGCCTGGTCCCTAAAGGGCAGGGGTGGGGGGGGGATCTGGACCCGAGGCCCTGATGGAGAGGTTGACTTTGGGATGAGATCCCGGGCTGCGCCTTCTTTCAGGGTACGGTGGGGCTTCTAGAAGGGGCGGGCGGGTTCTCTGAAGCCAGAAACCCGGAGCCGCCCAGGAATTTTGGCTCGGACTGCATTTCCTCGGCCCGGGCGGGCGTGATCCCCGGGAGGCGACTACGGACAAACCGCTGTACTACTCGGTGGCTCCGTACCATGCAGCGGCTGCTCTGTGCACTGGCCGGGCTCGCCCTGCTCCGCGCTGGGGCGGGCGAATGGGACCAGCGTCCCAGGGACAACCCCGGACGGCGAGGTAGGAATGAAAGAGGAGCCGGAGACAGAGACACCGGGAAAAGCAGAGGGAGGGAACGGAGGTGGCGAAAGAAACAGAGACCGAAGGGCAGAAAAGGGAGGAGATCAAGGAGAAAGATGAGTAAGAAAGGAGAGGCTGTGAGCGAAAGAGGCTTTGGAGATAAATGCCTGTGGGTGAGGAGGGCATACGTTTGAGAAAAACACAAGGAAAGAAATGGGAATGGCAGGAACGAACGAGGACAGAAAGGTTTAGGGAAAGGAATGTGGCAACCGGATGTCCAGAGAGTTGGAGAGGACCAGCCTGGCATGGGCGGAGATCCAGCTGTAGGGTGTGGCCGTCCTCAGGCCAGAGCATCCAGGGCGTGGTTTCGAAGGGCATCCTGTTGGAAGGGGAGCCTGAAAGGGTCAATGGCCCAGGTAGGGCCAGCACCATCACTGGAGAGACAGACAGAAAAAAGTAGTCTCACCTGCCTGGAGGCCTGAGGGGTCTGTAATGAGGTTCCCAGGACGGTTTAAGAACTATGGCTCATCCTCACTGTCTAGATAAGGAGTGAGCTCAGGCTGTGTCAAGGCAAACGCAGCACCAAATCCCAGGCCTTTGGCCCTCTCGGGTTCTTGTTCCAGACAAGCTGAAATGCCTGGTACTGAGACTAAAGCTCTGGTGGCTCTTGAGGGCCCACAGAGAGAAGGGAGACGAACCCAGATCATTAAAGGAGCCCCTGTGGGGTGAATCGCTTTTCGTCTCACAAGATGGCTTCAGGGAGTGTAAGAAAGGTCGCGCCCACCGTTTTCTCAGGCCATCAACCCCTCTAGCCTCAGTTTCCCTATCTGTTAATGAGTGACTGGCATTCTGTCCAGCCCAGAGTCAGCTCACAGGCACCGACCTCCTTTTTCCTTCCCTTTTAGATGCTCCTCTAAGTTGGGCTGCAGAGGTGGGCACGGGAGCTCAGCTGGAGCCTCCCGGAGGAAGGAGCCAAGTGACAAGTAGTCACGCCCTCCCAGCACTCTCACCCCACAAGTCACTTTCTTGTCCCTTTGACGTTTAATTTATGTGATCCAAGCAAGGTTACATGGCTGGTTAGATTTGGCTGACATGTCTGCTGTCTCTTTAAATGTGTAATCTTTCTTACTCTTTCTTTCATTTTTTTTCCCCCTTGAGATCGGTTGTTGAGAAAAGTTTTGCCGGTGTACATGCTGGTGGGTGGCGGCGCCCATCTTTATTCTTAGCATTTGGGAGACAGAAGTCGGCAGATCTCTGAGTCTGAGGCCAGCCTGTTCTACATAAAGGGCTCCAGGACAAACGAAACTGTCTTAAAATACCAACTCTCTCTCTCTCTCTCTCTCTCTCTCTCTCTCTCTCTCTCTCTCTCTCAAAAGCAGAGGGAGGGAAGGAGGGAGGGGGAGGAGGGGGGAGAGATTGAATTCCTGGGTATCATTCAACTATTCTCCCTCTGGGTTGTCTATAAAATTGATGGCTATTTATAGAAGCTTGATCTGATTCCAGTTAGATTTTTCTTTGCAAAAAAAATTACTTTCTACGTTTACATATCTGGTATATATTTGTTTTTTCAAAACAGAGTCTCTTGGTGTAGGCTGTCCTGGAACTCACTGAGCTCCCTCTACCTCCCAAATGTCGGGACCGTGCCTGGCTATTTTTATTTATTTATTTAGTTTTGAAGAATAAGGTCTCTTGTAGCTCAAGCTGGTGCTGAACATATATGTATGAGTGACTTTGAACTTCTGATCCTCCTGTCTCCCCCTTCCCAGTGCCGTGTTTAGAGATATATACTATCGTTTCTGTCTTTAGGTTATGCTGAGGGGCAAACCTGGGGCCTCAAAATTTCAAAGCAAGCATTCTACCAACTGAGCTAGCTCTCCAAGTCATCTTTATTATTTTCACTGAATGTCTTTGATTCCTGCTAAGGATAGACTTTTTTCTTCAACGGTTAGTGGCCATTTCTACGATTCTTGTAAACTGTTAGGAAGTCGGTAATTTATTTATTATTGTATTCGGGGGTTGCACAGCGTGACTGAGAAAGTCAAAGCACAGCTCTGTGGAGTCGAAACTCTCTTTCCACCTTTGTGTATATTCTGAGGATAGAAGTCCAGTCTCTGGGTTTGTGCTGTGAGGTAGTTGTTATCCAATGAGTGGTCTTAGCAGCCCCCTTATGAATACCTTTTCCGAGACCAACCTCAGCTCAGTTCCTGTTTTTATTGTCAGAAGACTTCTCCGTCCTCTGTGTCTTCTTATTTATTTGTTTGTTTCCTTACTTATTTTTTTTTTTTTGAGACAGGGTTTCTTTGTGTAGCTCTGGCTGTCCTGGAACTGGCTCTGTAGATCAGGCTGGCCTAGAACTCACAGGATCCACCTGCCTCTGCCTCCCCAGTGTTGTGGCCAAAGGCATGCATCATTACTGCCTGGCTCCTTTACTTCTTATAATTGAAAAATTGAATGTATGTATGTATGTATGTATGTATGTATGAGTACATGTGTGAGTTTATGTGCACCATGAATAGATTACTATAATGTAATTATGCTATAATTATTAATTCATAAGTAGCCTTATTTCATTTATAATTTCACCTCTGCTTTCATCCCTGAATTATTTTAAAGGAAATCCCAAACACTTTTTTTATAAGTTCATACATAGGCAAGCGCCCTCAGAGGTTAAAGGGCACTGTATCTCCTGGAACTGGAGGCATGTTGCTGGGTCCTCCAGAGAAGCAATAAACTTAACAGGTGAGCCTTCTCTTCCTCCTGTGTCTCCTCTTTCATTGTTAAACTTTATTTGATCTACATGGGCGTTTTGCTTACATGTATGTCTGTGTACCATATACATGCCTGGTGCCCAGAAGAAGAGAAGATGCCTTAGAACTGGAGTCAGACTGTTGTGAGCCACCATGAGGGTGTTGGGTATTGAACCCAGGTCCTTTGGAAGACCCAGTGCTCTTGACCACTGAGCCATCTCTCTCTCCCAAGAGCTGAATCTCTTCTTGTAAGCAAGTATAATCATCCTCATTAACATCTCTGCATTATAGCATTTTTTTACTACATACACACACACACACACACACACACACACACACACACACACACACACACACTGTAGACCTAACCAATATGGAAGATAGAGACAGAAACAGAAAGGTATATTGCTACCCATGCCACCTCTCAGTTTCTCCCATTTTATAGATGGTATAAGGAAAGTGAGAAGCAATATCAAGATAGATTATTTTTTTGACCTTGAAAAGTCAGGTGTCAGGCTATAAAAAGACAAAAATGGCTGACATTCCAATTTGGCACAGAATTGTGGGGTTTTTGTTTTCTTTTTCTTTTTCTTTTTGTAATTCCTAATCACATTTCGCTGCCCCATGAATTCATCAGCTACGTTCTTTAGGAATGTATAGTCTTCCTGGTATCTAACAACGCCCCACTCCAAATTCCCCATCCTATTCTTTCAGAATACAAAGCCTAGCCCTATCTGATGTTCTAAGATGAACCTGGAGTTCAAGATGCCCTCCTTTGCAGGGCCCAGTCACATAGCCTACTCTCTGAAACTTCTCAAGTCTAAAATAAACTAAAAGTCACCCAGGAGGCAGGCACTGGCTGCTAGCTAGGGAAGACAGGAACCTGTGTGTGTGTGTGTGTGTGTGTGTGTGTGTGTGTGTGTGTCTGTGTGTAGGAGAAAGGAAGACAGACAGACAGTGAAGGAGAGAAAAAGGGAAGGAGAGAGAGAGAGAGAGAGAGAGAGAGGAGGGGAGGCACAGAGGTCTCACTTGTAGGTGAACTCCATCAGCATTGAATTCTAAACACCCTGAAAATGAAACATAATGATTTAATTCTTACAAAGGGAGAGAGTGGCAACCCCCAAGATAGAGGAACTTACTTTACACAGCCACATAAGCAACAGGGACAGACAGTGTCAGACAGTTGGGTTCCAATCCAGTCACCTCCACCTTCTAGCTGGGTAATCTATGTATGTCACTTAAACTTTTGACTTTGTAAAATAACAATAATAATAATTTGGGTTTTCATTTTGTTTTTGAGACATTATTTTTTTAATTTCTTACTTATTTATTTATCCATCCAACACAGAGTTTCTCCGTGTAGCCCTGGCTATCCTGGAACTCATTGTGTAGACCAGGCTGGTCTTGAGCTCTCAGAGATCTGCCTGCATCTGCCTCCTGAGTACTGGGATTAAAGGTGTGCACCACCGTCTCCCGGCTGAGACAAATTCTTGCTGTGTATCCCAGGCTGGCCTTGTCCCTGCAGTTCTCCTGCCTTTGTCCCTCTGGTGCTGGGATTACAGGAATGCCTCATATTCACTGTAAAAAAAAAGTCTTTTTTAAGGTAAAGGCATATATAATCTGGTCCTTGGAAGGCTAAGGTGTCAGAGGATTGAGAAAGAAAGGAAAGGAAAAAAAGAAGTGACTTTATTTATTTAAATGGTCAGCCCGGACAACATACATGAAAATAACATTATACAGATTCAGCAGGTTGTATTTAGGAATGTATAAGTATATGCATTTATGCATGTAATAAAAATTAATGGGAAAGGCCATGAACTTTAAGAGATCAAGGAGGATTTTATGAGAAGGTTTGAAGGGAGGGAAGAGGGAAAAAATAAAACTGGGAAAGAAGAATCCAATGACCGACACAGCCATGTGCAGCAAGAAACTCGCTATGAGGAAGCAATAGAACTTAGAAGCCAGAAGTAACAAAAGCCAGGACCCAGTCAGGTCAGGTCTGCCCCCAAATCCTTGCTGAAGAAGTCCCTCTGTAACGTAGCACCTTCTGGTTTCCGGCATAGATTTGGCCCTAGAGAGATGTCCTTTTTTTTAAAAAGAAATTTTGTTTGTTTGTTTGTTTGTTTGTTTATAGTACACTGTAGGGGGCTGGAGAGGTGGCTCAGCGGCCAAGAGCACTGACTGCTCTTCCAGAGGTCCTGAGTTCAATTCCTAGCAACCACATGGTGGCTCACAACCATCTGGGATCTGGTGCCCTCTTCTGGTGTATTTGAGGACAGTAACAGTCTACTCATAAAGTACACTGTAGCTGTCTTCAGACACACCAGAAGAGGGCATCAGATCCCATTACAGATGGTCGTGAGCCACCATGTGGTTGCTGGGAATTGAACTCAGGACCTCTGGAAGAGCAGTCAGTGCTCTTAACTCCAGCCCGAGAGATGCCCTTCTGTCCTGAGACCTGATCTAAATGATCTATACTGAGCTCTAGACTCCATGAGAGAGGCAGAGCGAGGAGCTCCCTGACCTACCTGCTCCATCACTCTGAGCCTTTATCTGCTCAATGCCCCAGCCTAATTTGTTTCTGTCACTGTAATGAATACTGTGTCCAAAAGCAATCTGAGAGAAAATGGCTTACTTCTTCTTACAGTCCATTAAGGGAAACCAGGACAGGAAGTCAAGGCAGGTATGGGGGCAGTAACTGAAGTGGAGGCTGTGAAGAACCATGGCTTTGCTGGCCTGTTCTCCGTGGCTTACTTAGAACGCTCGCTTTCTTTCTCTCTTTAAGATTTTATTTACTTATTTTATGTATGTAAGTACACTGTAGCTGTCCTCAGTCACACCAGAAGAGGGCATCAGATCCCATTAGAGATGGTTGTGAGCCACCATGCAGTTGTTGGGATTTCAACTCAGGACCTCTGGAAGAGGAGTCAGTGCTCTTAACCACTGAACCATCTCTCCAACCCCTAGGATGCTTTCTTATACAACCCAGGACCACCTGCCCAGGGAAAGCATTACCCACAGAGGGCCAGGCCTTCTCATATCAAGTCATTTGTTAAGAAAATATCAGTCGGTCTTGTCCACAGGCTATTCTGAAAGGCTCAGTTCCTCAGGAAAGGTTTCTTCTCTCCAGGTGACTCTAGTTTATGTCAAGTTGACAAAGACGAAGCACCCAAGCAGTCTTGTGGCCTCCACCCTGAAGTTCATAGACATCTTTGGGCACAGGGTCATGGCAACCCTGCAAAGGAGACCGGGCAGGGCAGACAGGTCTCTCAGTCAACATGAGGACATTGAGTGTAGGCAAAGAGCTTCCCACGGACTGTGCCTCTGACTTCCAATTATATGCTGATGAGGTTTATCTCAGTGAGTTTGAGACCTCAGCATCCTAGGGGTTGGAAAGAATTCATTCATTATAACTAGTGGTTTTAAAGAATATGGGGTAGCAAGACAGGATCAGAGATCACGTCTGGCCCGAGGGATACCTGCCAGTCTGACCATCATCTAGTCTGAATGGACACATGAGGGGTAAATAGACAGGGTGTGGTGACTGACAGGGGCTCTTCCTTACAGCAGCTTAACTTGCATCCTCAGGAAACACTAACTCAACCAAAAGGGAAATCATGGGAAGGACATTATGTTTCTCAGTGAGCCACAAGTCTCAAAAACCCACTGCTGGAGAAAGACTCAGAACAAGAGCAGGGAGTTAGAACATGCCCCCTCCCAGCAAAAACAAACAAAGCCAACGTTTCTCAGAATGTGCTCTCTCTTAAAGGCCTCCAGGGCCCTTGGCCAGTTTCAGTCAGAGCATCACCACGCACAGTTACTCATACAACCCTTTAAGAATAGCATTCTGCCTCTCTTTAAACAGGCTCAAAACCCGCTGATGGTTTTGAACGCATCACAAATATTCATACAAGTACTAAATGTGGTAACGTTTATTATTCTATTACACTGAATGTGGTCAAATATCATTAACCCCAAGTGGCTGGGGTTGCTGGTAAAAATAGAATATGGCTTTGGTGATTACAGGGGTGGGGGTACTTTCTCACTGTGTGAGTTCCAGGTACATCGGGTTGCCTTGGAAGGGCTGTGAGTGGGCGGATCATATAGAGGACAGATTGGTGGCCAGACCTCTTTAGTTAGGTCAGCCAGCCCAGCGCCTCTCCTGGTCTCTGGGCCACCCCCATCACAGGATGCTGCTTCACCCATGGCCACCAGCCAGGGTACAAACAAAGCTTCAAGCAGGGGCCAGGCCAGAGAAAACAACCCCATGCCTTAGGAAATCCATTTCCAACTGGCAGAGTCAGGAGACCAGAGGGAGGACGTGCCCACAGCCTAGGCTGAAGGTCTTGTGAGACAACACAGCAATCCTCTGGACATTTCCACCTGTACTTCATTGATGAGCTTCCTAGAGCCAGAGAGTGGGGAGTGTGTGTGGGGGTGGGGGTGAGAGAGAGAGAGAGACAGAGACAGAGAGACAGAGAGAGACAGAGACAGAGAGAGCTCAGTTTTTTACTTGCCTAAGGGTTTGTTTTTCTTTTCATCAAAAGAGACTTGTCCATTACTCACTCCAGCTTTGTCCTCTGAGGCCTCAAGCCAATTCTGAACGACATTTGTACTCCTGCGTGCTGTCCATCTGGGAAGCAGAGCCTCAGGCTAGCCCCACCCAGTTTGACAGAGCGGGCTATGGAGAGGAAAGTTAACAGCAGAGGGTGTAGGCTGAGAAGGGTTTTCTAGGCAGAGCTACACTGGGATTCTCTGCAGCTGGAGACCT
This sequence comes from Micromys minutus, assembly GCF_963924665.1. NCBI lineage: Eukaryota > Metazoa > Chordata > Mammalia > Rodentia > Muridae > Micromys > Micromys minutus. The sequence continues at coordinate 32,596,054 of NC_137981.1, forward strand.
GGACAGTTGTTAGGGTTGTGCTCCAAGCTCTCTGTCAGATGAGTTCTCAGGAGGCCTGGATGAGCTCAGAGCACAGCTCCCTCCAGATGTGAGGGATTAGCATGAGCGAGGGGAGTGAGCTCACCCCAGCCTCTTCCCTGGAGGGCTTCTGGAGCCAAGTTAGACCTCATCACAGACTCTGGAGAACAGTGGAAGAGAAGCAGAGGCATGTTGCTCAAGAGACCCACAGTTGCCAGCTTCTGGGTAAGGGGACCCAGCAAGGGCAGGTGATATTCCTAGAGCAGCGGTTCTAACCTTCCTAATGCTGTGGTCCTTTAATACAGTTCCTTATGTTGTGACCCCCCCACCATGAAATTATTTCATTTCTACGTCATAACTGTAATTTTGCTACTGTTACAAGTTGATGTGAAGAGCTGGTATGCATGGTATCTGATGTGACCCACAAAGAACCCACAGGTTGAGAACCTCTGTCTTACAGTAACCTGGCTGAAGGCCTCCAGGCCGGGCCTACAGGGAGGGTGTGTTTGCAGACTCCCACCAAGACAGGTTCATCTTCTCCCCAACAGCCCACCCTGAAGTAGGAAGAGCTCTTCCTGCCTCCTATAACTCTCTCCTGGCTGAGCGCCCAGCTTTAAGTTGAAACAAATGTGGAGTCCCCTCCCTGAGGCTAGTCTGGATCTCTTCTGTCTCTCACAGGCATCTCGGATCACAGGGCAGAGCATTCCAGCAGGAAAGTCTGGGCTGGAGGTCTTTAATTCCTCGTCCTTGGCATTTTGAATCGTCTCATTCAGCCCATCAAGGCTTCTGCTTTTAGGTAACAGTTCCACATTGCAGAGGATGTGGCAGTAGTTAACAGTGTGTACACTCTTAGGAAGGACCCCTGGTAAGGTTCCTAGTCCCTGTATTGGGTAGCTCACAACTGCCTGTAATTCCAGCTGCAGAGGATCTGGCGCCCTCTTCTGGCCTCTATGGGCATTTACACGCACATGCACAAATGCAGAGACCCTCATAGTTTAAAGTAAGTGTCTGGGTTGGAGAGATGGCTCAGCAGTTAAGAGCGCGTGAAGAGGTCCTGGGTTCAATTCCTAGTTCCCACAAGGAAGCTCACAACCATGTTGTCTGTAACTCCAGTTCCAGACTGAAGCTTTGTTCTGACCTTCTCAATACTGCAAGGAAGTACATTCCTTCACTTCTGTTCCCTTCCTGTCCCTGTAAGCATGGCTGTGTTCTCCAAAGCCTAAGAAAACACCCAGAACAACAAATAGTACACAATTTTCTGGCCATATCGAGCTGAGCTCCCTTCCTCCCTCTCTTCTTTTCTTCCTCCCTCCCTCTCTCCCCTTCTTCCTTCCTTCCTTTTTTCCTTCTTTCCTTTTTTCCTTCCTTCCTTCCAAGTTTCCTGAAGAAACTTCCCAGTTCCTGAGTTTTCAGCCTTCCCTTCCCATCGGCAACACTATGCTCATCTTATGGGGAATGGGCTAGCACTGGGCAGGAACGTTCCTGGCTTTCTTTTTGACAGTGCTAACCCCTCCTGCCACTGTAGGCTCCTTGCCCTCTCTACAATCTGAAAAAACTTCTCTTTTCACTCCCAGTACAGCTCCTGATTCCAGGAGACAGGCATTTCCCAGGGGCTCAGCCACATCGTTCAGAACCAGGACGCTGACACTTCTGTGTCAGAGTTGGTGGTGCCAGGTACAGCCTCAGTGAATGAGGAGAATCATGAGTCAGGAACTGAGAAGGTATATTAGTGGGGGTCTCCCGAAGGTTGTCAGTTCTGTCCCTCTAGGGAGCACATGACTAAGAATGAATCTATTGATATACAGAAAGTAGGTTCATTAGGATGCTTACAGGCTGTGGTCCAGCTAATCCAACAATGGAGGTTTTCCAACAAAAGGTCCAAATCTCGGTCCATCGATTTGGATATTTCAGCTGGTCTTCCGTTATTCTGGAATCCCAAATAAGAAGGCTCTAATGCCGGTGATGGAAAGGGCCTGCCAAAGAGAACAAGAAAGCAAAGAGAGCAAGCTGTCTTCTTTTGTCCTCATCTTGAGACAGGGTTTTGCTGTGTAGCTCTGGCTGTCCTGGAACTCTCTCTGTAGATCAGGCTGGCCTCGAACTCAGGTCCAAGTGCCTCTGCCTCCCAAGTGCTGGGATGAAAAGCCTGCACCACCACTGCATGGCTTTCCATGTCTGCCAACAGAAGGCAGAGCTCGTATTAAAGACGGATCTCCCCACCTTAAAATCTGGATTAATAATTAATGTGTGCCCATCATCTTGGGTTTTAGATAATTCCAGATCTAGACACAAGGACCTCTCTGTCTAGCAGTCAGCACAGTAGGTTAAACCTCTGATCTTCTCACTAGCAGTATGGCTTTGAACATGGTGAGCGGTAACTCAGATTAGCTGGTTCCCAGTGATAAGGCAGCTCAGTTTCCTCCCTGGAATCTGCCTGTTACTCTGGCTCATCACTTCTAGTTTAGATTACCGCTGCCATCGTCTCCCTCCAAAGCTGCATTCCTCCACACTCTCCCGGTCCCTGGGTCAAAGTGCTACCCTTGGCTTTGATCCGAGACCCCTTTCTGGTTGAATCCCCCGCCCTGTTTCTCTGCAGGCATTCCAACTCCGTGGATGGTTTGTTCCATGTCTTTGCAAGAAGCCGAAACCTTTTCTGTCTTGATGCTACACAGCCTAGACACTGCCTCCTTGAGAACCCTCCTAGGTCTGGAGACAGGGGAGTGGTGGCTCGTGTCTTCATCCCCTGCATGTCTGTGTGTCTCATTTCAGAATCCCCCTCTCCTAAGCCTGGTGCTTTGCAGAGCCCTCTAGTTCCACAAGAGAACCACAGGCTCCATCGTGATAAGGCTTGTTTTCCTTACAGCTGCTGAGTCTCCCAGTTCCCCTGGAGAAGATCTAGCTTGGAGTCCAGGCTGTGACAGACACATGGCTGTCCAAGGCCGGTTAGACATTATGGAAGAGGTAAGGAGGGTCTGGGAGGAAGGGATTGTGAAGCTTCATGGGCCATCTGCCAGACTGGAAGCTTTGTGGAGTACAAATGCCAAAAAACCCAGGCCAGTCCTGTTCCCCAGCTTCCAGATTAACGACTCCATGCTCTAACGGGGATGTTCGGTTGGGTAATGTCTTATACACCCTACCTCCTAGCCTAGGAAGTCCTAGGCTGCTTGCACACTGAGATTTCCCCCTAGTTGGGTGTACTGGTAGGTTTTGTGCATCAACTTGACATAAGCTAGAGTCATCAGAGAGGAAGGAGCCTCAATTGAGAGACAATGCCTCCATGAGATTCAGCTATAAGGCATTTTTTCCCTCCATTAGTGATTAATGGAGAAGGGCTCAGCCCATTATGGGTGGAGTCATTCTTAGGCTGATGGTCCTGGATTCTATAAGAAAGCAGGCTAAGCAAGCCATGAGGAGCAAGCCAGTAAGCAGCACTCCTCCATGGCCTCTGTGTCAGTTCCTGCCTCCAGGTTCCTGCCCTGGTTGAGTTCCTGTCCTGACTTCCTTTTGATAATAAACAGCAGTGTGGAATAATTCTTTTCCTCCCCAACTTGATATTTTTGGTCATGGTGTTGCAGCAATAGAAACCCTGACTAAGACATTGGGGAAGGGGGAAATTGAACCATCAAATTTTGTGATGAATCGTAACTTAGGGTCCATCGCTGAAAACATCTTTGTTTTGTTTTAGTTTTGCTTTTTGAGACAGGAATGTTCTGGAACTCACTCTGTATATCAGGATGGCCTTGAACTCACATAAATCCACCTGCCTCTGCCTTCACAGTGCTGGGATTAAAAGCATGGACCACCACACCCAGCTGCTGAAAATGTCTTTCCTTTCATCTTGTGTGTCCCAGAGACTTAACTCAGACTGCCAGAGTCTGACCTGCTGAGTCACCCTTTGTTGTTGTTGTTGTTGGGTTATTTTGTTTTGGTTTTTGGACAGGATCTCACTCCTGGCTCTGCCTCTGGAGTGTTAGGACCACAGGCATGGACCAGCCCCCCCCACACACACACAACACCCAGCTTCAGCATGTCATTCATACTGTCTCACTTGGTCAGGATGGCAGCGATCACTGGGCTGGTGTTAGATTATGTTACTTAGCACGTTTCGTTACTATTTAACTACTATTTAACTACATATATTGGTATATCAACATTTTAGTTTGGGGTGCCAAGGAACTAGCTTGGTCTGTAAAATACTTACCATGTAAGCATAAGGACCCAAGTTCCATCCCCAGAACCCACAAAGCAGGCACAGTGGCATCCCAGCACCGGAGAGGAAGAGACAGGAGGATCCCTGGGGCTCCCTAGCCGTCAGCCTGGCCTAAGCATGCACCAATAAGAGATCCTGCCTCAGAAACAAGAGGAGGCCAGCCAGCCAGTGAGATGGTCTACCAGGTACCTGCCTTTGAGCTTAATGACCTGAGTTTGATCCCAAGGACTTTCTTCCCCCACCTTTCCTTGTTCCCCTTAGACAGGGTTTCTCTGTGTACACAGCTATCCGGAAACTAGATCTGTAGACCAGGCTGGCCTCAAATGCAGAGATTCTCTTCTCTCAGCCTCCCAGTGCTGGGATTAAGGTGTGCACCACCACTGCCAAGCCTCCAGGACTTTCAAAATGGAAAGAGGGAAGTGACTCCTGCGGTTTGTTCTCTGACCTCTCCACACACTCCCAGTAGTGTGAGTGCCCTCCCAACCCCTGACACACATACACACCCCTGACACACACAACCCTGACACACACACCTCTGATACACACACACCCCTGATACACACACACCTCTGACACACTCAACCCTGACCCCTACACACATCCCTGGCACACATACACCCCTGACACACACCTGACACACACACTTCTGACACACACACCCCTGACACACACACATCCCTGACACACACACATACATCCCTGACACACACACATACACCCCTGACACACACACACTTGACACACACACCCCTAACACACATACACACCCCTGACACACACATCCCTAACAAACATACACACCCCTGACACACACACCCCTAACACACACAACCCTGACACACACACCCTTGACACACACACCTCTGACACACATACTCCTAAGACTGACTTTTGGCCTTTCTGCCAAAATTTTTGAGACAGTTTTTCTCTGGTCTAGAAATTGTGATGATCCTCATGTCTCAAGATTTTGAGCTTATAGACATCAACAACTAAAGTCATGTATAATTTTAATATTTGAATGCTTATAATGTAGTTGATATCCTTATTTTTCTATTTTAAGCATGAACACACTGTTCTGACATGAGGCCTGTAGAATTTATTAGGTTGCCAACAGGGTCTGTAGCAACACAATCCCTTTAAAGCAACTCCTAGGAACAAATGTTAAAATCCCAAATCTGCCATTTAATGAAGGTGCCACAAGGGGGCGGTGCAACAAAAGGAATGTGTACTCTTACAGCCTACTCCCAAACAAAAAGGTGCTTGGGAGACCCTGTGCCAAGCCTGGCGCATATGAGTGCCAGACAGCAGGATCCTTAAAAGGGCAAATGGAGCAAGCATCCTGTGATGTTCTTACCTGGGGAAACTGAGTAGAGACTGGTGAGAACTAGGATTGAACAGCACCCAGCTCCTCTGCACGATACACTGGGACTTGGGGCACAGTGGACTTCAGGATAACAGGAAGCTGTGCTTGACTTTGCGCCACCCTCCCACTCCAGACGGTGGAGAAGACGGTGGAGCACCTGGAGGCAGAGGTGACAGGTCTCCTGGGCCTGCTGGAGGACCTGGCTTCAAACCTACCCCCTGGGCCCTTCAGCCCCAAACCTGACCTGCTTGGAGGTGGTGAGTGGCTCAGACGTCTGCTGGGCCTGTCATCTAGGGCCCCTGGCAGCATAACGCACGGGGTATGCTATGCTATGCAGTCCTGGGCAGAGCACCTCAGACTGGTACTCTGGCTTTTGTGTTCCTCCATCTTTCCTCCCCACCCCTGGCAGTCAGGGCCCTGGCACCCTGATGCTCAGTTCAGCCCCCAGCTCCTTAAGTCCTGTTTTTTTTTTCTCTCTTTCCACTGCTGTCCCAAGGGAGCATAAAGCTGGAAAGAGGCAGTCACTGGGCACAGCAAGGGCAAGGGACTCCTTCAGCATCCTCGGCTCCTCACTCAGGGGACCCCCTTTTCTTGCAGATGGCTTCTAAACTTCCAGAGGTGGTGGAGCCTGTCAACTGAAGTCACCCTCTGAGAACCAAGCCAGGTCTTCCTGCCTTCCTGCCCCACCTTGGTGTGAAATAAACGCTAGCATTTTGGCCTCTGCTTGCTAGTCGTGACCTCTGTTACAGCAGCACCGGTTCCTTTTTGCACCCTGAACCCCACAAAGCTGTTCTAGCATTCAGACCTGTGTAACCTGTGCAACTCAACTTCCAACTCTTATTCATAGATATATATCAGCAAAGTTCTTTATTTTTAAAGATTTTATTTATGAGTGTATATTTTATTTTTATTTATGAGTCTGTAGCTGTCCTCAGACACACCAGAAGAGGGCATTGGATCCCATTACAGATGGTTGTGAGCCACCATGTGGTTGCTGGGATTTGAACTCAGGACCCCTGGAAGAGCAGTCAGTGCTCTTAACCGCTGAGCCATCTCTCCACCCCCCCAAAAAGTTCCTATTACATAAAATTCACTTACTCAGGGGGGAATGATGCCCCATGTAGACCAAGCTGGGATACACTCAGCAAAACTTACCATTTTAACCTGAACACATTCTGTGGTCTCTAGTGTGTCTGAAGAGTCATCACTATTAATTCCAAGACATTTTCAACATCCCAGAAAGAACTCTGGGCCTATATGACAGTCACTTCCCTCCCACCTCTTCCCACCTCAACACTCTACAACCATGCATCTTCCTGGACTTGCCTACGGAGGGCAGCTTCTGTGAATGGAATACGTCCTTTTGCTTCAGGCTTTCACCAGACAAGTTCTCAAGATTCATCCACATTACAGCACATCATTCCTTCACACATGGCAAAATGATGCTCTATTGTCTCAATGGACCACACCTCCCTGTTAATGGGTCTTGGGGTCTGTGTACAATACGGCTGCTAGTGTAATCACAACAGCAGTGTTTAGCTCACAGCGCTTTATTATTCCTGAGTGTCATCCACCCTCCCGTTGTTGGGAAAACATGAGGCTTGGTACCCCGCAGCTCAGTTGAGACCTCTCTGGGGCTCTGGACTGGGCCCGGGAGGCTAGGAAGATACTTGTCTCTCTAGCGTGTCACTATCCTAAGCTGGCACAGGAGAAGTGACAGGAGACCGCCATGCCCCTGCCCCCAGCCAGAACAGGGAGCCTGCAGGGTCAGAGCCAAGACTGCTCTTCTGATGAAAGATTCCCCGAGAGGCCACCCCAGACACCACATGAACACCCCTCTGTCCTTTCCCAGGACCTAGGTGACCTCACTCAGGGAACTCGACCACCTCTGCATCCGCTCAGGTCCTGTACTTTGTCACTCCCTGGGCCCTGTGTGAATCTGGAGAGCATCTTTTGTCTATCCTTAAAACACAATCCTGTCAGGTAACTTGTGTTTGGGATTTCAACGGCGTACGAGGTATGTTTCTAGTTCAGCATATTTTTCCAACAGGGCCGGGATCTCTGAGTCATACAGCGGAAGAAAACACACTGGCACCAGAAAGACATTTCCAGAATGTTCCAGAACTGGCTGTCTTTAATTTGGAAACAGCTTTTGGCTGCAGACATTCAGGTTTAAGGCACATTCCAAACTACAAGGAGCCCTGTCGCTGGTGGGGGGCTGGCTTTAATTCTTGCACGGCTAAGTGGAACAAATGATTTTCTGGCCTTTTTTCTAAAAAGGAGTGAGTTTGGCAAAAACAAAACTCATGACACATTCTCACCAGACACCACGGTATCCTTATAAGACCTCCCTTTTATCTTAGGCGAGGACGGGGTGCCCTAGTCACCTACCGTTCTCCCCAGAAACATGTACACGGGAAGCACACGTGTATGCATCCGTCTGGCAACGATGGTTTTAAAAAAGTTTTCAAATAAACATACAAAATCATATGTCTACCACAAAGCTAAGAATCTTGGCCACAAGCAACGAAGAATGAGTGCAGGAGCCAGGAGAAACTATTCTGCACAGCAAGAGGCTGTGCGGGCCAGGGGCATGGCTGCCTGAGAACTCTGGCCTACCAGGGCCCTTTCGGCACGACATGTGGATGAGGGGAACCAGGAAAAGGCCATGGCTTTGGGGGTGGGGGATGGTGCACTTGTGGGTATTAGATTGGGGAAAACTAGTGTGCTCTTTGGGAACTTTCCTGGCCGTGCCAGCAGGGGGCGCGGGTGAGCCACTGTCACAGCTCAGTCGTTGCCACCGCAGATCTTCAGTAGGATCTTCCGATAGTCCCCAGAAGTGTCTCCCTGATTGCAGAAACAAGAGCCAGGGTTAAGGGAGGCAAGGCTCCAAGCGTCCTTGTGGGGAGGCAGGCCTGTCAGAGCACGCAATGCAGACCTCCCTGTACAAGCGCTGTCCAGCAGCCCCCAGATCCTACGTAAGACAAAGACAAGCAGGATGGCATGTGTTTGTAATCTAGCACTGGGAAGGTGAAGCCAGGCAGATCCCTGACAGGCCATTCTAGGCTAATCAGTAAGCCTTAGGTCCAGAGATTCTCTGAAAAATCAACATGGATAGCTTCTGAGGAATGATACTCAATGCTGACACTGGCCTTCAGAGGCATATGTATGCATCTGTACAGACATACATACATACACATATACATACGTACGTACGTACATACATACATACATACATACAGTGTAAGGACCCCTAGCCAGGGCTGATCATCACTGCTCTTTGCCTAGAGATGGGTCCTTATAGTGTTATACTGGGTTCTACTGTAAAGCAATGCCGAGCTCTTCCTTGAAAGCGCCATCTTTGCGGCCAGCCACGGAGCCACCGTCGACATTGCAGCCTCCGCTTCTCCACAGATCAGTCTCTGTGCTTTCTCTGGGATGATAGCTAATTTTAGATCACTTTCTGACACCCTAAACTTTATGAAGCTCACTGAAGACAAGGTCTGTGGCATCTTTAGCTGTCACAGAATACTAGCAACCCAGGCCAAACTCTAACACTAAAGACAGATTCTCTGCTACACACTGCCTCATTTTCATAGCATGGGAATGGGGAATCTTCAAAGATGAGCCCAACAATATCCAATGTTGCCAAGTCTGAAATCAGGCCCTGCAGTGCTTGCTGGAGACTCAGTGTCAACTTCTGCCAGCCCAGCTCTGGCACACAGTGTTTCCCCCAGCATTTGTGTGACTGCCAGCCACACCCGTTGAGGGACTGTTATCCTCAGAGATGCTGGACCAGTGCTTGGGAGGTGTGTGGACACTGCTCAAGGGTCATGAGGTTACCAAGCAGGAAAACCAGGATCAGATGCCCAGGCAGTGACCCCAGGGCTGAGCTACCGATGTGATCTCCACTAGAAAGTGAAAGTGGAAAAAGCTAGAACTCAGGAAGCAAGAGACCCTGGAAGGAAGCTCCACAGACCCTGGGACATGAACTCTCTTTGGTGGATCACATCTCCAGAGTGACGGGGACTCTGAAGATTAGAGACTCCATAGGGGAAGGCCTGAGATGTCTTTATACCATTGACAGACATCCTGTTAAGTGACAAAGCACCGGGATCCTAGAGGGTAGCAACATAGGGTCACAGGGTTGTGACCTGCCCTGTTGTCAGGATCTTGTGATTAGTGATCAGTTTGGAGGTGAATAGATGAAGAAGCCCATGTGGCCAAACACAGGGATGTTCTAGAGAGGGGAAGGAAACAGGAAGGGCCTGGAGGTGTTGAGATGGAAGAGAAGGCTTTATTGAGCCCTAATCCCTTACCGTGATATCGTGGTACAGTGACTTGCCATACATCCGTTTATACTCCGCTCGGATATCCAGCAGGTCAAGCTCGCTGCGAGACACCATGATGCGAATCAGGGTCCGGTCTTTTGTTCCTGCTCCCTAAAGAGTCACCCAAAGTATGTACATGGGGCTTTCCACCAGCTCCAGCCCTCCCTTACCTTCTATACTCAGCCCACAGTGGACCCCTTAGACCCAGGAGGCTTTGAGATGTCTTGAATTAAGGTCCCCTGTACACAAGAGCTACGTACCCTCATAGCCTTGTTGAGCCTTTCAGCAAAGAAGGCAGGGGTGTTCTTGAGGCATTTCACTGCAAGAGAAACACAGCATAAGGTACGCAGAACACAGGAGGGTACACACTACCTAAGTGTCCTCCTAAGAAGCCTGGACATCAAATCTGCCACCAGACATCTCCTTTTCCTGTTGACTGTGATCCCATGAGTGCGGCTCCACACACAGTAGGACCACCAGCCCAACCATCACTGAGCAAAAAACACTGTGGCTGTGCATATCCTGGGGGCATGAAGAGAAACCAACTTCATGGGTCCCTAGGCATGAGGGGTCAAACAGAAAAACCATCGTGGAGAAAGGAAAGTCAAGGGATGTGGTGTTAACCTCAGGCCATGCAGAGAAATGAGGCTCTATTTCCTGTTCTAGCCAGAAAAACCCCACAAAAAACCTAAAAGAAATGGGCAAACTTATGTCCCTCAGCAAGTATAAAGGGAGGTGGTGGGGACACAGAGCAAGAACCCAGCTCCATATTAGGAGGAGGTTCCTAGAGCTGCCAAGACTTGCTGTTGAGGGCACTCTCCATGCTGCAAGCTCAGCCAGCACTCTCTAGAATGGGCCTGTTTTGCTGTTGCAAGTAAAAATCCTTCCTCGTGTTTCCATCACAGACAGCTGACAATTGCCTACAGGGATATATTTTTAGAGGAAACTTGGCAGGATATGAGTCACCTTCCTCTAGGAGAGCAGCTGGATGGGCGCCCACTAATACCCAGCTCCTTTCTGCAGAGCTGCACAGCAGACACACAAGAGCCACGGAGCCCAGCACCAGACTGTCCAGATGTTGCAAGCCCAGACCCTGCGGTTCTGCCACTACAGCACCTTCAGCCGCGGGACACTGAGCACCCAGCCTGCAACCCACACTGCCTAGTGGGTGGGCAGGCAGGCAAGACAAGCCCCAGCCAGATGCCTACCCACAGCCAGCATGCCCTGCTCCAGGTCCCCAGACATCTCCCGGCAGATGCTCTTCTCAATGTCTCGGCCCGTCATCCTCTGATACTCGTTGAAAACTAGCAAGAAAATAGAAGGGACATGTCATAGCCTTCATCACGTCCTCTCAAACTTCCATGTTGTAGTCCCGACCCTCAGCAACTTGGAACGTGTATTACTCTTGCTTTGCACACAGAAGCACAGCTCTTTCTAAGCCCCACGAAGTACTCAGCACTTTGTATCCTCAGGGTCCTGCTGTACGTCAGTATTGAGTTTCTGTGAGTCACGATAGGCTGAATTAGACTTTCACTAGGCATAATAAAGGCATTTTTTTTTTCATGTAATGGAGTCACATCCTATAACCCTGGCTTCCGTGGAACCCAGCCTCGTGTGTAACCAGGACTTCAGGTTTGTGACATTACCAAGCTTTAAGTGTATTTGTGACTCACAGCATCTTCAAATGGGTTTGGTGGACAGCACCTCATCATAAAACTGGGAACTTCTCTCTAGGAAGAGACTACACGAGAACGCAGGAACGAGAAGGCTCAGCCACAGAGACAAAGAGAGGCCTCGGAAGAAACTAACACTGGCCAGCTTATGAGTATCACACTCTTAAGAAAATACAATCCTGTTGCTTAAGCCCAGCCCGTGAGAGGAGGCACACCCCGAAGGGTCCCTGCTCTTCCCCACTCTGCCCTGCACAGCCTACAGTCAGATGACCCGTTTATCAGAGCGGTCAAGTCTGCTGGCCGACCTCAGCCCACACTCACCGGTGTCCTCACATCTCCGTATTCCCAGCCTGGCTGCTCTTACTTCATGCAGCAGGCTCACCTTGCTCTGCCCCCGCTCAGACACAACCCACACTGTTTCGTTGTGCTGAAAGTCTTAATTATAAACCCAGGAGCTGCCTAGTGCTGCAGAACACACTGTTGGTTCCTATGGGAGGGAACCATGCTAGAGAGCCCAGGAAGCTGAGTCTAGTGCTAGCATTAGCATGGATTTCTCTTCCTACCCCTGTCTCAGTCGCAACCAATCATCTCTAGATTAGTGTCCTCTGCGTACCAGAGCTGTGGTTTCTGCTTATCTGAAATTTTCTTCATTTTTCTCCTGTGTCATAACGCTCTGGAAACCGACAGTGACCCAAATGATCGATACTCATTAAAACAAATGAAGATAAAGCCATATCGCAAGTGTTCAGCATGTGTAGAATGAGACTGGAGTGCTCAGCCCTTGTGGGGAAATCTGTATCACACCCCCCCTCCCCAGTCTCTGGGATCACTGCAGGAGAAAAGGCAGAAGAGCTCTCAGAGCCAACATGGTGGATGACTGCAGCAAATATTTACCAGGCAAGACAGGGCCACTGTGCAGATGAACTCACAGTGTCTGCACACACAAGACCAACACAAGATCAAGCCAAAATGCCTAGCATAGGCAGAGACGGGCTCGTGAAGCCCCACCCCTAGCAGAGGAGCCATTAGCAAGTGATGGATGAATGCTAGAGGCCATTTACTTTAAGAATGTGGTCCCTGAGACCCTCCTGCTTCAGTAGCTGACACACATCAGTGTATATACCGTCACAATACATGGTATGGGAGGGGGAGAGAAAGGAGGAGAGAAAAGCAAAAGGAGAGAGGGGGGGAGGGAGGGAGAGAACATAACAGCTGGATATGGTAGCATATGCCTTTAATCTCAGCCCTCAGGAAGTAGAAGCATGTATTGGGGGGGGGGAGTGGACAGTATGGAGGGCACGGGGAGGACCAACTAGATCAAAGCCCATGACATGCATATGTGAACTTCTCAAACAGTAAAAACACAACAATGGATACGCGTGTTCATGCACAGTCACGGCAGTCAAGAGGTTAAAAGGCATGCCCTGGGGACAGGGATCGAGCCCAAACTCTGCCAGGTTCATGGCTATGCCAGCCTCTTGCCAGTCCTGAGACTGATGGAATACTGTCTCCCTCCTGAGTGCCTAGGTCCCAGGACACAGCCCGTGAGCAGCACTGCCCATCCTCCCCTCCTCCTACCCTGCAGCACTGCCCATCCTCCCCTCCTCCTACCCTGCAGCACTGCCCATCCTCCCCTCCTCCTACCCTGCAGCACTGCCCATCCTCCCCTCCTCCTACCCTGCGGCGCCGCCAGCCTTTCCAAACTGCACTCAGTTCTGACTCCTTACCTGTCTGCGCACAGGGGCCTCTGGACACAGGTGACCATGGCTTCCCTTTCTCCAGCCACCTAACTGGCTACTTCTGAACTACAATAGTTCAGGGCCTCACCTTCAAACTGCTGCTCTCTTTCTGGTCCCCTCCCAAGAAGACCTCTCACAGTCCGAAGGCCTCAGACACCTGGTCCCTCATAGCTCCCAAACCTTCCAAGCCTCAAACCTCTCCTAACACAATTACCTTTCTGATGTCCTCTGCTCCCAATGTCTAGTCCATAGCTCCTAATCTCAGTTGAGAGCCACTGTTTTTCCACATCCTCAGCTGGTAGAACTCCTGTCCTCCGAGGCCCTCGCTCCAACACACCATGTACAGCTTCTGAGCAAGCAGGCTGGATTCTGGTCCCTCTTCCTCAACTCCCCATCCAGGTTTCCACCAACTCCCCCTAGGTCGTGGCTTTCCACCTGATTAACTTAACTGTGGATCCTTCACCCTCCTGTGCCACACCCGAGGGCCAGGTACCCTGGGGAATCTGGGCAGCATGTTGCTCTGCAAGCTGAAGAAAGGAGATGTACTCCACTGAGGGCCCTCCTGTCACTTCTGACTTCTCTCAGGATGAACTGCAGGAGAGCTGTCCACCACCTCTGACCCCACCCCTTGCTCCTGCAACTGTCTCTGCTCCAGATACATCCTTGGCCGTGCCGGAAGCCCATCAAGGCCTTTGCACCTGTCACACAGTCAGCCTTATACCACAGGACTGCCCTGACACGAAGACGAACCCCATGAAAACACACCACATCTCTCCACCATCCTACGGACAGAAGTCTACTTTCATGTGCTCAGATAAGCTAAGCAAATGCTCCCCAGCACTGCTGGAATGTTTGCTCTTTTCTGGTTGTTTTGGGGCATGCCGTGTGTGGGGGTTCAGGGCCACACCATGCTTTTGCCTGCTGGACCATTGCTCCCCACTCTGACACACACTATTTCAGAGCGTGGCAATCCATTTCCCTGCCTTTTCCTTTAAGACACCACCAGGGGGCTCTTGAGGGAAGTGAATGCAGATGACATCAGCCAAATATTCTGCAGGCCTTTTCTCAACACAACGTCCTGTCTGCTCTCATCTAACTGTCATCTAACTGATGCAGGACTGTCTCACCTGCCACCAGGTGGGCCCGGCTCCGGGAGCACAGAACCGCATTGAACTTGGACTCATCTGTTCCCAGGCGGTTCTCCCCAGCAGCATACAGCTCCTGGAAGAGGAAGAAGATACAGGTGTCTGGCGAGCATCATCCAGATCCCAGGCTTAGATTACCTAGACAGCATCTAAAGCCCACAGAGGAGGAGCAGGGTTCTGGAGACGGGAGACCCGGATTCCAGCAACCCATGTCCCATCATCTGTCCATGAGTAGCAGAGGATTCAGAGCCCAGCATCCAGGACCAGAGGAGGAAAGAGAGGCTTGGACTCAGGTCCTGGCTCTGAAGCAGCTTGTGGTGGGATGATGGTCAGGATGCTGGCTCCTGAGCCCCAATCTCCTCGTATAAAGAAATGTAGGATTAGATATAACTTGATATCATGATCTTGAAGCCCAAGGGGCCACATGGACATGTAATTGAGAGGAAAGGATGAGTGGGAAAGGCTAAGAGGGATCCTGGCTCTACTCCTCAGGGGTAGCACTTCTCAGCGACAGGACAGAGGAACACAGGTCCTCATCTGACAGACCCACATTTCAATCGCCAGACTGAAGCCAGCTGCCAGATTTCTAAATGAAATTTCCTAATCCTGGAAAGCAGCTTCCCTGTCTATAAGAAGCACATGGAACAATGACTATCACACTAATCAGTTATGGGGATGAAGCCAAGATTCGGCGGTGAATCCAATACTCTCTTTTGACTCCCACAGGTACCAGGCACACACACATGTTCACAGATATGTACAGCCAAAACACCTATACACAAACAAAAATAAATCTTGAAAAAGAAATCCCCAGATGTGGGGCCTCATCAGTCCTCTCTCATCATACCTCGCCAGCCACCAGACTCACCTGGACATCTCTCTGGACAAGGGACATGTCCACGTTTGTGCTCTCATCACGGTTTCCCTGGAAGCAAGTGGGCTGTTAAGGCCAAGCCACTCTTTGGAAGACCATACCCTCCCCTTCCTCATTCATTTGCCAGTGCTTTGATCTCCTCCCCCACCCCCAATTCCTTCTCTAACATCCTGTGGTGAGGAAGGTACCTGAGAGAGAGATATGAGGAGCCGCTGGAAGTGTCCTGATGTGTCGCTTCGAATGGCCTCCTCCAGAGTCTTTTTGAACTCTGAAAAGACAGACACCAGGGTCTATCCTACAAGCCTGTTACCTCTAAAGACATTGTTCATGACAAGGGGGCATTGTCATGACAAGGGTCCAGGGGGCTCAGGCTGGAGGTGATAGGTGACCCATCTAACCTTCCAGGCTCAGCTGTGCCTCCAGGGTGACCTGACCTGTGGTCAGACCTGGCCCAAATCCACTTAAGATTCTCTCAGCCCCTCCCAACCAGAGGCACCTGCCCTGGTGTGTAAACAGCAGGCAGGCCTGGGCCTGGGTCAAAGCCCAGGGAGTTGGGTGTGACAGGAAACAGGGGACAAAGAGGACCAGGACAAGAGGGTGTGGCTAGGGAGCTTCAGACCTGTTTGGTAAGCTCTGTTTAACTCCCGGATGTGTTCGTTACTTCGGGAAGCGAGGATCTCAATCAGGCAGGCCTCATCAGTACCAGCCCCCTGTATAGATAGTGCAGAAAGAACATATCTCATGCTGGTGACCGGCTCACATCGGAGCCCTGAAAGTACAGCAGGTGCCATTCAGCAACAGAGTTCCCTGCCACAGACAGACAAACACACACACACACACACAAGCTCTAGACAATGAGATAAGGACAAGGATAATGAGTAGCTATCACATGAGGGTCAAACACCATGCTGGGTCAGACTGACGTGCAGTCTGATGCTTCCAAGTCCAAGTTCTAAGTTAGACAACAAAGATGTGGGGAGTGGGAAAGTCCAAAGACATGATCATAATGGATGTAAACAGCCTAGAGTCCTGAGTGAACTGTCTGGAGATATCTAAGAAAAGAAGCCAGGAGAGAGGAAGGGAACGGCTGGGCTGTACCTGAGATAGCAGGAAGGTAGAAAGTAGGACTAGAGGCCTGGCTTTTATATCAGGCTAAATCTTGGCTCTGCAGCTTACTGTGTGACCCCAGGCAAGGTGCTTAACTTTTTGTGCCAAGTTTCCCGGCTATAAAGGGAAGGTATGTGCACCACCTCCTAAGGTAGGGAGTAAATGGGTTAATTTGTGTAGACTGTCTATCTGACATGGTGTTTTTATGCTTACCACTGCCCGCATGCTACCAGCAGGTTACTGGGATATAAAAGGATGTGCATGTTAGCACCTTACCTGAAACTCCCTGCATGCCCTTAGAGAACATCCACTGTCTCCACTCACTCATGGAAAGTCCCTTACACAACAGCTATTCAGCACAGCTAGCAGCCTTTTGCCTGTTGTGTTTGAGCATTCCAACTTCTCGTAAAGGTACTAGAGGTGGGTACTGCCATTCCTGGGTCCAGGTCATTGCCACCCTGTCCACCCTCCAGTAGAGGTAGAATCTGTGTCCAGCCTGCCTCTGAGTGAGTAGTTCTTTTGGGGTGCCTGATTAGAGAGGGACCCCTCTACTCACAAGATACACACAGCCACATGGCTGTAGAGCCCAGACAGGACGTTCCTCATGATCAAATCAACTAGACCTAGGAAGAGAGTGAGCCCAAGCTAAGCTGCGGGATTTGACCCTGTTTGGATTTCAGTTCTTCTAGAGCTGGATGTCCGGGGTGTACAAGAAGCAGGACAAACATCTCTAGATACAGCATAGGACAGACACGGCAGATAGGAGTGAGGTGAGTGATCTGAGAGCTCAGGAGCTGGTAAGACTTCTCTGTCTTTCATTGTCTTTGTTCTAGCCCTACCTCTTCCCACCTTCACCTGGGTCCCTGCCTCTGCTGCTCAGGCTGCTCAGACATGTTGCTGCTACTTGCTAATAAGAGTCCTGCAACGGGGCTGGAGAGATGGCTCAGCAGTTAAGGGCACTGACTGCTCTTTCAGAGGTCTTGAGTTCAAGTCCCACATGGAGGCTCACAACCATCTGCAGTGGGATGCAATGCCCTCTTCTGGTGTGTCTGAAGGGAGCAACAGTGTACTCACACACATAAAACAAACATATAAATCTTAAAAAAAAAAAAAAAAAAAGAGTTCTGCAACAGCCTGGGACCCCTTTTCTTTATCACCAGTGTCCTCCACAACCCTAGCCTGGTATCTCCTGTGAGGAAATAACATGTTACTAGCGTCTTGGAAAAACTACCAGTTGCCCCTTCTAAAGTTCATGGGCTGTAGCCAGGAACACAGGGAAGTCAGCAACCGGTAAGTGTAACCACTGGTAAGTGGGTCCCTCTGGGCTGTGGCTATGCACAAATGTGAAGGAAGGCTCACACAAGTACAATGACACACCTTGATAGCTTCCTTTATCTCATAGACATCAAACAGGACCGGGGTCTTCATCAGGGCCAGGATAGCCTTCTCAAAGTTTCCCGACAGTTCTGATTTTAGGTCTTTGATCAAATCCTGAGTGGATAAACAGATGAGAGCTCGTTTTAAAGATGAAGAGGGGGCTGGCGGTATCAAGACCAGCCATGGGGAGAAGCCTGAGCTAGAGCAGGAAACATGTGGGATTTATGTACACTATACCTAAGATTCAAAACCCTGGAGACTCAAAATATAGTCCCCTTAAGCCCCCCCCCCCCAGCACTCACACTGACTAAACCTCCCAGGATGCCCCGAAAGCAGAGGACACGGGAGAGTGAGGCCAGGTAGGGAAGAAGTGATGTATCCACAGGTTCATCTTGGCAGGGCCAATGACAGGATGTGAACCAACCCTAACCAAGCTCATTGTCTATCCTGGAGATCCAGCCTTAAGAGGCCCCGGTTTACAGAAACACAGAGTCAGTGGTCTTCCTGTCTCCCCTCTGCACCTCACCTTGCCATAGGCTGTCTTGAAGGACAGGAGGATCTGCTGCCGCTGTTTGTTGGACCGGCTCCCTAGGCAGTCGATGATGGCCTGTTCATCTGTTCCTAGGAAAGAGGAAGGAGAAGGCACTCTGTGGGTTACGAGGATGTTCTGTGGCCATGGACTCTCCCGGCCTAGGGCCTCCCATTTATTCTCTCTGGCATCTAATACAGCTCCTCCTCCATCTCCCAGGGGCCAGGCTTGCCTGCCCCTCCTACACAGTGACCTGCACAGGGAACTAGGGGTAAGGGTGGGTTTGGAGTCAGTCTGGTCTCTTACCAAAGCCCTTCATAGCCTTCCGCAAGACCTCAGCATCTCGCAAGGGGTCAAATCCAGAAGCATCAGTGATGGTACCCCGGTTTCCAAACTACTCAGACAAATAGCCACATGTAAGATGACCCCCCCCCATGCTGCCCCAAGGATTAAGACTGTTCTGCCTCCTCCTAGCCCCCAAGTACCCCCCTCTCTAAGAGTTGAGGTAGCTAAAAGCACTACACACAAATAGCCCCAAGGCTCATGTGTTAATGGTGGTGTGTTTAGAAAGTAGCCCCTGGAAGGATATTAGATCATTAGAGGTAGGACGGGTCCTTGAAGAGGATATTGGGGCCCATATCCCTCCCATTATTTGCTTCCTGTCTGCTATTAGGTAGACATCTTTGGTTCACCAAGTGCTCCCTGATAACGTTCTGCCCCAACACAGGCCCAGTCACAAGGCCAACCCATCAATGGAAACCATGAGCCCTAATCAACCTTCCTCCTCCTCCTTTTAAGGTGTGCTCCACTCAGGTGTAGGCTTATTGTAGCCTAGTGGGTGACCTTTCTAGCAGCTAGTGTGTTGGTTTTCAAGGCAATAAGGGGCATGCTCAGAGAAGAGGTGGGCAGCGCTGCAGCAGGACGAAAGCAAGGAGATGATGGACCCTCCTAAATAGCCTTTAAAATAGCCAGCCAGTGCATACCACTAACCCCGTGCTTGGCCGGTTTGGCCATGTAACCATGACAATGAATCTAGGCATTGCAAACATGAACTGAACTCCAGAATGAGCCAAAATGAACCTTAGAGGAGCTGCCAATCTTCCCTACCCAGAGAGGATTCTGATGAGAGGAGCCCTTCATGTTTGTCTAGGAAGGCACATTAGGGGCCTACTGGACATGAGGCTACATAGCTGGAGGCCTTGGGAGTAATTTCATGTGAAGAGCAACCACCAGGGCAGTGCTTCCAGATCTTAAGGAGTAAGGGCCTTAGTTGGGGCACACAAGAGTAATCAGAGCTTTTTTGTATGTTGTAGCTGGAGGTCTGAGCCTTCCTTGTTCCTTCAATTCCCCAAGGCTTTGTTGGCTGGGCCAGAGACCTGTCTTTCAACTTAGTTTGGACTAGCACTCACCTGGGATGGAGGCACAGCAGGGGTGATGGTACTGGATCCCGAGTATCCTGGGTAACTTGGCACTGGCTGCTGCCCAGGGGGTGGCATTGGTGACTGCCCAGGATAGGTCATTGGAGGCTGTCCGGGATAGGCCCCTGGGGGCTGCTGCCCAGGGGGTGGCATAGGTTGGCCTGGCATAGGGGCCCCTGGGTATGCTGGATATGAGGGCATTCCAGGAGGTGGGTTTCCTCCTGGGGGTGGATACATTCCATAAGGAGGGACAGGCTGTTGGGCAGGAGGGGGCTGCCCAAAGCCACCAGGGGGGACTGGAGGATAGCCACCCCCAGGAGCCCCAGGATACAGATTTGGCACGTTGGCTCCTCCAAATGTCCCAGACATGTTGGCTGCCTGCCAAATACACAAAAGAAGAGCCTGAGACACACAGGCCCAGAAAAACCAGCACCCTGTCTACCCTCCCCTGTACTATGTATACCCACCACAATGCTAGGCTCAGGATTGCCTCCACCCCACTATGGATGGAACAAGAAGGACAATCTGGCCATAGATGATGGTACTCTTGTATTATCAGTATCTCAGTGTGAGCGGGCAGCTGGGCTCTGACGTGGGCTCTTTATGCAAACCAGAACCTCCATTTGTCCCTTCTGCAAGAAGCATGGAAACCTGAGAGGAGGCTACTTCTTCCAACCAAGACCTACTGACTAGGTAGAGCTAACCACTCAAAGACCCAGAAACACGGGGGTTCCTTCTGCAGGCACGAGGTGGCCCTGTCACACCAGTCTGCTAACAGTCAGTAGAGAGGGAGGTGAGGCCCGGCTAGGTTTGCACATGCCCAGAACAAAAGCCTGAATCCTCACCTCAGTCTCTTATGCCCAATGAGAAATGGGTCCCAATATCTTCATCCCTCACCTCTTCCCTCACTTCCCCTCTTCAACCACCAAGCCCTCCTCACCGTGCCCAAGGTCATCAGAAGGGCACCTTAAGAACTTGCTGTCCCTAGAAATTTGCATAGCATTTTTCTCTACCCTGTCAGATCTTTGTTTGGAATCTCCTCTTCCTCCTCCTCCTCCTCTTCTTCTTAGACTGTTAACAGGGTTTCTCTGTGTAGCCCTGGCTGTTCTGGAACTTGCTCTGTAGACCAGGTTGCCCTTGAACTCCCAAGTGCTAGGATTAAAGGTGTGTACCACTACCACCTGGCTCAGGTCCCTTTCTAATCCCACTTTAAGGTTCTCAGTCTGCCCCACCAGCACCTCTGAGCCTTTCCTGTATTATTACTATTTCATCTGTCCCTTCCGTCCTGTGCTGGGGCTTGAGTTTATGGCCTCACACATTCTAGGTAAGCACTCTTCTACTGACCACTATATCCCCATTCTCTTTTTTTCTTTTGAGACAATGTCTAAGTTGCCCAGGCAGGCCCTGAACCCACTTTGTAGCTCCAACATGTCACAAACCTGGAATCCTCCTGCTTCAGCTTTCCAAGAAGCTATGGTCAGAGACCCATGCCACCAGCCAGCAAGCCCAATGGTTTGCCAGTTTGCTTCCCTAACCCTGGGATTTCAGGGACCACACCTGTCTTTGTACACGTGGGTTCTGGGAACTGCACTCACATAATCCCAGCGCCCAGAACTGGGTCATGGCATAAATCTGGGTACCTACTAGTTGCAGGGTTCCCCCAAATGCACATTTGTTTTCAGATTATAAGATAACGTCCTTTGAAAAGCACAACAACAAATAAAAACAAGTGTATCCTAACCTATTTGTACGAACCAGAACAGCTTTGTATGTGCTCACCCCAACAGCTCTCCACACATACGCTCACCTCCCTGCAGGCTTCCTGCTCTGCTCATAAGAAATTCTCAATAAACTTCCTGCAGGCACCAGCCTAACCCAATCCCTTTGGGCTACAAGGACCCGATAGACCATCAGCACCAAGAATCTCTTCCCCTAATATAGATGGGGAAAGGAGGGTTCTAGAGCGGGTGGGTGCTAAGTAGATGACCTTCATGTTCTAAGTTGCTGCTCCGTATCCTATGCTCACAGAACCAGGCATGAAGTCTTGCTGGGGACTTGGAGTAAGCAGCCTTGATCCCGATAGCCCTATAGCTACTATCCCAGGGGTGCCTTGGCAGGGGCCTGACTCACCATGCCGGAGAGGTAGTCCTGGTTGAACTGCCCTGCATAGTTGGCCACGTTATCCAGCCCGATAGGGGGCATGCTGGGGGGAGGGTAGGCAGCACCTCCCCAGGGACCACCACCTGAAAGCAACACCAAGCCATTAGCTCTGTATTCCTGGTCCAGTGACTGCAGGAAAGAGGGCTGCAGAGGGGCCCTGGGATAACCAAACACAGCACCAAGCAAATGTTATAAAGACCCAGAAAGACTTGAATAAGAGAGTCAGAGAAAGCAGCGGAGGCTTTCCCTTATTCCCGAGAAGAAGGCAGCTTCAGGCCCTGTTGGGATTAGGCATGCTCTGTCCTCACAAACCCAGCATCACAGGGTGAGAGGACACATCCGTCCTCAGGCACTGTGCTGAACTGAGCATGTGAGGGAAATAGAGCTGTGTCAGAGGACAGGGACACTGTAAAGGAGATCACATGGCTGGCTGCGTGTCCTGGGGCAAGGCTCTTAGCTACTCGCATTCATGTCTGCAGAAGTGTGACCTCAAGCTGCCGAGGTGAGGGCTGAGGAGCGGACACATGATGTCACAGATGGCAGAGTTTCTGCTGGAGAGGGGCTGAGGTCACAAATCAGAGAAAGGTCCAGCTTGGCTCAATGTGCCCTGGGACACTGGCTAAGATACTTCTCTGTTCTGTTTGCTCATTTCTGCTGGATTCCCTCAATGGTAACTATCCTTGCAGCAGCCCTTGTCTTCTTACTCAGAAGCCCTCACAGTTCCCTCACTACTGTGGAAGCCAAATGTTCAGGAAGCATTTCTGGGCAGGGCAGCTGAGTCTTCAGAAGGAAAATAAGCTGAGCCACTGCCCCAGTTGGGTGGTCTCACCCCATCACTAGGGTATCCTGGAAGCCACAGGGAAGGGTATACAGAAAAGGACAGTGACCCTTGGTCTTGGCCTCAGTGGGGGAGACTCTGATACGGCAAAATCCAAAATCATACTCCTTGAAATGGGGTAGGTGTGCTAGTAGTAACACTTTGGAGGAAACTCCTATAGGTTGTCACTCCCTGTCTCTCCCCTGGGGACAGCCAGGAAAGGGAAAGAACTTGAAGCCATTTTGCCAAAGAGAAAGAGTCTCAGAGTATAGCAGGCCTTTGCCCACTGTGAGCTAATAAAGGCCCTCCCAGAGTCAGCCAAATCCAGGCCTCTCCAGCCCCCAGTTCTTTTTGTCCAAAGGGTCCCCCTGGGTCCTCTTACCTGGTGCACCTGGAGGGTAGCCACCAGCAGGTGGTGGGTATCCTGGGTAGCTCATGGGTAGAGCTGGAAAAGAAGAGAGAGTGCATTCAGATTCTTTTGAGGGAGCTCCCGATCAGGCCCGCTGAGATTTGCTTCTTGGGAACTGAGTCCAGGCCCCTAGAGAAGGGATCAGCTTCCCATGCCTTAGCCCACACCTCCCTGCTGGGCCTCTAGGTAGGTCAGGCCCGCCCCAAGGCTACAGGGGGGTGCCACACCACAAGCCAGCTGCTCCCCCAGGCCTGGTTTCTGTCTCCACCAACAAGAGTACAGAGCATCTGGGGCCTGTTCTCTGACATCATATTCTAGGTTGAGCATTGCCCAAGACTCAGAGTCTACTTGTCCTTATCACGATCCTTCCCAGGACAATGTAGGACCCTATTTCCCTGCATCCCATCTACAATCCTCAAGCTCTCCAGAGCGCCATCCCACTCCCCCTTGGGTCAGACCCAAGCTGCAAGCTTAGACTGGCTGTCACAGTCTTAAATGGCAGGTCTGTGTCTCTCCTGGGCACTCCACTAACATAAAATAACACGACTATTGTGGGAGTCATCATTCTTGGAAACAAAAGATGCCCTCAGAAGGGCCTGGCTGCTACAGAGCCCTGAATCAGGGCAGGTACCAAAGCCCCAAGAAAGTGAGAGTTACGTCGAAACGAGGCTGTAAAGGAGAGAACGAGGAAGGAAGCCGATAGGACACCTGCTCTCACTGTCCTCTGTACACAAGTCTCCAGCAACGTCCCATGTCAATTAAAATGCCCCAGAAGGACAAAGATCAGCTGCAGCCCTCCAACCTGCCTGCTCTCGGCACATAACAGCTGCCGCCGCCGCCTCTGCATAAGCAGGAAGGTCCAGGCCAAGGCCATGATGAGAAATGCATGGTCTCAACAGTCATGCCCACAGGTTCCAGGACAGCCACTCTGTTTTATACACGGGCATTATGTATGCCAGGGGACTGTTAAAACATCAAGGGCTCCACCTTCGGGTCCTATTCTGAACACGTCCCCAGGTGGTGTACTGGCTGTGGGGGTCCCCATTTCAGTCACTACTGTCTAGATATGTCCATATCAATATTCTAGTTGCCTGTCCTGTCTACCCTGAAGAACTAAGAATGCTGTCCTTAGGAAGCTGCAGAATTTCCTTAAGGTATCACTGGTCCCACAAAGTGGACCTGACTTCCACCCACTTTCTCACCCCCATGTCTAAAGAGGACAGTGGGCAATACAATAGGAAATAGCCTTGGGGTGAGATTTGGTAGTTTACAGACCCTTGCCCTTTACACAGCTGTCTTCCAGAACTCCTATGCATGTGTAGGTCCTAACATGTATGTCCACCCATGACTGCCTGTAACTCCAGCTCCAGGGGGATCCTGAGACCTTTTGGCATCCATGGACACCTGTGCATGTACACACACAAACACACAAACACACAAATAAAAGTACATCTTTTTTTTGTTTTTGCTTTTAAAGAAAGAAGGCAGAAACATACAAACTAAGAGGTGTGATGTGTGCACACGCACAGACCGCCCTTGGCACCGTACACAGTTACTGACTGGATAACACCAGCTGCCTCTGGAAGGAAAGCAGGCTGGAGGTGAAGTTTGAGTTTCGTGCTCAGACAGGACGAGTTCGTGATGGCCTAGTAAAAGCAGCTTTAAGAAAAGATCCAATTCAGACAGGCACTGGTAACCACACATGAAGCCACCCCCTTTCCATCCCACACAGCCTTGGTGTACCTTCCAAAATAAAAATAACACACACAGGGTTCATTCAGCTCAGAGAGCCGGGCCACCAGAGGATAGTCCTCTTCCCTAGGAGAGCTGTGGTGGAGTTTCCTGGCTAAAGTAGCACGCAGCTCCTGGAAAGAGAGCCCTCTGTACTGGCTGGTTTTGTGTCAACTTGACACAGGCTGGAGTTAATCACAGAGAAAAGAGCCTCAGCTGAGGAAATGCCTCCATGGGATCCAGCTGTAAGGCATTTTCTCAACTAGTGATCAAGGGAGAAGAGCCCAGCTTATTGTAGGTTGTACCATCCCTGGGTGCTATAAGAAAGCAAGCTATAAAGTAACATCCCTCCATGGCCTCTGTATCAGCTCCTGCTTCCTGACCTGCTTGACTTCCTTTGGTGATAAACAAAAAAAACCCTTTCCTCCCACTTGCTTCTTGGTCCTGATGTTTTGTGCAGGAATAGAAACCCTGACTAGGACACCTTCCCAAGGCTATTCCAATGCAGACTCCGGCTGCGGTGACCTTGGGTCCTTCCTCCCACTAGACTCAGCTTCCAGTCCAACCCTCTCATTCATTTTCACACTAATTTCCACCTAGAATTGTTGGGAGTCTGTTCCCTCTTTTCTTTCCCTCTTGAGGCCTGTCAGGACCCAAAGCACAGGCTAGCCCAGCAATCACAGGGCAGGATGGTCACTTCCCTCCTCCCTCAAATGGAGCTTCCTGTTCCACTGCATGGGAACTTGGTTTCCTGAGAGATAGAATCATTATATGGCCTCCTGTGAAATATCTCTTGTGGGTGGTTCTGCCCAGTTTTCCATTTCTCCTCAGTCTCTGACTATGGTAACTCACTGGGACCATCTTAGCTCTCTCAGCTGCTCCATAACCATCAATTTGATGTGCACGGGATCATGTTCTTCCAAGTAACTGATATGATTCGGAAGTGTCCCCTTCATGATTTGAACACTTGTTCTCAAAACAGGGTGATATCTTAGAAGGCTGTAGACTCAGGAGGTGGTCTGAAGATGGTAAGCAAATAGGGGTGGCCCTTAGCTTAGCTCCATGAAGATTCCTGCCCTGCTTTTTCCACTTCCTAGTCCATAGGGATGTGAAGAGCCTCAGCATCCTCTGCCAACACTGCCTTCTCCACCAGGACAGCCTACACATGCCCTCTCTTAAATTCTGTCAATACTGTACTCACTGGGACCCAGAAGTAATTAACCCACGTGTGCAATACCCTGCAGCTAACTGCCTACAACTCCCAAGGCAAGAATCACCAGCTGAGCAATAAGACCTACTGACTCTTGTCGGCTCCCAAGGGGACTGAACAAGAACATCTAGGGACCTTCCCAGTACATGGGTGAGAGATACTTCCCATGGCTAACGTGATTCAGACAGCTAGGCATATCCTGTCCTAAATGCCTCCTTCTGGCACTCAAATATGGAACCTCAAGGAGAGTCCACCTACATAGACAGACATCTGTCTGCTCGAATTCTGATAACCCTACCTCTAGAGAATGTCTAGCTTCTGGCTTTGACTCTCTTAGGAACACTACAATGCAAACATCACCCTTCATTCCTCACTGGGACCATGGAAATTCAACTGTACAGATCCAAACAGCTGCGGCCCTCTCCAGCTAACTACATGTGTCTCAGGGTTTCTATTGATGTAACAAAACAAGACCAAAGCAACTTGGGGAGCAAAGGAGTTTATTTCAGCTAACACTTCCTTCTGTATCACTGTTCAAAGGAAGTCAGGACAGGAACTCAAGCAGGACAGGAGCTGATGCAGAGGCTGTGGTGGGGGTGCTGCTCACTGCCTTGGTTCTCATGGCTTGCTCAACCTGCTTTCTTAGAGAACCCAGGACCACAAGCCCAGGGATGGCACCACCCACAATGGTCTGAGCCCTCCTGAGTTAGTCACTGATAAGAAAATGTCCCACAGGCTTGCCTACAGCCCAGTCTTACGGAGGCATTTTCTCAATTGAGGTTCCCTCCTCTCTGGTGATTCTAGCTTGTGTCAAACTGAAGTAAAACTAGCCAGGACAAGGTGCTTCCATAAAAGTCCCTTGTGGAGAACGTTAAAACCCAGACTGCTGGGCCTAGATAGTGTGGGGCTGCTCCTCCATACAAGAGCACCACAAGGAGACCTTGCATCCGGTTATAAACCTCGGGGCATCCAGTTAATACAGAACCCAACTGGAGGGCTTTTGAAGTATGAAAGGGCTTGTGTTGTCAGGGGCTTTGGGGAGTCTCTTGGGTTCAATAATAAAGACACAGGACATCTGTATAGTATTAAGACTGTTAGCCTGTTTGATGGGGCAGTCTCTTCAGGGTCCCTAGAAATGGGAGGGTGTGAACAGGCTAATTTTACTGCAGGCTGGAGGCCCGTCTCCATCTCTTCCTACTAGGGTGAGAAGCACAAGGCTTTCAACGGGGAGGGAGAAATGGCTGAGTCTGGGGAGAGGAATTCTATCATGGAAGCTTTTTGTTCTATCTATCTCTAGATTTCCGCCTATGTGTTAGGGACCCTTGAAATATAAGGTTCACAGGCTTTAGGGAACAAGCCTGTTGGGTAACTTACCCGACACATTGTATCAACTGGCTATGAAAGTTTGTGACCCTGTATTCTCAATTGTATCTGCACTAAACACTTGGGGGGGGGGGGCGGTAGACAGAGTTTCTCAATGTAGCCCTGGGTGTCCCAGACCTCTGACCACAGTAGACCAGGTTAACCTCTGTCACCCAACTGCTGGGAGTGAAGGGGTGTGGCACCCCACCCCACCCAGCCTCGTTCCACTTTTCTTAATTGTTAATTGCTTAATTGTGAAGAGGGCAAGCCTGGTGCCAGCAGGGTATGGAAATGTTGGTCACTTCCTCACCTGCAGAGGATCCTCAACTGCAGAGGATTCTCTGCAATTATCACGTTAATAAACAAGCCGCCATTCCCTCCGCCCACTGGCTCAGAGTGAGTAAACTATAAAGAACCTCTCCCACTAAGTTGATAATTTTCGTTTGCTTGTTTTGTTGTTGTTTTTAGTTTTTGGACGAGAAAGGATTGTGGCCTTTGATAACTGAAGAGTCTGCAGCTGGCTCTAGGGAAAAACAACTTGGCCTTTCTGCACGGGAACGAAGCTGGGAGGAGCTAGATGGGTAGCTGAGGCCCCAGGTCTGAAGTACAGGTCTAAAAAGAGCCTCACAGAGAAAGCATGCCCCTCACCTGGCTAACGCTCTGAAGAACCACTCCCTGGCCAAAGCCCCTTGGCATTCAAGCAGGCCAATCAGGCCTTCTGTTCTGCAGAAGAGTTTACTGCTCAGCTTCCCCAGGCTGTGGGCTATAAAGAGTAGCTTGCTCTCACCCAACACAAACAGTTCAAACCACACAGCACTGATAACCCTTGCTGACATATTTTACCCCCTAGGTAAATGAAAGAAAGCCAGACGTGGTGATGTACCCTGTAATTTCAACTGCTCAGGAAGCTGAGGCAGGAGGATGGAACCCTTATGGCCAGGAACTTGAGACCAGCCTATGCAAAATAAGAAGAGCTTGTTTCAAAATAAACAAAAAACTCCCACAAAACTATGGTGGCTGAATGCATTCCAGATAGAGCTGATGGAGTGAAAAAGAGGAAAGAGACTGGAGAAGGCTGCTCACCAGAGAGTACTCAGAGGACAACAGACTGCAAAGCCATTAGGATGTGTCCAGGACAGAGACCCAGCAAATACTGGGAGTGCAGAAAACTGTGGGGTACCTGCTGCTGTAGAAAATGCTGAATAGCACACCTTTGGAAGGATTTTTTTATATATATATATATAAAACTAACAACCAGCATGATCTTGGTGTTGGGCCAAGTGAGATAAAAACTTCCAGGATGTCTGTGTGAACCAGCCTTCTGTCACTGTAACAAAACGCCAGGAGATAATAAACTTAGAATGAAGAAAGGTTCATTTTAAGACATAGTTTCAGAAGTTTCAATACAGGGGTGGAGAGGGAGAGAAGGAAGGATTAGAATCCTAATATTCTCCTCAAGGGTGCAGCCCCTCAGCATAGACACACACTCCACTTCCTACAAACAAGCCTTTGGGGCAGATGAATGGATAAACCACAGTCCCATCTCTAAAAAACTAAGTATTATTTGACACTAAACTGACAATGAGCCAGGCTGCAGTTACAGCTCAGCCAGTCCTGAGCTTGCTTCTACTGCCTCCGTGAGGCCCTGGGCTTAATCCCCAGCCCGGTATAAACTGGGCTGATGCACACCAGTAATCCCACCACTTGGCAAAAGTAGGGATGTTGTGGGAGGAAAATCATGAGTTTAAGGCCAACCTGGGCTAAACAGGAAGAAGCTGTCTCAAAAAGACAAAATTCTGTAAATTTTATTTTAAAAACATAAGAGAATATAACCAGTCTATAGACACTCAAAGCAGACAGACAGAGGACACAATCCCCTCTCCGAGAGGCAACTACTAAGCCTTCAAACCTAAAATTTAATACACACATACATGTATGCATATATTTACAAAACATTTGCATATATGTATAGACATGTATAACCATATACATATGGTTCACTTGTTTGAAAACAAGTTTTTTCTTTTGTATTCTCTCTCTCTCTCTCTCTCTCTCTCTCTCTCTCTCTCTCTCACACACACACACACACACACACACACACACACACACACACACACACACACACACACACGGTGTTGCTATGCAGCCCTAACTGGGCCTCAAACTCTTTTTTTTTCCCCAGTCTTTTTTTATTGGTTATTTTATTTATTTACATTTCAAATGTTATTCCCCTTCCCAAAGCCTCAAACTCTTTTTCCCTTTCTTTTTTAATTATATGTGTATTTATTTATTTACTAATTTATGTATATATGTGTGTGTGTCTACCCTGGAACTTATTTAACTGTCCCCATCACTGGGTGGGGGTGGAAGCACCAGTCTGGAGATTTATCTAGCTCCCACTGCCCTTGGTTTTGTCACTAGAGCATATCAGATTACCAAGGAGCCAGGATGTGGTAGAATATAATCTGGTGTAGCAATGAGAAAAGCTGCCCTCTTCCCAAATAGGACTGAGTCCCCACACCGGTAACCACTGGGCTCATTTGTCTGAAGGCTCCAGGAGGCTCTGCCATCAGTGACCTGCTTTAAGACTCTCCCCAAGGATAGGAGAGATGGTTTTGAACTGGAGGTTCCTGAAACTTTTATTGTCTCAACCCACAGAACTTCCTTCCCACTGTGGATTCCAGCTAAGATCAAGGCTGTTGGCCTAGATGGAAGAGGGCAGCCAGACCCACCCAGTCCCTACCATACGCACAATCAGAGTCATCAGAGCTGGCCTGGCACACCAGATGAGCAGAGTGGCTTGCAGTTCCACCAAATGACTCATATGACTCTGATGAGCAATGATTCTCATGCAAGCTGTATATAAACAGAATGGGGCAACAGATGTCCAACCTTCAGCTTCCGCAAAGCATTGTTCTTCAAGGAGCTGAAGGGATCACTCAGTGGTGGCTCATCAGTTAAGAGCACTAACTGTTCTTCCAGAGGTCCTAGGTTCAATTCCCAGCATCGACATGGCAACTCACAACTGTCTGTAAGTAACTCCAGTTCCAGGGTTTCTGACACCGTCACACAGATAGACACAGGCAAAACACCAATGTACATAAGATAAATGATACATTAAAAGAACTAAAGAAAAAAAAAAACATTGCTTCAAGGCCAAGATCTTGATTCATCTAGACCAGCGGTTCTCAATCTGTGGGTCATGACCCCTTTGGGTTATTTCATAATAATGAAAATACATCCTGCATATCAGATGTTTAGATGTGTCTCAACCCACAGTTGGGTTCACTACGGTTCATAACAGTAGTGAAATTATAGTTATGAAGTAGCAACAAAAATGATTTTATGGTTGGGAGATCACTACAACATGAAGAAATTTATCAAAGGGTCATAGCATTAGGAAAGTTGAGAACCACTGCTCTAGACCCTAACCACTGAAAACCCCAGGCACTGTAAACTATTTTCTGGGTAATTTTCATGTCTCTATCAGCTTTTAAGTGTATGTATTTCTCTCTCTCTCTCTCTCTCTCTCTCTCTCTCTCTCTCTGTCTGTCTCTCTCTCTCTCTGTCTGTCTCTCTCTCAATCTACATGTTAACCCTGAGCTCCTGTGTCAGCCAACATACAGGACACAGGTGCTGGATCATCTTAGGGGAAGTGAGAACATGGAACACTTGAACGTCCCTGTCTAGGCAAGGGGACAAGAGGCCCAACCTACCAAGAACCTGGACCAGGGAGTCCTGAGCAAGCCTCAATGGTCCCCAGCCATCTGTGATGACTATCCCTCATGGGTCTGGTCTAATACAAAGGCCAGCAACCTTGTCCCCATGATCAACATAAACAGAGCTTGAGTAAAAAGAAAGCAGGCTTGGGACCAGGCCTTTGCCTTAGCTGGTTAGTAGCTGAGTGAGGTTGGCGATGTCACTTCATGTCATTAACTCTTAACCCTCACCTCTCACTTGGTCTGGCAACCATCTATACAGTAGCTCTAAACCTGTGGGTCACAACCACTGGAAAACACAGATTTCTGGTGGTCTTAGGAACCTTCAACCATACATTTCTTTTTGTTGCTACTTCATAATTGTAATTCTGCTCCTGAGCAGTGTCTTTGTTCCTTAGTCTTGACCCACAGGTGGAAAACTGCCGATTCACAGGAGCAAGTGATGTTTGGCGTGCACATAGTAGGTAAAGGTCAACACAATAGGCATCGAAATCCTAGCTCCTGGGAGAACACATATACCACTCTACAGAGCAGGACACCATCACCTCTGGGAGCAGCCACACACACAACCATAGGAAGCTAGAACACACGGGATCCAAGTCTTCTTCGCAGGAATCAGTCTGTCAAATTTCACTATTATCTCTACTCTTGGATGTCTACCATCCACTGTCCCCTACAATCCTAGTTAAGCCTAACCTAAACCCCAACAAAGCTGGGGTCACCAGGCAGAAGCACGCAGCACAATGTACACACAGTTCAGTGCTGTGTGCACTGTGGCCACCAACTCTAACAGCACCATACACACTATCAAGGTAGCCAGTGAGAGAACAGAGAGACATCTAAAAATCTTATAAAATGGAACATACGGTTATGTGTTCTATCTGATGTCTCCCAGCTCGTGAAAGCTCAGAAAAGTCCTGTCACGAAGCCACTGCTTAACTCTATCCTCAACTTGCCTTTACTTAGTAGGCCAAGCTAATCGTCACCATTTATCAACAACAACCCTAACACAAACCTAAACCAACAGCCTTTGAACAGCATGAGACATGGGGTAGGTACAACCAGTGAATGGCAGGGGCGGGACTCAAACCCTGGCCTTCTGGCTTTGAATCCCAGGACTTTACCACTACACCATACTTGTAGGCAGAACCTACTGATTCTGGGAACAGTATCTCAGACTGAGCTTCAGGCTCCTATGACAGAAGAGCACAGAGTTAGGAATGGAATACACCTGGTTTCTACACCCAGCGATTACCAAGCAAGCTCCTTCTTCCTTTTTTGTTTTGGTTTGTAGTTTTGCTTTTTGTTTTTAATATGAGTGCACTGTAGCTGTCTTCAGACACACCAGAAAAGGGAATCAGATCTCATTAGAAATTGTTGTGAGCCACCATATAGTTGCTGGGAATTGAACTCAGAACCTCTGGAAGAGCAATCGGGGCTCTTAACCACTGAGCCATCTCTCCAGCCCCTTCCTTTGTTTTTTGTTTGTCTGTTGTGTTTTGCCAAGACAGGGTTTCTCTGTGCAGCCCTAGCTGTCCTGAAACTGACTTTGTAGCCCAGGCTAGCCTCAAATTCAGAGATCCACCTGCCTCTGCCTCCCAAATGCTGGGACTACAGATGTGCGCCTCCACATCCAGCTGAGCCCCATGTTCTTACGGCAATGTAGGACAATAAGCTGAACACAAACTCTGAAGGCAGACTGCTCCGGTCCAACTCCAAGCTGGGTTTGTTCTCACTAGCTGGTCGGTCCTGGGCAGGTTATTTAACCTTTCCGTGCCTCAGTTTCCTACCTCCATTAAACACGAATAGCAGCAGTCTCCTACCAAGTATGTTCTCATTCTATCCCTTTACCTTCCATCCGTCGGGTTGTCCCAGAGGGCGCCGGGACATTTGGTAAGTGAGAACTGTGGGGGTTGGGAGAACGAGTCAAAGAATGACTTGGCAGGGCAAAGGGGTGGGGGTGAGGTTGGGATAGTTTGAAAGAAAGACTAGCAAGGACAGTGCTACCACATGGGTCTAGAAAGGCTCCCAAAGGCCCATGCGTTGGAGGCTGAGTCCCAAGCCCCTCGGCATCACTGGTAGGCAGTGGAACCGTTTTGGGGATGGAAGTTTGCTGGCAGGTCCTAGGCCACTGGATAAAAGTCCAAGAAGGAGACACTAGCATGTGAGCCTTTCCTCTTTGCATCTTGGCTGCCATAGGATAAGCATGCTGCAACCACACACCGCAGTGCACTGTGATGAGCAACCTAACCACAAGCAGAAAGCAGCAGCCCAGGCAGGAACCTCTGAAGCCATCCTTCCGGTCTTTTTAACTGATTGCCTCAGGCAACAGCAGAATGCACCTGTCTCCCAGATGAACCCCATTATAACTCTGAGCCCCAGTGAGAAGCAATTAGCCAGTGGGGCACTGCGGTGGCTGGGTCACAACAATAGAGCTCTCATAGACATAAAGAGACTACTGTGTGAGTACATGATGAGAAGAGACCACAAAGCCAGAACCGGTCCCTTAGCAGATACTTGATGTGAGCTTTCCAGCTTCTAGAACTGTGATACACATCTGCTGTCTAAGCCTCTCTCACAGCGTTCCATGACGGCAGTCCAGTCTGAGGCAGTCCTAAAGAAACACATGCAAGGCTGGAAGGAGTTAGCACACAGGGACCAGAATTCTGATCCTGGCTTCACAGCTCACAAATACTTGGAGCACTTGGAGCTCCAGCTCCAGCAGGTAGATCTGATGCTTGCTTCTGGCCTTATCCAGAGAGAGAGATTCGGGGGATGGAGGGGAGGAGAAACGGAGGGAGAGATTAGGTTGTATTGTATTGTTGTGTACAATCATGAGAGTACAGTTCTGTTCTTTTATGTCATCAATCTCCAGGTCTGAAACAGTGTCTACTAGGATTATCTGTACATACAGAACACAGCCAAAGGGAGCAGCTAGTCATGGGCTCAGCACTGTGGACCAACAGCTATATCTGAGAACCCCTCAAGGTGCCTGGTCTCTCCAACCCTGGTATGGCCCAGCTGGGTTTCTCCCAAATCCCCTTGGGCTTGAGATGCTCTCTACACTAAGTCCTGTCTTGCCCACTTACTGCCTCTGTGTCATGCCATCCTTCCAACAACTCAAGAGGGATAGATAGGACCATGGGAAACTCTGCTTGACTCCTCGATCCAGTGGGAGCCATGCTGAGTAGGCTGAGACCATCATCTCACTTAGTCCAAGTGGCCACAGAAGACAGGCTATGGCATACAGACAAGAAATAAAGGATCAGAACTCTGGAGCTCATCAAACTTGTGGGCACCTGATTACCAAGAGCTGACCCATATGGTTGTGAGAGGGCTGGCTGGCCATCAGACATCAAAGGACATTAGGACACCCTTGGTCAATCAAAGGAATGGGAGGAAAGAGCACTCCAAAGCCTGAGACAAGACCATTATCCAAAGCTATCCTAGATACAGTCTTCAGCCCCGATGCTCCAGAACCCGGCAAAGGAGCAAGTCCAGTGTGACTGAGATTACACACTAGATGGGTGTGGTATGATTCTGGATTACCCAGGTAAAATCAATCCAACTGCAGGAGCCTTTGAAAGTGGACGCTCTTCCCCTTTGTGGAAAAGAAAAAATGCCAGTGAAGCAAACAATGTCTTCACCTGCAGAGGAATGGACCACAGGCCAGGAAAGACACCAGCACCAGAGACGCCAGGCAAACAGATCACCCCCAGTTAAGGCACAGCCCTGTGAACACCTTACCAGTCCCTCCATAACAGACGTAAGACTAGACTGTGGGATCAAACTGCTCGCCAAGCCACCTGTAGTAGTAGTTCATTCAAGCTACTGCAGAGAACAGTAAAGGCTCCTACAAACAAAACGAAACGATCCAGGAAACAAAAGCAAGTCCTCTCTCAGCTAGCAGCGTTATCCACAAGTCGGAGTCCAAAGGAGGGGACAACTGTTGTAGATGAACAGATTAAAGAAAATCAGCCACTCACTCTGAAAACGGGGGACATCCTGACGTGTGCTATGGCAGAAGAACCCAACATGCGAAGTGAAATAAGGCTCACAGAAAGGTAAGTGCTACCTGATTCCACTCTAAGACAGAAAGACAAAGCTGCCTCGGGTGCTAGAGCAAGAGGGAAATGGGAAGATGTTAAATGGGGACGG
This sequence comes from Micromys minutus, assembly GCF_963924665.1. Classification (NCBI taxonomy): domain Eukaryota; kingdom Metazoa; phylum Chordata; class Mammalia; order Rodentia; family Muridae; genus Micromys; species Micromys minutus. The sequence goes on from NC_137981.1 coordinate 32,631,401, forward strand.
TAAGCTTGGGACGACGGGAAAGTTCTGGAAATGGATCGTGGTGACAACTACATACAAAGTTCAATGCCATTGAACTACACACCTAAAGTTAGTAAACATAGTAAACGTCATGTCATGTATACCATCACAAAAACACGTACTAAATTTGTCTGCAAGAACTGGAATAGCAAGGGAACCTTCACAGTAGCCACCTCTCCCTTCCTCCAGACCTCTTCTTCTTGGCTGAGGTCTACCACCAGTCCATACAGCCTGGCCAACCTCTTTGACAAACACCAAATCCTTGACACCACAACAAATCATTTCTACAAGGAAGACCAAAGGGCGCTCCCCCTACCCTGGAGAAAGAGCTCAGATAAGGCTTGCTCACTTGTACAGGCCAACACAGTCACCATGGTCACCATGAGTCATCACAATAAGAGCTGGGTTCTCTGTGGCCAGGCAACGCACTCAGCCAGCAGTACAAATGCTTTGGGGAGGGGAGCTAAGCACCTGATTTATGTGTGCAGGTAACAGAACAAGCTGCCCAGCTAGTAAGCCGAGACCTAAGAGGTGAGTCAGTTTACTCCTCCTACCCAGGACACAAACGCCTCTTCTTCCCGCTGATGTATGGAGAAACTGACAACCAAGGAGGAAGTGGCTTGCCACCATGACGCAGCAAGGGACCATCCCTGGACCTCTTGCCTCCTTACCAAATACTATGAAGCAAAGGGCGTGGCATCATTGCAGGTTCCTGGCTCGTGAAGGACCCATTTCACCTGGACGCTTCCTTTTATCAAAGTCTCTAAAAGAATAAGAGTTCTAGGTGGGCTCAGTGCGGAAGACCATCGAGACAGAAGGATGATTTTGCACTGGAGAAAGAAGTGGTACAGAGCCCTACCTGACACCTGAGCCGAGTCCAAGGACCCAGCACTGTTTGTGTAAACAGACTAGGATCATAGCACCATGAACAAGATCTCCGAGAACAGGAGAGACCTAGAGAAGGCTCTGAGCGGAAAGCGATGAGAAGTAGCAGAGGGAATACAATCAATCAATCAATACGCTCAGAGACACAGAGGAAATTATTCATAAAGCAAAACAGAAAAGAAACACCGTACACATGGAGCAATAGGAAGCAGTCAAGTGTCTTAGAAACTGAAAAGGGAGGATATTAAAAAAAAAAAAAATCAAAGTTCGACAGATCGATAGTAAATGAAATGTGTGTGTTAAGGGACTGAACAACAGACAACTCTAACACTCAACAGAAAGGTCAGAGAAGAGAGCCAAGAAAAAATCCAGGGGAAAAAAAAGAGCCACAAAAAACTGGGGGGGGGGGGGGTGAGCCATGTCCATAATCCCAGAACTGGGTAGCAGAGGCAGGGGTCTGGGGATCAAGGGCCTAGGTCAATAATGAGTCTGAGGCCGGCCTTTGTTACATACAATCTTATCTGAAAATAGCAGCAAGCAAACAGGAGCTGGAGCGAGGCTTTAGCCATAAGCACGAGGCCCGTGTTTGATCGCCAGCACAACATTAAAAGCCAGACGTGGTGGAATATGCTTAGAATTCAAGAGCTGGGGAGCCGGAGACAGGTGGATGCCTGGGGCTTCCTCAAGGTAGCAGGGAAAGAGTGATGGAGGACACTTAGTACCCTCTTCTGGCTTTTGTACACACACATAGGCACACCCATGTTTACACACCACACACCCCCATAGGTACACACTCAAATGATGAAGATGAAGATGATATAACATCAACACCTGAGCAGAGAGCATAAGCTGAAAGGACCACCTACTGGCAATCCGAAAAGACACCATCAGCAAAATTCACTACCTGGCACTTGACAGCTCAGAGGCAGAGAGACAATACTACAAGCTTTGAGAAAAAGAAAGAAGCCAAGGTTCTTGGGGGGGGGCGTGGCAAGACACTGGACCCCTCAACTCCTGCTGGGAACTAGGAGACAATAGCTCCTCCTTTCAACCTTCTCAGGAGAAACTGTTTTCAGCTTTTCATTCCTAAGGCCAGCTAAATCACCGAATGCCATAGACTTTCCATAAAGACTCAAAAAACAAAAGGCATCCTACCTTCCCCAAATACAAAGGAAATATAACACAGAGTTTTTTTAAAAAAAGAGGAAGCCTCGAGACGATAACTGAGTGACAGACTTGGAGAACAACTTGTCCAGCTCAGAGCAATCGGTATGGAAAAACTCAAGGCCAAGGGTGGAATGACTCACCGAGGAACAGGAAGTCCCCTGGTAGCCCTGCCTGTGTAACCACACGAGTCACATGGGGCAGGACTTAGAAGTAGCTACTACAGTCATAGTTTTGCAAGAATTAAATACTGATATGCATTGATTGGTTCCTTATCTATCCAAGATGCATGTCAGCAAATAATATTGACACATTAACAAAGAGAACTATAAACCAACCATTTAAATATATTGTTAAGATCAAACAGTTACCCGTAGAGAGGCAAAGGGGAGGATACGTGGGGAGACAGTGGGTTTCATTATAAGCCCTTCAGATTAATAAGGTTGAGTTTCTTGGTTGGTAAACTATGCATTTTATAATGCAGTTACATAGGATGGAACCCCTGACACCTAACTGAAAAACAGACTATTATCAGCACAATTGAGCTACAGTATTCAACTACTCTCTGAACGATAAACACACTTATTAGCTAAAAGCTGAAACACCATCTGTTCTCAGTGTCACCCGCGCTCTCTCTCTCTCACCTGTCTCTGAGATTTTTTTGTTTATCAACATATACAGGCATAGACAGAAGTTTGCGGAGCATAAAGTGTACAGGATTGCAGGAGCCCTCTTAAGGAAAGAACATAAAACACATTACTTTATGCCAATGTTATCAAAAGCCCACTAGGGTCCATGGAGGTGAAAGCAGGGATTAGTTACATCTGTTTCTGCATTGGAAGAGGACAGCTCATTAGGGCTAAATTCCCAACAACAGGGGCTGGACACAGACTCCCTGAGGTTCCTCTCCGCACCTCTCCAGGAAGCCTGGGTTTCATCAAAGTATTGTAGCCACCATCAGGTAGATTCTGGGCTCAAAATTACTTCCTTGGAGAAAGAGAAGGGGTGCAGAGGGAATCTAGAACGTAAACCTTTTCAGAAATGGAACAAGAGGCTGGGCTCTCTGCTAAGCTCTTAGAGACCATCTCTCTCCTCTGGAAGGCACCTTGTCACCCTCTTGCCCCAGCAAGGAACAGGAGGCAGGAGGCTGAGATCAAGGCCTACAGGCTGCAGGGACTCTGATCCAGTATCACTGTCAGATGCTGTTTATTCGTTTATTTGCTCTGGAAGTTTAGTGCCTTCACACCTGGAAAACACCAGCCCTACCTAGAAGCCTTGGGGTTTAAATGCCCCTTTGCAGTTGAGTTTTCTGTAGTGCTAAGTAAGGCCAGTCAGCCTGCCAGAAACTGAAAGGAAGTCCCTGGAGAACACACAGATCAACCAGGAATAAGATTCTCTGTCCTGGTCCTCCCTGGCTGGCATTCTAGACTCAGGGTTACATTGAGCCACTGAGGAACAGCAAAAAGACAGGAGGTCCAAAGGACACCCCAAGGTATGCATGTGACAGGAAGAAGCCAGGAAATGTTATGTCGCTCATTCATCCAAGAATGGCAATTTCCATCTTAGGCGACTGGTCAGGGACTGGTCAGGCAACTTCCCGGAGGCCCCAAGAGGTCCCGCCCCTTTCATGGGTGTCCTTCCCACTCACAATGATGGCTCTTTCTGGAACTCTCCCAGCCCTCAGCCTAGTATGCTCTCTCTCCGTCCACCCCTTTTTTCTAGTTCCTAGGATAGGCATTTCTTCACTAAACAGCCCTCTAAACTCTCCAACAATCTCATGGATACACACCACACTGCCACCCCCATTTTATATACCAGTGAACAAAGCTCAGAGGTCAAGGGGCTGTACTGGGATCACCTGCACGGGTCTCCAGACCATCAAAGAGCCTCCTCCCTGTTGCTTCCCACCACTGGGATATCCTGCTAGGACCAAAAGTTCCTGACTCATCTCTCCTCACCCTGGGTGGTAGACTCCAGAAATTTGAGGGACAAGCAGTATGCATCTATAAGATTCCCTTCTCCCTCCCATCCCAAACAGGACCCTAAATGATACAAGAAGATGTACAAACAACCTTGGCTCTTCCAGGTCTACAGGGTCCCACACCCTGTGATCATGGGTCACTAACCTGTGTAGGTCAGGGGTGCCATTAAGTGACTGACACAGCCAGGGAGCCCTGGGGCAGCAGTCACCAACCCTGACTCTGTTTTCTCAGGCCCTACACAAAAAGCCCACTGAAGGCGGAGGCAGGCGTCCGGCTCCCCACCCACATACCAGGAATTAAAAATAGCAGAGCTGACATTAATCAATCTCCAGGCGGTGTGGCAGACACCACCATCCAAGACTGTCTCCGGGGCAGCCCAACCTACAGAAATTCTGGGCAAAGCTGGCAGAAGAGTAACCACAGCAATCTCTAGGGCCTCACCAAGGAGTCGGGCCTGAGGGAACAAACCTGAAAGAACCTTCTTAGAAGTAAAAAGCCAGTCCCCAGTGGCATTTGGATTGCTCCAGAATTGTGACATCACTGAGGTCATTTGAGTCAATGGCCTATTTTATTTGGTAGGCGCCAAGGCCTAGGGAGCAGGAGAGACCGGCCTGAGTTCTCAAGGCTGGCTACAGACAGGACAAGGCCTGAAACGGTATCTCCTGACTTCTTGTGCAGTGCGTCTCAGCCAGAGCTGGCACTGTGCGCGCTCCCCTGGCCTCATCACATTCTTACCCGGCTGGAGGTAAAGTTGAGAGACGTGAAGGTCAAACTGAGAAAACCAAACTGAGGTCCTGATGGTGACCTTTCTGACCACTCCCACGTAAACTGAGTCATACACCAGAGTATCATCATCTTTTCCAGGGAGTTAAGAGTGACAGCCGAGAAGCTGGAGTGGGCAGCTGCAAATCTTGCCCTCATGGATGTGAGGACCTAAGCAACATCAGCCTCAGCTCACCCATACAGGGCTGTTGCCATGACAAAACTGCCCTACATGTCATATTCAAGAGGGCTGGAAGACCTGAGGGTGCGAATCACAGCATGAGTTAACAAGCTAGGCCTCTAAGAGGAGGGTGAAGGAGTAGAGACCTGGGAGAGAGCTGCCCCACCGTATGCCCTGATGGCTTCTGGCTGCTACAGTATATGGCTCAGTTTCCGCCAGTGCCACGCCAGCTCAGCCAAAGGCAAGAGGAGAAACATCTTAATTTTGAGCTGAGAAGTGGGTGGTGTTCCAAACCTTCTGACTGTTACCCCTGAACCATCTGTCGTCCTATCTTGCTTTTAGGAACAGAACACTCACTATAACCTGGCACATGACAACCCCCAAAAATCGTATTTCCAGCCTCTCTATCAGTTCAGCAGTGCCTGCTAGTGAGGACTGCAATAGGCCAATCCTAGTTCGATTAGCACATCCTAGCACCTGCCAGAATTAAAACCCTCAGACACATATGCATATACAAATACACAGATACAGGGGTGCATGCCCCGGTCAGCACCTGGGGTCTAGAACTGTGTTTCAGTGAGCTTTACACCTGTTCAAGTGTGAAAAACACAGCCTTAGAAAATGCCTGAAGTTGGGCTGGAGAGATGCTCAGAGGTTAAGAGCACTGACTGCTCTTCCAGAGGTCCTGAGTTCAATTCCCAGCAACCACATGGTGATTCACAACCATCTGTAATGAGATCTGATGCCCTCTTCTGGTGTGTCTGAAGAGGGGCAGAGATAAGTTCTCCTTGATAAACGAATAAGCCTGAATCCTAACAGCAGGGACAGAGGAGGGATGGGACACTGAACGGATCTAGCAAGAAACAAGGAAAGAAAACAATCTCCTTGTGTAACAAACAGCAAAGGTAACACAGAAGCAAATTATGGACAGCCACAACAGGAAGTGTGACTCTATCAAAGACAGAAGCCTCCAGAGAGGACTGTGGCGGGCACAGCCTCCAGCCACCCTCTTTCTCTCCAAGCCCAGAACACGAGATGACTAGAAGAGAAACCCATTTTCTAAGCTTAAATCATTAAAAATTCATAAGACAAAGACACACAAAGTAAGCAGACATGAGACATGGAATGTTAAAAAAATGTGTCGATGGTTGAGATGTTTCAACAGACAAAGTGCTTTGCATTGCAAGCGCGACGACCTGAGTTCAAATCCCCAGCACCCATGTAAAATGCCAGGTATAGTGGGACATGCCAACAATCCCAGCACTTGGAGAGTGGCGAAGACGGCAGGATCACTCGGGCTCGGGTCACTCAGTGGAACCACAATGGCAAGTTCCAGAGGCAGTGAGAGACACTGTCTCAAAAGACAAAGTAGAACGACAGAGGACAGTATCTGATGTCACACACACACCACCCCTTGAGGACTTTTTCATAATCCTGCCTCAGCAAACCAAGAACTTTTCCAGTTATCTGTTTAGTTGTTTGTCTATCTGAAAACACAGGCCTTCGAAAATGTCTAAGCTCAGTAAGGGCAAGGACACCAGGCTCCAGTCCAGTGCAGAGAAAGGAAAAGAGCACAAAGACTCCGCAGCAGTCTTCGGCCCATCTGTCCCTCTATACTCTCCTGTATTAACTGCACTGACAAAGGAAACGTGCCCAGGAAAGTCAGGGCTGGCCACACATCCCTGGACACATAGGAAGGGAGCCCAAGCTCTGGGTGTGTGTTTGTGTGTGTTGGGGTATAGGTCTGCTATGGTTTTTTCCCCTAAAGGCCCACTTGGTGGAAGCCTGATGCTTTGCGCAGTGGCACTGACAAGTGACAGGGCTTTAGGAAGTGGGAGGTATGGAAACTGGTTATTAGAACACCAGCAGCCTCATCCTGTCTTCCTTCTCCTTCCTGGTCTGCCATACGGTAATGCAGCAAGCAGCTGCCAAACGCTGAGTCGGATCAGCTTCTCTTGATTTGCTTCCCAGCTTCGGCTATGTTGTTATAGCATCAGAAACAGATGAAGACCCCCCCTCCCCCAAGTCCCTAGAGTTTACAGGTAAGTCTCGTTTTATCCACTCTTTCCAAAAGCGTGGTTGTCATAAGAACAAAGACCACTGGGACACTGGGGGAGGGGTGCTCATGGTCATTAGCAGACTGAGAAGCATGACCCTACTATGAACTGTCCCACCAGTGCCTAGCTTGAAGGGCACGGGGGCATAGCGTGAAGTCTGTCAAAGGACACTGACTCTAAATGTCTAGGTCCTGCTATTTTGTAAAATGTGCTTTTATCAATTTTAGGGCTGTAAGAAAAGACATTATCCCACCTCTTGGTTATTTCTAAAACATAAATAATACAGACTCGAACACCAAAGATCACACAATACAATCCACAGAGCAGGCCTGAAAAACCTGTTGACTGGAGACATGAGAGCCAAATTCATAAAAGCCAGAACCACTGCCAAGGACAAATGGAGCTTGACTTACACAAAATTACAGTGAGAACTATTTGGTCAGTTGCTTTTATTATTTATTTATTTATTTTTAAAGATAAGGACTCACTATATATAACCTAGGCTGACCTTAAACTTCATATATGGTCCACATCGGTCCTGAACTCATGAACCTCCTGCTTCAGCCTCCAGAACACTGCGATTACTGGTCCATGCCTCCCACAATCCCTTAGTGAGAGTTTCTGATACATCTCTCAGGGATAAGAAAAAGTCACGTTGAATTTGAAGGTACACTTTAACACTGTGTAGTCAGCCATGAGAAGGACTTCATGCAATCTGAGAAGAGATGTCTGCCGTCTTCTGTTACTCACAGTCCTCTATAACCAGGACCCAACTTGAAGCAGTCAGCCTCTCCATGATACTGCCAACTGAAAATTTAGGATGGTTTTCCTAAACAGTGCCTAGGTCAGAGCTGATTTACAGTAACCAAAAGGTTGTTGGGTGGAGACATGGGTGCTTTTCCTGTGTTTAAATGAAAATGGTCCCCACAGGGAGTGGCACTATTAGGAGGTGTGGCCTTGCTGGAAGAAGTGTGTCACTGGGGGGTAGGCTTTGAAGTTTCATAAACTCAAGCCAATGCCTAGTATGTCCTTCCTTCTCTTCCTGATGCCAATGGACCCAGCTGTAGAGCTCTCAGCTCCTTCTCCAGCACCAAGTCTGCCTCCCGCCATGAAAACAATGGACTAAACCTCTGTACTGTAAGGCAGCCCCAATTATATCCTTTCCTTAGTAAGAGTTGCCATGGTCATGCTGTCTCTTCACAGCAATAAACAGTAACTAAAACAGTGTGGAAACCTATCCAAGGCTTGCATTATATCCAAAGGGCAGCACTGACTGAGGTGGGGGATTTTAATGACAAGAGAGCAACAGAATGATCTAAAAGTGAGAAGGAATGGATAAAAGTTAAAACTAATGCCCCCTAAACAAATACACACACACACACAAACACATACAATTACTGAAGGCAGCTAGAATCCTATTTCTTGATTTAGAGAACTTAACCACATTAAAAACATCAACACTTCCTAAGTAAATACATTCTGGAGCATTCAAAGGAGACAGTTTCTTTGCCCCAACTCTGATTTAAGTCAATAAAAACAGAAAAAGAACTCATTACCCACTAGTGAGGAAAAGACTGAATAAATTATGGTAATTCTGTACTGAGAACATTCCACAGCTGCCGACCTGGAGCAACAGTAACCCAGTTGGTTACTGTCGCAATAAACAAGTCATACACAGAAACTGCAGGATGAGGTGCAGGGGCTGTGGCCATTTAGCGCCCACTCTCCTCAGGTGACTGAGGAGTAATGAAGGGGAGCCAAGGAAACCTGTGTTCACTCTGTCTATCAGCCTGCCCTCCTTTCAGTTGCTCTCCTGAGGTTTGTTCCAGCTTTTCCTTTGCAACAATGTTACTACCGCAGACTCCTCAGTCTATTGCAGCAACATGACCCTGGACCCTGTGACTATCCTGTCTATCATCTATCTACCACCCATCCATCTATTATCTATCATCTATCTATCACCTATCTGTCTGTCTATCTATCTATCTATCTATCTATCTATCTATCTATCTATCTACCTACCTACCTACCTACCTACCTACCTACCTCTTCTACTGCTCACTTTCCTTTACTCAGCTATTCCAGGGAGTTATTTACCACCACCATGCCCATGACTTCAAATATAAATACAACTTAGACAAAATTCCTGTCTAGCCCAGACGATTCCTGTCCTGCCCAACTCCACCCCCGACTTAGTCTTCAATGACTTCTGAAATGAAACATGAGGGTAAACAAAGTTCATGACCTTCTCCACTTTCCAAACTGGGTCCTCATCCAGTCTCATGGGACATGCGTGGGGTGAAGCTAGTGTTCCCATGGGCTTGGAGGCGACTGCAGATGGCTATCAAGACTCTGGGGGAAGCTCTCAGGTCAAAAGATGGAAGCTACCTCTGGCTCTAGACAGACACAAGACAAGCGTTTAGATCTGCTCCAAAGATTAGATCCCTGCATATTGCAGGCTCCCCTCTAAGAGTTAAATGAGCTGGGCCTGTCAGTCACCTGGCCAAGCTGTTTGTTTCCTTTCTTCCTTCCTTTCCTTTCTCTCTTTCATTTTGTTTCATTTGTTTCCAGAGTTTTTTTTCTGTGTAGCCCTGGCTGTCCTGGAACTCGCTCTGTAGACCAGGCTTGCCTAGAACTCACAGTGATCCCCTGCCTCTGCCTCCAGAATGCTGGGATTGAGGATGTGGCCACCACCAGGCTTGACCTGCCTGCTTAAAGACATGCATGCTCCTCTCTTCCTCTTCTCCTTCCTCTTGGCAACTACTGATTCACAGTTTGCCTGCATTTTTCTTCCTAAATCTAACAAAACTGTCCTTGAACATCCTTTCAAGTCCTTTCCTAAATTCTCTTACTAACAAGACTGAGAACTCAAAGAGGGGGCAGCCCTTGATATCCCCGGGAACACTAGGTCTTCTTTTTGTGCATACAAAACTGACTGGACAAGTGGGCGGTCTCTGAAGATTTCAACAGAAACATGCCTTGTCACCTAATTACTAAAAATACCTGTGCCCTTTGTGGTAGACACAGCAAGCTCTTGTTCATTAACACTGGCCCTGTCCCATTACACACCCTGTTCCCCCAAAGACGTGTGAACACCAGACTTTATGTTCTCCCTGTAAACAACGTCCAGTTTCTTCTCTCCCTCCCTCTGAATTCTCACCCCTTTTGCAAGCCAGCATCCACTGAAGGGCTCAGGTCCCTGAGTCCCTCAACTGTCTTCTTTGCTGCTAAGACAGTGGGACCTTCAGGTCCACAATCCCCCCAAAAGTTAACACTAATAATCTTGGAGCCAGTCTTGACCAAGTATGCACCACCTTAAGCTTCCTGCTTCCTTAGTAACAACATACCCACAATATCAAGATCATCACCACTCCCTCGATAATCTCAAAACCCTTCCATAAACAGTTATCTGATTCTCTGCTGGAGGCAACCAATTACTCATGCAGAAAACTGGGACCATGTGGCACCAGGGCTTGTCTAGGATCAGCTGGAAGATGAAAATTGTCCTCTCTTTATTACTTTAAGGGGGCTTATGCCTGCATCTACCTATGTTCACACATGACTGGTGCCCTCCAAGATCAGGAGTCAGATCCCCCGGATGCTATAGATGGTTGTGAGTGGCCACATGGGTGCTGGAATTAAACCTGGGGCTCTACAAGAGAGCAACAAGCACTGTGTGGTGGTTTGAACAGAGACGAGGCCTCACAAGCTATTATATTTGAACAGCTGGTTTCCAGTTGGTGGCTGCTAGGAAGGATTAGGGGTGGCCTTGCTGGTGAAGTGTGTCACTAGAGGCTGGCTTTGAGGGTTTAAAAGACCCACAGTTAGTTCTCTCTGAGGCAAGATGTATGCTCTTAGCTGTTTCTGGTGCTGTGTGAGTTTGCTCCGCCGTGACGGACTCTGAAAGCATAAGCCATATCAAACTTACGCTTTCAGCCATAGTACCTGCTCTTAACCACCGACCCAACCGTCCAGCCCCTGATCCCTAATTGTTCAGCTGCCCTAACTCTATTCTTTTTCTTAGAGGATTATTTATTTATGCATTTTATGTACTAGTACTTTGTCTGTAAGTCTGTACAGCAGAATGTGGCACCAGACAGGTGTGAGCCGCCATGTGGGTGCTGGGAATTGAACTCAGGCCCTTCAGAAGAGCGGTGAGTGCTCCTAACCACTGAGCCATCTCTCCAGACCCCTGGAACTCCATTCTTTCTATTAGTGTGGGCTGACCTTTTCACTGCATAGCTGTTCTTCTCCCTCATGACAACCAGTCAAGTGAGCCTGGAACCTTTCGTGAGTTACAGTCAACATTGCCTGATATAGAACAACTGGTTTTGGAGATTATTAGATGGTTTTATTCCAAACAGAGTTCAACAATGGTTCTTACAAATGCCCACTCCCACCAAGGAAACCAGATTTCATTTATTCTCAGAGCTGTCCTACCTAGGCACCACACAGATTTTTGATGCTCTGGAAGGAATGAGCTCAGTGGGTATCAAGAAGATGAATAGAAACTGGAGTGTGTTCCCTTTGCTATACCTATTAAGTATACCCACATCCAGACTCTCCCAACCCCATGGGACCAAATGCTAGAAATTGCTTTGGGCTCAAGAGGAAGAAAAGCATCTAGGAAGGGAAGAAGAGATCATCTCAGGCAGGCCTTCCAGAAACAAAGCATACAATCCCGCCATTGGAGTTAGAGGCCAGCCTGGTCTACAGAGAGAGTTCCAAGTCAACCAGAGTGTGTGTGTGTGTGTGTGTGTGTGTGAGAGAGAGAGAGAGAGAGAGAGAGAGAGAGAGAGAGAGAGAGGAGAAAGAAGACCCACATGAGCACTTAGATTCAGAAAGTCCTCCATAGGCACAATGACTAGATACATGGTCACACAAATACTTCTGAGACCTGTTTGGGGAACTGGGCCAATGACAGAGAGATTAAAGAGGGCATGGTCAGCCCTCCTACCAGGGAGCAGAACACCAGAATGGCTTCTAAGTAAGAGATGGACAAAACGAAGGAAAGAGGGCAGAGAAGTGTGTGTTGGGACAGGGCAGTTCAGACCAGCTGCACCCCGTGCTTTTGCTGTCGCTGCATCATCCACTAGCAGTGTACTCTATGCCTAGCCTGAGCATCAGCCACCTGTGATGCACAGGTGCAGTGATGCACAGGTGCAGTGATGCACAGGTGCAGTGATGCACAGGTGCAGTGCTTCAGCTGCCATGGTTCCAACTGCTCAGTACCTGAGCATGACAGAGATGTTAAAAACATCAACTCATGCCAGACAGCAGTGGTGGCACACATCCTTGATCTCAGCATTTGGGAGTTAAGAAAGTCAGATCTCTGTGAAGTCAAGGCCTATTTGGTCTACAGAGTGAATTCCAGAACAGCCAGGGCTACACAGAGAAACTGTCTCAAAAACAAAAACAAACAAACAAAACAACAACAAAAACCCACCTCATTAACTTGCTGGGCATGGCGGTACACTCAGGAGGAAGAGGCAGGCGGATCTCTATGAATTCAAAGTCAGCCTGGCCTACATTAAGTTCTAGAATAGTCAGAACTACCCAGACTCCGCCTTATAGGGAAAAGAAAAGAAAAACAACTTAAGGTTTAAGGGATGGCTCAGTGGTTAAGAACACTTGTTCCCATACGGTAGTTCACAACTATCTGTAACTCTGGCTCAAGGGTATTCAATGCCCTCTTTGTCTTCCAAGGGCACCAGGAACCCACATGGTACATAGACATACATGAAGACAAAAACACTTATAAACATAAAATTTGTTTAAAAATTGTGAAAATAAGCCAGTGTTGATCCCAGCCCCCAGAAGGCATTAAGCAGTCAAGATCTTTGAGTATGAGGCCAATAGTCTATATAGAGTGAGTTCCAGAACAGCTAGAGCTACACAAAAACAAACAAAAACTGTGAAAATTAGGGGTTGGAGAGATGGCTCAGTGGTTAAGAGCACTGACTGCTCTTCCAGAGGTCCTGAGTTCAAATCCCAGCAACCACATGGTGGCTCACAACCATCTGTAATGAGATCTGATGCCCTCTTCTGGTGTGTCTGAAGAAAGAAAGCTATAGTGTACTTATATATAATAAATAAATCTTTAAAAAGCATGTGAAAATAGATTAAGTCAGAGGACTGGAAAGATATCTCAGTGGATAAGAGTGAATACTCTCCTTGCTGAGGACCAGATTTCAGACTCAGGAAGCTCACAACTTGTAACTCCAGCTCCAGGGGATCTGAATATGCATACACTTAATTAAAAATAATATAAATGTTTTTAAAAAATATTAGCTTGCAGGCAGGAGAGATGGCTCAGCGGTTAAGAGCACTGACTGCTCTTCCAGAGGTCCTGAGTTCAATTCCCAGCAACCATATGGTGGCTCACAATCATCTGTAATAGAGTCTGATGTTCTCTTCTGGGGTGTCTTTAGACAGTTACAATGTACTCATATACATTAAATAAATAATCCTTAAAAAAATATTAACTTGCTGGACAAGTGGCACAAACCTTTAATCCCAGCGCTGAGGAGGCAAAGTTCTGTATGAGTCTGAGATCAGAGTTTGTGACTAGACTGGTCTACAAAGCAAGTTCCAGGCCAGCCAATGCTAAATAGGTAGACTTTGGTTCAAAAACAACAACAACACCCAAAAAATTAACTAACAACAACAACAATAAAAATTAACTCACAAAATCCTCACAATACGTCTATGGAATAGGAATTATGATTATCCTCATTTTATGGGGAAGAAAATCAAGGTGCAGAAATTAATGAGGTATCCAGGAAGGGATGGAAGAACCCAAAGTGGGTACCTGTGTTAGAGCAACAGACTGTGGGTGAGCGCAACTGGCTTCCCCAGCTAGAGAATACACAAAGGCTAGAAAGAACAGCTCTGTTAATCCTCCTGGAATTCCCAACAAATGACTGAAGCAAGGAAATAATGAAGGAATATAATAGGAGCAAGCAAGACACCTGGCCCTTTCCCCTCCAGGCTCAGGCTCCAGGAATAGTCATCCTTTTGACGATGACACACACTCTCTCCCTCTCCTCCCTCTCCCCCTCTCTTCCTGCTCCCCCTTTCTCACTCTCTCTGCCATCTACAAAGTTTACACTTGAGAACAGCCCAACCCAGAGCCGCAATTGTAGCCCCCCCACCCCGAATAAGGCAGCCTCAGGGCAAGCCTTATTGCGCGGGCAGGGCCGAGCAGGGAGCAAGCCGAGTCCTGTGAAGGATTAGACAGGTAGGCTGACGCTCTAAACCCAATCTCCATAACACCTACTGATTAGAGGGCGGGCAGAGAACGTGCCCAGCTTGAGTTTAGCTATTCTTCCCCAGATCTGTTGGCCACCTAGTACGCCTTAAGGAGCCTGGCCTGAGCCCACGGGAAGTCGGGGAACCAAGCAAGAGTTCTTAAGGACTCTGGAACGAGAAGCGGGGGCAGGGGCAGGATCGTAGCCGGATACGCGGTAAGGAAGGCAGGCAGCACAGCATCTGGCACAATCGCGCATTCTCTGGACCGCTTGGGAGCCTGCCTTATATAAACTCCGAGTGGCAGGTCCAGGAACCCGCGCCCTGCAGTTCCGGAGCAAAGTTCCCAAAGACAGTCTTTTCGGCCCGCTGGGCTCCGCTCAAGCTTCCCCCGGAAGCGCACTGAGATAAGGAGACCTCAGCCACCCCCAAGTTCGCATACCCTGGAACTCTGGGGTCTCGGGCTCACCTGCCCTGACCCTGTTCAACTCCGGGCCTTGTCCTCGGAGGGGGTGGGGTAACATTGCACCCCACGCCACGCGTGAATGCCCCTCGTCCGCAGACCGCCCGCCGGGACCCTCACGCACCTGGCACCAGGGACCGGGATACTGAGCTCGGATAGCAGCTCCTTCCAAATCTCGCTTTCTGGGATCCGGACCCGCGAGTGTCTGCGAACCGTCGGAGGAGGAGCCCGCAGGGCGGAAAACTCTCTGGGCGCGGCCGCCTTAGTCGCCCCGGGGCGGAGCCACACGAGAGGGGCGGAGCTATCTGAAGGGGCGGGGTGCGTGTGGTCACGCCCACAGGTGAGGGCTGAGCTCTCGTAGTGGCTCTGAAGGAAGTCCCCGGGACTTCCCGGTGGAGCAGAGCCACTCTAGACTATAGGATGAGGGGATATTCTCTAGGGTGCTTATTTCTTGGGGTCTGACAGAGAAGAAAACTTAAAACGGTCACTGTGTACAGCAGGTGGAAACTTCACAACGGAAAAAATTACCACCTCAGCCGGTGATCAGGGCCAACATTAGCAATGGTGATTTATAAGTAATCTTCTGTCCTGTGGTGTCTTCCTCCGGATGACACATGACCCCATAGTAATCGTACAAAAATATCAGAGAAGCCCCAGTTGAGGAACTCAGTACTGTCGTCAAAACAAGGAAAGCCTGAGAAGCTGTCATGTAGAGGAGATATGAAAACTAAGTAATGTGAAATCTTGGATGGGATCCTGGGAAAAGGACATTTAGTTAAAAACCAATGACATCTGAACCGTATATAGATTTTAGTAACAGCGCATCAATATTGGTTCATTCGTTGTAGTAAAAATACTAGTATATTAATAACAGGAGAAAACCGTGTTTGCTTGTTTAGAAAAAGGTAATACAGTAAATATGACCGTGTAACATTTTAAAATAAAAATCAAGACTCTTACTCTCCCCAGCTCACTTTTAGGTGCCTCATTCCAAATGTCCAACACACTTCTACGTATGCATGGCTTAGTGTGCTTAAGCAAACATGTTTGTTTATAAAACAGGATTGAAGTAATTTTTTCCCCTCACTTTATCTTGGAGAGTCCTTTCAATTGTCACCCCAGGATCAACCAAGTTTCTCCTAAGGATTACGTAGGATCATTCACACACACACTGCCACCCCCCCTTTAAGAATTGCTGTTCTTCAACATCTAGTTCCCACCTGGTGTACACTTCTTTCATGGCCCACTTTTGATTTGCAAACAAGCCATTCCTCATTTGCATTTCAGGAGCCCAGTAAACCATAAGCACCTGGAAGGAGCCTGGTTGGCAGGTGCGGTCTGCCTTGTGCCAAGAGGGGTCTATGTGCAGGCGGGAGTGAGGACTGCCATCACAAGCGTGAAACTCAGACTTAAGGTTTCAGACTGAATAATAAATAAATAAATAAATAAATAAATAAATAAATAAATAAGTAAATAAGTAAATGAATGAATGAATGAATGAATAAATAAGGAACATGATTACTCCTAGGTACGGTGGAGGAGGAGGTTTACTGTAAAGACAAAGAAAACAGTCAGAGGCAAACACATCTGGGACAATCCAGAGTAGTCATGACCCTGAGTCTTATGAGGAGAGTGGGGAGGGAAAGGAGATGGGGTAGAGAGGAGAACCAGGTGGGGGGGGGTGAGTAACTAAAATCATTATATTATGTAAAGAAAAGCAGCCCAGCGCCAAGGCCTGGAGAGTTCAGGGTAGAGGGCAAGGTATGCCAGCCACACCCTGTAACAGGTAAGGACTGAGGGATGCTGGGAGAACCTGGCAGCCAGGTTGGCTTTGATGTGTTAAGCAGGCGGCACCTATGCTATTTGTCCAGGGTTTGAAACTTAACACAAAGGCTGGAGAGATGGCTCAGCAGTTAAGAGCACTGGCTGCTCTTCTAGAGGTCCTGAGTTCAAATCTCAGCAACCACATGGTAGTTCTATAACCATCTGTAATGGGATCCGATGCCCTCTGCTGGTGTGTCTGAAGACAGCTACAGTGTACTCATATATGAAAATAAATAATTTTTAAAAAAGAAACAAGATAAAACAGCACTTAGAAAAGGTCCCCTAAACAGAAAGGGGGGGCAGAGGGGCAGAAAGAGCAGTGACTTGTAGAGACTCACTTGAAATCTGCCACCAAACGAGCTCCAAGCCTTGCTGGACTCCAGGCAGCTGCTGTCATCTAGCATTCTTTCTGGGACAGGAGATTCTCCAAGGAATTTGCCCTGGCTGTGCCCTAACTCCTCTATCCCATTCCTGCACAAGTGCTGGTCTGCCCGCAACGACAACAAAAGGCCGGCTTCTGCTGGCCCACTTTTCTCTGAAGTGGAGCCAATGCTTCTTGGAATATAACGTGTAAAAATAAATAATTTAGGGTTTCTCAACCCGTATGTCGTGACTCCTCGGGGTCACTGAGGATGAGATATTTACATTATGATTCATAACAGTAGCAAAATTACAGTTATAAAGTAGTAATAAAAATTATGATTGGGGTTACCACCACCTGAGGACTGTATTAAAGGATCACAGCTTAAGGAAGAATGAGGACCACTAGTTTAGGGTGAGACTCCTCTCTGACACAAGCCCTTCTGCCTCAGAGCTTTTTAATGGAAGAATAGAAGATACGCCACCCTTTACAATATTAATCTTTTTTCTTTTTAAGATAAGAGTCTCAGGTGTCATTGGCTGGCATGTGAACAGAAATTCCTGAAAAGAAACTGTCTGGCTGCGAACAACATGGACAAACGAACAAACAAACCCCCAAAAGGAATTTCTGTGTCTACGGAGACTGATGAGCCAGCTGAAGTTCCGGGACTGTGGAAAATTTAGAATTTTGCCAGTTCAGAGCCTAATTACTTTATCTTAGACTTCCAGAACAGCCATTCCTTGCCCCACTCTGGATGCAAACTAACACTTCATGATAATAAATAAAAACCTCTCAGACGCTATTAATTTAGAACTAATCTTATCTTTTGATAATAACTAAAAGCCTTAGAGCCTATCAACTTCACAGTACCCCAGTTTCCACCAACTCAAGAGCTAAGAATGTTATCTGATAATATCTTGGGCCTACAGACTAGCCCCCTAGATGTCCTTCCATTAACCCCAAAGATGTGAGAAAGATCACCTACCCAGACCATCATGGCCAAATTAATTATAACAAGCAATTCATTAAAACAAGTTTTTTATTCTTGTGCCCTGCTATCCCCCTCCAAGTTGGGGTTCTAAGACATCAGCCTTGGATATGGGGAAGATAGTTTTTTATAGCTCAGGGGTGGGTGGGGTTTCAAATGGGGGATTTGGCAGGCAAGGAGGCAGGGTTACAGGAACAGAACATAAGTAGCAAGTTGGTCACAACAACCTCCGGAATCAAAGACGTGACAACAAGGTAGTCATAACATGTGTTTGAGATAACCCTTTGAAACAAAGGCACGTCCTTGGACAGATTGTAGTTAAGGTTACAGGTGGGGCATAGCGAATCCTTGAGAAACAGGAAGAAGCCCAGCTTGTCTTTACTCTAAGATGGCTTTCAAGCTTAAGATGAAGGCTGGCTGGTATATCACTGCCTCTCTGGTGTATGTTAAACTTGTCTTGATTTATGACTTTCTTGGTTCTGTAAAACTATACAAACTTCATGAACCTGCTTCCTTGTTGGAACATGAAACTTGGGGTAACCTAAATCTCTGTTCCTTTCATGGTCACTCAAAATGGCTCTGGAATAAGCTATTTCTTATTCCTTAAAAAAAACGAGAGCTGTGGTCTTTACATCAACACAGGTGAGGAAGACCTCAAATTCCTGAATCTCCTCTCTCCCTCACCCAAGTGCTGAAGTTAGAGGTGTGAGCTCCGTGCCTAGTCTTCTCACATGCTGAATGAGCACTCCACAAACTGAGCAATATTTCCAGCCTCACCTTTTTATTTTCAACAAACATGCTGGAGCCCAACAGTCAGGGAGGTGCTATGGACAGCTTACAGAGCCTGCCCCCAAGGGCAGTGGCAGGAGCCTCTCAGGCAACACTGGGGGAAGGGAAAGTTCTGAAACTTGGTGTTTGAATCTCTTTCTGACATTTACTAGTAATGCTGTCTTCCTTTGGGTTTTATTGCTGTGAGACTTTGACTACATCAACTCTTAATTGGGGCTGTCTTACTGTTGTTCCAAGGGTTTAGTCCAATATTGCCTTGGCTGGGAAGACAGTGGCCCACAGGCAGATGTGGCAGAAAAGGAACTTGAGAGTTCTACATCTGGATCCAAAGGCAACAAGAAGAGAGAAGATGCCTTTGGGCCTGGCTTGGGCATTTGAAATCCCCAAATTCTATCCCCAGTGACACACTTCCTTTAATTAGGCCACACCTACTCCAATAAGACCACACCTCCTAGTGCCACTACCTAAGTATTCAAACATGAGTCTGTGGGGGATATTCTTATTCAAACTACTACAGATGCATACTGCTAGCTTTGACTTTCTTCTTCATCTTCTTTTAAAGATGTATGTATTTATTATATACACTGTAGCTGTCTTCAGCCACACAAGAAGAGGGCATCACAGTTAGCTGTGGTTGTGAGCCACCATGTGATTGCTGGGATTTGAACTCAGGACCTCTGGAAGAGTAGTCAGTGCTCTTAACCACTGAGCCATCTCTCCAGCCCTAGCTTTGACTTTCTTACCTATAAAGACTTCTTCTACAGGATGACCCAGCCTCCCTGTGTTCAGGGATGCTACAAGCACAAGAGAAAGTGAAATGTCTTATAAAGAAAGGTCCTGGCACAGAGCTCAGGAGTAACATGGTATTATCTATTTACCTTCCTACTTCAAGCTATTCAATATATAATAGTTGAGTACAGCCTCAAAGACTTTCCCAGGGTTCCCGGGGCCCAGGGACCAGGTATCATTGAAAGCTCCTGAAAGAAAAATGAGGCAGAGCTGGTGGGTCTCTGTGAGTTTGAGGTTAGCCTAGCTTGTAGAGTGAGCTCCAGGACAGCTAGGGCTGTTGCTAGGAGAAACTGTCTGGAAAAACAAAACAAAGAAACAAATAAAAGGAAAGAAAAAGAAAGAGACAAAGAAAAACAAGGCAGAAAAGAAGACAGATCTGGTTTCAACAGGCTGAGACTGCTTTATTAGAACAATGATATTCTTTAAGGCTTTGCTGGAAGCAGGGTAGGTTTTTGATAGCTGGGCATATTGGTTTTGCAGGTGGATTGAAACAGTCAAGCGGCAGCTAAGTCGTCTTCATGACTAGGAGCTGTTGCCCAGTACATCCTTACTCAATCCTCATGACTGGAGGCCCTCATTCAAGAGTTCCTATGTCTGGCTGGGTACGTTGGCTCATGGCTACTCTCTGTGCACTCTGGAAGTTGACACAAACTGGCGATGCAGTAAGGAGACAGTCTACACTACACAGTAATTTTCAGTGGAGAGGAGGGTAACTCTAACATTCTTAGGACAGGTCTGTCTAATGGAGAAACAGCTACATCATAGATGCCACTTGTTTTTTGTTTTTTTAAACAAAGAGGATGAATGTTTTATTTGTTTCTCACAATGTTGCAAAGCCAGTGCTTTACTGTGGAAAACTAACAGCCAACACAGCACATGGCGAAATAAAGACAGTTTCTTTCCTGCCTCTGACACTGTACTACACTTCCTGTATTCCCAGGCATTTCCAATGATAGGACACTAAGTCACTGACCAAAACCCAGTGGTGGATATGGGCAAGTTACAAAATTATGTAAGATAAAACCACGATTATCCTGAATTATGAAATTCTTATACCCAGTAGGTAGGGTCTCACCGTGTAACTGTGGCTGGTCTAGAACGTGTTCTGTAGACCGACCTCGAACAAACATCTGCCCATTGAGTGCTGACATTAAATGGTGGTCCTTACCAAACCCAGCTTCATAACCACTTTTTACTAATACCTCTAAACATCAGAGCTTAACCCCTAGTCTAAATACTTAGTATGGCGATGATCAAAAATCTGTACACTGTGTTTATCTGCAATAGATGCCACTTGTAATAGAGATCATCCAGAAGAAACTCAAAAGGTAGGTAATATGTATCCAGAAAGCCTTCGGAGACTCCTTACCAGCACCCACATCAAGTTGAGCACAGCACCAGAGGTGGGGGGAGGGCGTGGTGGGATATAGGTCTTTAATCCCAGCACTCAGGAGGCAGGGGCAGGTGGATCTCTGAGCTCAAGACCAGTCTGGTCTACAAAACAAGTTCCAGGACAGCCAGGGCTACACACAGAAACCCTGTCTTGGGGGAAAAGTAGGATGAAGCATTATATAGTTGGGGACAGACAGGATTCCTGAGGCTCACTGGCTAGTCACTCTGGCTAAGCTCTAGACTCAGGGAGAAAGACCTTGTTTCCAGCAACGAGGTAGAAAGTGACTAAGGAAGACTCCTGATGCTGACCTCTGACCTATGACCTCCACACAAAGCACACTCCTACACTGCATATGCGTCACCTTTGAGTTATTTTGACTATGGTAGTTCTTTGTGAAGTGTTGTTTTGCCACTATAATTTCTGCCACCTGTTAATTTCTAAGAAGGTAGACTGATATTTCCCATGTCTACTGCTACCCAGTAAGAGATTGTGTCCAGATTATGTCTCTCACCTCCCATCACTGCTGTCTCGACTGCTTCGGAAGGAACATCACTTTTCATAAGGTTTTAAGATCCATCCGAGTATAGCAGTTCTTTAGGTAGTTCATTTAATCGGTTCATACTGATAACAGTGCACACAATACTTGGGTTTATTTCCACCTTCTATGTGAGAGCTGCCACATGCCCACTTAGAACTCATTCTGGAGCCCTGTGAATGATCCCATGATGAAATCCTCTCATCCTGACTGCTAGAAAGCTATTGCCCTAAATTCTTCACCCCCACTTCATCCCCATCGCTCGTTAATCACTTCCTTAATATTTCACTTTGATTCGTTTTTGTTAAATGGCCAGTGCTTTTGGAAAAATATATAGTGTTGTTTAAGACTTCCTTAATGATCTGTATTTAACTTTTTAAATTACATTTATCTGCTTATTGTGTGTGTGTGTGTGTTAACACTCGTGTGGAGGACGAGAACTACTGGGTTTTTTTGTTTGTTTGTTTGTTTTGTTTTGTTTTTTTTTGGTTTTTTTTTTGTTTGTTTGTTTTGTTTTTCCCTCCATCGCTTGAGTCCCTGGGATCAAACTGGAGTCATCAGGTTTGGTAGCAAGCACCTTTACCTGCTGAGCCATCTCACTGTCCCAACTGTCTGCACTTTCAAAAGTTTATATTAAGTGTTTAGGCATTGTAAGCGTCTAAACTAATGACGTGGTCTCCATGGCAAAGGTTTTTTATTGTAGCCATGAGAGAGAATAGCCAGAGGCATCTGGGAGAGGCCAGAACAGAGTGGAAAAGTCTCAGACCAAGCATAGGGGACAGAGACATGGCCAGGCTATCTGCAAGGAAGGGGAGACTAGTAGAGGACAAAGAATACAGAAAACATGCTGGGAGATACTGAGAGATATGGGGGCAGAGCAGAGAAAGGGAAGGAGGGAAACAGGAGAGAAAGAGAGAAGGAGAGAGCAGAGAGAGAGCAGAGAGGTGGGGAAACAGCAAAACCAGGAAAATAGCAGGGTTAAAAGGAGAAGGAAGCTGGAGGGAGGGAGTTGAGTGGGGGAGGGATGAGAAGAGCTGTGATATTAGTGTGGACTCTGAAGTATGTAATGGGCACTTGTGACACTGAGGGGGACTGGCGACCAGCATGTGCTGCGGTGTGCTAAGAGGACCAAGGGAGTTATGTGTCCTTTCCGCCAGAGGCAGGGAAAATGACTCCCTAGTTCCCGAGGAATGAGGCTCATGTCCAACCACCAGAAATCCTGTAGCTTGTGTTGCCATCATTTCTGGATATGTGGAGTTTAGGGAATTGGAGTTTCCTTTAGATCTGACAATATAATGACACTACTTCCATTTGGATTAGTCTAGATGTTCTTGGGCCCTGAAATAAATCTTGACTAAGTACAAATAAATATGTAATAAATTTCTGGGGCTGGCTATGCAGCTCAGTAGATAGAATGCTCGCCTGTTGTACAAAGCCCTTCTTCAATCCCCCAGATCTCCATAAGCCAAGCATAGTGACACATCTACAACCCCAACACCAGGGAAGGTAAGGCAAGAGCATCAGAAGTTCAAAGTCATCCTCATTACATAACATCTTTGAGGCTAGCCTGGTCTACATAGGACCCTGACAGAATCTTATTTGCCACATCAGAAAGCAAAGTTGCCGTCTCTCCCCCATAAACCTGCTTTTCCTCCTGGGCTCTGAATCTCTGGGGTATATCACGTCCCACCTCATCATCTAAGCCAAAAATCTGATAGCAACTGGAGTTTCCTTACCATAATCATTTCTCATGACCTATCAATAGGGGTAGGTTTATCTAGAAGCTGCAGGACCCCTTCCTTGATGAATTCTTTACAAAGTTATAGAGGGAGAGGCTCAGCCATAGTTAAGCATTGTCTTGACGTTGAAGAAATGGCTCAGAGGTTAAGAGCACTGACTGGTCTTCCAGAAGTTCTGAGTTCAATTCCCATCAATCACATGGTGGCTCACAACCATCTGTAATGGGATCTGATACCCTTTTCTTGTGTGTCTGAAAACAGCCAATAAGCCAATATATATATATATATATATATATATATATATATATATATATATATATATATAATTTTTAAAAAGCCTTATCTTACTTTACTACAGAATTTAAAAAAAATAAACTATCTTATGTTCAAGTGGCTAACGTGGCTTCCTCTGGGACTCATTTCTCATGCCTCCCACGTGGAAGTATTCATAGAAGATCTTGTCAGAGATAGGAAATGATGGTAGTAGCTGCTACATATCCCTGCCTTGTGTAGGACGGACTTCCAGGAACGCTATTCTGACTCAGCCACAGGTTCAGAGATGGTATCTCAGCAGCAACTGTGCTATAGGGCCTGTACTCAGGAATGTGTCTGCAAAGAGGAGGAACGGGTTTTGACGTACATGCAACCAGGAACTAATCTATGGAAACTCTTCCCACCCACTGTGTATAAAGTCATAAGCATGAGGCACCGTGTTTCATCCATACTATGTTGAGATCCTTTTTAAAACATAAGGGGGGAGCATGTATTTCAGTTAAAATAGCAAACTTTTGGAAGGTGTGGTACCCCACATCTGTAATCTCAGCACTGGATTAGGAGACAGGAGGACAGAGAGTTTGAGGCCAACCCATGTTACATAGCAACTCTAAGGCTAACTTAGACTTTATAATGAGGCCCCATCTCCACAAAATAAAACCAAGGAGTTGGGATGTAACTCAGGGAGAGAGCTTAGCATGTGTAAGGTTCTGGATTCAATCCCCAGTTCTAGAAGAAAGGAAGGAAGTGGGAACAAGGGAAAGAAACAAACCATGTGAACCAAAAAAATCTGAAGTCTTTCTTATTAGATTTCCTGAAAACAGTCAGGAAAGCCTCCTCGGCTGATTCTAAGCCCTATTCTCCCTCCATTCCCATGATCCTGGGCTGCAGGTCCTCTTGGTCTAGACCAGGCCTCTGCTAAGCTAGCCTGACCTGGGGCCTTCATGCTGGTAGGTCTTCCTGAACCTCACTTCCCTCAAATCTCCCCTTTGTGGTAAACAAGATGCAGATCTAACCTTGTCAGTGTCTAGAAACTTCTGTAGATTCTCCAGGAACAAGTTCAGTCCTTAACTGTTCAGCTGATGTAAGAAGAAAGACCATCGACCCCAATGATGGCTAAACTAAAGCAAGCTTTGTGTACACATCAGAGCTGAATTGGTGGCTGTGTCCCCCTACCTCGAGATTCACCAGACCTGGCCAGAAGCCAATTTTTTTCAAGGCCTTCTTATAGTCAAAACCATAGGGTGGGCAATTTTTCACATAAGTGTGGTTACAGAAGTGAGACCAGGCAGTTAATGAAATGGGCCACGGAATAATGGATATGGGACATTTTCAAGAACAAGTGGGCAGGGATGGAGTTGTTTTATGGCGCCCTCTGGTTACTGGGGTAGGTGCAGCCCAACTCTGAGAAACAAAACCTCAAGTTTCAGAGTAAACAGAAACATCACTTGGCTACAGACTGGGAGTGGCTCCTGGGAACAAAATGGCTGTTTTCTCACTTGACTGCCTCTACCCAGTCCTGACTCAGCAGCCAGGTTCCCTGCAGTACCCTCCCCTAGTCTGACTGTGTCCTGTCTCCACCCCTCCCTCACCGTCTCTTCTTTACTCTCTGGATCATCTTCAGCTTTTATGGGTTATAGAAAGCAGATTCTTAAAAGAAGATTTATTTATGTGAGTACACTGTAGCTGTCCTCAGACACACCAGAAGAGGGCATCAGATCTCGTTACAGATGGTTGTGAGCCACCATGTGGTTGCTGGGAATTGAACTCGGGACCTCTGGAAGAGCAGCCAGTGCCCTTAACCGCTGAACCATCTCTCCAGCCTAGAAAGTAGAGTCTTAAAAAAGATTTAGTTGTGTATTTTATGTCTATGCGTGTTTCATCTACATACACATGTACACACTAAAAGATGGCAACGGATTCCATGGGACTACATTTCTAAACTTGTGAGCCAACATCGTGTGGGTGCTGGGAATTGAACTCAAGACTTCTGGAAGAGGTTCCTTGGACCACTGAGCCATCATCCCTTTAGCCCCAGATAGAAGCACATTATAACAAACAGTAAATGAATCATCCTGTGAGTTACTTTATGTATGAGTTTCCCAGCCAGTTTAACCAGGAGTTTAATCTGTTATGGTGTGGGGTATGAGCAACAGGCCATGTGGTTACATACCCACTTTACAATTTCTCCAAGGGGATTTGTTTGCTAATGTAATAATGACCCATTCGTCATATGCTGAAGGTCTCTCAAAGTTCCTGCTGTAAAGAGCGATGCTCTGCCTGTGAGAGCATCCTTGACCTTCTTGCAGCTACAAGCATCTCCCTGATGCTTGAGTTTTCATGCGTGTCTAAGTGAAGTCTCAGCTCAGCTTATTTTTAAAGTATGAGTCATCCCGTAATTGGCAGTAGAAAGTAGCACTCTAAAGAGAATCTCAGCCTCACAGGTACACTGTGCCTTTGCAAAGCCGGGTAAGAAAAAGTTCTCAGTGGTTAAGTGCCTTCCGAGCACAGCCTGTCTCCAGGCTCGTGTTCTGAAATACAGGGTGGGGTTTAGCAGAACAGCCGAGCTGCGTGCTTGCCTGCCCCCTATTGGGCCACTGAGGAATTACTTTGACACTTTGCACTTGGGTTGCTAGCTCTCAACCCCTGTGGAGGAGCGAGCGCTAAACAAACAAATAAAAATGTGGTTTTTGAACTTGAGTCCCCTCTCTGTTGTAGGAGTGCTGCTAAGGACGAGGACCCTCTACTGGAATCCAGAATTTGCTTTTTCATGTCAGCAGATGAAGCAGGCAGCCTGCAAATACTCAGCACCCGCCAATAGGTCCTTTTCCTCTCTCCCCATCAGCTAATGAGAGCTAAACTTCATAACTATAATTTTGGTACTGTTATGAATTGTGCTGTAAACATCTGATATGCAGGATATCTGATAGAAACTCCCCACAAAGGGGTCACAACCCACAGATTGAGACACACGGCTCTAAAGGCTTAGCTTGCTACAGGCAAATGTTGAGTTCTGGGGAATCTCCTTTGGGGGTTCAGAGTTGGAGACAAACAGATCCTACAAATCAGTCTTGTGCAGGAGACTGAAAGTCGGTCCTCCATGGTGGAGAGGACGGAACCTTTAGGAGGAGGAACCTAATATGGTGTATTGTCTCATGGTATGGGCAGTGCCGTCTGAGAAAATTGATGCCCTTCTCCTGGGATCTCTGTCAGTTCCTGGGATCATGAACTATTACAATGGACAAAACTGGAACCTCTTGTCTTTGGCTTCTTGTCCCATTATGTAACCTCTCATTCTTTTTTGTATTCCCACAGTGATGCTACTTACCACCTAGTGATGAAGGCAGGAGGCTCTTGCTGGAGGTAAAGCCGTGTTGTTTGAATTCTCAGCTCCAAGGCTGTGGAGCTGAATAATCCCCTTTTCTTTGTGAGGTACCTAGCCTCAGGCATTTTGTTATAGCAGCAGAACCCAAACTGACACCAGAATCTTGAAGACAAGCATGGCCTTCTCTCAGCAGTTCATGTTCCTGTTAACACACATGGACCATATCATGGGACCCATTAGGGATTGGGGGTGAATTAGATACTATATGTCTCCCATTGTTTCACTCCTGGTCCCCAGGTCTAGGCACATTCTCACCCTAAAGTTTATTAGTACAATGTGAGCCAAGGAATTGAAAGCAGAAAAAAATGTAAGTAGGGCTGGAGGGTCTATTGTTAAACTCTGTGTCCACCATTTTCCAGTTGAGAAGCTGTGGGTTACTTAGTTGTTATCTGCACTACAGAAACAAAAACTCTACTTTTCACACAGAGCAGTTCCACAGACCCTTCCCACTGAGGCTGCTGCAGCCATAGACAGTTCCTGGTGAGAGACATCATGGTGGCTGAGTCTGGCTCTGAGGGCAGGGTGTGTGGCTCCCATGACCTGCTCGGCTATGCTTGCAGACAGGAGCCTGGCATAAGTGTCACCTGCATGGCTTTGTGCAGCAGTGGATGGATGCGGAGACCCACAGCAAACATCAGGCAGAGCTTGGGGAGTCTTGAGGAAGAATGGGAGATAGAAGTAAATGAACCAGAGGAGTCAAGGACACCACAAGAAGACTGTAGGTCAACTAACCTGGGCCCAGTGGGACTCACAGAGACTAAACCACTGACCAAGGAGCACGCAGGGGCTGGAGCCAGGACCCCTACACATTTGTAGAAGATGTGTAGTTGGGCTTCATGAGGGTCCCCTAGTTACTGGAGTGTGACTGTTTCTGACTCTGTTAGCTGCCATTGGATCCTCTTTCCCCACCTGTTTGGGCCTCAGCAAGAAAGGATGAGCCTAGTCCTGCTGGGACTAGGGTCCCAGGGTGGGGTGGTACCCAAAGGGGGTTCTCCCTTCTCTGAGGAGAAGGGGAGGGGGTAATGAAAGGAGGGATTTGTAAGGGTGGGACTGGGAGGAGGGAGGCTGCAATCAGGATGTAAAGTGAATAAAAATAAATAATTGAAGAAAAAAAGATATGGGGTTGGCTGCACTCAAATTCTAACTCTCCTGAATTCAGCTGCAAAAATATTGTATCTTCATCTGCGTCTGCCAAACAGGGCTGTCCCTGTGAACCCAAGCACAGGCGTGTCAATAACATCTCTAGCAGCTAGTTATGTTGAAGCTAATGAGAACAGGAGCTAGAAAATGTCCCTGGAGGGCAGAGGTTTCCCCAAGAGCAGCAATTCCAGTAAAGGGATCAGGTTCCCAGTTCTTCTCTGAAACAAGTTCCTCCCCATAACGGGTCTAAAACATCGGTTCTCAACCTCCCCATTGCTGCGACCCCTTAATAAGTGTGCTGGTGACCTCCAACACAAAGAGGTTAGAGGGGACATGTTCTATGGAGGTGTGCTGCTTCATAACTGTAATATTTCTACTGTTACTGATTGTAAGGTAAATATCTGATGTGGGATCCCCAAAGGGGTGGCAACCCATAGGTTGAGAACCACTGTTCTAAAGTTTCCCTCTACTAGACCACACTCTCCAAAGTGTGAGAGGAGGCACCCAAGTGGCCTGGCCAGCTCATCACCCTCATCATAGATCACCCCAGGTGTTTTCATAAATCCTTAACAGCTCCAGACTAGCCTCTTGATGACACTCCACTCCCCAGAGCTCCACTAGCCCTAGAGATACCTCTCGGGCTTTCTCTTCTTCTTAAGTCCCTATCATAAAAGTCTTCTTTCTAAAAATCACCCTCTGCAGTCTGTTCTTCAAATCTGAGAGACTGTCAGGTTAAAACAAACAAAAACCCGGAAACAAATGACTGTTTTGTCTATTAGCATAGCAAATCGCAGGCTGGTCTGTGATGCTCTCAGCTTCACAAATACCTGTAACAGAGTCCACACTGGTATCCTGACTCTCCTCACCACACCCCTGCCATAAACTTCTCCAGCTCTTGGGCTTCCCTATCCCAGCTTCTCATTCCCATTATATCCTTGCCATTTGGACCATGCTTTCCCTTTCTCTTTCTCTCTCATTTATCTCTACCTTTTTTGCACCCCCCCTTCTTTCTCAGTCTCCTTTGCTCGAATGTCCCTTGTCTTCCTCTCTCCCTCACCCACCTCCTTTCATGCCCCATTCCAATCAATGGTCAATCTACTTCTTTCTCGCCCTACTCTGGACTCTTCCAGATACCTCTGGTCATACTTTCCCTCATACCTGCAATAAAAACCTCCCCCTCAACCATAATTGAAGTGCTCAGGTCCTGTTTATACAGAGACAAGGACACAAAAGTCACCTCTCTTAGGTGGCTTTGGTGGTTGTTGACTGTCTGAGACCCTAGCCTCTCAAGCCAACACAACATCTCTCTCAAAGACACTCCACTCTGATTGTTAGCATTCTAAGTTCTGCCCCACAGTTACCTGGCAACAGTCAGGTATGCCTGGCACTATAAAAGGGGCTGCTTGCCCCCTCCTCACTCTCATGCCTCTCTTTCCCTTTTACCCTCTTTCTCCTTTGTCCTTCTTCTCCCCATTCCTTACCCTTTCTCTCTCCATGTGCTCATGGCTGGCCTCTTCTCTTCTACTCTCTCTTTCTGCCCCTACTTCTCTTAACTCCCTTCCCCATGCCCTGAATAAACTCTATTCTATACTATACTGTCATGTGGCTGGTGCCTCAGGAGGAAGGGATGTCCAACATGGGCCCTCCAGAGGCATCCCCTTCCCCCACACCTCACCACACCTCCATAGAACATACCCCCTTCTCTCTTTATCTTCTTATAAACACATCACCGATACTCCTGAATTATAGCTACACCAGGAGAGAAGTCAACCCAGCTCTGTTAATGAACAGAGCCATACCTCGGATGAACCAGTGTCTTTATCCCCAGCCTGCAGCAGGAGCATAACTGCTTACAGTCATCATTTGCCAACTTACTAGACAACGAGCTATGTGGTTTCATATTTACATTTTACCTGGGACGAGGCAAGGTGGCTCTTAACATCTGTGATCTACAAGGTCTTTTGTTTTGTTTCTTTCACCTTGGGTCCAATGATGAGAGGAGCAATGTCACAGAAATTCTAACTCTTGTTTTAATGTATTTTGTGTGCACATGTGTGTAGGCAACACAGTTTGTGCCCGGAGGTCAGGCTATAACTTATAGAAGTCCAGAGAGAGAGAGAGAGAAATTATGGAGACATGTGAGTGTGGGTGTTCATGGAATCTCTAAAAGAGGGTACCCTATCCCTTGTAGCTGAACTTACAAGAGGTCATGAAACAGCCAGTGTTTCTGGGATACAAAGTGCTCTAAACTGGCCAGCCATAACTCCAGGTCACCTGCTGTTTTTATAGAATGTCAGGAAAAAGATGATGTCCCGGGTTTCGGCACCAATGTTGTAAAATAGATTTCTCGTCTCGTGCCCGGACAAACCAAACCAAACCAACATGGTTCCAGGTGGAGAGGTTTAGAACGATGAGACAGGGGTCTGGGCTGAGAGGAGAGGAGACAGAGAGAGCAAAGGGGAGGGGGCTCAGTATTTTGGGGGTAGTGACATCATTTGCTTCCAGGTAGAGGTGGGCTTCTGAATCAGTGTACCCTGGGAATGCTTGGCTGTTTCCATGGTGATGGATGAGCCAGATTTCCTGTCACCTGCACCATTGCTGGGGGTAGGAACCGTCCTAATGCCAACACCACCTACCTCATCGTCACTGATTTTAGAACTCAAGTCATTAAGAGCTTTATCCCTGTTTGTATCTATTACTATTATCAGTCAGCCCTTATCTCCCAGGCTAGTGCTCCCTACATCCTACATCCCTACTCCATAGCTTCTGTTTTTCTTCATAGCCTGAGCCCATAACTTCAACCAAGATACAATACTATAAAAATAACTTTCCCCCCCAGATGTAATTGTCATGTCAGAGGCTTACTGCTAAATAAGGTCTCCCTTTCTAGCTCTTTCTGAACTCTGATTGGCTGGTTCAGTTTAGCTGACCTGGCCCATACTCCTCTCCAAGCTGACTGATTCAAAATGGCTTCTTTAGGCTTCTGACTGAGTTGCTCTCCTTAGCCTCTAACTAACTCTGGCCATCTGTTCTAATCCTCTGGCCCATGCTCTCATCACCTGAACCCTATCTTTGTAAAACTGTCTCAGTAAAACTGTCTCTGATGTAACACTGCAATGACTGAACGGAACTCAACTGTCCTCCCGCAGAGCGCAAGGTAATTCCAAGCATTGGTTGGCTACCCCCATTTTACTGCATACCCTCTAGCCCTACATTCTTTTCACCTTCAGTAAAACCACCTGGCCTGTGTTAGCCTCAAACGTTGACATTAGACTGCTGCCTTATTAAAACAGCCTTGAGCCTGTGCAGACATCCTGTTATGGTAAAAGGTCATATCCAGGACAGGCCCTTACTCAAGGACTAACCCTCAGTTTATTAATGCCTTCAATACCATCCCCTGAACATCTGCTTGTGGTTTTATGCTCTAAGAAGAACACGCTCCCTCCGTTCAAGGCCCAGGCTTCAGCTCCTGACCTTGACTGTTTCCCTAGCCAGCTAGAAGTGCTTCTGGAAGAGAATGGAGTTGCTTCTGGTTTGTTTTTGACTCTGATGGTCCTGTCCTATTATTAGCACAACTCCAGACAAACCCCCCCCAACACTTCACTCTGAACTACACCAAACTGACTCAAGGAGCATCTATATTCCAGCCAGAGGGATTAAAGATGTGTGTCATTCAAGTCAGATCACACAGACCTAGGTCTTTGAGTGATCCCTCCTCAGATCAGCCATGTTGCTGGGTTAAAAATTCCTCTATGCCCTTCTACTAGCTAATTTCCCAAGGTAAGGGATGGAAGTTGTCAGGTCCAAAGGAACTTCTATCTTCCCATATTCTAAAAGGGAGATAAATGGTTATCTGTGGTACCTATTAGCATAACAAAGCTTGTCTGGCCTCCAGGCTCCTTCAGTATCATAAGTGCTCTCTAACATGTCTGGGTCCCTGCCAGCATCCCAGCCCTCCTCACCTCTCCCCATCCCAAACTATAGAGAAGACCTTCATGCACAATGTAGGAATATGTCTATGCATTTTCAATGTAAGAGTGGCAGGATTTTGGTATTGTCATTTCTAAGGCCCTAGACCAGTTTTCAGCTGTAATGTAATGTATGTAAATGCTTGTTTTCTGTGGCTGAATAATCCCTGGGATTATTATGTTAAAAAGTAAGCAGCAGTGGGGAAGGTCAAACTGCCCTCAAGGCCAAAGGGCAATCCTTAGGAGATGGATCAAGTGTGCTCTTCCTGCAGAGCCTGACCTGAGGAGGCAGTACCAAGGCAGGACTCCTGAGGAGGAGAGATGTAGGCAGAGATGAAGAGAGGCTAGAAAGGAGCAGAAGGGAGACAGATGAAGCTGGAAGCACGTGGTGAGAGCCCCAAGGAAAGATGGAGCAGGGGAGAAGTCAGGTTATGTTAGATGGGCTAGCTAAGAGACTGCCCCAGCAACAGGTTAGCAGCTTTAATATTTGTCCGCCTGCCTGCCTATCTATCTATCTATCTATCTATCTATCTATCTATCTATCTATCTATCTATTATATATCTATCTATCTATCATCTATCTATCATCTATCTATTATCTATCAATCAATCAATCAATCATCTATCTATCCATCAATCCATTCATCTATCTATCTATAATCTATCTATTATCTATCTATCTATCTATCTATCCAGTATCTATCTATCTATCTATCTATCTATCTATCTATCTATCTATCTATCTACCTATCTATCTATCTATCTATCCAGTATCTATCGGGATCCACAATGTTCTACAGTACTAAACTCCATTCAGTTCAGGAGATCCTGCCCTCTAAGTCAAGTTACTCATTTTCCTTGTAACCCCTCTGTTTCAGCTAGGCTCCCCTTTATTTGCCTACTCTTCCTCTCTCTCCCCCTTCTCTTTGTCTTCCTTACTGTTTCCCTCTCTCTGTGTCTCCCTGCTCCACACCCCTCACTCTCTTGTTTCACACTCTTCCTCCGGTCTCCCACCACCCCACCCCGACCAGGTTCAGTCTGATGCCCGTCTTCAATCTTTCTCTCTCTGCTCTGGATTCTTCCAGATGCCCCAGGATGTCTCTCCCTCATTCTCTACAAAACCGTCTCCTTAACTACAGCATAGATGAGTTTAGTCATCAGGTGCCAACACTCAGGAGAGGCATATCCGACATGAATAGACTCCTCTCCTAACCAAACCGAGTTGCTAATTCGACTCTCCGAAGATATGGATCATTTGCCTCTGCTGGTTTCTGCCACCCACCATTTTCCACTCTAGATTTTACAGTCTGCCTCTCCAACTGCGTCTCTTCCAGCTTTTCCGCTGTGATCAGGTCATCTCTTGGACTCTCTGGCAGCTGGGGTGTCCATCCTGTAGAAATGCTCCGCCTCTCTCCTCTTATTTGGGTGTCACCTCAGAGCCACCTGCTCCGGCTCCTAGGTCCCACGACTGCTGCTACAAAAGTTGCTCAGGTACATCAGGTTGTGTCTCTCTCATCCTGCTGGATGCCTCTCCTTTGGATTTGGGACATTTCTCCCTGGCAACTTTCTCTTGTCTGCTTGAGGGTGCCCCGGATTAAAATTCTTGTCACAAAAACATGTATCCTTCTCTCTCCTATCTTTACTGTCCCCCACCATATGCTCTCAGCCCCCCTCTGAAGTTTACTGCAACCCTCTCTCTGGTGGAGTTCCTGTTTGTGACCCTTTTCCCTAAGCTCCTCATTTCTCCCTGGGAGCTTCCTGCTCTAACATAAATATATGCTTCCAATATCTTAGAGACGGAGGACCTCTTAGTGAAATTCTCCTCTGGCAGACCTCCTGTTTGGGACAAATTTCTGAGCCTCTCTTACCCCATCTTTTTTTCTGCTCTGCTCTGTCTCTCAGCTGACTCCTGTCTCTACAACCCTGAACCCTTCCCAGTTGGAACACTTCTCACTGTCTTCTCTAATCTTTCCCCCAAGATCCAGAGATTCTATTGCCTCACAGTGAATGACTTGGCTTCAGTTCAGAGCTCCAATGGCCAAAGATGACATGCTTAATTTCCAAATTCTTGCAAACTGTAACAACTTCTACCACTGTACAAATGAATGATCCCCAAATCTTTTTTCTTTCTTTCTTTCTTTTTTTAAAAAAATCTTATTTAGTATTTTCAGTGTTCAAGTTCAATACAAGTTCCTGGTATCAATATGCTAACTTTTTAAGAACAAGTAAGCTATCCAATAGTTTGTACACATGTTTTCAGGGATTCTCTACAAATTTCATTGTCTGTGATCTTGTGTTTTGATGGAGCATTCACTCCAGGCTTGGGAAGATGGGGAAACAAACATCCATAGCCCCATGGATAATATTTACTAAAACACTTTAAATGACATTCTCAAAGTCCTCTCGTGTGTAAAATATATTTGCAATGACATGTGACACACCAAAATGAAATGTGTCTTTTTAATCCGAGCTGCCACTGGAGGAAATAAAGGCAGCCATAGGGCATAGGTGTGGCTTCAGTGACTCTGGTTAAAACACTTCTGTAAAAACTAACCCTAGAGAAAAAAAATGTGTACCCTGGCAGCTGTTCCCAGTTCGATTGGCTTCTCCTTCTCCTCCTTTTTTCTCCTCCTCCTCCTCTTCCTCCTCTTCATCTTCTTCAGAGCATTTGTTTTCAATTTATCAAAGGAGCAACTGAAGAAGGCATGACAGCAGCACCAAGAGAGTAAGAGCACATCAGGTCAAACCACGGACATAATTCTTGCTGCTTCAGGCAAAAATGAGCCCCTGCCCTTGGGGGTTGGGGTGAGTTGGCACAGACTCCCGGGGGCAGGTGAGGAATGCTGCAGCAAGCTCCCCAAATCTTTTTCTTAAGACTTTGCCTGCTTTCCACCCTCCTTTGCCTGTTCTCATGTCTGAACCTTCCTCACCCTCTGCCTGTCTCAGTTCCTCCCTCTAATCACTGGATTTAGTCTTACAGAGATTCAAATGCCTTTTGGATATGAGTAATGTTCTAAGAATTGTTTTATGCTGTTCTATTCCATTAAAAATAGCTGGCTCTGGAATTGAGTCGTGACCCTCCCTCTCCAGACCCATGTCTTGTGTGTTTAAAAGTTTCCTCCAAAATCTCTGTCCTGGGCCAGAGCATGCCACCTGACTCTGACTGGGAGAAGGAGAACAAGACAGAACAGCCCAGGAAAGGCACAATGTGCTTTAAAACAGCTACAACACTCAATATCTCATACTCCTCCTCTGAGGTTTATTCTACTCTCTAAAGACTCCTCTCCCTTAGGTCTAAAACTTGTGCCAAAGTATAAAATTTATCTCAAGATGTGCAAAAACAAGTGTCTAGCTTCATTGGGTATGCTTTAAAAATCCATAAAAGTCTCTAACAAAAATATGACAGGTAGAGCCATTGATGTGTTTATAAAAGATAGAGAGAGAGAGAGGTAGAGAAGTAGAGGCAGCCATGAGCACGTGGAGAGAGAGGGAGGCAGGGAAGGGGAAAGTTGAGGCAGGAAGGCAAGAGCAAGAGAAAAGCAAGAGAGAGGGGAGGTAGCCAGTCTCTTTTATAGTGTCAGGCAAACCAGGCTGTTGCCAGGTAACTGTGGGGTGGAGCTTAGACAGATGCTAACTGTGATGGCTCAGTGCTTAAGAGAACTGGTTGCTCTTCCAGAAGATCTGGGTCTGATTCCTAGCACCCACATGGCAACTCACAATTGTCTGTAACTACAGTTTCAGAGGTTCTGACACCCGCACTTTGGCATATATGCAAGCAAAAGATCAATGCACAGAAATAAATAATTTTTTTAAAAAAACTGTAACAAAAAAGTTGATAGTTAAAAAAAATTACGCATAGGTAATCTTAGTTTGCTAAAGCATGCTTGTATTCAATTCTTGCTTATAAAAACAGGACTTATTGTTAGCATTCCTTTTAGGCTCTACCAAACAGTTACCTGGCAACAGCCAGGTAGACCTAGCTTACTATAAAAGGGGCTGTTTGCCCCCTTCTCTCTCTCCTTCCTTCTCAACTCCCCTTCCCATGCCCCAAACAACTCTATTCTGTACAGTACCAGTTGTATGGCTGGTACTTGGGGGGGGGGGATGCCTCAGCATGGGCCACCAAAGCACCCCTCCCACCTCATCATTCCTGGCTCTACAAAACATATCTCCAGTTCTCCTTTTTATGAAACACAACACTTACTACTATCAACATATGTTTGATGAATAAAGTATTCGTAATAAATAAGGTTCATAAATTCTGCAGTCCGATTTAGTTTGGAAGAAACCGACTTAAAGATATAGGTCTAGCCTCTCCGTCTTTGCTAAACTTTGTTAAGCTTTAGCTACTTGGATAAATTAATTCATACAAGAAATGATATTCTGTAATGTTATACTATGAAAGAATCAGAAAAGTAAAGTTCCTAGTCACTCTGTATATTATATTTATGGTTTAAAACTTTATCTTGATGCTAAAATTTTTAATTAGGCCTTCAATTCAAAAGCTTAAGGCTCAAACTTAAGAGGGATAACACTAAAAATCCTGTGGGGCTGAGGCGGTTAAGAGCACCAACTCTTCTTCCAGAGGTCCTGAGTTCAATTCCCAGCAACCACATGGTGGCTCACAACCATCTGTAATGGGATCTGATGCCCTCTTCTGGTGTGTCTGAGGACAGTGAAGTGTACACATATACATAAAATAAATAATTCTTTAAAAAAGACTAAAATTCTAATCTTATAAAAAGCTACTAACTTGTAGTAAAGTTTAAAAAAATTAAGACATGCAAGTTAACAGTCACCTTATAAATGATAAAATTATTTAATGTGCTCAGAACTATGATTATAGTCATGCTAGGTACAAATGTAATTAATTCATTTACAGGGAAAACTTTTAGCCTCCTGTATATCTTGTCAAGGTTAAGTCTGAAGCAAGTGAAGGTTGTTTAAAATCAAGTATACTTAATAGATGGTGTTCCTCAAACCCCAGAGGACTTCGTATAATATGGCATTGAAAGAATTTAATGAAAAAAGGCTTCTCCTGCTAGACAAAATGCTATCAACAGCATCAGAGATCTGGGAAGGATAAATTAGAGCAGGAAGTATAAACCAAGTTGCCTTTGTGTAAATTAAAATGTCCTACCTAGCAGCACCCCTAAAGTCTGCTCCGAAGCCCGTAACCAGGCACAAATAAAATCCTCTGGGAACTTGCTTCAAATATGGCAAAGATGGTCACTGGGTGAAGAACTGTCTGTCACCACCACCAGGACCCTGCTTGAACTGTGAACAAGCAGGACACTGGAGAATCAAGTATCCCCTTGGCCTCTCCAAGGGAAATCAGTCTATCAAGTTCTTCATCCAAAGAAAAGTCTCTTGGATTTCTGGGCCTTGAAGCCAAAAACTGAAGGCACCCTGGGACCCCTGTGCCCCCAAAAAGCAATCAAGATTGTCATAGGGCTGGAGAGGTGGCTCAGTGATTAAGAGCACTGATTGCTCTTCCAGAGGTCCTGAGTTCAAATCCCAGCAACCACATAGTGGCTCACAACCATCTGTAATGAGATCCAGTGCCCTCTTCTGGTGTTTCTGAAAACAGCTACAGTGTACTTACATATAATAAATCTTAAAAAAGTATATCATAGAGTTGCCTGGGGTGACTGACCAGGCATCAGTAGGTCTCTGTCACTTTAATTGACACAACTGCCCAGCCATTTGGTTTGTACTTCTCTCTTCCTTCCCAGATCTCTGATGGTGTCGGTGGCTAACTGCAGCTGCTAAGTCTAGTAGCAATATGCCAACTTTAGCCAGCTCCTCCCCACAAGGCTGCAGCTACCTGGTCAGTCTATTTCATAAATCAGGCCTTTTCTAGAGCCTGTCTCTAGAGTCTGTTTCAAGAGCCAGGTCTCCTGTTGAGAAAGGTGGACTCAGGTTTGAACTCACGAAGCAGGTTTCAGTGTAAAAACAGACTCAAGCAATCATGCTGCTACTTACTAACTAAACATTTACATTTTTAAAAAGTATGCCTTCATTTAAGATGACTTGCTTTTCAGTGACTGCTCCTAGTAATTAATTTTGACTCTACAGTTACTCTAAAACCAGCTGTGGCCTACAAGATCAAAGGTCCTCAACTTGCTCTGGACTGAAAGGGGAGGCGCTAGCTTCTACCTCAAAGGATGCTGTTGTCATGTAAAGCAGTCTGGCCAGGTGGAAGAAAGTATTACTGAGCTCTCAGGGTTCCCTGTCCCACTGATTTGCACACTCCCTGTGATAATGATTGTCCTCTGTCTCTTTGGTCCTTTCAGGGAAGAATTGATGGGATTGCCCAATGGTTGGCAAACCAGATGCTTCTGGTGGAATTTCCCCAGGTCTCCTACCTGTACCTTACTTACTCCTGCTCTGCCTTTACCATCTTGAACCCTGCTTTTGATCAGACTTCTTGACTGCTGCAAAGCAGCCTGCACTTCCCTGGACTTAGGTGGTTCTTCAGAACCTGGGAGTTGAAGATGATGTCCCCTACTTTTGCCCCACTCCCAATGTCTTAGTTTGGGTTTCTCTTGCTGAGAAGAGGCACCATGACTACAGCACCTCTGATAAAGGCAAACATTTAAATGGGACTGGCTTACAGTTTCAGAAGTTAGTTATGGCAGAAAACATGGTGCTGGAGAAGGAGCATCTTACCTGCAGGCAGCAGAGACAACCATGTATCATCTGGGCCTACCTTGAGCTTATGAGACCACAAAGCCTGCCTCCACAGTAACACACTTCCTCCAACAAGGCCACACCTACTCCAACTAGGCCACACCTTCTAATAGTGCTGTTTCCTATGGGCCAAACATTCAAATAAATACTTGAATCTGTGGGGGTCATTCCTATTCAAACCGCCACAGCAGGCATTCCTGCCTCCGTGAACCCTGACAAACACATCCCGATTTCAGCTGAGAAACAGTTACAGAAGAGATAATGTTGCCCCTTTTTATCAATAAAAGGCGGGGAAGTCAGGTCCAAGGAAAACTCCATTTCTCTAAATTCCAAAAGGCAGAAGGGACAGATGGCTAACTGTGGTGTCTATTAAGCATATCAAAGCTCAGCCTGGCCTCCAGGTTCCCTCAGTATCCCAGGACCTGTTACACATTTCAAAGTCCACGATAACATCCCAGCTCTTCTCACCCCTCCCCAACCCTCTCTTCCTGTCTCCCCACTCCCACCTCTGTCAGGCTGTTCCTCTCCCGTGCTCCCCCTCTCTCAGCACCCCTTCCCCAGCTTTGCTCCCGCTTTTCTCCTGGCCAGGTTCAATCTGCTGGCCATGTTCAGTCTACTCCTTCTCTGCTCTGGACTCTTCTAGAAGCCCCTGGCTGTTCCTTCTTTCATATATACAATAAATACCCTTCCCCTTCAGCCCTACTGTGGAGTGGTCATGGTATCAGTCTACACAGAAGTGTAGCAGGCTACTAAACTATAGCTTTTCTCAAGAATAGTTTTAGGGCTAAACTGTCTTGGGTAAACTGGTTCCTAGTCACGTAGACCAGCCATAAATTCACTGGTCATGTAGACTAGCCATAAATTCCTATA
Organism: Micromys minutus; assembly: GCF_963924665.1. Lineage (NCBI taxonomy): Eukaryota > Metazoa > Chordata > Mammalia > Rodentia > Muridae > Micromys > Micromys minutus. The sequence goes on from NC_137981.1 coordinate 32,670,908, forward strand.
CAATGTGTTTCTGATGTCAAGGTCACGAGAACTGCATTACCTGTGACTTTCTGCTTCCACAAACAAGGATTGCTTGGTGCAAATGTCCACAGCTGTCTTTCTAGATATATCACAATAGAAGGTTTTGCCTTTAAAACTTGAACACATTGGAGGCCAGGACTGTTTCCTGCTACTCTGTCTGGGGCTACCCTACCCAGGGTGAATAAAAGCTTTGTATAGGGGGCTGGAGAGATGTCTCAAAAGTTAAGGACACTGACTGTTCTTCTAGAGGTCCTGAGTTCAATTCCCAACAACCACATAGTTACTCACAACCATGTGTAATGAGATCTGATGCCCTCTTCTGGTGTGTCTGAAGACAGCTATAGTGTACTCAGAAAATAAATAAATAAATCTTTATTTTAAAAAATCTCTGTATAATTTGACTTATTTAGGCCTTTTAAGTGGTTTTTTTTCTTCAGTACATACCCTGTAACAGAAGGGTTTATCTTTTGTTGTCCTGCTACCTACAAGGTGACATGTCCTGACAAAACAAAGAAACAAAAGATCTTCAGTGACCTCTACTCAGACTACACTGCAGACTGGTCCTACTACGGTCTCCTGGCTTAATCCAAGCTTCCCTGCCTTCCCAAAACAGCTTATCTGAAGCCTGGGATGTGGACAAGTTCACTGTGAGGATCCTAGCACCCTCTCAGCCTTGATATATCTTAACTGTGAAGCCAGACCAATGCCCAACATCTGGAAACTTATTGACAAGTGGGTTGAACGGAAAACACTCAACACAGCTCTGGGCACAGAGTATGCGATTATGACTACCCAGGAGGCAATGCATGGTGAGAAGATGGATTCCAGGCTGAGCTAAAGGGTAAGAGTTTTACAGTTGATTAATGATGTCTGTCATAGGATTGGGGGCTAGAGGGAGAGGTGAGAAGAATCCCACCCAGTCTACAGTGATGCTGACCCATCATTTACACTACTGTGTCTTTTTATTTTCCACATCAAAGATATTTTGAAGGGAAAGGGGAGTTCTCTTCCAGGAACCCTTCTCTGACCCCATAGTTTCTTTTACACCCTAACCCAGCAAATGGTCCAGCCTGTTTCTGTGAAATCCTGATACCCTTTTCTAGGCTGTTTCTGATTATTCTAACTGTATACTTAATGGGGAGGGAGCAGGGCTTTGAGGTTTCAAAAGCCCATTCCAGGCCCAAACACTTTCTCTGCTTGCCACCTGCTGCCTGCAGGTTAGGAAGCCTGTCTGCTTCCCCCATGACGATCACTGTAAGCAAGTCCCCACCCAAATGTTTTCTTTTAGAAATATTGCCTTGGGCTGGAGAGATGGCTCAGCGGTTGAGAGCACTGGCTGCTCTTCCAGAGGTCCTGAGTTCAATTCCCAGCAACCTCATGGTGGCTCACAGCCATCTGTAAAGGGATCTGATTTCCTCTTCTGGTGTGTCTGAAGACAGCTACAGTGTAATCACAAACATGGAATAGAAGTGTTGCCTTCGTTGTGATGTTTCTTCACAGAGATAGAACAGTAAATAAGACAGCATATGAACTGAAAATCCCTTCGAGATAGATTTACCTCTGAGAGTTGATGGTAAGGCAGAAAGTGTGCTACATTTCTTTTCTTTCTTTCTCATTTGTTTTGAAGCCTGGGTTTCTCTGTGTAGCCCTGGCTGTCTTACAACTGGCTTTGTAGTCCAGCCTGGCCTTAAAGATTCACCTACCTCTGCCTCTGGAGTGCTGGCATTAAAAACAACACCATGCCTGAGAGAGAATACACTACATTTCAGTAAGAAAGCATGACCTTGCTCTGTGAACTTGAACATGCCTGGGTTGTGTCTTCTTGCTGTTGAGTCTCAGGTTCATGAACTGAGGAGAAACATAAAGTGCAGTTTCTGCTCCCTCTACCACAGAGCTCCTGCGAGACTCCACCTTTCCTAGTGTAACTGTCTTTCGAGGAATGAAGATAATCCAAACAGATGACAATTGTGCCTCTCAATCTGTCAGACCATTGAGACCACGGATACAAACAAATGGCGGTTTCCACAGAAGCTCATACTTGTCTTGAAAAGGGATTATAATTTATTAGACTACTTTACAGGATGAGACTGAATCCTGCCTACTGAAGGGACAAGGGTAGCCTGAGCCAAGCCTTGGTTGGGCTACCGAGTTATGCATTATCTCTAGGCTGGCAGATGAACTGGGGTAGGGATGGCGCTGGATCTCTTTGTCCCTCTTTTCTTGGTACCTCATCTTCTGCTTCTCGCTATTAATTTGGATTTAAAAATGTTATCATTGCCTGTGTGTAGTATGTTTACAGTATGGATAATGTCCACAGAGGTCAGAGATACTGGATCCCCTTGGAACCGAAGATACAGGTGGTTGTGAGTTATCTGAAACAGGTGCTGAAGACCAAACTCCCTTCCTCTGCAAGGGAAGAGCACGTTTTAACTGCTCAGTCTTGCCACCCCCTAACTGGGCTCTTTTAATTGGTTTATTAAGAACAGGTGGCAGAATCTGGCTTCGGGCACAGGCTGACTCCCATGTTCTTTAGCACTAAGGCCCGCTGTCTAAAACTGGGGCTTCTTCACACGCTAATTTAGTGTTTTCAGCAGCAGCAGAGGGACAGAGAGCTGCGAGGGTCCAGAAGTCGCCACAACCTGGAGCAGGCACTTCTCCAAAGCCTGCAATGGGGAGGAGTTGGGAGCCGGGAAAGCTAAATGCTGTCCTCTGCTGGTCACCTTCCGTATAGCAGCATCCACGCCGGTCCATGTTGCGCTGAAATTTAGGTAAATTCCCTGCTCCAGATAACCAGCATCACTTGTCCCAATCCTCCACCCTCTCCCCTTTCCCCTCCCCCTCTCCCTCGTCCTTGCTCGTTTTCCCCTTTCCCTCCCTTTCTCTGTTCCGTTCTGAGACTCTTTCTGTAGACCAGCCTGGCCTCAAACTCAGAGATCCACCTTCCTCTGCCTCCAGAGTACCTTAAAGCATGCACTACCACCCGGATTGGAAAGCATTTATTTTTAACAAAATTGCATTTGTTTGTTAGTATTTTTAATTCCTTCTGGAAATTTTTGTTTATATTTGGTCTAGTCTCTATTGTTTTGTTTTTCCCACTAATGCAGAAGACATTAAAATATATATTCCATACACACCCTTTATCATTTCTATGTGTGTGTATTATAATGTTTTTCTTTCTGTAGCTTGCCTTTTCAGTTTCTCAAACAGCTGCTCTTCCATGTATGATGGGGCTGAATCACATTAGAAGAGTTAACTGGGGTCTAATGCTGTCTGAGTAAAAGTGTGTCTGTGAGGGCTGGGGACAAAGCTCATTGCCTAAGAGCATCTGCAGCTCTTGCAAAGGACCCAGTTAGTCCCTTGCACCTACAGGACAGCACCCACATGGCAGCTCACAGTCATCTGCAACTCCAGTCTCAGGATTCCTTTGGCCATCCCAGAAACTGCAGGCATGGATGCACTTACACACATGCGTGCAAAACACTCATGCACATAAAATAAGAATAAGGCCAATCTAGGGGCTATCTAGGAATGGGTCCGTTCCTGCCCAGAGAGAGAACTGGGTCACTGCCATCAGGACTTGGGGCCTGCCTGCAAAGAACTGAATACCCAGGAGCAATCTCCCTCCTGAGCCCATGGGCCCTCAGACCCACAGGAGAGACAAGATCCAGTCAGAGACAACAAAATCACCTATAATCACAGATAACAAGATGGCAAGAGGAAAGCTCAAGAACCTAAGCAATGGAAACCAAGACAACCTGGCAACATCAGAACCTAGTTCTCCCACAACAGCAAGTAGTAGATTTACCAACACTCCAGAAAAAACAAGGTATGGACTTAAAATGATACTTCAAGACAATGATGGAGGTCTTCGAGAAGCACATGAATATCTTCCTTAAACAATTACAGGAGAACACACATACACAAATAGAAGCTCTTAAAGAGGAAATACAAAAATCACTTAAAGAGCTACAGGAAAAGACAATCAAACAGGTGAAGAAATTGAAAATGGAAATAGAAACAATAAAGAAATCAAACACAAAAAGAGACATCCCCGGAGATAGAAAATCTAGGAAAGAGATCAGGAGTCATAGATGCAAGAATCACCAACAGAATACAAGAGATGGAAGAGAGGATCTCAGGGGCAGAAGATAACATAGAAAACATTAACACAACAGTCAGAGAAAAGGCAAAAATCAAAAAGCTCCTAACCCACTTTGAGAGACTTATTGATCTAGTTGTGTATGTACCTGAAGATAGCAGTGTCTGGCATCAACGTGAGAGAGGCTTTTGTTCCAGAGAGTACACATTTTCCTCATGTAGGAGAATGACAAGGCAATAGGGTGGAGAGAGGGATCAGAAGGGAGTGCACCTTTGTGAAGGCAACTGGAGGGAGAGGGAGGATGGGAGCAGGCAGGGTAAAGGGATAACATTTCTCAAATGTAAATTCAGAGTATCTAGGAGGGAGGGAGGTAGGGAGGGAGGGAGAGGGCGAGGGAGAGAGAGAGAGAGAGAGAGAGAGAGAGAGAGAGAGAGAGAGAGAGAGAGAGAAACTTCCTAACCCAAAACATCCAGGAAATTCAGGACACAAAAGACTCCCAACTAAAAGGCCCAGTAAATATCTTCAATAAAATCACAGAAGAAAACTTCTGTACCCTTAAGAACGAGATGGCCATGAACATACAAGAAGTCTACAGAACTCCAAATAGATTGGACCAGAAAAGAAACTCCTCCTAACGCATAACAGTCAAAACACCAAACGTTCAAAACAAAGAAAAAAATCCTAAAAGTAAGGGGAAAAGGACAAGAAACATATAAAGGGAAACCAATCCAGAATTACACCAGACTTCTCAACAGAGACTATGAAAGCTAGAAGATCCTATAGACAGACATCATGCAGACCCTAAGAGAACACAAATGCCAGTCCAGGATCTATATTCAGCAAAATGCTCAATTACCATAGATGAAGAGACCAAGATATTTCAGGACAAAACCAATTTTATACAATATCTGTCTACAAATTCAGCCCTACAAAGGATAATAGATGGAAAACTCTAACACAAGGAGGAAAACAACAAGTAGAAACTAAAAGAACTATACAAAGAATCAACAAAACCAGGAGCTGGTTCTTTGAAAATATCAACAAGATTGATAAATCCTTAGCCAGACTAACTAGAGGGCACAGAGAGAGTATCCAAATTAACAAAATCAGAAATGAAAGGGGAGACATAACAACAGAACCTGAGGAAATTCAAGAAAACATTAGATCCTACTACAAAAGCCTATACTAAACAAAACTGGAAAATCTATAGGAAATGAACAAATTTCTTGACAGGTACCAGGCACCAAAGTTAAATCAGAATCAGAAACCGTCTAAACAGTCCCATAACACTTAAAGAAATAAAAGCAGACATCAAAATTCTCCCAAGCAAAAAAAAAAAAAAAAACCAAGAAACAAAACAACAGAAACTCCAATAAACAAAACAAATAACAACAACAACAACAACAAAAAAAAAAAAAAACCCCAAAAAACCCAGGACCAGATGCAGTACAGAATTCCATCAGACATTCATAGAGACCCAATACCAATACTCTCCAAATTACTCCACAAAATAAAAACAGAAGAAACACTACCCAACTCATTCTTCAAAGCTACAATTATGCCAATACCTAAACCACACAAAGACCCTAAAAGGAAGAGAACTTCAGACCAATTTCTCTCATAAACATTGATGCAAAAATAATAAAATTCTGGCAAACTGAATCAAAGAACGCATCAAAATGATCATTCACTATGATCAAGTTGGCTTCATCCCAGGGATGGGGAGATGGTTCAATATGCAGAAATCCATCAGTGTAATCCACTATATAAACAAACTCAAAGGAAAAAAAGAACATGATTAGCTCACTAGATGCTGAGAAAGCATTTGACAAAACTCAACACCCCTTCATGTTAAAAGTCTTGGAAAGATCAGGAATTCAAGGCCCATCCCTAAACATAGTAAAAGCAATATACAGCAAATCGGTAGCCAACATCAAATTGAATGGTGAGAAACTTGAAGCAATCCCACTAAATCAGGGACTATGCAAGGCTGTCCACTTTCCTCCTACCTATTTAATATAGTACTGGAAGTCCTGGGCACAGCAATTAGATAGCAAAAGGAAGTCAAAGGGATACAAGTCAGAAAGAAATAATTCAAAATATCACTATTTAAAGATGATATGATAGTATACTTAAGTGACCCCAAAAATTCTACCAGAGAACTTTTATAGCTGATAAACAACTTCAGCAAAGTGGCTTGTTATAAAATTAACTCAAACAAATCAATAGCCTTTCTCTACTTAAAGGATAAATATGCTGAGAAAGAAATTAGGGAAAAAAACACCCTTTACAATAGTCACAACAATATAAAATACCTTGATATGACCCTAACTGACCAAGTGAAAGATCTGTATGACAAGAACTTCAAATCTCTGAAGAAGGAAACTGAAGATCTCAGAAGAAGGAAAGATATACCATGTTCATGGATTGGAAGAATTAACATTGTAAAAACGGCCATCTTACCAAAAGCAATCTACAGATTCAATGCAGTACCCATCAAATTTGCAACTCAATTCTTCATAGAGTTAGAAAGAGCAATTTTCAACTTCATTTGGAATAACAAAAAATCTAGGATAGCAAAAGCTATCCTCAATAATAAAAGAACATCTTGGAGAATCACCATCCCTGACCTCAAGCTATACTACAGACCAGTCATGATAAAAAACTACATGGTATTGGTACAGAGATAGGCAGGTAGATCAATGGAACAGAACTGAAGACCCAGAAATGAACCCACACACCTATGGTCACTTGATCTTTGACAAAGGAGTTAAGAACATTCAATGGGAAAAGGACAGCCTCTTCAACAAATGGTGTTGGTTCAACTGGCAGTCAGCATGCAGAAGAATGCAAATCAATTTTTTTCTTATCTCCTTGTACAAAGCTCAAGTGCAAGTGGATCAAAGACCTCCACATAAAACCAGGTACACTGAAACTATTAGAAGAGAAAGTGGGGGAAGAGCTTAGAACACATAGGCACAGGGGAAAATTTCCTGAACATCACACCAATGAAATTGCAAAGCTTCTGTAAGGCTAAAGACACTGTCCAGAGGGCAAAACAGCAGCCAACAGATTAAGAAAGGATCTTTACCAATCTTACATATGATAGAAGACTAATATCCAATATAAACAAATAACTCAAGAAACTAGACTCCAGAGAATCAATCCTATTAAAAAATGGGGTACAGAGCTAAACAAAGAATTCTCAACTGAGGAAGACCAAGTGGCCAAGAAGCACCTAAAGAGATGCAAATCAAAACAACCCTGAGATTCCACCTCACACCAGTCAGAATGGCTAAGATCAAAAACTCAGATGACAGCATATGCTGGTGAGGATGTGGAGAACCAGAAACACTCCTCCATTGTTGGTGGGATTGCAAAACTGGTACAACCATTCTGGAAATCATTCTGGCTGTTCCTCAGAAATTTGAACATAGTACTACCTGAAGATCCAGTTATACCATTCCTAGGCATATACCCAAAAGACACTCCAACATATAACAAGGTCACATGCTCCACCATGTTCATAGAAGCCTTATTTATAATAGCCAGAAGCTGGAATGAACCGAGATGTCCTTCAGCAGAGGAATGGATACAGAAATTGTGGTACGTTTACACAATGGAGTACTACTTAGCTGTTAGAAACAATGACTTTATAAAATTCCTAGGCAAATGGATGGAACTAGAAACTATCATCCTGAGTGAGGTAAGCCAGATACAGACAAACACACATGGTATACACTCACTGATAAGTAGATACTAGCCCCAGAAAGCTCTGAATACCCAAGAAACAATTCACAGACATTATGAAGCTAAAAAAAAAAAGAAGAAAGGCCAAAATGGGGATGCCTCAGTCCTTCTTAGAAGGGAGAACAAAACACTCCATGGGAGGAAGGTCAATTAGAGTAGCAGGGATCTAAAAAAGATCATTTTTTTATGATTAAAGACTGCCTCACCTTGGGATCTACCCCATATGCAGCCACCAAACCCAAGCACTATTGTTGATACCAAAAAGTGCTTACTGGCAGGACCCAGGTATGAATGCCTCCTCAGGGGCTCTGCCAGAGTCATTAGGATACAGCTGTGCATGCTTGCAGCTAACCATCAGACTGAACACGGGGACCCCAATGAAGGTGCTAGAGAATGGACTGAAGGAGCTGCAAGGGTTTTCAGCCTCATGGGAAGAACAACATTATCAACCAACCAAACCCTCCACAACTCCCATGGGCTAAAACACCAACCATTGAGAACACATAGAGAGCCCCATGGCTCCAGCTGCATATGTAGCAGAAGATAGCAGTATCTGGCATCAATGTGAGAAGAGGCCTTGGTCCAGTGAGGGCACTTTTGCCTAATGTAGGGGGATGCCAAGGCACTGAGGTGGAGAGGGTGATTGGGAGAGGTTGCACTCACATCAGCCTACAACTAGGAAAGCCCATTAAACACAAAGCCTAATTTGTGATAATATATTGAACATTTCATGCAATGATTGGAATGCTTGTATCCAAAAAATACTGCAACTCGTTACACAATACAGTGTCTATGTTTCTCTTTGTAATTGTGTGTGACCTGGACCTGAGGTCTGCTGTTGCCCAGTCTCAGAGGAGGTACCACAGCCAGACCACAATCTCAGATAAAGGCTGAGACTCAAAACTGGAAGAAGGGCTTCTGCTACTACAGGGCCCTGTGCATGCTGGGTAAGTGCTTTACCACTGAGCCACGCTCCTGCCCCTTCCTGACTAGCCCATCATTTCCTCTCAGGTCTGTGATTTCAGTTCAGTCATGTATGCAATTTTCATAGTAAAGAGGATCTGAGCTATCATTTGAATACTGAAAAGCCCTCAAAAAGCTCATTTGTGAAGAAACTTTACACTCTTGGGAGGCGAGGGAATTTTTAATGGATGGAACCTACCAGCAGGAAGTTGAGTCACCAGGAGCATGTTCCTAAAGGGGATCCCCAGACCAACCCCCTCTTTTCTCTCTCATTCCTGGTTGTCATGAGGCAAACAAGTTGTTCCATCAGGCATGTGCTGCCAAGGTGTTCTACCTTACCACAGACCTAAAGAAACTAGACCACCAAACTGCAGACTGAAGCTTAAAGTTGTGAGCCAAAAGAACCACTGAGGTGGTGCTGAGATGGCACACACCTTTAATCCCAGCACTCAGGAGACTGAGGCAGGCAGATCCCTGTGAGTTCCAGCCCAGCCTGGTCTACAAAGGGAGTTCCAGGACAGCCAGGGCTCTGTAATGCAGAAAAACTCTATCTCAAAAAACAAAACAAAATGAAACAGAACAAAAGAACCATTTCCTCTATGTAGGTCAATTGTCTCTGGTGTTTTGTTACAGTAACAGAGAACTAACACAGTCCGTCTCTGGACTCTTCATTTAGTGAAATTTTAAAATTTATTTATGATTATCTAATTGTCCTAAATCATACTCTCTTAATAACCATACTATAGCATTTTGGTTGGCCGGTAAAGTATTCTTTTCATAAGAAAGCACTCAGGTTTGTTTTTTTGTTTTTTTGTTTTGTTTTGTTTTGTTTTTGTTTTTGTTTTTAAAAATGGACTTCAAACATTCTAGACATGTACTCTTCCCTGAGCTCCATCTCCTTTCCTGAAAAGAGTTTGAGTTTGTTTTGGTTTTCTCAGCCCACGACCTTTCTAAATTTTTTGCTATTTTAGTAGTTTGGTGTGTGTGTGTGTGTGTGTGTGTGTGTGTGTGTGTGTGTGTGTGTGTGTGTGTGTGGTACAGGAATATTATTTCTCAGAAGCCACCTATTTTATTTTTTAAGATGATCCTTTCTATGGGACCTGGGACTTGCTGATGAGGCTAGCCGTCTAGTGAGCCCTTGGAGGTTGGACCCAGAGCTTTATGCACATTAGGCAAGCATCCTACTAACTGAGCTACATCTCCAGCACATCTTCTCTTTAATTACAGACCCCATGTCACACTTAAAAAAAAAGATTTATTTATTTTATGTATAGGAGTACACTGTAGCTATCTTCAGACACACCAGAAGAGGGCATCTGATCCTCATTACAGATGATTGTGAGCTACCATGTTGTTGCTGGGAATTGAACTCAGGACTTTTAACTGATGAGCTATCTTTCCAGCCCCGCCCCCCATGTCACACCTTTAAAAACTTGTTTGTAAGCACACACACCTGTTTGTATGTGGTGCCGACATGAGTGCTGGTGTGTGCTTGTACATCACACGTGTGGAGGGTGGCAGCTAGAGGGAGGCTTGGTGTTATTCCTCAGCTACTTTGCACAGTTTGCTGAGACAGGGTTTTTCACTGTCCTGGAAATTAAGGGGCCGGACTGGCTGGTCCGAGCTTCCAGGGATCTGCCTCTCTCTCCTCCTGCCTTGCTATCAATATTTAGTGTCTCACACTGTGAAACCAATTTATATTTTCATATTAAGTGTCTGGAGTAGTTTTCAGGGACTCTCTTCTTAGGTGGTGGCCTGTTGAATGAGAAATGCCACTCTCCATAGGATCATGTACTTGATCCCTGGTTGGTGACTATTTGAAGGCTATGGAGACTTTAGGACATAGAGCCTTGCTGGAGGAAGTCCTTCACTATTGGGTGGGTGTACTGGCTGGTTTTGTGTGTCAACTTGACACAAGCTGGAGTTATCACAGTGGAAGAATCCTCAGTTGAGGTTATGCCTCCATGAGATCCAGCTGTAAGGTATTTTCTCAACTAATGATCAAGGGGGGAGGGCCCAGCCCATTGTGGGTGGTGCCATCCCTGGGCTGGTAGACCTGGGTTCTATAAGAAAGCAAGCTGAGCAAGCCAGGGGAAGCAAGCCAGGAAGTAACATCCCTCCATGGCCTCTGCATCAGCTCCTGCTTCCTGACCTGCTTGAGTTCCAGTCCTGACTTCCTGTGGTGATGAACAGCAATGTGGAAGTGTAAGCTGAATAAACCCTTTCCTCCCCAACTTGCTTCTCGGTCATAATGTTTTGTGCAGGAATAGAATCCCTCACTAAGACAGTAGGCTTTGAGGGGTAATAGTCCCACCCTACTCCCAGTTCTCAATTTCTCTGTTTCCTGTGTGTGTTGGGATGTGATCTGTCCAATTCCTGTTTCCCTCCACCATATGGACATGCAGCCTCAGGACCATAAGCCAAAATAAACTCCCCTTAACTAGCTTTTGGCCATGCCATTTAGTCACGGCAGCAGAAAGGTAACTAATACTGGTGGGTTCTCAGGTCTAACGGCCCGGATGCTTTTTTGTTCAGCCCCTTGGTGTCCATGCTTTAGGTTTTTGTTCTCCCCCCTCCTGTGTGAACACAGATGGTACAGCAAATGCTTCAGGAGGACATGCATGCAGAATTATAGAATGTTTCACTACCCTACCACTAAATTCCAGCCCTTGGCCCCGGGCTTTTTTTTCTTCTCTCCTCTCTTTTGATTTAGAGTCTCATATAGCCCAGGTTGGTCTCAAGCTCACTGTGTAAATGAGGATGTCCTTGAACTGCTGATCCTGCTACATCCACCTCCTGAGTGCTGTTATAACAGGATGTACAACCATATCCAGTTTATGTAGTACCGGAGTTTTCAAACCCAGGGCTTCAAGAATAATAGGCAAGTGCTCTACCATCTGAGCCACACCCCCTGCCCCAGATCTTCTCACTGATAACTTTTTCCAGTGCTCACTGTTCTGGTAATGATGAATTACTTTTAATCTACTCCTCAAGGCACATTCTCTAAGGTCAAATTAAATATTTGTTGCTTAAACTGTATGTCCAGGGCTGAAATTCCACAAATGTTCCAGGAAGACAATGTAGCTGTGAATCCCAGGATCATCTTGATTTATCTTTTTAACTCTTTGGTCATTCCCTCTGCAGGATCACTATGTTCTATCCATAGCCTCTCTTTCACCATGGTCCAGAGTGGCTTCCAATAGAGGAACAGGGCAGCTTCTGGGATACCTCATCCAGCAACCTCTCAGGGAACACAGCCCTGTGCCACCTCTTACCTATGTCTATCATACATCTTGCCAATGTCACAAGGGTCATTCTGCCTCCTGTTACTTTGTTATGGTTGTGAAGAAGAATCATTTTGAATTTAGTCAATGCTTTGTTTTGTTTTATCCAAGTTCAATAGTGTACTAGTTACTTTTCTCATGCTGGGATGAAACACCATGACCAAGGCATTTTATAGAGGAAATGGTTTATTTGGGCTTATGGTTCTAAGGGGATCAGAGTCCATAAGGTGGGGCAGGAGCATGGCAGCCAAAGCAGGCATAAAGGCAGGAAGCTGAAGTTCACATCTTGAACTATGTGCATAACGTGGAGAGAGCAAACTAAAATGGTGTGAGTCTTAAAACTCTCAAAGCCTGCTCCAGGAGACATACTTCTTTCAGCAAGGCCACACCTCCTAAACCTACCTAAGCATCACCACCAACTGGGGACCAAGTGTTCAAAAGACTAGGACTGTGGGGAACATCTCATTCAAACCACCACAAGCAATCTTGAAAAGGCTGTTAGATCTACAAGTTTTCTGAAAAGGCCATCTCTGTTTTCTTACTCCAAGAAAAAAAATGTTTTTAAATCTAAATAAACAGCAGTGATAAATTTAATCAATTTTAACAGCAGAGAGAGAAGTTAAAAACAAAGACACACTAAGATACATTTAAAAGTTTAAATTTAAAATTGTATTATTATTATGCAATTGTTGGTGTATGGTGTGTGCTTGGACACAGACGTGCTATCACACATGTGTGGAAATCATAGGACATTTTTTGTGGATCCAGAATGAGATCCAGTAATTGAATCCAGATCATTCGGGGTTGCATGGAAATAGTCTTTACCCTAGAAGCCGTCTCATTGGCCCCTCACCAGAAGTCACTCCTTGGGAATTTCTTCTTGTCATCAGGATGTTAAATGACATGCTCTCCCTGCTATTCCCTCTACTCTGCTCATCCACAAGTTCAAGAACATCAACATATTCTCCCAGCATATTGTTACCTAATGCTTTCCCAGATCCACATTCTGTGGGAATTCTCCAAACGTCACTCACAGCTACATCTGACATTTACAATAATTGCTTTCCTACTTATGAACAACTGAGAAACTTCCCAAGAGTACTTTTTATTCACTTACTTTATTTTACATGCACTTAGCAACTTGAAAATATTAATTTTTTATTTTATATGTATGGGTGCTTTGCATGTGTGTATGTCTGTGTAACACATGTATGCTGTGCCCACAGAAGCCAGAAGAGAGTGGGGGTTCCTTTGGATTTGGAGTTACGGATGGTTGTGAGGTGCTGCATAAGTGAACTGAATTTGGGTACTCAGTGAGAGCAGCCAGTGCTTTTAATGGCTGAGCCATCTCTCCAGTTCCATATTTAGTCATTTTTATCTGCTAGGGTGTATACCTCCAAATAGAGGAGAACATATTGATTTTCCTTCCAGGTACCCCTCTATACCCCGGCTGCCCCTGCAATATCTCTTGACAGGTGTTGTACTTCTCTTGAATGTTCACTATCAGTGAACGAGGCAAGTATTTCCATTAGATATTTAGACTGAGCTCTCTGAGGGGGAGGGCAGAACTGTGTTCCAGGACAGTTGGAACCCTCCCTGTGAGACAGGGCTGTGCAGCTGAGTTATTTAGCCTTGAGGTTTTCCAGGTCAACATGACTTAGCAATTGCAGGGATCTCTGCATGTCACAACCCTTCTTCTCAAGTCTGCTACACTGACAGCAAACTCCATGCAGGAATGGCATTGATGCCCACAGTGTGCATGCATGCACGTGTGTGCGCACAGACGTGTGTGTGTTTCTTATTCATTTCCATCAACTATACTTCCCCTTAGCATAAAACTTGGTTCTTAGATGTTCCTTCTGTTCCTGTATTTGTGCTTAAAATGAAGAGGTTCTGTACCCTAACATTCAACAATCTAGAACTGAACTTTAAAAGCAATCCCAGAGCTGAGAGATGGTTCAGGGGGTATAACAATGCTTGTTACATAATCATGAAGACCAGGATTCATGGCCCCATCTCCCACATTAAAATCAGGCATTGTCAGGTGATGGGCCTTGTAAATGGGGGGCTTCCAGAGGGATCAGAGGCTAGGCAGACTAGTCAAACTGGCTGTGGCAGGCTCAGTGAAAAGATACTGTTTCAACAAAATGAGGTAGAGGGACTAGAACGAGGGCTCAGAGGTTAAGCACACTGATTGCTCTTCTAGAGGACCAGGGTTTAGTCCCCAGCACCCACAGGGTATCTCACAACCATCTATAATGCCAGTTCCAGGGGACCTGATGCCTTTTTCTGGCCTCCATGGGCACCTGCACTCAAATGCACATAGACATAGACATAGTTAAAAATAAGTAAATTTTGCCTTTAATACAAGCACTTAGGGGTTGAAGAGATGGCTCAGAGGTTAAGAGCACTGACTACTCTCTCAGAGGCCCTGAGTTCAATCCCCAGCAACCATCTGCTCTTAACCATCTATAATGAGATTTGGTGCCCTCTTCTGTGTACATGTATACATGCAGGTAGAACACTATACATAATAAATAATTTTAAAAAATACAAGCACTTAACTTAAGAGGCAGAAACAGATGGTTTCTCAGTCACTTCAAGACCATCCTACATAATAAGTTGTAAGATATCCCAGGATACATAGATTCCCGGATACTCTGTATCAGAGAAAGAGAGAGGGAGAAAGAGGAGAGGAAAGAAAGGACTGAAGAGATGGCTCTGTGGCTAGGATCATTGGCTGTTCTCTTAGGGTTCCAGGTTTTATTCCCAGCACCCATATGGCAGTGCACAACCATCTGTAACTCCAGTCTAGCCTTGGTGGGCACTATCTGTATGCATAGTACACACACCTCTGTGCAGGCCAAACACTCAGATGCATAAAATAAATTTTGTTAATTAGTCTGACCTTGAACTTGGATTCCTCCTGTCTCCACCTCCTTCAGCAAATTGTTCAGGCATGTGCCACCACAACTGGCTAAAATAAATATTTTTTAAAAGAAAATAGGGTGGAAAAATGGAAAGAAATAACAGAGCACCAACTAGTGGTCTGCACAGTCACAGGCATAACTGAACATTCCTGCATGTACACACACACACATACACACATACACACACACACACACACACATACACACACACACACACCACAACTTCAGGGGCTAAAGAAATAGCTCAGTAGGTAAAGGACCTGCTTTTTAAGTATGAGGATCTAAATTCAGTCTCCAAAACCTGTGTGGAAGGCTGAGTTTGGAGGCACACACTCACAAATGCAGTAGCAGGTAGATCCCTGGGGATTACTGGCTAGTCAGTTGAATCTATTTGGCAAATTCCAGAGACAATATCAAACAAACAAACAAACAAACAAGGTGGACAATACCTAAGGGACAACACTAGAGGTTGTTCTCTGACACACACACACACACACACACACACACACACACACACACACACACAGAGAGAGAGAGAGAGACAGATAAACATACATACATACAAACACAGACGAACACACATGAACACACAACATACACACAATTTACTTACAATGATACCAAAGAAAAGCTAACACATAGAGTTAGACTTAGTAACTGATTCTGTGTGCCTGGCTGGGAAGATTTAGTACAGTCAGATCAGTCCTCCTGACACAATTTGTAGACTGAATGCGGTTACCACCAAAGTCTCATGGACTTTGCTCATTCCAGGGATTAACAAATACATCCTGAAATCTCTCTAGCAACCCTAGGTGCTCGGCAGCACCAAAACAGGCTTGTAAAAGAACAAACTAGAGGAATCATAACATCCAACTTCCAAGATTAGTACAAAGCCACAGGCATCAGTAACATATGATATGGATGTAAGGATAGACATAAAAAAACAGGACAGCAGGACCCTCTCCATGGATGTAACATGTTTTTGATAAGAGACCAAGAAAAGTAAGATCTGGCTTTTCAACAAATGATGTTGGTATAACTAGCCAATACAAAATGAACAACATTGATGCTTCCTTACACCTAACTCGTTAGCCACATACACAGTGGACAACGCGGACATTTCTTTCTAGAAACAATGGCCTCAATTGATGTCATTCTTTGTTGTTGTTTCATTAACACATAATTTGTTTTTCTTACTAATACATTTATTTATTCATTTTACATCCCTATCGCTGCTGGAATCCGTTCATCAACTGGGCTGCTTTGTCTTGTCTTGCCTCAGTGGGAGAAGAGGCACCTAACCCTGAAGAGACTTGATGCCATTCTTAAATGCAAAGCTATAACTTAAAGATCACAGAAGATAATATAGGAGTAAACCTTCATGAGGTTAAGTAGCTTTTGTCAGGTGTTGAGTTACTACAAGAAGAAAAGTAACAATCCACTTTGCAACTTTGTAACAGCCTGACCTTGTTGATTTACACAGAGCTTAGAATGTTTCCTCTCTGGGTGGATGAATAGAATACCCATTGATGTGGCATTGGACACACAGGTTCTGGTTCTGGTTTTCCCTGAGCTCTGCATGATGACCTCAGCCTGAACTACTCTAGAAAGTGGATTATGTAGAAGGATTTTGAAAGTTTTAGGTGGGAAGGGGCTAGAGAGGTGGCTCAGCCATTAAGACCAAGGGCTGCTCTTCAAGAGGATGGGATTTTGCTATCTGCAACTCTGGTTCCAGGGAATCTGGCCCCCTCTTCCAGCCTCCATGGACACTGCATGCATGGGTGTGCACCATACTTGTAGGCAAAACACCACCTACATAAAAAATATCTGTCGGCCAGACAGCACAATGCTCTTCGTGGTCTCAAAACCCTACTTTAGTCTGTTCACATTGTTATGTGAAGACGTCTATTAGAGCTATGTCTTATCTGCTTCTAATTGTTACTAAGTAATTGTGTGTGTGTTTATGTGTGTATACCTATAATATACTTCATTGTTGTTGTTTTGAGACAAGATTTCTTTGAGTAGCCCTGGCTATCCTGGAACTCACTCTGTAGACCAGGTTGGCTTCAAAGTCACAGAGATCTGCCTGCCCCACCTCCTTGCCTAACCTATGATACACTTTTAAATCTTTGTCTCCTAGAAGCAGTAAACATTCCAAAACCGCAGTTTCTTTGTTAAGTGTAACATGAAAGTATCTTGATTGTTAGGAAGGATAGATGAGAAGAAAGATTCTTTAATTCTTAAAAAGTCCTAATGTTCTTCCTTCTCCCTCTCCAGAAACAAAGAACAAAGTTGCTGCCAGGAAGGACCTTATTGGAAGACTCACCCAGCCCCACAGGGCAACAAAGACAGTTCTGGAGAGCTCGGTCAGATTTGGTAGTCTGCTGCTTCATCATGGGTAAGCTCTTGTGCTGTCTGGGCATGGTAGGTGGATAGATTGTGATGTGTGTGATGTGTACATTTTACATGCTTGTGTGTGTTTGAGCATGTTCTGGGACATGATGGGCTATATATGTGGATGTGCAATGGGTTTGTGCAGTGTATATTGTGTATTGGGATTTTGTAAACCCCACCTGATAGTTACCTGCCAACAGCCAGGTATGTTCTGCCCCACTATAAAAGGAGCTGCTTGCTCCCCCTTACCTTCTTGATCTCTTGTGCCCCCCCAGCTCCTCTCTTGTTCTTGCCTTCCTGCCCCCACTCTCTCCCCATTTACCCCCCCCCACCTCCATGTGCTCATGGCTCGCCTCTACTTCTCTACTCCTCTTCTCCTCTTCTCTCTGCCCCTACTACCTCTTAACCCCATGCTCTTGCCCCACTCCTCACCACACCTCCATAGAACATAGCCCCTTCTCTCTATCTTTTTCCTAACATTGGTGCCTAAACCTGGGACATATCTTTTCTTTATCTTTTAATAAACACATCATTGTGAGTGAGCGTGTGTGTGTGTGTGTGTGTGTGTGTGTGTGTGTGTGTACAGGTCTGGGATTGAGGGAGACAGGATAGGATATCCATGTCTCTAACCATTCTTGTAGTCCGAGCTCCTCCACGGATTTCCCGGGTGAGGCAAACATAAATCCTCCCCTGGGCTGCTTCTATTTCTGGCTGAGGCCTGTTTCGATATACCAACTGGGGCATCAGACTATAGAGGAGGCCCAAGTGCTTGGCTTGGATATGGACTTCACATTGCCCGGTTTCTAGCTGCTGACCCTAAGCCCGGACAGGACTTCCACTCATAGAAAAGCCTCTTCCCAAGTAGGAAAGAAGGGCACCATCTCTTGGCCTGCCTCTGGAGAGTTCTACCAACAGCCTAGCGTCTTCTCTACCTTCTGGAGAAGCAGAAACGAGTACTGAGTACTGATACTCTAAGAATCCTTGGCTGAGGGAGCTCAGGAGATTTCCCCAGCTGCCATTCTTTCACAGATGCCTGTCTGGACCCGCCTTTTCCTGTTCCAACACCGCTGCTTCCTCTCTGCCCACTCCTGAGGCCCCACACTGTTTGACTGAGATTTGGCTTTTTTGTTGTTGTTGTTTATTTGTTTGTTTGTTTACTGAGGTTGAGACCAGAGCCTCACAATACTCGATAAGCGTTTGCCACTTAGCGATAGCCTCAGCTTGTTTTTAGAAAAGGGTCCATTTATTTGTGTGTGCGTATTTGTAGGACAGTGCATGTGGAGGCCAGAGAACTCCTGGGAGTCACACGCGCCACCCCCAGCCACCATGTGGGATCTGGAGATAGAACACGGGTAGTCAGGCTTGGCCGCATGTGCCTTTACCCACTGAGCCACCTCCCTGGCTCCCTGTTTTCACGTCCTCTGCAAATACTTCTCTCTGTTCTCACTAGAGTGCAAACTCCAGGAGGGCAGATGCTTCCCTTTGCTTCTCTGTGTGCCTAGAAGAGTGTGTGGCATTTAGAAGGGGCTAAAAACTGCATGCAAGGACAGAAGGAAGCTAGCAGCAGATTCCCCGAAGGCTCAGGGACCGTGTCTTTCCCTACTGCCTAAAGACCAGCCAGAGCCAGGGAAGTCACCGGTGACTGAGCATGGGAGGTCCTGTCAACTTTCCTCTGCCTGACGGGAAGCCACAGCTGTGGGTAGGAGGGACAAAGGATGGAAGAACGCACAGTTTGTGGGGACAGAGCTGCTGGCCAGGGATGCACTTAATTTAGTCCAAGTCTGGCAAGTCCAGGGCAGATTAATGCAGATCAGGTGCAGCCCTTTCCTCAGTTGAGGCTGGGAGGCAGGATTTGGCTCTAGTGTATGCTGGCCAAAGGGGCCAAGGCTAGGCCCAGAGTGGGTGGAGGTAAACATGCCCTTGGGACAGAACAACTTTCTTTTAAGGAGAGCAAAAGAGCTGGAGTCATCTGATTGGGCTCAAGGAGCCAAAAGGGTCTGCGTGCTTATTTCTCTTTCAGCTTAGAGTTTCACAGCCTGGAAGCTCCCACCATGGGCATGATCTCATGTCTGTGGGGGAGACTTGTTGAGCATTTTCTAGATGAAGTGAGGGAGGCAGAAAGACCTGCAGGAGGAGCTGTTTGCACCCTGGTGGAATCTGGGGCCCAGGGCCAGCATCAGCCCTTCCCTCACACCCCCCACTTTTTGTAGAAGGGTTGATGAGGCTACCAAGGAGCCATACCGTCATTTGGAGCTGACCCCAGGTCCATGCTGATTTCAGGAAAAAGAGAATCCATTCCAGAACCAGAGTACCAGGGTTTGATTCTCCAACTCTTGTGTGAACCACTGCTGTTTCTTGGGACTCAGTTTCCCCATCTAGACAAGCTTGTCCAGCTGATGGCTTCAGAGCCTAGAGTAAGATTAGGTTTTGTTCACCATCAGTCAAGAGCTTCTAGAAGCTTCTGGAAAAGCTTACTCTCTCACCCTCCTCCCAGCCCCTGCCACCTTTCCTTTTTCTTTGCTTCTGTCCTGGGCCTTGGAAGCAGAATGAAAGACAACTTAGAGACTCTTCAAGGCTGCTGCCAAACAGCTGCTTCAATAGACACCACCGCAGCCATGGCAGCTGCCTGCACACGTCCCATCAGAGGCTGACACTCTGTGTTCTGGGGATGCCGTTCGAGGGCTGAACAGCAGTATATTCTAGATTCTTAGACTGTCACTTCAAAATAGGGACAACCCTGATGTTTATCAGCATGAGCACAGGAACAAGGTGTGGCCTGGAGCTAATGAGATGGCTCAGAGAACAAAGTTGCTTGCCACCAAGGCTGGCAACCTGAGTTTGATCCCTGGGACACCCCCATGGTGGAAGTAGAGAATCGACTCACACAAGTTATCTCCTGACCTCTATTCATAGGTTGTGGCATTCCTGCCTCACCCCCAGTAAATTAAATAAGTGCAAAAGAAACCCCATCAGTTTTGGAATGCTGTGGTCTGTATGAATAATGGTTTTACACTCCTAAAAAGGAATATGGTACGGATGGACACGTGACATAACTAAGTGGTCCTTAGGAACATCCTCTTTGGTGGTAGAAGCCAGATAACCACAGTCTTACATTGTATGTAAAAATTTGTTCATACAAAGCGTAGTAAAGCTAGGCCAAGGTTCTAGTACTAGGTATCATATTGATATTGTCCCTCTCTGTCTGTCTGTCTGTCTGTCTGTCTGTCTTTCTCTCTTCTAAAGTGGCTCACGGTTCTGGTGCACACTAGGCTAAGCGTTAGATGGGAACTGCACAGCTGCCCAGCTGTTTCTGAGTAGCTGGTGAGTGGAAAAAGAATACAGGCTCAAAGGTCACCTAGATGATGTTCCCATCTTGGCTTTGACTGAAAGTTGTTCCAATTCTCTGCATAAGTCATAAGTCAAGTTTCTCCATTTGTCTTTTGGCTTATTGGGTTCTCACTTGTCAAATCAAGGAGAGAATGAAATAGGGTTTTCCTGTCACAGTCATCCAGGACACACACACACACACCTCTGGGGTGGGGAGTGTGCTAGGAACAGAGAAAGGGCCAGTCAGATGCTAGTCCCTTAGGAGCCAGACCAGAAAGGTACTTGGCATCTGTGGGCCAGTGGAATCTGAGAAAACTTACAGGTGGGGCTCTGCTTACACCAAGAGGCTCCCACCCCAGAGCCAGGTCTTGCTTCACCATGCTGGGTAGAAGCTTTCATGGGAGGCACAGCCAGTCCAGGGAGCATGGAGTTGGCAGAACACCACATTGCAAAGCTGAGCCCAAGGTTTTTGACCAAGTGATTAGCTTCCAGAGAGGCCTGCAGCCCGCAAGGCCTGGGGAACCCCAGGTATCTGAGACCCCAGGCTTCAAAGTGACTTGGGTTGAGTGGCTACAGCCCCTGGATTCTTTCTAGACCATGGCCTGGGCCTGCCCTGCCCATCTCTGATACTCCTGTTGGGGGTACAAAGGAAAGTTGGTGGGAGGGAGTTGGGGAGTTGGGAGGGGAAGCCAGCAGCTGTTCCTGAGCTAGGGGTCTGGGAAATTCGAGCCCAGCCACAGGCTGCCACAGGCAGGAGAAAGCCTGCTGAGCTCTAGCCTAGCTTTCCCAGCAGTCCTGGGATTAGCTCAGCAGCCTTCCCTGAGCCCTGGGCATCTGTGGTCTGCTTCCCTGTCTCTCTGGTCCATGGAGGCAATGGAGGCAGAGACAGCTGTGTCTTAAAGCCTAGGACTAAGAGAATCCAGCAATGGCATTGGAGCTGTCTGGCCTCATTCCAGAAAGGCCTTCTTTACCCCCTTGCTTATGAGCCGAAGGAGCTTGGATGGGGAGGAAAGGACAAGGAACAACACTTGTTTAGACAACCAGACAAAGGGGCACTGCGGGTACTCTACTTCATTCTGAAAACTCTCTCAAGGCTGCCATCATTTTCGGCCTTAACTTAGAAGGCAGGATCAGAGGGGTTAAGGAACTTGCCTAGAGTAACCCAGTGGGAGTATCAGGATAAAAATCCAGGTTAAAAGCAGTTTACTTCTGAATCCTGAAGCCCATTTGGAATCTAAAGAATGAGAAGGTGGTGGCAGATTGCCTTGTTTGCTGACCCTGGCTACATCACTGGGGTGGCATGCGGAAGCAAGAGGCTTTGCAAAGGCGGCTGGCTGACCCTGTCCAGTGGATCTGGGCGAGTTAGATCAGTTGAGAAGTTAACAAGTAGAAAGCTCTGATGAAAAAATAGAGGCAATTTGGCTTAGAGAAGTCTTTGAGGAGGATGGATTGTTGCTGGCCTGGTACAGACTGACCAGCACGGAGACCCAGTTCAGCCAGGATAGGTTAGGTTTTGCTGCAATAACAAGCAATCTCTGCATCTCACTGGCTCCCGAAACTCTTTGTTTTCTGTTCCTGCTACTCATTCAAAACAGGTCAGCACAGGAAGTGGTGGGGGGTGGATGGGGAGTTGGGGGGGTGAGTGGGGGTTGGGAGGGTTGTTAGGGGGTGGGGGTGGGTGGGGAGTTGGGGGGGTGAGTGGGGGT
Organism: Micromys minutus; assembly: GCF_963924665.1. NCBI lineage: Eukaryota > Metazoa > Chordata > Mammalia > Rodentia > Muridae > Micromys > Micromys minutus. The sequence continues at coordinate 32,693,382 of NC_137981.1, forward strand.
TGGGGGGTGGGGTGGGGGAATGCTTTGCATTCTGCCAGCTCATGGATTCAGGCCAAGTCAAGCTCCATCCAGACAGTCTCTCCCAAAGTTTGGCAGAGCTCAAACTGCACACTGGCTTTTAAAACTTCTGCCTAGTTTGTACTGGCCAAAGGAAGTCACCCAGTGTATTAGCTAGCTTTTATTCAGTGGGGGAAAAAAAAAGCCATCTGATATAACCAACTCAGAGAATAGTTTTGTTTTGGCTTATGGTTGGTTAGCAGCATTGCTTTGGGCCTAGGTTGGGGTTGTATCGTGGCAGAAGTACGTTGGAGAGGAGCATACTATTCATCCCACGTTAGCTGGAAGAAAGGACCAGGTCCCAATCCTCTTCAAGGCCACACCCTGTCTTAGTTAAGGTTTCCATTGCTGTGAAGAGACACCGTGACCACAGCCACTCTAAGAAAGGAAAGCATTTCACTGGGACTGGCTTACAGTTCCAGAGGTTTAGTCCATTGTCACCATGGTGGGAAGCATGGTGGAACACAGGCAGACGTGGTGCTGGAAAAGGTGTTGAGAGCTCTGCATCTGTACTCGCAGACAGCAAGAAGAGAGAGAGAGACAGAGAGAGACTGGGCCTGGCTTGAGCTTCTGAACTCTCAAAGCCCACCCCCCAGTGACACACTTCCTCCAAGAAGGGGACCCCAAGAATGCCACTCCCTGTGAGCATATGGGGGCCATTTTCATTTTGGCCACCACAGACCCCAATGGCACTTTCAACTTGGCCTCAACTATTAAGGATCTCACTACCACCACCCAAAAGCACATTATCACTTACCAAAACCACAGCCAGGGAAACATCTAACTTGATGCTGAACATAAACACGTACATACCCTTGACGCTGCCACTGCTCAGAAGCAGATGGGGATGTCTCATGGACAGTAGCAATGGCTACCATAGAGCCAAAGGGGCAACGGGAAAGGATGTGGGGGAGGCGCATGTCAGTGTGATCTTCCCAGAAAGCATCCTCTGTCAATGGCAGCTCATAGGCCACGGCTGGTTGAGGCACCACAGGAAGGTACTAGGAGGTTCTTCACAGTCACTATGGGCAGTTAGGATGGGGGCTTTGCAGCCAGAAGCCATTATACCCGGTCCCTGTTCTTTCTTAATAGCCGTGGTTATGTGTAGGCTACTTACTTACCAGTTCTTGGCTCTCACCTCTTCTCCATAATGTGGGAGCGAGAGACCCAGTAGACTGCTGTGGAGACTAAATGAGATACTACTTAAAAAGTGCCTACACCTGGCAAACCCTCTGCACTCCTTGCTGTTTCTAGTTCTACCTGCCCCTCCCAGAATCCTTGGCAGCACCCGTTCCTCAACATTTCACATCCCTACAACATTCATTAGTCAGCAGCCAGGGCAAGGCAAGGAGAAATCTGCATCCTGGCCAAGAACACTAATTTTTCCATACTACTGCCTCATGGGCTGGTGAGGTTGGGACTTTCTCTGTGCAGCTTCTGATCCTTTACTCACTCCTGTCCCCAGATGTTCTTCTCTTCCCCTGCTCTAGATGCCTGTAAAGCAGCTACCTTGTTTAGCTTATTTTCAGGTCTTCCCTCCCAGCCACTGATCCAATCTGTGGGGTTCCTCCCCCCATATAAACGGAGCCTTTATCTAAGAGCTTTTGTATGCAGCCAACTGCTATATGTGTGGCAGATTTAGATGGGAAGTTCACCTCCCCGCTCCTACCTAACACATCTCTGCTGTTTGCTTCTTGCCACATAGCAGACTTTTCTGCTTGCAAATGTGAGGCTCTTTTATTTCTGATATAAAGCTGTCTGTACCCAGACCCTTCCCATAAATTTAAATAGGTCCATTTGGGAGACATCAAGAGATGGCGTGGGCCAAAAAATGGGGTCCACAGAAGCACAGAGGAAGGGCGGGACTTAAGGAAGCCTTTGGAAGAGGCAACCTGGGCTGAGCCTAGCTCACTTAATCCAGTCGCTCTACAGGTCGATGAAGCTGGTCTGCAGTACCGGCTTTGGACAGTAGGGGAGGACCAGCGACTGTGCTGGGACTACCTCAATGGGGGGATACCGGTTTTAGGCTTCTCCCCTAGGCCCGAGACGCAGGAGGTGGCAGGGTTCTGGGGTTCCCAGCTCAGCTCTCTTGGCCTTCCAGGAGGCTCCTGTCCAAAAGTGCTGTTGCAACTGCGGCTTCTACTTCTGTTCCCCAGAACTGTCTCATCTGAATGACTCACCACTCAGGGTGTGAGCTCTTGAAAAGAAATCTGTGTATTTAATACTCAGAGCCCGTGTGTCTCCTGAAATGATAGCCTGGCAACCCCAGATTCAAGGTTGTCCGGGATCTCAGTCTTTGGTGAATTTCCACCCTTTCTCTCTCTCAGATGTACCGCAAGTAAAGGGTGTGGCATTTGGGAAAACAGGTGATTTCTAGCAGTCTCTAGCTCTTATCATCCCGTTGGAAACCCTGCAGTGAAGAAGCCCGCTCCACACACTTAAGCCTAGCACTGCCCCAAATTATTTGACAAGCAAGGCTATTTTCTCATGTTAACCCCGCATGTCGCATGCAATAGAAACATGAGCACCTTTAGGCCTGACCCCAGGGGTCTCCTTATGGTCCCACATCGTCAGGCTCCGGCACCCCTTGGCTCCCTCAGGAAGGCATCCCAGACCTCAGTGGCCCATCTAACATGGGTCTTCTTGGGACTCTTAGCATCAGACAGCCCTCCTTTATATGCCACTTTTGGTGATTTTTGTTGTTTTAGTTCCAGGCATCTCAGTTAAGGGGCCTGCTCTCTGAGCTCTCTTTGTTCTGTGTGCAGCAAAAGCCCCAGATCTCCAAAGAGGTCCTCCGAGGAACAGAAGCGTGTGGCTCATTCCTACCTCCCAAGAATCCAGCCCATTCTGTAGCTCAATCCCCAGCAGGTGCAGCACACACACACACACACACACACACACTCACACACACACTGCCCATATCTCATCCATTAGCATTATCTAAAGCAAAGTAGAATGCAGATTTGCTTTCCCTGTGCTTGCCGGAGTGAACTTCAGGGATCAGGGGGAACTGAAGCCTGTTGGAGCTAGTCAGGGACTACCTGGATTTCCACCTACCTCAGCCAGCCCAGTGGTTCCAAAGGTTAGGTTGTGTCCTTTGAAAGTTCATGTGTCAGAAACTCAAGCCTCGGTCACATGTTCATAGTGTTTGGAGATGGAACATTTAGCAAGTAATGAGGATTAACTGAGCTCATGGGAGGGTGCTGGGGGGGGGGGCTCGGGATGGCATTCAAGTTTATATGTCAAAATGAAGAGAGCTGAAGCCAGCACAGGAGCTGTCTCACCACCATGCTAGGGCTCATTACAAGTCGCCCACCAGATTCTAATACTGTGTTCTGGACTCCCCAGCCTCCGAAATGCTAGCCAAACAAATTGTTACACTTTGTAAATTAACTTGTTTGGTGTTCCTTTATAGAAATAGAAAGTAAAGCAAATTAGCCTGTAAATGCACTGTACATCTGGCCCAGATGAGGGGCACAACAGAATCCTAACTTTTTGTTTTAATTTTATAAAAATTTTACTGTTGTCATTATTATTACTATTATTGTGTGTGTGTGTGTGTGTGTGTGTGTGTATATGTGTGTAAGCCTGCTTGTGGAGGCCAGAGGACAACTTTCTTGAGTTGGTGCTCTTCTTCCACCATGAAATTCAAGAATCAAATTCAAGTCGTGGGGGTCTGTGAATCTTACCACTGGCCCACATTTAAAAATTTTTATTTGCTAATGTCTTCTTCATTATATCATTCATCTGTGTTCCAGTTTTCCCAAAGTGTGGTTCTTGGAGCTTTTTGAATGGAAGCCATCTATCATTGAGTCAAATGATCTTAAGACAAAAAAAGTAATGATAAATGTTTTTATTTAATTATTAAAACATGTAAAAGCAACAGAAATTACAAAAAGGAAAAGCCTTCTAATAAATTTAGCTGAGCAAATTTTGTTATATTGTCGTCATTAGAAAAATATTCTGTGTAAACAAGTAAAAACCTAATCATACCAGCTTGCAACCTTGGGCTAGGACCTGGGGACTAAGATATGGGTACACCTGCTATGGTACAGGCTCACCCAGGACGATGATATAACCATAGTGCAAGGCTGCAGCCATACACGGCCTGCTCTGGGTTGGATGGCCTGGAACCTCTGGGCAGCTGTAGGCACTAGGGTGTCATCAGGGTGATGAAAGAAAGTACTCTCCACAGCAGGAAGAATGTGGACTACCCTCTCTGCAGAAGATGAGTCTGAAGGTCAGGACATCATCTTCATGTCTTTGAGGCCAGGATGCAGCGAACAGCTTGCTCTTCTAAGACTTTAAAAAGAGGCAGTGGGGAAAAGGCACAGAGAAGATATTTCAGGGCTCAGAGATGATTAACTATAGGAAATAAGTGTGTAAGACAGAACTTGGGTAGTCATTAGTATGGAGAATTACCATATTTAAATAAAAATGAAAATAATAATTTTGAGTGTGTGCTGGAGAGATGGCTCAGTGGTTAAGAACACTGACTGCTCTTTCAGAGGTCCTGAGTTCAATTCCCAGCAACCACATGGTGGCTCACAACTATCAGTAATGGGATCTGATGCCTTCTTCTGGCATATCTGAAGACAGCTACAGTATACAGTGTATAGTAAATACATAAATCTTTAAAAAATAATTTTGAGTGTAATGTGCTTGACATTTTGTCGGATCTTTTTGGTATAACTGAGTTCAAAATAGTCTTGGGGGATAAAAAATTATTTGGACCACAAATTTAAGATGGTAGACTAATCACATGCAGCTGTGAAGAAAACAGACAAAAAATGTTTCCACATCAGTGGAGTTCTGTACTGTAGAACTTTCACACATGTTATCTTATCCTTAAAAAACTAGAAGAGCCAGGCAGTGGTGGAATAGGCCTTTAATCCTAGCACTGGGGAGGCAGAAGCAGACGGATCTGTGTGAGTTTGAGGTTAATCTGGTCCACAGTGTGAGTTCCAGGGCAGCCAGGGCTACACAGAGAAAGTGTGTCTTTAAAAACAAACAAACAAACAAATAGACAAGCTGAGGGATAAGGTGGAAGTTTAGCGTATAAACTACAAGAAAAGTGATGAAGAAAACTTAATTATAGCATTGGTATCAATTATATAATAAATAGCATTCACATAATAATGCAAATGTAAATATTACTGTTGAGACCCTCCTGCTTCAGCTTTTTAAGTGCTGTGATTACAAACGTGCAGCACCATGCTTCTAACTGTTTTCAATAATTTGAAGCAACGTATAGCCAAGCATAGATGCTTAGTTTCCTTAGCGATGATTAGAGAATGAAATGTAAATTGTTAACAACCTTATAAATGTAACAGCTAAGTGTATAGCTAATGGGACATTCAAGTATAAAAATATAGTTAAAACAAATAAAATAGTCTATAGAGATAAGAAAAAGTTTAAGACTAGGTATCTTTATGGTCAAGCTCTTGGGTAACTATGAGGACTAGAGTTTGGGTCCCAGCACTTATGTCACAAGTGGTGCAACCTGTTCATGCCTGTAATCCCAGCTCCAAGTGGGGCTTGCTGACCTCCTGCCCAGTTGAAACACACGCCTGGGGTTCAGGGAGAGACTCTGTCTCAAATTAACAGGCAATAAGAGGTTAGCCCATGCCATCTTTTGACTTCTTTCCAAACATGCATGAGCACACACACATTTATACATATATGCACATATTATACCTACACACATAATACACACATAAGTAAATATATAAATAATAAACAAACACATCTTTGTTTTGTTTTGTTGGTTTTGTTTCTTGTTTTCTTGAGACAACGTTTCTGTGTGTAGCTCTGGCTATCCTGGAACTTGTTCTGTAGACCAGGCTGGCCTGGAACTCAGAGACCTGCCTCTGTCTCCCGAGTACTAGGATTAAAGGCATTTGCTATCACTGCCTGGCTAAATCAATAGATCTTAAAAACAAAACAAAACAAAATGTCAAAGGAATGAATAGCCTAATTCCCATTAGGGGTTGTTGAGATACTGACAAGAGATGATAATTTTTAAAAAGGAAACAGAAATGCAAGAATATTGTTGAGATGCTCAAATACAGCTAATTGAGGAGAAGAGGAGATACCCAGGTGATAGAACAGGAGACAGAACAAAGAGAAGAAAAGGAAGGCATTATATTAAATTCTTACTATCACTTCCTGAAGTTGGTGAATCAAGGACTGGATCCAGTTGAGACAGCTTGGTGGTTAAAGTGCTCGTTGTTCAGGCACAAGGACTTGACTTGGCGCTCCATTGACATAGAAATCAGTCATGGTGATGTGTGTCTGTGCCCCCCAGCACTGAGTGATCTCAGCTCCTCAACCAACCAGTGTGTCCAAAATGGTCAACTTCAAGCTCAGTGAGAGATCCTGCCTCAGAATATAAGGTGTTGAAACTATTGAGGAAAGATGTCTGTATGTCAACCTTTGACCTCTACATGCTCACATGCAGGCAAGTGGGCCTGAGCCCCAGCCCCTAATGAACTGAATCTATAAGCATTCTGGTTACATTCATAGAGGCTAACTGCTCAAATTAAAATACAAGGTCAAAATAAGTCACCCAACAGAAGTGAATCAAGGGTAGAGAGGTTTGACTCAAGAAACATATTCATCATCATGAAAATGAGAACATTTCTCGGTTTAAGGTAATACACGAGTCTGGAAGGATGGCTCAGCAATTTAGAGTGCTTCCTGCTCTTCGAGAGGACCCAAATTCCCAACACCTGTATCAGGTGGCTTATGATCTCGTGTAAGTCCATTTCCATGGTATCTAATGACCTTGTTGATCTCCTTGGCCACCTTTACTCATGTGTACACACACACACACACACACACACACACACAAATAAATAAATAAACAAATGCAATAAAAAGTTGAAAAGGAAATGCAGTGTAGGAACTTTGGGATATAGCTGCACAGAAACTGGAATTTGGATCTCCAGGACCCAACCAAGTGCCAGGCAGGTGTGGCCTCCTGTCTTACTCCCAGTGAGGAAGCAGAGGTGGGGAAATCTCCTAAACAAGCAGATTATCAGGACGAGCTGAATTATCCAGCTCTGAAAAGACAAGTGAGACATTCTGGCTCAGCAAAAAAAATGTGGAAATTGATTCAGAGAGATCCTATGGTGTCAACCTTTGACATCCACACACCTTGAACACATACATATACAACAAAAAGTACAATGTAATGCACCTTGTGTGTGTGGGGGGGTGGGTATGTGTGTGTTGTTTTTAGATTTACTAAAGATCATCCTTCCCTATAAAACAGACAAAGAAGCCGAGGCTGGGAGACTGAGGGCACAAAATTAGGAGTAGGAAGGACCAGGTGATGCCCCACACAATCCTAAGAGCCCTTTTCCTGCTCCTGAGACTCACTGCCACTCAGATCCTGTTACCTTGGCAACCGCTATTCTCTCTGCCCAGTGGGTCCCTCAAACTCCTGGCCACCCCCCCCTTTTTTAATGATATAATCTGAAGTCAACTACTCCAAAACTATGTCTCTCTTCATCCTCCCTCCAATCTTTGTTCCTGCTTCTGATGTATGTTGATTTTCGGCATTACTGTATCATCAATATTCAGTTGTCGATCTGTCTATCCAACTTTCCATCTCATTTACCAGACTGAGATCCTCAAAGAGAAGTCTGTATGTGCTCACCCAAGCCCTGGACATCAGGCATTCGGAGGATCAAATCCTGGCCGTAGGCCTGACAGCAGCGGAGGAGGCTGCTCCATTAGGTCCAGACTCATCCCTTTAGGACTCTCCCATCCCTGGCCCATGGACTCTGCCACTCTTGCTTTCCTCCCTCATCCCAAGGCTTATCTGCAAATCTCAACACTCCCCAAGGCATGTTCAAGAGCCAAGTGGAGCCTTCCATCTGGATCGAATTAAATCGCTGGAAGACTTATGTCTTGGAGTCAGCAGGGCTGGAGGAAGACTTTCAGAGAGAAACCTGACCTCCTCCTCCGAGAACTAACTGAAAAGAAAAACAGTGAGCTGGTGAGAGCTGTCCACAGGGGTAGAGAATGTGGGGAATGAATGATTAGAACAGGTCTTTGCTAGCTGTGGAGCTCTTTTCTCACCTGGGCAGTCCGAATGAACAGTGAGTGGTTCATGCTTTGTTGTGGGAAGGGAGTGAGGTAAACGGGAGGAGGTGTAGGTATGACTGAACAGACAGACCATTTTTTTTTTACAATGTACCCAGCTTCCTGCCCTGTGCTCCACCCCTACATCAGCCAGGAGGAAATCATTCCCAAACCTTCTAAAAACAATTCTTTTGGTGACTGTCTTCATATCTCTATTGAAATAACTTGTTTGCTTTAATGCTATCAGAGTTTCCACTTTAAGCCTTCCCAGTTGACTTTTATGCTATGGGAGATGAAGGACTGGATTCCTATAGAGATCATCCATCTTCATCCTCCATCTGTCCCTCTGTCTGTCTCTTATACATGCACTTACAAGTGTACACAAACACACACACACACACACACACACACACATACACACACACACTTCCTGGGCTTGACCCCCATTATGACTGTGTCTTAATGCTAGTGGGAGTCACAGGACCTGCATCTATCCTGATTACGTAACAGTATTCCCTGCTTAGACATAAGTTTCACCACAGTTGCTTTTTCTTCCCTAAGCCGCATTTTTTTTCCTTTGTGGAATTAGTAGTTATGATTTTGTTTAGTTGGGTTTTGAATTGCTTGGTGAGGTTTGACGTCCCTTCCACCCTCCCCATACACACATTGTGTAATCTGCCCTCTCCCAGCTGCATCTGGGAATCCAGCCCTCTCCCCTCTGCAGCCCCTCCCCTCCCACCAGCTGGTGGCTGGCCACTCTCTGCAGTCAGCCCAGACAGGGATCCCCTTTAGTTTCTTGTCCCCTGTCTCTCCTGTGTTTGGTCTCCTGCTTTCTAGATCCCAACTCGTTCTCTTTCTCAGTTTACAGCCTCATTTTCGGCAGGACATATTCCCTAATAGTGTTGAAGGAAAAAAAATCAATGAGTTAAATAGTCAAAGATTATTTTTCCATGCTCAAACTTGATTGATGGCTTAGCTGAGCATGGGACATAATTCTATTCAACTAGAATGCTTGGTGGATGATTTCTGCGTTCCAGCACTTCCTTCTAGTTTACCGAGTGCTGGTGTGCTCGGTGGCTGTTTCTGTTTATAGCCAGGGCTGTCTCCGAAATCGGCAGGACTTCCTTTCTGTTCCGTGTGCCCCCAGCATTTGACTGGTCATCTTCTAGGCGTGTATCTATTTTCACCTATTTTGCAGAGCCTATGCCAGACTCTTTGACCTGGGAACAAGCACTGTTTGGTTCTAGGAGATACTTTGTTTTTGTTTTTTCTATTGTTCTCTCTGATTTCTAGTTTCTGGATCTTTGATTGCTCGGATGTTGGACCCTAACTAGCCATCCCTCTGCCTCAACCTTTTCACCCTGATTTGCATATCTATATTTTTGCTTGCATTTCTCCCAGAAAATTATCAGTTTTTTCTTCCTTCCTTCCTTCCTCCCTGCCTTCCTGCCAGCCTGTAATCCCAGTACTCAGAAGATTGAAGCAAGAAGAGCCTTACACATTTTAAGCTAATCAGGGTGTTTCTATCGCTGTGAAGAGACATCATGACCATGGCAACTCTCATAAAGAAAAACACTTAATTGAGCCTGGCTTACAGTTCAAGGAGGCATTTAGGGTTCTTTCATGTAATTTGAGATATATATTTAAAGGTTTATTTATTTTATATATGTGAATACACTGTTGCTGTCTTCAGACAGACCAGAAGAGAACGTTACCATTACAGATGGTTGTGAGCCACCATGTAGTTGCCAGGAATTGAATTCAGGACCTCTGGAAAGAGCAGTCATCGCTGAACCATCTCTCCACCCCTGATAGTATGGTTCTTTTAAACTCATTGTTTGTCCTCCTTCATTTTTGAAAATATGTCTCAGAAGGTTCCAGGGGTTCCTACAACCTCAAATAATGTCAAACCCTACGTGGGACACATGTCTCTCGTCACACTCACTGACTGAGGAAAAGCTAGATTTCTATTAGGCCAGTATAAGCTGAACATAGACTCACATCCAAACTACAAAATTTAACAGTGTATTATAATGCAAGTAATTCCGAATCTATGAATTATTTATTCTAGAATTTTCCATTTAAGACAGTTGGAGCATGGCTGATCAAAAATAATAAATGCTGGAGAGCAAAACCAAGAATCAAGGGAACCACCGTCTGCCTTCTTTTTGGTTATGCTGTCCACCACAGCAATGGAAGCCCTAAGCAAGCGCTGCCATGGCGTATTCCTACGGCAGACTTGACTGTGTTTGGGGAAAAAACGATTGAAGAAGGACTTTGAAACTTTGGCCTAGAAAAGCCACTGAGATTCAAAGCTTGGTAAGCCACCGAGGAAACGTGGAGGGTGAGAGCAACGCAGATGACGGAGTCCTGGCTTGTGAAATTCCAAACTGAGACTGTACCAGGACTGGGATAACAGGTTGTTAGGCTTGATGGCCAACTGCTAAGACATCTCACCAGCCCTTTATTTTTACCTGTGCGTCTGTACTGGTGGTGGTGGTACTGGTGGTGGTGGTACTGGTGGTGGTGGTACTGGTGGTGGTGGTGCTGCTGCTGTGCGTACGTATGCCACAGGGTTGGTTCTTTTCTTTCACGATGTGCATCCCAGGGATTGAACTCAGGTCATTATGCTTGGTGACAAGCACCTTTACCTGCTGTCACCAGACCCTGTTTTGTTTTATTTTGAGACCAAGACTAATATGTAGCTTTGGCTAACCTGGAAGGTTTCCAGTACTTGAAATAGATTATTTATTTTGTCATATCTTCATTGCATCCTGAAATTTGCTAATATCTTAAGTGATTAAAATAAATTTCAGGCTGGAGAGATGGCTCAGCAGTTAAGAGCACCGACTGCTCTTCTAAAGGTCCTGAGTTCAATTCCCAGCAACCACATGGTGGCTCACAACCATCTGTAATGGAATCTGATGCCCTCTTCTAGTGTGTCTGAAGATAGCTACAGTGAGCTCACATAGATAAAATAAATAAATGAATCTTTAAAAAACTAAAAATAAAATAAAATAAATTTCATATAACTAGGTTCGTTGTTTGTGCTGTAATGTCCTATAGGCTTTGACTAATGCATCACAAAATCATCGTGCAATGATAGTTCCACAGCCCTAAGGGGTTCCCCATGTTTGGCTGTTTTCCCCTTCCCTCTTTCAGTCATTGGCCCATTTCTTTTTCTGGAGTTTGCCTTTTCCAGAGAGCCATGTGGTTGCTGGGATTTGAACTCAGGACTTCTGGAAGAATAGTCAGCGCTCTTAACCTCTGAGCCATCTCTCCAGCCCCTCTCAGAGCCCTTCCAAACTTGAACCTCTCAGCAACATGCACTGAAGAGTCGCACTCATCGTATCAGGCTCAGGAGGTATGTTCCACTTCATGGAGGTAGCACAGTCCTCTTGTCCCTTCACACACTGCAGGGCACGCTAGATGATTCCAGCTGTGCACAATTATGAACAATTTGTAAGCCAGATTTTGTGGGAGGACAAATTGTCAATATTTGGAAAGTTAAGCACGCTGTTGGCCAATCACTTTTCTTTGTTTCTACCTTCATGGTTGTCTATAGCAGGAAGAAAGCCTTCTGCTGAGTCCCCAATGCAAACCATCTTGTTTCTTGGCTTCTCCTCCTTTCTTTTCCCCCTGCCCCAAGTCTCATTATTCTAGTGAGTTTTCTATGTCTGCTTGTCCCTTGCTGTCATTTTAAGTGGGATGGAGAGTTGGAGTGAAAGGCTTAGCATCTAACTTACTAACCAGTACTGGACTCACTTTCCATTCCCTAACACTCAAACTTGAACTCCCTAGGGATAAGGAAGACTCTTGGGCTCTTTTCTGTGGCTATGACAAAATGCCCAAGGCTGAAAATGTTACAAAGAAAAGATACTACAATGAACCCCATTATTCTGTATTAAAATTTCAATACTACTACTACTACTACTACTACTACTACTACTACTAATAATAATAATAATAATAGGAAACATACTTAGCTTACTGCTTTGGAGGTTGAATGTTAAAGACTGAGCATTCCTATCTGTTCAGCCTATACTGACACTCTTTGCCTGGGTTGCAACATGGCTGAAAATAGAGAAGGAGTCAATTACATGCAGAAGAGGCCCACTGTATAAGGTGTCTTTATAATGAACCACTGCCAAGCAGCCAGCACTAATCCCTTCCCAGGAAAATGCCCTATGATGTAACCATGTCCCATGTCTTAAAGGTTCCACACTCCCTCAATGTAGTCCAAGCTTCAAGTATGTGAATCTTCTACGTGTGGGAGGGGTGGGGAGATGGGGGAGGAATGTGTATGTATGTGTAGGGGGGGTTGTGTGTGCCTGTGGTGAGGGTTGTCACTGCATCTTAACCCTAGCTGGCCGACAGGATATTAGTGAAGTATTGTCTTCAGAATTGACCTCAGGAATATAAGAATGTCCTGTGCCTGCAAGTCTCCACCCCTTGTCCCCACCAGGGTCAAGGTTCAAATTTTACCTAGGCTTAGTGCTTTGTTGGTCCAGACCTATGGAAGGAACATGGTTCAGCATTCTGAGCTGGAGGTCTCATTGCATGGTGCTGTCTGCATGTGGCTCAGCTTGGGGAATGAATGCAAATGGAGAGGTACCAGGAGTCGATCTGCAGGTGTAGCTTAGTGTACACACACACACACACACACACACACACACACACAGAACCCATGAATCAATCAATGACTCTCAATCTCTTGGTAGTCTCTACTTGTGAAAACATGCACATTTCCCAATAGTGCCCGTGGGCAGTCTTCTGGAAAAGTGACAGATTTTTTTGATGTGTGTGAATAGAGTCAAGTAGGGAGTGATGAATCAGCCACTGATCTGAACCACCTCCCTGCCCACCCTTACTAGTCTCTGCTCTCCTCCTTCAAATCTTGCCCTCTACCATGACACCTCCTTTTGGGGGAATGTCAGCCATATAACATCCACACCTACAGCCTCATCCTTAGGACTGTCCTGGTGACATCTCCAGCCATACATAGAGAATACATACATACACTTCCTGAGAACGTGCTGGTGGAGACAGTGCACCACAGTAGCCCTGCCATGTATGCTTCATGTGGCAGTCCTCTTCAATTCCCATCTATCTGTTTGGGATTTCTTGAGGCTCTCTTGGCATGCTTATTTCTCTTACACTTTTCCTCCTTCTGAGCACTGTTATGTATTTATTTGAGAGTATTAAAATATCTTCATTTACCAGGTGGTGGTAGCTCATACTTTAATCCCAGCACTTGGGAGGTAGAGGCAGGAAGATCACTGTTTGAGACCAGTTTGGTCTAGATGGTACGTTCCAGGTCAGCCAGGGATACATAGGGAAGCCCTGTCTCATAAAACAAGACAAATAAACAAAATTGTTAGAATATTTTAGCAAAACCTGTATGAAGTCAAGGCAAGTGTATGCCTCTGGGCTAAAAGAACAAGGTGCCTTTTCTTTCCTAAGATGCTGCTTCTCCTCTTCTTCTACCTTCCTTCTCTCCTCCTCCCCTTCCCCTCCTCCTCTCTCCTCCTCCCCTCTCTCCTTCACCTCTCTCTCCTCTTCTTTTTCCTCCTCTTCTCCCTTTTTCTCCTATTTTATGTTTTCTTCTTTCTGTCCTTCCTCCTCCTCTTCCTATGAATTCAAGGTATGATCTACTTCATGAAACCCTGTCTTAAATACAACACTAACACAAAAACAAAAACACTAACCACTAATGCGGGTTGTCCTTTTTGTCCCCCTCTTCCTTCTTCTGTTAGTCCTCTTTTTCCTCTGCTCCCTACTTCTCTTCTTCCTGGCCCCCCATACTCTTTCTTCTCCTCCCCCTACTTCCTCTTTTTTGAGATAAGGTGTTACTCACCTGTGGCCCAGGCTGACTTTGAACTCATGACAACCTTCCTGCCACTGATTCTGGGCTACTGTTATAAAGCCACCATGCCTTGTTCTTGGCATTCAGACTTGAAGATTAATTACCCTTCAGTCTGAATCCCTTTTGGTGTTTTTGTTTCTTTCTTTGTTGTTGCTTTTTAAGACAGTGTTTCATTACATAGACCAGACTGGCCTTGACCTCAGAGATCCATCTGCCTCTGACTCCTGAGTGTTGGCGGGGTTTTTTTTTTTTTTTTTTTTTTTTTTGTCTAGGCTCCGCCCTACAGTTACCTGGCAACAGGCAGGTATGCCTGGCTTGCAGTACAAGGGGCTGCTTGTCCCCCTCCCTCCCCCTTTTTTTTCTTTTTTGCTCTTGCTCCCACTCCTTACCATCTCTCCCCGTTCCCCTCCCCTCTCTCCACATACTCACCACCAGCTTCTGCTCCTCTACTCTCTACTCCCTCAACTCCCCTCCCCATGCCCTGAATAAACTCTATTTTCTATACCATTGTGTGGCTTATCCCTCAGGAGTTAAAGTGTCTCCGCATGAGTCCTTCCCCCACACCATACCGCATCCCTACCAAACGTGCTCCTTCTCTTTATTTTTTATGAAGCACAACACTGAGCGCTGGGACTAAAGCCAAGTGGCACCATGTTCTCCTTGGTTTAAAACTTAGTTTTAAAACTCAGATTCAGTATGTATTCCTGACTGGCTTAGGACTGGCTATATAGCCCAGGCTGGCCTCAAACTTGCAATAATCCTCCTCCCTCAGCCTCTTGAATGCTGAGATTCCCAATTAAAACAGCTTTTACACAAGCCCAAGACTCTCTTCAGTGGGGGTAGGGAGAGATGTTTGCCAACTGCTTTTCAGAGCCCAGGTTTGGGTCTCTCAGTCCGCAGATGCTTTTGGGGGGGCGGATATTTGAACCATAAAGGGTCCATCTCAGGACCTTTCAAGTCTAAATGCCAGGAACAAGGCATTGCAGTTTCATAACAGTAATCTCAGAATTAGAACCAGGATTCTTCTGCATTTTCTGCCGGGGTCAAGAGTCTCCCAGATGTCTCCTTTCTTCCCTGGAAAACACACCAGGGGTTTGTTCCCATGTGAAGGATGGGATGAAGATCTGGTTCCTAGGATGACTCCATGACTACTTAACCAATTACTGTGGGTTTAGGCAATGTTCCCACTCTTCTCAAGCCAACGCCAGTACATTCCCATCTTTTAGCACACACACCTCCTTCTGTGATCACACCATTTTCCCGTTAATATTTTCCCAGGCTGCAAAGAGTCCACGGGACTGAGTTTAGGAGTGTGGGCTGCAGCCTTCATCATAGTCCGAGTTTGCCACACAAAGTTGCAGTGAGATGTCACACAAGCAGCTTTACTCTGTGCCTCAGTTTCCAACCCTGTGAAGTGGGAAGTGACAGTCTGCTTCACAGTGTTCCAGGAGGATTAATGAGAAGGGCTCAGAGCAGTTTGTGTTCTCCTGCGGAGGCTAGCTGGCCTTTCCTGCCTCACTTCCTGGAACGGGGTTTCTCTGGAGTCCAGCAGCTCCTCTCCCTAGCTCTGGAGCTGCTCTTGGCCAGTCTACAAGGATCTAGAGGGCTAGCGGGTGCATTTCATCGTTTCATCGTCTGAAGCGCTGGCCAATCTCCAGGTCAGCTGAAGTTTACTGCTTGGAACCAAAAGGCCTCCATCACAGGGAGGAGTCCCAGCTCCCTCGAGGCTGTGCTTTTTTTTTTTTTTGAAGAGCGTGACCTCTAAGCTACCTCCTACTCCAGCTCCCACAGGACCTCAAGTGCCTTCTGTGACCGCACGTTCCGTGGTGTCTGTTGCTGAATCTAAGCTGCCCTGATCTGGCCTTATGCACTCAGGACCCGCCCCCCCCAGACCCTCTCATATTATTATTATTTTTTTTTTTTTAGAATTTCACACACAAGTATACTCTCCCCTTCCCCCTTCAATTCTTCTCGTGTCTCCTCATTCTTTTTCAAATTCAACAATTGTTATTGTTTTACACACACACACACACACACACACACACACACACACACAATCTGCTAAATCCAGTTAGTGACATCTATATGTACACATGTTTAGGACTGATCACTTAAGACTGGGAAGTCTGTCAGAGGGACCATTCCTGGAGAAAACTGGTTATCTTCACCTCAGGTAGCCAATCACTGCTCTTCATCTAAGTGTGGAGCCTTCCTAAAATTTCCTCCATCCACATTGTCTGGCTTTTACAGTCTTTCTGTCCCATCTTCTAAGATGTTCCCTGAGCCATTGGCATTAGGGGTTGCTCTGTAGATGTCCACACTGGCTTTGGGCACCCTACGGTCATGCATTCTCTGCCATTTGTCCAATTGTAGGTCTCCCTAGTATCCTCTATCTGCTTCATGATGAAGGACGAGATCTGCACTACCTAAGAATATAATGGGTAAATGATCAGAACACGGCTGGAGGCTGTCCTAGGATTTCATTACAGTGAAAAGGCATCATGACCAAGACAACTCTTATAAAGGAAAACATTTATTGAGTCTGGCTTACAGTTTCAGAGGTTCAGTCCATTATCATCATGGTGGGAAGCATGGCAGTGTGCAGGCAGACATGGTGCTGGAGAAGGAGTTGAGAGTTCTACATCTTAATCTGAAGGCAGCAGAAGGAACCTATGTGTCCCACTTGGCATATATTGAGCATAATAGACCCCAAAGCCTGCCTCCACAGTGACATACTTTCTCCAACAAGGCCACACTTTCTTCAATAGTGCCAGTCTTCATGGGCCAAGCATTCAAGCACATGAGTCTATGGGGGCCATAGCAACAGTAGGTTCTCTTCCTCTGTCTCGTGGGTTTCCATAGAAACAATCCTTTAAGATTCTTCAGTTTGCAGCAAGGCCTCCAGAGAAGCAGAAAATGGAGATGCAGCTGGTGTTTTTAAGCTTTGTCTTGCCCATAGTCTAATGGTACAACCAAGAGAAAAGGAACTGCCCTTTTCCACCCCTTTCAGAGGCCCAACTGGTTGGGGTAGATGCTTGACTAAGGGGGATGGTTTCAGACACTTAGCTGGTCTAGGATCTCGCAGCATTGGGATCAAGTCAAGGCCAGGTGTCGGGTGAGCATTGAAAGCTTTCAGGCAGGGACCAGAGTGTGACAAGTTGAGGGACAGCAGCAGCCACCCTGGGGAAATTTGACTGGATCCAGTTGAGAGAAGGGTGCTAGGGCTCCAAGTGGCCTGCCCCTCAACTTCTTCTCCCTCAGATGTCCTGACCATGGGCACTGTTACACGAAGCCTATAGCAGCTCTTCCCTTTTGCTCAAAGTGACTGTAGCAGGGCCATGGGACCACAAAGCCCAAGATGAGAAAGCCTACACTCATGGGGTGCTGCGGAGGCACTTCCTGTTGTGACCCTGGCAGTTCCTTAGCCTTCTTTTCCTTTGATATCAGGATTCACATGGAGAAGAGTGACCCCTTTAAAGTGTGTGGTTGTTCCTTACTGTAATTCTAAGGGAGAACTATTAGTACCATTAAATTCCAGGTCATTTTCAGCCCCATGCCCATTGTTCCCCAGCCCTCAGCTCCTGCAGGGCTATCGGGGTCAATGAACTTGCCTATTTCAGACATTCATTTAAGATGAATCCTTTAAAAATGGACCTATTTGGCATGGCTTTTGCACACACCCTGTTGTTCTCTCTCCAGGCTTCCGAAGCTCTACCTGGACCAGCAATTTGCTTCTCCTCTTGGATGAATGTCAATATTGGCTCCCCCTCCACCAACTCATGGAGTTCGTGGTTCATGTCCCTTGTCACATGAGTACTGCCACCATGCTCACCTGTGGACATCTGAGCCCCTGTTTTCATTTCTTCTGGGTAGATCCTTTTTGCTGGGTCATGTCACAATTCTGTCTCACTCTTTAAGCAACCTTCAAATTGTATGTAATGGCTGCCTCACATCCAACACCCGTATTCAGACTCCAGCTCCTCCACATCCTCTCCAATCCTCATAGGTGTAAGGAGGTATGTCCCTGTGGTTTTAATTTGCATCACTCCGCTAACTAAGGAGGGTCCGTGCCTTAGGGTGATTCATTCATCTTCTTTGGAGAAATGTCTCAGCAGATTATTTGCTCATTAAAAACAGAATTATTTACAGTTTATTATAAAATTATAATATATAATTATAATATGTAATTTATTTATAAATTAAACACACACACAAGGGAAGACAGGGTGTATATACCCTACCCCAGGTTTGCCTCAAACTCCCTATGTAGTAACTAAGGATAACCTGGAACTTCTGATCCTCCTGCCTTTGTCTCCTAAGGGCTGGTATTCAAGTGTACACTACCATACTGGTTTATGAGGTCCTGAGGTTAGACTCTAGGTAAGTATCCTGTAGACTAAGCTGTATGTGTGTGTCTGCTTATATGTATACATATGTATGATGGTACCCTCACTTATGCATGCTCATGTAGAGGTCGGAGGTCAATGTCAGATGTCTTCTTCTCTCTCCATTTTATTTTTTTTATTTTTAAATTTCATGATTGGTTAATAGATTGTGAGGGTGTGTGTATGTGCTCGGTGTGTGTGTGTGTGTGTGTGTGTGTGTGTGTGTGTGTGTGTGTAGAGGTCCGAGGTCAATATGCTGCAGATGGTGGTGGTTATTTCCTCCCACCATCCTTTGGGTTGAACTCAGGTCATCAGGCTTGGCAGCAGGTACCTTGACCTGCTGAGCAATCTCTCCAGCCCTTCACTTAATTTTCGGAGGCAAGGTCTCTCAGTGAACCTGCTCAGCTAGACTGGCTGGCTGGAAGGGCCTCCAGGGATTTTCTGTCTCTTCTGCTCTGGCATTGGAATTTTAGGCACAAATGCCACACCCAGATTTGCTGGGAGTGTAGGGATCCTAACTGGTGTCCGAATGCTTGCACTGCCAGCACCCTCTCTGTGGCACCATCTCTTCAGCTCCTATGCTGTTTTCTATTAAAGAGCTGAGACTGTTGGTCATCTATTGCAGATGTCAGTTCCTCTTGAAGTACGTGAGCTTTGGAATGTTTCCCTTGTCCCATGGGCTGCCCTCTCAAAGCCTTGTTAATATGCTTCAGAACACGAAAGATTCTCGTTCTCCTAA
Organism: Micromys minutus; assembly: GCF_963924665.1. Classification (NCBI taxonomy): domain Eukaryota; kingdom Metazoa; phylum Chordata; class Mammalia; order Rodentia; family Muridae; genus Micromys; species Micromys minutus. The sequence goes on from NC_137981.1 coordinate 32,712,520, forward strand.
AGTTCCGCTTTCCTGCTGGGGGGTCATGTGAGTCGTTGGTGTCACATCCAGGACGTGAATCGTTTTCCCTGTGTTCAGATCCTTTCCATCTGTCGAGCTCCAGACTCTTCCTCGAGTTTGCAAGCCTTGCTTCCAGGACTAGCATCTCAAACAACTTTATCTGTCTCAGATAATAAATTCCCCCAGGGGCTATGACCAACCCTGAAAAAAACAAGCCAACATGATGCAATTAATTAAAGCTTTTAATGATGACTGTTGATGATGACCAAGGATCACTAAGTTCCCCCCTTGGGTCTGTTTCACACTGGAGAATAAATGCATTTTACTTTCACAGATGATGAGCCTGAGAAAGGGAACCAACCTCCTGGCATGCAGGAGAGGGGATTCAAAGATACTGTCCTACGTGAAACAAGACCACCATCCATCCTGGCTTCCTTTCAAGCTCAGGGCAATGCTTTTGCTAGGTAATGGTGTAGATCCTGCTCCAAGAGAAAAAAAAAATTAAAAATATGTGGTGCCTGCACTAGGTGACTAGTGCTCTGAACCCAGGCTTGGGAGGCAGAGAACTCAGGAGAGCACTGCTTAGTTTCTGGTCCCAGATAGGAAATTACAACCTATTCCTATAGAAAGCTTGTGGCTGGGGAATATTTTCAGATCTGTGAAGAGCCTTTGCCAGGGCCCCATGGCATACCAACCTCAGATTTCAGGCCTTCTACCTTGAGAGGCACACTGTGCGTCTGGATAATATTTCATAGTAAACTCAGCCCTTGACTCTGCCTGGGCCAGCATACTTGCCTGAGTCTGCGGCCATAGGAAGAGTCCAAGCTTGTCATGTTAGATTGCTACTTAACCAAGGTGATGCAGAGGGGGGAAAAAAGTGTTGCACAACCAAGGTGACTGCAGCACTGTGGTGTGAGCACACAAGGAAGATGCATGCAGCCGCCAGGTCTAGAGAAACAGCCAACAGGGCAGAAAACAGAAGCAGACAGAGGAGCGGATAGTTAGAGCTCTCTATTCTGGAGGTTGGGATTTCACACGGCATGCCAGCAAGCCCAAGAGGCCACGCTCTGCCTGAGACTCTAAAGCTCTGCTCTTCTTAACCCTGTCACCTCTGCTTCCGGAACACAGCCAAAAGTGCCCCAGTTTACCACCCAACCACCGAGCAGCTCTTCTCGGCAAGTCCTGGCATCTCTTGCCTGGCTGTGTGCAGTGGCCACTGCCCGGTGTGTATACTTCCATTGCTGGGTCCTGGTCTCGTTCAGATGGTGCCACTTCACCCAGGACCCTTGGGGATCCCTCCGGTCCACTCACAGTAAGAGCTACTGTCTTTGCAGGGCCCCATGAGGCTCTGCTCTGGTCTCACTCTCCCTGCTGTCCTCTACCCTCCACTGGGCTCCATGTCCACTGGGGTCCTTGGTTCTCCTTTGTGTCCCCTGGACACTTGAAACACGGTTTGACCTTGTAGCCTTTGGCTTCCTGATTTCTGGTCATGGACCACCATCTTCCTTCTGATGTTTCCAAACTGTACCTCATCCCTTTTTTCAGGTTTTCATTTGTCAATTCTTAGGGAGGCAATTTCCAGTGGCTTCGTAAAGCAAGTCTTGACTTGATTTTTTTTTTTTTTTTTTTTTTTTTTTCTTTTAGTTTGAGACAGTGATTCCTATGTAACCAAGATGGGCTTTGAATTTTTTTTTTTTTTTTTTGAGACAGGGTCTCTGTGTAGCCCTGGCTTCCTGGACTCACTCTGTACCAGGTTGGCCTTGAACGAAGAGATTTGCCTGCCTTTGCCTCTGCATCTTGAGTGCTGGAATTAAGCATGTGCAGTCACTCCTGGTCTGGCCTTAAATTTATGATCCTCTTGCCTCAGACTTTCAAGAAGCTAAGATCAAGTCAAGGGCCACCATCATGTATGAGATCCAATCTCTCTTCCTTATCCTTTGACACTCTTGTACTTGTAAACAATGGATGCCGATCATATCCATCCCAGCCCCTCCCCCCAGGTACCCTGAGCATGTCCCCCTCCCTGCTTCATAGCTCTTTTTGTTTTTAAATGATTCATTGTAGCTATCTTCAGACACACCAGAAGAGGGCATCAGATCTCATACAGATGGTTGTGAGCCACCAGGTGGTTGCTGGGATTTGAACTCAGGACCTCTGAAAGAGCAGTTGGTGCTCTTAACCACTGAGGCATCTCACTAGCCCTCCACTCTTTCTAATGTGCTGCCTATTACACTTTCTTACTTATGGCTTAAGTCCCTTCTGAAAAAGTGGAAGATTCCCAAAGTGATAAACTTTTCTATTTTGCACTGATGGTCTTAATGCCAGCACGTGGTGTAAGGGTCCATGATTTGCTGAAGAATGGCACCCCAGACTCAAATAGTACATAAACACAAAGAGCATTTTATTCTGTAGAAGTCCAGCATTCTGAGGTCTCCCATTACCAAGATGAAGAAACAGCCAAGTGAGCTCGCAGACCTGATTTAAAGCATTGGGAATTCCAGGGAAGGTGACCTCTAAGTTAATCTGTTGGGTCCATCTCTACGGACATTCCATTACTGGGGTGTGGGGACTGGGAACTTGCTAGGGAGGTCTGGAAACTGTTGCTAAGGAGGTCTGGAAACTGCCACTGACACATTGTCCTTACCTCAGGCCAGGTGGTGGGGCAGCTTCTGAGGCCCAGAAGGACTTGCCTGGAATTTCTCAGTTCTTGGAAACAGAGATTTAGGTCTGGTCTCCTGAACTGTCAGTGGAAGCCTGTCATGGAATCAGCCTAGTCTTCTCAATGGAACACATGTGCTCTGCTACACAAAGCAGAGACTCCTCTCCCTTCCACACCAGATCAAGGTCACACGGCGGCCAGTGTCCTGACAGAGCACACTGACCACACCTTTCTTCCCTGAGCACCTTTCAGCCTACCTCTTCCATACTTTTCAGAACCATCTACCACCCAGCTCTAGCCATCTATTATCAGGCCGTGTCTGTCCACTCCATCATGAAACTCTCCGAGGACAAAAGTACATGTGTATGTGCACGTGTCAAAATCTCTTCTCAAGATTCTGGGCAGCACAAGCCATCCTCCAAAGCTGGGGGAATCCTTCATCACCACAGCTGAGCTGAGCTTGTGACCCTTACAGAGGTTGCTCCTCCACAGTCTTCTCACCATGATGCAGAGAAGCAGATGCTTCTGCTGGGATGGGAGGGAGAGCAGGGCTCTTCCCCCTTAGTCTTTCATTTGACTTTCAATGTGTCTCAGAATGAATGGTCTGGAGCAATGCGACCTGAGAACTAGAGTTACAGGAAGCTGAATGAGTTCGTGGGGGAGGGGGAGGCTGGGAGGGGGGTTGGGAAGAAGTTTATCTATGGTTATACGTAATGGAACTGCTGATGTCTGAGAGGAGATGGGCTCACTGGCTGAACTAACCCTGTGGCACTGTTCAGCGACAGACACCACATCTAAGTACTTTTCTGTTGTTATTGTAAGGGGGACATTGAAGCAGGGTCTCGCTCTTAGTCCAAGCCTGAAACTCACTATGTAGCAAAGGTTGCCCCTCCCTCCTTCATTTTGGTTGTCCTCAGTTTTCCACTATGTCTTCCATGATATTTACTGAGCCTTAGGGGAAGGATTAATGGAGAGGTGCTGAGTACCCTGTAGTCATCATTCTTAGTGCTTTGCCCATTTATGAGTCTCAGCGTTAACTACTGATCACTGAGATCTCTTTGCCTCAGTCTCCAAGGTTTCCACATTCAGTAAGAGACCCTGCCTTAAAAAAAAAAAAGTAGAGAGAGACTGAGTGAGACACAAGCTGCACAGCAGGCATACTCACACACATGCACACCTACACAGAATCACACACACACCTATATAAAAGAGAGGCAGAAAACTGTTGCATTGGCTAGCTTTATGTCAGCTCCACATAAGTCATCTGAAAGGAAGGAACCTTAACTGAGAAAACATCTCCCTAAGATATGCCTGAAAGGGGCTGGAGAGATGGCTCAGTGGTTAAGAGCACTGGCTACTCTTCCAGAGGTCCTGAGTTCAATTCCCAGCAACCACATGGTGGCTCACAACCATCTGTAATGAGATCTGATGCCCTCTTCTGGTGTGTCTGAAGATAGCTACAGTGGACTTATATATAATAAATAAATAAATCTTTAAAAAAAAAAAAAACAAAAAACAAGATCTGGCTGAAAAGCATGTCATAATTAGTGATTGGTGTGGGAGGACCCAGCCCATTGTGGGTGGTGCCACCCCTGGGCTGGTGGTCCTGGGTTCTATAAGAAATCAGATTGAACAAGTCTTGAGGAGCAAGCCAGTAAGCAGCTCCCGTCTATGGCCTTTGCATCAGCTCTTGTCTCTGGGTTTCAGGCCTGCTTGAATTTCTTTCCTGGCTTCCTTTGGTGAGGTAAGGGACTTCAATGTGAAAATGCAAGCCAAATAAACCCTTTCCTCCCCAGCTTGCTTTAGGCCTTGGTGTTTCAACACAGCAATAGAAAAACCTAACTAGGACGACAGGCATTTATCCCTTCAAAGTGATATTAGTCCACTCAGGAGGCAGAGCCCCTATGACCTTAATAGTCATCATTCTTCTTTTGAGATGCAGAGAATCGAACCCAGGGCCTCACACATACTAGGCAAGCATTCTACTCTAGAGCTACGTCCCAGTATCTCATTGCCTTCTGAAAGCTCCGCCTCTCAATTCTGATAATGTCCAGGACATGAACCTTGGGACACATTCAGAGATAGCAGAGGACACAGATGATCAGCACATGCTGGAGGTTCGCACTTGCCGCTGGAGCATCGTGCCGTTCTTAAATCCCTGTGTCTCTGAGCTGGTCCACAACGTGACCAATAGTCTGCATATCTGAGTCTGCAAACCACAAGGACATACTGAGGTTATTACTCCATCTCTTAAGTAAACAGAAGGCTTGCTGCAGCGCAGAGCTGAGCAAGCAGTGGAGATCATGGCTGCCAAGCAGCTCACAGTCCAGTGGTGGGCTGGGGTGGGAGGTAGGGGGAAGTGAGAGGAGGGTGTGTTTGACACCTGTCAAACAACAAAGAGTCAGGAACAGAGAGGTGCTATCTAGTAGGTAAGGTGGGGGTTACAATCGAAAGAAGTCAGTTCCCAGCTGATCTTGAAGGGGATTGGTGCTCTACAGGAAGACTTCCCTAGGAGGCTATTCTAGAGGCATGGGGAAGCCAGTTTCCTCATTCATCTGGAGGACTGGTGTGCTAGAGCCAGGAAACACTTCAGGCAGACTGTAGACGGAGGGTCAGGAATGAAGTAAGGACAAACCCTTAATGCCACGTCAAATGAGTATTAGGATTTTATGCCGATAACTCTAATAGAAAGAATCTGAATGTGTACATAAAGAGAAACAGGATGACTAGGGAGGTGGCCGTCAAGTGGCCGTGAATTCTCCCTTGGCTCTTTGACGCTGACAAGGATTTTCTCAAAGTAACATAGAGAGTTCTGCTCAACCAGTCTCAGGACCGGCATCTTCATCCCATCTCTCAAACACATGTCACGTAGGCCAAAGCACAGGAGAACTACAGACTGCTCCCCACTGCTATGATGCACGGGAGGTCATGTTCTTATCTGGGCCACTGACCCCGAGGGATCACAAAAAGTCAGTGTTGAGCTGATCTGGAAGGGTGAGATACTGCAGGAAGACTCCCCTAGGAGCTATTCTAGAGGCGGGAGGAAAGTGGGTAGTCACATTCATCTGGAGGATGGGTTCCACGTGTTAGATCCCGGAGGCATCTCTCTCTCTGGAGTAGCCAGCATCCACTGGAGACCTGGGGTCCCTTCCGCGGTCGAAGCTTGCTAATGGACCACTGGTGGAATGAACGCACACTCCCTACCTTTCCTGTTCCTCTTTTTATTTCTCAGAAATGGGTATGAAATCTGAAGGTAGGAGCAGAGTGACTGCTGCCCACCCACTACTGTTTGGTGGATGCTCCTAGGCCTGGCTCTGAGCCTTCCAGGTTCCTGAAACTTAGAGATTCTGTCAGATTGACTGGGCTAGATTGCAGGTTGTCCAGGCCTTCAGCATACAGGTTGTCCTTCTCTTGCTCACCCTCAGTGTTCTACAGTCCTGAAACCAAGCAGGTACCTGCTGAGGCCTGCCAGTAGCAGGCCCTTATACGACTTTGAGTCCTCCACTGACAATGGTATTCTCTTCAGATCGAACACTAGGTTTATCTCAGTTTATCAGTGTCTTATAGCTGGTAAGAGTTTAGTCTCTGTGTGAGAGAGAGAGAGAGAGAGAGAGAGAGAGAGAGAGAGAGAGAGAGAGAGAGAGAGAGAGAGGTGGGAGAGGGAGGAAAGGGGCCAAAAGTGAGCACAATCACTAACCTTGGGGCTCACTCTCCCAGGCTACAGGTTGTGAGTGGTGAGAAGGGTTGGTGATTGTGCTTTTTCTCTTTCCCTCTCTCTCTCTCTTCGCCCCCCCCCCATGACTGGATATGCAATACAAGGCCTCACACATGCTAGGCAAACAGTCTTCAGTTGAACTACATCTCTGGCCTCTTGCTACTCTCTTAAAGGCTGGTCAGGAGTCTGGTGAGGGCTTTCCTGTGGTCAGGCTGCTCTCTGGCTTTACCATTTGTTCACTGCAGGGGGGGTATCTGGGGTCAGTAGAGGTGAAAGCTAGCTAATGTCTAGTAAGCTATGTGCCCTGTATTCCTGGATAAGAAGTTGCCTTCCGTGTAAGCATTCACGGAAGGAGAACAGAAAGCTGGGGTGCAAAGGAATTTTCACTTTGCCAGCTTCTTGTGAATGGGAACCTGGAGCATTCCATTAAGGAGGAGCAGAAGTCAGATCTGGGAAGATCCATCTGCCCAAGAGAGTTATCTTGGCGGGGGATGGGGCGGGAACAGGAGTAGGGAGAGCATTTGTCATTTTGCCCTCTCTGCTGTAAGCTGACACCTTCTGTGTCAACACATAGTCTGAAAACACCCAAGTGCCTGGCCCTGGCCCAGGGGGAGAAGAACTTCAGCCTTGTCCGATGTGGGTACTTAATTGTATCCCTGATGCTATACGGGAACACCAAGAGATCCTCGGACTCCTGGATTTCTTAGAGTGATAAATCACCAGGCACTGTTCTGCAGAGAGATAAGCATCCTGGCCTGTACAGGCTAGTAAGCTCCATCTTCCCCACACATTCATTGCAGGCCCTGCCCCAGGGCTCAACTCCTCCTTTCTCCAGCTCTTCCTATTCTTTAGAGCTCTGAGTTCTTGGTCCAAAACCCTTCTAAGGCTTCTCAGATCCACTTCCTGGGTGACTTCAGGATAGAGATGTCTCCACTCGATCCTTCCTCATTTTTCCTAGACAGCATGAATATTATTGTTATTGAAATGGCCAGTGCCACCCTTTTCTGCCACACGATTACCAGTAAGTAGCATGTTCTGGTCAGACACGCTTTAGCTCCACCAGTCCCTGGAGACGTGGGTAAGGATGGGTGGGCTAGAAATCTTTACAGTTTAAACAGAGGGCCAGAACATGTCCTAGCTTCTCTGAATTCTGATTTCTTTCTTTTGTCCCATTTTGTAGACTACAGAATAGACTACTCCTCAGGCATGAAGGTGGCAGAGACTGGAGCCTCACATGAAAACTCTCTCCTACTCTAGTCCCAAGTGAGGCAAAGCTGCCAGTGTAAGAGAATCAAGGTATGGTTAGGAGCAGTTACTATGTGACTCCAGCAAGCCCCTTGCCCTGCCTGGGCCACAACACTTCCTCTTGTTAAAGTGTATGTCTGGGAAGGGAGGCACAGGGAGGGGTCTGGCCCAGCCTATTGGTTGAGTACTGGCCTTCTGGTTCCCTCCTGTTACTTCTACCCACAACCCCATTCCACAGCTCATGTTATCTCGTGAAATTTGTAGTATTTGTCTCCAGCAGCCATCTGGGGGCTGACCTCAGACCAGCTAGCTGCTATCCAAACAAACTGCCCATAGGTTGCTCACATTTACTGATCACTTGCTGGGGACAGAGCCCAAATGTTGAACAACATGTGCTGAGGACAGAGGGAACCAGAGACATACACATCCACAAAGGCCACCCAGACTTCGAAGGAGCCTAGTTTTACTATCCTTCCATCTGCCTATCTCTCAACTCACCGAATATTTCCCTACCGATCCCTAGTCATGCGCCAGGTTCTGCAAGAAGAGGAAGGGGAGAAAGCAGAGGTCATCGCTTAAAACAAGTACCCTTCTGGCATCAGAATCATTCTGGAGGCCAGCAAGAAACCAGTGTCAAAGGGAGAATGGTGGTTACCTGTCTGGCTTCTAAAGCAGTCTGGCTCTGCAATTCATACCAGGGGGAATTATCGTTACTTCTGACACCAAGGGGTGACTTCATCAGAAAACTGGGGAGACGAATAAAGCCAAAAGTTGCTGGGCATCTCAGGCTCTCCTATCAGCTCCCCAACTGCCTGGTATACAGTTGGAAGATATTACCTATATAGCAGTAATTAGTAAAATCGCTTTGTGCTCCCAATGGGTTGCCCACACACACCTTCCCAAGACCTTTGGACAGGCAGATTCCCAATGTTGGGGGCCAGATAAAATCAAAAGCATTAGAACCAACCCCTAACTTAACCATCTTTGTAGAAACATATTATTTTACTTTGAATATGTGCATGTATGTGTGAGTATGTGATGAGGTATAGTTTATGGTCGTGTTGAATTCAGGTTCCAAAGAGACCGGAAGAGGGTAACATAGTCCTTGGAGTTGGAGTTTTTGGTGGTTGTGATCCAGCAGACAGGGGCGTCGGAAACCAAACTCAGGTTCTCTGCAAAAGCAATACTTGCTCTTACTGGCTAAGCTGCTCTCAGTCCTTCTCACTTGTTTTTATAAACTCTGAGGAGGGTGGTTTCAAATCCTAACCATATTTTGGGGCTCAAAATCTCTTGCAGAAATGTAGCGGTGCTAAGGTGTTTTATCTTGTTTAAGACAGGGTCTCATGCAGCCCAGTGTTGTGGTAAATAATATTTAGGGGTTTCTATCCTACCTTAGATCATTTAGTTTCCCCTCCCAAAAAGACATAAAACCTTTATATTTATAAGCCTTAAAGCATCAGATCTGGGTAGATACCAACCCCCTATGCCATTTTATATATTTCCCCGTGGTGATCCCCAAGATATCACCTGTCATGTGCTGCCTAGGCTGCTTCTACTCCAACAGGCTGGCCCTCAAGGCCACGGGCTCACAATCCACCTACCCTTGGTGAGTCCCTTCTCCTCTCTTCTCCTTCTCCCTCAATAGTCCCTACCTGAGACCCCAAGCCTGGGAACTGAAGCCCCTATTACCTTTCTTCTGCCCAGCTACAGGCTATAGGCGTCTTTATTAACCAATCACGAATAGCAGTAGATAATTAATTCATATCAACCAGGCAGCACACATACCTTGCTACCTGCCTCAATGTTCTTGGGTTCCTAGATGAAACACACACACACATATGCACACACACACTCACACAGAAACACACTGCAGCCTTATATTTTAATATGCCTTAAACAGCTCAATGGTTGGTTGGGCTATTCCCAAACTTCCACATGGCTAACACCTCCCCTCCAATATGTCTGAATTATTACTTACTAAAATCTACATCCTATCTTTGTTGCCCTAGACCCAAGGCAGGGGGAGCTGGGGACACTATTCCCAGTTCTCTCACATGATTGGTTTACTCTCTCTTCTGTACCTGTCAGGCTTGATTTTTACTCCTTTCCCAGCCAGCATGGTGGTTCTAAATTTTCTTCTTCTCTCAGTCCCCTTGCCTGAGAATCCTAAAGTCCTGTGTCTGTCTCCCTGCCCAGCCATTGGCCACTGGCAACTTTACTTACCAATCAGAACCAACTGGGGGCAGGGAACCCTCAACATCTTTAAAATTTTTTTTTTAGATTTATTTATTTGTTATATATGAGTACACTGTAGCTGTCTTCAGACACACCAGAAGAGGGCATCAGATCTCATTACAGATGGTTGTTAGCCACCATGTGGTTGCTGGGTTTTGAACTCAGGACCTCTGGAAGAGAAGTCAGTGTTCTTAACTGCTTAGCCATCTCTCCAGCCCCCAACCTTCAAAATCTTACATTCAGATTCTTGTGCAATTTTGGGAACCCAATAAACATAATCCAATTATCAAACCAAATCCAAATCACTTGGGGGTGGGCAAGGTTTTTTCAAAAAATGGTATGCAGGAGAATCTGCTCATCTTAGAGCAACCAGAACTTGGGGTACAGAATTTAGCATTTACCTCCCTGATTTCAGACATGAACCACTACATCAGCTTATAGATATGTCTTGGATGAAGAAATATGCTGGTATTTTATCAACATACATGTTGTCATTAAATTAGTAACTGCCAATTGTTTGATGGGTGAACTGGTTCAAAACATGGAGATCAAAGGGTCTCTCAGTTGGTGACACAGGCTAGCTGGCTGTCACACTGAAAGCTATTGGGTCCAAACATCCACAGATGTGCTGAGGTGCCCTGGCTTGGTGGCTGGTTGGGGGACAAAGGACTTTCCTGAAAGTTTCTCTCTATTGACCCCATGCTTCCATTCAATAGATACCCAGTGTGAATATAATCATTCCCATACTACAGAGAACACAGGCTGGTTGGCAGAGATGAGGGGCTACTCAGAAGTCTGCTTTCTGGCATTTGAACACCAGGTTTAATGGCTCCAGGGCCAAACGAGGTGGAGGAGACTTGAGTCCCCGCAGGGTTGTCAGTTCCTCTGAGTTGGCACCGAGAAGTTGGGCCAGGTTCTTGAGTTGAGGGATATGGGGCAGCACACATACCATTCTGGGACTTTGAGGTGAATGAAGGCCTCAGCATTTGGGAAGCCTCTGGCTGGTGAGAGCTCCTCCAGGAAGATGTGGGTTTCCGAGATCTTCTAGGCCAGGGTCCTGGAACCCCATCAAGAGTCTAGGGAGAGCTGATGTTGGAGCCAGGGAGCAGAAGAGGGGAGAAAAGCAGAGGCCAGTCAGGAGCAGAAACAGAAGTGCAAGAGATGGGGGAGGAGAAGGGAGCCCTTCCTTGGGCAGGAACCCGGCCCCCCTCAGCGCAGGCTGTCCGCAAAGCGATTCTGCAGATGGAAGGAATTAAGTGGGAGGGGGAGGGTCCTATGGTGATAGCAGAGGAGTGTGTGTGTGTGTGTGTGTGTGTGTGTGTGTGTGTGTGTGTGTGTTAGAGGTAGGTGAGGGAGACAGAAGGAAGCTTCAGAAGAGACACGTTTAAGGAGTCGTTAGAGAACATCGAGACAGTCAGAAATACAATCGGACCAACAGCAAGAAGAGGGACTGGAAGAGGGGAAAAGGTACAGAAACCGAATTAACTGGAGAGCGCCTGGGAAGTGATGGGGACCAGCCTACAGTAGAGCCGGCTGAGTGTTTGGACCCAGTTGATTGTGAGCTCGGGGCTGGAGAGCTGAGCTGACCTGGAGTGGGGGTGGGATTCGGAAGGGGCCGCTCCTGGTGGGGGGGAGTCGGAGGGGGTGCTATATGTGCGGACCCGCCTTCTTTCTTGTCTTGCCCCTCCCCCACATCCATATTCAATGAGACAACCAATGGGGGAGCGAGAACGGGGCCGAACCGGTCAGGGTGGGGCGGGGTCTCTGTGGACCCCACCCTAGGAGCGGTCCCCGGAGGGGTCAGCGCAGAGGCAGATAGCGGATCCCCGGGAGGGGCGGGGCTGGCAGCGGGCAGGGCGGGGCCAAAAGTTTCCTGCCCAACTTTCTCTGCCTCCTTCCTCCGCCCGTGCGCGCCCACTGCTGCAGTTCGGGGAGGCGGCGGCGGCGGCGGCGGCGGCGGCTGTGGGCAACGCGCGGGGCGCTAGGCGCGGGACGCGGGGCGGATAGCGGTCCGGGCCGGGGCGGCTGGCAGTGGGCACAGGCTCCCCGGTGCCCGCCCCTCCGTTGGGAGGGGGGCGCGAGCGGGCGGCCGGGGAGGGGCCGGCACCGCCACGGCAAAATGAGCCTGCTGTCTGCCATCGACACGAGCGCCGCCTCGGTGTACCAGCCAGCCCAGCTACTCAACTGGGTCTACCTGTCGCTTCAAGACACACACCAGGCTAGTGCCTTCGATGCCTTCCGGCCCGAGCCGCCCGCCGGCGCCGCGCCCCCGGAGCTGGCCTTCGGCAAGGGCCGCCCGGAGCAGCTGGGTTCCCCCCTGCACTCCAGCTATCTTAACAGCGTCTTCCAGCTGCAGCGCGGAGAGGTGGGTGCCCCAGCGCGCGCCAGCCCCGCGCCCACTGCTTCAGGGCCCTCTTCTCTCTGTTCCGCTCTTCCTGGCATGGCCCAGGCCGGCCCCGCATTGCCCAGCTCGGCTTGGCTTGGCTTCGATCAGCTCTGCCAAACTTGCCGCCTGAAGTCTCTGGGGCACCGGGAGCGCGTCACCACCCGGCAGAGCCGCCCGGAGCAGCTCAGGCCTGGGCAGGGCCCTCCCGCCCCCTCTCTGAGTTTGGAGTCCTGCTCCTAGTAAGCAGGCTCAGGGGTGTCTCCGGATTCTCTTCAGACTGCCGGGGTGCGGCTAGGGCGGGGAGCCCCTTCCTAGTCTTCCTTCGCCCAACCCTATCAACTTTTCTGGCTGCCATCCGCTGGGACGGGAGGGTTGGAGAGCCTGCTCTGAACTCCTCTGAAAGGGCCTAAACGAATTCTTCCCCTGACCTCCATAGTTCTTAACCTGGAGGGCTCCCTGGAAAGCAGTTGCTCTTCAGGGGCTTTTGCTCCTGTTCCCACCATTTAGGAACCCCTAGTTCCACCCTGCAGCTGTTTGCCCTCCCCCAGGCACATAGGAAGTGGTTTTTGAGGGCTTGACCTAGCACTGTTCTGTCCCCTGCCTTCCCAGGCTGGAAGGAAATGAAAGGGAAATCCTTGGGGGGGGGGGGGGGACTAGACTGTGGCGATGGGAGGGCTCCAGCTGCCTAGTGCCTTCTCCCAAAACCTGGGATGTATTGCAAAGGCTGCCTGGTCAATAGATTCTGTTACAAAGTCTACCGGACAGTGCTTGTTCCCAGCTAGATAAATACGCAGGTGGCCGTGACCTCCCAGCCCTCTTAGCGGGTCTTTCTCCAGAGCCTTCCCAGAATCCATCTACCAACAGCACCCCACACCCCATTTACTCCATTTTGGAAGTTGCCAATACCCTCTGTGCCTTTCCCTTGTCCCTTTGTGGTTTCCCTCTCTGAATGGTGCAGGGGGTAAAGGGACACACATGGGAGTCACTTTCACCTCTGACCTAGAGGTGGCTGGGAATAAGGCCTGTGTATGCTGAGGTGTGCTGGGGTTGAGATGTGGCACTAGGAGGTCACCCTTTCTGGTCTCAGGTATGTGTTCAACGCTGCCATGGTTTACCGGAGGCCCCACGAACACGTGAAACACTGGTGGAGGGCCAGCACCTCTGAGGCTGCCCTGCTGCCATGGGCATAGGGGGCTGGGTATAGGGGCAAGAGTGGAAAGGTGCCTGCAGGGCCCGGGGGAGAGCGTTTGCATGCCAAGGCTCTTTATAAACCATAACATGCCCTCTGCCCTAAGGAGTGATTCCTGGCTGGGAATCTTCCTTTCTTGAGAACAGTTTGTTGTCTCTTGGGGAACTGTCTTTAGGTGACCAATGACTTTGAAGAACCGTTCGTGGAGTATTTCTTTATTGGCTGGGTGTTTTTCATGATCGATTTTCTTACCAGCCATGTGTTGAGTTCTATGCAAACACAGTATTGAGGAGCCTGGGTTTGGGGATGGGCGGCGGGGGGCGGGGGGAGATAGACAATACACGTGTGAAAAGAAGGTGATGAAGGTGATGGGGTGCTCTCATGGCTCATAGTTGGACAGAGCTGCACTCAAGGGAGCGTCTTTTATCTAAGGAGAAGATGAACATGACTCAGAGGTCCCATGACCCAGCAGGGTCCCTAAGGAGCCTTTACTGGACTCAGCTCCTACCCCAGCTTTACCCTGTTCCTTGCATGTGTTCTCTATTGGGTTTCCTGTCCGTCACACATCCTGTCTTTGGAAATTTCAAGCCTCTAGGACTCCAGCCATTCCTCAGTTTCCCCCCTCCCCCCTCAGGAAGGGGCCCAGTGTGGGAGGAGCTGGAGCAGTGGGGGGGGGGAGCTTCCAGCTTTCCCATTGAGTAGATTGAATCTTGGTGGTCATCCTGGGGGTATGTTAGAGGTTGGAGGTATCCTAAACAAGAGAGTATCTGCCAGCAGAAGGACTTTTCAACACTTTAAAGACTCATGGCTTCCTTGGCAGGCTAGAGAGCTATGCCTGCCGACTTCCAGAAGGCTCTTTTGGGTTCTGGCTGTCTCATCTTCACCTCCTAGTCCTTGACCTCTTCAACTTTCTCACACCCCAGATTTGTTCTTGGGCCTTTCCTGAAATCCAAGGCTTAGCTGGTGCCCTGATTTGGCTGAGACAGTGAGAAACCCCTTCCCCACCTCCTCATGTAGTCAATACCAGCACTAAGAGTATGGGGGGGTGCAAAGGCAAGGAGTTCTTTGTCACAAGAGGAAACTTTAAGAAGGGACCCAGGGCCCACAAGCATTGCCATTCTGTTCAAAGCCTGGCAGGCCCAGTGGCAGTGCCTGTGGATGTGACTTGCATGCTGACCGCTGACCACAGCCCGTCTGCACCGGCCCCCGTGCCAAGAGCCCACCCCCTCCTGCACCACCCCCAGGCTGTTCCCTCCACAATAGCAAAACACCATGAATGCAGCTGGCATTGGGGGAGGTGAGGACACGGGGCCACAGAAGCCTATTGTGCCCCTGGAACCTCAGCCCTGGGAGCTGAAGATAAGCCAAGGGTCCTGAGTAACCCTCTGATCCTGGGAGCAGAGAGGAAGGTGGCCAAGTTTACATACAAGTGCAGGACAAGCTCCAGAGATGGCTTTCAGGTGGAAGTGTGTTAAAAACCTTTCTGGGTTCTGAAATGACGTCTGGTAAACTCGGCTTTCGGAAATGGCATCTGTGGTCACAGCTGGATGTCTTCAGAGAGAGAGAGGGATGGGGGGGGGGATTCCTTGGCTATGCCCCTCTCTCCAGGTGCTACAGGAGGGGGTGGGGCTTAGGAAGGGGGTGGAGGGTGGGCTGCGTGGATCTTCCTTGCCAAATTTCTAGCAGTATGGACTTCTCCACAAATTTCACTTCTGGAAAAGTAGAGTTAAGCATTGCCTCTCGGACCCTCGGAGGAGTTCTCAGAGCCGGTTCTGGCAGTCTCTTTATCCCACTCTGGCCGCAGCAGGGAAACGAGGCTACCCCATGTCATTCAATTCAGATTCTTAGGACAAGTTTCCCATTTTCTCTGAGAATAAATGTAGTCGGGAAGTAGGGCTCCATTGTGGAATGACCACCCCTCCTTCGTGCATGCTGAGAGAAATGAGGGCTCAAATAGACTTTGAAAGCACAGCATACTCAACTGCCGTCTCGTCCCTTCGTTCACACAGCGTGCGCCAACATCATTCACACAGTGCATGGTAAAGACTCAGAGAAGTCCTGTCATTCAAAATGTGTTAACAATTCTTCACCCCAACATCTAGACTCAAGTCAGCCAGAGGATGGTTTTGGCTCAGAATATGGGCCAATGTTCTTCCGGCCATCTCCAAGTCCAGGGCTGTTCCATTGAGTCAGCTATGTGGTCTCCTGGGCTCTTCTTGGTGACATGAAGTGTGGAGATCCCTGGGTTTGTACATCACTTTCCACAGTACTACAGGCCCCACGCCTTGCAGCTGTGGCCCACCCATTGCCGACTTGTTAATGGCGTGAAGGGACTCCAGCCCTTTAGCACAGAGATAAAGCAAGGAGAACACATAGAAGAAAAATAGAGGGTCTTGTACAAGATTCCAGATGGAAGAAGTGGCTCGTGTCTGCAATCCTAGCATAGGAGAATTGTCATGAGTTCAACAAGGCCAGCCTGGGCTCTAGTAAAAACCCTGCCTCAGAAAGCAAAATAGGGCTGGCGAGAGGGATTGACGGGTAAAGGCTCCTGCCACCAAGCCTGACCAGAGTTTAATCCCTGGGTTGCACATAGCAGAAGGAGGAAACCAACTCCTGCAAGTTATCCTCTGACCTCTGCATGCATGCCGTGGTGTGTGCCCGTAAATACACACAGCTAAATAAATACGTGTAAGCATTAGAAACAAACAAACTAAAGTCCCCAGCCTACACAACTGTAGGGAGTTTGGGTGAAATACCACCTGTGCCTACAGCAGGTCTTCAGAGGCTCTCCAGTGTGGATGTGTGGAGCAAAGTCACTCTACTCCCTAGCAGGGGACTGAACTTGACTCCCCTAATCATTTAAACTTGTCTCTGTGGTCTGGTTGAAGTGGGTGGCAGGCAGCTGGGACCTGGGAGGAATGTCTCAGAGGTGCGACTAGGGAAGGGTCCTGAAATATCTATCTGATGCCTCCTCTCCTGGGGATGCTGAACTCAGGCAAGGAGGCTGACACTTGGAAGGAGTTATCACAGGCAGATTGACTCTACTCTGTTAAGTTGACTGCATAGGTCTGGGCTCTGAGAGGAACCATGCCTTAGGCCATGTATATCAGGTGGAGGAAAGGCAAGGGCTTCAGTAATAAATGATTAGGGCAAGCTGCCCTGTTTTCTTCTGAGGCAGGGCCTTGCCTAAGCTCAGTCTGCCCTTGAAGAACCCTCTCCTGCTTTAGCCTCCTAAGTGCTTGGCATGAGCCACCACCTCCAATGGGACCATGGTCAGCAAGGCTCTAGAAGGCAGTACCTTGTTTCCATTTTGTAGAGAGCAAAGCAGAGGCCTGGATGACTCAAGTCACCAGCAGAGCTAGATCTAACCCAAATTTGCACCCCAGCCTGGAGCTATCTCTGTAGCCTGTGTTGCAGCTGGTCTCCAGGCTAGCTCCTACCTGCATCTTCCTTGGGCTCCTGTGTGTACCAAGCACTGAGATGTCCTATCAAACCACAGTGCCTCTGATGTTTTGTTTGGATCTAAATCTTTTTTCTTTTCTTTCTTTCTTTCTTTTTTTTTTTTTTTTTTTTTTTTCTTTTTTGAGACAGAGTCATATAGGTCAGGTTGGTCTCATAGCTAAGGATGACCTTGAACTTCTGATCTCCCTGCCTCCACAAGTACTGGGACATCATGTCTTGTGGTGCTGGCTGTTAAATCCATGACTTCCTATATGCTATGCAAATACACCACCAAGAGCCATACCCTCAGCCCTGGACCCCAACTCTTTGAAGAGTCATGAGCTCTTGTGTAGGCACTGGGTTTTTTAATATGTTCCTGCTCTGATTGGCTTGGTTTAGGAGACACAGGAGAAAAACTTATTTTCCTATTTTATGCCTATGTCCCTGCCTGGGGCAGTTGCTCTGTTGTTCAGAAGAGGTTGCATTCAGAGACCTAGGGATAAAACCAAGCATGTGCCATTGGGTCTATTCCTTAACTCTCTCTCTCTCTCTCTCTCTCTCTCTCTCTCTCTCTCTCTCTCTCTCTGTGTGTGTGTGTGTGTGTGTGTGTGTGTGTGTGTGTATGCACAATCTTGTGTGTTCAAGCCTTTATATTTGCTGTTGAATCTACCTGTGATATTTCCAGCACCGTTCTAATGGACAGATTCCAAGGTGTTTCTTTAGAGTACAGATGGATGTCTCTTCTGAGAGTCATGAAATGTGTCTGCTTTAGGGAGCAGTTCTTCCTCCAGCAGCTCCAACAACATGGCCAGTGATAGCCAAGGTGTGATGCTTTAGGGCAGGCGGCAGGCTTGACAGCTGGGTTGCTGTGCACTATGTAATGGTGGTGTCTCTCTGCAGCTCTGTTGTCGTACTTGGGAGTGGGAGTCCTACCTCTGATGCCCAGTCAGTAATTGGGCCACACTGGATGCTTATTCTACTAGGTGGGTAAGGGTAGGGCAGATGGCTTGGAACCTGCTCTCCTGCCTTCAGCCCTGTGATGAAGTAGATCTCCCTTGTCTCAGCCTCCTGTGTTATCTCAAGGAGCAAGTGTTTATTAGTAGCTAGATAACTTGCAAGGGGCTGACTTGGGAGATGGTGAAGCCCTATCCCTAGCCACAACCTGGTAGTGGCTTAAATGTGCAGATGGTTCTTACCTTGTTTGGTCATGAGCATCTTTGAGAATCTTATGGCATTTGGAGTCCCTGGTGTGAGCCTAGTACACATGGTACAAGCACACATGTCTGCCCATGACCTCACAGTTTGTGGAACCCTCACTTCACAGTGGGTCCCAGCTCCAGGTCTCTGCTGCAGTCCTGCCCAGTCCTTGGATTTTCAGATTCATGCTTTCTGCTTTTGCTTGACACGTGTTTCACAAGTGTAAGGGTTCCCAGTGCTCGTGTACTAGCTGGGAAGCCTGCAAGGAAGCCATCAAGTGAGGGGAAACCCTGGGTTGGGGGCCAAGAAACTGAAGTGGGGATAAAGTCTTTTCTTGTCTCCAGTTCTGCCAGGCTCTGTCCTGCGTCTACTGTCTACTCCCCCAAGCACTGGTCCCTATTTCTCTCTGCCCACTTCCTTCATCTAAAAGAACTAGACATGAACATTATTCTAGACTCTTTTATTGGGTATCAGCTTTGTAGGGAGAACTTTACATATGAAGTGTGAGCAATGTTCACATGGGCAAAGGGTCATGATATGTTTTGACCAGTTCATATATTCCTGGCCCTGGAAACAAGAACATGGGCAGACCTGCCTGTGACAGGGAAGCCCCCAGTTACAGTGTGCTTCCTTTTCCCGTGGCCCACTTCTCAGCTGTGTCTTCTGTCTCCTACACCCCAACCCAGCGTGCACCCTCCCGTCTGTGAGAAAGGATGTGCACCATTCCAGGTGGGCCCTAGGGACAGAGGTACAGGTCTCTTGGGAGAAGGGGTGTAGTTACTGGTGATGTGAATGGTTTCTTATTGCAGTGTGTGTGTGTGTGTGTGTGTGTGTGTGTGTGTGTGTGTGTGTGTGTGTTAGTCGAAGAGGTAAGGGGTTGGGTGCTGATAAAAGAAACCCCATAGAACTAGGGGCTAGGATCAAGCTCTTTCCTCTAACACTATCTTGGGTTAGAGAGCAGGACATAGAGCATCTATATCTGCCTGACTTCCCCGGGACACCTGGCCCAGCCCAGAACACCGCCTTCATCCTTGGCTTTCCCCATGGCTGTGTCTTTTCTAGTAGAGGCTCTCATTCCCACAGGCTCCCCGGCTCGTCCTGCCTAAGCAATCTTTATGGTTCAGACTTCTACTCTGTGTGTGCCTACTGTTCCTTCCTTACCGGTGGTACCTTGTGATAGCCCTGCAGGAGAGTCCAGCTGGGCAGGCTTCTCTGGGGAGAGTGGGACACAGCCTTGTGACCCTGTGCCTCTGTGCTTTAGAGTCTACAGCAGAACTGCCTTCCCCAGATTCCATCCCCCTCTCGAGAGACCAGAGAAGCTGGAACAATATCTTCCTCAGTACCTAGGGGCTTTAATAAGATGTCACACCCGATGTCAGCCTCTGGATCCTTTTTTTAAAAAAAAAATAGGTGGAGCCAGGCTGTAGTGGCTGTGTGTGTGAAACATAACTGGCCAACACATTTTGACTCTGTTGCCTTGGGCAAATTACTAAGTCTTTTTTGAGTCTCAGTTTCCAGCTCCACAAAAATGAGATCAGTGCTCGAATAAATGGTGTCTTAGCAATCAGGAGGACCTAAAAAAAAATTTTGTAGGCTGTGCATGAACAACCAGAGTCCTCTGATCTACTTTTTCCTGTCAGCCCATTATGAACTCTTGAGAAGATTCCAGCAATGACTATGGGCCTGATGCTGTGTCTCCCCACGTGTGGTAGAAGAATCCCATGCATCCTCCAGCCTCTGGGATCTTTGATGCTGGATAACGGTGTAACCTGGAGGTTTACATCCATCACATAGTGGGGCTACCCTCCTTTGGAGAGCAGGGCCTTCAGGATTCGTTCATCTCTGCTCTGCTTGCTTTCCCTGCAGCATAGTAGATTACCCCTTATATTCCAGGACTAGGGTACCTTTCAGGATCTGGGTGTCTGAACCCCATAATGTCGTACCTGCATGGACAATCAAGTTTGTCCTATCTCCCTCTGTTCTAAGAGAGAAGGCCAAACCTACACTCTGCCCAGTTCTTACAGGCCAGAAAACAACCAGGACTTACCTTTCACCTCTGTAGCCAGAGCTCAGATAGGGCTTTGCAGAGGAAATGGCTTTCTGACCTACCCAGCCTGCCCTGACCAGGCAAGTTAGACTCTTGACTCCTGGTTCCAACTGGGTCTGAGCCTCTGCAGCACTCAGGACCTTGGTTTCTCTACTAATAGCATGGGAACGTGGTTAGACCATGTGACTCCTCTTGGATTCTTAGTTCTGTGTGGTGTTTGTCTTCGGCTGGTACTTGAGGTAGAAAGCTAAGACAGTTAGGAAGACAGACTGAGGGACAGTGGAGGCCGGGATTCTGGAAGGGGGACTTTAGCCTTGCTCTGCCCATGGATCTATTAGGGAAGGTTTATCTGTGACCCTTGGTGGCATCTGGCAGTGTTGAGCTGCCAGGGAGGGTGTGGCTTGCTCAGAGGCCTTTGGCTGTTTGGGGCTGCCTGAGGGTCTGTCATGAGTCTAGGAGTATGGCCACAATCCTGGGGAGAGAACTATTTAGGGTGTAATTAGTGTAGTTTTGGCATCCACCAAACTTCCCCTTCCTCTTAAAACAGTCTCGAAGGCTGTGGACTTGTTTAAATTCTATCCAGCAAAAATGAAAGAAAGGAAGAGGGGGGAAGAGAAGAGGGTTGTTATTTTGTGAAATTGCATTTCCCAGCCGTGAGCATGAGTCACAGGGTTTGGAGCTTCAGATTTCTTGTTTGGATAAACTTCTCTCTAAGAGGCCAGGGCTGTGTTGCCCTCAGTCAGGCCAGTTTGGGATGATGGAACTGGTAGGTTCCATCTCCCAGTCAAGATGTAGTGACCCAGGAGTTGGTGCTCTGAGGCCAGTGAAGTGGCTGCTGCTGCCTGAATTTTCCAGGGTAGAGGGTCAGGGCTGGCAAAGCAGATTCAGGTCGGGAATTACTGTCCGGTGGATTCACAGTTTGGGCTTGGGAAGGTGGAGGACTCTGAAGGTGGGTGGTGGTGGCCTCTGTGCTCAGTGCCATGAACACTTTAAATGGTCACACTGGCAACATATGCTCCCGAGCCACTGCTGTGGTGACCCTGAGGTGGAGCCCAGAAAACCGTTTTTGTTGCCAGTTTCTAAGTCATTCAATACAAGTTTTGAATACTCATTTTATGTGTGAAGTGGTGGGCAGTGACTCACAGGGGTGTGACGAGAAGCAGCTGTCTCAGTAAGTGCACCATTCCTGTCACCACGGCAAGATTGTCTGATTTCCACTGAAGCTGTACTCCTGTACTTCAGAAAGTGACCCTGTAGTCTCATTACCTCCAGGAGGGGGGCCATCGCCTCTCCGGAACCCACTCAATTCTCGGCGTGCCCAAGAGCTAAAGAGTTGGTTCAGACCACATGCAGGTTGGTGCCGGAGTGCTCTGTCTTGGGTTTCATGTTGCACCAGAGGGCTAAAAGATCCATGTGATTCCTGCATTTCAGGAAAGCTGTGTGCTAGCCTGGGGGAGCCCCAGGTATGATGTCTGTGTTCTTCCACGCCCAAGTACTGGTTAAAATAATGTAAGATGAATAGAGAGGCCCAGAGAAGGAAAGGACCAGTTCAGGATCACCCAGCAGGTGTTCAAGGTACTGTTTTACCTGGAAGATGAAGGCTAGGTCCTCTCAGAGCTGAGTGATCAGTTTCTGAAGATGGAAGTGTGAGATTAGAAGCTACTCTTGTTGGAGTTGGTCAGGCTGTACCCCATGCTATAGACCGCTGTCAATTTTCTCTCCTTCCCACACTGGAGAGACAGAGGATTGCCCTCATTCTGGGCTCCCGCCTGGCCTTCTTTACAAAGGAGTCTAAGCTCTTGGTTCCAGGAACCTTCTTTCTCTATCTGCCCAAGGACTCGTAGAAGCAGGACCTCATCTCCCCATTAGCCCAGGACCAGAGTTTATCCCTGCCGTTTGGGGCATCTGGAGTGAGCTCAGAGGACTCTAGCCATTGTGTCCTGGTTTACTATGGACTTTCCCAGGGAAGCTGCTGCTTTCTAGCCTTGGTCCTTTACTAGGAAAGGGGAGCCCCTGGCTATTCCTTACCAGCCCCACCACAGGCCCCACCTTTACTAAATTCCAGTGTGCTATGCCACCCAGTGCCTGTGATGCCTATAAATAGAGGCTGTATACACCAGGAGGGCCTGAACCCTGTCTGCCTGGGAGCTCAACGGGGTGTCTGGTTCCTATCATGTGGAGGTAGGAGAGGTAGCCACTCTCCCCTCAAGGCTCTCAGGGAGGAGGTTCAGGCAGACTGGGCTTCTCTGCATCGGTCTCCAGTTCTCCAAAACTAGTAGCCACACGGCAAAGTCCCCAATCTTTTCCTTACTAGGTGGGAGATAGAGTCAACAGTGATGTGTTTGAAGTCTGTCCATACCCAATAAGTGCCTTCCCATGATGCCTTCTGTGCCAGTCACTTTTCTTGTTTCTGTGGCAAAATATTAGGTCAAAGAACTTAAGGAAGGAAGGCTGTTCCATCAAGACAGTGAGGTGGTACCATCAGGAACCTGGGACCGATGACCACAGTGTGTGCACAATTGGAAAAGAGGGGGGGATAAAGGTCGTAGTGAACCCCATTTGCCTTTTTGTTGAGTCCGGGGCCCTCAGTGGTGCCTCCCACATTGACGATGGCTTTCCCCAAGTTGCTCAACCCAATCTGGAAGCTCCTTCACAAACACGCTGAGAGATTTATCTCCCCAGCGATTCTAGGTTCTGTCGAGTTGGGAGTATTAACCTCCTCCACATCTGGTGTGGTGTGTCAAGAACTGATAGAAACAACACTTGCAGCTGTTAACATCATCACCGTGTACCCAGGGGTCCTAGGACCGCCCAACACGTGACAAGGAACTTTAAACTCTTGACCTCACTTCACCCTTATGGAAGCCGGAGGGGGTCATTCCCACAGAATAGGCAGGGCCCCTGAGGCCAAACCCACAACTAGAGTTAAGATTTAGATCTGTATGGTTCCATGCTGGGTGGTGACTGAAAGCCCTGAATAGCCTCTGTTCCCACAGGCGCTGAGCAGCAGTGTGTATAGGAATGCTTCACCCTATGGCTCCCTCAACAACATCGCTGATGGCCTGAGCTCCCTCACCGAGCATTTCTCAGACCTCACACTCACCTCCGAGGCCCGAAAACCCAGCAAGCGACCTCCTCCGAATTACCTGTGCCACCTGTGTTTCAACAAAGGACACTACATTAAAGATTGCCCTCAGGTAAGGCAACTCAGCCCAACTGGGCTTTCCCCGAGCTTCTTTCCCTGTAGATGGGTACCATGGTCTCTCCTGGGTCTTCTTTTTCGGTGGTACTGTTAAGTAAGACAAGGCTGTCTGAGGTAGAGGGCTACAGACCCCACTTGGGCCCATAACGCTCGCTCAGCAATCTGCATGGGAGGCTTCTGGACCCAAACCAGTCCCCCACGTGAGGTTCTGGCCCCTTGGGTCCCATAAGTGTTCCTGCAGAGTGGGTCCCATTATAGTGGGGCAGGAGGCAGCCGCAGCCTCTTCATAACTCTCTGGAGGCCCCATCTGCTCGCACTCACTAGGAAGGAATGTGGGCTCCTGGCCAGGAATCCAGATGTGCACCCCCTCCCTCAGCCCCACCACTGCCTCCTCTGCCTAGAGCAAGGAAGGATGAGGGTTCTTGCCTATTTGTGCCCCGGAATAGGTCAGGGTAAAGGCATCGGGTGCCAAGAGGCCCGGCATCCCTCTCACGGTGCAGGGCTGGGAGATGGAGGGGATTGGAGGCAGACCCAGAGGGTTGGGGATAGCCCCATCTGTCCCTGCACTTTGCTGTAATGAAGCAAGGCATCTGTAGCCAATGCCACTCCCTGGGTGGCTGACTCCCTGATAGATACGGGATTCTGGAGAGAGAAGACAGCAGCCATCTTTCGGCAGTTCTTTTCCCCTACTTTTTTTTCTTCACATTTTCCACTTTTTTTTCTTTAATAACGTAGTGCTAGTTTTATTTTATATACGTAATGGAAATGGAATCCCATCAATTCTGAAAAGCTATGCAGTGTTGCCATCTGGATGCTGAAAACCAGAGTGGAGCTGGGTGGGGAGCCAGGATGGGTTTGCCACCATTGCATCCTGGGCATTTCTTAGGAAGGGCTGTGCCAGACTTTGGGTCTTTGCTGCTAAAAGTCTAGCCCCAGCACAGCTCTGTTAATAGTTCCGGGAACTTGGTAGAGAAGCAGAAGCCCAGATCCGCCCTGTACCCACCTGTCAGGTCAATCTCCATGGTGACATGGGGGCATCTCCTACTGGAGTCCAACAAGGTGGGGGCTCACCAATGATGGCATCCCCCATACTCCACACCCCATCTTTCCATGGGGGCAGTGAGCAAGAGGCCCTTGGAATCCTGTGAATATGCTGGAGGTTGAGCTCCCCTTCTTCCCCAGGGTTCTCTGATTGGGCAACAGACAAAGACTCAGAGGCTGCCCACCCCTTTCCAGCTAAGCGCTCCCACCTGCAGCAGTTCAGGCTACCTCAAGAACCTCCCCACTCATGGGCAGCTTGGGAAATGGGCAAGCAAGACCCACTCACATTGAGGAGGAGACAGACCCTGTGCCGAATGTCCCCAGGCAGCCTTTCCTGTAGTGGGAGTGACTGCCTGTGTGTCAGGCTCACACGAGCCTCTTCCTGGGAGGCTGGGATGAGTTTCTTGAGCAAGGGAGAAACTCATGCATGAGGTGAGCTGGTTAGGGGAAGAACCAGGATTTTAACACAGGCAGATGAGAGTCTTTTGACTACTGGATAGAGGGTCCCCTAATTTCCAGCACAGTGTAGACACTGGCTTTTCTTCACTATGGCAGATGAGGGAGAAGGGGCCCATTGACAGTGGGACAAATGAGTCTCTGAGAGCTATAGGGCTGAGGACCCAGAATTGGTAGTTGGTTTCTCCAGAAGTACCTGGGCCACAGCCATCTGAGACCTGTGCTCTGTGCAGCCTGGATGAGCTGCCCGAGGCTGTTTATCCTGATTTGTTTCCAAACCTGACAGTATCGGGGTCTCCTGGAAGCCTAGGGTTTCCCTGCCTGCCTCAGTGGTAGAGGCAGGATTGGGATAAGGCAAAGGAGGACTCTCACTAACATCTGGATACAGTGACTTAAGGCAGGAAAAGTACCTGGCAGGGCCTGGCACAGTGGAAATGCTTGTTACAGGCTGTCTGACAGTACTCTCTTTTCTTGGACACCACCATGAAGAAAACACTCACTCCCCCCCAACCCCCTGCTGGGTACTGGATGGTAGGAATTTGGGTGGGCTGGAAGTTAGTTGGATGCTATCCACTGACTACAAGCAGCTGCTGGGTCATAGTCTTCTCTGGACTCTTGTCGCCTGACTTTTGAACCAGCTGGAGTTCTTATCCTATCAGGTGTTGAGCACAAGTCTTCCCGAAGAGAAGGAAAGGGGCAACCCAAATTTCAAATGAAATGTTATACAGCAGGTCAAAATAATTAATATGTGAGTGGAACATGGTGGCTCACCCCTGTACTATGGAGTCTGAGACAGAAAGATCACATGACTCATCAATGTCATATTATGGGTTGTCATTCCTTTTTAAGGCCAGGTGGTATTCCACTGAACCGATATGCCTTTATCGCTTCTAGTGCACAGCTAGGCTGTGTCTACCCATTACTGTGACTAGTACTGCTGTGGGTATGGGCTCACAGTATTGCTGAAAACCCTTGACTTTGGTTTTCCACTCTGACCTTTCTTGTTCCCTTCTGTGGAGTTACTGACTTTGTCTTTATTCTTTAATTTAAAAAGATTTATTTATTATTTATTTATGTATTATATATATAAGCACACTGTCATTGTCTTCATATACACCAGAAGAGGGCATCAGATCCCATTACAGATGGTTGTGAGCCACCATGTGGTTGCTGGGGACTGAACTCGGGACCTCTGGAAGAGCAGCCAGTGCTTTTAATTGCTGAGCTATCTCTCCAGCCTCTCCAACTTACTTTATGGTGTTGTTGTTGTTGTTTTATTTTATGTTTTTATTTTGATTTTTTTATTAGATACTCTCTGTATTTATATTTGAAATGTTATCCCTTCCCCCACCCCTGCTCCCATCCCTCCTACCCCTTACTTTTTAAAACCAGTTCTCTCACTGGAATTAACCAATTCAGCTACACTTCTTGGCCAACAAGCCCAGGGATCTTTGTATTTTGCCTCCCCATGCAGAGAATCTAGGCACAAGTGACCACACCAGGCTTTCACGTGGATTCTGCAGCTCTAAACTCTGGTTTTTATTGTGCACAGCCACTGAGCTACCTCCCTAGGCCCCACACCTTCCTTTATCATTGTCAGTGTTTATAACTACGAATTCCTCCATGAGCCACACTGCATGCTTCAGGGCGTCACGACTTTCATATGCCACCTAGAATTCTCTTGAGTTTTCCTTTCGGACCTACTGGCTATTCAGAAATGTGTTGTTTAATAGCCGCATACTTGTGAGCTTTCCAAATGTCTTTTGATGATTTCTGAATTTATCCCACTGTGGTCAGAGAACATGTTTTGTATTGTTCAACCCTTCAAACTGCATCTCGACTGTTGTGGAGCTCAGCGTGTGGCTGTCCTGGAGACCGGCCTGTGAGAAGGTTGGGTGGGGTGCACTGGGCTTTCTGCTAGGCATGCTGGCTGACAGGGTTGTTTATGTCTCCTGTTGCCTTCCTTGTCGATGTTCTGCCCATTTCTCTATCCATTAAATGCAGATACCAGTGTCTCCAAGTACACTGAATTACCTCTTTGTCTTCAACTGTCTGTTTTTCTTCATGTGCTTTGGTGTTGTACTCTTGTTAGGTATTCCTTATCTTTCTAATAGCTATATCTTTCTGATGAATCGATCCTTTTTTATTTTTACATAGTAACATCGTTTTTTTTTTTTTTTGTTTTAAATCCTGTGTTAGGATTAGAGGTGTAGCTCAGTGATAGAGTGCTTACCTAGCACCTGCAAGCACATCTTAGGTTGAGTCCCTAGGACCTAATCCCTACGATCAAAAGAAAATAGGACTGAAACTAACCCATGAAGTCTGTTTTTTCTTACAGTGGCATACCTGACTTTCTAGTAATTACTTTTAATCTATTCAGATATTTGAATCTGAAGTAAGTCTCTGGAGATAGCATCTAATTGGTTAGATCTTGAGTTTTATGCCCAATTTGAAAAATCCCTGCATTTTGATTGGATTCTTTAATCCATTCACCTTTAGTGTCATTGGTGTAGTTTGGTTTACTTCTACCATGAGTTTCTGGTTTCTGTTTTATACATTGTCTTCTTAATTCATCTATTTCATTCTTATTTCTTTCCTTTTTGATAGTTTTCTAATGTAGCATTTTAATTTTTAAAAATGATTTCAATGCTACTTTGTAGTGATCTACTTGTTGGGTGTGGCTTATATTATTCATCTTAATTCACCAGCACGGCACATTGAAGTACCACTCCTGACAGTTTTTTAAATGTCCTACATCCACTGCCTTTAAGATCAGAGCTTTTGTTTTGTTTTTAAGAAAAGAGGGATGTCTGAAAATAGAAGTCAAGAAACCACTCCTGCCCATTCTGACCAAGTTGGTCATAACCCATGATGGGTCCAGCGTTGGGGATCTGCTGCCTGGTAAAGTAGAGAGATCAGGATAGCATTGGACTGTCAGCTAAGGTAGCAATAGACACATGTTGTCTGCAGGGAGATCTAGGTAGTACCTGCGACCTGGGCCCAAGGTATTGATGTCTGAAGCCTAATGGGGCAGGACCCTGAGGATCTGAGCCACAATGGCTTTGAACCACCAATCCTCCAAACTTTCCAGCTTGTCATGTGTGCTTGGAGTTGGGACTATGAAGACCACTCTAAGTGTCTCTGGGGTACAGGCATGATTCTGAAATCAGCACAGCCTGGATGTCCCATTCTGCCTGAGGCACTGAGGGAGGTTTCAGAGGGGAAGAGCTAGACCAGGGAGGGAAGGCATCCCAGGCCTCTCTGGGTACTGCCTGCCCTTGTTTACAGCTGGCACTCCCAGAGGAGAGGTAGGAGGTGTGGTCAGAGCAGGTGGTGAAGGCTTGTATGCCAGGCTGTAACCCTGAGCAGTGTTGAGGGCAGGGAAGCTATCTGGGTTTAGGTAACAGGCTCACGCTAACAGTTTAAAAGATCACTCTAAGGGCATGTTGGAGGCCGGGTAGAACTCAGAGGCTCAGAACATTGCAACACAGAGGGATAATGAAAGCCCAAACCAGGAAACATTACACTTGAAGAAGAGCCAAGAGTCCCCTCCTGGCGACTGCTCCACAGCACAGACAGCATCAAGGCTGCCCATGGTCTTTTCAGGGGT
The DNA here is from genome assembly GCF_963924665.1 of Micromys minutus. NCBI lineage: Eukaryota > Metazoa > Chordata > Mammalia > Rodentia > Muridae > Micromys > Micromys minutus. The sequence goes on from NC_137981.1 coordinate 32,740,943, forward strand.
CCACAGAAATGGTTCTACTTTATATATTTTAAGACCACGAAAGGAAGTAGACATCATCATATCATCATCGTCATCATCATCATCATCATCAACATGTAATTAGGATCTAGCCTGGATATCCACACTTACACAGAAAATATAATTTTTAGCAACTTATAAAGAAAAGGCACCACAAAAGAAAAAAAAATTCTATGGGTATAAAAGTCATCAGATAGTCCTAAGAGAGACTAGTGGCTGCTTGCAATTGGGTGGTCTTGCTGATTTCAGGAAAATTCACACAGGGTCTACATGCCACCAGGAAGGACCCTGATGCTAGTAAAAAAAAGTCCATTAGAAAGAGGGAAAACGCCTTGAGTTTATGAGCTAAAAGGCCAAGTTCAAGTCATTGTTTTGCATGTTGCTATGCTCTGTGACACTGGACTCGTTGTCTAACCTGTCTGGGCCACTTTTCCACATCTGCAACTTGACCTTGCACCCCTGCGCAAGGACCCAGTATCCTTTCTCAAGGACCTCCCTTGCATGCCAAGCCTGACAGCTACCCTTTAAGCCTTGGACCTTCCTCACTCCAAAGACTGTCTGGATCAGTAGTGGTCCTTGTCTCGAGGAAGGTCCAGGGAGAGTTGTCACCTGTGCCTCCATGTCCAGCTGAGGCCCGGAGCCCAGGGGAGCATGTGCCTGAGTCAGCATGCCTGCCTGCTAATGTGATCCAGATGTCAGACGGAGCAAAACCATCGCCCCCACCCAGCTGGCAGCTCGGGTTTCTTGGAGATTGCAAAAGAAAAAAGAAAATAGAGCAGATCCCAGAACAGCTGAAATCTTAGGATGTAAATAGTTTCAGTCTTGCTAGAGGAGCCCATTGGCCTTCTGCCTACCCTGCCTGGGCTGCCTTTGGACCCCAGCCCTGCCTCCTACCACAGGCCAGAGGTGCTAGTCCCTGAGGGCTTGGGTGTTCAAAGGCGATAAGCAGAGCTGACCAGCCATATCTGACCCCAGCCTGGGTTGCCAACCCCCTCATTCCAGTCCTGACCTCACAGTAGGTTTGTTATTCTCTGGGGTCTGAGTGGGTGGAACTGCCCAGGGAACAGATGAAGAGGGACCATGGGTCTGTGGGGTTTCCCCTAAAGCACTAGGCCAGGGTCTAGAAGCTCCTTAGGGCCTTCAAGCTGACTGGTGTGGTGAGCTGAAAGGGGTTATCCTGTTCATTGAGCCCAGCTTGTGAGCAGAGGAAGGAACAGACAAGGGGAAGTTCTCAGGCTGACACGGTTAGAGCCTCCACTCTGGCCAGAGCTGCTGTAGCTTAGACTTGGTTTGAGTGTGCTTCTCAAGGGCTCATGCGTAGGAAGTTTGGTTCCACAGTGTTGATAGATGAAGTGAGAGGCAGTGGGCCTTTAAGAGGCGGGGCTTGGTGGGAGGTGGGTAAGCCATTGGAAGAAACCAAGGTAACTTCCAAGACCCTGGTTATGTCTCAAGGATTATTATGAAAGAGGGGGTCGAGGGAGGAAGATGGAGCTGAAGCACGTGGCCTGGAGAAACCGCAAGTTCTAAGGGATCTCTCATAGCTGGGGAACAGAATAGTGTAGTGGTAGATCTGCCCAGTCTAGGTGTGCAGCTTGTGTTCATATTGAGTTGTGTTTTTTTTTTTTTTTTTTTTTTTTTTTTTTTTTTTTGGGCATGGGCGTATTTGGGATGGAGAGGTTACTGCAAGAGGTGGCCTCTTAGTCTTTCTGTTGTTGGTGACATTCTACATGGTAGCTTCAAAGGACTTGATGTTAGGAATTTTAGCCAAAACTATGAGTTACGTAAACCCATTTTCTTTGGGAAGTATGAGCTTCGGGTATTTTATTATAGCAACAGAAAACAGAAAGGAGCACTGATGAACTGATGGGGAAACTGAGGGTTTTCCCACAGAACCTGCACTAAGGTCATTTTATGAAAAGATGTGGGGGGCACAAAGAGAGCCAGAAACAGGGAAGGGAGGGAGGGAGGGAGAGAGGAAAGAGGAGGAGGGGAACAGATAGGAGGGAAGAAGGGATAATGGAGGCTAACAGCATCATGTTGTGATTCGGCAGAGGGCAGGTGGCAGGGGAAATGACTCCCCTGGAACCAAGGGTGGCTGCCTTGGGGACCTGGGATGTGCTGCTTTAGCACCTGACATAGTACCTGGAATGGCATGGGTGCCCAGGGAACGTTCTCAGGAATATGGCTGGGAGCCTGTGGCTAATGCTTGGTCCAGAGTCTCAGGGGTCCTGGTATTGGGAGGTGTCAGGACTCATGTATCCTGGCCTTCCCTTCCCCCATCCCTACTCTCTGAGATCCTCCCCCACCTCCCCACTGCCTCATACCATGCCAGTGTGGCTTCTTTCCAGATGTGAGCCTCTGGGAAAGTGAGCCAGTCTTTCTAGGTCTTGTTTCCTCCTATTTCCAGTAAGGATACTGAAAAGTCCTGCCTCAAAGCATTCTGGGAGTAGCTGTTTATCGGAAGCTCTCCCCAACACTCTCTGAGCACTTACACTAAGTTTGTTAGTAGATGTTGTTATTTTTAGGCTGCAGGTCAGCCCTTCCAAACTAGATTGGGTGGTAGCAAAAGTCTGGAGTGTGCCTCAGAGCTGTGGAGTCCCCAAGAGGGTTCTGGGTCTCCCCTTCTCCCCTCTGTCAACAGAAGGAGCTATTTCAGGGATGGGTCGTAGGGGGCTAGGTGACAAGATGACTTCCTCAGGGACTTTGGAGGAACAAGGGACAGTTCAAAGAACTTTGGACCATACGGGGAACTTTCTGTAAGAGGCTCAGGGGATCTGTCCTGCTCAGGGTGGTACCCCAGGGAATGGCTGGAGCAGCACAGCTGTCAGCTCCTGCTGCCTCCCCTGGAGGGATGGACTTGCCAGGTCCTCACCCCACCTAGCACAGTCAAGAGGGCACATTGCAGAGGCAGCATTCGAGTGGAGAAAGAGGGGTGTGGTGCAGGGCATGTGACCGGAAGGAGCTGTGGACCCAGTTTCACATTCTCAGCTGATGGTTCTCTTTTTAAGCATCATACAGGATAAGAAGGGGTCCCCAGTGTCTCCATGATCAGTGGGGGCTTCATCTCCTAGATCCTGAGGGATGGAGATGAGGGCAGAACCTGAAAAGGAGGGCTCATCTCCCAGCCTTGAGCAGCTTGAAAGGCCTGGAGGACAACGCTGATTTTGTGTTGGTCAGCGTCACCATCATAAAGCGTCTGACTCACGCTGGTGTTCTAAAGAGGTTTATCAATAGAGCCTGGAGGTTCCACCATATCTGAGCTCAGGCTCAGACTGGGGCCACCCCTTGGCTGCATGGCTGCGTGGCTAATGGTGGTGGCAGAAACACACGGGAGGGCGTGAGTGATCCAGTACAGAGCAGGGAGAGAGGCAAGGGCTTGAACTTTTCTCACGGCTGTGTTCTCTTGGGACTGTTCAAGGATGAGCTGGCTTCGAAGGCTTGGGGTTCTCGAAGAGCCTTCCTGAGACTCAGACTTTAGTTTTGTGCTTTGCTACTGCACACCTCTGGCTGGGAATGGGTTCTCTTCCATTGCTGGCTACACTGCACCCTTCCCTTCCCTTCCCATTTTCTCCAGTGGCTGTTGAACCTAAATTCTTGGGGACATGTGCATTTACACATACATATGCATATGCACACACATATACATGCACCCACATGTATGTACATCTACATGTACACATAAACATGGACATGCACACATGTGTGCACACACACACACTTGCACAAGTGCATATGCACATGTACATACATACTTGGTATTTTCCAAGCTGCTAAGCCCTACCTCATGCTATACCCCATTTTGTGCTACCTTAACCTAACTGCTTCCCTCCTGTTCCCTTCAGAGCCTAACTTGAGACCACCTCCCTTGGGACTCCTCCCCAGCTGTTCCATACCTGTGGGAACCTGGCCTTATGGCTGGGCTGATTCCTGATTCCTTCAAATACTCACTGGCTCAAGCTCCAGAAGGAAAGCAGGTCCTCTAGGATCAGCTGGAGTGTGAGGAGGCCTCAGGCTCTGTTGAGTTGAAGGCAGGACAGGAAATTGGTTGCTGGTAGGGCTGCTCATCGCCCTGTGTCTGGTTCTGATCAGCTTCAAGGGAGTTTAGAGGCAGGATAGTCAACTGGGTGACCTTGAATAAGTCTCATGCCTTTATGCCTCAGTTTTCCCTTCTGTATAGTGGGTCTATGAACACACATCCGGCCTGTCCTTTAAGGCTTCTGTGAGAATCTTCTGAGCTGACAGCTGTATGAAAGGAAACCCAGATAAGCACAATTAAAGGGCCTGAAAAGGAGTGACTGTTTCTGGACCTCAGGAGGCCAGCCTGGAGTGTGGTCCTTGAGCCAACTGTTGCTTTGAGAGGCTTAGAAATGCAAGCTGGGATTAAGGGTGTGGTGTGGCTCAGTGGCAGAGCTCCTGCCTAGCACAGGTTCTCTTTGGAGCAGCATCAGAATGGATGTGGTCACTCCTGCCCATACCAGAATTCAGGAACGACTGATTGTCCCACAGCACAGTGAGCCTTACTTCCCTGTCCTGGGCTCAGGAGCATGGACCTTCCTTCTGGAGTCTGATGAATTGCCTAGGAATTCCCACCTTGTTACAGGAAATTACCTTGCTAGTCTGCTTGTGATCCTCAGGCATTGGGTGAAACAAAGCAAGGGGCTGACGGCCCTGGTGAGGCTGCTCCAGTTGGCTTGGGAGTCAGCAAGACCACCAGGGCTGGAACAGGGCAGACAGAGTTGAGGGAGCACCCTCAGCTGGATGCAGGAAGCTGGGGCTTCCTCTAAGCAAACCAAAGGTGTTTGTTCCCAGGCAATCACCATTCACACGGGGACAAATCACAGCTGGAGTGTTTAGACCTATGACAACACGACTTTCTAACCAGTTAGGAGCACACATGGAAGGACACTGAGAGCCTCCATCCCTGAAATGGATGGGCTCGCTGTGTGAGGACCACAGTAGACCAGGGAGAGGTGGAAGCAGTCTCTCACCAGCCTCCTGCTCTGAGACAGTTCCGGTGTGCCTGTCTTTTATCATCATGACATAACGCTGTCATGTACAAAGGCCATGTTGAAGACTGTGTATGGAACTGAGTTATAAAATGGAACACACACACACACACACACACACACAAAGTAAATTGATGATTTTGTGTTAATCTGCACTCAAAGCTATCCTGGGCTGTGTGAACCTAACAGGCTGGACATACCTATCGCTCTAGACAAGAGAGGTCATAGCATTTGTGTAAGTCCATAACTAGGCCCAGACTGTCACAGCAGAAGTCCTGGATTTTAACTGCTGTCTCCTACTGTGAGTGAGGATTGGCATTAAGGACCCTGGTGACTCTCCTGGAGGCCGTTTAGTAGGCACTGCCCATAAGTGACTGTCTTGACCTGCTGGTACCCAGGATTCTAACATCACACCAAAGCAGAGGCTCCTCTAAGGGGGCAACTGAGTCCCTGGAGCCCAGGGGGTCCAAAGAGGGTACAAGGAGAGGCTTAGGGGACTTGGGCCTGGTGTAGAGGCTGAGAGACACTTCTGTGTGTCCTTGGGCTAGTTGTTAAGTCTCTGTTTCCCTATAGCAGGAAAGAGGTATTGATCCCCAATCGGTGATGCTCCTCTGGGACTTCCCCTCAGGAGTACCTCAGATGCTCTGTCTTGTTTATTTGGAGGTGCTGTAAGTGTTGACTAGAGCAGGCTGGGACACAAGACTTGTCTGGATGGTCAAATGATTATGACAGAACTGGCCATGGTGTCCAGGTAGGAGAGCTCTTGGTGCCCAGAGTAGCAGATCTGCAAGCGAGCAAGCACCATGTCCTTCTAAGGTTTCAGGGCACAGTAAATTCCAGGGCTTCTGCCCACTCAAGCCTGTGCTTCATCCCAGAACCTTGGTCCAAGCGGCCATAGAGCTTGTGACTTGGAAACAGGCTTTCTTCCGGGTGGCTCTAGCTCCTGGGCTGTGGGTTGTGCCGTTTCAGATATGAGGCTCTCTGATCTGTTCATGGCTGATTTTCGGCATTCTCGGCCTCACATGGGTGTCTGGGTTCTCAAGGGCTCTCATTCTGGAGATGAAGTCTCTTGTCTGAGCCTGGTGTACATTGCCACCCCCAATTATAGAAGCTGAGATGTGGCACTGTTGTAGGCTTCACTCTGGCAGAGTCTACGCTCAGCAACTCTGCAATAGTCTGCCAGACCGACTAGGCCAATGGCTATAAAAGCCAGGGGTCTGGCCTTTTGTCTTCTAGAGATGTGGCAGTGATCCTGGACACAGGCTACTCTGTCTTGCCTTGAGGGGACAGTGAAACGGGAAAGCAGGACTCTGTAGCACTCTTGGCTCCACCCCCAACACTATAGCAGAGGAGTCAAAGCTGGAGGAGACGAAGGCACCTTCCACAGCAGGGACAGCGGCGCAGGCACGTGGAAGCACCTCTTGATGGTGTTTTGTATCAGTGCATCTCACAGCTGAGCTCTTGGTGCCCAGAGCAGCAGATTAGGCTTCAACATGAGGGGTTATCATATACAAAGACTCCTCAAACTCTGCTCTGACAAACACACCCCAATTCCAGGGAGAGAACAGAGGGCTAGGAGTGGGGGTGAGTTGCTCAGTAAGAATGTTGCTGTTATTACACAATCCTTCCAGTTAGCCAGGCCTTTTTATATAGAACCATCCTGTCTCTATAGGACCCAAATGACCTTCAGCCTCTCTAAGGTAACAGAGAGCATTCCAGTCCCCCAGGAGTATATTCTATGTATAGCCTCATGATTTCACCAAACCTAGGAGGGCTCTCTCAGCCCCATGTGACTCTGACCCTAGGCCATTTTCAAGCCATGTAGACTACAGTCGTGCCTAAGGACTGGTGTCCCACCCGGTCCCCTCCAACCCCCACCTCAGTGATGCTAGAATGTCAAACCTGGAGCCATGACACAAAATGTCACGCCTCGTGTCCCTCACTCTCCTTGAACATGGCCCTGAACCTCTCTGGTTTCATCCATGCTGAGCATAACTGAGAGAAGGGCCACCTGCAAGGACAAATCGGAACACCCACAAGGGGCAGAGGCTGCCCACATGCCTGCCAGCTTATCAGTCTTGACACAAAGCCTGCCTCGGAGAAAGCGCATGCTTGCTGAAGGAGACTGGGTGGCCACCCTTATAGCTGTGTTAGGTATGAGTGAAATTATGCTTTTTTGGGAAACCTGGGTTTTTAAGAGGCTATCAAGGTACAAGGAGGAGGAGTCTAAAAATGTATGAAGTACTAGGTGCACTGGTAATGGGGAGGACGATGTTGGCAATGGTGTTGGTGATGGCGTTGACGGTGGCTGTGGTAATAACAGTGGTGGTGACGGCGATGGCAGGGATGTTAACAGTGATAATGATGGTGATGACGATAGTGGTGGTAGCCATAATTGTGAGGATGGCTACTCTAAACGAAATTCCAACCAATGAGCCAACCGCTCTCCTCCCTACTGGGAGAATGGGATGATGCCAACATAAGACTCAGAGAGAGGCAGAAATCCCTCTATATTCTTGCTGCTTCTCAGCGGCACTGCACTCAAGCCCAGGTCTCTTGTGCATGAAGAGATCAGTTGTCATTTGCCCTCATTGGCTGAGAAGCTGTGAGCCACTAGATGGGTAGTGGCCAACTCTTTGTGGGGCTACCCACAACCGACCCGTGGCAGGGACAGGATGACTTTTCTCCCCAGGAAAGATGGAAGAATTGTGGGGTGTCCTCCTCTTTCCCACAGGGTTCTTTTCTTTCTTTTTCTTTTTCCGGATTTTTATAGAAATCTAGAGCTGCCATGGCTACGTACCCACTCCCAGTCCGCCTCGGCTGTGGAGATGCGCATGCGCGCAGAGCCTCCGAGGCGGGGCATTGCGTAGGGGTGCACGGCCTTCATGCCAGGACTGTGCGTATTACAACAGGGCCAGGTCTGCGCTGTGTGCCTCTCCCTATCCAGGAGCTGGAAAGTAGGGGGAAGCCTCACCAATTTGTTTCCTCGCGGATACGCAGATGGTTTGAGACATTGCTTTAAGTCTATTGAGTGCCCTGTCTGCATGCTGCACACCAGAAGAGGGCACTAGATCCCATTGCAGATGGTTGTGAGAAGCCCATATGGTTGCTGGGAATTGAACTCAGGTCCTCTGCAAGAGCAGCCAGTGCTCTTAACCACTGAGTCATTTCTCCAGCTCTGCTGCTCTTTTCTTGGCCACTCTCAGCCACTGTCATTTGGCTTAGCAGGAGGATCCAGGTCATCACGAGGTGTGAGGGACAAACTCTCTCATGCTTCCCTCCCTGTGCATTGAGCTGCCCGGCCTGACCTGCACATAGGTGTCTGTATGGACAGAGCTAAAGCACCAGCTCCCTATCTGCTCCCCATCCCTAGATGGTATCTCAGCTCCCAGGAGTCTTGCCTTTTAGGCCACTGGGAACACAGACAAGCTAGGACAGACAGTGAGGCGCATGTGAGCAGGTTGCAGGGACTGGGGATGGCACCTGAGAGCTGCTAGGACTAAAGCCTCTGCCTCAGCTGTAGCAACAGGAAAGTGCTGAACCCCAGTAGGCCTTCCTGGGGTTGTGGTAGCAAGCCTCAGAAAGTGCGGCAGAGTCCCAGGACAGCGGGGCCCATCAAAGCATGACTCTAGGACATGCAGGGGAAGCCGCAGTCCCTGTTTCTCACCCTCTCCACAGCACTGAATGCCAGGGCTCCATCTTGCTTGCTAGTCAGGGTTTGGTGCTGCTGGAAGCCTCTGCCCAGAGCATCCTCTGCTGTGTTTAAGGCCAGTGAGAGGTGATGAGACCGGGGGACATCTGTGCTTCATACCTGGAGGCTGGAACCCTGGGCTTTCTGTCCTTCCGACTTGAGTTTCAGTGTCCTGCCTGAGCTGCCTCTGCTGTGGGCTCAGCCTCTTTCTCATTCACCCTCCTTCCTGGCCCCAAGGAATCACTCTGGGGTCTAGCAGGCCTCTTGGAGTTTTGAGGCCTGCCTTAGGGTGTTCCACAAACCCTTCCAGCTCACCTGCTAGGGAGAGAACCAGCCTCTATCTGTGCAATTACAGAACAGCATCAGAATGCTCAGCCCTGCCTCTGGACCAGCTTTGGGGTGGACCCTTTGCCAGTGCTCACGTCTGTTGGCCTCATGTCATCACGTGGCTGTCCCTTGTGCTGCGTCCTGCTCTGGACTTGGCCGGATCTCCCCCATCCGTCTCTATTGCATGGACGCAGCCCTGCCCAGGCTCTACTCACGTCACCGGCACAGAGGAGCTTGCCTGCAGAGTGCTGTTCATAGTTTCTCCCTGCCACACGTGCCAGAAGGACTTCAGAAGGCCACAGGGACCATACCATATCCATACCAATCCTAAACTGTGGTTTACCATGCCTCCTGGGCTAAAAGCCAGCCTTGTGATAGATTTCTGGGGCCCCTGAGGTCTAGCCTTTGCCCCTCCAAGGCCTTCTTTGTCACCTTCAGGCTTTCTGTCACCCAGCGCTGCCCTGACAGCAGTGAACCGTCTTCACTGTGACTTTTATTTTTGGCATTCCCCCATATTCCTTGACACCTTCTTACCACCCCCAATATTCATGTTCCAGTTCTGCTCCTTTGATGGGCAGATCAATGCTCAACTGGTTTCTCTTTTCTGTTCACTTATTGTGTATTTATTAAGCTCCTACCGTGTGCATGGCAGGGACCACAGCTGACAAGGAAGGGGTAGTTCACATTCCTGTGGTGGTGACAGCATAAAGAAACAGAGACAGTACAATATAAGTCACAGTTCAAACAGGGCTGTCGAGGACCACCTCTCTGAGGACGGGACAGCTTGATTAGAGACAAGCGAATCGGAGAGAAAATGTTTGATGACCTGGAGCAAGATCATTCCTGGCAGAGGGAAGAAGAGCAAATGCCCAAAGGCCCCACGGACATCCAGGCAAAGAGGTTCTCCGTCTGATGGCTCCAGCTCAGAGGGCACTCAGGCTGCTTGGGATGGGCTGAGGTTCACAATTTTAAGACTGTCCCCAGTGCCACTGTCCCTTCTCTTCATTCCCCTGCCTCAAGCTGGGCAGCTCTTCTCTAGGGAACACAGATGGGTGCTTGTCTGAGATTCCCCCTCCCCCCACCATCTCAACACGTGCAGTGGGGACAGGAAGTGTCAGATCTCGCCTCCCAGCTGCCTGGTGGGATGCCACCAAGCCAGCCAGGACAGCCTGCTTGGGAAGGTACAGAGGCCTCATTGAGCCAGCTCTCTGAGCCAGCAGGGAACAATAACCACACTGAGAACCAGGAACACTGGCCAGCATGCTTGTTCAGGAAGTTGCCAGGCCACTACTGCCCCATTCTGTGCCACCCTGCCCCCAGCCCTCTCTCCTCTGGCTTCTCAGCTTAGGGGATGGCAGATGCCATGGCTAGTTTGCTCTGGTCAGGGCTGCTTTTCGCTGGACCCATGCTGTCCCTGAAGAGGGAGAACTACAGAATCCTGGGCATACTGTCTATAGATAGGCACAGGTGCAAGGACTGGAGGAGCCCATGGGAAAGGGGTGTGCACCCTGGGAACCAGATAGGAGCGCTTCCAGGAGGAAGAATTGTGGTTCTAAGGCACATATGTAGCCAGGGTCATGCTTTGAAGGCACAGTATCCATGAGGCATTGGAAGAGCTGGTATGAGTGATAGGCTAGGAGGAGGAGGGACAGAAAGGAGGAAGAGGAGGAGGAAGAGGAAGAGAAGAGGAGGAAGAGAAGGAAGAGGAAAGAAGCCATGGTCAGGGTTACGCATCACTCAAACCATTTGCTTCTTAATCCTGAGTGCTGTTTTATAGGTGGGACATTTTTTTCCAGAAAGATCTTCATTGACATCCTGTTGTATTTGCCGTCCGTTTTCAGGGGCAGCTGCAAATCCCTGATGGAAAGCAGCTGGGGTCAACACCCAGGTGCAGACTGACCTTCCTGACCTCCACACACCCCCACTCCCACCTGCTGACAGATGGGAAAACTGAGCCGGGGACCACAGGGCATGGTGGTGGGTGTTGGGCGGTCAGGAAGGATCTACCTTTAAGCAGATCAAGTCATGAAATTTCAGATTCTAAGAAGGAAGGGTCCATATTGCCCCAGATACCCTACACTGTGGCTTCTATACAGTGTCAGATCTTTGTTGGGCTCCATTCCGGCATCGTCTTCCTTCCCAGCAGCCGGAATTATTCCAGTAAGATACTCTCTGTGTGTCCTTGTTCACTGGCTGAAAGTTCACCAGGTTGGGCTGTGTACTATTCCAGAGCCTGAGATATATGCCTAGCACATTCTGGTTGAGTGTATGAATGGGGTGCAATGGGGCAGGCGGGAAAACATGCCCAGTCATTGACTGTAGCCTAGCACCTTCTTAGGTGCTTCTTCACCCATCACTGACCTACCAAAGACAAGCAGGGGACCTGGGGACAATTAGGTAGTCACACACATGTCATTATATAGGAAGCAGCCAAGCCAGTGGCTTCGACAGACCCTGCAGAGAAACTGAGGCCGGGGAAGCTGAGCCACAAGCCATTGATCTTTCAGACAGGGCAAAGAGTTGAGTTGGGGTGGCCTGGCTTCTGTCCAGGCTTTGGAGCACCCACTCCGGCTGTCAGCTTCCATGTCTACAGCTCAGGGCTGACGGCTCCCGACAGCTGGGCCCATCGGGAGCCACATATGCTGGTGCCAAGGCAAACACTGGTGGGGAGGTGGGGGCAGGAGGTGTGGCTGTCCCATTCCTCTCCTTTCCGATTAGACCGCCGCAGAGCAGAGCCAAGCAGCCAGGTCTGCACTGCAACCATTGTTTCTGTGATGGTTTCCAGATGCTGCGGACTCACAGGTTTGGGGCTTGGCCAAGGAGCCAGCCCCACCCCCACCCCCCACAAACCACCCCTGCCAGTCTTGTGCTACACTGTTCCATCCATCCAGCCTCAGGCTGACAACTTCAAGCCTGCAACCTGCCCAGCTCCTGGGCCAAGGAACCCAGGCTGCGTTCCTGGCCCTCACTCTTAACTTCCTGTGTGGCTTAAGGAGGCTGCTTGCCTTCTCTGAGCCTTATTTCCTGGGCTATAAAATGGGCAGCAAGGGTAGCATCACGGTACTCAGGACTCTTCCCAAAGTGGGGCCTCAGGCCAGCAGCAGCCCCCTAGGGATGAATTGAAGATGAAGATTCAGGGACTCCCGGGTTGGGGCCCGCCTTGTTACCCCGCTGCCTCCTCAGGGCGGCCCAGGCACGAATAATCCTAGGGTCAAAAAGATAAGAGCTGACTTCAGAGGCTTTGGGGTGACCAGAGACTTTGCTTGAGATGAGGAAAAGGGGTTAAAACACTCACCTCAGTGTGTGGCAGGGTGGCCATGCCCCAGAGAGACTCCAGCTCCAAAGTTACAGGTCTTTGGGACAGGCACTGTGTGTCTGTGCCTGGGGCCACTGATTATCGACACTGCAAAGGAGTTGTGGGCAGGAGTGCGTGTGCCCCCATCACTCAGTAGCCTGCAGTGAAATCTGGAGCTCTGTAAGAGGTGAGAGACCAGAAGCCTCTGGGCACAGAAAGTTGTCAGGGAAGTTTCTAGAAGAAAATACCACTTCCTTTAGATATGACTAATTTGACACAATATGTGAGGTTGTAGGACTGAGGTGGGTCCTGAGTGCAAGAATGACCAATCACTAAGCAGCCCCAGACCTGGCTGACTTTTGTAATGGGTCCCTCTTCTTCCTCCTCTGGATTCTTGTGGGTGAGGCTGCTCCTAGACAAGGGCAAGGAGACCAGCTGGAAATAAGACTGTACAGGAAACACTCAATACAATGTGTGAAATCCACCCTGGGTTTCCACCCCAGCTCTGCTACCTCCTGGCTGTGTGACCTTGAGTGAACTGCCACCCTCTCTGTGCCTTGAATTCATCGTCTATAGGACTTTATAGTCCAGCTTCTGGGGAGAAGCTCTGGAGTGTTCCATTCTTTGTCCTGCTGAGCAAGCACTTCGTTCTGGAGGACAGTGGGGAAGGGGTGAGTGGGGAAGCCTTCAGATATAGAAGCAGGATGCAGATGTGGATTTTTGGCCTTGCTTCCTGCTGTGACCCCCTGGGCAGGAGGCTGACTAGAGGCTTCTCACCTGCAGGGCACTTTCTCTCAAGAGGTGGGACAATCAGGTGTTCTACCCACACAGTGGCACCTCATACCCACTTTTTTTGTTTTGACCACCAGCTGATACCCAGGAATCCTCAGAAGAGCTGCAGATTCGAGAACTGGGCACTGGGGTCCCCCGCCCCCCACTCCTGCCCATTTGGATCACCACAACTGGACCTCATATGCCAGTGACAGAATCAGACAATAGTCAGAGGTCCAGGGCTCAAGGCCAGCCTCCCCTTTACTTAGTGACCTTAGACAGATGACTTAACCTCTCTGGGCCTTCCTTTTCACACACTGAAGCAGTTATTACTAAGTCACAACTCAAGTGTGTAGCAGGCCTCAGCTGGACTGGACACAAGGCAGGTCTCCTGTGGGCTCATAGGTGTGAGGCTAAAGCTTGCATTTGTCAGCTTTCCAGGTGAGGAGGGGAACGGCCTGAGTCTAGAACTAAGGATGAAAAGGCAGGCCAGGCAGCTGGCAGCTGAGGAAGCCCCAGCCTCAGGCTCCTGCCAGATTTGCCCCAAACAGCTGACTTCAGCGTCCCCCATCCAGGGTGGAGCGGATCTCTTTTTTGGCACTTGGCCACCCCACACCCTTCCCCCATTGCTATTTTGAGCTGAGCTCACTGTCCCCTCCTCCCATAGCTGTGGCCCTCACACCCAGAGTCTCTCTGTAGCCTGTAGCCTCTCCACCTCCTACACACAGTCACCTACCTGTCCCTAGAACTGGGCAGGACCTCCTTCCAGCCAGGTGGACAGGCTCTTCCAGGGAAGACCTCGTGGGGTGTATAGCAGACTGTACATCCAAGGAGAGTCATTTTAGGGATGTGCAGAACCCTCCCCAGGGCAGACCTATCCTTTCTCCAGGTCTCCTGTCTGAGAGACCTGCATTCTTTATTCTTCTGCTCGAAAACTCATGCCCAAGGCCTCTCCAGCCACTCCTAGGAGAAGCAGGGGAACCCTTGCATGCACACACACACACACACACACACACACACACACACACTATGATGAGCCAGGAAAGTTTGCAAAATGTCTTTAAATACTGAGATGAACTCTGAGTTTGGCATCTGGATATGGGTTTTAGGGAAGGACATGGCCCAGACCACACAGTCCCTTGACGTCCAGCCTTCTCTAGAAGAAGGTTCTCAGCTAGCTACTAACAAGGAATAACAGAGTTAGAATCCTTGGAGACCGATTAACCCCAGGGAGACTGACAGAGCACCTCTGAGCTTTGCCCTTGAAGGATATTGGAAAAGCATTAGTGCTCTAGGGTACCAAAGGAGCAGGATAGAGCTGAGTGTACTGTTATTGGCTAGAAGCTGAGTTTGGTTTTTAAATTTTGAGTCTGAGTTTTGCAGAAAGAGTTACTAAAGGCTAAGGTTAGGGCAGCTGGGGCCAGATGAAAAGAGGACTAATTGTCACATGCACATGTGTCGTCTCTGTCCTTCAGTACTGGGCACCTCACGTCTGGAGTGGCCACTGAAATTCTTGTTGGGGTACTGCCTAGCTGAACTGGGGTCATGTCTGTTTCAGGAGAGAAGGGAATCAGTAGAAGAAAAGACTTGCTGAATGGATTCGAAAGAACACATGGTGTACACAGGGTCCTGGGCTCTCACTGGAAGTGGCCAACAGTCACCAGCAAGCTGCAAATCTTCCCTTCTCACCTCCCTCCTCAGACACTTCTGCAGCCCAAGTCTGAAGTCACAGCAGGGAGGAAGGCTGAATCCTTGCAATGCTGGTCATTCCACCCCTCCACAAAGGCCTCTCTTCCCCTCCCTGCCCTCAGCCCCAATCCCATCCCTGCGGCCAGTGGAGGGAAGCCAGAGGCAGGAAACAGATAGCCAGGGAGTGGCTGTGCACATGGTTAGAAGTCCTGGCTTTTCCAAAGAGTTTTGCTCGAGATTACTTCCAACAGCCTGGTGTGGGATTTGGAGAGCAAGCTCTGCTTCTATGGTTCGTGACACAGCCTAAAGGCATGTGGTGTGCTGGGGTGGGGGTGGGGTTCTCTGAACCTCTCTGGGTCCTAGGGAGCCTTGTGGTCTCTCTTGTGGGGTTCGTTGTTACCAATGTGTGTCCTCTTCTCTCTTGGTTGATGTCACCCAATATTGCCCCCTTCCTTGTCACCCTGCAGTAGCCTGTCCTTTCCTCCCTTGCTTCTCCCGGGGTCTCCCCCTCCTCTCTGTCTTCTCTCTATCTCAACCCACAACCCCCTCCCCAGGGTTTTCCTGAGGCCTTTTCCTGTCACTGTGAAAGCTTCCATTGTTCCCTGGACTCTTACAGACCCTAGTGTTGTGGGTTAGGGATGGCATTTTTGTGGAGTGGGAGGGGGTGCCCCGGGGGCTGGGCCTTCTGGGTCCATGTGGGGCTGTGGCAGGAACCCAGAAAAGGGAGGGGGCTGGCTAGGGAACATGGGCAGTCGCTGAACTCAGACAAGGAGGCCCTTGAGGCTCAGAGGAAGCCAGCCTGGCTTCTCTCAGTGGCCTCTGTCCCAGCATCCTGCAGGCTGGATGTCCCCAGCCCACCTGTCCCTCCACAGCCTGCTTCCTCTAGGGTTGCTGGAAGGCCGCAGTTGCCAGGAGTGGGCTACCGCAGCTTGGGGCCTCCTGACTGTCTGGCTGTGCTGGGCAGACATAGGCGTTAGAGGATTACAGTTAGAGAGTTTCTGAGGTACAGAGGAGGCAAAAGTACAGGTTGGCGCACTGGTTGGAGTCTTGACCTCAGGCATGACCCTATGAAGAAGGATGCCTCTTTACTCTGCCCTAAGCCTCAGTTTCTTCCTCTGACACCAAGTTCAAAGGCTGATTTTGAGGGAGCTGTTGCACTAGTTAGAGATTGTCACCTGGGAGGCCAGGGTAACCTCTGCCTGCAGACAGTTCATGTCTCACAAAAGACATGAATCTTTTTGGGCTTGACCTTAGAGGCTGTGGCCAGGTGTGGGCTGTGAGCCTAGAAAGTGTCTTCTTTAGAAGGCCCCAGACTGCTCTGTGAAGGCAGGACAGTCCCTTGTTCATTATCTTGTTTATTTCCATGTTCCTGGGATTTTCCACAAAGTATGGTCAGAGTGAGTGTATGACACATGTTAGTTGAATGAATGAATGTTGACATGTCAGCCTAGGGTCACAGGTCAGGGCGTTGTGTTATTCGGGGCATGATTGTTCTCTTGTTTTCTTAGCCATTTCGGGGAAAAGCCAGGCACTGGGTGGAAAGTGTCAAACTGGAGTCAGCGGGTAGGGTTCAAGTCTTGTTTTCACAGGAGTGGGGCCTTGTGCAGGAGCCCGGGCTGTCTGTAGCTCATAGCCATGCTAGTTGAAGGTTACGGTCTCTTCCAGAGCCCCATCTCTCACGATGGGCAGACAAAGAAACAGGCTCCAAGAAGGGCCTGGAAGAGCCAGGGCCTAACATCATATCTGCTTCCCAAAGCTTGTTTACTTGGAACTGAAGGGCTCAGGAGAGGCAGCAGGGAACCCTAACCTTAACCCATGCCTCTTTAGCTTAACCATAGGAAGTCCATGTCAGATCCTGAGACCCAGGGCTGGTGTCCCCAAGGCCACCTTAGCAGCCAGGCTGCATGAGCTCACACAGACAGACAGGGCAGGATGGGGCTGGCTGGAAGCCCATCTGTTCTTAATTTCCTCTCTCTGCCCCTCTGGCTCTGGCCAGAGCTTCTCTGGGTGCATGAGGCCAACTCAGGGCTTCATGAGGAGGGTGCCCAAGAGGCTGCCAGGCACACACCGAGTGAAATGATGACTGTCCAAGGAGGTGAGTGACTCTGCCCAGTGGCTACCTATGCCATTTTGGAAACAGGGAAACTGAGGCCCAGAGAGACCTGTGACAGTGGTAACTACTTCCTGTTTCTCACCTCCCTGACAAGATGCTGTCCTGTACATTCTGTTCTGGCCAGGGTCTGTCCTCCTAGGTAGCTAGAGGAGGTGAGGCCCACTGAACTCAGAATAGGCATCCTACCCTGCTGCCTGCTCCTGCGAACAGCGTCTTTGTCATGCTCTACCTGAAGCACCAGTAGCTATTGTGGCTGGCATCCCTGCAAAGAAGGGGCCGTGAGGGGCCCAAGTGTACTCAAGAATGACTCGCTCTGTATGGATTCCAGATAGGGGTCTCGGACAAGGATGAAGTAGCTCTGCGGATCATGGTCCAACAGAACCAGCAACCAGAGTGCCAACCCTTTGCCCTCTCTACTATCCACAGCTGCAGGGATAACGGTAGGGACTAATGTGGAAGAAGTCGCCTTTGATTCCAAAGGGTTCCCACTGCCTGAGGAAAGCCCCAGGCGCCCTCTGGTGGGTAGGGTGGGTAGTCGCCATTGCTGTCCTCTAAGTAGAGCTTGCTCAGTGTGGAAAACATAAATTCATTAGGGCAGATCCTGTACAAAAATAAATCCATCCACAGACCCATGCCCTGCAGGCAAATTCTGAAACCTTCTAGCCTGTTCCCTTGGACTGTTTCTCATATGTGTTTCCATTTCATAGTAAGCCATCTCTCGCCCTCCCTTCCCTCAAGCACTTTCCCGAACATCTAGCAACACTCACTATAACTTTTAAAAATTTACGTTTACGTATGCGTGCATGTTGGTGCCGTCGCAGCGAGTGCCCCGAGGTCAGGGGACAACTTGCTGCAATCCGTTCTCTTCTTCTACCATGTGGTTTCCAGGGATCAAACTCTAGTCCCCAGGCTTGGAGGCAAGTGCCTCTCCACTCACTGAGCTACCTCCTGGGATGTTCACCGTAACTATCTCCATGGCTCGCAGTCATGCATCCCCTGGGAACATCTGGGACCTGCTGAGGATTGTCCCATTCCCGGGTCTTCACTGACCTAAATCACATCGAAGTAAGATCGTTCAGCCAGGTTTTAAATGTCCATTAGAAATGTAGTAGGACATAGCTGTCCAGCCTCTGCTCCCAGCAGCATCTGATGGTGGCTTCCTATCTGCCTCAGGGGCGGGCCTTCACTAGCTCTCGGAGTCCAGAGGACTATGAAGCCTGGATTTCTCTCAGAGTTACCAGGCTCAACTTCCTGACCAGGGCAAAGGTCCCCTTAGCAAGCTTCCTGATAGTTGTTTACCGGGGCTCTGCTTACATTGCCTTAGGGACAGGGGACTCACTACCTCCCAGGCCTTCTCATGAACTTATGGAAGGCTAATACGGCCTCATTCTGCTGAATGAATATTTCTGGTAGAAACTCCTTCCCCTCTTCTCTCCCCCCCTCCCCTCCAGCTTTGCTGGCTCTGCCCATCCCCCACCGGTGAGTCCTCCTGCCTCTCAGGTTGCCTTTCTGCTACTGTTCCAGCCATACTCTTAAGATCTGAAAGCCCTTCTTCCTTCCCCAGCTCCATCCTGGATTCCTCATCTGCCATCTGTCAAATCTCCTGGCTACCATGGTACCTAGGACCCGTTTGTGGTTCCGGGAGTAGCTTCTGGGACCCACTGAGCCATTTCTGTGCTCTTGGCAGATGTCATTCCCTGGTGTGGGTGGGGTAAATGGGGTAGGAGGTAGCCTGGGTCAGGAAAGCCTACCCGGGCCTGGCAGCCTGCTTGGCTAAGTGGTAACCCTGCAGAGCTGTGTGTTGACATTTATGAGCCCAGTCCAGGCCTCTGCAGTGAGGAGGCAAAGGGAGGCAGTCTCTGATAAACGGCCTTCTCTCTGGGCTCTGGGCCCTGCCCTCTATGGTCAGTATAAACAATGTTGGGACAGAGCCTTCCAGGAAGTGGCTCCTTGAAGCTGCCTGCCTGCTGGCCTCTGTCCCTTCTCTCTGCTGTTTCTAAAACTTGTCCTGTCTGCCACCTCTGCCCCCACCCACAAGCTGGGTTGGCTTTTTGAGGGTCCTTCTGGAAGAATATTTCAGCAGATGAAGACAGCTCACTCCCCTTTCTTCGTTAGCTTGTTCGTCTCCCTGTGTTCACACCTTGGGATAGAGGACTATACCCGCTACCAGGCTGTTGTCTCATTTCTAAAATATCCTTTGGATTTTGCCCAGGCCTCAACTCCAAACACCAATAGTCACCAAGTGAGAATGCTGCTTGTGCCTGGACTGAGCTAAGCACCTGCAAGGGGATCAGCTCTGCAGCTCAGACCCTTGATCAGCATCTGGCATCCAGATGTGGAAACAGACAGAGATACCGAGGGACTTGTGGGTCGCCGGGTAGCAACATGTCCAACCGGCTTGTGATATAGGATCTGACCCTGGAGTCCAGGATCTGAGCTTGTCCTATGGGACAGAGGCATCAGGGAGCTGCCAGCATCTGGCCTGTCAGTGTGGCATTGGCTTGATGGTACATCTGGGCCTATCGGAAGCCAGGCATCCTAACTCTGTATATCTGGCAGACGACTCCACGAGGACCATGTTAAAACTTTAGGCTGTGTCTCTGTTACTCATTCATTTCTTATCCAACTGCCTGTTTCTCCCTTTAGTTACAATCTACACCTCATTACTTCTGTGGGCTCTTGTCACTTCCAATTCTGAATCAGACACCTTGAGAGACTGAAATTCACACTTTATTTAGAATCCTGACTAGGATGCAATGTTTTGCTCAAATGTACTAGGATGAATTGATACCCACTTCTGTCCTTTGGCCTAGGTGTGGTAGGCAAGCCTCAAATCTTGAGGGCTCTCTGAGCAAGAATAGGTCTGCAGAACCAGATTCCAGAGCCAGCCTGCTGGGAACAGGCCCTATCCCTCCACCAGCTAAGGAAAATCTTAAAGCTACCTGTGGCAAGACACCTACGTGTATGTGTGTATGTGCGTGCATGTGAGCATGTGTGTGTGTGTGCATGTGTGTGTGTATGTGTGTGTGTATGCTTACACACATGTATGTATAACTGCATGCAAGCATGTGTGGTGTGCATGTGAATTTGGAAGTCAGAGGGCAACCCTAGTGCTATTCATCCTCCTTTTGAGACAGGGTTTTAATTAGGTTAGAACTTCACCAAGCACGCCAGAGTACCAGAGCTTCCAGAGCCTAACTCCACCTGTCATTTCACCATCCCCAGGAGTCTAAGCATGTACTACCACACTAGACTAACATGGCTTCTGGTCAGACTCAGGTCTGCATGCTTACAGGCCCAACATTTTATCAATAAAGCCACTTCCCCAGCCCCATCAACCCCTCACATCAAAGGTGGACATCGTTGGAAACTCGGGAAAGCACATGCATACTGGTGCCTTGTGTTGGGATAATAGAAGCAAGTAGGCTATGAACACAGGCGGGTGGCTCAGGGCTGGGGCACTGGGTGCTGGGTGGCAGTGAAGAAGCCGGCCTCAGAAAACCTGCAATCCGGATACTCAGAGAGCCCGGCCTCAGAGGCACCCAGTGACATCCGAGTCCAAGGACATCAAGCAGGTGACCCAAAACTCAGCAGTGTGCTGTGTTTGCTTTCCATGTTTTGATTTTCACACCAATTCTCCTTTCACTGTTTTGCCTGAACTCTGGTCGGATGTCACCTAGTCCTGTGAGTGACTTCTGGGAAACAAAAAAAAACAAAAGACAAAAACACTGACCACTTGTAAGGAATGGAAATCATGATCTTACATACTGATACTGCTGCAGGTTAGTAAATAGTAGTGCCAATAACCCTATTTTATCTATTTTATCTTGTGTGCCATGTGCTGCTCCCGGGGTTTATCTGTATCATCCCCCTTAATGCTCAGAATACTCTTCTAAAAGATTTTATTGCAGATATTGTGTGTGTGTGTGTGTGTGTGTGTGTGTGTGTGTGCGCGCGCGCATGCACGCCACAGCATGCATTTGGTGGTCAAAGAACAACTTGTGGAAGTTGGTGCTCTCTGCCATGTGGGTTCTGAGGATTGAACTCAGATCATCAGAGTTGGCAGCAAAGGACTTTACCCACTGAAACCTCTCAGTGGCCAAAAGTGCTTTCAGATGTAGTCACTCCCCCCCCCCCACTTTGAGACAGGGTTCTCTGTGTAGCCCCTGGCTGTTCTGAAGCTTGCTCTGTAGACCAGGCTCACATCTAACTCAGAGATCTGCCTGCCTCTACCTCTGTCTGTACCACCACCTCCCAGCTCAGAGTCTGGTTTTGACCTCCATATCCTGTTTCTTAAGTGGGCAGTCACTCAGTGAGTTACCATGGCAATGATCATCCCACAGCCCAAGCTTCCTGAACCTGGTAGAGGTTGTCAAAATGCAGGTTCTGGGGTGGGGAATGGCTTGCTGGGTAAAACACTTGCTGCACAGCATGAGGACCTTAGTTTAATCTCTGGCACCCATAGGAAAAGCTGGCTGGGGGTGGTACCTGTCTATAATTCCAGCCCAGGGGACATAAGCAGAGAGAACTCCTGGAGCTTGCTGGATGGCCAACCAAGTCAAACTGGTGAGCTCCAGGTTTGATGAGAAACTGTCTTTGAAAAAATTAAGTGAAGAGCAATTGAGAAAGACACTTGTGTTTAATCTTTAGCCTGTACATGCACGGGTACAGCTACGAATTTAACACACACACACACACACACACACACACACACACACACACACACACACACACACACAGGTTCTGATTCGCTGAATTGAATGCACAGCTCAGGATTCTTCCCCTCTAACACGTTGCTGAACAGTCCCGTCATTGCCGGGCTGTGCAGGAGACCACTAACTCCTTTCATATATAAATGCTGTCGCAGTAAATAAATGTGTAACCTTTTATCCAGTGCTAGTACCGGCACCATTAGGGCCACATGGCAATGCAGGGTATCTTTATCTCAGGGGCTCCATGCTGCCCCCAAGTACTCTCAGACCCAGGCGAACCTCGAGCCACCCTCTCCCGGCTGTCTCCATGCCAGCTGGGAACTTAGGTCACATTCCCCACAATCTGGTAAAATCATGACTCAACAATCAATAATTTATCAACCAGATTTATATGTTAAATTCTCAATCCACAATACATCCACAAAATAAGCTTAAAACCATTTGACAAAGATGTAAACTGTCCACCTAGATAAAACAAATTGACCTATAAAAACCCTTAGAAATAATCATATTTACCTATCACTAATTAAGACCACCTGGATCTAGAACCTCCTCCTCCACCTCCATCTTGATTCTCCCATTTCGCCTCCTCCTCTCCTTTCCTCAACTTTTTCCTGCCTACCTTTCCTTCTCATCCAATGATAGGCTGACCCCGCCTTGTTGTATAATGACATCATCCTAAAAAATGCAGTTGCAAGTCAACAAGAAAAAGGTTAGGGTTGAAAAGATGGCTCAGTGGTAAGCACTTTTGCAGCTGTTTCAGAGGACCAGAGTTCAGTTCCTGGTACCCATGTTGATTAGCTCCCAGCTTCCTGTAACTCTTCTGACTACGGCAGGCACCTGCATACACAGGCACAGACACACGTGCACAGAAAATATGTTTAAACCTACTCAGAAACTCCAAGGAATATGAGCAAACCATTCTTCTTTTTAAAAAAAGATTTATTTATGTATTTTATGCACATGAGTACACTGTCACTCTCTTCAGACACACCAGAACAGGGCATCGGATCCCATTGCAGATGGTTGTGAGCCACCATGTGGTTGCTGGGAATTGAACTCAGGACCTCTGCAGTCAGTGAGCCATGTCTCCAGCCTGAGCAAACAAACCATTCTTAAATACATGCAAAGATGCCTCTTGCTCATTATGAAAGATGTCTGTCAGACTTCCACTGAGAAGATCTCATACCTTTTAGATGAGCGGTACTATGTTCTCCCCTCATGGAGGAAGGTACATTTCAAGACGGCTGCTCTGGCGCTGTAACAAGGGGGTGCAATTGTAAGATAAAACTAGTGTGACTCTCTCTCTTCAATTTTCCAACAGAGGCTTTGTTCTCACCACAGGTTTTTAGCAGCATCAAAAATCCCCCCCTTTCTTTATGATATTGGCAGATTTTCCCTTTCCAGGTAACAGAAGCATTTTACAGCATCTCCTTGACATATGGGTTGTCTGCTACCCTACTCCTGTGCCCCAGGACAATCCCCATATAAAAAAGAGCCACTCAAACATAAGAGCGTAGATACAACAGTTCATCCGTATCAGGCAGACACCGAAGAACTAAAAGGGCAGGTGGCTTGTATACCATAGACACATGGGACAATGAGGTCACTGATGTCCCAGGCACGTGGAGAGCACTCTCATCTTGTTCCTCAGAGCTGTGCACAGTTTAAAGCTTATGAGTTGTTTGTTTCTGGGACTCTCTGGTCAGCTGAACACAGGCAACTATGACTCAGGAGAGTGTGTACGGCTGCAAACAATCGGGAACATCAGCTAAAACTCTGCTCCTGAGGATTTGGAATAAGAAGGTGGCAAAGCATTGTAGGAGTGGAGGCAGCGGCTATAGGTCTCATCACTAAAAATGGTGCCCATAACCTTTGCCTCAGAAGTTTCACTTCTGGAAATGTCCTCTACAGATCTACTCACAGGCATGTATATTGGCATGTGTACCAAGCACCCATGGTAGTACACAGCAAATTTTCATAAATTCTGCCCCTCTGCAGTGTAAGGGGGAATATAGTGCCGACATGAGAGAAACACCAAGATTAATTGGGTTAGAAATGTAGCTCAGTTGGTAGAGGGCTTGCTCAGCATGCACGGGGTCCTGGGTTTGATTCTCAGCACACCATTAAGTAGGTGTGGGGGCACATGCCTGTAACCCCAGCATTAAGGAGGAAGGGCTGGAGGATTTGAAGTTCAAGGTTACTTGAAGTAAGTTCAAGCCAGCCTGTGACACATGCGACCTTGTATTTCAAAAGAAAACAGCAAGGCAATGAGCCAGGTGTGTCTTGTGTTTCTGGGTGGTGAGTGACAGGGGGCCTAGACAATGAGGAACTGCCTTTGGGGTGACACGGGATGTAGAGGAGCCTCAGGAACTGGGCAAGTGGGTGTTGTTCTGTCTTCTCAACACCCTGGAAGCGGAGGTTTGAATTCAAGGCCAGCCTGTAAAAACCTGCTTCCATGCAGGGGAGACAATGGTCCTAACAGAATGGGGCAGCTGAAGTGATCCCTTGCACCAGGCACTGGTTTCTGTCCTCACACTTGTCTGTCCTTGTGTTGACACATCTCTGGTGTGACAAAGCACCTGTGCCTGGCCAGCTGCTCCTGTAACATCTGAGATAGCCAAGTATTATTCCTCAGAAGCCCTGCACCCTGCTGTCTCTGTGCTGGGGTAACTGGGGAGCTTCCGCTGCTGGATTCCCGTGTGTGCTCTGGAAAAGATGACGTTCTTACCTTCTAGATTGCTGACAAAGGGGCTAGCACAGAGGGACAGGATTCGGGCCACGAGAGCTGATGGCGGAGCAATTCATTCTCCTGTATTTACTTCCGGTCTCTACAGGCACGCCCCAAAGGTGAGGGTCTGACACCGTACCAAGGCAAGAAGCGCTGCTTTGGCGAGTACAAGTGTCCCAAATGCAAGAGAAAATGGATGAGCGGGAACTCCTGGGCCAACATGGGGCAGGAGTGCATCAAGTGCCACATCAATGTGTACCCGCACAAGCAGGTGAGTAGGCGGGGCCTGGGGTGGGGCGGAGCTAGATGTGGCATTGAGCAGCCTGCAGTAGGTGGGAATGGGGGGAGTCGCAGGGCATTCTGTCAGGCCTCCTGGAAGGTGATTCTTTCCCTGTGCTGAGTTATTATGAAACCTGAAGCTGAGATGTGTGGGTGGGATAGGCAGAAAGGGTATACCATGGTAGATGCCTGGGACAAGGAATTAGAACAGCCCAGTTTCTACAAGTCTTCCAGTGTCTGGGTTCCGAGGCCTGGGGTACTCAGGCTGTCTTATGACCTAGGCAGAAAGGCAGAACCAGTTCACACACTCAGAGCCAGAGGAACTGAACACTTGGCAGTTTTCCTGTGTAGGCCAGTGTCCAGCAGGAGAGGCTACTTACGGGGTCCCTTCCATTTTGCCAAGCTATCCCTCTGTCCTCCACGGCTTTCCTTGCCTGCCTCCTCCCCAGAGCCTACCAGCATAGCCTAAGTGTAGCGGGCTGACCTGCCAGTCTGGTGCTACACAGAAGAGCCCAATCAAAAAGAATCTTTCAAGAGTTGGAGGTTCTATGCTTCCCACTCACCATCATCCAGTCAGTATTTGTTGAGTACCTACTGTGTGCTTTGGGGAGATTGAGGTACACAGAGGATTTGAAACATTCCCTCCCCTCAGTGCACACACCAGCCAAGTTCTGGGTTCCCCAGTCCTAGTTCTCCTCTCTTCAGCTTGAGATTTGGGAGTACTGCCCCCTTACTCTCCTCATGAGACAGTGGAGCCTCATGGAGAAAGGCTCTTGCCCATCCCCCAGGGCTGACCTGGGCCATCTCACTCCTCTGAGAAGCCCTGCCCCCACTACATCTGTTTCCTGTCAGGCTCCAACTGTGTCTCCCCCAGACAACCCAGCCCCCACTCCCCACCCCAGAAGAGAACTAATGGGCTTTGCCTCCCTGCTGGGGGCTGGGGGTGCAACTCACAGATCAGTCCCAGCTGTTGGGCGCTTCATTCCACAGAGGGGAGTCATCCTGACAGTTCCCCCAAGCTCCCCACTGGCAACTTGAGGCTCAGGCTGAGCAAGTCTTAGCAGCTGGCCAGAGTCCATATTGACCAAGGCCAAGGAGAAAAGCAGTTTAAAGGAACCTCAGGCTAGGGCTGGCAAGTGTAGGCCAAGAGTATTTCCCAAGGATTTCGCTGATGGTCCTGCCCTTTCAAAACATTACTAATAATATTCAATATTAACATAACCAAAGTACGGACAGTTTCCCATGAACCAGGTACCCTTCTAACCACTTTGCACAACAATCTCATGAAAGAGGATTTCCAATAGGTACATTTTATGGAGGAGAAAATCATGCAAAGAGAGGCTAAAATGACTTGCTGAACATCTACATAGACATTACAAAGTCTTTGTGGAGATCTGTGGTTACAGAATCCTTTAAGACAGTACTTTACTCTTTAGTACACACACACACACACACACACACACACACACACACATGCACAGATACAACATATACACACACCATACATGCACACATACACCTGCATGCATGTACAACATATGCATGCACCTATGCACAAATAGAGAACACACAGGCTCACATGCATACACTCACATACACAAATGCACATATGCATGTGTGTGCAGTGGGGACACACACACACACTGAGCTAAGCCTAGACAACACCTGTCACTAACTCGCTAGCTCAGGCTGCAGAAAGGCAAGCTGAGGTAGCAGCCATCAGCCAATGGATGGCAGAGGTGGTGTTCAAAGCTGTCTGATCCTATGAGCCATGGATACACAGCAGAGACGTGAGCAGAGCAGTCTTCCAGAATACTCTTCAAGCCTCTCAGCCCTCCCCATTGGCTCTGCCCTTATTTGTGGGAGCTCTGGATCTCTGTCAGCCCCTGGGATGAGAACCAGGACAGCAGTGACTGGCAGGGGGGGCAGAGCAGTCAGTGCAAATGAGTTCTCAGGACCACAAGGGTGGGAGCGTCAAAGGAGGATGCTGCCTCTGGGACAGAGAGCCAGGGACCTGGAACAAGCTAGGAGAGCACATGAGATGTAGAGCTAGCCCCACGGCCCAGGAAGAGGACAGGAAGCATCCCTGAGAGTGTGGGGCTTGAAGTTCACCGTTTTCTCTCTGGAGGCCTCTGGGCAAGATTTTTGAGTGGCCTATGGTTTCATCATCTATGGTAAAACGCCACCCATGGAATCTGTCGCCTTGAGGCAGCCTGAGTTCCATGGCCGTGCCTGGCCACACAAAAGGAAGAGGTGAGGCAGTGTAGGCTGGCACATTCCTGTCCCTCTGTCCCCTACTAAAAAGCTGGTTCAGGAAAGGCCTGGGAAGAGCTGAGGGGAGCAGGGGGAATTGACTAGACAGCTTGGGTTTGGCCTGGGGCAGGTGACATGTCAGGGCTTCACTAGTCACCATCCTGTGGGAGCTGAGCTGAGCAGAGAGCACAGGAGGCCCTGGGTGCCAGGAATGTCCAGGATGAAGGCCCAGGGACCCAGAGTCCAGTTCAAGATGGAGTTCTTCATATCAAACGTACAATGACCCAATCCTGGGTGCATGCAAGCCCATACAGAGAGGAGATTAGTGCTACTCTCTGTTTCTGGGACACCTGGAGCAGCAGGGGGTGGGTTAGCCACCTCCAACTCCGAGTGGCTCTGTATCACTGCCCCCTCCCCATTAATATTAAGACTAAACAACACCAGGACTTAGAAGGAGCACTCTTCCATCTAGTCTTTATGTGCACTAGGTTTGTTGAGAATGATGCTCTGAAAAAGCCAGACACTTTACAGCAGGGAATGAGGTGGTGTCTCATAGGGGTCAGGTGGCTAGACCAAGGCCACAAAGCCAGTGTATGGAGGCTGAGCTGCCCTCTGCGACCTCATCTGCCAGGAAGCCAAGCTCCTTCTCCTCCCCTGTGGGGATAGAATAGGTGGGGTGAGGCCAGTCCTCTAGAAGGTTCCCAGTTCCAAGCCCAGGCTCTCCTTCTTCCAGATCTTTCCTCTGTAGCTAAAGCTTAAAAGAGCCGAGTTTGTATGATAGCCCCTTCTAGGGCAGCTAAAAGGTAGAACTCTGGGCACTTGCAGCCTAAACTGTCACCTTTCAGAACCCTCCATCTATTTGCCTAACTGCTCTGAATGTCAGCTTGGATCAAGCCTGGTCTAGGCAGAAAAGCAGACTGCTACTCTTGAGTAATTAACAGTCTACACAATGGGCTGCGCTCATCTCTGCTGCCCTTCCCTGACCATCCTGGACATGGCACTGGTATCCAAGGGCCTTTGCCCCAACCCCATGTTAGCCTATAGTTTCTGCTCTCCTCTTCTTGGAAGATGGCTCCCAGATGACCCTGACCAGCTTCCTCCAAACCTCCAAGTCTGTGTAGGGGACCCTTCTGCCTCCGTGGTATCATTTTGGACTTAGAAAGAGTCTTTGTGGCTGACTGAAATACCGTCCTCTACAGAGCCACTTTTTGTGATATTTGCAATGTTTACAGGTCTTTGGCTGGCTATTATGGGTCGATCAGGGAAGGAGAGGAGGCAGAGAATCCCAAATCATCCAAAATACAAAAAAGACTGAGGGTTGGTAAGGTACCATCAATCATGATGACCTGAGTTCAATCCTGAGGACCCACATGGTGGAAGAGAACTGATTCCTCCAAGTTGCCCTCTGATCCCTCCCCCACACTCATGCTGAGGCAACACATGCACACAGGTGAATACACACTTAGCACATGTAATTTTTTTTTGAGGGTTACTTTTGTGTGCCTAATGCTGCCCAGGTTACCAATAGCCAGCATCCCTTGGGATTTCTCCAAACTTTGCAAACAAGCAGTATGGCAACATGCTTTAAAGATGGGGATCATGCATAAGTGGCACAGTAGACCTGTTAAGTCACCCCCTTTCCCTGGGCCTCAGTTTCTCTGTTAGAAAACAATGAGTTCATGTAGTCACTCAATAAATGGGCAGGCACTAGGCCAGGAGTTGGCTGGGGTTGAGCCCACACCCCAGATTGGTTTTATGTAGCTAAGGGTCCTGTTGTCCCATGGGCTAAAATGTATCTATGTCCAGGATAAGTGACTCCCAAGGCTACTGAATTGAAGGGGACAGATGTGAGTTGGGGTTTCCCTTGACTGAGACTCAGTTTCTCAGATGTCTTTGTGCTCCTGTCCTGAATTTATTCTGGGCTAGACTTGGGAGATCTCTGATCTGCATTCAGGGGAGCAATTGCTCAGACCTCAGAGTCAAGCAGCATATCTGCCATTGGTTCTGGGTCTAAGACCTCTGCCTTGGCTCCAGCCAGCCCAGGAATTTCACTTGAGCCTCTGGGACACAATGTTTGCAAATGGACAAAAGGTGGGATGCCAAAGCACTGGCTGAGCTATCTCCATAATTGCAGATTTTCTCCCTCCTCCCCTTGGCCCCTTCCTCCTCTTCTCTGCAGAGACCCCTGGAGAAGCCTGACGGTCTGGACGTGTCTGACCAGAGCAAGGAGCACCCTCAGCACCTCTGCGAAAAGTGCAAGGTCCTGGGCTACTACTGTCGTCGCGTGCAATGACCTTGGCCACCGCCCTAGCACCCCTCGGCTGCCACCTCCCTGTGCTGCCCAAAGGGCTGAATATCTCCATATTCAGGAGATGTCACAGGCCTGTGGGCTTAAGCAGAGGAGGCTTGTGTCCTTGTCTCACATGCTGACAGAGTAGCTGACATGCTCCCAACAGGGTGCAGAGACAGGAGGCTCAGGCGCTCTTCACCATAGGCCTAGGCTCTGTAAAAGGACAGAGGCCTGCAGAGGTCTTGATGCTCCTGTGCGCTCTCTTCCTGAGTGTCTTTGGAGCTTACTGACCTTGCATCTGCCACAGGTACCCTAAGTGAACTGTGAATTCCGAGGCCTGTGGGAAGTTCTCCCTTCATGACCAGCCAGGCCCTCTCCCATCCAGCACCTTGCAGCTTGCCTCCTATGAAGAACCACTCTAGGAAGTCCCATTTTCATTCCTGATCTGTAGCCACAGTGGGCAGTCACTTGTTCTAGCAGCTACTGAGGAGTGGTCCTCTGTCCCTGCCCACACAAGGTCCCAAATCTAAACCAGCCTTGAAATCACTGCATTGTACCTGGTAGCTAAACTTGTCTCCCAGTGAGACAGGTAGGCAGAGGGTGAGACAAGGGGGACATCAAACAGTAACCAGTATGCCAAGACGTCCTAGGGACATCGGGCATCACCACCCCATGACCGCCCCCAGACTGTCCTGTAGGTTTGGGTTCTGTGAGCTGCTCTCTCAGCACCCTTAGCCTCCCACCCATGTCTGGGATGCCACCCCACAAAAGCTGTAAGGCTGTTCTGGCATGAAGGATGCAGGCCTTGGCATTCTGGAGCCACTTCCTACCACTTGGGGCAAGGACATCTCATCTCCAGCCTCAGTTTCCCCATTAGTTAAGTGGCAAAGTGCCACCAGAAAGCACGAGGTCCCAGTGATCTCTGACGTTCCAGAAGAGAGCTGGCTGCCTCTGGAACACAGTGTCACTGGGGGTAAGGGCAGGGGGCGGGGGTGATTTGTCTCTAGACATCCAGGTGCACTGCCTTCCAACTTCTGTTCTGATAGCCACTTAGGATGTCAGGCTGAGTGATGCCGGGTCCTCTCCTATAGCCCTCCTTACCTGATGTTCCCATCCCCTGAGAAGATGAAAGATGATCTCTCCTCCTCTTCTTCCTTTTCCTCTTCAGCCCCTCACACTGGGCAAGCCTAAAATGAGCCACAGAACCTCGCCTTTGGAAACGGGATAGTGATTTTCTATTCCCCAAGGAGGCAGAGAGAGTTCCTGGCATGTCACATGGTCCTAGGGGAGCTGTTGTCCTAGCCAGGGTCAGCAGTGAGCCCCCTATCCTGTGACAAGCCACATTTCTCTTGTCTTTCTCTTCACCAGCTGCCAGGATTGAGTTGTTTGACTTTGCCCCATACTTTACTTCTATGGAGAGAGAGAGAGAGAGAGAGAGGGAGGAAAAAAAATCAGACCATGAAATAGGCCTGAAATTCAGTGTTTACATATGATGCCCAGTTGCCCTTTGTTTTCAAATGAAAATGTTTCTGTATGACTGAGGAGTTATGTGAAGTGTTAAGCAAGGGTCCAGGGGGTAAGTGGAAGAGATGGCTGCGTGTCTGCAGCAGCTAGCTCGGGGTAGATTTTGGGAAAGCATAACCTCTGAGCACTTAACAAAGGTATTATCTGTGGTGGCTCAGACTACTAGTTGCCACCCTGCCACCCTTGAATGGTGGCATGCTAGGCTATAGACGGTGAGGACCCAGCACCAAGGATTCTCCAGTCTTGCTGCTGAACTAGGGCTGCCTCATGCCAAACTTCCTGTCGCTAGGAAAGGGCTTTCTTTTCCTGTCAGACATCCCAGCAGGACTCTAAAGAGAATGTTCACAGCAGTGTTGGGAATAGGTAAACTGAGTCTAGAATGCAAAGAGCTAGCGAAAGTCTTCAGAAGGCCAGGGCCAGTAGCAGGTGAGCTATCAGCCTAAAAGGACCGTTTTGGTCACTAGGCTGATGAGTGTGCACAGCTAGGCCCCGCTCAGCCCAGGCAGCCCCGCCCTAGTCCTGCCTTGCAATGCCTTGGCTGAACTTGTGATCTTCCTGAGGCTAGCAAAAGATACCACTATGGAAGCTGGGTGTTGGGAGAGTTAATGCTCAGAGGGCCTAGGAGCCCAAGGGACAAGAAAGTGTGTGGTTGTAGTACATTCAAAAGGGACAATTGCTTGCAGTCAGTAGATCTAGTGATCTAGTTGAGAGAGAATGGTGTTTACCCCATATGAAGTATTCAGTAACTCTACTTGTGAATTTGTATTTATTTTGAGTTATACTTGACACAGAATTCTTTTTTTTAAAAAAATGCTATGTGTGTATTTTGGGAAAAAGTTCATGGATGTTAAAATTTCTGCACGGTTACCAGTTTTTCTTTGGACGTGGAACTTGGTAGCCTCTCCCCAAGCCCCAAACTCTTCATAGTGATTTTTGTTTGTATATATTTGAGGGTCTTTTTTTTTTAAAAAAAAAAAGAAAAGAAAAATATGATGGCTTGATACTATTGAAATGGAAAACAACAAAAGGCATGTTTTTAAACAGTGCTTTTGAAAGCACAATCCATATCAAACTGATTTTTAGATGTATTTTGCAAGTCTGGTTGAGCTATAAAAAGATATTTATGGTGAGAACGTTTTCCATTTTTTTCTTGTTATTTTTTTTCTATGCTTTGGTCTGTAAAAAGTATGCAACTGAACTACATTAAGAAGGATATATTATCTACATAAAATTATTATATAAAGCTGGTACATAATTCTAACGAGGAAAAAAATCTTTGCAATCTTTTAAGCTATGGTTTTTTTTTTAATTTCATTTTCCTTGGATGAAAATATCAGTATTAAGCAGCCAGTATATTATTCAAGTGTTCAGACTTATTAATATGCTCTTGTCCTGTATTTATACATTTGTGTATTTTGGAAGTATTGCCTTTTTAAGGGAAATTATCAATGGACAACATGCTAAAAGGGAACAGTGATCCTTCGTGCCTCTTCCGCTGCGGATGACAGGTGGCATTGAATTGTTTCCCCTGAATCTTTGTGTTATTACCTTGTTATTATAGGCTTGTTAATTTTTAGGGGAAGGGCGGGAAATGGACAAGGGAAGAGGAGGACACATCCGATGGACAGACCCTTTGGCCTCGTCAACAAGACCCAAGGAGGTACAAGAACACCGGAGGCAGGCTGTTCCAGCCCTGCCTGGAAGCCCCAAGCTCTTTGAACTTGGACCTGTCCACTAAGCCCTCACACCTGCCCTCTAGCTCTAATGGACTTGAATTTACCTTGAAGTCTAATCCAACCTCACTACATTGTAGCCAGTGCAGCAACTAATACTGAAATAAGGTGTGTTTGCAGCCTTCTGGGAAGTGGTAGTAATGAGATTCATCCTTTGCTCTTATGGCCGACTTCCCTGTACCCACCCTGTACCCCTGTGTGGTGACCCTGTCCGTATCTGTTCATGTGTGTGCATTCAGCTAAAAAGACAAACAGAACCCGTGAGCCCCGCCCGAAGGGCACAGGGAGAAGGTTCCTGACTTCCCCAAAAGGGCCGGCCTCGGGGTGGCATTCCGTTGTGTGCCTTATTCCTGGAGACTATATAAAGCTTGCCTATGGAGATATAGCCTTTCTGTGCTGTATTAAAAGGACTTTGGAAAGATGGAGGCTTGTGAGTTTGTTTACAAGGAACATGGGGAAGCTGGACCTTTTCACAGATGTGGGACAAAGCAGACAGGAAGAACTAGGGCAGCATTTAGTTCCAAAGGGGACTAAAGAGTCTGTCCTGTTTCTACCAATGTCCTGCCTCCCCCTAGCCCCTTTGCCCTCCTCATGTGGAGGCTCCTTCCAGAGTGAGGGTTCTCACCAAGTGGGGCCCCAGCTGGGTGAGACTGTCAGCTGATTAAGTCACATGTTAGCTCAGATGGGACTCATTCCCAGGTAACCATATATAGGAGTAACTCAGCCTCAGACTGCAGCCCTGGGCTCCCGTGCGGCTGCGCATGCCTGAATGTGAGTCACAATTAGGGTCCGAGGCCCTGGCTATCATCTGCATACAAACGGAAGACTCCAGAGGAGAGGGAATAGGGAGTTCTTTCGAGCAAAAAAAGAACTGGATAGGGCTGGCTGTCACTGGTTGGCATCTGTATGGGTAAAGCAACAGTATGAGAGGCAACTTGCCCGTAAAGCATCTTGGCCAAGGACCAGGACTTCCCTTCAGTCTTGTAGGACACCAGTCACCTCCAGAGGCGGCAATGCTAACACATTGGTCTGAACGTGTTCTTGGATTCTTAAAGACACCCTGGGTACACTGTGCACCTTGAAAGTCACTTGGTCTGAGGAGTTCCCTTATGACCCTGGTGGCAAGGGTTGGGGGTGGTGATAATGGACCGACTATTGGTGCTATCAATGAGGGCCCAATGAGGAGGGGCCTCCAGCACCACTGTAGGGGTATCCAGTCCCTGGCTGAAGCCAACTCACCATCTAAGACTACTGCTGTCGGGTGGGCAGGGGGTGGGGAGGAAAACAGGAAGTCCCAGTTCTGAGTTTTAATAACCAGATTGCTAAGTTTAAACAGGTCAAAGGGCGTGCATGTCGGCAAGGGCTGTGGCCTCTGGGTTGGGGCTGAGAGAACTACAGGGCCAGCAAGAACAGAGACGACTAACTCCAGAAGCAGGACTGATTTGGGTTGTAGGGTGAACCCTGGAAGCCAGTCACCAAGCCCTTTTCTTCAGAGTAATATAAAGAGGATTCAAGGCTGGGTCAGCTTGAATGCAGTCAGTATCTGCTTGGCCAGGCAGGTGAGTGGAGAGGACCCCACAGAGCAGAGAGCAAAGGACGGGGTGACTTGTGTCACTGCCAACTGCTGGAACCTCAACGAATAGCTGGAGGGGTGCCAGACAGTGCACCCGGTCCTCTGCAGCTCTGCCTTCTAGGGCATCTCTCTGAGGCTCCACCCCCTTAGCATTCTATTCAGATAAAGGAGACCAGTGAACATGAGTCTCAGCAGCTGCCTGGCAGTAAGGCAGGCCCAGGGGAGAAGACCTCTTGGTTCCACTGTCTGCAGCTTCCCCTGCAACACTTAGCTCAAGGCAACATGAAGGAGTGGGAAGAGGAGTGAACCTTGAACCCCGGACCCATATCCTATCTGCTCACTAGGAGCCCAGCCTAAAGCTTCCAGGTTGGCTTTCAGTTGTCTGGCTCAGCCTCCTCTCTACATGTACCCTACCAAGCCTCAACGTATATGTGTATGTATATGTGCTTGTGTGTGTGTGTGTGTCTGTATGTGTGTGTGAATGTGTGCATGTGTGTATATGTGTATGTGTGAATGTGCCTGTATGTGTGAATGTGTACATGCGTATGTATGTGTGTGTATGTGTGTGAGTGTGTCTGTATGTGTGTATGTGTGTGTGTCTGTATGTGTGTACATGTGTGTGAATGTGTGCATGTATTTGTGTGTATGTGTTTGTGTGTACACACGAGTGCACTTTAGTGCTTTGTGATTCATGAAAAGAAAACAAACTCAAAGCAAACATAGGCTGGATTTCGACACTTCCCGAATCCGTGGCAACCAATAATTTTCCTGGACAGGAAGGATTTCCGCTTGGACCTAATTCTCATGTCCAGAGGCAAATAGCCCACTAAGTGGCCTAGGAGAGAGCAGCAGCCACTAAAGAAGGGATTTTGGAGGGATGTGAGAAGCTAGCCCAGCTCTAGGAACAAGCTAGGGTGCCCAGAAAGGACAGTCTTTCCTGATGTCACCAACTGGGCTTGTGGCAGAAGCAGGATTTGAGCCTCAAGTTGTCCCCATCCTCCCAGACTCTGGCATCTCTTTGGGCTTTCTAGTCTCACATGTCCTTCTAACAGTCCTAGGGGGAGCTGAAGTAGAGGGAAATATGCCAATGGGGCAGGGGGAGAAACTGAGGCTGGAGGGTCCTGATGTCTGCAACTGTACTGGGGTCTCAAACTATCAGCTACTTTTGGGCCAGTCTTGGCACCCTGGTATTGAGTTTAATCCACTGTAAGATTAGCAGCCAGGTCCTACTGGTGTCCAGGTGGCCTGGCCCCAGTTCTATATGGCCTGGGAGGAGCCTGTCCCCTGACAGGTAGAGAAGCTGAGGTGGAGAGGTGTGATGGCTGAGGGTGGGCTTGCCTCTCAGGGAGTTAAGCCTGCTGGCTGTTAGCTCACAGCTCTGGCCACAGCTAGGAACAGCCTGTCCTGGTCTCAGGGCTCCTTAACACTTCCTCTCTCATCTGTCCTGATGCTGGAGTCCCAGGGGAGGTGTTAGAGGTCTTGGCTCCCCTCCTGTACTGCACCCCCTCCCTCCCCACACTACCCTCACTCCCACCCCTCCCCCGCCTGTAAGCACAAAAACCCAAAATTCACACAGCAGGCCTGCCAGCTGCCTGCAGCAATCTGAGAGCCCTTGGCAGGGTGGGGGTTGGGATGGTGCACTTCTCTGGTGGCAGGGCTGGACTGAGGGTGGAGACTTGCCCCCAGTGTGCCCAGGAAGGCTTTACCCTTAACCCATGTTCTCTTGCAGGAGTGAGGAAGCATCAGAGCATGAGGGAAACAAACTTCCTGTGGACCCACGGGCCTCAAGTCCCTTGTCAGCTGCAGGAGATCTGAGATAGGGACAAAAGCCAGGCCCAGCCCTGAGCCCAGCACAGCCAGAGTCTCCCACAGTGGAGGAATCCTGTTTGCTGTGATATCACTGGGGTCACATCTACTGGATGCTGGAGTGTTGCTCCAGGCCTTGGTCTTTGTGGTGTAGGACGCTCTGAACAGTGTCTGGTAAAGAGATGGCGGTGACTCGGAACCATCAGGTTGGTAGTGCTGCCCTCTCCATCTCTGTCCCCCTGCCTGGGTCCGAGGTGACCTCCAAGGCAAGCCGGGCCTAATGGGTCTAAGTTGCCAGAGGGACGGGTAATGGGGTACACCAGATATCAGGCTATCCAATTCATACACAGCATCTTTTTTGGTCCTTGAAGTAACTTGGTGGGGGCGGGAGTAAGAGTAAGTTGTAGCCCAGAGGAAGCTAAGGTTCAAAGAGGTTCAGAGTTGTTCCAGAAGACTGCAGAGCCCAGATCTTCTTCCCAGGCAGCCCTAAATTCCAGACAGCCCCCCCCATTCTGACCCCATGACCCTTCACTTGCCCCATCCACTGGCAGGCCATCTTTCTGCCTTACTCAGGGAAGACAGAACCTTGGACCTGTCGGCTTTCCTCTCCCTTTGCCAGGCACACATCCTGTTAATTCCATCCTCTGCCTGTTTCCCCGTTGGGTTTTAGCGAAGCCCAGCATGTCATTGAGACTTCAAGCTGTGTTTCTTGCCTTCCCACTACAAACATGACAACCTGGAATTTCCCATGCTTTGGGAGTTAAGGTGTGTTTGAGTGTTTATGTGTGTGAATGTGTGTGTATGTGTGAGTGTATGAGTGTGTGTGAGTGTGTGTGTGTGTGTGTGTTTTCCCCTTTTTTACTAACTAGCTGGTCTTTTGCTGTCCTCTGGTGGCTGAATCAAAGAGCTGCCATTTTCTGCTGTAAAGTGAGTTTAATCTGTAAAAGACAGGAGATGTCCTTCTCTTGCTTATGGAAATGTGTGCGTTTGCATGTAAGTGCCAACAGGTTGTACCTGACCCGCCCCTTTGTAACCTCATTATCCTCACCATCACCTGCCTGCAGCACACAGATCTCTCACTTGTCTAGCTGCCAGGAGTGTTTCTTTGATGGATACTCTCAGCAGAAGGCCCTGGGGAGAGAACCTTCAGCAATCTTTTGCCCCCTCAAATATTGCTTTCCTTGTCTAAACAATTGTACTGTCTCCATCTCCTGCTGGGAGATGTATCAGGAAACTGGATCCCAGAGTGTGGTTGTGTCTTTGGACTTGAGAATAGCTGGAGTACCTGCCAGTGGGAAATGGCAGGCGGTGATGTCACAATTAATCATGGCCTCCTACGATGACACCTAGGTCATAAGAATGTACCTTGAGAGGCCAGCTATGACCTGATCATATGACAGGAAGGGTGACCAAAAGGATTGTGATGAGCGAGCGAGCAATCCTGAGGATGCTTGATTGATTACCAAAAGAAAAAGAAACATGTACTCCCCTCAGTTCTCAGACTGAGGACACTAAGTTTTCTGTGATGGGAAAAGACT
Source organism: Micromys minutus (assembly GCF_963924665.1). Lineage (NCBI taxonomy): Eukaryota > Metazoa > Chordata > Mammalia > Rodentia > Muridae > Micromys > Micromys minutus. The sequence goes on from NC_137981.1 coordinate 32,778,292, forward strand.
CCTGCACACACTGAGCTGACTTCACTAAACATGAGACAGAGCCTTAATTGTGTAGGTGGCTGAGCCCTCACTGTCTTTTGAATGTACAGTTTCATCTAGGATGTTCCTGTGAAGAACATAAAGAATGGGACCCTAAAATTTGGAATGGGGACATGTGTGTGGATCTGAACAAAACCAACTCTCAATTTCTGATCTACTCCACCCTGACCCCCAGCACCTGTGTCTGAGGACAATTGATTGCTTTGTGTTAAAACATTGTAACTGGGGATAGAGAGATGGCTTAGCAGTTAGGGGCCCTTGCTGCTCTTACAGAGGGAGGACCTAGGTTCAATTCCCAGAACGCAGGCAACTTAGACCTGTTTGTAACTCTAATTGCTGGGAGTCTAGCGCCCTCTTCTGGCCTCTGCAGGAACTTTCATACATGTAAACCCTGCCGGTGTATAAATCTTAAAAAAAAAAAAAAAAAAAAAAAAAAAAGGATAAGTGAGTCAGACACTTTGAAAAAGACCCTCCAAATGTAGGTCAAATGTTAGTATCTTCCAGGAGGACAAGGATCCCAGAGGAAGCATCCTGCATACTAAAAGAATTAGAAGACGCTGCTAAGACATATTTCTAGTAGGAAACAATTCACATTCCATACAATTCACACATCAAATGGTTATTAATATGGTCACAGTCATATGTAACTATGCCAAGAGCCAAATTTTTTTTAACACTGTATAAGGAAAGTTCCTAACAGGGACTGGAACAATAGGTTAAGAATGCCTGAATTCAGGTCCCAACACCCACATCTGGTGACTCAAAACTGAACACAACTCTAACTCCTGGGGATCTGACACCTCTCTTTTGGCTTCTAAAGCTACTCACATGCCCATATGCTGTTGTAAGAATTTTTGCATAGGGAATAACTAAATAATGCCTCTCTTCTCTTTCTGTAATTCCCATGACAAACCAGAGTTTGATTCTACCAAAGACCTCCTGATGAAACCAACCTGTTTCTACAGGGGAAAAATTATGGGCAGGAGTCTGGGTGACCCAAAGCAGGCATGCTAGAAGGTCTGTGTGCACACAACCAGTTAGGGAAATGGCTGGATAGTCAGGAAAAGGGTCCCATGACTCACTCTGTCCCCTCCTATAATGGAATGTCAACAAACACAGCTATGATAATTTTTCCTAAGCAGGTGCAGCTGAACTCATGAAAACAGACATTTAGGTCATCCTTAACTTTTAATCGGAATTAGTAGCTGTGCTTAAACATCCACACAACCTTTTGCACAAATACACATTTTCATTTCTCTTGGGTAAGTGGTGACTCTGTCTAGCCATTGGAGGAACTTCGTCCACATCCTTACACTTAGTCCTATCTGACTTTTTAATCATGCATCCCAGCGGGTGTGAAGTATCTATCCCACTGTAGTTTTTGGTCTGCATTTCTGTGATGCCTAATGATTTGTAGTGTCTTCTCATGTGCTTACTGGCCATTTATCTCTTTTTTAAAAAATTTTTTTTCTATTGTGTATGTGTGTAACAAGCACACAAATGTCATACGTCTGGAGGTCAAAAGACAACTGTCTGGAACCAGTTATGTAGCTCTCCATTATATAGGACTCAAGTCATCAGGCTTGGTGGCAAGGCTTTACCTATAGACACCCCTCACCAGTCCAGGTTCCTTTTTATCTCAAAATGACGACATATTCCAACACATGCATATTCCAATACATACATTTCTGGCTCTTAAAATCCTTCTGTTTCATCTTCCACATATTCCCTGAAGCTAGTGGGGAGAGAGTGAAATACAGATGTGCCATTTAGGGCGGAGCATGCATTCTCAGTACTCTGGCCAGCTGTGAGTCTGAGTTAACTGACTTCCTTTATGACTGCATGAGGAGCTGTCCCTGATGGGGGCTGAGGCTCGGGCCTGCCCGTATAAGGATACATATTTACAAGGCAACTTGATACAATGTCTCTGTGTTTTGTGGTTTTTTTCTGACCTGTCAAAATCCTGTAACTTTGGGGTCTTATTCTAATTGTGTGTGTATATGAAGTATATGTCAAACCAGCCTAGCATCCCTGAATTAAAACCCAGTTGGTTTTCCGTTGGGTAGGGTCCAGCTGGGCTAAGTTACAGTTGAGTGATAGAGTGCTTGTATAAGGCCTGGAGTTTGGTCCCCAGTACAAGACACACAGACACACACGCACATGCACACACACTTAGACTCAAGAGCAAAGTGCCTTTTATTGTGTCCTTCAGCATGCATCCACGATCTCAGCTATTTGAGAAGCTGAAGCAAATCCACTCTTCAGTGCAGGAGTTTAAAACCGGCTCAGGCAGCAGGGTGAGATCCAGTCTGAAGAAAGCAGCTCAGGATCTATATGCTCTCCCAGGACCCTGTGAGTCCCAGCTTTAGGCCTTATTACATACACCTATGAATCATCTGCCGAAACTGCTTTGCATGAAGCAAAATCCTGCAGAACCCAGATGTTAGAGCAGTGGTTCTCAGTCTCCTAATGCCACAACCCTTTAATACAGTTCCTCATATTGTGCTGACACCCCCCAACAATAAAATTATTCATAACTGTAATTTTGCTATTGTAGTGAGTCCTAATATAAATACCTGATATGTAATAGCTGCTATGTGACCCCATGTGAAAGGGTAGTTGGGCCCCACAAGTTCACTGCTTACATACATTAGGTACTGGGTTTACTGACAAGCAATAAGCCAGGATTTCCTGTTATTTTAAAAGGTGTTACACATAAAAAAAATCAAAACCTAGCTTCAGAAAACTGCAGAGGGAGCTGCAAAGAATGACCTTGCCTTTGCCTTTAGGGAGTGGTTTCTAGAAAATTCTTGCATCTTTGCTGTACCCCTAGATTCCGCTGGATGGAGACAGAGCACGCACATTGTCAGGAAGCACAAGCCCTCCCATCTTCTACCTCTGAGACTGCTCAGAAAGTGACAGTAGGCAGGTCACAGCTCAAGAAAAAATGGCTTTGTCATGGTGCCTGGAATGGCCCAGGTCAGCAGGCAGTTCCCAAGACAACAACACGTTTGACCTGTACCAGAAAAAAATACGCAAAAATTTAAAGTGAATAAATATATAAATTTACAAATAAATAGGTGTTTTAAAAATACTTTTAGGGGGCTGAAGTGATGGCCCAGTGGTTAAGGACACTGACTATTCTTTCAAAGGTTCTGAGTTCAAATTCCGGCAACCAGATGGTGGCTCACAACCATCTGTAATGGAATCTGATGCCCTCTTCTAGTGTGTCTGACAGCTACAGTGTCCTTACATATAATAAATAAATAAATTTTAAAAATACTTTTAAAGTCCATTGCTTAAAGGAACTGGGGGCTGGGGACAGGCCTATAATCACAGCTCTTCAAGGGACTGAGGCAAAAAGAGTCACAAGTTAGGAGTTGTCCTGGGTGACTGAGTAATTTCAAGGCCATTATGGACAAAGTAGACCTAGCCCACAACTAAACAAAAAGGGAGGGGCTGGGGGAGGTCACAGGCCAGTGGTAAAGTACCTGTGTGACCTGAAGATTTTAGGTAATGATCCTTCTAAGAAGCGGTGTATTTTCTGTACCACCAAGAGCTCAAGAGTTCTGCCCTTTACCAAGTGCCTGCCACGTTCTCTAGATTAATCACATCCATCCCGGAGCCTCATTTACTCACCTTCAAGCTGTTGTGCCACACGAGCGATTATCAGACATTAGTCAGCTGAGATCTGCTTCTCAAATGATATCCCTCCGCAGCCCCTCTGTAGAAAGAAACTGCAGTGTCTCGTGGACACGGGCACAGAGTGCCTGTGCAGGGTCCACACCATCACAGCCGGGTGTTGAGGATGTCTGCTGCTCCCCAAATTGCTTTAACTACTACTCCAACCAAACTCTCAACCCCAAGTAGTTAAGCTCTGACTTCATGGAAACAATGAGACTATGAAAACTCAGCCTAACCACGATGATGTCAGAGTGACCAGGCCCACCTGTAATGTAACCCCACATCATCTGACTTAGGAATTCTATACGGAATGAATGCATTACTCACCCCAGAGCCCAAATCTCTTCTCCAGGAACTACTGGCTTGCTACTTGCTATGTCCCTACCCACCTAAGGAAACTTAGTCATGTGCTTGCTCCAATCCTGTCTTCCCGGAGAATTCAGCAATAAAGAATTCCACATTTCAGTGGCCCAGCTTGGAGAGGGAAGCCCACCTCTAACCTTTGGTGAGCTCAGCTCCTTGCTTAGGCAAGCCCCCTTTCCTAAGGATCTGATACATGGGAAATGTCACCCTCTTGTCATTCATAACCCAGAGCTTGCTATGATGACACATCAGGACCAAGACCATGCACATCACATGGTTCACACCCAATTCCAGACCTAGGTGTCATACACACATTATGTAGCTGAGAGAAAATGAAACTCGATCATTAAGCAAAGTCGGGACATTGCCTAGAGGTAGTGCTCATGGTGGGGAGCTGTGGAGACTATGATTGTGTCAGGATCATCCCTAGAGCACAGATGTCAACAAGGATGTTCTCACTGGTCTCTGAGCTAGTACCTGGGATTATTACACAGACCGTTCTACACGAATTTCCTTAACATAAGGCTGAAGGTGTGGCTCGTGTGCACAAAGGCCCTAGTATCATAAAACAAAACAGACAAAAAGCAGTTCAAAGCATAGAACCTGATACATAATAACTCAAAGATTGGCTCCAGCTGGATACAATGTTACATGCCTGAATTCCCAACAACACTCAGGAAGATCAAGAGAGTTTGAGGCTAGCCAAGGCAACACAGCAAATTCTAGGCCAGTCCAGACCACACCGCAAGACCTTGTCTTAAAACAAACAAGCCCAAAACATGTACATTTCATTTTAAAACCAGAGACAGTCATTTTATAGAAAATAGGATTTATTTATCACATTTGAGATGAACACAAAGGACTGTTCCAGAAATCTTTTATATATATATCATTAATAGATTTATTCAACATACAGAAAAAGCAAAGCCTGCCAGAAAACACTTCCTTCTTAAGGACAACATGAATTCTGGCAGTTTCTGTAAGTTCTCAGCACAGGAATTCACATTGAGCAGACAGACCCGGCTCACAGGTCTGTCCAACTGTTTCTATTCTACAGGCTCCCTTCGAAAACCACAGCAGTCAACCAGCAGGATTCACAGTGACCAGAAGGAGAGACATTGATGTTGGAACTTTCACAAGAGCCTGAGTTATGTTTCAGAAGTCAGGCTGGGGGGAGGTGGAGGGGGTTGTAGGGAGGTGTGTGTGGCTAGTGCCAACTCAGGTCACACATAGGACAGTGCAGTTAGTGTCACAGCTTTGTTTCTATGAGATCTTGTTAAATTATTGCAACGAGGAAGACAGCATTGAATAGTAACTGCTGTCCCCACTGGTTAAGGAAAAAGTCAGGAGCCTTCCCTGACTAACTGGTCAGCACAGCCAATGTCCAAGGCACACGATTGGCAATCATGGGGACATTTGCTGAGGGTACATGTCCCGATGGCCATACTGATGCCCAGAAACAGGATCTGAGGAAGGATGGACAGTAGAGAGCAGCCTGGTCCTGTGGAGGACCATGTGCCCGAGTGACCTTCCTTCTACTCAGCAGAAGTGAGTACAAACAGTTCTTGGAGTACCTGGGCGAATGGAGACATGGAAGCCTGCTGCTGTCCTAGCACCTTGGCTGTGAGTTAGCTCAACTGGCCACAGTCTGTGATGACAATCTTCTTAGATGTCTTCCCACTTTTTGAACCGAACGATTCTATTTTCTTCACAACATCCATGCCCTCTTTGACATGGCCAAACACGACATGCTTGCCGTCCAGCCTGTGGGGAAGGTTGGGCAAGTGAGGAAACACCGAGCGCCGTGGCCACTTGACAGTTATTTGCCAAAGGTACTGATTCTCAAAGGGACACCTCCTACCCCGAAAGCTTAATAGTCACGACTTGTGAGCTCTTCAACTGCACTCCAGTGGATCCCATACTCCTGGGACAAGTTCTGTCACCCTGGGCTTTGTCCTGGAAGCTTGATCTAATTCTTGGTGACCTTGCCTATGAGAAGTGGGTTGATCTCATTCTGCCCAGGAGAATGATGGGCATTGGAACACTCCAAAGAGCAAGACATCTATCTGTGCACCAGACCACGGCAAACAGCACCAGGGCAAGTGTGAGAAGCCTGGAGGTGCTGAGCAGATCATGATTTGTGAGTCCAAGAACAGAACAGGGACTTAGCTCAGGTCCAGCAAAGCCAAGAGTGATGATGGCCTGGAGCAGAACCGCAAGGCCCATTAAAGCTTCCATGGAAAGAGCAGAAAAGATGGGGCCAGCAACGACCTGCCTGGCCCTGACAGCCTTGGGTGGCTTGTCATCCTATCACTTAGATTTAAGTTGTGGACATAGGCTTTCTAAACTTCTCAGTCCCTGTTACCTCTGACCCGAGGTCTGGAACACTTAGGACTCCATACAGAGAAAGGTGTTGCTTAGTGGAAGTTTCACCAGGGAAGAGGCATTCATTCCTAGACAGCACAGGCCTGTGGGAAAGGAGGCTGGGGGGTCTGGAAGCCATGTGCGGCCATGCTAACGGTGTGTGAGTAAAATATGCCAACACCCATGATTCCAGAGCACATTCTGTAGTGGAGGCAAGCCAAGGACATATCAGGCAAGCCAGGAAAATGACTTCTACTCAGACCACCATGAGGCCACTTACTGAAACATTTCCCAAATGTGGGGTAGAGGAACCCTTCTGTGTGCATGTGTGACCCAATTCAAATTCTAGCCAACAGCACCCACTGGGACACATAGGTGGCACAGTCACAGAAAACAACAGATTGTGCCTCCATTCCTTTCCTGTCTCTCAGACGGACACACAACGAGAAGCAAGTCATTGGCCCAGGGTAGCCGGACGGTCCAGCTGCGCATCACCCGTCCCCACTGCAGACCTCCCCAGCTCCTCCTCAGAGGTCCTGCAGTGTGACGTACTCACCAGTCTGTCTTAATCGTGCAGATAAAGAACTGAGAGCCGTTGGTGTTGGGGCCCGCGTTCGCCATGGACAGGACACCTGTAAGATAGGCAGAGGTGAGCTGTGTCACCCAGGAGGCACCTCCCCTGAGACGCTGCCTGGAAAAGCAGGTGGCTCACACTCCATCAAGGACATGTGAACCTGCAGATCCTGGGATTAAAGAACCAGAGCTGACATAGTCCCTGGAGCTTGTATGTGCCTTAACTGTGTACCAGCTGGCTCTCAATGGAGGATGCTAGGGGGAAAGACTTCAGGGGTCTCAGTGGGGGAACTAATTGGCTTCTAGACTCCCCACACTCTGCCTTGGGTTCTGTTTAAAGACTCCCCAACCAAGTTCACATAGGGGAAATCTGTTTGGTTTTTGTTTGATTCTCACTATGTACCCCAAGATAGCCCTGACCTTTGGATTCTCCCGTCTCAGCCTCCCAAGTGCTGGAATTACAGTAGAAAGTCTGGTTTTTTACAGAGTTATGAATGAGAAAGTTCTAGAGATACCGGATAAGCTAGAAATGCTGAGCTGCCTGGATGCCAACAGGAGCATGCCGGGATGCTGGGTAACTGTGGACGGCAGCACCCAGATGGGATGAACAGCCAGGAGCACCGGAGAGGGTCAAGCCCCACATACCTGGCCCCACGTGCTTCAGTGTGAAGTTCTCATCAGGAAAGCGGCTTCCGTAGATGGACTTCCCTCCTGTGCCGTTGTGGTTGGTGAAGTCGCCAGCCTGCACACAGAACACCTTGTAACTTGTTACCACACGGCTGGCAGAGAGGCAGCCGGTCCCCTAGGAAGGCAGCTCTCAAGGATCTCAAAGCCCACCCTCAGGCAAAAGGGCCAACAACCACCCAGTGACTAAGATAAATTGGGCAAAACTAAAACCGAGCTTCTGCATCTGGAACCATGCCGTAACAAGCCTGGTTTCTGAACAATAGGCTTCTTGTCTGAGCTGGTTTTTTTTCAGTCAACCTCAAGAAGCGTGCCCGAGGTATTCAGATTCTCAACTCACAATTCCTAAGAGGGCCACAAGCAGGTGACAGGTGTTCCCAAAGCCAGGCCAAAGGAGAAGACCAGTTCTCAGGTTGAATCTCCTTCTTTGCTCCAACATCACCCTCCCAAAGCCCAACAGCTTTGGAGATGCATGGCCCATGGGGGCTGGGTACTTTTCTCAGCACCTGCTCAGTGCTGGAAGATGCTTTTGTGCACTGTGTGTTCAATTGCTGATTTCTGTACCCAGATGCTGATTGCAGTCTGGATTTTGGTATAGTCATTATTATGAAACCTCTGACTCAGTATTCTGTTAAACACTGTCACCTTCTGAGGGGTGGAAATAAGGAGCTGAACAGTCTGTTGCTCGGCAGAAGAAAAGGCGGGACTTGGTGCCCAGAGCAAGAGAGAGGGTCTCAGAGGGGACAAGGGGAAGTTGCCACTGGGACACGATGAAGGAGGAGGTACCACAGTGAGGCCAAGATGGCACAGTTATAACAAGCCACCAGGCTGGGAAATAGGCCAGGTCAACATTGTCATGTTAGAATAGCTCAGAATCTGCCCAGCTATGCTGCCTGAAGCTTTTAATAAATATAAGGGTCTCCATGTCATGAATCAGAGCCAGGGTGGGCTTAAGAAAGTCTAAGTTTACAGTCCAGGCAGCCTAGAAAGAGCTGTAAGCAGTTCTTGCCCAGAAGAGTATACACTTCCATGCCCAGTTGTTGGCCATGGCCATACTGTGGCTTCTCTGAGACAGGATGCGTAAATGGGAAGTGTGAACTTCCTTGTCCAGTTAAAGCATCCACTGATGCCAATAAGGTGTCCCAGTCACCTTGCCTGTGCCTCCAGAACACCATGCCAAGCCATAAAGAGCTATCCCAATTTGCAAGTCCCTTCCTAAATTTAGTACCCCACCTCAGAACCCCATCTCATCCACCAACTCTAGGTGGAGCTGGGAGCCTCTGAAGCAGGAAGGTCACAGCGCTTGACTGGATTCAGCCATAGCCACAGCCCTATGTGCCTCTCCTTCACTTTGTAGTGGGTAACCGAGCACTACCGAGTGACAGCAGGCACAGCCCCAACCCACTGCTGCTTGGCCACAGTGGAGAGGACAGGCGGAAAGGCCTTACTTCAGAGAGGCCATGACATCTGTGCCTGCCTCTAGCTCTCCTGGTCTCCACACATCAACCTCCGAGCCTGAGTCTGCCTGTGAGGTTTTTGTTGCCAACACCTAGCCTGAAACCTGACGTTTGTAATCTGTACCTACCTGTTTGTGACACTGGAGGAACATGTGACTAAGGAAAGTGTTCATTTAGACCAAGAAAAGGCCCTCCAGGTCCCAGCATGTGTAATGATAACTCAGCCATCTTCTCACCCCACCTCCCCTCTTCTCCCATACCTAGTGCTCACGGGCATACGGAACACCAAGATTAGAGGTGGTCTAACTCCAGTGGCCCTTCAGAGCCTCAAGGTCCACCCCCACCAACAGCCCTCTGCTGTGTCCCCTTGCTCATCAGTGATCCCAATCCACTCACAGCAGAGACCGTGTTACCTGGCACATGAAGGCTGGGATCACCCTGTGGAAGGTGGAGCCTTTGTAGCCAAAGCCCTTCTCACCAGTGCACAGGGCTCTGAAGTTCTCTGGAGAGAGAGAGAGAGAGAGAGAGAGAGAGAGAGGGAGGGAGGGAGGTTAAGAGCAGGCCACCTCTCCCTACTACTGATCCCCCAGGTGAGGTAGGTGTGGAAAGACCCTTCCCCTCCTCCTGAATCTATTCCTGATCTCATTCTTGCCTGCCTTGAGCCAGTACAAGCACTGTGATTAGAATCCAAGCTCTAAGCTAGGATAACAGGGCAAGGAACCCAAAGATCATACCTAACCCTGCCCTGTGCCGTCATGCAGAAGTTGGAGGAAGCTATCTCTAAGCTTACACGGGGCTTCCCCTGGCTCTGGGAGGTCTAGCTACTCTCAGACTGATTAGCAGAACTGACAACAAGGTCCAGAGAGGGTCAAAGGCTGCCTTGGGGTATCCAGCAGCGGTGCTTAGGTTGAAACTCCCACACTGTCATAGTTTTAAATCCTAACTCCACCCCCAAGCCCACCAGCCTTGTCTGGCTCACTTTCCACCTCGGGCCTTACCTGCGGTCTTAGGCACGACATCTGCCTTTAACTACAGAGAAGGAAAAGAACAGAAAAGGATGGTCAGTCCAGAAGCAGGTGCAAAAAAGGGCCCCCTCACAATTCATACCCAGAGGCCAAGGCATCAAGACAAAGAAGAGCCATTCCTTCCCATGACCACCAACCCTCCTAGGAACAGCCAAAGCATTTATCACTCCTGGCAGCTGCTTCCTGAACCTGACCAAGACTTGTCTGAGACAGCTTCATTTCTTATCAGAAGAAACTAGGACCATTCTGCCCACTTCCGGGACAGAATTTTAAGCTGGAGGCCCTCGGCATGAGTTCCTGGACCAAGAGTATCATCAGAACCAGCTGATGTTCCTCAGTGCAGGGGGAAACTGAGGCTCACATAAGGGAAGGAGGGGACAGTTGAGGGATGCTTACAGCCTCATCCAAACCTGCCTCTTGCCTCTCATGCTTCTCTTAAAAACCCCTCTTCACCAAATGGATTTGGGAAAGTGTTCCTCATTTTCCAAAAGAGGAAACTGAGACATAATAATAAATACCAGACCCTCCTACCCCCACTCCCGCCCTCTAAATCTGTCAGTCAACTCTAACTGGTACCTTTGTTCAAAGTAGAACAGCCAAAAAGCTCTTAGGGCCTCCTCCGGATACCTTGGTGACTGTTTCCTACTTTCTTTTTAAGGGTCGAACAGGAACGAGTGTTGAACATCGACCTCAATGCTCAGAGAGGCTTGGGCTCCTATTCCAGAACCTTCTCACTTCCATCCCCCGCGCCTCCTCTTAGGTAACCAGGCCTTGGGGGCGGATCCCAAGTGCGCTCAGGTCACCACGTGAGCACCGGGCAACACCTGGACCTCAGACACCCACCTCAGAGCTCTGGGTCCAACCTTGGACGCAGAGGGTTCTAGGAAGCCCAACATCAGTCCTGGCCGGTCAGTTGGCTGTCACTCATATGATGTGACCTTGACCTTGACCTTTTCCTCCACACCAGCCCTCCCTCTCTCCTCCACACCGCCCCCCCGGGGTTTTAGAAGAGCCCCGGAACGGCCCAAGCAGATATGGCTTTTGAGAGAGGGAAACTGAGGCCCAAGGTCACCCGGTGTGCCAGGCACAGTATGGGGCCCGGGAAGTCCAGGTTTCCATATGCCCAAGTCTTACCTCCAGCACCACGCGGCCGAGCGGCTGCCCGTCGGCGCCCACGTCCAAGTACACGAGCGGGTTCTGGGAGGAAGAGTTCGCCCCGCGGGCTCCTCCGTCGCTGCAGGTACGCGTCGCGGAGAGGAGCAGCGGTGAGGAGCGCGGGCTGGAGAGCAGACCGAGCAGGCGCGGGCCGCAGCGCAGAGCTAGCATCGCTGTCGCGGGTCGGTCAGGAGCGCGCGGAAGAACTCAAGAGTAGACACAACCAAGGTCGCACGACCCAGGAAGCGATCCCTAGGCCGCATGCCGCCGCCTTTATTGGTCCGCTGCCTTCTCGACCACGCCCCCGCCACGCCCCCGCCACGCCCCCTCGGAACCTGTCCGCTAGCGTCCCCTGCTGGTTGTAGCTGGCAGCGCGATTAGTTCGTGCGTTGGGCCCCACCCCCTGTCCCCGTACACAGTCCTTTGAAAGCACCTCTAGATCAAGAGAGCTGCTGACCCTAAGAGTCAGAAAGAGTGGGAGGGGGAGTCCGAAGTGGATCAGAAAGGGAGAGATAACAAAGAACAGAGAAGCGGAGATACAATCCAAAGACACCTACAAGTTGACCTCAGGCCTCCGGCTCCAAAAAAGTCTGTCTCCTTTTTTCTCCGCCAGAAGGACTGAAAATGCAGTTTGCCCAATCAATAGTGCATCTGCCAGACCTCAGATCCAGGGTGACCTCTCCTCTTCAGCCCACAGTGACAGCCCTTGTTTGTCCTCACCAACTCCAGCCAGGCCAGGAAGGTGCTGGGCTGGATTGACACCCACTAAAACTCACCTGGCATACAGCTCCTTGCCAACTGCACCGCACCTGCAGGTAACATCTTAAGCGATCATTAAGGGACGCCAGGAAGTTGACAGTGTGTGATACAAAAGGAAAGGAGCCTGCAGCAGAGCCACAGCCAGGAACTGAAGCCCTTGTGTTTGTATCCCAGTGGCCTGGGAGGCAAATGAATGTTAGCAAGTAGGGGGCATGTGAGCCAATACCCAAGCTAGAAAACCCTGGCTCCCTACGGCTGGCTTTGGCCAGTCCCTCCGCAACCAAGGAAACGATGAGAAACCCTGCTTTCTACTCATACCTGTTCTGAGGATAAACATGAGAGAGAAGCATGTGTTAACTGTTAAATGCTGTTCTGTGGACATCAGTGATGGCATAGCCTAGAGTGTAAACTTAGGGTATGGGGGTGGGGGATCTCCACTGCAAGGTCTCAGAGTCCTGAGAGATGGGAGGAGAGGAGCTAAGAACCTTAGGAGCAGGGGAGCCTGGCCTGCCTCGTCCAAGAATCAATTTGTGGAGAAGTGTGGAGAAGCCAGGCTGGTTCAAGTCATCTATGAAATCCAGGCATGCTCCCTGCCTGCCTCACGCCCAGCAGCCTGATCCTGTGAGGTGTCACAGCTCTCTGTGCTACTGGACTCGATGGGTTGTTTACCAGGCCCTGGTCTAGGATGGGCCTCACCCCACCCCTCAGAGGACCACCTCTTTTCTTGTCAATGTGTATCGAAGGGAGCTGCTTGCATGGAGGACTCACTTGCCACCTGAGCCACTGGCACACCCTCTCTATCTGTTCAACAGCAGTTCACACTTAGCCTGGAAAGGAGTGGAGAGGAACCACCACCCATGCACTGCTAGAAAACATCCCAAAGCCCCAGACCTCCTGTAGCCAGCTGACTCGATTCCTATAGGCCTTGACTCCTATAGGCCTTGACTCCTATAGGCCTTGACTCCTATAGCCTTTAACATTCCTAAAATGGGAACCATGGAAACTAGTTATCTTTTGATCCTGCCAAGGTGAGGATGTGATAAAGTATACAGATCCCACCCCAGAAGAGAACAAACCTTCATTCACAGGACTCCTTCCTGTCTCACAGCCTTCCCCAGCCTCAGACCTTACTCACCCAGCTTAGCATGCGGCCCAAGAAGCAGCCCCCTTTCCCAGCCCCCACACTGTGGTAGTGAGTTATTAAAGGCAGTGTGTTTGGCTGAGACCAACCTGTCTGACTTCATGGTCAATGTCACTGCATGTCAACCTCTCCTGACTGTCATCATGGAGCTAGACTGGAACAGGGTGGCAGAGAAGCCTTGGAGGGACAGTGCAGGAAAACAGAAAATGAGGTAACCAGGAGTTATAAAGCCCAGGGGACCAGGGAGGTGATTTCCACCTCGGGGAATCAGCCTGGGCATGACCACCCCTGGGTACAACAGGGGGCACAGGAGCGTGAAGAGGTTTTCCCAAGGGGAAAGAATGAGCTAACAACAGCCCCGACTGGGCTTCGTCGGGGCATCTTTGAGGAAAAGACTCTTAAACATGAATGGAAAATGTGACAAGAGGACAATCACAGAGGTCTGTCTCTAATGGCCAGGCTGAGGCCCAATATTATGGGTAGCCACCGTCAGTACAATGCTCCCTCCTCTGCCTGACTTCCTTCAGTTAGGCCTTCCGGCTCTTTGGCAAACATGTTATCACTCCCCTTGTATGAGCCAGAGACACATTCCATCTTCACCACAGACTGGATTCTGATGTCATTCCTTCCTGCCCTGTCCTCAGTGGTCTCTGGAGACACAGTCCTCAAGCTGAGGTACATGTGGCTAAGCATATGCCCAGCCCTGAAGACACTGGGCCCAGCCAGAGTACATACTCTGCTGGCTCCCAGCTGCTGATAGATAGGGTCATCTTCAGACGTTTCTCCCCAAACTGCCCAGGTGGCTTTGTAGTCACCAGTGCTGAGAGTTGATGTTTCCTGGGACCCTGTAACAATGGTTTGGACCTCACAGAGGCAAGAAGCAATCAGGAGAGATTGGGATCAAGCTTGCATTCTGGAGTTGCAAACCCAGGTGTCTGTAGGAGCCAGGAGTAATCCCGGCTGGCAAAGACTAGTGGGTAGAGGAAAAATGCTGTCTGCACGGCTGAGGCTTGCTCCCACGTGCAAGGTTCCATAGGTGGGGCCGTGGGAGCAGCCAGCTAGCCCATCACGTAAGAGCAGAACACTTGAAGTTTCCAACAATGTGAAATTTACAATTTTAATATGCATATGTGTGTCTGTGTGGGTACGCACACATGAGTGCAGGTGCCCATAGTGGCCAGAAGAAGACGTCAGATCCCCTGAACAATTGTAAGCTACCTAATTTGGGTGCTGGAAACTGAATTTGGGTCCTCTAGAAGAACAGAAAATGCTCTTAGTGGTTGAACCATCTCTCCAGAACCCCTCTTAGAATTCAGGGTTTCATGTAGCCCAGGCTAACCTCAAGCTTGCTGCTTAACCAATGATGATTTTGAATTTCTGACTCTCCTGTCTCCCCGATGAATGTTGGGATTACAAATACGCACCACCTTACCTGGTTTAAATGGTGTTGGGGATCAAACCCAGGGCTCCGTGAATGGTGTGCCAGCACTATACCAACTGAGCCGTAGCCCCATGGCCGAAATCTAATTTTTAAGAATGTTGAAACCCGTTTCCTTTCTCTCTCTTTTCTTCTCTTTTATTTTGCTTTGTTTTATTTTTCCCCTTTGGTTGTTTGTATATCTCTGTAACTCACTAAGTATATCTGGTTGGCCTTGAACGTACACAAATTCTCCTGCTTGTGCCACCCAAGTACAGGGATTTCAGGCATTTGCCTTTTTACTCAGCTTGGGAATTAATTTTAATATAAGGTTAAATAAGAAATGAGCCATGGAAAACATATCCACCACATATCTATCACATAGCCACATATCCATCACATATCCACATATCCATCACATATCCACATATCCATCACATATCCACCACATAGCCACATATCCACCACATATCTACATATCTATCACATATCCACCACATATCCACATATCCATCACATATCCACCACATATCCACATATCCACCACATATTTATCACATATCCACCACATATCCATCACATATCCACATATCCATCACATATCCACCACATATTCACATATCCACCACATAGCCACATATCTACCACATATCTACATATCTATCACATATCCACCACATATCCACATATCCATCACATATCCATCACATATCCACATATCCACCACATATCCACCACATATTCACATATCCACCACATATCTATCACATATACACCACATAGTCACATATCCACCACATACCCACACATCCACTACATATACACCACATGCCCACTACATATCCACAAGGCAGGTGCTGGGCAGTGTGATGCATGAGGGTGTGTGAGGAAGAGGCGAGTGCTGTGGCTATCATATAAGCTGGGATTGTCTAGAAAGGCTGTACAGGAAGCGCTGGCGTGACAGCAGAGGCCCTAAATGGGCACAGGGTGTGGCTTCATCCTGAAGGTTGTGTAAATCCACAGAGGCGTTTTGTTCGTTGTTTTGACTTCTTTGAGTCTCGCTCTCCCCACCTGTGCAGACGAGTTGGTTAGAACTATTTCAGAGGACTGCTCCTGTTACATAGAATAGAACTTGAATAGAACAAGGGGCTCAGTGAAGATATGAGTGCAGAATGAATGAGTGAGTGAGTGAGTGAGTGAGTGAGTGAGTGAATGAATGAATGCATGCCTTCCTGTCCAGGTCCAGAGAGGGTTAGCGATTCACCCAAGGTCTTACTAGGATGAAGTAGAAAGTGCAGGTCTTCTCACCTTGTCTTAACCATGTGGCTTTCTGGAGGAACAAGTGGGTTCATGTCGAGTGGACACCTCTGAGGTAGAGTGTGTCAGATGACATTTCTTCACATAGCCTTTGTTCAGAGAGCCTGGCATTGCTTAATTATGTAGATTTTTTTGAGGGGGTAGGGAGGTGAAGGAGACAGGGCTCTCTAAGTAGCTCTGGCTGTCTTGGAACTTACTATGTAGACCAGGTTGATCTTAAACACACATGGACACATTTGTCTCTGCCTCCTGGGTGCTGGGATTGAAGCCCCACACCTGCTCCAACTAGTCTTAGTAACTCTGTTAGGAAGGATTCTAGGAGGTGGGGTTAGACTTGAACCCAGGCCAATTCACAGCCCGCAGTCTCCTCCCATGGCCAGGCCTTCTTGGCCTAGGGGAGTTTACTACCAGTCCTCAGCCATATGGCCTCCAACACGTGGGCAACCCATAAGCCTGCTGCCCTGAATATATACTCCGACATACAGTTCACACCCAGAGTCAACAGAAAAGAGCCAGCCCAGATTTATTCTTCCCAGGCAACACCCCCACCTTTATTTACTTTTCATGCTTCATAGCAACATTTGCAGTGCTCCGATATCCCAAAGCAAGGGTCCTACTGCCAGGCTGCCCAGGTGTGAGGCTTGGGCCTATGTAAGTGTGACTTGGTCAGAATGCGCCTGAGCCCTGCCCACAGAAACCCACAGCCAAGGAATTCTGCAGCCTCCCTTCCTTCAGTCTACTGGCTTGCTCCTCTCAGTCCCACTTACTAACACTGGAGGCCTTTTCTTTCTTTTTAAAAAGATTTATTTATTTATTATATATAAGTACACAGTCTCTGTCTTCAGACATACCAGAAGAGGTTCAGATCCCATTACAGATGGTTGTGAGCCACCATGTGGTTGCTGGGATTTGAACTCAGGACCTCTGGAAGAGCAGTCAGTGCTCTTAACCACTGAGCCATCTCTCCAGCCCATGGTCTTTCCTTTGTGAGAATATTCTCCGCCATCTCTCCACAATGTTTACATGCCAATCAGTACCATCACTATTCTAATCACTATTACCCACAATTGGTCACCGGTGTCTGTCTATTCTTCCAATTAGAATAGGACCTGCAGGCTGAGGTCTGGGTAAAAATAGTGACAGGTGGCCTCTGTACAGATTAAAAAAAAAAGTGCAGACCACAAGTGCGTGTGCTATCTCTCAACTCCTGCCTGGTCACAGATAACACATGAGAGTGAGATACCGCTCTTTCTAAACATGGCTTCTAAAACGCAGGGGAGCGACATGACCGTCCAAGGTTAACTGGCTTTTCCTGACAGTCTCAGTCTGGGCCAGGTCTCTCTAGGGCCTAAACCTGATGCCTTCTGCTAAAGCTGCTGTTGTTGAATTTTAGTTGAATCTCAATCTCTGTGACAGACATCTCTGATATTTGATTATCACAGGCTTTTCTCCTAAGACAGTTTGTGCATCACGGGTCCTGAGCTCACTCAGGGTACCTACCGCAGACCACATAGAGAGGCCTCAGCTCCTGGGGACTGTCCGGTAACTCAGCAGAAGGCCCCAGGGGAAGGAAACAGGAGCCTGTGGATCAGGGTGTGGAGAGCAGGTTGTACTTATTTGTTTGCTGAAGGGGGTGGGGTGGGGCATGCTGCCACCCCAGAGAGATAAGAACTACTTGGTGACAGAATCTCTGTGGTCTACCTTAGGCCTGACCAGAACCAAGTTTGCACTGATTGAGCTGAGAGAACTTTCTACCAAATGACAACATGACAGCACTTTGAAATAATAAGCTCCCCGTGGCTGGAGGTGTGCAAGAAACACTGCAGAGAGGATGCTTGTCCAGGGTGTGGGGCGGTCTAAGGTGACCCGGGAGGTTCTTTCCACTTCTGAAACTCTGTGACTTAGGCTGCCTGGAGGAACATGAAGTCCAGGATACAGCTAAGTGCAAGCTCAAAGCTGTCTATTGGCAGAGGGGCCAACGAAGTGCACTATGAAACCATAAAAGCAAGGAGGAAATGTTGATATTGTTACTGGTTTCAAAAGAGCCGGAGCTTTCCAAGCATGCCGTGTAAGGAAAAACATGAGGTGGTTGGAGACACTGCTAGTGGCAGAACGCCTAACCAAAACAGCTTCAGGGAAAGGGGCTTGCTCTGGGTACAGTCCAGCATGGCAGGGAAGCCACAGCAGCAAGGGCAACTATGGCCAAGGCAGAGAGAGTGTGTGATAGCAAGTCTTATATCTTGGTTGATCAGAATAAGACTGGGGGCGTCTGGAGAGATGGCTCAGAGGTTAAAAGCACTGACTGTTCTTCTAGAGGTCCTGAGTTCAATTCCCAGAAACCACATGGTGGATCACAACCATTTGTAATGGGAACTGATGCTCGCTTCTGGTGTGTCTGAAGACAGCTACAGTGTACTCGTATACATAAAGTAAATAAATCTTAAAAAAAAAAAAAAAGAAGACTGGGGGCAGGGCCACCTTCAGTGATCTACCTCCATGAGCCAGAACCTACAACCTCCCCAAAATAGAGTCACTATCTGATAACCAAGAGTTCAAGCACCTCAGGCTGTAGGAGACATTTCAGACCCAACCCTAACAGTGGCATGCCTTTTAGAAATATGTGTGTTGGGGGCTGGAGAGATTGCTCAGCTCTTAAGAGCATTGCTTCTTCTGAGAGGACCCAGGTTCAATTCCCAGCACCCACATAGCAGCTAACAACAGTCTGTAATTCTGAGATCTGACACCCTCACACATCTAGACATGCAGGTAATAAACACCAGGGCATATAAATAAAAATGAATAAATTGTTTTTAGAAAATCTGTGTTGGGAAAGGTTCCACAGGCACGTTTTGGGTAGAGCAACCTTTGTTTCTGTCTTTCTTGTTTTCCTGTTCTTCCATGTTTGGAGTAAACACCCTTTAGAAGTAATGCCAAGGTGTCAATGTTTAGTTTTGAGATTCAGGAAGCAGATAATTGGTTTGCAAGTTATTTATGGTTGTTGGCCCATCCTTCTGAGCCAGCCTGTATCGTCACCCACCATGGACTAGCTGAAGACTCTCAGCTAGAAGGAAGAGAGGAGCAGACAGGTAGAAAGTGATGTAGGTCTGTGGAAAGAAGTGTCAGGAGAACACCAAACAAATGGAAATACCCACAGTCTTGTTTCTCAGTAGATTATAGGTAGGCCAAGAACATACCACACCCTCCCCTTGTGAGTCTGGGCAGGTAGGCTTTCAATACTCTCCCAGTGTATTAATTACTTTTCTTTTTAAAAAATTTTTTATTCTGTGTATGTGAGTACACTGTCGCTGTCTTCAGACACACCAGAAGAGGACATTGGATCCCATTACAGATGGTTGTGAGCCACCATGTGGTTGCTGGGAATTGAACTCAGGACCTTTGGAAGAGCAGTCAGTGCTCTTAACCACAGAGCCGTCTCTCCGGCCCTTAATTACTGTTCTGTTGTTGTGATTTAAAAAAAAAAAAAAAATCATGACCAGAAACAGTTACAGAAAGCAGGGTGTGTTTGGGCTTAGGACTTCAGAGAGATGAATGACCATCATGGTGGGATGTTCAACAGTGAGCAGAAGTATAGTAGCAGGGGCAGGAAATCAAGAGAGTTCCTATCTTCTAACAGAGAGTGAGCTGAAAGCAGTGTAAGGCTTTAAATTCTCAAAGCCCACCTCTACTGACACACTTTCCCACAAGGCTACCCCTCCTAAGCCTCTGCAGACAACACTACCCACTGATCAGGTGTGATGGTGCACACCTTTAATCCTAATACAGGGGAGGCAGAGGCAAAGGCAGGCAGATCTCTCTAAGTTTGAAGTCAGCTTGGTATCAAGCTCAAGGGTAAATAAGGATAGCCAGAGAGAGAGAGAGAGAGAGAGAGAGAGAGAGAGAGAGAGAGAGAGAGAGAGAGAGAGAGAGAGAACGAGAGAGAGAGACCCTGCCTCAAACAAACAAAAACAGTGTCACCAACCGGGACCAAGTGTTCAAATACTTGAGCCTGTTCAAGCAACACCCAGTTATGGAGTGCCAGAAGGAATAAGGAATAGTCTCCCAACAGGTGCAGGAAAGCTCATAATAGGCCATAAACCTGGAGCCTTGTCATCCTGTGGTTGGATCAGATGAGAGTAGAGACTATGCAAATGAACCAGAGCCAGATGGAAATAAGGACCCTCTAGAGGACAGAGCCCTCTAGAGATTAGCAAGGACAGCTTTAACCAGCGACTCCAGACCCATCACCTTGCCTTTCCTGAGCCATCCAAGAGCTGAGAGGAGATGCTGGTGTAAAATCAAAAAAAGATGCTGGGACACCCTGAATGCCAAATCAACATCCTGAAAAGCAGAGGGTATCATTTGACACCACTGACCTGTGCAATGGTCAACCTTTTACCTCTAAAATCGTTCTTTTTTTTTTTTTTTTTTTTTTAGATTTAATTTATTCAATGTATGTGAGCACACTGTTGCTGTCTTCAGACATACCAGAACATGGCATCGGATCCATTTCAGATGGTTGTGAGACACCATGTGGTTGCTGGGAATTGAACTCAGGACCTCTGGAAGAGCAGTTGGTGCTCTTAATGGCTGAGCCATCTCTCCAGCTCCAAATAAAAATAATTTTTAAAAATATAAAATTCCAGAAAAAAAAAGACTTCAAGAAACTCTTTAAAAGACCTTTATTTACATTTTAAGGGGAATATACTCTGAGAAACATGAAAATATGACAGAACTCTTCATCAGCCATGTTTTACAGTACTATAATAGAACAACATACGTCAGGAACTTCTCTTGGATGATGTTTCAATATTTTTACACACATGCTCAGTGTTTGCACACAAAATCAACATGCTAATAATAGAACACATGTTGTGTGGTAGAAGTCCGTATATGTGTATATTCCTGTAAGTGCACGTGTGTATGAAGGTGTCCATAAATGTGAAGGCCAGAGGTCAACCTTGGATGTCGTTCCTCAGGTGCCTTCCATCTTTGAGACAGAGTCTCACATTGGCTCAAAGGTCATTGAAACCGTACTCACTGCCAGTGAGTCCCAAATATCCTGCTGTCTCTGTCTTTCATCTCTGGGACTGCAAGCGTACAGCCACCGCATGTGGACTTTTAAAATATGGTTTCTGGGGGAAAGTACTGAGTGAGTGGCCAGCTCCAACATGCATATTTTTGCATGCATAAGCGCTCAGGTAAAAACCAGTGACCGCACACAGTTATAATCATGATGAGCAGATAAAATAGAGAAATAGTTCAGAAGGCCAGGTGAGTGTGGATATATATCACTGGGGTTTGGCGGTTGTGCACATTAGATTTATAACTAGGTTATCTGAACCACTGTGATGGACAGCCTGTAATTTGATGAGTTCAATCAAACCTTCACTGTGTAAACAGATCCCCAAGGAGCTGAGATCTTTGATAAACACAACATACGTCAGGAACTTCTCTTGGATGATGTTTCAATATCTTTACACACATGCTCAGTGTTTGCACACAAAATCAACATGCTAATGCGTGTCCACCCAGCTAAATCTGCACACAGGTGAATCAACTTCTCTAAAACCGTTCTGTCACTTGGAACTTGAGTACAGGAAATGCTCTGGAGGGGAAATATGCATCATAGTGAATTGTAAAATTAATGCTGATGGGTAAAACTGCAGGGAAACAAAGTAGTAAAATAGTAAAAGAATTAAAAAGGAAATTAGCCACACGACTCAGTGATTACAGGGACGAGCTATAGACGCTGTTGTCAGTTGCTGAGAGTTGCTGTCTCTCTGTGCTCAGATTTCGCAGCCCTGCTTGGTAGTTATTTTATTATTGATTTAGGGTTCAACTTCCCACCGTGGTCATGTTCGCACTCGTCTGTGTGGCTTGCTGAAACTCCTCTGTGATCTGACATGCATTGACATGAGTGTTCTCTGTGACACTTTCCCATCTCATCTCCCATGCCAGGTTGTTTAGGTCATGTGGAAATTCATCCACTGGCCCTTACATGCAGAACACACGGGTGGCAGAGATGTTGTGGCCGATAGAGAGGGGACACAGCACATGTGTCGTGTTAGAGACTCGGCTCATGTCCAGACAAACCGTACCAGGCCAGTACAGTTCCACGTGAGGGAGGTTTATTATAGGGGAAAGGGACAAAGGGGGTGACAAAGACAGAAAGAGGAAAAGAGAGAAGAGAGAGGGAAGGTTAAGAGGGTCTGCCTTTTATTTAGGCTGTCACTTAACCACTCACAGGTAAAGTTGGGGGGTAAACCAGATGGACGCTGGGAATGTATGGTGATTGTCATATCAACAGATGTACGAGTTCCTGTCGCCTATGGGTGACATCAGCATCTTTGTTGGATGTGAAGGTGACCCGGTTCCTGATACCAACTGCATGTGTCTTCATCTCCTGTGTATATGGTTATGTTCCAACCAGTCAGCAGCTTCTAGAATTATATTTGCTGCAAGGAACACCAGTTTGAACCAAAGAGAGTTTGGGGCAGGGGTAGGGTGGGATGTTTGAGACACAGTCTATCGATGTATCCTTGTGTGGCCTGGAACTCAATCCTCCTGCATACTAGTGACAACAAGTATGAACCACCATGCTGTCTCTAAACAGTGCTTTTAAAGGTCATTGAAAAATTATTATATGTGTGTTTCTGTGTAGGTTTGTATATGTGAGGTTGGGTACCCATGGAGGCCAGAAGGAGGCATCTGATTCTCTAGAGCTAGAATTACTGGTGGTTGTGAGCAACATGATGTGGGTACTAGGAATGTAACTGGGGTCCTCTGTAAGAGCACCAATCTCTCTTAACTGCTGGACCTTTTCTCCAGTCCCCAAAGGGCACATTTTTAGACTGACTTTTTCATGGTTGCCTTATGGTATAACCAATCCCAGTCCCAGCATCCAGCTTGTTGCTCTCTCTCTCTTCCTCCTTCCCTCCCTCTCTCTGTCCTTCCTCCTTCCCTCCCTCCCCTCCTCTTTCCTTCTCTGTAGGAATTGTGCTTTTCAGGATCTGAGCTTTTGGAACTTCAACATTCCAGAGTTTAATGTCTGAATTTGTGATTTTTCAGGATTTAGGAATTTTTATTTTGAAGGCTCTCGATTTCTGAGATTATGACATTCCGGATTGTCTTTGAAGATTAGGATCAGATCCACACCCAGCCAAGCCTCATCCTCCTCCCTCTCTCCCTTCCTCCTTCCTCTTGCCCTCTCCTCGTCCCACCCATCCCTGTCACTCAGTCCTTGACTCACAGCCTGGCCTCTCTCCTAGTCGCCTTTCCCCACCCATCTCTCTTCCCCGTATGTAAATTTTCTCAGGCTAATCCTGGAGAAGGCTGGCTACCATTCAACCGTGGCAACTCTGGCCTGGGTGGCTCATGATGTAGTAGAGTTGACATGAAAGACATTGCAGTTTCTGCCTTATTTGCTGACATGAGAAGTGTCAGTCTTTCTGCCTCATGCTCACTGCCCGTTCTTCCTCCCTTCCCCCAGGCTGGTTCTATTTACTGAATGCCCCCGCAGTCCTGGGAAGAGTTCCCTGTCAATCTTTGGGGTTCTGGGTTTCTTGATGGACATGACCATGAATGCCATGACAGGTGGAAGGCTTGAACCACAGAACCATATTGTTCCCAGTGCTGGGGGCTGGGAGTGAGGACCCTGCCCCCTCTTCTCATCTCTTCTAGTATCTCTTCACATCCCTGTCCCCATGCCAACCTGTCCCAAGGTCCAAATTTCCTCATCTTAATTTATCTTTATTTTCTAATTTTATTATTTTTTTGAAACAGAATCTTACTGAGGTGGGAGCTGGCCTCAAACTCAAGATCTCAAGTCACAAGTGTGTACAGATGGTTACCCCCCTCTCTCTCTCTCTCTCTCTCTCTCTCTCTCTCTCTCTCTCTCTCTCTCTGGCACTGATTCAATAGGATTAAAGATTACCCCCGGACGGCAGCATCTTAAATAAGTACAGCAGTGACCCTATTTTCACCAAGTTTAAGCTTGAACTTAGGGTTAGAACTTCAACGTGTGAATGGGGGAGGGCATAGCAGGACCCCAGCGGGGACTCGATGGGGGACAGAAGTGTTAGTGAAGCATGAGCATGTCCTTCCTTCTGTGCTTGCAGGTCCCAGGCTGCTTGCAGGTCATGAGGCAGGCCTCTGGGATTGGTCTCCTTTCAGACTTGCCCTTCCTTTTGATGGAAGATTCGTTTCCAGGGCCATCCAGCCTCAAGTCTTAACCCTGGAAGCTCATCAGTTCCCTGGGAGGATGCTTTTAGTGTGTGAAATATAAATGAAATAAATGCAGTCTTTTTTATCAAAGGGTTAACCGAGACAATGTCAGATCAGGCACTGCGGTGGCCCCAGATCCTGCCTCACACTAGGTGTGGCCTTTGGATCCTCCTTCTCCAAACCATTTACATGATTTCTTTGGTGTCAGGCTTTGTTCCAGGTTCCACACATGCAACTGAGCAATGGGCTGGGTCCCTGCTCCCAGGAAGCTTACAGTGAAAGCAAGAAGAATGTGTCTACTATTAAAGTGACACTAAATCCTAATAACAGAATGTGTTAATTAGACACCAGGCAAGGTGTTTCCCATTCACTGAATACTGGAGTCTCTATAGTAATGGAAGATGGGGAGATCATTAGTTCTAAAGATCACCAGCCCTATTGTATAGATGAGAACTGAGTCACTGAGGTTAGCTGTTATGTTTTAGCCCTTTTCTCCTCCATTGCTGTCCTTGAGCTCTATGTCTGGGAGCAGGAACAGAGGCTGGGACTGAGATGAAAACCCAAGAGAATCAGAGGTAGCTGACAATAAGGTGGAAGGGATATCCAAGACAGGAAGTGGGGCTGCCCTGGTTACCCACAACAATCCCAGCATAAATTGCCTTAGAAGCACCCTCTGGGTCCAAGCAGATAGGTCCAATGTTTCCTTTATTGTGGGGGTGATGGCTCATCTGTCTTGCTGTAGGATGACCGCAAAGATGAGACCCCAGGGCTACCCACCGTGATTGCCACCTGGTTTATCAGATCAGACATCTCTATGATCTCTGTACCTCTGGGAACATCCTTTGGGTGGAACTCTCTGTCAGGGATGATGGTCCTAAAATGCACTCAGCTCCCTGTGATTATGATACATGGGGTCTCTTCTGTGGGATGGGAGCAGATGGCTCCTTTCCTAGACATTCTCCTCCTGCTGCAGCGACCATGGAAAGGCATGTGTTGGGGATCAAATGGCCTGTTGCACACCTGGACCCTTACAGGTTTCCTTGGTGACTTGCTGGGAGTCAGTTTGCATGTCCTTGAACATCCCAGAATCAGGGCATCCTTTCAGGGTTTCTGGGGTGGTGGTGGGAAAGCTACAAGTCAAGCATTCAGTGTGAAGCCTTGTGCAGAGAAAGATTAGGAATTATCCTTAATTCTTGCTCTGGTCCAGACCAATTTCTCAGTCAGCCTTTGACTTGTAAGGAGCTGGCAGCTAGCCAAGGTGTCTCTGTTACCCTGATGCTCTGAAAAAGTGATCAGGGACCACTATCACATTAGTGACTCCAGTCACTAGTGACAAGAGTCCAGATCTGGCAGGACCACTGTGAGAGGGGCTAATGATGTAGAAAGTTACCTCCTGGTGTAGAAAACTGGGCAGGGGGAGAAGAAGGAATTGTTGAGTCGGGGGCACAAGCAGCCAGTTCAGCTTCTCTGGTCTTGGCTTGTCCTCATCTCATGAGGCACTGTGGTGTTTGTCTGCTGCTCGGTCCACCCTGCCCCCATCCACGGCTCACTGAGCACTGTGTAGGAGTCTTGTTTGCTGAGGATCCCGTCCTGCCTGGCGCCAGCCTGGCCACTGGGTTCAGCTGCTGCCTAGGGCTGTTCCCACAAGCCATCTCTCCAACAAAGGGCCAGTGTCCTCAGAGGGCAGGTGGGAGTGAGGCCTACCAGCGAACTCTGGGTGGTCAGACTTAGAGTGCCAACAGGGCTTGGTTAGGTAGAAGATGAGGTCTATGAATTCTTTGTGAATTTGTTGACATTGAGCCTCTGTCTCTAGGAAGAGGTCAGAATGTGGGGGCAGAGTCTGGGGCTGGCCACTGAGATTTATCTGCCAAGCTGGTGTCCAGACCCCAGTTGGGAACCCCCTAGGCAGACCACCTCTGGCCCAGTGCCCTTCCTCAAGCCTCAAAGATCTACTATGACCTGAGACCAGAAACAAAGAGCTGAGGACACCCCATTTTCCAGAAAGAAGACCTTGTACCCTCATGGAAGACAGATCCCCATTTCTTCTTCTCTCCCTTCCCTCTTGTTTCCTTCTCAGCCTTCTTTGCTTGCTGAAATTCCTGGGCACAGCCACTGCCTTCTCTGCTGCTAGAAAGCGTCCCACAGGACCGGCCTTCAGATGCTCACAAGCAATGTCACTGTGCCCACTGGGAAACACTTCTCTAAATTCAGCCTGGTCACAGCAAGATTTAGCTCAATGCTTGGGCAGTGCTACCCACTGCTTCAGGTGACATCAATGAAGGCTAAGCATTTAAAATGATGGAGGTAAGCATCAGTTCTTCTCTGAGAAGCTCAGACCTATGGGAGTCAGACTCTACAAATATGGAAAAGAATCTCACAAATCAAGGACAAATAAATGGAACTTTCAGAGTAATGATTGATAGTCACAGACTTCAGGACAACACAGCAGGGGTCACTGTCTGTCCAGGCTTTTGTGTAGGTTGTATTTCCCCTAACAGGTCGTAAGCTCCTTGAAGCCTTGTTTATCTTACCAACTCCACCATCTTGAACTTGTATCATCATTCATCCCGGGATGGGGGTAGGGTGGCAGTTTAATATTGCATAGACAGATAAATGGATGGGTGGATGGCAATGGGGGTAGTGAATGGATGGGTGGGTGGATGGATGAGTGGATAGGTAAATTGATGGACAGATGGGTGCATGGGTCAGCTTGGCCAGTACAAAGCCTAAGCTTCTCAAAGCTTATCTGCGGAGGATACAAAAGGCCCTAAAAAGGCATGATGGACAGCTAAGATTGTCCCAACACCAGTAACTTCCATCATCGAGAGGTTCAGTCAGAGAATGAGGTCAGGGGCTGGGGATGGAGCTCAGTCAGTTGAGTGTTTGCTTAGTGCACACAGAGCCCGGGGTTTGTTCTCCAGCACTGCAGCATTGGTGTGGTGGTGCACATCTATACTCTAAACACTTGGGAGGTGGAGGCATGAGAATCAGAAGGTCAAGCTCATTTCTGACTACATAAGAGTGTGAGGCCAACCTGGTTTACATAAGACCCTGTTAAAGGTGGCGAGGGGTGTGTGTGGGGGATAAAGAAAAGTAAAGAAAATTGAGGTTAAAAATGAAACCACAGGAAGGATATATTTAAGATACATCCATCCACTTGACCAAAGGTCTACCTAATATAAATACGGAATTCCTATGAATAAACAAGAAAGGTATAAAAACTAGCCAGGCTGTAGTGGTGCACATCTTTAATCCTAACCCTTGGGGGGCAGGTGCAGACAGATCCCTGTGAGTTCGAGGCTATCCTGGTCTACAACTCAAGTTTTAGGATAGCTAGGGCCATATAGAGAAACCCTACCAAAAAAAGCCAAAAACCAAAACCAACCAAACAAACAAAAACAGAGAGAAAGAAAGAAAGAAAGAAAGAAAGAAAAGGAAGAGCCATACAGATGCTTTTCATGACTGCTCAGAAAAACACCCAGCTGACTCCTAAGCACATGAGAGGAAGACACTGTACAGTAAGTATCCTTAGTCACAGGGCAAAGCAGAGCGAGGCCCACTGAGGTCACCTTAGACACCCACACAACAGCCGGAATGATCAGGTGTTGGTGGGATGTGTACAGCTGGAACTTTCCTTCACCAAGAGTGTGAGTATGCACAGTACAGTCACTTCAGGAAGCCCGAAGCAGTTATCTAGTGAAGTCAGCTCATGTATGACCCAGAAACTCTACTCCTAGGCACACATCCCAAGAGAAGTGTCTGCATGCACACCACTCTCTTTATGTGGAGAAGTATCCTACACTTAGGATGTGCTCCTGAGACGTATAACAGCATGGGAGTAGCATTATCTGGGGAAGAAAAGTAGCCTGTGGTAGACTGTGTATCCAGCTGTAAAAGTCCAAGAACAGATAATGCTAACCTGTGGTTGCAAACATCAGAATGATGACTTGGAAGCTTCTGGAAAGTCTGGAGTCCTGGGAATGTCTCCATAGTGGGGAGTGTGTGTGTGTTTGTGTGTGTTTATCCCACTTAGCCCTGAGGATGTGTTGTCTTTGTATTTTCATACTAGACCTGAAGCACTTCCTTTATCTTAGGAGAATTCAGTGTCTGATGTGGAAAGGGAGAGGAAGGTAGAACCCAACAGAGCACTGTCGTACTCTTCAAAGACCCGTGGCTCTCAGGACTGAACCAAGAGCATCTTGACACAAGGAGCTGTATAAAAAGACACTGAGTGTTGTCGGAGGCCAGATGCTAAGGTCCGATAGGAAAGCCCACGGGATGGGAAAAGTCATGACAGATGACATCTACTTGGGACTTTCCTAAGGCCTGTGTCCCAGGGATGCACACCTCACTTGCGTAGGCATGTAGGTACAACTGAGACTTGAGTACCTCCTACCTGACCTTGCCCTGCCCCAGAGGCCTCATGAGCTTCCCACTTCTCTCCCAAGACTCTGGGTCTATGTTGGCTTCTGGGACAGCAGGTGGGGGCCAGGGGCTGGGAAGAGAAGGGTCAGATGTCACTTCCCTGCTACAGCCTAGCTCTAGGATACTAAGGGTGAGATTTAGACCCCAAGTGGCTTCATTCATAGGCTCTAGGTACCTCAATTATCAGTTAGCCCAGGGCCCTGGTCCATGCTGGTTGTCCCAGTAGGAGGCACATCTGGGAAACCCAAGGCTTATTACCTCTGATGATGTCATGGAGGTCACCTGGGCTGTTCTTCTTGTGAATCAGGTTGTGTCACAGGATGCTGACCCAGGTGGCATTCTGTAAAACTTCCCTGTTAAAAGTGCAGCAAGAGCCTGGCTTCCTTTGGCAGGAAGCCATGATAGTAAGGGACCAGACTGAGGGATTTCCATGGGTGTCAATAGGGAAGGTTTGAGTGACCCTCAACTGCCTTCTCCAGCTGATCTGATTGAAGCCTACACTGTTCCCAAACTGTCATAGCATCCTGTTGTCTGTCCTTCCTCCCCTCCATACCCACCACCCAGTCCAGGCTGCATCCCTGCACATTGGAAGTGCAGGAGGCCCCTTGCTGTCCCCAGCCCTAGTTTCTCCTTGCTTTCATGGGATCACCCCCTTCCTTAATTCAGGGGTAATTAACAGTCAAGAAATGCAAAAAGCTTAAAAGTAGACCTTTCAACAAATGCATGGTCCTGATCAATTAGTCCAAGCCCAGACTGCTTCTGTCACTGGGGAAGGGGCACAGTGACCTCTTTGAAGCTTGCACCCCAGCCCTCCAAACAACCTCTGTGTTGACTTCCACCCCACAAAAAACAAAAAAAAACAAAAAAACAAAAACAAAAAAAAAAAAAACCAAAACAAATCCAAACAAGCCAAAATAGGTTTTACAGCAACAACACCATTCACATGGCCTTTATAAACGGCGGCTCCTCCACGCCACCCTGTTCCTTGCCCTTACACATCCTCTGTGACTTTTGCTCTTGGGCAGGCTCCCATTTTCTAAGCTTTGCTGCATTTCTCAACTCACTTATCTGTTCTCCTGGTGGCAAGCAAGTGGGCTGCTTGGGGTTCTGAACATTTGTGGATAAAGCTGCCTTTTCTTTGCCCACAGGTCTGTTTCTCTTAGGGAGTACCTATTGTTGGCTTGCTGGGAGAAACACGGATCCGTGTGCAGCTCTTGCAGCTGAGGACCCAGATTCAGTTCTCAGCCACCACATGGACTCTCACATCGTCTCTACTCAAGGGGTTCCAGGGAACTTCCTCTGGTACTACAAGCGTGCTTTATACACATATACATGAACACAAACACTCATAGACATTAAATAAAAATAAATAAGTAGATTTATGGAGTGGGGGTTTAGGACAGAGTTTCTCTGGGATTAGAGGCAGGAGTCAACACACCCAGCAAATATATAGAATTAAAAGAAAAAAAAAAAAGAACTTGAGCCAACCCAGGGCCTCTAATTAGCAACTACTCCTGTATGTTCCTGTGTCCTCAAGGCTCAAAAGTCCCAAAGCCAGGACAGAGCCATGGGCGTGCACACCTTTAATCCCAGCACTTGAGAAGCAGAGGCAGGTGGATCTCTATGAGTTCGAGGCCAGCCTGGCCCACAGAGCAAGTTCCGGGACAGCTAGGGCTACAGGTCGTCCTGATAAAAAAAGAATAAAACACAAAGATTCCCAAGCCCTCTTGGACAAACAGAGTAGGCTTTCTGCCATCCTCGGGTTCTCTGTGCACCATCCTGCCTCTGAGTATGTGCACATTCTGTTCCTCCTCCAGGAATGCTGTGCACCTCATCTCTGACTCAGACGTGATGACCCAAGTCCCCTGGCAGTCCTTCTACTCATCCTTCATTCGGATAACAGGCAATAATTAGGATCCTGCCACGTGCTGGGTTCTATTTTAGGCACCAGGGAAACAGCAAATAAAACAGACTAAATATCTCATGAATCTGAGGTGTTGAGCAGATAGTGACGTCACACTTACTAACGTACCCTAGTCTCTGCTCTGCTCTCCCACGTGGGTTCGCACACCCGTTTATTTTATTACATCACCTCCTCTGGATGTGTGTAAGCCAGCAGTGGGTGTCCCTGCGAAGGCTGAGGCAGGAGGGTAAGGACAGTCCCAGGTCTCCTGGGCAGGGGAACAGGGTGATGGCCATCCTCCACAGTTACAGAGCCCCCCCAATGTTTGTAGACCTCCTTTCCTCAGCAAGTGTGGAGCTGTGGAGAGAAGCTGAGACCACAGGCTGACAGATGCCCAGATGGGCTCACGAGGCCCTAAGAATGACTGGATTCCATGAGGCCACAGAGCTAAAGAGCTGTGAGGAGGAGCTGACTTACCGAATTGCCTGACATGAGCAGCCCTCTGTGGCCTGGTTATCTCTGGCAGCTGCGGACTGGAGTTCCCCTACTCCACACAGCAGATCTGAGACTTGAACTCCTGTCTCTATGTACCCAGCTGCTTATGAATAAACTCTCTCTTTCCAAAGCTTGTTGTCTTTGTTAGAGTTTCTACTGTTGTGATGAAACACCATGACCAAAAAGCTAGTTGGGGAGTAAGGGTTTATTAGGCTTAGCCATCCACATTGTAGTCTGTTATTGAAACCCATTGAAGGAAGCCAGGGCAGGCTCTCAGGCAGGGTAGAAACCCATCTCTCTTACTCTCTCACTCTCTCTCTCTCTCTCTGAGTGTTTTGAGACAAGGTTTCTCTGTATATTCCTGGCTGTCCTGGAATTTGCTTTGTAGACCAGGCTGGTCTCGAACTCACAGAGATCTGCCTGCCTCTGCCTTCTGAGTGTTGGGAGTAAAGGCA
Organism: Micromys minutus; assembly: GCF_963924665.1. Classification (NCBI taxonomy): domain Eukaryota; kingdom Metazoa; phylum Chordata; class Mammalia; order Rodentia; family Muridae; genus Micromys; species Micromys minutus. The sequence continues at coordinate 32,809,771 of NC_137981.1, forward strand.
CAGCCTGGCTTCTCAGCCTTCTTTCTTACAGAACCTGGGACCACCAGCTGGGTAGAAACACTCACAATGGGTTGGGCCCTCCCCCATCAATCACCAATTAAGAAAATGCCCTACAGGCTTGCCTGCAGTCTGGCTTTTTCTCAATCGAGGTTCCCTCCTCTCAGATGACTGTAGCTGGTGTCAAGCTGACAGAAATCTAGACAGCACACTTGTGATCCCAGGGATGGATGCTTGGTGCAATGATTTTGTAAAACAGGCCTGGTTGGGTTGCAGAAGTCAGCTCTTCTAGCCTAGAGCTTCAGTATCTTACCTATTTTCCTTTGGTGGCAGACCCTGTGACAATGTTGGAGAGGGTGAATGACAGTTCAGGCTCAGAGATGAAGGGTTAAGACACCCGTCTGCAGGCTTCTAGAAGCTTGCACAGCTACTTCATACTCCTTTTCCTTCTTCCACCATCCCCCTCATGCCCTCGCTTCTTCTGGAACATTCATCTTTCTTCAAAAGCACTTCCAAACCTGGAGCCCTCCTGGTTACTCATTTTTCTAATGGAGGTGCGTCCCCCACGTGTGAACGCTCACACATGGCTAGTGGAAAGACTACAGGCCCCATGGGCTTCACTCTCTTTCTATGGGGTCTTAGCACATGACAGCCTCAGATGCCTGAACTTAAGCATGGCGGTGGAAAGTGAAGCATTCCATCTCGCCTCTCCGTGTGGACCCCTGTTCTGACAATGAGTTTCAGTAGCTGGGCTTAGAGAGTTCCCACTTCCTTCTGCTCTGAATCAAATTGTAAGGCTCTTTTCCTTGAACCTAAAAATGAAATGAACAGCCTTCTGCCCAAATCGCTTTTCTTAATTCTTGGGTTTTTTTTTTTTTTTTTTTCCCTAGGTGATAGCTAATAGAGAAACATCTTAGTATGAAAATACATATGTGTACTTGTGCACACACACACCATATATACACACACACACCACAAACACACATACACCTCACGAGCATACCATACACACACAGACACACACACCACACACACACACACACACACACACACACACCCCACATATACACACACCACAAACACACATACCTCATGCACATACCATACACACACAGACACACACACCACATACACACACCATGCACACACAGACTACACACACACACACTACACACACACTACACACACTCCTCTGTTGTATATGGCCACTCAGATTCTTTTTCCCTTCCCAAGAAAGCTCTTGACTTCCTATAAAAGATCTCTTTCTCTCATATCTTCTTCCAGTGGCCAGTGTATCCAGGTGGTCAAGCCCTGCTTTGTGAGCCAGGAGCCTGTAACCTTTTCTTTCTGAAGTCAGTCCTTCAGAGTCCATAGAGCAAATGGCAAACTGAAAGCATCATATAGGAGGCATTTCTATAATTATTTATAAGATAATCACTTAAAAGAACAAGAACAGCAACAAAAAACCTTTGTTGCTATTCTGTGTGTGTGTGCATGCATGTTTGTGTGATACATGTATGAATACAGAGCATACATGCACATGGCATGGTATGCTTGTGGCAGTCACAGGAATATTTTCAGGAGTTGATTTTCTCCCTCCCCCTTGAGCTCCATCCTGGGCCGAGAACTTGAGTCCTCAGGTTTGCAAAGCGAACACTTTCACCCCGAGCCTTCTCATCAGCCCTGTAAGAAGTATCTCTGATGTACGATCACAGTGCTAGAAAGAAGTCTCATTAGACTTGGAGCCTACACTTGTTTTTTGTTGTTTCTTGCTGTCAACTGAGACAGTCCCTGAGGCATCTTCTGGTAGATTCTGCTTCTTACCTTAAGTGACAGAGGTCTATGGGGTGGGGGACAGCTTTACCTGCACCTTTAAAATGACCAGTCAGATTGCTCTTAGTAGGAGGTGAAGCGCAGACTGTGCTGTGGGGGCAGAGTGTGTATGTGTGTGCAGTGGGGTAGGAGGGTAGAGTTGAAATTCATCTTTTACCAGGCCCCAGCTTGTGTGGGTGCTTACTTTCCAAGCTTGTTCCTGATCCTCCTTCACAATCTCTCTACTTATCAACCAGCACAGGTCTGCTCTCCTCAAGGTAATTAGAGCTGGTTTCTCTCACTGCCTCCCAGAGCTCCTTGACTGATGATTAGCGGTGTACTCGGTAGGAGACCACTTCATCTCAGTGGCTCATCTGAACATGTGTTCAGGGACGCAGGACCCCAGCCTATCTCAGAAACCTAGATTTCTACACCTCCTTTCCCTGGGATGGTTGCTGTGGTCCCAGGACCTGAAACCCTCTTCAATTTGACCTGGGAATCCTCAAGTGCTTGGGGTGGGTCCAAGAAACGTGCCCTTTGTCTTGGGGTGAAAGGGCATCAGTGCAGTAGTCATGTGGGCTCGGCCTGACGGAGTAATGACCTATTTGTGCGATTTTTTTCCAGTGTGCAGCCCAGAATATGGTAAAAACTCAAGTCAACATGGTTTGGAGGAAAGGGACAGCACTGGCTCCTGTCACTGACGAAGGCATGAGTGGGTGTAAGCAGGGACACGGCTCCATCTCAGTTTAGCTCAGGTGACACGCTGCCACCCAATGCTTGGGGCTGTCAACCTCCATCTGCTCCCAATGCAGGATCTTCATTGTCACTGGATTAGTGGTCCATCTCTAGGATCAGAGCCTGCCTCTGAGGTCTGCTCTCAGGGACACCTGTCTCAACTGTGGTGCCCTACGAGCAAAACTGAAGTGGGTGTTTAATTCAGAATCTTTCCGTTGACATCCTTTGTCAACTAATAAGGAAATAGATGGAAATGAAAAATGGCATTAGTTATATGTCTTCTTCATTGGGTCTAGGTGTCATTCACACAAATCATCTTCAGGAAGTTTTAGTTGGCTGGTTAAAGGAAGTGTGTGTGAGCTCCAGGTCAAGCTGTGACTATGAGATTTCTGTCTATATAGTCCTTGGGAGTTGGGCCAGCAGGGCTCATCTAACTGTCCTCCTGGGGAAGTGTGGTATAAAGTAATCACACTGAGATCCTAGAAGGGGGGCGAAGTACTAGAAAATGGTTTCAAGTGGGATTGAGCTCACTCTGGGGATGAGCATTAAACTTACATTCTAAACTGACCCCCAGGTAACACAGTAAGCGCTCACTGCGCAGGCTTGCAGGTACTCACCGAGACCCGGAGAAGTGTGGGTCTGCAAACCTGACTGGGGTGGCGAGGGAATAGAGAGTGGACAGAGACTGAAGAAATGAGAGAAAGGTGGATACGGAAAAGCTAGGGTCAGGTGGGTCATGTGCACTCTGATGGAGTGGCACTAGCTTCTGTACCCACCGGAACCTCGGCCATCTATGATGTACGGCAGGGTTAGCCAGTGTTAGTGGAGTGCGCAGTCTCAGACTGTAAACAGGAGGAAGTGAGAGTTGCTAGTTTTCATGCTCATTAGCCAATGGTTAGGAGACACTAGTAAAAAAAAAAAAAACCCAACCAACCAACCAAACAAACAAACAAACTCTGAAGGAGCCTGTGCCTTTCCAAATTGGACCCAGGGAAAGGGTTGGCAAATTACTTCACCATGGGTCCATTTCCTTGTTCCTTGACATTGCTGTCTCCTGTAAAGCCTTGCATGTTTGCTTAGAACTCTACTCCCTCCCTACAGGTGTCCAAGGGAGAGACCTAGGGGGGAGACAGAGCAGGCAGAGGAGAGAGGAGCCAGCACAGGATGATGGTGAAGTTCTACCAGGAGAGTCTGTTGGGGGACTGAGCTCACCCTGCTGAGAAGTTGCTCTGTGGAGCCTTCTGGAAGTCAGTTGCTGGGTGTGGGCTGCTAGGTGGGGGCATGGGAGAGGGAAAGCAGTGACCTACATAGTCCCTGTCTGCTGAGGGTGTCTGTACTGTACCTGGTGGGCTCCCAACAGTGGAGGAGGGGTAGGTCATATTAAAGAAGGTCTCACCATGGGCTAAAGAGATGCCTCAGTGGTTGGGACCACTTGCTGCTCTTGCAGAGGACCTAAGTTCAATTCCTGGCACTCACATGGTGATCTAAGGGGATCTAAGGCCTTTTTCTGGCTTTCAAGAGCAACCTATCCATACACATGCATGCAAGTAAAACACTCAGATACATAAAATAATTTTTTAAAAGTCTCACCAGGCCGAGTGTGGTGGTCAAAGGCCTTAATTCCAATACTCAAGATGCAGAAGCAGGTGGATCTCTGTGAGCTTGGGGCCAGACTGATCTACCTAGAGAGTTTCAGGCCAGCCAGGAGTCTACCCAAAATAAAATAAAACAAACAAAACCACTGTAGGTCTTGGTGTGGGGAGGACCACCACAGGTGGAATGGAAGTTGTGCCCCAGTTGCTTTGAGACTGGGCTCCCCCCATTAGTTCTATTACTTTAATGTAGTCTATGCTGGAGGTAGTGTTCAGCCTTGCTTTGCCTTGGGTGACTTTTTCCATCTCACAGTTAGGCCCTATATTCCAGAAGGCGGCTGCCTGTCTGAGCAGGCATGAGCTGGGCCTAGTTTCCCAGAGGGTTTGTGGAAGCCACAGGCTTGCATATGGCCTGAGCAGCTCTGACAGCTAAGAACAGCAAGTCTTGTCTTTATCGTGAAGTCTGGCTCCTACTTTGCTCACTTCTTGCCCTGAAGGCAAATGGTACACAGAAATTTTGTTTTTAACCACAACCCTCAAGAACTAACCCAGTAGACTGGAGAGACGGCACAGAAGAGCACTGTCTGCTCTTCCAGAGGTCCTGAGTTCAATTCCCAGCAACCACTTGGTGGCTCACAACCATTTGTAATGGGATCCGATGCCCTTTACTGGTGTGTCTGAGGACAGCAACAGTGTACTCACATATGTAAAATAAATAAATGTTTTTTTTGTTTTTAACCCAGCAAGCACACATAGACCCCATCCCACCATGATAGCTGTGTGACACCTTTTCTCTATAGGGGACCTTCCTATTATTTTCTGCCTTGTTTATTGTTTGTTTTAAAGACTCTGGTCATGATTCTATACACAAATTTCTCTGCTCATTGTAAAGTCACTATTCTAAGGCAGCAGGGAGTGGGGATGCCCTTCTTGTGCCCAGGAAGCTCTTCTGGCATCTCAGGCTGCTTGTAGACAAGGCTGCCAGATGTTGGCAGATGACGGTGCCTGCAGCTTAGCAGCATCCTATTTTTTAATGTGAATCTTTCTTTTCTCACCTCCATCTCCCATTCAAACAAGAAACTGTGGCCACCCAATTAGTCTCTGCCTTCCTTGAAGGCGGTGGTGCTTCTCAGTGCCCAGGACCCCACAGGCAGCCCTTCAGCCAAGCCAGCTCTTGGGTACACCCACCCAGCACACTCCAGGTATGTTCAGTGTCCCCCTGTCACACACCTCAATTCACCCCAGTCAATATATTTGAGGAGCCTGCTGTGCTGACATTTGCTGTCCTTGCTGAGGGATGGCTAAGGTGGCCATGTTTGTTTTTCTTGCCCAGTGGTCAGGCTGTGTGGAGAAAGAGCACTTGACTACTGGGCTGAATCAGATCCATTTCCTTAAAACATAAACTGGACACACAGACATACAGTCTGTGTTGGGTGTTAGAACCGAGGTCTGAGGAGGGAACCCATGTAAAATGCAGCCGCGTAGTAAACTCAAGCTTCGCTTGGGATGGAGCAGGGAAGCAGTGGGGGAGAAGCCAGGTGGTCAGAGACAGGGCTCCACAGCCTGCAAGAGGAGTGGTTGTTAAGGCATTTATGAAGTGTGGCTGTGCCTAGATGCAGTGGACAGAATCTCTGACTCAACAGGGAGAGGCTCCTGTTCCTAGTCTGTCAGGGACTCAGCAAAGGCCTGATGAGTCACAGATGGCTTAAGGACTCAGCACCCCTTCAGGACTTGGCCCTGTTGAGGGTCCCATATTTAGCCAGTCATCACAGGCCTTTGTCCCACAAGCCCTCAACAGGAGATAGCGATCCTCACCAAGAGGGACTGAGGCCCGAACCTCTTTATATTCACGTGGGTTTCAGGGTCTCATACAGGGACACCAGGGCAGAATTCTGCCAAGCCAACACCCAAACAATTCCACTGTTTCTGTGTGTGCACAGACCAGCAGGGTAGGGTGGTGGTTTAAAAAGCAAAGCCTGTTCTCTCAGACCAGTCCTTAACACCCACAAAACAGCTAACTCATCAGAACCTTCGTTTTTTTGTCCATTTATTTAGAAAAAAATTAACATGAGCAAATGAGATACCTCAGTGTTACAACAGAGTATAGAAATGTCTAGCAATAATCAAATAATTTGATCTTTAAATACAAAATAACCACATGAACACCTAATATACAGGTTTCATCTGAATACATATTTATTAGATAAATATTAGAGGTCACATCATCTAACTACATACAGCTTTGCAAGACTAGAAATCACAATTAGTTTTTTTTTTCTGACCAGTCAAAAGTATGAAATGATTGCAGTGTACATACAATGTACAAAGACAATGGCGGGTTCTGTGGACGTCACTTCAGGCTGCACGTGTGGGTGTGGATGTGTGTACATGTGAATCACCTGTGATCATGATATCAAAAACTTATACAAAGTATATGAATTTGGTTACAATTTTCTTCTGAAATCCCCGTTTCTCTTCATTGTTTCCATAGCACCCTAAAAATACACAGGTGGCAGGGCCAAGACACGGAAGGTAAATAGTACATGTAGGTAAAAATAAGAACAAAAAGGAACAAAAATGCCTCTGCACACAGGGTCAGTATATTACAGGGGACAAGGACGGAGTCACGAAGGCTAACAAACGGGACCTAGTATTCCAGGTAGGATGAAGGAGTTCCAAGCCTTTCTGTTGTTTCTGTTTCGTAAAATAAAAAAACAATACACATTCCGGGAGAAATGAATGCATCTTGTTGACATGTCTATTTCTCATTTACATATGTACACACGTCCCTTGAGTCGCCGCTGCTCACACTGCCTCGTCTGGATTGGTCAGGCCGGAGGGCCCATTGGGAGCAGACCTGTAGCTCTCTGGGGTTTAGGGCTTCCATTAGGGAGAAAGGAATTAGGAATCTTTTAAAAAATAAAATGGCTACAGGATACATGAGACATGAATAAAGCTTCAAACCAAGAAGATAAGGGTGATCGCCCGTGCGGGGTCTTTCCCATCTGCCCACGGACTCCCAGCCCGTTTAGCTGAGCGGTGGCTGGTACATGCCTATGGGGGGGGGGGGATTGCTCATTGTGGTAAAGTGGCTTGCTGAGACCTCATTTCTGAGGCTACTATGGCTCCAAGTTGTTGTCAGGAAGGACTGAGGATCTTTCCAGAGCCTAGGCCTGCCTCTGCTAATAGATGTCACCTTTACCTGCATTGGTCACTGCCAAGGCATGGTTCCAGCCCCAGATGTCACTGTGCCTCTCTCAAACCCTGGGTGAGCTCCGACCTTCCTCTGGAAGGAGATTCCCCGGAGTGTGGGCTTCAGGCTGTGTGGTGAACTTGCTGGTAGGGCACTTGTCTGGGAGAGACAGCCTTAGGAAACCAGCCTCAGGGGCAAACTGTCGAGAGGCTGGGGCTACAGGGAGCATCTAGGCCTGTTGCTTTGGAGAGCTGTGGAGAACCTGGGCATACCTCGACAAGAACTAGCAGGGACCCCAGGCTGTTCTGGGGCACAGTATCACGGCAAGAAGCAGGAACTTGTGAGAAAGGCATTTGTCAGTCTGAAGCTGAACAGTCTGTATGGTCCGACAGAGCACGGCCTTGCGCCAGAACACAGGCACTGGGTAGGGACAGCCACATGGTGCCTGGTGTGGTATTGTCCCTACCAGCTGACTGAGAGTGTCTCTCAACAGTAGGTTGCCTGGCCTCCCAACTTGAGCACGGCCGACTCTTCCGTCCCTCACTCATCTGTACAAATAGCCCTGGTTGGTTTTTTTGATTTTTTTTTTTTGTTGTTTGTTTTTGTTTTTTTAAAAAAAGGACTTGGGTTTTGTCACTGAGTCAAGATATTTTAAAAACGCCAGCAAAGGCTATAACCAGGTCATGAAAATGTTGAATATTATCAAAGACAATACTAAAATATTCACAAAGATATTTACAAAAACGATTCTTAAAATAATTGATTTGCATACTGAACACACTGCTGGAGAAAAACCTTAACAGGACAAAGGAAGAAGAGGGGATGGGCGATGGCATCTTTCCTTGTGCCGGTTTTTTTTTTTTTTTTGTTTGTTTGTTTGTTTTTCTAGGGTGACAATAAGTCAACAGTTAGGGGTCACCTTTCTGGTTCAATCTATATTAAGCATTGCCAGGGAGCACAGAGGGAGGCTAGTGACCGATGACAAACGCTGGCCGTGGACAGGAGGCAGCAGAGGGCCCTGGGTGACAGCATCGGAGATGGGAGCAAAGACTTTACAGATGGGATTCATGTGAGCGGACAACCTGGCATCACCACAGGCCATGAGGCTCAGGTGGATGCAAACCCAGCCCGGCGAGTGATAAGCCAGCAGGGGGGGCTCTAAGCCGGATGGAGTGAAAAAGCAGAGGAGGACCAGAGGTTGCACTTGCTGGGTGAGCAGGAGTGTGGGGCGAGCTCTGGGTAGAGGGAAAAAATACAGGGAATGACAGGCAGCTACACAAATGCCACAATATGCCTGCCAAGATATCCCGGTGCACCCAGCAAGGGTCTGGGCTGGAGACAGGCAGCCTTGAGCAATGAACCTGCGGGTCTGGGACTAGACCGAGAGGCTTGGAGAGACAGGGATGCCCCGACCCTGCTGCTGCCCTACCAAGTGCTTCTACAGCTGTCTGAGGAAAGGGGAAGTAGAAGCCAGAGGGAAGTGGGTCCCATGGAATAGTCTTGGAGAAGGAAGCTTGGGCAGGAGGAAGGAAGGAGAACATGGGGTTGGGAGGAGGGATGGTTTGCTCTCTGTCTGGATCCAATGTTCCTTTCCTTCTGTGACTTCAGAGCTTCCCACTTCGGTCATTTAAAAGCAGGGAGTGGCTTGGGGCAAAGCTGCAAGGCTTTGGTTGCTTCTGTTGGACTCTGGCTGGCATCTTCCCCTCGCCTCTAATGGAGGGCACATTTTGGTGTGGTGCCAGCTTGTGCACATGCTCTCTGCTCCCCACAAGGCATGGCCCTGGTCTTAGTTGGGGAACCCTTCTCTGCGTTGCCTTGGCTCCGGGGAAGGCCCTGACCTGTTTCCTGCCAGTCCCTACACAGGTGTGGCAAGCTCTCTCAGACACAGCACTGTCCTTGTTCTGCTGAGAGTGCTTACAGGGTCTCTTGGCTTAGAAGTCAGAGGCCAAAGCCAAGACCCCTGGCCCTGAGGGATGTTCTCCTTCCCAGAGGGTTGTGCTTTTCTGTGGTGCATGCGTGTGTGTGTGTGTATGTGTGTGTGTGTGTGTGTGTGTGTGTGTGTGCGCGCGTGTGCACGAGCGCGCGCGTGCATGCGTGCACGCACATGCGTCCTTCCTCACTGCTGCAAACTGTCACCACTCCTCCAAGGTTTGTCCACTACCCTGGCCTGGGGGCCGGAGTGCAGGCTTCTCTCAGGTTCCAGTCATTTGAAGGAGGCTCTGGGCCAGGAGGCAGGGATAAGGTTTAAAAACATGGAAGAACTTTGGGACACTGGAAGGTCGGTCGTCTGGAGTCTGCACACATGGAGGGACCTACAGTTGCCATTGGCATGTCTCTTGCTGGGCCTGGATTCCCTCAGCTTGGGTTTGTCTTCCAGGGGCCGTCTTCAGGCTTGCTCTAGGCACAGGTCCCGGAACATTCAGGCAAATAGGACTGTAGACCCACATGGCTTTCCCTGCCTAGTGTGCTCTGCTCAGCTCTCAGCCTGAGGTCCTGGTGTGGGAGGTCTGAGCATGGGCTCCTGGGAGGAAAAGTACGTGGGGCAGATGGGGCAGGAGGCAGAGTGGGGAGGGATGGCCCCAGTGGAGAGTGGCCTTCAGTTGTTCTCAAAGAGAGACAGGAGGTCATCGTTGCTATTGCTCGGAAGGTCGGGGGGGTCCAGGTAGGAGAGGAGCTCATCGGGGTTTGTGAGTTCCGGCAGTAGCTAGAAAAGAAGAAGCCTAGTTGAGGTGGCTGAGGGTAGTCCAGAAGGAGTGAGGGGTCTCTCTGGCTTTCTCACTCCCTTCCATTTGCCTCCTGAGGTTCTGACTCAAAGATAGAAAACTAACAGTGTTGAGTATGGGCCTGCTGGTTATCCCCAAGACCACACTGGATCTCAGCTGGGGCAGGCATGCCATACTCAACAAATGCCAAGGTCAGGGAGACGCACTGGGCTGACCCCCTCTTCTCAATGTCAGCTCCATGGCAGGTCAAGGGCTGGATTCCTTGTTCCTCCGCCCTCTCAGACCCTGCCAAGAGCAGCTTTGGGTCACAGAGCCTGCTGGAATAAGCCATCTGGTTTCATCCAGTAGCACAAAGCAGGCCTTGGGAAGACCATGTGGTCCCCACGGGGCCCTAGAGTACTCTCTCAGAATCTTAGTGAGTTTGTGGCTGGTCATACTGTCTTGTCCCTGTGGTCTACTGTCCTCACTCCCCATGTGACACTCTTGGAGTATGTATGTCACACAGGGGCAGAGCAGCTCCCAAATCCAGGAACATCCCACTGGTCTGGCTAAGGGAGGAGAGTTAGGTGAGACATCAAGACATCTGCAAACTGAAGACAGTGCCACAGTTCTCCCTGCCAAGAGCTCTCTGATACCACTGTGGTGGCTGTTGCCAGCAGGGCCAAGAGTCCAGGCCCAATCTTTCTGTGATCCTCACCACCCCACCTTCTATACTACTGAGGTCTTAGAATGGGAGATCCTGGAGTCTCAGCTGCCCACTTTGACCTTGTCTCTCCTGAGTCATGCCCCCCTCCCCCAAATTTTCTGACATCCCCACATGGAGACTTCTTGGAGTGAGCAATGGAGCAAGCAGAAGCAGGGAATGGAGACACACGGACAAGGAAACTGCAGGCAGACAAGACCGGCAAGACGATGGTGGGGTGTCATTCTTAGCTCTTCCCCTGCCCAGGTCAGAAGGTAGATACAGAAACAGCAAGCTCAGCATGGGAGTGTGAGGGAGGGGCTGGGAAGAAGGGCAAGGACCCTCTTGCACTATCTCCAAGGCTTTGACTGGAGGGACTCGTCAAGGGCTTACGTAGAAGATGGGACTGGGAATCAGGACTATTGGGCCAAGGGACTGATGGGTAGGGGTGGGGCTTGCATGACATATCCCCATATGGGGCATCCTAGTGCTAGAGTCAGGGAAGACTGGCTGGGGCCCGCCCACCACCCACCCACCTTTCCACCCCGGGGCCTTGAGCCCTTAAGTACCCCCCTTCTGTTGGGAAGGTCCTGGTGCCGTGCCTGGCCCCAGACCAAGGTGTGTGGTGACCCCAACTTACATCCAGTGAAGGTTCCGGCATGTCAGATGCTCCCTGTGCTCCGGCCTGACCCTCTAAGGCTGAGGAGGGGTTAAAGGTCAGGTCGCTGTGTGGATGGTTGCTGGGAGCGGCCTGTGGTGGCTGCCGGGGAGGCTGGGAAGGAGGAGGAGCCCCACTGTGATGTAATGGAGGCCCTGCCTGGCTGCTGGGGTGTGGTACGTGCAAACCTTGTTGTATGGAGGGATGGGGCTGGTCAGAACTGCCAGCGTGGGGCATCTGTGGAGGAGGAGAGAGCAGGAGAAAAGAGAGGTGAGGTGACAAGGCACATCGACGGGATGCCTGGAGAAAATGAAAACCAAACAAACCAGGAAGTAACGGACCCCAAACAAGGGCACCCCTCACAAAGAACAATGATCCGCAGTTGAGGGGCGGGGTAGAAAAACAAAACAAAACAAAAAGAAAATTATCCTCTCCGGAAACCAACAACCAGGAAGGCCGTGAAGGAACAAGTGGAGAAGGCCTTACTCCGCACAAAGCCTAGCGAGGGCCTTGAGCGGGGGCACAGACCGGAGAGCCTCCCAACCCCCCCACACTGTCACAACAAACAACAGCGAGGCCAGATGGACAAGCAAATGGACGTGTTTCTGGGAAGCGGGTAGTTGCTGGCAGCGTGGTGCAGCCTTCGCAGGGCCCGGGCAGCACAGAGCAAGCATGGACACAGCACGGGCAGGCGTGCAGCTCCTCCTGGCTGGCAGTGACGAAGAGACAGGCGCTTTGCCTGCTTCCCTCTTGGCCGAAACTCATCTGGTATCAAAATGGTGGGCCAGGGAATGAATCTGGCTGGCCAGGGACATTTCAGGGTTTTGCCTTCTCCTGGTTTAGCAATGGGCTTCAAGCTGAGGGTGGCAAGGAAAACGGTGGGACAACTCTAAAAGATTAGCTACGGAACTCCTCCCTTTTAATTTGAAACACACTGGCTGTATAGGTGGGATAAGTTTTTGTTTTTTTGTTTTTTTGTTTTTAATGTAAATATGTGTTTGGAGAATGAGATTTGCTGTTCCAAGCAGACCCTTCAAAGCAGAAGGCCTGAAGCGGCTCTGTACACCTCCAGCCAAGGCAGGCCTCAGTCTGATCTGCACGCCTGAACAGGGCCACCAGCGCCCTCTTACATACTGCCAAGAATATATCATTTTGGTGACAAAAAAAAAAAAAATCCCACTTCCTTGGTCTTAGATGACTTTCATCCCCGACCCAATCTCCATTTCTGGGTTCTTTCATGCTGGGTTGGCAAGTGACAATCATGCCAGCCTCGGTCTCCCAGACCCCGGTTTCTCTCTCCATTTGTGCTAAAAGCTCAAGTCTGCTGTGATCTGGTCTCTACCAAAAGTCCTGGTACACCCTTTCTTTGCAGGGTGCAGGGCTCCAGTGTGACACCAGTATTACAGTGTTCCTCAGTTTAGGTCCCCAGGTGACCCCTGTGTGGCATGATAATAGGGGCTGGAAGACAAGGCCACATAGCGATAAAGGGCCAGCTGAGTGTTCCTACTTAGCTCACAACAGCAGATGTCCCATGGTACCCACCCTGAGGAAACAGGGAGGGAGCCCATATGAACAGCTCAGCTCTGAACAGACATCTCTGATCCTGTGATATAGCTTCCCCACTAGACCTCCACAAGAGTTTCTTGGAGCTCAGAGCACTGCTGTTGTATCTGCCAATCTGCTGCCTAGTACGGGAGAACTCTTGGGCAAATCAGTGCCTGGCTAGAACCTTCTAGACAATCCTGGACTACATGGAAACCCTCTGGCCATCTGATCAGCCAGAGCCAGGCTGCTTCTTGATACAACAAAGTGGATATACCAAGAATAGATCTGGGGTTGTCTCCCCATGTGGCACACATGTGTTGCTAGACTGGGTTGCTTCCAGTGAGATGAAAACTGAGAAAGTAGGCACACCTTTGTGGAATTCTGGGGGGGCTCCGAGCTTGACTCAGGTACAGGATGGATCAGGAAGCTAACAGCTTGGCTTGTAAGAGAACACATGGCTCTCCCTACGTAGCATTTTCCAGGACTAGTGGGGATGAGGACTTGGTGTGTGTGTGTGGGGGTGATGTTGGTGACTCCTAGCTGTGGAATGCTAAGGTCCTGGAGAGCTCGAAGGAGATCAGTGGCTCAAAGTCGAAAACTTCACAAGGCAGAGTCACTATGTGCTTTCTTCATTTCTCTTTCTGCCTTGTTTTCTTTGAGGCAGGCCCTAGAGTATTTGCAAGGCTGACCTTAAACTTGCTCTGTAGCCAGGGAATGACTCTGAACTTTGGACACCCCTTCCTCTATCTCTGAGTTTTCAGATCGCAAGTGTGTACTGTGCCCTGTTTGCTTAGGCAGCGCTGGGGAAAGCACCCTACCCAACGGAGCTGTATGGCCAGACCTGCACTCATTCTTAGTGGGAAATCGGGAATGATCGAGAAGATGAGAAGCTTCTGTAACTTCCCAACATAGGTCCTCCAACCCCACTGGTAGGTACTGCAGAAACTCGGGGTCTTTTCTGGCTGGTATTCTTATCTGTGCCCCTTTCCTCCACGGTAAGAGACCAACATGGATCCCAATGTCCCAAACCCCCACTGCTCTTCCTCCATCTCAGCTCCTTAAGATGTATGTGCTTTGTGAGCACGAGGCCCAATGTGCCTATTTCTCCTGATACAAGGGGCTTTAGCTATGCTACACAGAGCACAGCAACTGAGCATTCAAACCGAGGGCTCAAGAGGGTGGCCGGCTCTCTTGCCACTGTTTCCAGAGCCACAGGGAGGGGTGGCTATGGTTAGCTCTGAGCATCCAAGGAGGCGTCCCCAGTCATGTGGGACATGCCAATAATCAGGAGACAAGACAAGGAGGACATGCAAGCCCTCAGGGAAGTCCTGGGACCTCCCTTTTAAAGGTGAGGTGAGACCCTGGGTGAAGATTCAGATCCCCAGAGACTAAGTGCCTAAGCACAGGGGCTAATTTCAGGCTGGCTGGAACCACAGGTGTCAGTGGAGCTTAAGGTGGCACAAGTGAATGCAGGGGGCAGCCTGTAGCTTTCCTAACTCAAGAGACTCCAATGTTCTCAATAAAATAGCCAAGTTGACAGTTATAGACCAACCATGTCAGCCTCTCTCTCCTGTCTGAACCTCTGAATCTAACTTTTTGTTTTCCTTCTCACTGGGGAGGGAACCAGAGTACTCATATCTCAAAGATCCCAAGGGAAATCCCAGATGAGGCTGGGATTTGAAGCATGGACAAATGGGGAAGGTTGAGGTGCAAATTGAAGGTACTCACAGTTTCCTGCATGGGGTGACTGAGGGGTTTCTCAAGGGCGGCCATGTTGTTGGGCATGTCCGGTGGGTGGGAGAGCTGGGGGGGACCATGCATGAAGTCGTTCATGGATGTCCCTCCGGGATTCCCATGGGGGAAGTCAAAGTTGCCATGACCCTGGTAGTTGTTTCCTGGGATGGGAATAAGATGGGGAATGAGGAAGAGGTCAGGTGGCCACCCTCAGCTGACAGTATAAAAGCCAAATTCTTTCCCTCCCTTGAGACAGGCAGAGCTCTTGGAGCATTTGCTTTTGACTATATGATGGAATAGTCATGCCTTTGTCTCATGGGCTGGGGCACCCCAGGTATGTGCTAAAGTCCCCGACCCTACCCCAGATATGTGTGCTGCTCTACAGTTAGAGAAGGGCAGAGCCAGAAAACATGGAAAGAGGCTCAGCCCAAACCTATAACAGGAGCTGCTGGGCTGCTATCTACTGGGGCCTCATTTCCTACCAACCACAGGCCCAGGGGGCTGTTCTGCTCTATCCAAGAACACCAGGCTCTAGATGATAGTCCAGCCTCTCCATCTCACACCCCATGGTGATGGTGAGACACGGAGTCTCAGAATGCTGGGATGCTGGGGCCCTTGGCATAGGTTATGGGACTCAAGCCAGTAAACTAATAAACTCCGGTCCACCAATCAATCAATCATCCAGGCACCTTGGAGACCTGAGATCACAGATCTGAGTGACAGGGCTACGACCCTCAGACAGAAGGTGAGTATTTTCTAGGAAGCAGGTGGAACACAGCAGGGGTGATGCCTGCAGTCTGGAGTAGCTGAGAGCGAGACCGAGTGATAACAGACTGGGTTAGCCGTGGCTGAGCTGCCAGTGCCTAGGCTCTCTCTGGGGAGGGTGGGAGAGCCAAAAGGTCCGGGCTGATAAGCTGGCAGAGCGGGCTGTGCAACCTCTGGGCTCGCACTACTGATCTCCCAAGTCCAGTGACCAGAGGGCTATTTTTGGAGGGTGTGTCCATTCTTCCTCTCTTCCTCTTTTATTTTTAAGATTTCTGTGTATGAGGTGACTGTTTTGTCCACGTGTATATATGTGGTACCATGTGTATGTCTGCTGCAGGGGGAGCTCAGAAGAGACTACTGACGCCCTTGAACTGGAGCAATGGTTGGTTCTGAGTTGTTATGTAGGTTCTGGGAATTGAACCTATGCTCTTCTGCAAGAGTAATAAATGCTCTTAACCAGTGAACCATTTCTCCAGACTCACTCAGCCTTTCTTCTCCCATTGTGTACCTGTTACCATCAGCACAGAAATCCCAAATCCCTGAGGGACCCAGGCTGTCCTTTCCTCCCTCCCTCCCTGGCCAGCATCACATTATATACCTTGGCTGCTGTAGTCATTGGAGCTGGTGCCCCCAGGAGGAGGTGGGAGAGGATAGGGAGATGGGCCAGGGCCCAGAGCGGCGATCATCTCCATGACATTGGGCATGATCATCTGGCTGGGGCTCATGGTTTTGAACCGCTTTGAGGGGATGCCATCAGGGTCATCCTTGATGTGGAGGTCTGACTTGATGGGTACTGGCCGCCAGCTGCACGTGGGATCAATGGTGACCTCTTCAAACTCGGAGCTGGTGGGGAGAACAATGGGGGAGGAACTGAGACTTAAGAGTGTCTAGATTTGGAGATAAGAGGCTAACGTCTACACCCTTTCTCTGTGTCAGAACTGTGCATAGGACAGACGCCTATAAGAGCTGTTCATAGCTTGTTTGGTGAGGTGAGACTATTGAGACTTAGAAAAACAAGTGGCTGAGCCTGGGGCTGCTGGCCCCAAGATGTCCTCCCCACAAAGAGGAGTTTCAGCACTGGCTGGGTTCCATCTCATCTAGGACATATTGGCCCCCAAGTCCAGGAATTCCCAAGGTCAATCCACAGATTGGTGGCTGGCCAGGAAAGTACGCAGGACTGCCTATGTCTCCCCTTTAGCCAGGCTGCACCTCCCTGGTCAAGGCTATACTTACTGTTGGATGGCGTTCAGGATTCCCCACATATACTGATCCACCTCCAGACCCTCAAGCAGAGCAGTTTTACTGGAAGAAAAGAACGAGGCTTGGTTTTTTTTTTTTTGCTTCTGGAGGCAGGGCACAGCCCACCCATCTCCACTGCCCTGCGGACACAATGGAGCGTGTCTACGCAGAGTAGACTACAGCAGTGATAACCAAGACCCGTGCCTCTGTGGGGGCTTGTTTCGCCTGAAGGGTAGGTAAAGCAGCTAAGAGGCCAGAGGGCACCTCTGCTCTGTAAGATGGGCAATGCTTACTTGCACACGGGACACCGCCAGGTTCCTCGCTCACAATTCAGTTGGAGGTATGACTCCAGGTCAAAGCACTGCAGAAATGGAGGACAGTCAGATAAATGCCTGGTTGTAGCTCTGGACCCTTAGGAAGACTTCAGTACCTGGGAAGAACTCTTCTCTTGCTCAGAATGACAGAACAGCCATGCTGTGTCTGCCACAGACCTCACAGATCACTTCCCTGTCCTTAAAGAAGCCCTAGGACCCAGCACCCTAGCCAAGTCTCACTGCCTTTGCCTCTTACTGAGGCCAGGACCAGCGTGGACTCTTGATAGTCCCCTTAGTCTATCCCAGGGACCCACGGTAACTCTGTTGATCAGCCTGTATTCAGACAAAGCAATCACATCACATGTCTATACCTACAAACTCAGAGGGAGGCCGCCCTGTCTGCCACTCAGCTTCAGGGTAAACTGCTTCACGGTGTGGCAGATGATGGTGTAACTGGTCCTGCCATTCTTGTATTCCGTTCGTGGGACCCTATCTTGGCCAGCCCCTTGCACAATTGGTCTTTGCTAGTCTGGGTTGCCTCTTTCAGGGCAGATCCCTAGCTAGCCTGTGGTGTTTAGCCAGAACTTTCTGCTGGCTTACAACATCGGACTGTCTTAACTATTTCTGCATTTCTACCTTTTCACAGGACCTCAGAGATGGGCCTGAAGGAGAAAATATGACCAAGAGAGCAAGTGATACTGTCTGCCAGTGGCCACAATGTCCTTCAGGCAGCCGCTCAGCCTGCCCCTTGTCACCCTGCCTACTCTGTACAGCCTGTGTCAGGGGTGCGCTGCTCACCTGCACATGCTTGCAATCGTGGCCCCGAGCAGGCAGCTGGATGCGCCGGAATGTGATGGGGCACTTCAGAGACACCTTGATGGCAGTCTGCTCCACGCCATCCTCCCCGTTGAGAGTTGTGTTGCCCGAGGAGGCAGCCACACTGCTGAAATTCCGCTTGACTGTGAGGGAGGAGGCAGAGGGTGAAGGCTGGGTGCTCTGCTGAGGGGGTTCTCAGCAGCTCCTGAACCAGGCCTGGATTCCTCACCCCTGCATCCCACGGGCGATGCATGCATGCAGTGTGCATGTGAGGGAGAGATGATGGAGGAGAATCCCTTTTCTGAAGAACAGACCCCACCCTTGAAAGGAGCAAGAACTTTCTGCAAAGCCAAAAAAACTCGTCTGGTGCTGTACCTCTGATTTAACTGGGTCAGCAAAAAGCCTCCTCAGGCGCTTTTGCACTTTACCGTGCAATAGTGGGAATAGAAACCAGACTGTGTGGAGGTGTTCAAGGGCTCGAGGGGGTGGGGGGGGGACACTAAGGACAGAACTATAGGGAGGAGGGGCAGTACATCTCACAGGAGGTGCTCCAGAACATGGCAGCCTGGGCATCAGCACCTCTTGAGGCCAGCCCCACCCAACCTGTCCCCACCCACCCAAACTCACTCTTTGTGATGCAGTGTTCAGCGGGCAGTAGGCGCTTCTTGAGGAGGCCCTGCAGCACGGAACGCACAGAGGGCCGGTGTACCAGCTGCAGCACGAAGAGATGGGACTGCAGAGAGAGCAGAGGGGCTCAGCGAGGAGGTCCACAGTTCCCATACCTGCTCAAGGATGACCCATGACCAAGCCTCTCTAGGAGAAGGGACCCAGGAGGAAGAGGGGACTGGAAATTACAAGGCCCAAGACTGAGAGGCAGGGCCTCTGGGATGACTGACTGTTCCAGGCTAACCTGGTAGATTTTCTATTGGCTGAGGTTACATACAGCATCAAGACTAGAACCTAGCATGTTTACTGCTGTCCTTTCCATCCTTTTTGTCAAGTGAGCCTATCTCTGCCATCCCTCCTCCAGGATGCTTCCTAGGACTGTGCATCCCAACTCCTGCTATGGCTGTGTATCCTTGTGAAGCATCCTCATCCTATAAGCCTTATCTCTGGGACCTCATCCCCTCTGAAAACACAGGACCAGACTTTTGGATCCTTCAGAGACAGCAACAGAATAAGACAGGCAATTTACTTCCCTGTACATATCCCACAGAAGCCCTATGTCCCAGCCTGTTTTCTAAGGACAGGAGGAGAGTTCTGAGGTGGTTCTAAGTCATATGCACTGAAGGGATATGTACGTGTGCCTGTGTGTGCATGTCTACATGTGTGCATATAACTTCCCCACAGGACAATAGGAATCGATTTAACTCCACATTTAGCAGAGGCGGTTCTTGGGCAGGTGGTGGGAGTATAAAAATTTCATGCAAATGAGACAAGAGTAGATTACAGCTTTGGCCTGGCCAGAGGAATAGGGGTGCTTGTGCCTGGGATGGCACAAAGAAATGAAAGGGAGGTGTGTGGAGGCCCAGTATAGGCCGAACGTGAAGGGGAAATGGCTGAGTCTAATGGAAATAGCCAGAGCATAGCAGCTTAGATCACTTTGGAGCTAGAGAACAATGTCCCAGGGTCTGACTGGAGACTCGAGGGAGGCCGATGGTGTGTTCCCAGTCCCGTTTGGTCACTCTACTCACACAGCAGCAGGCGGTGACAGTGATCTGGATGGTGTTCCGGCCAGGCTGGCATACGTGCTTGAGGTGCAGGGGCTTGTGGGAGGTCTTGTTGTCTCCCCGCTCGATCGTGAGGGGTGTGGCGTTGACGCTGACCTGCACCGAGGCTGGCCAGTTGGTGTTCATCTGCCGATCCTCATGGTGGTAGCACTTGAACTGCAGCTCCAGGTCTGACCTGGGGTGGGCAGGGTTGGCATCATTATCATCCCGAGTTTCCCAGGAACCCTACCCCTTGGCCACAGCCTTTCTCTCTCTTTTACTCTAGGAACTGGTTCTCAACCTTCCTAATGCTGCGACCCTTTAATGCGGTTCCTTGTGTGGTGACCCTGGACATAAAATTATTTTTGTTGCTACTTCATAACTATAATTTTGCTACTGTTATGAATCATCATGTAAATATCTGATATGCAGGATGTCTGATATACAACCCCCAAAGGGGTCATGACCCACAGGTTAAGGACTACTACCCTTGAGATTCTCCCTTCCTACAAATACAAATCTGTCCTAACATCCAAAGTCCTTACATTTCCATGCCCTACACTATGGCAGCCACATCCACAGGCCTTGCTTGCCCTGCCTGGCTCAGAGTGACTCCTCTTCCCTACGACAGGGTCAGAAGAACAAAAGGATAGATGTTGTTGGACAAGACCAGTAACAAGACCCATTGAGATTATTTTCAGGTAGAGGCAGGAGCGCCATCTTTGGCCCATGCTTGTCTGTGTACCCAGAAGCCTTGGACCTCTTGCCTTACGTCTTAGCTTCTGTGTCCCGAATACCCACCCAGTTTTGCCTGCAACAGCCCCATTGATCATCTAAAGCTGGGTGAATTTAAACATGTTGGGAGCTGGGGCCCACTTGCAGTGCTCCCCCCCAGGAGGCTGTGTTGGGATGGGGCTCTATGCCAGGCCTTGGGTGAACCTTGCTTAAAGACCACAGACCTAGGAGGGGTTTTGTAATTTAGAAGCCCCCAGTTCAAGTGTTCTACTTTTTAAAAATATTCCTCCAGTCTCAGTTTCCCCTCAAATCAAAAGGAAAAGCATTGCTTCCTTCAAGATCTCAGAGGTCATTCGTAGAACGTCCTGGCCCAGGCACATGAGCACAGCCCTGTGGGTGGGCAACATCAGACACTGGTCACTGCCTTGCAGTCTGTAGAGATTTGTGAGCCTACCTAGCCTAGTTCTGCTGTTCTCTGAAGCGTCTTCTCTTCACACTGACAGTTCTGGCAACAAGAGTAATGTTCAGATCGATGCTTTCCTCTTTTGCTAACCTACCACCTTGAGATAGCCTCTTCCCAGCCCATAGGGCTCTCCTAGCTAGCCTCCTCACCCCCCCAAGAGCCCAGCCAATAGTTAGCACTTGGGTAACAGCTGTTTCCAGCTGTTGAAGCTTGGTCCCCTGTGACGTGACATTTCTAGGGCCTGGCATAGTCCAGGGCCCTGTCAATGATGCTGGAGAGGGGACTGTGACAGGAAGCTCCAGAGCCAGGGGTAGGAAGTCACCATGCAGGTCACCTCACCTCCACATCAGCGTCTGGTGAACTGTGGGCCGCAGGTGGAACACGTGGTTGCTGACGGCCAGGTTGTGTTCCAGGCGGAAGGGTTCCAGAACCACGCCGTCCCGCACGGGGAATGTGAGCCGTAGCTCATCATTGTGGTTGGCTGGGCAAAGACAAGGAGGCATATGAGTGGCAAGCACCCCAGTCTCACAGGTGCTGGGGCTGGAGTGGGACTCACTCATCCTCGGGGACACTACTTTGGGAAGCATGCTCAAAGGACACAAATGTGGGCCACAAACCACAGAAAGTGTGGTGTGCCCAAGCTCAGGCTGAGAGTGGCTTCCTCTAGCTTGGCTGCCTCACGCCACCCTGCAATCCTGTTTCTTTCACTGGCCTCCATGCTCTTCTGGTGACTGGGGATAAGGAGGCCTATCCCCACACCAAATATCAGTGGGAATGGGGAATCCTTGTTCTCAGCTCTTCTGCCTTTTCTGCATAATTTTCACTCCAGGTAGCCCAGCCTCTGAGTCCTCATCCTGCCCAGTGAGGGCCTGGGGAGTCAACTGAAGAACAGATGGTACGGGTTCCTTACCTGGGGGTGGTGGCAGAGCGCTCATATTTGGCTTAATATCAGGTGGGAAAGGTGGCTTGACATCTTGGCTGGGGGACAGATAGGGAGGTATGGTGCTCCCGGGAGTCATGGGGGGTGTGGGGTTCCCTGGAACGGGTGAGTGGGGGTAATTTGCCACAGGAACTGGCCTGGGAGGCTGAAAAAAAAAGATCAGAAATAGGTTATGAACTCACAGAGAGGTAATGAATGGGTCAACCTGTGCCAAGTCCTACCCTAGGGCTACCCCTCTGTGCAAGGGAGGTGAGTCACTAGAGGGCTCGTGCTCTCCTGCAGGATCCTGATTCTTTTGGAGGACAGGAGGGACTGGGAAGGATCTTGTTGTCCCTTATTAAAGCCCACACTGCTGAGGCCCCTCAGGGTCAGGTGCATTTGTGGCTTCCCACAGCCAAGGGTCAAAGGGGACACAGAGGCCCAGTGTGCTAGGGACTTGTCTGAAAGTACACCAGGAGGAGAGAACAGCTGGTGATTCTAGTCCACATTCCTTGAACCTGTCCTGGGGACAGGGAGTACCAGTCCCTTTCTCCTCACTGTCTTTGTCTGGTTTTCTGTAGGGCCCATGCTCGTCCTTGGTCACACATTAAAGCACTGGACGCTAGGTCCTGAGTATCTACGCCTTAGCAGATGGCCAGGAAAGTACACCCCCCACCTGTGGACCCCTAAAAACTTGCAGAGATGTTGGGGTAGAAAAGTAAGGGGTTTTTAAGCCCGCTGAAGGTCAGCTGGACTTTCTAAGACTAACCCTGTTGACGCTCCCTTGGCTGTAGCTGCTGTAGCTGCTTCCGGAGGAGAAGGTGTTGTTCTGTCCATTAAACTGTTCTGGCTGTTGAAATGAAAAGGCAGAGGAGTGAGAACATCTCCGTGGCCTGACCCTCTTGGAGACACGAGAGAGCTGGGGAAGAGGGTACTAAGATGGGGTCTCTAGGACTGGTGTGGAAAGCAGAGGGGCCCAAGCTTTGCTTCTATTGTTCACAGACAACATTTTAGCAGAAAAATTCCAAACCAGCAACAGGTAGGGCGCTGAAATGAGTACCCTAGAGCAAAGATGGCAAACAGGCTGGAAGTGTAAAATACAGTGGGGGTTTCCCTTCTGAGAATGTATTTTTGCAGCGATGGAAAAGGTTAAGAGATCTTTATCACAGTAGCTTCATAAAAGCGAAAAATGAGAAGCAAACACACAGAAGGTGAGCTAGGGTGTCATCACCTCTGCGGGCTGATAGGCAGCCATTTAGAAGGGACAGAGACATTCTATAGGCAAAGAGCATACAACATATGCAGGGGGAACAGGCTCAACATTACAGTGGTGGTCACACTTTGTCTTTCAGAACTGTGCCATCACTACCCCATATACTGTGAAGGAAGGAGAGGAAGGCTACCCTTCTGAGTGCAGACACAGCGGAGCACCCTCAGAAAGCCAGGACTGTCCCCTTACTCTTGATTCCTTCAGGAACACGAAGAATCAGAATGCTGCTACTGCAGGTTGATTAGATATGTGGGTACCTGGGGTGTCCTGAAAATGGGACTCACCTTGTAATACTGCCCCATGTTGACTGTGGGGGGTGGGTACTGCCCAGTGCTGGGTTGGCTCGGCATCCTTTGTCCAGGGTAGTTGGGAGATGTGAGTGGCCTTGGGGGGTTAGGGGTGGGGTACTGGCCTGGCTGGGCGGGAAACTGGCTGTTTGGTCCATATTGCTGGTTTCCATAGTTGGGCTGTAGGGATGGAGAAAGGGCAGGGGTTGGTCATGATGATGTATTCAAAGGCCAGGTTTGAGCCCAGTTTTGTTTAATATATATATATATATATATGTGTGTGTGTGTGTGTGTGTGTGTATTGCTGGTGCCTGTGAAGGTCAGAAGGGTGCATCAGAATCCTAGACTAGGGCTATGGATGGTTATGGGTCTTCTGCAAGAGCAATAAGTACTCTTAACCACTGAGCCATCTCCCCCACTCCTCTTAGCTCTATGGTCTCCCTCACACAAGATGCCCTCTCTACCTGTCATAGGAGAGAATGAGACAGAAAACAGTGAAAGCCTCCACTTTCTCTGACATCCAGGGACACTACATTTTGCATGCCCAGATCATAGGCCACTATTCCACAAAACTGTTCTTTTGGAAGCCTGCGCACTCAGAACCCCATGGATTCTCAGAGCTTCTCAGAGCTCTGTCTTTGAAGGGTTCAATCCTAAAGTACCCCTTTGCTTCTCCCAGTGCTTGTGTGTGTGCCACAGTGTGTCAGGGAGATGCAGGTCACAGGATTTGTTTCCAAGATGTGACAAGCCCGCCAGTGAGGCTGATCTAGGTAGCAGTGTCCCTAAGTCCAACACAGAGCAAACACCTACCCAGTGCTCCATTCTTAGCAGTGGTAACTCACTATCTATATAGCTGTGGGAGAACATGTGTCAATGAGGGGTGGGGAGCACAACAGCCCCTCCTGGACAGGTAACTGAGAAAGGAGACAGCGCCACCTCCTTCTCTCTTCCTTATCTGGAACAGTGAATGATCCAGGGCTACCTGTAACTTAGGTACCTAGAACATGGTGTCCCAGAGTCAAGGGTTCCCTTAGATGTCTATTCAAGAATATTCCCTGAGACTCTCATCCGCTAGGCTCAAATCTAGTTGGTGAGAGTGTTCCATTGCCTGGAAGTACACATCAGAATGGACTGTGCTCAGGAACTTTCAATGACTCTCACGGTGAGGGCACATCTGCTACTCTGGGCCACAGTGAGCTCTTGCAGTGGTGTGAACTGGTAGTACCTGCACATTCAGCAAGCTGCAGGAGTGCTGTAGGTAACCAGACAACAGGATTGCAGCCTGAATTAAGGTTGTACCATTTTTTTTTTTGTTTGTTTTGTTTTGTTTTGTTGGAACAGGATTTCTCTGGGTAACCCTGGTTATCTGGGAACTTGCTCTAGACTAGACTGGGCTTGAACTCAGAGATCCACCTACCTTTGCCTCCCAAGTGCTGGTATTAAAGGCGTGTACCACCAATGCCTAGATAAGTTGTGCCACTTCTAACATAGGATGAGGTAGAAGCCAGAGCTCCCTGACAGGGACCATTCAGCATCTTATAACCTGGACCAGCCTGGAAGTAGCAATGCTCTGGGAAGGACTCCTTTGTAAGAACAGAGGGCTCAGCCTCAATGCAGGACTTTGAATAAGCAAATCTGCTGTGGCTTTGTCTGAGGCTCAGACACACAAGCCCAACGCAGCCAACAATCTCTCAGGAGGTTGAAGTAGAGGAGGTTTAGAGACACAGCTGTGTGGAGCTGTGCTCTGGGAGTGAAGTCATCAGTTTATGGTTCCAACCCAGGGCTAAGAAGGGGCCTAGGGCCTTTGAATTCCTCTCCATTAACTGGTGGTGCCCACTAGGTTGAGGCTCAGGACTTGAGTTGGCCTCCTGAGTGTACAAGAAGCACCCCAGCACCCTATTCTTGAGCCTCAGGCTTAGGACACCTGTATCAATTGTGACATCATCCAGTCTCTGTGAGAGTGGCTGCTGAAGGCACCTGTGGGGACAGACAGCTTGTGCTTTCTTGGGATAGAAATGTGCTTCAGCTCAAGCTGAAAGCCACAGTCTTGACTAGCCAGAGGACATGACCTGAGAAGCCCAAAGACAAACTTCATTGGAGCGGGGTGGGATGGGGCATCCGCTGGGCAAGAATACTACTCTCAGTTGTATTCTGAGTGTCACTGAGGCCTGGTGACACTTGGGACAGTCTGCTGGGATGGCTTCCTTTGGCACCTTTGCTGGGAGAGCCCAGAGAGGACACTGTTTGTCATCTGATAGCTGCCCTGACACATGTAGCCTGTACTAGAGGGTCTCGTGGCAGCCCCAACTCTCTAGCATTGAGGCCCTCACCCAAAGTCATCCATTAGAATCCGAGCGCGGGCAGGAATAAGTGGTCTCCATGGTTTCTGCTTCTACACTTCCAGCTCTAGGCAGGGTATTTTACAATGTCACTGCCTTTTGTCTGCCAGGAATCCTGAAGGCCAGGGTGGACTGTGAATAGCATTGATTTTTTTTTTTTTAAAAGCTGTGCACATTTGCTTGGGGTTGCTTGTTGTGATTTGCTTGGGGTTTCCCACAACAGAGACAGCATTAGTCAGGTACTAAGACTCCAAAGCCCAACCTTTAGTTCAAGTTCTCTAAGTGGCCAAACTGTGCCCTTTCCAAGGCTCTGTCCATGGTCCCTCTGTCAATGCCCCTTCTTCCCCTGTCCCCCATCTGTAGTCACACTTACCTCTCCTGGGTATGGCCTCTTTATGCTCTGAATAGGAAGGGACTGGGGTCGGGGGCCTGGGTAGGTCTGCTGGGGCATCCTTTGCCCATGTGTGCCAAAGGGGCTGATGCCAGGTGGTCGGGGCTGGTTCATGCCCATGGGAGGGCCGCTCATGCCCGAGGGTGTCATGCCAGCTGCCATGCTGGCAGGGTTCATGCTGCCCCCCATGGAGGCAGGCCCCCGAGGCCCGGGTTGGTTCATGAATTGGCTGTTATACGCCTGGGTGGGACCCATCTGGAAAGAGGAACACACCTTCAACGGGAGAAGAAGAAAAAAAAAAAGAATAAAATGCCACATGCATTGAAAGTGCAGGGAGGAAAGGTTAGGGGGCAAAGGGGAAGAAGCACTTTCCCATGGGGCTGCAGCCAGGAACCAGGAGGTCTCAAAGGACCCAGGCCTCCAGGGCTCACTACTGCCCTCTGCAGGTCTCATGGGAAAATGCAGCTGGAGGGTTTGGGTAGGGTTGGGGAGCAGTCACTCCAAGGCACAGGCAGCATTCCTAGGGAGGCAGGCAGGGGACAGGGAAATGGGCAGGAATGGGAGGGGCACAGGGAGGACACAGGAAGAGGAGGCGGATGAGGATGGAGGCTGAAGCCCTTTCCTGAAAGCCCTGGCCTTGCCCTTGGTCAGTGGCCAATGGAGACACACCCTCCATACACTGTGTGTGATTTACCCAGCCCACTTCTTCCTGCCCACCCTGTACCCTTCCTCCATGTGTCTGCCCTGCATGGCTACGGGGTTCCCCTTTTTACACTCCACCCCATCCTTTTGAAGGTTAGAGGATTTACTACAAGGCCTGGGTAAAAGCCACAGAATAGGTTAATGGGACAATAATGACCTCTGAGGTGATTAGGGGCAAGGTAGCAACAAAGCCATTTTAGGCACATGGCCTACTATTTGGTAAGCAAGAAATCTTAGCATACCTCTTCCCCCATATGCACTCTTGAGCTACCAACCCACACAGAACATAGCACACCCAAAAACCCCTGCCACACCCAACCATTCTACCACACCCAAACACAACACCCGTTTAGGGGCTTCCAAGGGTACCCGTGGCATTTACCCCAGTCTGGGTGAGACCAGGCCAGGAGGCAGGAAGCCTTACCGGTCCATACTGGTTTATATCCTTGTTCTGTGTCTCCTGCAAGGCTGCCACTGTAGCTGTGGCTGTGGCTGTGGCTGTGGCTGCAGCTGCTGCTACTGCAGCTGCTGCAGCAGCCGCAGCTGGCTGGGTGAAGTCAGCAGGAGGCCGGGTATGAGGAGGGATGCCCATGCCTGCAGGGGCACTAGGACCCCCAGGGTAACTGTGGAGGAGAAGCAGGAAGCAATCAGAGAGTACTCATTTCTTAAGCAGATCCTGGGATGTGCCCAGGGCCAGGAGGAAGGCTATAGGATTATACGTGAATTCCATGCACCTAGCATGTGGATGAGAGGCCCAGCAGGGGACCTGGGACTTCTGAGGTTGGCAGCTATTTTTGCTACTAGTGATGACTAGGTGACTTGATTTTTGAATTTTTGCTGGGGTTAGGACATTTCCATAGAACTGTGTGGTGCCTGTGCACTGTGGATGTGGATTGACTTTGAGACTCCTGTTTGGAACTACAAGGCCAGAAACCCAGCAACTTTGCCCATAGAGCTAGGGAAGGATGGCTTGCCTGCTTCTGTCCCTTCCTCACTGGCCTGAGGGTTGGGGACTCTAGCCCCCATTCATCCTTCTTCTTCAGGCTAGTGAGGCAAAGAGCTTTCTGAAGGAGCTTTGGACAGGTGGAGCCCACTGTTACCCCCTCTTCAGTCCTGTTCACCCGACTGCCTTATACATTATACGTATACAAGGCTAAGAAGGGAGTGAAGAAGTATCCTCTCTACCCCTGTGGGGTTGATGCTGACTTGGTAAGACACATAGTAGAACTCGTATCCTAGACTAGGCAGTGTGGAGCTGGCATTCAAGTAAGAGTCTTTCCTAGATGTAGGTAGGAAGGCAGGGCTAACAGGCCACCAGAGAAGGGCACCACCCAGGTTGGTCACTCACCTGGCTCCAAAGCCCCCGCTACCAGGGTAGCCAGGCCGGCCATACATGTTGGGCTGGATATAGGGCTGTGCAGGGCCAGCTTTGGTGGAGAACTGTTGCTGTTGCCCTGCGAACTGTGGGGAGTTGAGGCCGGGGTTGCTGGTGCTCATGCCCGATGCCATGGGGTTGCCACCTGGATTCATAGGGTTGTTGGCATTGGCCATAGGGTTCCCGAGGACCTGCAAGCAGAGAGACAAAGAGTGGCTATCGCCGAGGTCTGTACCTGAGGCAGTGTGGAAAAAGTAGTGAGAAGACTGAAACATGGCAGAGAGGAGCATGGGAGCAGGGAACAGTGGCTTGAATAGTACCCAGATCGCATAAGGGATCAAAAGGAGTGGGGTGAGACTGTCAGCCAGGATGGAGTGAGGCCAAGGCTCACAAAGCCAGCCCAAGTGGTCCCCAGGGCTCCAGAGAGGGATATGAGGTAGGTCAGTAGTCCTTAGCAGACATTAGCCTGCACAGTCTCACCTCTGCAATAGGGTTTGGGTGCCCAGGGGTCTGGACATGGATATCCTGGGCTGCTACTCTGAAAGACACCTCTGTGTTTTTGTCCCAGAGATTGTCTGTGGATAAAGACCCCAGGGAAGCATGTGGGGGACCCTCTGTTAGGACAGAGGTGAGGAGAGAGAAAATGAGAAAACAAAAATGGCTTGTCTGGGAAGGCAACTGGGTTTGTCAGGCTTAGGTGCCCTTTACTGAGAGGTGACATCTTAGGAAAACTTAATCCAGGCTATTCAGGGGCAAGGGTTTCCAGCTTAGAACCCCAAGGTCAGTAATGCACAGGGAGTCCTCTTGTTTGCACATCTAGAGGAAACATGGTCTCAGAAGATCACTCGTGGCCTTGTCACATAAACACCTCCCTCTTCTGTCCCAGAAGGCCCTACAATGGGGGATGGTCCTCAGAGACCCAGCTGTGTACCCTTCCTGGAGTGATGTGGTCTGCAGCTGGATATGCCTGGAGACTGTGCCCAGACAGTGAGGGACAGCTGTCATAATATAGTTCTATGAAGAACCCCCCTCCCTACTTGCGGGAGACAAAAAGAGACACTTGTGCCTAGAAGGAGCCAGGGCAGAGGATGGGACAGGTTCTTACCTGACTCTGGGATGTGTTGGTCACTCCCCACACCGTAGTGACCACGGAGAGGGAGCCAGGAGGCTGATTGGTGTTCTGCTGCCAAGGGACAGAGTCATAAGGAAATGACCCATCACTGCAAAGAAAGAAGAGGTCTTCAGAGCTGAGGCAGGCCTCAGGATACAGTGTTTTCACTTCACCATCCTAGCTGACCTTGGCCCTAGTGAGCTCTGGGACTCCAGGGTTCTGACAGCACTTGAAGAGAAGATGTGCCTTCCACAGGAACAGGCCAGGCAGATGTGACTCTCCCCCATCACTGCAGGAGCTACTCCTGTGGTAGCTGCTTTAGCATTGTCTCCACAGGGGACAGCCCGGTTCCAACTTCACAGAGGCTGAAAGGGCCTCGGTGGAATCTTGCTTTTACCCTTGTTCTCAGCACTTCATAACAAACTAGCTGCTGAACTCAGTCCCAATGACCTGGACTTTGGAATTCAAGCTTGGGTCACCCTGTCACCCTTCCTCTGGGCCCAGACCAAGCCTGCTTGGGTGCCCCAACCCCACCCCGCAGTCCTATGCACATCTTTGCCTGGCTGAGACCTTCCCTCACCTTCGAGTCAGTACCATCAGGCTCCAGTGTTTACTGGGTAAAGCCCAAACGCAGTCCAGAATGATCTATCTCACCAGCTCACCCCAAGCTTTTGCATGGTTCCTCACTCCAGCCCTGCACTGGGCACCTCATACAGAGAGCTCTTCCCAAGGAGCCCGCAGGCACTAGAGGCCAGGAATCTACCTTCTCTATGCTAGTCTCAGGCTTACAGAGAACACTCAGTGGGGCCTTCCAGCCAGCCATGGTGGAGTGGGAGGAGTGAGAAGGGTCCGAAGTGATGTGTAACATTAAGACTTGCCAGGGTCCCTAGCTTCACTCCAGTCCATCCTTACTTCCTCAGTGAGATCCATAAAACACTGTACCTGTGCTCCAGACCAGCAGAAAACCTCTTCTTCAGGTCTGACTCCACTGGTCTGTGCTCACTTCCTTCCTGTTTCTCTGGAACATCACCCCTTTGGAAAGCCTTCCCATCTCTCGTAATATGAAGGCGCACCCCACCCTGTTTTTTTTTATTATTATTATTATTTTATGTATTTTTCACAGCACTTATTACATATCTGATTATATCTTCCTGCCTCCAATCCAGAATCCACAGTGAGACCAATCCAGCAGTTTTGTGGGACAGAGTGGATTAAAAGCCAAAGGGACAAAAAACTAGTCAGAAGCCAGGCCTTGAGCTGGTCCTGAGCATGGAGAAGCACTACTTAGCAAGCCCTGTGTTTCCAGGCCATGGGTGACTGAGCTCTGTGGCCTGCTCTCTCATTGTTCAAGCTCTTCTGGACCCTGGTGCCTGGCCAGGTGCCCACTGGCCTGGAAAGTAGTCCTGGACACATCCACGCATCCCTCACTACCTGTCCCCACAAGTTGCCCACACATGAGAAGAGCCTGAGAACCTGCCCTCATTTACTGCCCAAATACAGGAGTGAGTCCCAGTGCCCAGTAGCATGAGGGAACAGAACACAGTGACAGATGGGGCTAAGCCCAGGCTTTGATCTCCATCACTGCATAGACAGGCCTGGAGAGAAACATTTTACAAGCATCCTATAATCTCAGAGGCCAAGACAGGAGAATCAGAGGTTCAGGGTTATCCTTGGCTACATGGAAAGTTTGAGTCTAGCCTGGGCTGTATGAGGCCTTGTCTCAAAACAAACAACCTAAACCCTGAACCCAAACTAAACAACAGAAAACACAGTAGCCCACAGTGCTGATGAGTACTACTCTCTTAACGCACCCGCCACTGTGGACTAAGGATCAGTACCGAGAGGCTCAGTCAAGAATGTAAGTGTGAACATAGGCCTTGGGGGCTGAGCAGCACATTCTCCAAGAGGCTCAGAGGTGTCTTAAAGTGATGCAGGCTCATTATTCTTGGTGTCCAAGGGGGGAACTATCAGGGCTAGAATGGGGAAGCAGGCATGGCTGACCAGAAAGAACAGGGCCCAAGGGGCTGACAGGACTAAATGTGGCTTATGAGGCTTTTGGCCAGGCTAGAAGGGGCTTCTCTAGGAAGGGGCTGAGCTAGCACACCCTGCAGAGCACATTTTCACTAAGAGGAGACCTGTGGCCATCCATTATCCTGCTGACCGAATAAAGTATCCCCACCCCCTCCCCCCTTCAGAACTGCTTCACAAACCTCCTACCACCTTCCAGGCCAGGGTCAGGTCCATGGAGGTTTGATTCAGGATCTAATAAACAGCTGGACAGGTTCAGGGGAGCCCTTGTCTCTCGCCCCCTTGGCTCCCAGGGTACTGCATCTAAGGCTCCTACTACCCTCAATATCATGGCTGGGCCTTGTGGGAGGAAATCAACCTCTTCCTGTTCTGCCCACAGTTGACAGAGAAGAAAGCTAGCCAGCATTCTCAAAGTGGGTAGTCCACTGCCTGGCTACTAGGTTCAAAGTGGCAAAGGTGGCCATATACTTAGTGTGCACAGAGCCTGTGGGCTGCCAGAGGATACATACTGGAGAAACAAGTGGCAGGCACAGAGGAGGGCAGCCTCAGGCCTCCGGACAGAAGTCGCATCCACAATCACACTGTGATTCACCACCGTCTAAGGGCTCTGGACTTTACAGGCCCCCACAGCATCGGGCCTGCGATGTGTCACCTCTGCTGGAATCTCACCTCTACCTCACCTGTCCCTGAGTCCAAGATCAAGGACAAACCAAGCTCCAGTGCTAGGGGGCTGGCTGGAGTGGGAGGAGACTGAGTCAAAAGGGGAGGGGCTCTGGGAAATCCATCCCAAGGCCTTTGGGAGAGAGAGGAAGCATTGTCCGGCAGGAAGCCAGGTGGGAATCCTGTAGTCCCAGTGACCTCAGGCTCCTCAGCTTTCTTCCCTGGGCTTTTCTTAAACATAAATAAACAAAATGGTGTAGTGGGGCCCTACTTTAATCCCAGCACTAAGGAGGCAGAGGCAGGTGAATTTCAGAGGCTAGGTTGGCTTACATAATGAGTTCCAGGTCAGCCAGAGCTACATAGTAAGACCCTGTCTTGTAAAAAAAACAAAAACAAAAACAAAGAAACATTGTGTGTTCATGTATGTATACATGCACGCTTATACATGTGGGGGTCAGAAGACAACCTGTAGGAGCTGGCTTTCTCCCTCCATCACGATGGTTCCAGGAGATCAAACAATGTCGTTGTCAGGCACCTTTGTTCACTGGCCTATCTCAATGGTCCTTTTTGCTTTCTTTTTAAAAACAATTACTGGGGCAAGAAGGGCCCACTACCAAGCGAGTCTGGTACAGTTGTGCAAAAAGTAACTATGCATAAGACCTGAGTGCTCTTCCTTTTGTTTTGGGACAGGGTCTCACTATGTAGCCCAGGCTGGTCTTGGATTTTTGACCATCCTGCACCCATCTCTCCTGTGCTGGCATACAGCCTGGATCCTTGGTACCTTTGGTTTTGTTTTCTGTAGTGCTGGCGATCTGAACCAGGGCCTTGGGTACACAAAACAAGTACTCTACATTTAGAGCCACATCCCCTGCCTGCTCTAAAGGGGCTGGAAAAGCAAGGAAAAGCCTGTCAAGAGGATGTCAGGCTAATATCTGAAGGACATACAAGTTCCTGGGGATCCCCCTGTACCAGACTTGGTTCTACTATTCTTCCTACAGATGAGGACACTGCAGTTCAGAAACTGGTGCTCAGTTTCAGGACAAAAAGGCAGCAGCCTAGCTCTGTACCATGTCTCTAGCTAGCACACCGGGGCCTCTCTTTGGATTGTAGCAAATCCCTGGCCCTGGAGGAGGAGCAAGATCACCCTTGATCTCAGAGGCTCCAGCGGCTTTGACTGTAATCAAATTAATAGATAAACAAGATTTATTAGACTCTTAATTAGCTTTGCAACACCGATTTGCATAGAGACAGTGTGCTAATCACAAATGGCTTTTTAAACCACTCATTAAAAACCTGGATGAGCAAACAGAAGTTGTTGGGATAAAGTCCAGATCACCTCAGGGACATTGAAGGTGTCCTTCTGCCCTGGCAATGGCTAGATCCCCCAGGCACCTTCCAGCTTCTATCCTGGAGTTATTGGGTAGGGGTGGGGGATATAAGATGTTTCTGCGGCTCTTTGCTAAGTAAGAGATGACTTTGGTATGGTCCACGGTGAAGCTTAAACAGGAGCTGAGGACTTTCACAAGCTATAGTTGGTTCAGTCTTTACAGGATCACAGATACTATCACCAAGGACTTTGGAAGCAGCCTGGCTCCCCACATTTGTCTCATGGTGATGAGTAACACCACGTCTCTTTGGGACTTTAGGAGCTCAGAGAGGTCAAGGGCTTTGACTGGAGGCACAGCACAGTCTAAGGGGGAAAGAACTTGGGTCCTGACTTGAGGCCTCACCCAATTGTGATACCACCACACCTTCATGGCTTGCAGCAGATATGACACTGCTCTGAACCACAGAAATACTGTGGTCCCCTGGGGCCCTCCAGACCTCTGGGTCCAGGTAGAGTTTCCAGTTCCCTGGTTTCTCTCTCTACTGCATCAGAACCTCCAGTTGAGGACCCAGAGTCTCTAAGCTCCTGGCCCCTCTGGGTACCAAATTCCAGACTTCTCAGTGTACAGAACATACTCCATCTTTAGTAAGAAGACAATAGCCCCTCTGAAGATACCAGAGTCAGTTTCTCAATTGCAAAGACTTGCTTTCTCTTCCACTAACTAGGTTTAGGAATTTACATTAGAGTTTAACAGCTGCTGGAGCCCTCCAGAGCTCCCCTGGAAATGAGAGATTTCTCCCACAGGGACACGGATGAAGATTACAAGGTAAGGTCAGTCAATTCCTGGTCACTGGTTACTGGGTGCTCTCTCCACAGTCCTGAGTTTGAAGAAGGGTCAGGCACTGTCATTGCTCAACAGTTGTCCCACCATAATGTGACACATGCACACACAAACACATGCACACACACGTACATTTGCACACAGGCACACACATACTCTCACACCTGTAATCCTAGCACTAGAAAGCGGAAGCAGGAGAATCAGGAGTTGGAGCTCAACCTGGGCCACTGAGGGAGACTCTGTCTGCCTCCAAACACCAATGAAAGGGTCAAGCAACACTGCCATCAGACCAATTGCCAAAGTCCCACTCACTGACATCTTGACCAGGGATAAGGAGCAGAAGGCAAAAGGAAGCAGCTTACCTCTCTAGAACAATGAATGGTTCTCAAAGAAGGTGACACCCTCATTTGCCCACATGTGTTGGGTGTTCTTGGCTGTAATGCTTAGGGATCAGGGAGACAGCCATCAGAAAGGTAAGGAAGGCAGGGCCCATGATGCTCACACTACTACCCAGGTCAAGTGCCAGTCCCTCAGGAAACACTGGCACAGGAGGAAGAGGCTGGGTTATCAGAGCCTAGCGAGGCAGTGTCAGTGTGCTGTATAAGGCCTTGCTATGCTCTGAAATGCTCCTGACCATGGCAGGTAAACACAGAGTTGGGCTACCCTGGCCAGGCAGGGCACTTGGCTTGGATACATGATTGAGATCCTCTCTGGTTCTGACAGTCATTTCGATTAAGAGGCCGAGGTTGACACTGAGTTTCATCAGTGCCTGGACCATGCAGTCCAGAACCGACTACAGGATGTTCTGGGCTCCGAGTCTCTCGGCCGGGCAGGATAATGAGAGCCAAGCTGACTGCAGAGGCCCCAGTCATTAGCGAGGACCTACAAGGGGAGTGCAGACAGCATGACGGGCCCTGTTGTTGCAGGGTCAGCCCACAGCATACTCAGAGCATCAGCTCAGCAAGGCGCCTGCGAGATAATTAACAGGGAATTGCCAGTCTTACCACGTGCTTTTCTGAGGCTGGTGTAGAGCAGCCTGGCCAGTTCTTAGGTGCTTGCCAGCCCCTAGCAAGCCTGTTCCTGCCTAGGATTCAGGGTTCTGGCAGACCCAGCTCAGTTCCACTTGCTCCAGTATGATGGGTGTGGCCTGGTTCTGCTCGACACTGAGGTAGGGCCACGAGACCCTACTTGCTCTTGGTTTTCCTGAGAATGCCTAAATGCCTGCTCTGGATAGAGCGAAGGCTCTGAACTCATGATTTTGAATGTTCTACTAAAACCATATGAAGGACAAGGTGGCCTGTGGGGAAAAACCGGTCTTCTCATCCCTGCTTGATGGGAAGAGGTGAGCAAGCCATTTAGGAGGATTTAAATGCCTCCCAGAGGCCCTGCCCCCAGGTATTATATCACAGAAGGTTTCTAAGCAGACCCCAGGTACCCAGAAGATAGAGATACTCAGTGCCTGCCCTGGTAGCCCATCCCTGAAGGCACCTGGATGCTTACCTGTGCGACAGAGTGGGTTTCATGGAGCTCATGGAGTTGAGGGGGGGCTGCATGGGGAGTTTCCCAGGAGGGTCGTTCTGGCGGCTCTTCTGATGTCGAAGCAGCAGTAGGCGGCCAAGTTCTTCACACCAGGAGGACAGCAGGGCTGCAAGGAAAGACAGATACTTAGACAGACACTCTAACCCCCTCTGCATCCTTCCCAGACATGGTGTTTATGAGGCTGGTTCTGCTCCTGGGAAGCTTTCTAAGGCTCCTTGGGAGGCCTC
Organism: Micromys minutus; assembly: GCF_963924665.1. NCBI lineage: Eukaryota > Metazoa > Chordata > Mammalia > Rodentia > Muridae > Micromys > Micromys minutus. The sequence goes on from NC_137981.1 coordinate 32,845,499, forward strand.
AATGTTTTAAACTATAGAATGGACTAATGTGCTCAAAGGAGAAATCAGAATAATTTGTGCCACGAGTCCACTATAAGGACCAGCTGGAATGGCCACCAGGTTGAGAGGCACCAATGAACAGTCAAGACAATGAAGAGGAAGGTATAGAGACAGAGCCAATGGTGAGCTGAGGGGAAAAGGCCAACAAAGATCAGGGTGTGGCCAGGCACCACTGTGCCCCACAGACTTCCAGAGGACCCCATTATCCCATACTCAGAGCATTTAGAGCTACCTGGGTTCTCACCATGGATGTGTGAGAATCTGTAACGTGCAGGCATAACTTAGAGCTTTTTTGGAGTTGCTGAGAACCCAGGAACATTTGCTGAACTTTGAAACCCCTAGCCAGAGCTCTCCTGGTACACAGAGTACACACACACACACACACACACACACACACACACACACACACACACACTCATGAGTCTCAAATGCTTGGAAGTATGAAAGGTTTCCACAGCAGAGGATGGCAGTGTATGAATGTGCGTGTATGTGTGTTTGCACTAGAGATGGCCAAGGCAGCATGTGCAAGAGTCTTTGCTACCAGCCCAAGTCTACAGTGAACCGATGCTGTGGAAAGAAGTGTCCTGTATTCATCCTGATGTAGCCACTAGGGATTAAAAGCTTCCTTAAGGACCTTTCAGGATACAGCCAAGTTTGGGGAGGGGACACGGTAAGGCTGGGCTTGTCACCATATCCCCAGTAAGCCTCAGACTGCTTGGAGATAAAGAGGGGTGTGGGCTTTTGTCTCGTAGCTCAGGCGCATGAAGTCACTCAGTACTCAAAGCATAGATAGAGATGGTGGGCGTCCCTGCTCTGGAAGAAACCCTACAGAAGGCAAAATGCCATCAGAAGATCAAACCCCAGTGGACCTTCATCTCCTGACTCTGTCCACGTAGCCCTGCCGACACTGGAGGGATATACCTGAAATGCAGTTTGAGCAGGAATGCTGGGTATTTGAAGCTGCCAGGCCCTGTACAGATCCTCTCTGAGCCCACAGCTCCAATGGGTATCGCTGGGGCCACTAGGCGCTTGCTCATCTCGCTGGTACACAAAAGCACCTGACCAAGGATGGAAGTCAGACTGTAGCCCTCAAGAGAGCACCCGTGTCTCCCTTAGAGGCAGTGGATATGCTGATGTGGCTTGTCCTTCTCTGTGGGTGCAAGGACAGTGAGTACAAGCACAGGATCTGCCCCTGACACGCATCTGCTGGGAAGCCAGTGAGGCTCCTAGTGGGTTCCCAACACACACCAGACATGCCAAGAGGGAAAGCCGCCTATCCGGAAAGGCTGGGTCAGGCACAAGTAGGTTTTCAGATTGCTCCATTCTTTCTCTGGGCCCTGGCTAGGCTTCTTGCACAGGGGACCAGGTATCTAGAAGCTCGTTTGCACGCCAAGCACGAGGCCCACACGCAGGGTTGCAGCTCTAGGAGGCTTGCTGCCAGCACAAAGGGTGGATGGATGCTGGTCAGCTGCTTGTGTCACGCCTCGCTATCTTTGCCCTACTCCTCTGGGTACCAGCCAGGCCACTGTGGGATTTAGGGCTTTCCTTGGCTACCAGAGGCTGCCCTACTGGTAAAGGGCAGGCTTGTCCACTGTCCCAAGTGAATTGGCTTCTGGAAAGATAGTGAAGGTGTAGGACTGGCAATGGAAACGAGGAAGCAGCTGGTGGGAGGTGTGTTAGCTATGTCTTTCACATGCCTGGAAGACCACGATCCTGTGACCAGGAGGGAAAGAGGGGTGACAGAGAGAACCCCACTCTCCCTACCTTGGCTAAGAGTAGTAACCCCAATGCCTACTCTTCAGGATCATTGTGATGTTTCAATGACAGACACTGATAAAGCACTTCTAACAGTAGCTGGCGGGTAGCGTGGTCTATGTAGCGTTGTGGCCCCAGCAAGTTGGCACTCACCGCGTGACCAGTGGGAGAGACACACTGAGTGGGGTTCGAGTCACCACTCTGAAGTACAGGAAGACTGCAGGCCCATGGGCGGGCTCATCAGATGATTAGCATTAGCCCCAATAGTTGAGAGCGACAATAAGGAAGGCTCTGAGGCCTTGGTGTGCCTGTCCACCTCTGATCCGGAACAGAGTGCAGAGCCAACGTCCTGGGTGGTTATGAGCGCCAGACACTCATGAGAGATGTGTGGGTAGACGGAGGCTTTGGGGCAGATGATGAAGCCATCTGCTCCCTTAATACAGACTCTGCATTTGGCCCTGTTCCTCTCTTCCTCCCTGAGCTGCCAATGGGCAGAGGAAGGACAGCTAGTGTCCTACTGTGAGACAGGAAGCGAAGGGCAGTTTCCTATCCAGGTGCAGCTGTGCCTGTCCAGCTGTTGGCCCAGAAGATGGTTTTAATGTGTCTGAGGACATAGCTAGGTTCCTCTATACCCAGTGGTACTGGGGAGGACAGTAAGGAGGACGCATGCCCGTGACAACTGAAAATGAAAGCACACAGGAAAGACACATGGTTAGTGACTGGGTTCCAGGAAGTGGGTCTGAGAGGAGATAGAAGAGCCAGGTTGCCCATATCAACCTCTTCAAGATCTTTCTAGCAATCATTCTCACAAGCAGGTACCATCCAATGGCCCTTAGGGCAAAGAGGAAAGCGAGGGTAGAGGCAAGGCAGGCTGGAAGGCAGAGCCCTAGGCACTGAGCTCACGACCCACCCCAGTGTACCTCCCCTGGGGGCAGAGATAGGTCCCATATCTGCTGCTGTAATCTGTACCTCCTAGCAGAGATCAGAAGGGAGAAACAGCAAGGCTCTAATTTGGGGGAACTGCTTCAGAGACAGGTTTTTGGGGGCCAATGATGATAGGATCCAGTTGGGGTATAGAAGAACAGAGGCTGGGCCTCAGCATCTAAGGCAGAGGGCATACAGAGGCCTAGGAGAGGTTGCTCCTCACCAGGCTGGGCTGGGCTTGAGCTTGAAACAAAAGAAGAAACCAGAGGCATCCAGATCTCTGGGAAGCCAGGCAGGTTTAGATACAGGCCCGTCTGGGCTGCTCAGTGCTTTAAGATCCAGGAACTGGGAAGAACCAGAAGCAGGGAGGAACCTGAGAAGCAGTCTGGAGGTGTGATCAGAGAGCCGGAGGTGAGAGCTGAACAGAAGCTTTATCCAACTACGGAAAGCAGAGTGAGAAAGGGGACTCTGAGGAGCACAAAGTATTACCATGGCTAGGAGGCAGCTGGGGAGAAGAGGGGTGTATGCGTGTAGGGGGCAGTGGAGGAAGAAGGGGTGGTTCTGAGACCCAGGGCACCCAGGAAGGACTTGGAAACAGCCAGGAAGAGCCTTCAAGACACAAGGGATTCCTCCTTCACACATCCCAGGAAGGAGAGAATGCAAGGAAGGGTCATTCCTTCAATAAATAGCTCAGTCAAGCATTTTAGGTGCACAGAGACAATGACACAGCAGCAGGATGAGCTAGGCACTTCCTGGTGAGTCAGAAAGCCCACACCAACATGTCCACTCCAGTCCTAGCTATCTAAGGAATATGTACCACCATGGTGTATTGATCATCTCCACAGCCTGTTCTCCTTACATCTTGCCTACTCCAAGCTCTGCAAAAAGTCAGGACAGGGCCACATATCATGTGTTTGTCTACCAACTTGCCTGTCACCACCCACCCTGCTTTGGGTAGCTAGGGTAAGCTAAATGGAAGCAAAGGGGGCCATGAGTCAGGCTATCCAGGGGTTAGACATGAGACTGAAGGGGCCCCCTTCCATAGTCCCAGCACTTGGCGTAGCATTTAGTAAGAACTACGCAGCCAACACATGACTAACAGGTTGTAGTCAGGCACAGACAGAAATAGCTCAGTACACGAGAACATGGTCTCGGTCAGTCACCAAGAGCTCCATCTGAAAGCCAGGCTGTAGAGCTAGTGCAAAGACCCTGAATGCAAGCCAATCTCCACGGCACTGTCACCAGATAAAACCTGTCTCGGAGTCCACTTGACACATTTCATGCCACGCACAGCCATAGGCTAGCCAGACTTTATAAACGTAAGCTGCTTACAGAAACAGCAGTGTAGGTGAATTAAGGACAACTGCTACCTTCATGTCATCTCATGGGCTGGCACCAGGACATCCACTATGGGGTACCCACAAGAGAAAAGGCAACCTTTTATCCCTCTAGGTGGGGCCAAGTCACACTTTAACCTTCTCCTCTTTCATTGCCTAAGCACAAAGTCCTGGTCCCAATACCGGGTGTCAGGGAGTCTCTAGCTTGGGCTGGATACTCTAGAACTCTTTAGGGATACACAGGCCTGGGCTCATCCCTTCATTTTGCGTGTAAAATGGTGAGACAGCCAGAATTGCTCTTGTTTACAGACCTGGTCTGAGGATTCCCAAGGTAATAGACCAGGCTTAACTTTGGAAGCTCACATGAGAAGCATCAGGTCTCCTCCCCCCTGAGATCAACATTAAACAAGTTCAGATACCGGCAGGTGGAGTATCCTGTGGGATAAACTGACTGGTTCTCCCTGCTGTCCCCCTGTAGCCTTCCAATGCTGAGACAACTGACAAATAGAAAATGAGCCTGGTCCCTTGTGGGTCTATCTTTCCATAACTCACTCTAGGAGAATCACACAAATGTACATAAATGCTAAGAGTTGCCCACTTGGCACCTTTATGCTTGATGCTCCCTGGGGTGGGCAGTGCCATCTCTAGCACCCAACGGTGGCCACACCCAGTGTTTCTCTATGAGGCTGGCCTCCCACCCACATTTCATCTTGACATCTTCCTACCCCTGCCTCAGCTCCTGTGCCCAAAGTACCAGGGGCCAGCCTGGTGAGGCTCACCCTCTGTGGGGGTACCGAGCAAAGGGCTTGGGAGAAACTGTGCAGCCACCCTCTCCACACAGACAGGCTCTGAAAGGTTCTCGACATTTCCCGGAAGGGGGATGGGAAGGCAACAGGAGCTAGGGCTCTGCTCCCATTAAGAGTCAGGCAGTTGGGCTCGTATCCTGAAGAACAGAAATGCCTACAGAATTGTCACTTTGCTTCTTTGTCATGGGACCGACAGGCTGTTTTCTGCTGGCCTCTGGAGGCCTCTTCTGCAGGGTGCCCCAGCAATGGAGAAATGGCCCCAACTCTCTGCCTCAGGAGGAACCCACAAAGGAAGCACGTGACCATGAGAGCAGATTCTAGTCTTGGGCTGGGGCAGGTAGCTCTGAGTCACTGACCCGGTAAAGCAGCCTTAGGCTCTATAGGCACATCTGTCTACAGGAAGGGTGGCTGGCTATTCTAACCCTACTCACCCTGGAGTGGGTGGAGAAGATCTGCCCAGGGACAGGAGAGCAGAGACAGTGCTTCCTTCCCCTTTCCCAGTTACTTCGAACCCTTAGGTTCCCTCTCTGCCTCCTGTGCCTCAAGGGCTGCCCTAGGACTACACTGTATTAGAGGAAGGGGGGTGGTATTGTTAGATTCAAAAGACACAGGACATTGGCTCTGCCACTGGTACGTAGAACTTCCCTTTTATGTCCCTCGTCTAGGACATCAGACTTGTCACTAGGAGACATTGAAGTTCCAGCCCAGGTTCTCATCTGAGCTGAGCTGTGTGGCCACCAGCAGCTTTTGTCCCTTTTTAAGTCCAGGAGGGCGCATGGGTAGGTGGGAAGTACTCTGCAGCCTTAGCAAGAGGGGTCAGAACTTCTCAGTGGTCTGAGGGAGCTGGACTTTGGTGGTGCCAACAACAGCCCCTGGTTTTCTGTGGAGGAAGCACTCCTGAGGAATTGACACACTCTTGCCTGGCCTTTCTCACTAAGGTATTAGCCTGAGCACCTACAGCTTCTGGCTTTCCCAGGTCATTCTCACCTTCCTTTCCCTGCTCCGCCATCCCTGTCACTGTATGGTGAGACAGGCAAGAGAGCAGAAGTGTCTGACACACTGGCCAGGAACTCTTTCATTTACCCCCTCATTCTTATAGAAGCTTAGGCTCCACAGGCCAGGACTGGCCAGGTCTGCCTGGGACATATGCATGAGTTCCTGACTGCTCCTCAGGCTGGAAAGGTGTGTGCTTAGAGGATCCAGTGGAGTGACCCAGCCTGAGGTAGCTTCAGGCTACTCCTCCCACCCCACCCCTGCTTCCAGAACACTCCCTCTTCCCCAGGGCTTTAAGGGTGACAGAAGCTGGAGTCTCTAGGCGTGTGAACGTGCCCTGGGAACTGAACTCTGGGGAACCTTGGAGCCGGCAAGGCTGATTCCCAAACCGGTTTGACTGTTCCTTGCCCTGCAGAGGCTGTCCTGGCTGAGTAAGAGGGAGCCCGAGAAGATTCCAGAAGAGTTGAGCCTCTGGGGGCCTCAGAAGAACCCAGACTGAAAAGTTCCCTGCCCATTTCCCATTAGCATCTGGCTAGCCTGTGTAACTCAGGCTCAAATGCTAAGACTCCAGTGCAAAGTCTAAAGAGTATGCTCATCAGGAAGACAATGTCCTACCCTTAAGATGGTCTCATCTCTAAAAACTGTTCTCCCAAAGTACTGTGGACCAGAGGACGGGATTGGGATGTGAGCCAGCAAGCTGTTGCTGCTGCTGGCTCTGCACAGCTGGCAGGGAGCCACTTCTGGAGACTTCCCTCTTGAAGTCGTGGCTCACCGGTCCTCCCACCGATCCCGCTGTGGGCGGACAGCTCCAATCCAGAAGTCAGGAGCCTGACTCAGGCCACCGCTTAGTGTGTGGCAGGTCGTGTCCTTTGTCTTCTTAGGCTTTAGGGATGGACATTTGCTGGCTAGGGATTGCAAACCAATACAGTGGGAAATGAAAGAGCATTAGGTACAAAGCGAGGGGAGCGGCAAGAAGACTCAGTGGGTGACAGTGCTTGGTGCCAAACCTAAAAAGTTCAAATCCCAGGACCCAAATGGCTCGAGGAGAGAAATGGTTCCCACAAGCTGCCCTTCGATCTCCACACACAAACATATAAGTATAAGAAATAAAACACAAATGACAACAGGCCTTTAGTCCCAACACTTAGGAGGCAGAGGCCGGCTAATTTCTCGAGTGTGAGGCCAGCCTGGTTTACAAAGAAACCTTATTTCAAAAACAAAACTGTAACAATAATCAAGAGCTGGGGATGGTAGCTCAGTGGTAGAACATTTATTTGCCTAACATGCCTGAGACTCTGCGTTCAATTCCTACCACCACAACAAATAGCCACGGAAACAAAGTATGCAGCACTGGGGGAGGGGGAGAGGAGGGAGGTAACTATAGCCTTCCTTTTAGAGCCTTGGGCCTACGCCCATAACAGCATTCTCTCCACATTCTGGGAAGACATGGATTCCACTATCCCTCACCCCCCATCCCCCAGGTCTGGAGGCAGCAGGAACAGCCTCAAGATCCATTTTCTTTCCTGCACACGCTCTCTCCTGCAGGCTAAAACACCAGTACCTTCTGTTTCCATCATGGTGATGTTGACGCTCTCCGGTCTCACTTTGAGAAGCACTATTGGGCCTGGCAGCATGAACTGTGCTCTCTCAAGGACTTCTGGAATGGATTTGAGAGGCTCTCTCTTCTTTCTCCCTTTCACTGACTTATGTTCAGGAGCTCTCAGGACCAGCTCTGTAAGCTGGGCAGATGGTCTCTTGGGTTGCTGCTGACTTCCCCTCACTTTTACACCTTGGGCTGCAGACTGGGTGAAGCCCTGGTTTTCGGTCAGATTTTAGAACAAGGCCCAGGTGGGCTATGTACCTGCCTCACCTGCAGGTGACCTGTCTGTCTACACAGGTGTTCGAGAGGCTCGATGGAGGAGCTACAGGTGGTGAACTTGATTCAGGTCAGGCCCTATTCGAGTAACTGAGTAGTCTGAGCTAAAGTTTCTGTATTTGGGAACCTGGGTCTGTCCTCAGTAGCTCTCAGCGCCACCATCAACAGCTGGTGGATTGGCTGAGTGGAGCTGAGTACTCTGCGTCTTGTGGCCACAAGGCTGAATCAGCTGTGGGATCTCAGGAGCGGGGGGTGGGGTGGGGGGTGGGGGGTGGAGGGAGCCAGGTGAGGTGGGATTTGATGGGGGAGGGAGGGAAGGAACAAGGCAGACAGCAGCCTGGGCCATCTGCTGTGCAGTCAGTCCCAGCTCCTGGTTTCTCTTCAGAGCCTCTGGAGGAGGCGACCGTCATTTGTTTAGGCCTCTGCAGTGTTCAGTCACCACACAGCACTCCACACCCCCCCTCCCGCCCCTCCAGCTCCTGCTCTCTCTGCAGGAAACAGCTTTTGCCTTCTGCCTCTGATGGAGGCCATGAAAATTAACGGAGCTTGAGGCGAAAGTGCTGTAGCAGGAGGGGCTGGGGCTGGACGGCCAGCTGGCCAGGCTGAGCGGGCACTAGCAGGGCAAGTGTGAGGCCTGAGGGGCTGGCCTGGCCACACAACTGGCAACCCAGCAAGGCCACAGGGTCACGGATGGTGGTCAGCAGGCTGGAGCCAGTCTATCATCCTTGGAGAGTCAGACTTCATGGTTTGGACTCTCCTGGGATGCTGGGCTAAGGGAGAATCTGAGGATGAGAACAGTTTCTTTCTCTGACCTTAAAAGAGCCCAGCTCATACAAGCACTGTGTCCTTAGAAGGTCAGCTGCATATGCTAGACAAATCAGGACATCCTTTTTCTTCACCATCCTGACAGTGCTGGGAACCGGTGATCACTATGTCTAGTCTCCTGGCCCCCAGAGACACTGAGGGACTTGCCAAAGGACAAACGGCAAGAGCAAATAGCAGGGGGTTCTATCCTCTTTGAAGGAGAAAAATGACTTACGTACAAAGTACATAGATACATCTCTTTATAGAGCAGACATTCACACAGGCAGAAAGAGGGAGCTGGCTCCAGACCCGCAGTTCTCCCAATACCTGATCGACTTCTCTGTTCTTTTTCTGAAGAGGTCGTGCATGTATACAATTGGAGTAGTGGAGATGAGACTCATCCATCTCCCCCACCCCACCCCCAGTTCCTCACATTGGGGGCCACAGGTGCTGGAGGCTTCTTTTTCCTTGCAGGGTCTTTCTATCATAGATTCACAGCAAAGCTTTTCAACCTCACCCAGACACTCCTTTTGGGGCGCTTCTTCATGAGCCTGACCTCCCCGGCCAGGGCTTCCTCCCAGGCACAGGACTCAAGGCTGGCTAGCTTCACTGTTCTCCTGTCCCCACCCAAATGGCGGCTTTCCAGGGTTTCTCTGTGCCCCCCCCACCATCACACTTGCAGTGACTGAGTGGTACACACTACTGGAGGCAGCCGGATATGCGGCAAGGCAGAAAGAAGCTCTTTCTACAAGAACGGGGATCTCAGGCTAAATGCTCTATACCTTGCCTCTTTCAAAGACCTAGCCTTGGGTCTCCAGCTGTAATCTCTCTACCTCACGTCACAGACCGAAGAATGTATGGATGGTGTGAGCATGAGTGTGTGCAGGCAGGCAGACACATACACACGTGCACACACACACACACACACAGACACAGTCCAGATGACCAGACTGGAAGACTCCTTCATCTGAGGCCTATAGAAGACTCTCGGGGAAGGTTCCCCTCACTAACAGGAAGCCAAACAGTTGTCATACGGCGTGGAGAAATTCAAGCACCGAAATGTCCCATTAAGGAAGTAAATAGGGAGCTCAGTGTGGTGGCACATGCCTTTAGCCTCAGCTCCGGGTAGGCAGAGGCAGGGGGATCTCTGGGAGTTCTAAGACAATTGGTCCATGTGATGAGTTCCAGGACAGCTAGCACTATAAAAACGGAGAGGAAAGAAGGAAGGGGGGGGGGGTGAAAAGGCCAGCTGACTGAAGTGAAGGAGTGTCTTGAGACAGAAGAGAGAAGCCCAGGATGAAGGGCTTGACTCCCCAAGACCATCCAACGACTCAGGCTTCTGAGAAGAGTCGCAACTAAACATCATGTCAGTAATTTTCGGCCTCTTCTTCAGCCTCACTTCCCTGCTCTACACAGATATAACCAAGCAAGAAGAAACACACTGAAGAGCTCAGGACTCTGGTGGGGCTTCGGGAAGTTTGACTCGACAGGGCAATGGCATTTAACGAAGCTCTCGCCATCCATCATTTGGGCCCAGCCACTTAGATACCGGGCATTTGATTAAACTAATATGGGCGGCAGGGCGCTTCCTACCCTCGCCTACAAATTAGACCGTCACACACGATCCGATTACCTTGACTGCCACATTTATCTTGAGAGAGGGGCCATCCATCACTCCTCAGTGGCTGACTCTACCCGCCCCATGCTAATTCCATCAGGAGGAGAGTCAAGTTTGTCCCAACGTGGCATCAGGTGGTGTCAATCTACTCATCCATTCATCCGACATTGGTTCAACACCTCCTCGCCTCACATTACCCAGAAAGAAAATGCAGGCTTTGCCTAAGGTGAGCCCACAGAACTGTCAAGGCAAAGGAAAGGTCTACACTGGTCAAAGAGTAGCGTGCATTTGGCATACCGGCCTATGCCCCAGCTTGCCTCCATCTGAGACCACCCAGTCCTTGGTGTCACACTTGGGAAACGGTTCAGCAGCATAGCACAGAACGGCCATGGAATTTCCCCAACTGGGGAAATGTTCTAGATAGATCTACGCTGCTCAAAACCAAGAGGCAGGGCCGTTCACCCATGGCCCTGCAAGGAGCTGAGCTTAAGTCTCATTTAAGCTTAATTCACTGAATTCAAGTGTCAATAGCCACCTGGGGCCCCTGCTTCCTGCTGCCTAGCATAGATCCAGCAGCTGCGGTGGAGAGAAAGTTCAGTCCTCTGTACCCAGTGCAGAACATGACCCTGGACAAATGCTCACAAAGCCTGGATCCTGCCCTCCTGGATCTCAGGTCACAGATGGCTATTTATCATTTGAAGAGCTTGGAGCAGGCATTCTTACTGTTGGGTCATTATAACCCAACAAGGTGGGATACTTCCATACTTAAATGCAAGCTGTAGTTCAGAGGTAAAGATGGCACAAGCCACACTATGGTGGAGTTGGAGTCCTGGTCTGGGTCTCTCTGGCTTTGAGCCCTTTCTCCTCACTGACTAGACCGCTGGCACTCCAGGAGAAAGTCAGCAGGACTAGAGGCTACGTGCAGTGTGCAGAGAGGCCACACGGCCAGCCTTCCAGTGCCAGAAGGAAGCTGGGGGTGGCTGCCTCCCTCTACTCCGGCCGAGCCTGCTATAGCCCTTGCGATTCAGGATAGGGCTGGAGAAGTCATCACTATGTTTAGTTGTACCAGGTACAGATGGGACTCCATCCTGAGGCTTAGCAAGAATTCATGGACGACATGTTGCCTCTGGCTTCCCAAACATTAGCGAACGCAACTCTGATATCAGGTGAGTAGGTGGGGCTCAAAGCAGCTTTGGCTAACCAGGACCTGAGAGCTGTTGGTTAGTCTGGGCCTGACTCTGACCCTCAGGTTGCCCCTGGAGAAAGCCACTATTCCTTCATAACACTCGAGACCAGACGGATATAAAAAAGTCAGTGTTTATTCACTATTGAGAACTGTCTGAGGTCATTCACAGGTCAGGCACCAGTCTGCCCTCAGGCCTGGAGAGATGGCGACTAGGGACAAGCTATAGAATGTCTGATGACCTCAATCCCCACAGATGGACCGTATGGCCTGGGCCAACCCACCTTATTGGCAGCTTTTAGAATCACACGCTAGGGCACAAGTTACAAGTATGCTTGAACCCTCCAGTGAGGATCGGACAAGACATGCCAAGCAGTCCCTGCCAGGTTGAATTTGGCTCCACCTGGTAGAACCTGAGTCTACCAATCACAGGCAGACTGTTCTTGGTTCCTAGGAACTTAAATGCAGTTTGGGGTGTGTATGTGTTAGAAAGTGGGGGATGGGCAGACTGACTTAGACCTGAAGGCACCCTGTCGTCAAAGACTTCCCACAAATCATACTGGAAAGGAGCAGACTTGGACTACAGAGGCTACCTGCAAGCCACACCCCAGGAGAGCTGCCCTCGATGGGTATGGGATAGAGTCCAATGCTGGGCTAGGAGAGAGGAGGATGTGGTGAAGCGTGTGGTGAAGGGGTGTATCAGAAGAGCCTAGGCCAAGAAGCTACAGGTGAAAAGGATGTTGGGAGAAAGAAAGGGTTACAGGTGAGTAGGCTTCCAGATTGCTCCCTCCCACAAGATTCACTTGTCTATACTGTCCTAGTTTCAAGGAATACTTAGCCACTCACAAATTAGTATAAACAAGTTTACAACAAATTGTGCTGACACAGGCAAGACACTTGAAGAGAAGAAAACTGAGAGAAGGAAAAAAAAAGTGATGGGTAACTCTCGCTATATTCCCTTGATTTCCAAGAAGGCACTAGGGAGCACCCCGGCAGAGACCCTCTGCTACCAGGACCATCAGGATTCTCATACCCCTCCCCAAAATGCCAACACTCCTTTGTTGTCACTTAAACCAATTTGGGGATAATTCTGCTGACAATTGTCTTCCGATTTACAACTCGGCTCTGTGATTGCATCTAGGCTGATGGTCCAGGCCATAATTGTATGGTAATCACTTCTGTTTATGATCGATGCGGAAATCACTATTGTTTTCCAGCGAGCTTGTTAAAATCCAAGAGGTGCAGGGATGGGGGAGGGAAGGTTTATGTCTGAGCCCGGGGAAGATGAAATTAAGTGGTGCAGCCCAATGTGGGGGAAAGATGTTTCAAAGACACCCTTGTCTCAGAAGCACAGGCATCAGTGGGCAGAACACAGGAAAGCAATAGAACAAGCCGAGAGAGACAAGGCGCCCCTGCTGAACAGTTTGAACTGGTCAGGAACTCAGATCCACTTTCACAGATATGTCCAGAGGGACTCCATAGTCATACAAGAAGATGGGGACCAACTTGGGGGGTGGTGCTCTTTGGTACATCCACCCTCATGCCTGCATTTATGAGCCCTACAAAGAGACAGAGGACAACGCCAGGGAGCAGGTGGGCCACTGGTTGCCCTAAGCTTGGAGCCTCGGTCCTTTCCAGTCCTAGGTCTACATGATTTCTTCTTGCCCTTGCCCTGAGATCGGCTACCTGCTGTCTGAAACAAGGTGGCAGATGGCACCTGGGGGCCAGGTGGCAGGAATAGGGCAGTGTTGTGAGCGGAGCTGCTGTTTGGGGGGAGATGAGAGGAGCTGCCCACCTGGTGGGTAGAAACCTGAACCTCCCAGAGGCCACAGGCAATGGCCCTGGGTCGGGTTGGGGAGGAGCAATGCCTTCCAAGGCCATGAGGCACAGGAGGATGGAACCAGCCAGGCTGGAGGCCAACAGACCTGCAAGGCAAGAGCAGGCACCAGCTGTCATATAGAACTCAGGCAAACCTGGATGTTGCAGGCTGAGCTTGGCTGCAAGGCAGATGGTTGTATAAATGCACATCTTTCCTCCCAAGAAAGAATGAATGAGGCTGTGGAACCCTGGACTGAAATCTGGGACAGAGACACACACTAGGTTCCAAAGTCCTCAGGGCAACACTCCTTGTCTGTCTCATCTTCTCTGGGGGGGGCTTTCTCATCCACTAGACCCCAAGGCACCAACTGACATCATTCTAACTACCCCAAGACCTGGCTCTAGGTATGGCCCTAGCTCAGGTTAACTTTGAGCCACTGTCACAGGCTGCTTCCCCTTGGGTAGGCAGTGAACCCCAGTAAGTGCCTAGTTGGAAAGAAGTGTGCTTACACTATCTGCCTTACCAGTGGCAGCCTGGGCTCAAGGCCATCTACCTCATTCCGTGGCTTTCCTCAGTCTAAGTGCTAGGCTCTGCTACTGTCCCCATGCTGTCATGCTGTCATAACAAAGGCAGCTGGGGCCCCGAGCTCAGGGGCAATAATTTGGGTTTGTGTCTGCGTCGTGTTGGGGATCAAACATGAGCATGTTGGCATGAGTGAGCACTCTATCCGTGAGCCACATCCCAGCTCTTATTTACTTTTTCTTAAATTTAGTGCAGCTATTTCAGACCATTCTTGAATGAAGAGGGCTGCCCCAGAGCCCAGACTCTCTTGGGGTTCAGACCCTGAATTTGCTCCCGCTTATTCCTCCCATAGCCACCCCATCTATTCTGTACCATTATGGGCCTGGTGTGTGTGTGTGTGTGTGTGTGTGTCTATTTCAGAGCATAGCAGGCTATGGCAGAGCATGCCAGAAACTACCAGAAGTAGAACGAACATTCTTTATCCAACTAACATGCCATCAAACTTCTAAGATTCATCTTAAGGAAACAGGCTACTTCTCCTAGGGATTTGGTTCTCTGAAGTATGTCAGGCAAGCCATAGTTACTTAATGTTCAACACAAAAATCAGTTAAACAACAAGATTCTTAGTTACAATTAAATGGAAAGACAAAACTCAAGGTGGGAAACATTGTATCTTCTGTTTTGTTTTGTTTCTTTCCCTTTGGAGGTTGGGATGTATTTGTATGTAAAAGTAGTAAGTACTTGGCTGTGTGTGTGTGTGTGTGTGTGTGTGTGTGTCTGTCTGTCTGTCTGTCTGTCTGTCTCTGTCTGTGTCTGTCTGTGTGTCTGTCTGTCTGTGTCTGTCTGTGTCTATCTGTGTGCAGGTCGGGGCATCCACATGGGCCATATTGGATAGAGTGTCATGAGTATGTATCTTTTGGGGTCATGGTATCACCCTTCCCTGAATACACTGGCTCCTAACCAAGTCCCAGACTCCAGTAGAAATTCTGTTGTCTGGATTGCCAATTCTTTGGGAATCCATCAGGGAAGAGGAGATAGAGTTTGCAAGGGTCTCTTGATGGAGACTCAGTATGAGAAGGGAGAGAGCTAGAGAGCTTTCACTCTTGCTGACAGCTCATACTCCCTGGCTCCACATGCTCCGTTAGTCCATGACAATACCTCCTTTTCTGGGGAGAGAGGGTGGCATGGACTGGAAAGTCCCTTCTGGACTCTGAAGAGTTCTAGCAACATCTATGTGTCAGCTTTTCACTGAAGTTTTGGAGGTAGCCAGTGACCTCTGACCTCAACCTGCACTCAGGAGCTTGAGTCAGTTTTAAGATAAGGTCACATGGGTGTGGTCCTTCCTTGTACTTCCTCATAAGACGACTCAAGGTGAAATGCCGAATTATAGTAGAGAGATCCTTCCACCTGAGACTCACCCAGGTGGCCGTGACAGGAGGGACTGCACTTTGAGGGCTCAGAGGCCAGCTTTTCCACGGTCCTTGAATTCTGGTGCTAAGCGGGCAGAGGAACTGACGAGCCCTCTCTGTCGGATGCCCAGGTGCTCTGCTAAGAAAACGAGGGAAGAATCTCTGCCCTGGTAACTTCGATGACATGCACAGTATCTGCCTGTTCCTGGAGATGGGAGAGGTAACTGTGGGTGCCAAGGAGAAGCCACAGGATTCCCTTTCCTCAGGTCTGAGAGAATCATATGCAGTCAGATTCCCAAGGATGAAGAAAGCTACCTCAACCTTTCTTTTTCTAAAGTCACACCGGCAACCTAGGCTCCCTGCTCCTGTCCTGAGAGCTACCTCTGGGAACAGTACCCCTAGAAATATTCTACTGGAATGGCAGGTCTGCCTTCCTGTGGGCATGGCTCAGGGCTTGCTAGCACAGGGAAACCGGTGGCTCATCCTTCTAGCCCTATGTCATGGTATCCACTGACACTTCCATGCTGTATCCTTTGTGCTAAGCATACTGGTCACATACAAGTGTGCACACACCCACAAGAACACCCCCCACCCCCAGGGGGCCTTGTCTATGGCTCAACTTGGAAATGTCCTTTACTGGTCTATATGAACACATGCATGGTCCGATACACACAGAGAAACCCATGTAGTACTTGATCATCCTGTCCATCTCTCCTCTAGCCTGCATCCTCTGAATCAGGCCTACCCACTTCACCTCCAGATATGAGTGCTGCCCCGCATATCATGTGCCTTACAGTCCCACTGGGGGACTCTCACCTTTCAAGAGAGCAAGAGGCCCCACCCAGAACCTGTTCTTTGTTCATTCCCACATTCAAAAACAAATCCGCTTGCATCTCACCCAGCCAGATGCTGAGCACACAGACTTTGGATGAACCAGAGCTACACACTTGGAATACATTGTTGCTGCACAAACCCGGGGAGAACTGAGCAGTAGTGACAGGAAGGGCGGAGGCCATATGTATCAGAATAAACATGACAGAAAGGCCATGCATGCAGAGTCCCCAGCAGAATGTCAGAGACACACTCTGGGCAGGTCTGGCTGAGGGCATGGCACACTACTGACGTCTACAAGCTCCAGCTGGTCTGAGTGGGGGGACAGTTAACAGGACCTAGGACCAGGGAAGCTAGTCTGAGCAGGCCTTTATAGGGGCTGAGCTTCAATCAGGGAAGAGTCCATGGGGCACTCCTGAAGGTAGGAGATCACACAACCTGGGGGGGAAACCCCACCAATTTCTCTGGGGTTCCCTACTGGACAGGAGGGATTTACCTAGGTCATTGAAGACTTTTCTGGAGAGAGCCCAGGACAAAAAGCTAAGAGGATTACCAGGCCCTGATCAGCCTGGCCCTGGTGAGACTTGTTTCTAGGTCAGATGGGTGGGCTGGAGGGACCTGGTACTGGTGTTTCTTCTTTACCCCAAAGAGTCTGCTGGCTGTTCACTGGGCCTTTGGTGGCTGCAGGACAGGGAAGGAGACAGATCCTATGCTGTGCCCACAAGGGAGGAAAGTGAAAGGCCCTTGGTCCTTCCCACATCCTGATGATGTCTGGGAGCCTCTTCTGTTCCCGGTTACCTACCTCCCTGCTCACGAGAGACCCGGTGGTCATCACTATGTGTGGCCCAATGGGTGGGACAGGGATTTTATGTGATGGGCGTTGACTTCTGCTGGGGCAGCCCTGGGACTATCTGAGAACGCTGGAGGATGGTGGTTGGTAAAAAAACAAAAACCAAATGAAAGCCAACCCCCCCACACCCCAAAGTATCCTCAACTCACTGTAGAGAAACCGCAAACCTTTCTCCCGCAAACACCGAGGGAACCCTGAGCTCATGGCAACAGGCCTGGTAGACCCCAGGGCAAGCAAGGTACCCAGGTTCAATGGAAGGTGGGAGGGAATTCTACAGGGGTACTGGTCTAGGTGGTGCTAAGCAAAGCAACAATCCCAGAGGAGGAAAACAGACTGTGAGTAGCTAGGCAGTGACTATAGTGCATGCATGGGTAAGAGACCTCTTTCTGTGGGAAACAAGATGGTAGTACACCTCTAGAGGGCAGGTTCTATACAAGTACAGAGACTTGTTATAGAGCTAGAAGGGTTAATGGTTCATCAGGACTGACCAGGTTCCCACTGAAAAACCCACCCTCTTCAGGGGTACAGGGTAACCACCTTGGTATAGCTCAGCTCACAGACCCTCTGTGTAGGAAGCCAGGGGCTTCCAGACTTTGATGGGCCACAAATTGATTCCAGAAGGAAATGCTGCTCATGTGGAAAATACCAGAAGGCCCTAGGAACCCCATGTGGACTCCCACCCAGCTCACGCCTCAGGAAGGAAATGAGAGTGGCCACCAGCACTCGGGGACTTCCTCTACAGCTGGGACGTGAACTGGGGCTTCCCAACCCTAGCCAGCCACCAGTGTCGGCCCCTCGACTTGATACCAGGACAGTAGGCTACAAGAACACTGTCACCCC
Source organism: Micromys minutus (assembly GCF_963924665.1). Taxonomy (NCBI): domain Eukaryota; kingdom Metazoa; phylum Chordata; class Mammalia; order Rodentia; family Muridae; genus Micromys; species Micromys minutus. Next base: position 32,863,105 of record NC_137981.1, read on the forward strand.
CTCCCCCCAACACCATCTCATACTCCCAGCTATGGCGGCCGTTCGGAAGGAAGAGATAGGCACTTCTATAGGGCACAGCTGAGGTTCTGCTCACAGTGCACAACAGGAAACTGAGGCCCAGAGAAGACTGTAGACAAGGCGAGTCAAGAGAGAACCCTATCTCTCAGGCATGGGAGCAGTTACTTTTGGAACTACAGGAGAGATCTGAATCAAGCTATCATTTACTGGGCAACCACTATATCCCAGACACAGAGCTAAATGCTCTGCAGCCCGGTGATCTACTGCAGCCTGCCAGGTAGGCAGCACAGATGTTTTATCAATCACGAAACAAGCTTGAATTAAGTGACTTACCCAAAGTCACCCAGGAAACTATAGATGTGGGTTTCGTAATTACTTTCTAACATGGCTTGGGAATACCCTGGGTCACCCTGTTTTGAGAGGCTTATGTGCGGCAGGGTAATGGTGGTGGGAACAGACAGGCAGGTTCTGTCTTGTGAGTCTGAGGCCCTGCTGCAGATCCTACCCCTCCCCCCACAGACCTCATAAGACATCTTCAAGAGCCCTCAGTGACTCTTAGACACAGCACCACCCAAGAGAACGTCCTGTCTTTCTGGGTTGTTGCTACACCATTTAATATGGTATTCACAAAGAACTTCAAATGGTGGGACTGAGGAACTGAAAACCCCAAATGATCTCATTTTAACTAAAACATTTAAATAAACATGCTGGGCTATGGTGTCTTCTGCCTGAGGACAGCCGGAGGCACAGAGTAAGACTGTTTCAAGACATCATCCCTAAATTAAAAAAACAAAACACAACCAGACATAGGTAGCTGATAACTAGGAGGAGTTGTGTGACAGACCTTAAAAGTGGGGAACCCCAAGAAACGGGGGGACTCCTTAAGCTGTATACCACAATATCCTGGCACCCTGAGCTTAGGACAAGAACCTGGGTAAATGCACATGTACACTCTGTACAGAGTGATTCTAAATTTTTGTTTGTTTTGAACAGGGTCTCTGTAACCTAGGTTAGCATCAAACTCATGGCAATCCCCCTGCCTCTGCAGGATTTCAGGCCTCTCACTCCCTAGATGAGCACTTCTGCCATCACCAGCCTGTGTCCTGGGCTGCTCATGTAACACAATAATGAGGCACCCACTATTGGCATCCCTCATACATAACCTCTCTGCCCTCACAATCAAGCAAGGTGACACCTGTGTGCATGTGATCCCAGGCTGGCATGTCTAACCTTTTGACATTGTGACACAACACTGTCATTACAAGAGCATACACTTGAAAACTTGAATCACACACACAAATTGCAAAAATATCGCTTAATGTTTTAAGTTGGTACAGTTTTGTGTTGGGCCGTATATTCACTCTGCTGCTATCTTCAGCGGCCTGTGCCCAGGCTGCTGTGTGCTGGGGACCAGAGGTAGCTTCCTGGGTGGTGGCTTTTGAGCTGGGCCTAGACCCAGCAGAACTGAGAGATGAAAGAGGGTTCCAACTCTGGTCTGATCTTTGTCTAGTACAGAAGATGTGAAGAGCTACTCTGTGTCCCGAGGATCTGGTCCTTTTTTTACTGTGTCAATTACCAATAAACAGAAGGCCAAGTGCAGTCTGCTTAAGCTTGTGACCAGAGGCCATAGGCTCAACCTCTAGCACTGCAAAGAGAAGAGGAAGGAAGAAAGCAAGGGGCGGGGGGGAGAAAGAAAGGGAGGGAGGAAGGAAGGAGAGAGAAGAGGAGGAGTAAGGAAGGAATTAAAGGAAGGAGGAAGGAGAAAGAAGGGAAGGGGAAAGGGAAGGAGGAAGGAAAGACTATCAGGCAGGCTCTAGGGGCTTCTTCTTTCCCCTTTGAAAGATGCCACCCCCTCCCATTTTTTTAAAGTCTTCCCAAGGATAAGTAGAAATGGAATCAGCCAGATGTTCTAGAATGTTCTCTGTAAATGGTGATTCCACTAATCAGACAGACAAGGTCCTATAAGTCATGAGGTGCCTCAGGCTCTGACCCTGGGGACAGGGATTAAGTCCGGAGCAGCAAATAGGATGTGAAAAGCCCTGGGGGCTTCTCTTTTACCTGTTCTTCATAGCCCCAGCCTTGGGAAAATGCCCCCATTGCAGTAAAAACTTCCCAGACCTGTTTAGGACCCAAGGAGCTACAGGACCACAAACAGGACCCTATTTTCCCTCTCCCCTCTCTCCCCAGGAGAGTTCAGGAGAGCTGCCTGGGGAGGTCTGGACAAGTTCCAACAAGTTCCCAGAGCTCTGGGGGATGCAGAGCACTGCTTTTGACCCCTACCATGACAACTGCAAAACAGGAGCCCTGTGACCAGAGAGGGCTTTTACTTCATCAGCAGAAGCAAGGGCATTCCTTCCCACTGCAGGATGCTAACCTCCCTTCTTCCAAGGCAGAGTTTCTGCCTGCAGCTTACAACACCCTTGTTTCTGGAGACTCTAGTTCTAGGAACCTCTGTGACTCCAGAGTCCCCCCCACCTCCCAGGTCCCCCACTGCCCTAGGGAATTAAACCTGTGAGGGCTTCAGCAAAAAAACAAAACAAAACAAAAAAAACCCAAAAAAAAAAAAAACCAAAAAAAAAAAAACAAAAAACAAAACAAAACAACAACAAAAAAAAAAAAACATTTAGCCTGGTCTACAGATCTCTAACCTCCAGCACCACGCCCCAAGCCTCACTCACCCACATGACATTTATTATCCCGCTCACTCATTTTTGGGAAACTTCAGGCTGATCCAGCCCCAAAGTCATCATTTCCTTCTCCCTTCCTCAGCTTTCATCGTGCAGCCCTAACAGAACCCTCAGCCTCACCCCCACCCCAAGGTGACTTGTCAAAGGCCATATGCTAATGTTGTGTGCAGGAGAGTTATCTTTACTGAAGGGCTTGGCCCGAGGGATTGTGTTTATCCAAAAGGGCTTCTAAGTATGTGAGGGGCTTGTCCCAGCTAAAATCAACCAGAGGGACCCCATTGCAGTAAAATGCCATCAGATGCAACGCTATCCTGGACAAGCCCCACAGGCAACACTTGCTGTTGCCCTAGGCTAGGCCTCACCTGGAGGCAGGGACTGTAGAAGAATCCACAGCATTCTGCAGGTCTAGAGATGGTTCTGCAGAAGTCCACATTGGGCTTCTAGCAGAAGTCAGGGACACAGCTAGGCTGGCTACTATAAGAGGACAATATCCTGGACCCCCCTCCCCTTGAACTGCCCATGTGGCCACTGGAAGATAAACCTGTTGGGGTCTGGGAAGGAACAGGCCTCAACAAAACCCAGTCCCAGGATTCTCCTAAGTGTGGACAGGCAAGGCTTGGCTCCTAGAATCCTTTTGGAGGGATCTCACTGCCAGTGAGACTCTGAAGAAAAAGGGCACCATGGAATCCTGTGGGGGGTCTTGTTAACTGGGCTGTAAAATGAGACTGCACACAAAGCCCCTCTCATCCTTTACTCCCCCCTGGATGGGTCTGAAAGACTCCCTTTCAGGTGCGCAGAAAGCCAGCCCTTCAGCTAGAGCAGGTCCTAGCCAGGCAGAGACTACAGTGAGACCCACTGCTGGGAGATAGGAGGCTCAGGACACAGGGGCAAAGTGGGGGGGGGGGGAAGCCATACTGCCTGGCTGAGGCAGGGGAATCAGGAAAGAAAGCAGGAGGGCTCAGTTCAACTGTTAGCTTCCGGCTCTCAGTGAGGGACCGGGAGAAGATCATCCTAGGTCTGCCCGGCTATGACCTTGGTTACCTGTCCCCAGGTAATGATTGTTATCTGTCCTTCCCAGCCTAGAGGTACTGCTCAGGAGCTCCTTGGGAAGCTGGATGTGTTTTGAGGGTGGGGGCCTTGTTTTTCCCAGAGCGTGTTCCCTTGGGAGGCGGTTGCTGTTAGAAGGCCCTGGAGAGGTTCCCAGGCAGCTGGGGCTTCTGGGGAGTGCCAGAGCAAGCATAGCCCAGTGGGTACACTGCGGTACCAGGATGGAGGGCCTGGTGGAGGACAGCAAGCGGGCATGCTGTACCATTTGCAAGGTGTCCAGACTTCCTCGTTCCCCTTGGGGCTCTCTCTGCTGGTCCTTTCCTTCTCTCTCTGGGGTGGCTCTGAGCAACCTGCCCTGGGATGAGTCCCTTTCCTTGTGGAGAAGCTAGCTGGCCTCTCCTGAGGGACCAAAGCCACATCCAGCAAGGTAAACACCTCCCAGGCCCAGAGTACCTTTCCCTCCCCTTCAGCCCTGCCAGCTCAGAACTGCCTGTTCTGAGGACCGTCTGATCGATACATGACTTCACAGAGCCTGACGCCTCACCGGCTCCATGACAGTCCTCAGGGAGGTCACTCCTGGGATTGCTGCCCATCTATGCCCCCTGGCTGACCTCCATTGCACAGCAGAGTGCTGGCAACTAGCCCTCCGGCAAAATTTAACCCCAGTATTAATTGGGAGCTCTGGCTAGTCTATGCCTGCCCCACACAGAGGCTGCCATGACTCAGAATGTAAGGAACATGGAAAGCCTAATCTAACAGTCTTGCACTGACAGAAGGTGTACTCACCTCAAGTTTTCTAAGTCCTCACCTAGCACTGTCTACTGGAACTTTCTGCCACTAGAAGAAGTCTGTTTTATAGTCCAAGCTGTCCAGTAGGGTGGCCACTAGCCTGTGTGACTATTGAACATAAGAAACTGACTCCAGCCAGGGACGTAGTTCGGTTGATACAGTGCTTGTCTTGTGTGCAAAAAGCACCAGTCACAAATCAAACTGGGCCTGGTGACACATGCCTACAACCCCAACCCCCGGGAGGGAAAATAAAAGGACTGGACGAATATCACTTTTATTCTGAAATCAGTTTAAACTTAGAAGCAGCCATATGTGGTTAGAAGCCACACTATTGGATGGTAGTTTCCCACTGAGCCCAACAACCATCCCTCAATGGGGGGGGGGGGAACCTAGCAAGGGCCACTCAAGAAAGACCAAGGCAGGGCACTGGTTAACTATGCCCAGGAACTCAGTTTAGACCTCCTAGGATCTGCATATGGCTGAGTGGTGAGTAGGTGCTCAACCAGTGTGGACTGAGATCTAGAAGAGCTTTTCAATCCTGCCAGAGGGCTCTGCAGCTTCACACGCTGTTGAACAGTCACAGGGTATCCACGCATTGCCAAGCATTGTGGTGGACAGTGGGGTGCATGGTGCTAAGGGACCCATGGTGAACCTTGATCGTAAAGTCAAGACTGTGCTCCAGCAGGCCTGGTCTGCTCCACTCCATATTGTGCTGGGCTAAGCACAGTATCCCCTACCCCCACCCCGCACTCCCCCCTCACACCCCTCCCAGCTGATACTGGGGCTTCTTTCTGGAGTGTGTGGGGCCATGAGGGGAAGTGTTCATGGCTGAGGGAGGTTGTGCAGGGGAGAGTAAGAGCAAGCAGCATTAGGAAGCAAGCCTCAAACTCTGTGCAGGCGGTTGTTTCCGGTACAGACTCAGATTCTCACTGAAGCTTTGCCGTTTGGTGGTTTCTCACTAAGGAAGTTTGGGGTAAAAATAGCCCTGGAGGGACTTGGTTCCAGCTACTTACAGGGTAGTCACTGCCTGGTTAAGACATTATATATATATATATGGAGGAACAGACTTACTATAAGCCATAGCGACTGTAAATCTCAATACATTGTGCAGTGGGAGATGGGCTTTGGACCCAGAGCCCCTGAAATGGAGGAGTCTCTCTACACCATCTAGGTCCCTGGTGACATGGCCTTGTGTACTCCTTGGCCTGATTTCTAGTCCACACTTAAGGATGGGCTGTTGAGAAACATTGGTACCAATACTTTGGCAGCTGCTTCACAAAACCTCCCTCTTAGAAAACCACCTGCTATGCTCAGGGCCACTGGCAGTTAAGCCTGATGGTCAAGGGCAGGGCACCTCGGCCCTACTGGAAGACCTGATGCTCTCCTGAAGCCCATCTAAGGAATACTAGCTGCCCTCCTAGTCTTACTACAGCTTCCAGGTGGACCAGGAACTGGCACTTCCCTGTGCATTGGTTACCAACACTAAAGCCATATTCTGGGGACCTCTGGCAGCTGCTTCTTAGCCCCTGCAGTGTTCTGAGAAACCTCTCTGCAAGGTCTTGTAGAGGATCCTCACAGCCTGATAAAGCCTGATGCCAGTCACCCGCACCCTCTACAGACAGGTCCCTCTTGGGGCTCTAGTACAGGCCATCCACCAACACCACACCACCACCACCACCACCACCACCACCACCACACCAGCAGCAGCAGCAGCAGCCTTTCCAGCAAACACTTGTCAGAACTCTGCTGTGCACCCATCACCCCTGGGAAGGGAACCCTGGAGCCATACAAGCCTCCTGGTCTCTCCAGCATCAAGGATTCATTCTGACAAAGGAGCAGCTTTGAGTTAAATCCCTTAGCCACTGCCTCTAACCAAAGGCTTCTGGGCTAGTTCTTATTTTTTTGCAAAGGGAACCTACCAGGGACGGCCTTGTAAAATGTCTGCTGGGGAAACGAACACTTCACCTTAGGAAAGAGGCGTGGGGAGAACTCGTCTGGTCCTCCACCCACCCTCGCATCCAGAGGAGGAACCAAGGTCTTCACTATGGGTGAACAAAATGGGCCTGGTGCACGCTGGAGCCACTCTTATGGCCAAGCCTCAGGCTGACACCATGCAGCACACGGTGCTACCCACAATGCACCGGCTCTCCTCTGTCACACACATGCACACACACTCACCCCTGCGCCCGAAGGGAGCCGGGGCCCGGCCCGCGGGCGCACCGCACCGACCCCTCCAACCCCACACTCACCTAGAAGTTGCAGAGTCCGCGGTCCCGCCCTGGCGCCCCCGGAGGCTGGAGCTCAGCCCGCGGCGGCCGCAGCGAGCGACTCCGGGCAGGGATCAGCCGGCGCCGAACAAAGGCTGCAAGCAGGCAGCGGGCGCCGCCTGCATCCCCGCTCCGCGCCGGGGCGGCGGCAGCGGCGGCGGCGCGGGGGCCCCGGGCGGCTCCGGCGCCCGCTCGCTGCGCGCTGCCCGCTCCGAGGGCGCTCCGGCTCCCGCGCTCCCGCTCGCTGCCGTCCGCCACCGCCGCCGCTGTCCGGCTACCGCACCGCACACATCAATTATTCATCGCCCGTCTCCAGCTTCTCGGGCGAAGCCAATCACAGGCGGAGGCTCCGCTAATGGGGCCGCCGCCGCCGAGGAGGCAGCCAGCCGCGCGCCCGGGCGCAAGCGACAGCCCTTCGGGGACGGGGATGGGGACCGGGGGCGCGCTGGGGGCGGGGGCGCACTGGGCGCGCAGGAGAAACTTCCCACGGCCCGCTGCTCTGCGCCGCGCTCCCGGACCCCGCAGGCGTGACCACCCAGCCTGCGTGCCGCCGCGTGGGGCCGGGGACTCGGGGGGAAGCCGGGCGCGCCGCGACGGGGGGAGGGGAGGGAGGAGGAGCGCGGGAGGACGATGAAAGGCGAGCGGCCCTGTCTCGGCGTCTCAGGGGAGCCCTCCCAGTCCCGCAAGCTTGGCGCCCGCACCCCCGCCCCGCAGCCCATAGCCCGCACTCACTCGTGTGCGCAGCCCGCCGGCCCAGCCACTTCACAGCGAGGGACTAGTGACTGGGGATCGGAGGCAGCTCACATTTCAAACTTGCACGCAGGGGTGGTGCTGGTGCACGCCGCCGCCAGGGCGAACGCACGACCCGACCAGTGGAGCTCCAGCCTCCGGGCGGGGGCGGCGACCAGGCCCCTCTCCCTCCCCCGCCTGGGCAATTAATTGGAAGCAACACTTGTGAGAGTGGGGCTCCTGGAGCGCTGTCGCCCGAGGGGGCCTCCGGGAAGGCGCTGGCGGAGGTTGACTCGGGGTGCCTCCCACCCCCGCCAGCGAATCTTCCCAAGTGGTCATGCTAATGAGGGTCCTCAGCAGGGCCAGGGTGGCCTCCGACGAGTAAGGGGCGGGGCAGGCTGGGGACATCCAGTTGCAACCTGGGTTTAAAGGGCTTTCTGATCCGGTTAGTGGGGGCAGACATCAGGAGCTTGGCATCATATTCCTCCTGCATAGGGGGTCCCTGTAGCCCCTGGGACTCCCCGAACACCGGGTCCAGGGTAGGTGAACTGGCGCACGTACGCTCTGGCTCCCCGACTTTGGGGAGTTCCTGTGCCCCGCAGCCAGCGGCGGGAGGGAAGCCGAAGGCGGCTGTTGTGCACAGCCCCGCCCCTGCTCCCGGTGCTGCTGTCTTCCTGACACTGCATCCTGTGGTGGCCGCGGCCTCTTCCTTCCAGCCAGTAGTCAAAGGGGCTCCAGGCTTTCGACCTGTGCTTGCCCCTCCTTCTCATCTGTCCCATAGGCACCCCTGGAAACCCATTAATTGTCCAGCCTAAAGAGGTCGGCTCTCCTCCCTCCTTTGAGGGTTCTACTCACCTAGATCACTCACTAGGGAGAAACTGTTTTATAGCACCCCCCCAAAACCCGCCCACTCACCAGTGAAAGTTGTTTGAATGAGCTCCTAGCTGCCTCAATTAGTAAAGTAGGAAAGGCCGGTCAATCACCCCCAAGAAAGACAACCAAGAGCGGATTTAAATTCTCTGCATTTGGACACTGATCTCGCTAACTTGGGGAATTGACCTCCTTTGCCTTTGAGGGTCCTTCTTATGGCACACGCCCCTCCAGTATGAGCTCCTGACTTGCCCCCCCCCCACCCCCGCGTTTCTGCTTGACTTGCTTCTGGGCCGCAGAAGTGGCAAGACAAATCACTTATCTAGATACTAGGCTCTTGCTCCTTGTTAGATAGAAGTCGTTAGCAGGCTCTAATCCCACCCACTGCCACTTGAAATATCACTTTTGGGATGGCATTTGGAAATGCAGTTGTCATGGGCTTTCCCTCCCAGGAGCTGGCTAAATGGATTAATTCCTACTTCATAACTGGCTTTCTTTTTGCACAAGAACCAGCTTCTGCAAGTGAAATTAATTGGCATCTCCTTCCTGGAGCAACCTTGGGGCAGTGCTGGGGGATGGACTGACAGCATTCTGCTGTGCACACATTTGGGGGGGGGGGCTTGCTCTCATCTCCCCTTGTATTATAATGGCTTCTTTGAAGACATTCATTTACTCAGTGGGATACTTACTGAGACCCTGCCTCTCCAAATATCCCCACAGAGTTTGGGGGCTCCAAGAAACTAGGTGAAGAGTCTCCCATCTTTCCCACTGCTCAGCATAGCCAGTTGATAGGGCAGGACACTTTGGCCCACATTTCAGAAGCAAGCATGGGGACACATATACCTAAGACCTACTTTCTGGTGTCAGGCTGACTTACCAATACCAGGGCTAGAGCCTCGATTAACCAGAACCCAAGCACCTAATGCCCTTAAATAACCAGAATTCCCCCACCCCCAAGTTTTGTTCAATGGCAGTTTGCAATTCTCATCCGATTCTTTTCGGCTGCCAAGGGGTTACCCACACAGTAGCAGAAAGAACTAACTTTACAAAGATAATTCTGGGGCAGAAGAGATGGCACAGAGGTTAAAGGAGGTTTGTTGCTCTTGCAGAGGACCAGGATTCTGTTCTCAGCACCCACACGGCAGCCCACAGTTATCTGAATTTCCAGTTTTAGGGAAATCCAACACCCTCTTCTAGTCCGAGGGCACCAGGCACACAAGTGAAACACAGACAAACAAACCAGCAAACATTCATACATGATATGTACATATATAAATAAAATATACATATTTTAAAGAAAAATAATTCCTGCAGGTTGAGTGAAAATTCAGGCTGGAACTGAGCAAAGTTTACCCCTTAGGGGAAGGAATTTGGTGGTGATAATCCTCTAGAAATTATAGAGACAGCTTCCGGTTGTTTTGCCTCCTAGTCCTACCTCTTAGTTCTCTTAGGGACCCACTTCAGAAACATGGGGTGGGAGCCACAGGATAGAATTAATATGCAAGATTCAGAGTTTTCCAAGGTAACCCAAAAAGTAAATACTCTTCACTAGCATATTTACGTGCTTAAGAAAACAAATTGTTTTCAAGCACCCATTCATCAGTCCAAACTGGCCCCTTTCACTTGCTAATTTCTAGGCTCTCTTCTCTGGAATCAAATCCTTCTAGGCCCTCTTCCGTTAGCAGCCTCTTGCGGCCTGGAGTCTACAGAAATGCGGGCACTCCACACTCTATCTTCTTTAGAAGGGCTTTCCCTGACTCGCTCCAACTTCCAACGTCTCTAACTTCCAAAGACTTGCTCAAAAGCCGGGGGGCCCACAGCCGCTGCTCCAACCCCACCCCACCCCACCCCGCCGAGCTCTCCTTGATAAGGATCTACAAAAAGAGGCCGCAGACAAAGGCATCCTGCGACTCCACTCACTGACGCTCAGCAGCTCTCTGAGTGACCTCGGCAAGCCCCCTCATTCGCCTCCCCCGGACCTCCCTCGGGGGTGGGGGTGTGTGTGTGGATGACTTGGAAGGAAGAAGAAAGCTAGAAGAAAGAAAAGGCGAGCTGTAGCCTCATGCTGTGGCTCCTTGATGAATGTCCCCCGGGCTCCGGAGGCCGGACGAAGGATCAATAGCGGGTGGCTTTTCTCGCGGGGTCTGAACTCCTGTCGTGGGCCTTAGAGAAGAGGAGCCGCCAATAAATACAGTGCTGTAGCACGGCTGGCTGGCTCCGGAGTGGGGGATGCTTTATCCTCTGGCGCGCCTGTCAGTGGGGAGTCCGCCCTCTGCAGGACCCGCAAGAGAGGAGGGGTGGGAAGGGAGATAACATAGCCAGAACACCGCAGTCCCAAGCTTGGGTCAGAGGAGGGACTTCCTTCAGCCCATCGATGAGCTACAATCTGTTCCAATAAGAAAAGAAACCAAGGCATCTTCCTGGGATGCATGTGGCCAAAAGTGTTTCCAAACTGGGTCACTTCCTCTTACAGCATTTTTTGGGGGAGGGGGGCGGGTAGTGAGAGGCTTAGGAAGTTAGGAAGGAAAGAAGGAAGAAAAGCAAGCAAGCAAGCTAAATGGGCAGGAAGGCCTGTCATGCACAACCTAAACTCCCAAGACTAGGAGAGTCAGAACAATGAGCCTTGACGTGGCTCAGATTCTGGGCGTTGGGGTTCTGAGCCCTAGAGAAGGAACAGACTTCTAACTCAGGCGGTTGGCTGGTTCTGTAGGATTGACCAAGGATTCTGATGACCTAGGGAGATCGCACTTCTGTGTCCTCGGGCACTCGGGGAAAGTAGGGTGAACAGGGAGATCCCAAGAGAGTGTACCCGGCCCTCGAGAAGCATAGAGAACATCAAGGGGGGACAGAAGGGAATGTTGTTCTGGAACACCCATAAAGAGACTGGGTCACAGGGCACCAGGCACACCGACAACTAAGGATCAAATGACAGCACTGAGTGTGAATCACCTCTGGGGCTCTGCCTCCTGGAACCACCAATCCTGGGGCACATCCTTGTAGGACCCTGTTCCCTCTGTCATTCTCCTTCCTTAGCCCTGCAGAATCCTTTTTTATCTTGAAGATGGAAGGCACAGGTAAGGTTTGGCTTGTGTGTGCCAGGGGCACAGTGCAGGACCACCAGGCTGGGCTTCCCCCACCGTTCCTACTGACCGTTGAATGCTTGCTGGATGCTGTGTAGGCTTCAGCACATCCTGAGCACCAACTTACAGCATCCTTACTGTGGAGAGTAAAATGGGGATAGACTGGCCAGGCGAAGTTTGAAAGCATCTAAGCTACTTCTCAGCCTTGATACATCCTCAACTGTTACACATTATAAATACTGCCCGGCACGGGATGCCTAGACTCAGCATTGATGGTGCCTGCCTGGGTCGCACAGCGAGTGTGCGAACTCTTACACTGCTTCTACAGTTTCTCTTTTTAAAGCCCAGTGTTTGTATATTTGGCCTACTTGCTGTTGACAGGGGTGGCTCCAACCTCAGATGACACAGGAAGGAAACCTCATTACCTCCCTCCTCCCATCATAGTATCCCCTGCCCCTTCCTGGAATCACCCCATTCCCACCCCTAACCCCGCCCCCAGCATGGCTCCTCATCCCAGACCCAGGCAGCCTTCTCAGAACCCTGCATTTGGCTTCTGCCCAAATCCTATAATCATTTCATTTTGAAAACAACACCAGCCCCTGTCCCTCACCTCCACTCAGCATGTCCGAGAAAGCCTACAATTTCCAGGTTATTGGAGATCCAGGAAAGCTTTCACAGGCCTGGAGGGGGGTGTGTGTGAGGTGGGGCTTTAAGGAGCTGGCTCAGAATGGCCCCATAGTCTTGGGGAACTGCTTGCCCCCTACCTGCTCAGCCAGCATGGGAGCCAGACTCAGGCTCCATACTCATGAGGACCCATCAACAGGATTGCTGCTGATGGGAAACCTGACCTGCAAGGGTAGGAGCTGCCCCCAGGGCTGAAGGGAAGTCAGAAGTGAGTCACTGTGTTCCTGGACTGCTTAAGGGATGCAGGAGGCAGAGGTTTAAGAGCTAAGCACTGGACGTGCTAGCTGGTCTTTCAGAGCATAGCAGACACCCTCGTCAAATGGGTGAGACCACCCAACAGCAGGTCCAAGTGAAAACCCAAGAAGACAGTTGAGATAGGTTGAGAAGTCATGGTACTGGGGTGAGTTGTATGCTTCCCCAAATGTTGAAGTCCCCAGGACCTGTGATGGAAACCCTATTTAGAAACAGTCTTTGCTGAAGATCAAGTTAAGATGAGGTCATGAGTGTGGGCCCCGGTCCAGCATGGCTGCTGTCCTTGAGAACATTTGGGACATTTGGATACAACAAGCAGACATGTGTACCCTCTTCAAGGAGGAGTGGGAAGGACTGTGGAAGCTTCAGAGACTGCACTGGTTTCATAGCACCAGCCCTCCTTCCCTGGCACCTGCATAGGGGGCTTGACAGGACCCACACTTAGGTGGTGCTGTGTCTTCTAGTCCCCCCCAAACTGTGAGACAGCTAATGCATACTATTATGGTACATGATTTAGGGTCTTTATTAATGGCCACCCAGAAAATTAACATGAGGTGATCCCTTTGAAATCTAAGTCACAGCCCATTTTGATTCCAGAGGTTCTAGCGGACTCAGTCCTGATTCTGGCTCATGATGTGGGTCTCAGCCCCCGTGGCCAGGCATTGCTCTAAACTCATTTCTTCCTGGTGCCTCTGTTGACCCTGTTGCAGCCTCCAGATGCCCTCCTGCTTCAGAGTCCAGAGTTTTCCATCCTGACTTTGCTACCTCTTGCAGGTTCTCCCTTCACTGCTCAACCAAACTGTCCCGGACTACAATCCTTACCCCCTCACCCTGTGGTTCTTTTCTATCTTAGCTTTGTCACTCTGATGTTTCAAGCAATTGTTTTGCTTAATTCTGTCTCTCTGGCTAAAAGGCAAGTTTTTTTTTTTTTTGTTTTTGTTTTTGTTTTGCTTTTTTTTTTTTGTCAATTGGGACTGTTGTCTGGTATAAATTGTTTGGACAGTATCTAAAATGTATCCTTACAAGATGCTTAATAAATACTTTTTGCATAAAGGTGGTCAAGAACAGCTGCTGCAATTAGAGGGAGCGAAGAAATGAATGAATGTATACGGACTAATCACAGGCTCCAGAGATCTGCATGTCCTGGCTACCTGTGCCTGCATATGCAGGGACTAGGTGGCCAGTCTGCTGTCTAGCAGAATACAAGCGATTTCCTAGGGAGGATGTCTGTTTGAACAGGAAGCTCAGGGACCGGGAAGTAGTGGGTACGTGCCACATGAGTCAGGCCTCTAATGAATCTTTTCCCATTGCTAGAGTTGCTTTTGAAGGGAGGGGTACAGAGCATGCCACAGCAGTGCTGGGGGGTTTATTGCTTTTCCCAGGACACAGCTCTAATGAAGGTTTCCAGATGGCTCCAGGCCTAGATCCACATAAATTCCTTGAAGCTAGAAACGCAATTTCCTTTCCTGCTAGAGCAGTCTATCTATCTGTCTGTTGTCTGTCTGCTTATGCTACTTAACACTTCCCAGTCTGTGCTAGGCGGCCTGGGAAATAGCACCTACTATGAGCAGGACCAAAGTGAGGCTCGGATAGGGAAAGGACTTGATGTTATAAAGCACACTGGCCAGGCAGAGGATGGGGCAAGGCTGCAACCTAGGTCAGCTAGCAGCTCAGCTTTTTAAATGAGGAAACAGAAGCTCAGAGAGGTTCGGGGGCTGCTTTCCGGGCACACAGCACATCAGCAGCCAGAAGTTCTTCAGCCTTGACTCATCTTTCCTAGCCCTGTGCTTTCTGCAAGACCTCATGAAGAGGGTGGGGGACTTCGTGACTGACTTGTCACCAAGGTGCATAAAGTGTGAGAGTGGCAGCAACAATGGCAATGAGGTGCTTGTTGGAGGCTAGAATTCCTTTCCTTTAGGATTAGTTTCTGAAGGCCTTTGCAGCTTGGGATGCCAGAGAAGGAGAGGGCAGCGGTGAGCTGAGTAAGGGAGCGTACCCTGGCACCTCAGTGCTGTGTGCAGAAGCTTCAGAGCTCTGCAGACCCATGAGCTTTGCCAGGAATCTGTTACCTGGTACCATCCTTCCCTCTTCTCCCTGTCTGGGGCGAGACGGGGCTCTCCTGGCTGCCTGTTTCTTACCAAACCCATTTCCCACAGCGGTTCAGGTGAGCCAGCAAGCAGCTTCTTCCTCTCCCCAGTATGGTCCCAGATGTCCCCCACCTCCAGGGGTTCTGGACGTGAGCAGACAGGCCACGCAGGAATGTCTGTCTGGGCAAAATCTGAAGGTGGCCGCCAGGGCAGGGCAAGGAGTAGGAGGCTTGATGTTGAAATCAGGCTCCTTAGAGCTGAGATCAGCCGAACAGCAGATGTCTGACAGGGAGAAAGCTCCGTGGGCCTGCGGGGGGGACCAAGGGCAGGTCACCATTCTTCTCAAGGGAAGTTAGCTAGTGTGGATTCTGTATTTCTCTTTGTGATGAAGGGCATTGGTTTCCCAATGTCTGGCTGGGTAAGCCCTAAGAAGCAAAGCAGTCACCCCATTGGGGCGACCTTACTCATCTCCTGGGAAGGTGGCACCAGGCCAGGCAAGAGACCCTCATTACACATTGTGCTGTCAAGACCAAGAAGCTGCCTCTACTTCTTTGCCTTTCCTGGAGCTTATTAATGAGGCTCTAATTCTCTTAGACTAGGTACTCCATAAAGGCAGGAGCTCTATCTGTTTTATTCACAGCTGCATCCCTGATGATTTTTGTGCCTGGACCAAGACAGGTGCTGAACAAATGCTTATCGAATGACTAATGGAGAGCCATCAACTTGGTTTCCTGGTAGGATTTCAGCTCCACCCTTTACTGTCTATATTCTCTGACTGTCCTACAGATGACGTGTATTATTTTTAGGATTAAGAATGCATAATCAACTTTCATTTTAAAATTAGTAGAATCTGAAGTAAAGGCCCCCTCCCCTTTTCTGAAAAGTGCTATACACCATATTCATAACCAGGAACTTGGGTATCAAGCATGAAACAATTTCTCAACACCAACTGAGTTTCAGAGGCCTGGCAGATTGGTGGCCCAGAGTGAGGTATGGCCAGTTGAAATGCTGGAGAGCTACCCTCTATCCCTCCCAGCATGCCTGGCTACCACCCCATCTCTAAACTGTGTCTTCTGCCTTGGACTCTAGCCTTGCTCTTACTGGCTAAGGCTTCTAAAAGGCAAAGCTGACCTTGTCCCCTGTCTAAACATTGACCTTTCTATTGCACCCAGGACCACGTTCCAAGGTCTAGTTTCTTAGACTGGCATTCATGGCCTCAAATGATGTTGGTCTTGGCTTGGATGGCTTTTGTCTGGTTCTTGCTCTGGTACCTGTGTGTATGGACCTGAGTTTGCCCACTTTACTGTTACTGCTCTCCCCACATGCCAGCTAATGTGCTGGGCAGCAGGTGGGTGCAGAGTTGGGAAGAAGTCTGTTGGCCATACAGGAGTGGTGGGGCCATGGAGACTCTCAGCCTCTGTCTACCAAGCTCTGGGATGTTCCAGGGGTAGAGGAACAATGAGTCCCTGCCAGCAGCCCAGGCTGACAAAAAGGCCTCATCTCTGGACCACTGTGGTGTGGGGATGCTATTGTCTGGGTGCTGTGCCCCTCTAGAATTTGTGTGTCCCACTAGAAATCTGCTATTACAAGACTATAATGAGGTGAGGCCTGTGGGAGGTGAGAAGGTCATGGAAGCTACACCCCTAGAAAGGAGATAATTTCCTTGATGAAGTGGCTTGAAGAAGCCCTGTCACCCCTCCTATCGAGAAAGGACGCAAGAAGAAGGTGCCAGCAGATAGCAAGGGCCCGCACCGGGCTCAGGTCGAAGTGTTTGGTGGAAGCATGTTACACGCCACCTGCTCTCTGCTTCTGTTTACTCAGTGGGCATGTGCAGTGTGGCAGCCCTGGGATCCAAGCCACTGCTGCTGAATGCTCTGCAGCGCTGAGAGCCCACACCCACCTCGGGTTCCAGACAGACCTGGGAGCATGGTATGTAATTGAATTTGGCCTAATTAACTCATTGAACCGAGGAGCAACCATTACTGACAGAGCTCTGGGTGTCAGGGGTGGCTGGAAATCGGGAGCCAAGAGGGAGCACCAGATCCTCCACAAGAGGGGAGACACCCACATCCTCGGAACCCTTAACTCCTTAGATGCTAGGAGCCCCAGAGGTAGGTGGCAACGATCCTCTCATACAAAAGAAGAAGCTCGAGGCTGAGTGATGTAGTGAAGAGATTGGAATACTCACTCTTTGTGCCCAGGGCCTCTTGCTCCCCTCTGCCTGGAATGTCGTCCTCTCCCATAGCAGCTCTGCTTTTGGGGGGCATCCAAGCAAGGGTTACTTTCCCAGCCAGGCCTTTCTACATTCTCAGCAGTGAGCTAGCTGCCTTCACTGTCCTTTGAAGAGGCATCACTAGCGAGCTTGCTGTAGGGTGAGGATGTGCTCAGCTCACAGTGTTCACTGTGTCCAGCACAGGGTCGGGCACACAGGCCTGTGAGGATGGGAGAGACCCAAGAGCTTGGGGCTTCAGATATGAGCTCTCAACTTGAGGTGAGAAAGACAAGGCTCAGGGTCCTACATTTGCAGAGAAAGCCAGAGCTGTATGGGTCTGGGCCTGCCTCAGCCTCTGTACCCACTCTCTGAGGTCAAGTGAAAGAACAGGTTGACTTAAGCAGAGACAAGCTTCTGCATCCCAAGGTCATTGATATATGGAAGTTCAGGTCAGGAGATTGGAGTCAATGGCCCACTTCCCTAAGTCAGGAAGCAGTGCTCCTGCCTACTTCAACCCCCGCTGGCTGTCCCCAGTTTTCTAGGCATCTCCCTTCCTCCTTCAGGAACACAGCCTGAGCTGGCACTCAGGTGTGCTTAGGTGTGAATTCTAGTCTTGCCATTTGCTACTTGGGGGATGTCCAGCATGTCACTCACCTCCCTGAGTCCCAGCTTAAGATTTTTGTAAGGAACAAGGAAAAGTGAGTGCACCATGTTTGCCCAGCGTTCCATAGCATACTGAAGAGTCAATACGTCTCTACTCTCTAGGGCGTAGTCACTGCATAGGCAGGGCAGTCCCAGTCTGAAGTACCTGGCACCAGAAGTATCTCAAATTTCTAGTTTAGGAGATAGTAAAATATGCACATATACATATCCCGGGCAGGAGACCCAGGCACCTTATGTGCAGAGTCTAAAAGAAAAACACAGTGTACTTATTGTTAAAAATTTAAAGACAGGGGCTTATATAGATCAGGCTAACCTCAGGGTGTGGCTGAGGATGACTTAGTATTCCTAATTTTTCCACCTCTACTGCCCACGTGCCAGGATGACAGGTCTGTGTCACCAAGTTTGGTTTTATGAAGTGTTGTGGGTCAAGCCCAGGGCTTTATGCATGCCAGGCAAATAGTCTACCAACCAAACCACATCTCTGGTCCTGCACTGGGTTTTGACAGTGACTTGTCTCATGGAGTTGGGAGTGGAATTTTCCACCCTTGAGTATTCAACAGCCAGGCACTATGGTGAAGACCTATAATTCCAGGTGGTATTAGGAGGACCAGGATGAATTCAAGACCAGCCTGGATTATATAAAATCTTGGCTTAAAAAACTTTAAAAGCAGACAAGCAACTCCCTTTAAAGACTCGGGATTGTTACCAGGGGCAGGAAGAACAAGGGTGACAGCCATTGTATTGTGTCAGCCCGGACCTTCAGGGGTCAGGGATGCTAGGGAGACCATGTTCCACTCTGTGCTGGTCTCTTGGGCCAGTGATCCTCACAAACTCTCTGAATTCCAGAGAGTAACAGAAGCAGGAAGCCCAAGGCCAACATGTTCACTCAGTATGTCATCTCCAGCAAGACTGACCTACCACCCAGGACCTCCTCTCTCACAAGGGATTCTTTCTAGTAGGTGGAGTAGCATCCTGTGCCTGCTCTGTCTTGGTCAGTGGCCAAGAAAGCACAGAGTACTCCTACAGTATCCCATTTGATGTTCTATAAATACAACCCCCAGGAGGAGGGGTCATAGCTCCGTTATATTAATTATTATAATATATTATATTATGTTATATATTATATTAGAGGACATACGGTATGGTGATGGTAGTCTTCCCAGCAGCCAGGGCTGGGGCTATGTGCCGTGGTACAATGTGTGTTTAGTATGTTTGAGACTCTGGGTTCGAACTTCAGCACCAGTTGAGTAGATAAATAAAGCCACATCTCAGAAGCAGGCAAGCAGAAGGCAAGCCTAGGGCATCAGCCAGGGTATGAGATTTCCCCTCGATGGACCCTCCTTGTCCTATGCTTGTTACTCCAAATTTAAGTCCAGTGGCTGCACACTGCTTATCCAGAATCAACCTTCAACTACAACAAGAGAAATATCCACTTCCTTGTAGAATCTAAAGTCCTGGTAGTTCAGGTGTGTGTGTGTGTGTGTGTGTGTGCGCGCACGAGTAAGATCCTGTTGCTCATTGCACAAGGATACTCACTTCAGGGGCTGGTGTTCTGATCCCCGCACACTACTGGAACCTTCATTTGAGATACCATCTTTGGGTTACCTGCTTTACCTTAGTAACAGGAGTCCCACAAAAATGCTAAGGAGTGCTTCCCTTTCAAGGGAGGAGCCTGGAACCAAAAGCTTAAAATTAACCGTAGTCCAATTTGGGCTTCAAAAGCCCTGGGGCACAGCATACTGCTTCCATATTCAAAGGGAGAGCCTCCTTTCTTTTCTTGTTCACTGTTCGTCATAGGAAAGCCAGACACACGGTCTAGCCTCAGAAGGGGGACACACTCAAATCTCTCTCCAGAAATCACAACGCCGCCTCTGTTCACACAAGGGGACGGAAGGATGCCTAGGCATCCTCACTCCCTGGCATCTGGGAGGGAGTGATTCCAAACATCTGGAGCACATCTGAGAGGGAGATGAGGACCATGGAAAAACTTGAGGAAACAGGACTTCGTTAGCTATGCTACTTCTATGGTTGAGGGTATTCAAGAACAGGCTAGAGTTAAAGAACAGTGGGCTTCCCAGGGCCTTAGTCAGAGAACAAGATGTGACAGTGATTTCAAGGTAGGGTATAGATGAGCCAGCAGGGCCAGGGTGGCAGAGAGCTGAGATCCCTGGGGGATACGGAAAGACAAAGAAGATGAGGAGATCAGAATGGGGGTAGAAACAGAGGTGGAAAAGGAAATAGAGAAGAAAAGAGGAAGGGGCATGGAGAGGAGAGGGTACAGAGGGACAGGGAGAGAGAGAGAGAGAGCAGGGTTCTCAGAAGGAAGCTTCAGGCACCCAGGAAACCGGAGCCTCCCCTGGCAGCTCGGCATGAGAGTAGATACCCTGGAGAATGCAGTTACCTAGTTTTGCCTTGACCTAGCTCATCTCCAGCCGTGTGACCCTGAGCATTGGACTTCACTCCTGGGAGCTTTAGCTTCCTCGCCCAGAAAAGGAGGGCCTCCATTGTGAGCTGTTAGAAGCGGAATGGCAGAGAGCTGTGCTTTCCCCACCCCCACAACCGTCTCATGCCCTTTGGTTCCAACCTAGTCTGGGTGAGCGTCTGGCTGGATGGCTGGCAGGAGCCTCTACATGCTCTCTAACTCTAGCCTATCCAGGCCACGTGGTTCTCCTGACATGGTATTCCTCCTAAGCATGTCCCTGCCTGGTCCCAGTGAGCTCTTTGAAGGTTCAGACAATCTCGGGGCACACAGGTGCTTACGTCGCTCGTTTTCAGCAGCAAGTTTCTGCTGACTGTAATTACGAGGCAGTTTGAAAGGCAGGCTCCTAGTAATTCCTGTTTCCTGCCAGAGACAATAGTGTCTCTTCATTCCAAACAGGTGAGACTGGGTCCTCTGGAATTCCCTGCAAGGAGTCCAGCCCCTGGGCAGTGTTCCCCAGCTGGCCAGCCTCAACAAGCCACCATGTTCCTAGGACAGTGATGAGGCATCTGTTGACGACAAACCCGGGCCAGAGCTCTGCTGCAACAGCAAAGGCAACTGCCATAGCCAAGGTGGTCCTGCTCCCTTCCAGCCACCTGCCAGGCCACCACCCAGTCCCCAGAGAGGAAATTATCACTGTGCAGAGCTTCCATAGCAAAACATAAACACCTGGTTGCCTGGGCAGCACCTTGCCAGGGTGACAGGATCCAGATGGTCCCTTGAGAGATAGTGGGGTTGCCACGGAAACAGAATCACTGCTGCTCTAGCTGAGAGACCTGGATTCTACATGTACTGGACCCCAAGCTAAGAGAATTGAGGTGAATTTCATAAAGCTGTATCAGTAGGTTTCCAGCCTGAGCCACAAAATAGAGTCCTGGACAGTGTGTTATAAGTTTATAAGTGATCAGGACTCTAGTGTCCCGTGTCTTAGGAGATACTAACTCCTGTGGCATACTTTGTACCTAAAGTCTGGGGCTTCAGGATAAGGCCAGGGTCAGGAGGGGCTAGGCTGCTACATCAGCTTGACCCTGCAGCCTGAGCTAGATTCCTGCCCTAGGTTTTCCTCGCTTTGTTTTCTCATTCTGAGCTTTAAGTGGCCAGTGAAGAACCCTGGCTCAGAGGCCACTGGGATCTGACAAAGATCACTGGGAAGTGGCAGAAGAGGGGCTAAGGTCCCTGGGTCAGCATCTAGTGTCTAGGACCTAGTTTCTGAGCATCACTGTTCACATGCTGAGCTGGGGAGCTCAGCTGGGGAGAAGGCAGAGGTTGCCCAGGTGCACCTCCTAGACACAGAGACTGATGTTAGGGAGGGAGAAGAGGGCCAGGGAACAGGAGAGGGAGTCAGCACGCCAAGGCTATCTATACCCTCTTCTGCACTGGCTTCTTACTTCTGTTCTTCAGTTGGAAGAGACTACCTATATCGAGCCCTGCCCCCACCCCCTCCACCATCCCTTGTCTTGTTATCGATGTGTCTACTTGCTGAGTCCCTGCAATGGGCCGGGTGAGACTGTGGCGACCCGAGATTAATAAATCCAACCTGCACAGCACCGAGGCAAGAACTCAATAAGCGTTACCATCTCCCTACTTCCAATCTTGAGTTCTGAGAATCTTACTGGGAGCACCTGTTGAGACAGAGCTCTTGCCTAGAGCATGGACTGGGACTGCTGGCCCTGTCCTGCCTCCCACACTAGGCTCAGCCTCCTGCTCATGAAGAAAGGAGATGCATACTGAATTCCATGGAAACTGTAGCCCAGGCCTTTTTGGACTTGGGTGTCATAGGTAGTGGCCACTCCTCTGCCTGGTATTTAGCAGCCCCCCCCCCCCCCGATCCCCAGATGGGTACAGCTAGCATTTACCTTGCTTGCAACCAATGCAAACAGGTCCTTTGCTCTTCACCCCCCCAGCTTTGTGCTCCCCCTAGGTATGCTAGGCACCCCAGGGGGCGCCTGGATGCAGTGCGCTGGGTAAAACTGCCAACACCAGACAACAGGCTCTGTTCTAAGACCCTGTGCAGGCTGATCATTCAGAACCTGTGACCTCAAATACGCACAAAGGTTGGTGACTTTTCCAAGGTCACAAAGTTAGTAAGTAGGGGGCTGGGTGGCATTCAGAGCCAGGCAGACTGCCTCTGAGCCTGCATGTTTGACTGTTTAACTCTATGCACTAGGTTAATGACTGTTAGCAAGAGTTCTTGATGTCGACTGGGGCCAGCCCAGACTCTGTTCCTCACCATGAGTATCAAATGACCCCAAAGATGGGAAGGTGTTCAACTTACAGCAGAGACAAATCCCTGCCATGTGCAAGAAATTCTGGCCATCTGGATAGCTCGAGTCATTAACATTTTTATTATGTATTATTCATTTGTGTAGCCCAGGTTGGCCTTGAACTTGGTATCCTCCAGCTGGCCCATATTCCTTGTTGGTTTCATTGATTGTATTTCTCTGTATATATGTGAGAGTATGTGCACACATGCATTTAGAGGACAGAGGACAACATGTAGCAGTTTATATTCTCCATCCACTGTGTAGGCTTCAAGGTTCAACTTAGGTCACAGGCTTAATGACAGGCACCTTAACCCACTTAGCCCACCTGCCTTATAACCATTGTGTGCTCCTTCTCTTTCTCCAGACCTGAGTGTGTGTGTGTGTGTGTGTGTGTGTTAACCTGAAACTCTCTACACAGACCAAGATGGTCTCAAACGTACAAAGATCTGCCTGCTTCTGCCTCCTGAGTGCTGGGTTATGGTTTTGTTTTGTTTTGTTTTTGTTCCTACCCAACAGGGTGTTACTATGTAGCTCTCTGGCTGTCCTGGAACTCACTGTGTAGACCAGGCTGGCCTCAGGAATCTGCCTGCCTCTGCTTCCTTAGTGCTGGGATTAAAAGTGTCTGTCACCAAGCTTTTAAAAAAATCATCCTCCCTCCCTCTCTCCCTTCCCCCCTCCCTTTCCCGTCCCTCTCTCCCCTCTCTCTCATACATACTCTCTCTGTCTGTCTGTCTCTGTGTCTGTCTCTGTGTGCATCTGTCTCTGTGTGTCTCTGTCTGTCTGTCTTTCTCTCTCTGTGTGTGTCTGTCTCTGTCTGTCTCTGTGTGTGTATGATATGGGTGGTTATACATGTGTAACATTCATATATGAATGAGTGTGCATGTTATAGCACATACATGGAGGTCAGAGAACAACCTTAAGTGGTGGTCTTTGCCTTTCACCTCATTTGAGAAACTGGTATATGACAAGCTTCCAGATTTCTCTTGTCTTGGTTGCCCATCTTGTGACAGGAACACTTGGATTATAGATAAATGTTGCTCTGCTCACCTGTATGTGGTTTCTGGAGATTAGAACTCAGGATCTCATACTTTCTTAGCAAGTGATACCCCTGAGCCATCTCCTTAATCTCCCTCCTTTTTGAGACAGTGTCTCATACAACCCAGGTTGGCCTCAATCAAGTCCTTATGTTGCTGAGACTGGCCTTGAACTCCTGATCTTCCTGCGTTGTCATCCCTAAAGGCTGGGATTATGAGTATTCACCACCACACCCAGCAGATATTCTTGCTTGAATCACAAACCTGTCTCACATTAGTTAACCTTTCTAAACTTCAACCTGTTCACCTACACCAGGCAATGGATGTGAGCGGCTGGGATCAGGGCAAGGGATGAGTGACGGCTGCCCACTGATCTAAGGTTTGCTGTGTTATGGCTGAAAGGGGATATAAACTAGATTTTCTCCTAATCCAGATGCCCTCCTGACCTGCCCTGGCTGTAGATCTAAACAGGCAAGATAGATAATGACTGCTGATTCTTGTCCGTCTCTTCCAGAAGGTACTTACAAGGCTGACTTGCTGAGAAAGTTCCCACACCAACTTGCCCACTTCTTGGCAAGCCCTGGATCCATTCCACTCCCCTGTCCTGGATCCCTGAGAATCCCTCCTCTTAGTGAGAATGCTAAGCATACCTTAAGGTCAAAGTCTTACTTGATCCTCTTACCTGTTCTTCCTTTTTAGCATTTTGGCTGTGGTTGGCTTTATTAAGTCATACCTCCTTGGGATACCAGGGGATATCAGAGGGGAACTGTTATGGCAGGACCTCTGTCCTGAGGACTGATACAGAAAGGGTGACAAAGCTTTTGGTCTTGCTTCCCAGAGCAATGTTCTAGCTTCTCGGGCTCCTTGCATCCTGCAGAGAAGCAAAGATGGTCTGGCTGGAGCTCTGGTCCTACTTCTGTCCCTGATACCCAGAGAACCTGTTTCTTCCTTAAGGCCTGCCTTGGGGATTCTTAGAATGGGACCTGAAGACTGATGAACAGCTGTGGTGGGTGTGGCACTCCAGTCATCTGTCACCCACAGAACAGAAGCATTCATTCATTTCAAACCTCAAGAGTTTGCGGCGTCTCTCTCTCTGTTTCTCTGTCTTTCTCAATCTCTCTCAATCTCTCTCTCTCTCTCTCTCTCTCTCTCTCTCTCTCTCTCTCTCTCTCTCTCTCTCTCTCTCTCTGATACATCTTTAGCCTGTGTTTAGAGTGGGACTGGAATCCCATCGGTCCTTTCCTGTTTGGTAATTTTTTATGCTGAGAAGCATTCAGCATCCCCCGACTCTTGCATCCATGAAATGGTGCAGATGCCTTAGATGGTAGGTGAACTTGAGGCTGGATGGAATAAATGTCCAGTAAGATGTCATTATCCACATGACCCACAGGATGGCTCATAGGGTTCCATCCATAGGGTCGAACTAGTGTTCAACCAAGACTCAGGAAGTGGCTTTCACTGTCTTGACAGTTTCTGGGTGTGGCAAGGGCTGGATACTCCACTGTAGGTAGGGATAAATAATTCTCTAGGTAGTGGCATCTAGTTCTTTTTTTACAATCCCCATGTAGAAGTAAATGAATAAAGCAAAACTCTCAGTCATAATTTGGCTAGACTGTAGCCTGTCCAGGTGGTGAGAAACTGCAAGGGACCATGGCAGGGAGAGGTCACATGGTGCTGACTGAGGGCTTTGTCTGCTTCCTGCTCCACAGCATACATTGGCCTTGCATGGTTTTGCTCACAGGCGGAGCTACCTTCGTGTTGGAAGGTTGGCCCATCCTCCCCATCCCTCACTCCAGAAAGCCCTCAACTAATGATAGTGAAGGGACCGTGGGTAAGTACTTCTGTGGCTCCTAAATGGTGAGGGTGAGGGGTGAGTTCTACCTAACACAGTTGCAGGCAGGCTGAGCCTCAGCAGCCCAGAGCTGATATGGTACCTGACAGCCACACTTTGCTCAGGTCTCTCCTTCCCACCCATGCTCTTACTTCTCCAATCAGGCTTTTTGGTACCCCAACCCCCAGCTCCCTGTTCCCCCAAGAAGCAAAAAATAATAGGCTCTTCATTGCAGGATCTGCATTTGGGAGGACCCATGTCAGATACACACTGTTCAGCAGGAAGCCTTCAGTAGCCATGACCTCCCCCACCACACATATCCCTGACCCCTTCCTTCCCTTCTACTCACAGACCCCAGTGCTTGGACTTTTACTGAGAAAGCTTTGCACCACCTGGTAGGGTCACAGCTACAGAGGAAGATGCCACCTACCATAAGTGGATGCCTTCATCCCCTCCCTATCCCCTTCTGCCTCTTGGTTTGGATGGGCCTAGAAAGTAGACAACTGGCTGAGCCCCAGGCAGCCCTGGCCTTGCACAAGTCTCTGTTGTTGGGCGGGGAGCAATGAGCTAATTCTGCAAGAGGCAGGAAGAATGGCCTTCTGACAAGAAAAGGCCTGTCCCTCAGGCTCTTGCGGCACCAATGCAGGCAGCCTGTATAGAGAAACAGCTGAGCAGCCTAGGAGCTGCTTCTGTTCTTGACACCTCTCACAACTCCAATGAGCTCAGAAGGAACTCACCAGAACACATGGGAAATAGAGGGAAGGGTCACACACCCACCTCCTCTGTAGTAGATAGATTTTGTAAGTCAGTATTTTGGGACGGTGCCTATTTTCCATGTCTAGTGTACTAATGGGCAGCTTCTGTATCTGGTGACTCTGTCTGTCTGTCTCTCTAACTCTCTGTCTTTCTGTCTGTTTCTCTCTCTGTCTCCATATGTCTCTGTCTCTTTCTGTCTCTCTGTTTCTCTCTTCCTCTGTCTCTCTTTTTGTCTCTATCTCTGTCTGTCTGTCTGTCTCGCTCTCGCTCTGTGTGTGTATGTGTGCATGTGCACATACTATGCACGTTTTCCTAAATAAATAAACACAATCTTCTCTCTCTCTATAATGCTACTTATACAGATGTTTTCAGGGCTGACCACGTACGTGTTAAATGGCTGCTCAGTTTGTTCTTTCTTGTCTTAAAGCTGGTTGCTGTTTCTAAAAGGTTAACCTGATGACATCCTAGGCGTTTCCACATATCCACTGTGGCCATGGAAAAACTCAGCCCTTTCCCTGAGTGGGATGCTCTTCTCACATCTGCCTGCTTTCTGACACACTCTGTATCTTCTCCAAAGTGAGGTTTTAATATCCTGGGGATCATCCAACTGCCACCCCCAAATTCCTTAGCCTAGGAATGCTGGGCCCATAAGTTTCCTCCCACTGGTCCTCTTTCTTGAAGAACAGAGCAAGGTTACAGGAGCCTGAGTCACATCCCTCAGCAAAATGGGAGTTGGGGGAACCAGGGCCATTGCCCCAGGACAACCTGTCTTCCTGGGTCACTCAGGGTCATTCAGGTGGGATAGCTTCCCAGGGCCCAAATTTAACTCTCTTGCAAGCAAATTCTGTCACTAACACCAAGAACCATGGGGCTGGAGTCTGTCTGGCCCTCTCAGAGCCTCAGTTTCCTCTTGTGTAAATGGGTATGCTAACAACAGAGACCCAGTGACTTCTCCCATGGCACAGAGAACACAGGTTTTGGCTACTACACATATCTGATGGTTAGTCAGTTCTCAAGGCTGGCAGTAAAATCCAGAGCCATTTCTGGGAGGGGCAGAAGGTCCAGCACAAGGAAGGAAGCCAAGCCCTCCTCCCACAGCCCAGCTCTGCAGAGAGTTCACGTGGGGGTGGGGGTGGTGTCCAGGAGGAAGTCTGTCCCTGGCCTTGAGAAGGTGCCCCAGCCTGCCAGGCGGCTGGTGCTTCAAGGACAAGGCCTTGCCTTCCTGCTATCTCTGGGGGGGGGGGGGGGACTGGCAGCCGCTAACAAATCCCCTGCAATTTGCACCCCACCAATCCTGCTTGCTCACTGGGCGGCCGAGAGCCGTTTTTCACGGGGAGCTGCACACAGCTTTGTCTTAGAGAGACAGCTCTGGCGGGTGTCCCTGAATGGGGCTATTTGTCCTCCATGCTGAAGGGAAGGCGGCTGAGTGCTCTGCTGGGGTGGGCAGTGGCAGAGAGGGTGGAGAAAGGCTGTGGGGGAGGGTGAAGGTAGAGACAGCAGCCATGATACTTGTGAGAGACCAGAAGTGCTGTCCACCATGAAGGTGTCTCAGAGTCACCATACATCTAGGTAGGGCTAGGCAGGCGCAAGAAGGCTTGTTTTCTAAGACAATGGGACGCTGGTGTATTAGCTTCCCTGGCTGGGAGAAGTTGAAATGATCTGACTGGCTTTGGGTGCCTGTGTCCCATCCCAGCCCCATGACAAATTAACTACAGGGCTGCCACACAAGCTACAGTAGAAGGTCCCATTCCAGCCCCTATCGCTGAACTGAGAGCTCTATAGAGTGGGACCCAATGTCTCTGAAGAGCCTCTTCCACAGATGACAGTCAGAGAGAGGCAAGGCATGTCTCAGTGCCTCTGCTATGGCCAGCTGATATCTGACGGGTACATGACTCATCAGAGAAACAGAGCAGCCCTGAGTCTGGGGCCCTAAAGCCAGCAAGCTACATTGTTTCCACCCCAGTTTTGGGACTTGGGTTGCTGTGCTGGAAGATGTGCTTAGAACAGAGATCAGAGGTTAGATAAAGGCATGTCCACAGTTCCAGGATGTGGGGAGAAGACTGTAGGTAGTAGGTTAGGCACATCACTTGTCCCCAAGGGGGACACCCATTAGACCTTATCTATCTTGGGAATGCAGACCCAAGGTTTCCATCCAAAGGAAGCAAAACATTTCATGTGACGGTGCTACCCCATAAAGAACAAATGCACTCAACTAATGGGCATGTTCTGAAGCCACCAGCAGTCCAGTGTCCACAAGCCAGCTCTGGGCAGCCTGGCAGTGTTCTGATTGGCAAACGCCCTCTGCCTGTCCCCACTCCAACCATTCTTCTGCCTTCTATGGTCTTTCTCCTAAAGTTTGCTGGTGCCTGTCAGGGTGGCCCTGGGTATTCTTGATGCCTCCCACACTAGCTGGGTGCCTACACTTCCATTCTGCCAATAACACCTTAAAAACCCCCAGCATTGACTATGCCAGGGAGAAAAGAAAAAGACCAAAAAAAGCAGCTGACACCCCCACCCATATCCCAGCCCCACTATGGCTTGGGGCGCATCTTCCTTTCCTTTGGTCTCTGGGCTGCTTACCTTCTGGGCTCTGACATTCTATTCTGTTATTTCAACACGTGCTGGCTGCTCAGAGGGTCAGCTGAGGCTACATAGATCTATTCAAGCATAGATACCAGCAGAGGCATGCAGATGACTCTTGGGGACCCTCGGACATGGCGACTGCCTGGTACTCGCTCCCATGTAGGCTGAACAGAAGGCCGAACCACTGAGCGCCCAAGAGGCTGACATTTCAGCACAGCCTGCCAAGTTACTCTGGGCTGGCATGCGGTGGCGGAGGGGGCTGGTGTGCATTGCATAGCCTTGGAGGAGAGTCTGGGATGTGTCAGGTGCTGGGGGCTGGGCAGGTGACCTTCTATGCTAGGAAGGGGTGGGGGGGGTGTGGGAGGGTGCAGCTGGCCCCTCAGGAGCCTCAAGATGAGGATGGGAGTGCAAGTACGCACGCGTGCTCCTGCTCCCCTGTGCGCAGATGCTAAAGGCTGAAGCAGAACAAAGGGTTGGGGGCTGGGCATCAGAGGGCCCCACGTGGAGGCGGCTGCCTGGGCAGCTTGCTGTAGTGTCTGGGCTCTGCTCGGCTCTGCATTCTGTCTCTGTCTCTCTCATGTTGGTGCCATACAGTGCTGCCCCCAGGCCTGAGCCCGCTCACAGTCACCACCCTGCTCACTGCCACAACCACACACGCACGCACCCAGGCAGCCGTACTCTCTGGCGGCATTCTTGACAAAGCATCTCTCCTCACAGCATGATCTCATTTGCAGGGCCTTCTCAGGCCCTAGCCTGGCCTCCTGACAGGAGAGACAGACGGCAGAAGGGTGGGAGAGGCGCCCATAGAGGCAGCCAGTTGCTTGTGCGTGCGTGCACACACATACACACTGCTCAGCACCCTGGTGCTCATGCACCACCCCCAGAGCCCACACACAGCTGTGCACACCCTTAGGTCTACATGCATCGAAACCCCTCCACTATCCCAGAAGGACTCATCAGATGCATGTGTACACACACACTCAACACAGCCAGACATACCAGGCGTGAGCACACAGAGACAGACAGACATATAATGTACACGTGCATGACATACAGCCACACACACAGAGATGCAGACTATGTACCCACACAGCCAGAAATACCAGGCGTGAGCACGCAGGGAGATGGCTTTGAACACTACACACTCACAAGGCACACATGCATGATACACAGCCACACAACACACACACTTCACGTAAAGACATGCACGCATGCGCAGCCAAACACGTGTAGAGCCAGTGTGGGGTTAAGTCTGAGAGGCAAGGGATCTCAGAAAGGCACAGAAAGTCAAGGATAGATATGGTCAAGAATAACGAGGGAGGGACAGCCAGCAGAGGCCCTTGGGGAGGAAGGACAGAGACACTGCACAGCAAGCTAGACAAAGTGGAGCCTGGGCAAATGGGAAAGACAAGGGGGGAGAGCAGCTGGGGTGTCACAGGTTCTGAGCACAGAATGCCAGGACCAAGGCCTCTTGGGAGACTAGGAGAGTCATGTACCCCGGAAGGGCAGGTCACATCTGGTAATGGACCACCTTATCCACATACCTAAGGGGAGAGATATGCCTTCCGGTTCAAAGGGAGATGTGTTGGGGACAGACACGTGGAGACTGACAGCTGAAAAGTGGCATGTGCTGCTGTCCACTATGTCAAGTTACAGCAGGGCGTCTTTCTTAGCCCACACTGGGGGATCCCACTGAGTTCCCAGAGGCAGCTGTGCAGCAGGGGGGCAGGCCTCCGACCACAGCTTTGAGCTAAGCAAGGTGGCTGACCACAGCTTTGAGCTAAGCAAGGTGGCTGAGAGATCGACCTGTGCCCAGCAAGCTCCCCATCCCTTGAAAGAAAACAGTTGCTGAGCTCTCCCAAGACCGTCCTCGAGCCTCTCAAGTAGGGATGCCCTTACTTCTTGAAGACACACCTAGGAAAGCCAGTGAGTCAGGGCTGCTGGTTTGGACAGGTCTGACTCCCAACAAGGGAATATTCCACTTCTGCCAAAGCATAGGCATGCTGCACTGCCGGGCAAAGGAGTACACAAAGGAATACATGGACGGACAGCTTGCCTTAGGCCCAGCCCAGGAAGGGGTGCTGTGAACTGTGACCTTGCCCTGCTGCTACAGAGACATAGGGGAGAACAAGTCTGTTTCAGAATTAATGTTGAAATGGCACTTGGGAAGTGCAGCATCCTGAAAGAATGCTTGGACCCTAGACAAGGAGAACAAAGACCTCCTGGTTTAGGATCTGACCAGATCTGGAGTCAGCTGTGATGGAGTAGGCAAAGCCCTCAGAGGAGGCTGGAGTCCAAGTCCCAGTTGGATTGTTTGTAAACTATGTGACCATGGACAACTCACAAGACTTCTCTGAACTTCAGGGTCTTCATCCATAGATATAGATAATAGTCCGTGTCTCACAAAGCTGAGGTTTACAGCACCATATAGACTATTGTCTGAGTCACTAGGAGAGGGGTTTAAGAGACCCAGAGGTCAGGTCTCACAGGGCATAAGGCCTCTGTACCAAGGAGTAGCTATGGCTTCCAGAACACCCATTCTCCCATTGGCCTTGTCTCTCTTTGCCTTCATAATCTTTCTTGACTGTGCCTATTATCTGTCTGCCTGCCTGCCTGCCTATCTATCTATCTATCTATCTATCTATCTATCTATCTATCTATCTGAAAGAGATGATCTATCTATCTATCTATCTATCTATCTATCTATCTGAAAGAGATGATCTATCTATCTATCTATCTATCTATCTATCTATCTATCTATCTATCTATCTATCTATCTGAAAGAGATGGAACCATGCAGGATCTCGTCCATGCTAGGTGTCCTGGTTGGTTTTCTGTCAACTTGACATAGGTAGGGTCATCTGGGAAGACAGAATTGCTTGAGAATATGCCTCCATTAGATTGGCATCTGGCAAGTCTGTGGAACATTTTTCTGACTAATGATTGATGTGGGAAGGCCCAGGTCACTGTGGGTGGTACCATCCCCAGACAGGTGGTCCTGGCTTGCACACAAAACCCCCAAACTGAACAAGCCATGAGAAGCAAGCCAATAAACAACTCCATGGCTGTTGCTTCAGTTCCCGACTCCAGGCTTCTGTTTTGAGTTCCAGCCCTGACTTTCCTTCCTGATGGCATAGGGTTATCTGTTGGTGGAAATAAATCCTTGACTCTCCACATTGCTTCGGATCACAGTAGTTTATCACAGCAATAAAAAGCAGCGAAGACACTAGACAAGCATCTTCCCACCATGTCATGCCCCAGTGGTCTCCTCAGAGATCTGCCACTGGCCCCTATGCCCACACTGATCTCTATCCCATGCAATTTGTCCCTTGTGCTAGCAGAAATGGGATGTCATATCCTGGGATGTTAGCCATGTTCCCATTACCCTCAGGACAGAGAACACAACCTTTAAGACAGGGCCTACATGATTAAGCCCCATTGACTTCACCAGCCTCCCTCTGGCCCTGTGCTCTTGCCTCTAGGTTTCAGAACTACCGTCCTTGATTTAATTCTGACACAAACCCCTGTCCTCTTCCCACTCAGGGCCCTTTGCACAGAATGCTCCTTTCACCTGTGAAGGTGTTGTCACATATGCAACTCTTTCTCAACTTTGGGAAGCTTCTCTTGACCCAGCCTGGTCTTCGTTCATAGCACTTAGCACAGTCTGAACCTGCAGACAGTTCAACATGTGTGCACATCTGCATGTGCACACTTGTGTGCTCCCCACATTACAGTCATCCGTCCACTTACTCCGAACCAATGAAGAGTGTTAGCACCATCCTGACCCCACACTTGGCGCTTTACATGTTTCTAGAACTTACCATGACCCCTGCAAGGCAAAGCTCACTACTGTTCCTACTTTCCCAAGGAGGTCAAACTGAGGCCTAGAAATCATATGCTTAGCAAGGGCAGCCCAGATAGTCAGTTGTCTGTGTTGTTTAAAATCCAAATTTATCTGCCGTCTATGCACATTTACGGGGCTGGTGGCAGGTGTAAAATTGGGTCATTAAAAAAGCAAACAGAAAAATTGAGACGGGAGGGGGTGTCCATCTTTTTTTGCTCAGGTTGCTGCCAAATTCCAGTAACTATAATGTATTCTCCCTAAACCAGAAAGCAGGTCAGCACCTTCCCAGACCTCTGTAAACACGGACTCAGGAGCCTCATGCTGTGGCCAAGTCTCAATAGACAGTGTTTTGCAGAAAACTTTCTTTTTCTTTTTTAAGAAATGCTAGATTGACAGGCTCAGTTTTGTTTTTCTTTGAGCGGGTTTTGAATGAATGAGTCAATGAATGAACAAGTGAATGGGGGTTAAGAATCACTACGTATGCTAACTCTGCAGTTCAGACCTGGCTACGTAATAACTCCATGACCAAGGAAACCTCTTCTGCTTCCCTAAACCTCAGTGTCTTCACTGGTGCCATTGGATAGATAACAAGGCATACGCCAAGGGCCCACAGCAAGAATGACATGGGAAGATGCTTGACCTGCCTCCAGTTCAGTGCCTAGGTTGGAGTGCAGCAAATCTGAGAGTGCTGCCCCTCTGCTGGGAGACACACAGGGCTGAACCCTATCTGCAAGCCCGAGAACCAAACAGCTCAGCAGATGGCTCAGCCACCCCTAGACCAATGGAGGCTCCTCCCACCTCCTGTTTCCACCTGTCGAGCCCCAGACAGGTAGGTACTTACCAGCAGACTTGGGGGTGAACTTGTCTCGATTTGCAGCGCACACAGCCAAGAGTCTGTAGCCCAGATCCAGGTCAAACCCTTGTTGGGCGGCCACACGGCTGACAACCTGACATCAGGAAAAGAGGACATCCAGGGTGAGTTAGCATTCCCTCGGAGCGCCAAGCCTGAGTAGGTACACCCACCCACAACAATGAAGCAGGTGGGGGCGCCAGGCTATGGCAGGGGTCAAAGGCCAGATGGAGTTAGGACGCTCGATGGTCCTTTATGTGGGTTGAATAACCCTTCTAGCTGGCCATTAGCTTGAGATGTGGAGCCACCTTTGCTAGAGTGGCCCCAGCTTTGCATCACCCCAGAGCTGCTCACTTTACCTCCTAAGTCCTAGCCCCAGGATGCTTTTCTTCCTCAGCCTCCCCTGACTATGTCTGGGCTCCTGCCCCTACCTCTGCAGGTGCTCATTACTTGGGCTTCTCTAAGGCATCAGCACATTCTGGGGTATCTCCTGGAGATGGCCTGCATCCCCTACTATCCTGCATCCGAGAAGCAGAGACTTGGGATCTGCTGCTCTTCTGATAGTTCACAGGCAGGGTTGCCTACAGTATGTCAAGGGCTCCTGGACCAGGTTCTGTAGATCATCACACTTCAGCCTAAAGACACAGAACCCTGTATTCTGGAGCTCAGCCTGGGGTATGACTCAGCACTAAGCCCGTAGAGTAAGCTCCTAAATCTTACCCATCTGGAGAGATGGGTGCCTTGTTGGGGTACCCGGGGTGCCCTAAGGACCAAAGAGAGGCCCTTGAGGCTCCTGCATCTGACTCTGTCCCAAGAAGACCTATCCCTGGGCGACCTGCCACTTCCAGGTCTGCACTGCCATCTCATTAACAGTCACAAGACAATGCTTCCTTGTTAAGGAGGAAGGAGCTTGGAAAATGCACTCACACAGGATAGCAGCCGGGGAAGCCATGGCTGAGTGGGAAGAAGTAGCTTCCAGCTGCTGAGGAAGACAGACTGGTCCTCAAGTCTCTGGGGTCCTGCCCTACTTGGATGCTGTGGAGGGGCCTCAGGCTGCAGTGGGTTTAGCCTGGCATCCAGGGCCGTCACAATAGCATCCCACTTGGGGTGGGGAAAGGCTCACCACAAGGGCTCTATGGCTGAAAGGGAGGACCCTTTTAATCATGCCTGTGAGGCCAGCTCTCTTTTCCTCTCTCCCCCATCCCGTTCTCTCTTTCTTTGAAAGGGTATTATCGTGTGACCCAGTCTGGTTTCCAACTTGTGATCCTCCCGAGTGCTGAGACGGCAAATGTACCACCAGGCCTGGTCCATCTCCTCTTTTAAACTGAAGGGACACAGAAGGTCAGGTGGAGTGTAACAGAATCAGGGAGGAGCCAGCAGAGCACCTTTTTCCAGTACCTGGCGGACCAGAGCTCTTAACCCTCTGTCCTGGAATACCCCTGTAGGCCCAAAGCCAGCTAAGATGGGGGTGGGGGAAGCTGCTAATTTCACTTTGGGATGTTTGCTTGGTTTCTGATGCAAAGATAATCCTTCCGTGCTCCCCAGCCTCCTTCCCATGGGCTCTGTTTGTCCCCGAGTCTTCAGCCCTGTAGAGTAGAGCTTTCTTATGGTCTGCCTGAGTCTGGATTCCTAATACAATCTGGCCTGTGGAGGTTTTCAAGTTTCTAGTCAGGGACTCTGAGAAGTGGGGAAGGGTCTGAATTTTCTGAGCCGCAGCTTACATGTTGGCTGTGGTGCCTTCCCTTTCTGGTACAACAGCCTAGTGAGCATCATGGAGCTCAGCCATGGAGTAACTTAGTTTGGACTGGTGAAATGCTAAGGTTTATGCTGGGGAACACTTGTCAATAGTAGTATCCTGAGAATGTGGTTCCCAGGGGACAGAGGTGCAGTATGTGTGTGTGGTAGTCTGGTCAACAAAGGGTTAAAGCCATAGCTCTCCACCTCCAGGGAGGCCTTGGGTCAGAGAAGCAAGGCAAAGGTTTTGTGCCTGGCCTGATACTGGCCAGTCTTGTTGCTCTGGCTTAGAAAACCAATTCTAGCTGAGTTGAGCAAGAGAGGCCTGGGGTCATGAGTAGGGCGTAAGAACTTCAGGTCAGCGAAACACTGGGTCTGCTGTGGCCAAGTCTGGCACACTTGGGGCTCAAGTTGTCTTTTGTGGCTGAAAGAAAGGGTTTTGCTCAAGATCATACAGCAAAGGTATGACAGAGTAAGCAAGCCGGAGCCTGTGACACTAAAAGTCCTCGAGTGTTGTACAGCTCCTGACTGCATCTGGGTCCCCAAGAAGGTCTCAAAGGCAGGGTCGGTCCATTTGGCCCTTGGTAAGGTGTATTGGTAAGCTGGGTAGGTTATATCTGAGAGGCCTGTTTTATTCCAGTGAGAGTCCAGTGGTTGGCCTAAACTGGATACAAGCTAGAAAGCAGCAGTCCTTCTGCTGGGCCTGGCTGCCAGGTATCTAGACCTTGAGAGGGGCATCTGCCAGGGTGTTTAGTTTCACTTCAATGTGTGAAAACATTGTCCCAGAGACAAGACTTGCCTACAGGATTACAGGGTCCTGCTGTGGCAGCTGCTTCTCTGAAGTTAGGTACAAATCTGGGTTCTGCATGCGTCCCTTGACAGCCATCTTACTTTGCTCAAGTGACTACCTGCTCTCGGGGCCTTCATTCTTTCACCTGTGAAATGGGTACAAATGTTCTTATGACTGGTGGATTAGAGTGAGTCCAGACAGGTCTCCGAGGATTGAGTTGATGGTCTGTGACCCAGAGACTCACATTTAAATTGACTCTGGGCAGCTTAAACATTGGTGGCAAAACTAACAAACAAACAAACACAAAACAACCCCAAAAAACCTCTAAAAATCAAAACCAAAACAACATCATAAACACTCTATGTCCATTTGTTCTCTGCAGCTGAGTGGTTTTTAATTTATATCCTCAAAGTAAGCCGATCTGGAGGAATTTGGAACTAGCTACCAGAGGTCACAGAGGAAACTGTGTCAACCTGCAGGCTTAGCTACCCCAGGCTAGGGAGGGACCCAAGCCTGTATGTGTGCTGGGGAGGGCTTAGCCTCCCTGCCCTGCACTGGTCTCTTCTTGCTGGAAGCACTTGGGGTGAAGATGGCATCTTCCTTCCCTGCCTACCTGGAAGGTTCTTCTCTAGATACCGTGAAGATGGAGCCCTGCAAAACAGATTGGATGCCAAGGTCAACTTCTGTGACCTTCTCCTCTCTAATTCTCTCCTGCGGCAGCCTCTCCTGAGCTCACAGGCCTGTGCAGCTGGGGCCGTGTCTGTGGGGGTTGGCAGAGGAGCTTTTAAGGGATCCCTTTGGTTGGGAGGCAGGCTGGAGGGCAGGGGTAAGCATGCGAAGGACTCCAGGGAACTGACACAGAACCTCTGTCCACAGTACCCTCTGCCTGGAAAGACCCATCTTCTCTGCTCAGAACATGTCAAGGGGTCTTCCTGGGGGGTCCCTTCTGAGGAAGCTCTGCGTTGCTGCTGACTCCCAGGACAGACTACCCCCCACAACAATACACCAAACCCTGCACTGCTGTTCACTAGCAGGACAGACCCCCCACAACTACTCCTTACTTGAGCATGGCTCTTAGTCTCTGGCTTCTTTGCCACCAGAATCTGTCCCTTCCAGCTGACACTTAGGTTCTGTTCTCCTAGCTTGTGGGTTCTCCCCTGGGAACAAGATCTGAGTTCCTACTGTGTTTCATGGCTACTGTGGTGGCCCACAGCAGGGACTTGGTAAATGTCTAATGAATGACTAAATGGACAACAAGGCAAGGCAGACCAGCTCCTGGACCAGTGTCTCCCTCGGGCCCATGATTCAGGCAGAGCCAAGCTTGGGGCAGTATGCTGGGGTAGCGTCTTAGTTTGTTTAGCAACATACTGTGCATGGCCTCCAGCCTCTCTTCCCACTATGGTTATAGGAAACTGGGGTGGGAACGCGGTCTGGGCAACATCTGGCCTTCTCTATGGGGCTTAGGCTGGACCCAGATCCTGCAAAGAGGATTAGGCAGTTGGGCAGAGAGTGGAGCTCGGGGGCTGAAGGATAAGGAAGACGGGGCCATGCAGGTGGCTTGAGTGAGACAGATGGGGTCAGCTTCTGACAGACAAGCTCTGGGAGGCTCTGTGAGATGGTTTAGACGGATTGAAACATCCCCTTTAGGTTCCAATGGGCCTCAGCTAGACACCGAGCTGCTTGGTGTCATGACAGTCAGGTCTGAGTTGTAGTGTCTACTTCTGTAAAATGGGCAGCTTGAAGGATAGATGGATTCTGGGAGGTGGCATGTGCCACAGGCATCTCAGCCTTTCCCATGTTTCCTCTTCTAAACCAAAGCTAAGCTGGGCTCTTTGTGCCCCTCCTGTCTGGACCTCCTTAGGAGACACCATTCCTGCTTGGCCATGTATCTCCAACTCCATTCTACACTCAGAACATGCATGTGCCACACGGCGTGATCCACACTCCCTTCTGAGCCCACTACAGACCTTCTGAGAAACTATCCTAATGCAGACCACATTGCTGGGGGACACTTAAAAGCTATAGAAAACTCCCAGGTGGTTCTTTCTAGCCTCAAGTTTGGGCAGGTTCAAAAACCTGCCTCGTCTGAATCCTAGAACCCTACTCAGTTCTCTGGACACCAAGGGCCTTTGCACATGCTGCTTTGTGGCCCGGGGATACTCTGGCTGTGGTCAGCATCCTGGCAAGGTGTACGTACCATTTGTGTGTGTGGTTTTGCTTGACTAGCTCCACCTCCCAGCTGACAAAGACCCTTAACCCCCTCTCGTCACCTGTACCATTTTCCTAGTCGTTTCTTCACAGTGCTGCCCTCACTAAGAAAACTTTATTTATCTTGGGGTATCCAGGACTTGGCAGAGGGGTACTACACATGATAAATGAGGGATCAATCAAGGTTTACTTGTCCAGATGGACGACCTGAGACGACTTCAATAGACCTTCAGCACACGAAAGAATGAACAGCTGTGGGAAAGGACGGCAGAGTTCTCCGAGCTCCCCTGCCTCTGAGGGAACCCTGGTCTCCACAGTGTGCTTCTCAAGTGTGAGGACCTAGCAGTCGGGGTGTGCGCATCTGCAGGGCCAGCTTGCAGCATGGGCAGCTGTTCCCCCAGCATTTGGGACCCACAGAAAGGTATGTGGATGGGACTTGGGGTCCCATGTCCACGCTCCCCACTGAGGACTCACCGTCAGACAGCCCATGAGGCTCTGCTCAAAGGGCCGCTGGAAGGCTCGAGGGTCTCCACACCAATCCAGCAGCTCTGTAGCAGCATTGTGGAAGTTGGCGGGGTTCTGTAAGTGCTGCGGAGGAAAAGAGAAAGGCTTGAGGCTGCAAGAAGAGGCCAGGGAATGGAGGAGCTTGGGACTAGCTAGAAAGACGACACACAGAAAGGGGCAGAAGGCGGGCTGGATTGTCCAGCTTTCTGAAACACTCTGTATGCAGAGCCTGGCCCACGGCAGCAGGGTAAGGCCAGCGACCGGCTTCAAGGGTGAGAATCAGGGCTGGTAAAAGCACAGACATCCGAGTGCTCCGTGGATGCAGGTGGCTGGGGAGGGGTCCCAGAGGTGTTTTTGAAGGTGGTACCCAGTCTTTATACTTAAAGACAGCAGGCTCTGGAGGTGCCTTCCTAACAACCCAGCCCCACTCACTCTGGACTCCAGCTCGGGTCCTCCCCCTGTGTGTCCAGAGAGGAGGACACACTGGGGGGGAGGACTTGGTGTACAGTATCTGTATCATCACGCTGTCGATAGAACGGTGTATGTGGTATAGTGCTCTTAGCTTCCAGGCTCCTCCAGCTCTTCAGGCCTAGATGATCTGGGCCACTTGAAGCCTCTTCCTCCTGCCTCACCCATGGGAAGTCAGAATCCTGGGGCTTTCAGAGTTACTTCAGGCTCCATGCCAGCATAGAGAAACTGAAAAGATCTCACATTATCCTTAACACTGACCCCTGGCTTCCTGGGTCCTTGTCATTTTGGCACTGGGACCAGAAGATAGAAGACCAGGGCTATGGGACAAGTTAGAGTCCCAACTCTGATTTGGCCTAGGGGTAGGTATGACCCTAGAGAGTATCATGTAGAAACCAGGTACATGCACACAGGATGCCAGCAGCTCCAGGCCCCTTGGTATTGGAAGGACAGCAGGATCTCACTGGCCTAGATGGGCCCTGTAACTCATCTGTGGCATGAGTCAATTCACAGCCAGGGCAGAGTGGGCCTTGGAGCTGGCACCCCAGAATGGGGCTGTGGGAGCCCTTCTGGGGTCAGGGCTCTGGGATGGCTCTGCCCATGCCCCTTATTAATCTAGGATGGTCCTTTCACTTCTCCCAGCTTCAGTCATCCATCTGTAAGATGGGGATGGGAGACTCCCTTGTGGTCATGGAAATTTTGGTTCCTTATGCTTGCCAGGAAATGCAAGGAAATGCTTACAGCAAGAAGAAAGTGAGCTCAGTAAGACAATCCTTTCCATGGAGAAGAGAAATAGAGAAGAAAAGCAAGTGAGCAGTAACAGCCTGTGTCGTGGGCATCATCAGATGACGATTAAACAAGATGAAACTGGGCTCATGTGGTCCAGGCAGAGCACCTGGCAGGTGGCGTGGTTCTGCACATGGCTGCCCTTGGCTCAGAGGTAGGGTTAGATCTGAGTCTCCCAGAGGTTCCTCACCTCGCTGGAGGAGCTCAGCTGTGCGAGGTTCTCAGGCTTGGCTCTAAAGCTTCAGTTCCTTATACAAGATCACCATGACAGGAGGGACTGCTGCACACACAGCCACGCCCTTTGGGAGGGTGGCTGCCTGGCCTTGCTTCTATTCTGTTGTTCACTTTTAAATCTGCCTTTCAGAGGCCCCAGGGAGCACTGGGGCTCTGATGGAGCGTTGCAGCTCAGAGGCTCCTTCTGGCTTTCGCTCCCCCTGACAACCAGGTGTTTCATTTATTTATGTGACGCCACAACCAATCAGCAGTGTCGGCAAGCTCCACACACTACACTCAGGTGGCCATAGCAATGTTCTCTGGAGATCTGAGCTCCTGAGTGGCCTCTGAGACTGATCTCCAAGGCTGCTCTTGTTCAGGCCCTACCCAGGCAAAAGCTGTCTGTATCTTTCCAGCCTCCTCTCTATTCACAGCTGGCTCATTATGGGATGCATCTCACAGAGGAGGTAAACAGTAGCATCCTCGTAATGCTGCTGCCTGGATCTCTGTGGCCTCATCTGAGACCCTTCCCTCTGCGCTCATCGCTGATCTCAGCCTCATTATGGCTTAAGCACATAGAGACCGTGTTTTGATGACACACAAAGTATACGCCTGGCCCAGACCCAACCTCAGCCACAGAGTCATGCAGCCCTGAGGACACTACTGAACCTCAGAGCCCTCGACTGTCAAATGGGGTGGTGGTGGGGGGTAGCATGCGGGACAGTGGCCAAGTGTAGAAGTGTGAGAGAAGCCTGCTACAGATCTTCTCACATGGGGCTGCTGGTAACTGGTACTTCCTATATAGGGATTTCGCTTCCCTTATGAGCCTCTGGACTCTAGAAGATAAAAGCAACTTCCTAGGCACACCTGGCTCCTAGACTGGTACAAAGTAAGATCTGAAAGTAGTGATGGACGGAGATCCGATTATCTTAATGACCGCTCCTCAACCGAGGCCAGCCACCTGGCCACTTTACAAGGGACGCCAGTGGCCAGGGGAGGGAAAGGGGCCAGGTGAGGGTTAGGATGAACGGCCTGGAGTGGGGACCTATTTGTAATTACTGGCAGAGGTTCCAACCTGTGACTGGTAATAGGCACCAATGGCCCATTTCCCATCAGAAAGCACCCCCTCTCCACAATTCCTCAGGGGACTGGAGCTACACCCATGATTGCTGAATGTGTGGGCAGGAAGTGGGCACACCAACCAGGGCTGGCTCCTCAAGAGGTGATGGATTCATCTTATCAATCCAACTGCCCACCAGTCCTTCTGTGGGGTGATAGACAGATGGGTGAATCATAGACACATTCATCTATCTATCTA
Organism: Micromys minutus; assembly: GCF_963924665.1. Taxonomy (NCBI): domain Eukaryota; kingdom Metazoa; phylum Chordata; class Mammalia; order Rodentia; family Muridae; genus Micromys; species Micromys minutus. The sequence goes on from NC_137981.1 coordinate 32,904,152, forward strand.
TGTGTCTATCCATCAACCCAGAACAAATCCATCCATATATCTACCTGCCCATCCATGAATTCATCACTTTATCTATCCCTTCTCCATCCACTCATCCATCTGTCCATTCATCTAGAAGCCAATTTATCCAGCCAGCCACCCATTCATCCATCTTCCTATCCATCATCTATACATTACTCATCTAATTCCCCAGCTGTATATTCACTCACCCACCTTCCTCCACAACACATCCTAAATACTATGGCTCCATCCTAAATGGACCAAGCACTGGGTAGGACACTGTGGACTTTGAGATCCTCATGTCTCAGCTCAAGAGAGGAGCAGGCTAAGAAAGGTTGCTAAGTAACCAGGAAGCCCCTGAGCTCAGGCACCTGCTGATGTTCCAAAGGCTTAGAGTGGGCACTAAGAACTGACTCACAGTGCAGAGTTCTCCCTATGGTACCAAGATAGACGATCAGAAGCCGCGAGAATCGCAGCTTGGTTTTCTAAGCACCTAGAGGCTAAAGCAGTGAGGTTGCCAACCAAGAGAGCTTCAGAGAAAGGCTGGATGGTGCTGGGGTGTCTTATGCCAGGAACTGCAGGAGGCCATGAGGTGACTGGGAAGGCTGTGCTGGAAGGGTAAGGTGCTAAGAGTCCAAGACTGAGGCCCAGGGTGGGAGGAGCCACAGTTTGTATCAGCCAGAGCCCATCCAGCAGACATATTTGCCATCCATGTTTGCAAACATTCACCTTTCTATTATGATTAAATTGTGATACCCGAGACTCCATAGTCCTCAGCTGAGGTTGAACCCAAAGGTAGAGAGAGCATCCTTCTTAGTCATCTCTCGAGGTAGGTTGGAACATCATTCCCGATCATGGGGGGTGTCTACTGAGGGGTTCCCTGTTTCCCAACAACCCATGACAAGGGTGCTAGAGATGAATTGCCACTGGGGTTCTGAGAGTGGGAAAGCTGGGGACACCCCCTACCCCATACACACAGTGTAGGATGAAGTAGTGTTCTCTTTCTGTGCCTCAGTTTCCTTTTCTGCAGAGGTTCTCAGAACCTTGTAACTTTTTGACACAGGGCCTCATGCATTTCATGTTGGCCTCACATTCGATGGGTAGATAAAGATTATCTCGGACTCCTCATCTTCCATCTACCAAATGCTTGGGATCACAGAAGTGTACCAACCATATGAGGCCTTTACTGTTAGCAAAGTAGTGAGATCGGGGTCCCAACGAGCACAGTCTAGGGAGGGAGTTGGTAGAAAGTTGACGACAGTGTTAGGCACCTCACTGCAATGCAGGGCATGAAAGCAAAACCCAGAGAAGGCAGGACACTGGCCCAAAGTCGCACAGCTGGGAATGAGGCACAGCTAGCATTCATATGTGTGGGTTTAGTGCTAGCTGGCACCAGGGACCATCCTGCTGCAGCACAGACCTACTCCCTGCCTGTCCCACCCACCCTGCCAGTTGGCCACACCTACCTGCTTGATGCACTGCAGACGGTCATTGGTCTGCTGGATGTGCCTGTCCATAGAATTCATTCTGGCCGTTTCGCTGGGTCCTACCCGAGAGCCATGAACGTGGTCCAGCCTGAGGAGGAAGGAGAGAGTGTCACTGGGTGGGGTACACCTGACAACCTTGCAGAGCTTCTCAGCTGCCCTCATTGGCAGGCCTGCCCTACAGGGGCCCCGGCTGCCCAGTTTGATCTTAAGAGTTTTCCAGCAAGAAGGTAGAAGTGGGAGCTGTGCTTGTGTTCATTTTTCCCCTCTGCATCCTGCCCCTCCTCTCACGGTCCTAGTACCTGTCCAATGTTAATACTCCCTGACACCCGGCTCCTTGTCAATCATTTCGTTATGATTTCAATATTCATTGATGTCCTGGATAGTTTTATGTCAACTCGACACAAGCTAAAGTCATTGGAGAGGAACCTCAATTAAAAAAAAAAATACCTCCATAAGATCTGGTTGTAGGGTGCTGGAGAGATGGTTCAGCAGTTAAAAGCACTGACCATTCGTCCAGAGGACCCGGGTTCAATTTCCAGCACCCACACGGCAGCTCACAACTGTTCAAGATCTGACACCCTCGCACAGACACACGTGTAGGCAAAACACCAATGCACATAAAATAAAAACAAATACATTAAAAAGAAAAAGATCGAATTTTAGGCAGAAAAGCCTGTGCGGTATTATTGTTTTAATTGGTGAGTGATAGGGAAGGACCCATCTCATTGTGAGTGGTGCTATCCCTGGACAGGTGGTCCTGGGTTCTATAAGAAGACAGGCTGAACAAACCATGGGGAGCAAGTCAGTAAGCAGCACCCTTCAGTGTGTCTGTGTCAGGCCTTCTCCAAACCCTCACCACAGTTTGATTTCCTACCTTGGCTCCTTTCAATGGGTTGTGATTCAGTGTAAGCCAAAATAACCCTTTCCTCCCCAAGTTGCTTTTGGTCATAGTGTTTTATTACAGCAATAGTAACCTAAGACAATTGGTCCAGCCATCCCAACACCCCTACCCTACATCCATCCCCATACCCCTTCATCCACCCCACATCTCTATATCATCCCCACCCCCTACATCCACACCACATCCCTTCACCCCACATCCCTAAATCTATCCCACACCCCTTTATCCACCCCACACCTCTACATCCATTCCATATTCCTATATATCCCCACATTGTGAGTTTCCATCTGTTCAGTCCTGTGTTTTTTCTTGCCCAGGAACCCTGCAAGATTTCCAGTGCTAGGGCCAGCAGTATGCTTAAGAAAATGACACAGTCTTCTAGGAACTCTTGGTGTGTGGGAATAATCACATTTGGAAGGCTGAGGCAGGAGAATTATCAGTTTTTCTGATACTCTGTTTCAAAAGGGGAAAAAAAAAGCCTGCATTTACCCCAGGGCACCCACTAAATGACAACTGGTTGAACCTCTCCTACTAATGGTCAAATGCTGGTCCAGGCCCAGAGCACTGAAAGATACTGCAATATTCCCACATTGTAGGTGAGAAAACCATGACTCTGTTTTACAGTTGATCCTGTAAGAGCCAGGGCAGAATCCTTGTTTTCTTGTTCTAATCTACGAGACAGGTTCTGGGGACTGCCTAGGGGGTCCTTGCTGGAGCCTAGTAGGGGTGCAGAACACCTTGGTGCCTTTAGGGCTCCTTTAAGTAGAGGCTATCTCTTACCAGCTACACTTACAGAGAACCTCAGCCAGTATGCTGGTGACAAAGGAAGGCTCTTGTGGCTAGAGATAAACCATAGGGAAGGCATAGACAAGGGGAGGCCCAGAGTAGAAGTGAGCCAGCGGTACACCATCTGACAGGTTATCTTGGTTCTTGGCAAGATCTGAGGGTCTGTAGATGGTCATCCCACTCTAAGTGTGGGCAAATAATGGCAGCTGGGATTCCTGTAAAGTGTATGTTTTCTAGGGCTGGAGAGATGGCTCAATGGTTAAGAGCATTTGCTGTTCTTGCAGAGGACCTTGGTTTGGTTCTTAATACCCATGCGATGGATCACAACTATAACTCCAGTTTTATGGGATTTGACACCCTCTTCTGGCTCCCTCAGGTATCAGGCATGCATGTGGTGAAAAAAAAATTCAGTCAAACATATACACATGTGTGGTGGTGGGGGGGGGGAGAGGAGAGAGAGAGAGAGAGAGAGAGAGAGAGAGAGAGAGAGAGAGAGAGACTTCTGAAGCTGGCTAGGACATGGATAGTGAATCAAAGGAACCCAGAAAGTCAAGTACAGGTGAGCAAGTCAGCTTAGTGACTGTCTGGGGACCTGAAAAAGAAGTGCAAAGAAACTCCAGGTCTGGAATAACCAATACCCAGCTCAGAGACTGTAATCAACCAGGAAAAGGCCTCCATGGCCATACCAGCCAGCAGGGGGCACTCTAGACAAACTACAGCAACCTGAGGGCCGGACACTGAGCTGCACTCTCCAGGCCTCTGGCACCTCTTCGTTCCCATCACTCTAAAAGCTCGGAGGTGTCCTGAGTGCTAAAAGCCAGGAGGGCCCTGCGCACTCATCTCTGGCTTTAAAGCTTTGGTTAGCTTTGGATAGGAGGCAAGAGTTCTTTGTGGCTCCACCAAGTTCTGCCTCCAAGGAGGATCTTCCGAGAGGGCCGTGCCATTTAGGACCAGGAACTCAGAGAGGTGTTGCACATACTTGCACATATTGATAGCTTTGGTAGCCTAAGGACTCTCTGACCACTCATGGAAGTTTCTAGCAAGTATGAGGAGCTTGCACATCCCTGGTTAGCAACCTTTGGGCCCTAAGGCTGCTTTTCCCTTATGAGTGCTGTCAGGACCCCAGGTGTTAGTTACTTCAGGAGGCAAACAGCAAAGAGACAGACAGTACCATGCTAGATCAGGCTAGCCTCCACAGGGTCTCTGTATTCAAAGATCCTCAGGATACCAGTGGGCAAAGTTGTTCCCAACCTGACAGTCCATTCGATTTTGTTTTGGGAAACCCAAAACCCATAATGATTTTGTCCAAGATGACAGGATCTATATCTGTCCATGTCTGGGTTCCATCTTATGGAATCAAGGCGTGACCCAGCTGGGTTTCCAACACTTTTAAACTCATAGGACATCAGAGAAATTAACTGTCCAGAGACATTACAGATCATCACAACGACAACAATGGGGTCCCTGCCCTCCAATAAGTTTCATTGTAGTTCAGACTGGTTTCAAACTCATGAGGAATCCTCCCACCTTACCTCCCCAGTGCTGGGATTACAGTTACTTAGCTATCATATGTTTCTATTTATAAAATAACGTCTCTGGCGGAAGAAAGAGGCCCATACAGGCAAGGTGACATGTAACACACTCCTTTTAATTTTTTTTCCAGATAGGCATGTAGCCCAGGCTAACCAAGAATCCCTGAAACTCTTGTGTGAGATTCTTGAGCCATCATACTTAGCTGAGATGTCACTGAACCTGTCAATGGTGGAGAATGGGGTCAACAACACAGGAAGGAACGGAAATGGTGGGTCTGAATTCCACACTTGAAAGCTAAGGGTCCAGAGCCTGAGGAGAGATTAGCACCAGGCAGGGAAAAAAAGGGGATGAGGGGGGAACAATATAGAGGGGACAGTCTGGCTTCTGTACACATTGTTTTCACTGACAGTCCATTTCTGAGGCATAGCTGATTTTTCTCAATTTTTAAAGCCTGTGAGAGGTGAAATACAAGGGGGTGCTCACTAGCTGGGCTAAGGTAGAAACCTGTCTTTCTAACCATTCGCCTGTGTTTCTTTCTGTACCCCTCCCAGATGGGTGGCCACAGTCTCCCCTGTGTTCTATCTCAAGCCATGACTGGGTCCCAAAAGAAGTACTTGTTCCATCCAACCCGTCCAAAGCCAGTGGTTTGCAAGGCCACCAGAGCCGGAGCGGAGCACCCAGCATAGCTGTCGGGAAGTGGCGAGCCATTGTTAGCCAGCAGAGGTCGCCCCGCTGCCACGGAAGCACTACTCGGCTGTGTTTGCCTCCAGTTGTCTTTAGACATCCTTACAAAACCATCAGCAGCTCAAGCACCCAGGCAGGTCCTGGCTCTCTACCAACCAAAAGCCTGGTACCAATGACTCGGATCCACATCCAATCTGATGCCCTCTGAAGAAGTGTGGGCTCAATCGGGGACCTCGGCTGCGGTCCTGCCGTCTCTGTCCTTGAAAAATTTTCTAGTTAGCCTGAGGCAGGGGAGGGGTCTACAGTGGGTGCTGACCTTGCCGCCCTCCCACTGTGTGAACAGGGCAAGAAGCTAGGCCTCAGTTTGTCTATCTGTAAAACGAAGACCTGGGCTAGCCATCCTCTGGCAGCCTGCCAAACTCCAGCATAGGAGAGCTCCAGCTGCCTGGAAACTCCACCTCAGTAGGAGCAGAGCATTCAACTTTAAAATTCAAAGGTCTCCCCCCAAGCTGTGGAGCCTGCAGCCTGGAAAACTCCATGAAAGTTGCTTCCATCACCATCCCAACCCCCTGCCAGATGGCCCAACGTCCTAGGCACTGCTTCTCTTGAAGCTATGCCTCACCAGAGTTCATTACATGTATGGAAGTTTTTAGGTGATGACATGGCCGTCAGACTAAGCCTTCCCAGTTTCCAGGGGGGAGTCATGCTGGGAGAAGCTTCTGTTGACAGTGGTCACCTCCTGGCAACCCTCAGGCCAAGCTTGCCTTGTGCACTTAAAACCTCTTGGAGAATGAACTGCAGAGAGCTGAAGGGAAACCAACCCTTCAACTATGCCAGTGGCAGACAAGGGAGGAAAGAAGCCTTAGAGAGGCGAGAACCCTCCTGGCTGCCTTACATAGATAGTCCTTCCCTGGGCACAGGGACAGAGAACTTTTATTGTACTGTGGGCACTCAGAGCACTCCAGTGTGGCAAGACCACCTCATAACGATCTTACAAACACTGTGTTTTCTTTTCTTACTTCTCAAGCCTAGCTAGTAACCCCAAGTGCCTCCAGGTAGAGGTGGTTTTGCACTGTGCCCGCACCTATGCACCCCTCTGCACTCTCCATAGCTGGTGTGTGCACACATGGGCTGCTGGCCCAGAAGCACTCAAGCACACACATCTCCTGACAGCTTGCACAGGCAAGTAGCACATCTCTGGGGAGCTGTGTGAGCAACGGTGTGCAGAAATGATTCAATCACCATGCACATCTGCAGCTCTAGCTGGGGGAGGAGGGAGGTGGGTTGGCAGCAGGGCTGGGAGGCTCTCCCACAGCCTGACTAGAGGCTGAGCTTCAAAACAGGACCAGGGGGCAGCCTTGCTTTGGCAAGAAAGAAAAGAGAAAAAGAAGGGGGAAGGGGGAGGGAGAGATCGATGGAAAGAAGGGGGAGCAGAGCTTAGACTCTAGGGTACCACCCCAACCAGTCCCTCCAGCAGTGTGGTGGTTTGAATACGCTTGGCCCAGGGAGTGGCACTATTTGGAGGTGTGGCCTTGTTGGAGTAGGTGTGGCCTTGTTGGAGTAGGTGTGGCCTTGTTGGAGGAAGTGGGTAACTATGGGTATGGGTTTTAAAACCCTCATTCTAGCTACCTAGAAGCCAGTCTTTTCCTAGAAGCCTTCAGATGATGATGTAGAACTCTCAGCTCTTCCTGCACCATGCCTGACTGAATGCTGCCATGTTCCCACCTTGATGATAATGGACTGAACCTCTAAACCTGTAAGCCAGCCCCAATTAAATGTTGTGCTTATAAGAGTTGCCTTGGTTGTGGTGTCTGCTCACAGCTTTTCAGGGACAGAGGTCATGGGGCTTGGGCATATATCAACATCATCCATGTCCTTTCCTGACTTGCCCCCTCCTCTCACAGCTCTTAGCCCACATCCCAAGCCCCTCACTAGGGTGGCTCGCTGCCTCCTAGTCTGAGCTCTGGACACATTGCTGCAGCTTTGACTTGGCCTGCCCTTGGGTCAGATTGCCTTCCCTTTCACCCCTAAAGGTCCAGTGTAGTTGGCAAGTGACACTACTCACTCCAGTCCCTCCAGTGCCACTGTCACACATCTGTCTCCCCCTCAGCCAGAATGGCTGACAGTTCTGCATCTCGAAGCCCAAACCCCAAATGTGCTCACTCAATGGACATCCATGGGTGGATGCATGGGTATTGCTAAGGTACTGAGACTGAACCTTAGCAGTAGGGGATCTCGGTACCGGCCACTTAGGACAGTGTCTTTAAGACGTGATCAGTGTCCCATTGGTAAAAAGCATGACTTCGGGTAATCTATAGGCAAACCTTTTCCATTTTCATAGTGAAGTCTTGGTCTAGGAAAATAACCAAGGGTGAGTTCACGGGTCTTATTTATGATGGAGTTAAACTACTTATCCAATGGCTGACCTATGTGAGCTGGAAGGTCAGTTTAAATGTAGTCTTAGTTGAGAGTTGGGTGGGATGTGGTGGCCAGGAATGAGGTTAAGGGAAGCTCTGATGTAGACCTCCACCCTCTTCATTTTAAAGGAGATGTCATGGAAGTTCAGAGAAATGCCTGGGAAGCAAAGGCAGGCGGAGGGGGTGACTTTCTTCAGTGCTCTACTCCAGGGGAGTCTGGAAGACAGGCAGACAGGAGCCAGAGAAATGAGTAAGCTTCAGGCAGCTGCTGGGGACCAGCTGTCCTCCTCTAGAGCAAGCAGTGAGAACAGGCTCTGGGCAGGCAGGAGGTCTGCGTAGGGTGGGGTTCCAGTGGGTGGTGGGCTGGGAGCCAGGCCTTCCTGGCTGTGAGATTTGGGAAGGCCCTTTCACCTCTTAAGCCTGTGTCTTCTTATGAGAGGACAGGAAATCTCCTCCCTTCCCTGCTGGGCTATGGGGATGAGCTAGCAAAGACACTTAGGAGAGAGGTTCCTGAAAGGCCCACACCTGTTTCCTCTACCTAAGCAGTGAGCGCCCCGTGACCAGGCTCCGTAAGGCCCATGGCATCTGGCCAGTGATTCAAGGTGCTTTGGCTCCATTTGAAGGTTTCTGGAAGGATGGACCTTCTTTTCTCAGTGACCAAATCTTCCAAGCACCTACTCTATCCGCAGGAGTACCACCACTGAGGTTGATGAAAGATAAATAGTACAGTCCCGGCATTTCAGGTTCCCGAAGGGCAGCCCCACTTAGCTGTGTCAGACATTCTGCCCTGGACTGAACGTTATTCTAGAGAAATGACACACTGGTCCTGAGAAAGGTCGCCACTGTCCCTACTCACACTAATCTGAGGACTGCAGCTACATCTGGCTTCTCTGTCCTTTGGGCACAGATGCCTTTGAAGCCTTACAGTGCCCTCAAGTCAAGCCCCTCTGTCCCCTCTGGGCACATTCTAGGTCCTTGTATACCCCATGCCCCAGCCTCTACACACAGTAGGTAAAGAAGAGCTGGTCCAGCCTTGGACCACACCCTTGGGGCTCTTCTCCAGCAGAACTAGTATCCCCCGCCCCCCACTGAGCCTGCAGGGAGCAGACACTAAGTTCTCTGTGTCACCTCGCTGGGTGTCAAGCACTGTTGTGACTTAAGTTCCAGTTATCACAGTCTGACCACTGAGAGAAAACCAAGGTTCTGAGAGTCCTGGTGACTTGCTGAGGGCTCCAGTGCTGAGAAATGGCGCCAGGATTCTGCCCCTTCTCTGACCACAAGGGCCTCTGCTGCACATCTCATTCTGCACAGGAGCATGGTAGCTCTTCATCAGCTGGACTCTCCCTTCCACCGCCCCCTGCCCAGAGCAAGGAAGTAACCATCACTACTGTTCACTGTTAACATGACTGACACTGTCCAGGTCAGTGTCTCCCAGGACAATATAATACCCCCCCCACCCACACACACACACACACACAGAGAGAGAGAGAGAGAGAGAGAGAGAGAGAGAGAGAGAGAGAGAGAGAGAGAGAGAGGCCCTGACCTGGCTTTGCCTCAGGCTCCTGTGACTATTCCAAAGTCTCAGATGCCAGAAAGTGAGGAGGGGTTAGGGAGGCCAGCAATTACTCAAGATCTCTGGGGGACAGGGAAGCTGGAGTCTTCTAGAAAGCAGTAAACTGGAGTAGATGTTCCTACAGCTCCAGCTCTGGGCACAGAAGGTGTTTTGAGTGTCTCCTACCTCTGGCTCTCCTACACCTTCAGATATGTAAGGCACCACACAGTCCTGGGATGGCAGGGCTGAGAAAGCAAGACTGAGAGTAAAACCATCCCTTACTCCTGCACCCTGGGCAGACATGACTAATCAATCACAACACTCTCCTTGCTTAGTCTAGACACTGACAGATGATTGTCTAGCAAACCATTTGCTCACCCGCTCTTTGCTATCCCAGGAAATGAAGACTTTCAGGTGAGTCATCTTTGTATTGTGCTCATGTTGGTGCTAGTGTATATGTGTGACACAGCATGCGAGTGGAGGTCCAAGGTTGGCATAGGATGCCTTTCTTTAGTTTCCTGCCATCCTTTTTTAAGGCACAATCTCCCACTGGACCTAAAGCTCGATTCTTCTAGGCTGTGGGGCTGGCGAGCTTTAGGGACCTGCCTATCTCCCTTGCTGCTGTATACACCAATGCTGGGCAGACAGACTTGCATATATGGCCTTTCCCCTCCCCCCATTTTTTGGTAGGTTCTAGGGATCTCAACTCAGGTTCTTGTATGGCAGGCATATTACTGACTGAGCCATCTTCCCGGCCTTGAGTGACTCAGCTCCAAAAGAGGAGTGACCGGCAAGAGGCCACCAGGTAAACTACACACCTACTTCCTGATTCCTGACTTGGTGTTCTTTCCTGGAACCTAGAGGGTGAGCAAGGCTCTTTTCAAGCCCCCATGTGGAGGTACCACACAACCAAGCAGCCACATTCCAAACAGTCTGCTAGTACAGTTGTACTGACCTAATTATTCCATTTTGCAGATGGGAAAACTAAGGCTCAGTGTGGGTGTGCACTTTCCGTCAGCCAAGTAGAGGTGTGGTTGTCCAGTGGAGGCCAGGAGAGGGGGTGAGATCTTTCTGGAGCTAGATTTACAAGTGATTGTGAGCCTTCAGAGGTGGATTCTGGGAACGTATGACTTGTTAACCAGTCTCCAGCCCCTATAGCAGCTCCTGTCTGCCTCTGCCTATCAGATTTTTCAAAAATTCTCAAAAAGCTATTTTTTTTTTTTTTTTTAAAAAGGGAAAAGTAACTGAAGGGAGACAGCTTTGTGCCCAAAGTGGCAGATAGAAAACAAGCAACATTTCTTACAGCTCAGACCTGGAAGGGATCTGGAGAAGCAGTCAGACCCGTTTGACATTCCCAGCCTCCGAAGAAACAGGCCTGGGAGAGGTGGGTGTGGTCAGAGGAGAGCCTTGAAAGGCAGGGTAAGTAGGGCCCACTTGGCCCTGAATGCCCAGCTGCCCTGAGCCTCCCGGCTCTCTATCCTCTCACGACCCCACATCGGCCCTTGCAGGTGCCAGTCTAGGCTAGGCTGCCATCCGTCCACAGACAGCTGTGCCAGCAGGCTAGCTGGAGCTGCCGGCCGCTCAGGTGGGGCTGTGAACCCATGCCAAGGGGTAGCAGGATCAAATGCTCTGTGCCCACTGTGAAAAAACCATGCTTTGCTTGCGGAGCTGTGACCCCAGGGTCCTGGGCAGACATCTCTTTTCTCTCCAGTTGGCTCTATAGCCCCCTTCCCCCATACTGTCTAGCATTTTGTTTGAACTCACGGCTATGCTGTCTCATGTCAGAGGCCCTCAAGGGGATAAATGAGAGAACTTACTTCCCCCCTGACAACGGCAATGGACAGACAGTTCCAGGAGGTGTGCTCTGTGGCTCACAGGGCACTTGGGTGTTCTCACCTTCTTGCCATCACCCAGTCTCAGACAGGCAGAGTAGCTTAGTGGTACAAGCAGTAGGGCACTGGGTTCAAATCCTGCCCTTGCTATTTGCTGGCTTATGAGGCCTGGGCTCTTCTGCAAGCACGCGGCAGCGATAGCAGTGGCCACCCAGGCTGCTGGGCTCACTCTGTCAGAGAGGAACTGAACAGAAATCTTCGTCCGGCTCCACCTGTCAGCTCCGTACAGGGCCCCTGGCCCTTCTGGACAATATCTGTGGAGTGAGGAACTAGCAGAAGCCTGGGGAGGACTTAGGTGCCATTAACCCTGAATGCTAAAAGCTGTCAATCCGAAAACAAACAGATAACCTAGTTTTTAAGCCTATTCACTAAACTTCGCAGTAGTGTCTTAAAAAGAGGCTCGGCTTGTAAACTGAGGCTGCCAAGGAGGGAGGGTAGACTGAGGCACCGCTGTTCAGCATCACTCTTGGTGTTTATTTTATCATTTTAGTTATATGTGTGTGTCTGTGTGGGGTGGGGTGGGGGTACTGAGCACATGAATGTGGGTGCCCATGGAGGTCAGAGAAATCCTATGTCCCTGGAGCTGGGGTTACAGTCAGTTGTAAATCTCTTGCTGTGAGTGCTGGGAATCAGTCCTCAGGAAGAGTGATATGCATGCTTAACCACTGAGCCATCTTTCCACCCATTCCCTTTCCCTGGAGAGAGCCTTTCCACAGAGGCTTGGAGGATGTGAGTAACTGGGCCTAAAACTTGGGCACGGCCAAGTCTACCAGCTGGAATACTAGGTGGAGGCATTGAGTGGGAAAGCTCAGGTCTGTAAAGTTTCAGTGTGTGAGAAATAGGGCAGAGGCTTTGTCACTTGTGAGCTCTCCAAGCAGGGTCCTGGGTACCCACACGGAGCCTCTCCGGGCAGGCAGTGTCTGCATTGAGAACAGGAGGCCAGAGAAGAGCCACTGTGGGTTTAGTTAGGAAAGGGGGTGGTCAGTTGCTGTGAGCAAAATCCCCTGAGGTCATTCTGAAGAACTGAGACAAATGCTTTATGTTTTGCCTTCCTGGGGAGATGGCTTCTATATGTCCCCATATTACTTTGAATGCTAGACATTTCCACAGGTATTGGATCATAAGACAGACACCCCTTTCCCTGAACATTTAAAAATTCTGTAAGCATTGAGTGTCCCTAGAACTGAGTTGGAGAAAATGCTGACCTAAGAGGCATGCCAATGGGGTATGGAGGAAGGAGAGGGTGAGAGAGGACAAAGAGATGTTGGCAGTTCTCAAAGATGGCAGAGCCATCAGGGTTGGGGCAAGGAGAGACTCTTAGCTTCACGCAAAGACGTGACCCCAAAGTATCTCTAGAAAGAGAAGCCCTGGGAAGAGCTGAATGATGGGTGGACCATGAGAAGCTTCATGAGTAACCGCCCCTCATGGAAATCCAGACAGCTCCCTACCCCAGCAAGGCTGACTTAGGCTGGGAGCAGAGACCCAGCTACTCCTTGGATGATCAGTGGCCATATGAGCTGGCTAAGGTGAAGACTAGATTTGCTGAGGATCTTACCCCTCCCCCTCCTTCTCCTACCCAGGCAAAGGCAATGGACGCCGGTGGAACCAGGTGTGTGAGGCCCAGTGTCCCAAAGAGCAAGGGCTTTCTCCCCAAGGCTGTAAGGGTGGCTACTCTGCAGCCTCCACTAGCTACGAATAGTAATGAGAACAGGTGCACCCTGACCACCACTCGCCAGGCATACATTTGACATGTCCTATGAATTGTAGCAACACAGCCAAAGGCGGGTCGATTGGCGCCATCTGCTGATGAGACTGCTCAGGCAGGAAAGAATAAAGGAGCTTAAATCTGTCCCAGATCAGGAAACAATAAAGCTAGAACTTGAACCCAGGTCTCGGTCCCCGAGGACGACCCAGAGCCAGGACAACGAAGAGCCAGCTCAAGGCAGGATCCAGGGGACAGGGGTCTATCATTGGGTATTCCTGGTTTCAGGGGACAGGGATGTCGCAAGCACACCGGCCTTCGTGTGGCACTATGGACATGCATTTGGACGCTTGGGATCCATTCCCTTAGCTGAAGAAAACTTGTCTGCTCTACTCATAGGGCCCACTCCAGCAAGCTCCTTCAGGTGCATCTTCCCACCTAACCCACATTCTAGTTCATTGGAGTGGGTTACTATAAGGTACACATTCCTCACAATGTGTACCTTATAGTAACCAAGGCTCAGAGAGGTTCTCAAGGACACATAGCTGGTGGGTGTGTGTGTGTGTTTGTGTGCGTGTGCGTGTATGTATGTGTATATGAGAGAGGGGAGAGGGAGAGAGAGAGAGAGAGAGAGAGAGAGAGAGAGAGAGAGAGAGAGAGAGACTGACTTCAGGGGCTCTGGCTTAACCCACAGCTACAATGGCTGGATCTGCCTGGTAGCAACCTAATTTGGGGACTTCCTGATCAGCCCACCCCCATACTAGCAGGTGACTGAGGTGCTGAGCCCCTTGACTCTGGCCCTGGTGTGAGGAGGGGGCTGGGTGGGGTGACTTCTAAGGAATCCTCCAGATTTAAAGCTTCGGGATAGGCCAGAGAATGATAAGATTGAATAAAAATGAGCACAGAACCTGTGAATTTTAGAAGCCTAAAATGCAGAGGAGGCAGGTACCCCACAGGTTTTCTGGAGGAGGAAGAGATGCATCTGGGTCCCAAGGGGTAGGCAGGAGGGTAAGGCCTGCCCTAGTTTTGAAAGTACAATGTTCGGGGGGATGTTTGGCTAACCCTGGCTGATGGGCCTGGCAAATGCTATGGGGTCTTTGTTAAAGGAGAAGGTACAGACGGATACAGGGCTCTCACTCCTCACTCTCCTTCAATTAACATGCCCCGTGGCCTTGCACGATCCCCCACTTCCACTCAGCCTTCTAAACCTCCCAAAGCCCATTTCTGACCTGTGATTTCCTATTGCCGTACGTCTCTATAAGCAGTGTTTTAGCTTAAGTGGCAGTTGCATATTAATTACAAAGTTAATTATGTGCTGTGTAATCATGCTGTAATTCATTAGTTTACTCTACATTCTGAGAGCTTTGTGCTAATAGCAAGAGCTGACAGGGCTGCAGGAAGATCCACAAGAACCTAGAATGAGGTTGGAAAGGCCTGGAGACCCCCAGACACTTCCTCAGGCTCTCCTGCTGTGGGCCTGTGCCCGGCTCAGTGGTTCACATGGCTGGAGCTTGCGGTCCTTGCTGCCTGACTGATGGGCACACTTCCTGGAGCGCATGCTGTCTACAAGTCTGCTCCTGACAGAGGGAAGCCCAGCTGGGGCATGTTTGCTTGCAGCGGAAGTTCAGGGACAGAAAAGGATTTGTTTGAAATTACTTATAGAATAGGGAGTCACTTGTAGGTGACAAATTAACTTCTCAGATCACCAAAACAAAGTGGCCCTGAGAGCTCAGGTCACAGCATGGGCTAAGGGCAGAGCATCAAGTCTCAGCAGAAGTTGGGGTGGGGAGACCCAGGCTGTAAGGGGAAAGGGTCTGACTGCTGTATGGACAAGGGCTCTTAGTACCTTCACCCTCTTCTACTGAACCCTAAAAGGTCTCTAATAACCCTCTAGCTAGTCTAGTTTTTGTTCCCAACTTTGTTCAGTCCCCTCCCATTGTGCACAAGGAGAACATTGGTCAGGCAGCAAGATTCTCCTTAGAGCCAGGTATGTTGGTACATGGCTCTAATCCAGACAGAGGCAGGGGGGCAGAGGGGCAGAGGGGCAGAGGGGCAGAGGGGCAGAGGGGCAGAGGGGCAGAGGGGCAGAGGGGCAGGGGGCAGAGGGGCAGAGGGGCAAAGGGGCAGAGAGAGGCAGAGAGAGGCAGAAGCAGAGGCAGGTGGATCTCTGTGAGTTTGAAGCCAGCCTGGTCTACAAGGCCAGTTCCAGGGCAACCCAGGCTACACAAAAACCTTGTCTACAACAACAACAACAACAACAACAACAAAAGATGTCCCAGAAGGCCAGGTCCAACTGTGACCTGGGTAGGTCTAGTACCGGGTAGACGAGAACGAGATGACCCTGCTCACAGCTTTACAGCTTTGGAACTGTCTCTGGCTATTTTTTCCTATAACCTGCTCTTCCCAGGCTCAGTGCAGCCTGCGGGCCACTGGAGCATCACAGTGACCCTGCAATAGCTTTTAAAAGTCTCCATGAGTAAAGACAGCCTTCCCCCCTCTCCCTGCAGATCTGCAAATCTTCGGGTCAGATTTCAAACTCCAGTTGTGGGTGGGGAGGGGAACCAAGGCTGTGGCCTGCCCCGGACATAGCAATCTGGTGGCCAAGACCCCTCTGTTTTCCAAATATAAAGCCGTTTGTTTATTTTTGCTGACAGCTGAAGGGGAGAAAGAGGTGGAAGGCCTTTCCCTTCTGGCTCCAGTCAACAGGAGCAGAACCTCAGCTGGCAAGAGAGGAAGATAAATAAGAAAAAACAAAATACGTCCTTGCACTACAATGGAATGTTTTAAAGAGAGGTGGGAAACGCAAGGTCGGGGCAGATCTCATTTTCTGGCATCTCAGTGAGCTTAGGGAGGAGGCGGGCTGCTGCTGCTGCCTGGATGCTTTCAGGGGCAATCGGTTTTGGAGGGAAATTCATGGGGGGAGTGCAGGGAGGGGATGCATCTTAACAGCCAAAGCACTGGTGTTGATTTCCTTTCCAGGGAATACTGGTTTCCCTGGCAACAGAAAAGTCCAGCCTCCAAAGTTCTGACAGGGAGACCAGGCTTGGCCTGGGATGCTCCCGACAATTATCCAAGGCCAAGGCTCCACCGTCCTGCTTGCCCCAGCAGCGTGCTGGGATAGAACAGTGTAAAGGTGCCAGCTCTGCAAAAAATAGAGCCGCAGCTCCCCATCCCTCCCCACCCCTGCGCTTGTGCAAGCGGCTACTCATCCCTAGATTCATAGCCTTCCAGGCTTTATGGCTGAGCAGGTAAAAATGCCAGGAGCAGCTTGGAAGCAAGCCCATGTTGACAGCACCTGTGGACCCCAGGAGGCTGTAAAGGTGCAGAAGTGGGAGGCAGCATCGGGCCATTAGGGGTTGGGCTATGTGCATGATACTCTCAGTCTCTGACACAGAGACACAGAGGGCCTGTGTGGGTAGCAGAGCAGGTCTGATTTCCCCCTCTCTCTATGCTTGGCTATACAGTTGCTCTTAGATGTCGAAGAGTTAAACCTCATTTTCCCAGAGAGAAATATTCCAAGGTCTGGCCTGAGAAGGTGCCATCCGTACATCAGGTGCTAGAGGAAGGAGAGGAGCCCTGATGGTATTTGCGGAGCACTTATCCCGAGGCCGCCACCGGGAGCTGGGCTAAGTGCTTGACATGCATTATCTCATTTAACACGCTCTCCAGCTGCCCGGCCAGGCA
The DNA here is from genome assembly GCF_963924665.1 of Micromys minutus. NCBI lineage: Eukaryota > Metazoa > Chordata > Mammalia > Rodentia > Muridae > Micromys > Micromys minutus. The sequence continues at coordinate 32,920,790 of NC_137981.1, forward strand.
GGCACAATTATCCCTCACTGGAGGGAGTGGAGGGATTATATGACCTGCCCAAGGCCACCCAGTAAGTGCATGGCATAACTGTGACTCACACCTGCCCCTCTCCAAGGCCCATTCTCACGGGAAAGGACAGGAGAAGTGGGACAGGGGAGACGATGTGACTGGTGGTTTCTTCCTCTGGTGAAAGGGAGACAGATGTTCCTAGACTTTTCCCTTGGCTCCCTTCCTCTGAGCCTTTTCCTGTTCTCCAAACATTCTGCACACTATCCTTCCCCCAGGAAGACAGGCCACAGAGCAGGGCCACCTGGAGGCTTCAGAGCAACGCCCCAGTCAGTCCCTGAGCCCACATCCAGCAGCATCCATGGCCACATCCATGGCCATGACCAAAGGGTCCCCTATGCATCTTTCATGGTCCCAATCCATCGACTGGAGTAGTTAACAGCTCACAGTGTAAAGGTACAGGGGCTCAGACAGGGCCAACTGAAGATGACAACCAAGCCTTCCCAAGCTCCCACTGTGTTTCTCTGGGACGTTCTAAACATGTTGTGCATCCTATTTTCATTTTATACGTCCAACTATTTCATGAAACAATACCATAAGTAGCCTCACTTCAGAAACTGGGGCAACGGAGGCAGGACACTTTAAAAGTCATATAGCCAAGAGCACATAGCTAGTAAGTTGCAGAGCCAAGATTGAATGAAAAGTTCACACGAGAATAATCCTGCCCATCTCGGTCTTGTGTCTTTGGTTCTGGGACCCTGTTAGGTTAGGTGGCAGCCAGGAGCCCCAGGTTTTTCCTCTGTAGTGTTCTACTCCCTTAAGAAGTCTTTGTTGTGCTCCAGAGAACATCAAATAGGGATGGTCCTCATGTGTGTTCCTGTTTCATGCCCGTGAGCCTCCAGCAGATGCTGCGAGGAAGATGTGTGTGCCACTGATTTATAGCCATCAGAGAAAACAGAACTGCAAATCTCACCCACAAATCTTCCTTATCGGGGATGCTTGCAACAAGCAGACGAGTCATGAATTCACAGGAACAGGCAGGTCTCTCCCTAGCTTTGGTTCCTGTCAGCTGCCTGCTCCCCTGGGCCTATAGGGAGTCATGGGTTGGTTCCACGAGGTCCCTCTGGCTGCCAGCAGAAGGCCAGCTCACGTGGAAAGTGGTAGTCCATCAGAAATGTTGGCTCTCCAGAGATACACACACACACACACACACACACACACACACACAGAAAGAGACAGAGACACACATACAGACACACACATAGAGACATACACACAGACACACACATAGAGACAGAGACATATACACAGACACACAGAGACAGAGACACACATACAGACATACACACACAGAAAGAGAGATAGAGAGAGAGAGAGAGAGAGAGAGAGAGAGAGAGAGAGAGAGAGAGATCCCAGTCAAGTATCAGGAATCCCCAGCCAGGCCCAAACAGTCCCACTCCCTTCCCTCTTCCTGTAAGGTGTCTCTCTCTGGCACTATACCAAGGTTCTGGCTCCTCCTCCCCAAGACGCCCCAAACCCCAAACCTATAATTCTAGCTTAGAAAATGACAGGCTTGCCCAGCAGCTGCCCTCCAAAGCCTGTAGGTGAAAAGTTAGGCTGTAGCCCTGGTTGTGACTAGGAGGAGGGCCCAGGATACACAGCCCATGGAATCATGGGAGGTCAATAGCCCGGGAAGATGGCACTGTGGATGTGGAGAGGAAAGGTAATGGGCAAGGGTCAAGGAGGTTCAGCAAAGGCTTTTCAACCTTGATCTGAGGTTAGGGGAAGGAGCTCAGGCCTCAGACTCAAGGCAACGTTGTAGGCCCCTGGGACAAAGACAAGTGCACTGAATTCTAGTCTGTCCCAGGGTCCCTTAGAAGGGTTCCAGGGCTTGCATCTGAGAACAGCCTCTGGGATAGATCTGCAGCTTGCTTGGAAACCATAAGTGGCCCCTCAGCAGGCAGCCCTTCCCTTCCACATATTCCAGAAGAGTGGTACAACTATAGGCCATTCCCCCCAACCCCCCAGTGTCTGTCTCCTTAGAAATAACATGGCCATTTGTGGATGGATCCACAGGACTGCCCCCTGCCTTGCTAGGGCTCAGAGTAAAGAATTCAGGCCTAGATCACCCCACAATGGTTGCTTCCCATCAGGAAAGGCTACCCAAAAGCTCACAACTTGGTGCAGTCACTTCTAGGTCCTGCAACCAGGATCCAAGACCATGATGGGGTCTTTTGGCCCATCACAATGGGTACCAAAGGCCTGGCCTGGAGAAAAGATGTCCTATATCAAGCTGTGTTGTACTGATCTCCATCTCTACTCCCCCAAACACATATATGTGTATACAATGGGCCTAGACAAGTCATTTTCTTTCCAAGCTCCAGTTTCTCATTAAAGTTGACATGGGAAAGGGCAGGACACAGAGGTGGGGGCTGGAACTTACTCTGTGGAGGGAAAGGCTAGGCTAGGAAAACTGGGTATGTGTGCCAGACGGACTGGCTAGGGTGTTGCATCTGAGCAGGGGCATATTCCTCGAGGGCATATTCCCTGGAAGCAAGGCCTTGGTGGTGCCTCCAGTGTCTGGATCACGGGAAGGGGCATCTGAGGCTTTGAGATAAGATGGAATAGCATTGAGTGCCTGGGTTTCCTTCAGATGAACAGCTGGAGTTCTTTAGAGGAGGAGGGGCTACAGCTGGTCACCTTTGAGCTAGGCTGAACGTAGGCTGGCAGGACAGGGTTTATCTGGGTGTGACAATCTGTGGGGTGGAGGGGCAGGTAAATCAAGGACACAGGTAGGGAAGAGCCCATTATGGGCACCCGGATACTTGGCTCAGGCAGGGTAAGAGTCAGGGAATAAATTAGTTCAGGGCTGGACCTGAGAAGCCTCCGCAAAGCCATTGTCACCCGCCTCGCCCTATTCATGCCCGGAGAGCTCGCCTCCCGGGACGGTATGCTGGAGCCTTTGTGAGCTTTTTCATAACCTCTCACTGGTACTTAAGTGTAAGCTGGTACTTCCTTCAATCATGTATCCAGGAGGCTAGTGGAGCTCCTGGGCTGGTCTCTGTTGGGAAGTGAGCCCCAGTGAATGGCTTTGGGTATGGGCCTGCCACCTCCCTGGCACTCTTTCATGAAAGGGATAGATGGGAATGAAGGAATGAGGGGTAAGTTAGAGAAGGATGCTGCTGCCTTCTTGGTCCTTGCTACCTCTTCCTCGTGTAAGATTGCTGATTGGAAGCCAGAGGCCTCAGAAGAGAGCGGGTGGTATCAATGACAATTGTTCCTGTGCCCTACCCACCCGATGTGCCTGCTCACCCGCTGCCCGGTCCCTACTTGCTTCGGTCTCACCAACCCCTTCCCTGCCCCCTTGCTGGCCTGAGATGGCTGTTGCCATAGCAACCCTGCTCATTCAATCCGAGGATAATGAAGCCAATGTGTTTTTCATTCCCATGAGCAAGAGTGCAGGAGCAGTGTGGGGTGTGTGTGTGTGTGTGTGTGTGTGTGTGTGGTGGGGTTTTCCTCCCGCCCATCCTTCTGGCTGGGGAAGAGACAGCAGGTGGAGCTGGACTAGCAGAGGGTCAGACACTGGCTTGTGAGAAAGAGACAAACCTTGAAGCCACCAAACTCTTAGTCTACTATGGCAAGCATGGGATGGGCAATGCCAGCTGGAATGGCACGTCCTTCTTGCCAACAGTCAGATCAGAAGTGTCTCGATGCCACAAAGAGCTAGTAAAATGTAGGAGCAGGGCAGAATAGGGTTCTCCTTCTAGCTGTGTGACCTCAGCTTGCCTTTTTCATGTCTCTGGTCTCTCTTTGGTACAATCAGGTTCCCCACGCTCTTTCTAAGTTCTGCCTCATTGCCTTGCCTTCTGTAGTACCCAACGGTCTGGAATCCCTTGCTACACACTTACAGCCAAAGCTGGCAAAGCCATACAAACCTGTAATCCAAGCCCTCAGAAACTGAGACAATAGGACTGCTAAGGGTTGGGGGCTATTCTGGGCTACTTACTGCCTCTGAGTCCAGCTTGGTTTGCATAACAAGACTGCCTTTAAGAAAGAACTAACAGCGGATAAGTAAAGTCTACTGACCTGTCAAAATAATTCCGATCTGTTGGTACCAGTGATTTTAGGTTGCTACTGGGGGCAGAGGTGTTGGACGCAGTAGGCTCTTTCTAAATGTGTACCTCCCTTCTCTTTTTCTTCCATGGATCTCTGATCTCCAGCCCAGTGACAGTAATGTTTAGGAAGTTTTCCATGAGGCAGTAGTTGGCAGCTCTGACATCTTGCCTTTCTCTAGTTGTGGGCATGCCTATTCCTCAGAAAGGAAAACTGAGGTTTGGGCCGGGGTGGTCTGGTCAGCAGGCAGGGTTGTCTAAATGGGGTGGAGACATAATGGGGATCCATGGTCTATAGTCGCCACCCTTCCAGCTTCCCTGTCTTCTCCAAGGCAGGATGCCAAAAGTGCTCCTGCAGAGCCTGGCCTGCCTCCCCTGTAACTCAATCACCTGGGAGGCCAGTGGCCCTCTGCCTAGCCAGGCTGACAGATGAGGGGGAGGGAGGAAAAGCTTGCCAGGGAGCCAGTGGGGGTGGGAAGGCCAAGGTGGAAAAAAATCAGAGCAGGATTTGAAAGATGAAGAAATAAACCTGCCAGGAGGGAGACAGCCTCAATCTGTCCTCCATAAAGCTGTCTTAGGGCCACCAAGGACGTCGGCGGATGGAGGGGACCGGAGATAGCTCCTCCTGGAACCTCTGCTGCCCCCACAGCCCAGCTGGCCTCCACATCTGACTTGGTGAGGGTTTCAGAGAGGGGGCCAAGCTGGGCTTCGAGGGTAGATCGGGTGACAGGAGGGGCAGGTAGGGGGCCTGAGACTTTTTTTTTTTTTGGGCTTTCCTAACCATTTGAACACAGAAGACACTCAATACTGACATCTGGACCATGTGAATGAAGGAAGGCATTGTCATGGTTTCGGTCCACTAACAGACAGAGCTTGGGCACAGTTGGGTTGGCTTCAGGGTGATCCACAACTTGGTTGTGTCAAACTGCAAGACAGAACCAAGACAGAACCCCTTGGTACCTAGCTCCTGGGCTCACATAAATCCATCTCCTCTAGAAGCTTCTTTGTAGGATAAGGCACCTCCTCATGGTGTCCTTGGTAGCACCCATCCTAGTCAATCTGCAGGGGAAAATTAATGGTCAAGTACCCTCAGCCTCTCCATGGGACCATAAAGAATCCTGGTTTTTAGAAACAGAGACCCTCAAAATCTGCTCATGATAGAACACCAATAGATGAGAGAATCTTAGAAAACGGGGGAGGAGGGTAGAGAGAGGGAGAAGAGAGACAGAGAGACAGAGAGAGACAGAGAGAGACAGAGAGAGAAACAGAGATGGTGGATAGAGACAGAGAGAGAGAGACAGAGAGACAGAGAGAGAGCTGAGTGCCAGGCAAGAAGGTGTCCTCTGGCAGAGTGGCGGGGGTGGGGGCAAGTTCTGTGTTTCACCTTACACTTCTGTGTCTTATAGGCTGGTCACAAACAACACGAGTTACTAAGGAAAACAGGACATTATCAAAACCAGAAACGAAGATGTTGTTTCCACTAAATGCTGCCGATTTCCTGTGTTTATGGCACAAACACAAAGAAACCCAGGTTGTATCAGGCAGTGAAGACCACTCGGAATCTTTCTCTGAGACCTGCAGTCCCGGAAGGCGACTGTGTCTGTCTTGTCTCTGCTGTGTGACATTGCTCACGCTCTGTACTTCTCTGTGTATCGCTCTGCTTCCCCACCTCTTGCTTTCCCACTTCACAGGATGTGCATGAAGACAAAGGGGTCTTGACCGGTTAGATCCAAACTGTAGGTAAGGCCCAGAGAGTATCTTCTATGAGTGGGCCACTGTCAGGCTAGAGGGCAGCTGAGGTGCTTCCCAGGCAGGGTGGAGGAGTCTGGCCCTGACTCAGGAGGCTGGAGACCAGCTGAAGAGCCACTGTTTACAGTGGAAACAGCCTTGGAGCAGGCTCACTTTTCCACTGTTTTTGGGGCACTGCTTGGGGAGGGGAGGTGCAGGGCTTCCTGAGAGCAGGCCAGCTTACCAAGGCCACATGGAGCCCAGTCCTGTGTTGGCTTCCAGCAGGAAACACATGTTTTTATTTCACAGGTCCTGGTAGGCAGTGTGTGCAGACTGGGCTGCACATAGACCCAGGATGTTACTCCTCCGGCAGCTACAGCCACAGGTACCCAACATACTTCACGCTGTTAGCAGCTGAGCACCCAGGAGCACTCGACAGACCATAACCCAGGCTGGCAGATTTCCAACCAAGTGGAACTGTTCTGGGCCCACAATGCTAGCAATGCCAGATGACCACTGCATACTTGCAACAGGACAGACATGGCGGCAGCCTCGATGTCAAAAGGCAGAAGAAGGGTCTCACTGTCTCTTGGAGGATGCTCTTGCTCTGATCCTGATGGGCTGCTCCAGATCTCACACATTGTCTTCCCTCTTTGGCTTGAGGTCAGAGGCGTGCAGGAAGAAATCTCCCTCAGGAGAACAGGTGCAGCCTGGAGCTGCAGCAGACAGAGACCAGAGCTACGCATTTACTGCAAGGACTCTGGGCCTTTTCAGATGAGCTCTTCTTAGCTCCAGGCCTTTGTTTCCCCCAATGCAGGAGACATTTGATGCCTGCTGCATCCTAAGAGCCCCGAGCCCTTACATCTTCATTTGGTTTGCTCAGTGGGCTTTGCTAGCATCCCATCTCTGATGAACAGTTTGAACATGTTAATTCCCACCCACACAGGACTTGCATTTTAAAGGCCAGGCTTGAAAGAGGGCAATTCTGCTATAGAAGGGGTCCCCAACATGAACATCCTTCCATGGAAACCCAGACGAAATGGCCCCAAGTTCTTCCACTAACCCAACTTTCATTGGCTCTCTACTGCCTATCAAACAAATGTGTGCCCACAGGGCTTTGTCCCATGACATGCCTCCCTGTGAGTCTTTCTGGAGCTGTACCTGAATGCTCAGCTATGGGGCTAGCTTTGGCTTTCTTCTCTCCTGATGTTTCATGTTCTATCCAGTTCTCTCTGTCACAGGACCTGTGGGGCTCAGGCAGCCCCTGTAGCAGACTCACTTTGGTTCTGCAGCTGTAGTAAACTGGGTACATTAACTATCTTAGAGGATGCTAGGAAGGCTCCCACCTGGGTAGCCTGTGCCACAGAGGATAGCATGGGGAATGCTGGTTATTTTGGCATTCCTGGATGAGTCTGGGTCCACTGTGTGGCAAGGTTCCATCCTCCTTCTTTACTGCTCTTTACATACTTTCCTCCTGGGCTTACCCCAACTAGTCAGAACATAGAGAAGAGCCCAGGCCCTTTGCAGATAACACTACTGTGGACCACCAGACAGTAACCCGTCTTTTGGAAAGAACAGGGAGCTCTGTCCCTGTAAAAATTCGGGCTGGCTCCCTATACCTATGGTCGAGGCTGATGGCTCAGGCCTGAAAGGCCAGTTCAAATTCTGGCTCTGCCTCCCAGTGGGTGTATGGCCAGGGGTGGAGCGCTTAGCCTATTGGGTTCTTAGTTTACAAACAATTTGTGTTTGTTGTTTAGTTTTCCAAAGCAGAGTCTTACGGTGTGGTCCAAGTTAGCTTCAAACTCGAGGTGATCCTGCTTTGGTGTCGGGAATGCTAGGAACAGTAGGCACATACCACCATCCCAGGGTTAAAACAAACTTCTGTGAAGTTTAAATTAGATGGTGCACGCAAAGAAATTAGCGCAAGTATTGACCAATACAACTACTATTAAGGCTCTCCTAACACAGCACACAGTCTTAGGTAGTCCCATGCATTCCACACTGTGACACCATGATTAACCCTAAATTTGGGTTTAGTGGCCTCGGGCAAGTCACTTGTGCTCACCACTTAGCCATCAAAGTAGATTCTTAAAATTCTTCCTTAGTGTCCCTTTCCCCACAACCCCCATGCATCTGGTTATCTTGGTGCCAGAGCCAGCAGGGTGTCCTCTGGTCCTGCAGCCCTTTAATCTGTTTTCACAGGGGCCAGTACCAATACCTGTGTCTTCAGAGCCTGGAGGCCTCTGAGGAAGGATGCCCAAGCACTGGTCAGCGCATTCTGGGGCAGAGCTGGGAGATCTGGGGAACTCACACAGTCTGGCATCAGACAATGTCTCTCCTTGCAGTCCTGTGTTCATTTGAACACCTGAATTATCACACTGCCCAGAGCTCAAGGCTGGAGATCACTTCCTTTCTGCTATGAAGGGCTTGCTTTACAGGGAGAGACATCCTCTAACTACAGGTAGGCAGCTCTGTACCTAGTTGGGGTAGGTCCAGGAAGAAAGTATGGAAAGAGTAATTAAAAGGCCTGATTGAGTGAAAGACTGATTGATTGGCAGGGTCTCACATAGACCACACTAGACTCTAACCCTTGCACCAAATAATGGATAATAATGCCAGTTTTTAAGAGCCTGTATCTTACTCAGATTTGTGTCCAAACAGCTGCTTGAGGGGTTCTGCACTACATTTCAATCAGCATCAAGGGCTAGACAGGATGATTCTAGCTTAGAGTTACATAGCTAGCTCAGTTTCTTCATCTATAAACCAGGGGTGATGCTAATCCTTACCCACCAGGGGGCTATCAGGAAAGCCTGATGCCATTACTGTTTCCATCACTAATGACTACCCTCTCAGGGATTGATGACTCAGCTGTCCTTTGCCCTTCAGTGACAGAGTGCTATAAAAGCTGTTTTTCTCCTGTCCCAGAGCCAGTAGAGTGAGTATCTCTGAGGTACCAAGCACTGTGTCCAAATCACCCGAAGGGGCTGCCCCACTCTGAAGCCAACCTCTGGGCACCTCTTCTCCCTTGAGCCCAGGTGCCATACTGTTTCTGTAGGAGAGAGATGCATTGACCCAGGAGGAGTATGTCAGGTATGTAGGACCGGTGGAGCTAGAGCCTATGAGGGTGGACCTAACACCCACTGCTTACCCTGAGCTCCAGTGAACTCTGCTGAGCTGCCCTGGCTTCCACCCTGTCTCCTAGGCCTGGCTTCGTTTCTCACAGCTCTGCTGCTGCTTTCTGGCCTGGCTTTCCAGCACCCCCACAAACACCCCAGTGTTTATTCTGTACCCTTGGTTCCACCAGTGTTTATGCAGTGACTACTGTACGCTGCTCTTTCTCATCATGAATAATACGCTAAGTACAACCCATACAGATGAGAGGTTCTCACACACACTTAGGATGGTGAGTGCAGCGGGGGGGGGGGGGGGACTGGTTGTGAAGAGCTCGGGTGGTGGTCCTGTATCAGTAAGGAGTTGGAGCTCCACCCAGTATGAGCCATAGTCACCCATGAGGCCCCACACCCAAGGCTGACTCTGAAAGCAGATGCCAGTGGTCAGAGGAGCTGTGTCCTTTCTTCTGAGTTACAGCATCACCCAGGCCTTGACATCATCCTAGGCAGAATGAGGCATCAAGGCCTTAACACTAAAAAATCCCTTCTCTGTCACTTGCGAGGGTCTAGCCACCTAATTAGAACAGGTCCTGCCTTCCTACATTGACCTACGAACTCTTCTGAGCATCAACACAGATTAGGAGACTGGGGACTATTTGGTCGCTTGCATGAAGGTTCTTGGCAAGCCTCCGTGAGAGCTGTCCTGGCTTGGCTTAGGGACTGGGTACAGGTAGCAGGTCCTGCCTTTGGGGCTGGAAGAAAGCCACTGAACCCAGTGTTCTGTGACCAGAGGGAATGAGACTTAATGGTAGTATGTCCCCGGGATCCTGGCGGGGGCACCTGATTGTCATAAGGCTTTCTAGGCATAACAGTCCTTACATCACAAAAGCCTTTGATTTATCAGTACAAAATCAGAGCCATGGGCAGTAACAGGTCTTGCTGGCAATTTTCCAGTGGAACCATGTGGTCTCTAGGCCAGCTCCCCTTTGTAGGCACTAGTCCAGCCCAGTCTAGAATGAACACAGGTTTCATATGAGGCTACCTGTCACAACTCCAGAGGTCTGGAGCTGTTGAGATGTCTTAAAGAGGACGTTCTGGCTTCTGTACAAGCACGAGGACCTGAGTTTTGGGAGGGGGTAGTATGTGGAGGGCATGTCTTTGCAATGAGGAAACCTCACTGAAGGCTCCTATCTGGTAGAGAGGCACCCCTGTTGGCAGAGGAATCTGTGGTCTTCAGCTCACAGAGGGGATGCACATTTCCTAGCTGTTGCTATGGGTATGGGAGGGAGGAGCAGAGGGCCAAAGACAGAACACTCTGTCCACAGTGACATGGCTCCTACGTGGCAAAGCAAGGACTTGAACCCAGCACATTTGTCCCTCAAACACACAATTCAGCCAGGTGTCACACTACATCGCTCCAAACCACAGAGATAAAATTGGCATTGAGTGTTTTTTTAAATAAAGTTGTTCAATTAAAAAAAAAAGAAAAAAAGAAAAAATAATTGGCATTGAGCTGTCCAGTGACCAAACAGCCACTGGAAGAGCCAAAGGAGGTGGCTATGATGTGGGTGACCCCTAGTAGCCATCTTTAAGGCCACCTGGGAAAAGCCACATAAACTAAAGGATGTTAGGATCATCTATAAAAAGAAACTACCCTACGTTGTCTTCAGGTTCTGGCTCATTAGAGTCCTCCAGGGTCACTCCTTGCCACCCAAAAGCTTTTGGACTCCAGCATGTGGTGACTAGGAGACAGCAAAGTACAGAATGTTGAGAAATAGACAGGGTGGAGGGGCTTCAAGGGGACGTGTGGAAGAGAGAGGACCTCTGAGTGAGTGTTATTCTGAGATAGATGGAAGGGTACTACAGGGATTAAGCTGGGATAGCCCCTGGGGCTCTGAACCGAACCTCCAAAGAGGATCCCTGACCTCTGAGAGGAAAGACAAGCTCATTCAAGCAAACTGCAGAGGATGAGACATGCTGGACAAGAGATAAGAGATGTGAGGGGTGAGCTTCCGAATGACCCAAGGGCATGTTCTCTATAAAGTGGCACACTCTCGGGGACAGAGTCACCTAGTAGCCAGAGTGAACGGATGCCCCTGGGGCCACACGGAGGCTATTGTCTTTTCATTTTCTTTGTACTGAGACAGACCAGAACTGAGTAACCCATTGAGGGACCCAACCCTAGGAAGCAGAAGCTGAACATGCAGATGTGTGCCTTGGAAAACCAACCCTGTTTACCTACTGCATCTACACATAGCCTCAGAACACTTCTCAGTCCAGCCCTCCAAATGCTGAAAGAGCTAAACAGATGAAGTCTTGCTGTCATCCCTGGGAAGCTGAGACCTTTCAGCGCTGGAGTGCCAAGTGCCATGTTGGGAATGTGGCTCAGAGTGGTACTTGCCTTTAAATCCCATGAGGCTGAAAGATGACAAATTCAAGGCTTGTCTGTACTATACAGTTTGAGGCCTGTCTGACAGAGCAGAAAGAACTTACCTCAAAATTTACACACACACACACACACACACACACACACACACACACACACACACACAGCTAAAGGCTCTGTGGTAGACCATGGCAGATCGGTTACCTAGCATGTGCATGCCTGTACTAAGTCAGGAACACTCAAGAGAAGACAGCAGATAGTTGGCTTAAAGGAATAGAAGCAAGCAAAAGCCAGGGGATCGAGGTTCGAGGACTTTATAGAAGCAGGGTCTGCAAATCTCAGTGGGAAGGGAAGGAAAGGGTGTTTCCAACTCAGTATACACTCAGTGCAGGGAGAGGAGGCAAACCCAAGGCCGAGGAAGCCCTTTGGAAGGAAGCAAACCAGCACCTGAACCTTCCACAATGCCTGAGCAGAAATGTTTGGAGCAGCCAAGTGCATCTGGAGGGGCTCAATGAGAACAGAGGAAAATGGGCTCTGCTGCCAGATGCAGGGAAAGTTCCTGCATTTGGAGATACCCCCCTCCCCGACCAGGTCAGCAGGGGCAGCCCCCAATCCCAGGGAGTGAGTTCCTATCTCCTCTTTAGGCTCATTAAGTTTTCCCTGACACCAGCATCTTCTATCCTCCCGAGATCCTGAGTTAGAGGCCACACACCCTTGGGACACCTCTGCAGTTTAGAATGCTTGCTGGGAGGTGAGAGATAGGAAGGTCAGACACACTCCTTTCCTGGGAGCTTAGGGTCGACTCTCTCAGCCCCCTATTTAGAGGCTAAAAGGGATGAGGGGCAAAGGCAGAGCCATGTACCCATGCCTATAATGGCTGTTTGTGGCTCAGGAGCCCAGTCCCTGCTTACCTGAGCTCACTGTGGAGATGGGAAAGAATCCACATTAGGTCTCCCTTCTAGATACAGTGAATTTCTACCCTAAGCATTTCTGTCATAATCTTGCTGACCTCATCCACCTTTATGACCCAGGCTCAGGTTCTGTCAGCTCCCCTTACCTCGAACAAGTTCTCAACCCTAACTGCAAAACAAGGAAGCCAGATCCTCCAAGCCTGCACTGGCTGCCGTGTCCTCAAGAGCCACAGCAGGGGCCAAACAGTGAGATCTGCGTGCACTTAGCAAGTGCACGGCAGGTTGGGAGGACTCAATATGGAACGGAAATGTAAAGCATCTGCCCCATGAACCCAATAGATTATCATTCCGATACACGATCAATGTGGAACAGTGTGGCAGGTCCCAAGAGGGTGTGGTGAGAGCACAGGAGTGTAAGGGCGCAAGCACCCAGCGTCTCTCAGACACAGGCGTCTGATCTGAGTTCACACAGGAAGCACAGGCTGAAGCAGGCTCCAAAGAGGCCAGAACACAGGATCTGGAGAAGGGGCACAGCTGCATACGGACCACAGGTGCAGTGTGGGAAGCCACTGTGAGGGCCAGGAGAGCTCCAGCCCAGGGCACTGGCAGAGGCTGGTCTATGATGTGGCTAGGAAAGGAGGTAATGGCCAGAGGGCAGCAGCTTCCATGTTAGGCTGACTATGCCAAACACACAGTAGGCACTTCCAGGAAGATACCAGCCAAAGAATCTCCCAAGGGTGACCAAGTCACGGATATTCCTAGGTCTGTAATTCTCTGGTAGCTCACCTCCAGCTCGCTTTCCCTTGGAAGAGGACAATTTATTTATTCATGAGCATATACACACTCCCACCAGGCAGCCAGTTCCTGCACACCTCACTTCTAATTATAGCAAAAATTTCAATAACGCTGCAGGGAAAAGCCAGGTTTCCAATGACCCTGATAGTGGGTGTGGGCCCCTTGTCTTCATCTCTGGGCTAAGGAGGAGCATAGTGCAGTCCTTTTCCAGTCACATAAGCAACGCTGCCCACGAGCGTCTGTGAATGGCAGTCAGCCTGGGGACCCTTTGCTGCACCTTGCACTATGACCAGATGCACCACCTCCCTGGCTCTGCATACTGGCTTCCTGTTTCAAGGGACAAACAGAGCCAGAGAAACCAAGCCAAAGGTGGTGGGCGGTTCAGGAACCCAGGAAGTATCTGCTCTGTGAGACTGGATGAAAAGACAGAACAGAGTAACTCTTGGGTACCTGGCAAGGAAGGGGTGGCTCTGATGATAGAGGTGAGTAGACACTGGGGAGAGTGGCCATGATAAGGAGGAGAAAGTCCTGCATGGTCTCTGGGCAAAGGGGGCGGGGCAAGAAAAAGGGCGGAGCTAATGCAGTCACTGGGAGGGGAGGGGCAAAGATGGAAACAGTGTCAAGTCACACCAAATCTGACCAGCAGAGGGTGCCTAGGTGTGAGACCCCCCACCTCTAAGCTGCAGGGGTGCTTAACAATACTAGGCATAACCTTGTTGCACCCACCAGCTCAGTCAGCTTAGGCCTTTCTCTCACCCTGTTCAGTTCTGGCACTAAGGCTACAGGGCCAGTCCAGGCAGCAGCTACTGTGGTATTGAGTTGCCAGGTTCATTTTCCTGCGGTCCTCTCCAAGGTGTCCTCGGTGGAGAGCCTCATCCTCCTGCTAGACTCAGGGATGCTCTGGGACCCCAGTTCAGAACCCAAATGCCCTAAGCGTAACTCCAGCTTACATGCTCCCTTGGTGGCTATGACTCCTAGAAGGTTGAAGTTAAAGATGCCCAGGGGCTCTGACCCTCCTGCCCGACATGCACTGAGCCAAACTGTCCTGTCATTTAGAAAGCCACTAGAGGAACACATAACCCTGCTGTCACTCCACACTACAAAAGAACTACAGCCCGTACCACCCCCTTCACTGACGTCAGCTCACTAGCAACCACAATGGTCTAGTCACTCAGTAAAATGTCTCCAGGGCAGCCCCTGTGTGCCAGGCACTGGGACCCAGCTATGAAACATTTGTCTCGCCTGCATCTACCCTTAACCTACTTTACAGTGATGAGCCTGAGTTCAGAGGGAGGCACTGACTTCCCAGAGTCACTTGGGTGATAGCCAAGAATGAGACCTCTCCCTGCTGCAGGTGCTGACCACAACTACGGACCCCCACCCCCACCCACTGTTTCTAGGACACAGAGGTATTGATTACCAGCCCTACCTTGGAAAGGGTTTCTTTTCTTTTTCCACCAAGGATCCCCCCACCCCCCACCTTTTAAAGAATAAACTTGAAGCCATTCCCATGATTAATTACCAGCTGCCTAATGCTCTGCCACTGGCAATTTCTGGAAAGGGAATGAATTACCTTGAAAAACATCCGAAAAGAGAACCCACCGTGAAGGAGAATCGAAAAGGTTACCTGGCAGTCTTCTAGCTGGACTGGACTGGTAGGCCCCATTTGAGGGGGGCAGGGTGGCTGGCTCTATCAGAGAGGGGCACATGCAGCCTATTGGGAAGTAGGGCAACGCCTATAGCTTCCTTCAGAGAGCAGTATGGGGAGGCTGAAGCAGCAGAGATAGGGGTTGCTTTCCCTGCATCCATATAGACTCTCCTTAGTCTCTGTCCTCTGACATCACATGTTGCTTAATTCCTACAGATCTCAGTTCAAATCTCCACTCCGCCACTTATAGCTCAATGGGTTTTGTTGTTGTTGTTTGTTTGTTTGTTTTTAACCACAGAGCCTCTGAAAAATAAGACATAATACAAACCTCCTCTAGGGACTCTGGGAGAGGCAGGGGATGGGAGGGGTTGTACATGTATTCTAAGTGCACAACCCAGCTATCAGAAGAGCAAAAACCTAACACCACTAGAGGCTTCTAGGCATTTTAACCGGCCTGCCTGCCCTGATGGTGATGTTCATGCTCATTTTGGGATAAGCACACTCGCTCTTGCCGACCTACAGTCATACTGCTGGGAAGCAGAGATCTGGGGTTCCTGCAGCAGAAAGGGCATCCAGTCCAGGTGCTCCAGTTATCCTGCTGCTGACCAGCCCCACCCTGGGGCTCCTGGAACACTGTACTTCACAGAAAAGCTCCAGTCAGCTGGGCAGGGATCTCTTCTCTCCCAGAGTAGTCCAGGGACATGTTGTCCTGAGACAAAGGGCTCTGGGCCAAGGAGCATCTGTGTAAGGCTTCTGAACCCTCTGTGTTGAGAGCCAGAGAGCCAAAGAGTAAATAGAGATTACACAGGTGTCTTTGGTGTAGAGCCAACTGTGATCAACTCTGAAATGCCATCCTGGGATGAGACACTCTGGTGTCCTGGCCGGAAGCTGTATGCTGAGGCTTGGTCCCCAACAGTCTCACAAGCTCCCTGAGGGATGGCCTGTTTGTAACTATCCTGGTACTGGCAGGTCCTTAGAGGAAGGGTATGTGGGGAGGAGGGCCTCATGTGCACATCTCCTGTCATGCCACTCCCATTCGACAGACATGTAAACTGAGGTATAGAGCTCAAGGTTCCAGTGGACAAGTGCCAGTGACACTTTGAAGCTCGCAGTGGTCATTGTGGCAGTGAGCATGCCTCTTGGCCATTCAGGTCACTTTTTGGGGATACCTATGTCCCATGGGTGTTCAGGGGCACCACTGTGTTCATAGTGTTGCTGTGCTGAGGCTGGGAACGTCAGGCCTGCATCCCGGCATGGCACTCTCCAGCCTGTCTCAGCAGCTGTATGAGAAACATCAAGCCAGAAGCTATGGAGCATGACCTGAAGACACAACGGCGTCCAGCAAAGGTGGTGGCACTGGACCCCACTGTGAGAGCTGAGAAGGCGCAGTGTGGCGCAGACTCATATTAGGACCCCCACAGCCCCGCCTCTGGGAGCTATAAAGCAGAAATGTGCACCTACCTCAGTGAGCCAAGAGTCACTAGTGTTCGTGTGCTGGCCAGCCACTCACAGCCACTTCACTCACGGTCCATCCTCCTGCAATGAGAGGGCGTGGTTAGTGTGTCCAGCTCCGGTAGGGCCTCCAATGCTAAGCACACTGCCACAACTGATACCAGAGGAAAAGGCTAGTAGGCAGGAAAAGCTGACAGACAGGAGCTGCAAGGGGTGTGTCATGGGGTGAAAGGCAGTACCAGACACCCCACCTCTGCAGACTTCAGTCTCCCTGTCTGATGGATCTCTATCCATTAGAGAAAGTAGTGACACTTACTCATTCACTCAACAAACATGGCATGAACGCCCAGGCTGTGACAGTGATTGGTTGCTGCTTCAACAGCTAATGACAGAACACTGAACCTAAGCAATGTCTGATGTAGAGAAGTGAGGGGCCTACACAACAGGGACTCAAGGGGTGGAGGGGGTGGGAATGGGAAGTTAAAGGGTGAACCAGAAGGGCAGGCCAAGATTCAGGGAACAGAATCTGTGTAGAAGGAACAGTAGAAGCAACGTTTCTAGATTGTGTAGAGGTGTGAGGGTGTAGAGGTATAGCGGTGTAGAGGCATAAAGAATGGGAGACATGAGCTTCTGGCAGAGATGAAGGGAGAGTAGGGGTGAGTAGCAATGGGCAGAAACAATTAGAGGGAGAGGGATCCTAATTCCAGTGTGGGAAGAGTTCCCATGGCTGCTGAGAGAGAAGAGCTTGGATGAGAAGGAGGTAGGGAGACCAGCTGGGGGCTGCTCCATGATCTGGGAGGGCAGAGCAGTTAGCGCTGCTGCTGGTATTGGTGATGTGGGGCAAGGTTATGTTTACTGTGAGGCCTCTGGCTGCCCCCCACGCTCCCTGGAGATCATAGGTACCCAGCAGGCTCTCTGGTAGGGGGAGAGATACAGAGCCCCAGCCATTTCAGGTTCTGGCTCTGGAAAAGCAGTTCTAAGGGTGGAAGCAAGCGTTGTGCCTCCCTGGGCCAGTCCTAGGAATGCTGGCTACAGGGTGGCTTGCCTCTTGGAGCAGGGAGGCCTGGCTGACTGTAGGACAGGGTGCCAGCCCTGCATCCTGGCTTCTACTCCTGTCTGGCCTAGGCTCTCTCTCACTGCCCAGCAGAGAGAGCTACCAGAGACTCCTGAGCTCTGGGGTTTAGGGAATGGTCTCTAATCAGAAGAACTTGATTCAAACCCCAGGTTCACCCTATCTCTAAATATGTGTGTCTGCCATATAGTTCTTAAACCTCCCTGCCTATTTTTTTTTAATTGTAGGGACATAGGTGTATGTGTCCTTATGAAACACAGACTGTATAAGGCCCTGAGTGCATATAGGGTGTGGACCCTTGTCTATTAGAGCAGACACAAATCACCCTGTATAGGCCAATGCAAGGTTCTATACAGCAGAGAGTCCCAAGACCACCAGTCAAACCAACGGGTTACCTCTTAGACTCTATCTCCAAGAGTCCCTCTACTTTGAGAACATGGTCCTTGGTTACTGTAGCTGCGATGTTCCATTTTACAGAGGAGAAAACTGAGGACCAGGGTTTCGTACACAGCAGCCACTGGGCTGGGCTGGAAAGGGAATGGGCCTCTTGCTGCCTGCCACCCACAGCACAGGCGTTTCCTGAAGTCTAGCTGGCCAGCGGAGCCGCTGACAGAGAGAAAATGATTATTTTGGCAGGGGAGACAGAACCGGAGTGGGAAAGGCCTTGCTCATTTGGTGGGTGTTATCCAGGCCTTAAGGATGAATGCCTGCCAGGCCTGCTGCTCAGGGTGCACGGCTTTTACTCGGGCACCTGGATCAGTACAGACACATGTTCCCATCCCCTGCAGCCCTAGTACCACAGGGTTAGATGTGTGCAGAGGGGTGAACAGGCCGGAGAGGGAAGTGGGGAAAGTGGAAGACACCGAATTTGAGCCCTGGCCTGGGTCAGGGCTGTGAGCCCGCACAATATCTGAAGAATATATATCTGAAGGGAGCTAGAGAATGGCATTTATTGAATCCATACTGTGGGGTCACGGTGGCTGGAATTAGCTTTAGAAAAATGCTCTTTAATTTATTGTTCAAGGCCCAGAGAAGTTCCCTAAGTTCCTAAGGTCAAGCAGCTACTACAAAGTTAATAAACAGAACAGGCTGGCTCTGGAAGTCACTCAGTAGCCCTGCTCTGAGCCAGTGGATCGGAGGCCCCTCGCCCTACAGGAGGGGGCTCACATAACCAGGACCCTGCATGAGGCTATGGCCACAGAGAGACATGGTGCCTGTCCCACTCAGACTTGCTAGTGTCCTCTGCTCTGGCTCCCAGCCTGCGTGAGCTTGGACACCTAGGAAGGCCAAGGACAGAAGACAAGAGGTAACTTGTCCTTGGCTGCTCCCAGACAGTACAAACCGCAGGGTAAATAGCAGGTCTGAGAGGCACTGTTTTCTTCCTCAAAGGCCTTTGGTATCACAGAGGGTTGTGGGCAGTAGGCGCTCACCCTGGTTTCCTGTGGATGGAGACCCATGGGGGGTGGGGTGGGGCTGAGACTCCAACCACAAAGCAGCTTCCACCAGTGACAGAGAAGGCCATACAGAGCCACGCCCATCTTGGTGAGCAGGATTCCAAACCCCCAGACAGGGAATGTGGTTGTGGAAGGTTCCAGCACAGCTAGAGAGGGCGCATACCCTGGTCTGTCTTGCACAAGGCAGAGATCACTTGAAGATGGGACTGTCCTAGGGCCAAGATAGATTCCCTCAACCACTGCCAATTTACTATCTTCACCTATTCCAAGGATCCCCAGGAAGAACTGGGGGTTGTTATGGTGGAGGCCACAGTCTGGATTGGAACCCTGGCTTGGCCTCTGTGGTTACATCAGATGGGTAGAGCTGGGTCAAATCCCTGTTTTTTTCTATTTACTGCTGGGTTGTCTTGAGAAAGTTACTCAGCTTCTCTAAGCCCCTATCTCCTTTCTAAATATGGGATAACATTTGTTCAAGCTATTCACCTGCAAGGGAGGCTGGTGTGGATCTTGGCCTAACCATGAGCATACATACCCAGACCAAGAGTAGATAGATAGCCAGTCCTTACAGTGTGTGGGGCAGTCTGGCCTGCAGCCCTGAGGGCTGAGTTAGACATGAGGTGCTCACAAGATGTGCAGAGTTCTGAGAATGGCAGACACAGTACCATTGGGGAGCACAGAACTGCTCCAGTCTCAAGTGGCTAAGTGGGCACGGAAACTCCATCACATGGGGTCACCCATTCCCAGAAGACCTGGTACAATGACCTGAACCTCCCTCCCACCCCCAATTTTTGGTGCCTGATCTGGATAGAGAAGTCACCCTACCTCCCACTTTACAGAGGGGCCAAGTGCTGCAGAGCTGATATGCCAAAGGCTGGGGGTGTGGAATGGGTCTCCTTCTTGGGTTCATCCAGACTCTTCATGGGCACAAGGATTTCCTCAGCTGGGAGATTTGCATCGACACACATCCCCTGAGGTGACCCTGAGCCCCGGCCATAGTCTCTCCTTGGAGGCTGGGGCTGGCTCCAGAAACAAGGCAAATATTTACCCCAGATGGTTGTCCAACCTTATCTGAAGCTCTGCCTCCTGCATTCTTGGAATACATGTTTCCTGACCTCACACTCACTGAGCTGAGCTGTGGCTTGGGGATCTAGACTGGGATAGCCCGGCTCAGGCTCCAGAGCTAGGGGGAGCCAAGGTCTGCCAGCTGGAAGGCTAGAGCTGCCTCAAACCTTCCCCTTATGTGCCCACAAGGGATGTTCCAGGATGTTCTTGGAGAAGTGCACATTGGCAGGAGCCACCCACAGGCCTACCACAGACTTCTGGCCAGTGGCTAGCTTTGTCCAGAAAGGGGTAAGGATGAGATCTGTGTTGATAGCACTGGAATATATGATTCAGGGTGAGTGACAGAAAACACACATACACAAACAGACACAGACAGACAGACAGACACACACACACACATACACACACTCACACACACGGTGACTCAGTCTACTACCCAAAGGATCCTCCCACCTGCTAGCCCTTCCTCAACAACTCCATGAGCTCCTCTCTCAGCCCTGGGCATGGCCCTGGGTCCGATAATGGGAAGACCCCATTAAGCAGACCTAAAATTGTACATCTCAAAGTGAAAGCCTTTGGCCAAAAGAAGCAGAATTTTGAGGTCCCACTTCACAGTGCACCTTCAGCATTATTGTCATTGTCCCATGGACCCAGGCCACCTTTACTCACTGAAAGGCCACTTGCATAATGCTGCTGCCTTCATAGAGGTGTTCCTCCCTGCCCAAGATTTTTCTAGAGCTTCCAGAACATCTAGAACGCCCAGTGTTTCTCTTTGCATAATTAGAGCTGGGCAGCTATCTATATTTTGGGCCATGAAGGCCACAAGGAAGGACTTGGCTGTCCTCATTTCTGGCAGGGTGGAGTTGTAGCATGGTTGAGAACTACTCAGCATCTCAGATCAGATTCTGCGGTACCTCACTGGCCTCCAGAAGCAGGTGACAAACAGATGGGCTGGTGGCTCAGTTTGGGGACTCATGGACAGGGATGCCTGAAAGCAATCATTAGGAGGCCTTTGGTCTAAGAACTGCTCACAGACTCTCAAGCAGCCCAGGGAAACCTGTTGTCAAGCTCTGGCCCGCATCAAAGCCGGGCCAGATGCTCTGACCGGGGAGTCAGAGAAAGAGCAGAAACAGTGGGCTGACTTCCTGGGTAGGTGACAATTTCAGACCAGAGCAGTTTCCTGCCTCCTGGGTCCCTAGAGAGGCCTCTGAGCAGGAGGGAACATTCCAAGGTGTTCATGAGATGTGCAAATTGGCAGGAACCACCCACAGGAGAGACTGCCTATGACACTCGGTTCATACTCTAGAGCCATCAGGAATCCAAAGTTGCGGTGCTAGAGGAGAGTCACTGAGCTGTCCACTGACTTCTAAGCATTGTCATCCTCTTGTTTTCTCCCTTGGAAATTTCCTTCCTTTCTCTAGCAAATAACCAGGGATGACACATGCAGGAGGGGCAAAAACAGAAGTGAAAGAAGGCAAAAATGCTGAAAGCTGGTATCCAGCACCTTCCCTGCCTTACAGGGGGCTCCTGCTTCCGTTATGAGCTGAAGGGAGAAGGTAGGTGGATGGATGGTTCCAGGGTAAAGGGTAGTGTGGTGTGTGTGTGTGTGTGTGTGTTTGTGCGTGTGTGTGTGTGTGTGTGTGTGTGTGTGTGTGTCTGTCTGTCTGTCTGTCTGTCTACCTGTCTGTCTGTCTGTCTGTCTGTCTATTCATACATCTAACCAGTCCATCCATCATCCATATGGGCCTGGGATTACACTAAGGCTTGGAGGCACACCACCTCGGGCTTAGGCTGAGTTTATCAGTGGAGGGTATCTCCTAGAACAGAGTCCCAGGGCTGAGATTGTAGGCCTAGGGGTATCAGGGAGAGAGGCAGCTATATGCGTGAGACAGAGGCTCAGACTAATTTCATCCCTGTAACCCTGACTTGCTGTGGTTTAGGTGACCCAGCACCATCTTGCAGAGAACCTTGCTGGTCAGAAACTCCTTGCTCACCCTGAATATTGTTCCCAGGCCCAAGGGGGTGATTCTGCCCATTCTATCTGTTTCTCACAAGTGTTCTGACCATGGGACTCACACATAGCTTTCTGTTCTTTGCCCAAGACACCCTTGCTTCTGAATGTGGGGCTTGTCCAGAGAGAGGAAAAGTCCTACCCAAGATCAAACAGGGTGAAAGAGAACCCTAAAGTTAGAACTGACTTTCCTCTCCTGACTTCTGCACCACATCCCACGAAGTAAAAAGAAGAGGGATGGAAGACTCAGCTGAAAGCCCCCGAGTGCCATGGCTAACACTCCTGAGCAGCAGAGACCCACAGCTCTAGTATGTGGCTCCTCAGACTGGGGGGAGGGGCAGGCCCGCCTCTCTCTCCAGTCCATCAAAGAATCAATTTTTCCCTTGACCCAGCTCAGAACACATGACAGACAGCATGTGTTCTAGTGACTAGATGAGGGCGTCACCTCTGCCACTTCCTGAGCCATGTGGTGCTGGACAAGGACTTTCTTGGGGACTGCTTTCTCATCCATAAGAGGGCAGTCCTTGAGGGCCTTCCTGCACTGTAGAAGGTCATCATGCAATTCTGCTGCAGTGCTAAGAGATGCTTAGAGATATTTACTACAGCTGTAATAGGTACAGAAAGAGGATCCAGTTCAGTGGAAGGTCCCAGTCACTAATCACAGAAATAGAGATCCAGTTCCTTCCATGGCTGCCCCAGGAGCAGGTCCAGATTGTCTGTGCCAGGGTTGCTTGCTTCTGGAAGAAGGGCCAACTTCCCTTTCCACTAGAGCAGCCACAGGCTCTAGACAACCTCCAGACACACACTGGACAGGAGTTCCCTTTTGTGCAGGCCATTGCAACCTACCTTAAGGATGCCATTGCAACCTCTCCTTTTCTAGGGGCCATGGTCTTGCTCAGAAGGGCACTGGTCTGGGGTGGCCAAAATATGGGTCTTGGAACCCACTCAGAAACTTTTCACCCTCAATGCCATAGACCATAAAAGAAATTTTATCTCTTAGCTTTGCTTGCTATCCCTCTATTCTACTGATGACCTGGGGATGCTCAGGAAGAGAATCTTCCCCTACCTCTGGGACCTTCAACCTGGTGCTTTAACAGCCTGGCAGCAGCTCTGAGAACAATTCTGTAGGTCCTTGGTCTGAACCCGCCATCTTAATTAAACAGGAGACAGGAACACAAAGATGCATGGAGAAGTCCCCCATCGTGTGTGTGTGTGTGTGTGTGTGTGTGTGTGTGCGCGCACACGCGTGTGTGTAAGGGGTAGGGAGCAAGTAA
This sequence comes from Micromys minutus, assembly GCF_963924665.1. Lineage (NCBI taxonomy): Eukaryota > Metazoa > Chordata > Mammalia > Rodentia > Muridae > Micromys > Micromys minutus. The sequence goes on from NC_137981.1 coordinate 32,943,802, forward strand.
GGAGCCAGAGAGCTAGTCTTGACTCACAAATAAGCAACTGGTCCTTCCAGACTTCAGTCTCCTCATCTGAAGCCATGGATGTATTAAGGCCTGGATGAGTTGGCTTCAAACCCACGAATGGTACAGAAAGTTCCAGAAGCTTCAGCACTGGGAACTGTGTGTTCTCCATGAATTCCACCTCCACCCTGAGCAGTCACATTCCCGACCAGGCAGGCATCCCTGGAGGACTCTGGCCACATGTGCCTGGAAGTAGCATCTGGAGCCCAGGTTTATAAACTCCAGACAAAAGAAAGCCCTGTTCTTGTTAGGGTTCTAATGTCACCCCAGGTCTGGATAGAATCCTGCCTCTCCTGTGGCCTCAGCTTTTATGGCCCGGAGCTTCAGTTTCCTTAGTGGTGTGACTAGGAGAGAAGGTATTATTGGGGATCCAACCTTTTCTTTCCCCGTGTGGCCAGTGAGTCTTGCAGAGACAGCTGAAGGACTAAAGAAGACAGGGTCATTGCACCTCACCCCACAGTTTGTCCCCAGGCCCTTTACCAACTCAGCGTTTCCCACCCATGCCTTATTTGACCAGTGCTGGAGTTTGTGTCTAGCCTTTACCTTTTCCTAGCCTGGTCTAGCTGCCTCTCATTCCCTGAAGCTTCCAGGTGGCCAACTGCTGGGGAGGAGGGATGATGTTTACTCAGTTGGCTGGAGGAGAAGAGCACTGAGCAGGATGCTGGGCAGAGAAGGGCATCCCTGACCTGCTTTACCGTGCATGGCCAGAAACTAGCTAGGCATCCCTTCCTGGGTGCCCTAGACCCAGCCCTGGAGGCTGCCAGTGTGTCAGCCTCTGCATCTTCCTGCACCATGGATGTGATGTCAACTCATCATTTCTGAGCCAGGGCACAGCCAGTACAGGTTGCCTCCCTTTCCTGGAGGTGCCTGTGATCCTTAGTAGCATGCCAGCCAGCCCTTCTTGCAGGAATAAGCTGCCCTTCTCTGCAGAAGCTAGGATCCCCCCCCCCATTTTTTTCAGGAGAGGCTCTCTTCCCGCAATTTGAAGGCAGTGTCAGGGTGAGGAGCGACACCGTCACCTGCCCATCCATCCTTAGGACTGACAGAACACACACCCGGTGGGGTCTGGAAGGCACAAGGATATTGTTTGAGGTGAGTAGTCTCTCTGTGCTGTTCTAGCACCTAATACTAGGCTTGCAAACACCCCACTATTATGGTTTGGATATGTCCCCACAGTCTATGTGTTCATGGCTTGGAGGTGGGGACCTCATGATGGCATTAGAGCGCAGTCTTGCTATGTAGCACCCTCTACCTCATTGAGACGCTCTCAGCAGATGCTAGCATTATACGCTAGGACTCCCCACCCTCCAGAAATGTGGGCCAAATAAACTCCGATTCCTTCTAAACTATCTGATCTCAAGTAGTTTGCTATAGCAATCGAGACAGAGCAAGGCAAGGACTTGTCTGGACACAAAGAAGCAGTGTTGCAGGCTATGTGTGGATTAAAGAGACAGTCAGCTGACACATGGTGCTTACTGTCCCCACCCGGGCCTAGTCTAGAGGTACTGTTTATACATATGAGTCCACTATTAACACACTTATACCGCCCCCAGCAATTCTATGAGGTGAAATGAGAAAAAATGGGCTCGGGTACTGAAGGCCACTTGCTTAGGGTAAGAGAGTAGCAGTACTGGACTGTCATTCCAAGGGTTCTTGGGGAGAGTAGAGAGGACAGCCACCAGAAGCTACCCAAACTAGAAGTGCTCAGCTTGCTGCAAGTTACACCTACGACCTGCCTCCTTCACTGGTCTGAGAGCTCTCAAGTGTCCATGGTCACTCCATTCCACTGCAAATAGAACTCAGGGATCGAGGGCACCACGCCAGAATGGGGGGGGGGGAGCTGACGCCTGGAGCCAGGCCTCCAGATTCTGGACCTGGGTTGTTTTGAGCTTTTGGACACAGCTTTGTCCCATCCAGAGGAGCAGCCCACATATGTGGGTGAGAAAAGAAAGGCAGCAGGAGAAGCCAGCCCAGCATGCAGTCTGATGACACACAAGCTCAGCAATGCTGACTCATAACCACGCACCCTGTGACTCCACCCACTACCAGCACTTCTGGGTTGTACCCAAAACTCGGTGCAACAGCCAGAGTGACTCCCACAAAGAGCAGAGAGCCACGGTTCTCTCTTTCTCTCTCTCTCTCTCTCTCTCTCTCTCTCTCTGTGTGTGTGTGTGTGTGTGTGTAAGTAACAATGGGATCCACCTAAGGGTGGTGGGGCAGGGAGACACCCAAAGGAAGAAGTGAGGAGCATGTCAGCCTGGGACAGCCACTCCAGTCCAAAGAAGAGACGGAGACTGGCCTAGCCTCCTGGTGATGTTTGTCTCTTCATGACTCAGGGGTTCTACGCTCAGTGCACATGCAGGCTTCTCACTGCCAATCTTTCTTCCCAAGAACCCATGACCAACCAGTCTAAGAACGTCAGGGGCACTGTGTCATCTTCCCTCTGCACATCTGTTCCTGGGAAGACTCTGGGCTCCTTGGTCACCCAACAACACCAAGCAATGACAAAGGCTCCCTGAGGCCAGACTGACAGTGTGGACCCTGAGGCTGAGAGGCTTCTGTGTTAGGGACTTCTCCTCTGTTTGTCAACAGGCACACGAGTTCAAGGTGCACCCTCTCCCCATCTCCCTTAACCCTTCCAAGTCTTAACCCACTTTTCCTTGGAGTCCTGGGTATCTGGTCCCTAGCAGCCTTGGGACCAGATACCCATAAACATACACTAAACTGGGCTGGCGGCCATCCAGCTTGGGGTGTCTCGGGTATCTGCCAGGAGGGAAGAAAATGGGGTAGAGAACCTTCTCACAGCACGCACAAACACACACATACATACATGCATGCACATGTACATGCTTATACACACACATACCCATACACTTACACATATGCATACATACACATACTCACACACACACACACACACACACACACATGTCTACATGCATATGTATACATATACACACACACACACTTTCAGGTCCACTGATCTGACACACCTACCTATGAAAGGTGGAGCTTAGACATGGTCCACCTGCTGGGCTGAGAGATGGAAAATGGCCTCTCCTCATGCTCAGGAGTGTGTGAGGAGCTTGTGAGGGGCCACCCAGGTCAGGCTGTTCCTCTGCTAAGAGCTTTATTTCATTGACTGCTTACTCTAGGCAGAGTGTCTACTCTTCCCTGGCTTTTTACAGATGATGACCAGAGTGGACAAGTGACTTTCCCGAGGGGACCACCAAACTGGTGGTAGATCCTGGACAAAGAATCTGGAATCTGGGCCTCTGGGTTACAGGCCTGCTCTGAGGTTTCTCCTATGGCCTGAAGGTCAGTGGTTGAAGGAGCCCAGTCATGCACATGCAGGGTGAGGGCTGGTGCAGGGAGAGAAGCCTCTACCCATGGGACAGCGTGGGAGGAGCGAGAGCAGGTCAGGGTCAGGGCACGCCTTCCTTTCTCAAGAGGGTATGATTCTTGGTGGTGGCTCCCATGGGAACAGGAGACGCTTCAGTCGGGAAGCTTGGGTGGGCCAAGGTAGTGCTAGGGTAGGGTTTCCTGTGGGGGTGACCCGTGTGCCTGTGGCCCTGGGGACAGGACACGCTTCATTGTACTTTATCCCTGGGCTCGACCCATCCTCCCACTTCCCCTGGCTTCCTGTCCCATCAATTCCACTGGGCCCAGGGGAGAGGGAGGGCCTCAGAGGCCGCTTCATAAGAGCTGATGCTTTCTGGAGACAGGACAGACTAGGAAGCCTGGCGGGCTTGGCCACCGTGGCCTCTGACCTCTGAGTCTCCGACCATTTAGTTTACAGGATGAGGCCATGATACAAGTACCACTGGGTTTCTTTCCTGGGCACACAACCTTGAACATGGCTGAACAGGGCCTTTGGGAATTGGCTTTGCCTATTGCTGACAGCTTAGACCACCTGACCAGCACACAGGAAAAGGCCCATGGAGTCACACAGCACACTTTGACTCTAGCAGTGTAGGTCACTCCAGCCCATTCTCTATGGCGTACAGGAGTCAGGGATATACCTACCCAGGCTGCGGGTAACAGTATAAAGGAAGTTGGTGGCCTGTCCTGGAAGCTTGGGGGATATAAACACAGCTCCCAGGTCCCCCTGGCTCCTTGTTGCTCCCCCAGCCAATGGGAGGCAGCTACATCGGTTCTTCATAAACTGTTAGACATCAGAGTAAGAAAGCTCTCCTAGGCAGCCTCTAGGCCTACAGCCTCTTTCGTTCATTGAGAGTGGGAGGGACCAGGGCTTCCCTGGATACCAGTTCTCCTTCTGTACATGGTAGCCCAAGTACCTCCCAAACAACAGTTAGCCCCAGCAGGCCTCTTGACTCTGGAAATTCTGACAAAGAGGGAAGGTGAATCTGCTAAGCTTTGGCAGAACTGATATGAGCCACACAAGCTGGCTGCCAGTTGTGGACAAGAGGCCGGATCTAGACAGTTGGGACTTCTGAGGCAGGAAGTTTGGGAGGGGCTCAGAGATGCTGAAGGCCAGTGGTCTGTGGCCTCAGACAAGTGGGGTGGAGGATAGAGGTCAGACTTTAGCCTGGCAGGGGACCAGCTCACTAGAACTACCAGATGACTGTGGGCAGTGGAAGCCCAACCTGGAGGCCCAGATGGCAATGTCGACCCTAACCTTGTTATTCTGTGCCTGCCCTGCTCAGCATCCACGTTCACATGTGACCAGTAAAATGGCAGCTACCAGCTACACCCGTCTAGATTTTCTCTGCACAGAGGCTCCCATTTATCTTCTTTGTGCTGAATATTGTACCCTTAAATGTTATCAGGGCTATGTATGGTGATGGCCTGGATGCTCTGAGGTGGCCCTTGGAAGCTCCTCATCTTGATACCCAGTACTGAGTGTCCTTCTCCCCCCCCAAGAGCCCAGGTAGCTGTATTTCAGTTCCTATACATAGCTGCTGCTTCTAATATGCCTTACCTTCTTGACCCCTTTGGCCTATCTGGGAGGCCGCTATTGATTTGTCCATTAATACCGTTAGGGCTGAATTTCCTGGAACATAGGGCCGGCAAGGACACATGCCAAGAAATGTTTGTCAAAGAAAGGAGAAGGGGAAGAGTCAGCCAAGAAGAGGATATAGACAGGAACACAGGTAGCTCTCCAAATAGGATTCTCCTCACTACCCAATGGCAACTACAGTTCTTCTCCTGGGCCCAGAAGAACGGCATAGTTCCTAGAAAGACCTGTGAATGTGGCAAAGATCGAGTAAGGCCCATTTCAGGACTGTCATGTCCTGTCTGGAGGGTTCGTGGAAGTCCCCAGATGTTCAGAGGTCATCTTGGCCTGCCTATCTGTCAGCTGCATGCAGCTGCTTTGACTCTACCTCCCTGGAGGAAAGGGCCGCTCCTCAGCTGGAAACACCTGCTCGGTCTTTGGTCCTCGAAGAATACAAGTCTCTTACCTGCCTTACTCAGCTCTGACCGTGGCTTCAACATCCTGAGCTACAGGAGGTCAGGCGGGGCAACTCATCATAGGGTCTTTACCGTGGAAAGGGATCCCAATCTTCCAACTGGAAGCAAACATGTCAGATATGAGGTTCCCTAGAGCTTCTAGAGAAACTCCTTACTTCCACACTGACCAGGACTTGACACACAGTAGGGACTTAAGATACATTCAGTGGCTTTCTGAGTATGTGCTGGGCCACAACAGTTGGAGGCAGTTTTCATATACCAACCCCCATCTCTGGCTAGGATGTGGCCTTTTGGATCTCGGCCTTGCCCGAGCTGCCAGCCTCTGCTGGGGCTGGGAGGGTTTCTGTGGTCAGATGGTGCAAGAGTAGGCTGGAGATGGTGTGTGCAGTGCTGGCCCCAGCCCAGAAGCTCTAACCCCTGGCTCAGGGCCCTCCACAGTCCCACGGCTCCCGGCCTCTGTCCTTTCTACATGAAGTCTCCTTGCTTCAGCTGGTCTGAACTGCTTGCTCAGATAAAGGGGAAAAGCAGCCACGTGATGGGCAAGGTGCCCTCACCCTCACATGCATGCGGGCATCTACAACCGCACGGTGGGCTAGTGGCAACAAGGCCTGGCGGGGCAGGCTGGGCCAGCTCAGGTTTTTAAGGACCAGTGGCCGGCGGCCTTTGCTCACTTGCTCTTTGCAAACGTTTGTTTTCTGCTTCCTGGCCATGCTGGATGGGAAGCCAGGACTGTGTGGTACAGAGGACAGGATGAGGAGGGGCACATACCCACCCAGGACTCTATATCTGCTGTTTCCCTTCCTCCCTCTGCCCGCCAAGGGCGGACTCATGCCAGGCAGCCCCTCTGGCTTCCAGCAACTCTCAAATAACAGAGAACCCCAGAGCCAGGGCTGAGGATGGGTGGAAGGCCCAGAAAGGAGGCCTCAGGGACTTGGCAACAGAATGTTAGTTTCATAGCTGGACTCTGGGGGTACCAGAGTTTGCCACCTAGCAGATGCGCCTCTAGCTTTGTGCTTTACTCATCAAAGTTCCATGGGACAAAGTCTCAAGACCCCCCCCACCCCAATTCTCTCTCTCTCTCTCTCTCTCTCTCTCTCTCTCTGTGTGTGTGTGTGTGTGTGTGTGTGTGTGTCTGTCTCTCTCTCAATCTCTCTCTCTCTCCTGTGTGTGTGTGTGTGTGTGTGTGTGTGTGTGTGTGTGTGTGTAGGGTCTGTCCTCTATATACTATCCAGAGACACTCTTACTGCCCTTTCTGGTGGCTGTGTGAGTCCCTGCAGCTAGTGTCCACCTGCCCTGGCTCGGGCCTGGCCTGGCTATCAGGACCTATCAGCCTAGAAGCTGTCTATAAAAGCAACCCTGAAAAGCCAGAGAAAAGCAGGAGGCATGGCTGAGGTTCCTAGATAAAAGTCATCTCCCTCTGGTCCCAGTAAGCTCTTCAAGGAAGTCACCTCAGCTACCCTCACTGTGACAGAGTACAAGGAACCCAGTCACTCTGCTTCACAGAGAGGGGTGGGGTAGGGGTGGGGCCACAGAAACAAACACTGACAAACCTGCCAATCAATGGTAGAGTCCATGGTTTTTATCCATGCCCCACTCCATGGCCCTGGGAGCTATTCACCCTAGTGTCGATCCAGGCCCCTTACCTGTTAAGTTCCTGAGCACATTTCCAAGGCCAGACCTTGTAACTTCATTCCTCCTCAGTCTTAGTGACCCTAGGAAGCAGTCCCTACATAGGCCTTGTTATGACATAAGGGTACAAGAAGAGTGGGGTTGGGAGAGAGAGAGAATTAAAGGAGAAGCACTCACTGGGTTAGAAAGATGGTTGGACAGTCCAGGAGGCAACAGAACAAGAGCTGGCTGTGTGGAGGACCCAGGATGAACTCAGAGACCGGGAAGAGCTGGTGGAAGGAAGAAGGGTGAGGGGGTGACTCAAAAAAGAAAGAGAGAACAGGAAACTATGAATGAGGAGGGGAAGAGAAAGAGAATGGAATGGAGGGCAGGTGAGGCGGCGCAGGGCGGGGGTGGGGTAGGAAGGTCAGCAGGGAGTGGGCGCTGGAAGATGGAGACACGGGAGAAAGCAAGCCTACCCACGGAACAACGTTAAATACCTAACAGGAGATGACAAATCAAATGGGAATTACTGCGGTAAAAACATAATTAGAAACTTGATTGAAGTTAAACAGAATTTACATAACACTGCAAATTAACTTTACACAACTATTCACTGGGAAGGCGAAGAAAAGGCATTTCATTAGTAATCTATATTTAAACAATGGGCACTGGAAAGCTTTTGGGTTCAGAGAAGGGTGTCTTCAAAGAGGGCAGGATTGCTGGAGCATTTGATGCAGCAGGTGCGGGGACAGAGTCCACAGCGGACTGTGCCTTCCCTTGGGGAGCAGGGCACCAGATGGGATTCTGAGGCTAGACTTGATTGCTGTGTGGTTCTGGGCAAGTGTCTTGCTTTCTCTGGCCCTCCATTTCCTCAACTCCACAATGAAAATGCCGAAAGGTGGTTTATATCTGGATATTCTAGAAGAACGTGGAAGATGGTAGGGCTTTTTTAAAACCCTCCTAGACTTGGGGTTCAGATGGCTAAGGGCCAAAGCTTCCCAAGCCCCCTCCCACAAATTAGCTTTGGCACCCTACACACTTTTTATTCTACAACCCTGGCTTACCAATCTGTTCAATGGCGATAAATCCAGCCCTGCCAGAGATCACGGAGGCAGGAGAGGATTAAGGCACAGACAGGTGGAGGGAGGCTTAAAGAAAGTGAGTCTGAAGGCCCGGGATTACTTGGGCATCCGCAGGGCACGTTAATTAGATTACCCACAGTCTCCTGCCACAGAGGCTACAGAGAGCCCCATAGCATCAAAGCAGCCTTGGCTGGCTTCCCTAATCCTAATGCGGATTCACAGGGCACCTCCTCTCCTTTTGTCCCAAGAGAGATGAGGGTCAGCAAGTCCTCACCTGGGTTCCATGCGCTTCTCAGACTCAGAAATGGGAGCCAACAGCTTTCCACTCCTGTCAGTGCCTGCTCCAGTTGAGGGCTGGCCTGGCTCCTGTGTCTAATATTCAAAGCTCCGTCCTACTAAGCCTGTACCTAGGCTGAGGTCACAGGCAGGGCAGCGTTTCTCTCTAAGGAGTTCCACGTTGTTCTGCCACACCCACCAGCCACCCAGCCTCAATTTCCAAAAGCTCTGGAGAAGGGGGTGGCATGGGGACCCACTGTTGTTCCCTCTGCCCATCTGTCTTGGGGCATATGAAGGACCTGCAGGGTCATTAGAAAGAAAGGAGATGGCTCAGGGATTCTGAGTGTGTGCTGGGTTCAGCTCATTGCCAGCATGTGGTAGCTTCCAAAGTCCTGCTAGGGTAGGGGTGGGGTGTGTGTGTGTGTATGTGTGTGTGTGTGCTCCTCCTCCCCATGACAGCAACAAGTACTCTTTTTGTATCTCACCAGCCTTGCTCTGGCCCAGAGGAGACATACTGAGACAGAGCCTAGAAAATGACCATGGGATAGATCACAGTCCCCAGACTACTGGGCTGGCTTTCTGACCCTTTGGCAGCCCCGGAAAGTGGCTTTTTAAAAGTAGAGATCAGCTCCTGCCCAGGGATGTGATAGAGGTCTTTCTCTTGCACTGCCTGCTCAAGCCATGCAACTTGGACAAGTGCTACAGGGATGGGGCATAACTTTGGACTCAAGAACCCTAGATGGGCAGAAGGTCAGAACTGTCCAAAAGGAATTTTCAAGGAGTGAGAAATTGACTAGAGAAATACACATGGTTAGAGGCCTGGCGGGGCCTCAACAAACGTAAAGACCAGGACATAGGCTCACGGGCAGCCCAGTGGGACCCCTAGGGTCCACTCCACCTGTGTAGCAGGAGGAAGCCTCTAGTCTCTTCTCTCTCTCTGGAAGCCATCTCTGAATACTGTTTCCCTGTTAAGGACTCTGAGCCTCTGTGTGTTTCCTCTGTTCCCTCTGCATCTAGGTGTCCTTCCCTGCGCCCCCATTCACCTCCCTCTGACCACTTAGAGCTGACTCTTTCCTCCTCTGTCTCCCTGACTGCTTCCTCCTGACATGACATCCATTCCCGTACCCTCCCCGTCTGTCCTCCTCCCCAGGGCCAGATGGCTGTGACTCAGACTCAGACTCCTGGCCTCCACACTCTCTCAGGGTGACCTCATTGGCTACGTCGGCCTGCAACACCAGTTCTAAACAATTCCCAAAATGTGCCTCCCCAGCCGCAGCCTCCCTTTTCACTCAGCTCTAGCTGCTTCCTGGTTCTGCCCTCTGTGGCTCAAAGGTGCAGTGCCTCCTCCACCCATCCAGAGTGCCTGCTTGGGTACCACTCTGAACTCCCAGCAGTCCAGAGGCTGGGAAAATGTCAATCACTTTTCTCCTCTGGCTCTGTCCCAAATCTACCAGTCTGCCCTGACCCATCCTTGATCCACAGGGTCCCTCATCTGAGTCCACAGCAAGCCCGATGAGGGTGTCTGCAACATTTAGACAGGGAAGCAACTCATCTCTTCCCCAGTATCTATCCCCTGTCCTAGGACCTGGCAACACGCCTCCAGAGTTCATACTCCTCAGTTTCTGCCACCACCTCTCTTTATTTCCTGTCTCCAGTGGAGACCCTCCTCCCCCTCCCACTGCCCTAGCTTCCAAACTCACAAGAGGCCCCCTCTTGAGCTACATCAGAGCCCCCTGCCCCGTGCTGCATGACACCTCTCTTTCTTGCCTGCATCTCACTTCTTAAAACCCAGCCTCAAGCAGGTGACAACCCAAGTTCAGTCCACATGCTTGTAGAGACCTGCACATGTCCTCGATTGTGAACAAACGGGCAAGCAAATGCATAAATGTTACAAACAAAATACCAACATCACCTGACACACGGTATTCTCACAATCACTCGCTGTCCAAGTCTCCTCGAAAGCATAAAAACCACTGTCACAGGACAACCAGTGAGTTGTACCCCTGTTGTTTGTCCCCCATATCAAATGCCCCTACCGCAGAACCAGCACCCAGCCCTCCTCCCCTCCTGATAGGGTCAGACACTGCACACAGCCTTGAGGATCACCTCATGGGAGTAAGGATGACTCTGAGATCCGGAGTCTGCATGATGTGCACTCCTGGGGCAGGGCTGGAGCTGCTCTTCCGGAAGCCACCTGTGTATGTCTCTGTGTGGGGATGTGCACATGAGGGTACCTCTGGGTACCCATGGAGCCTAGAGACCAGAGTCATCGTATTCCCCTAGCATTGCAGGCAGCGTGAGTGCTGGGAAGCAAAGTTAGGTAAGAGTAATATCTGCTCTTAACCACTGAGCCATTTCTATAGCCCTTCTTTATTTGATTTTTGCATGTGTGTATGTGCACACTTGGAGAAGCTGAAGGTCAGTGCTGAGTGCCTTCCGTATTCACTCTCCATCGTCTTTGCTTTTGAGACATGGTCTTACTGTGTCTTACCAGCTCCGGAACTCACTATGAAGACCAGGATAGCCTTGAATTCATGAAAAGATCCGCCTGCTTTTGCCACCCTAGTGATGGGGTTAAAGACGTCCGCTATTGCACCTGGTTTTCACACCGGTTTTTTGAGACAGGGTCTCTTACTGAACCGGGAGCTCACCAGTTCAGCTAGACTGACCAGGTGCTGAGCCTCAAGTTGTCTCCATCCCTCCATCCTCCAGACCCAGCGTATAGCAGAGGAGAGCCACAGATAGTTAGGCATTTCTAGTGTGTTTCTTTAATAAACATACAACATAAATCAACAAAATAAAATGTATGCTCTTTCTGGTTTCAGTTTTAGAATCTGGTCACAAATGTCTAACATTTCCCGGGGCCAAGGTTCTGCAAATTCACTAAATAAAGTTTTTGGCAGAATACTGTTTACAGAGGAAACAAGGCAGAGAGGAAGGGATATGACAAAGCCCAGGTCTCAGGTGCTGGACTCCGGCAGCAGTAGCCTCTTCCAGCCCATTCCTACACAATCTCAGGGCATGGTATAGAACCTTCAGAGAATGAGGTAACAGGAGGAAGGTGGCCATGCAAAAGCCTGGGATCCAAGATGGTGCCCTTTCCCAGAATTCCCTGAAGCTCCCTACTTTTCTTCCATCAGGGCTCCTCTGGGGTACAGTGGTTGTTAGCAGGGGTTAGAAGGATCAACCCCTCTTTGGATCATACTGGGAGCTCCAAGCATGACCCCGATCCTACAGCCTGCACTCCTGATCCTTGACCCAACCTTCTTTTGAACTTGGTCTCCCTATATATTTGTTTTTGGGATAGGCCTCGATGATGGTGGCCTCACAATTCCAGGGCCATCCTGGTGCTTTGCAGCTGGAGACCCTGGCTGGGCCCCACTGCCTGCCCTCCTGTTGAGAACAGGATGTGGGTGTCAGGAGGTGAGGAGAGCGTGGGGTCGAGTTGGGAGTGGCCTTGGGTTGGGACTTCCTGAAGCCAGATCGGTTTACCACAGTCAGTTGGGCTCAGGACCGCACAGCTGTGAGTTATAAATGGCCCTCTCAGAGCAGGGTCTAGAGGCCCTGATGCCAGCGGAGGTAGCAAATATCCAAGGTGCCTACCCAGGAGTCTTCCCCAGCTAACAGCCTGGTCTCTGGAAGCTAGTTCTATGTGTCCTACCCCCATGAGCTCTGAGTCCTCTGTATTCCTCACTCTGAGATTACTGATGAGGGGGCTGATGCCATCTTCTCCTTCAGGTGAAAATCCCGTGGTCCTGGTGACCAAAGAGATCCTCAAGGGCAAGGCCAATGACCTGACACATGACACAGGGGTCCTGATTTGACACTAAACTCAGCCAAGTACTCCAATGACAACCCAACAACTCAGCAACCTGCTTCTTATAGCTTAAGTGTTGCCTTTGCCTTTGGGCAAACCAGGGCATACACAGGGGAGGTGACACAGAGAGGGAGAGGGAGAGGAAGGGGGAGGGGGAGAGAGAGAGGGAGAGAGGAGGTATCAACCTGCTTGCAGTGACCCTCAGCTGAGCAAAGCAGCAACTATGGGGCCTAGCGCCAGGCCTTGGTGCTGCATATCCCTGGCAGAAGTTGCTCAGGGTCCCTTTCTCCTATGGGCTGTTTGCCTTCAGGCCGTGCTCAGACTGGGAAACTGCCCCTAAGAGGCCAAACAGCATACCGCATGGTCAAGGCTAAGAGGGACAGTACCTCCTGCTGGGACCACTGAAGGGGAACACAGGAACAAGCACAGTGACCAACTATAGTTTGTTATAGTTCAGGCCTATAACGGCTGAAGTTTCTGCCATTTTGGAGGCCCTCCTGAAAAAAAAATATTTGTAAAATTGTAAATGTCTATTTAGAGTTAGAAAAATCAGAACAAATTCCTGGATCCTCAGGGATCCACATCTCGTTTCTGGTGAGGTTTCTGTAAATGACTGACCAGAAATGCTTATAGTGAGAAGCTCCCAGTTGTAACTTGCTGCACCTCTCTCTACCTATAATATTCCATAGCTTCCAGGAACTCCAAGACTCCCGCCAGCTTCTGTCTGCCCTTTGCTAATCATCATGGTGGTAATGAAACTGTTAATACCAACTGACTTTAAAGGGCCGTTAGCTGCACCATTCTAAGTACTTTATGGCCACTGACTCATTGAATCTCATGACTTCCTAGGAAGTACATGCTGTACCCATTTTGAAAGATGAGGAAACATAGAGGGACACGAAGAAAACAGCTCAAGGTCACCACCAGGATATGAACCCAGACGGGCTGGCACTGTGCCGTGACCAGTCCTCTCGGCCACTGCTCTGAGAAGCTGGAGGAACTCCAATAGCAGCAGCAACAGCAGCAGCAACCAAGGGTAGATGCTAAGTATGCCCATTCATACATGCATTCATCCATGAATGGCATCACTGGCTCTAGTGAGCAGGCCCCCAGCTTGCCTCACCATGCTGGGTCTTCTGCATAGGCAAAATGGACGCTGCCTCCACTTGCCAGGGCAGGTAGACAGGGTTTGGAGTGGGAGAGGCCCTAGACATGGACAGGGCTGGCCCTGTAGGGATCACTGTGGGGTGGGACAGGAGCCTGCTCAAGGTCATTTAGCATGCTGCCAGATTGTATCCCATGTCAGAAAGAAGAGGAGGCTGGAGAGGAGTAGCCACAGGGGGGTCAGCCTGTAAAAGCAGTGAACCCCCTGTGAGGGTTTGCAGCTAGTGTTTTGGAGGGCAGGAAGACTTTCTGGAAGCCTGGAGTCAGGAGGTCAAATGATGGCTAGCTGGTGGCTGATGGAGGAGGAACAGAAGGAAGAGGAGGGGGAGGAAAGGGGGAAGAATATGAGGAAGAAGGGGAGGAGAAGAAGGAGGAGAAGGAGGTGTCTTTGGTCACTTCAGCCATGCCTTTGCTTTTCCCTCATCTCCCATTTGCCCCTAAGGCCTCTGGGACCACCCAAGGGTTGATGAACTGAGGGTGTTTGGCAGCACTGGGGTCCCCTCCTGCGTATCAGGAAGTGGGTGTCCCAGGACTCCACCCAGGACCCACAGTATACCACGGCGGATCTGAGTACTTTCAAGGACTACTCTGCACTTGGCTCTCAAATGTCTCTCAGGCCCGCCATCTCCTACTGAACAGAGGAGGAGACCAAGGTTTCAGAAGCAGCAGGCAGGATGAAAACCCTGGCTGGTAGCCACCAGAGCCTTAGAGCTGTCCATTCCTAGTGTCTTGAGACTGGCCTAGAAGACAGATAGACAGGAGGAAGCCAGCCAGAGGCTCTCCAACCTTTCTATCTACAACCTACAACACCAGAGAGGCCAGGACATGGGCCTGTGCCCTGTGTCAATGACCTTGGGCAGGAGTCACTTCACAGGTTCTCCCACTCCCACTCTGCGTTTTCGGGGTTACTGCTTATGGTCAATAGAGTTAAGGGAACTCTGGAATGATCCAGGAGTGCCATCTTCCCCTAGGATAAGGTAGGGTATCTATAGACCAGGGACTGGCAGTCAGGACTCAGATTTCCAGATTCCCAGTGCCAGGGTCTGGCTCTGATTTGGTCATCATCGTCACCCGGGCACTTTCAGTGTGTCCCCCTCCTCAGTCGCCAGATACGACAACCCATCAGTGTTGTGCCTTAATTATCTACATATCATTATTTAAATAATTTTAAACCAATCACCTTTTTGCATAGCCTCATATAAGTACTATCATCTGCCAAATCAAGTCTTATATACTAATTATACATATTTTCTAATCCACATAAAATAAATACATAATATTAAGAAAACGTAAAATCAGCCCCACACCTGTTTCCCAGTGCATTCATGGGCAAGATCTAGGGGGAGTGCAGGCTTGATGTTGGGGAGCCTCCGTCCAGGTGGGGCAGATGTGTCCATGAGAATTAGGGATGCTGGGGGGCTAGAGCACAGATGGGAAGTGAGAGGAGACAGAGACTTCTAGCAGAGCACAAGGGCTTAGCCAGGCTGCCCCCTTCTTCCATAGGAGGGGCAGTTTGAGCCCTGAGTTCTTAGTCCATTTCCCAAGAAGGGTACAGCACAATGGATGAGTTCTAGAAGATGGGTCTATACACCAGAAGTAGTGTCTATCTCTTGCTGTGAAGTGCTGGGTCTCAATTTCTCCATAAGTACAGGTGCCCGCCCCTCCCAGAGTCATTAGTCAGACTGCAGCACAAACGCGGCACTGAACATTCCTGGTGACACTCTGGGCCCCAGACAGGCCCTGTGACTACCTTCCCCCAACACCCAACCAGGAATCTTCAGTGTATCTGAGTTGAGGTGGCAGGGGCCGGGGTGGGGGGTGGGGAGACAAGGTCATCATGTGTGACAGCCAGAAGATTAGACGATCAACTAATCACCAGCAAATCCGAAACCCCATCTTTACATAGAACAAATATAGTATTTACTCGAAAGTTGTCAAGAGTTCCCCTCTTTTTAATTAGCAGAAATAAATGCGAGCAAGATGAATGGTAAGTAGGCAGCTGGTGGATTTGGTAGCAAATCCACGCCTGCAGTAGCACTCTGGTCCTCCGACACGGTGCTCCTGGGGTGCAGCAGACCCTACATGTACTCCATATTTATAAAAAAATCAAAGTAAGCAGAGACAGAGAGCATAGCTGGGCCTTGGGGGCTGGCAAGGGTCCTGGCACTGAGCAGGGCCCAAGAGGGGAGGAGCCAAGATGCCCAGCAGGGAGGAGGGGCTGTAAAGATACTACTAAGGCCCCATGGGTCTATTTCAGGCCTGGCATGTGTCTGGAGAAGCCCAGAATGGACCTCCCCAGCAGGAAGTAGACTGTAGTGTACAAGGGGAAGGTAGCAGCTGTCCTGACCCTCCTGTCTTCTTCTCTCCTCTGGTTGCTTATTTCTTTGGCTGGCTCTGGACGTTTACTGGGTATTTCTCAAACTGCCACCTCAAGTACATACAGAGAAAGGAAATTTTCTTCTTTTATTCCCGAACCTCTTAAGGAACGAGAGCCAGGAATACTGCTCTCAACACATTGGCACTGATAAGTTCCAGACCAGAGGAGCACTCGGTGCAGGTGGAGGCCAGGGAAGTAGCCCAGAAGATGGGAATTGGGTTTCCAAGGATACATAGAAGTTTTCTAACAAACTTGTGGCAAACACTTGTGAAGAGAGGGGCAGTCCAGTCGCTGCACTCAGGAGTGCCCAGGCACATGGAGGTGAGAGTCTTGGATGCTGGGATATGGACTCCTAGAGAGGCCCACTTGGAGAGATTCTTAGCCACACACACCCTTGGCGGTTCTTTTCTCAGTTCCCCTCCCCCAACCCCAGCACGACAGAGAGGGCCAGGTGGACCGCCATTAGAGGCAGCTGGTCTGGCTCAGTAGAGCAAGCACTGAGAAGAGGGAGGCTAACCTGATTACAGGAGCTGTCAGTCTGCAGGAAGGGAGGTGGCTGGGGTGGGCCCTGGGAATGTGCAGGAAGGGTGCAGATGAAGCCAAGCCTGGGGTCCTCAGTGAGGGGTGGTCTCAAGAAGCCTGGGAAGCACTGGACAGCCAGTGGACAGCCCCTACCCCCACTCCAAAGCCACTGAAGCCAGAGGCTGAAGGGCAGCTCCCTCCTCCTGGGGCCAGGAGCTCTGGTCTCTAAAACAAAGAGTGAGCTAGCAGGGAAGGGGGAGGGGCAGCAAATTGGCCTAGGCTCCATCCCTGGGAGTTTCCTTTGGAGGCCCTGAGCCCTTTGAGGTTCACCCCACTCCCTACCACTCCCTCTTGTCTCCCACCAGACCAGTTCCCAGGCTCCAGAGCGTGCTACCTTGGACAGCTAAGCCTGAAAGCTGCAGAGGGCCTGGAGGGTTGGCGGAGGTGGGGGGGGCATGAAAGTCCAGCTGGCAACCTGATTGGCTCGCAGGGTCCACTGTATGTCCGTTATGACAGGCAAGGTAGGGATGTGAGAGCAAAGCCCTGGGAGGCAGCTTAACAGAGCCTTTGAACACGGTGGGTTCTGAAGGATTCCCCAAAGGGAAGCCCTTACACCTCTCCTGCACAGGCAGCTCTTGATCCTCCTTCCCCTCCTTCCCAAAAGCAGCTCAAACCACTTTTTAGACCTGGCAACCCCACCAGGTCTGAGGACTAGATGCCAGCTCCTAAGAAGGAGCTTTGGATTTGTAGAAGATCAAGACCTCACTTCCAGGCTTCTCTGCTCTGTAAGTCCTGCCTGGGGCCAAAATCAATACAAGTCTTGTGTCGCGGGGTCAGGAGCAGGCCCCGAGATGATGATGACATTCCTTCCATCTAGGGAGGGACTTGGGGTCTCCTCTGGTCCCTGACCTCAATCCCAACGCCAGGCAGCAGCGGGCGGGGCAGAGTCCCTGGGCTCCGTGCAGGGCTGCTTAAGTGCTTCTCCAAGGAAGCACTGGGCATCATTCATCAGTTAGTTTTCAGGACTGAGGGAAATCAATGGTATCTGCACTGCAAACTCATCATTAGGATGGGAAAACTCTGCAATGGAATTGATTTGTTTAAATATAATAACACAATTTAACAGAGGACTGTGGGGGTGGGGCAGGACCTCAGCAAACAAAACAGAGCCCTGTAGCCCAGAGAGAGGCTTTGGACCACAGGGAGGCCTATCCCCTTCCACGGTGCCTACTGAGACCCTTGAAGCTAGGGTGAGTGCTGTTCCTGGCTCCTGGTGGTCCAGATATGACCTCAGCAGCAGCAGAGCCAGAATCCTAGCTCTTGGAGATGACTTTGCTTGAGCATGGGTCTCCTTAACACTCTGTCATTAGCCCCCACCCCTGGGGTCCAGACACCTGTGGGAAGAAAATGAATGAGCCCTGGGGTCAGATCAGAGAGGGTGCTCAATGGAGATGAGGGGATAAAAAGGCAACATAGACCAGCAAGCACTGGCTGAGGTTCTTAGGGGTGTCAGCCCTGGGAAGGATTGCTAGGATAGAAATGTGGGGGTGGGCATTAAAATTACATCAAAGACTGAGTAAGGCTTTTGGGGGGGGAAGATAACAGACAGATCAAGAATGAAGCATTTCCCTGTCCTGACCAACAAACAAACAAACAAACAAACACCCCAAAACACGGATAAGCACTGTATGCATAATCCATACAATGTCCCAGGACCTCGAACACTCTTAATACCTGTCATTCATTTAATTCCAGAGCCTGTGATGGAGGCACTATTGCTACCCATATGTCATAAATTATCTGGGCTGCCCGGAAGTCACATAGCTGGAGAGCGGGGAGCACATGTCCCTGTTTACCACTTGAGTCTGTTCACTCCCCACTGTGCAGCTCCACCCTCTCTGAGACAGACCATCCGTGCGAGCAGACAGGCAGCTCCTGTCTCCGGAAGCTGGGCCTGAGCCACACCGGGTAGCTAGGGGCAGCAGTTCTAGGTAGTGTCTAAGAAGGGTGTGGGGAAACAGTAAAGGCTTTGTTGTTCTGGTCCACAGTGAGGCTGGGCACAGACTGGGCACAAAGCCAGGCCTGCAGAGAGGTATGACACTACCCACACCACCAAAGGCCAGAGGCTCAGATGGGCTAAGAGAGGCCCAAACAGCTCTCTCTCAGGCCTCATTGAGACAGGAAGATGGCCTTGATGGCATCTTACAATTTGGACTTTTCACTGGTGACAATGGGGAGCTGGGGAGACAGAGATGGATGGGAGAGGGTGACACAGAGGCAAAGATTTGGTTAGAGGCCTGGCTGCTGGCAGGAGCAAGAGAGGGACGCAGACCGAGAGATGATTAAAAGATACAGGGATGAGGCAGAGGTGATGTAGATGATAACTCAGGCTTCAACATGCACTGCAGTCTGTATCGGTAAAAACTGACCCAGGACCCCAAGGAGCACTGGCTCCTCACCGGGGCAGTCCTGGCCTGGGGAGCGTAACACAGGCCAGCAGCGGTTTCTGGTTCTGCTCTGGCCCTCTGCAGATACTGCTCCTTTGTCAATGGTGTCTTTCATCACCACACCAGAAAGGCCCTGCTGGGGCTGGTGGTGGGAGTGGGGCTTCTGCCTTTCCTCTCAAGTCCTAGGGCTAGAGAGATAGAGGGCTGGATAGGTAGAGCACTCACTGTGAGAGTGTGAGGACCCGAGTCACACGCAGAGAGCAGTTCAGAACTGCTGCGAAGCAAGAGGCAGTGGTGCGGGTCTGTAATCCCAATGCTTGCATCAAGATGGAAGGCATGAGGACCCCCAGGAACTCACAAGCCAACCAGTCCAGTGTCCGTGTCCACAAGGGCAAATGGCAAGAGAGCCTGTCCCAAACAAGGTGGAAGGAAGTTGACCTTTGCATTTGACTTTGAGTTCAGGTCTTACACACATACACACACAGAGAGACATAGACCCAAACACAGACATAGACACACACACACATAGACACACAGACACACAGAGACTCACACAGAGAGACATAGACATACACACACACATAGACATAGACACACACACACACACATAGACACACACACATAGACATAGACACACACACACATAGACATAGACACACAGACACACACACACAGACATAGACACACACACAGAGACACATACACACACATAGACATACACACACAGACATAGACACATAGACATAGACACACACACACATAGACACACACATAGACATAGACACACAGAGACACACACACAGACATAGACACACTGAGACACACACACAGACATAGACACACTGAGACACACACAGACATAGATACACACACATACACTCAAACAGACATAGACACAAACACACAGACACATACACACACATAGACATAGACACACACACACATAGACACACACACATAGACATAGACATACAGACACACAAGAGACATACAGAAAGAGACATAGACACACACAGAGACATAGACACACACATACACAAGAAACACACAGACATAGACACACACACACATACACAGATACACACACAGAGACACACAGATACAGAGACAACCACACAAAGACACACACACACTCATACACACACACAGACATAGACACACACAGACACACAGACACACAGACACACACACACACACACACACACACACACACACACACACACTGACAATAAAACAGGGGTCCCAGAAATCTTTAGAAGGATGGAAGGAGAACTGCCGAGGCCCCCTGTACAAATGGGGAAACTGAGGCCTGGTAAGTAGCAGCCCATGATCTCTTATGAGCTCTCAGCCAGCTACTGGTGCAACCTGGGCAAAGAGCTGGTTGGCATGTTCTAGAGCCTTCCTGAGCACAGAATGAAGGACAACAGTTGGAGAGGAACATAGCAGTAGGTCTGGAGACGAGGGGAGGGGTGACCAGCACCCAGCAGGGAACAGTCTATGAGGCACACATGGGAAGGGTCAAGTCCAGACAGAACCAGCAAGTCTCCAGGCTCAGAGAGATCCAGGTGGGTCTGTGGAAGAGGGGCACTCTGTCCAGCTACAGCTAGCCCCGTCACCCAACCTGTGTCACCCAGAAGAGAGTCAAATCTCCAGGATGTGGAACTTGAGTACTAACACTGGGGCAGGGCTAGGCATGCTCAGCTGTTTGGTCACCCAAGAATCTGGACTGATTTTTGATTCTGACTTCCAGTTTCACCCCTTTCCAACTGTGGGTGGCCTCTCTGTGCCTTAGTTTCCTCATCTGGGATGCAGTGTACAATAGGACCTTGTGTGTGTGGGGGTGGGGTGGGGGTGGAGACTGAATTCGGCATCCCATGCGCTGTGCCCAGCAGCTGACACTCAACGTGGCAGGTGGCCACTGACATTACCACCCACTGAGCAACTAGCCTCATGGCAGGAGGTGCAGCCGACTCGCCCTGCACGCTGACTGGATGTGCGCATGCTCTTCTGTGCACGCAGGTGCTGATGATTGAGCCCGAGTACTGCTTAGTATAAGTTACACATTTATCGCACTGTTTCAGTTGAGGAAACCGAGGCACGCTGGCGGTAGCCCGTGTGCCAGGCTCGAGCCCAAACCTGGAAAACCACTTCTGTTTCCATTGGGCGGAGTCCAAAGCCAGCCAGCCACTGGATGAAAGCCAGTGTCCACACACTTCTGGTCATGATGACCCAGGACACGAACCAGACAAACACTGGCTAGGCGGGCATGGCAGGCCATGCCGGGAGTGCACGGGGAATGGGCAAGAGGCTCTGACTGGAAGGACATCAAGCTGCCAATCCTTAGCCTGTTCTGGAATGTTCCTTTCTTGTTCCAGCATATTATTCTCATTTATAAGATTCCCAGTGCAGCTGTATGAGAAAAGCCCCCAAGAGGTGCTCAGTTCCTGATCCAGCTTCTCTGTACATTGCCCGAGTACATCCTTACCATACTCTATGGTCACATGGTGCTATTGGAATCCATGGAGGCTCCCAACATCCACACCAAAGCCTGGCCTCCTCTTCATTGTTGGGGGCGGGGGTAAGGATGGACAAACAGGACTAGGATAAACACTCCCAGACTTCAGAGTAAATGAGCACTCAGCATCCCTCTGTGAAGAAACTCATAAGGACCATGGGTGGGCTCTGATCTTGCTTTCTGTCCTCATAGCATCTTGACCCAAGTGAATGGGTCTGGGTGGAGGAGATGTCACAGAAAGCAGTGATCAGTTTACACAGGAGTGGGATTGATTCATCTGTGCCCAGCATAGACCTGGATGAGAATTGCGTTGCCAATGAATGGGGAAGAAAGCATGCCCCTACAGAAGCCCAGGGATGAGGTGACCACTGTAAACAGAGAGTGCCCTCGGGGAAGCAAGGAGAGGGAGCTGGGGTACCAGCAGGGCCTCTTCAGACAGCTGGAGGACATGGAGAACTGACAGGCTGCAAGGCGGAGCCTGGTGCCACCTTAGGATAAAAGGTCACTGAGGTGGGAGCAAGCACAGGCTGGGCAGGGGCTGTGGGAAGCTGGCCCTGGCTATTTTTAGCATCTGATGCAAGAGAGAGAGAGAGGCCCTTCTCCCTACCAGGTAAATGTCAGCAGCACCAGAGCTTGTGGCCAATTAGAGCAGATGAAGTCCAGGAGGGAGGAGTGCACCGTCCTGCCTCCTCTAGACCTCCAGCAGCATTAGCTAGTGGCTTCTTTAACATATAGGCAAATATTTGTTTGGTCCCCAGAAGAGCATGACCAGGACCCAAATCCAGCTTGATTTTGGATTGGCTGTGTGACCTTGACTCTAGTTTTTCCCCCACTGGAATTAGGCTGACACCCAGCTGGAATGACGTGAGTCAAGGGTCATGGAGAGGCTTTGGGTTCGGTCGCTTTTGCCACCACTTGCTGTGGGCAGCTGTGCACTCTGCTAGCGCGCAGGAGATTCATGTGATCCCAGGAATCGGGGTCCAAGGGGCCTGCAGCTGTAGCTACTGACAGGAAAGAGATGAGAAAAGACCACTGTGAGTGAGAAACACTCGACACACAACGTGGGATGATCAGGGAGGAGCCCGCAGGGCCCCAGAACTTCCACTGATTGAAGACTGGTGTCAGCCCTAAAGTCCTCCTGCGTACTGCACTTGTATCAGAGCCTGGGCCATCCCCCACAGCCTGGGGACGAGCACCCTCTCCCTGCTGCCAACTTCTCCCAGGAAGCAGATGATTACAGGAAAGATGCAATTCCCAAATCAGGCCATTCTCCCAAACCCACTCCAGGAACAAGATCCTTAGCCCAGACAGTGGGCTTACAATAAGGCCAGTCCCTGCCCTCCCTGGATAGTTTAGGTTAAGGAACTCTTTGTCAGTCAGGGAGAAGCTCTGAGTCTGGCTGTAGTTTCCTTGGCCACCTGTCCCTCAAGGACCTAGACATTTCTGTCTTCCCCTCAGCAAAAACCCAAGCACAGCTTGCTCTGACCAAAGGCAGATGTTCCTACCAAAACTTGGAGGTGGCTCCTTGGCGCCTGGAGCATAGAAAAGATCCAAGGGAAACTGAGGCACAGAGTGGGACATCAAGGAGTTAGAAGAAAAGTACAAACTATTCTTCCGGTGCTTCCAAAGCCATCTATCCACCCCTTTCCTTTATCACCCCTCATCCCTCTACACTGTCCTTGGGTCTCTGTCCAGCCTTTCCTGTGGCTTTGATGCCAGCAGACCAGTACAGGTTCACTCTTCAGGATCAGCTGCAGGTCCTTACCCTAGGTAACAGGAACTCCTCCCAGACTTCAGAGTAGATGAGCACTCAGCATCCCTCTGTGAAGGGGCTGATAAGAACCATGGGTGGGCTTTCCTCATAGCATCTTGACCCAAGTGAATGGGTCAGGGTGGTGGAGATGTCACAGAAGGCAGTGATCAGTTTACACAGAGCTGGGCTCCTCAACCCCTTCTAGGAGAGTCTCCACAGACAACTGAGCTTCCCTAGTCCTGCTCCCCGCAGCAACAGCTTCTCAGATAAGTTTGCTTTCAGTAAACAAAGTGCTCTGGTCACTATTCCTAGTCCCCATTTTCAGCGTCATCACCTTCTATAGAGCCAGAGTAGTTTAGGAAGGTAGTGTGGGGGGCTGTGAGGCTGGCATATTATGCTGCGTTCCCAGGTGTATCTCTGGACCCCAGGCCTCCTTATGCCATGGGGGAATGAGGAACATTCCTTCCCTGGGACAAAGTGTGACATTTTAATGATTCAAGACAGTGGCCAGCTCAGGGTTTTCTCCTTTGCCGTGAGCTATGTTGGGGCTTTGGACCCAGAGACAAAAGGTACAGGTAGATTTGTCATTTACTACAAGTGTGGCCTGGACAGGTGTCTCACAAACAAGAGCATGGTGAACTCCAGGCAAGACCTGGTGGGTGAGCAAACCTCAGTGGGAGGAAGAATTGTTTGTATTAAATTTACAGGATTTTTTTATGGGCTCTCAGTCCCAACGGAGAGAAGGACTAACACACGTGCAGAGGGTGACAGAAAAGGGTGGCGGTTGGCTTCCCCTTGTCCTCTTCCTACATTGGGTAGGTAGGCTTTTCCTTCTCAGAAAATGCACTGGGGGCTTCAAGACCTGCTAGGGCCAAAGTGTAAGCCCTCTCCCACTATCCTTGTTCCTCCAGCCTGGGAACTGAGGCTCTGGATCTACCTCCAGTGTGGAGGCCAAGGTTGAATCCTAAGCCCCCAGAGGCTACCCTTGCTCCATTACAGAAGAAGCCAGGCCAAACTGGGTGTGAGCCTCTGAGGCCCTCAGCAGTGGCTGAGGTACCACGAAGCTGACAGGATACACAGACAGCCCCCGGCAGACCTACGAGGAACACCATACTGCTTTTCTTCCTCCAAGCAGACATCTTGGCTACCTCCTTGGTCTTCGCCCTCGCTGACCGGTCACTTCTATGCCTGTCCACCATACTTCTGTGAGTGCTGACATGGCAGTTCATCCAACTGCCTAACCACCATTCAAATTTTGCATAAGGGTCCAGCATGGTACCAGTGCCTGTGAGAGCCAGTCTGACAGCAGGGAGAACTTTTACGGTTTTCAGAGAAAACTGGGTTGATCCCACCTTCATCAATGGCTGTGTGACTCTGGGTAGGTTTCCTAGTCTCTCTGTGTTGTGAGTTTCCTCATCTGTATAGTCAGACAAATCCAACTTTCACTGGGTTGTTGATGCCTTTAGGTGTTTATCTTCTGGTTGTATAGGCTGAGAAACTGCGTCAGGGAAGGGCAGGGACTTATCCAAGGTCACACAGCAGATCTGATGGAAAGGCAACCCCACCCTGCTGACCCACAGGGGCAGGAATGAACAGCAGGCTGTAGACTATTTCAAGCTCCAGGCTGGAGTAGCAAGAGGTGGGGGGGTGGGGCAGGACAGGCTTCAGAGGCTGCTGGTGGAGGGGTGGCCTGGAGGCCACAAATTCCGGGCAGGGGCTAGGGCATGCATTCTCAGCTGGACTGAAGACTGACAGGCATGCCACAGGCAGCCCTGGAAATTCAGTTCTGCCTGACTTCAGGCTGGGCCCAGCCAGCCTTCTGTGTGCTGGCCTTGGCACCCAAGGTCTTTCAGGCAGCCCACACTGTGCTCAACCCCAGAAGTGCACAGATTTCTGATGATTCCATCATTCCCTGGGACCTGGGGGCTGGTGGGGTAGGAATGGGTGACTCTTGTCATGTAGCTGCTCATGGAACATGCATGGAATCACCTCCTCAGGAGCTCAGATCTCTCCTACCCTTCCCCACTATGTCTTTTTAGTGATTTCTCAGGCAAGCCGCTCTCTAGGAACTGTGCCTGTGTATTCATTCCCACAGCTGGGGCCAGCCACATCACATACTCTGACTGCTACCCACCACAGGCCCTGCTGTAGGTGCAGTGATTATTCCACCCCTCCCCCTCCAAAGCAGATTCTCTCCTCACCTGCTGCTGTTGAGGTGAACGAGACAATTCAACAAATAGAGAAATGGAACCACAGACACCCTGAAGTCTAGGCCCTGAGTTCACATCCTTAACCCTGTAACGTTCAATGCAATTGTGCAGCGGGCCTTTCCTCTATATATTGCAGCCACCGAAGGGGCACATTGTCACAACCTGGCAGGACACCCTCTCCTCTGCATCTGGCCTTTCCAGCTGTGATGGTCAGAAGCAACTCAAGTCTTCTCTCCTATGCCCAAGCTTTGTGTGGACTCAGCCACGTTCCTCCTGAATGAGCAGGGCTGAGCGCTGCCTTACTCTGGTGGGCCAGACCTCCAGGACCCTCCGGGGTCATCTTCGGCAGCCTAGAACCTAGAGCCTGAACAGCACATGGGGGTTGAAGTTAAAGTTTACGAAGAGGAAGGAGTCAGACTTTATGGCAGAGCCTCAGGTATGGTCCTCTAGGGCCACCACCCATTTCATGGCCTGGGTGAATCTCACCAGAAGAAGCTTGGAGTGGGTTTAGGCATCTCATAGCCTCCGGGTTTGTTTTTCTTTCTTTCTTTCTTTCTTTCTTTCTTTCTTTCTTTCTTTCTTTCTTTCTTTCTTTCTTTCTTTCTTTTCTTCCTTCCTTCCTTCTTTTTTTCTTTTCTTTTTTTGCATCCAGCTAATAGGAAAAACATTTTTTTCTGTTTTCTAATGAGTTAAGCAAACACTCTGCCCGCTGCAGAGAATTACAAGAAACCTGGTTGAAGCATTGGGCACAGAAAGCTCCAGGCATCAAACCCACAAGACCAAGTGGACATTAACAGGCGGGGGTGGGGGTGGGGGAGTGAAGTCCAGGCAGGAGACTTTGCAAACAGCAAGTTCTGGCCTTTGCTGGAGCTCCTTGGCTGCTGAATCTTCCCTTCTCCCTGTCCCTTGTCACACATGCTGCCTAGTCTGGTGGACTTGAGAAATATCAAAACCCAGGCTGGCCTTTTTTTTTTAATGCTTTATTTAATTTTTAAAGATTTATTAATTTTATGTGTACGAGTACACTATTGCTCTCTTCAGACACACTGGAAGACGGCATCGGATCCCATTACAAATGGTTTGTGAGCCACCATGTGGTTGCTTGGAATTGAACTCAGGACCTCTGGACGAGCAGTCGATGCTCTTAAATGCTGAACCATCTCTCCAGCCCCAGGGTGGTTATTTTAGTGGTGATGGGACTATGTAACAGGAACTGTAGGTCAGGCTGGAATAGTGTACCCAAGAGAGCTCCCACACACCTTAATGTAGCCTGTCCCCAGTTGCTTGGGAAAAGATGGACCCTGGCATCTCAGAGTCTCCTGCTGTGGGATATCCTCATATAGTGGATGAGGCTCAGAGGCCAAGGGGCCTTGTGCAGGGTCAGTTGACCAAGCACTCACTTGATGGCTACTTCTATGGAGATCCGGCCTCATGGGCAACCCTTTGGCACATTGGTCCCCAAGCTTTAAAGGACCTCACTGTGCCCTCACCATCTTGAAATCCTTGATACTTTGTGAACAGCTGGCTTTGGTTTTTATTTTTCACTGGGTCCTGCAAATGAGATAGCTGGTCCTAATCCCCACAGATTCTCACGGGTGCTTGGGTACAGGCAGGATGGCTGAGTTAATGTTTGCTTCCCTGGGACTCTATAGGAGCTGTGTCTTCCGTGTTTCCCTCTAGATCAACATAGTAGCTTTCTCTCCTTCTCTAGGTCGGCTCAAGGGCCACTCCTCAGGGTTCATTCCTAGTCTTTTTACCATAATATAGATGGCACTCTCATACCGGGGAGGGATCCCAGCAGAAAGGAGAACTAGGCTGCAGTACCTATACCAGTAATTAATACCAGTCCTGGCTCTGCCATTTCCTGCCACTGTAGCCCATCCTTTCTAGGTCTCGGTTACCCCATCTGATGTGAAATGGCCAACTTCCAGGGGAAGCCAGATCAGAGAAAGCTACACAGCAGCAACTAGCAGCCACAATCACGTTGTGGATGACTTCTCCTTTTGCACTGAGTTCTCTCTAATGTGAGGACTCAGCCCCCACCTTCAAGAAAGCGCCCTAGGATGGGGAAACCAGGAGAGGGCTCAAGGGTGCATGGATCTGAACTTAAACACAGGTTTTGAATGGCATGTGGCCTCTGACAAGGTCCTGAGGCTCAGTGTCTTCACCTGTACCATGGTGATGGTGACAGCCACTCAAGGGCAGGTACGGAGGGAAAATGCTTGGCATGTTACTAGTGCACAGTCAGGTACCCACAGGAGCAGAGGATGTTGTTATTACTATGACTACTGTATTATTTCCGTGAACTAAACTAGAAGGCAAAACCCCTTAGCAGGCTGGAAAGACCTACCAATTCTGAACAGGGCATTGATGGTAGAATAAAAAACGCACATCCAACAACCAGGCTAGGCCCTTTCCTCTCCAACTTGAAAGCTAAGGAACAAAATAGAAGTTTGGGAAATGAGCCATTTTCCCATCCAGCTCCTCAAGCCAGATCTCCGACTTCAGGTGGCCACAGATACCTGCCCATCCCTCATTGGCAGATTCCCAGTACCAATATAGCTGGCCACCCACTCACCTGTTAAGGCTTCTGCCGGCCGATGACAACTCAGGGCTCTTGTGATGTTGAGAAAGGGAGGCTGTCACGAAGGAGGTGCCGAGTGTGTTCTATGCTGTCTGTCTGAGCACAGTGATAACAAGTCCTGCAAAAGAAAGCACACAGAACAATGAGCTCTGGGTTCAGGACTGCAGGGAAGCCCCAAGTCCTCTAGCTGCCCTTTGGTGTGCCCTCAGAAGGGCCTCAGTTTCTTCATCTGTAGAACAGCAGAAAAAAACATCCCTCCCATGAACAAGACACTTGACTGCGCACAGGACCATGCCGGCTCAGGTCCCTCAGACCACCTCCGAGGGATTAAAGCCAGGTGCCCAAATGGAGCTCCACAAAAACTGGGGGCAGTAGCTCCTCTTAGAAGAGGCACAGGGTCTTGAAATCCATACCTGAGGCTCTAGAATCAGCCTTAGTGGCCTCTCTAACCTGTATGCAGACAGCAGCAGTGAAATCTCCATGCCCCACCATTATGGCCCACGAGCATGCCTTCAGCCACCCCTCTGTGTCTCCTTCTTTTCCCCATCTTTCTAAGCCTTGAGGTCCTCTGAGAGTCCCTATCTGACTACCTGCCTCTATTCTTTGCAGATTTGCAGCATATTGAGCAAGTCTCTCCCAGACTTCCAAAGCTTCATCAGAAAGGTCTAATCTACCTTTCCTCGGACATTGTTATGAAGGGCCCAGGGGCCATTTGGTGTGGGATAGAAAGTGGGAGGTAAGCAATGAAGACAACAGTCCTGGTACAGTGAAGGTGAACTTGTGAGCCAGTCTCCAGAGCATCCCCAAAGGCTTCCTGTTGTCTGGTTCTAGAACATAGTGGTGGCTGTGACAGACTGTGTGTGTGTGTGTGTGTGTGTGTGTGTGTGTGTGTCTGTATGTGTGTCTATGTGTATGTATGTGTGTATCTGTGCATGTGTGTGTCTGTATATGTGTGTGTTTGTGTGTGTCTGAGAGACAGAGATAGAGAGATAGAGACAGAGAGAAAGAGAAAAGATATTTCTCTGCTATTCTACAAATAAGGAAACGGAGGCCCTTATAAGGACACTCTCTTCCCGAGATTCCCTAGTTAAGTAAGAGGGGCCATGTCAGGAAGCTATTACATCTCCTAGATTTGCCCACTGCCCGTAGAATCCGGTGTGGGGGCTGCTTTGGCAGACTCCTCTGATCCGTGTCCCCAGACAAGTGACAGTTGGGGATCCTCTATGGGGAATCCCTAGGGCTGGAAAAAGTGTCACAGAGAAGAAAGCTTTCTCAGGAAAATCGCTTAGCCTGCTAGCCTGCTAGCTCCGCTTTCTCCAGTGGGAGACCTGAGGCTAGGGCTCAGAGAGGGCAGCATAAGGAGCCCCTTGCAGCATCAGCACAGGTATTGATGGGCGAAGACACCCATCTAGCAGACCTAAAACTGGTAAGCCCTCCTAAAACTCCCTTCTGAACCCTAAATACTGCAGGTAGAGCACACACTGGTACCACCACCTTAGAGGAGGATGTGGAGACAGTCTGCTGGGCTAGCCCAGGACCCAGAACATCCATTTTGACAGTAGTGTACACAATAATCCAGGTGGTTCATCGGTACCAGGCACAAGAGCTCCACAGTGAACACGCCACATGAACACAGGCACAGAATGGACAAATTAGTGCAGCATGCACACCCCCTCAAGGTGTGAGGAGGAGGTGGCCCTAACTATAGCCAGTAATGCACATAAAACCCACCAGCAGAGCACCAGCCTGAAAGCCAGCCATGAGAAAGATCACACTTGGAAACCACTTAGACCAAGGTCAAAGAGAGACAAGGGAACTTGGGGCACAGCCATGACCTATGTAGCAGCCTCTGTTAAAGGACAGTTTGCTTTTCACCTGTGTCCCAGTGTGAGCCTTCCAGCTTACTTTGAAGAACAGGATTCAATGCAACTGGCATTTGCTGGGCATAGAGACCTAGCTACAGAAGGGTCTACCTTTCTGGCCCCGACTCTCTGAAAGCCTGAAGACCTCAGAAGAATGCATCCTACAAGGAAGGAGAAGTGAGGTATAGCCAGTATCCCAGCCCACTGTCCAGTAGGGGCAGAGGCCTCAAGTGACTCAAGGAGCCACATGCACCCAAGGGACATTCCAGACAGGAAGGAGGGGCCCCTTGCAGAATTCCCTCCCCAACCCCCTCTTCCTTTAAAGTGGAAGAGATAACCAAGACCATGCCTCACAAATCAGAATCCTTTGCACGTCGGGAGTGGCATTTGAGAGGAACACAAAGCCTGCAAGCCAGTCTGGAATGTTGTGTTTCTTGGTGGCTCAGTGGTTACACAAACATGTTCACTTTGAGACAATTCATTCAGCTACATGAGTAGGGTAGGACACTTTACTGAGTAACACTTCACTCGAAGATGGAAAAAGTCCCTGATCTGAGTGACAGGTCTGGCTCCTCTCCCCCCCCCCCCCCCGTGCCCCACTTCCCTGCTCACCACACTCCAAGCCTGCCTCACCTCTGCACCTGGGAAGCCCCACCCTTTCCCAACCATGCCAGGCGGTGCCTTCTCCAGAAAGCCTTCCAAAACCTACCTCCCATTCTTTTTTGGGCCCATGTGGGCTTGTGCAGTTCTAGATGGGAGGGAATAGAGCCTATCTCAGGAAAAACTGAGTCTTTTTTCCTGACTCAGAAGATTGTTCAAGCAGAGGCACATCAGGGTTAGGCGATACAGTCCATCTCCTTCTCCCAGGGAAGAGACTCCTATAGTGATCTGCCCCCAGGTGACACTGGTCATCGGCCAGCATCAGACGAGGAGACACTTAACCATCATCTCCAATTCCCAGTGTAAACTGAAGGAGAAGCTGAACTTGGGGATGTAAGAGATGTCCACAGTGGGGAGGTTTAAGGGGTTCTCTTGTATATGACACCGAAAATGTATGCCATTCCCCAATAACTACCTATTAAAATAAGACCACAGAGCCTTGAAGGGGCAGGGAAGAGGCATGAGAAATAACAATGACACTGTCCCCTCTGCAGTATTTCAGGGTAGTCCAAAGACCTGCATGCCAGCCTCCACACCCTGCTGGGGTAACAGGGTCTCAGCGGATGCCCAATGCTAGGGCCTAGGCTCATACAACCAAGACTCTTGGACCCTGACTTCCTGTTCCCAGCTCCAAAACTGTCCTAAATGTATGTGTGTCCACTAGCCCCTTAGCTCACCACCCATTGGAAAGCTGGGCTAATTCATCCATGTGGGTCTTGGATCATTTTCTGTCCCACTGTGCCAACAACAATTCCAGCTAACAGCCATCTGATGCAGCCACCTCAGTCTACACAGGTCACAGCAGTTACTCCCTGCCTCAGACATCCTTTACTAAGAGAGGAAGCCTTTACTGAGCAAGCCTTTACATCGGCAAGCCAAAGCACGGCCAGGCTGGGTGAGTGGGGAAAGGACACCTGGTCCTTGGGGAGAGGTCGGCTGGAAAGGTACCTGTTTGTATATATAGGGGTGAGAGGAGTGAGAACAGCATCCCTAAAAGGTATTCAGGCAGAGGGAGGGCCCCACGTGGTCATAGGTAGATCAGAAGCAAGCTGGACTTCAATATCTTAAAATCCTCCAAGGACCAAATCACTCGGATGATTGTTGAACCTACAGTATCCTGTCCTCTCTCTGGAGAGAATGTGGGTCTGGAAGACAGCCCAGAAATTTAAATTGTTAAGAAGACCTCCCAGGTGATCTTCTGCATCTGGAAAGGTAGGCAACACTGGCAGGCGACCTTCCAGGTCCTTCTGGGCCCAGAGATGATCTGCTTTGAATATCCCTCTCCACCTCCTCAAACCCATCTGGAAGATACCAGCCCTCCAGGGCAATGGCCTGAACATATCATTAACAATGATTTAAAAGCTTCGGGGAGGGGTAAGATTGGGGGGATTCATCTCACAGTGGTGGTACCAGTCCAGCTCCTTCCCAGCTCCTGAGCCCCCAGAGCCACATGCTTAGCATGGGGTAAAGTTTGGGGAGCAACAGCTGTTTGGCTGCTGTTTGGTGAGGCTCCAGAAAAGCAATTATCTTGCTCTTAGCAGAAAGGCAGGGGCCCTTTTACACACACACACACACACACACACACACACACACACACACATCCCAGGGCAAGATGCTGTGGTGGCCCTCATTACCACCCGCTCCAGACTCCCGATTTCTGATTCGCTTGCTCCACCTCAATCCTCTGAGCACACTTCCAACACTTAAATCATTTAGCCCGCTAAACCGGAGACGGCGAAATGGGTGCTATTTCTTAAAAACATACAGAGAGCGTATTAAATTATTGATAGCCATTAAACAGGAGGAAAATATTAAACAGCTCTCAGCCTTTATCAATCATTCATGTGGTTTCCACTGGGGTGTTTTCTGGAGTGATCACTCGGGCAGCCCGGGGAGCTGGCTCCTGCCAGCAAGGAAGGCAGTGGCTGGAGAGAGGCCAGCAGCAGGCTGGTCCCAGCCCCAGCAGTCACCTTGGGCAGGGGTATGTGGGGGCAGGGAGGTGAAGTATTACACTTGCCAGGAGCTCTGCTCTTCCCCACATCATTAACAAAGGGAGACTCCAGCACCGCCTTCAGGAGCCTCTTAATTAAATCCAGCCTGCTTTTATTGGGCACCTACTATATATCAGACCTTCGGGAGGCACACATAAACAAGCCTCCAGCTCCCCCCAGGGGGGTGGCTAACGGTGATGGTGGGGAACCCACTGCAAGAGAACGTGACTGTGCTGGACAATGATGGAGCCCAAACTAGAGGTCCATGGGGAGGTAATACAGAGAAGAGGGGACCTTCATGGCTGAGGCTGCCAAGGGAAGATTCACCGAAGTAAGTTCCTGGAGAAATTCTTAGATGGGGGGGGGGGGTGGAAATTTCCCTGAGGGTAAGTGGGGACTAGAATAAGGGGATATCCAGGTAAAGGCTGAACATTGCCTGGACCTGCTTGAGAGTGGCAGCTGCTGGCTAGAATGGTACCTTGAGAATAGGCATAAGATAAAATGGGTAGAAGTATACACAGTATACACGGGCAGGAGCTCTGGGTTCACCCTAGCTGCCCTGGCCAGTATCCCCACCGCACTGGTACGGCAGATCCATTTCCTGGCTCTGATTCAGGACACCTAAGCCAGCGTGACACAGGCCCGGAGGCTGTGGGTCCAAGGCCCTGCTGCATTCAGCCACAGACAGGCTTGGCAATGCTACCCTTGGGAGACAGGCTCCCCACTGCTGCCCAACCATGCCAAGGACCCAGACACCAGGGCTATGGGAGCCAGCAGATACCTGATACTGCCCCGCCTCACAGTGGAGGGACCAGCCACAGACAGAGGCCATGTGAGGATCCCAGGCCCAGATGGGCTGCTCAGCCTGACCTGCCCAACGCCTCGAGCCACGCCCAGCACACACTGGTCTTCCTGAATGTTTCTCAGGGCTGTCACTTGCAGCAGCAGAGGCCCTGCCAAGTGTGGATAGCACCCTCAGTGGAGCAAGCTGCTGTCTCAGGGAGATGTTTTATGGAGAGGAGATGTTTACCATCACACCGGGGACTGTAAAGGTTTCACTGGGAGAAATTCAGTCTGCAGACTGGGGAGCAGCAAAAGGTCCCTTTCTCAGATAGTTGGACCTTCATTCAGAATGAGTGTCCTGGGATTCAGGGACTACCCCTCAGTCCTCAGGAACCTTTGGAATAGGGATATGGGTCCATCAAGCCAATGCAGAAATGAGACTCCGAAGCCAGAATCTGCTCTGTCATCAACTGTCCCCCTCCCAGGCTCCACCTAGACATACAGTGACATATACACATTCAATCCGGGGACAACTACATGGCTCCCATGGGACAGAAGCGACCTCCAGAGTAGCTAGCCACAGCCTGCAAGAAACATGGAATTCCTGAGGTTGACCCCAATCAACACTGCTCTGTTCACCTCAAGACTCAGAATGATGTCACGCTTCAGCCCCTCCCTTCCTGTGCTCTTGCCAAAGTCTCAGGGCTCCTCTACATCCCTGTCATCACCCTCCTAGGTTGTCACATATGATCTCTTCTCTCTAATTCAGGTTTCACACAGGTGCCTGACCCTTGGCAGAACTTGGGAGCAGGCTATCTAGAAAATCTTGCTGACCTGCGAAATCAAGACCCAAATGGGCAAACCTGAGCTCCACACCTGGCTCTAGTTCTGACTTCCTGTTGAGAGCCCTTGTTATGGTCAAACTCCCCAGCCTCCCAGTTCTTCACTCGTTGCTGTGTTCACAGAATTCTCTGTACTCCAGGCACACCGAAATTACTCAATCCTCCTGGACTGTCATGACCCAGGGCCATTGCGAATGACAGTGCATTCTCTACCCAGCCAAATCCTGCTCTTTCCAGTTGTAACTGATGCACGCTTTACACATTACCTTAGACTGAATTCTGGTCACATCTGTTCTGAGCTAACTGGGGGACATCATGAATACCAACAGGGTTTCTCTCATCAGCACTTGGCACACAGGGTCAGGGTGAGCCTCTAACTTTATTACACTCCAAACCATCCACGCCAGCCCACCACCCAGAACCAGTTCTTCCTCATGGATAACCTGCAGAGGTCTCACAGCAGTTTTAAAAGTTGTTCCCCAGAGAGAGCATGAGATGCTCTCAGCCAAAAGTAATGAGACAGTATTCTTGGAGTTCCCAAGCCAAAGGAAGGGGCAGGCTTGGGAATTTCCAGGCAAATGCCAACAGAAATTGGCCACAAATGAATCATTAACTTTCAAGTTGAGAGCTCAAGTGCTTGTGCCAAGGTCTTCAACTCTGGACTATGTGGGCCACTTAGCTTCACTGGGCTCATGCCTGCGCCTGCTCCTGCCCCCACTAGCCATCTGCTTTACCCTGTGGCCTCTGTTCATCAAGAGGCAAGACCATTTGAGCAGTCCTGGTGGCTAATGGGAGAGGGTCGACCTTTTCCAGAGATCCATCCCAAACCTCTGTCGTCCTACCCACACCTTCTATCATACCGACCTCTCCAGCTAGCCAAATTCTTTTGGTCCTCTGAAGTCTGTATGCAATCTGGCCTGCCTTCAACCTAAGCCTGTGAGCCCCCGCAAGTCCCCACAGCCCTGTTTATGCCTCTGTGAGGTCTTCCTGAATTGCCCTGGGTGCCTGGGACTCATTTTTGCTAGGAGCTTTCTCTACTCCTCTGCACCCTTACAACTGCCAGGAAGCTGATACCATCAAGGACCCACTGAACTCAGGACTCTGTTGGAATCCCTCAGCTCTAAGTTCAGGGCTGGCAGTTTGCTGAGTTGATACAGGGCCTGTGGGCTCTCACAGGGTGGAGATGGGTGATGATTTGCTCCCCATCTCCTCAGGCTTCTTGTCAGGGCCTGTGTCCAGCTGCCCTGTGGACCAAAGGTAGCAGATAAAGGTGACCTCAGGCCTCGAGTAGGGGAGATGGGTGGTACAAATGTCAGTTCCCCTGTAGCCAGAGCAAAGACCCAGAAAGAACAGCCTCATGCCTCAAGGTACCACCCTACAAAGGCCTGGATGCTGCATAGCTGGTTGTAGCAGACGGTAAGTCTGGAGCATAAGCAGAATGTCACACATGGGCATCCTGTCCTGGTACAGTGCATACAGCACGCACTCCTCTGGCTTTCCAGATTCAGGGTCACCTGTACACTAAACAGACTGCTGGGTGCTGCTGCCTTGAGTGTTCACTATTCGTGACCCTTCTCCTTCCTCCACTGCATGCGGAGATAATTTACAGTAGTGTAAAAAGGTGGACTCCAAGTTCCACAAAAGAATTGGATGGAGCTAAAGAGGAAGACGTTGTCTGAGATCCCGGTCAGAGTAGCTGTTTGAGAATCTGGGCCCAGGCCTCCAGCAGTCTCTAAAGCCCCCACACTCCTGGTTGCCCAAGCTTAGAGCTTTGACAAGTGCCATGGGCACCATCTTGCCCATCATTCCGACTTCTTCGCTTCTTTCAAGAGTCCTTTGTTCCTCTGGTCATCAAACTTGCCCTGTGATGTTGGGTGCGCTGGTTCAGGATGGTAACTCTAGCACCCAGGAGACTGTGGCTGGAGGATTTCAAGTCTGAGATCAGTCTGGGCAGATTATTAAAATTCTGCATCAAGACAGGGTGAGGCCCCGGGCTCCTTCTCTAGCACTACAAACAGAACACAGTGAAAAGATCTTCAAGGCAGCTGGTGAAAGTCATTATCCCCGTGTTACAGATGGGGAACCCAAAGCAGGACTGGGAAGAAGCCTGACTAACCCAGTGATCTAGCTAGCAAGCTTCATCTGAACCAAGCATGAAAATGGCTGCCCTTCAAGCCATTAGCAAACAGGAAAACACAAGCTGGAGAGGCAGAAGGAACTGGCCACAGTCATGTGCTCCTGACGGAACCTGGGTTGGTGCCCTCATCTGTCTGCTTTGGAAATGGGCTTCTGTGACACAGCGTTTTTCCTATGGCCTGGCTCACAGTTGGTGGACACGGCAGGGGAGAAATGGAGACTGTATATGGTGCCCTGGGGAGAGGGGAAGGAGCGGTTGGGGAAAAGGTGGGTAAAGGGCTCCAAATGAGGCTATCTCCCTACTACTGGCAGGGCTCCGGGCATGGTCACTCCTTCCTGATGAAAAGGGCAGAATACCTTATCCATGAACCTAGGATCGGGCCAGATACGTAGAATACACTAAACATTTGTGTGTGTGTACACATACATGTATGTATACACACCATCCTTGTACATCCCATGTTTGCATATATAGGGACTTGTTAAGGCAGATAGCACAAGGTAAGTCAGTGGATGTATGCACATGTGTGTATTATATAAATAGACATTCCCCATCATTTCCCAGACAATCGCACGTGTTGAACACAGGTTGCATGCATACAGGTTGACAAGACATCCAACCCACAGGACCACCGCTGCCTGAGTTCTAGCAGGCACACTTGTGTGGCACACAGTGTTCATTTCCTTTCAAACCAAGGGCAAGGATGTGAACAGGCTCTGGTGCACATAGCACATGCTCCCAGACATGGGTCCGGAACACATGTGTACACACACTCATGCACGGTAGTTCCGGAGGTGGCCAGGACAGGGAGACAAGCAAAGAGAGCAGGTGGCAGGCAGCCATCTCCAGGACCTCACTGCTGCTGTGCTGAGTCAATAGGACAGCTCACAGCAACCCCATAAATCACAAAGCCACTTGCTGCAGCTGTTTAAATCACCACTGCTGGACTCGGCACTCGGGACAAAGGGCCAGCAGCTGTGGGCAGAAAAGAGGGAGGATGTTGGACTTAGCCCCACCCACTCCAGGACAGCCTCCCAATCAACACCCAAGGTAGACCCCCCTACCCTGCCAGCTGCTAGGCCCTCCTCTATTTGACCTTTTCTCGCTCACTTTCAGCCAAGCCTTGGAGTGCACTGGCTCTCAGTCCTAGTGCTGACAGCTTCTACCAGTGACTAGTATCTTATGGGCACTTGAGGGTGGGAAAGGGGGAGGCAGACAGTCAGTTCCTCAATAGAACACCGTGGGTTGTCACCAGACCAGGCATTTAAGCAAGGACCCACAGTCAGTTCCACCCAGGGGGCATCCCTTCCCTTGGCCCACATCACTTCCCGTCTGTAGAGTGGGGATGGGTTTGGGGCCTCCGGGGCTGCTCAAGCTGAGGATCTGCTGCTGGGGAAAAGATCTCATGGATGCTGATTAATTATGACTATTAATAATACAGCCATCTGTAGCTCGTGGTAGAGCACATATGATTAAAACCGGGCCCCGTGCCCCGGCGGCAGAATGAATAGGTCTCTGAATGGGCCGCTGGTGTCTCCATCAGCCTGAGAGTTGGTACGTGGTGATGAAACACTGGGGAGGAGCTGTTTGTGCTGCTCTGACAGATGAGGAGAGCAGAGACAGCCAGGAAGGCAGACAGGCAGGCAGACAGACAGACGGTGGGGACCTGTTCATCAGACAGTGAACACCAGACAGTCCCTGAGGCCAAGCCTCAGGGAAGGACTCTGTTTCTGCCCCTAGGGAAAAACTTGCTTGGCACTAGGTCTGCTCAGCTTTGCTCCTGCTGCCTTGAGCTCTGAGCTTCATCCAAAGACTCCTCAGAAGCTGTGGGGTGCCAGCTTGGGTCAGTACTGTGATAGATGCTGGCCGCATCATGTCACACCTGTCTGGTGTCCTCTCTAGCCCCCACCCCAGCTCTGTTCCAAGTTGCCTCCCTGCACAGTATGAATCTTTCTGGCACACCTCCTTCCCCACAGTGGGTACAGTGAGTACAGCCACCATCCCTCTGTCCCATGGGCTCAGGCCCTCTGGCCTTGCTGTGGACATGAATACACTTGAGGTGCTCGTGACCAGTAGCCAGAGCACAAGCTGCTTCTGCTGAGTGTCCTGCTACTGAGTGTCCTACAGTAGGAAAATGGCTGGCGCTAGAGACTCTGAGCCCTACCCCGCACGCATACACACTGTGACTTGGGGACTCCCACAACAGCCCGTTTGCTCAGGATAACCTATCTGCTGGAACAGCTGAGGGGAAGACAGTGGGCAGAGCACACACTAGGCTGTTTGGTCAGAGGTCTCACT